>NC_136072.1:424699592-427469274 GCF_964261635.1 Lissotriton helveticus
AAGAAGAGTCCGTTGTTAAAGAGAATGGGAATGATTATTTCATAACTGATGCTACACAGACTTCAAATAATGTAAATGTTTTCTTTATGCATTTGATGCAAACTTCTTTGAGTGAACTAAGGGACTTGCAGGAAGATGCTCATCAAAATGAGAAAAGAAAATTGGAAAAATTGGGCTATAAATAGAATTATCAGGATTTGTATGTAAATGCAGAAGACAAATAAGTCCTGCCAGACTCAATATTGTAGCCTATGTGTAAATATTAGCATAATTAAACTTGTGCAGGAAGAGATACGCTGGTTAGGATTTTTAAAACATACTGGGAGAAAACAGTATTCCGACATGTTGTTAAAGACGTGTGTTGTCATTGTTTAAAATGCCATTTAAATAGATAAATAAGGATGAAACGAGTCCTGGGTTGCTTGTATTCCTGTTCAGGGAGGACCTGGCCTGGCAGTTTGCGCTGGACTCTTTTAATGGGAAACTGGGTCAAGAGTGATTTGCATTTGGCTGGGTCCAAACTGAGATAGCATGGTGGGTGAAAAATATTGTTTTGCGATGCAGTTCAGAGCTATTGCCAGCAGCTGTGATTAATTGAAGCATTCCATCCATCACCTTGCTGTTTTTGTATTTGACACCCTTAGTGTGCTGGGTGTGCCAAGACTTGGGTCCTAGGTTCACTGTGCCACTCAAACTAAGCTATACCAAACTGAAGAGCACATAACAAGGATGAAACTGGACCTGGGTTGCTTGTGTTCTAGTTCATGGAAGACTTGGCATGGCAGTTCAGGCTGGACTTTTCTCATGAGGAACAGGGTCAAGACTGATTTGAATATGGCTGGATCAAAACTAAGATGGCATGGTGGGGGAAAAATGATGGATTGGGATGGAGCCCTGAGCGATTGCCAGTAGCTGAGATTAATCCAAGCATTCCATCCATCATCTTGTTGTTTTTGCATTTAAATAATCAGGGCAACAAAACTGTTATGGTCACGAATCACATGGGTAAATCACAAGGCCAATATATGAGACTACAGGCAGACTTTATTGAGATGCTACATTGTAATGGTTCCAAATAAGTCTTAAGAATTGTCTGCCTGTTCTCCAAATGGGTGGAAGTGTTTCCAACCAGGAGCGCAGTTAGCCTTACAGTTGCCAAATTGTTTTTGAGGGAGTTGATTCTTTGAGTTGGCCTTCCGACTTCTATTTAGAGTGATCGTGGAACATACTTCAAGGATAAAGTATAACAGATAATCTGCACAGCATTTGTGATCAAGCAGAGATTTCATTGTAGCTATCGACCACAGTCCTCAGGTTTAGGGGAGCATACAAATATTATTTACAAGAAGAAACTGCCAAAAGCTTGTGCATCAACTGGTCTGAAGCAGCCCGATACTCTTCCCCTTGCTTTGGTGAATATGAGAAATACTCCTGACAGGAAGACAGACTCTCTCCACAAAGTAGAGATGGGCAGAGTAATGAGACGTGGATGTGTACCTTCAGCTACACTAATTTCAGTAACCAATGATATTGTTCTGGATTGTTGCAAAGGTCTGGCTGATATGGTGAAATCTGTCTCTCATCAGTTGAAAGTGATAGCAGAAGATTACAAGTATACACCCTGAAAAGGACTGAACGCTGAAGATTGGATGATAATTAGAAAATATGCTCAGAAAGGCTGTCCTGAAGAGGGATAAAGATGGAATTTCCAGGGCATCTTAATTTCAAATAGTGCCGTCAATAGTGCAGGTGTGTCTCTGTGGATCCATGCTGCTCAGACAAGAAGAGTAGGAGTAGCTCAAGCAGTGAATGAGGCAATTTATCAAAATACATAGTCTGCTGATCAAGCTCAAAGCCAAACTCCAAGTTTTCAGCATGAATCTAGGGGGGAAGGGTGAAGAAATTTCTGAAACTGGTGAAAATAAAGTACACAAACAAGAGCAAATGTTTCAAGTGAGTGAAAGTTCAAATGAAGAACTCAGAACTCCTGAAGTCTAGCTATTGAGTGATCAGAGTGATGAGCTGTTATAATGTAAAAGAGCGAAGCATGAGTGGCAGCAACAAGAAGTCTCTGTTCAAAGCAATGACAAGTTGCAGTTGAAACTTAGAGTGAAAAAGCCGTCATTTGGAAGGAGGAGATTAACTGTGGAAAATGCAGGCAGAGGCAAGTTTGATCAGAGCGCAAAATCAAACTTGAGTCCATGATTTGACTAAGACAGAAATCGAAAGACTGTTGCTGAAAAGGGGAACGTTGAAGACATGCCAAGAAAGGGGAAACATCCTTTACAACTCAACTTTTACCATGCAGTGCCTTTACGACCCAACTTTTACAACGCAAACCATTACAACGCATTGCGCTGGGGGGCACTCTAGGATAGGGAAAAGGTTTAAGTTACTGTCCAACACCTTCCCTAGTGTCCACGGGGACTGGAGTTGGAATAGTAAATTAAACTATTCACTATCCAGCACCCCAAAGCACTATGCGTTGTAAAGGTATGCGATGTAAAAACCGCGTTGAAAAGGCATGCGATGTAAAAGTATGCGTTGTAACGTCATACATCCCAAGAAAGAGATCTTGCAAATAGAAGCATTTTTTAGGAGCTCTCATTTGCCCAATAGGAAGAACAATGAATGATGTGAGGATTAGATGGTTGTCCACAGTAGTAGATAGACTTGATGTAGTTACAGTAAATGTAGAGATGGTAGCAATTAGGGCAATGGTCATACAGAACCGTCTTGCCTTCAATAATCTTTATAGCACCTGAAAGGAGATAGGTCCTTAGCGGGACTGAGGGGGGGGCTGGACCCTATAATGTAGCTACACAAAAAATTGCCTCCTACCTCAATGAGTTACTATATTGGGGACTAAATAAACAAAAAATTAAATCTAGTCCAGTATATTTATTTATACCTTTTTTTTAGAGAAACTACAGATCACGACCGCACCCCCTTTGTCGGCCTGTTTTATGACAAGGGTGGGGTCCTCTTTCAAGCTCTGTAATGCTTGTAGTTCACCCTTGCTAATGTTTGAAGGCAGATACTTCTTAGTTTTTTCCATTCTGGTAATAGAAGAGAGCATAATTTGCTCAAAGGCTTGTATTTGCTTCGGAATATTTTGATGTGGGACAAACTTGGACTTGTTTCTCAATCCCGTTGTCTCCATATTCTGGGAACTTGGACATGTGTCCAGGAATTGAAACCTACACATGTCAACCACTTAGAAGCATTCAGGTACATTTACTACCCTTTATCCAAACGGTGTCAATTTTGCGAAGAGGCCATTAGGTTGTATTAAAACGCTGTTTTCTACATCCCAATAGAGAATTAACAGAGCCCTGATGAGAGTTTGGACACCTGTGGTCTGAACTCGAAACGCGTCGGCAAATCGAGCAAAAGCTAATGACAACATTTAGTGTGTTCCAAAAAGTATTGCCACATGCCTTTTTGCTCTTATAACTGAATTGGCCCTTTTTTCACAAAAACAATTTTGTTTTGACTATGAAATGGTTTATCATATTGCGTAACTGTGATACTACGATGTGTATTGTTTGTTGGATGTAACACTTGATGTTTTTCTTTTGTATATTTTGGAAGTGTGTCTCGTCAATTGTTTAGAAATTGTTGTAAAAATTTTGTAATTATTTGTGAATTTGTGTACTGTGTATTCCTTCTTTGCTATTCAAAAACTTTTTAAATAGTTTCTCTAAAAAAAAGGTATAAATAAATATACTGGACTAGATTTAATTTTTTGTTTATTTAGGCCCCAATATAGTAACTCATTGAGGTAGGAGGCAATTTTTTGTGTATCTTCAATAATCTTTAGGCAAAAGAGGGTGGGGTTTGTAAGGTAATTAAATCTAAGAGGTGTTGTATCTACATACCAGACTATAGTGGAGAAATTCAATCTTTCATTACTAGCATAATTAATTTGGCTCGTGATATTAGATTATTGGAGGAACCAGTATTATGTGAGACTGTAGGATCCTGGAAAAGGGAGTTGGGAAATATTGTTTGTGGAGTAGGTGAATGATTACTGTCTGGAAGGACTGCTGCCCTGCTGTCCTCTTGCCTGGGGGAGACGGACTGGACCTGCAGCTCTAAACCCAGGCCCCCAGAGTGACTCCAAGGGCAAGTTGGCTTGCCGCCTTATCAGAAGCCTCAGGGACAGAACAGGCTTCCAGCAACCTTGAACTTAGCACCTAGGCTCTGCCATCTGTGAGTCCTACCCTTCCAAAGGGTGCCATCCCAGTTCTGGACCCTTGGAAGTGGGCCTGAAGGTGCTCTGCTAGCTCATCTATGGATCCAGAAGAACCAAGTCATCCCTTCATCTGTGCATCTTCCACAGAACGGGTGCATCAGGGAGGGGCTGATGGCAGGTCCAGGTTTTGTAGTGGCCTGCCCTGGTGACACCTCGCCATAAGTAAGTGGTGAATGGTCCGGGGGAGAGTCGATCTCCTCTCCCCCTAGCCAGAGGTGTCCAGTTCTTCCCCCATTAATGTCCTCAGCCTCCACCCAGTCCAACGCACCAGAGGTATCTTCTTGCTTAGTGCGAGTGGGCATAATCACCCTGCCTTCAGATGTAGAAGGTCTCGCCTCATCCTCTTCTTCCTCATTTGTAGATATAGGTCATGGTCGCCGGCTCACCAAAGATGTCCTGCTCCGAACCACGTTCTGCTGTTGGTCCTTTTGCCCAGCTGAGCCCACTGAAATGTAAGACAAATCATGATGTGGTGGTTGTACACGTCAGACCAAGACACATACCTATTTGAGCCAAGGACAGACGTTGTTCTTCTCTGATCACACTATAAACTTGTCAGTGATTAGGAGCTTAAATTGTGTATATGTTCACTGTCATCTCTAACCCCAGGCGGAGCTGTCATAGTGTCCCTATGCAGAGTTCCACAGAGTTGGGAAAAACTCATTGGAACTCCGCTCCACTCCCCGCCTCCCCCCAATAAAAGAATTTAAACACTTACCTCTACTGTGGTGTATCTGGGCTGCCCTCCTCCTCTTCGCTGTGGTCTCTCTCCTGCAATCTTCTATGTCGGCGTATGTCTTGCGAGAACTGCATGTCTGCGCATGCTGCCAAAATCTCCCACATCCATCCTCCGGGCAAGAGGTGACATGTGGAATACAAAGCTGTCATGGGTACTGCCTGGAAACACTGCATGCAAATCAATGAATCTCTCATTGGCATCTGTTGCAGAATATGTGTGCAATGAGGTGGGGAGGCTGAAGGGCCATATGGGTACAATCAATTGCACCCCGCACACTTAGGATGCGAGAAATGAGATAGAAATGTCTAGCTGACCTTTGTCTCATGTCCAGTGTATATGGCATTCATATGTGAAGGTGGGCTCTTGAATTGATGCAGCTCAGTACTTGATACAAGCACAGTGACTGGCTTGACTGAGACATGCCCACAAGGTCACTGGAGACCCTTTGGGATGTCCCCTTTGCAAAAGAAATAGAGTGCAGAAAGTATCTTGAGATATGTTGGAATGGCATGGGAGCAGCAGGTCACAGACTCCAGTTCCTGTTCCCACTCACATACCATCTCCAAGATGACTTCTGGAGGGAACGGGTATCTGGCTGTTAGGTTACCATTCACCTGAAAACCAGGTTGTTCCCTTGGCGAGATACAATGCTTAATCCCAATACCCCAAAGACCCTGCCTCCGCAAAAGGGATTAAGACACTGTGCCAAGGGAGAATCCCAGGGGAAAGGGGAACGGGACAAAATAAAAAAAAAAGAGAAAAGACACTGCAACCTCTGGTTCGTAGTACTTCTGGTGTACTGACAAGCTTCTACTTTCAGCTTAGTTTTGGGCACTATGTGGCATATTAGCAATGGCTGGTGATCAAATTATCGCCACTTTAGCGTCCGTTTTCAGGCGAAAAGCGTCGATAATTTGATTGCAGAATTAGCAAGGACACGCTAGCGCGTGTTTCCTTGTCTTAGCGCCCATTTCACAACGCCATGCATCGAATCGCTAATTAGATGTAAAGTAGGAATTCCTGACTAAACTGCACGGGTCAACTTCGCTAAGCCAGCTTTGCGATATTTACTACATGCCCTGCACCCGCGAAGTGATTTTCAAATTTCGCGCTAGGCACCCCTTAACGCTGAATTCTAACGTCTGGTATTTTATTGACTACACTACGTTTACTATGTGAAGTGGATTCTAGGGTTGTGGCCACTGGGCCCTATCATCAAGATTATCTTCATTTTTGCTGGATTATGGCTGGTTTTCCAGCAATGTTGCTCCATATCGCCAGCTATCGCTCGAATTATTATCGCCTAAGTGCTAAGCGTTGTTGATGCAGCGCCAGCCTGGCAATAATTTCCAGCGATAGTAAAAAATGCGCTAAGCGCTTTCAGCGATAATTATCGCTGCGGCTTGCTAATATGTCCCTATTTCGAGGCACTGTGCTTTTCTCTTTAAACAATAGACAAGATATAGGTATTAAAAACTGGATTCAGATTACTCAGTTTCAAAATACTTTATTCGGTTAAAAAGACAAAAATAACCATAAAAGTAGCATATAGAAAATACAGTTTACACGGGAGTCATGTATTCGTTTTTTAAAATACCTATGTACAATAAGGAGGTTAGTTCATTAAGATCGATTTACGACATTTAAAAATAGATTTAAAAAATTCACCCATTGAGGCTACCATAAAAACAGTTTCCAGTTTCTGGCACTCTAAAAACGCTAAGCGACATCTTCGTATATTTAAGTCTTTGAGAATCGGGATGATACATTTCTTTCGCGCAAAGGTATAAAATTTACAAAAGAATAAAATATGAATATCAGACTGTGGGGAGACATCATCACATGGGCAAAAGGGTAATTCTTTCAACCAACAATTCATCACGGGAAAAGACAAGACTCTGAAAACAATATTGAGTCTAAACCGGGTTAAAAGGAAACGTTCATGATTAGACATATATAGGGACAAGTATGGCTGTAATTTATCTCCGCATAAAATATCCTGATGGGCAGAGACAGTCTTTTTCCTTGCCTCCTCTAAATGTCTTTTGTCCCTGAGATGGGCAGATTACTCATATATCAACTAGTGAATAATATCAAGATACGTTCAATGCCTTCTATTATTTATACGTCTCTAATAAAGGTTGCAACTCTTATAAACCATTGCTGTTCATCCAGTGTTTCATGAAGACATCCTTTGGTAGTGTTTCTTAATTACACCTTATACTAGGAAAGAAACAAAGCATGTCAACCTTTACACAAGCGTAATTCTTGGTATAACTGTCTCTCATAATAATTCAAAGAGTAACTGTCAATAACTTACTTTTTGATAGCAGAGTTCTTATTCAAATACGCCACCTGCTGTAAAATGCAAAAGAAAAAACAATTGTCATATCATCAACTGGCAGAGTACTGCATAAGGAAAATGGGTGTGTCAGCACACGTGAAGATAACCTGAAGGCCTTTAATCATGCTTACAATTTGTTTCCAATACACCAATGTTATTTAAGCAATAAAATAAAATAAAACAAACAAACAACATGTCCACTTTCTAATGTTTTGCACTACTTCAAGGCATAAGTGTCTGAGCATAACCTCAACTCAAAGGTCTTGCTTCCTGTCATTCTGTGGTTCCAGAATTGGTTAATCTTCGTGCATAATTCCTGGCCCTGATATCTTGGCTGGACATCCCAAATAGGTTTATCCTTTGTCTGAATATCCTCTCTACTCTCCTCCTCCTTCTCCTCCTTAGGGCTTCTTGCCGCATGGCAAGGGGCAGGGCAAAAAACACATGCAGCGCCATGTTGGAAGATTTGGATGTGTTTGCTCCGCTTTCATATGTGCTGCAGGGCTGGAATTGGTTGTTGGGCTGCAGTGTTTAGCTGGAACATGGTGGGGGATGCTAATTACTTGGACAGGTCTTTAACATTGACGAAAATGATCATCCAGCGCAAATACGGGTATTCCACCCTGGAGGCGGAGATTCCGGCCCAAGTGCGGATTTCTGGCCCAGGTTATGGAAATTCCACCCCATGTGCAGAAATTCCAGCCCGAGTGTGGACATAAAGATAGGAGTCGTAAGGGATTTCTGTGAATACCAAAAATCGTAAGTGTCTTCTGTGAATACCAAAAGTCATAAATGTAGAATTTGGTATCAGATTAGTTTTGTGAATCGTGCCCTGTGTACTCGATTTTCCTCATTTGATTCTTCTTTTGTTGTCTTTTTATTTAATTACTTTTTGAAGTAGTGCACACATACTTTACAAATTGCCTCCAAGTTAAGCTTGACTGCTCTGTGCCAAGCTACCGGAGGGTTAAGCATGCGTTAATTTGGGGTTTGCTTGTGACTTCACTCTAACATGGATTGTGGTTGATGCTTGCCTAGGATTTCACCCCTCTCAACCAGTAGCCCAATTAGTTACACTGGTGATCAGCTGTGAGGATTTGGACTTGTGTTTGTGCAGTGCCATACAGTAATTTGGTGTTACTCTACCATCCCAAATACCTATTTTGAGAACATTTCAAGTTTTACATTTTCCCCGATTGGTTTCTTTTGTTTCTTTTGTTTTTTCCAAATCTACTGTTACCAGTCTATCTGTGACCATGCATGGAGTAATAGAATAAAAGCTGGCCAACTTGGAACGTTACACTGTTAGGTTGAGCTCAAACAGTTCTGCAAGCAAAGTAGACTCTCCACCAAGAAGGGTAACAAGAAGTTGAAGTTTCAGAAAGCTCCGAGGTCCTGGTTGGAGGTTGACCAGTCGCTAACAGCAACATAGGATCAGGATGATGAGAAAGATATGGATGAACAGGATTAGGACCAGGATATCAGCCCTGAAATACAGTTTTCTGGGAGGGGGATTGACTTATCTCCTGAACTGGTACTCCCTGCCTGATCAGGAAGCAGTGCATCCTCACATTGCCTGTCCCCAGAAGAGCAGGCAGACAGGAAGGCCGAGAGAGAGTTTCAGCTACAGATGTCCAAGCTAAAAATGTAGAATGAAGTAGCACTGAAAGAAACAAAACCGACCATGGAGGAAAGAAGACTGGCCCATGAGTATAGTCTCAGAGAGAGGGAACTTAAGGCAAAGCAAACAGGTTCCAGCAGCAATGGTGGCAGCTTGCACACAGTTCGAATGAAACAAGATGGTTTGCCTATCTTAAGATCTGGTGCCCAACTATGTGGTAGGGGATGACATAGACGACATAAACAAGCTTGCTGCATATGAGATAGCACTGATTGTACACAAGATTCCATAGGATTACTGAGGGGAGTAACTTGTAGAGACATAGGCTTCCAGTGGGTAAGGAAACCCTACTTACTCTGGAGGTAGAAGCTTAGACAAGATATCCCCCACTGAAAGCCATCCTTGTCGCCAAGTTTTACGCTCACCCCAGAAATGTTCAGGGATAGTCAAAAGATACACAACCAGACTTGGGTGGATTTTCTTGATTATGTCAGTAAGTCACAGAATGGCTGGGTGAGTGGCAGCAAAGTTAATGATTATAATTGGCTATACAACTTGATTGTGAAGAAGCACATGCTCAATATTGTTTTACAGAGCTACGCCAGCACTTAGTGGACTGAAATTTTGGCTGATCCCAGGAAGCTTTTTGAGGAGGTGGACCCCTGGGTCAGTACCAGAGTGTCCAAGAAGGTACCTTGGAGTGACCACAAGAAGGGTGATTCTGGTTCCCTCCAGCACAGTGAAGGGGATGTTAGAGATGACCCAGGCATGTCTTAAAGTAAGGCGGGGAAGGTTTCCGTAGCCCCTTCTGAGAAACAGGGGTCTGATGGACAGTCCAGGGTGCCCCATTTCCAGCCAAGCTGCTTTGAGTGCTCACAGTTGGGACACAAGTAGGTGGGCTTTGTCTGTCCAAGGAAACCACTCACTGGTGGGCACTCCACAGGGCTGGTCAATGTGGCCTTAGGTGGAAGTAGCCCCCAGGGGCGGGTCATGGACCATGTCACAACCTTCCTTAGCTAGGATATAGAATTTAAGAGTGAGCTTGTGATCCCTGAGGGTGGGACTTGTCACTTCCACCAGGTTAAAGTGAATGGAATCTCTGCCAGTGCTCTGAGGGACACTGGTGCTAGTCAAACTATGGTAGTGGGAAGGCCGGCCTCTCTAGAGCAGTACACTGGTCATGTGTGTAAGGTAACGGAGGCGTCCAAATTAGTGGACCATGGTTCGTTCCCGTTGGTAATCTTTCTGAACTGTTCTCTTGACTGGAAGGCTTTTCCTGGCACAGCAGCAGAGAAGAGAGGCGGAGAACACTATTCAGCCTCCCCCTTCTGCTGTTGCCTTCGTTCACGCATCGGGTGCTCCTGTTTTTCCAGAACTCCCGTCTGAGAAAGGAGTGTCATCCCACAGAGGAGCTCCCGGGTAGGAGCCTCACTGTTGCTTTTTGATCTCGAGGTTACCGCGCTCGGACCAGGAGACGTTAACCCCTCACCGCCTGGTGATAAATCACAGTTGCCCGGAAGCGAACTTCATTGGAGCCTAGTATCGCTTGTTAATTCTCTGGGATCTTTATACTGTGTTGTCAAGCTTTTCTTTCCGTGGCACTTAAAGCACATAAGTACTTGGGAGATTCCCAGCTTTTCTTTTTATGACTTTTGAACCCACAGGTTAGTGGGTGTTTCCAAAAGGAAGGGTATTACTTGTGACAGTTGTATTTTCGCAGGGCAGCACACGGACCCTGTATTGTTTCACAGAGTAATCCGGCATGACCTTAAACTCAACAAAGGAAATCTTTATAAGTCAGGGCTGAGAACTTACAGGACGATTCTGTTTCAAAGGAAAAGAGCTCTGCTGTTACAAAGCGCTTCAAGCTTTTTTGATTATTCCTACAGCCCATAAACGCTCAGTGCAGGTGTGTAGGGGCATCAGTAGAGGTGGTTTGGTTGTGTTGAAGGTGCATCTGGTTGTCTAATGGTGACATGCTTATTTTGTCTTTCCTAGTTTCCGGAAGGAGGTAATACTGTGTTGTCTAAAGGAAGACAGAGTCTGCTTGTGGGATATATCGCCCAAGGTAATTGGTCCTGCCAGCGAGACATTATGAGAGTAATTCATGTAATTCATGATGTGTTATTTGTATTACAGGTTCTACTCCCTGCTGTCCCCATCCTTTCCTTCCCTCACTTGATCGTTCCAATACTCCTTGCAGATATTATAGGAGTTGGGGAGTACCCGTCTTCGGACAGGATCTTTACAGAGGTGACCTGGAGAAAGGTCATAGTTAGTCACCAGATGATCATAGGCTACAGCCTATGGAATTAGTTGCCTCTGGGGTCAGGAGAGATGAGGTGGGCAGTCAGCTAGGGCACAGTGACAGGTCCGTTCTCTGGGGGTACTAATTTTAAGCTGAGGGTATGGAATTTCAGATGGAGGGGCAGGGGGATGAAGGGCTCCCCCCTCTTACCTGTTATCCCTTGGGGACTAGATCAAGGGCTGAAGGGCTTCTCAGGATACCACCCTTGAACTTGTGGAAGGTTGAGTGGAGGTAGGGTGCCTAATACCCAGGGCTATTGCCCCCCCCCCGAGAAGCTTCAAAGGCTTGAAAACCCTCTGACACCCATCGGGAACTCCTAGCCAGCCCCAAGGCTGGAAGAGAGGTCTACCCATTGTCCTCGTCTGGAGCTTCCACCTGGCAGTGGATGGCCCAAGGCCTGGCTCTTGATGCTGATGGAAGCCAAAGGCCTCTGTTGGTTACTGGCATTATGGGCAGAATTTTCCTTGGGTATTTCATATTATGTTTTACATCTCTGGAGTGTTGTCGCTAAGGAAGCGAGCAGAAGATTTTGTTTACCTTAAGAAATGGGTTAGTGTTAATTAACTTTAATAATTATGTGGTTGTGTTTGATCTGCAAATGCAACCTAACTATGATCATACCATGCTGAATCAGCAGTTTTATTAATTGCTATGCATAAATTGTGCATACAAAATCCCTGGTTTGGAAGGTTCGGGGCAACTTCACAATTTTCCTCCCAAGACTTTGTCCTATTAAATTAACACTTTCCTTTCCTTCCTTAGGGTGATGTAAGTACTATGAGCGACCGCTTAGCCTGCACTCCAGGTGAGGTCGCCCCCCCACGCACCACTGCTCTCTGCCTTGCTCTTTTTGCCTGCTTCCTGCTCCTGACGCCGGACGACCCAGCCGCCGCTGAGCCGCCCGACTCACCTTTTTCCCACCGCTGCCTCCCTGCGGCCCCGCCCCCCTCCTGCCCATTCGCCGCTCCGCTCCCGCCACCCAGCTGACCCTCCCTCCCGGCTCCTTACTTATGACGCCCCCTTGCACGCGCAGCGGTCACGCGCAGCGGTCACGCGCAGCCGACGCGCCGATTGTGCGCCGAAAGCGCGCCAAAGGCAAGCCCGTCCGCACCTGGCCCGCGCCCAGCGCCAGGACCCCTGGCCCCCACCGATGCAAGACGACCCAACAGACCTACGACGTCGCCGCCCTCAACGCACTCAATGCCGGCCGGAACGCCGCCTGCTGCCGAGCCACCCCGAGACGCATCCACGGACCCTTCACCTGCAAAGCCTGCAAGTTCACCTGTCTCCGAACCTGCACCGCACCCAAAAGGCCAGGCACCAGCAACAACCACCTCAAGTGCATCCTGCTCAACACCCGCTCCGTCCACAGACACGCCCTGGAACTCTGGAACCTCCTCGACGCAACATCACCAGACGTCGCCTTCCTCACGGAAACCTGGATGAACGTCTCCTCAACCCCCGACATCGCCATCGCCATCCCGGACGGGTACAAGATAATCAGGAGGGACCGCGTCAACCAGACCGGAGGAGGCATCGCCATCGTCCACAGGAACACCATCCGCATCACGACCGACTCCAACGACACCTTCGCCGCTGCCGAACCCCTCCACTTCCAGATTCACACCAACCCAAAGACGACCCTCAGAGGCACCCTCGTCTACAGACCCCCGGGATCACGCACACAATTCAGCGAAGACTTCACAGACTTCATCAGCCCGCACGCCCTCCCCTCCACTGACTACATCCTCCTTGGAGACCTCAACTTCCACCTGGAGAACAACAAGGACCGCAACACCGCCGCCCTGCTGGACAACCTCGCCAACCTCGGACTCAAGCAACTGGTCAACACCCCCACCCACTACGCCGGCCACACGCTTGACCCCGTCTTCTCATCCAGCAAGCACATCACCTTCAGCCACTCCACCAGACTCCACTGGACCGACCACAGCTGCGTCCACTTCAGCTTCAGAAGAACCACGACCCACCACCACCCACTTCAGGTTCCCCACAGAAGCTGGAGTAAGATCCCCACCGACCAGCTCACCACCTCCCTCAGCCAGAACCCACCCCCCAGCGCAACGGACCCCAACGAAGCAGCCCGCAACTTCACGCAGTGGCTGACCGCCTGCGCCGACGACCTCGCACCACTGAAGAACCCTCCCAGCAGACCCAGAAACAAGAAGGCATCCTGGTTCACCGACGAACTCAAGGACTCCAAGAAGACCTGCCGCACCCTCGAGAAAGCCTGGCTTCTCGAGCAGACCACCGACAACATGACCGCCCTCAAACACGCCACCCGCAAGCACCACCAGCTCATCCGCACCACCAAGAACAAATCCCTGAAGGAACGACTAGACAACAATGCCCACGACAGCAAGGAGCTCTTCAGCATCGTCAAGGAGTTCTCCAACCCCAACACACGGCAACAACGACATCACTCCGTCACAAGACCTCTGCGACTCCCTCGCCTCGTTCTTCCACCGCAAGATCGCCGACATCCACAACAGCTTCAGCGCACTATCCACGCACCCCACCGTCGAACCAACGCCCCCCACCACCACCCTCCGCACCTGGACCACGGTGAACACCGAGGACACAGCCCGCACAATGAACACCATCCACTCCGGATCACCGACCGACCCCTGCCCACACCACGTCTTCAACAAAGCCAACTCCACCATCGCACCCCAACTCCGGAACATCATCAACACCTCCTTCAACACCGCCACCTTCCCGGAGAGCTGGAAGCACGCCGAGCTCAGCGCCCTGCTGAAGAAACCAACAGTGGACCCCACCGACCTCAAAAACTTCCACCCCATCTCGCTCCTCCCTTTTCCTGCTAAAGTCATCGAGAAGATCGTCAACAGACAGCTTGCCGCCTTCCTCGAGACGAACGGATCCCTCGACCCCTCACAGTCCGGTTTCAGAGCCAACCACAGCACCGAGACCGCCCTCATCGCAGTCACCGACGACATCCGAGCCCTGCTCGACAACGGGAAACAGCGGCACTCATCCTCCTGGACCTCTCTGCTGCGTTCGACACTGTCTGCCACCGCACCCTAGTTCAACGCCTCAGCAACATCGGCATCCAAGAGAAGGCACTGGAGTGGATCACCTCGTTCCTCGCCGGAAGAACACGGAGAGTCCGCCTCCCCCCGTTTCGATCCGAGGCCACCGAGGTCATCTGCGGCGTTCCACAAGGATCTTCACTCAGCCCCACCCTCTTCAACGTCTACATGAGACCTCTTGCAGCCATCGCACGCCAACACAACCTCAACATCATCTCCTACGCCGACGACACCCAGATGATCCTCTCCCTCACCAGAGACCCCGACACCGCCAGAACCTGCCTACACGAAGGGATGAAAGACGTCGCCGAGTGGATGAAGAACAGCTGCCTGAAACTGAACTCAAATTGCAAACACAACAGTGATGGACAGAATGTGGATCAATGTCACACATTCACCCCAGTCCAAAGATCTGGGCCCAAATCCATCGTTTTTCCACTCCACACCACCCTGGGTTAGACAATGGCGATATGCAAATCAGCGCTGACCCTGTGCCCCATGGGAACAGTCCAGTCCGAACTACAAAAGCCATGTCCTTCCCAGAACGGAATCAAGCATCCGAGGACCGGCCCGGTTTCGAGGTAACACCTCTCATCAGCCCGGCTAGCTTGACTCCAGTGGTGTGGAGTGCCTGGGACTCACGTCTGAGCATCCCCAGTACACTTAGAGCGGTAATTGCAAACACAACAGTGATGGACAGAATGTGGATCAATGTCACACATTCACCCCAGTCCAAAGATCTGGGCCCAAATCCATCGTTTTTCCACTCCACACCACCCTGGGTTAGACAATGGCGATATGCAAATCAGCGCTGACCCTGTGCCCCATGGGAACAGTCCAGTCCGAACTACAAAAGCCATGTCCTTCCCAGAACGGAATCAAGCATCCGAGGACCGGCCCGGTTTCGAGGTAACACCTCATCAGCCCGGCTAGCTTGACTCCAGTGTTTAACCCAGGGTGGTGTGGAGTGCAAAAAAACGATGGATTTAGGCCCAGATCCTTGTACTGGGGTGAATGTATGACATTGTTCTACATTCTGTCCATCAACTGTGTTTTTTGCAATTTTCACCCCGAGTGTGCTGGGTATGCTCAGACGTGAGTCCCAGGCTCTCCACACCACTGGAGTCAAGCTATCCAGGCTGATGAAGGCTGATAGCCAGAAACCGGTCCTTGGATGCTTGATTCCGGTCTGGGAAAGACATGGCTTGGTAGTTCGGACTGGACTGTTCCCATGAGGCACAGGGTCAGAGCTGATTTGCATATAGCCAGTGTCTAACCCAGGGTGGTGTGGAGTGCAAAAAAACGATGGATTTAGGCCCAGATCCTTGTACTGGGGTGAATGTATGACATTGTTCTACATTCTGTCCATCAACTGTGTTTTTTTGCAATTTTCACCCCGAGTGTGCTGGGTATGCTCAGACGTGAGTCCCAGGCTCTCCACACCACTGGAGTCAAGCTATCCAGGCTGATGAAGGCTGATAGCCAGAAACCGGTCCTTGGATGCTTGATTCCAGTCTGGGAAAGACATGGCTTGGTAGTTCGGACTGGACTGTTCCCATGAGGCACAGGGTCAGAGCTGATTTGCATATAGCCAGTGTCTAACCCAGGGTGGTGTGGAGTGCAAAAAAACGATGGATTTAGGCCCAGATCCTTGTACTGGGGTGAATGTATGACATTGTTCTACATTCTGTCCATCAACTGTGTTTTTTGCAATTTTCACCCCGAGTGTGCTGGGTATGCTCAGACGTGAGTCCCAGGCTCTCCACACCACTGGAGTCAAGCTATCCAGGCTGATGAAGGCTGATAGCCAGAAACCGGTCCTTGGATGCTTGATTCCGGTCTGGGAAAGACATGGCTTGGTAGTTCGGACTGGACTGTTCCCATGAGGCACAGGGTCAGAGCTGATTTGCATATAGCCAGTGTCTAACCCAGGGTGGTGTGGAGTGCAAAAAAACGATGGATTTAGGCCCAGATCCTTGTACTGGGGTGAATGTATGACATTGTTCTACATTCTGTCCATCAACTGTGTTTTTTGCAATTGAAACTGAACTCAGACAAGACGGAAGTCCTCATCCTGGGACCATCGCCCTCTGCCTGGGACGACTCCTGGTGGCCCCCCGCCCTGGGCACCGCACCCAAGCCAACCGACCACGCACGCAACCTGGGCTTCATCCTGGACTCTTCCCTCTCGATGACCAGACAAGTCAACGCCGTCTCCTCTTCGTGCTTCAACACCCTGCGTATGCTCCGAAAGATCTTCCGATGGATCCCGACCGAAACCAGGAAGACGGTCACCCAAGCACTCGTCACCAGCCGACAGGAGTACGGAAACACCCTCTATGCCGGAACCACAGCCAAGCTACAGAAAAAACTACAACGCATCCAGAACGCCTCCGCCCGACTCATCCTGGACATCCCCCGACGCAGTCACATCTCCGGCCACCTGAAAGACCTGCACTGGCTCCCCGTCAACAAGAGGATCACGTTCCGGCTCCTCACCCACGCACACAAGTCTCTCCACGACCTGGGCCCCAAGTACCTCAATGACCGCCTGACCTTCTACACGCCCACCCGCCAGCTACGGTCCACCAGCCTCGCCCTTGCCGCCGTACCACGCATCCGAAGAACCACCGCCGGAGGAAGGTCCTTCTCCTACCTGGCGGCCAAGACATGGAACTCCCTCCCCATCCACCATCGGCTGACCCAGGACCATCTCGCCTTCAGGAGACAACTCAAGACCTGGCTGTTCGAGCAGTAGCAAACCCCTTCCCCCAAGCGCCTTGAGACCCTTCCGGGTGAGTAGTGCGCTATACAAATGTTATGATTGATGGAGTTATGAGTTTGGCACTTAAAATTTCTCTAGATTTAATTGCCTAAATGTAGCGATTTCGAGCAGCAATGCAAGGCGTCAGGTACACAGCCGCACTACATCTCCCAGAACCCCCTGGGCTCAGGCGGTCCGGAGATCGTTACCAGCTGAGGTACATAAGCGCCTCCCAGGAAGGGGAGGGTGCTTGTCAATCCTTCCTGTTTCCCTGACTAAGCCTGTTGTCCGCCGGTGTTCCGCGGACGCTTGCCTTCCCGCTGTAGAGGACGACGCCGGAGTGTAGAGGACGACGCCGGAGTTCCGCGGACGCTTGCCTTCCCGCATTGGAGGACGACGCCGGAGGTCCACGGACGCTTGACTTCCCGCATTGGAGGACAACGCCGGAGTTCCGCGGACGCTTGCCTTCCCGCTGGATGAGGTAGGAGTAAAGCGCAGCTGTGCTATCAAGACCTTTTGTTTTTGTTCATTTCTTGTTACTGTCGTGTGGCACCAAGAGTACATTTCTGCTCGAGGGAACCGTAGTGAAGTTAACTACCGAGTACCTCCCTCTTTGCTTTCAGAAACTGACCCAAGACATTCCAGATACCTTAATTAATAAGGCATTGATCGAGAGCTGTGATTTCAACAGTTGGACTTTAGTTATCGGATATATGAGCTACAGTCGATGTGATGGTGGGAGGGATTACTGCCCCAACAAGCTGAACATCGAGTAAGTGTTCTTAGTATTAGTCCTGTATCACTAGGTAGAAACAACCTCACTGTGTAAGGTAAACAAGCTCTTCTTTTGTCTCAATAGCTGTCCTGGATACTGTGGCCATTCACCTGAGACCAGACCGAGAGGGGTGCCCTATCAACAGTGGCCTTTATCATTTTGTCCCCTTCCCTTTTCCCCGGAGTGCAATCTTTCCTACTTGTGTGTATCACTTTGGGGGAGTTGGCGCTTGAGGGAACTGGGAGGTCTCTCTTCAAGCTGTGGTCCCAGCTGGCAAAACAAACAAAGGTTAGTGGCAAGAGCGTTTCTACGTTGGGCTACTACCTTCTGACTAAATCTGACAGATTGACAAGCCCACATGGATACCGGTGAGGTATTAGCCTCACTGCTTGAGAGCTTTAACGCACTACAGCAAGAAGTAGATGCTTCTAGGTTAGAGAATCAGGAGCTGAAGCGAGACATGAACTCTATGCGTAGAGAAGTCGCAGGTATTACATGCAAAGGTATGGGGGCTGGGTCCTATATCAGGGAGGCTACTTTGGCCTCACCAGGACAACAAACAACCCTTCCTTCATCCCCGACCACATCAGGGGGTGGGTTCTTCACAGCTACTTCCATTGCCCCACCCTCCTCTAACCCGACACCTACCGTCCATGTCATACAAAACACGGGCATACCTCTGGCCCCTCCTGAAAGATTCTATGGGGATCCCAAGAAATTTGAGATGTTCTTGAACCAGTGCAGACTCCACTTCCTTTGCAAACCCGCTGTCTTCCAAGATGACGCAGCAAAAACCGCTTTCATGATGTCGTACATGGGTGGGAACGCTGCAAGCTGGACGATACCCCTAAGGGAAAGGAATGATCCTGTGCTTCACCAGTTCACTGACTTCTGCTCTGAGATGAGGACATTGTTTGATCGCAAGTCGCACATGATAACCCTAGATAGGGAACTCCTTACTCTATGCCAAGGGTCACAGGATCTGTTGTCCTACATCACTTCCTTCAACCGACTCGTGGTTGAAACGGATTGGCCTCCGGCAAAGAGAATCACCTTGTTTTACCGGGGCTTGAGAGGAGAATTAAAAGATGTTCTTTCCCAAGTTGTCCAGTTGCCAGCAACCTGTGAGGAATTGATTGACCTAACGGTTCAGCTGGATCATCGTTTACTGGAAAGGCAAGGGGATAAGAGCAGGGGAGAGGTACGAGGATGGTACCCCAGACCAAAACCCTTTGCCGAAGACACACCCAAAACCGCTGATGGGGTCGAGCCCATGCAGATAGGTGGCATTCGGGGCCCCCTCACGATGGAAGAACGCGACCATAGGAGGAAGCTGAAGCTCTGTTTGTATTGTGGCAAGAGCGGTCATTTCATCAGAGAATGCAAGGCAAGGGCCCAACAACCAGAAAGAAACCCAACTCCCCGAAGACCCACCGTTCTGGGAACGAAAGAGACGTCGGAAAACTGAAGAGTCCGAACCAGAAGGAGATCACTGGGTTGGGTGAACGTTGTACTTCGATCTCCTCATGAATCGCTAACACCTTAATGCCAGCTGTGGCCCATATTAACATGACTGTGTCGTTGTGGGTTTCTTCGGAAACCGTCGTTGCAGTGGATACCCTGTTGGATTCCGGAGCCACTGGAAATTATATGGATATCGAGTATGCTTCCTCTTTGGGGGTCGCATGGGAGAAGAAGGTAGAACCAGAGAATGTGAAGGCAGTGGATGGATCCGCATTAGCTTCAGGACCAGTAGTAAAGCACACTGTACCTCTACGCATGCTCATCGGGACGGATCACGCCGAGTACATCCAGTTCGACTTGATAGCGGCACCGCAGTTCCGCCTAATCCTGGGAATGCCCTGGCTGACCGTACACGACCCCACGGTGAGTTGGACTGCTCGTACCGTGTCATTGACTTCTGCCTATTGTATGAAACACTGCAGGCTTCCTCTCCCCTTGTCTATAGAAGATGGAGCGGAACCCACCTGTGCACGTTATTTGGCCTCGGCATGTGTACCCGAAAGCACTTGTAGCGCTACCACCTTGCCAGAGGAATACACGGAGTTCCAGCCTCTCTTCGATAAACAGAAAGCAACTCAATTACCCCCACACCGGGTTTATGATTGTTGTATTGAGCTACATCCCGGTGCGGCCATTCCCTGCAGTCGGGTCTATGCTCTTACAGAAAAGGAGAATCAGTATCTGAAGAACTATATAGATGAAAACCTGGCGTCTGGTTTTATTCGTCACTCCACTTCTCCAGCCTCTTCGCCCCTATTCTTCATACCGAAAAAGGACTGTGCCGAGTTAAGAACGTGCATCGATTATAGGGCCTTAAATAACATCATGGTGAAGAATCGGTATCCCTTACCATTAATTTAGGTACTAATGGACCAATTGAAAGGGGCTCGCTACTTCACGAAGCTGGATCTGATAGGAGCCTACCATTTGGTCCGAGTCAAACGTGAAGACGAATGGAAGACTGCCTTCCGGACCAAGTTCGGCCTTTTTGAGTACCGGGTGATGCCATTCGGGCTCTGCAATGCCCCGGCAGCCTTCCAGCATTTTATGGATGAGGTATTGAGAGGATTGCTAGATACCATCTGCATGGTTTACATCGACGATATCCTCGTCTACTCTCCTACACTCCAGGAACCCATAGAACACGTTAGAGAAGTACTGGATAGGCTACAACACCACTCTTTGTACGCTAAACTGGAAAAGTGCCTCTTCCATGCTCAAGAAGTGACCATTTTGTGATACGTGATAAACGCCAATGGCTTTCAGATGGAGAATGGTAAGGTGGAGGCCATCACTAGATGGAAGGCCCCATCAGTGCGTCAAATCTGTGCAGAGTTTTTTGGGCTTTGCAAATTACTACCGCCGTTTCATTCAAGATTTCTCCAGGATCATTCATCCCCTGTCCTGTCTGTTGCGGAAGAACGTTCATTTCGTATGGAACGAAGAAGCGGAACAAGCATTTCAATACTTGAAAGAAAAGTTCACCCAGGCTCCCATCTTACGTCATCCTGATGCACAGCTCCCGTACATCCTTGAAACCGATGCATCCCAGTACGCCTTGGGAGGGGTCCTGTCACAAAGACATCCCACAACAGGACAAATCCACCCGGTGGCCTACTACTCCAAGAAATTGAGCCCTAGCGAAGTCAATTACTCCATCACAGACAAGGAGTTATTAGCGATCAAAAAAGGGTGCGAGGAGTGGCGCCACTACCTGTTGGGAGCCCGTCACACCATAGAAATCTTCACTGACCACCGGAACTTGCTGTTTCTAAAAACAGCCAAGGCCCTAACACCCCGACAGCTCCGATCGACTCTCTTTTTTTCGGACTACTATTTCGTCATCAAGTACCGATCCGGTTCACAACACGGAAAAGCCGACGCCCTCTCTCGGAACCTGGACATCCGTGACCATCAGACGATGGATGACATCGAGCCTCCCTCCATCTTGTCAGAAAAGGCTTTTCCGAGAACAACAATTGCCTTACTTACGTCTTCGGACTTTCTTGAGGATATCAAAGTATCTTTGGCGGATGTCGATGTCATAGCATAGCTCCTGGAAGAACACCAGTGGCGATCTCAGAAAGACGAGCTGTTGTATTATCATCACGCTATGTACGTACCTGACCCCGGTCTTCATCTGCAAGTCCTAAAGTGGGCACACGACTCCATGTTAGGAGGACATTGGGGTGTGTACAAAACCATAGCCACGATTGAACGTTCCTTCTGGTGGCCTTCCATAAGAGACGACACCAAAAAATACATCAGAAACTGTTCGGTATGTGCCCAGAGCAAGGCGCGACATACCAAGCCGACGGGGCTGCTCCGCCCCATACCTGTTCCACCCAAACCGTGGCACACGGTGTCCATGGACTTTATCGTGGAGATGCCCTTGTGTCAAGGAAAAACCGTGATCCTGGTGATGGTGGACCATTTGACCAAAATGGGTCACTTCGTGCCGTTGGAGGGTTTGCAAACATCAGCAGAACTAGCACTTGTGGTGTTACAACATCTCATCAGGGCCCACGGCATTCCAAGTGTTTTCATCACGGACAGAGGGTCTCAATTCACTTCCCGTTTCTGGAAGTCATTGTGTAGGACTTTGGATATTGACGCCAGACTCTCGACGAGTTATCATCCCCAGACAGACGGTAAAACGGAACGCCTCAATCAGACTGTTGAACAATACTTGCGTTGTTTTACCCTTCAGAACTCTACGGACTGGGTTACCCTGTTATGGTTGGCTGAGTTCACCTATAACAACACCGACCATTCGACCTTGGGTTGCTCCCCGTTCTTCTGCCTTTTGGGTTATCATCCTAACATTCTACCATTCGATTGGCCTGTTACCTCCGATCTCCCTAGCGTACAGGAACATCACACTCACCTACAGGCGGTTAGACTAGAGGTGAAACACCACTTGTCGGCCGCTCAGGCATCACAGAAACACTTCGCTGACAAAAAACGCAGTCAGGAACCAGTCTACCAGGTGGGAGACAAGGTGTGGCTGTCCACTAAACACATTCACCTTAGGGGCATCAACAAACTAAAGCCTAGATACATAGGCCCCTATAGCGTGGAGGAAGTCATCAATCCAGTGGCAATGAGACTGGCTATTCCCCGCTCATGGCACATACACCCTGTTTTTCATGTGTCCCTGCTGCAACCCTGTTCCCTAGACACTAGACTGCCCGATCACCCCCCCGGTACTAGTTGAGGGTTTGGAGGAGTACGAGGTGCAAGAACTGTTAGACTCTAGGTTACACCGAGGCAGTGTGCAGTACTTGGTGAGTTGGAAGGGCTCTGGGGTCGAGGACAGGACATGGGAACCTGAACAGAACCTCCATTGTCCGGATCTACTAGAGCAGTTCCATCAGGCCCATCCGGGTAAGCCCGGTCGACCGCAGAGTCGGCGGTCCTTAAGAGGGGGCTCTGTAGCGATTTCGAGCAGCAATGCAAGGCGTCAGGTACACAGCCGCACTACATCTCCCAGAACCCCCTGGGCTCAGGCGGTCCGGAGATCGTTACCGGCTGAGGTACATAAGCGCCTCCCAGGAAGGGGAGGGTGCTTGTCAATCCTTCCTGTTTCCCTGACTAAGCCTGTTGTCCGCCGGTGTTCTGCGGACGCTTGCCTTCCCGCTGTAGAGGACGACGTCGGAGTGTAGAGGACGACGCCGGAGTTCCGCGGACGCTTGCCTTCCCGCATTGGAGGACGACGCCGGAGTTCCGTGGACGCTTGCCTTCCCGCATTGGAGGACGTCGCCAGAGTTCCGCGGACGCTTGCCTTCCTGCTGGATGAGGTAGGAGTATAGCGTAGCTGTGCTATCGAGACCTTTTGTTTTTGTTCATTTCTTGTTACTGTCGTGTGGCACCAAGAGTACATTTCTGCTCGAGGGAACCGTAGTGAAGTTAACTACCGAGTACCTCCCTCTTTGCTTCCAGAAACTGACCCGAGACATTCCCAATACCTTAATTAATAAGGCATTGATCGAGAGCTGTGATTTCAACAGTTGGACTTTAGTTATCGGATATATGAGCTACAGTCGATGTGATGGTGGGATGGGTTAACTGCCCCAACAAGCTGCACATCGATTAAGTGTTCTTAGTATTAGTCCTGTATCACGAGGTAGAAACAACCTCACTGTGTAAGGTAAACAAGCTCTTCTTTTGTCTCAATAGCTGTCCTGGGTACTGAGGCCATTCACCTGAGACCAGACCAAGAGGGGTGCCCTATCAACGGTGGCCTTCATAATTTTGCCCCCTTCCCTTTTCCCCGGAGTGCAATCTTTCCTACTTGTGTGTATCACTTTGGGGGAGTTGGCGCTTGAGGGAACTGGGAGGTCTCTCTTCAAGCTGTGGTCCCTGCTGGCAAAACAAACAAAGGTTAGTTGCAAGACCGTTTCTATGTTGGGCTACTACCTTCTGACTACATCTGACACTAAATATGGATTCTGTTCTGATTTTTGATTCTGTACTCCTGTAATTGAGCTTTCATGGCAGATATATGCATTCCAATGTTTTGTTATTATTAGCAATTCTGCAATAAATCTATTTTTCCCTATTTTCATCTAGAACTCAGCTATTATATGGTCCCAGTTTTTATTCTATTACTCTGCTAAATCAATGTTTCATTGATGGGAGGATAGTCTCTTACTGCTAGACCAATGAGTGATCACAGAGCTCCACTGCCCAAGATAAAAACCAAGGTGCATAAAAATATTGGTGTTCAAATGAATATTGGGTTCTGCTCCCACACCAGCACCCAAATGGCTTAGTGGCCTTTCTGATACATCATCTGTGAGGCTATAGATGCTGACCATCATATCTAAGGAATCCTGATTGGAATAATTGCACCTAAGGTGTCCTGGCCAATGCCCTTATGTCTGAGGTGTCCTCCGCTAGACACCTTTACTTGTGGTACCTTGCAAAGGTGCTCTTATTTGAGGGGCCTAAGTGGGAAACTCATATCGGAGGGACTATGATTTAGATCATCACATCTGAGGATCGCTGATCAACACCTCTCCCCTCTGAAGGATCCTGAAAAGGGTCTCTCATTCTATGAACGCTGACCAAAACACTCACAACTGAAGGATTCTAACTGGTCCTTTCTCATCAAACAAACAGTGAAAAAGACGTCATTAGAACCTGAGCAAGATCTTCATTAATACCCTTGACTAATATCTTGCACATGTAAAAGACCTTAATGGAGATACTTGTTTGTAAGGAGTTTATGCACACCCTCATGTCTCTGTGCCCCTAACATAGACCTTCACAGCTGAGGAGTTTACAACTTTTCATATTATGAGCAACTCAGACAGACACCCTTTTGCATGAGTCTGCATACCTGAAAATCTTTCCTGCATGAAACCGTACCTGAGACTTCTCACATTTGATGCACACCAACCATCACACACGTTTAAGAGGCTCAAAATAACACCTTTATTGTGGATGTGGGACATTTGCTTGAGTTCCCACTTGATATATAAGTGTCAGACTGGGGCTCTGGTCATCCACTCTCACATATGAAAGTTTTGTTCAGTGTTCCTCAGATGTTTGGAACCTCTTTCATGGCCTTTAAATGCCCGGTAATTGTCATAGTCCCTAACACTGGAGTAATCACTGGCCTAGAGCTTCAGATCCCAGATTTTGTCAAACCCTTTAATGGGAAGGTCTCTGTTGGGACCCTATAAACACAATGATCTTATCTACTGTCCTCAAATATGATGGGAGGTCTTCTGATATACACAGGCATGATTCTCAGTCACATCCCTTCATATGCAAGTGGTTTTGGTCAAGACAACTGACGCAGCCCATCAGATGCATGATGCACAGTCAAAATCCCTTAAATGGTATTGTGTCAGTCAGAACCCTTGGGACAATAAATTATGTTCTGATGCTCCAAATGATGACCACTTGAGAAATATGCACATTCCTTCTGTCCTTTGACAGATACTAGGATATCTACTGGATATGATTTTAGTGATAGTTGCCTTATAGAAGGCAGTGAGCACAAGCAAACACATGTGCCTATATATTAATAAACTGTTTAATAAAGATAGAATCCTGGGAGAAGTCAAACCTTAGTGAGAGTTAGAGACATGAATGTGAATGGAAAGCAGTATATGTAAACAGCCTGAAGACAATAGTGTAGGGCAGGATGAATTGGCCTTCCGAAGTGCCATACTTCAAGAATTAAATAAATACAAATAGTTACATCATTACAATATTCCAGCACTGGGCCATTTTATCCTGCAATTGCGAGAGTTTCTCTGAGTTCTGCAGCAGTCACTTGCTATAGGTCACCGTCTACAAAATCTTGTTCTGCCAGTTCTCTCAAGAAGTCAGACAGTCAGGGACATATGTAGAAGGAGTTAACACCGCCGTAGCACAAATTCTTTGATGTTACATCGGCTTTTTTTAATTGCCGCATTTACAAGATGCCTCTAACCACAGTTAGCGGTAGTTCTCCAGCATAAACGTGAATATTTAGGATCACCACTTCTGTTAGTGGTACTTAATGAAAATGAGATGCAAAGGTAGGCGTTCCCCTGCAAAAACTGCTGCTAACCCCACTTTGCGAAATTTACAAGGAATTCCTTGTATGGTGCAAAACCCAAAAAACTGCTTTTAATTCCAGTTAGAGGCAGTTTTTTAAGACCAGAAAGTGTTGGTGCTGGACAGAGCTGCAAAGAATGTTGCTGTGCTGCCCTGCGACAAAAATACAGGGTAAGCATGCACACCATCAATAAGATAGGGCGCATTCCTGGGCCTCGTTCATGAAAAGTGTTGCAAAGCTGCGACAAAACAGCGTTGCAACACTTTTCACTATGCCCTTCTTGCAGCACCATGGATGCGCTGTATTCACTGTACATCGCTCCATGTCGCAATTAATGACAGATACGTCTGGAATCCTGACGTATCTGTCAGGGCTAAAGTCATGCAATGCTGCAGTTGTGTCACAAGCATGACACAAGTCCAGCAATGCATGGGGCCAGCCTATCCCTGTGGCACTGTGTCACCCTTACGACTGCAATGAGGCAGCCGTAAGGTATTGACGCAGTGGTATCCTACAATTGTTGCAGTGAAATCTGATGGATTTCACTGCACCACTTCTATGAGGCTTTGTTGTGTGGGAATGCCCACCCTGCATACATCATACCTGATACAGGTATAATGTGGCACAGGGCTTCACAAGATCAAGCATATGCCTATATGCGTCACTTTGCCAATACGGCACAATGTGGTGCAAGAATCACACTGTAAGTACGTCAAGAAAATGATGCACCGGCGGGTTGAAACTGTCAGAAGGGCCTCATGAATAAGTCCCCCTGTTTTTTTTCCCTATGTTGATGCACAATGGCTGCAATGTGCCAATGCAGGCACCCTTACACATGGTGCACGGGTGACTGTGTTGAGAGTTGATTGATGTTGTGGCTCCATCTCTTCTCGAGACGTCTGCAGGTGGGCTTGACTAGTGGAGGGTGGGAGTGAACCAGTTGGCCTTCTTGGAGTGTTGTTTGCATAGTCTTTTCTTGAGGGATGCCAGGGTGTTAGCGCAGTTGGAGATCCATTGGTGGAGGTTGCACGCTGTGATGTTGGCGTCTGCAGCGTTTGCAGAGTGGTGGGGCTGAGGGAGTTGACAGGAAGTTCTTTGGTGGCCTTGATCCAGCTGGGACAGGGGGCAATGATGGCGATGGTGTACTGTGGGCGTGGTTAAGGCTTGATGTAACCAGTGATGGCCGGTACAGGAGAGTCCTGTGGAGTGGCTGTAGTTGAAGTTCCCGCTGGTGGAGAAGATGGGCTTGAGCGTATGTCAGGCTATGTGGGTTGGTGCAGTGAATAGCTGCTTGAGTCCAATGTTGGTGAGGTTCCCCGGGAGGGGGTGGTGTTCTGGTCACTGGGGTTGTCCAGGTGGAAGTTGAGGTCTCTGAGTAGGATGTAGTCAGTGGATGGGAGAGCCTGGGGTGTGATGAGGTCTACAATGGCATCGGTGAATGTAAGTTCATGGCCTGGGGGGACTGTAGATGAAGGTGCTGCAGTGATTGGTATTGGGGTTGGTCCGGATCTAGAAGTGGAGGAGTTCCATGGACACCGTCGGGTCATTAGAGTGCATGGATAGTCGGAGTGTCCTTTTTTAGACATTGGCAATGCCTCCTGCTGGGCGCTCGGGGTGGCCCGTGCGGTTGAATTTGTAGCTGTCGTGAAAGGTGATGGTGATGTCCAGTCCGGAGCAGAGGTTGGTCCAGGTTTCTGTGAAGAAGGCGATGTCTGAAGAGGTGGTGTCAAGGATGTTCCAGATTTCTGTGTGTTTGTGGAAGGACCCCATGTTGAGGATAATGCAGTTGAGCCGATCGACTGCACTGTTGGTCGGCTGGGTGGCAGGAGGCGCTGGTGTGCTGATGTGGCAGAAGGTGCATTTGCAGTTTTGACAGGCTCAGGGTGCAAGAGAATTCTACAGTGTTGCTAGATGGCAGGCGGTGTGGAATCCAGTGTTTATGGCAAGGAGGGTGCTGGCGTCGCAGTGGTGGAGTGGCAGAGAGGAAGGGTTCTTGGTGCTGGGTGTGGTCCAGGGGTGGACGGATGCAGACAGGCTTGCCTTTGGTGCACCAGTGGTACACCTGCTGCGTATGACTGCACAGCATCCGCCAATAAGTAGTGCTGTGGGGAAGACTGAACAGCTGAGAGGTGGGTAATGTGGAAAGGACACTGGGGGGCAGAGACATAGAGGGTAGCGGGGGTTATAAATATATATTTTTTAATTCTTACCTCGAGGCCGGGTCTTGCGTCTTCTGTGCTCCTCTTGAGTCTGCTTCCAGGAACAGGAAGCAGGCAGCCAGGCTTCCTCCCCTAAGCCAATCACAACACTGCAATACGGCGTTGTGATTGTTCTTGAGTGGCGTGACAAGGCGTTTAGCCAGGGGCTGGAGGGGTGGGCATGAACTTCATGCAGGCTGTTATGCAGCCTGCATTGCAAACAGGGAATTGCACATGACTGCTTTGGGTGGCCTGCCAGGGCCAACCAAACAGTCTTTGTGCACTTGAGTGGGCATACCACTTTGCCCCTACCCTGCTGCATGAGTAGAGCAGCCCGCAAAGTAAACATAGCATGAGTACATCAGAAAATTATCATCATGTTATGTTTCCTCTTCTTGCACTGCTTGAAAGAAGTGGGGCAATGTTCTTCTGCCATAGCGGATGAGCCGCCACTGGGGGTGCGTTACCCACAGGTTCTAGGCCTGAGCCCTACTCAAGCCCCGGGCCTCCTCCGCAACATGTCCCACCTTCTCCTCAACTGGACATTGACACCATGGCACAACCCGCTGCACTCTCTCCAAATCTGTGACACAGCCAGCAGGAGCCTCAGCCAGGTGGGATTTCACAAGCCTGGGTATTGCAGTCACTGCCAAGTCCGCTGAGGAACCTCCCGATGCAGGTGATGCAATAGGGCCCCCTTAGGTATGAAGTTGCAGCAGCGCTCCACTACTGCTGGCTACTGACTTGAGAGACACAAGCCACCTCCCTATCCCTACCCATGCTTCCTTACTCTCATGGCCCGACCTCAATCCAGAAACACTCCTTGAGATTCTGAGCAAAGTAAAATCGGGCTCACCAGCAGACCCTCTTCCCATCCCCATACTCAGATTATTGGACTCCCCACAGCTCTCCACGATTTGCGATACTCTTAATCTTTCATTAAAAAAAGCCACAGTCTCGGCTTGCTGGAAACATGCAATGGTTATGCCCCTGCTAAAAAAGCCCACTGCTGACCCAAAAGTTCCCTCAAATTTTCGCCCCATCTCTTTGCTGCCTGCCTTCTCCAAAATCTTGGCGAGACATATCCATTTTCATCTAGCCCAGTTCATTACGATCAATGATATACTTCCTTTCTCCCAATCTGGTTTTCGCCCTGGGTTCTCCACTGAAACTACGCTTCTCCGCGTCACTGTAAATCTTCGGCAACTTTTAGAAAGAGGAGACACCGCTGTACTGATCCTACTTGATCTCAGTGCAGCGTTTGACACCATCTCTCACAACATACTCCTCAGAGCCCTTGCCTCTATGGGCATCGGTGGCCAGGCCCTTGACTGGCTTACATCCTTTCTGACTGACCGGACTTTTCAGATTTTTTCCAACACGGCCACTTCCAAAATCCACGCGTCCCCTTATGGAGTTCCCCAGGGCTCGATCCTCAGTCCTCTTCTTTTTAATTTATATGTTACCCCTCTGGCCCGTATCGCGCAAGATATTTGGCTTACTCTGTTTACCTACGCCGACGACACTCAGGTCGTTTTTTCCCTATCTCAATCTGACCAGGCCTCCTCCTCCCTCCTTCAGTCGGGTCTTAAGGAAATATCCAACTGGATGAACCTCAACTTACTCAAACTGAATGGAGAGAAGACCGAAGTCTTGGTTTTTGGTCATAAACAAGACCTCTGGAGTTCAAAACACTGGCCTTCAGAGATGGGCACCCTCCCTTCACCGTCTGAACATGCGCGCAATCTGGGAGTGATCGTGGATAATGGCTTAACAATGCAATGCCAGGTAAACAAAGTGGCAGCCATCTGTTTCACCATTCTGCTGTGGCTGAAGAAAATCTTCTGGATGCTGCCACCTGACACCCAGAAGTCCGTAATTAATGCCTTGATACCTCTCGATTGGATTACAGAAACATACTTTATCTAGGGGCAAACAAGGCAGTGACGAGATGTCTCCAACTAGTTCAAAATGCTGCTGCACGTTTGCTCTGCGGCAGTCACAAAACTGATCACATCACAGGACGCCTACGTGACCTTCACTGGCTTAAATTAGAGAGCCGAGTCAAATTTAAAACCTTGAGCTACATGCATAAAATAAAAACAGGCAACGCACCCATGTATTTACAATCTCTTGTTAAAATCTACACACCTGCACGTTGTCTCTGTTCCTCATCACAAGACTTCTTCTGCGTGCCCAAATTCAGATTTGCAAGAATGGGCGGCAGATCCTTCTCCTTTTTAGGTCCCAGACTATGCAATTCCCTCCCATTCACCATTCGCTCAGAGACCAGCTACGTTCGCTTTCGCAGATCGATAAAGACCTGGCTGTTTAACCATTAATCCCCCAGCTTGTTAGTTTTTCTTCTGGCCTCTCCGGCTCACTGCCTCTTTTAGCGCCGGGAAACCCTTTTGGGTAGCTGTCGCGCTCTATAAGCCTATTAAATAAATAAATAAATAAATAAATTGCAGTGCTCTCGCCACACAAGTTCAGCGCAGCTCAGGGGCTTCATCCTCCACAGCATTTAACCAGCGCAACATCCTACGGCCTGTGATGCAAAAGGCACGGCCCACCATTGGTAATCTCCTCCATGGACCCCGATGTGGTGGTGGCATGTGGTATGCGATGCAGACCTCCCTATGTTAGTGCGCAGGAGCTCCTCTACCATTCACAGCTCCAAGGGGCACCAGGCGGTCTCACACAGGTCACCAACGTGTCTCCATGCGACCTGGCAGACTTCACCACCAGGTAAGGGCGATCACCGACACCTCAATGTCAACTGCCCTGGCCCAGCAACGCCAGAGCACCTCCCCATCCCACTCCGGGTCTCAGACGCAGGCCCAGCGAGGTCTCTGGGCCCCGGGGACTGTCTGCGCTTTTCCGGTTTGGATGCCATGGTGTTGCAAGAGAAGGAAGTGACCCGCTTAGGGCCACCTTGGTCACCACTGACCACCTCTCAGCCTTCCATACCAAATGAAGAGTCTAAGAGACAGTGGAGAATATATACCAATAAGTGTTTATTCATATACGCTCAGAGCGGGGCCCTATCTGCACAGTCTCAAAAGGGTGCTACAGAGGAAACTAAGGAACAGTACGCAAAGCGATACATTATGTACAGTTCATGGTTAGACAAGAGTGGACTTTTCAAGGCAGATGTAACTGGACAGTGAAAGACAAAAAAAGGTTTTCTATCTCGTATCTGGCACAACCCAGCACAGTCCAAGGCTGTTTCACCCTGGGCTGCGATCAAACTGCCAGACAGGTGGGAGAGGACCTTTATCGAGTGGGAAAGGTATGCGCTGGTACCAACAGTCTTTATTGCAGGAACAAAACTTAGCGAAGGGCATTTCTTAGAACTAAAAAAGATTAGTTTCGATCAACATGCAAAATGGAATATGAAAAAAAAATGTTGCGGCGAATGCTAACTAAACATGGCATTGCATGAGCATCAACGGGCCTAATCTAACACAAGATGTGTGTAATGATAAGTGATGCATCACTGGTTTTGCCCAGTGATGCACCTGTTTTCATGATTGTAGCCCTGAATTTTCTCTTCCCCTGGGACTTTGGCTGGTCATCCTGGCTGTTGGGGGGCTTGGGGGAGTTGTTAATCTGTGCTGCACTTTGCCCTGGCTGCTCCATTCTGCATTCCATTGGATTTGTTTCCTATTTTTCATTGAAGGTGGACTTATAGGTAGGCTTTCCTGTTTTCAGTTTCTATTTTTGGTAAATTCTGGTGGGGTTTTTTCAGTGATTTCAATACCTTCAAAAACAGTTGTTATCAGTGGTTACACATTTTCGCGCCACTAAAAACAAAAGAAAAAGTGTTTTTCCGGTGTTTATGGAACGTTTTGCTTTTATTATTGCTTGCTTTCTGCACTGATAGAACATGGTATATAGACAGTGTATGTATAGTGTATATAAGGTCCAAATAGATTTTTGCCAATTAAACTTATCGTAGTACACCATACAACACTTCTTCCATGAGTCTTCGGTCATGCACGCTCACTCTTTCCTTCCCATGTAAACTTGTATCTGTGAAAAGACCCTTTCGACATTGGCACTAGAGACGGGCAACGCCAAAACAGCCAGTACACAATTTGCTAACTCTGGCCACTGACATAGCTTTCCATGCCAATACTGGTGTACTTGATGATTGCGATTCTCAGGGCAGGTTCTGCAACATTTGCATTGAGCTGGGGGCTTTTGCCCTCAGAGTTATTGAAGCGGTCAAAAATGAAGCAGGACTTTTGAAACTACGGAGGAAATTCCCCTTTACTGAAGGATCTAGAACTTGTACAGAAAACCACAGTGAGGTTTCATTGACTTCAAATGCAATTGGTGGTGAAGGGACAATTCTATGCATCATTGCAAGCCATTTCTCTTTTATTGTAGAATAAACGTTCCTGAATTGCTCTTCAACATTGCTTTGCTTACCAAGTGCAAGCACTCTAACATGGAACATGTTGCACTGCCAAACTCACTAAATGTGTCCCCTAGCCTACTCTCAAGGAGTACCAGATGGATTAAAAAGTCAATAGCATCCCTCATTAACTCTGAAGTTGTAAAGATGCTTTCAGCATACCATCGAACAAGTGGCAAGGATCTCCTACAGGGAAACAGTTCAGCTTGAGTATCAATTTTGACAGGTCATCACACAACTTTTTCATATACGTAGCTGAATCACTGCAAATACAAACACTATCACTCCAATCTTTGTGGAACCTGGAAGGAACCTTTTTTGCAGAGCATTCCAAGTGACACTGCGTTCCATGTTTTTCCAAAAGTCTGGTGTCATGTTTTAACCACTATCCCAGATGCTTGGTGATAGCACTCTTAATCCATTTACTTGTCACTATACCTTGCATTGAGTGTTTAAAGCCTGAGGTGTTGGCAATTCACCTACTATCAATACTGACCCACTAGAAACAACTGTGGGGTGATGTATTAAGGGTTTTTACCCATTCTCTGTGGGTAAATGTGATGACATGCATTAGGAAAGATTCTTATGAAACCAGCCATTTTACTTATCAGTGAAAGAATCAAACACAGCCAAAATATCAAATATGATTTTGATAGTTCCTGATGCTCTACTGTTTATAAAATAATTAAATGAGACCTAAAACATGCTTCTAAACCATGCATCTTTAGACCAAAGACCACAAAACTGAAAAAAGCAAAAGGAAGAAGAAACAATATTTTAGTGGCATCCCTAAACATCAAAACTCAAGCAGAATAATGTTAGCCCAGTCTTTCTTGCTGCTAGCTTGTATAACAAAGTAACATTGTATTTGCCCCTTCAGGAAGAAAAAAAGGACTCTTTCCCACTCTTTTTCCTTTCTTTTAATGGCATTTAGTTTGTGGTAGTGCAGGTGTTTTTTCAGTGTTTATATGTTTACACTGGTGGGGGCTATTTCGCATTCAGTGGGGTTTTATCAGTTATTATAGGTTTAAACCTAAAACCCCACAGCCTACTTATAGGCTATTTTTGCCTCCAGAGGCAAAAAAAGTCACATTGGGCTGACTAATGTGATTTTTTTTACCGCTAATGGGCTATTCGTCAGTTTTCGCCCGCTAACGTCAGAATTTGTATCACCTTCATGCTAGAGTTAGCGGCAGTTTTCACAGCGGCTACCTGAAACTATCGCCATCTAGCGACGTATTGTAAATACATCGCTAACAGGACAATAGTTTTTGGTGAGAGACAGCATTAAGAAACTGCCACTAACTAATGTTCGCTTTAGTTAGCGGCAGTTCTTGTACATATATGCCTCAGTGTTTAGCTGCTCCCAGCAACTGCCTGCATCCAGCCAGACGTTCTTGGGTCAAGGGGAGGTGGTTGCCCCGCTTTTGTGGTGCACTATATGAAGAAGCCAGCAATGAGTTGGTCCACTCTTCTATGCATTGGCATGCCTGTTACCCATTTTGCAGTCGTTCAGGGAGATACCTGAGGTGGCTTAGCTGAAGTCAACACCACTACCTCAATGCTTCAAGCAGCTGCGGCAGACCCCTGGACCTTAATACCCCTAGACTGTTCAGCCGCTCCACCTAACCTTCTAAGAAGCACAAACCCCTGTAACTGCACTGCCTCTCTGCCCAGAAAATCCTAGGAGGGGAGCTGCAGAGCCCATGGTCATCCTACCTGCCAAGGTCACCACTTGAGGAGGTCTAGTCATGTTGTGCGGTGTCTCCTGACTACTCACCTGGCTTTGTTTCTGCTCTAAGCAGGCAAGTATCGGATGATTAAAATCTGTGCTTTTCTGTATGGCGCCTGTGTATGGCTGAAGCCAGGCATCCTGTTTTCCCAGTCTACCCCTCTGCAGCATGCACACTCTGGCTGGTGGTCCCAATGCCCTTGGCTGTACATGACTGGTTTTAGACAAGCTGTAATGATTTATATAACTGTGGGATAACCTTCCAAATTGCCACAGGATCATGATGTCCACTTTCAGCCCCTATCGTGCAGCACACATTGCAGCAGCCTTGCAGCACCACGGGTAGACCACACATGTCAACGTGTAAGTAGTACCTGTAAGTGTACTGTAGGTCCAAAAATAAACCCAAACTCTTACATGGGAATTTTTTGTTAATTAGGCAGTGGAGTAGCAAAGGAGGCTTGTGCCCATGTAATCCCTATTATTTTCAATGGTGAAAAGCATCATAATTGAAGTGCAATGGGCCCCTCACATCCTTGCTGCCTGGGGGCCTTTGTACCTGCTGGACCATTACTATCTATATTCCTAGGAGTATGATTATCATATGACTGACTCCATCCACAGTTTTTCAGTTCTAGACTGTCATAGCCTATCAAGGCAGGCTGGGATTTGTAGTACGGATGTGTTCAATTCAACGAATCAATTGAACAATCACACATAGAAATACTGGTTTTAAGCTGAAAGTCGATCACCGTCAAAATTGTGATGTGGGAGTGCAGAACGCATGTCTGTGTTTAGTTTTGGTTTGTTATTTCTGAAACAGAAGCATAGCTAGCTAGAAAGGGAGTACTAAACACAATAAGGGGTTGTTCAAATTTGTGTGAACATGTAAGGTAGGGAGCCATTGGCTGAAGGAGGTAGAACAGGATGATATTAAAGAAATTCTCTGAACACTTAAACGTAAGTCTGAAAGGAATAGCAATAATAAAAATCAGTTATTTGTGATTCCAAGATTTTGTCAAACAGGGAGATCCACAGTAAATCGGGTTCGAGAGAACTCTGTAAGCAAAGGCAGGTTAAAAATGTATAGGGTTTTTCACATAGCCTTCCAATGGAGGTCGCATGACTTTGTAAAATAAGGGAGTACAAAGATGTCTGAGCCTGAGATCAAGAGAGTAAACGTTTTTTGGCTGAGCAAGCTAATCAACACTATCTCTTCTCAGAAGACCAGCTATGATAGACAGGCTCTAAACGTCACCGACCATGTTTAGGCATGGTTAGCAGTGTGCCAGAAAGCATTGCTGCAGCGGTTACATTTATGATAAGGCAATAGCCCATATTGGAAAAGTCTCTGCGTATTACTGCAAATTGAGACTCATTGATTTTGACACATCACTGATCATTACATGATTCATTACTAGGTCTGAATCAAAATGAAACTTTCTAGAGATCCATAATCAGATTTCCAATCCAGTTCAACATCAGCATCCAGTGTTTCCAGTGGGTACATGGAAAAGTGCCCTTGCTTCTGGTGAGACCATAAATAGAGGCAATACAGACTCAGACAATAATACAAACTAATACAAGGCTGGCAAATAGAGCAAACACAATTTTGGAAATCGTCATTCACTAATCTCCAAATGAACATGTCAGCAAATGCCAAATACCTCATGCACCCTTTAGAACTCTTACTGTCATTTATTGTATGTATCCTATTAACACTTTCACATATTTGATCAATCTTTTGAAGTATGCCGAGAGAGGCATTAGGCATGAGAGTACAGCGTTTCCCACCTACAACTGCACAAACTCCACTTTTGGCAGCCAGGAAAAAATCTAAAGTAATCCTAGTCTACTAACACAATTGTACTTTGGCTTCCAAAGTTTCAATTGGTCCGAATGCAACTCAAGGGCAATCGAAGATGTGTGTGTTTCCTCCTCTAATTGCAGAATTTCGTAGATAGTCAGTCCCACTCTTCAACTCTGAAACAGAACATCAAAGAAACGGACAGTCTTAGTATCTTCCATGGGCAGCCTCTTACAGAAAGGAAGAAGCTTAGTTGGAGCACGCTTTGTACCAGTTCCAACTAAAGGAGCATAACAGGATCTGGACCAACCCTTTGGCACCAGACACAGCCCCTTTGTCAGATGTAAAGACATTTAACAGGTGCACCTATGGGTGTAGAGTACCCCTGATGGATGTCTGAAGTAAAAGGAAGATAGGTCAGAATCTGGCCAATCAGGGTACTAAAGGTCCCATTCACTAAGGCCCATAAATATACTGCATTTTCTAGTTTTGCCATATGGTACCTAAGCAGTGCTTGCAAGATGAACACTGGAGGGGGAGATTAACTAATCAGGAAAATAAAAGACAGTTTTAAAGTGATTTGCTGACAGAGACAGTGTCACATTCAAAGGGGTAGGGCCCATCCAGGCATATTTCAAGACATTGTCCTTCTTAATCAATTGGGATAGGAACCATAGGCCACTCTGCCTTTAGAATCAGTAGGGAGGCTTGCACAGGTCCAGCATTGGAGAAAGGTTATAGTTCTGCTTGTACTGCCCCAACAGATGCAAAATCTATTGCCTCAATGGAGTGAGTGACAATTTCGGAAGTAGCAGCAGGCTTATTGCTATTACTCCATTCACAGCCTTCCAAGCACGGTCACACAGAGGAAAGAATAGTGACTGTTGGGGTGTACTGGAATGGAGAACATAACTAAAAATCTATACTAATATAATAAAGAGAGAGCCCAAACCTTTGAGGCGGGTAATCTCAGGAACCACAGCATCAATCACAACACCCAATACAGCGTTGGAAAGGGCAGTTGCAGCAGAAGGACATAGGCCATGCAGACGCCCACCATATATATTTAAAAGGTAAAAGAACCGTGCCAGCAAAGTAGTTCCTTGTGGGCGTGTCTGCGTTGTGCTGTGGGCGTGACAAACGCTGGGGGCGTGTGGTACGTTCCGCCCTTCATGCCATGTCTCATATTGTGTGTTGTGGGCGCGTGCTAGGGGCGTGGGTGTGTGCGGGGCGTGGGATTACGGAAAAAAAGTGAGCATTGTGCCCAATATTTCATTGTTTTTTCTTCCCAGATTCTGTGCATTCCATCTCCGGGTGTCCACCCTGCTCCCTTTAAATACCCCTGCACCCCATAATCATAGCGCACCCTTACTCCTTAAAATACCCCAACACCCTTAAACACTAACCCATCTTAACCCTATAAATATACCCTGTACCCCAAAACCCAAACCTATCCCTAAACCCTAAAAATACCCCTTTACCCTGAAAACCCAAACCTAGCCCTGAACCCTATAAGTACCCCTGTACCTCAAAACCCAAACCTACCCCTGAAACCTAAAAATACCCCTGTACCCCAAAACCCAAACCTAATCCTGAACCCTAAAAATACCCCTGTACCCCAAAACCCAAACCTACCCCTGAACCCTAAACATACTCCTGTACCCCAAAACCCAAACCTAGACCTGAACCCTTAAAATACCCCTGTACTCCAAAACCCAAACCTACCCCTGAACCCTAAACATACTCCTGTACCCCAAAACCCAAACCTAGCCCTGAACCATAAAAATAACCCTGTACCCCAAAACCCAAACCTACCCCTGAACCCTAAAATACCCCTGTACCCCAAATACCAAACCTAGCCCTGAACCCTAAAAATACCCCTGTACCCCAAAACCCAAACCTAGCCCTGAACCCTTAAAATACCCCTGTATCCCAAAACCCATACCTATCCCTAAACCCTAAAACTACTCCTGTACCCCATAACCCAAAACTATATCTGAACCCTTAAAATACCCAAACACCCAAAACATATACCTCTATACCCATACTTACCTTATCTAAACAATACAAAAAACATGCTTTTACCATTCATGCACTTACAACGAATTTCGTTGTAAATGTATGCGAGTTAAAAGCATATAAAATGTATTGCCATGCGTTATAATGGCCTTGTGGAGTCATGGTACTTTCGTAATAAAAGTATGCAGAGTGATGGCATGCGGAAAGAAAGTTGCGGAATAATGGGTGTTTACCCTCCCCGGTAAGTACATTGGTGGCACGGCGGCCCACATCTCCAGCAACATACTCATATTTTTTCACCACCGCTTTGAAAAATGCACAGGTCTCTCTTATTGATGGCCAGCATCGACATACGCTTTTAGACACACCTCCCGCCACAAGTTCTAGAATTGCAAACTTTAGAGCTGGGGAGCTACGTTCGAATCTCGGCATCATCTCAACATCCTGTGATTCCAGGCAAATCGCTTTGTCTCCCCGTGCCTACCACAAATTAATGTGTTCTTCTGTAATTGTGCTCATGCCATGTTGTCGAGTTTGCGCTATATAATATTGCAAGGAAAAAGAAAAGTAGGGAAACTCGAGTTTACACACTACTGAACGCGCACTCTTAAGTGCATCAGCAGTGCACTGTGAATCGGAGCGTTTCACAGGCCTGTCACAGATAAGAAATGCTATCAAAACGAAATCCTACAAAACAATATACTACTGGCCAGCAGCAATTCATACCCGGACAACGTCAGGACGGGCTGCTAGTACATCTATAAACAGTGAACCATGTAGCAGTCACAGAATGGGAGTGGGGTTTGGTACAGTAGCAAACCATGGCAATGCAACAACATTTACAGCACATCAAGTTTACAAAATATGCTAGATTTCTTTACCAGACATTTTTATTGGCAAAATCGGACAATTACAAATGTTTACAGTGGGCAATAAGATCCCTTGGGCCTCATTTATGAAAAGTGACGCATCGCTGCGTGAAAACAGCGATGCGTCACTTTTCACTGCGCACTCCTTGCGACACCAATGATGCGTCATATTTAATGTATGACGCATCATATCGCAAGGAGTTACAGATACGTCAGTATTTTTGACGTATCTGTAAGCGCAAAAGTGACGCATTGCTGGAGTGTGTCACAAAAGTGATGCAACTCCAGCAATGCTCCCTTTCACATGGGGCAAGCCCCATGTGAAAGGGTCTGCGTCAGTCTTACGCCTGCTGTGAGGCAGGTGCAAGATTGTGACGCAACGGCGTCCTAAAAGTGACGTAGTGAAATCTCATAGATTTCACTGCGTCACTTCTACGACCCTTCCGTGCGTCAATACGCCCCCCTTGCATACATTATTACTGGCGCAGGTATAATGTGGCGCAGGGGTTTACAAAGTGACACATCTACCTAGATGCGTCACTTTGTAAATATGGTGCAACAAGGCACATTATTTACGCTGCTGGTGCGTCACAAAAAGTGACACACCGGCCGCGTAAAAGTGACGCACGGCCTCATAAATGAGGCCCCTTATTTCCGAAGAACAGCAAAGTCCGAGAGAATCCCTGCCTCTGCCTTGGGGTATAACGGTATTTAGAACAGGGGAAGCTTGGCAGGATTCAAACTGATCTTGACAGGTTCAGCAGTTAAAACACAAGCTACATCACTAGCATGTTCACATCAAGGAGTGAAAGGAATTTTTATCAGGCACAGATACTGACTGCGGTGCAGTTTTTGCAGTATCATTGGTTTTACACAAATCATTATTTTCCCACGAGACTGCCACAGCAGTATTCCCATTTTCAAACCGCATAGTCAAGTAAACACCATCACTGGTACAGTGTGCAGTACATTTCTTTTAGACAAAAATTCCTTCCCAAAATGTTTGCAGGTGAACTAGGGCTTAAGAGAAAGGTTTATTCGCAATAACACCACTTATAGAGGTAGACACACATTTGTAAAATAGTGAGAAAGATGTTTGCTAGACATGGGAAATTTACAAATCCAAATACAATTAAAAAAAAGTATCCACTGGTATCGACCACTGCTAATTTTTCACTTGCAATACGATAATTGTGCATTGACACTCTTTACATTTCTTTGAACGTGTGCCCAGGACTTGGTTTGAAAACTGCAGTGTGGATCCACGCCCACATTTTTTCAGGGGTTGTTTGGGTTTTCCCTGACCTGGAAGCACCGTAACTATTCAGTATAATTCTCACTTTACCGCAAACTGGCTTGAGCGCCATTTTTCCTGTCTATTCAAAACCCCACGCAAAACCAGTATGGGTCAATCTTTTCTTCAAGAACAGCAGTGAGAACACTTTTTCTGTTTTCAATGCAGACCTACCCATACCCATATCAATAAGGCTTCCATTAATGATACATCCTTCGTACGGTCCTGTCTGATCTAAAGGGATTAAAGTGTTCACAGAACATTCGGTTCCCCCCGAATTTTGTGAAATCTGTTTGAATTCAGATTGTTCGGGCTGGTCACGGCTGGCTTAAGCACTGTGCGACAATGTTTGTTAGAGCCCCCCCCCCCTATGACCGCCTCCGCCATGGATTCCCTCACTACCATCATTTGACAGTGCCCCTCAAGTCTCCATAACAACTGTCTCTTAGTTTCCTTGAGTTTTATAGCGCCACTTATACCAGTGTAAGATGTCTAACACTTTACATCACTCACGCATTGCACAGAGACAATCAATCATTGATGTGTGAATCAGTATATAGGAAATGTTACAGATGCCTACAAGGAGTAGGAGTCCCATTCATCCATAATGGTAGGCAGTACAGTTTAGGAGTCCCCTTTTGCAATATTACGACAATGCCCATGTGTGTATGGCATTTATGGATCCATCAGCCACCTTCAACTGTGTGGCTCAGTCTAAGGTGTGGGTTATAATGGAAGATATGGGAATAGAGACACAGATAATTAGCTCAATTTGAGAGATGTACGCTAATGCTTCGGCCTGCGTACGCTATGGAAAAAAGAGAGAACACACAAGATATTTTAATATTACCCATGGTGTGAGACAGGGTTGTGTATTCGCCCCTTTTATATTTGCTTTATATACCAATGCAGTGGAATCAGCCTTGGGAGATTTTACCACAGATGTTGCTCTCATTAAATCTTTAACTGTCCCAATACTACTTTATGCAGACGAAGCAGTGATTTTTGCACAAACTGACTGATAGAGGAGCATGTAAAATGTATGAATAATTTGGACATGAAGATAAACCGAACCAAGTCATTTGTACTTGTGGCAGGCACGAAATTAACAAAATACCCCACTCTCTGTATTGAAGGTTGAAAATTTAAGATTGTGGACTCTTTTAACTATCTTATTTATTCATTTATTTATTGGGATTATTTTCAATAGGAAAAATAGGTGGCTACATATGGTGTCCAATAAAGCCACTGTAATGGAAAAAAGTATTGGAGGAATCTTTAGATTTACAAAGAAGCATGGCGCAAAACCATTAAATGCAATAAAAAAGATCTACGAGGCAAAAACATTATCTAATACCACTTATGGGGCAGCTGTTTGGGGCCTTTCCAATGCTACAAAATTGCAGAGTATAGAAGACAGCTTTTTTAAAAGGCTAATATGTATTCTACATTCCTGTTCCTCATATATAACCCACTCTGACCTGAGTGTCCCTTACATAACAGACAAAGGGGCATATTACCAACAACTAGCTATAATTATCGCTATGTTGGCTTAGCGGGAATATTTCTATCTCCGCCCTTCACCTGTTTTTATCGCTGAGATACCTTGCTAATAGCAAGGTTTATCTCAGAAGCGATAAAAAACAGGCGAAATGCGTGAATATCGCTGTCAATACAGCGATATTCAGACATTACCGTGACAATTCTCTTAGCCATGTCATCCACCCCTCATTGGATAACATGGCTAAGAACTGGTCAGGGCAGGCGTTAGCTTTTGGAGATATTCGCGCTTAGCGCGAATATTTCCAAAACTACGCCTGTGTTGATGATAGGCGATAGCGATGTTAGCGACTGTTTTCAGTCGCTAACATTTTGGCATGCCCACTTTGCATGTCATTAGCGATAAATATCGCAGACATGCAAAGTGGGCCCCAAAATGCTCGCTATCGCCTACAAGCTGTCGCTAACTGGTGTTAGCGACAGCTTGGTAATTGGGCGAGAAAATTATCGCCGCTTTAGCGGGAAAAAGTCCCGCTAAAGCGGCGATAAGGGCCCTTGGTAATATGCCCCAAAATTTGTATCACCCCAATTCTCCTGTGGCACTCAGTCTGGAGGAAAGAAACCTTGATTTTGACAAGACATATCCTGGCAGACTGCCTGAACCTAGATGGCGTATATCAAATCAAATGGTTAAAATATATTGAGGCAAACTTACCGGCAATCGTTTTACGCAACCTATACGAGAACCCAAAATCTTGTCTGAAAATCTCCAAAAAAGAACTGAAGTTGGTACTAGATTATTTGGCTACAAAGAGGTAAGGATTTCATGGTAACCGGACTACTGTAAGACATTATCTTTCAGCTCAGAGTATAAATAATATTTCAACGTTATACCAATCATTGTAACAAATCTCCAGCACAGATACATATTACTGAGTTTTCGATAAAATATATTCCACTTATGTTAGGCTTTCCTCCCAAACATATTCCATTGATGCACTTTCTTTATGTCCACGCGATAATCATTCATCTCAGGATGATTTGCACATTGTTTTCTTTTGTAAATTTTACACGTATGAAAGGAACAGATTTTTCCTTCCTCTTATACGCAGGCTAAGGATTAGACAATGCAGCACAGCACTTTATTATTTGCAGCAATTACCAGATCCCTGCTTGGTATGCTTCTCGTTGGCATCGTTCTTTTTTATCAGCAATGAAGATAAGAAGACATATTCTTTAGTTTGAATTTTATATCTGAGAGAAGGCCCAATATGATTAATTCCTGTTCTATTTCCTTCGCCTTTTAAATGATGAATTTCTTGTATTGAATATGACTTTTTATTCTTTTTAAATTGTGATAATAACTTTGAGTATTAATAGATGTTGTTTTGTCTGTAATGTTTTTATTGTAGCACACTTTTTATGCCGTTATTCTATCGGCGAAATAAAGTTATTATGACTGACTGAGTGAAGCACTGGTGGATATGCCTGCAAAGTACTATTCGTAACTTTGCTGACTACCTGATTTTAGGGAGGTCAATCACAATAAATCTGCCACATGTTGTTAATGAAAATCAGGCTGAATGAGTTTTTGATGATATGCTAGGCCACGGGTCTGTCTTTAAGGGAGTATGGCGCTCTGCCAACCTCCTTGGGGCCCACTAGGCGGAATTGTTGAACCAGCCAAAGATTTGATTGGAAAGTCAGTAAGGACTCCATTGGCAAAATGGGTGGAGAGCAGAAGGCAGCCAGAGTGTGCCTCTGTGGTACCATGCTGATGATTGTCCTGGATGGTCTGGTGGCTGTTCTAAGAGGGAAACAACCTTTACAACGCAACTTTTACAACGCACTACCATTACAACAAAACTTTTACAACGCAACATCCATTACAACGCATGCCATTACACCGCAACCATTACAACGCATGACACTACAACACACCACTACAACGCATGTCTTTACAACACAGTCATTACAACGCATACCATTACAACGCATAACATTACCATCCAACACTTACCCTACTGTTGCACCCCCTGGAATTAGAATAGTAATTTTTACCCCTACACTATCCAACACCTACCCTACTGTTGCACCCCCTGGAGTTAGAATAGTAATTTTTTGCCCTACACTATCCAACACTTACCCTACTGTTGCACCCCCTGGAGTTAGAATAGTACATTTTACCCTACACTATCCAATACTTACCTAAACATGCAATGTAATGTTATGCCTTGTAATGGTATGCATTGTAAAGGTATTATGTGTTGTAATGGAATGCGTTGTAAATGTAGTTTTTAATTTTCGTTGTAATGGTATGCGTTGTAATGGAATGCGTTGTAATGGATGTTGCGTTGTAAAAAATACGTTGTAAAGGTATGCGTTGTAAAAGTCTGCGTTGTAGTGACATACATCCGTTCTAAGAGGCTGATGTGTCCTCTTGATTGGGAATGAAGGTTACTTAGGAGCTGATGTGTTCGCCTCATATCTCAGAGCATGCAGCCTGGTGGCCGGCATTCACGTAGGCGCTCACTTCAGTGCCTGGTATGGCATCCTGATGCCTGGCAGGTTAGCAGGACATACACTAGTCTGCTCCTACACGACTAACCACTTTATAAATGGGACCAAATCCTTTGTTATAATTGTTATTGTAGTGTAGAGAAAATCTGGGATCTCAGCACTGCATTTGCCTCATTCTGGAAGCCACATGGGGATTAAGAAACACACAGGCAGATAGGGCACATGGACATTGTATTATCTGTAGTTTAGACTCAATACAGGAGCTCGGCATACTGAGGTAAACGGCCTTAACAACTAATACTGAACGTGTGTGCTTGTGAGGATGGCTGTGGTGACTTGGATGCCCTGAAATGGTGGCCATGGTTATTTCTTTATTGATGCAAAGATTCAGCAGCTGTGGACAAAACCAAAAGCCGGCACTCCATACATTAGTCCTTCAAACAAGTTTTGTCATCTGGTGCGCCTTCTCTTAGTACTCAGCTGTTACGAATTCCACTGCATACACAGGCAGAAATAGTCCATACATCCAATTGTTGAAGAGCATACTCCTAATTGTAATAGACTAACAAAGAGTCCAAATCCTCAATTAAAATGTATTTTTATTCTTCATCAAGACATAACAGACAAAGCATTTTGTTCCTTTTTGTCAATACAGAACTTCTTCACGACAAGAGAATGTTCAGGTTTCTCATAACCATTTCAATATTTACTCCAATAAGGCCATATTTTTTCTCTGTTCTGTACTTTATCTCACATGATAATGAGGTTGTAGCCTCGGTTCCATGTCAGTCACAGTTTGTACATAATAAGCTGGCCATTGCTCTATGCCTGTTCTTGTGCTTGCATGTTCACAGCCCATTCCAAAATGCATGGGACATGATTCATCAATACTTTGTGCCAGTGCACGTCACCAAAGGAAAACGAGCCAAGCAAGTTCAAACTAGGGGGATAGGAGTTAATGATCAAAACAAGTCAAAGCTGGTCCTTAGAGAGGCTCGAAGTCACTTGGTTAGAATGATAAAGTGAAAAAAACACAGACACATATAGAAGTGAAGTCTATTGGTCACATAATCAACCCCAACAAACCACAGCGGAATGGGCTTGACTTCCAGGTGCCCTGTCATCGGATCCACACAGGCGCAGGAAGAACTGACAGAGTAATTACTTTGCCAATGGCTAAACTAAGGAAAGTTTTTCAATATGAACATGGAATATAGAGGGGTTTTCTATTAAATCAAGGATGAGCACATTATAGCCTGCAACAACTCCTTCCACCTGGCGATTTTCCAAGAAACCTGGGCTATGGAGCCTCTCGACCTTCCGCCATTCTTAGGCTACAGCAAACCAGCAGTTAAATCTCATATGCTTGCGCACCCCGCCCGGGGTCCAGCCATCTATGTAGTGGCTGAAATGAACTCTAAAATTGAAGAGATCAACATTGATCCCCCTAACTTGCAAGTGGCAAAACTTTCCAAATGCTTGCCATTTAGTGCTCTTCAACCAACCATTCGGCAACCTCTAGTTCAATAAATGACTAAACATTTGTTTCACTAGCTTTTGTTCAAATGGTTCCACATTATGAACAGGGAAGACGGCTGGGAAGTGACCATCAACCTTAGAGGATACTGCTACACTTAAACTATCCAATGCATAACCAAGTACAGCTCAGTCTTTACTACCAACTACAGAAGGCTTTACTGGTCAACGGTATCCATTGAGGGGGTGGATTGTAAAGCCAGGCAAAAAAAGGAGCAGGTTTGTGAAGAAATTAGTGACCCATTGGACAAGTGGGTTCAACTCTCGGTGCGTCTCTTGGAGGATCAAGATCATTCCTGAAGGGTCCCAAATGCTTCGGGTTTAGTAGTAGCCCAGTTCAAAAAGGCCTTGGCTCAACTTATAACAGCTAAAAAGAAACTGAATCATGCTCTATGTTTACTTCAAAATAGCCAAATTCTGACCTTATGGAGTATAATACTCCCAAATCTGAGATCACTTAATAAAAAAGCAACATGGGTGTCAGTAAAAACTGAGGTAGACTTGTATTAGTGCAGAATCCTCTCAGCCTCCAGACAGACAAGTATAGTTTATTAGTCAATTAAAACCATAAACAAGATTATACATTTAATAAAGTTTAAAAAATGCATACAAGTAAAACTAAAAAATATTTGTCATACATCTATTTCGATCGCTATTCATCTTGTCACTAGTACTTCAGTTTCTTTAGCTTTCCTTCCTAAGTATGTAAATAGAGGTGGCAGATAAAGATAATAAATGGACAAAAATGGCTGATCAGGGACTGATCTTTTCCCTAATGTGTAAAGTGCAAAATTGCCATACGAACGACTTGGATTTACATATATAAACCGCTACGAATAATTTAAGTGCATTGTGCAGAACTGAGGTGGGTAAATGTGCGGTGCTATATGGGCCATGGTTTTTCCCCCTGTAGAGGTGCAGGTGTGCAAAATGAGCATTATTAAAATACCAAGTTAAACAAAGTTATAACCTGAGCATGGCGGGAAAGGGAACCGCTAATTACAGCAGTCCCTAGCAGCCCATCCTTGGAGATTACCTACTCATGTTAAATTTACCTTAAAACTATGGACTTATCATGTCCTAAAATTAGAATTAGGAACCCCCTCCATATTACTCATTGCCCACCCTATCTGCCGATAATTTTTTTGAAAATAGTCAACAGCTGGGTTAGTCTATTGTTCAACATTGTGTTGCACGGGTCCATAGACTCCACCAGTGCAGGCCTACATGACCCATTTCCCAGGTCGAGGAACTCCCGTCTTAATAGAGATCTTCGTTGGGCCATCAGTATAGCACAGATGCATACAATGTGGAGCAATGTCTCGTTCCCCTAGTGGCATAAGCGGCAGGCCCGATCTTCACTTAAGCCAACCATCCTCCATTTTGGCATGAGGTCCAGGATGGGTATCTCTCCAAACCTTGAATCAGGAAATGACTGTTTGATCTTTCGGTGGAAGGGTGCCGCCAACAGGGGTGATTCTCTTAAAATGGAATATGATTTCAGCACCGGCCTCCCATGACGACGTCTAGACAAGCTTTCCTTATCTGCTGTCCAGATTTGAGGTTTGGTTGATTTGTTTACCAGTTTGTGAAGGTTTGCCCAGAGATATTAGAGATCCAAAAATCTCCCCGCTCAAGTATTCTAATGCTATTTTCAAGATATTTTATGTGAAGGTCATTTCCCCATTGTAAATTGATTTCAGTCCAGATTAAATTAACCAGGGTGTTTTCGGCTGCTGCACGGAGATTATGACAAAGCTTTATGAATTCCCCCTGCCTAGCGAGTGTCTGTTTTGTGAGTAGAAATTCTAACCGGAGCTGTGCAGGCGAGGCCGACATAGGGAGCCTAAAGGTTTGTTTGTAGGCTCTTATCAACAGTTTGTTTTGCAGAGGCGCCTCATCACCGAGCATTATCTCCGTTCCATATGTGAGGGTTGGCAACAATTTGGCTTTCATAACTGTTCCCATGGGTTTCAGATTGTGGCCTCAGATGGGTCTGGCCAGTGAGGAGAATCCATAATTAATGGCCTGTGCTTTGGCCCTCATCGCCTTCTTCTGGGAAACAAAGGAGCCGTTTGCGTCTATTTTCATTCCTAAGTATACAGAGAGTTTAACCTCGTCAATTCTATTTCCCTTGATAAGCCATTTTTGATTTTTCCTGAAAGCACGATTACATACCATCACACTTGTTTTTGAAAAGTTTATTTCCAGCCGATTTTTCAGTGTAAGCTCCTAGGGAATTTGGCAGCCTTTGAAGGCCTGTTTGAGTGTTGCTAAACAATACCCAATCGTCAGCATAGAGGATGTGCAACATTTGTTGTCCTCCAATGCTCGGTGCGTGGGCCATCTGCTCGTCAAGCTCTATAGAGAGGTCTGCCAAAAATAAATTAAAAAGAAAGGGGGCTAGGACACAGCCCTGTTTTACACCAGTTGTTGTTTGCACCTTCTTTGATACGCACAAGCCATCTCCAATTTTAATCATGTCCCATGTGTCCGAGTATACCAGCCTAATTGCTCATAAGATTTTGGGTGGGATACCCCATCGCTGACGTTTGACCCATAGTTTGTTCCGAGGGACACAATCAAAAGCCACGTTAAAGTCAACAAAGTACAGGTAAAGAGGTTTCGCAGTTGCTTTTGCTGTATTTCTAATTAAGCTCAGGGTCATATGATTGTTTAAAGTACCTTGGCCCATTAAGAAGCCAGTTTGATTTAAGGGGAGTCTTTGGTTGTCGAGCGACCATGATTCCAGATCATGCAATAACAATATAGAGAAGTATTTTAGTTCAACCTCCATCAATGCTATTAGTCTATCGTTACTGGGTGAACAAGCTGAGCCTTCTTTTAAAATGTGATGGAGTATTGAGTCCCTCTAGCTGTCAGGGATAACCTCGGTTTCTAGAATGAATTTAAACATAGATGCTAGGAAGCTGGCCCATTGAGGAGTAAGGTGTTTAAGCAATGACTGAGGGAACCCATTTAGGCCAAGGGCACTGTCTGCCAAAGACGTTTTAATAACCTTCTCTCCTTCAGTCGCTGTGATTATCCGCTGAGCCGAAGAGGCTTTATTAGGACGGTAGGGGCTAGTTGTAGGCATTGAATCGCTATTAAAGTGTGACTTTAAATAATTAACCCATTCCATCTCCCTGATGTTAGCATTATTTGCAGCTACGGGGCCTTTCTCGTCTCAGCCGCCAGGAAAAATGACACCAGAGAATTCTAGTGATTGGTGAAGCACGCCACAGGATTACGAATGTCCCCCTTAATCTCGAACATTACGGAAGCCACCTGACTATCTGTCGCCAGGAAATGTATGGGGGTCCAAGGGTATCAAGGGTTAGCACAAAGAAGGGGCCTTAAACCTGGAGGCAATACGCTCAGTGAGTTCTATCTGTTAGGAGGAGGGAGAGAAAATTATTGCTACCCCAAGCAATCTTCAAACAGAAGCCCCAGTACTGAGCCAAACATCTGACCACCTTATAAAATGATGTTCTTACCAACTAGTGACTACGAGATAGCTGGCAGGGCTCAATCTTGCCCCCAAATTATAAAGCAGGAAAGTCCACATTACACTCCATCTATCAGTTTATTGCCCTATTGGATGGGGAGGCAAAATCATTTGCCAAATGCCGGCTTGCTGATAGATAGGGTTGAAGCAGGCTCACTGGTGGCTTGATTCAGACCGGGTTCATCAAGAAAACAAGTACAGCCACAAATGTCTTCATGTTTGTCCTGCTAATTGACTTATCCAGGCAACGTCCCTATAATTTACACCTGTGTCATGTAGACTTTCACTCTGCCTTTGATACAGTCGAGCTTAACATCTTATGGCCCAAGCAATAAAGCTGGGGAATTTCTCTGCTTCTATTAAGAGCCATTTGCCTGCTCTACACCGATATAAGGACAAGGGTATGGCTGGGCAAATGTTCATCGGTTTGGAAGAAAATCCCCATGAGTAACGGCCTCAAACAAGGATGTGTGTTGGCTCTGTTTTTCTTCAGCTTGTATTTGGCAGAGCTGCCAACGTTGCTTAATAGCATCAACTCATTCCCTTGTGGTGTCTGGACTTAGCGCATCTCCTATGCTGCCGATGATGTTGTTCGATTAGTTATTCCAAGGTCGGCCTATAGTGAATAATTTCAATATGGCCCAGTATCCTGCAAATTATGGGCTATGAGTTAATCTATCCAAAACAAAAGCAATCCTAGTAACTACGTGAAAAGTCCCACCGCCAATTTACTATCTAAACTGATCAGCTCTGGATCCTGTGTTGGAATACAAATACCGGGGATTAATTTTTGATTGAAGAGGTACATTTACCGAACAGTGTAGTGCGATACCAAGGAGAAACAACACTTTCACCTCCGCTTTCTGCTCCTTTAAAAGGAATGTCTTTCTAGCAACTCCTACAAGTTGTAGCTGCCAAACGTGCACCCTCTCTCACATATGGAATAGATGTGCCAGTAGGAAGAGCTGATAAAATAATTGACAAAGCTGTAACAGGGACATTTTGTCATGTGTTTAATCTTGCTTGTTGTGCCTCTCCAGCTCAAATCTGTCTGAAGTTTGGCCTCCGGAGTAGTTTGGGTGTGTACTTGAAATTTTGTTAGAAGCTAAAATAAGTAGCACTGTGTGGAAGGCTACAAGTGATGATCCAAGAAACAAGGAGACTTAATACTATTTAAATCAGGGGTTAACCATCTTCTCGGCAGAGGGGTTTGGACCATAACCCTTTCACCACTTGCATTCAAGAGAGTTATAAGTTCAAAAGGGAAATGGATTTCATCCCTTCATGATAAAGCTGTTTTGTCCAAGAGATCTCATGCTTGGATGGTAATAGGGTCACATGAACTCCTAAAGCCTCTATCATACTTAGGGGAACTGTTCAGGCTAAAAACTAAGCTTAAACTGATGACCTTGGGTTGGGCAATTTCCAAATCCGTTACCATACCCCCATCCGGAGGCGAACCTCTACTGAGGTAACATGTCGACTCTGTAATTACACTAAGGAGGACATTTGCCACATTGTGTGTAGTTGTCCTGCTCGTTTGACTGGATGAAAAGTTTTGCTAAGACAGTTTTTCATTAGTAACAGCATATGATCATGCCAGCAGACGATCAAAACCTGCCTTCAAGGAGAAGACGCAATGTTCTGGGAAAATTTTCTGTCTTAAGTTTACACGAATTGCAGAATCAAAATTAGCAAAGATAGTATTATAAAGGAGAACTTTTTCACAATGATTTGGAAATATTTGCTAATTTATAAAGACTGGGTATACAGAAGACATTGTACTAGGATTGAAATACCCTAGTTGTGCAAGAAGCTATTTGCAGGGTACTTAATTTCCACAAGCACGCAATGTACACTTTCTGTCGTGCAATTATTTCAAAATAATTTTTATTGGTTGTTTCCAAGTAAAGCAAAACATACAATACTACAAATGAAGGGACATATGAAAATAAACAATAAGGACAAGTACATTGATTATTCAGCTTGAGGTGGCAGTATGACACTCTGGTTAGAGTAGGCTGGGTATGTTGTCATATACAAGTGTTGATTGGCCTAGGATTGTTAAAGCCACCTTGGTAGCGATCATTGAACAGAAATGTGCAGAACAGATTCAGCGAGGGGGAATACAGAGAATTCCATAGCTCAGATCATAGAAAAACATAGGTATAGGTATACATCTAATGAACTATAGTGTTTTGACAGTATTTCTTTATTAGCGTAGTACAGCAAGCCCGTGTGAGAGCATTTCATGAAGGGGAGTAGCTTGTCAAGCCTCTGTTGTGAATCATGGCGGTTTGTGCTAATTAAAGAATAGATCAAGGCTGTCCCACAAGAGCCTATGGGGGGGGTTTCCGTCGTGCAATTATTTACCCTATTTTAGCAGTGTGAATTTATTATTTTAGTATCATTGTCTTTTTGGTACGGGTAAATTTACTTTAGACCAGAAAATGTGCACGTTTAAAGCTATCATGTGTTTAGGCCCGGTTGAACTTCTCTCTCTAGTTTACTACTCCCTGTTTGATGAAATACATTTAAACGCTAAGCATTTTTTTTTAGTATTTCTGAACTTGCAACTTTTTTTGTTGATGTACAGTCGGCAACCTTTCGTAGCACAGTATTTCATGAGTGATGACATTGAAAATAATTTAAAGTATTCAGTCTTGTTTATTTGGTAATTGTGCTAATCATACAATCTCTCTGGCATGGGTGTTCAGGTGTGTCAAATGTTTTAAGGAAGGGCGACTGCAAAAAGATATTTAAATGTTGTCGGACTTTATTTATTGATATTTTTGATACTTTAATTTTATAATGATTGTAAGTTTTAACTAACTGAACAATAAAGAAAGACTTACAATACCCAAAGGAGAGGGGGCGTGGCTTAGCGCCCGTTGGAGATGGCGGTGCCGGCGTGAGCGCTCCGCTGCGGCTGGGATAAACAAGCGGACCGCGTCGGATTTTGCCTTGCCGAGGTGAAGATTCAGCCGTCGGAGCACGTCCCGACCACGATGCGATCCTTCACATGAGCTTACATGCTCCTTCTCGGCATGTTTCAGGTGACGCTGTGCACATCGCGGCTCTGTGACGGCCGCGGCCGCCATTTTGTGTAATTCCTCTTCACGCAGCGCTCCTCACAGCTGTAATATCGGCGCTTCCAGCAACTTCGTTTTCATGCTTGGTGACATCCTCCTCCCTCATGGTGGGCCTTATTTTGTTACTAAATGACTGCTCTCAACTTCAATAAAGGCCCATTGATATTTCCAAGTGACATTTCTCTTTACTATTTTCCTCTACACGCAAGCGGCCATTTTGCTGCCTCAATGTCTTTAAGCTCCTTCAACACAACTTTGCCTGCGCAATAACGCCCACTCTGCCTTATTTATGCAATATTACTGATTTTAGCCTATGTTGGAGGACTTTCTTATCCCTATTCTCTCCATTAGCAGTAAACCTTCATCCTCTGCCTCAACAACGTACGTCACATGAATTTGCTAGTTATTATCGACTGGAAGAGCACACCCTCCTGAAGGTGATTCCTTCTTTTCCTGGTTTTAGCATTCCTTGCTCTTGGTTCCTGTTTGTGCTCTTTTTGTTCTCCATACATGCCGTGATTCCACCATTTAAACCTTCAACCCACTAATGCTGTTGTTATCCACCTTTTTTCGTATTGGTGATTACTTATACCGGATGGTAAGGGGTCTCCTCTACTTTTTGTTACCTGCTGCTGCTTTGGATGTAGTTTGCGCACCTGATGGGCAAATTTACCACAAACTGCGCCAATAACACCTCAAAGCGCACTTTCATCAAAAACTCAAAGGTTTTCTCAGCATTAGCCCAACTAGAATCTTCTCAAGAACTTCCTGCTCCTATGTCGAAGTCAGCCATGGAACCCCTCCCTCAACCCAACGGGAAGAATACAGTTAAGCGACTGAAAAAAGATCCCCCCTCGCCATCCACTTCTGCTTCGGCTCCGTCTGCCTCTATTGACTTGTTGTTGGAAGAGATAAGAGCACTCCGCCCTTTCATGGAAGAAACTAATGCTAAATTACAGGTCTTAACCGATAATTGGGCTCAAATGGAGGCAAGGGTTACATCTGTGGAGCACAGCGTATCTTCACTTAAGGAATCCTCTGCTAAATCTGCCCATATGCACTCTCAGATCTCTTCTCTTCAAAAGCAGGTTGAAGACCTTGAGAACAGAAATAGACGCAACAATTTGCGTATCTACAGCCTTGCGGAGGGTTGCGAGGGGAGTGATCCTATAGCTTTCTTCAAGTCCTTTCTTCCTAAACTTCTGCATCTTCCGGAGGACACCGTACTTAACATACAAAGGGCTCACAGGCTTAGTCGAGCCCCTTCATCTACTTCTCCTTCGGCAAAACCTAGAGGTGTCATCATGTATTTCCTACAATACACTGACCTTCTGAAAGTTCTCTCAGCAGCTAGAGCCGCTCCTCGCCTCACTTGGTCTGGATCCTCTTTGTTTTTTGCACAGGATTACGCTAGAGCCACGGCCAATCGTCGCAAAGCCTTTTTAGACATGAGACCTGCACTTCGCTCCATTGGTGCTCGTTATGGACTTTTCCATCCTTGTCTCTTTCGAGTCACATATAACAACAAGACGATGACCTACGAAGATCCTGTACGACTCCAGAGCTTCCTGAACTCCTGCCAGGCACCGACCATGGATACTTCTGGTCCCTCTTCGGCATTTCCTCCTTGACTTACGTGACTACTGTACCTTTTTCTTACTTGCAGTCCATTGTTATTTGCATAGGTTTTTGCATAGGTTTATTACTCTTATTATAGATACCTATGCCTTATGTTTTCACTTCCTCTTTTCATGTTGCTCTTGTTGTTCATAATGTTCATTATCTTTTCTCCCCTTTTATATATACTGCCTTTATTGATATGACCTTTGCGTTGTCTATTTGATTGTTCTGTTTTGTTTCTTCCCTTAATGATTTCCTTCTCTTTTTTTCAGATGATCCCCATTGCTTCATGTTTTCCCAGCCGGGTGGTTCGCTTACCCTGACCGTCTTGTCTCCTCCAGTTGGTTCTACCCCCCCGTCTTACGCGTCTGGCACCCCTTCCTGCTTGTGTTCCCTCACCTTCCCTACCTGTAAGTACATTTCCTTTCCTTATGGCCCTGTTCGTCTTTGATCCCACCCTCAATTCTTCTTTCCTTTTACCCTTTCTTCTTCTTCTCTTTTTCGAGGTGTCATTTTTTCTTTTCTTTTTTCAATCTCTTTTTATCCAATTATTTTCTACTTTATCATCTTTCTTGCTTCTTCATCTTTCCTTTTCATGCATCTTTCACACTTTAGTTGTTCGCTCTTATTGTAGTAGTTTCCCCTCTTTCCTGTTTTTTTAATGTCGGTGGGTATTGTGTCATGGAACGTTAAAGGTCTTAATTCTCCCATTAAGAGACAACAAATTCTTTCTCACCTTGCTAAATTGAATGTAGATTTAGCTTTTTTACAAGAAACTCATTTAACTGAAGCAGAATCTGTTAAGCTCAGAAGGGGGTGGGTGGGAGAGGTACATTTTGCTCCTGGAGATGGTAAGCGAAATGGAGTTGCTATTCTTATTCGTAAGTCTCTTATTCTGTTTTAGAAACTGACTTCGACTCTGATGGTAGATGGTCATTTGTCAAGCTTTCCTTGAGGGGTGTTCCACTCTCCCTTCTTAACATTCATGCCCCTACTGGTGGTCATCTGAATTTTTGGCGTGAGTTGGCTACTCGCATTACCAGTCTCATAGACGATCACTTTATCTTAGCGGGGGATTGCAATCAACCCCTCGACCCTTTTTTAGACCGAAATTCCAAGACCTCTTTTATCCCAAACAAGCCAGATAAACTCTTCACCCATGCTATTTCGCAGCATAAACTTATTGATGCCTGGCGCTTATGTAATCCAACAACCAGAGAATTCACATTTTACTCACCCTTTCACCATTCTCAATCGCGTATTGACTATATTTTTGTATCCCATTATCTTGCACAATCCCTTACTCATGCTGAAATTGGTCCTATTCTTTTATCTGATCATGCTCCTGTCCATATTAATATTGATGTCCTACCCAAAGTTACTGGACCAAAGAGGTGGCGTTTTAACAACTCCCTACTTTTGGATCCAAAATTTACCGCCTCTTTTATTGACTTTTTTAATGAATACTTTACTTTCAATGACACTCCCTCTATTCCTACCCACACAATTTGGGATGCTTTCAAAGCCACGGCTAGGGATTTCATCATCCAATTTGTGTCTGCAAAACGGAGAGATGCATGTAAGCATAACAATGACCTACTCCGCAGGATTAAGAGTTTGGAGCACTCCTATTATACCTCCCACTCAAAGGAAAGCTTGACAGCGCTTATTGATGCTAAGTTGAAATTTAATAAGAAATCTACAGAAGATGCTTCTCTTTACTTGTTGAAGTCTAGTTCCAAAGTTTATGGTGGGAAAAATAAAGCAGGGAAAATTCTAGCTAATTATTTAAAAATTAAGCATAACAAGCTCAATATTGAATCTGTATTTGATGAAAATGATATCCCTCGACACAAAGATGCTGATATTCTGGATGAATTTTCTCATTTCTATTCAACCCTCTATTCCTCTGAAACTCATCCTACTTCTCAATCTCTCTCTGATTTTTTCTCTACCATCCGCAAACCAGACCATTTCCCCATTGACTCAACCTCTTTGGAATTGGATGTTTCCCAGCAGGAGTTACTCTCTGCTCTTAATTCCCTTAAAAAAGATAAGGCTCCAGGACCTGATGGTTTCACTGTTGAGTTTTATCTTCATTTTTCCGCATTGTTGATTCCCAAGTTGCATTCTCTTATTGACTCCTTTGTTACCATAGGTGGTTATTCAGGTACCTTTGCTGATGCCCACATTTGCATTATTCCTAAGGAGGGCAAAGATTCTAGATATTGTAAAAATGATAGACCAATTTCCCTTGTCAACATTGATTATAAGATCTATGCCAAATCTCTCGCAGCCCGATTAGACTCCTTTTTACCTGATTTACTTGGTCCTGAGCAATCTGGTTTTGTTAAAGGTCGTTTTATTACTGATAATACTAGGCTTTTATTTAACGTCTTGTCCAAATCTCCACGCTTTTCAGGTTCCCTAGCAGCTATTGCCCTGGACGCAGAGAAAGCGTTTGATAGAGTAGAATGGACCTATCTTTTCTCTGCCCTTAAATGGTTTGGTTTTGGTCCCAAATTTATGTCTTTAATTTCCTTTCTTTATTCCAATCCTAGAGCAGCGGTATGTGCAAATGGTCTGGTTTCCCCCTTCTTTGACCTGGGCAGGGGTGTTCGACAAGGTTGCCCATTATCTCCCTTTCTCTTTAACTTAGCTTTGGAACCTTTCCTATCCAAACTTAGACAAAACCCTGACATTCACGGCTTTCACTTTTCACAATCTCATATTAAGCTTGCTGCTTATGCTGATGATATTTTGCTCTTTATCTCTAACCCCACTGTCTCTATCCCCGCCTTTCTTTCTGAAGTTCATGGATATTCGTTGATTTCTGGATATAAACTGAACAATGACAAGTGCGAAATTTTACCCCTCACTAAATTTACTTTCAAGCCTGATTTTGCTGGATCCAATTTCACCTGGAACTCTTCTCATATCAAATATTTAGGTTTACACGTTACTCCCTCCATCACGGACATGGTTTCACTCTGCCTCAACAAATGTATCCAGAAGTTAACTGATCTTACTACCAAATGGCATCCACTTTATCTCTCCTGGTGGGGACGCCTTGATACTATTAAAATGATGCTATCCCCTGTTGTTTTGTATATCATCTCCAATATTCCCGTCTCTATTCCCATGAAATTCTTTAGAAAGATTCACTCTATTCTTGCTTCTTTTCTCTGGTCAGGCAAAAAACCCTGAATGTCTCTTTTCCGATTGACATGTCCTAAATCGGAAGGAGGTGTCAATTTTCCTGATTTTCCGACCTATCACAAAGTTTTTCTTTTGCGCCAAGCTTCCTTCTGGTTACGAGACCCTGAAGAACCCTGTCCTCTTTGGGTTTCTGTAGAACGTCTTTCTCTTTCACCCTTTACTTTTGCTGATTTTCTATCTTTTTCTCGCAAACCATAGATATCATCCATCCCCATACATAAATACACAACCAAGCTACTCCGAGCCTCCTCCCCAACCATCCCTTCCTCTGTTGCTGATTTTTTATCCTCTACTATTTGGCATAATAACAATATCCTTATTAAGGGCAAACCTTTTTATTGGAGACTTTGGCGACAAAAGGGTTGGATTTGGGTTTCTCAACTTTTCTCTCAATCCACCTTTTTATCTTTTCCCTTGCTGCGCCTCTCTTTTGATTTACCTGCTTCCTTTGCTCGTAACTATCTTTTATTGAAAGAAGCAATCTTGCCTATCTATACCCAGATTCTGCATTCTCACAATCTCTCTTCATCTCCTACTCCCACCTCACGACTTCACTCTTTCCTGACTACCCATTCCAAGGCTTCCCCTATTTATGCATTCCTGCGCTCCATATCTCCTCCTCGCCCAAAATCTAAAGTAGAGGAGCAATGGGAAAGCGACTTTGCTACTTCTTGGCCTACTCCATTTTGGGACAAGCTCTGGATAAAACTTCGCAAATCCTCCAGATCTGCCACTCTAACTCAAACTCTTTTTTTCATTTATAACAGACTCCTTTTTACACCACATTTGCTTCATAACAGATTTTCCTCTGTTCCTGACCTCTGTTGGTCTTGCTCTACTCCCATTGCTACTTTGTTCCACATGCTTTTCTCCTGCACTATTATTCAGGCCTTCTGGGAGTGAATTTGGTCCCAAATCAATGATATCTTTCACACCCAAATCCCTTTTACTTTTCTCCATATTTTTCTTGGTAGTCTCTCTCCGTGTTGGGACCAGGTTACTTTTGATGTACGAATTATTGACTTGCTGATGGCCGTTGCATTCCAACAAATTACTGCTAATTGGAAAGATTTTACGAAGATATTGATTAAAGCATGGTGGTATAATGTTTGTCATAACCATAGGTTGGATACTGCCTTTGTTTTTCCTCCTCAGTTAGCAATGAAACGCACTATTTTATGGCTTCCTATAACAGTATACCTTGATGCCTCAGCTAAAAAATCATTTCATTTGTTACCAACTCAGCAAGAAGTCCCCAAACCTCCTTGACTGACCTTCTCGTTCCTAATTATTTTCATGTATAACAGATATACTATTATTTTCTTTTTCTCTTTTTCAATGTACGCTTTCACCTGATTTTCACCTGATCTACACATTCATTGTACTTTTTAATATGACTATGTATGCAAGGATTCTCCAGCTTATTTTGCTCCTCTTTTGTATCATTTGTTTTATTGTATTGACACCTCTTTTTGTTCAATAAACCTTATTCTGAACTTAAAAAATACCCAAAGGAGACCCAAACCCACTCAAACCAGCTCAAAGTGTTAAATTATTATTTAGTTTCCAGCAGAAAACTTAATTTGTGTTGAAAGGTTGCCTAAAACCACATGTGAGGTAGAGTCCTTGGCTACATGGCGGCACTTTGCCTCAAAGAGGTGTCCTATGGGTCGTATCCTTCCAGTACAAAACCTATATTGGACTCAAGCACACCTGGCTGCGTTATGATCCAAAGATGTGTGCTTTGTGGAAGGCAGCCTAATGCTGGGGTGGGGTGTAGCACCACAATATGTTTTCAGATATGGCACTCTCCTGCTTTTTCCCTCCCACGAAGCACAAGAACTTTGGTTGCTGCATTACACTGCAAAACTTTTAAATAAATGTGCCCCTTGGTGATACAGGATTGTAATGGAGCAGCTACTGCCTGTTGTCCCCTGTTTTCTAGTAAGAACAAAGCAGAGCGAAGAACATTAGTTTGGCCTGAGTCTGAGTCAACTTCATTTCCCGTTAAGCGAAGGATATCTCTGAGTTGGACATCACCTCAAACCACGTGGACTAATAGCAGGTCATCTCCTAAGGCATCCTGCCATTATAGGTAACTGCTGGAACTGGAATCTCTCATTGTCCTTGTGGAGGGATGAAAGCAGTATGATTGCAGTTCCCTGAGCGAATGAGCCTTATTTGAAGGATCAGCAGGAGCAGGGTGTGATCCACCTGCGAGAGCTCCTGGAGATTTGAGAGCCTGTGAACAAGACCCACACAGATGCTATGTCTAGAATCCCTGGTAACCCATTCTGATCTAGCACATGATGCGACACTATCCTGCGCAGCCCAACTCTACTTTGAAGAGTCAGATGCTTCCACGGGGCAACTTTTCAGAAACCGCATGGGTGCTCCAATCGATGTTTATGGAAGTAAAGGGAAGACCCTAGAAGGCACTTCAATCTGCATGTTTGATTGCATGATATCCCCCGCCCAGGCCATGCTCACCTTAGCCCTTAGCCCTTCCTGCTGTCAACATTATACACCTCAAATACAGCCTTCGACCTTGCTACAAGGAGCTTCATCCATCACTGGAATGCCTGTGGTTTAATGCCTTGGGATCAACTGAGATAGGAAGGGTAGTGAATGTCAGAAGAGAGTCATGCAGAGGCACCTGGACAGTAGAGGGCAGTTCCACAACTTTCCGCATGTAACTTGCAGAAGTATTTCTCAAATGCCAAAAGTTTGTTTTTCTTCTCAGTAGCACACTCCATTGCTGCTCATATCTGGGACTGAGAAGTCTGAGGCCCAGGATGTACTGCAAAGATAGCAGCCCGAGGGGCCTCTCTAATACATATTCCCTTTCTTTGCTAATGTTTTCATTAGCCTTGATTGCTTCGTGATTAGTTTCTTCCTCATGTTTCCCTGTTGAGATTCAGCTGCCGTCTAGCGCCATGCTGAGAATCAACAACGTGACCTCCTGTTGAGCCGGAAGGGTTTGCCTTGCTAATGACACCTCACTTACAGAACCACATCGCTCATGCTCGGGGAGTGGTGCAGACGTTTATTTTCTGATAGCTATGCAACTATTAGGAGAAATCTTCTTGTAGAAGCCGAGACTATTTCAAAATGTCAACAGAGCTCAAAAGGTACAAATAAATGAGGATGGCCTGGATCTGCTGCCTGCATTGGTCTGCAGGCATATATTCAGGGCCTCGTTTAGGAGGACCTACCGGGACTTTTGCGCCGCTTGAATGTCACTTTTTTAATGTTTCGGTGGCGCAAAGGGCCACTGGCATATTTATAAGGCCACGTAAAGCCAAGTTACGTAGTTTTTCATGGCCTAATAAATATGTGCCCCTTTCACGCAGAAAACTGCGAGAAAGGGGCATTCCATGGGTGTTGCTGGGGGCATTTCCAGCAACATCCATGGTTTTTTGACACTGCCCCAGCAACATCTATGGCTTTTTGACACTGCCCTTATTTACGAGAAATCGTAAGTCTGAAGCAGTGCCATAAACGTACGTCTCTTTATTTCTCCTCATTTTTTCCCTTCATGCACAAAAATAATTATCCCTGTAGCTCAGGCACCCTTGCACCACGGTGCAAAGATGCCTGCGTTGGCTCACGGCAGCCCATTGTGCGGAAGCGCAGAGGAAAAGGACATGAATGCGCTGTATCTAATAGATACGGGCGTTCCTGCCCTTTTCTTTTGGTGTAGGGCAGCAACCAGCAAGGCCTGTTGTGCTGCCGTATGGCAAAAAACCCATAAATGAGGCCCTCAATCTGTGCCTGAGTTACAGAAACAAGTGCATTATAGGACCAATTATGTGTGTCAAGATTGAAACATATCTTCAGGGTATGTAAAGTGTGCTCTGGATCAATTTGATGGACATAGCATTTATTCGTACACCTCCATGGATGCCACTGTGACGTAAAATGACTTACTTGTAAGGGAACACCTACGGTATTTCCATTAAGAAAAATATCAACCCTAATCAAGAACAGAAAAAAAGAAGAAATTCAAAAGTTAGAAAGTAATGAAATACATTTCGGGCTCATTTGACTGGATCAAATATAAGGAGAGTTGCATTTTAGGGGAACTTGGCATTGTAATGTAAAGTGCTGTAATGTAATAGGCTATTTGTAAAGCGAGGCTGTCACTCTGCGGAGCATCAGGGTGCTAAGTGGAACCCCGAGAAGGAGGCAAAAAGTGGTTAACTGCCAGCAGTAAGAAAGAGGCATCAAATCAGAGTTTTGCAGAGAAAGTCTGATGCAGTGAAGATCCAGGTTTTTAGGGCTTTCCTAAAGAGGGACTTGGATGGGATATTGTGAGCTGAATAGGGAGTTTGTTCCATGCCTTTGAGCCTATCACTGTGAGCGATTTTCCTCCCTTCGAGGCTTATCTAAAAGCTTCCATTTTCAAAAGATTAGCATTTGATGATCTTAGACTTTGAGAGGGAGTGTAGTGCATGAATCTGGTTCGAAGATATTGAGGGCCCAAGGAATGGAATGCCCTAAAAGTAATAAAGAGGACCTTTAACAGGATGTGGTTATGAAACTATTTGTGCTTTTCTGAATAAATTTTGACTGCATTTTATTTTTAATTGAGCAGAGTTTAAGACCAATTTCTATGCTTTTTGTTACATTATACTGGAGTGCTGATGATAGTTGTTCTTCTAAAGCTGTAATTTTCGTCATCAATAGGTCATTGTTTTTTTTATTTTCAAAATTTTGCCTAATTATATAAGCCTGAGTGAAGCCCCTAATACTTGCCTTACAGGCATCCCATACCATATCGGGTGAAGCTGAGTTGATATTTATGTCTATAAATTCAATGAGGTGTAATTTTAATTGCGTCACGAAGGATGTATCTGAAATCAAATGTCTCGGGAAGGAGAATGGTCTGGGGGTGGGGGTGGTTCTAGCATTTGTTATTTTGATTGTCAATAATATTGCATTGTGGTCAGATGAAATTCAGGGACATAGAGCCATAGAGCTATTTTTCAGTAGATTTTCGCTTATTAATGCCATGTCAAGCCTAGAGCATAATTTATGGGGGGCGGAATAATATGTATATCCAGGATTATTAGCATATAAGTGTCGCCAAGCGTCTTTGATATTGTGTACGCGACATAGGTCGAGAATAGATGATCTAGTTTTGCGCATCCTTTGATATCGCCCAGAACTGGTTGTATCAATTCTGTAGTCCATGACGCAATTAAAATCCCCCATGATAATAAGTTCTCCCTCCAAACCCAAAAGTTTAACATTCAAATTGTCGAAAAGGCTAGGCTCATCTATGTTGCAGCCGTAAACCACACATAAAACGTATTTAACATTTTCGCAGCTTATCTGCGCTATTGTCCATCTACCATCTTTGCCACAAAAAGTCTGTATTGTCTCGGCCCTGAATCGCATGTCTTTGAGTATAGCAACCCCTCTTGTAGATTGTCCAAAAGCAGAGCAAACTATGATGTCATACCCCAAATGTTTAAGCAGTTTTTTATCCTTCTCCGCAATATGTGTTTCAGATAATAAAATAATATGGGGATTATGCATTTTCAATTCCTCTTTAACCAAGCATCTTTTGTTCTTACTATTAAGCCCGGCTACATTCCAAGCTAAGTATTTTATTTCATACATCTAAAAAGAAAAAAAAAAATGAAAGGATTAGTTCCTTAGATTTTAAGTATGTCTTGGCTTGTCCAAAATAAATTTGATGATATCCACATTGCCTCATATGTAGCATATATAGCATATTTTTAGTGCTGTTAATGTACAAAAAAAGTCTGACTTCATAGCATATATCCATCCCCTCATCCCCCTCAGCCTGCAAACAAGTTTTCATGATTTTTCTCTTCCCATGGTGCGGAGACTCCCTCCCTCCAACCCCCCACCCCCCTAGCTCTTACCCCAGCCGGGGAAGAACCATCCCTCTGCATCTGCTGCCGCTGTAGGGGCAGCTTGTGTGGCAAGTCGCCCAGAGAGGTCTCTACCATCCCCTACTTGTACTGTTAAGAGTTTGTCAGCGGGTATATATAAAAGATAGCAAGGACATTTTAACATTTGACTTCTTAAAAGTTACAAAAAAGAAAAAAAAGGAGAGAGATTAAACAAAATTAGACGATTTGAGCAGATTGAGCGATCCCCCCCTACAGCCCAAGTACAAGGTAATGGAGATTTCTAATAATTGTTAGCCTATAAAAAGAAAGCAAATGAAGCGAGTGAATTGAACTTGGCTAATTCTTAGTCTTGTTCTTATTCTTGCCCATGCCAATGTCAGCTAAATAGGCCTCTGCATCTTTGACTTCAAGGAAGAAGTGTGTGCGGCCGTCTTTAATAACTTTGAGACGTGCTGGTTCTTGGAGAAAAGCCTGACCTCCGCTAGATTTTATCGGATCTATTAATTTTCGAAGCATCCATCGTCTGTCCATTGTTTCTTTGCTGAGGTCGGAGCGAGCAAAGATTGAGAGCTCTCCAATGGCTACAGGAGTGTTAGGACGGGCTCTCTGCCATATTGCCTGGCGTAATAGAAAATTTCCAAAGAAAATTAGAAAGGGACGTGGGAATTGGCTCTCCCTATTTCTCTGTATCAGGGGAAGGCGATGAGCTCGCTGGATTTGTGAATTTAAAATAACACAATATGAGGGGGGCGATAAAATTGGGAAAATTCTGGCCTACAAAGTTGCTGAGGACAGAGCTAACTCTACTATTACAAGCATACGGGGGGCTGGCAACAAAATGTATACCCAACCCCAAGATATTTTAGAACAATTTGCTGACTTCTATAGAAATCTATATACCCCAGAAGTGGACCATAACTCAGACGACATACACAAATATGTGGAAGAACATACTGGGGATATTCAGAATTGCCCGGAGATAGACTCATTGTCTGATGACATAACAATGGCTGAATTACATCTAGCGATAGCTCTATTACCCGCAGGAAAAGCGGCGGGTGAGGATACTATACCCCTAGAAATATATAAACTTTGTCTAGAAGAGCTTGAACAACTATTGCTGAAAGTCATACAATTTGTAGGCCTAGAAGGAAAGACACCTAAGTCTTGGAATAGGGCAAAAATAATATTCTTTTTGAAAAAAGACAAACCAAAGGAAGAGAGAGGGTCATATCGCCCCATTTCTTTAATAAATACAGATGCAAAAATTTTTGCTAAAATTGTAGCATTAAGATTGGCTCCTATTATGCCCCAAATCATTAACCCACAACAACATGGTTTCATAACTGGCAGAGATACCACTATACATGTTAATATGGCAATAACTGCATTTGATGTAGCAGAGACAGAATCCACCCCACTTGGCATGATCTTATTAGACGCTGAAAAAGCTTTTGATCGAGTGGGGTGGGACTTTCTCTGGTGCATACTGTCTAGGATAGGGTTTAGGGGACAATTTCTGCGGAGCATACAAGCACTGTACGATAATCCAGTAGCATATACCAGCTATGGGGGATTGATATCTTCAGACTTTTCAATCTTACGAGGTACCCGTCAGGGCTGCCCCCTATCCCCTCTTTTATTTGCCCTCTCATTGGAGCCTTTTCTGTCCGCCCTTCAACTTCAAAATCAGATTGTACCCTTTAGATCAGGGACACAAGAACTAAAAATAACTGCATACGCAGACGACATCGCGATCTATACTGAAGATGTCGCCGAAGCATTAAAGGGAATAGCATTAGAAGCTGGGAAATATGGCAAGGTGGCGGGTTACAAACTAAATTTACTAAAAACGCAAGTAATAGCTAATTATACACCAGCAGTGGCTGTGCCTGAGATCTGCCACACTGCCACATACCTTGGGGTTAAAATAACGGCTAAACTACAAGAAATCAATAACTTAAATTACAATGAATTAATTAAATCAACTAGCTTACTGTTAAAAAAATGGCATAGATTACCTCTGAACTTAACTGGCAGAATTAACTTAATCAAGATGAAGGTTTTGCCCAAATTTGTGTACCTATTCCGGTCTATACCACTAGCGTTAAATAATCAATTCTTTAAAAAATTAGACGGAATACTCAGTAGCTTTATATGGGGATATAAAAAGGCAAGAAGATCATTGGCTCTCATGAAAAATAATGCGAATCATGGCGGGCTCAATTTTCCTGATTTTAAATTATACTTCTGGTCTGCTTTTGTTATCCGTCTGCGCTCCTTATTAAATGAAAGAAGGACTCTGTTTTTTCACTCTTTCATGCTAAAATCCGATTCGAATATGTTTCTGTTCCGAACTAACGACCCCAATTACTACAAAAGGGTTAGATTTAAAACTGTAAGAGACCTAATAAAGATTTGGGGTAACATACTTTCTTTTTGCAACACCAGCTTTTTTCACCCCAAGCTTCCGTTATGGGGCAATCCGGGCCTACCAAATATCTTTAACGACAGTAATACCCGCAGTTGGCTAAGATCAGGTATCACGGTTCTAGGGGATTTATACGGTATACAAGGCTTTTTAGATTTCAACACCCTCAAATTATTGTATGATTTATCGGAAAATATGAGATATAAACATCTACAGATACACAACTATTTGATTAATAAAAAACAAATATTGGAGGTTACTGAATGTGATATCTGGACATGTCTATACTCATTCAAAAATAAATCCACAATAAGTGAAGCATACAGGCTTCTTGTTGGATTTAAATCAAATGATTGTATTAAATTGGCTGACAAATGGAGCAGGATGTTGGGCTCAAATATAACACCGAAACAGATAGAGAATTCTTTAACAAACATCAATAAACGAGTACGATCATCAAGTCTTAGATTACAACAATTTAGAACAACTTGTATGCTATACTACACCCCGGAAAGAATCTCTAAATGGTCATCTAATAACACTCACAGCGATTGCACAAAATGCCCCAAATGCTCTACCGAAGCAGCTGATTTGGTACATATCTTATTTTCCTGTCCGAATCTTAAGACTTTTGGCGTGACATTGAAAAAGTTCTTAAATTGAAACATATTCAGCTGCCCATATTTACGGCCACTTCTGTCTTGTTAGACACATACTCTGTATCTTTTCCACAAGCCGCTTTGGCGACGATATTATTGTCCTGTGCTAAGCTAACTCTGGCCAGAGCTTGGATTAGCTCAGAAACACCTAAGGTCTGGGACTGGTGGGCTTTGGTAACCAAAATACACTCAATGGAATTAGCTTTAGCAAACATCAGGGGCTTACAAACATTGAAAAAGCACGAAAAAATTTGGGGTACCTTTGTAGATCGATAATGTTCCATCCTATTTTTCTTCTTTTTCCTTTTTGTGAAGTAGAGGAAGGGCGTAGGAAATTGGCCGAACTATATAATTTGTATTAACGCCGAAAAGAAATTGATATTATCTTCTTGCCTATTTATTCTCTTTCTTTTTTTATCTTTTCTTTTTATCTACTTTCTAACAACACTTCACGATTTATCTGCTTTTGTCTATGCTTTATATGGAAATGATTTATGTATGTTAAAACTAATTATTTATGCCTTAATGTACTTATTCCTTGTAGGCCTGCAAACAATAAACAATATCAAAAAAAAAAAAAGGATGTGGTTATGAATTGGCAGACAGTGGAGTGTTTCTAAAGCCGCTGATGCAGATGACATCCTAGGCCATTTCTGCACTAAACGTGGCTATCTTAGCTGAGGAGGGCTGACAGCCCGAAACCGGTCCTAGGATGCTTGTTTCCAGTCCAGGGAGGACCTGGCCTGGCAGTTCAGGCTGCACTGTTCCCACTGGGCGCAGGGTCAAGACTGATTTGCATACGGCTGGGTCCAAACTGGAATGGCATGGTGAGCAAAAAACAATGGATTGAGACCCTGATATCTGTACTGGGGTAAATATATGACATTGTTCTGCATTCTGTCCATCAATTGTTCTTTTTGCATTTGTCACCCGAGTGGGACAGGTATGCCCAGAGGTGGGTCCCGTGCTCTCCATGCCACTGGAGTCAAGCTACCTGGCTGATGAGAGCTAAAAGCCCGAAACCAGTCCTAGGATGCTTGTTTCCAGTCCAGGGAGGACCTGGCCTGGCAGTTCGGGCTGGACTGTTCCCATTGGGCACAGGGTCAAGACTGATTTGCATATGGCTGGGTCCAAACTGGAATATCTTGGTGAGCAAAAAAACAATGGATTTAGGCCCAGATCTCTGTACTGGGGTGAATGTATGACATTGTTCTGCATTCTGTCCATCAATTGTTATTTTTTCAGCGTGCTGGGCCATTTGAAGCTTGTGTAGGACCGACTTATTGGCACCTGCATAGAGGCTATTACTATAGTGCAGTCTGGACATGATTAGGGCAACAACAACTGTCTGTCTGGTTGAGATGGGAAGCAGATCAAAACATTTCTTTAGACTTTTTATAATGTGAAAACAGGTGCCAGCAACTGTCAGTGATTGCTGTTTAAAAGAGAGAGTAGCATCAAATTTTATTCCCAGGTTCCTAACCACATTCACTGTGTTTGGTGAAGGGGTGGTAATCGCTGGCCACCAGGGCTTAGAAGAGAAGGAATTCTCTTGGCCTAAAGGTAACATTTCAGTTTTTTCGGAATTACATTTAAGATGGTTTGAATTCATTCAGCTAAAAGTAGCGGTGAGGCAAAGGCGAAGATTTTCCTCCACCTGAGCGGTGTTATTTTCCAAGACCAGAATTAGCTGCGTATCATCCGCATATGAGATAGTCTCTATTTTAAAGGACATTATCAGCCTAATTAGTGGGGCCACATAGGCATTGAAGAAGGTGGGGCTAAGACTCCAACCCTGGGGTACGCCAGAGAGCAGTGGTTTTTCTTGCGAGTTATTTTGGCCTAGTGTGATCACTTGTCTGCGATCCTTCAGGAAGTTCTTTATCCAGGCTAGGACTGTACCAGAAATGCCAAAGGATGCGAGACGGTCTAGGACAATAGCGAGTGAGACTGTGTCTAAAGCAGCCGACAGGGCTGACAGTACCAAGACTGCTCTTTTTCCCTGATCATGAGCTACTCTTAAGGTTTCAACCATGTACAATAAGGCAGATTCTGTGGAGTGTTGGGCTCTGAATCCAGATTGATTGGAGAGAAGCCGATTTGCTTCCTCCAAATATGTTGTGAGTTGAGTATTGACAAGTTTTTCTGTAATCTTACTCAGTCTCAGACAAGGTAAGAGACAAATAGGACGCAAATTGGAAAGGGTTTCTTTTGTAGCGGCATTACAGTTGCAAGTTTCCAGTCTTCCGGAATCTTGGCGGTTGATAAAGAAGAGTTTTTTATATTGTTTATGATGGGGTTGACGATATCAGTGAGGGCATGTAATAACATGGGGGGACAGGGATCAAAAGGAGAGCCTAATTTGATAGACAGGATCCCCGGCACGATTCTTCCAGAGTAATTGGCTTGAAGATTTGCATAAATGCTCTGTCATTGTCCGCAATGGAGTCATGGACTGTCAAGAAAGCAAGTGAAAAGCCCCCTCACCACCAATTTGGAATTAAGATAATGCCATAATACAGGTGCAGCAGGCCCATCACCCACGTGGCCCTTGGTGCCACTCCACCTGTTGTATTTTTGACAATTTCACCCCTGTGAGTCCTTTCATGTGAAGAGTTGTCTACATTTTGATCCTCATTACGATGTAAGTCAGAAAGCCTCCGACTGCACATCGTTGGTTTCAAATCCTGCAGCCTTATTAAGATGAAGGCTGTCAGATATGAAACCAGCCAGTCAGACCAACTGGCTTCCGACGGGCTCAAAGAGCTCGTCGGTAATTTGGAGGCCGCTCATTATCACCTATTTTCAGCATTTATGCCGCGGGGATTATGATGTCGGTTTCCGACAGGCTTTTCATGACAGGCTTTCTGACATGAAAAGCCTGTAAGAAGCCTCAGCAGCCTCCAGTTGGCGACATAGGTGCCCCCTTCTAATCCCTGCAACATGTGGCAGGTGCCATCAGGTGCATGGATTAACAGAATCTCCCATTTCTCCATAGGAGCTTGTGCTATGGCCGGTTTAGAAATGGGAGTATGCGACCAAACCATGTGCTGTTGCATTGTTATGGCGATATCGGGACCGCCGATCGGAGGTCGGTCAGTCCTGAGACTGCGACAATATTGGATGGACATCACACCCAACCAGCTGAGGGGTGGCTTGGCCGCTCCCGCCTCCCAACTGTGCCTCCCTCATGGCCAGGGACCTGCTCTCTTCCTCTGCATCTCTGCTGCTGTGCTGTGTCGCTGCCCTGTGCAGGGCTCAGTGCAAGTAGGGATTCGAGCCCTGATCCAGATCGATTTGTGCCTGTTTTCAGAATAAATTTGCCGCATTACTGTGCCCCTCATTCCTACTATTTTGTCCTTATTGTTTCTTTAAAGTGCTATCGTGCCTTTTGTTTTCCCATTTGTGCCCTCCTGTTGTTGGTTTCATGCTCTCCATCTGCTGCTGCTGCCCCCGCAGCCCAGCAAATCCCTGCTCCCACTTCCTACCTCTGCCTCCCTACCCCTCCCCTATTTAATGACGGCCGCTGCCTGAGAGCACGAGCTGAACCTCTGATCTCACAGTCAGGGACTTGCTCTCTCCGGCTGCAGCTCCGCTGCTGTGTAGTGCTGCTGCCCTATGCAAGGCTCAGTGCAGGTAGGGTTTCGAGCCCCGATTCAGATTGATTTGTACCTGTTTTCAGAATAACCTTGCTACATTACTGTGCCCCTCATTACTACTGTTTTGTCCTTATTGTGCCTTTCTAGTGCTATTGTGCCTTTTGTTTTCCCATTTGTGCCCTCCTGTAGTTGGTTTTGCACTCTCCTCCTGCCGCTGCTGCCCCCTGGCCGATCCCTGCTCCCGCCTCCCACCTGTGCCTCCCCTATTTAATGGTGGCCGCTGTGCAACCACGTGCAGCGGGCACGTCGCCGGCGTGTCAAAGGCAAGCCAAAGGCAAGCCCGTCTGTGCCCGGCAGCGACCCGACCGCGATCAGTGCCAGGAAACCTGGATCTCCACCATCCACCTCTACGACTCAGCTCCCCTCCTTGCACTCAACCCCAGAAGAAACAACAACTGCCAGCTGTTCACGCTGAACACCACCCAAGGACAATTCTCCTGCTGTCACTGCCACCAGACCTTCACTACCCTCTGCACCCCCACGGGCACCGCCCAAACATCAGACGCCAACAGCACCGAAGCCCTGAAGTGCATCCTCCTCAACTTGTGCTCCCTGCACAGACATGCTGTTGAGATCTGGGACCTCCTCAACACCCTCTCACCAGACGTCACCTTCTTTACGGAAACCTGGACCTCCACCTCCTCCGCCCATTGCCACCGCCATCCCCGACGGATACAAGATCCAGAGGAAAGACTACCCCAACCACTCAGGAGGAGGGTTCACCATCACGCACAAGAGCTCCCTCCGACTCTTTAACTCCACCATGAATGACTCCCTCTCCACCACCGAACACCTTCACTTCCAGATCCAGACCAGCCCTAGAACCACACTTCGCGGCACCCTCGCTTACAGACCCCCCGGACCTCACACCTCATTTGTCCCGACACTCCCTGACCTCATTGCACCCCACGCCATCGCCTTCATGGACTACATATTAATCGGAGACCCTAACTTCCACCTCAACAACCCCAGCGACTTCAACTCCATCAAACTCCTGGATAACCTCACCAACTTCAGCCTGAAAGAGTGTCACCACGCCCACCCACAAAGCAGGACACATCCTCGACCCCATCTTTGCAGAAGGGAACCGGATACACTTCAGCCACACCAGGCAACATTCCCAGATGGACCACCACTGCGTACACTTTAACGTCAACGAACCCACTGCCCCCAAACCGGTACCGCACCCTCCACGAAGGAACTGGAGCAAAATCACTGAGAAGCAGCTCAACTCCACCCTAAACAGCGATGCCCCCACCACCTTGACCGACGCCAACCGCGCAGCCAAAGAACTCCACAGATGGATCTCCAACTGTGCAGACGAGCTCGCCCCCACACGCAATCCTGACAGACAGTGCCCCAGGAAGGCCACCTGGTTCACCACCGACCTTCAAGAATCCAGACACATCTGCAGACGTCTCGAGAAGAACTAGAGAAACAGCAAAATGTCAGAAGATCGCGCCAACTACAAGAACACCATGACAGAATACCACCAATGCATCAGATCCACCAAAAAGACCTTCATCCAAAACAAGATCCCAGCCAACTCCAGCAACCCCAAGGAACTCTTCAGTGACATCCAGGAATTCACCAAGTCCCCCCCCCCAGCGAAACCATGGACATCACTCCCTCCCAGGACCTGTGCAACAAGCTCGGATTCTACTTCCATCTGAAAATCAAGAGCCTCTACGACCACTTCAATGACCGACACCGACTCCGAAACCACCTCCCTCTCCAGCAACGCCAGCCTGCCTACAATCTCCTACTGGCCCCCAGTCACCACCAAAGACACCACTTTGACAATGAAAGGCATCCACTCAGGGGCCCCCATGGACCCTGCCCACTGCAAACCTACCACAGAGTCACTCACCACCGCCATAGCTCCATAACTATGACGCACCATCAACACCACCTTTAAGACCGGCATCTTTCCAGACGACTGGAAATGCACAGAAGTCAGACCCCTGCTCAAGAAGCTCTCAGCAGACCCCACGGACCTTAAAAACTACCAACCCATCTCCCTCCCCCCATTCAGGGCAAAGGTCACCTAGAAGATCATAAACCCCCAGCTAACAAAATTCATTGAAGAAAACTCACTCTTCTACCGCTCCCAATCTGGATTCTGCAGCAACCACAGCACCGAGATCGCTCTACTCGCCACCACAGATGACGTGCCGCACCCTCCTCGACCAAGGACACACCACAGCCCTGATTCTACTCTACCTCTCTGCTGCGTTCGACTGTCTCCCACTGTACACTCATGGCCAGACTTCATGATGCCGGCATACAGGGAACCGCCCTTGACTGGGTCCCCTCCTTCCTCACCGGCAGAACCCAAAAAATCTGACTACCACCCTTCCTCTCCAAATCCGCGGAAATCAACTGTGGAGTACCCCTGGGATTGTCACTCAGCCCCATGCTCTTCAACATCTACATGGCCCCCCCGCCGACATCGTAAGACAGCACAGACTCAGCATAGCATCCTACGCCGATTACACCCAGCTCATTCTCTCCCTTACAAAGGACCCCGTCACCACCAGACTCAACTTCCACGAAGGAATGAAGGATGTCGCACTCCGGATGAGCAGCAGTTGCCTGTCAGAGAAGACAGAAGTCCTCGTCCTCGGAGCCTCCCCTGTGCCTGGGACAACAGCTGGTGGCCCTCCGCCCTCAGCAGCCTTCCTACCCCCAAGGACCACGCCCGAACCTCGGCATCGTACTCAATTCCCCCCTCTCCATGACCCGACAGGTCAATGCTGTCACCTCCAGCTGTTTCAACACCCTCCGCATTCTCCAAAAGACATCCAAATGGATTCCCCTTAAATAAAGGAAGACCGTCACCCATGCACTCATAACCAGCAGACTGCACTACGGAAATGCCCTCTACGCCGGGATCAACAAGTCTCTGCTCCACAAACTCCAAACCATACAGAACACCGCAGTCAGACCCGTCCTCTGCATCCCTCGGCACGAACACATCACACAACAACTGCATAACCTCCACTGGCTCCCTGTTAAGAAGAGAGTCACTTTCAAGATACTCACCCATGCCTACAAATGCCTCCACAACACCGGATCCCAATACCTCAACAAGAGACTCTCCTTCCATGTACCCAAGAGAAACCTCCTATCCACCAACCTTGCCCTCGCTGAAACCCAGCACATCTGCAGAGCCAGAACAGGTGGAAGAGCCTTCTCCTAAATCGCAGGCAAGACCTGGAACAAGCTCCTGATCAACATCAGATGCGTCCCCTTCCTGAACATCTCCAGGAAGACACCCAAGAAGACCTGGCTCTTTGACTGAACAGAGCTGCTTACCCCCCCACTGCCAGCACCTTGAGACCCTGACGGGTGAGTAGCGTGCTTACAATTCCCCTGATTTATTGTAATCAGTCCACCAAGAGGTGCAAGTCACAATCACCCTAGCACTCTACCTGTGTTGTATCCCTGAAACATCTCACAGAGTGATTTGGAAGCAACTGAGAAACTAGAACACAATTGTGTGACAGCTTCTTAACCTTACTATCAGGCCTCGCACGTCATCTGTAGCTAGACGCATCACTTTCAAAGAAATACTTATACCCCATATGCAATTCACAGCTTAATTCCTTCCTTCTGGTCTTTAAAAAATCTGTTATAACAAAACAACAGGAAGCAGTAAACCCAGGACACAAAGTCCTAGCAATCAAACACGGAGAAAGAAAAAAGATCTTTTTCTTTTTTAGGAAACCCCTCACTCACCGAACTGGTCGGTGACATGCTTCATCATCGGGGTCCACCCAAGTGACCGAATGCCACTCGGGTGTGCTGCGACGCCTGCAACTGCAGTGGAGCTGGTTCTTTTGAGTGTGTGGGTAGGTAGTGAGGTTAAAAAGTGTACAACAAGTACTCCTAATAGACGTTTATTCTGGAGTGAGTATAACACTACTAAAAACAAGTGAGATACTTTCGATGGTTTAATTGACCGACTAGTATCAAAATGTGAATAAAAACGTGGTCAACATGTTTTAACCGTATATGATTTTAAAGGTTTTCTTCAGGACCAGGAGAGGTGAGCCGGGAGGTCTGCACTCGCTAAGATGCACCCTTCCCTGACCCGCCTACACGCTAGACTGTGTACTCACGGTTTTGCTTGCTTACAGCGTTGTGTGTAAGAAAAAATTGGAAATTATTGGTGGTCATACCCCATGGATGCCGTAGGGGGGCCGCCTATGAGCGTTTTGTCAAAAGGCGTCTGCCCGCTGGAAATCTATCCTTACCGCACGACCTTTTTAACCTCACTACCTCCCCACACACTCAAAAGAACCAGCTCCGCTGCAGTTGCAGGCGTCGCAGCACACCCGAGTGGCATTGGGTCACTTGGGTGGACCCCGATGATGAAGCATGTCACCGACCAGGTCGGTGAGTGAGGAGTTTCCTAAAAAGAAAAAGATCTTTTTTCTTTCTCCGTGTTTGATTGCTAGGACTTTGTGTCCTGGGTTTACTCCTCCCTGTGGTTTTGTTATAATTGAATTCTAGGGGCTTAAGGAGTAGGAACCCATTGTATGCCCTTACTCTCTCTTTGTTGTTTACATTACTTAAAAAAATCTGTGCATGCCAACAATACAGAGCTCCATGATATAGATTAGTTCCAGTCCTGTCAATAAATTAAACTCACTGTCAGCATAATGAAGGATAAACTTTAGTTACCGCCACCATTAAAAAAACGGCTCTTCCTTCTTTAATCACTATTGGGCCTCTTCAGGAACTGAATTTTGTAGGATGTTTAGTAGCACTACAATAGTACTACTAACATACTACAATATGCTATTCACTAACCTACGTGCACAGGTCTACCTTTTCCCTCTCCTATCTTTTTTGTGAAAAGATCTCCATCTTGAATGCTAGCATCCCTACTCACATAGGTTAATGTTTTAGTAGAAATTGTGTGTAGATCGGGAGAGAATAACTGGAAAATGGGGAATGTCTATGAATAAATGGGAGGGATACAGGGAGGAGTAAGAAGTGGTTATGGGAGGGTTAAGCAGGGGTTTAGGAATGAGCATGCATGCATCAAACAAAATTGTAAGCCTATTACTGTTCACTAACTTCATCTTTACAGTTATTACACCCAAAAAGGAACCAAAGCTTCTGTAAATTTACTCCAGCTCAAACCTGGAGTAAGTCTAGCACCACACATGGCCAACCCCTGATACTGCAACACCTCTCCATAGAAAATAATGGAGGCAGGAAGTTAAAAAATAGTCATGTAGTAAATAATATAAAAATATATTAACTATTTTTAATTGTAATGTTAAAAGATTAAATATAAATTATACATAAATACTGCCATTTAAAAGTAAATGTACTTTTTTCAATATAAAAATAGCATGATAATTAAAAAAATAACTACATTAAATCAACTGTATACATAACTTAGTAGCTTTGATTAAGTTATAAATACGTATAAACATTTACTGTAGCAGGGTGTCACTTAAAACAAATGTTTTAAAAAATAATTGTAATGTGCTATACTTAAATGTATTAAAAAGCTATTTTAAAATTGAGTTTATAGTGGAGTAAATTTTTTTGAAAAAGTATTCTACATGTAAAATACATATATACAATTATTTAACATTAAAAATTCACTTATAATATCTGTTATTTATTCTCTTGAAACTTTAATAAACTTGTATTAGTTTCCCTACACTTTACCATAGGGAGACCTGTGCCCTGTTTGCATATGTTTCCGGGAAGTATGTGGAGCATAAAATAAAGTCACCACTAGTAATAACTATATGGCCGTATTTGACCTTTCTACTGCTTCAACCTCCTATTTCAGGGGTAGGGACAAGTAAGTCAACACTTTTAAGTAACTTTACACTTGTAAATGGTGACTAGCCAAAAGTAGTAAAGAAACTCAAAAGTGTAAGGGTAAATGTACACATGTACATTTACTCACATGCAAGTTTACCTTTGAGAATAGGGCATATGTTATGCTCTACATAAAAAAAGGTACCCAGCTTTGGAACAGCATCCATCCAACATCTTCTTTAGCCCTCCACACTGAAAGGCACCACAGATATCGATCCAAATTGGAATCACTCTTTTGATTTCGTAGGGACTAGTAAGAGCAACATAAATGCTACAACATAACACATTACAATCAAATACAGTAAAATAGATTAATTATTAAATACATATTAGTTCATTTGGCTGGGGTGCCAGCATGGCGAGTTACATTTTAGAGGATATGGTGGTTGTGAAAGCTCATGAGAAAGTGTATGATCTTATGCTTTTTTAAGGAGTAAACAGATATGGAAACAACACTAATACCAGGGCATGAAAGAGATGGCCACAGACACTCACACTGAGACACAAATACATGGCAGGTTCTACATTAAATCAGTAATTAAGAAAATCACTAACTTGACATGGTATATTTCCCCTATCATCACCTAATATGGCTTCATTACCAAAGGTACGAAGAGAGGTCAAATAGCACTTTCTATACATTGTTCCCACCATGAAAAGGCCCAATCTCAGACAATAAATTTATAGACAAAGCCACAAGGATGCTTATAATAATAGTGACAATGGATCAAGGAGTCAGAGACTGTAAGATGGGTAGACACAAGTAATGCGAATAGAAGCACTGAAAACAGGACTATAAAACAGTGATTTTGAAATTTCCAAAGTGGAAAAAGAGGCTCAGGAAAAGGGAGGCACCATCCTTCGCTCAATGCACTGCAGCCCTAAGACCATGTACACTGTAAGTGTTGCACTTTAGAAATACCACCAAAAAATATACAGCATTAAATGGAATGTCTGGCTTTATAGTCTTTGGGGGTGGCCTGTAGGGCAATGTGGCAGTGCCAACTGGACTAGTTTGACAGGTCAGTATGTGGTCCAGTTTTGTGACTGAGTGTGGACTGCTTGTTGTTTATTGTTGTTTATATAATGATTATGAGTTGTAGCTGGCAGCACTGTGCATGTGACTGAAGCTTGCTGTGGGTACACAGAGCAGCATGATTTTAATGTCTTACATGGTATGCAAGGAGCTGAATAATGTGATATCTGGTGTGCAGTGGCAAGCGATGCACTTGGAATTGAAAAACAATCAACAACCACCCAACCTATACCCTCCCAAGTTTCCCACTCTTCAACACTATCCTGCCCCTAACCAATGAATGCTCATTGTCAAAACCCACATAAAATGCCAGCAGCATATAAGTGGATGGACTGTGATGTGTAGGGCCAGTGGGTAAGCAGTTTGTATTCACTTACCTGTGCAGCAAAAACTCTGCCGGTGTGTGAGGGTAAAGATGCTAATGGCCTGGCAGGTTCTTTCATGCAGTGCTGTATGGGGGATTCTGACATAATCCTGGAGGAGTTGTTGAGCCAGGCATAGAAACAAGATATGATATTATTTGATATGCATCTTTTACCTTGCTTTCATAATAGTAAGGATGTTCTGTCGGCCAATCCTAAGTACTCCATTGTCAGTATCCCTGTAACTAGTCAACAGATACAACTCCAGCACCACTGGAATGGAGGCCATCTGTCAGCCATATTTAGAGTTGTCCGTCTTCAGAGTAGGATCCTCATGACAGAGGACAGCAGTGGTGGACGAAGTTTCTGCTCAAATCAACTTATCAACGCCACCTGCCCCTTACATGACAAAACAGACTCCTCAAACTACGCAAATCATTTACCACTCACAACATGAAGCACCAGCAGCAGACCTATGCCAGCTTCTCTTTTTAAACTATCAGGAAGAAGATAATTTAGGTTCTCAGAAAATTAATTAACTGGTATGGTGGAAGAGATAATTAGATTTAAGCCACAGTTGTTTGGAGCTCTGGTGCAGGGAACAACCGTGACCCAGAAAAGACCGATGTGATACAGAAAGGTGTAAAGGGTGACTGTGGTCTCCAACATAGGTGAGGCTGACATGTGCAAGAAGTGGAAGGATCTGCAGGGGAAAGTATTTTCCCTCACTTTCAGGATACCCCGCGATGCCCTGGCAACTGGAGAAGCTCTCCCAGGCCTGAAGCCTCATGCCCTCTTAGGAGAAGGTGTTGTCTACAATCTACACTAAAGGTATTGCTGGAATTCCAGATGGAGTATAGGCTGGTAAGTACAAATATTTCCTGACTAGGACTTTCGTCCTCTCTTCACTCTGGCACCCATATTCTCTAACACAAATCTCTCCCCTTATTGCAACATATTGGCACAAGTTTGATCCAAGATGCCCATCACAGTTAAATACATACCCTGTCTGTTCACTATCCATCATTTCATCATCCAGTCATACCTTTTTCCTTAACACAGGCTCATAATAGAAGTCATTCAAACAAGTGTTTGGAGTATAAACCACACCTTTCTATGTGTGGCATCCACATCTAACAATTTACGAATGACACTGTAAAATATACAAATCAAGTGATTAGTGTTAGTAGAAGCTATAGTAGATTATGCAATGTCGCTCGGACTACAATTTTTAGATCTGGTTTTTAACCTTGTATATCAATGCATTGTGAGAGAATATACCTAGTAGTTTTTTTCCGACATATTTTTTATAAAAGAATAGCTTTTAAGTTATAAATTACAGCTAAGAAATGGCAATTTGGAGGTCAAATTATATTTCTTAATTTTCTTCATAAGTATAACTCTCCTTTTAGACGCATTATCAACATAAATAATGATCATTCACTTGTTCCTTCTACAATTTATCATTACGCACGTTAATTTAATCCATACATATGCGAACATGGACTCATCTACATATGTAAATGCAAACCAGTAAATTTATAGGTCTAGAAAAAACTCTCCAAAATATCCTATATCTGCAAACCCAAGTGTTACAGCTGTCTCACACAAGTCTCACTTCCTTGTATTGCCTAACAAATAATTTTCACAATCTTGTTTTAGATCGTAAAAAATTAGTGCTGTTAAATGTATTTCTTTTCATTTACAACACATTCAATGTTACTATCTTATTGGGTTGTATGTTTTGAATGTTCAGAATGAACTCCATACCTTGGCTATGATAGGCGAAAAATCTTATTTTCGACACACAACAGTGTTAGGGATTCAACTTCACACACTTTTGCTAAGGCATAGTATGATAGATGCATTAAATGAAGAAATAGACTGGAGAGGATTAGCACCATAATCAGTATGTATATAATAATGTTTCTGCTTCCATAGTGATGAGTTGTAAACATTTCAGAGGACATTTAAGATGTTAACCCTCCTTAGAAGGTTCTCTTAGCCTGAGAGAAGAGATAAAAGACATGGTGGATTGTCTAGAATATTAAAATTAACTGTCAACAGTAATAAAATGTTTGTAGATAAGAGCAAGAGAGAGCTTTACTTAAACTAGTAAAATAAAATGTGACATGTGTTGTTGCTAGACAGATCTCAGAACACAATTTCCACAATGTTGAATACACTAATTCTTTGGACATTTGGAAATTGGATTGAGAGATAAGTATGGATAATTGAGAAGCAGCGACTTCTGGGACACTGACTATAAAGGAGATTACGAGAATTCACAACTTTTTGACTGTGGACCGAGGGGCATTTAAAGTAAAAAACCTGTCTCTGATAAATAGCACAAATATTGGATTTTAGAGTTTTCTGATTGAGGACAAGAAAGAGATACTATTAAAATCTCTGTTTTAAACAACTTTAAGGTCAAGTAAGGAGGAAGGATCATCAATAAAAGGAGGTCATATCCCTGGGTGAAATGGGGGATATTTAATATATTTAACACCCAAATAGAAGAGGATTTGTCATTTAAAGAGACAAGAGCTAATACATTTCTGATGGCTACTAACAAGCACAAGATATTTGTAGGTACGCTTAAATATGAGAGAATTTATAAGAAATATTGGCTGTGCTGAAGATCTTGATTAACTTAAATTAAGAAGGGATTAATTATGTCATGGCCCATTTTTAGAATCGAATAGGAAGACTAATACCTCTACAAATTTGTAGCCCTGATGGGGAGGTTATTCAATTGCCTTAACACATGAATGTGTTGGGAATTTGAGTGTGAGTATGAACATATATTATGGTGATTGAAGTAGATGAATTAGATGTATACGATACAGTTATTACTAAAAGGTTGTTGCCACATTACGGTGATGCAAATGATTTCCATTTGTGTTTGAGAATAATAAAGAGAGCCCACTATTGGAGTGTGATAAGAACCATGATAACTTCAAAACTTGAGAAAGTGTAAACACAGCTGGATTTAATCCAGTGAATATTGAAATATGATGGCAGAGCCACATGTGCATCTTCATGAGTGGAATTTGAATTGATAGTTATTGAAAAAGAAGTCACAAAGTGTTTTTATGAACGGTATTCATAGTTTGAATAGGTTATTTATGAATAATACTCTAATATATGTGTAAAGGAGTACTGTGAAGTAATATGACACAATACTGTGGAGAAGTGTGGCTCACTGGTTAGAGGCGGCAGACCCATAAGCAGAGAACGGCCCGGGACCAGGGTTCGATTCCCGACGCGGCAGGGTCGTGGACCAGGGCCAGCGGACTCGATAATTCTCGCCTCGGTGCCTACTCTAGTCAGAAACCACACTCGGCAACTCTGGGCATCAGCTTGCCTCATCTTCACAACGGCCCCCTCAGACCGCCGGGGATGCTTGGTCGCACCTTAGAGATACCCATCAGGGACCATCTCTCAGGGTGAGCCAGGACGGGTTCCCCAGCGGTCGAAGCGTGGAGATACTCCTCCGGGAGTCGATTCCTAGCGCTATATAAACCTGCAATAATAATAATAATAATACTTTTTTTATTATTGGAGCTACATCAGTATATGTTGATTGTGAGACAAATTAGCTGGAATGAACAGTGACAGTCATGATGAGGGCTGAAAACAGACAGGCCGAAACTATGCATTCAAATAGATAATTAAAAATGATATGTCTATACAGAGAAGAGAATACATATATATTCACAATGTGGAGGAACACTCAGTATGAATGATGAGCATGCTTGGATACATTTGTATGAAATATGTGTCACTAGTGTATCTCACATCAATGAATTGAATATGGTCAAATACATTTTAATACAAACATATGAATACTTGGAAAAAGTTCCTGGATGTGAATAGTATTCTTTATCAGATTTGAGATGGGTGTCATTTATCCAGGACGTTTCATGGCACCTAGATACCTATGATGACGGTAGGCCAACCATGGAATTGTTGATAAGATAGTAAGTATAGATCCTAGAACAGGAGAGTCCAACAACCTATTTTAGTAAGCTTACATACCCTCTTACTGCAGTAAATGGTGAAATCATATTTAAATTTTCTTTACACACTATGGGGCCGATTATGTTCTCGTCCTGAAACCATTCCTACCAAATCGGTCTCGGAATGCTTTCCGGGCGACTAAGATCGGGTGAGTCAGAACAATCGATTTGGATGTATTCGGATACTTCGGGATACGATTTGGTCAGACTCCCATTGACTTCAATGGGAGCCGGTGTTCTGGAGGAGAACACAGGCTCCCATTGAAGTAAGGGGTTTGGAAAGGGAGGTCCCATGGGTACTCCCACTGGCCCGATTCGGAGGGCCCCAGGTGAAGGGGGAGCCTGCTATGGGCCCCCCAAGACAGACTCCGGCAGCCGATTTGTTGCAGAGAAACTGATTTGGAGCATCTGTCCGAATCGGTTATCGTAATCGCTCGCTCGGAAAACGAGTCCATAGAGATGTACGATTCAGCTCTGAAAGACTCAACCTATCGGAATGCCTTTCAGAACTGATTCAGACAGCCCTACCCGTTTAGGGGCATCATAATCAGTCGTTGGGAACTGTGTATGATTCAGTTGGCAACAAGGGTTCCGATTCGGAGCCCTTCCGAACGGGATCGTAACCGACCCCTATGAATCTACTTAAAACATTTGAACATTAATAACAATTATAACATGTTTAAGGTTCCAAAATGAGATCATTGTTTGTGATGATCTGACCAATCTGGCCAATTGTAAATCAGGCCCCAAACGTTAGGCTCTTCGTCAGGGGTTTCTACAACAAATAAAATGAACAGCTTAACTGACTCATTCATCATGAAACAGTAAACAGTATGTAAGAGCTAAAACTATGTGATAGTCATAACCCACAACCCCATTATATAACTTGCTGTTCCCCTTGCTCCATCGAATTACTTCTACTGCTAATAGCTTAAACCACCATGTTCCAACCCTGTTACCATAAAAAACATATTCGCGATTCTTTAATTAGTGATAACACCCATTTTACCAAAAACTTAACCTCTCATCGTAATCCTTCCTACTTCTCTCTTCCCCCACCCGTACTTCTCCCTCACTGTGAATCTTAAGAAAACCTCGTCCGAACTAACCTCCTCGTGCCGCTCTCCATGTATGCTGCTGCCTTGCTGCTCTCAGCAGTAAGTGAAAACAACGACTCTCACTCTTATGTCTTTAAACTAATCCTCCTGCATATTCTTAACTATCAGCATGTGCCTGCCTCTCCCTTAACCGCGCCCGATTACGAGCCGATTTAGAACTAAAAACTCTGTATCCCATGGTGCACCTCTCACCCCCACTCTAACCCGCACTCCTCTCCCCTACAAATCAGTACTCCCTCTGTCACTTAACTAATTACACCAAAGTCGTTTTTCGAACAGAGCATGACAATCTCCCCTCTACAGTGCCAGAACCCAAGAACGTGCATTTGTGCTCAACTTGATCAATGACAAAATTAAAAATGAAAAACAAACTACATTATATTGCCTAAATCCAAAAGTGTGTTACAAATACATGGTCTATTACGTGTAAAATAATAACAAGCTCATAGTGCATCTGTCCCATAGATGATTCCAACTGTTCATGATAGATGTCCGATCTTGCTGCCATGAGTTCCACTTCATATTTTCACCATCTCCGCTGTGATAAACGCTAACTTGCACATTTGTTATCTGATTTCAAATGATTTTTTTCGTCAAGTGGGGTGCAAACCTCGTTGAGGCGATATTTTCCAACCAGAACATTTTCAAAGAAGAGAATGCACTCCTTCCCTTATTTCGATGCTTTTTTTACTGAAAAACTCTTAAGTGGGTGCGTGTGAACTGTGTCAGTGGATCGCCTCTATCCACTGTTCTTTCAGAAGGATTCAACCAGGAGAAAACAGTCCATAGAGACGTACGATTCAGCTCTGAAAGACTCAACCTATCGGAATGCCTTTCAGAACTGATTCGGACAGCCCTACCGGTTTACGGGCATCATAATCAATCGTTGGGAACTGTGTACGATTCAGTTGGCAACAAGGGTTCCGATTCGGGGCCCTTCCGAACGGGATCGTAATCGACCCCTATGAATCTACTTAAAACATTTGAACATTAATAACAATTATAACATGTCTAAGGTTCCAAAATGAGATCATTGTTTGTGATGAACTGACCAATCTGGCCAATTTTAAATCAGGCCCCAAACGTTAGAAAGTTAATGTATTAATTTAAATAAATGCGCTAATATTTGCTACTTTTTTTTTGAAAGGTCAACCATCAAAATCTTAATTGTCAGATTCAGCTCTCTTGGCCACTCTGCCTTGAAGAAAGATGATTAGAAGCCTTCAGAGGTTCAGCTCTCCTGCGATTGAGAAACATCATGAACAGTAGCCTAGTCCATCACGTTTGAGTGTATAGTGCCCTATGACTCTCCCTCCTTCTCAAGACAATACACCTAATGCAGGCAGCAGAATCCTGATCCAGTTACTTCATCCACAGTACAACAAGACTGCTGTGACTCCACACCACCATTAACTGTGGTCACCCTTGTTCCAGCTCCTGTGACAACCACAGCTATTTGTGCTGGGCAACAGGATGGACAACAACTATGGATAGCCCGTCAATGTCACATGGCCATTTCGACAGGTCTGGGGCAGGACCTTCTGCAGGGTTGGGAGTCTTACGTTACAGCTACCAATGTAACCACCATGGAGGTATTACAAACCTGATGGGTGCAGCAACACAGCTGGTGGAAATGCTGGACCAGTTTTAAGAACTTTGAAGGGCCCAGAGTATTCTTCTGAGGGGCCAGAATGAGATCCAGAGAGTCCAACATCTACTGGAGCAGCACATGAGTGTCTTCACTTACATTCTTTGGTGGTGCAGTATGGTATTAGAGCATTATCTGCAGCAGTGAAAAACTTAGCTTGTCCTTTCCATGGTCAAACTAGATCTGCTCCCTAAGTGGTCTTAGAAGCACCTCCATCAGGCAGCTCCACTGTTCGTCCATGGGGCTACCTATCACCACCTCCCCAGTTGATACCCAGGCCACTTTAGTGGCCCTAAGGAGTTATTGGTTATCTGGCCTAGTTGAACACACCACTCATCAAGCCACCACCAAGAGATGATGTCCTAAGTTTAGCATCTAGACTACTTATCCTCCCCACCTTCTGTCCACACATTTCAAACCAACTCATTGTCTGTTGCCTGTAAAAGGACTCTAACCAACTGTAGGCTCATCTTTCATTTATCTTCTAATCTATATGCTAATTAATTTTTGGAGAATGTTAATTTGTATTTTATTATATTTTGGAAATATTAATATGTAGAACCTGGCCCTCTCTGCAGGGTTGCCCCCAAAACTATATTTGCTGCTCCTAGGACTCTGTGCACTTTACCACTGCGAACCAGTGCTAAAGTGTTTGTGCTTTTTCCTGTAAACATGGTGACATCTCCTTATAGCCAACTCACATATTTAATTTACTTAACAGTCCCTAGTAAAGTGCTACTATATATGGCCAGGGCCTGTACATTAAATGCTACTACTGGGCCTGCAGCATTGATTGTACCACCTGCTTAAGTAGACCTTTAAACATGTCTCAGACCTGCCATTGCAGCCTGTGTGTGTGCAATTTTGAGTGCGACAAGCACCAGCCCCAAGAGGAGCAAAACACCCAATGATGAAGCATGCCACCCACCAGGGTGTGTGAGGGCAACACTTCCAAATAATGAAGATCCCCTGGAACCATATATTCCAACCACACCTTTTCTTTAACATTTTCTATACCCTCTCCACATAGGAACAAGTACCCACACTGATCAGAAGTGCAACTTTAAACTGCAATTTCGATCTGGCAAAAAAAACAACTTTGCCAGTCCCAAACTTTTCTTTAGTACATATAAGTCACCCCTAGGGTAGGCTCTGGATGGCTCACAGAGCAGCGTGCAATGTTTTTCAAAAGTTTGACATGTACTTTTAAGTTTTACATGATCTGGGAGTGAAAAACGCTGACATTCATCTTTCACTACTGCATGGCCTATCTCTCTCATAGGATAAAATTTGACTTGTCTTGTTACCTTTTATAAGTGTAAATTCCAAATTGGAAGAGATAACCAGTTCATGTCTGGTGTCTCTGGAATCACCATTTAAAATTCTATCTTATAATGAAGATGGATTTTAAATTATTATTCTGAAAATGTAACTTTTATATTCTGTTTTACAGTTTATTAAGTGCACAGCTGGCCCAGCAGAGTGGCGTCCCGGCGCTGACAGCAGAGAACTGTAACACCTCAACCAACAGAAGAGGCCTACAATGGAGGGTTGAGGTATGTTTTATTTGCTTTCTGAAATGCCAGATAACTCTTCAAAAAGCGGATTAGATGGGTAGTGCTTTCAAAGTTTGGCAGCTAAAGTGCGAAAAGAGCGCCCCCGTGCGAACCCTCCTCACCCGAGGGACAACAGCCAGATGTTGTACCATTGACCGAAGTTGACAGAGAGGACTGTATGGTACAAGCAGGTTGGCCAGGATAGGTGGGGAGGAAGAGTTCATGATCTTGAAGGAGATACAAAGAGACTTACAGCTAGATTCATGAAGCCAAATTGCGATCGCAATAGCTGCGAATTCGTAATTGCGAGCGCAATTTGACGGAAAGGAATTCAAGAAACAGAAAATACCAAAATTGCGTATTCGAAAAAAAAAAATTGCGAGTTTGCAATTAAATTCGGAGAATCCTGGAGGAAGGGCAATTGCGAATCTGAAATAGTGAAAATCCATGGATTCTGCTAATTCAATTGCGAACTCGCAAATCAGTCGCAATCGGCATTCATGAAAAATCGCTATTAGCGAAAAACGATAAAATCGCTAATTGCGACGTGCAAAATAAGAAGAACTCAAATCAGGTGGTAACCAGTAGCGAAAAAAAATATTTTTGAAAAACAGTTAGGTTAGTCCCAACAGGTGCAGGGCTGACCAAACACATTTAAGGACATGCAGCTGGAGCCTGTGGATTCCCACAATGCCTGGACTCTACATGCTGGTGAGGCGGCGTAGGCTGCAGCGAGCTGCACGCAACAGACGGAGGATACAGGACCGGATTTTCCGCCAGCGGGTCATCCTTCTGGGCCAAACCAGGGAGCAAATCTATGCCAAGTACCGCCTGAGTGGGGCTATGATTATCAAGCTCATCCGGGACCTAGACCCCCTGATGCAGCACCCTACAAGGAGGACCAATGCCGTGCCCACACATGTGCAGGTATTGTGCTACCTGCACCTCCTGGCCTCCGGTAGCTTCCAGAGGATGGTCGCTGTTGCAGGGGGGATATCCCAGCCCACCATGTCCCGCTGCCTAAGTAGTTTCCTGGAGGCAATGCTTACCCGGCTATACCACTATATATCATTCCCCACCAGCCAACAGGACCTCAATGAGACCAAGCTGCAATTTTACAATGTAGCGCAAATCCCTCACGTCATTGGATGTATTGACTGTACACACATCCATATTTGCCCACCTGCTGAAACTGAGTACATGTACCGCAACCGGAAAAGCTACCACTCCCTCAACATCCAGATGGTGTGCAATGCAAAAACAATCATCACGGACATAGTGGCACAGTACCCGGGGAGCACACATGACTCCTTCATCTTCAGGCACAGCGGCATCCACACACGACTGGCCAGGGGAGACTTTGGGGAAGGACACCTACTAGGTAAGTACACATGCCCTAAAATTGTACACTGTGATCATGTAGCTGCGCACAACAGGCACTCACCCTCTGCAACTTTCATTCAGGTGACAGCGGCTATGCTCTCCGTGAGTACCTCCTCACCCCATACCTCAACCCTGCAACACCACAGCAACGGCGATTTAATGCATCACACATACGCACAAGGAATTGTATTGAGAGGACATTTGGCCTGTTGAAAAGCAGGTTCCGCATACTGCACAAGACAGGTGGGTCCATGAAATACGATCCTGAGGTCTGCTGCCGCATCGTGGCCATGTGTGCCATCCTTCACAACATTGCTGCCAAGCGCAGGATCCCTGTGGACATATCTGGCAGTGAGTCGGAAGGGGACAACCAACCACCTGCTAATATGCGTCACGCACATGGGGAGAATGTAAATGTAAATGTAAATGTATTTCGATTTATATAGCGCACATTTCACCCAGGGGTCTCAAGGCGCTTGCTTAGGGAACCCGTCCTGGCATTCCCCTGTGAGAGATACCCCGGCAGGGTATTCACAATGTGAAAGCCAGGCATCCCACCGCGAGGGGCCGTAGTGGAGATTAAGCAAGCTATTGCCCAGAGTCGCAGAGTGTGACCCCGTGAGTCGAGTAGGTACCGGAGCGAGAATTGTCGAGTCCGTGGAATTTTTGAGCCCGAGACCCGCCGAGGCGGGGAATTGAACCCTGGTCCACGGCTGATCTCAGCTTCCGGGTCTGCCGCCTCTAACCACTGAGCCACACTTCTCAGAATCCTGCTGAGGGACACAACGCAATCTGCATGAACCATTTCTAATGCACCCACTCCCCACACCCATTACTTGACTCATGCATGAGGACATTAATAATGACATGAGTCAGATTAAGGTAGTCAGAACATTTTTATTTGTTAAAGCACAATAAACTTGGCATTCTGCTAACTTGTACATAAATGACATATTGCGCCATATGTCTGTCCTCCAGGAGGGCATGCTTGTAACAGCAGCATGGCCCCTCATGTCAATGTCAAAGCTCAATGCCGCCTCCGGGCAGATGCTCCCAGCCTCCTTTCCACATCTTCCTCCTGAGTAGGCCGTGAGGCAGCAGAGGGCCTGCTGCTGCGGCGGGGTGCTACCACCGGAGGGATGGCCTGGCTGCTATGGCTGGATGTAGCCTCACTTGTGTTGTCGCCCCCCCTCCCGGCCATAGTTGGCAACCTGCATGGCCTGGACTGCAGTGGCCACATGCTCCAGTGCTGTCGCAACGTCCTGGCAGCACTGGACCATTTGGACCTGCATTGCCAAGGAGCGTCGCGAGAGCTGGGAGGTAGCGTTACCTATTATATAGTTCGACCGCGTGTACGCCGACAGGCGGGTCAGTAGTTGGCGGTGTCTGCGGCGATTGAGTGCACGTTGCCTGTTAATGGCCTGTGTGTTGGCCTCCATAGCAGCTGTCATCCGCTCAGACATTACTGCAACATTTCGGGAGGTCTTGTCCAGTTGCAGGTGGATACCCCCGAGATGACGTGCCTGTGTCTGATGCACATGGAGCATCCTGCCCTCGATGGATAGCCCACCTGCTTGCACATTTTGCCCCCTACCAGCACGGGAAATGTTTGTGCGCTGACTCCTCACCAGTCCGCTGGACTGGCTCCTCACAGCCGCAGGGCGGCGGGTTGGTTGGCGAACTGGAGCTGGTGTAGCATGTCCCACTGGGGACTGTGTGACGGGCAGTGCTACAGCAGCGCGTGCTGGCACAGGGGTGACACTGGCCACAGGGGCAGGTGGTGTGATGAGCACTGGTGCGGCTGCTTGCACAGACGGTCCGGCCTGTGGGGAGAGATTTGTGTCTCCCTCTGTGTCCTCCGTGATGTCCATGACCAGGCCATCGCTGTCTGTGCTTGGGACTTCTACACCAGCTGTGATGTAAAGTGGACGTTGATTAGTGACATGTTTCTTACACAGTTAGGCTTCCTACATGCATGCAGACTACCATTCCCTGAGTCGCTACAGGATTGACTCTCACTAAACATGTCTGGCTTAATGGGTCAAGATGGTAATTGTGGTCAGACTACATGTCCCACAATGCAATAGCGCTTTAGTGGTGTGCTTTGGCTGCATTACTGGGGTTTGATATGGGGGGCTCTGGAGTCATGGACATTGTTAGGGGACAGGGGGTTGCAGTCGCATGGCACTTACCTGGTATGTCTTGTGTGGGTCGGGAGGAGTCAAGCTGTGTCACACCCACGCATGCCTGTGAAATAATTGTGTCCTCCACTCGGTCCTCTAGTGGTGTATTCGGTGGGACAGTGGGCTCCCCTCCACCTGTCGCCACACGCTCCCCCAGCCTCTCCGCTATCTTCTCCTTTGACCTCCCTCTGAGGTCATACCAGCCTTTTTTAAGTCCGTCCACGGAGCGCTGGGTCACCCCCACAGAGTTAACTTTTGCGCGGATGCGCAACCATAGCTGCCTCTTATACGCCTCGGGCACCCTCCTCGAATCTTTGCCAAACAGGCAATTGTAGTCCTTGCAGACTCCTTCTATCAGGAACCCTAGCTCCTGCTCCGAAAATTTGATTTTCCTTTTGCGCCCACTAGCAGATCCAGCTGCAGCTTCCTCAGTCATGCTTGCCACTGGGGTGTATCCTGCACAACTCCTGTAGGCACACTGGAGGGGACCTCTGAATGTGATGCTTCCTGTACAGGCTCTCACTGCTGAATGAGGGTGGAACCTGCCTACTTCCTGGTTGTGATGTCATCACTGTGCTAAAAAAGTGACTTCCTGTTTTTGCGATCTCGCACTTTGCGATCTCGCTATTTGCGAGATTGCAAAATCTACCCGGGTATCGGCCGATTATGCGAATATTTACCAATTTTCTGAAACTCGCAATCGGCAATTGCGGCCAAATGCGAATCGCTATTTGTTTGCGCAAATATTCATGAATGCCAATCTGCTATTCCTTATTTGCGAATCGCTTTTTTTCGCAATTTAGGATTCGCAGATTGGGACATTGATGAATCTAGCTGTTAATCTATATACGTTTAGCCACAGGCAACCAATGAAGCCAAATAATGGCACTAGACGCAGAGCAAGTCGTGGGTAGGCGAAGAAGGGTTGTTGCCGCAACATTCTGAACCCTTTGCAGTTGCGGGATTTCATTTTTATTAGACCCAAGATAAAGTGAGCTGGCACAGTCCAGTCTTGACAATATAGAAGCCTGGACAATAATCTGCCTAATGGAGGGGTCAAAAAACCCCAGCAGAGGTTTGAGCCCTCGCAGGATCCCGAAACAGGGCCCTGCCACCTTCTTGGTTTGTGTTTGGCAACTGAGGGCAGCATTTCCCCAAACACTCAGGTTTTTTACCACCTGTTTGGTGGCGGGTGCATGCCCCAAAGTGGCCGGCCACCAGTGCTCACTCCACAGCTCAGTGTCTTTTCCTACCAGCAAAACCTCAGACTTGCTGGCATTGAGCTGGAGACAGCTCAATGCCAGCAACCGGTCCTAGGATGCTTGTTTCCTGTCCAGGGAGGACCTGGCCTGGCAGATCGGGCTGGACGGTTCACATTGGGTGCAGGGTCAAGACTGATTTTCAAATGGCTGGTTCCAAACTGGAATGGCATGGTGAGCAAAAAAACGATGGATTAGGCCCAGATCTCTGTATCGGGGTGAATGTATGACATTGTTCTGCATTCTGCCCATCAATTGTTATTTTTGCATTTGTCATCCCGAGTGGGACGGGTATGCCCAGACGTGGGTCCCGGGCTCTCCATGCCACTAGAGTCAAGCTATCCTGGCTGATGAGAGCTGAAAGCCCAAAACCAGTCCTAGGATGCTTGTTTCCAGTCCAGGGAGGTCCTGGCCTGGCATTTCGGGCTGGACTGTTCCCATTGGGCGCAGGATCAAGACTGATTTGCGTATGGCTAGGTCCAAACTGTAATGGCAAGGTGAGCAAAAAAATGATAGATTTAGGCCCAGATCTCTGTACTGGGGTGAATGTATGACATTGTTTTGCACTCTGTCCATCAATTGTTCTTTTTGCATGGTGTCTAACTAACTCATTTTATTATGTAGTATTAATCTAAATGGAACGTTGATACCGCAATTTAAAGGAAAACTCCTATTTTGTATATAAGCCGTAGTTAGTATGCTAAGAAATGCACTACTTAAGTGCACAGACACAATCAGTTCAGAGCCTGAAGAACGATAAGTGCCTGGTGCCATGAATAACAAATATGTGGCAAGATTAAGCATGGCGGCCACGCTGATCATCAGCTAAATGTAACAAGGGTGCTACAAAAAGAAAGGGGCTTGGCCTCCCAAAGCAGCCAGTTTGAGGTAGAACCGAGACAGTTCTCAGACAGCTGCATAAAGTTAACAACAAGCGCGGCCACCAAGCGGTAATGTCTGCAAAACAAAACACAAATGCTTTTCACTACAAGGCCACCTTCCAACAAAGAAAAAGCTGTGTTAACGAGCAGCACTTATAAACCGTGGAAGACCCATGTGGCTGGGAACAGCAACTTGGGAGGCAAACAAGCTGTGTATAGGGCTACAATGCCAATACAGGAGGAGGGAGGATGGGCTATCACATGCTGTACTTTGTGATGGTCAACAAAAATGTTCTCTGAGTGAAATCGCCAGAAGGAGAGCTAAACACACAAAGGAAGTATTTTTCCAGAAATGCACCAATAACAAGCCAGCATTTCTGAATGCCATAAATAGCTACTAATAACAAGCAGGCGGTGTACCAAAGCCAATAGAAAAGGATATAACGGGTCTTCCAGACAGCGTAAGTGCCATCGAGGCTCGACCTAAAAAGGACAAAATTAGACTCCAAGATATTAGCAACATTGACAACACCTGCCAGGCCCAAATTAGCTCTGGCACATTTATATAACAAAAACACGCAATGACAACACAATAGACATCCCTGTAAAACAAAAATAATGTATATATATATATTCACTGAAAAAACCATAGGTTATAGACCATATATAGTTAGGAATTTGCATTTACAAAACCTTGAAAATTCAATGAAAAAACCATAGGTTATAGACCATATATAGTTAGGAATTAGCATTTAAAAAACCTTATTTTACTCACACAAAACCATTGAAATTCCATATATAGTTAGTTGTACTAACTATATATCGCGCACCCGCAATCCACTGCTGATCATGTCACATATTACATCATTCATGACATGGTCAGTGACATCACTGATGACATCACTGATGACATCTCAAATGACATCACTGATGACATCTCAAATGACATCACTGATGACATCACTGATGACAACATCCAGTGACTGTATTTTTCTGTAAAGTTAAAATATGTCTTGAGTGGATGTATAAGTGTCTGGATGAAGGATTTAGTAGGTGCATGACTGACTGTATGAGTGAGTGATTAAATGTGTCTCACTGAGTGCATGGGTTAGTGACTAAACTGTCTTAATTTGTGCATCATTATGTCTGTTGTTCTGTAAACTGCTGCATGTGTTGATCAGTAGCTATATGAGTAACTATATGGGTTATCGATTGGTTGCCCAAGTATTTGTATGGGCGACTGAGTGTGTGTGTGGGTGGCTGGGAGGTGTATGACTCTGTGCATAGATGTGTGAGCAGGTGATTCACTAGATGTATGGGTTCAAAAGTGCATGTGGAAACAGCTGTATGGGCGGTTGACTGTGTGCATGAGTGTATTGTGAGTGAATGGATATCTCAGTGTTACATGTCAAAGTAAGTACATATGTAAAACACAGTACATGTGAGAGTTGACATATATAAATAACTGTGCATAAGAGCCAGTGAATGTGTGAGTGCCTGTATGGATCATTGTGAACTTGTATCAGGGATTGTATAAGAGAGTAAATATGTTTTAGTATATGTTTGAATAAGTAAGGTGTGTATAACTGTATAGTTGAGAAAATGGAGGTATGATTGATTTTTGCATGACTGACTAGGTGTGTGAGTAACTCCATGGATGAGTGACAGTCTGTGAGTGTCTGTTTACACTGAGTGTATCTAAGGTTATATTAGAGTCTGAAGAGGTTAATTGTATTATCACATGAATAATGTCATCAGTGATGTGATCAGTAATGTCAAATGAGATGTCATCAGTGATGTCATTTGAGATGTTATCAGTGATGTCATTTGAGATGTCATCAGTGATGTCATCAGTGATGTCATTTGAGATGTCATCAGTGATGTCATCAGTGATGTCATTTGAGATGTCATCAGTGATGTCATCAGTGATGTCACTGACCATGTCATGAATGATGTAATATGTGACATGATCAGCAGTGGATTGCGGGTGCGCGATATATAGTTAGTACAACTAACTATATATGGAATTTCAATGGTTTTGTGTGAGTAAAATAAGGTTTTTTAAATGCTAATTCCTAACTATATATGGTCTATAACCTATGGTTTTTTCATTGAATTTTCAAGGTTTTGTAAATGCAAATTCCTAACTATATATGGTCTATAACCTATGGTTTTTTCAGTGAATTTCATTGGTTTTTTAAAAGCTAATATCTGTAGCTGTAAAATGTATTCTTCTTTAAATCCAAAAATATATTTTATATGTTTATTAATAAAAAAAAAATTTTATATATTTTTTTCTTCGCTCCCGGTTCGCGAACCGGGAAGCTTCCCGTTAGCTCACCTTGATGCCGCGACCCAGTCCGCGAACCGGTAAACGTTCCGTTTGCGGAACTGCCGCGTTAGAAATGAACATCGTGACGCATCGCGGAAGCGCGACATATCACGTTGTCGCGTAATGCGTCTTATGACGCGCCGCGTTAGCGCACCCTGAAGTGCTCCGGTACGCGAACTGAGACGCGAAGCGCAGCTCCCCGGAAGCGATCCGGGCCGCGTCGCGAAAGCGCGACGTATCGCGTTGCCGCGTAATGCGTCTTATGACGCGCCGCGTTAGCGCACCCGGAAGTGCTCCGGAGCGCGAACCGAGGCGCGAAGCGCAGCGACCCGGAAGCGATCCGGGGCGCGTTCCGCAGCGCGTAACATAAGCGTAACAGGTCATGTGACTTGTTAATAAAACTTTTCATTGGTTCATTTCACTTTTGGTTTCATAATGATGTAAGGCTAGGTCAGGTGACCTAAAAATAACACTTTTCATTGGTTTAGAAATATTGTTTTTCCCAAATGATGAAAACCCCTCCTTCTTTCCTCACTCTGACTTTCATCTTTGTGAGAGGAAGACCTTATTTCATACTTGAGCAATGGCTTCAGTAGTTGCTTCAGCTGGTGCACCCCCACCACCACCTCCACCTCCTCATGGGAAGAGAGGACCACCTCCCCAGGTCATCACCAACACAGAGGAGGAAGAGGAAGAACTAGAGGAAGAGGAGAGAGAAGGACCACAGTTCTTGGAAGAGGTGCCCCGGGTTTCCCATAGGAAAGCCAGTTTCATTTGGCAGTTTTTTTCACTCCCTCCAGGGCAGAAGAAAGTAAATGCGAGGTATGTCACCTGCCTCATTTGCAAAGAAAAGTTATCAAGAGGGACTGATAAAAAGTATAGCTATGGGAACTATACCATGCATCGGCACATGAACAGGTGGCATCCATTGAATTACAGCCGGGCAGAGATACGTGACCAGCAGGAGAACCCAACAACAACTCCTGTGGCCAGGTCAACTTCTCAAATATCGTTGTCAGGAGCAGAGGCACGGGAAACCGTGCCAAACATTCAAGAGAACTTTGCACACTTCAAGTTCACCTGTTTGTATTGTGGAGCATTGATTTCCTGTGGAAACATGAGCATAACACTAATAAATGTAGCTTATGAAAATCATAATTGCCCTAAACGCCCCAAAAAAGAATTTTTTTTTTGCTCCTGTTGAGCCCTTTTCAATGCCTGTTTTTTGTTGTTTCCCCCCCCAAAAAACCCAAAAATATATAAAATTGTTCAAAAAATACAAAAAAAACAAAAAATGTTCAAAAAAAAAATATATATATAAAACAACAAAAACATTAAAAAAAAAGTTCTTTTCAGAACTACCTCCCCTTTCAAAAAAAATTGCTAGAATGTTTAGCACTCTGGCAAGCTCTATTTCTTTTAGTTCGCTTCCCAGTTCGCTTCCCGGTTCGCGAACCGGGAGCGAACCAAAAAATAAAAAAAAAGAAGAGTAAGTATAAGGAAAGTAAACAGAGAGTGATGTTAAAAGAAAGACAGCTATAGGGAGTAAACCAGAGATACTGTTTAATAGATCTATTTACCGAAGAAAAGATTTAAGAGGGTATAATTGTGAAAAACAAAATAGATAAGGAAGTGAAAGAAAAAAAAGAGAGTAGAACAATAACAAAGAAGAGTTTCTTGGACAATGTGAGTGAATGTTCAAACTCAGAGTAAAACATGTGGAATAACAGAGAGAAAAAACAGAAAACAAAAAAGAAAAAATAACAGAAAAAGATTAATTGAAACAGCAAAGAAATGTAAATAACATAGAGCCATATCATCAACATAGGCAATAAAAGTTTTGCAGCTTTTATCGGCAGAAATGTGTCGCTAAAGCCGCTTTTGCGGCGGAAAACTGCCGCTAAAACAACTTTTGCAACACTTTTCTGCCAATAAAAACAGCAATAATTGTATTGGCTGTGTTGATAATATGCCCCTTAGTGTGCTTCAACTACACAGAAGAAGCATAATGAACAAGTAGTGAAAGAGTGATCAGTCAAAGACACTAAGAGTAATAGAGACGGAGTGAGTGAACAAGAGTGAGGAACTATGAGAAGAGAGGGACTGAGAAAAGGAGTGGAAGGAGTAGAGTAAGTAGGTAATAGAGAAAGGAATGAGGGAAGTAGCAAAGGCAGGAAACTGAGGGTTAAAGAAATGAAGCTGTCAAACTACTAGTAGGTGAATGTGATAGAAATGTAACGAAAAGAGTACAAAACATTTACCTTATAATTGTCATTAACTTACTCACTTTTTGTTTTTATACTTTCAATCTGTGAAAGAGAGAACAAACATTTGAAAAATATTAAAACATGTATTTAAAAATTAGAAAAGACAAGGGAAAAGATTGAAGGACAAACAGTTTTTCAACAACTTTGACACTTACAGAAGCTTCTGCTTCTCCAGGCCCCGTACACAGTCCTAAAGATATACATTTTAAACTAACAGTATCTTGATGCAGATGAAGTGAGGCCTATCTTAAAAAATGGTGCATCTTTTGCACTGCTGTTGTTTCACAAAAGTGTCGCAAGACACTAACATTTTAAATGTTTGTTTCAGGATGCCAATAAGATGTGTCCTATCCAGAGGTTTGTTTGAGGTGAGGCCTACTCAGGGTTCCAAATGAAATTGCGAGTTGTTGAAGAATACAGAAGAGATTATACATGTGAAGGCCTACCAATGAAGTAAGTCATGTCCACTTCACTCTTGAACAAAGGCCAGACCTCTTCTGTGTCCGTGGACAGACCTAAACTTCATCTGCACAATATCATTCGTAAACTTAGGAAACACAGGTGATGTAATTGAAAAATGTGGAGTTTCTTTTCCTCATTTCACAATCACATCACCTGTGTTGCCTAGGCTAAGGTATCTCATAGTGCAGATGTAGTGCAGCATATTAAACAGTACCCAGAAGTGCACCACTGCATGCAACAACTTTGACACTTACAAAAGCTTCAGCTTCTGCATGCCCCCTACACAGTGCTAATTATATACATTTTAAACTGATGGTATCTTGCTGGAGATGAACTGAAATCTATCTTGCAACATGGTGCATCTTTTACACAAAAGTGACCCACAATGCAGCAAAAGAGGCGCACGGCCACCATAAATCTGACCCTAACATTTTAAATGATTGTTTCAAGATGCCAATAAGGTGTAACCTATGCACAGATTTGTTTCAGGTAAGTCCTACTCAGGGTTGCAGATGGAATTTAGGTTTGTTGAAGAATACAGAGGAGATAATACATGTGGAGGCCTACCAACGAAGTGAGTCATGTCCACTGCACTCTTGAACAAATGTCAGACCTCCTCTGTCTCCTGGAACAGGCCTAAACCTCACCTACACAATGTGATGTGTAATGTTAGGAAACACAGGTAATATAATTGAAAAACGTGCAATTTATTTTGCTCATTCCACAATCATATCACCTGTGTTTCCTTTGCTTAGGTATCTCATTGTGGAAATGTAGTCTATCATATGAAAGACTACGTAGAATATGAGCACTGTATGCAACAACTTTGACACTTACAGAAGCCTCACCTTCTCCATGCCTCCTACACAGTTCTACATGTACATCATAAATGCAAACAGTACAGAATTAATTATACATGTTAAATGGTTTATTTTTGCTGTTCTCAGAATGTATCAAATTTCACTAAAAACAGTGACTTGAAGGTATTCATCATATAACAGCGGGGAAAAAAAAACCACAATCAAAATGATTGTGTTTAAAAAACCCATACAACATAACAAATCAGAATTCAGAACTCCTTAAAGTTAACTTACTTTCCATGACGTCGAAGGATGTCCTATGAACAGCTTACACTCTGTTGTGCTGTTATTACTTTCAGACCGCCACTTTCTGAAAGAAAACCTCCATCGTTTTGAAAAACATATTACATACAATAAATGACTTCTCGCTCTCTACCACACGTTTCCACAAGGCCAAATCGTGTCAGAGCCATTTATAACTCTTGGAATTCTTGTAAGCCAATCCCGTCATGTTGTATTTCCGCAACTTTCACAATTAAAATGTTGAAGATCATTTTCACAATCCTGGACTAGTAATATCTTCCCCTTCTTGCTCAGTCATGTTCTACATTTCCTATGACACTGATACTGCTTACTATGAAGCAGACTTACACTACCTCTATGACTACTACAATTATTTAATTCTCTACATCACTTTTAATCACAAAGCAATGTAAAACAGTAGACAGCATTGCAGACTTACATTCCCTCTACTCTATGTTTTGATTGGCTGCTTCAATTAGCTTATAAAAAGAAACAGTTTTTCTGAACTCATTCAAAGTGCACTTATTTCTCCATGACGTCCAGTCTTATAGTTAGAAGTTATGTCTCTGAACTACACTTATCCTCAAGGCCAAATCGTGTAGGAGCCATTAGAACTTCTTGAAATTCCTCAGAGCACATCCCGAGATTCTTTCCCTAAAATTTTGGTTTTAAAAACACCAGGTAAGAGTTTTTAAGGTCATACAGCAATTTTTTTTTGAAAATTAAAACAGAATCATTGCAGAATGACCAGCCATTTCTAGACTTTAAATAAGCTGTGTAATGTCCTGATGTTATTGAAGGACCATCATGATATATAATTGCTGCAGTTACAAAAGTCCTTCCTGATATTGACAACTGTGAAGCCACAACATTTTTAATTAAAGTTGTCAATTTTGTTCCATCAGGCCTACATCGTTGGAACATTAAAATGACATACTGGCCATATGTTCGTATAAATAATGTGGACATCATTTCAGATTTACATTGGCTACACTCCATGTTGTGATCAGCTGCTTTTACTAGCTTATTAAAGGAGAGTGATTTACTGTCTGGCAAAGTTAAATATATAAATCTTTCTGAGTCTACACTAGTAGTACTTGATACCCTACAGTTCTCGCAGTCATGCTGCCATTGATAAGAAAGCCCAAACAGCTGATCTACATCTACACCTTCAGCATGCAATACATCAAGCATATACATTAAAAACTCCTGACAATCTTGCTGAATATTTTGAGAGAATTGTGTTTGGCCTGAACATCTTTCTAACAGATTTCGAATTTCAGACACACTTTCTATGTTTGTTCTATCAGTGCTACATTTTTCTAAGACAGAATTTAACAAACTGCAAAATCTTTGATCAGAATTGACCACAATCTCTTCTTTTACATTTTCTAGAGAAAACAAAACATTAACCACTACATTAGCATAGCAGTTGACACCAGAACTGTTTTCAAATTGAAAACCAACAACATCTTCAACAGAATCCTTTTTGTTTCTGCTTATAATTTCAGGTTCATCGACTTTTCGTCTTTTTGCTACAACCTCCCCAGTATTGGTCACATTTCTTCGTTTCCGGCCTACCAGACGTTTCTCAAACAAAGGATATTGAGGCAAATGTGGCGCATACTCTCTTCTTAACCTATTGTATTCCTTAACACAATCTAGATCCGCACAAATGTTTGTGACATCACACTCAATCAAGTACAATCCCGATAAAGTTCTAACTCGTGACAATGCCACATATGCCATACCTCCTTGAACACAGAACTGCCAATATTCACCAATGCACTGTCTACACTTAAACCTTGCGATTTATGGATTGTCACCGCATATGCCAAGCAAACAGGAAACTGCTTACGGCGAACATATAAGTCTTTTACAAGCAAAAATCTAGCAGAACAACGACCAATTAGCTGTACTTCCTCAATGCCATCAAATTTAATTTTTAAAAATTCAATTTCATCTCTATTTCTGTATTTTACAAAATCAACAACATTACCCATTGATCCATTTACCAGACCTCTTTCAACATGTAAATTCCTTCTTAAAATTATACGGCAGTTCAAGCACACATTCAGAGTCTTTTCAAAACCTGCAGTTTTAGATATACTCTTCTCTAATGAATCCAATTTTGTTTTCAAATTCTCAGACAAAATAATTGTTGATCCCATATGCTCTACTCTGTCAATAGCTTCCAGTTTCACAATCTCTTGCTTTTCTAAATGCAACATTTTGTTGTTGAATTTGGCACATTCTGCAAGAGTTGGCATCAAACATATTCCAGATTTGTTCTCAGTAATTTTCTGAAAAATATTCTCAGGCACAACATCTTGTTCTGGATATAAATTTGACAGTAATCGTGCATGTAAAGCTTCTTTCCCATGCTCGGTCACTTTTCCAATTCTAACATCTTGTAGAATAGTCTTGTAAACTTCATCCTTCGCCTGACGCATATTTTCATGCAGTTCAGCATAATTTAAGTTTAACCAAATATTGACGTTGCCAATGCTCCCTAGGCACTTCCTGGTATCTTCATGCGTGAGCATTTTGAACACAGGTTGCCCTTTCACTGGTGTCAGCTGCAGAAGATCTCCGAAAACAATGATGTGTTTGCCACCAAATAACACATCATACTCTGTTTTGAGAACTTCTTGCATTCTCAAATGCACAAAAGCAAGCATGACATTGGAAACCATGCTTACTTCGTCAATGATAAGAAGTTTCATTTTCCTCAAGACTCTTGAAACTTCACAACAAGCATCTCCAGATAGCTTGTGATATTGTAATTTGTTGTCATGCTCCACTGGCAGCATCAGTAAACGATGTAAAGTAATCCCTTTAATGTTATGTGCTGCCAGTCCAGTTGGAGCGGTGACAACACAAGACATCGATGACTCTGTCCTTTCCTGCAAATAACATGAAATTGCTTTAATAAGGAAACTTTTTCCAGTTCCCGCTTCTCCACTCACGTACAGTCGGACAGGCTTCAACGACGTACATGAGCACTCTTTCTTGTCATGACTTAATCCATGATCAATTTGCATGGTAACTTCGTCATATATTTTCCTCTGCTCAACGTTGAGTTGTCTTTCCAACTCTTCTAAGTTAACCGCATCCTCCTGAGCATGTGCCATGGCTCTTTCCACTTCATTCATAGCAGTGGCAGCTTCATTTTCGATAACAGGTCCTCCTAGTGGATCCTGACTCAATGAAGCAGAACTCTGACTGTCCTGAGAACTGTCTCTGGCAATCTCGGCTGCAATCGTTGCTTCCTGCTCGATTTCCACATTCAACATTTCTACATATTTGGGAAAAGCAGGACATTCTATGGTCTCCTTGGCGGCATTGAAAGAGTCTTCGTAACAGAGGAAATCTCCAAGTAGTTCCTCTTCTGCACGCCAAGGCTTGAAAAGTTGCAAAAGTGCTAAATAGAAAAACTCCTTTTTTTCAGGAGATTCGCCACTCAATTTTCGATGGTTTATCAAGTGGCATTTTCTTTGCTTGACCAGACATCCCTCACTTCCTATTACAGCATACACTCCTTTCTCAGTATCTTTTTTTGATGTTCCTCTTGAATATGTAATTTTGAAGAACCTCATACAGACAAACATTCTCGAGGTGACTGCTTCGATTTGGATAATATGTATCCAACATGTTTGTCTTCAAAATGTCGGTACTGTTTGGCTCCTTTTCCGCCAAATACTCAATTTCCTGCACAGGTTTGAGAACTCGATTACGCGTTGCAGCAAGACCAAGACTCGCCCAAACGATACTCCTGGACTTGGCATAGAGACTTGCTGAAGACAACCGGTCAGAACATTCGTAAGCTCCGATTTCTCGATGCGACAACATCTTCAGACTGAAACTGTACAACTTCTTGCTGAGGCTCTTTTCATGGGAAATGTCCTCCCACATATCCTTCAATTCTGTCTTCTCTTTTTTGGTGATGTAAGATGTCACATACCGAGCCACAGCCATACAGTTATCAGCCACAAACTGTATATCCATGTTAGCATTCCACATGGACAAAATCACCGGGTTGTAGTCGTTGATGTATTTAGACTCTTCGTTCCTCTTCAAATTGTATGTGTTTTTAGGTGATTTCTTCATCACATTATGTCGCAGCGAAGACATCAAACTGTTCACTCTTCCTTTAGAAATCACCGGTCGTGGAAAGCCGAAACGACATTTGGTGTAGAACTTGTCCTTGTTTCGCAATTTACGACGACAGTACTTTCCACATCGATGGCTTTGGAAACGTAGAACTTTTTCTCTTAGGCTTTTCTTCTCCTTTGCGTTTGGAACAGCACACGTAGAATACTGTTGGAGGAAACTCATCACTGAGTCTTCTGGATCCGTTCCAAATTTAGGTGCATCCTTGATCCACAGCAACATATGTATATGAGGAGCACCTCTTGCTTGGTACTCCTTTCTCCAGAAGAAATCCAACACCTCTCCAAGAGGTGGATTCTTCTTATTCATGATGAAAGACATCATAGCTTCAAATCTATGATTGAAGTACCTACATACATTGACTGGATCCAAAGAGCACAGTTCTCCGGGTGTCTTGAATTCGATGTTTTCTACGTTAGCATTTGCCTCTCGTAGAAATTCAAGTAAGTCTTCCCAGCCATACTCGGCACAGCTCAGAGTGAGGAACCATGTGGGAGTTCCTAAGTTCCTCAGCATACATTTTAAATCACCATGACGACGGTACCAGTACTCATTAGTACCACGCTGACACGCCATGAGATTAATCAGGTGAGAATCCAAAATACTGTCTTGGACATTGACTTTATCCATAAAGTCACTTGCCGAGATGTTTTGCATGTGTATACCACTTTTCAAGGTGTGGTTCACTGCATATGACAGTCCAGACAGATCGCTTTCAAACAGGAGATGAAACAAATAAGGAATGCATTGTCGAAACCTAGCATCTCCTGCATACAATCGCAAAGTCCGGTATTCAGAAGCAGGAATTTGATGAGGTCGCTCATCATATCTTCCTCCCTGACCTGTTGGAAAAAGCTGTGGGAAACACCGAGCTTCCAAACTTTCCTCCCAAACACTAATGGGACTCCCTTTGGCTTGTTTCATTTGAAACAACTCAATAGCATTCCCCATGACTTCCTTGGAATGCAAAGGATGAACACTATAATGTTCATATATTTCTTCACTAGTAGAGGGTTCTACTTTCTCAATTTGACCAGCACACAAATCACTATCCTCTTCCTCACTTACTTCCTCTTCTGCAACATATACATTCTTATAGTATTTATTATTTTTTTTCAAATACAATGTTGCCTTTTTAACTTTCCTAACAACCACTAAATCTTGCCATATTTTCTTATTCTTTGTCGGAACCCCATTAACTAAGATAACCAGAGGTTCCTCTTCCACTTTTTCTACTCCAATTGTGTTAATGTGTTTCTTCAAATCTAGAGGCAAATAAACAACTCTTCCCTTTAATCCTCTCTGTAAATCTGATGGAGGCAATTTCCCTGTCTTTGGCTCCATTCTTACAATAGCCTGAAAGGGATGGATACTTTGAATCAAAATAGATTCATAAGTATTTAAATCCTTCAATTCAGAAGGAATCTCAACCAATTCCAGATTATTATGAACTGCTCTAGCAGGCATCTGGTTTTGATTTAATTTATTACAACAATAAGTACACACACGTTGATCCAATCCCAAATCAAAACAATTTTCTACCATCAAGTATGTTGCGAAATCCTTCCATTCACTATTATTTTCCCTTTCACTTTTTGCATATAAATCCACGAACTTAGTCTGATTCTTATAATAAGTGCGTCGACAACACACACAAGTGAAATTTGGCCTCTCACTTGATTTGACCTGAAACGTCGCAATTTCCCTCTGGAAATTATCTGTACTGGAAACCTGTACACTATCTTCCACATTACCCGCTTCTTCTTGGTCAATTTCAACATTCTCCTCTTTACTTCCAAAGTAACAAAACTCAATTTCTTCACATATATTCTTCACATCTATTTCAGAACCATGCAAAAGAGCAGCGCATAATTGTTTAAGCATAATTGCTGGACTCTTAGCATAATACAACATTCTAACTAATTTCCTCACTTTATTATGATGCACTGCTAGCATCCTGAAATGATGAAAAACACTCTGGCATACTCTCCTGGAAAGACAAGCCAGTGAATGACCATGCAAACCTGTCACTTCTCTCACTCTGCAAGGATCTAATTCTTGCAACAACTTCATTTTCTGCTTCAAACTTTTCTTATTAAATGACCGTACAAAATCACAAAGCAAATTGATGGAATCCTGTCGCACACTGCAAATACTACTACACTTCCAGGTGTACACAGGACCCTTAGGATGTCTTCCTAAAACCTCATTACCTAACACCTCTTCTGCCTCTGTTGTCACAAGTTTTTCTTTTTCAACTGGACAACCATCTTTCACTTCATAACCTCGACCACTGGTGTCAACTGCATGCACCAAATCATTATCCTGGAAATAACTCTCCTCATTAAAAAATGCCTCACAGCTTGAACTATGCATCCATTCTCCAGAAAAAACTTCACAAAAATTACTACGATTAACTATTCTCTTCCATCTACTATTTCTTTTGAAATCATAAATTGCCTTGTTTAGCTTCCTAATTCTATTGATTATCAAAATAAATAACTTACGTTTAATTTCAAATGCCTGATCAATAACTTTCTCAACTTTTTTTTTTCTCTTATAAAAAACCACTTTCTGTTGACCTTTCTTAATATTTTTTAACAAATTGCCAATTATCCTGTTGCGGAACATTCATTTACGAATGTCCCTAAACTGTTGTTTCCTTCTACTATCATGCACAGAGTTATCTCTTGCTCTAGCAGTAACATTTTTCATTGGCCTTTCCTTTCCGTTTGAATTGCTTCTCTTTTTCTGGACTGAAACATTTTCTGTAGTAATATTTTTTTTACTACAGATATTTCTTATGAATGTTTTTGTACTCTTACCCGGTGCTTTCTTGGTGACTTGACAAATCTTTTTGTTAGAGGACTGCTGCTTTTTTTCATTGACCTGCTGTCTTTGACGTTTTGCAGCCTTTCTCAGTCTTTCTTTGGTTGGCATGGTGAAATCTTGAAATGATCTGCAGTTGAATCTGTGGTAAAATATATTAAAAAATGTTATTAACCACTATTACCCAACAGTAAATCAATAACAGTAATCAAAAACTTAAAACACTACTTGACATTTTTACATAGAAGATTTTTTAGTCCTTGGCAAATTTAGAATACAGAAATAGCAGAAAAGAAATGGAATTTATATTCATTTTACCTGTGCTATTTTATATGTGAATCTGATCTAATTTTATGAGCATATTTTAATATTTTATTGAATACACTACACATAACCTGTTTTTGAAGGTGTCTTTATTTTTAAATTAAACGGTTTACATTTTTACTTTTTATTTATTATAAATTTTTAAAATAAATGTTTATAGTTCCATAGGCTCAAGCACGTCAGCTTCCCATCCTATGTCATATAATTCTGACAAATCTGCATCCTCATCACGTTCTTCTTCATCCTCAGGATTTAAATCATCCAAGGGATCAACATCCACTGATGTTTCAATTACGAGTTCAATGATGAGGTCGAAATCAACTGATTGCTGATTGTCGCTCATGTTGATGTTGTCTTTATCTTTAAAGAAAGATAACAACAATGAGATGTTGCAGAGTAAGAGACAAATCTCAGAGATTATAATAGTAAAATTGTTTAACAAGAGTAACATTTTGCAGCTATTATTTAGCCATGTCCAGCGATGCTGAGCAGGTGAAGCCTATGTCTAATTTTTCACTGAACAGGACTCATCTCTTCTTAACCTTGGATAAGCCTCACCGACTCTGTGTCCCCTGCACATACTTAAATGTAAAGGGGCAGATTTATGTTAACTGGCACATCCCCAGGCATGCACCAGTTAACGTGCACCGCTGCTCTGCCACCCATGGTGTGCCGCATTTACAATCAGATAGGAGAAAGCTGCGTCAAAACCCTGCGCCTGCTTGAAGCAGGCATAGGTCTTGACGCAACATTGTGGAGATGGGGCACCCCTGAGCGTTGCTGGAGCTGCATCGCACTTGCGATACAACTCCAGCAATGCGCCACCTTAACGGCACAGATGCGTCACGCATCTGTGCCATTTTTGCCCCATGCTGCGCCGCATTGTAAATGCAGCACACCATGGGTGGCGGAACAGCGGCACAGGATGACTGGCACATCACTGGTGATGCGCCAGTCATCATAAATCTATCCCTAAGCTTCTTATCTTGTTAGAGATGAACCGCCATATGTATCATCAAACTATTTTGCATTTCCTAAATAGCGAATTTTAAGGAATAAATAGCGATTCTTTACCATTCCTAATTTGCGATGAGCAAATTGCTAATTGCAAATTATCCATTCATTTCCATGGGCCAGGAGGCCCATAGGAATGAAGGTGCAATTTGCGATTAGCAATTAGCTCATCACAAATTAGGAATTTTTCCAAGGGTGCAGGGGTGTCTCAAGAACACCCTGCTGCACCCCTGAAAAAGAAATTTGGGGGCATATGGCGCACATACATGCCCTAAGGGCATGTATGGGCGTCATATGGCACCTTTTGTTTTTTGGAAAAAAAGCTTTTTGAAAAGAATTCGCAAATTACCACCAACTAGAAGTTGGTGGTAATTTGCAAATCCTTAATGGCATTTTTTGTTTGATACATTGCATTTAAGGAATCGCAAAATTTGCAAATCCTTCAGTGCAATCGCAAAATAAGGAATAGCAAATTTTGCTATTCCTTATTTTGCATCAAACTTGTTTGATACATACCATTTGTCTAATTAGCATTCGCAAAGGCCGAAATTCGCAGAATTTCGGCCTTTGCGAATGCTAATTAGCTTGATACATATGGCCCCAAGTGAGGCCTGTCTTGCAACATGGTGCATCTTTTGCATCACTGCTGCATCGGTTTCATGTGGCACGGTTTTTTTACACCATGACACATCTGCCTAAATGCATCAATTTGTAATTTTGTCGCCTCATAGCAAATCTTTTGCACCGCCGCTGCATCAGAAAAGTGACGCACAGTGGCGCAAAAGAGGCATACACCTATCATAAATCTGTCCCTAGCATTTTAAATGATTAATTCAGGATGACGATAAGGTGTGGCCTATCCAGAGGTTTGTTTAAGGTGAGGCCTACTCAGGATTGCAGATCAAAGTTACGCTTGATGAAGAATACAGAGGAGATAATACATGTAAAGGCCTACCAATGAAGTAAGTGATGTCCACTTCATTGCGCCAGTCATCATAAATGTATCCCTAAGCTTCTTATCTTGTTAGAGATGAACCGCCATATGTATCATCATACTATTTAGCATTTCCTAAATAGTGAATTTTAAGGAATAAATAGCGATTCTTTACCATTCCGAATTTGCGATGAGCAAATTGCTAATTGCAAATTACCCATTCATTTCCATGGGCCAGGAGGCCCATAGGAATGAAGGTGCAATTTGCGATTAGCAATTAGCTCATCGCAAATTAGGAATTTTTCCAAAGGTGCAGGGGTGTCTCAAGAACACCCTGCTGCACCCCTGAAAAAGAAATTTGGGGGCATATGGCGCACATGAATTTTAACAACATTCCTTTACCTCAAAAACGATTTTCAAGTCATAATTTGAAAACACTGCCCACGGGGAAATGACTTAAAATGTCCTTAAGACACATGAAAGTGTTTTTTTTAAGCCTTTGCAACTTTTTTGGGTCACTTTTAACATGGCTATGTAACTCAAACAGTCAAAATCTAAATTTACCATGCACAGGTGGGACCATATTTACAAGGAATGTGCTCCACGGGGAAAGGTCTTTTAATGTAATATGGGAAAAATGACATCAGAGACACTGAAATGCCTTATAAAGAAGCATACACCATTATGTCCTTGTCATAAATTTAAAAACCATTCCTTTTCCCCAAAAACGATTTTCAAATCATAATTTGAAAACACTGCACATGGGGAAATGACTTAAAATGTCCTTAAGACACATGGAAGCGTTTTTTGATTGCCTTTCCAGCATGGTTGGGTCACTTTTAACATGGCTATGTAACACAAACATTCAAAATCTAAATTTGCCATGCACAGGTGGGAGCATATTTACAAGGAATTTGCTCCACAGGGAAAGGTCTTACATTAAAATGGGAAAAATAACATCAGAGACACTCAATTGCCTTATAAAGAAGCATACACCATTATGTCCTTGTCATAAATATTAAAACCATTCCTTTTCCCCAAAAACGATTTTCAAATCATAATTTGAAAACACTGCACATGGGGAAATGACTTAAAATGTCCTTAAGACACATAAAAGCGTTTTTTGATTGCCTTTGCAGCATGTTTGTGTCACTTTTAACATGGCTATGTAACGCAAACATTCCAAATCTAAATTTGCCATGCACAGGTGGGAGCATATTTACAAGCAATTTGCTCCACAGGGAAAGGTCTTACATTAAAATGGGAAAAATAACATCAGAGACACTCAATTGCCTTATAAAGAAGCATACACCATTATGTCCTTGTCATAAATATTATAACCATTCCTTTTCCTCAAAAACGATTTTCAAGTCATAATTTGAAAACACTCCACAGCTCCTATGCACAAAAAAACCCTGTCAGTACTAATACTTCACATTTTCTCCAATTACAATTTCTCAAAGAAACAAAATCTATTTGTAAAACACTTGAGACAAAGCAACATTTGAAAAACACAACTTTCTTCATAATTTTCTCCTTAAAGCACACTATTCTCTATCTAAATTAAAGAAATCTTTTCTCACCTTAGCAAATACTTTGAGTTTCAAAACAGTCTCAGAAACACACCAATTTGTCTTCAGCAGAGCAAAAGGTATGCACTCCAGAGTCTGCAGCTATCAAAAGCACAGAAATGCTGTAATTCTTCACACATATCTCTCATGTCACCCAATCAAAACTCTTCCCTCACTTTTTTTCAAATCAAAACCCTTCCCCCCTCTGCCCTTTCTGCCTTTTTTGCATAGCAACCACCTCCTTGAATGCCTCTGGTGTTTGCAAGTTCACACAACAATGTTGCAATTGAACTCTGAACTCTCAGTGCACCTCATATCCAGTGCATTCTTTCATTTAATGATTTTTTCTTGACCACTCAAAATACATCTTTCAAAGAACTCATCCATGCACCCTAACTTTCTGTTTTCAGCAATCAAAATCCACCAATCACTGTTACTCCTTCATTAACACAGAAACTCCACAGTTTTTTTTCATTTTAAACTCTTATTTTTTCAACTGCCATTTCATTGCCACACTTCATCTGACTGCAGGAGAACCTTCTCTCACCATGTTTTCTGTCTGGATTGTTGGACATAGTTACATCTATTGGGCTCAGAGGTATGCTGAGAACAGGAATTTACCTAACCTCAATTTACAAGATGTGGAAATTAAGTGGTTTGGCCACAGAGGATTAAAATGTCACCAATTGATACCATTGGTGAAAACCTTTATGCATTTGCCAAAACCTGACCTGTTAATTGTGCACTGTGGAGGTAATGATTTGGGCACTTTGACTGGGGTAGGTCTGGAAATGCTTTTAAAGGACACCTTTGAGCAATTAATGGCACTTTTTCCTCAGACTGCCTTGGTATATTCAAATATATGCCAAAGACAGAAATGGAGGTGGTCAAACCAATTTTGTCCACAAATTGAGAAGTCGAGGAAGCATGTAAACAAATCTGTTTCAGCTTACATGAGAGACCATGGAATGGGCTCCCTGTACAACAATAACTTGCGTTACTACATGCAAGATATCTACAGAGGAGATGGAGTTCACTTCTCAGATGAGGGCACAGAATTTTCATTCTGAATTTAAGACTGTGCATTGGTACCTACTTATAAGTACCTAAATGTACCATAAACCCAAAAGCTCTTCTCAGAGCTACCCTACATCTGATCACTCACAATTATTATTTTACTCTAACTTTTTTCACTAATTTTCAACAAAGTACGCTCCCTGGGACGCTACCCAGTACGCGAACCGGGAGCTAACCTCGCTAAATTTTTAAAAAAATGTTTTTTTTTCGCACATATGGGCCTCCTCAGCCACCCTCAGAAAACCTAGGGGGTCAAGATAAGTCTACTGTGCCCCCTTCTACCCATTCTGAACATTATTTGCCCTCCATCTTGTATCTTAATTCGACCAAAACACAAAATGGTGGACCCCCGTAACGCTTAAGGTTCGCGTACCGGGGCGCTCGCCAGTTCGCGTACCGGGTCGCTCCCTGGGAAGCGCACCATCAAAAAAGGTGGGAAAGTAGTTTACAGAAAAGCGACTGGAGACACTTTCACCAAATATAGATTAGCTCATACTACATACCAATCCCTACCATTTTCACAAATTTGATTGAAATTCCATTTAACCATTTAGCCTGAACACCTCTCTAAATACCCTGAGGTAAATTACTTCACAAAACACATCTGAAGTGTTGGAATTGACAACCAATTAAAATGTTACTTTCATTTTCTACTTTTTTTACCTGACATTTGATTGGTTATGTACCTGAATATATATAAAGGAAGAGAGAGAAACACAGCCATTTTGACTACTACTTCCTGAACTACATTGCAAGATCATTTTCACTCACAACTTAAACTTGTTTTTAGAAGGTGAGATATTATTTTATAAATTTGAAAACATTTTCAGATAGTTATATACTATCCCTCTGTAAGAGTTAGACATTGAGAAAGGCTTATTTATTATAATTATGGATTGATTTAGGTTTCTGTGGTATAATTATGAATTTACTTAGGCTTCTTCACAGGCACTTTTTAATAGTACTACTTCACGCCTGAAACCATACAGTGCCCATAGATTACTTCTCTGTTATAAACTCACAAGTACCTGTCTGAACTTAAACCCAACAGTGCCCTATCTCTACTGATATAATGATTTTTTATGCAAATTACAGCAATAAAATGGAAGGTGAGCAGAATATTTCCTTCGAAATTGTTCTGGAGAACAACACAGAAAAAGATATTGAGGATAATGATGACTCAGATTTCATGGATGAATCACGGGACCATGAATTAGTTCAATGTGTAGAATCTGTGGATCATTTACTTCATTATGATGACGGTCAAATGTGGGAAGTTATGTTCACTCAACAAGAGGACATATCTGACAGTCAAATGTTAGACATTCTATTAAATTTTGAAAAACAATCCGAAAAATAAAATTATATGTAATATTGAAAAATTATTTGAGTCTTTAATCATTTTTATATGTAATTCATAAACTAGTGAAATGTTAGAAATGTTATTAAATTTTGAAACACAATTACAATAATAAATAATTGCTTAAAAAATAAAAAAATTAAAAAATAATCAACAAAACCAACAATCAATTAACATACAGTATTTGAAAAGTCTATCATTCTTTTTTCCTTATAATACGCTGCCCAGAACGCTTCCCGGTTCGCGAACCGGGCGCTACCCACGCAAAAAAACAAAAAATTGTTTTTTTCTTTTTTTGCCCCGCGGGGCCCTTTTAAAGCCTCCACATTAAACCTAGGGGGTCAGGGAGGATCTACTATGCCCCCTTATGGTCATTTCCCCTTTGTTTTGGCCTCCTCTTGTCTCTCAATCCTACCGAGAGACAAGATGGCGGCCGCTCAGGACTGTTTAGAATGTTGACAGACACCGGAGAGCCAATCAGCTTCGCTACGCGAAGTTCCGTTACGCGTAAAGTCCGCGAACCGGAGCGCTGCCCGGTCCGCTGTTACAGATATATATCTTTTTTTGAACGTTAATTTCTCAAAATCCACTGAAGCACATATATTGAGACCTAGCAAAGGCACATCGGGCTACCAGTCCCTACAATTTTGCCAAGTTTCGTGGCAATCCATTCAGCCGTTCGGGCTAAAAGTGAGGCCAACCGCCCTATGGAAAACTCAATGTTAAAAACACGTTTTGGGACCCCCCTTTTTTCTCGGCCCCCCCCTTGACGAACCCCCCCCAAATTTCCAGGGGCTGCTCAGAAACAAAATGTTCCATTTTCCTGAAAATTTCAGCCAATTCCGTCCACAAACGCCAAAGTTATTAGACATAGAATTTTCAAAAATCCCATAGGGAAAAAATCCTAACTATATATACCTACTGGCGACCGCCAGTAGGTAATATATATATATATATATATATATATATATATATATATATATATATATATATATATATATATATATATATATTTTGTTCTCTTTTTTGTGGAGGACCGGACTGTCACCAAAACTTCCAACGTCAATTATTGTCATAGGAAGAACAAGTAATAAGTAGACTGGCATAGTGTGCCCCCAGTGTTAAAGCACCAAATCAATAATATACATAACCATAAATAATAAACAAAAATACCTATTGTTGAGTAACACCCAACTGTTAAGAAGTTATTGATATGTCCCATAGAGAAAAAAGACCAGGGACTCCAGAGTGACTTCAAGGGCCATTCTGGTAGCCTTCAGATCTGACCCTCAAGGACATAAATGGTTCCCCAGCCAGCTCCTAGACCCAGCTGCAGCGAGTTCCTGACCCCCAAGCGGTGCCTCTCTGATCCTGGACCCTTGGTGTGGCTCCTGGCTCTTAAATCAAGCTTTTGGTTCCTTCATGAACTCGAACAGGCACTTTAGCACTGAGACCGAGTCGCTCACACCGGTAATCAACATGAGCCATCACCAGCCTGTCTTTTCACACGGTATCATCCACAGCCCGTGGGGGACCACAAATACGAAGTTCTAGCCTGCCTATTTGTGACCCTCGGGCTGCTCTTTGTGCCACGCCAACAACTACCCATGAAACACTCCCTGCTTACTAGGAACCACTCCAACATGAATGGGACTCTTGGCACAAAACTTGAGAAGGTAAAACCTCAGCAGGACTATTCTGGAACTGTTTACGTCCCACGCTCCATTGTGGTTGGTCTGAACTTTTGAATTTGACCCAGTCCAGTGTGACAAGATAGGAGTGGTTGGCGCTTTATGCTTTTACGCACTATTGTTCACTTTATTCTTTAAAAATTCATAACTCCGGTTCTACTGTTTGGATTTTTGTTATTTTGAACTTGTTTTATTTATTAAAGTCTGCTCTATGTCTCTAACCTGGTGTTGGGTCTGTTTTGTGGTGTTTTCACTGTTTTACTGTTTGTGAAAATGATAACGTTATAAAAAGTGGCATTTTCAGAAATACAATTTAAAATCCGACTTCACTATACATTAGGATTTTAAATTGTGATTCCAGAGACACCAATCATGAACTGGTTACCTATTACCTTTGGAAATAACACTTAGAACATGTGATACAGTACCTCCAGTGTTTTCCAATGGGAGAGGTAGACCTTGTAGTAGTGAAAAAGTCAGAGATGTCTTAACTACCAGGACATGCAAAACTTAAAACTACATGTCCTGCTTTTTGACTACATTGCACCCTACCCTCAGGGCTGTCGAGGGCCTACCCTAGGGGTGATGTATTTGTATAAAAAATTAAGGTTTGGGCTTGGTAAAAGGTTTACTTCGTGAAGTTCAAATGACTATTTAAAAACTGCACACACAGAGTGCCATGTAAGACCTGAGACTTGTTTAAAAGGGCTACTTAAGTGTATGGCACAATCAGTGCCGCAGATCCACTAGTAGCATTTAATTTACAGGCACTGGGCACATGTAGTTTTATGTTATGGTATATTGTGTTATGTTATGTTATGTTATGTTAATAAAATGTATAGACCACACGGTTGCCCCAGCAATGGTGCTTCCCAGTGCTACCCACCAAATACAAGTATAATCCATCCACAAGAGAAGAGGAAAGGAGGACATCAACAAACCTAATGGATGAAAAGCCAAGTTTTGAGCTCTTTCCTGAAATCGAGAAGGCTCTGGATATTTCCTTGTTTAAATAGCAAACTGCTCTAGAGGGCTAAAACTCGAAAGTAGCAGCCGTCTGCTCTTTTCCCTTGGAACATTGGAGTTACTACCAGGTTTAACTCAGCCAAGGAGAAAGCACTGTTGGGAGATAGGGTGTTATTAAATCAGAAATGATAGGAGCACTTGACGCATTCAGAATCTTCTGTGCTGTACTGAGGACTTTAAATTGAATAAGTATCTCAATAGGCACGGAATGGAGCCTATGAAGAAGCCCAAAAGTGGGACAAAACTTAGGCAGGGAGAACAGTAACCTGACTGACGCGTATTCACTGCAGGCTCTTTAAGATCGATTTCTTGCTACCTAAATACAGGATGTTACAGTAGTCCAGGTGAGACAGATTTGTGATTGAATGATCAGCTGTCGAGTGTGAGGTTGAATTTGGCTGATAATAAGTTTCACTCCTCTCAGAATGCCAATGCAAGTGCTGGCCAGAGTGATCACTTGCGACTCAAAACTGAGGGAGTCATCTAACCACATTCCCCGTTTTTTTACAGATATTTTAGATGAGGGAAGGGCCCCAGGCTGACAAGTCACCAAATATCTCAGCACAATTGAGTGTGCTTTCCGAACAATAAGATTGCAGTTTTACCTTCCTAGGTAATTATAAGTAAATTAAATATGCCACTTGGGTTAATGCAAATCTAACAGGTTTTAAGGCAAGAGCACAAGCACTTTAGCACTGTTTAGCGGTGGTAAAGTGCACAGAGTCCTAACACCCATAAAATGAATATAGCAAAAAATAGGATAAAGAAGGCAAAAAGTCTGAGAATTACCCTGCATAAAGGGGCATGCCCAACAAACAGCTATGCAAATATCTATTCAAAGGTGTTAGTATCTCAGTTGAGCAGGGTTATTGTTAAATCGGTCTCCACATGGCAGCATGGGTTTGTTCTGGGTCAGAGTACGACAGATACCATCAGTCGAGAAATATTACTATTTGATACAGCAGAGATCAGGAGACCCCTATGGCAATGGTCCTGCTTGATGCTGGGAAGGCTTTTGACCCGATTTACTTTGGGAGGTTCTTAAACAGTTAGATATGGTACCCGGCTTCCAATCTGCTGTACGTATTATGTATCACAAACTGAGAGCAAAATTACAATTGATGGACACTGAGTCCGATATAATAAAGAACACAAGGGGGACAAGACAAGTGTGACTTTGTTCCTCCCTTATATTTGCTCTTTATATTGATCCTCTCTTGTAAAAATGTATGGATCACAGGACCATATCTCTAGTGATAACCAATGGATTTCCCGCCATAGTTTTGGCATAAGCTGATGATATCACCATAGATACCACTGATCGTGATAGGATAATTCAGGAAATGAAAGAGGAAGCTGTTAGGTTTGGGCAAATATCCGGGTATTTCTTAAACAGATGCAAGACACAAATTATGTGCAATGATAACATTTGCTGTTCTAAACAGCAGAAGTCTTACATGCTCTACTTGGGAATCAATATCACCCCTAAAATGGAACTAAATTATGATTCCATATTGCTTCAAATCGATAAAGATATGATGCATATAAATAATCTCTATCTAATTATAATCGGAGGTTGTAATGTAATTAAAATGTTGGTGCTTCCAAAAGTTCTCTATTTATTCAGAGTAATCCCTACTGAGATAAGACAGGACTAGTTCAAGAAACTGGATGGGATCTGCAACAACTTCTTTTGGTAATATAAAGAATAAGAAGATGCCTGAAATATTTGTTCTTGCCACTAGATAGGGGGGCTGGGCAGTCCCGAATTTGAAGTACTACTATTGGGCATCTATGTTACAACACATGGAGTTGTTCATTACAGGCATGAGTGGTCCACACGTTTAACTAGAAAGGCTGCCGGAATCTATGCATTAACCCTTGGGAAAGCCAGAGGATCTTTTTTGAGAGTTTTGGAATCTAGTTATTATATAAATCCTAAGTTTGAGACAATGGAAGCAGCTCATAAAATCTGGACAGTACTTCTGAGGGGTAAAATTAGCATGACCGCTAACGTTCTCCCCTGTTTTCCTCAGTATTTCATGATAAATACTGTTTAGTTTGGGAAAAGGGGGGTTATGCAAAATAGATGATATTTCCTATGGTGGCCTAATCTCCTCCTTTTCGGACTTACAGCAGAAACATGGGCAGCCCAAGCAAAGCTTCTTTTAATATCTTCAAATGAGGGGTTTATGTTTAGTGAACTTGACAATGGCAAAATCTTGCTAGAGCAGAAACTGATTGTACAGAGCATGAAGCTTTGAGCTGGTGTTAAAATTAAACCTCTATCCAAGCTGCTTATTGACCTCAATACAGATGATATACATTTAAATAAAATATACAATGCAAGAAATGGTGCAGAATTCTTGTCACTACTCATGTTACTATCTTCTTTCAGGCATCATTGAGGCTGGGGATGGGGGGCTTGTTAAGCGCTGGGTTAAAAAGTCAACACTATCAGACATGGTTTAATCTATATTACACCCCTCAGGAGATGCTTAGTTGGTTAAAACAACCTGATTCAATGTGTCTGTGAACTGGGTATAGGGATGCCGATGTAGTCCATATGTTCTATACTTGTATAAAGCCGGCACCACTCAGGAAAAAGATATCTGAGGACCTGACCACGATTTGAAACATTCAGACTTGTATTATAACTCAGATTATCTTATTATGGGTAGACTATCAGTTTATAAATGATATAGTAAACTATACCCCTTTTATATTGCTATGTCCATTGCATGTGTTTGTATTGCTGAACCATACACTCCCACCTTATTACCAATGGTTATCTAGACTTTTGATGACATAATATCTGGAGTAAAGACTCTATCAATGCAAATGTACGGGGCTGGCTGTGGGGGTTAGATGTCTGCTCACCAATAACCTACTAGCTAGACACACTCCAGTAGCCCTTGTGGATTTACTGAGTTTCTGCTTTCTTGGTTTTAGGTAGGAGACTTATGGTAGAGGGATCCCTTTGCCCACTTTTTCTATTTATGTCTGAGCTTTTTTTTAAGATGTCCTGCGGCATGTATTAACTTACTGGTTTCTTAATTTGGAGGTAATGCCTGTTTATGTTTGCATTACCTCTTTGGAGATTTTGTTACCTTTTTCCTACGTTATATATACATATACAGTGTCTGATTATGGGATGTATTATTGATTTTGAATGTATGTGATGTTTAAAAATTCATAATTTCTTCTTCAATGGAATTTCTTCCTGCTCAATATATTTTTTTTAAATGATCCCTATCATCCCAGAAAATACATTTGGCGTGGACCTGTGAACTTTATTTACATAAAGAGCACAGAGTGTAGGCCTGCTCTTTCATAGTTAAGTGTAAGGGAACACCTGAAAAAGGGAAACTACTTGTCTCAAACGCACATGCTAGCTAGGCTGGCTCCACGCCAGGTGGGAGAGAAGCTAACCTTGGAACTGGTTTGGAGTGGACAACAGGGTAGAGGACCGCTCATTTCCCAGGCCACACCCTTGGGTAGGCACAAGAGCTGTGCACAAGGGAGAAAGCATTCCCTCATTTTGGAATGTAGGTGTAAGAAGCACTGTGGGAATTGTCGAAGCAAGGAAAACAGAAGGTGCTTCAATAGGGAGCGGCGTCCAGCAAGGAACTATTTACCCCATTCCTAAGGGAGTGTCAAGTATTTACCTTCACTCACTTGCTAGTGTAAACTATCAATGTGGCAGCCTGAGGAATGCTCCTCAGAACACTTTCTGAAGATGCAAAAGATCTGGAGAGGACTGGACCCACTGTTGTGGCCTAAGAGATGCTCTGAAGGACTGGACCTGGTCTCAGGGCAAAGCAGTGTCCTCCAATGGTAGGTTTGGTGACCTCCTTTGTGACTAAAGGGACACAACCAGATGCAAGAGGCCTTTTTCCAAAGTGACTAGTTGAACAGTACCAACTGGAACAAGAATGAACCTTGCAGGTGGCCTCTGCTGGAGTGAGCCCTGGTTAGTAAGTATTGTCCCTAAGGACCTAGGGCTACAGAAGTGACCCAGAGGAGCTGCTACAGAAACTCTGAAATATGTTGTACTTCTTAGACCTCTAGAGCAGTCAGAAGAACATTGCGGAAAAGGTATTTCATTTCAATGCAACTTCATCAGCTACAGCTCAGGGTTTCGCAGCTGGAGGATCTTGAGCTCCCTAAAAAAATACAGTGAAGGTAAAATATTTGACAGTGGTGAGCCTGCTTGGTGTATCTTTCCAGTGCTTCATTGCGATTGGCCAGACATCATGACTATATCCTAGTCTACACTGTTGTAGTGTCTTGTGTATTATAGAGAGCCTATGGCCCCTAAGGGACTCCGTAGTCTATTGACGTAAGTGATTGGATGTGGTTAATAAACTTCATGATGCAGTACATTTCAGTTAACGGTTACACTCTAGAGAATAAAGATGTGTAATACTGAGCTATGTGTGTGCTTTAATTCATTTACTTGCTACCAGGCTGGGAAGGATGCTACAACAAGCGACGAGATAGGGCATACGTAAACCCTGCAAACCGAAGAGTCAAGAGTGCTCTCCCAGAGAGTTTGCTGAGGTCCAGCAAACTGCTTGTGCATGCCACATGCGCCTCAGTCAAAGTGAAGAATTGCTGATAGCATATGTGGAGTCAAAGTGCAACTCCAGCCAGCGCAAGGCCTTCGAAGAAAGTGAAGGCTCCATGGAAAGTTTCAGTTATCTTCGATCAGAAAATTGTAAATATGATCGAGATAAGAAGTGCGATGCCACAACTTATCACAGAGCTGTCATTCGTACAGTGTGGACAAAAGCTGTATCAACCAGGTATATGAAGTGCAACAAGTGGTCACAGCCAGGGGTAAGAGAATGCTGCAAGCAGAAGTAGATAAGCACAAAGAAGCACTATAAGGCAGAGATCAACCAGGTATAAGAAAGAGCGGAGAAACTCCAAAGGTGGCATTCCTCAGATATAAGAAACAAGCTTCTACTCACCCAACTTCTAAAGTAAAGAGAGTCACCCAACCTCAGCGCCAGGTGCAGCAACCCAAGCATAAGCATGGAGGCTAGGCTTACAAGGCCATAGAATCCTGCCAAGCCAACGAAAGAGGCCGAGAGCAGTGGTCAGAATAGTGCAATTTTGCTTTTCCCATAGATTGCTGAGAGAGCGCTTCATATGGAGATGCTGCTTTCCTAAATCCATTCAATTTTTGCAGAATATTGACACCAGATGGAATGTCTGTATTGAACCTTTTGATTACTTAATTCCTGCATTGGAAGTAGCAGTTGACAAAAAGATAATCAATTATCTCGAAAACCTAGCAGGTGATGGTTTGAAAAAAGTGATAAAGAAAATACCCAGCAGTTAAGGAACTTCGTACCATCAAATTAATAAAAAACTGAACAACATACTCCAAAATGATGCAGAACGTTGAGTAAAAAGGGTACATCTACAATCAGGAGAGACAGAGAGAGATAGTAAATTGATGGATTGATTTGTTAGAAGACTTGAAATGCTCATCAAAAATTGTAAGTTTAATTAATTCAATGACCAAGAAGTCATTCGTCTCAGACTAATAGATGGTTGCCTGTACGATTCCTTTAGAAGCTGAATGCTGAGAGAAACGCTCAGTCCGGAGCATGTGCTCATGGCAGCCAGAGCTGAAGAACATGCCGACAAACAAGTCTACATTTTCAACTCATGTTGGTTTGCCCAGATTCAAACGATTGAGTTTCTGAGTGTCTTCAGCAGCCAAACATTTTCAAGAAGTAATATGTTGCATTATAAAACCTGTCACGCATGCTTTTTTTCCCCTGAGTTTTATATAGCACGGACTTGACCCAAAGGTATCAGGTATCAGAGCACTTTACATGAGCACCAGTTGCTTACACAAGAACAAATAATTTTTGTTAGGTACGGGGAGATTGAGTGATTTGCCCAGAATCACAGGATGTTGAGCGTCATTGACGAGCCTCGAACTCGGTTCCCCAGATTTGAGATCGACCACCCTAGCCATTAGGCTACATCCTCTCCCATTTACGGTGATGATATACTAGCATTTGGGGCCACACAAACGTGATAGAGCCCTTACACAAGTGTGCTGTCTGCTTGATGATGCAGGTCATATGTTGAAAGCAAAAACAACAGGTGATGGACAGAATGCAGAACAATGTCATACATTCACCCCAGTACAGAGATCTGGGCCTAAATCCATCGTTTTTTTGCTCACCATGCCTTCCAGTTTGAACCCAGCCACATGCAAATCAGTCTTGACCCTGTGCCCCATGGGAACGGTCGCGCCCGAACTGCCAAGCTAGGTCCTCCCTGGACTGGAAACAAGCATCCAAGGACCGGTTTCGGGCTTTCAGCCCTCATCAGCCTCGATAGCTTGATTCCAGTGGCATGAGGAGCATGGGACTCACGTCTGAGCATACCCATCCCACTCGGGGTGACAAAAGCAAAAACAACAGGTGATGGACAGAATGCAGAACTATGTCATACATTCACCCCAGTACAGAGATCTGGGCCTAAATCCATCGTTTTTTTGCTCACCATGCCTTTCCAGTTTGAACCCAGCCATATGCAAATCAGTCTTGACCCTGTGCCCCATGGGAACAGTCCAGCCCGAACTGCCAAGCTAGGTCCTCCCTGGACTGGAAACAAGCATCCAAGGACCGGTTTCGGGCTTTCACCCCTCATCAGCCTGGATAGCTTGATTCCAGTGGCATGGAGAGCACGGGACTCACGTCTGAGCATACCCGTCCCACTCGGGGTGACAAAAGCAAAAACAACAGGTGATGGACAGAATGCAGAACAATGTCATACATTCACCCCTGTACAGAGATCTGGGCCTAAATCCATCGTTTTTTTGCTCACCATGCCTTTCCAGTTTGAACCCAGCCATATGCAAATCAGTCTTGACCCTGTGCCCCATGGGAACAGTCCAGCCCGAACTGCCAAGCTATGTCCTCCCTGGACTGGAAACAAGCATCCAAGACCGGTTTCAGGCACAGGGTCAAGGCTGATTTGCATACAGTCATGTCTGACCTGGAGTGGTGTGGAGTGCAACAAAAGCGATGGATTTAGGCCCAGGTCTCTGTACTGGGGTGAATGTATGACATTGTTCTGCATTCTGCCCATCAACTGTTGTTTTGCATTTGTCACCCCGAGTGGGATGGGTATGCTCAGACGTGAGTCCCATGCTCTCCACACCACTGGAGTCAAGCTATCCTGGCTGAAGACGGCTGATAGCCAGAAACCGGTCCTAGGATGCTTGATTCCGGTCCAGGAAAGACATGGCTTGGCAGTTTGGGCTGGACTGTTCCCATGAGGCACAGGGTCAAGGCTGATTTGCATATGGCCATGTCTGACCTGGGGTGGCGTGGAGTGCAAAAAAAGCGATGGATTTAGGCCCAGATCTCTGTACTGGGGTGAATGTATGACATTGTTCTGCATTCTGTCCATGAACTGTTGTTTTGCATTTGTCACCCCGAGTGGGATGGGTATGCTCAGACGTGAGTCCCATGCTCTCCACACCACTGGAGTCAAGCTATCCTGGCTGAAGACTGCTGATAGCCAGAAACCGGTACTAGGATGCTTGATTCCGGTCCAGGAAAGATATGGCTTGGCAGTTCGGGCTGGATTGTTCCCATGAGGCACAGGGTCAAGGCTGATTTGCATATGGCCATGTCTGACCTGGGGTGGTGTGGAGTGCAAAAAAAGCGATGGATTTAGGCCCAGATCTCTGTACTGGGGTGAATGTATGACATTGTTCTGCATTCTGTCCATCAACTGTTGTTTTGCATTGGTCTTATTTTGAAGGCTAAAAAGTGCGAATTTCATAAAACAAAACTAAAATGAATTGTACACATTTTCTGGGAAGAGGGAATGATTCCAGATCCAGCCAAGGTTCAGGTTTTGTCATCTACTTCCCCAGCCCAAGATGTAACCATGCAGCGTTCTTTTCTTGGTATAGCCAGCTAGTATTCCAGGTACATCCGTGACTTTGCCACTGTGAGTGCTCCATTGAGAGAGTTAATGAAAGAGAATGTTTCATTTCAGTGGTCACAGTAGTGTGATCAGAGTTTCAAGGCAATTAAGCATTCAATTAAAATGCTCCTGAAATGGCTAACTTTAATCTGAAAATGCAATACAGAGATTTTTTGTGGATGCCAGCCCAGTGGGCTTGGGAGTGATTCTTGCCCAACATTGTGGACCTGCAAATGCCCGAAGGTGTATTTTAGAGTATGCTAACTGAAATTTGTCACAGACTGAATGAGCTTACTCACAACCGGCTAAAAAAAGCCTAGTTGTTGTCCTTGCAATCACTTTCATTTGTTTCTGTATGGGAAACATTTTACACTTGTTACTGTTCACCAAGCACTGCTTACCAGCTTTGGCAATCCAAAGGCCAAGATGCCCCCTCACATCAAGAGGCTGAGACTGCAATTTCATGACTACACCACTGTGCACCGGATGGGAAAAGATCAAAACCCTGCTAACTACTTTTCTCAAGTACACTTGCAGTGCCAGGGTACCCCCTCCAATTTGGTTGAGATCTAGGTTAACTTTATTATGCGATCCAGCTCTCCTGCAGTTGTTTATGTGGTGTAAATAAGTGCTACTAAAAATGAAGACAGGAATATGCTCATTCTCAAAGACATTATTATGCATCAGTCCTTGAAAACACATGCTTGACCTCTTGATAAAGACAGTGAATACCAGAAATTCAAAACTATGAGTGATGAACTACCCATTACACAAGGGATTATCTTTCAAGGGTCTAGAATTGTCATTCCTGAAAGTGTATGACAGCTATTCATTGAAGTGGCACATGAGGAACATCATGGAATTGTGACCACAAAGCGAGCCCTCCAAGACCGTGTTTGGTTCCCTCATCTTGAGGAGCGAGTTGAGAGAGAGCTCCAGGCTTGTCATTTGTGTAACTGTCTATCTCCCAAAAAAACACAGCATTCTTTGAAAATGCCACCACAAAGTGAGCCTTCTGAGTCCATATTTTGTTCCCTCCTCTTTGCGAGCTTTTGAGACAGAGCTCCAGGCTTATCATTTGTGTAACTGTTTATCTCCTAAAAAACACAGCATCGTTTGAATGTCAGGTCTCCCAAGAAATGTCTGGGAGAAAATTGAAATTGACGTCTTTGGAAAACTTGAAAATGGTCATTACCTCATGTTAATTGTAGATGAGTACTTCCGCTTTCCTCTGTTGGAAGACCTCTTGGCAATCACTCATCATCGAGTAGTTGAAAGACTAGAAGGCATATTTGCAACCTGGTGCATCCCGTCCAGTCTAAAATCTGACAATAGCCCACCATTCAATGGTCGGGAATTCAGATACATTCTTACTCATTTAAATATCAAGAAGCAGAAAAGCACACCTTTAAGGACACAAGATAATGGCTGTGTTAAACGTTTATGAGCCTTCTTAAGAAGGTTGTCCCGGGCACTGTGCTAGAAGGACTTGAGCTCAAATGCGTTCTTCCTTCTACTCTTCGTGCCTACAGATATACCCCCCAATCTACAACAGGCAAATGTCCGACCACCCGGATGCTTGGGAGAGCCATGGGTACCAAGCTGCCCCAGTGGACCACTTAAAGAACAATTGAAACTCAGAAGGTTTGCCTCACTGATTCATCTCACAAGTCCAGAATGAAAACTTTTGCAGATAAGCATTGATGTTCTTGGGACATTAAGTTTCTGAAAGGATACTGTGTCTTTGTCAAGCAGCAGAGGAAACACAAATATGATGCTCCATTCGATGCTGATCCATTGCAAGTTGTGCCTAGTAAGGGACACATGCTACTGCTTACCATCCTGGTAAGTCCATTACAAGGAATTCCTCACATTTTAAGCATCGGTCTAGAAGTCTGTAGCTCTCCAGACATCCTGAATGAGACTTTGTCAGCAGAGGGCCAGGAGTGCTCCAGAACTGCATCAGTGTCCAGATCACCAGTGCCTGCTGCTGTTGTTTCTCCTGCATTTCTTCAGCCTCACACTACAAGGTCTGGAAGAGTAGTTTGAGTGCCTCAATGACTCATTGAGAAACTATAAAATATATATATATGAAAACCCGGACCCCAAAATGCTTCAGAGGTGGGCTGATAACAGTCTTCAGTCATCAAGGAACATGTTACTAATTCTGACCGAATTTGCCCACTCTGACAGAGAATCACTGTTAATTGAAATAGAAAAAACTAATGCATTATTGGAGTCATCAGGCGACACTGACCTAATTGCAAATGCCCGGAAGGAAATCGATTTGAGGCTTACAAAGCTGGGGCAAACAATTCAAGAACGGAAAATCAATAAGTTTGCCAGGGACAAAGAGGACTACGAGACAGGTCGCATATTTACGTTTTCACTGAAATATGATTCGTATAAACGCAAGGCCATGTCCACGGGGCAGCAAACAACCACCACTGCCGATGCTGGGTCAAATATAGACCCTACCTCAACTAATCAAGACAACCTATCAGTGGCGTCCTTCAGTGGCTCTGAAGACAGTTTACCACGCTCAGTGGCAAGTTCAATTGACTTAACTAAATTCTCCATGGTTGATTAATTAAATTTTGTCAGCGAGGACCGGAGGTACTCTCTGCGCTCACGGAACATTCCTCCCCAAGCAGACAAAGTGGCAGCCAAAAGCGACGCTGCAGGAAACGCAGCGCCAAAAAGAGGTGGCAGGCGAGGCAAAACTCGCAAGAATTGGAACAACTAACGAGTGAGCATGACAACACTGTAATTAACTTGACTGATTTGACTTTGTCTAAGGCAGAGGAACAACTCCTCTCTCTAGGACTGTCGTACTGTCCATCCAATGACTTTTCCTATGTCCAAGCACGGACTGATGTTTTTAAATTTATTAGGAAAATTAAATTGCAAAAGTATTTTTTGTTACATCCTGATAATGCAACACCACGTGCTGTTTCTGATGAGGCGACATCCAATGTCGAGTCTTTTCAAGTGAAACATCTACAGGGCTTACAGTCATTATTGTCTCTTGATCATGAGAACAACACACAAACTGATTTGACAGTAAGCCAAGTTATTAAAGTAAATTGTTCTCCGCCCACCACTTTCCGTGGGAAATCCACCTTCTTACCCTTGATGCCTAAAGACGCTATAGATGTCTTTAGTGATAGGATTATAACAGAATTTAAATTCCTAAACAAAAAGGTGCTGAAAAAGAAAAGACAGGTTGATTTTAACAATATGCAATACACCAGACTTGTAAAGAGAATTCAGGGCAATGATCAAGTTATCGTGAAAAGTTCCGACAAGGGAGGAAACACAGTGTTATGGGCCAAATCAGATTATATCGTTGAAGCAAACAGGAAACTTGGTGATCTTTTGTGCTACACTAAGTGTACCAAATTTATGATGCTAAAAAGCCATGAAAATACAAGAAAAAACATCAATCTCTGGTTTAGAAATGGCTTACTTACTAAAGAGGAAACCAAGTTCCTAAATGTTTCACATCCCATCACTCCTTTGTTTTATCTGTTGCCCAAAATTCATAAATGCACCGTTCCTGTCCCAGGTCGTCCTATCATTTCAGCTCAAGGCAGTATGAATGAGAACATCTCCAAATATGTTGATTTTTTTCTGCAATCACATATGTTTTCTCTCCCCTCATTTTTGAAAGACACTACAGATTTTTTGGTTAAGGTCAGTCATATCACTTGGTGTCCTGATTTTTGCTTTCTGGTGATGGATATAGAGGCACTTTATACCAGTATCAACCACGAGCAGGGCCTTGAGGCAGTAAAATACTTTTTGGATAGCAGAGAGGCAGGTTTCAGAAATCACAACCTTATGCTTGTGGAAATGATTCGGGTATGCCTGTTCAATAACTATTTCCAATTCGGTAAGGAATTCTTTCATCAGGAACGCGGGGTGGCCATGGGTTCATGCTTCTCCCCCAGCTACTCCTGCCTCCACGTTGGCTGGTGGGAGAGGCATGTTCTCGGGGTCACTCACGCACATTGGCTCCCTCATTTGGTGCATTACTGGCGCTTTATTGATGACATTTTCATCATATGGCGAGGTACCAGAGACCAGGCTGCGTCATTTGTCAGGGACATCAATGTCAATGATAGGAATCTGAAGTTTACGGCCAGTATTACATCTGATACGGCTGAATTCTTGGATGTCCAGCTTTACATTGACCAGGACACCATACAGACCAAACTCCATAGAAAAAGCACTGCGGGCAATTCCATCTTGCATGCCCGCAGTGCTCACCCACTTCATACCATCAACAGCATACCTTTGGGTGAATTCATTAGAATCAAAAGAATTTGCAGTAGCCCTGACAGTTTAGAACATTGTTTAACGGAATCTAGGATTAGATTTCTTAGCCGGGGTTACAGTAGAGCCATTCTTGATCAGGCAATGGCCAAAGTGCGTACTCGTTCACGAGAGGACCTCCTTACTCCCAAAAACAAGGAGATGAGGGATCCTACTGAACAGGGCTCTGTTCGGTTTATCACCACTTTTTGTTCTCAGATATCTAAGATCAGTAACATCATTCGATCTGAGTGGCCCATTGTATTAACCGACGTCATTCTAGCACCATTTCTTCCTAAATTACCAGCCATTACTTTTAGGAGGGCCCCATCTATGAAAGATGCATTAGATAGAATTCAACCAGAATTGCCCCCCAAAACTAATTGGCTAAAGAAATCAGGTTTTTTCAGATGCACGTCGTGTCGTGCTTGTACATTTGCGGTGAATGGAACCCATTATACATGGGCTTTCAACGACAGGTTGATCCCCATAAAAGAACATCTGACATGCCGCAGTGAATATGTAGTATACCAACTTACCTGCACATGTTCTTTATCATATATTGGGAGCACTAAACTCCCTGCACATCAGCGCATTCTGCAAAACATCCGAGCTATTGTTAACTCGGATATGAATTACCCGGTGGCTCGCCTTTTTAAAGCAGTACACGACAAAAAATTAAAAGATTTAAAGTATACTTTGTTGTGTTCCGTGGCCAACCCAGGTAGAGGTGGGGATCGTGAGAAATTACTGCGTCAAAAAGAGGCATTTTTCATTTTGTTATTCGACACCCGGGCCCCTAATGGGCTTAATGCTTTTGATGAATTACACCATTTTCTATGAGCTTTACATATCTTTCATATGACCTTACATTGAATATTTAAAATTCTGTTTTTTTGACATTGTTTCATGAGTTCTAATGAATTTGTTTGCTGTATTTTGTATGTTATTATGGGTAGTTTTCATATTAGCTCTTCGGCAGTCAGTACCATGTATTTCATTGTATCACGCAATGAATTTTAAAGCATTTGCACTTTAGCACGAAGGCACTTCTCATCATCACTCAATTAATGTGGCATGTATGACAAGGGAAAATTATGAATTGGGTCTAGCGAGAATATAATCAACACCTTTGGGACTGAGGTAAAATAGACCATTATGAGTGCACTTGCAATGAACTGTTCCCACAGATTGATTTTTTATCATCTTTGATGTTTCAGTTGCGGTACACATGTTCTGTTTGGTTTTTTATTGTTCTAGTCCTCAGGTAAATGTGTTGAAATCACAATTGGTTTTGATTCTGTATTATTATTTGCTATACTGATTTATACCAATTCTAGTTACAATTTTTTGCGCACTATGCAGTGATTTTGTATTCCCCTGTCTCAATTGATGTAAAACACATTTTTGAGTGACATGACCACTCCAATGGTGATTTGTATGCCCATTTGCTTTCTTGCTACCCTTGCGTCCTGTTTCTTTAGGCGCTTGGGCTTTTATTTTAATTTAATGCACGTCCTACTCCTGACGCGTCATGTGATCAAGCTCCGTTCGCGGAGCGAAAAGCGTCAGGGAGGGCACTGGCTCTTACACTTTAACTGCAATTAAAATGGATTGCTGGCATTGACTTTCGTATTGTGGCTTTGTTCGTGTTCGTGTTTACGATTTAACTAAACACTTCTGGATTGCAAACGAGGTCCGCGCCTGTTGTTTCCGCCACGTTTGGCGGTCAGGATTCAGCATTGAATATATATATATATATATATATATATATATATATATATATATATATATATATATATATATATATATATATATATATATATATATATATATATATATATATATATATATATATATATATATATATTTTGTTTTTTTGTTTTTTGTTTAACCAAGGGGCGGGTATGTGTCTTGTGTATTATAGAGCGGGTGATCCCTATGGTCCTTATCGGACTCCATAGTCTAGTGACGGTGTAGTTAATAAGCTTCATTAACAATGTAGTTGAAAAGATTTTACCCTTTGGGCTCGAGAACTAACTTCTAAATCAGATCCACATACACCACATTCATACACTTGGAACAACTCCAAAAGGGGTACACTCACTAAAATTACAAATCTTTTATTTGTTAAAATACAAAATGTGAAAAAAAATTCAATAACAAGTCATTGCATTGCAATATTAAAAATAGGCACCAAAATTACCACAGCATAAAAATACAATTAAAATTCATAATTCTCAAAAGGCATAACATTGGATAGCAGCAAATGGACAACAGTAGATATACATCATTCGGAAGGAGAAAAAGGATGAGGCAGCCACAGTCCGCCCTTACTGAGTTAATCTGAGAATGACTATGGACAACGCAAGGGACAGTGAGATTTGGCCTCTATATTTCTAGTCCTGTTTCTGATTTAACAAAATAAATTGCTTCGACGCGTTTCGGTGGGACTATATGATTACGTCCACCTTCTTCAGGACAAGAATAGGAAATTCCTTCCAACTTTGCTTCTACTCAGAATCTTAATAGGGCTTGTCTTTAATAAACCCCTGCAATACTTCTTATGATAAGGGGCCGAATATCTGCCTAATCGGCTCACAACCTTGTAGACTAGTTGTCAACTCCCTGAAAAAAATGTTTTTTCCTTGTGTCGCTTCAAGCGAGATTGACCTCTTAGTGATTTGAATCTCCAACAATTATAAATTCAATGGGCGATCTGCCTCACGATTTGTAAATTAAATTCGCATTTTCGAGAGACTTTCACCCAACTGATCCTTCCCTTTAAAAAGATTGCCAGTGTATAAAGCCTTGGATGCGCCCAATTTCAGTTATTACAAAAGGGCTATATTGCTCCTATTTACTGGTCAAAGAGGTCAGATACAGCGTTGCCTTTTAATCCGCCGCCATGTAAACATTTTGTATTTTAACAAATAAAAGATTTGTAATATTAGTTACTGTACCCCTTTTGGAGTTGTTCCAAGTGTATGAATGTGGTGAATGTGGATCTGATTTAGAAGTTAGGTCTCGAGTCTAATGGGTAAAATCTTTTCAACTACATTGTTACTGGTGCTCTGTCCCTTTCGGACTTTAAGAGCCCCTCTACTTGGTTTCAAGATAATAAGCTTCATGACATAATGACGCAGTACATGTCAGATAAGGGTTATGCTCTAGGGGATAAATACATGTAATACCAAGCTCTGTGTGTGGCATAATTCATTTACATGCTATCAGGCTGGGGAGGATGATACAACTGTCATAGACTATCATTGGTGTTTTGTGGTTTGTGGTGCTATTGTTACTTAAATCTTTTTATAAACACATATCTCTGGGCCCCCTATTCAATTGCTACTCTTTTGTTTTTATTTTGGTTATAACATTTTACTCTATTTTTCTATTTTGAATTGGGATTTTTATTGTTTGCTGTTATTACTTTAGTACCGTTTCAGTAATGCAGAACTACTTTACAGATTACCTAAATGAAGCCTGCCTGCTCTTTGCCATAGTTGCCATTGTTTCCAGGGGGTTGAGCTCAGGTTATTTTGTGTTCACCCTGACAAATTAGTGTTATTTTTCCGTGAGGTTGGCGACTGTCCCCCACAAACAATAATCTACTTTCATGCAATATGTGATTGCATATTCCAATATGTTGGATACGTTAAACATTTACTTTTATTTGCAGGTTTTCCTATTTACCATATGTTGCATTGTAGAAGATGTAATTTTCTCCCAAATACAATTGCAAACATTTAGGTGCTCTTTCATGCCGATATAACCCATGCGTACAAACATATTCAGTACCATACCCAAGTTGTAAATTTGACAGATTTGGGTACCATTTGGAATTAATGGCATACATTTGCAGCTCTCTCGCTGCATGCAATTCCTCCTGAAAGTGTAAATGAAGCACTGATAGTTGACAGCCATTGTCAGTTCTTGAAACAAGTGACCAGATTGATGGGTAGATTTTGTATTAATGTTAATGTGGCCGTTTCTGTTACCCTGAAAACAACCCCTCTGTTTTCTTTTTATCACTACAGGGCTCCTGTTGCATTCATTGTTTTTGCCTTTCATAACTCACCTGTTGCACTCCTGCAAACTTCCCTACCCTCACACAAAAAAAATCCCATCCATATCTTAAAGATTCCCATCAGTCCCCCTGCTACCCACTTATCATCTCGACCTCGTTGAGTCACCCAGCAGCTCCACCAAATGGGATACCTCCAGAGCTCAACACCTTCTCCGTACTGGTCAGTGAGCGCCAGAGCCGACATCACAGCCTCACATCAGGAGAAGAGCTAATCTAAGGCTCAGCATCCCAGTGGCAGAAAATATCATGAACACCAATGTTGAAACAGCACCTCATCTGCTTGTTCCTTATCCAGTAATGTATCATCTTACATATTTTTCAGTAATTTTTCTTAACTCAATGATTGCATTGTGTTCTATGCCTTTCTCAAGGAGGCCACCCTGACATTCAAGAGAACATGTTAGACAGAATATCCTAAAGTCCTCCAACATTGCCCAGATAGACATTGCTATGGACTATCACCGTGACCACACCAGCCCCCAACTCAAAGAACAACCACACACACACCCAAAAGAATATACTGAACGGTTCCTCTAATACAAATCCAACATTGCTCATATTCCATACAGTCACATCTCATTGAAATATGTATACCACTGATACCACTGACTAGCCCAAATATATATTCATTCAACGTGTTTATACTCCTCACGGCGCTAATGTAACATGTTGTACAGACCTCCTGGTACTGTCATAGGTACAATGCAGCCTCACAAACATATATTAGCAAAGTTTTAATACCTCAACAGCACATCCATTTTTTAACCCCAACCTGCATAACAGATCCATTCAGTACAGGTTAGCTTAAGCATATTACAACCACACATTTGTAAAATTGACCCAATGCCGTATAATTGGTCCATGCTACCTCTCAACAGAATGATTTCCTTAGGTTGAGCTAGCAACATTAATCTTGTGAAACAAAATAAACTGCTATGTTATTTGGTGGTGCTTGGCATACTGCTTGAAGTTGCTCAGGTCAGAAGTCTATCCCAAACCTAAAAGACTAATCTCTGCTGATGAATGGGAACTACCGTAAAACACAAGTGTTCACAAATGTCCAACACCGGATGGGCTAACAAGAAGAGTTTGTACTTCTGAGTTCTAATATCTACAATCAACTGCATTAAACACAATGCACTTGGGAGGACTAGTGCTGATACACTAGCAAAGTGTTTCTCACTGCCCTGTAATTGATTGCCTCTTTCTTCCACTATCCTACAATTCCTATCTCTTCATCGCTCTACTGCGTTTCACGCTTTCTCTATTCTTCTATTCTAATTCGTTATTTTTAAAGCATGAGCATACTCCCTATGTAGAGGGCTACTTGGCGACTTACAAAAGCAGGCACAGTCCATGTGAGCAATAAAATGGAAGATTTTAAATGTTTCATCTTTTTGCAAAAACTGAGCAGATTGGTAGTGTGAGAAGTTGGCCTGATATATAGTGCTCACTATTCTAGTGATCACTTTGTATCATACCAAACAACCCTTATTGATGATTGGTTGTAAGTCAACCTTTCAGACCAGCTATCCTAGTAGCATGGACACGAGCAGTCTTTAGGCTAAACTCTAGAGGGCGTGTTAAGCCAGCTGTTTTACCATCACATATACCCCTTGAACACCAAGTGAAAGGAGACCACACAAGTTGTTATAAAAATATAGGATATTTATTAATAACAGTTCTACCCTGAACTCTTTATGAGTCAGGGAGCTAAGCACAATACAAAACTCTTACGAAATAATTTACACAAATGCCCGAGGGGCACGAAAAACCATATACTACAAAAGTGGAATGCGAAATACTAGCAGGTAAGTAACAAGATCCAGAGGCTTCAGGATCGCTAGAACTACACTACTGAACCTTAAGATTACGAGCAGGAGGCCTAGGGAGATCGGGTGCAGAGTGTGCACTCTCACGCGGGATGCGGGACAAAGTCTATGGATGCTAGAGTTCGTAAAGTTAGTGTTATCGGACGAATCCGACTAGTTAGGCTGAAAACGAAAAAGGATCTGGACACTTAGATAGTGAACCTACGTTGGAGCACCGAAATGCTCGAGTTACCTAGCCCAGGGGCTGCGGCTGCATAGGGTTCAAAAGATGTCGGGAATCCTCGTTACAGTCTATGGAGCCTGAAAGAAGAAGTTGCTGGCAGGCGACCAGTGATGAAGTTCGATGGGATCCAAGCCTGGGTCGGAGTTGAAGATGACCTGAAAGCAGAGGGGACTCAGTTCTTGATCACTAGCCAGTGATCAGATGGGCACCAGGATGGCACCGGATGAGGGCACCTCGACCAGGTGAGTGGGCGAAGCTTGGCTCTGCAGTCTCTCGAACCAGGAGGTGTTGTCGGCGACCAGGATGGAGGGGCAAGCTGTCCCACGAGGGTGTCTGCTGTCGGCGCTGCTGAAACCAGGATTGGAGCAACAAGCCTTGGCAAAGGCAAGCCCACGCGATGGACTCAAGATGGCGTCTGGAGTGGACCGGGAGGGTCCAGGGTGCTCCTCTGTTGGAGGGGAGCAAGGGCCAGTCTGGAGCAACCAGACCAGTGGTGAAATCGTCGTGGTACGTCGTCAAGAGGGTCACTAGCCAACGGGCAAGTGACCGGACAACGTGGAAAGCAGCAAAGAAGCAGAAGGGCCCCACGCAGATCTCGTGGATGCTGGGAGGCTGGACTTCGGTGCTGGAGCTGCTTAGGGTTAGGGCTTCTCAAACCCCAGTGCACTTACTCGAGGGTCTCTTGGGGGTCGTGCTGGAGAAGCGTTGTGCAGGTCTTGAAGATGGCCGGTCCCACGGGTCTCGTCGCACCCACGAATCTCAGCTGTGCTGGATGATGTAGGTAGAGGTCAGAGATGGCAGGGAATCCGGGTCTCGTCGAGCTGGGCAGTCTGGATCCAGAGGATGGACTTACAGCAAACCGCAAGAGCTTTGATGGTGCCTGCTGGTGCAGGGTGGCTACTCCTTAGCCACAAGGGAGAGTCTTCAGAAGAGTCAAGAGTTCCTTTCGTGGAAAGTAGTTTCAAGATTCAAGATTATCTAATTTGGGAAGGGGCCTGCTCCTATCTTTATACTGAGAAAAGGGGCTGGCACGCGACTAAGTCCTGCCCTATGGGTGGGACTAGGAGGGGGTGGTTACACTCCTCTCCTTTGTCCGGTCTCTCCCCAGCTCAGGGGCTGGTGTGCCCCAGGAACTGGTTTGAGCCGGCATATGCACAGTGAGCACCGGGGTGCCACTTGCAGTCACCTTCCTTTCAGCCCTGCCTACCTGGAATACACAAAATCCTGTCTGGGATGGTGCTGGCACCGCCCCTGACAGGAAACCCTTTGTCCATGCCTACGTTGCTGGAAGGACTCCCAGCAGCAGGAGGGCAGACTTGTGTCTCGGTGGCAGCATCCATTTTGTGGAGCTGAGGCTATGTCTGACTTTAACCGGGGTTCACAGTTACATACATGTCGTGTCCCTCTAGAAGGGTGGAATGCTAACCCCGTCGCCAGAATTGGCGAGGGGTTAGTATTCCAATTCGTATGACACCTTACTCGACATGTTTTGATAAAGCTATACCAAAGTTAGCATTTAACCATGAGGATTATAATGCACTTAAGAGTATATGGTATAGCGTTATCATGGAACAGCTATTTGGACTTGGTTCCGCAAGCTGCAAACGGGCTCGGCTCATGCCAGAGCACCATCTCACATAATTCCAAGCACTCTGCCTTCAGGATTGATAAGGCCTGCCATAGGAGTGACTGATAGGAATATATGTGTCCATTTTAGGGTTAGATATAGGAATACTATATCTAAAGCAAAGGGTGTTTACACCACCTTGCCCCATCTGTCGTGCAGCCAGTTGTGTCTGTTTGGGTGGCCAGCCAGGGGTGGCATAATACATGCTTCAGCCCCTGGTAGGCCCTGGGTACACCTATGCCCTGGATACCTAAGGTATGCTGTACAGGGACTGATAAGGTGGCCCAGTACCAATTGGTAAAATGCACCTAAGGTACATGGTTGTAATTTAGAGAGAGAACAGCTAGGCTGTGGGTCTGATTAGCAGGCCCACAGCCAGGGAAAGTCGTAAATCAGTGAAGCAAAAAGCAAAAATCTGGGGTGGCCATGGGATTGCAGACCCCACTCTCCTACAGGTAGTTTTTAGCAACCCCCCTAGTAAAGAGTTCCAGACAGTGCTTAATTTGAGCCGCTGTTTGCAGGTGGGGCTTTCATTTTTGGAGACCAGCACAAATTTTTACTCATAAGACTTTGACCCTGAGCAAAAGAGGGCAAACAAAATAGGGGGAGGGAAGGAGGAATAGAAAGCCAGAAAAAAACGTAACAACGGAAAAAAGCAAGAACCTTTAAGAGTGAGATAAAGTTGCAGGAAGTTTCTGGTGGTGGATTAAAGAGGCATGCGGTGGCATCAAGACTACACAGCTTTGGTATTTAGAACACCGACATCCAATAGCGCCAGTCAGAAACTTCAAAGCAAAACATTGGCCCTCAGCGCTTATTGGTGCATATTATTAAGACAGGCGAAAAAATGATCGCCGTTTTAGCGGCAGAAAACTGCCCCTAAAACGGCTATAATGGACTTGATAATATGCTCTATGGAATTGCAATTGAAAGCCATGTTAGATGTGAAGGACATATAACATGGGCTATAATTGGAATTCCATAGAGCATATTATCAAGCCCATTATCGCCGTTTTAGCTGCAGTTTTCTGCCGCAAAAACGGCGATAATTTTATCGCCTGTCTTGATAATATGCCCCATTATTTTACAAATTAAACACTGGTCCTGACAGTGGTGGCCTCACTTTGAAGAAATCTCTTGCTTCTTCTTGTACACTTGCAGGGAACCGCAAAAGGGAAGTGCGAAACACATCAGGTTATTGTCTTTAGGACAGTAGTAAATATACTGCTCAGGAGAGTGAATCAACCTTGATGATAGATTTGCAAGATCATACTGGTGGTCTTTGTTTTTCATTTCTTATCTTTCGCTTCCTCTCATTTTCTCTCTTTTCTACCCCTGTCTCTCTTAATGTGGATCAAAGTCTAATAGTGTGAAATAAGTCCTGGGTGGCTATTCTCAAAGGTAACTTTACACATGAATAAGTCTGCATGTGTAAAGTTACTCTTACACTTCTGAGTAACTTTTTGACTTTTGGCTAGTCACCATTTACGAGTGTAAAGTTACTCAGAAGTGTGGAGTTTTGTATCCCCACCCCTGAAACACAGGATGAAGTCAGTAAAAACGTCAAATATGCTTTACAACCATAATTTATGTTCTGCATCCTTCACGGAGACCACTGCAATCAGGGAGAGTTCTCTCCATGGCAAAGTATGGGGAACTTAATAAAAGTTCAATAATCTTTTTTTTTTATTTTGGTTAAATGTTTAAGTTAATTAATTTTATATATGTATTTTAAATATAGGATATTTTTTTAACGGTGCCTGATTATTAAATACTTTTAAATTACATTTTTGAAAGATTTGTGTTCAAAATTAAACCCAGCTTAAAGTAAAATGTTGATATTTATTATGTATTTATAGTTACTAAAAGTTATGTATAAATGTTATTAATTTAATTTAGTTCATTTTATAAAAAAAATAAAGTTACATTGACTTATAAATCGGAAAAAGTTCATTAAATTATTTTAAACCAAAATAATATTTATAAATATATTTCTTTTTATTAAAATACTTTTCCATATATTAAAAAATATATATTTTACCATTACTACTCATAGTGTTCCATTTTGATCCCTACTGTCAACATTTTCTATTGGAGGGTGTTGCAGAACCAGTGGTTAGCCAAGTGTAGTGCTGTACTTACTCCACCTCTGAGCTGAAGTACATTTACAACTGTTTTGTGTCTTTTTAGGACGAGCCTAAGGGCAGCGCGCATGCGCTGCCCACTCTGCAAGGCATGCTGTATTAGGGTATGTTCTTGAAGCATCTCCCACTCACCACCCATATTTATTATTGTCTTATGTCATTGCCCTTCATAAATGCTGGCTTCTGATTCGTAAGTAGGCTTGTTAGTCCCTCCTTGGAACCGCCTTGTTTCCGTTTGTTACCGCCCATAAGGATTGGACCTTTTGCAGGTAATGTTACACAGTTGGCTTTATCTTGGCTGTGAGCACTATTTTGTTTGCTGAATATCTCTGGAAACTCCAGTGGAGCACAGGCTGAGAAGACCACACGCGTGAGGAATCTATTGTTAAAAAGTATTCATCATTATGAAGCTGTGTTCTGACAAATTGTGTCTATCATGTAGATGTGCAATAGGTCTGGCGTAAATTAAAGACCTATTGCATTGCAAATGCTTGTTTTTTGAAAAGTCATATCTTGTGCTTCTTTAACACCTCTGCAACTTCCTGTGGCATCTGTCTCAGAAGCACCAGACTATAAATCCTCTGGCGTCACAATTCGCTGCACAACATGAGTGTAGTGTATCTCGTGCTCCCTTTAACAGCGGCGGTAACAGATTTTTATGTGTAGAGTGAGAGGTTTACGGGTGCTAGTTAGCGGGACTTCAGGAAGATGTCATAAGTGGGTTCGCGTTCAGTGGTGTGCTCGGACACTCAGGACCGGGAGGAGTACGACATTGAGGAGAAGCAGTTGCACGTCTATTACTGTCTGTGCAGGCAGATGGTGCTGGTTCTGGGTGAGTGTCAACGCCGGGCTGGTGCCTCGAGTCGTGGTCACTCTGCTGGATGCCTGGGAACCGTGCTAGGGGAGACACGTTGAAGTATGGGAGGTCAGTGTATAAACGCAGACTCTGCATCCCAAAGGCCACTAACTGTCCATCCGTACACAGAGACGCAGAATGGTTCATGGCTAAGCTGTAATGTGGCCCATGTCATCTGTAATACTTTCAACTTATCCAAGATCTTTACCAGGGCACAAGTCCTAAATAAAGAAGTGGGGGGACGCTCAGAGACGGAAGTGACGTCACGACAGGAAGTGACGTCACGGAAGGTAAAAAACCTAGAAGTGGGGGGACGCACAAATACGTGAAGTGACGGCACTACCGGAAGTGACGTCACGAAAGGTAAAAAAACTAGAAGTGGGGGGACGCTCATGCTTGGAGGGGGCTATCTTTCGTGTGAAGGGGGCTTGCGGCCTCGCCGGCGTGTCGCATTCCGCCTGTGCAAACCCCAACCAGTTCAAAATTCAGTTAAAAAATAAATAATAATTTACAAAACGGCAACGAGTGCCTAATATTGCAGAAACCTTTCATATATCATTCTACAGAGCTCATCTGAAAGTGATGCAATGACCTACTAAGAATGTTCGTAATTGAGAAAAGTCTTAATTAGTAGACAAAGTTTACAACAGCCCAACTTTTGCCCAGTGCACTTGGGTAAAACTAGATGGCGGAAAAGTGAGAAAAAAAACATGAGCCTTGCAAGGCATACACTGATGTCTAATGCAGTTGCTTTTACCCATTGAGCTAGCTACCTAGACAGTTTACCCCGAAGAGGAGGAGCGCGAGAGAGGTCGGGCGAGGCTCGGAATCGCACTCGAGGAGCTTTTGGAGGGGCTGTTTGTGCTTTTGTAACCTGACTCCAGCCATGACGTATCACTGAATGGGCTTGCCGGGGGTGCCTGTGTCGGTAATGGCTCACTTGCTGGAGTGGAGGCGCCCTGCCTGGGGCCTTAATTATACTGTCTTTGGGAACTGTTGGCTCAGCACATGACCCGGAGCCGTAGACAGCGCTAGCGCCAGCTCAGCACAGCTTTTACACAGGGGGGACGGCGTCCACCCGGTAAGACCCCTTAAAATAAGTGGGGGGACGCCGTCCACCCGCGTGGTACCCCGACTCGAGCCCTGATCTTTACACAATGCCTGCTTTAGACTTCTAACCAGAAACTTGGAGCTAATAGTTGAAGAAAGATTGAGCTTAAAAACCAATAAGTGGATCATTTTGGGACGCATAAACTAGAGATACTTGGCCATCATGCAGTGACCACAACTTTTATATCTTATGTGCGAGTACATTTTCTCAGAATGTATATTACTTCTCAGCTTCAGAATGGCTTGATTAATGCAGTGTTCTCTCGTTATGGAACGCTGTCACTGTGTATTTGCCAGTTATACATAGTAGTCATGTTATCTTGTCTGGGATCTATAGAGTTCTTTTGCGATAGTCTTGCAGTACAGATGGAGTTTGTGTCCATTTAAACAACCGGTAGGTAGGTGCTCTTGTTACAGAGCAGATTGAAATTATAACTTGAGCTGCGGGAAGCTTAACACCACTCAGTGTATCATGGCATCAGCACATCCCTAAAGGCTCTTCGCCCTTAGCAGCACATGAATATCATGGCTTACAGCGATTGTTGCTGTGCCTGGGTGATCGTCTCATTCCACAGTCAGTAGCTGGTGAGTGGCAAGGGGAGAGGTGTTTTTTTAATGGAGTTTTATATAGCACAAACTTGATTCGAAGGAATCGGGTATCAGAGCACTTTACACGAGCACCAGTTGTATTACATGAGGACACATTCATTTTTGTTAGGCATGGAGAGATTAAGGGCCCGGTTTCGGTCGGTCGGTAACGGCCGAAAATCGGTATTTTCGGCCGTTACCGATCGGAATAGAGACAACGGGATGTAGGAGGCCGAAATCCGGCGAAATCGGCGATTTTACCGATTCGGAAAGTCACCGAGTCGGTAGGATTCCGATTTGGAAAAAAGTAGGAATGGGAAAAAATCTCCGAATCGGTAGAATACCTATTCGGAGATTTTTTCGATTCCTACTTTTTTCCGATTCGGAATCCTACCGACTCGGTGACTTTCCGAATCGGTAAAATCGCCGATTTGGTATAAATTCCGAATCGGTGAAAATCCGATTCGATGCGAAAAGCTTAAGATTGAGATGTAGGTAAGCACTGAAATACCGATTTTGCTTCAAAATCGGTATTTCAGAGTCGGAAATTACCATGGATTGGAATCAGGTGGTAACAAGGTGCAACCTATAAAAAAGGACCCAAAATGCAGTTCTACTTGCAACATGGCAGCTTTCTATGTCATAGCAAGATGGCTACGGCTACAGCAGGAAGGAGAGAGGGAATGGCTGAGACAGGAGCAGGTCTACAGGCAGAGGGTGACCCTGTGCATGCTGACAGATCCAGAGATCCTACAGAGGTACAGGCTGGAGGCAGAGACCATCAGAGACCTCATCAGGGACCTCCAACCCCTGTTGCAGCACCCCACCCCAAGGGCACACGCAATCCCTGTGCAGGTGCAGGTGCTATGCTGCCTACACCTGCTGGCGTCTGGCAGCTATCAAAGTGTAGTTGCTGTGGCAGGAGGGGTGACCCAGAGCAGCCTGTCAAGGTTCTTCCACAAGTTCCTTGATGCCATGATCCAGAGGATGGACCACTACATTTCCTTCCCTTCCACCCATGCAGAACTGGCACAGACAAAAGCTGAATTCTATCAGATGGCAAGATTCCCCCACATCATTGGCTGCATAGATGGCACACACATACCGATTTGCCCCCCTGCTGACACGGAATACGTATACCGCAATCGGAAGTCACGGCACACCATAAATGTGCAAGTGATATGCAATGCCAAGTGTGTGATCACTGACCTGGTTGCAAAGTTTCCGGGGAGTACCCACGACTCCTATATCTTCCAGAGTAGCGGAATTTATGCACGGCTGATGGCAGGGGAATTTGGCGAAGGATACCTCCTAGGTAAGACACAGTGTCAGACCCCCATAACCAAAATTGCAGTGTGAAGTACATGTATGCATGTGAGTAATGTTACCCCTTCTCCTTCTAGGTGACAGTGCATATGCCCTACGCTCGTTCATTCTCACCCCTTACCTCAACCCCTCAACACCCAGCCAAAGGAGGTACAACCGTGCCCACAAAAGCACGAGGAACGTAGTGGAAAGGACCTTTGGCATCTGGAAGAGCAGGTTCAGATGTCTGCACAAGAGCGGAGGTGCAAGGCAATATACCCCCATCACCTGCTGCAAGATTATTGCTGTCTGTGCAATGTTGCACAACCTTGCAGTCAGGAAAGGCACTGAGGTAGAGTTATCAGACTATGAGGACCCTGACGATGACAATGCTGTGCCACTACCACTACCTGCTGGAGTCTCTGCACCAACTGACGGCAGATACAGGCGTCAGGAGATCACAGACAACTATTTCTGAGTGAGTACAGATGCACAAACAGGTCAATGTATGTTTTCAGAAATTAAATTTCATAATGTTGCATCAACGTTACTGCACTGATGTGCAACAAAAGAAAAGTGAAACAAGAAGGGGTAGGAATGTCCAATGTCCGGGTTGCCTCACCCGCAGTGGCAGTCTTATTTTCTGCTGCGCTTAGCAGGCCCACTAGGATGAGCCTCACCCCCTTCTGAATGCCCTGCAGCCTCAGCTGAGCGCCTGCTGCTCCGGCGCGGCTCTGACGCAGCGCTGGCTGGGCTGCTGCGGCTGCTGCTGTCCCCAGCCTCGCCCAGGACGGGATTCACTACGGTGTTGGAGATGAGTAGTGTCTCCATGGCGGTTGTAATACGGCCCATGCCCCTAGTGACCTCGGACATGTTCTGTGTGAGGCTGGCCTCCATGTTTGCCCCACGTTGGCATAGCTGGGCAGTCGCAGCTGCAAGGCGGTTGAGTGACCTGTTCTGTACTCGTGCATCCCTGCGACGACTCAGCTCATGGTCATCCAACCTGTTGCAGAGCTGGGTGATGGCAGTGGTCATTCGGCCAATAGATGTCGCTATTTCCTTGTTGCTGTCAACGAAGGTCTTGAAGCCCTGTGTCATCTCACCCATCTGCAGGTTGTGCAGGCGCAACTGGCGATGGCAGGCCAGGATGGATTTCGCCTGCATCCTCTGTATCGTGACCATGCTGGTCTCCAGCCCTGCGAAGACGCTGCCTCCCGGTGCTGGTATTGGGCTGCTGGTTGCACGTGGCCTACGTGGAACTCTGCTGCCCTGCTGTGTGTGCTCTGGTGACGCTGGTGTAACGGGGTCTTGTGCAAGAGCCTGACCCGCTGCCCCCTCCATGATGACTAATGGAGCTACTATTCTCCTCCGGGCCGGGGAAGTGGCAGGTGCAGGGTGGCTCTGTGGTGGTGTGTTCTCCGGGGAGAATAGCAATGAGGGCGACTGAGACTGAGACAGTCGGGGGGAGTGCGGAGTTGTGAGGGAATGTCCAGTGTCCTCCTCATTTGCCAGGGCACAGCTGTTGTCCTCCTCCTCCTGTGCTGCTGCACTGGTGCTTGCCACCGCCGCACTGGCTGTTGGTGCTGGAGCTGGTGCTGGAGCTGATGCTGCTCCCCCGCCTGATGGTGCCCCTAGGTATAAAGAAGCATTTGTCAAGTGGGTGCTAATGTGTTCCAGTCACTACTATTAAAGCATTGCACATCTCATTACAAACACGTTGATGCTGTATTACTGTTATTTATCTTAAGCTTCTGCTGTGGCATTTTTGGGTACTTTTGCTGAGTACATTTAGCAAGATGCATTGCTCATGTCTGTTGCTAGCAGTACTGGCCTGGGGTTTGGCTGTGCATTGGGTCTGTAGGGGAGGTGTCTGGTATGGTGTGTCAAGTTGCGCATGCTTCTTACCTGTAGCTGTAGCTCGGAGTGAGCTATCCAGGTCCCCAATTCCCACGACACTGGCCCTCTCGATGGTGGTCGCCACTAGTTCCTCCAGCTGAGTGAGGGGTGGCGCACGGTTTGTTCCTCCTCCAGTGAGTCCAGCCTGCTTGTGCAGGTCGGCCAGTTTGCGCTTGGTCACGCCTCGGATGTCATAAAACCTCTTCTTGAGGTCGTCTAGGCTCCTGTGGGTGACACCAACTGCATTCACTTTCTCCCCGATGTCGATCCACAGCCTCCTCTTGGTGCTCTCCGGGACAGTGAGGGACAGCCTTCCATATAGCTGGGTGTGCACCCTCACCACCTCCTCCACCAAAGTTTGCAGCTCCATGGTGCTGAATTTCGGATTGCGCTTACGCGCTGCCTTCTGGCTCTCTGTGCTGGTATCCATGTCTCACAGGGATCCTGCTCACAATGCTGCTCTCTCTGTGTTTGCTCAGCTCAGGCAGCTTTCCAGAAAGTTCTGATGAGTTGCACCTGCCTGGGTTGCCACACCCTGTGGGGGAGGGTGCTTACAGCTCATTGGCTGATGTCTTCAGTGTCACTCAACCTGCTCGGCAAAACGGCATTCTCCGAATCGGTATTTTCCGATTTGGTATTTTCCGAATATGTTCGGTAAATACCGATTCGGAATGTATAATGCCTTCCTATTGGCCTTTCGGCCCATGGGGCGTATTTATATTTCCGATTCGGCGTTTACCGATTCGGTTGGTTCCGCATTTTTTTTTTACCGATTCGGACGTGTCCGACCCGGCCTATACCGAATCGGTCCTTGGCGATTCGGTACGTATCGCCTCTCGATACCGAATGCTACCGATTCGGTATTTTTCCGATGATTTTTTCCTACATATCATTTTCCGATTTTGAAATACCGATTCGGTACGGATCGGTATTTTAAAATCGGTAAATGCGTTTTACCTACATCGGGCCCTTAGTGATTTGCCCAGAATCACAGGATGTTGTGCGTCCTTGCCGAGACTCAAACCCGGTTCCCCAGATTTGAGGTTGACCGACCTAGCCGTTAGGCCAGCACCTGTCCACAAGGTATTATTTGTGTGCCCCTAAGAGTAAGCATGTGTGCATGTCCTTGTCACCCTCTGTGAGCAGCAAATGTATGGATGTCTGTGGGTATTAGATGGGGCGCATCCCTGGCATAATTTTTACGTAATGTAATGTGGTTATCTTGAGCACTCTGTGTTCTGGTGACCACTGCTGAAATAATGATGTTATTGGCATATAGTGGTCATCACAGTACTCATTGGCATAATCATGGCCATATCAAAATGCCTTGAAACATTGTCTTTGGCATATTGAGGTCAATAGAATAATAGCGCCCATGGCATTTTTGTAGGCTTACTTGACGTATCGTGCTATCCTTGGCATTATGTTGGTCAACCCTGGCGGAAAGGTGGCCATGACATATTGTACCATCTTAATAATATGGTAGCCATCCTTGCGAAATAATGACATCTCATGTGTAGCACCCACACATATTTCAATTTTTCATTGTAGAAATAATACCCAACATTCATAAGCTTTCTATGGCAGACTGCGTTCGCTGTTACAGTTTCCATGTCAGTTAAAAAGGTTATTAGTATTCAGTGTTGCATACTGTATGTAAAATTAGAAACTTTGTCAGTTTGGTCCTGAGATCCATGTTCATTTGTTACTGTTTATCAATATGGAAAGGGTTCTAAAACAATGTTCAAATTATCAATTTGGAAAGGGTTCTAAAATAATGTTCAAATTATCAATTTGGAAAGGGTTCTAAAACAATTTTCAAATAATATGAGGTCCATCATTCCATAGAAAGAACAACAGTTTACAAACAGAGGAAGTTTCCAATCTACCCAGAATGGGCCTTCCAGCAAATTCACCCCAATAGTAGACTCATAAGGATAACAAAGAGCCCCAGAGCAACATACACAGATCTACAGGCCCATTTGAATGCGATAGTCACTTAAGTTTCATTATTCTAGCATTTAGAATAAAAACTAACCAAGTACAGCTTGTGTGGAGGCATAGCTATGAGAAAATCAGTTCTCTGAAAAAGAGAATTGCCTCATGGCTTGTTTTTTTTAATATCATCCACACAAAGTCCAATGCAATTGAAACAATGTGGACAGTTAGCATTGCACAATGACATGATTAGCGAAGAACAAACATTGCATATTACCACAAGAATCTCATATGCGCCATCAAGCATGAAATCGAAGTGTTGATGATTTGGGTCACCTTTGGAGCGGCGGGAGCTGAAACCCCTACAGTCATTAAGTACACCATGAATTCCTCACTTTACCAATGTATTCTAAAGGAAAATGAGATGGCTCTCCAACTGCCAAAGCTCAACAAAAAGTGGATCATGCCAGGTGACAAGTATCCAATGTGCACCTGCAAATCTATAAGTTCATGGCTGAAAATAAAAGATTCAGAATTTTGGACTAACAACGTCTAAAGTCCAAAACTCAGCCCAGTTGAGATGCTGTGGCAGGAGCTGTCCATTAAAAAAACACATTCAAAGATCATGATCTTAACCCCTTCCATGCTGATGACGAGCTCAGCTCGTCATCAGCTTTACCTAACCTGTGCGGATGACAAGGTGAACTCGTCACTCAACATGTTGATTTTGAAATCTCAGCGCACAGCGGGAAAACCGCTAGCGTCCAAGTGGTTAAGCAGTTGTATTAGGAGCAGAGGGTTAGAATTCCACACAGGTGATGTGAGTGATTTTTGAACTCATACAAGAACATTTTACTTTGTTGTTACTGGTAATAGAGGACACACATTACAGCAGCTAACTCTTGTCAGTATCGCTGGTTCCCCCTACTTGAGCTTGCTCAGCAGCCTGCTCACTTGTCTTCCATTTTAAACCTGCAAGTCTCAGGTTGCTTAGACCTATTGGCTTTTCACCCAGGAAAATGTGCTGCATGGCTAAACACTTAGAAAGCCAAAAGGCGAAATCTACTGGCTATGCTAATGCTTGTTTGGCTGTAGTAACTATAGAAGTTCAGTTTGTGAACTTACTCTTTTGTGAGTGGGTGCATGTCCCTTCGTAAACCACTCTCTAGCCCTCCTTAAACCCATCATCACTCCTCCACAAACCCCTCCCATTAGTCATACAAATTTCCCATTTTCTAGCCACTCAAACCTGTCCCTCCCACATTTACTAATAAAACATGTACCTACCTGTATGGAGATTTCTGCAGTTGGGGCTGAGCTATCCCGTGGAGATCTCCGCACATAAAATAGGGCAGGCGAAGGAGTATATCTCTGCACGTAGGTTAGTGGATAGCGTTTTGTAATAGGCTTGTCGTACCACTGTAGTGCTATTACACCTAATACAAAATGCAGTTTGTAAAAGTCGCCTCGGTACGTGGTGTTTGTGGTGGGCATATTCTTAAAGGGACACATTTGCATATACTTTTAGTGAGCAACTCCCAAGGAACCTGATAATTATGGTGACCAACCATCCATAAATTTCACGGACCATCCGTTATTTTAGTATGATGTCTGTGAGGCGTCTGTAATTTGGGGTCCCCAAATTACAGACCTCATACTAAAATCAAACTGGGGAATTTCAGGAAGGTATGCTGTTCCCCTGCAAGACACCATGAGTTTAAAGGGTTCCACTTGAGGCCTCTCGCACTTATCGTTTAATCTATAGACTGAGGCTGCCTGCAGCAGCCCCTCCCAGACCTCGCAAAGACTGTGGGCAGGGCCATTGTCATTTTGAGACTGCAGACGATTATCACAGAAAGAAGGACAATGCTCCATATTATAGTGACTGCATGTGGTGTGCCTTCTCCTGCACAAATCTTGATTGCAGAAAGGGCCTGATGTCCCTTTGTAAAGCTGCGTGCGTGAAGTGCACAATTGTCCCAACCTTATATAAACTTATTTTGACTTGCACTTATTTTGGTTGTCTGTTTACTGATATACTATTGTGTGACCTCCTTGAATATGTCTGTAAAACTTAGGTTTTGTCCCGAATTTTTTTCCTGAATTTTGACCTGTCCTGAATTTTTGTCCTGAATTTTGACCATGCCAGTTGGTCACCCTACTGATAATTACATTTAGCCAACAGAGGTGCCTTCAAGTTTGATGTGTCTTCAATGTGTAACAAGCAAACAGTGAGCGTGGCCGCCTCTTACTCAAAGGTCATTCCAGCCGTGTCCATCTGTCACGCGCAAATCCGGTCCCCGGAAGGACCCGCCTTCGGCTGGAGTCAAGTAAAGGTCAAGGCCGCCTCTCTGCTTTCTCATCAGGTCTCTGGGAAGTTTGAAACATCGCTCCTTCGGGGACACTGAGCTGTGATTGAAAACACTGTCTTTAATGGAGTTGTGTGTGCTTAGGCTCGTGGGAGTTCGCTTGGACAATAATATTAAACTTTAAAGGTCAGCGCCGTGGACGAATGCATTAACATTTTCCAAATCTTCTGTTTTCTATGCTCTCATTAATGCTAGCTAGAGCGACAATTTATAATGAGGATGCAGCAAATGATTGAAAGCCACTGAAAGACACGGCTTTCAGCAGCATCGACCCAGGGTTTCCTGGCCTGACAAAGACTTGCTAAACGTCACTGGTTAAAACATGTTACATGAGCCGCCATGATGCATGTTTGGGGATTATGGCGTGTTGGGCAACTCTGAACATCCGCAATGCAGTGCGGCGCTAAAGAGGCACGCATAAAATCAAGCCTCATAAGACTTTTGATGTCTTCTCAGCTAAATGTTTCTCACAATTCGGACAAACAGATAGGACAGCCCATTCGGGGACATTAAGATGCCAATACTGAGTTTTAAAGCTAACTTCCATTTGGTCAGTGTAAAGTTGGTGTTCACCAATAACACGCTGACTGCAGGTTGTGCTTCATTAGGTATTTATTAATTACAAAACGTAGTTAAACTGAGGAGCGCCGGCCGGCGCTGCCGTTTCTCTCCTGTGCTCGGCGCGCAATGAATCTGCGCGCGCATCGCCGCCAACATGCCCGCCGCACGTCACGTCTACGTGACGTGCATCAACTAGTGCGCACACTACATATCTCCCCCTTTTACCAAACTTTACTGAGTCACTTACAGTTCAGTGTCCAATTCGAAGTCTCGAAATCTGGAGGGCCTTATCACCTGCCTTCCACTCCTTGTAACCCTGACAGGGTTCTCCGGAGTCCCTTGGCTCTGCCTCTCAGTGCCTTCCGCTCCTTCACTCATAGCCCCACCTTCATCCATGCTTCTCTCCAGCCTGTCCATCTCAGTTCCTTGACTTCCGCTCACTTCTTCATCTTCTCGTTCCGTCCCGTCTCTTATTCCGCCTTGCTGCTCACTTGCACCTTGTCTCCTCTCCATAATTGACTCGTCCATATCTTCCCATTCCGTTCCAGGTTGCTCCCAGCCCAAAACCTTGTTGCACCTGGCCATGCGGTCCTGGGACCACACATTCCCATCACTCAGCAGGGCCGCTCGATCATACACCTTCTCAACCTGCATGGGTTTGCTATATTTACTGTCTCCTTTCTTCTGCAGAGTGGCTAGTTTTACTCTTACCCACTCCCCTTTCTCCAGACCTGTTCTTTTCACGTTCCTTCGTTTGTTGTAATGGTTGGTGTAGATGGTTTGTGCCCTTTCTAAGTTGGCTCTCACTACTGCGGGGGATCATTCACTGGTGATAACCTTCTCCTTCCAAATCCTGTTATCATGTGTGAAGGGTTCTCGCCCCCTCAATATCTGGAACGGGCTGTACCCCGTGCCAGTGGGGGTAATCCTGTAGGCCCACACCATATTCTCTAGTGCTTTCTCCCAGTCTTTGTTACAGTTGATTGCGGCTTGTATGGCTCCCATCACTACCCTATTAAACCGTTCCACTAAGCCATTTCCGGCTGGATGGTAGATCGCCGTGTGTTTGATGGTGATGCCGTTCCTTTGCATAAATTTGCTCCACTTTTCTGACGTGAACTGGGGGCCGTTATAGCTCAGAATGGACTTGGGGATTCCTTCCCTTGTAAAGGTCTCTGACAGGAACTTTAAGATGTTCTCTGTGTCCATAGTCTCATCCACCCTTAGCTCTGGCCACTTGGAGTATCGATCCATTAGAACACACACATACTTTTGTATGCCCAGGTCGTCTAGGACAGGTCCTAAAATGTCTATAGATAGCTCTTCCCACGGGTTCAAGGGGGGGTCGAACTTCCCTAACGCTGGTCGCAGGGGTTTTAGGGTCTTGTCAGCTCCTTGGCATTGTGGACACTCTCTGACATGCCTTTCGGCCCTTATGTCCATGCCTGGCCACCAGTAGTTTTGTTTGGCTCTTGTCTTCAGTTTTCCTATGCCTAAGTGGCCCTCATGTAGCAGGTCCAAGAGCTTGGTGATGAGGTTCCTTGGGGGGATCACCTTGTCTCCTCTGTAGATGAATACCCCCTTGTCTCCTACCGACAATTCTTCCCGCACTTCGTAGTATGGCCTGAGACTCCCTTTCACATTTCTTTTGTCTGGCCATCCTTGTACGATATGCATCTTCACTTCCTTCATGTCGGTGTCCTCCTCGTATGCCTCTGCCCATTCTTGTTGGCTGATTAACTTCTCCTGGTCTTCTATGAGAGCTACCAACTCCCCTCTGCCTGCAGGGTCTTCCTCTCCGGGCTCCATGGCGGCTGCCCTACTCAGGTAATCCGCTACTCGGTTCCGGTTCCCAGGGATGTACTCCACGTCATACCTGAACTCGAGTAACTTTAGAGACATTTTGGATATCCTGGGTGTGGCGCTGGCGTGCCCGCTCGATGTTAGTACTTTTACCAACGGCTTGTGATCTGTTTTGAGTAGAAATCGGGTACCCCAAAGGAATTGCCGAAATCTCGTCATGGCCCATACCACCGCCAGCATCTCCTTCTCAATCACGCTGTATTTGCTTTCTGTGTCCGTCAATGCTCGGGACGCAAAGCTGATTGTCTCCATTTCTCCTCTTCCTCGGTCTTGCATGAGCACAGCGCCCAGGCCCTTGTCGCTGGCATCAGTCGTGAGCACAGTGGTGCCTTGGGGATCGTAACCTTTGAGAGGTACGGCTCCTTTGACGTCCCTTTTGATGGTTTCGAACTCTGCTTGAGCGTCTGGTGTCCACTGGAACGCAGTGCTCTCCCTGGTCAGCAGCCTCATGTTGTGGGTCTTTGAAGCAAAGTGTACCACGAACTTGCTGTAGTACTCCGCCATCCCCAAGAACGACCTGACCTCTTCCTTGTTCTTGGGGGGCGGTGCTTCAGCGATGGCTTTAACGTTTTCCGCCTTAGGTGTGACACCCTGTTGTCCGATTTCGTGGCCTAGGTACGTTACCGATTGCAGGCCCAATCGGCACTTTGTCCACTCTGCTGTAAGGCCTTTGTTTTCCAACGTTTGCAGCACCTTTTCCAGCTTCTGATCGTGATCCAGCCTGTCACACCCCATTACCAGGATGTCGTCCTGGAAATACTGGACGCCCTTGCAGTCTCTGAACAGTTGGTGCATCATTTTCTGAAAGACTGCAGCTGCCGAGGCCAGCCCAAACGGCATGCGACAGAACTGGTAGCACCCAAACGGAGTGATGAAGGATGTAAGGCTTTTGCTGTCCGGATGAAGTGCTATTTGGTGGTAGGCCGAGGTCAAGTCGATAGTGGAGTACCACCTTACTCCTCTGGTCTTGGCCAACATCTCCTCGATTCTGGGGAGGGGAAATTTCTCTACTACAATGTTTTTATTCAGTTCTCTCAGGTCCACACAGAGCCTGACCTTCCCATTGGGCTTCATTACAACCACTAAGGGCGCCAGCCATTCGGCGCAGGTGATCGGTTCTATTATACCCTTCTTTTCCAATTCTTGGAGTTCCATCTGGACTGCCTCTCTTACCGCAATCGGTACGTTCCTCACCTTGTGAGCTACCGGGATGGCTCCTTCCTTGAGCACGATCTTGTGTTGGAATTTCTCCATTCTTCCCACTGTGCCTCCAAACACTTTCGGGTAGTTCTCCTTCCATTTGTTCAGGTCAGGCCATTCCTCTTGCTCTGTGAGTAGTATTTGCTCCTTCCCTCCTGGATCCAGCTTTATTCCTAGGTCACCCTGGTCTAGCCATCCTAGGATGGAGGGTCCTCTCTCCGCAATGTACAGCTTGCACCATGCTGATCGGCCCCTAAATTCGAACAACAGGCGTCGGAACCCTACCATTGGAATGCGGTCGCCATTGTAGGTGATCGGCCGAATGTCTAGTTTCTCCAACTCTGGGCCCAACTTGGGTCTGAACGCTTCTTCCCACACTGCCCGTTGTACAATGGTGAATGGAGATCCGGTGTCTGCCACCACTGTGATGGTGATCCCGCCCATTGACATGTCCAGGACGGGTTTTGTTGACCTCTTCCCTTCCACGCTCAATACCTGGTCATATATGCATAGGACGGTGACCACCTCTTCCTCTGCAACCTCCTCCTGATCTTCTTCGCCTTGGTCGACACATTTCACCATGCCCTTGTGTTGTTTCTTCCTACACACTTTCTCATAGTGGCCTAAGATGCCACAGTGTAGGCACTTGGCTCGAAACGCCGGACATCTTCTATCATGTGCTTCGTGGGACCAACTCCCGCATCTGTAGCACGTTTTCTTGCCGTCATTGCTTGTCTGCTTCCCTTGTGAACCTGAATTCCCCTGCCATCTGTTGGTTCCTCTGGGTACAGGATTCTTGCTTCTCTGGTCTTTGCGGTGTTCCTCCACCTGTATCCTGTTCACCATGGTTGGGGTAGCTATGTCTTTCTTGGTCGCGTCAGCGCACCTCCGTGCAAGTTCTGCTCTCTTGACAATGACCATGACATCTTTGAGTGTGGTGTCGCCACTTGCCCATAACTTGTCCTGTACGTTCGTGCTAGTAGTGTGCATTACTATCTGGTCCTTGATGAACTCATCTTCCCAAAGTGCGTACCTGCACGTGGCCGCCAGTTTCCTCAAGGCCGCTACATATTCTTCTATGGACTCTCCAGCTCGTTGTTTCCTCTGCTGGAAATTAAATCTGTCGACTGACACACAGATTGTGGGTCGATAACGTTCATCCAGGTCTTCAACTGCGTGGGCATACACGTCGTCATCGGTGCTTTCTCTCTGCTTAGGCACCAGGCTCTTGTAAATCCTGAGTCCCTCCGGTCCCAAGTTCAATAACAGAATGCGTTTCTTCCTTTGTGGAGTGAATTTTTCCTCATTCTCATCCTCCAGGACCCCTATGAAGTTATCTATATATTCTTTCCAGTCCTCCCACTTCATCAGAGGGTCCCCAGGTTTCGGTAGAAATTGCACTGGCGCAATTGCATAGCCTGCTGGTGTGCTCATTTTCACCTCCCTGGTCGCTGTCGCTTTGACGTCTTTGCCGGTGGGACTCCCTGGGGTGCTGTCTTTCGCTGCTTTGTTGGTGTGCTCCTGGGGACTCTCAGTGCTGGTCCCCACCTCCTCCTCTTTGGTAGCCAGCGCTGTTCCTCCCAGACGCGGTGTCGTGGGAAATCTGCACGCTAGGCCTATCTGCTGTGGGGCGTCTGTGCTGCCTCTCTGACCTCTTCGCCGCCTCCGTGGGTGGCGGTGGCTCTGCCACGCTCCTCAATAATTCGTCGTACCTTTGGTGGGTCCTGCCGTGCCCCCCTGAGCCGTCGGCAAGCTGGGCTGTGCGGGGCAGCTCTGTGCCAAGATCTGGGTGGGCTGGAGGCCTGCCTTCCCTGTTGCTGCCCACGTGGAGGGTTTGTTTTTTTTTCCTCTTGTTGACCGGCTGGTACCTCCCGACCTCGTCGCCACTGTAAAGTTGGTGTTCACCAATAACACGCTGACTGCAGGTTGTGCTTCATTAGGTATTTATTAATTACAAAACGTAGTTAAACTGAGGAGCGCCGGCCGGCGCTGCCGTTTCTCTCCTGTGCTCGGCGCGCAATGAATCTGCGTGCGCATCGCCGCCAACATGGCCGCCGCACGTCACGTCTACGTGACGTGCATCAACTAGTGCGCACACTACAGTCAGCCCTTGATAATGTGTCAACATTCAGCGCATGCGCAATAACGCAGGTGTGACGAAAATTATTTTAATACTCCCTCCTGGGACTGTCGTGGTACGCCCTGGGTTTGTTTTATTTATTTATTTATTTATTTATTTATTTAATGCATTTTTATAAAGCGCAAACTTTACCCGAAGGTGTCAGAGCACTGTACAATAGAACCAGTTACGTTACATGAGAGAACTGTTGCAGGAATAGAACAAACACAAATAGCATGCCATAGAGTCGAAGCAACGCAGGCAAAAGGCACACAATCTCAAGCACAGCATGAACAGACTGTACAAGCAAAAGTAAGAATAAATATGACAATTTTACAATGACTAAAGAACTTCCTGGCGAACAATAGCAGGCCATAGAATCAAAAACAACACAGGCAAAAGGAACACAATTTCAAACGCAGCAAGCACAGGATGTACAAACAAAAATATAAATATATGTGACAAAGCATTTTGTGAAAATATTTTACAAGAAAAATAGGTACTCTTCTTCCCAAAGCAAAACGTAACTAGTTTACCTCTGGCTTGTATGTGCTGCGGTACAAAAGGGGGGTGGTGATGGACGGAGCATCTGAACCAATCAAACACCCACACCCAGTCAACAGACTGGGGGTGAGTGCTTGTATTGTCAACGCTCCGTCCATCATTTCCTTTGGTTTTGCTTTGTATGTGCTGCAGCATTCTAACTCTAAGGAGTTCAATTTAAAAAGCAAGTCTGAATAGTTCAGCCTTAATGAGTTTTCAGAATCACAGGGTTCTCACGGGATGGGCAGGGGGGTCTTTAGCACAGGTGGTGCCCGTTGGGACAATCTCCCTGCTATTCCCTCCTAGACCTCCTTCTCCACGGATTTAATCACTAGCAACCTCCAACCGTACCCTTCATCTCTCCATAGCCCCCTTCTCCAATGCATAGCATTTGTTTTATAGCACTACACATACCAGAGACAATGAATCATACATGTGTTAATCAGTATATAGGAAATGTTACATACACCAATGAGGATTACAAGGTGTAGAAATTATATTTCGATCCATAACAATAAGTAGTATATTTTAAAAGTGCTTGGTCTACAGAAGTCAAAACTCAGGGTTTAAAAAGCACCACAGAGCTTGGCTTCGTTAATATGAATGCATTTCTACGCAAGCAAACCTTCTTTGGCAATATTAGGATGATGAAAGAGTGGGGGAAAAACATAATGTTACATGCACCAATGAGGATTACAAGGTGTAGAAATTATATTTCGATCCATAACAATAAGCAGTATATTTTAAAAGTTCTTGGTCTACAGAAGTAAAAACTCAGGGTTTAAAAAGCACCATAGAGCTTGGCTTCGTTAATATGAAGGCATTTCTACACAAGCAAACCGTCTTTGGCAACATTAGGATGATGAAAGAGTGGGGGAAAAACATGTTACATACAAAGAAAACCCGAGTATATATATATTCACTGAAAAAACCATAGGTTATAGACCATATATAGTTAGGAATTAGCATTTACAAAACCTTGAAAATTCACTGAAAAAACCATAGGATATAGACCATATATAGTTAGGAATTAGCATTTATAAAACCTTATTTTACTCACACAAAACCATTGAAATTCGCATATATAGTTAGTTGCACTAACTATATATTTCTGGCACCCGCAATCCACTGCTGATGACGTCACATATTACATCATTCATGACATGGTCAGTGACATCACTGATGACATCACTGATGACATCTCAAATGACATCACTGATGACATCACTGATGACATCTCATTTGACATGACTGATCACATCACTGATGACATCATTCATGTGATAATACGATGAACTTCTTCAGACTCTAATATAACCTTATATACACTCAGTGTAAACAGACACTCACAGACTGTCACTCATCCATGGAGTTACTCACACACCTAGTCAGTCATGCAAAGAATCAATCACACCTCCATTTCCTCAACTATACAGTTATACACACCTTACTTATTCAAACAGATACTAACACATATTTACTCTCTTATACAATCCCTGATACAATTTCATAATGATCCATACAGCCACTCACACATTCACTGGCTCTTATGCACAGTTATTTATATATGTCAACTCTCACATATACTGTGTTTTACATATGTCTTTACTTTGACATGTAGCACTGAGATATCCATTCACTCACCAATACACTCATGCACACAGTCAACCACCCATACAGCTGTTTCCACATGCACTTTTGAACCCATACATCTAGTGAATCAACTGCTCACACATCTATGCACAGAGTCATACACCTCTCAACCACCAACACACACACTCAGTCTCCCATACAAATACTTGGGCAACCAATCAATAACCCATATAGTTACTCATATAGCTACTGATCAACACATGCAGCAGTTTACAGAACAACAGTCATAATGATGCACAAATTAAGACAGTTCAGTCACTAACCCATGCACTCAGTGAGACATATTTAATCACTCACTCATACAGTCAGTCATGCACCTATTAAATCCTTCATCCAGACACTTCTACATCCACTCATTCTTCAATATGTAAGACATATTTAAACTTTACAGAAACATAAAATCACTGGATGTTGTTTTCAGTGATGTCATCAGTGATGTAATTTGAGATGTCATCAGTGATGTCATCAGTGAAGTAATTTGAGATGTCATCAGTGATGTCATCAGTGATGTCACTGACCATGTCATGAATGATGTAATATGTGACGTCATCAGCAGTGGATTGCGGGTGCGCGAAATATATAGTTAGTGCAACTAACTATATATGCGAATTTCAATGGTTTTGTGTGAGTAAAATAAGATTTTCTAAATGCTAATTCCTAACTATATATGGTCTATAACCTATGGTTTTTTCAGTGAATTTTCAAGGTTTTGTAAATGCTAATTCCTAACTATATATGGTCTATAACCTATGGTTTTTTCAGTGAATTTCAATGGTTTTTTAATAGCAAATATTAAAAGCTGTTAAATGTATTCTTCTTTTAAAGGAAAAATATATTTTATTTGTATTTAATATAATTTTTTTATGTATATATATATATATATATATATATATTTTTTAGTTTCGCTACCGGTCCGCGTACCGGGTAGCTTCCCGTTAGCTCATTTTCATGCCGCGACCCGGTCCGCGTACCGGGAAACGTACCGTTTGCACAACTGCCGCGTTCGAGAACAACAGCGTGACGTATCGCGTTGCCGCGTAATGTGTCTTATGACGCGCCACGTTCGCGCACTCGGAAGTGCTCCGGTGCGCTAACGAGGCGCAAAGCGCAGCACACCGGAAGCGCTCCGGGCGCGGAGCGGGATGCGTAACGTAAGCGTAACAGGTCATGTGACCTGTAAATAACACTTTTCATTGGTTTAGAACTTTTCTTTTTCCCAAATGATGAAAACCCCTCCTTCTTTCCTCACTCTGACTTGCATCTTTGTGAGAGGAAGACCTTAGTTATGGCATCTGTAGTAGCTGCAGCTGGTGGACCCCCACCACCACCAAACCACCTAGGAAGGAAGGACCACCTCCACAGTTCCTTCCCAACCCAGAGGAAGAGGAAGAAGAAGAGGAAGAAGACGTAGAGCCGAGGCAGTTCTTACGTGAACAGCCCCGGAAATCCCACCACAAAGACAGTTTTATTTGGCAATTTTATTCATACCCTCAAGGCCAAAAAAAGGTCAATGCCCGACATGTGACATGCCTCATTTGTAAAGGTGTTTTGTCTAGAGGTACAGACAAAAAGTATAGTTATGGTAACTATACTATGCACCGCCATATGCAGAGGTGGCATCCACTCAATTACAGCGTTGCAGAGATGCGTCACCTCCAAGACAACCCACCAACTCCTGTGGCCAGTACATCGGCACATGTAACTCTATCGGGACCAGAGGCGAGGGAGACGGTCCCAAATATCCAACTGAATTTTGTGCACATGAAGATAGTGTGCCTTTATTGTGGTGACCTACTTTCATGTGCGAATATGAGTATCAATTTGATTAATAGAGCATTTGAAAACCACAAGTGCTCAAAACGCCCCAAGAAAACATTTTTTTTTGTGCTCCTTTTGAGCCCTTTCTAATGCCTGTTTTTCGTTATTCCCCCCCAAAAAACCCAAAAAAAACATAAAATTGTTCAAAAAATACAAAAAAAAATGTTCAGAAAAATAAAAAAAAATATAAAACAACAAAAACATTAAAAAAAAGTTCTTTTCAGAACTACCTCCCATTTAAAAAAAATTACTACAATTTTTAGCACTCTTGACTTCATTTTTCTCATGGGTGCGCTTCCCGGTACGCGCACCGGTGAGCGCCCCGTTAGCGCAACACAAAAAAAAAGAAAAAAAAAATACAAGAGAAGGAGAGCATAACAGAAAGAGAAAGAGAGAGTAATGTTAAGAGACAGACAGCAAGAGAGAGCAACACAGATGTACTGTGTAATACATAGTAAAACAGTGTAAAAGATATAACAAAGTGTAAGAGAGAAAATGAAAAAAATATAAGGCTGTGAAACAAAGAAAGAGAGAAGAAGAATACTAAAGCAGAGGCACATGAAGAATGTGAGTGGCTGTAAAGAGTAAAAGGAAAGAGAAAACATGATGTACAAATAAAAGGTAATAACGGAACCAGATTTAAATCACACTGGTAAGGGAGAGAGAGAAAAAAGTAGTGTGCATAACTAAAGAGGGATGAAATAAGATGGATAACATCGAATAAAGTTAAAACACGTGGATTGACAGAGAGAATAAAATAAAAGAAGAAAAGAAGAAGTAACAGAAAGGGAATAATTGAAGCAGCAAAGAAATGTAAATAACGTAGTGTGCTTGAACTTCAGGGAGAAAGCATAATGAACAAGTAGTGAAAGAGTGAAGAGACAGAGACAATTACAGTAAGATAGACGGACTGAGTGAACGGGAATGAAGAACTGTGAGAACAGAGGTACTGAGAAAAGGAGTGGAAGGAGTGCAGTAAGTAAATCACCCACACAACACAACAGCTACCCTATCTCAAAGCACTCTAAAATATTATTTTACTGTTTCTCTTTGTTTTCCCCTTGTTACGCTCCCCGGTGCGCTACCCATAGTAAAAGTAAAGAGGGGTGATAGAGGGAGAAATATTGAATTAGGATAACACATGGTGAGTGACAAAGAGAGAGGACAAAGAGAGTAAAGGAAACAGTACCTGAATGGGCTTGAGTACAACAGCAAAAAAAGATAAGTAATGCAGTGTGTGTGACTCACAGGGAGTTAGTGGGTGTAGGTCGGAGTGTGGGTGTGTAAGGTGTGTCTGTGGGTGTGGTTGTGTGGAGTGTTTTGGTGTGGGTAGAGATGAGAGTGTGTGAAATATGTGTGAGAAGTGTATGAGTGTGGGGTGTATATGTGTTCGATGTATGTGTGTGTATGGAATGTGTGTGTGTTTTTGAGGAGTGTGTGTGGGAGTTTTTTTTGTGTGTATGAGGTGTAGGTGTGGTGTGTGTGTGGGGTGTATGTTACAGGTGTGTGTATGTGTTGGGAGGGGAATGAGGTATATGTGTAGGAGTAAGGTAAATAATTAAGAAAAAGAGAATGAGTAAAGAAGCAAAGGAAGGGAACAGAGGGTAAGTGAAGTAAAGAATAGGGATCAAAAGAAGTTGAATATGAGAGGGTAAATAATGAAAGGGGAGTAAACATGGAGAATAAGAATAAGTGAGAGAAGCAGAGTAAAAACACAGGAGTGAGGTAGATTGAGAAAATGTTAGTGACCTTAAAGCAAAGGGTGATAACAAACTACATTTTTCTAGTCATACTTACCATATAATAAATGTAACTATAATTTTTTTTACTACAGTTGGTATCTGTGAAAGAGAGAAAATAAAATAAGTTATAATTAGTAAAATATGTATTTTAAATTAAAAGATACAAATGAAGAGCTAAAAACATCATAACACTCTATTTAGAAATAAAGTTAGAGTGAAGAACACAGAAAGGGAAATAAACTAAGGTAGAAGGACAAAAAGAGGGAAAAAGAAATAGGAGAACACATTACAAAGAGTAAGGCATATAGATTCACTAAGAAAAAGAGAGAGAAGTACAGAGAAATTAACTGACGGTAAGAAAGATACTAAAACAATGTGAGTTAGCAAAACTAAATCAGGAAACAGAAGTAAGTAAAAAGATAATGACTGAGACAGAAAACAGTCTAATTAAGGATGCATTTAGAAGAATGAGGAATAGAAGATAACTTAGAGTAAGAGAAGAACAGTCATACAGTGAAAGGATGAAGGGAGACAGAATAATATACAACAATTGAAGGAAATGGACTGAGGAAGTTATAACGTAGACACACTAAGAGAAAAACTGAGTGAGGTGGAGTACAATGAGTGAGAAAAGAAAAAGAAGTAAGTCTGCAAAAAAAAGAAAAGAGAGGAGAAGACGACTAAAACAGTGGTACTGAGAGAAAATAATTTGGTGATGAAAGTAAAGAGAAGGACATTGAAAGAAAGGAAATGATGGATAGTAACGGAACCAGAGTAAAAGAAATGGGATGAAGAACGATGAGAGAGGAGCAGTGAAGTTGTTGTAAAAGAAGTGATAGAAGGTAGATAAACACAAGTCAAAATAACACAAGTAGAGTGAGGCACTGAGGACATAGAAGTAGTGAACGAAAAACAGAGAGAAGAGGTCAAAAGTAAAGAGCAAACAAAGATACGCTAAGGAGAGTGGGTGATTTATAGTGATAGAGTGCAATAATACTGCTGAGTGAGTAAACAGGAATTACTAAAAGAGCAAAGGAGGAAAATACGGAAAAGAGAAGAAAAGCAGAAAGACTGAAAGCTGAAAAGTTATGCAAGGGAGAGACAGGATACACACAGTTGAAATGAAAATGAGGGGTTGTCAAAGAAGTGGAGTAAGGGAACGGGGGTTACAGAGAGTGAGAGAAAGACATTATAAGTGAGTAAAAAGAGCTGAAAGAAGATTAAAAAAGGAAAGTAAGTGTCAGTGAATGGGAATACAATTTAATTTACACAATCCAAAGTATAGAATAATTTCTACAACATGTTACATAGTTTATTTTTGCTGTTCTCAGAATATATTGAATTTCACTTAAAGCAGTGAGTTCAAATTACTCATCATATGACAGCGGGAAAAAAAAACACAATCTAAAAGATTGTGTTTTAAAAAACACTCTTACATACTGACAAATGACAAATGTACGCTAATCTTTGATTGACTTACTTTTCCTTGAGGCCAAATAGTATATAATGGAGGTCCTTTTCTTGTTACATAGTATTTTGCTGTTCACTTAGAAATCCATTTCATCGACTTTCTACAAGAAAAGCTCAAAGAACATCTGAAATATTTTCAAAATTTTAATATACTCCTTTTTTTAGTCATGACTCTTTACTCATTCTTGCACCTTTCCATTTGGCCAAATAGTGTCAGATGTATGAGTATATATGAGTACTCCTCCCGTCTTCATAGGCCAATTACCTTTACCTAAATTTTGGCTGTAAAAACACTAGATATGAATTTATAAAGCCAAAATGTAAACGTTGTTTGAAAGTCAAATGATTGTTGTTACATTGGGTCCAACCTTTAGAAGTTTTTAAATAGCATGTGTAATGCCCTGATGTTGTAGAAGGACCGTCATGAAAAATAATAGCTACAGTTGCAAAGGTTTTTCCTGATATCGATAACTGAGAAGCCACAAAAATTTAATAGAAGTTGTCAATTTAGTTCCATCAGGTCTACATCGTTGGAACATTAAAATAACATACTGACCATAATTTTGTAGAAATAATGTGGACAGCATTGCAGACTTACATTGGGTACACACCATATTGTGATACACTGCTTTAACTAGATTATTGAAAGACACTGATTTGCAGTCTGGTAAAGTTAAATATATAAATCTTTCAGAGTCTATTCTACTAGTACTTCATGAAGCACAGTTATCACAGTCATGTTGCCATTGATAAGAAAGGCCAAATAGATTTTTTATATCTACTCCTTCATCTTGTAATACATCAAACATATACATTAAAAATTCCTGACAATCAGGCTGAATATTCTGTGAAAATTGATTTTGACCTGAACATATATCTAGAAGATTTCTAATTTCTGAAACACTTTCTATTTTAGCTCTATCACTACTACATTTGTCTAACACAGAATTCAATAAACAGCACAATGTTTGTTCCCGATTTTCAACAATCTGTCTTTGTAAATTTTGAAGAAAAAAAACAACATTAACTACTACATTAGCATAGCAGTTGACACCAGAACTGTTTTCAAACTGAAATCCAACAACATCTTCAACAGAATCCTTTTTGTTTCTCTTTACAATTACACTTTTATCTACTTTATGCCTTTTTGCTGATACCTCACTGCAATTACTCTCATTTCTTCTTTTTCGGCCTACCACACGTTTTTCAATCAGAGGATATTGAGGCAAATGTGGAGCATACTCTCTTCTTAACCTATTGTATTCTTTTACACAATCTAAATCTGCACAAATCTTTGTTTCATCACACTCAATCAAGTACAATCCTGATAAAGTTTTGACTCGTGATAATGCCACATATGCCATACCCTCTTTAAACACAGAACTTCCAATGTTCACCAAAGCGCTATCTACACTTAAACCTTGAGACTTATGAATTGTCACCACATATGCCAAACAAATAGGAAACTGTTTTCGGCGAACATATAAGTCTTTCACGAGCAAAAATCTAGCTGAACAACGACAAATTTGTTCTATTTCATCAATGTCATCAAATTTAATTTTTAAAATTTCAATTCCATCTCTATTTTTGTAATTCACAAAACCAACAACATAACCCATTGCTCCATTTACCAGACCTCTTTCAACATTTAAATTCCTTCTTAAAATGACACGAAAATTCAAACACACATTCAGAGTCTTTTCAAAACCAGCAGTTTTAGATATAGTCTTCTCTAATGAATCCAATTTTGATTTCAAATTTTCAGACAAAATAATTGTTGCTCCCATATGCTCTATTTTTATCAATAGCTTCCAGTTTCACTATCTCTTCATTTTCTAACTGTAACATTTTGTTGTTGAACATGGAACATTCTTTCAGAGTTGGCAACAAACATATGCCAGATTTCTTCCCGTTAATTTTCTTAAATATGTTCTCTGGAAGAATGTTTTCATTTGGGTACAAATTTGAAATTAATCGTGCATGTAAAGCTTCTTTCCCTTGCTGACTTACTTTTCCGATCCTTACATCCTGTAGAATATTTTTATAATCTTCATCCTTTGCCTGCCGCATATTTTGAAGCAGTTCTGCATATTTAAAGTTTAACCATATATTAACGTTTCCGATGCTCCCTAAGCACTTCCTGGTATCTTCATGAGTGAGTATTTTGAACACAGGTTGTCCTTTTACTGGAGTCAACTGCAGAAGATCTCCAAAAACAATAATATGTTTTCCTCCAAATAAGACATCATAGTCTGTTCTAAGAATTTCTTGCATCCTCAAATGCACAAAAGCAAGCATGATATTTGACACCATGCTTACTTTATCAATGATAAGAAGTTTCATTTTCTTCAGAACTCTCGAAACTTCGGAACACGCATCTCCTGATAGCTTGTGATACTCCAATTTGTTATCATGCTCCACTGGCAGCATCAGTAAACGATGTAAAGTAATCCTTTTAATGTTATGTGCTGCCAGCCCAGTTGGAGCAGTAACAACACAAGACAGCGGTGATTCAGTCCTTTTCTGCAGATAAGTTGCAATGGCTTTAATCAGAAAACTTTTTCCAGTTCCCGCTTCTCCACTCACGTACAGTTGGACAGGCTTAAATGATGTACATGAGCACTCTTTTTTCTCATGTAAATGTAAATGTAAATGTAAATGTACAGGAATTTATATAGCGCAAATCACCGAGCGGTTTCTAAGCGCTTGCTTAGGGAACCCGTCCTGGTATTCCCCTGTGAGATAATCCCGGCAGGGTATTCGCAAGGTGAAAGCCAGGCATCCCGCCGCGAGGGGCCGTTGTGGAGATTAAGCAAGCTATTGCCCAGAGTCGCAGAGTGTGAACCCGTGAAGCGAGTAGGCACCGGAGCGAGAATTGTCAAGTCCATGGACATTTTGGGACTCAAGACCCCGCCGATTCGGGAATTGAACCCTGGTCCCAGGCTGACCTCTGCTTCCAGGTCTGCCTCCTCTAACCAGTGAGCCACACTTCTCCATCTCCAACTTCTCATGACTGAATCCATGTTCAATCTGTTCTGTGACTTCGTCATATATCTGTTTCTGCTCAAGGTTTAGTTGTTTCACAAAATCTTCTAAGTTAACTTCATCATCTTGACCTTGTTCCATAGCTCTTTCCACCTCATCCATGGCAGTAGCAGCTTCATTTTGGATAATTGGTCCTCCTAGTGGATCCTGACTCAATGAAGCAGAACTCTGACTGCCTTGAGAACTGTCTCTCGCAATCTCTGCAGCAATTGTGGCTTCTTGCTCTATTTCTTCATTCAACATTTGTAGATAATTTGGAAAAACAGGACATTCTATGGTATCCTTCGTTGCATTAAAGGAGTCTTCATAACAGAAAAAATCTCCAAGAAGTTCCTCTTCTTCACGCCATGGTTTAAACAGTTGCAAAAGAGCCAAATAATAAAATTCTCTTTTATCTGGATTATCACAACTCAATTTGCGATGATTAATCAAATGACCTTTTTTCTGTTTCACTAGACATCCTTCACATCCAATGACTCCATATATTCCATTATTGATATCTTCTCTGATGTTCCTCTTATAAATATATCTCTGCAGAACTTCATAGAGACAAGCGTTCTCAAGGTGATGACTTCTATTTGGATAGTATGTATCCAACATGTTTGTCTTCAAAATATCTGTACTTTCTGGTTCTTTCTCCATCAAATACTCTATCTCTTGTATAGATTTCAAAACTCGATTTCGTGTTGCAGCAAGACCTAGACTCACCCAAATGATGGTTCTAGATTTGGCATAGAGACTTGCTGACGACAATCGATCAGAACATTCATACGCTCCAATTTCTCGATGCGACAACATCTTCAGACTGTAACTGTATAATTTCTTGCTTAGACTCTTTTCATGTGAAATGTCCTCCCACATTTCCTTTAGTTCTGTCTTTTCTTTTTTTGTGATGTAAGACGTCACATATCGAGCCACAGCAATAGAGTTGTCAGCAACAAATTGAATATCCATGTTAGCATTCCACATGGACAAAATCACTGGGTTGTAGTCGTTGATGTACTTGGACTCTTCGTCTCTTTTTAAATTGTATGTATTTTTTGGTGATTTCCTCATCACAGTATGTCGCAGAGAAGACATCAAATTATTTACTCTTCCTTTAGAAATCACTGGCTGTGGAAAGCTGAAACGACATTTTGTGTAGAACTTGTCCTTGTTTCTGAATTTTCGACAACAGTACTTTCCACAACGATGGGATTGAAAGCGTAAAACTTGTTGCCTTAAACTGTTTTCTTCCGTAGTTTTCGGAACAGCACATGTTGAATACTCTTCAATGAAACTCATCACTGTCTCATCCGAATCTGTTCCAAATTTGGGTGCATCTTTAATCCACAACAACATATGTATGTGAGGAGCACCTCTCGCTTGATACTCCTTTCTCCAAAAGAAATCCAAAACCTCTCCAAGGGGAGGATTTTTTTTGTTGGTAATAAAAGACATCATAGCTTCAAATCTATGATTAAAATATCTGCATACATTCACTGGATCCAAAGAACACAGTTCTCCAGGTGTTTTTAATTCTATATTTTGTATATTAGCATTGGCCTCTCGTAGAAATTGAAGTAAGTCCTCCCATGCATACTCGGCACAGCTAAGAGTGAGGAACCATGTAGGAGTTCCTAAGTTTCTTAGCATACATTTCAATTCCCCATGGCGACGGTACCAATATTCATTTGTATCACGCTGACATGCCATGAGATTGATTAGATGAGATTCTAAAATATTATCTTGCAGATTCACTTTCTCCATAAAGTCCCTCGCCGAAACATTTTGTAGATGTGCTCCACTTTTCAGAATATGGTTTACTGCATAAGAAAGCCCAGACAAGTCACTTTCATACAGTAGATGAAACAAATAGGGAATGCATTGACGAAACCTTGCATCTTCAGCATATAATCTTACAGTTCGATATTCAGATGCAGGAATTTGAAGTGGTCGATCTTCATATAGTCCACCTCGACCTGTTGGAAATAGCTGTGGAAAACAACGAGCTTCCAAACTTTCTTCCTATACACTAATGGGACTTCCTTTTGCTGTTTTCATTTGAAACAATTCAATTGCATTCCCCATTACTTCTTTGGAATGCAAAGGATGAACAGTATAATGTTCATATATTTCTTCACTTCTAGACACATCAACTTTTTCAATTTGTGCGCCTGAACAATCACTGTCTTCATCTGTAGCTGTTTCCTCTGCTGCAACACATACATCTTTGTAGTACTCATTGTTTTTGACTAAATACAACGTTGCCTTTTTGACTTTCCTAACATCCACTAAATCTTGCCAGATTTTTTTACTCTTTGTTGGAACCCCATTAACTAGAATAACTAAAGGTTCCTCTTCTACTTTTTCTATACCAATTGTATCAATATTTTTTTTCAAATCTAGGGGCAAATAAACAACTCTTCCCTTTAATCCTCTCTGCAAATCTGTAGGAGGCAATTTCCCTATCTTAGGCTCCATGCGAACAATTGCCTGAAAAGGATGGACACATTGAATCAAAATAGACTCATATGTATTTAAATCCATCAATTCACGGGGAATGTCTATCAACTCCAGATTATTATGAACAGCTCTAGCAGGCATTCTGTTTTGATTTAATTTGTCATAACAATATTTACAAAAACGCTGATCAGAACTCAAATCAAAAGAATTCTCCACCCACAAATAAGTTGCTAAATCTTTCCACTCATAATTATCCATCTTTTCACTTTTTGCATATAAATCAACTAACCTAGTCTGAATCTTATAATGAGTCCATCGACAACACACACAAGTAAAATTCGGCCTTTCACTTGATTTCACCTTAAACCTGGTAATTTCCTTCTCAAACTTTTCTGTATTTAAAATCTGTACATTGTCTTCCACATTACCTTGAATTGCTGTCTCAATTTCTACACTGTCCTCTTGCTCACGAAAATAACAAACCTCAATTTCTTCACAAATCTTCTTCACATCTAATTCTGTTCCATGCAAAAGAGCACTGTTTAATTGTTTAAGCTTAAGTGCTGGACTTTTTGCATAATACAACATTCTCACTAATTTCCTCATTTTGGTATGATGCACTGCTAACATCCTAAAATGATGAAAAACACTCTGACAGACTTTTCTAGAAAGACAAGCCAGTGAATGGCCTTGCAAACCTGTGATTCCTCTCACTCTGCAAGGATCTAAGTCTTGCAACAACTTCATTTTCTGCTTTAGACTTTTCTTACTATATGTACGTAAGAAATTACAAAACAAATCAATTGATTCCTGTCGCACACTACAAATACTACTACACTTCCAAGTGTACACTGGACCCTTAGTACGTCTCCCTAAAACTCCATCAGATAACACCTCTTCTGGTTCTCTAGGCACAAGTTTCTCTTTTTCAATCGGACAACCGTCTTTCACTTCATACGCTCGACCACTGGTATCAACTGCATGCACTAAATCATTCTCCTGGAAGTAACTCTCCTCATTAAAAAATGGCTCACAACTTGAACTGTGCATCCATTCTCCAGAAAAAACTTTACAAAAATTAGTCCGATTAATTACTCTTTTCCATCTACTGTTTGATTTGAAAACATCAATTGTCTTGTTAAGTGTCCTAATTCTATTGATTATTAAAATAAATAATGTTTTCTTAACTTCAAAAGCCTGATCAACAATCTTCCCTACACTTTTCTTTTTCTTATAAAAAGCAGCTCTCTGTTTACCTTTCCTAATGTTTTTTAACAAATTTAAAACCACCCTATTGCGAAACATTCGTCTACGAATGTCTCTAAACTGATTCTGCCTTCTATTCCTATACATATTATTCTCTCCTGCTCCAGTTTTAGGATTCTTTGAAGTTCTCTCCTTCCTTTTCAATTTTACTCTCTCATTTTCTTTTTCTACATGGTGTCCATTATTTTTTCTGGATGTACATATGTTGCGTAAAAAAGACTTAGTTGTCTTACCAGGAGCTTTGTTCCTGTTTTTTGAAGTATCTGTTGTGGAAGAATGCTGTAATTCCGTTGCTGTTTTTGATTTTTCCCGGTTATGTTGTTTCTTTGTCCTTTCCTTTGTGGGCATCTTTGCTTTTTCTTCAAATAACGATTTCAATCTGTGTTAAAGAAAAACAGTAGCACATTATAGACCACTATTACCAAACAACAAAGCAATGACAAAAAGCAAACGATCAATACAGGGTTTCAGATCAGGTGAGGATTCTCCAGTGGTGCACAAAAGGTGAGGACTGTATTGAAAAATATAGTGGAAGACAGCTCTGTCCACAACTACAAAGAAGATCAGACCTATGTCTAACTCCACTGCACTCTCATACACAGGCTTCACCACCTATGCTTCCCAAGAAAATATTGAGTTATATAGTTATATAGAATTGTATTTTATAAAATTGTGAAGCTCCATGAGAAAGCGTTTGCCTCAGTCTTATTCCTGTTGTGAGGCAGGTGCACGATTTTGCCTCAGTCTTATCCCTGCTGTGAGGCAGATGATTGTAAATAGGATCTGTGCTGTGTTTCCTAAATGTGATGTCAAAAACGATTTTGGAGAAAATGATTGTTTTTTACATTTTTGATTATAATGTGGCGCAGAGGTTTAAAAAGTGACGCATCTACCTACATGCATCAATTTTTAAATATGGAGCAAAAAGGTACTTGTTTGGGTTTTCCTGGGGAGCGTAGTTGGTGAAGCTTGTGTCTAAGAGTGCAGTGGACTAGGCTTCATGAAGCATATACCTGTCTGCATTCTTAGACGCAGGTGTCAATTTGACTCTTTACAGTGATGTTAGCTGTGTTTTAAATCAGTGTAGGAATCATATTGAGTTTGTTTCCATAGAGGAATTGTATTTTGTAAAATTGTGAAGCTCCATGCGAAAGCGTTTGCCTCAGTCTTATTCCTGTTGTGAGGCAGGTGCAAGATTTTGCCTCAGTCTTATCCCTGTTGTGAGGCAGATGATTGTAAATATGATCTGTGCTGTGTTTCCTAAATTTGATATCAAAAACGATTTTGGGGAAAATAAATGTATTTTACATTTTTGAGTATAATGTGGCGCAAAGTTTAAAAAATGACGCATACATGCGTCACTTTTTAAATATGGGGAAAAAAGGTACATGTTTGGGCTTTCCTGGGGAGCCTAGATGGTGAGGATTGTATCTAAGTGTGCAGTTGACTAGGCTTCATGAAGCATATCCCTGTCTGCATTCTTAGAGACAGGTGTCAATTTGACTCTTTACAATGATGTTACCTGTGTTTTAAATCAGTGTAGGAAGCATATTGAGTTTGTTTACATAGAGGAATTGTATTTTGTAAAATTGTGAAGCTCCATGAGAAAGCATTTGCCTCAGTCTTATTCCTGTTGTGGGACAAGGGACGAGACACAAGATGGCGGCCGCTGCTGACTGTTTCGAATGTTTACAGACACCCGAGAACCAATCAGCTTGCCGTGCACAAGGCGCGTGGCGTGCCCGGAGCGCTCCCCGGTACGCTCCCCGGTACGCGTACCGGGGCGCGCTTACAGATATATAAAAATTTTTAAACCTAAATTACTCAAAATCCACTGGAGCACATATCTTGAGACATAGCAAAGGCACATCGGGCTACCAGTCCCTACAATTTTGCCAAGTTTGGTGCAAATCCATTCAGCCGTTCGAGCTAAAACTGCAACAGACCGCCCTATGGAAATTAACATGGGGAAAACACGTTTTGGAACCTCCCTTTTATCTCAGCCCCCACTCGACGAATCCCCCCCAAACCTTCAGAGAAGGAGCGGAGAGCCGCGAGGCAAAGTTGCTGAAAAATTCAGCCTGATTGCTCATCCGGCGCCAAAGTTATTCCAAATAGAATGTTGCGATTTCCCTATGGAAATCGATTCTAACTATATATACCTACTGGCGACCGCCATACATATAATATATATACACATTACCAGAGATTGGCTTGTGCTGATAATTAAAACAGCAGCACGGCTGTCAGAGGCACTGAAAGAGGACATTCACACACTTGAGATCTTGCTCAAATCTTATCAGAGCACAGCTGAATTAATAAAACGTTTGGAGGAGTTGAATAAAACCATGACAGAATTTGAGATTGGGCTCAAAGACACCAAATATATAAAACTAAGGAAAGATCAAAAAATATTCACACATGATAAAGTGTACCCTTATACCAAGAACGATTATGTACCAAGCGGGAGGAACCCTGGCTACAGCACAGACAGAGATGGAACAGATTCTGACTCAGACAGTTCAGACTCATCTACCAACTATAATCGCAACAGCAACCGGAGACCCAGGAGGGCACGGGGAGACTACGGAAGGCACCAGAGGGGACAGAATTTCAACTGGCCCACGTACCCAGGACCTCAACCTTACGAACCACTGCCCCCATTCTTCTACGGACCACCCCAATTCCCCCAGGCCTACCACCAACAACAATACCAACATTGGGACCAAGGCCAGGACCAACAGAGCCAATCTTTTTTAGGACGGGGCAAAGGGATGCAGAGAGGAAAAAACAGAAAAGAACAACAACTCCAGTGGGCACAACCTCTGGACCATCGAGGAGCCACACACGGAGCATGGGCCCACCAGACAATCCAACGACAAGCAACAATCCAGTTTAGTTGTGAATCTATCGGATGTCACACTAACACCTATACAACTGTCAGTACTGGAAAAAGGGTTGGGTTTTGTACCCACTCCTTCTGTAGACAGGTTCAAACTCTGCTGTGAACTGATGAGTTCATCAGGAAAATCAAACTAGAGGTTTTCTTTAATGACAAACCTCCAACTCAAGAACAAAGGAGTGACACTGGGCTGAGGAAGAAATCAAACTTCACACCACCCACTATCAACCTACCCGTGGAACTATTAGCTTTTGAAAAGGCAGTGATGAAGGATGTCACAGAGATGAACCCAAGGACCATCAAGGTGTTCCACAACATGAGCAACATTGAACAAGAGGCAATACAACAACTGTCAAACGACAAGTCAATCACAATAAAACCAGCAGACAAAGGGGTAGCAATCATCCTACAGAATACTACAGACTACCGGAACGAGTGTCTCCGCTTACTAGCAGACGAGAGGAACTACATTCACATCAACGAGGACCCCACGGAACGACTACAGATTAACATTGCTACTCTCTTTGAGGAATCACTAACCAACGACTGGTTGAGCAAAAAAGAAGCTAATTTTCTGGAAAACACCAACCCCACTACCCCTATTTCTACACTATTCCTAAAATCCATAAATCCCTGGAGAAACCACCTGGAAGACCCATAGTGTCAGGGATAGGTTCCGTTTTAGAACCACTGTCTAAGTTTGCAGACGCATTCTTACGTCCTATCATACAAAAAACTGACACCTATTTACAGGACATGAAGGTGGTTCTCTGTCTTTTGAAGGATCTAGAATTTGACCCCACATCCAGCATACTCATTGGCTTGGATGTGAAGAGTCTCTATACCAGCCTCCCTCACAAGGAAACACTAGAGATTCTAGAAGAGGTCCTTTTTGAGAACGACTGGACTTACCACACCCCCAGACACGTAGTACTTGAATGCTGCAGACTAGCTCTTACTGAAAATGTCTTAAGATTTGAGGACAAACTTTATCACCAGCAACACGGCACCAGCATGGGGAGCACTTTGGCGCCAAGCGTGGCCGGCATCTACGTGCACCATCTGCAACTTCACAAAATTTTGAACAACACCAACCCCCACCTACGTCATGTCCAGTTATTGAAAAGGCACATAGACGACATTCTATTAATCTGGGAGGGCACAGAGACAGAAGCCAATGAATTCCTAAGGTGGCTCAATCTACAGGACCCCTACCTAAAATGTATCCACACCATGAGTAGATCACATCTGGTTTTCCTTGACCTAAACATACTGGCATGACAAGGCATTCTGGCTACCACCACACATTTCAAGCCCACTGCAAGGAACTGCCTCCTCATTTACGACAGTTTCCATCCTCGGCATTGGAACAAAACCTCCCAATCTGGCAATTCCTTCGGCTGAGAAGGAACTGCACCGATAAACAGGACTACAACACACAGGCCAGGGATCTCAGTGAGAAACTCCTGAAGCGTAACTACCCAATATATCTGGTATCTAAGGTGAGAAAGAAGGCTGCAAATAACAACAGGGAAGCTTTACTTGAGCCCAAAACTAACAACAGCTCTGAATCCAAGAGACCCATCTGCATAACCACATTTAACGTGGCTTCAGATAAAGTCACTAAAATAGTCAAGAAACACTGGCGCACACTGAATAGTGGAGGTCTGAACACACCTACACCCATGTTCAGCCACAAACGAGGTATGAACTTGAAGAAATATTTAGTACACACACGACCCAAAACCACAACGGCAGAAGAAGGAAGTGTCCGGAGGCTACATCTTCTACCCATAGGACACTACCCCTGCAGTAACTGCAGTGTCTGCCACCTCACTTCATCCACAAAACAGTGACTCAGAATAACAATACTAATTGAGAACTATAGCAATTCTCAAACTGTAACACAGCAGGGGTTGTGTACCTCATTACGTACACATGCAATCTTCACTATGTGGGTATGACCACTAGGAAAGTCAGCATCCGCATAGTTGAGCACAGGAGCAACATACGCTGCAGGCGCGCCACTACTAGAATGACTACCCACTTCATCAAAAAACAACATACACCTAACAACTTGAGGTGGGTAGTACTACAACACATCAGAAACAAAGAGAACCTAGAAAAGAGGTTGCACGAAAGAGAGCAACATTGGTGTTCAAACTCCGTACTGACATTTAAGGCCTCAATGATGACATACCCTGGGGCCTGTTTTGCTGATTTTTCCTACAGTGTCCCTAAATGACCTCGGGACAAGTCTGGAAACTGTGATAAGTTTGGAGTAATACACACCCTAATGAAAGGTTTCTATTCATAGTTTTGTATCCCGTTACACCTGACTCCAAGTTAATTATCACATTATATTCCATCAGATCTTACCAAAGACACAAGCCTTGTGCCTGACTGATGGATCAATTTAATGATTAATATTATACAATATGCAGCAGAAAGTGGAGCTGTCACCTACACTTACACGCGCCATCATTACCCACTACATTGAGGGCGCCTGCCTAATTTACACAGCATCTCGACCTTTAGACAGACCCCTCCGTTGCCTATTCACCTATATAACAGTGCCATTAAAATCTTCCCTAGTTTCATTTTGTCTTATTTGATTTCATTTTATTTTATGTTGACTAAATAACTCAATTTGACTTTTTAAGGTGTAGGACCACATTGTGGTATCTTTACTTTGAAATACCTTCAGGATATCACGGAGCCCACCCACGTATCCTACTAAAATGGCTGCCACCTTTTGTCATCGGCAGCGGCCATTTTGACATGTCTCCCGCGGTCTAGTCTCCATTGACCGACATGCGGGAGACGCGGAAACTTATATTCAGTTCCCCGCCGGAGACACGCCAAGATGCGGTCCGGCGGGGAGAGGATTAGGTGCCCAGACGCTGCGTCCCCTTGATAGAAGTAAGTTTGCGTGCCTCCACAGGTCCCGCAATGAAGGACTTGTGCCTGTTTTTACCTTCACTTTGACTTCTCATTTAACCGTGCTAATGTTTCCTACTATTTCTCCTCATATTTGGCAGAATTTTTCATAGGGAGACACCGCCCCCCCCTGAGTCCATGAAGCGCAACCTCGCTAAAAACAAAGTATGTGCTCAATTACATCTTTAACACCACTATACCTGTTTATGTTATGTGAGTGTCGTATGTGTGTCACCACTTGAGTTGTGTTTTTAACATGCATATATATGTATATATATATATATATATATACTCACACAGCACGTCGGGCAGGCATGTTTATACCTTTCTAGGTTACAATCACGCTCAGACCCTGGACGCCTGCCCGCTCCATTATGGAGCATACCACTATTATGGAGCACACCAGCATGGAAGCATATAATGTGCAACCCTTACTCGATTGAGAGGGGGGTTTGTTCTAAAACCAGCTCTCTTTTTTACCATTTCAGATATACTACGTGACATAGGGATGGTATGTATAAATTACGCATGCTTTATTAGTAGCAGCGTTTTCTTACTATTTTTTTCACTATCTGTATTTCACTATTTAGATTTATTAGGAGTGGCATACATAGGGCTGGCCCCTGTGTGGTCCTGATGAAGAGCTAGGGGTATGCTCGAAACATGTTGATCATACACTGAACTCCTACGCATTACAGTTATGTTTACCAGTGTAACACCCCCTTTTAGATATACCAACCTAGGAGCGATAATAAAGTATTTAAGCCCACTAGTAAGGTATTTTTAAATCACTTTCACCCACTCCACCACACTTTGCACCACACATAGTCTTCCACTAAAAGTGCTCCTACGTATTTCCGCAAGTCGCAGCATGCCCCAGTTCATAGAGAACTGGGATGGCCCCAATGATGAAGCATGTCACCTTGGGGAAACCCTGGTGAGTGAGGGGACTCAAGAAAGACATTTTTCTTTCTTTAAGGTTTTTCCTGTTCACACTGATTAGGAGTCACTCCCTTTGACTAGGTCTCAAAACCCGTGACCTTGGGTTTTCTTTGTATGTATACTTAAGCAGGGTGGACCTAGCCATTTACCCTCTACCTCCCTCACCCTTGTGTATGGAAAAACATAATGCCCATCACTGAATTGAGTGGCGGACCCTACTTAATGGGGGAAGCAGGGAGGGCGGGGAGGTAAACATAAGAAAATACACTTACCTACAGGCTGACTGCTGCCTCCCAGTCCTCTTCGCCCACTTCCAGGGACAGGAACAGGAAGAACACAAACTTCCACACTCTCCTAGCCAATCATGACGCTGGTCTGAGCACCTTGGTTGGGTGCACAGAGAGGGACTAGGGGCCTGGGCATGTTGTTCACCCAGGCTGTCGCACAGCCTGGGTGAAGATAATGCAAAGTGTGCAGTACTGTTTGGCCGGCCCAATAGGGCTGGCCAAACAGTCCTGCGCAATAAAGTGAGTGCCTACTACTCTTGCCCTGTTCCTGTTAGAGCCAGACCCACCCTCCCCTAACCAACCAAACCACAGAAAAATAAAATTATATTAACGTTTGTTATTATAATTTTATTTTTACTTTTTCAACTGCTCACAGAACAGTGGGGTGGCATTCCTCCGCCTTAGCAGAGGAGCCACCCCTGACTGAAATAACTTGTGATCATGCTAGAGGTTCTACGGTGGGTTTGTTTGTTTTCAGAAGTACTATGGCGCTCAACAGGTAGTGGATGAGTTGAAGGCTATGTTTGTTTGGAGTTGGTGCAAGTGGGTCAGAGAGAAACCCTAAACTCTGAAGAACAGGGATGTCAAAGATCCTTCCCTGTGGTTACTTGTGAGCAGAAAGCCAATGCACACAACAATTTAATGTGATATCAATCATCACCTTGTGATCATGAGCAGGCTCTTTCACTACGCCAGTTCATCGAGTGCCACTGATGTGCCCTAGGCTCCTGGGCAACCCACTCCCAGTCACTCGCTGATGCAGCAGTCCCTTTCACTAGCATGGCCCAGTGAGGGGGTGCAAGGGCGACGAAAATCTTAAGTGAAATGGATCAAGCCATGCAAGGCCACCTTGTGTGGCCCAACATAATTTGAAAAAACTAGAGTAACACAAGTCAGTGCAAATCGATGCCTTGCGTTGCTCTGCCACAAAGAGGCATTCCATGGGTGGAGCGTGGTTGTTCCCACACATCCACTCATGATTTTGCCACATTCTCAGATATAGACCTGGGAATGTGTGAAAATGCTGCACCTCCCCTGATAAGGCATAACGAGGAGAAAGAAGAAAATGCCTCTCAGGATTGTTACTGTGCAGGAAGATGTCCCTTCCTGCAAAAAAACAATGCTGTCTACAATGCATGCACCCTTGCACCGTAACGCAAGGGAGCCTTGGTTGGTACTAGGAAGCCAAAAGTGCACCAGTGTTAGGAACGGACAGGAATGTGCTGTATAATGTTAAATACGGCTCATTCCTGTCTTTCGCGCAGCGCAGCAAGGTGGGTTGCTGCATTGGGCAGCATGAAAAACTGATAAATATAGGCCAGAGTATTACTGGCTTATGCATCTTGAGTAACCCTGGGTGTAGTAGGCTTAGTGGGGCTACGCGAAGCTACGTGAAGTGGACCAGAAACTACGTACACCTACGCACTTCGCGTAGCCCCACTACGCGCCACCCGCCTCCCTCCCGCCCTCGCTAAATACTACCCGCCTCTCTCCCGCCCTCCCTAAGTACTTAAATAATGTTTTTAAAAAGAATAAACACCGCTTACCTTGTCGGCTGCGTCTCCGGGGCTCCCTCTGGTAACCGCGCCGCCATGTTGTATACTAATACGCATGCGCGGCCGCCCGCGCATGCGCATTTCTCGTCCGGGGCTCCCTCTGGTAACCGCGCAGCCATGTTGGATACTAATGCGCATGCGCGGCCGCCCGCGCATGCGCATTTCTCACGAGAAATGCGCGGGCGGCCGCGCATGCACATTAGTATCCAACATGGCGGCACGGTTACCAGAGGGAGCCCCGGAGACGCAGCCGACAAGGTAAGTGGTGTTTATTCTTTTTTAAAACATTATTTAAGTATTTAGGGAGGGCGGGTGGCGGGCAACTTCGCTACGCCCACGGAGTGGGCGTAGTGTTGCCTGCTACGCCTACTTCGCAAATGGCGAAGTAGGCAACACTACACCCACTCCGTGGGCGTAGCGAAGTACTACACCCAGGGTTAATCTTGAGCTCCTGTCCTGGGCAGCTGCCCAGCAGCTTGGCTTACCCCGTCATTCACTGACACTGCTTATGCTTCAGGGCAGCCCACTCGCCTATCCTGACTCACCCAGTACCACTGATTCGCTTTGTGGTCCTCTGCAGGCCACACACTATCACTAACGCAGTTTGTGCTCCTGGACTGTCCCTTCCACAAGCCTAGATCACCCAGTGTTATTGATTGATGCAGCTTGTGCTCCTGGGCCATACATGCCAACACTTCCGATTCATGCGGGAGACTACTAATTTCAAGGCTAGTCTCCCTCTTCCTGATTCCTGCATGCAAAAACGTGATTCCTCTGCAGTTCTGCAAACAGGGACTGGTCTTGTGTGACTGGTCTTGTGTGACTCGGAGTATGCACTGCTAATAACCTGCTCCTGAAGGCTGTGCACAACATTTCTGTCACGCTTTCTCTGCCTGGAATAACACTTTCTTCATGATCTTGACAGGTAAAGAAAAAAAAGCTATATTTGTATTTAGTCCCTGTACATGACAATAGAACCTATTCAGGCGTCAATAGAAATCAATGAGAAAAATACATTCTCCAAATTATTCAAAAAAAATCTCCCCCTTTCCTCTTCTGAAATGTTCACATGTATGCTCCTGGGCAGCCTTCTCCATGGGGACCAAGGGTTGATCCCTGTGCACATTCAATCAGTCGCAAAGCACAGAGACGGAAGCCAGCTGGAGCTCACCCGCTCTTCCCAACAGAAGAGCACTAGCACCTGCTTGTGCTTCTGGCACAGGCTCTCCTCTTGGTGCTGTTATTACTTGTGCTTCATTCCGGTCCTTATGTAATGGCACAGATAAATCATTTACAGTGGATCCGGCTGTACTTTGAAAGAGTGGCACCACTTCTCAGCATGTCTACCATACATTTAATGGAACAGCTGGGGCCAGCATTTTTTTCATGACTTTTGTACATTTTATGAAGACTACTATCACGTCTCAGCAGGAAAGCTATCCATTTGATGGAACGTACCAGCACATCTCTGCAGGACAGCAATAACTTTTATAGGACAGTCTCGAATAGACTTCACAGCAAGCCTGCTAGCCACATAAAATACAGCTCTGTGATCTGAATGGTGCATTTTCTTTGAAACAGGCGTAATAACCCCCTGCACTACTTTATGGTGAGTCAAAAATGCCACTAGACAAAACTCCGATATCTCCAGCAGGAACATTAATCAGCAGAGTTATCTTGGAATTTTTATTGTACCCAGAAAACTGCTAGACACGCAAGGAACTCTACAGCAGGTGTTTCTAAAACCGTGGATTATTTCTAAACACAACGCCCCTCGAGCTCAGCGCCAAATGTGGTTGAAATGGTCACATCGCCTTAAAGCCAGCCCTGGGTATGGTTCAGGGTGTTCCACAGCCGAGTACCAATACCGCCAGGCATCTGTCTCTATGTTTCAAACTCTTGAAAGATCATTGATGTATCAAGCAGGCAGATAATGATCATATGTTTTCAGTTGGGCCGTAGCGTGGTGCCAATTTCTTCAAGATTTTACAGCCTTTGCCCTAATAGGCTTTAGGGATGGTGCAGATAAACTTGAATTTAATTCTGGCTTCTGCTGAAAGCCAGAAGAGAGATTTCAGGGTGGGCTTGATGTGGTCACATTTACAGAGTTATAGGCAATATCTGTGTAGGGTGTTCTGTGACCTTCATTGCCTGGCAATGAGTTTCTTGGAGAGAGCAGTGTGTATAATATTACGGTTGCCCAGGCATGCCACAACTGAGGCTTTTGTCAGTTTTATTTGATTGTTTGTGAGGAGTAGTAGAAGGATTATGCCAAGTAATGAGAGCTGGATATTGATAACTGTGTAAAATGCTTTGACTTATCAGACAAATAAAAGTCCACAATCAAAGATTGTCCAATCTTCCCGGTGTTTTGGGCGTTTTGGGGACAAGATTCCTAGAACTCGGGGCCTTTGAAAAATTGATAGAGAAGACTCATTTTGTAACAACGATCTCAATTTAGGCTCTTTTGAGGCAAAGGAAGGTCTCCTCCATCCATGGGAGCACATGGTCTAAGTATGTGGTGAGGTTGGTGGAATAATTTTTTTAGTTATTTATTCAGTAGTGCATTTGTGCATCATCCACACACCTTAGGAATTTTACATCATCAAAATAATCCTGGACATTGGTGATAACAGTTCCCAGTTTCCAAGAACAAGATCAGGTCGCACAATTAAAGTGCCAAAAATATTGAATGAAGAGATTTAATTGTATATGTCTCTCTATACACATATATATTGTAAAAAATGTAAAAAAAAATATTTAAAAGAGGGGCAATGTACTGTGTTGCGTGTTAGAAATTATGGAACCCTTTTGGCTCCTGATGGACTCTGCAAAGCTGTGAAATAAGTTTTAGAGTGGAATGCAGTGAAGGCTGGTTTAGAATGTTGAGTTTACAGTTACACACAGACAAATAAAGATGTGTAATACTAAGCTCCATGTGTGGCATAATCATTGGTGAATACCCAAGCTCGGGAGGACGCTACAGTATCGTTGCCTCCGACTTGGGTTTGAACTGATTGGTGCTGGTTCAATGAGTCTCAAGATTCAAAGATCTCTTTCTGATGCCCAATTGGATTCACCTCCTTCCAACTCAATCAAGGTAGCCAAACCCTCAATTTCTCCTAGATATGCATTGCTGAAATTGGTATCCTGAACCAGGACAAAGGTAGAAACAACACTGGTATTGTGCTTCTTTTCTTGTTGCATAAAAACATTAATTAACTTTGCGAATGAATAAAAATGACAACTCATTTTCTACAATAATTGAGGTTTGCAGTGGGGCAAAAGGATAAGCCCAGTTCTTGGAGTGACTGTTCATCTCTACTTAATGTATGCATTGGTCAGCTAATGACTGTCAAATGGTTCTTGCCCATCCTTTACTCTTTGTTTGCTTCGTTGTGTTTCCATGCAGCAACACGTTCGTGGCTGTGTCCTCCTCCTCTTCGTGTATTCTTCCCTTTGCATTGTCCCCGTCTTTTCCTCTAGGTAGTCTTTTGTGTCGTGCTTGGGTTAACTATAAAAACAGTATTCATCCAGGGAGGTGAATGGTAGCTTCCTTGTTAAGTAGACCTGGTTGTTCTTCCAGCTCTGATGAGTAGACATCTGAGCCAGATTCAAATGTGGCCAGTTCCTGTTGCCTCAAAGCCCCAGGTTGTTTGAATTGTCTCACTGCTCTGTCATATTTCCTCCCAAAGGTTAAAATCTGTCCATTTGCATAATCCTGTTTGTCGCATAGAAACTTATGTCTCTTCTTTATGGATGAATTCTGTTTATTTATTTTTTGTCAAAATGTGTTTATTGAAACATTTGCCACAAATTACAGTGTATAAAGCATACATCACACAATGCGCTTCGTAATGATCAGTGGACATATATGCTGTCCTTCATGTAGCTAAAATGGAAAGAACAGTTTCTAATGACCACAGCAGTGTTGCCCCTCAGCATGCAATCTTGGGAGGTGGCATAGCACAATTAAGAGTAGAAAAGTACACCTAGTATCTCCCCAATCAGTCATACAGCACCTAGTTAGGTAATCAACATCGTGAGATGCATAACTAGCCTCTAGTAAAACCATATTGGAAGTTTTCTGTCAGCAATGTTTAGATTACTTCAGAGCATGTAACATGGGTCTAAAAGAGCAACTAAATACAGAAGAAAAAGAAACAAAGCTGGATGAAAAAGGAAATAGAAAAAAGGATAACAGTCTAACTACGGTGATACACAGGAAAGTTAGTGGATATGTGTTGTTGGCTGTAGATGGAGGAGGAAGCCAGGCCAAGGCGGGAGCACCCCACGGCTAGCACAGGATGCTATCATCACCAGGGCCAACACATCTGTGTTACCTGTCTGTGGATGTACAGAGGAGACCTAAATCAGGAAGAGATGGAGATCTCTTAACCTATGGCTACAGGCAAATAGGGGAAGTCCCTCTGAGAGGTAGCTGACCAGGGGAGTCCAGATGTAATCAAATCCCTTTCGTGACTCTTCAGCTATATCCATCAGTCGCTTCATTGCTAAGGCCTTCCACAATTGAGCGTGCCATTGAGTGAACGAGGGGGCCTCAGGCTTCTTCATGCCCCTGCTAAGGCCATCTTCGCGGCTCCCAAACAGAGCCAGAGAATAGATCTATCCGCATGTGTTTGGTATTTAAGCAGGGGTTCGCAGAGCCCCAGCAATTCATGTTCTATGGAGTCCCCAATTGGGTAGCCAAGTATAACTTTAATTTGAGAGAGAATTTCCTTCCAAAAGGTTTTAATAATGGGGTAATCCCACCAGATATGTTTAAAGTCTCCCAGCAGACTACAACCTCGCCAACACCAATCAGAAGTGCCCGGGAAAATAGTTTGCAGTTTATGAGGATGGGGATACCAATCATAAAGCATTTTGTAACGGGCTTCCCTGAGGTGCATGGATCTGTTAAATTTAGCTATGTCTCTGTACAGGGATTCCCAATGCTTACATGAGGGTGGTTTCTGGAGCATATCTCCCCAAATCACCCTGTGTCGCTGGGTGCGGTGTGGTGCTAGTGTGAGTAGGAGATCATAGAGAAAAGAAATACATCCTTTGCCCGTAGTGCCCGTCTGTACAAATTTCTCTATGGGAAGGTATGCTCTAGTGGCAGCTTGCTGAATCTGTGGTTGTTGGACCCAGTGGATTAGTTGAGTGTAATGGTATCCCTCGGTGGGTGGAAGGTGGAAATGGTTCATGCAGACGTGAAAGGAGCATAGCTTAGTGCCCTGAAAGAGGTCAGCGATCATGAGGCAACCCCTTTTGTTCCATAAGTCAAAAGACCCCTCATGAAAGGCTGGTGATAAATCTTAAGAGAAGTGTATGGGGGTATAGGGAGATGGGAAGGTAGTCAGTGGTAGAGATCTAGTTTCTGCGTCCCATACTTGGAGGGTGGTGGAGGTAGGCACACTTAAGTAAGCTTTGAGAGGTCTGTCAGCTTTGCGGCACCATCGCAAGTCCCAGATCGTCCTTCCCGTCACCTGTCTGTCAATGTGGGGCCACAATTTGTCCGATGCCCGTAGGGACCATTCGCTCAGTATCCTTAATTGGGCTTCCCTATAGTAGGTGAGAAAGTCTGGTAGGGCTAGGCCTCCCTTCAGATGTGGGCTAATTATTAGGTGATAGGAAAGTCGCACACGCTTCCCTTGCCAAATGAATTTGAGCAACAAGGTTTTTAATTCGGGAAAGAGTGCCTTGTCCGGTAGGATGGGGAGGCCCTGGAGGAGGTAGAGGAGATGCGCAAGACTTTCATTTTAATAGCATTGATCCTGCCAATCCATGAAATGTAGGCTGTGCTCCATTTTTTACAATCAACTCTTAACGGTGCAAAAGGGGTGGGAAGTTGGCCTTTTAGAAGTCAGTGAGTTTGGGAGTATTTGGATCCCCAGATATGTAATGACCTTACGCACCCATTGAAAGGGGGATGTGTTCTCTAGAGTCTTTCTGCGCGCTGTGAAGTAGGGTGAGAGTCAGGATATATGATTTCGTTAGCTTGACTTTGAAGCCGGACAATGCTTCAAATTGCTCTTGTTCCTGAATAATGGCCACAAGGGAGGCGGACGGGTTAGTAATTGATAAAAGGACGTCATCTGCAAATAAGGCAATCTTACATCCCAAAACAGATTCCTGTGATTGTTTGATTAGCACGAATCCGGGCTGCCAGGGGTTCAATACTCAGGGCAACGAGAAGCAGGGAAAGAGGGCACGCTTGTCTGGTCCCTCTCGCTAAATCAAAAAAGTTTGAGGCCACCCCATTAACCAGAATGCGAGACCTAGGAGCACTCAAGTTGGCAAGGATCATTGCAATAAAGGTGTCGCAGAAACCAAATCGGCGCAGAGAAAGCTCCAGGAAATTCCAATCAACACGATCAAAAGCTATCTCAGCGTCGAGCGATAGTAGTATGGCAGGGATCTTCTTCTTTTGGGACTTATCAATTAGGTGAAAAATGCGTCTAAGATTGTCATGTGTCTGCTGCCCCTTGATAAAATCTGATTGGTCTGGATGGATAAGGTCAGGGAGATAAGTCTTGAGCCGGGTAGCTAGAATCTTGGAGTATAATTTGACGTCTAGGTTAAGCAGGGCAATGGGGCGATATGATGAACACTGCTGAGGGTCCTTCCCGGGTTTCAGGATAATAGAAATTAGAGCTTCGCCCATGGATGGGGTCACAGCCTGCCGGCTTGCAATACATTAAAGAGCGTGGTTAGGTGGGGACCCAATTCTGCTGCAAAAGTACGGTAGAATAGGGCGGTAAAGCCATCAGGCCCTGGTGCCTTGTGATGTTTTAAGGAGTCAATCGCTGCCTGTACCTCCACCAGGGTGATACGGCCACCAAGCTTTTCATTGGCGGAATCAGGGAGCTGGGGCAGATCAAGGGGAAATAAGTATTGCGATTACCTGGACTCGCTATGGGCATCAGCTCGGTATAGTTTTTGATACAAATCATGGAATGCTTGAGCTTTCCCTTCCTCATTAGTGTGGGTTACACCATACTCGTCTAGGGTCTGTTTTACATATTCTTTCTCTTGTTTGACCCGTAGTTGTTTGGCTAGTACAGAGCCCACCTTATCTTTCCCTTCATAACCTCTAGCCTGGAGTCTCAGGATTGTTTTCTCTGCCCTATTCATGTAGATTGCATTAAGTTTCCCCTTGAGGGCCGTAACTTTCCTCAGTGACGGGGCTGAGGGAGTGGTCTTATGCTGCCCCTCTGCTGCTACCAATTACCTTTCGAGGTCCAAACGTTCTTTAGTCTGAAGTCTCTTGAGCGAGGAGGAAAGAGAGATGCAGTGACCCCTAATGTGCCCTTTAAATGCGTCCCAATTATTCGCTAGGGATGTGTCGGTTGGGTCATTGAGTAAAAAGAAGAATTTGATCGCTTTGCGAAGGTCATCTTGGTGGAGATGGTCCCAAGATAAGAACTCTGGGAAGTACCATGGCCAATCTAAAAGGCAGGTCAGAGGGGCGTGATCAGAGATAGCGATAGGGAGATTGGTAGAATCTGTGACCACATGGGTAAGCGATTGGCTGATAAAAATGTGGTAAATGCTGGAATATGATTTGTGAACATGAGAGGAGAAGGAGAAGTCCTTCTTGTCCGGATGAAGATGGCACCAGATGTCTATCAGCCCCAATTGTTGCAGTGTTTGAGCGGTGCAGGAAACGTACTCCCCCCCCTGAACGTTGTGCATGAGTGGAGTCTAGAAGGGGATCTCAGATGAGGTTAAAATCCCCCATGATGATGAGGTCCCCCACTGCAAAACCTCGTAAGGAATCTAGAAAAGAGGAGAGAAAATCAAGTTGCCCTGTGTTAGGCGCATATACAGAAGCTATTGTGCAAGGTCTGCCCATCAGGGAACCCTTTACCATGATAAATCTGCCCTCCTTGTCCTTCAGTGTGGACTCATGGACAAAGTGAGCAGAGGAATGGAAGATAAGGGCTGCCCCATTCTGTTTCTTGACATTGGTGGATTGATAAATCAGGGGATAACGTTTGTGCTTAAGTCTACCTTCTTCTTCCTGCTTTATGTGGGTCTCCTGAATAGACACAACCCACGGCCCCTGATCCCCTATATATTTCCAGAGCCTGTGTCATTTGTTAGGGGAGTTGAGGCCCCTGACATTCCAAGATAAAAGCTTCACCCAATCTACCCCTTGAAAAAGAGATACGCAGATGTAATAGCCTCCCTTACCCCACTCCTTCCCCTCCCGCCCCCGGAGTATCCATCCCTGGGAAGAGCACCTAAAAGAGAAACTGTAAAATCAAAAAAAGAAAGAAGATAAATAACAATCTGTGCAAACTTCGAGGTCTGCATTATCGAACGTCCTTAGGGCTAGGACCAGTCCTGTACCAGACAGTCCGCTAAGTATAGTAGATGACCCCTGTTGTGAAACTTTTAAACTAGGATAGGATCAAGGGGTCGCCATTAGTCCATTGCGCAGTCTGGTATAGGCCCTGGAGTGAGTCTCCTAGTGAGAGGGTGTGAGAGTCCATTATCCATTTGGGGAATGGAGGGCCTTCGTCAGGTGTAATGGATCAAATTACAGAAGTTGGTCATGGAGTCTTTTTGCAGTGGCTGGTACCTTCTGCCATTTCTCACCGGTCTTGCTTCTCGATCGTCCCCGATGGCGCCCGGTGGGGTCGGGCTTCCCCTGGGTGGTGTGTCGGCGAGGCCAAGTAGATTTGTGGTGTCCTCCACCTCAGTGAAATGATGCTGTTTATTATTGAGAGTAAAGGAGATTCCAAAGGGGTATGTCCACCTATATCGAACTTGCTTGTCGCGCAGAGCGGTGGTGACTAGGCGAAACTGCTGGCGACGCATCAGCGTAGCTTGGGCGGGATCTTGAAACAACAAGCAGGATCCTCCTTGGTAGTCAATTGTGTCTTGCCCTGGGGCTCTGCGGAGCACCAACTCCTTTGTTTTGAATGAGGCAAACTTAGCTGACACGTCTCGGGGTCATTGATGTTTCCCTTGTGGAGCCGGGTCCACTCTGGGAACACGCTCCAGTTGAATCGGCGGGCCATCACTTCCCCCAATACCGGTGAAGAGACAAACGATGTATTGCTCCAGGTCAGCCCCTTCTCGTCCTTCCTCCAGGCCGCTCACTCTAATGTTCTCTCATCGGGAATGGTTCTCCAGAGCCTCACATTAGAGGAGCATAGAGTTCAGTTGTGCTGTGACGACATCAGCACCTTCTTCAAGAGGGTGAAGACGATCCTCGAGAGTCTGACATTTGACCTCCAGGCCGAGGGTGTGGTTCCCCACAGAATCCACGTCGGCGCGCAGCTCGCAAATTTTTGAAGCCATGTCAGACTTGAAGGCATTGAAAGAAGCGGTGATGTCAGCTTTAATATTGCCTCGAAGTTAACTTTTGAAGTCCCTAGGCTTGGTTAGGAGCTCATTGCGAGTTAGTGCCATCGTCCCCTCTGTCTAGGCGTGTTCAAAATTCATACCGTTACCCGTACAGAATTGCCAAAGTAACCTGAGACCTTTTTGGACTGCTTTTTCTGGGTGGCATATGAGCGAAGCATAGGTCCAGGCCCCCTCGGGCGCACCGGCACCCCCCGGCTTTCGTGGTCGTGGAGTCTGGGCTTGAGGGTCACCGAGTGTGTCGCGGGATCCGGGTGTCCTCCTTTCTGCCAAGTAAGCCCCCGATGCCTCTAGGAAGCCTCTCGTAGGAGCCCATGGGCTACTATGCAGCTCCAGGTGGCTTCAGAAGCTTGAAATGGAGAAACTCAGGTGGCCATCTTCAGGTCAGGCAGGGAGGACAGGCAGGCTTGATCTCTAGCTCCTCTCAAGGTCCCAGCCACTAATCTTGTTGCACATGAATCCTTCTGAGCAGCGCATGCAGCAGTGGGAGGTGAGAGGTACTGCGAGGCAAGTTGGGGGCCCCTGGGCCTTCTGGGAATCGGCACGCTCTCTTACCTCAGACCATCGGGGCTGCAGAGTCAGCAAGGAGGGATGCCGCTGCCTGATGCATGGTGCTGACAGGAGGCTGTAATCAGGGTAATGTCGGCGCTTGCTGCAATTAGATGTGGTTCCTGCTTAAGCGGATTCTGTGTGTGGGGGTCCCTGCGTAAGTCACCAGCCATTTTAGGAATCACCACCGTGCTCCACTGACCTCTTCTCTCAGCATTGGCGCGGGTCCCCCAGGTGCTGAGCAGTTGTCCCAGCTGCAGAACATAAGGTCTGGGTAGCGCCCCCCGTTGCTGGGCCTAACCAGGTACTGATACACTTTCAGGCACGCCGGGAATTTGTCAACGTCGTGGCCCGGCCGCCATATTGCACCATAGGCCGCGCTCCGCCTCGGTTGTGAAACTCGGAGTTAAGTCTCCTCATGGACACTCCCACGCCTCAAAAACATTGTTCAAGTGATCATCTGTCATTGCCCGCACTGTTGAGGTTCCTTCAGTGAGCTGGCTATGTCGATGGAGGCATCAACGTGGACGTCGGTGCAGGAGCCGAGCAGGATCACGTCCTTGCGGCCATGATGGCTGGCCATGCCCCCAATTCTGTTTATTTTATAGCAAAACACACATCTATCCACCTACAACTCTGGGCTGGCAGTGTCATTAAGGCACAATTAGAATCAGAACTTAGCAAACATGTCATAGAACTTCCCCACAGCCCCTTAAGAGGAAGCGTCTGAGGCCTACATATTATAAATGCTGGCTCATGTTTCGATCCATATCAGCTAGGATCTGCTCCCAATAGCTAACCAGCTTCAGACAATTCCAAAGAAGGTGGACTAAGGTGCCTGTCCATCCACAACCCCAAGGGTCAACCTCAGCTCTGCTTCCCACTGTCTTTTTACTGCCGTCTTTGTCTGCATTGTCACCACACCCAAGAGTGCACAGATCTCCGTGATAAGACGTCTGTCGCCCTTCTTAAGGAAAACCCATTTCTCAAAGGCATAAGAGAGTGCTCTACATAGGGTTTGATGGATGGCTGCATCACCCAGTGTCGTATTTGTCAGTAATGAATGTGGTTTGTCTCTTCCAGGCCAAAATCTATCTTCGATTGAACAGGATTATCCCCTATGTGTTGAACAGGCACCCTATGCGCTTACAACTTCACGCCTGCCATTTTTGAAACCCTTCCTGGTACACCTCTAGTAAAAAGTCTGGGGTATTAAGCATAGGAGTCTTGTGAGAGGGAAAGGAGGGCAACCCGGCCCGAATCACCACAGCCTCCCAAGCCCTGAGTGCAGAGCCCATCACTGGGGATAAATAGAGACCCCACGCTCTATGTCTATGTCTATAGGCTTGGTAGTATCGTGGTGGATGTTGTTGCCGAGGGATTGGTTTGCAAGGGCCTCTGCCTGGGACCAGAGCTCATCGTGCTGTTCATGGAGACAGATAACCTCCTGTTTCAGCATCTGCACCTCCCCGCCCCTTGCCAAATGTTGTCCTCCAAGGATAAAACACTCTCACCCACAGAGTTCAAGTCCTTTCTCACTAAACACAGTTTTTGAGCAAAGTCCATCTTAAGGTCCTGAATGTCTGCTTTGAGGGAGTGAAACTGGGATGCTAGAAAGGCCCAGGTCATGGGCCCTGTTCATGGTTGAGGTCTCACTCTGTGTCCACTTGGGGGGGGGGGGGTCTTTGCGATCCCAGTACAGGGTCCTAAGAGGCTGCCGGAGTAGAGTGGGTGAGCATGTGCCACAGTGAGTGCTTGCGTTTGCCCTTGGTTGCCGCCATGAGGAGCTCAGGTGTGTATGGGCTATGGGTCTCTATGTCCTCAAGCTGTGGTGCCTAGCTCAAATCCCCTCCCTGCAGGCCTCTTGTGGTGTCAAATGCACCCTTTGGCTGTCACCGTAAAGGGTGTGAGGCACTGAGGGTTCGTCCCCACCACCAATACGCAGTATGGCTGTGGAGTGGGATGACCGGCGAGGGTCCAGGGGGCAGCTGGGACCATGGTACACCCACCAGACCCGCCTGATAAGCCCCCAGGAAGTGCAACCCCGAGCGTGCCGCACTGACCACTCAGTCTGCCAGAGAGAGAAGAAGCGGAGCCCCGTGCCAGTTCCAACTGCTGCTGGTGTGGTACCTTCGGTGAAGGGGAGAATCTGCGCTGGGTGCAAACAAGCATTAAGGTCTGTCAGCTCAGAGGATCCGATAAGCAAAGGCAACCCCACTTGTCTCATCCTGCTCCAAAGCTCCCCCAGGATGCCGGCAGGTTCAGGGGATGCACCGGGCCCACTAGGTTGCAACCCGGTGGGAAAGCCCTTTCTGATTCTCCAGTTGGACCGAGGCCACAGCTGCTAATGCAGGGTTGCTTCAATCCCCGAGCACCCCAACTTTGCTTCTCCTATATCTTTCCATCTGCTGCTCGTGGGGAGCCATGCAGTGGGACGACTTCCCTTAAGCATTGGTGGCTGTCCTCTTGTCTACCCCAGGGCCACTTCAAGGAGCCACTAAGTGTCAGCGAGAGGCTTCTCCATGCCAGTGCGGGTCTCCGGGTGAACTGGTGGGCGATATTATGCCCTTATATCTGCGGGCTGTCATTGCCACAGAGGAAGGTGGGCAGCCAATGCCGCCATGCCACGGTCGGGTCCCATCTGGGGCCGTAACAAGCCCCTTGTTGATGGCCTGAGTGTCAGCGCAGAGTGGGAGGTAAGCTGAATGGCGGCAGCATACCCTGGGACATACCATGATTGATTGTCCGGCAGTGAATGAGAGAGGGGCATGTCTTACTTCACCGCTATCATGGCCAACCCCCCTTCTCTTCTTTAGTTTAATTTCTTCCTCATATTTGGTTAGTCTCTTTATTGCACCTTAACCTGTTATGTGCACAGTTATTTGTTTTTGTTGCACATGTCATATTTTTGTGCTTTTGGAACATTATAGTAATGTCTCCTTGCCTTTCTTTCTATGCTTTGATAGGAAGTCTTTGATAATGGAAGTATCATTTGACCTTTGATGTCATAGTAGGATGTACGACATTACAACGCATGCTTTTACATCGCATGCTTTTACAACGCGAGTTTTACAACGCATACCATTACAACGCATAGTGCTTTGGGGCGCTGGATAGTGATTTATTTAATTTACTATTCCAACTCCAGTCCCCGTGGATAGTAGGGAAGGTGTTGGATAGTAAATTAAATATATTCCCTATCCTAGAGCGCCCCCCAGCGCAATGCGTTGTAATGGTTTGTGTTGTAAAAGCTACGATGTAAAAGCACTGCGTGGTAAAAGTTGCGTTGTAAGTGATGTTCCCCGTCATAGTATTATTATGGTGAAGAAAGTTTGTACATAATGAAGTGACACAGAATGCTTTGTTGATTGAGCCACTTGGCTAGACACCAGCAACAATTGGGAAGGTTTCATTTCATTGCTTGAAAAATCCATATTTTGTGGCACATGCACAGCACTTGAACTACTGGCAATTAACAATAATGCATGTCTCTACAGGTGGAGGACAGGTCATTTATCCATTTGATTGCGCTCCGTCACCTGACATTTGGGTGTTACAGCAGAAGCGCACCTCAATGCTACAATTTTCTGAATGATGCCATTGAATAATGCCATTGAATTCCAGTAATTATTTTTCCCTAATTTCCCGCATGTTTTTATGTGGCTAAGTCTGTAGGAAAATGTTGGACAATGTTTTTCCTGATGCAACAGTAATCTACATGTAAGTCTGTTTTTCCTGATTTTTAAGGCAGTTATTAACTCACACATTTGTAAAGAAAACACAAACAAACATGTGTATGTATACATTTGTGCTTATATATATAAATATAACGCTCAAAGTCCCTTCAGATGCTCCCAGAAAGGACGACACAGCACTCGAGGGTAGGGTTAACAGACACGCTTGATTTTATTCAGCGGAGGGGGGTGCACACAGACGCGTTTCGGCGGTCTGCCTTCGTCAGTGTGTGATGCACTGTAATGAAACTCGACATAGTTTTAAACATTGCATTTTCAGTTCACTCCCACACATCTAATGGCATCGACATCGAGAGGGGACTCACACCATGCCCAGAATAGTGTCGGCCATCTTTGAGTGGTAATTTATCGTGACGCTAGTTAACATCACTCAACGCAATAATGCAACAAGGTTACTCAAGCCCTCAAATGGGCTGCCTCTTAATTCGCAGCATGGTGTATCAAATATTTTCAGTCTTAAATTAGACAAAACATTTAGCCGTGGATCGGTTGGTGTCCCCTCATAAGGAAATTGGTCGAAGTGTCCATAGCCAAAATTAAAGAATATACAATTGATCATTCAAATGCAAAAAAACTTTCAAGTGGAGTGAACAGTATTTACAGTGAGGTGCGTTCCGTGCAGCAGCAAAGTTCATATGGAAATAATCATGTAAAGATACATATAAGCTACCATCCCCATTTCGTTTTAGGGATAAGCAGCAATTCGCATTTCATTCTACAAATCAATCTACAAAAGGATGTAATGAAATACTCTCTTATATATACATATATATATACATATATCACCGTACGTGAAAATCCCACTCCAAATATAAATACAGTGAAGGAATAAACATTCCATGAGAACCTCTCATGGTGAGCATGTTATCCTCGATCCTAGTCCTATTAAGCATTATATAGCTTTGTAGCACAGAGTGACATGCCAAATTCGTGATCAGTAAATACGCATGCAAATGTTGTTAATCAGATTAAGTGCTATGGTTCATATAGTGTAAATGGTCTCTCACACCGTTATGTCTATATGACTTGGATCATACATGCCTGTAGAATTATTCCAGTTTTTAAAGATTTTTTAAAGATTTTTTGGAGTTTCAGAATATTGGGGTTCTCCAGAGCTAATATATACAGAAGTGCTCAAAAATATAATAGCCCAAAGTGATAGTAACAGGTCTAATTACAGTATTATGAAATAAACCATCACCTTGGGATTATACCAGATTGTTGTTCTTGTCCTGCCTCCTAAACTATTTCCCTAGATGGAAAGCCATCTCCTCCCCACTATTAAGACCTTTGGGATGTTTCGTGGAGAGGTCTATAATATATCGGGACTCCAGTCTCCTTATTCTGCGTAGGCGGTCACCCCCACGTATATTGGGTGGTACAACGTCCTGATGCAACAGTAATCTACATGTAAGTCTGTTTTTCCTGATTTTTAAGGCAGTTATTAACTCACACATTTGTAAAGAAAACACAAACAAACATGTGTATGTATACATTTGTGCTTATATATATAAATATATATATATTTTATATATATATATATATATATATATTACCTACTGGCGATAGCCAGTAGGTATATATAGTTAGGATTTTTTTCCTATGGGATTTTTGAAAATTCTATGTCGAATAACTTTGGCGTTTGAGGACAGAATTGGCTGAAATTTTCAGGAAAATGGAACATTTTGTTTCTGAGCAGCCCCTAAAAATTTGGGGGGGTTTCGTCAAGGGGGGGCCGAGAAAAAAGGGGGGTCCCAAAACGTGTTTTTCCCATGCAATTTTCCATAGGGCGGTTGGCCTCACTTTTAGCCTGAACGGCTGAATGGATCTACACCAAACTTGGCAAAATTGTAGGGACTGGTAGCCCGATGTGCCTTTGCTATGTCTCAAGATATAGGCTCCAGTGGTTTTTACGAAAATTAACTTTGAAAAATATATATTGGGCTACATTGGGCTATATATATGTTGGAGCCCAAATGTAGCCCAATGTAGCCCAATGTAGCCCAATGTAGCCCAAAGATGGCCACCAGAGACAAAAAAAACAAATGTAGCCCAAATATCAGCCAGATGTAGCCCAACTATAGCCCAATGACAGAATGTCCCAGAGTGTTCTAAAGAACAACTAGAGTGCTAACAGTCCTACTTATTACAAAGGTATGGCACACCTGAAGCCATCTTGATTGGAATAAAGTGGTAACTCTTAAAACATTTAATTTAAAAAGGAACAAAATGAGGGGGTTAATTTTGCCATAGAAAGTATAATTAGCGAATATATGACGAAATCCCGCATACCATCAGTCCACAAAAAAAATCCCGCATGTACTATTAGGCCGCAAATTAAAATAACGAAAACTTTTAGAACGAATATGCCTTTAGCATACACTAAACAACTAAACTACCCTAAACCCTAAAACACTACCCCCAGCATGACCCTACACTACACAAACAGTACAATACTACCCTAAACCCTAAAACACTACCCCCAGCATGACCCTACACTACACAAACACTACAACACTACCCTAAACCCTAAATCACGACCCCCAGCATGACCCTACACTACGCAAACACTACACCACTACCCAAAACCCTAAAACACTACACCCCAGCATGACCCTACACTACGCAAACACTACAACACTACCCTAAACCCTAAAACACTACCCCCAGCATGACCCTACACTACGCACACACTACAACACTACCCAAAACCCTAAAACACTACCCCCAGCATGACCCTACACTACACAAACACTACAACACTACCCAAAACCCTAAAACACTACCCCCCAGCATGACCCTACACTACGCAAACACTACAACACTACCCAAAACCCTAAAACACTACCCCCAGCATGACCCTACACCACGCAAACACTAGAACACTACCCAAAACCCTAAAACACTACCCCCAGCATGACCCTACACCACGCAAACACTACAACACTACCCAAAACCCTAAAACACTACACCCCAGCATGACCCTACACTACGCAAACACTACAACACTACCCAAAACCCTAAAACACTACACCCCAGCATGACCCTACACTACGCAAACACTACAACACTACCCAAAACCCTAAAACACTACCCCCAGCATGACCCTACACTACGCAAACACTACAACACTACCCAAAACCCTAAAACACTACCCCCAGCATGACCCTACACTACGCAAACACTACAACACTACCCTAAACCCTAAAATACTACACCCCAGCATGACCCTACACTACGCAAACACTACAACACTACCCAAAACCCTAAAACACTACTCCCAGCATGACCCTACACTACGCAAACACTACAACACTATCCAAAACCCTAAAACACTACGCCCAGCATGACCCTACACTACGCAAACACTACAACACTACCCTAAACCCTAAAACACTAGCCCCAGCATGACCCTACACTACGCAAACACTACAACACAACCCTAAACCCTAAAACACTACCCCCAGCATGACCCTACACTACGCAAACACTACAACACTACCCTAAACCCTAAAACACTACCCCCAGCATGACCCTACACTACGCAAACACTACAACACAACCCTAAACCCTAAAACACTACCCCCAGCATGACCCTACACTAAACAACCACCACAACTCTACACTACACTAACACAACACTACACTACACAACACTACACTACACTACACAATCACTAACCCACGAAAAAATGAACACAAACCCACTTACCTCTCTCGTCATCGTGGTTTTCACAACGCAAATGCATTTACCATACATGCCTTTAAAACGTAATTCTTTGTAAAGGCATGCGCGATAAATGCACATGCGTTTTGAAAAAATGCGGGATAATGGTATGCGAGGTCAATGACCTTGCGGGATAATGGTATGCGGACTGAAAGTCTGCGGGATAAAAAATGCGGGAAAATGGCTGCAAACCATGATTAGCAGCAGACTTCCCTGGTGAGCACTAGCTTTACTACAGTGATCTAATGAGCAACTAGAGTGCTAACATTCAGAATTTATGGCAAATGTGTGACACATCTGAATGCCTTCTTGATAGAACCAAAGTAAACAAGCATTGAAAATGCAATAGATCTCGCCCTCGTTTAAGTTAAAGCCATTCTGTTTGTAATGAGGTGGCTTTTTAGCTTTGCTTTTATTAGTGTTTTTAAAACTTTCATGTAAATAACATGCATATGTATGCATATATGTATATGTATGCATGCATTTATATTTATATAGATATGCAGATTATATATGTTTATATATGTATATTACCTACTGGCGATAGCCAGTGGGTATATATAGTTAGGATTTTTTCTCTATGGGATTTCTGAAAATTCTATGTCTAATAACTTTGGCGTTTGTGGACGGAATTGGATGAAATTTTCAGGACAATGGCACATTTTGTTTCTGAGCAGCCCCTGAAAAGTTGGGGGGGTTTCGTCAAGGGGGGGCCGAGAAAAAAGGGGGGTCCCAAAACGCGTTTTTCCCATTCATTTTTCCATAGGGCGGTTGGACTCACTTTTAGCTCGAACGGCTGAATAGATTTACATGAAACTTGGCAAAATTGTAGATATGGTTTGCCCGACGTGCCTTTGCTATGTCTCAATATATGTGCTCCAGTGGATTTTGAGAAATTAACGTTTACAAAAATATATATATCTGTGACAGCGCTCCGGTTAGTGCCCCGGTTCGCGTACCTGACGCGTAACGGAACTTCGCGAAGCGAAGCTGATTGGCTCTCCGGTGTCTGTCAACATTCTAAACAGTCCGGAGCGGCCGCCATCTTGTCTCTCGGTACGATCGAGAGACAAGATGTGGTGAAAAACGAAGGGGGAAATGAAGGAAAGGGGGCAAGGTAGACCACTCCTGACCCCCTAGGATTGATGAGGGGGATATTAAAGTGCCCCGCGGGGCAAAAAATAAAAAAAATTTTTTTTTTGCGATTTTACGCCGTAGAGGCGCGTCCCGGTACGCGAACCGGGCAGCTCACCGGGCAGCTAACCGGGCAGCTAACCGGCAGCGTAGCTGTCAACATTGTAAACAGTCCGGACCGGCCGCCATCTTGTCTGTCGGTAGGTTCGAGAGACAAGATGTGGTGAAAAAAGAAGGGGGAAATGAAGGAAAGGGGGCAAGGTAAACCCCTCCTGACCCCCTAGGATTGATGAGGGGGATATTAAAGTCCCCCGCGATTTTTTGCGGTAGAGGCGCTTCCCGGTACGCGAACCGGGCAGCTAACCGGCAGCGTAACGGGAGTCCGCCATCTTGTGTTTTTGGAGCGTCCGGTTCGCGTACCGGGTAGCGTCCCGGTAAGCGTAACAAGGGGAAAACCAAGAGAAACAGTAAAAAAAAAATTAAGGGAATAGATTTCCAGCAAACTTGGTAAAATTGTAGGGACTGTTTGTTTGATGTGCCTTTGCAAGGCCTCAAGATATGTGCACGTGTGGATTTTGTCTAATTAAGGTTAAAAAAAATATTTATATCTGTAAGCGTGCTCCGGCACGCTTACGTTACGGGTTTTGTTTGCGCTGCAGAGCCGATACGTCACGGTTATGCGACGCGTCATGAGGCGTCTCACGTGGCTACGTGATACGTCACGTAATAAAGAATATATTTTACAGCTATAGATATTAGCTTTTAAAAAACCAATGAAATTCACTGAAAAAACCATAGGTTATAGACCATATATAGTTAGGAATTTGCATTTACAAAACCTTGAAAATTCACTGAAAAAACCATAGGTTAGAGACCATATATAGTTAGCTGGACATTTTATTGACATAAAACCAATGAAATTCCATATATAGTTAGTTGCACTAACTATATATCGCGCACCCGCAATCCACTGCTGATGATGTCACATATTACATCATTCATGACATGGTCAGTGACATCACTGATGACATCACTGATGACATCTCAAATGACATCACTGATGACATCACTGATGACATCTCAAATGACATCGCTGATGACATCATGACACACCAATACCAGTTACTACATACGCACTCACTGATTCCTACGTCTACACACACATTCACTCATTCACCCATACAATCACTCATACATACAGTCACTCATTATTACAACACTATCATATGCACTCATACACCTATGCAGACACTCACACACTGCCACTCATCCATGGAGTTACTCACACACCTAGTCAGTCCTGTAAAGAATCAAGCACACTTCCATTTCCTCATCTATACAGTTAAACACAGAACACCATACTTCAGTGACATCACTGATGACATCACTGATGACATCTCAAATGACATCACTGATGACATCTCAAATGACATCACTGATGACATCATGACACACCAATACCAGTTACTACATACGCACTCACTGATTCCTACGTCTACACACACATTCACTCATTCACCCATACAATCACTCATACATACAGTCACTCATTATTACAACACTATCATATGCACTCATACACCTAGTCAGTCCTGTGAAGAATCAATCACACTTCGATTTCCTCATCTATACAGTTAAACACAGAACACCATACTTTTCACACATATACTAACACATACTTACTCTCTTATACAATCACTGATACAAGTACACATTGATATGCACAGAGTCACACACCTCCCAGCCAGCCACACACACACTCAGTCTTCCATACATCCACTCATTCTTCAATATGTAAAACATATTTAAACTTTACAAAAACACACAGACACTAGATGATGTCATCAGTGATGTCATTTGAGATGTCATCAGTGATGTCATCAGTGATGTCATTTGAGATGTCATCAGTGATGTCATCAGTGATGTCACTGACCATGTCATGAATGATGTAATATGTGACATCATCAGCAGTGGATTGCGGGTGCGCGATATATAGTTAGTGCAACTAACTATATATGGAATTTCATTGGTTTTATGTCAATAAAATGTCCAGCTAACTATATATGGTCTCTAACCTATGGTTTTTTCAGTGAATATACATATATATATATATATACACATATATATATATACACACATATACATTCCGCTGCAAAATAAAAATAAGATGCACAGGCTCCCGCGCATTATGTTTCTAAGGTCCCCAGGTAAGCCAAATCCCGGGAACATGTAAGAATAGAGGAGGGGAGCCCCCCTCTTCGGGCAATTCAAAGATCGAAGGAACGCTAATTCCACAGGGCAGTGATATCATTTTATACGACTGCCCCGGCACTGCCACCTCCCAGGGCACAAATGTTGTAATAAAATAATGCGGAGAAGGCCCTAGGTCCTCCGCGCAGGCCTGGGGACCGCCAACTTGGGTAGTAACTCAATCATGTGTGGGGGAGCACTCCCCTGCTGCCCAAGAGACTCTTACCTCTCTGGGGCACTTTGTATATAATGACGGGCCCCTCCCCAGGGCTTACTTTACTAAGGAGGGGGCCATGTGGCACCGCTCCCACAAAAAATGGGGTACCAACCTGCACAACTATTTTCAAGGAACTTTACAATGTGTTCTCAAGTAATCAATTAATCAATAGACGTGCAGCTGTGTGCTTATGGTCCAGCCTATTGGGCCTGTGATACTCATGTATAAAAAATGGTGCAGAAAGCTCCGTCCCTTACACTCAGTGCACTTATGTATAGTGTCCCTAGGGCTTCTTCGAATAATTTGAACAATAAGAACATTTTCTTTTTTTTTTTTTTTTGAAAAAACCTTTATTGTGACATAAGGCAGATACAATCACAGGCTAGCAAAAACACAGCCGGCCATAATCACAGAGACGGTCAATGCAAATCAAGAAGTCAAAACACATACCTCCCGCCTCCAAAAGTCCACCTCAACACCCAGGATACTGTTGCACCATAACGGCACCAGGATAAGAGAGGTTTTGTTTTCGTTTTTTAAAGGGGTTCAGAGATAAAGCAGGATCCGACATCATACAATCTAGTAGCACCAGAGCTAGGGGACAACATAAATCAGGATATGCACATTTGGGACCACTGCAGGCGGGGCGCAGACACTAACGCGCACTAAACAGGATAGACAACAAACAGCACATTACGCCCTCCAATGCAGCACAAGCCCGCCATAACTGAAACGAGAAATTATTAGAACATCCCCCATATTGGCTTGAGACAAAAGAACAGCCGGTAAACTACTTACTACTCGGAATCCCAAAAGTAAGAAAAGAAAGAGAGAAAAAAGAAACCCAAGCAAAGCAAGAGAGAAAAAGAGGCCCTAGAAACTGAAAAAGGAAAAAGAAAAACAGAGAATACCCCCCACCCTGCACCCCTGCCTCCGGCTACGGCCTCCCCCTCAGCAGTGTGCCTGTCGCCCGCTGTATGAACCCGAGATTTAGAAGAAAGAGAAAAGAAACAACCACCCGTCCAGACTAAAAAGAACCCAAGCGAGGGAAGGAAAGAAAGAAAGAAAAAACGGGAGGGGAGCCCTCTAACAGTCCCCCGGCCTCTCCCTCTGCTAATATCGTAGACGGACAGAATGTAAAACACCTTCGCCCAAAGCAATACAATAGGTCAGTGCACTAGGCACAGGAGCAGCCCAACATGGCAACAATATGGACAGTATGTCACACATCCCACATGAATCCACAAGCAGGAAGCATCAAACGGAGGAAACATCGTCTACCCTTGTTCTGTCCCGCACATACTACGATGGCCCATCAAATTGTCCCACTCCAAATCAGCAAACGTAAGGAAGAGGAATATTGGAGCAAGTCCAGATAGCAGCAAGTCTGTAGTGCTGCGCTGCGATCGGACCCCATCCGAGCCCGCTGCCCGCCAGCGCGAATGACCAACCTGTCGCAACAACATGACTGCCACATCGCAATCAGCAAAGCAGAGCAGGGAAAAAGTGTCGCAGAATGAAAACGTGGTCGGAGCAGAATCGAAGACACCAACAGCATGGTGTGGAAAGAATGCCATCGCTCAGTTCCAAGCAGGAGCCCACGGATAGTTCTAGATCACGAATGTCACGAACTGGGGATCTCTCGAGAGCCCGCGTACAGAAGTTCAGGATATCAGCGCAGGCGCCATATTGTCGCATCTGGGTAAGAAGTGAAACATACCACTGTGCGCCCACAAACCACTCGGGCTCAATAGTTCCACCTAAAAGTCAATACCATCCAGCATATCACACAGTGAACGGACATCCTGCTCCAAGGTATCGTGAAGGACAGCTAGGGCAGCCAGGAGATCACCAAGACGAAGTTCCGCTCCATGTCCTCTTTGTTAAAGCTCCCGTCCTCCACAGGATGGAAAACAGGTCAGGACTCGGTAGCACGGATACAGCACTATGCCCCCCTCACTACGTTCCGAGGGAGCACCATCATAGATCGGGGCCGGGGCACGAACAGCAGGGCATCAGGCGTCATGGAAGCACAAGCCGGGCACCCAAACAGAGGAAACATGGCCAAAACACAGCCACCGGGGGAGTCCGTGTTATCAATCGCGGCCGGGCACAAATTCGGGATTCTCCCGCAAGTAGCGGGACAGGAATGACCACGGTCCTCGGCGGCAAGCGAGAAATGTCCAAAAAAGGGGGACAAACGACCCAGGGAAATCAGGAAGGGGCGATCTCCAGCTCATGCCCCCAATCAGACAGGTAAGCGATCCGAAAATCGGCCAGTCCGAAGCAATCCGGAACCGACCGGCCCCTCACTGTGGCCGGTGGCCGTTGTTGTTGAATTAATGGCCGGCCCCGCAGTTAGACAAGGTCCCGGTCTTAAAGCTGCCCCAGGCCGCAAACGCCGCCGTCCGTTTCTCCCCGTGTGGAGGGGGTAGAAAACCCGGGGACGCTCCATCGAGCACCGGAGCCGCTCCTGCGCCCGTGTGCGCACTTTGTGAAACAGGACATCAGGCCGAAGGCGCCTCCAGGAGGAGATGGTACACGGAGCCGGGGGACTGGGCGGCCATCTTCAATAAGAACATTTTCAAAAAATGTCTACACTGTAATCAATAACATAGTTATTTATTCAATCCATTATTTAATCAGATAAATAACCATCTTCATGGTTGTTACCTCAATGGAAACATGAGAATCAGAAATCCAAACAGAAATCAAAATGAAACACAAATATTATATGAGTCATCTGTTAGACATCAGTTTAGGCTAATAACAAGTTTATAACAAAAACCCAATGCATTTCGGGTACAACCCTTCGTCAGGGGCATATCATTGATGTATTTTTGAATTCAGGGGCATATTATCAAGGACCGGTGTTAAAATTATCGCGGTTTTATCGGCAGGAAACTGCTGATAAAACGGCGCTAATGGGCTTGATAATACGCCCTTGTTAATTCCCATAGAAGCCCATGTTAACATCAGAACATGGGCTTCTATGGGAATTAACAAGGGCGTATTATCAAGCCCATTATCGCCGTTTTATCTGCAGTTTCCTGCCGATAAAACGGCGATAATTTTAACACCGGTCCCTGATAATATGCCCCTATGTTCTTGAATGTTTATAGCCACCTGCTAGAACAAGAAGAAAAACGATATCAACATTACTCGATGAAACAATGTACACCATGCTAATATCTGTGCTTGCAGCCACTATCGAAATTAAAGAGTGTGAAAGAGTACTTGATGTATGCCTGCAGAAGAGAGAAGGAAATCACATCCCCAGAAAAGTGCCAACAGGTGAAAGGACGAGGTTGAACCGAGAATCATAATGTGACCAAGGAGTGCCGAGCAGTGACAGGGTGAGGTTAAACCGAACGCGAATGTTGCGAGAATCACAAGAGTCACAATATGAATATTAGTTCTTTACTATGTGCATACAAGACGAAGGATCCACTTGAAGCGAGCCCCCTTGAGATTAAGAAGTGTACCAAGTCGACCTCCACAGTGCAAACAGAGGGCCAATGAACATCAGTCAAAGTTGCCCACAATTACCTCAACGGTTAATAAGGGGTGCAACGTTAAAAATCGCCTATCCCTCAAAACGTGTCTGTTCCTGAGTAAACAAAAGCGAGGCGATTATTAAAATAACGTGTACACTGCCTTCAAGTCTAGCATATTCCCCAATGTTAGAAAGAGAATGTTACCTGTGCCGGTAAATGAACGGTCAAGATTCAAATGTTATTATGCTGAAGTGCCCAATCTAAAAACGAAAAGGGACCATGTAAGATTCGGGAAAAGGAGGAACAGAGACCGCCCGTGTTACATCTAGAATTTACCGAAAACCCCTCACCGAGTGCGCTGAGTGTAAGGGACGGAGCTTTTCACACCAATTTTGATACCGCTCCCACAAAGCCATAATAAACACTGCTCTGCTTTGTAGAAGCAAGAGCATTAAAATGCTCTTGCTTCCATGAAGAGGAGCAGAATTGTTTTTGGACAGAGGGGGCTGCCTTTGTCCAAAAGCAATGCCAGCTCCTGCAGGAGGCGGGAAGCAGGCAGGGGCGGTTGGGCCCTTCAGGCTCATCCCGCCATCCCCAACGAGATGGCAATGTCCCGGGGGATGTTGTCCCTGGGGCAATATAGGCCATGTGGACCCCGCCGCCATGCAAAAAATATATATGAAGGCCTGGCCCTGGGGAAGGGGTCCCCGGGGCCGAAATAGTCCCTGGGAAGGGGGCTACATGACCCCCTTCCTTTATTTTATAAAAAAGTTAAAAAGAGGAACAGGCCAGTCCCCTCCCCATTCTATTAAAAGCCTGGCCTGAAGGGATGGTGGCCCCAGGACCAATATTACCCCTGGGAAGGAGGGCTACGCAGCCCCCTTCCTGAAACGTTTTTTGTAATAAAAAAAAACCTCAGCAATTCGTCGAAGGCCAGACCTTCTTCACCATCACTCTGCAAATACACCTCCTGGTGCAGAAGTGGTTGGGGAATGAAGTCCCCTTGAATGCAGAGGGTCATTGGGAGCCAACAAGCCCTCCTGTTATCTCTAGTAAGTCCCAGACATTGGGATTGCTGAGAGGACTTGGAGGCCATGCCTTCTTTCTCCACCATTCTGCAGACACAACTCCTGCCATGTGTCTGGTTTGGGAATGAATTCCCCAACCTCAGGAACCTAGGACCTCAGGACTAAAGTGGACTACTTCTCCCAACCAGTAGTGCACCAGGAGGTGCGTTTGCAGAGTGGTGGAGAATGGGGGCATCGCCTCTGACAACCTCTCATCAATCCAGCTGTGTGGGTCTTACAGAAGGTGACTGGAGGGGTAGTTGGCCCCCAAGAACCCTCAAGTGCCAAGGGGACTTCATCCCCTAATAGTAGTGCTCCAGGAGGCGCCCTTGCACAGTGGTAGAGAAAGTGGACGTGGCCTCCGACAACCTCTCAGCAATCCTGCTGTGTGTGACTTACTGGAGGTAATAGGAAGGGAAGTTGGCATCCTTGGGGGCCAACTACCCTCCTGGTTACCTCCAGTACATCCTACACAGCATGATTACAAAGATGTTTTCGAATGCCACATCCCCTTTCTTCACCATTCTGCAAACACGGCTCGTGGAGCACTACTGGTTGGGGGATGAAGTTCACTTTACTCCTTAGGGACATTTGGGGCCAAGAAGCCTCCTGTTAACTCAGTAAGTCAGTGCCCAGAGAGGGTTAAAGTTTCATCAGCTGCTGGCTTTGGTTAAAACCATTGTGGATTTCCAAACTTCTAACTTCATGATTGTGCACTGTGGTGGCAATGACCTAGGCACATTGAATGGGTCATGGCTGGAAACCCTAATGTAGGATACCTCTGTAGACCTGGCGTGGGGATTCCCTCACACTATATTGGTAGACTCTAATATATGCCAAAGACAGAAATGGGAGTGGTTAAATCAATTATGCTCACAGATTGACAAAGCCAGTAAACATGTTAATAAAAGAGTTTCTGCTTGGAATATATAGAGGGATGGAGTTCACTTTACAGACAAAGGGCCATATGTAGGTAGCTTAATGCCGGTCGGTAACTGCCAAAAATCGGTAAATTTCCAGATACCGACCAGTATTTAGCTTTTTCTAATGTAGGTGGCTGGATTTAAGGATTCGGTAATTTTCCGATTCGGTAATTTAAGGAATTGGTAAATTACTGAATCCTTAAAATACCGAATCGGTAAATGACTGAATCCTTAAATCCTATGTAGGGAGCACTCAAGTAAGAGCATTTTTGATTTAAGGATTCGTTATTTACCACCAACTACAAGTTGGTGGTAAATATCGAATACCTTTACCTACATACTATTTTTTACCTATTTTTTACTATTTTTTACCGATTCTTAAATACTGAATCGGTAAAATTGGGTATTTAGGAATTGGTAAATAGAAATTACCTACATATGGCCCAAAGTGAACAGGGTGTCTCTAGGCAACCTGAAATTTGCATACAGTTCATTTTCTTTTAAAATAATGACATCAGTAACCGCGATCGTCGTGAACATGTCGTCAAATGACAAAACTAGATATTCAGTTGCCACCACCACATTAAAAACTTATAGCTACATAATGGATTATAACCAACACACTACACATATTGCTATCTAAATGAAGTACAACTCCCTTAATATCTCTATACACAGTGCGTAACTCTTTCAATGTAAACTATGACTGCATGCATCACTATATCAGTAATCTCTCATTCACTGTATAAGTATTTGAGTAGATCTGTGAGACGGTGCATCAGTCTATCAATGCTTTTGTAACATACTGCGTAACTGCCTCAGTGCATCTATGAGTGCCTTTGTGCATTTGTAAGTAAGTATATGACTTTCTGACTAGATCTGTGAGTGGATACATGAGTGTCTAAGCGGATGTCTGAGTGGGTGAGTGATTGGGTGCATGAGTGTCTGAGCAGATCTGTGAGTGAGTGCATGAGTCTCTCAGTGGGTCTATGACTGGCAGCCTGAATGTCTAAGTAGTTCTGTCAGTAAGTGCGCAGGTCACTGAGTGGGACTGTGAGTGGGTGTATGAGTCTCTGCATGTATGAGTGACTAGGTGCATAGGTCTCTGAGGAGATCTGTGAGTGGGTGTGTGCGTGACTGTATGGGTGTGTGAGCATGTGAGTGGGTCTGTGAGTGGGTGTATGAGTGTCCGAGTAGATCTGTGAGTAGGTGTTTGAGTGTCTCACTGGGTCTGTGAGTGACAGCATAAGTCTCTGAATGGGTGAGTGAATTGGTGCATGCATGAGCGTCTGAGTGTGTCTGTGAGGGTGAGTGTCTGGGTGGGTCTGTGAGTGAATGCGTGAGCCTTTGAGTGGGTGAGTGAGTGGGGGCATGTATATCTGAGTGAGTTTGTGAGTGTGTGTGTGAGTTTCTGAGTGTATGAGTGAGTGACTGAGTGACTGAGTGCCTACGTCTCTGTCTGACATGGCCTGTGACTGAATGTGTGAGTTGCTGTATGGGTGTGTGAGTGGGTGTATGAGTGCCCGAGTGGATCTGAGAGTGGGTGTATGAGTGTCTTAGTTGATCTGTGAGTAGGTTCATGAGTGTCTCCGTGGGTCTGTGAGGACATACATGAGTGTGTGAGTGGATCTGTAACTGTGTGCACGAGTCTCTGAGTGGCTCTGTACATGGGTCATTGACTCTCTGAATGAGTCTGTAAGTGGGTGCATACATATCTGTGTGGGTCTGTGAGTGGGTGCATGAGTGCCCAGGTGGATCTGTGAGTGGGTGTAAGAGTCTATAAGTGGGTATCAGACTATATGCATGAGTCTATGAGTGGGTGTCTAGGTAGATACATGGGTCTCTGAGTGGGTCTATACATGGATGTGTCACTCTCTGAGTGTGTCTGTAAGTGGGTGCATGAGAACCTGAATGGGTATGTGAGTGGGTGCATGAGACTCTCAGTGGTTATGTGACTGGATGTATAAGTGTGTGAGTGGGTATGTGAAAGGGTGTATAAGTATCTGAGTGAGTTTGTGAGTGCATACATGAATCCTTGACAGGGACCAGTGAATGTGTACAAATATATATATGTTTTTATATTTTCACCAATATTCACAGAGACGTAGCAATATTCACGATGTCCCCACGACGGTACATGGGGGCTGTACTGGCGGTCGCGGCTTTGTGTCGCATATCGTGCGCAATGAAATAAATCAATTTTAGACACCTACCTTGAGTCACTAACACCCCCATTTTGCAAACATGGGGTCAAGTGCTTGTTTCCGGTCCAGGAAAGACCTGGCTTGGCAGTTCGGACTGGACTGTTCCCATGAGAAACGGGGTGAAGACTGATTTGTATATGGCTGGATCTGAACCGGGGTGGCAAAGTGAGCCAAAGAACTATAATGAATTCAACCCAAATCTGTGACAGTGGGTGAGTGTCTGAAAAGTTACAGAGCTTTGTCCATCATCTCATGGTGTTTGCTTTGTTCGCCCTAAGTTGGCAGGGTATTGCCAGACGTGGATCCCTTGCTCACTTTGCCACTGAATTTAAGCTAGCTTGGCTGATGAGAGTTGTTACCCAGAAACTGGTCCCAGGATGCTTGTCTCCTGTCCAAGGAAGACTTGGCTTGGCAGTTTGGTAATGAGAGTTCCCATGAGGAACAGGGTGAAGACTGATTTGCTTATGGCTGTGTCTGAATTAAGGTGGCAAAGTGAGCTAAAGAACGATGAGGGATTCAACCCAGATCTATGACTGGAAGTGAGTGTCTGAAAATGTCAGCACTCCGCAAATCATCTTCTTGTGTTTGCTTCGTCAAGGTACCTCCACCCTGATCCCTTATCTTAGCTTTCACAGAAATGTTCAGCCCCAGTACCATTCCCAATCAATAGAATGGTGGCCACAACTTTCTGCTCACGTTGAGTCCAGCCAATCACAGCATTCCTATTGGCGTGTGCATTGACAGTTAATCGCAAAATCGGCATGTAATAATCGTGACCGGAGATATCGCTATAATTTTTGCTTTAAGTTTCTCTGAATCTACTAAACATATTTGCACCAAATAACAAAAAAGACAATCTGTGTAATAACAACATCTACCTTTCTGTCACATTTGACGTAATTCCTTCCAGCGGTTTGGGCTGTAGGTTTGACAACGCGTTCCTATGATAATTACCATTACAAACACAACCTTATTTTGCACCCCTATATCTCGGTTCCCACTGCATGGATCACCCCAAACTTTCCATGACACACAGAACCTACTTTGACACTGTTTTTGGAAATTTTCATGCAGATTAGTCACACGACACCAACGTTATAGGCAAGTCAAAAAATGCTTTTCCTATGGGAACTAGGGTGCACATTAGGATGGCGGGCAGACTTTGTCTGCCCGCCATTCCGGCGCAAAAAGGGACCGCCCACCATAAGGGCGGTGGTCCCATGGGGGCCATTAGGATGCGCCCGCCACACTGTCGGGCGCATCCCGCATTTTTAACATTGCAGCAGGCGGTGCTGAAAGCACTGCCCGCCGCAATGCTAAAAATGCACGTCATGCAGTTCAATGCGCAACGTGACAGGCACCACGCGGTGCCTGCCACATTGTGTATTTAAATGCAGGGGGGTACCATAGGAACCCCCCATGTGCACCCCCCACCCCCCAGAATCCCTGGGGGGGCCCACAACGGGCACCTGCAAGTCATTCCCACATGCCTTTCCGACACAGAAAGGCATGTGTCCGCCTCCATCATAATATTGTATCGCCACCATATTAAACTCTTTTCCGTCCGGTCGAATTGTCGACCTGGCGGAAAAGCTGCGGATGGTCTTTCCGTCCGCCGTGGTCCCCCCGCCATAGTGATATGGTGGGAGGAAATGGGTGACGGGCGGGGATGGATGTCGGGCAGATCGCCACCACCATGCGGGCGGTGGCGATCCGCCCGACATCCTAATGGGGCCCTAGGTCTTAACTATAACTACTTACTGGCAACCACCTGTAGGTAAAATATATTTGCCACTCTGTAGTTAAATTTAGGATTATGAGAGATAGGAATTCCTCAGATTATTGATAGGTAAATAGATAATACCTTTACCCCCATTTAGCGAATCTCCAAGTAACTTTGTAGACCTATTCCTTTTTCTACATTGGCGGATGATGCAAAGTTTTGTGGTGATTCAATAAGGGTGTGCAAAGGAAAAGGGAGGTCCCAAAACACAGTTTTCCTCTAATGTATTTTCCATAGACTTTATTCTCAGCCATAGCGTTAAAATGGCAGAACGGTTTATAATGACATTTGGGAGGTATATACATTTTGGTGTGTAAATTATGCTTTTCTGTATTTCAAGTGAATTGTTTCAGTAGGTGTTAAGTTATCAGGCACTAAAACTTATTGATATATTGGGATGCGGTATGCCATAGGAATTTCACAGTATACTGCAGTACATGCCCATTGCACAGCAATATATGATTGGCTAATCGCTGCCTTTATAAAAGTAAACAGCAGCTATGTTGTTTTTCTTTGACTGTGTTCTGGGTTAGGTCCTTAGATGTAGGTGAATACTAGGCTACATTTTTTCCCCTACCTATTGTCACTTTATTATAATGGTTAGAGATAGAGAAAATCTTTTAAATATATTCTATGTATTATTAGAAAATATAGCAGAGTTCCGAAGTACTACCTGGAAACTACTGCGGTACTTAAATAAAAAAAATAAAAAATTAAATATGTAAAACAAATAAACATGCACTACACTATATTTCATACTTTTTGTGTACTACAATGTATTTTCAATTTTTTACCTAATTAATTTTTTCAAAAAATGTTTAAGGAGTACTAAATTACATTTGTAAATAAATAACAATATACACTGTACTACACTATATTTTACATATCCAGCCATGAAATTGCTGGCAGAAAGGCAAGGAGGGGGCCCCAAACAGGGTCCCCGGGCATTGTAGCTCATTGGAAAGTGTGGCTGGGGGTACATGTTGTGCCCCTCTATGCCTGCACTGTTGTGCGAACACTGTGTGCCATGCATGACTTGGTGCATGGCAACAGGGCGCACACAACAGTGCATGCGCTGCAGTGTGGTGGCATTGGCTTCAGGTTCACTCAGTGAGCTGAAGAGTGCCGCCTCTGCAAGACCACTGCTGGCACACCACCGGCCCCACTGTCAATTTGTAATAAACTCTTCTAGAGACCGCGGCGGTCGGACCGCCAAAATCATATTCAGGCCATAATGGCCTGATTTAGATGTTCGCAGGATCACAACAGAGTAGGCTTTTTTTGCTGTATTCCCCTCCCCTGCCTACCTGGCGGTCCACCCACTCTATACAATGCAGCAGTTTGAGGGAGTTAAGACTGTTGTGGCCCTGCCAACTCCACCAGGGATGTTCTCCCTTGTCGATGGCACAAGAGGCCAAAGCAGCTGTCGGAGTGCAGACCGCCACTATCAACCCCCGACCAATGATGATGTGCCTTCCAGCCAACGCAACTATGGTGGTCAAGCCGCTACACCTGATTTGGTGGTTTGGGACAGATATAAGGCACAAACTCCACTTTACTCATGTTTACTCTTCTTCACAGCCATGAACCCAATCTACCAGTTGGTACCCTGATCCTGCTGATCGATGACGTAGAAAATCAAAATCATAGTGGACGGATACCTGTTACCTTTTCAATTGCCACAGAACTAAAGTGATGTAATCTTGTTTCAGATAATCATACTTACAAGCAATAGCATACCAATGTGAAATGCATATATCTGAAATGTTGAAAGTTAAAAAATTCAAGAAAGACACCTAAATGAGCATTTTGGATATAAATGTTTGCTGCAAGCTGTCCTCAAACAAATTTACTTTTTTTCCTTTTTTTTAACAGAACCTTTGGAAGGAGAAGGGGAGTTGATTTTCTGAAGGGTGGGTTTCTGTTTTTTTAGGGGTAGTCTCTGGAGGGGGAGATTTTTTTTATTTGGGATGGGGTTTGGGATATGGAGGGCATTAACTTATGGGTGAACAGGACATCATCTTGGAGACAATGGGTGGGATGTTCAGGAGGGGTTAAGGTGTGGGAGGAAGAGGTAGTAGATATGTCTGCTGTGTGTGTTGAGGGTGCAGGTTCCTGTGGGTCTGGTGTATGTGCTGAGTATTTTGTGGTCTGTCGTTTGCTAGGTGTGTCTTGCATGGGTGAGCATTGGCATTTGTTTTTCTGAGGTGTGCTTTCTAATATGTGTGTGGATACGTGTGGTGTGGAGGTACAGAGTATGGGTGTGGTGCATGTAGAGGGGGTGGTGCCTGTGTGTGTGGTGTCTGTCAGTGTGCTAGTGATGTGTGTGAGGGATATGTGTGTGGTGGTGGGTGTAGTGTCAGTGGGTGTTTCAGTGTAGGTGGTGGAGAATGTGTTGATGATGGTGGGGGTGGGGAATGTGTCTATGGTGGTGGGTGCACTGTCAGTGGAAGGGTCAGTTGAGGGGTTTGTGAGTTTGTCTGTGGTAGTGGGTGCACTATCAGTGGGTGTGTCAGCTGAGGGGGTGAGAGTTTGTCTGTGGTGGTAGGTTTGGTGGATGCATGTTTGTCAGTGTGCCTCTGTTTCTTTTTTTGTGTGTGTTTGTGTGTGTGCTGCTTGGGTCTGGTGAAGTGTCTGCATGTGAACGTTTGTTTGTGCTTTGAACAGGGCTGAGCATGAAGAATGAGGATGGGGAAGGGATAGGTTGTGGGGCAGGAGATTGGGCAGGTTGCAAGGCTGTAGTCAGAGAGGAGGCCGGAGCCTGAAATGCAAATGAGCACTGAAGGGCAAACATACCACTGTCAATGCCTTACAGGAAAGATAATATTTGCTGCCTGTGGGAGCTAAGCCCCTGAATGGCATTCAGCAGGGCAGTCTACCCTATAGCGATCATGCATAGGTGCCCAACAGCCTCCTCACTGAGCACAGCCAGGGAGACAGGGGCAGGAGTGAGGTGCCTGGGACAAAGGAGACCACACTCTTTTTAGGAGTGCAAGGGTGGTCAACTGGAGGGGACAACAGGGTGGGTGGAGATTGGACTCGGGCTGTACTGAAAGCATGTTTGCTTTGTGTGGGCCTTACACAATGCTAGCACTTACTCCAAGTTACTAAAGTATATTCCAAATGTCTAAATGACTATATGCATCCTGGACTGAAATAGCTTGTGAATGTCTCACGCACTATGCCGATACCTTTGCTGTAGAATATTTATTTGTAAAATTCTGTAGGCTGGTTTGTCCTTTTACCTCCAAATAATAAGTAAATACATAGGCCTTGATACACTGCTAATACAATCCACTACATAAAATAAATATTTTCGCATTTGACTCCTGAATCTCTCTAGCCATGAATAGTAAAATATTTACAAGTGTACAAACTGTTGTCACAAAATAGGGTGACTTGCACTTTAGTTAGAAATTAGTACAATATCTCCGTAAATAGTACATACACTTATACATATAACATTATCACTTCCAAGAGACAAAGGCAACTCACAATATGCAGCATATTACACCTTGATAGATTTCTATTTTTGACTAATGAGTCATAACTTGGGCCTGAATCTGTGTTTCCAAGATGGGAAATCACGATATACATGCGATGGAACATTCCATCACCAAAAGGCCTTGTAAGTATTCCCTTTGACTCCATCATAAATTTAGCTTCTGTGCACAAGAAAGGACAATGATCAATAGCATTGTTTATATTTTACTGTGTCACATTTTTGTTTGTGTTGTTCTTAAATATGCATGCCTCTCACAGATTTTTCTGCGAAACTAGACTGGCTTACATCCACACTTGTGAAGGAGACATCATGAAAAACGGTCACTGGTTATAGAAATAAACACGCATTTATAATTCTCAGCATATTTTGAATATGTATTGAACCTAAAATCTAGCCATTGAATCTAATTGCATTAGAAAATCTGGCTCACTTGCTCACTCTTGTGTGTGTAGGAAACCAACTTACAAAGGTGAGGTCTGGAACATACACTGTATCATGATTCCATTGTATGCTATATCACCTGTATTAGGGCTAAGCCTAGATCATTTACAATATGAAAGGATCATCACACATGACACATTAAGAACTACTGGCCTGTTAAGTACAACTGTCCCTCTCACATCCATACAAGCACTAATGAGTAACTGTTGTTTAGGCAGGCATGTGTCTGCTGAAACCAGTCCATTGGTAGTGAACACAAAGCAGGTGGTATCCTTTGCCACAAATTCATTGACTAAACACTTCATCATACACCTAGTGCCAAACTTATACCTTCAAAAACTCTTCTGCTTTAGACATGTGTCAAACGTCATGTAAAATAGTTGATGTAACTAAAAATAGTATGTTAACACACTCACACTTCAACTTACCCCGTTGCTGCTGATGTTGGTCTCTCTACTACCCATCAAGCCAGATAGGCCACCGCAAGAATGCGGGCCATTAGGGGGGTCAGTGTGTGGTGCACGCACTTCCCATGTTGGGAGGACTTGCAGAGCTGGACTTCAGCTGGCGTTCGGGTCCAGTGTCTTAGGTCCTCCCTCATCTTCCTGCAGTGAATGCTGGTCCTCCTGAAGACCCTCAGGAACCACACCGTCTTTGCGATGTCCTTCCATATGAGTCCCTTCTGATGGGCGTTGACCTGTATGGATACAAGAAAAAAGAATTGTTGTGTTACTTTTTGTTTGTCTAAAGTTATGTCATGCAATTTCTCTACACTGTCCCAGGCATGTCTCATAAGTTAACATACTATGTGTGCATCTTCACATGCTGACCAAAATAAATATCTAAATGCACACTTTGTTGTGACCTGTTGACTACACTTATCCCTGGTCACTTCCTGCACTCACTGATCCAACACAGTGACATCATGTAGGCCAGAGGCACCTATATTTTCAGTGATGTGAGCTACTTCAGATCACTGCAAAACATTGTGAGCCAAGGAACTTACACATTGTTAGCAGACCCCCTCAAGGCCAGCTTCATTGGCTTGATGCTTGAGGTCCATAGAGCTAGATTCTCTGGTTGGAAGTACATACTACAACTAACAGCACTTTGAAAAGTCTTCCATGAGTGTCAGTGAGTGTGCTCTTTGGGGATGTATGAACATGCATAATTTTGGAAGAGCTAACATTGTACAGATGACACAGTTTGTGCGGTAAAATCTTGTGGCACAGGACACACTTTTTCCCATATGTGGTAATCTTACATGGATGACACAAACATACATTTGTATGTCTATTTGTTTTGGGGAAATGTGAAGGTGTAGAAAATGGTTAATGATAAGAAGTGTTTGATAGAATGTTTCTCTGCACCATTACATTTCCCCAGTTCAAATGGATATAGGATTCTTTGTTTGTATAAATCATATAACAGCCCCACATATGGGAGAAAGCGTGTCCTGTGCCACAAGATTTTACCACACAGACTCACTGTCTGACTGTAGCCCACTACCTCCCAGGGGCCAGTATTTAGTGTGCCATCAGTACTAATGCAAGATAGAGCCCTGTACCTAAAATGCACGTGCCCCCTTGCACAGCCACGTTTTTTTGTTATAGATAGGGGCATCTGCGTTTTTGGCTTCAGGCTCGGTGTCCATCTAGGGAAACTTACCAAACCCACACATTTCTGAAAATTAGACATACAAGAGAGTCCAGGGAGGAGTGACTTGTGTGGATCCCCAAATGCTTTCCTACCAAGACTGACCCTGCAACCCTCAAATTTAGCTGAAAAAAAGCTACTTTTTCTCACATTTCTTGAATCACTGGGCTTACACTAATTTCCTACCACCCTGCGTTCCTCCAGGTCTCCTGATAAAAATGGTACCTCACTTGTGTGGGTGGGCCAATTTCCCACAGCAGGGAAGGGCCCAAAACGTATTGTGGAGACATCAAAATTATATATCACAAAACGACCTGGTTTTGGTCTCAGGCTCGGCGGCCTAATGGGGAAAACTACCAAACCCAGATAGAAAACTAGACACCGGAGGGGGGGAGTCCAGGGAGGTGTGACTAACGAGGATCCCCCAAAGTTGTCCTACCTAGAATCCCCTGCAAACCTCAAATTTAGCTGAAAAAAATAAAAAATACAGTCATCCCTTTCCACTTTAGCAAAATGCTAATTTTGTGTTAATGGTAGGAATTATTTGATGTGTCTCATCATTGTAGAACTTGTGGTTGCACACCATTTATGTGACATTCCCCCAGATACTGCAAGAGTGCATTGGACTGATCATGTGTCCACAAATTTGAGTACTACCAGTATTGTGTACAAGTGGTGTTATTGTTGTGCATTCTAATGTGAGGCAGTAGATTTGGCTCCAGCTGATCACATTATCAAATAATATGATGCCTAATCTGAAATTCTCAATTGTATCCCCTTCTTCCATTGTAGACAGATGTGGAACTGGAAAAGTCACAATTGCAGCCAATTTTGTGTCATTTATGTTTTTTATGTTTCATGCAAATTTGCCAGATCAATCTGTTGCAAATTTAATTAAACAGTATTTGATGATTTTTCACTATTTGTATTATGTTGTTATGATAAAACATTTTGGGAAACCTTACCCACTTGCAATTCACTTATAAATACACAAACCTTTTGCTGTAAACATTTTGAAAAGTATGATAGAATGTATAGAATAGCATGAGTGAAAACAAATCTTCAACACTAGTCTTTTCTTTTGTTATTTTTCTTTTATTGCACAAAGGGAGATTAATCAAAAAAGGGGGATGAGGCAAATAAAAAAATAAAAAGTCAGGCATAGTGAATGAAACCATAATTGCCGAGCCAAAATTATTTGCAGTCTAATGTCTAAAATACATCTGTCCTCAGAAAGGTAAATGTGAGCAGAAATAGTCCACAGAGTGAATGATAAATCAAATACTGGATGAAATTAGGATCGCGGTTTCTCGCTGATGGTAGGGTTCTTGCCATCCTCTCCTGGAGGTCCGGATGAACGTATGCACCTGCAGGTGGTTAGTAGTTCAATAGGTGCAGGGTCAGAGGTGGCTGTAGGTGTTGTCTCTGGTGGCAATGCCTCCCTTTCTGTGGCTGAGGCTGATGGAGTAGCACTGCTATGCCCACAGAAGGAGAAGATGGTGCAGGAAAACCCCTGCCCAGATGGATACACTTGTCCTGAAGCACCCCAGTCAGGGAGCCCACACTGGAGTTCACATTCTGTATCTCAACATTGCGGTCCCTCTGCAACTGTGTCATCTCCTGCACCTCAGAAAGGACCTGGCCCGTCATTTCTTGGGACTGTTGTAATAATTCCAAGACCTGGGTGATGTTGGTCTGGGTAATACTGACCCTAGTGGGCTCACTATGCTTGCCCAGAGCCCTACTACCATTACCCATCCCCCACTAACCTGTGGCCTTGGCACAGTGTGCCCCATCCCACTGGTTCCTGTCTGGACTGAATGTGGTAGTGTCTCACCACCAGCCAGGACTGGGGGCACAAGATGTTGCTTCTTGTGCTTCGTCCACAGGAAGTTGAGGCATCTGTTGGCTGTGGTGATGATACAGCTGGGGTGGGAGGTGTAATTGTGGGCCAAGTGAGACTCACTGGAGCGGTCTGCCCAGGCTGATGCGATGGACCAGCTGTGTCGTGCTCATTCAAACTTTCTGTACTGGAGATTTTCCTGGAGGCTTGATCGTGGGCTGGAGTGGAGGTATCAGGAGTGGCAGATGTTTGGCCACATACTGTAGCAGGTGGACCTATCAGGAATATACATTAAATTGTTTCAGAAGAAGTGTGGATTACCCATTCAATGAGCAACTATAATGAAAACACCTAAAAGGGAAAAGGCATTGCATATCATGATTGAACCTTTCAGTGTAAAGTTCCTTTAGTTAACAAACAGTTATATTTCATATAAAAGTACTTATAATAAACAGGTAAGAAGATGTCCTGAAATGAAAAAAGAATAGTTAGTAAGTATACCTGAAATGTAGCAACCATTCAACACAACACAGTAGGGAGGAGAAATGTTAAATTCAGCATTCCAAGGCCTAGCAGGCTAATAGACTGACATTTACACAATCTAGAGAGATATTCAGCAGTAGTTCTCATATGAACAGTGCATAGTTCAGTTTTAAGATATGCCACTTGTACTCTGCATAAAATATTAGATGACATGAATTGTTACGGTCAACAAACATTGTTTTGTGGTACTAATGTCCTCAATTGACTTACATGACAAGAAAATGACATGATCCAAAATTCACCACAAACAATTTTCAAAAGAGAGAATTAAATAGAGATTGATGGATAAATGACACTTTAGCATATGGGAACATTTGAAGACAAAGGGGAGAATGAGCATAATTAAATGCAATAATTTTTTCCCTACACAGAAACCAGGCATCATGGTAGTTGTAGTCATTTCAAACCAACATTCACAACACTTGCAAAATTGTAACTTCAACATACCGTATGTAAATCTGCAGTAGTGAGAGAACAGACATTTACTGTGGGGAACACACATATGTTATTTGGAGTATGAACTCTTACCAGTACCATAACATCATGTGCAATGTGATTTAATGCTGTTTCATCCAACTCAATACATTGAAACAAACAGTCCAAAGAGGATGTTACTGATATATTTGGGTTTCTGTATCCACAAAATTGTGCATGACACATTAGTAACAGCTAACGTCAAAGCAAACAGGAGATTTGTGCTTAGTGACACATTGAAAGGTATAACTTACCAGACTCCACTCCACCAGAGATTCCCGTGTAGCCTTCAGGATGTAGGATGTACAAGACCTTCTCCTCCGAGCCCATGAGATGTAATGGGGGCAGGAGAACCACCACCAGTCCTGGGCCAGTATATGCTCCTTAGAGGCCAGGGAACACACTCTCCCCCGCAGGTCGTTTCACCGCTTCCTAATTTCAACCAGTGTGTGCAAATTGTTAGCTGTAGCATTCACTCTGTCAACTATTCTGGTCCACAATCTCCTTTTTGGAGACAGGACTTGGGATCCAAACAATTATGGCTCTACTCATGATTTCATCCACCATGACTGACAATTCTGCCACTGTGAAATGGGGAATTTTCTGGCCAGGCATTATGGAGAGAAAAATATACTTAAATGAAATTAAATTAACACAAGGGAACACATTAATTTTAAAAAAGAGGGAGAAGAATAAGGAAGAACAACAATAAAACCTGCTTGACTACTGGGAATCAGCTTCAGTGTTGTGGTGCTATGGAATGGGAAAGGATCACGGTCTGAAATCAGGTGTGTTTTATGGTGTAGTAGCCATGTGTTCACAATTGTGCAATTGACATCAGGTATGTGATACTAGCATCACCACTACAGCCACAGAAGCAGTGTATGCTAACCGTGTCCCACAACGGGCTACTCTGTCAGCAGACCACTGCTATGAGACCGCCAGTCCAACTGTATTATCTAAATTGGCTTGGCACATTCCCACTGCCCTGACACCAACAGAGTACTATTCTCCAACAAAGGAGTCCACCGCTTTGGCTGCTGTGAATCATTTCATCAAGGGCAGATGCGAGTCAGCCCCCATTCATCTAAATCCTGCTGATAGTCCGCTGTCAGCTTGATGGAGTACTTGGACAGCCACTGCAGCGGGATGTCAGTACTACCGTCAAGATCTAAATCAGGCACTAAGTGTGGTCTAAACAGTATAGCTACCTTTACATTTTATATGAGATTTCATTACCCATTCATATACTGTTTTCTTATCGCAATGTACCATGGTGTACTGTAAAATTACAGAGGTTCACTGCGGCACAATATATATTTAAGTTTAGTCCATTATAACTTTAACTACTGAACCAATTAAGATCTTCTACTAAAAAGTACACTTTTCACCCCATAATCTACATTTCTGCATAATGTCATCAGCATCCGTTTAGCAAATTTCTTGCTAGGTCTCATTAAACTACACTCAATGACATAACATGCCACTTCTCTCCACTGTACAACATGCCACTCCACTTTATGACATGTTACTCCACTCTACGACACATCACTTCACTCTACAACAGTCCACTGCACTGCACCACACTCCACGCCATCCCACTCTATGACATGTGACTCTACTCTACCATACGCCACTCCACTCTAACAGACACCACTCCACTCTACAACACGCCATTCCACTCTGTGACCCTCCACAACACTACACTGTACGACACAACACACCGCTCCACTCTTCTCTATGCCACTTCATTGTACGCTATTCCACTCTACACTGCACCACTCTATGCCACTACACTCTGTGCCAAACCATTCTATGCCACTGCACTGTACCCCACTGCACTTTAATCCACTCCACTGTACACCAATCAACTAAACACCACTCTGCAAAACTCCACTGTACAACATTCCACTCTATACCACTCTACTGTATGCCACTTCACTCCACACCACTCCACTTGATGCCACTCCACTCTACCCCACTCAATTCTATGCCACTCCACTTTATGCCACTCTACTCTATGCTATTCCACACTATGCCACTCCACTCTATGTCAGTCTACTGTAGGCCACTCCATTCTCCGCAACTCCATTCCACACTATTCCACTCTAAGCCACTCCACTTTTTGATATTTCACTGTATGCTATTCCACTGTACATCACTCCACTCTATGCCACTCTACTGTACACCACTCCACTCTATGCCTCTCCATTCTAAGACACTTCACTCTAGGCTATTCCATTCTTTTCCACTCACTACTGCGCAACTCTAGGCCACTCCACTCCACTCTACGCCACTTCACTATATGCCACTCTACTGTAATCCACTCTACGACACTCCACTCTATGCCACTACACTGTGTGCCGCACCACTCTACACCAATCGACTTTACGCTTTTCCACTGTACACCACTCCACTCAGTGCCACTCAAGTGTATGCCGCTGAACTGGATGCTATTCCACTCTACGTCACTCAATTTTAGGCCACTCTTCTGTAAGTGACCACACTCTAGAACACTCAACTCTATACTATTTCACTCTATGCCATTCCACTCTACACCATGCCACTCTATGCCATTCCACTCTATGCCACTCAACTCTATGTCAATCCACTTAACACTATTCCACTCTACAACACTCCACCTCCATACACAGGGTTGTCAACTCGCTAAGCATAGTACATTAAGTATAACTTGCGCCTTTACAATAATTTGCTTATACAATTTCATATTACATCACATACTGTGTGAAATCATGACGTCTCAAATGACAATTTGTGAGAAAACTGCATGAAAGAGTAGCAAGTTTTGGTTCATGTTCTATGGCTAGCAAGTTGACAACACTGTAAGGGCAGGTGCATGAGTTATATTAATTTGAAGGTGGTACGTACATGATAAATTTAAGGCTAGGCACTGTGGCATAAGACAAGATAAAGGCACATATGTGGTTGATCGTGCACAATATGCTTCCTGCATAGGGTTACAACAAATACAACACTCTACTAAACACCATTATGTGGCATGCACTTTGTCATGCCACACTTGAACATGACACACTAAATAAAAACTAAACTACAATACAATATAACGTCACTGCGCCCTATGTTTAAAGCCTTGTGAACCTGCATGCAGCAGAAACCTGGGGCCTTACTACACCATAGGAACAATCGTATGATCAAGTATTACTTTCTCCATTGCCTACCCGAGATTCAAATGACCAAAATGTAGAGGCCAATATATAATGATAAAATGCCCCCACTCTGGAAGGCTGCTTACTTCGTAGATCCCAGTAGAGCCACCTTACATCAAATCACATCTATACAGGTAGGCCTTTCTTTCCCTGCCTCAAAAAGTCAAACAGTGATCATGCCTCAAAACTTAAAAATACTTATACATTTCACCCACTGTACCCATCATGCTGATAAGTAGTTGACAAGGCAACATTCTTCACTACATCACTAAGTATGAGAGTTAACATCTAGGTTCAATCCGCAACAATTGATCTTCCCATGTCTACATATGATAGCCAATAACACTCAGGCTGTTATAGCCCTCTGAATTGGCTCCAAAGCGATAAGGTATTATTCAAAAAAACAGACAAGAGCTCAATCATTTATAGAATAGTGAGAGATATTGCTCTTTTTGTATAATATCTAGCAGTTTGTTAGCGTGTTTGAGACTTCTTTTCCCACGATTGAGTACTCAAAGTGCAGGATCCATTGACAGTTGTTGATCATGATGCCTCCGTTTTCTTTTCTCTATCAGTGAGGAATCAGATGTGTCTATATAATGGAAAAACCCCAGGAGGTGGCTATTGGAGTTGTTTATACCTTCAAAGTGGTCAGTGGCTCCTCAAGTGTACGAAAGCAACGGACACTTAAATAGAATAATAATTTATTCGGTTGGAAATAACATAAGACTTTGGTATGTGGTCTTTCCAGCACATTTATAAGTGGTATGATGAAAGTGCAGGCAGTGTCTGAGCAAGGTAGGGCGGGGAGATGATGTTGTACCACAAAATAATTGTTTTATTATCAACATGCACTTATATCAACTCCAAAATATTGACTACCCCTATATCATCAAGGTAAGATGATGTGGATCTAGAATACTGCGGGGCCGAATACGATGTTGGATGGAAAGCTTCCTCCCATCAGTCGGAATCTCCTAGACCACATCAGAGCTCTTCCAACCGACTCGGTCGGTTTATATTCCAACCGACCGATTACAAATTTTTTTTAAAGAGTTTTCTATAGCACGAACAAGACCCTTAGGTATCAGAGCGCTTCACATTACATGAGATGGTTAACGACAAGTATTTTTTCAGGAAGATTTATCACATTGTTTTGAGGTAGGTACAATTTCAAGGTAGGTGTTTTGAGGTAGTTACATTGATATACATTAAAGGATATATGATAAATACGTCTAGTGAGTGATAAAGATAAGCATCTAGCTAAATAAATTTTAGATACAAATAATAGCTCCCCAGAGTCTCTTTTGATGTGTATCTCTCAGTCCTTTGCAAGGTAGGTGTTTTGAGGTAGGTACATTGATATTATACATTAAAGGATATATAGCAAAATACATATAGCAGCCCTAGAATTATAATATACATTAAAGGATATATAGTAAATACATATAGTGTGTGATAAAGATTAGCTTCTAGCTAAATATAATTTTCGAATAGAAATAATATCTCCCAAGAGTCTCTTTTCATGTGTATCTTTCAGTCCTTGTTGATGTATTCTAGTTTCTTGAGTCAAGCCTTATGGAAGGAACTTACTCATTAAGTAGAGTTTAGTTTCCCTCTTAAAGGATGTTGTGTCCGTAATTTTTCTAATGTTTTGAGGAAGTGAGTTCCAGATCCTTGGGGCTGCTCCTGAGAAGGCTCTATCGTACGTTTTTTCTTTCTGAAGATGGCTGGTCTCAACACTAGCTGCTTTGCACTCCTGGCTGGTCTGTTTCCTCCAGATATTTTGATTTTCTGGGCAAGGTAACTTGGTGTATTGTGGTGTAGTGCTTTGTGGGTTATGCATGCCATTTTTAACTGGATTTTGGCTTTGTAAGGTAGCCAGTTTAATGACTTCAGGTGCGGTGATATGTGGTCAAATTTTCTCGATCCGGTGATCAGTCTTGTCGCTGCGTTGAGACATGCCTTTAGAGGTGCTGTTGAAATTTTTGGAAGACCTGCTAGCGTTGTACATCCATATTCAATCCTTGCGATAACTAGTGATTGTACCGCCAATTTGAGATCCGCCTTAGAAATGAATGGTTTAATTTTTCTGATGTAGTTCAGATGATAGCGTGCGCTTTTTGTCATTGATTTAATGTTGGCTTTCATGTTTAGGTTCTCATCAAGAATGATTCCTAATGATTTCGCTGATCCAACTAGGGTGGGGGTGCAGTTTAATGCTGTGATCAAGTTGGTCCATTCTTTTACTTCTGTGGGTTTCTTCGGTGGTGTGATTAGTAAGAATTCTGTTTTTTGTGCATTTAGTTTCAGATGATTATCAGTTAGCCATTGTAATGATGTTTTTAGGGCATTATTCATTCTCATGATGTCCTCCCTGGACGAGATCTTGATGTAAATCTGCGTATCATCCGCATACATATGATAGGATATTTTGGAATTTCAAAGGATTTCTGTGAGAGGTTCGATGTAGAGGTTAAACAGTGATGGAGATAATGTAGAACCTTGAGGGACTCCAATTGAGTTAGGGCATGATGGTGAGAGTGATTGATTGACCAAGAATCTTTGCGTTCTATTCTGAAGTAAAGATTCAAACCATTTTAGTACATTTCCCGACAGTCCCATCCTGTCGTGGAGCCTTATCAGTAGTTTCTCATGATTTACCGTATCAAATGCTGATGATAGGTCAAGGAGGATAAGTAGACATGTCTGATTCCGGTCTAATGCCTGTAGTGCGTCATCGACAATATGTAGGATCGCTGTTTCTGTGCTGTGTCCTGTTCTGAATCCTGACTGGCAGTCGTCTAGTAGCGAGAAGTTTGTGATGTGTTGGCTTAGTTGGTTTAATGTTCGTGGTCAGAACATAAACTGCGCGGTCATTCCGAATCGGTTATGACCGACTCGCGGAGTATCCGTGTCAGTCTGAACAACATTGTATACACCTATGGACAACATGTCTGACCTTGGGTTTACGATGTCAATTTACATCAGCCTTTCCGTGTTGGCCTGTCCAATACGGAAAGGCTGTCCGAAAGTTACTTCGGGGATCCCTGGCAGGGCACCCTAGCCCAGCGGCCTACGATGATGCCCAAGAATGTACCTAAGGCCCCCCTGTAAAACCTTGCACTGTGTGGCAGGCACCGTGGGGTGCCTGCAACAGGGTGCAGGGATTTCCGCACACACCCCGTTTCCCCATAGGAGCCTATGTTACAGCCGGTTGTTGGGGAGAACACGAGCTCCCATAGGGAACAATGGGACTTTTAATCGGGCAGTTGGTACCCCCAACCGCAAATCGGGTGGTCCCGATTCAGAGTCGGTGTCGGGCAGAGGCTTTCAGCTCGACATCGTAATGAGGCCCTAAATCTCTACTTCCCTACAGATGCTTACCCTGACGATATAGAAGTATTTGATATTGTTGAGTTGATATATGCGCAGAGCAATATTATTGACCTCTATATATTGACATACAGCTGAGCAGATGGTACAAGAGCACTCGATTTTTCCCTTTTTCCATTCTGCTGTAATCAGGTGATTTTCCTTATTAGACCTGCACTGCTTCCCACCCCTCAGTGCCTGGCTCCAAAGAAATCACTCTACAACGAGTGCTGTTCCGGGTTCGTTCGTGGCTTCTCTGAGAAGACGTGCAGTTTGGGGCGACTACTCAGGAACGGAGGTGGATTTGAGTGGTCTGCTGATTGTCAGAGCGCCTTCTGTTCCTTTGGAAGGGAGGTCAGCAATGCACCTTTTCTCGAGGGTTTTGACTCCAAAGCAGAGATTGTGGTGGCAGCCGATGCCGGCGGCAGGGGACTCGGAGCTGTGCTGGCTCGGGGGGACACTGCGAGCAGTGGGTGGGTCATGGCATTCAAGTCGGGATCGCTCGCCTCGGCAGAGGAAAGGTACTCTTTGCTCTGCCATAGTGTATGTGTATGTTGTTTTTTTGTTTACCTGAGAGTAATATGTGTTATTTATACAATGGATGAGATTAATTAGGAGAGACTCCCACAGCTGCGCGCTGTCAATAATATGAAAAAATAACAAAAAGGAGGGAATGAAAAGGTTCTAAGATAGAATCTACCTCCTGTAAAAGTATTCATGTTAGAATAATGTTCTGATTTGTTACCTTTGCCTCAAATTGTAAAGCGTTCTGATATCCTTCGGGATCAAGTTTGCGCTATATAAAACTTTATAAATAAAATAAATGAAGCAAAAGGATAATTTAGCATGGCGTAAAATCTCTGGTTCACATTTTCAAAGATAGAAACATGGATACAAAGTTTCTTATTACATGCCATTTCATTTTATTTCGGGTTTTAATTGCTCTTTTTAAAATAAATCCTGATTGCAGTTTGTTTGAAATGTCAACGTTTTCTCTGGACATTTTTGGCATTGCACTAGAAAGTCTTATATTAGTTACCACAGTAATGTTTCATAAAATGGTCGTGGGAGGACATGGATATGAATGCAGCTAGACAGATGCGTTTCAGGTTTACACACAAGCCAACGCAGTGAATCCAATTAAATCCTCCTATTAGTATTAATCATCCAGGTTCATTATAAATAGAATTTTAATTTCTAGATACAGGGAATTTGTAGACATGCAGAAATTTCCATATTTGAGATTTGAAAGTCTTTTTAGGTCTGTCCTTTAGTACAGTTTTAGCTGTCTCGCCTGGACATTGTTTTTCCCAAACAACTCTTACATAATACACACAAAGATGGCTTTTTAGTCAGCAGGCTTCATCCATTGGTATGTGAAATTGTCACTCACATTTTGATTCTGCCCACTACAGCATATTGCACGGGCAATGGGCCAATATGCTTTACCCACAGGCTCCCTTCTTATTGAATGACTCAAGAAGTCTGTGCATACTGATCACATCCACCACTTCAGCTGCACAGCTGGTTCAAAGATTGCTTTTATATATTTTGTACATTTTTTATATTAACTTTAAATGGAGGATAGGTTGTTTTATCCACACTCCTTTTTAAAGTGTATGTTAGATTCAGTACTTGATTATGTGATCTTCTTGCTTCCTTCAAGAATAATGATAATTAAATGCATGACAGAATAGAAAGTCTTTTTTATTTAAAAAAACATCGCTGGCAAAACTGCCAAAGAGATGAATGTTTTTTAAATTTACAATTTTTGTCGCAAGAATAAGGCAGCCATCTATAAGTGAACGCATTTTATCATTTTTTTCATTTTTATTTTTGTTGCATATGCAATAAACAACTAACCATCGGACAAGCGTGCCATCGCCAGACCTCCTGGCTTTTCCAATATATGTTTACCTTAGAAAAAACACAAGAGATAAATGCAACATAAAAGATTACAAGGCTATCTGCTAAACAAACATGTCATGAGTAAATTCAGGGTTACAAAAACTGGAGAGTAAAAATATAGAAAAAGTAGAGAAAAAAAATGCAAAAAGCACATGCAAGGCAATCACAGAGAGGAACGTGTTAGAGTGGGAAATCCCCACAATGTAAACAAACCATGCGATCAGTAGCGCAATCACTAACTCATTAACACTGCGAAGTAGCGCTTATCCCTCCATGCTTCTCAACTGTGCTGTTTACAACGCACCTGCCAAATGACTTAGACCTAGTTTAGGGTATTACCTTTGTGATCCTGATAGACTACCATCCATCAAATTAGAGATGATCGCCGGCCCAGCGTTCTCTGTACATTGAAAGGAACCAATGTCACGGTGGCTCCTTTGAATGTATAAAAAATTTGGAGGGTGGCCGCCATCAATTTTAACTCAATTTGCTAAACCTTTTTAAAGACCTAGGGACAGGGTACTTTGTTACGTTTATGATACATTACCCTATCCGCTAAACTCTACATTAGGCTTTTGGTTATGATTTTGGGCATATAGTATAGAAAGTAGGATTTCTTCAAAAAAAACAGGTGCCTGACTCAGAGTATGCCTGTGTGCGGGAGTGGAATAGGTCCATGATATGGTCCCTGTGATTGAAAGCTGGTCAACCCTAATAATGTAGATACACCTTCCAACATTATACATCACAACCTAGCAGATTTGCTGCAGAGCTAGTAAGTATCACCCAGGGACTCTAGCTACTGGAAGCAGCTGAGAATTCTGTATGAAACTCCAGATTGAATGAGGAATCACTTGCAGAAATAGACCTGGAATTACTGATTCCCACTGTAATTCTTTTTTCCCAAGCAATCTCAGGGTTCATGTGTAATCCCCCTTAACCCCCACTTGAAACCAGGGGCGTAGCTTCAGGGGGGGGGGGGGGGTTGGGGTGTTACAGCCCACCAAAAGAAATGATTCCGTAGCAAATAGTTGGGTACAGGTCCTTCCAGTCAGGTATGGTGAGGTGTCTGTCTGATTTCATCCTGAATGGTTTTTACATGCCCACACTGACAAAAACACATACACATACTCTCACTCTCTCGCCTCTGCCTTCTACTTGGTTAGTTTGAAAACTATAGTGTTTTAAGTACCCCTAACAATCCACACTGCACTTTCTTTCCACTGCCTCTTAAGCCCCCCGAGTGTCCTGATTATCATAATATATTTTAACAAGAAATGCCAGCGTGATTGATAGGAAACCTGAAGCTAGTTGCACCCCCCAAATGTATTGTCCGAGCTACATCCCTGCTTGTAATTCCTGCTACCCCTCCCCTTTTATAGTTACTTGTTCCCCCATTATAGTATCAGTAACTCGAAGGGTGGGTGTATTACATAATGGAGACAAATCCACAACACCCAATGCCTGAAATGCGGTCTCAACGCGACCACACACTCCTCTGATCTACAAACAACACCTCTTATTTGAGATGCTTCTATTCAGTAAAAATGTTCCCTGAGCTCGTTCTGTGCAAAATACCTTGAAAAGGTGCCTTTTATGTAGGATATTATGAATAAATGTCTTATTTTCTTACACGTAAACAGACAGAAATGTGTACAATCGGACAAGGAAGGGTGGTGGTTGGAGTCAGTTTCATTTATCTCTATCCACGCTTTACGGGAGTGTAAAATGTGTCATCTTTATGCTTCTTTCTCGAGCTGTGATTGATATACAGAGCTAACAAATCTTTATGCAATACTGCAAATAATGAAAAGACAAGTACACTAGTTAGAACAATTACCGGGATTAAAAGGATCTGCCGGTCATTAATAGAGAGATTCTGCAGATGGTAGACAGAACTATTTAAAGTTACTCAATACAAACACAAAATTATGCTTGATGCAATATCCCGCCCCCACAGGAAATCTTAGAATGTTAAAGACAGTTTCCTCTTTCCGCTGGAAATTGTATGGGGCTAAAACTAATTCTGCGGAAAAGAGCTATTCTCCAGAGGCATACTAGAGTGCCTTTGCAGGGAATGTCCCCAGCACCAGACGGTTTCAGGCAATGGGGATTTATATTTTCTTTTCGATAAGGATGAAGGGACATTTCTGCATCGCATGGAGGCACGTTTGCCACTGTTAACCGAACTCCTTTGGTTTGACGATTGAAAGGACCCGCATGAATACATATCAACAGATGTAAATGAATCGATTTACTGCACAGACTGAGCTCTAAAATTACCAGAATACATTGGGGCTTGTAATTGAAAGCCAGGAGCATGGGGCATATTTTCAAGAACCTCGTTAAAATTATCGCCGTTTTAGCGGCAGGAAACTGCCGCTAAAACGGCGATAATGGGCTTGCTAATATGCGTTATAGTATTCCAATAGAAGCTCAGGTTAGATGTGCATTACATCTAACCTGAGCTTCTATTGGAATTCTATCACGCATATTAGCAAGCCAAATTATCGCCGTTTTAGCGGCTGTTTCCTGCCGCTAAACGGCGATAATGTTAACAAGGTTCTTGCTAATATGCCCCATATTTCGATATCAGTTACATACAGTGGAGGGAAGTGTCTAAATAGTAATTGACATAGATATTTAAAAATATTTTTAATTTGAAAGCGAATATCATCATATGTCCGTGCTATTGCTTGACCAATATTTACGGTGATGTATTTGAATATTCGCGGTAATCATTATGTCTCCTTGTATCATGCTTGTTCTGTTCATTATGTTTTGAGTCAAATTCAAATTCTTAAACTTTATTCGACAATTAAGTCATAAAAGTAAACATAAAATACACAATGTTTAGATTAAAAAATCCATTAAAACTTTTACAATAAATATTTAAAAAAGATAATTAAACTACATTAGACTATTGCCGAATATCTTCTTACATTATTTCATAAATCCTAAAAACAAACTCATCAAAATACATTTCGTTCAGAGGAGTATTGCGTAAAAAGCTCATAAAAACAACCCCCAATAATTTACAAGTACAAAACAACTTATTATTCACATGCCTGCCACTATTTGTTTTATACGAATTACCCAAGCCCATTTAAAAAATGTTGCAACAGCAATTAGGGGCGTCGGGTCAGTACATAGGATTCTTAGAGCCTCGTGATGTGTATTTATACCAAACAATTTACATATAGGCTTAATCCACATCGATCTAGGGGCCGAATACAAGGGACAGAAGAAGAGGAAGTGACTTAGTGACTCTTGTTCCTCCCCACACTTTGGACATCTGTCATTACCATTTTCACCTGCCCATTTAACTGTAAAAGACCTTACTGGAAGGGAGCCTACTCTCAGTTGGAAATATAGCTTACGGTCCTGCTGTTTCCCAATAGTGTCCCAATATAATTCCAGCTTCGGTCGTGCTTTAATTTCCATGAATCTGTCTGTTAGGTGCGAGGAGAGTCCCTTTGTCCTCGCTTCTGTAATCACCATCTCCCAATATTTTTCTTTTACAATTTTTTTGGAGGGGAATATGGCATTTTCCGGGTCATCCCAGAGTTCCCTCATTCCCAGTTTGAAAAGTAAAGATCGAATGGCCTTCAGCCAATGAATTTTCTGGCATGAGTCCATAATCATTATCTCCCTCAGCCCCTGGGCATAATGCCGTAATTCTTCAGTGGACCATAAACGGCGGCAGTACAATAATGGCCGTAAAAGAGCAAGATCTTGCACCGCCTTTTTTCCAAGATCCCACATTATTGGTATTAACGGGGCACTTATGAGAACGCTAGTAGCTTTCCGGAGAAATTCATATTCTGCCAGCGTCAGCTTTCTTAAATCCTCAAATCCCCAAAGTTCAGCACCATAGAGTGCCGAACTTAGCACCTTCATCCCGTATACTTCCAACAATGGGCTGATGGGCTTTGTTAACGAAGAGGAATTTTTTTTTAAAAGAATGCCTGCCTGCTGGCGGTGTTTTAGCACTACAATATCTAATTGGCTAGACCACCCCAGATCTCTCTGGAGGGTAACCCCCAGGTATGTGAAGGCATCTACCCTCTCCAGTGGGGGCCCATTCATATATATCGACCCTCTGAAAGGTCTGGCAGACCCATGAGTTTTACGGTCAGTAAGAACCATAAACTTGGTTTTTGCCATATTTATTTCTAAGTCTTCAAATCGTTTCAGTGCGAGCTTGAGCCCACTAGGTGTTTTTGAAATGATGAGGGTGTCGTCCGCAAACATGAGGATCGGGACCCGCTCACCAGACATCGCAGGGGCATCGGTCGGGACCAGGGAGAGGAAGGCCGCAACCCTGTTCACAAAGAGCGAGAACAAGGTCGGCGCCATGACGCTACCTTGCCTCACTCCCTGCTCTACCGGGAACGGCTCCGTAACCTCTCCCCGACAACCCCACCGAACCCGAGTGAACATACCCTCATGTAAGCGGACGATCGAACTCAGCAGTTCAGGTGCCATCCCCAACCCCGCAAGGACTTTCCACAATATGTTTTGTGGGACCAAGTCAAAAGCTGCCCTTAAGTCGACAAAGACAGCATACAAGGTACCTTTTTCCAGGACTACGGTGCGCCAATATCTATACTACTATTATAAAGAGAGAACTTGCACCTTTTGGCCAGGTAAACTCGGGAACCACAGCGCCAATCTACACACCCGATACATCTATGAAAATGTCAGGGTGTGTAGATGGACATAGGCCATATAAATAAAAATAAAAAAGTAAATTAAAAAAATTAAGTTTGAAAACAAAGTAGTCCCTTGAAAGTAGCGCCGGCCCGGACCTAGCGCTGGCCACGACGCGACGTGCGTGATGACCGCGACGCGACGTGCATGATGACGACGAAGGAGGAGCGGCAGTGCAGTGACGAGCGGCTGTGCAGTGAGGAGCGGCGGCACAGGTAAGGAAAGGGAAAGTTTCGCAGCAGTCATCATCTTTTTCGAATATGAGGAAGCTAGGAAAGGAAAATGTCGGAGCGGGAGTGAGTCGGGCGGGAGGGGGGCGGGAGGGAGTCGGGGCGGGAGGGGGGCCTGGTCCGTGTCCGTGCATGGGCATGCACGGACAATGTCGGGGCGGGCGGGAGCCTGGGCGGGCGGTTGACCCTGAAGCTTCATTGCCCCCAGGCAACGCTGGGGCGGGCTGCTAGTAACATAATAAACCGGAAAACCTGGTCTATGGTACTTGTTTTTGGGAGAAAACCAGCCTGGAGGTGGCTCAAGATGTTATCATTATCCATCCAGGTCTGGATTCTACCTAGAACCAGCCGCCCCATGATCTTTTGTATACAGTCAATCAGACTTATTGGCCTATAATTTCCAGCTAATGACTTGTCCCCTTTTTTTGTACACTGGCACAATTTCTGCCCCCTTCCATGATTTAGGGACTTCCATCCCTTGGGCTATGGCGTTCACCACGTATAAAATAGAAAGCCGCCATTGCCCTCTATTGTTTAAGAATATATCTGTGGGGACACAATCCATGCCGGTAGCACGTCCCTCGGTGACTAGGTCCAATGCCCTGTCCGCTTCTCCCAGAGTAAAGACAGCCTCCTTATAAAAGGTGTGATAAAATGCTCCCACACTGGTGCCAATCGCCGTATTGGCAAATTGGGGCTTAAAATAGTCAACCCATGAATTTTGGTCGACGTTGTTTTGGGGGCTCTCACGATGCCCTCCCCTATCCCATTTAAAAATATCCCAGAAATGTTTAGGATTCTTTGCATTACACGCCAATTTAAGATCCTGCCACATGCACTCTTCCCAATCCCTTTTAGCTATATGTTGCTTAAGCCTATAATTCTTACGGGCCAACCTTATTATGCCCATATCTTTGGACTTTAGGGCTTGGCCCAATTCACTCCTAGCTTGGCGGCAGGAGCCGTCGTACCAGCTCTCCACTTTTTTAATTTGGACTCTTCTGTTTCCTGAACTCGGTTTACAAAAGTATGTTTTTGATTTAATGAAAAACCTAATATGTGCCTCTAACAAAAGATTAAGGGGAGAACCTTTCAAGGTAACTTCCTCCATAGCCTCTAAAGCCCCTTTCAAATCTCCTTCAATATTACCAATAATTTCCTGATGGTATGCCACTTGACGCCACTTAAGGTGGCGCTCATTATTTGCCAAAGCTAAATCTGGAAGAGTTAAGCCCCCATAGTCCTCATCCCCTTTATGTAGACCCAAGTTGAACATTGCAGTCAGGGGATTATGGTCACTCTCAATTCGAGTCACCACCTCCATGTCCAAAAGGGTGGACCACAACCGAAGGGGGACAAGTAAATAGTCAATGTTGCTTGCCCTGGCACCATTGTCAAAAGTTTCATTTCCCATTTTATCAGACAATGTGCGCCCGTTGGCAGCCCTCAGCTGGTTTCCCATACAGAGGCCCTTTAATTGGATTGCGGCCTCGGTCCATTTTCTTATGGGTTTAATACTGAGTTGAGGAACTCCCCACCTAGCATTCTCATCCTCTGTTAGATGCGTATCATCTAAGCCATGGGGTTCAAAAGTGATGTTAAAGTCCCCTGCAATCAATGGCAATGTGTTAGGAGGGGTAGCCTGCAGTAGTATATCCAACTCTGCTACAACATCAGATTTCTTGCCACCTTGAAGCCCCCTAGCATATACATTGTAAATATCAATGTCTAAATTAGCAGGGAAACTAAACCTAACCCCGAGAATATCATTGCTTACAACAGGGAGGAGCTTGGTGTAACATTTTAAGGACTGCCTAACCCATATCACTAATCCCCCCCATAGGTCGCCCATGACCTTTTTTGACAGCAGGAACAAAAAAATTCAGATAACCTACTCTAAACATTGGTTCAACCGCCCAAACCTCTTGAAATAAGCAAATGTCAAAGCGATCAATAAATTGTACCCAAGCCTGCGAGTTAAGTTTTGACCCCAAACCCGCCACGTTCCATGAGACAAAAGATGTCTGACATAATGGGCCATCAGGTGCTGCGGCCAGTTCGTCCCATAGAGAGAGATCCCCTGGGGCTTGATGTACACAAATCTGCCTTCCCAATGGCCGATCTAGCTTATAGACCTCGGTATTACCATCGCACATGAATCATTGGTCATCCTCATCCTTCCCTTCTTTCCCACTGTCCTGGGGGATCACTTGCCCTCTCCAAATCTCTACCCCTTCCCTTGTGCCCCCAGCTCTACTACCCGGGATAGGCCTTTGGGGTTCAAACTGTTAGTCGCAATCCCCCAACCCCGATAAGGGCTGGAATCTATTGAACAACCTTATGTTCCCCAATGGGCAGAAGTTTGGTACATCACCCTGTGACAACATATCCCTCTCAAAAGAAACCGGAGTTGGGGGTCCATAGAAATAGGCTAAGGGTAGAGCTTGTATCCCATTAGACTGATCATTATGAGGCCAGTTACAAATGTAATTAACACATACCTTGTCTCTAAAATTAATGATGATACAGTCCCCTGCCACCGTCTTACAACCCCTACCTATCCAGTTAACTCTCCTAGCACCCAGGATCTCAGCTCGCATATTTGCTGGCAATGGACGGTGTTTATTAAGCCAGAAAATACACTTATGCTTGAGGTCTAGGAATGATTCTCGTTTCCCCTGAGCTGCAAGTGGAACCCCTGCCAAAACTACCACAAAAGGGGCTGATTGGAGAGGGAGGTCAATGTAGGGTAAGGGAGCCTCACTATGAGCCCTGGGTAAAACGGTACGATTTTGCTTTCTAGCATCCGTCTTAGTGCCGTCTCCCTGATTACTCCTTTTGCTCAATAGTGTCACTCCAACCCCCGCTTGATTATGAGATGGGGGTGCAACTGTCGAGGCCAAAGTAATTTGGGGCACCCCATTTGGCTGTGCTGTATTTCCCACGCCTGTCAGTACAGGCGATTGGGGATTAGCAATGTGCACCTTATCAGCAGCTAAGATAGGTCTACCACCCTGCCCTATCCCGGCACCACTACTAGGGCAAGTGGAGCCCTGGGCTACAGGGGTTTTAGGCCGCCCAATATGGACACTGTGCCTTGAACCTGCTTGTTTCTGAGATGTTACCAACGAAAGTTCAAGACACACCAATCTATTTTCAATAGAGTCCAATCTCTCATGTAATGGTTGACATATCTTCTTAAGAGTGCCTTCCATTCTCTTCCAAAAAGAAGGGCCCAAGTCCAGATGTGGCTCTTCCCCCATATTATCCGGATGACGTCCCTGCCCGTTTTTATCCAACAGTCCATGTTGTGTGGGGCAAGGTAATGGCGTCGCTACTGGATCATCAGCAGGAGCAATATTTTTACCGGTCTTTGCTTTTTTCCCCCCAGCAAGTGTTTGAGGCCCAGGGCGCTTCCTTTTTACTTGCACCCCCCCCCCCCTTCTGCTGGGCCAGCCCCGCTTTTACTTGGCCAGCCGAACGAGTTTTAATGTTAGGGGATGGGGCTCTACCTGCATCACTGACAGGAACTCCATCTCTTGGAGCGGTATCACTTATATTTAAGATGGTTACTAACTGAGGCAACAAAGTAGTTGCCTCCACTCCAGACGGAGGAAGCGTACCCTGTAAGTCAGTTGGTATATGTACCGGTGATCTAGCTCCTGCCAGGGGGCCCAGGGAAGATCTTTTGTCAAAGGGTATGTCCAAGGATAGTCTTTTCTCAGAAAGTTCTATATCCTTAGCAAGAGCAGTTGATACCCTGATAAGGAAATTGTCTAGAGTTCCCAATAATGAACCTCCTGTTGATTTCCTGCTACTTTGGCCAGCATCCGGTGAGGTAGACATCCTCACTATAACCTAGATGTTTGATCACATATAGTGGTATTTACTACAACAGATCCAACTTCTTAGTAGGCGAAACGGACCTTTTTATCCAAGTGTAGATGTTAGATGGGTGGCCCGTCCCGTCCTTGGCCGGTCTTGAACGGCTTAAACGGGCCCGCCCTTGGCCCGGCTCGTCCCGCGCGCGTCCCATGAAGCGGGGCTCTGCGCCAGCTTTAAGCACCTCCTGGTGCGAGCCCGTCGTCAGCGGTGCGCGCCGCCGCTGAGCCTACCAGGAGTTGTGGTCCCGGAGCGGCGGCGCGGAGATTGATGCAGCTGACTCTTGGCCGGTGGCGGCGTGGATTGTTGCCCCGCTGACTCTTGGCGGTGGCATTGGCGGCGACCCTTGGCGAGGCTTTGACAGGTAAGTGGCTGTGTGACTGCTTCACCCCCTCCGGTGGGCTCTGCGCCGGCTTTAAGCACCTCCTGGTGCGCGCGTCATCAGCGGTGCGAGGCGTCGCTGAGCCTACCGGGAGTTGTGGTCCCAGGGCGGCGGCGCGGAGATTGATGCAGCTGACTCTTGGCCGGTGGCGGCGTGGATTGTTGCCCTACTGACTCTTGGCGGTGGCATTGGCAGCGACCCTTGGCGAGGCTTTGACAGGTAAGTGGCTGTGTGACTGCTTCACCCCCTCCGGTGGGCTCTGCGCCGGCTTTAAGCACCTCCTGGTGCGCGCGTCATCAGCGGTGCGAGGCGTCGCTGAGCCTACCGGGAGTTGTGGTCCCGGGGCGGCGGCGCAGAGAGTGATGCAACTGACTCTTGGCCGGTGGCGGAGTGGATTGTTGCCCTGCTGACTCTTGGCGGTGGCGGCAACCCTTGGTGAGGCTTTGGCAGGTAAGTGGCTGTTTGACTGCTTCAACCCCTCCGCCGGGCTCTGCGCCGGCTTTAAGCACCTCCTGGTGCGGGCGCGTCGTCAGAGGTGCGCGCCGCCGCTGAGCCTACCGGGAGTTGTGGTCCCGGGGCGGCGGGGCGGATAGTGATGCAACTGACTCTTGGCCGGAGGTGGCGTGGATTGTTTCCCTGCTGACTCTTGGCGGTGGCGTTGGCGGCGACCCTTGGCGAGGCTTTGGCATGTAAGTGGCTGTGTGACTGCTTCTCCCCCTCCGCCGGGCTCTGCGCCAGCTTTAAGCACCTCCTGGTGCGGGCGCGTCGTCAGCGGTGCGCGCCGCCGCTGAGCCTACCGGGAGTTGTGGTCCCGGGGCGGCAGCATGGAGATTGATGCAGCTGACTCTTGGCCGGTGACGGCGTGGATTGTTGCCCTGCTGACTCTTGGCGGTGGCGTTGGCGGCGACCCTTGGCGAGGCTTTGGCAGGTAAGTGGCTGTGTGACTGCTTCACCCCCTCCGCCGGGCTCTGCGCCGGCTTTAAGCACCTCCTGGTGCGGGCGCGTCGTCATCGGTGCGCGCCGCCGCTGAGCCTACCGGGAGTTGTGGTCCCGGGGCGGCGGCATGGAGATTGATGCAGCTGACTCTTGGCCGGTGGCGACGTGGATTGTTGCCCTGCTGACTCTTGGCGGTGGCGGCGACCCTTGGCGAGGCTTTGGCAGGTAAGTGGCTGTGTGACTGCTTCACCCCCTCCGCCGGGCTCTGCGCCGGCTTTAAGCACCTCCTGGTGCGGGCGCGTCGTCAGCGGTGCGCGCCGCCGCTGAGCCTACCGGGAGTTGTGGTCCCGGGGCGGCGGCGCGGAGATTGATGCAGCTGACTCTTGGCCGGTGGCGGCGTGGATTGTTGCCCTGCTGACTCTTGGCGGTGGCGTTGGCGGCGAACCTTGGCAAGGCTTTGGCAGGTAAGTGGCTGTGTGACTGCTTCCGTTTTGAGTCAGTCTGCCTTTCTACAGACTAAAAAGAAGTTCCTGCTTCTTTTAAGAACTCTTTTTTTGACATTCATTCCCACTGGTTTATGCACCGCCTCTTCCCATAATACAGCGCTGGCGCATGTCCACTTCCGCTGTGTTCAAGAATCTATGTCTCAACCATCTCGGGAGGGAGGTAATCCTAAACGAGAAGTAATGAGGATTACCATGTGTAATCCAAGGATTACCGGCCCATCACACCATCTTTCTCCTATTTGTTACATCTTGAGGATGTATACAACTTCTTCTTGCTTTGGTGAGGTATAGTACCACTTTTGAAAGAGAGCGTCACATTCCAATTTGTGCCCCAACACATGATTTAGTAATCAGCTTCTGGTGCTCGACAATACTGTTTGTGTTCGCAATTGTTGCTGACTAAAGTTGTTTTTAGGCCCTTCTTAAAGGAACCTAAATTAATAAACAGAACTTTAGATGTTCTAAAGTCTACAGTACGATTAACAAAAAATCAAATGGTACACCGTCCAGAAATCAAAACATTTTAAACAAGGAGACTCATCTGTTCAAAAGCATAGAGCACAATTATCTGATCCAAATAAAAGTTATATAGAATTATTTTAAATGAAAAATTGGGCCAGAACAAAGATTGAGAGCACAATGTTTTATTCTCAAATAAGGAAATGCAGATATGGGGGTCATATTTATGAGAGGTTTGCGTCATGCTTGCACCACGCAACATGGTAAATGCACGACGCAAACCTCTATGACAGTTTCATGAAGCCACGCAAAGTCACTTTGCGTGGCTCGGAGTGGCTTCATACATCTGGAGTAAGGCAATGTTGCACATATCACTGCGTTGCCATACTCTGCCCTGGGTAGACATTCCATGGGCATTGCAGTGGGTGTTCCCACCAACTCCCATGGATTTTGATGCATTCTCAGATATACAAGGGCTTGGAATCCAGGGAATGTTTAAAAAATCTTACACCTTCCCAGGGGGGCTTAATGAGTAGAAACATCTTTATTTCTACTCGTTTTTTGTTGCTTTATATGTGTGCCACATTCTGCAGCACACATAGAAAGAGGAAAAAGCCTCTCAGGATTGTTTTTGTGCAGGAAAGTGTCCCTTCCTGCATTAAAACAATCCTGCCTACAACGCAGGCACCCATGCACCATGGTGCAAGGGTGCCTGTGTTGGCACTAGGTTGTCAACACGGCACAAGGGAAGAGGTAATAATGCACCTTATTGGATAAATATGGTGCATTCCTGCCATTTCCCAGTGAAAAAGGGCAGTGCTGTAAGGTGACTTGCTGCAATGCCCTGCGCCAAAAATTTCATTAGTATGACCCCAAATATCCAAAATTAACCTACTTATACAGAGAAATCTACCAAAAAAGACCACATTTCAAGAGAGATGGATCAGTTTCATTCAGAAGTTCAAATGGAGGAAATGATACCTCATCAGAAATCAATGTAGACCTCAAGGAGGCAGAACAACCTACCTGTGAGGATTGAGTAGAAGAAAATCTTTCAGCAGGCTAGAATCAATCCCTTCAACAACTGCAAGTCACACGACAGAGACATTAGGCATGTGTATCTAAAAAGTATATTTTATGGTGGCTTTTTCTAAACCTCTGTGAAAGCCACCCAAGTAGGAAATATACATTCCCAACGGGAGACCATGATAGCAAGACACCAAGACAGAAAAAACACTTGATGCATATATGCTCATCTAGCAGATATTCTTCGTGATTATTGCACTGCCAAAGCAGACTTAATAGAAAGCGCCAACCTAACCAATTCATAACTGCTAACTTCAGACTGCATAATGTGAGTACTGGAGGCATCAAAAGAACCTGAAGACAAAGAACCAAGGGCAAGATGCACACCTTTTCAGTCACCATTTTTAGTAGCAATAGGCATCCACTTTTGCGGGGCCAATATGAAATAACCATTATGACAGGTCCCTCAGCTGCTGAAACATTGCAAAGGACTAGGCCTGGGTGGAAAATGTATTCAACGTGTGGAACTGGTGGAATTTGGCGATTCCGCATTACTCTTGTAACACAGAGTTCTGATTTAATTCCACCAGTTCCTGCATGGTGGGATTTGTTTTCCAGCAAGGCTCCAGAAATTTAAGCTGGCGAGCGCGTGCAAGATTTGGTTACTCCAGCGCGATTTCCAGTCGCTACGAGGACTTCTGGCAAGATTTTATAAGGCGGGTGGTTGTGAGCGGTCATGGACAGAGGACTGCTTCTCAAGTAGATTTCCTACCTGAGCAGCATCAAAATCCCCTAGAACGGGCGCATACTCTTGCACGTGTGTGGTGCTGTTTGTGCTGATTTTTTCAGCATGGAACACGCTACTGCGATAAATCACAGTGCAAGCAGCACAACATGCATATTTGCACCCATTGCCAGAACTCTGCAGAACCTTGGAGTTTTTGCATAACTTAGCGGAATTCCACAAGTTCCGCCCCCCCCCCCTTACAAAGGACATGAACCATCAAGGGAATGAATGGAAAATCTTATGGTATCAATGCAGTCATCCCTTCAGCCAATGGAGCCTCAGGCCCTGGCTTGGGAACTGTGAACCACTCTTTTGTATCTTGTTGCAAACTGATCAATTCAGGACATCAAAACCTGGAAGCAAATCTCCTGAAAAATAACTGGAGATATGCACATGCCCTGAAACGGAAGGAAAGTGAGACTGGTGATCTTTCTACCCCTCTAAGATTTATTGCAGTGAGGAATTGAATCAATTTCTCCATCTAATTCATAATCTTATCTGCAAATAGATTAAATTTCTGTTTTCTGCCACTAACAGGTTGATATAGGCCAGTGATACTCAAAGTATGGCCCCCGGGTTAACAGCAGCACTGGGCTGGTGTTTGCTTTAGAGAGCCCTAACTTTCAGAAAGATGTCAAATCAAAGGCGAGGTTTTATTTACAAGCTAACTGAAATAAAGGAAAATAATCAAATGAAGTATCCTGCAACATTTGACCACCCACAAAGCCCCACTCCCATTCTGTTAGCATCAATGCAGCCCGCAGGCTCACCACAGACCATACTGTGCGGCTCCTCTGAAAATGTTTGTATCTATGATATAGCCTGTCTATATCAGGATCTGACAACAAAGAATGAATGAGCAAAGGACATTAGGGCTTCCATGTTGCTTCCAGTGTGCTCCAAATGGCGGCAGGACGTGCTTCTGTTGATGATCTTCTGCCTTGTGGTTCCTGGCCTAGGAATGTGTTGCATTAATATCGTTGACTGCTTTTAAGGGATCCCATATTATAGGTGACGTGGTGGTTAAACCCACCAAAGAAGCTGATGAGAAAGAAACTGAGGTACCACCTGCCTCTTAGTAAAGTTCTCTGACTATGGGGACCAACATTTCAATAGATATTAAACTAGAGGGGGTAGATGGTACCTGACCGGAACAACTAAAAAATATTGTGAAGATACCTGACCGGAACAATTAAAAATATTGTGAATGAACCTACGTTGTGCGCTCTTGGTATCCCACTGCTTGAAAAACAGAATCTTGTGATATGTGGGAAGCTTTGCCCTCGCGTGCTGCCTTATTATTTTTTTCTTTTAAGAGAACTTTTCTGGTGCTAACGCCAGAAAGATTTTCTCAAGCAGTATCATGGAAGCACGTTTCCTCTCCACCGCACAATAAAGGTAATGGTCTAGATGTGGGGTAGATCTGTGTCGTTATTTTGAAATACAGTTAATAACAGTCCACTTATGAACTGTGAAAGAAATGTAGACTCCCGTGGGCCTGCCGTGGATCAAACTCGTGATGTGCAGGTCACACAAATGTCAGGAATGAGTCCTTAACTCATTGAGGCCTCTTGCCGTTTGGGACTGCACGTTTCCCTCAAATCTCAGCAAGACATATTTAGTACAATAGTTTATAGTGCCAGCTTTAATGAGAGAAAGATATTCCAGGATGAAGGGGTCGTTCCTCGTAATGATTTCCTGGCAAAGAGATGCAGTGGTAGACAAAGACAAAGAAAGGTCAATTTAATGTGCAGAGCACATGGCAAATCACTGCATGCCGTGCAATACAGGTGCTTGAGTCTCATGGAATGTGAGTGTGTGTGTGCCTGCGCACCCTTCACAGCAGTAGGTGTGCAGTAATAAATGTGTGATTGCCCTTCATTTACGCACCCTGGGGCAGATTTACAAGCCCCTTGCGCCACTTTTGCGTCACTTTTCCCATGTTAAAAGTGACGCAAAAGTGGCGCAAGGGGCTTGTAAATCTGCCCCTCTTTTTGTACCCATCTGATACCTGTGGTCCCACAGAGCTCCAGGCAGGGAGATGCCCTCCTTGGACCGTTTTTGTCCCATGCCAGTGGTACTGGTGTGCAGGCACAACAGACTACTTTCTAACTTTAAGGGTGTTTAATCTTTCTGAAAAAAATGCAGCGGGCTAAGTTTTTGTTATGAGCCTCCCACCTGCGCTGCCGAATTGGGGGGCATATTAGCAAGGCGGGCGATACGAAATTATCACCGCTTTTGTGGCCGTTTTCGTCCGAAAAGCGGCTATAATTTCATCGTCCTATTAGTCAAGTCAAAGTCAAAAGGGTGAGTTTATTTAGATCGTAATCTTTAAACCAATACATCACACTTAATTAAGTTAAAATGTTTCACAACGGTAGCAATTCATAAAGAATTATAAAAAAACATCTCCTTCCTTGTTTAGTTAATAAATATAGTCGATCTTTCTCAAAATATGACATCTCAAACTAAGTACACATATAAAAAATACTCCAAATAGTATGTTTATCCTATTAACATGAATAAAAACATTTGTCTCTAGACAAGATTCTGATTAAAACTCTAAAATCTATTACTGGCTTATTATGAAATTCTGAACAGTCTTTATAAATTTCCCAAGTGCAATGGCAATGTCAATACTTGGGAGTTCTGTAAGTAGCTCAAGTGCTTGACTTCTAGTTCTTATATCATATTTTATAAAGATTGGGCGCAGCCAAAGTTTTCGTTGCTCTAAAATATTTATACAGTCCAATAAGACATGCACGGTATCTCCTTTTGTGCCCAGCCTGCATTTACAATGTCCATTAAGATCTAACGTTTTGTTTTTTACTTCTTTATTTGATGTCCATGGGTTAATCCCAATGCGTAACCTTAAGATCTCCTGTCTAAGCCAATGGTTTGGCAGGAGATCTAAGTAGGGGAACCAGTTTTCCTTTTCCCATGCCTTCATCATAAATGCCACAGATCTTTTCTTACCGAGATATTCCCTATCCATATTTCTGGTGGCCGCTTGTCCATTCATTTTTAGATCATTTTTTGAGCACTCTATTGTTAGGGAATCACGGCATATATCCACCTTTATATTTTCGCAGGCCTCAATCATTTTCTTCCTACACGTTTTTGCCCATTTTAAATTACTGTATTGTATTTCTTTCCGACACCAATGTGCTACTTTTTGGTCCTTTTCGAGACGTTTCCAAAATCTAATTACTGCACTTTGTGTTTGAATTCCCCAAGCTGTTGTCCCTATCTCTGTTCTTATGGCTTGCACCATTGCTGATGGGGGAGGGATAAGAGATTTTTCAAGCATTTTCCTTCCTCCAGGTCCCAGACTCCCTTACCGCTCAAATAAAGGATTTCTGCTCCATAGAGTACTTGTGGTGGGATCATTGCTTTAAAAGCTTTTAATATTGGTCGATGGGATTTATCCCCATAGTCCCGGTTAAACATTTTTAGACCAGCAATTGAGGTTTGGGCCTTCGCTTTTTGGGCTTCAAGGTGTGTTTGCCAATTTAATCTTTTGTCAAACCACACACCTAGGTATCGGTATTCATTTACGGTTTCTAATTTAAGATCCCCTAAAAACCAATTAAACTTGATCACTTTTTTCCCAAAACACAGGATTTTCGTCTTGTCTAGATTTACCTTTAAAAATAACCTTGTACAATATTCATTAAAAGAGTTCAATTTCCTTTGAAGGCCAATTTCTGTTTGATCTACAATTACAAGATCATCTGCGTATAACAGACACGGCACCTTTTTGCCATTCATTCTTGGTCTGGCACTACCCTTCACTTCAAGACATTCTGGTAATTCTGATAGGAATATGGAGAATAGCTGGGGGGCCAGAACGCAGCCTTGTCGTAATCCATTTTCAATAGGAATTTTTGGCGTCAGTGCCCCCTCAGTATCCTTAATCACTTGAGCCCAGTTGTCCCGGTGCAATTCTTTTAATATCGTCAACAGGTCTTGCGGGATATTTTTCTTTATTAATATTTCCCAGAGGCAGTCCCTGTCCACAGAGTCGAATGCGGCTCGGAAATCCACGAAGCAGCAGCAGAGTTTACCATTCTGCTCCGTCGACTTCTTTGCCATTGCCCATAATGAGAAGCAGTGGTCAATCGTTGAGTGTCCCTCTCTAAATCCTCCCTGTTCAATGGGTATTATCGAGTTCTCCTCAACCCAGTCATTTAGTCTATTTGGGACTAGTTTTGAGAAGACCTTTTCCCCTATGTCTAGGAGGTTTATCAGTCTGTAATTTTGTGGGTCACCAGGGCTACCCTTTTTGTGTATAGGTCTAATTATTGCGCCCTTCCAGTTTAGTGGTAGTTTTCCCTCTGTTAATATTAACTGGAAAAGGTGGGAAAAAAACTTTGCCCACCATTTTGTTTGTGACTTAAGAATTATCGCTGGGAGGTTATCCGGTCCTGCAGCTCTGGTTAGATTCAGCTTCTTAATTATTCCTTCAACCATGTCTTCTGTGAAGTTTAGTTTAAATTCATCTGAAATTTCCTGCCAACCTGGAGATACTCTAGCTCCTAAAGTTAGTCTGGCTTCATATAGTTCTCTTATGTATTTATCCCAGGCTGCCTCGCTTACTACGCAAATCATATCTCCAGCTGGTGGGGACGATGCTGATTTTATCAATTTCCAAAATTGTCTCAGGTCCTTATCTTCAATTGATTCTAACAGCTTGCCCCAGCATTTCTCTTTGTACTCCCTTTTCGCATCGAGGACCATTTTTTTTAACTGTACTTTTAGAGATATAATATGTTTTTTCCTATCTTGGTTAAATGTTTTCTTTTGTTTTCTAGCTTCTGCCCTTATTTCCCTTTTTTTATTTTGGCAGTCCATTGAGAACCATTTCGGTCGGGTAACAAGGTTTATTGCCCCTTTTCTTTTATTCTTTTTTAGTTCTATCCGAAGGCTTTGGACTAATTGGGCTATTTTCTCCTCGTACCATTCCAAATTTAGTCTCTCATAAATTATTAATTCTGTCTTATATTGGAACGTTTTTAGCTTCTCTAAATACTCTTCAGTTAATCTTGTTGTTACCCGCTTTGGATAGTCCATTTCTTGTTGAATCACCTTTTCCCTTGGTTTCATCCTTCCCTTTCTTAACCTCACAGCGAGCTGGTTATGGCCACTACCCTCGCTGTGAAGTACTTTAAAATTCTGCACTAAGGGGAAGTTCCAAGCTGGCATAAAGACATAGTCTATTGGGGAGTTTTGTGATCCTTTTTTAAAGGTCTTCTTTGCTGGGCAATCTGTTTTAAACCTGCCATTTAAGCAAAAAAGACCCTTTTCCCCCAAATAATTGGCCAGTTCCCGGTCCAACTTCGAAGGAGCGCATATTGGGAAGCTAACATATCTTATTCCATATGTGTCCAATAATTCATTATACCAACAGTCGGCCTTCGTTGGGTGCAGCTTATGGTTAAAATCCCCCAAAATTATCAATATGTCTGAGGTGTACATTTCAAGAATATCATCTATATCCTGTTTAAAATTCTTCATCTCAATTGCATAGTCGCTCAAATTTTCCCACTGCATGTATACATTTATAACAATTAACTTTTCACATGTATTATCCTGGGTTAGATGGTTTATCTTACACGCCAATAGCCACTTACACTTTACTTTTAGCATTATTACATTTCTTAATATTCTCGTTGAGATAAGTGTCATTATTCCCCCCGAGGGGTGTCCATATCTTTGCCTCTTCGCCAGTCGGTTTAACTGGTAGTAGCCCTCGAAAATTGGGGTTTCGCCGCAAGCCCATGTCTCTTATAGGCAGGCAATTTCTACTTCATTTACGCTGTTCTTTATAAGTTCTTTTTTTAAGTCATTGCCTAACCCATTTACATTCCACGTTAAGAGACTTAGGGCAGGCGACACCCCTTTCTCCTATTCTATCTCGCTTAAACCACCAGCTACCCCACTTCTACTCAGATCACCCTCAATTGTGTCACCTAGATAACTGCATTGACTCCAGTTGCCCCACCCATCCTCTTTCACGGTATTGTTTATCACTATCTTCAGTCGACTGACCCCTTCCTCTTTACCCTTGTGTAGTCTCACCTGTCTCTTCCTTAGACCTGCATGGCAGTTTAGGAAGTTCTTTACCTGTAGTGCATTACCCCTTAAATCTTTTTCAGTTATCACTCTTACTCCCTCTTGGAGGATCTCACTTGCTGCTCCTATAATTGCTCTTTTTACCAGGTCTGAGTACAACAAAACTTTTGTTATCTCCACACCTGGCATGCTATCTATGAAGCCCACCTGTCTTAGATCTTTTGTGTCAAACCCACTCAGGCTTGTACATTTGGAGAAGATCGTCAGAATTTGTGATCTATTTAAGGGTTTTATTTTTCTTGATTTCTTACCCCTTTGGCCTTCTTCAGCTGGTTCTAAGTAGACCCATTTGTTGTTCCCCTGCTCATCTTCTTTCTCTGGGGGCGCTATGATTATCTGTCTTGGCTCATTCCTCTCTATTGATCTCATTTCAGACTCTTGGGTTGCCTCCAACCTATGGTTCTTCTGGGGGGTCATTAATTTGCTTTTTAATGCTAAGGTTATTCCCTGCTTTATGGGTTTATTCTTTTGTACTCTCGCTTTTAAGACCTTGCTGTTCTGACTCTTCATTTGTATGTCTTGAGCCTTCCTTATGGCATCCATTGCCAGTGGTCTGGATGGTTCAAAGGGCTGAGCCTTGGCGTTTAATGTACCTCCAGATTCCTTTTTCTTATTGTTTTCCCTTAGGACTACCTGTGGGGCATGTTTTTTACCTGACCTACCCTTGGTGCGAGCTCTTACATGTTCGCACCTCCTTCTTACCAGCATTGGGCGCCTAGATATATACACATCGTGCGGAGGCTCTGCCAATTCACTACCTAAACTTTGAACACTAATATTGGCAGATTCTGCTGGTCTTAACATGGTAGGCATTTGTCCTTTAATTCCCGTCAGCTCAATTTCAATCTTCTTTAGGGATTGCTTTTGAGCATTCAATACCCCATTATTCAATAATGTCACTTCAAGAATTCCCTGCAGTGTTTTCTGTAGCATTAGCAGGAGGTCCATCATTGAAGTAGTAGGGGCTGTTGAAAGATCAGGATCTTGTAGGCTGTTTCTCTCTGGGTTTACAGTTCTTCCATGGTTCTGCTGGTTTGAGTTGTTTCTCCTTTCTTGACCCGAAATCACTTGGTTGGAGGTTGCCCCCCAAACAAAGCTAGTCTCGAGACTTCCTCTTCTCGCATGCTCTCCATTCCCCGATGTTTGAAGAGAAAACAGTTTTGGGGATGAAGAGAGCCGTGGTTCCATCAATTTTGAGTTCTGGCTGTGGACTGATGAATCTATTGACCGTGGGTCCACTGGCTCATCTTCAAGTTCTTTTCCTAGAGCTCCCCTCTTGCTTAGGTCCACATGAAATACCTCTTCAGTTTCTCTATTTGTTGTCTCTAAGCGGGACTCCTCTTCTGTGTCCACGTTGATTGCGGTTGGGTTTTGGACTTTATAGTGCTTGCCTAGAAAGTCTTTTACAGAGTTAGTGGACGTTGTGGTCTTTTTACTAGATGTTGATGTGCACCCCTTTTTTGCTTGTGGGGCTTTTTTTGCTCCTTTTTTGCATTTTCCTTTCTTACGTTTCCCAACGGAAGTATTTCCTTGTGAAGTCAGACTCTCTTGGCTCTCTTCCCATGACCTGGATCCAGCCGGTACCTCACTTGTCTCCAGAGTATTTTCATGCATTCCCTTCCGTGCTTTCTGCCTAGTTTTGGGCCCCATGTCCTTTTTTTAATAAAAGGTACCCAGCTAGTACTTGAATGCACCAACTTTAAACATACACTTCTCCACGCGCCTACTCACTTACCTCTGTTGTGCACTACCGCCAGCCTGCCTTGCCAAGGGTTTAGATGTTGTTCTCTTTTCTCCTCTCTCCTCTGGCTGCTTTTGCCCCTGAGCAGGAGTGTCCTGATGTTCTTAATGGACTTTGGGGGAGCTAGATTAAATATTTGCAGTTCTTATTTACTTATTTGGTGCTCACCCAAAATCGTCTGCTCCCTTTCGACTGCCCCCCTCGGGCTTGCTGGGGTACTCGGGCACTCGGGTTCCTGTTCTCGCCACCAGACCGCTGCACGCACCCCTCTCAGGCCCCCTGTGGTATAAATTTTACTCTTTCAGCTCCAACCTGGGGCACTTGCGGGCTCAGACAGGCGGCGCGGTCTCCACACCGGCAGGAGTCGCGGGGGTGTGCGTGCGCAGTTGAATCCACACACCCACCACCTCTCCGTACCGTTCCCAGCCTCGCCGCACAAAGGGCATGCGCTAGCCTCAATCGGCTTCCCCCCTCGCCGTTCTCACCCGTGGTCCGCGGTGGCCGGCGCTTCTTGCGATGCTTCTTTCGGGAGATGCCCCCCTTCCCGGGTCGGCCCGGTCCACGCTGCCTACCTGCCTGCCTGGCAGCGTGCGTCCTCCACGTGCGGCGTTCGACTGTCTCGACTGCGCTCAGTTCCGAGCGGCTCCGGGCGTTACACCCCGCACCTCCGACAGTCCGACAATCAGCTGCGAATCCTGCGCGGCTCTACTCGGCAAGGCTTAGCAGGACTAGGCGTGGCTATTAGCAAGCTGTCGCTAACAGCACTTAGCGACAGTTTGTAGGCGATAGCGAGCGGTTTGGGGCCCGCTTTGCATGTCAGCGATATTTTTCGCTAATGACATGCAAAGTGGGCGTACCCAACCTGTTAGCGACTGAAAGCAGTAGCTAACATCGCTATCGCCTATTATCAACAAAGGCACAGCGATGAAAAAAATTGCGCTAAGCGCGAATATCGGCAAAAACTAACGCCTGCTCAGACCACTTCTTAACCTGTATATCCAATGGGAGTTGGATATTCAGGTTAAGACCCTATTGGCGTTATTGCCTGAATATCGAGCCACTATCGCTGGATATTTTATCGCATTTGAGATAAACGTTGCTAATAGCACGTTATCTCTGCGATAAAATCCGGCGATGCGCGGCGCTAAAAAAAATTTCGCTAAGCTTATTTAGCGATAAATATCGCTAGTTGTTGATAATATGCCCCTGGGTGCTGCTGAAAAACAAGGCTGTCTAGTCTTGTTTCCACCTCATGCCTTTCATCCACCACGCTAGAGTTCCTGTCTCTATCTTACTCTTGCAGTTTCTTTCTCATTTTTTCCCTGCTTTGTCCCTTTGTCACTGTTTTCTTTTCTCCTTCTTTTTTCCCTCTCTGCTTTTCTCTCTTTAGCTCAGTGTCAAAATCCGATGATGAAAAATAATGCTTGCTGAGATTGCTATGATGTAAAAGAATGTACAGGAATCATGTTTTGAAGGTGGGAGTTGTGGGAAGCCAGGAGAAGCGAGTACACCACGGTGGCTGAGGCGTTTCTAGGAATAAAAGAAAACCTTAATTTGTTTTTCATTCTAAACTGTGTGCTGCTCTGCCTGTACAGTCATCTGTTTAACAATGGATACAAGGTTACTTCACTGAAGACATGATAATGAAAGAAAAGAGAGCAGCAGTCAATGGCTCAACACCAAACGTTGAGGCAGTGCGAACCTCCCTTCATTTCCAGTCATTAGGACATATTGTCAGGGCCAGTTTGTGGCAGCTTCACCGAGTTACAGGTTTTGAAAAACCCTTCAGTATCTGCTTTGCATTCTGTTACTTATATGATCCGATAGCCATCCGCAAAGAAAAATAGTCTTGTAGGACCTACAGTGGGTACGAGTTTGTATTGTGATGGTGGTGGATCGATCAGTATACATTCTGGGCCTGATTTACAAACTTTAGGCGCACGGCAGTGCAGCAGGTCTTTCTGCTGTGCTGCCATGTGTTAAAGGAAAATGGCCTTCTCCTCTGCGCAGGTGCACGAGCAGCAGCTGTGCACCAAAGCAGACATCCTTGTGTCATGTTGCAAGGGTGCCTGGTTTGGATGCTTGTTTTTGTTGAGGAAGGGACACCTTCTTGCACAAAACAATCATTAATGGCATTTTCCTCTTTCTATGCATGCTGCAAAAGAGGGAAAAATGAGGAGAAATAAAAGTATTTCTCCTTGTTGTGCCACTCCTGGGCGTAGGAATCTGACACATTTGCAAGTTTATGATTCCTCGTAAATCTGGAAATGCTTCAGATTCTATGGCTATTGCATGGGAACACCCACAACAACACCCATGGAACGCCCCTTTCACGACGTGTTCTGCGTGAAAGGGGCACATATTTACAAGGCCATGAAAAGCCCCATAAAGTGGCTTTGAGTGGCCTTGTAAATATGCTGCAGCACATTCCGCCACCGGAGCGTCAAAAAAGTGATGCTCAGGCTAGGCACAAGTGATGTTAGTGCCTCCTAAATGAGCCCCCTCTGCCCACGCATGTCCAGGATTGAAATGGGAAACTTTAACTTTACTTTTGTTGGCTATACTATCTGCCTATACTCTGTGGAGCAGTAGGGGAAATTCACTTTGCCATCATCAATAAATCCTTGAGACCCACTGTTCGTCGAGATTTGGGTTTTTCAGTTGTAATACACTTGTGCAATAAGATTGTATTGGAATGCTGCTTTTGAGAACTATGGGCCCAATTACGATGACATTGGGACCGCCACATCTGGCCGTCAGTGGCGGTCCCTCTGCCATCGACCCTACAAGTCAACCCGCCGCATTACGATGGCGGGCGGTTGGTGGGCAGTCAGAGAGACCGACCACACCGATACAACTGGCTCAAGGAGCCTGTCGGACCATTGGAGGGACTGCAATCTCTACAATGGTGGAGGTGCCTGCTCAGGCACCGCCATAGGGATTATTATGTCCCTTTCTGCTGGCTGTTTCATGGCGGTAACCCCGCCATGAAAAGGTAGGCAGGAAAGGACTTGGGGACCCGGAGAAGGGCCACTTACCCCTGGCCCTCCAATATGGGCACTGGGGGAACCACATATTCCTCCACCATGTGACAGGCTTAGCATGGTTTCAGCCACATATTGCAGGAATATGTCAGGTGTGTTCATTATGTATTGTGGCATGTGCTGTAGCCCTCAGCACCCGCCGCAATACAAAATATACACAATGCAACCGCCATTAAGGCTGTCGCATTGTAATGCGGCCAGTGGGACCTCTGACTCCTTGGGCCCGATTGGGATGTCAAACAGACTGGAGTTCGTCCCACATCGCTCTGGAAATGGAACCGAATGGCCTCCTTATTGATATTTATGTTAATTGTATAATTAATATGTTTCCTTTTACATTTTTTGGTGCGGGCTGTGGGTTTTGTATGGGGATAGGGTGGGAAGTAAATTAATTAGAATTAACTTATAATTCAGTTTCAATAATTAATATTTATTTAAATGATACTTACTTATGTAAGTGGTATAATTTTTTGTTTTCTAAGTTTGAGGTGTGGCTTCTGTGTTTTGTAGAGGTATAGGGTGGGAAGTTAACTAATTGTAATTTAATAATAATACAATTGTACTTGTTTATAATTATTTAATTGATAATTATTTATTTTAATTTTATAAATATATTTTTTAATTTAAATATAACGTGTGGTTTGTGGGTTTTGTATGAGTATAGGTTGTGAGGTAAAAAATTATAATTATTTTTCAATTATTCTTATAAAAATGTATTTTAATGATAATTATGTAAATTGTGTACTATATGTATTTTTTGGGGACGGGTGTTTGTGGTTTCTGTATGGGTAGAGGATGTGTCGGAAATTATGATTAATAAATATTGTTAATTTTTAATAATGGTTTAATGATAAATATGCAAATATGTAATAAAAGTATTGTTTAGGGTATATATGAATTGTATTTGTACGGGTAAAGGGTGGGAAGTTAATTGAATATAATTAATTTATTCTTAGTTAATTAGTAATATTAATTGTTTAATTGATTATTAATTATGTCAATTCTTTAATTATTTTTTTTAATGTATATATTAGGTGAGTGTTGTTTGTTTTGTGCAGATAAAGGGTGGAAAGGTAATTAAATGTAATTGTTTTATTAGTAGTTAATTAGCATTTATATTTGATTATATATTTAATTATGTAAAATGTATAAACATTATACATTTAAATATCCATTTTAGATGTGTGGTCTGTAGCATGTAGAGGTATAGAGTAGAAAGTTATGTAAGTAATAGCAAAATTAAAAAGAATAACTTATTTAATATAAGTTATAATTGTATGTGTTAATTGTGTTATGTTTTTTAATTGTAAATAATATTGTATATATTGGTTGCTAATATTTTGACACTAGATTATGGTATTATGATAACATTAATATTTTTATTTATTTATAATATGACCGGAGTGGGAATAGTAAATGTTCCCCTCTGCAACCCAACACTTTCCCTACTGTTGCACTGATTGGAGTGGGAATAGTAAATGTTGCCCCTTGGCAATCCAACACTTTCCCTACTGTTGCACTCATTGGATTGGGAATAGTAAATACCAGCATTTGTAAAGCACACAACTACCTCCGGAGAGGTGTCCCGGAGCTGGGGGCCGTCTGGAAGTTTAATCGAGCTATTGCCCAGAGTCACATGGTGCTGGGCTAACCTGCCACTGGTGCCGGGGATCGAACTGTGAACCCTGTGGTCCGTAGTCAGGCACCCTGGCCGCTGCAGCACACCTCTTCCACAAGCCTTTAAGGCAAAATGTGACTCTTTCATCAGTGACATAGTGATTCTCAGGGAATATCACAAACACTTTTGCAAAAGGTTATGCTAATACCCAAGCCAAAGAGGAACTTTGACCAACCACCCAACCTACCATCAAACAGACTCATTTGTTCCTAGAATGATTACGTACAGCGGAGAATAAACTGTGGAAGGGTGATACTGCCATAACAATGTTTGGATTGTAGGCCTGACAGAAGGCACAGAGGGGACTGACTTGGTTTTCTGGTCCCAATTAAGGACTATTTTCGGAGACTGGCTCAATGACCCATGGACTATTGGTGGAGACTTTAACACAGTTCTGGACGCCCAGCTGGACCAATCTATACACCCCCTCCCACAATCCCCAACGCTGCTTAACTCCGGCAAGCTCTGGCAGTGGTGTGCCAGTAGGCATTGGACGATAACTGGTGCCATAAACACCCAGTGCGACAAGAGTTCTACTTCTATTCCACAGTCCAAAAACTCCACTTGTGCCTAGACAGATGTTCCTGCTCTGCACCTCTCCACACACTGTAACATCTATACACTATCAGCCAGAGTGTTATCTGAACGTAGCCCCCTGATATGAAAGTGGCCAGAGTACTCCACCTTCTCCCAACCTCCATGGCAACTTGGGGTTTAAATGCTGGGCGATTAGGTATTTTGTCAGAACTGCACATAGACACATTCTTTCAGGAAAACAAAGGAATGTCCTCCTCCCCACTGATAGAAGGGGAAGCGTTTAAGGTCGTAACAAGGGAGTTATGTGTGAAAACCACAGTGAGAATCCATAAAATTCTTGCTCAGGACAATGTAAATGCTGAAGCTTTGCTGCTGGCTCCGGAACAGACTGTGACACATTCATCTGCTAAAAGGAAGGATCTGTGAGAGGCTTGTGCTACCTGCTTTGACATAATGGAGCTACTTCATTGCCATAACCTTGCTGCTTTACTGTCTAGGACCCATAATGAAGGTGACAAATCTAGTAGCCTGGTGGTGAGACAGGTTACCTATTGTGTGACTGACTTTACCCTGTTTACTGTCTCTCTCGCAGATGGGGCAAGTCCCACACTCAGCCAGCCAAAATTACTGCCTTTTATGCATTACTTAAGGATTTATATGCCACCCCAACGCCCCTACCTGTGGATGTGCTTGATCATTTTATTGCTCATATTCTCCTTCCCTCAACAATCAGAGGAGACCTGAATGTCTCTTGGTGCCTCTATTACAATCCAGTGTATACTGTCACTCCGCAGGGATTCGCCTCGGGAAAAGGTCCCAGGTACAGATGGTCTACCAGTCGAATTCTAAGCATAATTTGCCATCCTGGTACCCAAGTTAGTGATGCTGTACAATGCAATTTATTGCACAAGACCACTTCCCTTGACTTTAAAGGTCATCTCTACTATAATAAAGCCACATAAAGACCCAGCTGGCCTGGCATTGTACCACCCGCAAACCATTCTAAACTATATAATAAGATTCTAACTAAATTACTTGCATGTCGCTTACTCTCAGAATTACCAGAGATAATACATGATGACCAAGCAGACTTTTTACTTGGCTGAAACACCTCTTTAAACTTATGAGTCAATGGCTCAATTACCCAATGCAGTCTGTATTGTTTTGATTCTAGAGAAAGCATTTGACTCTTTACAATTGGACTATATCCATAGGATACTGTACCTTTTTGGTATGGGTCAAAACTGGAGGAAATGGATTCAAATCTTATACACATCCCCTTCGGCTTCAGTAAATTTTGGGAAATGTATCTCAGATCTGTGGTACATGTGCAGAGTCACCAGGCCGGGATGCTCCCATTTCACCCCAATTGTTCACCATGGTAATGGAGCCCTTGGCAGCACATTTACACTGACTTGAGGCAACCTGTATACGGGGACATTACTCATGTGGTTTCCTTATACGTGGAAGGATCTTTTATATGTTTGTGATGCCAACATTGACTTCTCTGCCTTAATGCAGTTTTTCTACGAATGTGTAACCCTATCACACCTCCAGGTGAACTTGGATGAATCCTGCATTTTTCCTCTATAGCAGATGGGCACACCTCCTCTCCATCTACTGTTAGACCCTAGAATACAGTTCAAACCTATCATGTTCCAGTGTTTAGGAACAACATCCGCCATACACCTGCAGACCTACTTACTTTGTGGGAAGCTGGGCAAAGCAATGCCCATGCTCTGGTCTCAAATCACTTTTTGGTGGCCTATGCCGCTATCAGATTTTAGCCGAGTAGCTGTAGTAAAAATGATGGTTTGCCCCGATACTTCTATTATTTCACTAACCCTCTTCTCAAACGTTGCTTTTTTTAAACAACTGGATTTATCCCTGACCACATTGCCCTGGGGAACAAGAGATGTTGCATCTACCTCACTACACTTAAGTTCTTGGTGAATACAGGAGCATTGGCCCTCCCAGAATTTGAATGTTACTACTGCAGTTGGCTGCCAGTCAGCTCTCTAAACATTCCCTGTATGAGACTGAACTCTAAAGGCCTCTTGAACTACCTCCTATTCCCCTCCACTTGCTTAGATTCTCAGGCTACTGGTTTACTCCAGGACTAAAGGGTGACGGATACAGCAACACCCTTTGCCCCCACCATCCCACTGCTAGGTCTACTGCCTTCAAAATGATGCATGAGACTGGTACACCTCTGACTTTGGCATACTGTAGGACTCTCTACCGTGGGAGATCTGTTCCTTAATGCAGAGATAATAGACATTCATATGTTAGTTGTGGAGTCGGATCTGGACAGACCGTTCATTAAACAGAATGGGTAAAAATATTGGAATAGCCCTATAAAGTATCCAGAGGGACCTGATTCAAATACATCCAATTTAACATTCTAAACAGAGCATACCTCATGCCACCCTGGATTTCTAAAATCTTCCCTAGCTCAGACACAGGATGCCCCCGATGTTCTCTCCGAGATGCAGGCGGCAGGCCTTCTCTATATGCTACGGACCTGCCCTTGTTGTCGATCTATTGGTCTCAATATTTACAAGTACTAACTGACACGACTGGCTTCCCTATATTTAAAGCCCCCGAAGGGGTGCTTCCTGTACTTTTTACCTGCCACCCCAGGGAGAGATATGAGATTTAGCCTTGCTTTTGGCTAAAGGTACCATTACAATGCTCTGGAAGCAGCCATCAGCCCCCTCCTCTGCAACCTGAGCATGAGCAGTGGGTCACAAAGCCGGTTGGAAAGCAAATTACTTCATAAAGAGGAATGAGCAGGCATGAGGAAATATTTCATTGCGTTGGCATGGGACATTATCCGAGAGAAATTCAAAGGTAACACAAAGAACAATACCCACACACTCTGATATACTGCGTGACACACACGTACATACTTACATACACACAAAGAAGTTTAGGTGAGACACTCACAGAATGGTTTGTGACACAATATGTGAAAACTTGTCTGGGTTCCCATTTAAAATTGTAGATCGATGTATCCTAGAACTGAGGATGAACGGCTTATCACACTGATTTCTTAGACAGAATGGGAGGAGAGTGGTGGAGAGGGTTGGTTTTCAAAGGTTACCTAACAGTAGATAGAGTTTTAGGACCTTTCCACTGCAGGGTTGGTCAACATTGTGTTATTGTATTGATAGGCGTGCTCTCGGAGGCAGGAAGTATGCATTACACACAATGAGACAAGGAATGTAATAACATGTTTGAGTGATGTGTTTAGCACAGAGAGTCTGCTTTATACCGGTTGATCACAGAAAAAGGAGAATCATCCACAAGAAATGTACTTTGTATTACACAGAGGATAGATGCATGGTTGAAAGGCTTAATAGAATACGCAAGGAGGCTATGCAGATTAGAAAGCAAACAGGAGAAATTGAAGGCACCTATGGCAAGAGTTGATGTGTATAGATTGACTGCCCAACTCCACTTGAATTATTCAGAGGAAGAAAGCCAAACATAGTGATTTGTCTAGTGTTGCTGGTAATTAGAGGCGTTAGGTAGGAATCTAGTAGGACAGTGGAGGGCACAATAAAGAGACAAGATATAGAAAAGGAAGAGGTGGTTTGATAAGATGAAAGCTACAATAAAATATGGTGGCGAGTGTTTGTGATGTGGTAAAGATGAAAAACTCTGTGGGCAATAAGAATGAGTCAATCGTTTCCAGGCTAATGATGGTTGAAAACTATTTTCTAATGCAGTTAAGTGGAAACATTTGAGGATTAAGGGCCATATGTATCAACATTCCATTTTGCGATTCCTAAATAGCGATTTTTAAGGAATCGCTATTTAGAAATCGCAAAATGGTTTGTATGTAGAAATCAGCTTCTTTTTAGCGATTTCTTAAAATTTCTTAATTGCGATTAGCAAATTCCTAATCGCAATTAAGGAATAATTTCCCATTCATTTCTATGGGCCAGGAGGCCCATAGAAATGAAGGGGAAATTTGCAATTCGCAATTTGCTAATCGCAAATTGTGAATATTTTCAAGGGTGCAGGGGTGTCCAAAGGACACCCTGTTGCACCCCCTTTTGTACAGCTTTGGCCGCCATAAATGTGGCAGGGTATGCTCAGACGTGAGTCCCTTGCTCACTTTGCCACTGGATTCAAGCAAGCCGGGCTGAAGACGGCTGTAATGCCAGAAACCGGTCCTCGGAAACTTGTTTCCGATCTAGGGAAGGCATGGCTTGGCAGTTCGGGCTGATCTGTTTCCATGAGGCACAGGGTCAGACTGATTTGCATATGGCCATGTCTGAACTGCGGTGGCAGAGTGGGCTAAAGAACGGTGATGGATTAAACCCAGATCTTTTGACTGGGTGAGAGTGTTTGATTGGTTCAGATGCTCCATCCATCACCACATCACAGAGAAGTTGGTGGTAAATTGCGATTCCTTAAGGCCAATTTGCTAATTTTTTTGGCTTCTTACATTGCATTTAAGGAATCGCAAAATTTGCGATTCCTTAAATACAATCGCAAGATAAGGAATCGCATTTTTTGCGATTCCTTATTTCTCAAGCACATTTGCTTGATGCATACCATTAGTCCAAATTGCATTCGCAAACGCCGAAATTCTGCGAATTTCGGCGTTTGCAAAGTCAATTTGGCTTGATACATATGGCCCTTAGAATCTTAATAGACAGATGATTTTGAAAATGTGTTGAAGCAAAGTGTGTAATGCTGATGTGAGTGGATAGAAAGAAGAAGATGATTCTGTAGTGGTCAAGATAAAGAACATTCATAGGAGTGGTTTGGGTTCAGATCATGCAATGCAGATTCCTCTGATAGTGAAACAACATGTCCTAAGAAAAAGCAATAGACTGTGAAGGCACTCAAGTGTGTGCAGGATTGATATGATCAGCTATGATGAATTGTGTAATGTTTGTATAATTTTCTCTTTTTTTCATGTTGGATGTTCTTCTGTGTTAATCTGGTTTCTTTACATGTATATTGGGTAATACTATCCTTTGTATATCATGTCTCTATTAAAAGGAAGGTGTGTTGTAGTCAGTGAAATGGGTATTAGAATGCTCACTGAGAATGCTAAGATGTTAAAAAATATGTACCGAATAGTTTAGAAAATGCTTTTTTTTTGCTGCTAATAACTTTGACTCTGTTTGAGGAATCTCCATAAAATTAAATAAATGCTACCTTTTGAATAGTTTGCACATGGAATGTTTCGGGGTGATGCATCAAACGGGTGCCGAGAAAAAGGTGTGTGTGGGGAAATACTGTTTCTCTGTTCTGTATACACACACACACACACATATATACACACACACAGACAGACGTATATATATATACACATATATATATATATATATATATATATATATATATATATATATATATATATATATATATATATATATATATATATATATATATATATGAGCAAACACCTCCTGTTGCGAGAATCCATTTTCCCTCGCGGGCGGAAAAAAACAGGTACGGACTACAATCAGCTTGGTGGAATTAATGCTTTATTGTTCTGATGACCTCCACTGCATGACACGTTTCGACCGGGTCGCCCCGGTCTTGATCACATGACGTGCATTACAAATGGCGTGTCTTAAGTAGTGCTATACACAAAACCACTCCTCCTGAATTGGTAGACATAGAGAACATACTGGTTGAGGCCTCCATGCATTTGAAATGACAAGTAAATGTGAATACGAATACAAAGAAATGCATAATATGGTCAGCACCCAACATTTGATATCAATGTACAATACAATTGATGACCTTTTAGTGTGGCCGAGTGGCCAAAACGAATTGCCGCATTTCACAATCAGGATTCATAACATCACTGTTTTTGCAAAAATGTAGTCAAAATACCACCAAGAGGAGTAGTGGAAACATAGAAAAAAGTGCAGGTGCAATTTAAAGTGCTGTGTGTGACTCGTACAGTATAATAGTTTCAATGAGACAGGATATAGGCAGCTGATTGATAATGTGCCAAAGAATATATAGGCAGCAAATCTATTTCTAAAAAATATGGAGTAAAGCTGGAATCACAGTAGAAAGTGCAAAAACGGGAAATCATGACAAACTAAGCAAGTAATTGATGTAACTAAGCCTAGTTACAAAGTATTCGATATAAAAATATAGTAGTCGCTACTAGGGAGTCAAGAATAGATCTCACCTAGAAAAGAGTGTGCAAATACGCAGGTAAAGTGCCAAGAGGTAGCAGCACATAATGCAAAGAGTGTGCAAATATGCAAGTAAAGTGCCAAGGGGTAGCAGCACATAATATATATACACACACACACACATATACACACACACATACGGTGAAATTTTCAAAACTAATGGTTCACTCCGGTCAGCTCCTGTCGGGAAAGTTTTGGGGTGTTACTTCAAGCAGGGGCTGAGAAAAAAGGGGAGTCCCAAAACGTGTCTTCTCCATGTTAATTTCAATAGGAGATTTTGGAACAGGCTACCGCCTGAATTGCGGAACGGAATTGCACCAAATTTGGCAAAAAGGTAGCTCTTGGTTCAGATAGTACCTTTTTTTTTAAATGGTGTAAATCCATTCAGTAGTTCTTGAGAAAATGAAAAATATCGAAATGCGAGCACCAAGAAGGTATGCGATTCCTCCAGAGCACGAGTTGACTTCTGCTTGGCTGCCAACACTCCAAACCAGGAAGTGTGGGCAGCCATCTAACCGAGTCACAAGAATTTTTTTTTAAAAAGTGAAAAATGAACAAAAGGTGGGGTGAACAGCATTTACAACGCAACTTTTACAACGAACTACCTTTACCACGCAATTTTCACAACGCAAGTTGTTACAACGACTTGCGCTGGGGGCGCTCTAGGATAGGGAATAGTTTAATTTACTATCCAACACCTTCCCTACTATCCTCGGGGACTGGAGTTGGAATAGTAAATTAAACTATTCACTATCCAGCGCCCCCCAACGCAAGTCGTTGTAATGACTTGCGTTGTAAAACCTGCGTGGTAAAGGCATGCGTTGTAAAAGCATGCGTGCTAACGACATACATCCAAAGGTGGCAGGGTAGAAACACCCTGACCCACTAGGCATGCTCAGGAGGTCCCACAAGGACCCCCAGGCCCAAAAAAGCATTTTTTTTATAATTTTGACCAAATCCGTGCTGGGTACGCAAATCCGGTCGAAATTATTTTTTTAAAAAGAAGCGCAGTCTCCCGTGCTTTGTTTGTTAAAAAGCCCCTAGGTGGGCCAGGTCCCGGGGGCAATTCTAAATTAAGGTGTGGGGGCCTCCGAGGACCACGACCTCCCCGAGGCTTCATAATTGATGTGTGGGGGGCACACGGACCCGCAGTAAGCCCCGGGGACTGCCACCTCCCCGGGGCTTTGTTAAAAATGGGTGGGGAATCTCACAGGGCTGAAGTCCCCCCACATTGCCCCAGGGACCACCACCTCCCGGGGCACTAAATATTCATATTTGGGGATCCGTTACAGACCCCAGGGGACCAACACCACCACAGGGCTTTACAAATGATGGGAGGGGGGCTACGCGGCCCCCTCCAGGGGCCCTTGATAGCCCTGGAGACCACCACCCCCAGGGCCAGCTCCTGCAATGTCCTGGGGTGCTAAGCCCTGGGACATTGTTGTTTGCTATGACAGCCCTGTCACAGCAAACTCTGCTTTGGTTTTTGGATGCCCTCAGCCCTGTCCCGCCCTGTCACAGCAAACTCTGCTTTATTTTTTGGACGCGAGAGCAGGAAACCTGCTCTCGCTTCCAAAAACCAAAGCAGATTGCTTTTGCACACGGGGAGCTGCATTTCAGCAGCTCCCCTTGTACAAAAGCAATGCAGGCTCCTGCAGGAGGTGGGGAGCCGGGCGGGACCGTGGGAGAATTGGGACCCCCCAAGGTCCCCAACAGTGAGGTCAGGCCCCTGGGATGGGGTCCCCAGGGCAAGAAGAGTCCTGTAATAAAAAACATGTTTTAAACGAAAAAGCTGGACCCAGGGGATGAGGTCCCCGGAGCCATGATTGGCCTGTGGAGGGGGGCCACGCAGCCCCCCTCAAAAAAATAAGGCTGGCCAGGCCCCAGAGAATGGGGTCCCAATGGCCATAATTAGCCTCTGGACGGGGCCCCCACGGCCCCCTCCCCAAAATTACAACTAAAAACAAAATGGCTCCCAGGGGATGGGGTCCCCAGGCCAAAAGTGGCCCGGGGAGGGGGGCCACGCAGCCCCCATCCCAACCAACAAGTTGCTGAATGCCCGCCCCCTCCCTGCATGACTCTGTAAGCGTGCCCCCTGGTGCATTCTAAGTTGTGGAATTAAGTTCCCTTGAATTCTGAGGGTCCCTGGGGGTCAACTAGTCCACCAGATACCTCCAGTAAGCGCCACACAGCTGGATTGCAGAGAGGTGGTTTGAGGCCATGCCCCTTTTTTTACCACTCTGCAAAAGTGCCTCTATGTGCACTGCTGGTGGGGCGTTGAGGTCCTCTTGTGATTGCAGAGTGGTGTAAAAAGGGAGCATGACCTCTGACCACCTCTCTGCAATCCAGCTGTCTGGTGCTTACTGGCGGTACCTGGTGGGCTAGTTGGCCCCCCTCAGTATTCAAGGGGACTTAATCCCCCAACTTAGAATGCACCAGGGGGCGCGTTTGCAGAGTGGTGGAGTAAGGGGTGTGGCCTGTGTCCACCTCTCAGCAATCCCATTGTGTGGGGCTTACTGGAGGTAAGAGGTAGGCTAGTTGGCCTCTAAAGGACCCACAGCAGTGAAGGGAACTCCAATACCCATCCAAGAGTGCACCAGGGAGCGCAATTGCATAGTGGTGGGCAAAGGGGCCCGACCTGTTATGAGAATTTAGCAATCCTGCTGTGTGGTACTTACTGGAGGTAATAGGAGGGGTAGTTGGCCAAGTACCCCTCTTGTTACCTCTAGTAAGTCCCACACAGTAGGATTACTAAAACATCTTCGGAGGCCACCACTTTGCAAACATGCCTCCTGTGAGACTACGGGATGGGGGATGGTCCACTTTACTCCTGAGGGACTTTGGGGGCCAAAAAACCCTTCTGGCACCTCCCGTAAATTATACGCAGTAGAATTCCTGAGGGCTGGTCAGAGTCCCAGCCCCCTTTCTCCACCACTCTGCGAAAGCGACTACTAGTTAAAGAAGTGTTTGCAATGAAATAGGTTTCGCATTTGTGAGAGTTTGAGCTATTGGCGTTGTAAATGTAAAAGTTTTTCAATAATGCTTTTTGGAGTGGAGTGGGTGTAGATTGTGTGTAGTGGAATTGTGTGGTATTTTGTGCAATGAAATTATGTGGATAGAAAGTATGTGGTATTTAGTGTATAGGAATTTGTAGAGTGGGATTATGTGTTATGGAGAGTAATTATGTAGTATGGTAGTCTGCGTTGTAGAGTGGTAACCTCAGGTTTAGTCTTCCTCGTTTCCATAGATGCTCAACTATGAACTCAGTGAGACAAAAAAAGAAGGAATCACTGAGGAGCACTTGTGGACCTAGTCAGAGGTATGAGCAGGGCCACTGGAATTATGTGACTGTTTGGCTGCACCGACTTTTGCACAATTATACATTTTCTTCATTAGCCACATAATTCATCACCTGCTCCCTAATCTGCAGATTTGAACAAAAAAAGCCTTGTTTCTAGCTCAAACCGCTCAAACGTTACCAAAAATGCAGCAACAAGTGTTTTTTTGTCTAAATTGTAAGTACCCTGGTTCCATGTGAGTAGGGTGTCCCTTGTGTTTTCTTACACGGCAACAAGTGTTACAACGTGGTGGAAGGCCATTTGCAAACCTAGAATGGTCACCTTTTACTTATTGCTAAATGTGGGTGTTAAATTGGTACTAATGGTGTGCAAGCAACTTTTGCTCCCTTCTTCGCCTCTCTTGCCTCTTTTTGCATTTCTGTTGCTTCCTTCTGCACATTTCTTTCTTTTTGTGCACTTCTCTTACCTCTTTCTGCAAATCTCTTCTACTTGCTGCAACCCTCTTCTCTCTTTCTGCATGTCTGTTGCCTCTCTCTGCACCTCATTTGCTTCTTTCTGTACCCCTCCTGCCTCTTTCTGCACCTCTCTTGCCTTTTTCTGTATCCCTCATAGATCTTTCTACACCATTTTTGCCTCTTTCTGCACCACCGTTACTTCTTTCTGTATTTCTCTTCCTTTTTCTGCACCTCTCTTGCTTCTTTCTGCAGATCTCTTGCCTCTTTCTGCAGCTCACTTGCCTCTTTCAGCACCTCTGTTGGCTCCTTCTGTACTACGCTTACTTCTTTCTGCACCTCACTTGCCTCTTTCAGCACTTCTCTTGCTTCTTTCTAAACCTCTGTTGCTTCTTTCAGCAATTCTCTTGCCTCTCTCTGTACTTTTTCCCCCTTCTTTCTGCACCCCTCCTGCCTATTTCTGTACCTCTCTTGCCTCTTTGTGCACACCTCCTACCTTTTTCTGTACCCCTCTTGCCTCTTTTTGCACCTCAGTTGGTTCTTTCTGCACTGCTCTTGCGTCCTTCTGCACCTCACTTGCCTCTTTCTGCACTTCTCTTGCTTCTTTCTACACTTCTCTTGCTTCTTTCAGCAATTCTCTTGCCTCTTTCTGCACTTCTCTTCCTTATTTTTGCACCCCTCCTGCCTCTTTCTGTACCTCTCTTACCTCTTTGTGAACCTTTCCTACCTCTTTCTGTACCCTTATTGCCTCTTTTTGCACCTCTGTTGGTTCTTTCTGCACTACGCTTTCTTCTTTCTGAACCTCACTTGCCTCTTTCTGCACTTCTATTGCTTCTTTCTAAACCTCTGTTGCTTCTTTCTGCACCTCTGTTGCCTCTTTCTGCACTTCACTTGCTTCTTTCTGCACCTCTCTTGCCTCTTTTGGCACCTCTGTTAATTCTTTCTGCACTGCTCATGTCTCCTTTTGCCGCCCTCGTCCCTATTTGTGCAACTCTCTTGCCTCTTTCTACACATTTCTTCCCTCTTTCTGCACCACTCTTGCCTCTTTCTGCAGCTCACTTGCCTCTTTCAGCATCTCTGTTGGTTCTTTCTGCACTACGCTTACTTCTTTCTGCACCTCACTTGCCTCTTTCTGCACTTCTCTTGCTTCTTTCTACACCTCTGTTGCTTCTTTCAGCAATTCGCTTGCCTCTCTCTGTACTTGTTTCCTCTTCTTTCTGCACCCCTCATGCCTATTACTGTACCTCTCTTGCCTCTTTGTGCACCCCTCCTACCTTTTTCTGTACCCCTCTTGCCTCTTTTTGTACCTCTGTTGGTTCTTTCTGAAATTCTCTTGTTTCTTTCTGCACCTCACTTGCCTCTTTCTGCACTTCTCTTGCTTCTTTCTATACCTCTGTTACTTCTTTTAGTAATTCTCTTGCCTCTTTCTGCACTTCTCTGCCTTCTTTTTGCAGCCCTCTTGCCTCTTCCAGTCCCTCTCTTGCCTCTTTGTGCACCTCTCCTACCTCTTTCTGCACCCCTCTTGCCTCTTTTTACACCTCTGTTGGTTCTTTCTGCACTGCTTTTGCTTCTTTCTGCACTACACTTGCCTCTTTCTGCACATCTCTTGCTCTTTTCCAAACCTCTGTTGCTTCTTTCAGTAATTCTCTTGCTTCTTTCTGCACTCCCCTTGCTTGTTTCTACACCTCTCTTGTGCCTTTCTGCACCTCTCTTACCTCTTTCAGCACCTCTGTTGCTTATTTATGCACCCCTCCTGCCTCTCTCTACTTCTCTTCCCTATTTGTGCAACTCACTTGCCTCTTTCTACACCTCTCTTCCCTCTTTCTGCAGCACTCGTGCCTCCTTTTGCACCTCACTTGCCTCTTTCTGCACTTCTCTTGCTTCTTTCAACCCCTCTCTTGCTTCTTTCAGCAATTCTCTTGCCTCTTTCTGCACTTCTCAACATTCTTTCATCACCCCTCCTGCCTCTTTCTGTACCTCTCTTGCCTCTTTGTGCACATCTCCTACCTCTTTCGGCGCCCATTTTGCCTCTTTTTGTACCTCTGTTGGTACTTTCTGCACTGCTCTTACTTCTTTATGCACCTCTCTTGCCTCTTTCTACATCTCTGAGTTAGAGGTACTTTTAATCACCCTGTCCTATAATGTACTAGGGCCTTACAGGAGTGGTCATGCCAATCACAGGGATACCCAACCCATAGTGTACCCTAGTGTATGTAGGTGTTTTTACTGTATTCAAAGTGTCTTTCAGCTTAGCACTGGCTCCAGGCCTGATTAGTCAGTTAACAGCAGTACCAGTTTGGAAAAAGCTGGGGGCACAGGATGACTTTGAAACAAGGCCTCTTTCTGCACCTCTGTTGGGTTTTTTCTGCATATCTCTTACTTCTTTCTGCACTTTTCTTCATCTTTCTGGACTTGTGTTGCCTCTTTCTGAATTTCTCTTGCTTCTTTCTGTGCCTTTCTTCCTCTTTCTTCACATGTCCTACCTCTGTAGGCATAGTTAGAAATTAGCATTTGAAAAACCTTAGAAATTCACTGAAAAAAACATAGGTTTCAGGGACATTATAGTTAGAAATGATCATTTAAAAAATCTTTGAAATTCACTGAAAAAACCATGGGTTTCAGGGATGACACAGTTAGAAATTATCATTTAAAAAGCCTTTGAAATTCACTGAAAAAAACATAGGTTTCAGGGAAGTTATAGTTAGCTGGACATTTCACTCATACAAAACCAGAGAAATTTGGCCGTTATAGTTAGTTGAGCTAACTATAACTTTCGCCCCCGTATTGCACTGCTGATGACGTCACATATTACATCATTCATGATATAGTCAGTGACATCACTGATGACATCACTGATGACATCTCAAATTACATCGCTGATGACATGTTTTGAAAAGAACCCAAGCATGGGTTAGGTCCCAGGGGCATTTAAAAAGAAAGGAAAGGGTGCACACAGGGCCCACCACCTCCCTGGGGCACTATCATGCGGGCAGGGAAACAGATGAAACAATTGGTCCTACACAAAGGGAGCTACATGCTTATTAGCTCCCTGTGTGTGAGCGCAATACCAGCTCCTGCTGGAGGTGGGGAGCTGGCAGGGACAGCAAGGGTATTAAGGCTCCCTGCACGGTCCTCAACAATGCAGACTGTGTGCCCTGGGTGGGCTCCAGGGCACCCAGCATAAAAAGGCTAGGCCCGGGGCGATGAGGGCCATCAAGTCCTCCTCCCCATTCATTTGAGACCGGTCTAGGGGATGTGGTCCCCGGGGGCCCCTCCACTTCTAATAATTGGCCATACCTCCCTATCCACCTTAGCAGTATGTAAAGGTCTTCCTGACTTTTGCCAGGATGATGGACAGCTTACCAATAGGCCCCCAGTGCATTTCCTGTTGATTTTCATGATGCGTTCTTCATGCCGTGGAATATAAGGACATCTCCACCAAACAAAGAAGCACTTACCTGATATAGCTAAGAGGAAATACCCTTAATTGTTGCCGATTTACCTCTTTGTATTTTTGTTGTCATCTCTATAGGAGGATTCATGTTATCACAGATTCCTGGGTAAAGATATATTAGGAACAATCATATTGCCAAAACGCACATAAGGTCACTGGAGACATTTCCTTGTGGTCCATTACACTGATGTAGTGTAGAATTGCCTCTTTCTGCACCTCTGTTGCTTCTTTCTGCACTTCTATTGCCTCTGTCTGCACCTCTCCTGCTTCTATCTGCACCCCTGTTGTCTCTTTCTGTACTTGTCTTCCCTCTTCCTGTACTTCTCTTACTTCTTTCTGTACTTCTCTTGCTTCTTTCTGCACCTCTCTTGCTTCTTTCCACACCCTTCTTCCCTTTTTTAATCCCTCTTGCCTCGTTCTGCTTTTGTCTTACCATTTTATGCACCCCTCTTGCCTCTTTTTGCACCTCACTTGACTTTCTGCACTTCTCTTGCTTCTTTCCACACCTCTGTTGATTTACCCAACGAGGTAGCAATTTCTAAGTAACCAGAAGAAGGTACTCCACTTTAGATATTTTGTGCAAAACTGTGAACTACTGTTGTATAAAAGTGCAGGTGCAGTTCCATTGTGGCATTTAGACACCCACTTACACTCTCAGGCACTCATATATCCACTGAAAGTCCCACTCTAACACTGATACACCCACTCAGACACTCATATACCCACTTACAGACTGACTCACATACCCACGCACAGACCTACTCAGACACTCATGCACCCATTCACAGATACAATCAGACACAATCAGATACAATCAGACATTCTGATCTTAACCACATCCCTCACCTGACCTGGATCCTGCACTCCCTCCAGGACATATTCACTTTGAACTTTCCCTCGACTGTGGAGACCCTGCTATTTGACCAATGCCCGGTGGAGCTACCTGTTAGCTGTAGAGGAGACGGGCTGTGGATCCCCCCTCGGCCATCACCTACCCAGCCGGACATTGGGCAGACATTCCTTTAGTCTCTGTCATACCCCCCTCCTACCCCTTCACCCTACCCTCTCCCCCTACGCTCCCTTCTTCTTGCCTTCTATCCCTTTAATGTGTTTCAGTTGAGACCTAGCTATTTTACCGATGCCCGGTGGAGCTACCTGATAGCTGTAGAGGAGATGGGCTGAGGATACCCCCTCGGCCGTCACCTACCCAGCCTGACCTTGGGCAGACTTTCCTTTTGTCTCTCCGTCGTATCTATTCCCAACCCCTTTGTTCCTTGCCCCCTCTCCCTTCCCCACCCTATTTACCTTTTCTTCTATGCTCCTTAAATGTTTTTACTGGTATCTTTGGTAACTTGTAACTGATGTAAGTTTGCAACTATGTTGAACCTTATGTAAAGCGCTCTGATACCTCTGGGTCTAACCAGCGCTATATAAAACTCTTTCAATAAATAAATAAATAAATAAATTCTCACACCCACTTACAAACCCACTCAGGCACTCATGCACCCACCCACAGAACAACTTAGACACTCACAGATACTCACAGACCCATTCTTTCTGCACTGCACTCGCCTCTTTCTGCACATCTCTTGCTTTTTTCCAAACCTCTGTTGCTTCTATCAGTAATTCTCTTGCTTCTTTCTGCACTCCCCTTGCTTATTTCCGCACTTCTCTTGTGTCTTTCTGCACCTCTCTTACCTCTCTCAGCACCTCTGTTGCTTATTTCTGCACCCTTCCTGCCTCTCTCTACTTCTCTTCCCTAATTGTGCAACTCGCTTGCCTCTTTCTACACCTCTCTTCCCTCTTTCTGCAGCACTCGTGCCTCCTTTTGCACCTCTGTTGCTTCTTTCTGCACCTCTGTTGCTTCTTTCTGCATTTCTCTTGCCTCTTTCTGTACACTTCGTGCCTCTTTCAGCGCCTCTGTTGCTTCTTTCTGCACTTCTCTTGGTTCTTTCTGCACTGCTCTTGCCTCTTTCTGCATCCCTCTTGCCTCTTGGAGCACCTCTTCATCCTCGTTCTGTACTTCTCTCTCCTCTTTCTACACCCTATTGCCTCTTTCTGCACCTCTGTTGGTTCTTTCTGCACTTCTATTGCCTCTGTCTGCACCTCTCCTGCTTCTATCTGCACCCCTGTTGTCTCTTTCTGTACTTGTCTTCCCTCTTCCTGTACTTCTCTTACTTCTTTCTGTACTTCTCTTGCTTCTTTCTGCACCTCTCTTGCTTCTTTCCACACCCTTCTTCCCTTTTTTAATCCCTCTTGCCTCTTTCTGCTTTGTCTTACCATTTTATGCACCCCTCTTGCCTCTTTTTGCACCTCACTTGACTTTCTGCACTTCTCTTGCTTCTTTCCACACCTCTGTTGATTCTTTCAGCAATTCTCTTGCCTCTTTCTGCAATGCGCTTGCTTGTTTCAGCACATTTCTTGCGTCTTTCTGGACCTCTGTTGCCTCTTTCTGCATCTCACTTGCTTCTTTCTACACCTCTCTTGCCTCTTTCTGTACCACTCTTTTTTCTTTCTGTACCTCTCTTGCCTCTTTCTATACTCCTGTTCCCTCTTTCTGCACCTTTCGTGCCTGTTTCTGCACCTCTCTTGCCTCTTTCTGTACCTCTGTTCCTTTTTTCGATACTTCTCTTGCTCTTTCTAAATCCTCTGTTCCTTTTTCAGCACTTCTGTTGCTTCTTTCTGCACCCATCCTGCCTCTTTCTGTACTTCTCTTGCCTCTGTGTGTTCTTCTACTTTTTTCTGCACCCCTCTTGCCTCTTTTTGCACCTCTGTTGGTACTTTCTGCACTGCTCTAGCTTCTTTTTGCACCTCTTTTTCAAGCGATTCTCTTGACTCTTTGTGCACTTCTCTTCTTTCTTTCTGCACCCCTCCCGCCTCTTTCTGTCCCTCTTTTGCCTGTTTGTGCACCTCTCCTATCTCTTTCTGTACCCTTCCTGCTTCTTTTTGCACTTCCAGTGCTTCTTTCTACACCTCTGTTGCTTCTTTCAACAACTCTCTTGCTTCTTTCTGCACTTCTCTTGCTTGTTTCTGCAACTCTCTTGTGACTTTCTGCTCCTCTCTCTGGTGACTTTCTGAACCTCTGTTGCCTCTTTCTGCACCTCACTAGCTTCTTTCTGCACCTCTCTTGCCTCATTCTGCCCTCCTCTCTCCTCTTTCTGCACCTTTCCTGCCTGTTTCTGTACCTCTCTTGCCTCTGTTTTTTACCTCTGTTGCTTCCTTCTGTACTTCTCTTGCCTCTTTCTGCACCCTTCGTGTCTCTTTTAGCACCTCAGTTGCTCCTTTCTGCACTTCTCTTCCTTCTTTGTGCACCGTTCCTGCCTCTTTCTGTATCCCTCTTGCCTCTTTGTGAACCTCTCTTACCTCTTTCTGCACCCCTCTGGCTTCTTTTTGCACCTCTATTGGTTAATTTTGCTTCTTTCTGTAACTCACTTGCCTCTTTCTACACTTTTCTTGCTTCTTTCTACATTTCTCTTGCGTCTTTCAGCAATTCTCTTGCCTCTTTATGCACTTCTCTTCCTCGTTTCTGCACCTCTCTTGTGAGTTTCAACAACCCTGTTGCGTCTTTCTGCACTTCACTTGCTTCTTTCTGTACCTCTTTTGCCTCTGTCAGCACCTCTGTTGCTTGTTTCTGTACTTCTTTTGCCTCTTTCTGCACCGCTGACTTAGAGAAAGTTTTAATCTCCTACCCTATTATGTACTAGGGCCTTACAGGGGAGGTAATGCCAATCACAGGTGTACCCCAACCCATAGTGTACCCTAGTGTATGTAGGTGTTTTCACAGTATTCCAAGCGTTTTTCAGCACAGCACTGGATCCGGGTCTGGTTAGTCAGAATCAGTTCCCACCAGTACCAGTCAGCAAAAAGTTGGGGGCACAGGATGACTTTGCAACAAGGCTTCTTTCTGCCCCTCTGTTGGTTCTTTCTGCATATCTCTTGCTTCTGTATGCACCTTTCTTTGTCTTTCTGGACTTCTGTTGCCTCTTTCTGCATTTCGCTTGCTTCTTTCTGCACCTTTCTTCCTCTTTCTGCACATGTCCTTCCTATTTAGGCATAGTTAGAAATTAGCATTTAAAAAACCTTTGAAATGCAATAAAAAACAGAGGTTTGAGGGGCGTTATAGTTAGGAAATAGCATTTAAAAAAACTTTGAAATTCACTGAAAAAACCATAGGTTTCAGGGACGTAATAATTAGAAATTAGCATTTTAAAAAACTATCAAATTCACTGAAAACTATAGGTTTCAGGGACGTTATAGTTAGAAATTAGCAGTTAAAAAACCTTAGAAAGTCGATGTCATTTGAGATGTCATCAGTGATGTCATCAATGATGTCACTGACCATGCCATGAATGATGTAATATGTGACATCATAAGCAGTGCATTGCGGGGGCGCGAGTTATAGTTAGCAGAACTAACTATAACGGTGGAATTTCTATGGTTTTGTATGAGTGAAATGTCCAGCTAACTATAATGCCCCTAAAACCTATGTGTTTTTTCAGTGAATTTCTAAGGTTTTTTAAGTAAACTGTAGCAGTAGTCTTTTATAACTTATAATTATAGCTCCCGGTTTTATGGTATATATTTTCTGGGCATTTCCGTCTGCATTTATCCAAATTCTTTTTAATAATTGTATCTGTATTTACCCATATATATTTTGGGTTTTGTGAAAAAATTTATCTGAAATGAGTATATTTCCATATTTATTAGTCTGATAAACATGCACTTATGCCTGAAGGGCTGACAGTTTTCAGTCATATAAACACACTCAGATGATAAAATATGCACAACCTTGATATTAAAATGTGCATGTTTTCGTATACGAGCATATATATTGCTCGTTACTAACATTCTTTTATTATTTTAACTATCTTACTTTTAGAACAACAGAGCTATTGGCATGGTAGACATGATTGACAGCATTTAGAATCGCTCAAAAAATAACCCAATTTCCGTTTTTATCCACATTTTAAAATAAATACAGACAGGAAAATAAGTAGTTTTCTGTCTGTATTTATCTGTAAAAATCAGTAAAAACGGAAAACAGGGAGACCTACTTATAATTTAACAATGTTTATAACTTAATTAGCAGTAATTAACATATAAGTGTAGAAAAAGTGTGACGCAGCACCTATGATACCTGACTTCGAACAACAGCGTTCACAGTTTGATTCCTGGCTCCAGTGGCACCTTTCCGGGGGTAGCTGTACGCTTTACAAATGCTGGCATTTTTTAAATTTAGCAGCATAGTGATGACACATATTAGCACACATTTTTTATCTTCTATTGTGAACGATATTCTTTTTAATGTCTTCTATTTAGATGTTGTTAGTCATGAGAATGGAAATGACATGGTGTGCCGGGTAACAGTTTTTAAGATCTCCAACGTATGTACATATTAAGGACCTTATACGTGTTACGATCGAAATAAAAAACCTTTACAGCTTCACATTTTGTAACTTTTCCCAACACATGCACAAGTTAAACAGTAAAAAAACGTGAGCACGTATAAACTGTAAAACGTGACATCTAAATGGGCGGAGCCGCCTCTTCCTTCCATAGACTACTCAATAACCAAAAAGTATATAAACCAAACCCGTTGTTCGATTAGTTTAGTTTTTGGCGAATTATTTACCCATGTCCATTCTGTGATGCAGGTTCCCTTTTCTAACGTTGGATTCTTGTTTTGCGGCAACGAAACATATTACGGAGTTGTTTGATTATGGCATAGTAGATATTTATAATATGTGGCTATTTGTCAATATTTAAACATTTATATTTAGAAATAGGTTTTATTGCTTGTTTTTGTCTTTTTTCTGTAATGTTATCAGCTTGTTTTCAGAAACAGACAGATTACTGCAAACGTTACTCCTTTTCTGGCTCCTTTGAGCTTATGTATTGTGACTTTGTATATTATAATATTCACACTGTACTTCACTTCCGAGGTGTTGGTGACCTGTCGGCGCAAACCCTAAAGTTTTATAATTAACAACACCAGCTTCCGGTTGTTAGTCTGTTTTCCCCTGGGGATCATATACTGTCAATATGAATATTATAATATTATCAGTCATTGTATTCTCAGAGAAGTTCATGACCCGCCGGCGCAAAGGATAAAGATATATAAGCAACGTCACCAGCTTCTGGTTTTTAGTCTGTTTCCCCCTTGGGATCGTATACTGTGAATATGTATATTATAATTTTCAAAGTCATTATGATCTCAGAGGAGTTTATGACCCGTCGCCACGAAAATTATTAATTTCGAAGTCCTGGAGAAAACAAGCTCTAAAATATTCACTGCTCGAAAGTATTTTGTTATTGATCTTCTGTTGTATTCATAACTTTATTTTCCTTTTCTTTTTACTGTAACAACTGTGTCACTTGTTATATTGTAATAGAGTGTCATATTGTTACAGAAGAGGAATTGGAGATTTGTGAGCATATTTTACGAAATTGCAGTCTAAAGAAAATTGCTTTCATACATACTTTCTTACTTTAAACATTTGATAAACCCTACATTTCAAAATGTTATTTTTCAATTTCTATTTTTCTCAGTTGTGGTTCCTATACACCTCCATATAGAATAAATATTAATGGTACTGTAATTATAATAGTACTGTCCTATATATTCTTTAAAGAGTACGTGATTTGTTAGCGGAACATTGTGCAACCTCTAAGCACTACGACAGAATGTTCCCGAATTCTACAGAATACAAATTTCAAAAAATGATAATGCGTACCTTTCTATGTAATATGAAGTCATTTGTGTTTAACTGTTTTTTACTTGTTCTTCTGACCTCAGATGATGTAGGGCGGGAGTGTTTCTTGTAGCATTTCTTTTCTACTTTATCTAAAAGTAACACATGCCCTCTTATATTATCAAGAATATGAGCCAACACTTTTACAAACTATAGCAGAAAAAAGGAGGGTGTGGCCACGCTTACGTGATATTTTATGAAATTCCATTTTTATTTGTCACCCCTTTGATATATACAGCGTCAGTTTCCAAAGAAAGTTTATTTGTCATTGCTTAATAAAAACTGTTTGAAACCTAGACTGAATTTTTTTCTGCACAACCACACCTCTACATCAGAAAAGTAAACACCACATTATAAGTAAATAGTGCTCCTGTGAAGTATCCCACCTGCAAACTTGATAAAAATAATACCGCAAGACACTCTGTTATTTTTCGGCTGTGATTTGTACACCCCACGGCAATTATATAAATGGTCCTTAAAATATATCAAAAACTATTTTTACCTTCACAATCCCTGTTCACCACCTTGTGACCACTGCACAGATTTAATAGTGTTCCTACCCTCCCCTCTGCTACTTTGTTTACCTGTACTCCTTTGCAGTGCGTCATAAAATGGCTGACAAGTTCCCACCCAATAAGGAGCAAACTTGTACTCAGAACACTTTAACCAATAAAATGTCCATGTTGTTCCACAGAGGAGGAGGGAATGGCTGCCAACTCTTCTACTTTTAATGTTTCACAGCCAATGAACATTAAGCTTGGGAAGGTCCGGCTTGGAACATGTTACCCAATGAGATGTCCCTAATACTCCGCGGAGTAGGAAGGAATTGCTGACAACACTTATACTTTCAATGGTTTACAGCCAATCAACATTAAGCTTGGGAAAGTCCCCCTTGGAACACAACAGCCAATCAGATGTTTCTCCTACTCCGCGGAGGGGAAGTGAATGGCAGGCAACACTTCTATTGTCAATAGTATGCAACCAATCAACATTAAGCTCTGGAAGCTTCTCCTTAGAACACGTCAGCCAATCAGATGTCTCTCTTACTCTGCAGAGGAGAAAGGAATAGCTAGCAACACTTCTACTTTCAATGGTTCGCAACCAGCGAACCAATGAACATTAGGCTCTGGAAGATCCTCCTTAGAACATGTGAGCCAATCAGATGTCCTTGCTACTCTACGGAGGGGAAGGGAATGGCTGGTAACACTTCTACTTTCAATGGTTCGCAGCCAATGAACATTAAGCTTGTTGTTGGAAGACCTCAGCTAATTAAACGTTAATTTTGTTCCACACACAGATAGAGAACACGCCCTCCCACATATTATTAAATTTGCTGTAAGAAAGTGACACTATCCGTGATAAAAGTGAACACTGCATTATAAGGAAACATTATTCTGCATTATATTAAAGGAAGGCCGCAATACGGTGCATTGTTGTTTTGCCGATATAATTTCCACAGCCTTACTGATGCCCCCTCCCAATATGAGTGAAGCCCCGGGGCTGTGGGGGCCCCAGTGGGCCCCTGTTATTATTTTTTAAGAAATACCCTGGTACTAGCCCACCCAGGGGCCTCATTAAAATAAAACACGGGAACCCACGACCCCACCGCAAATTGTGCCAATTTTTTTTTAATGCTTTTTTTGGCCCTGGGGGTCATTCTGGGACCCCCTGAGCAGGTCTAGGGGGTCAGGGTGTTTCTACCCTGCCCCCTTCTCTTTTTTTAAATCTTTGTTTCTCTGTTTTCTAGTGACTCGCTTCTACAGAGTCACAAGATGGCTGCCACACTTCCTGGTTTGGAGTGTTGGCAGCCAATCACAGTGAAGCTTGTGCTCGGGACTTAGACTTCCCCCAGATATCACAACTTTTACTTTTCTAATTTCTCAGCAACTACTGAACGGATTTACACCATTTAAAAAAAAGGTTGCTTTCTGATCCAAGCACTACCTTTGTGCCAAATTTGGGGTAATTCGATTCAGTAGTTTCGGCTGTAGCCTTGCCCAAAGTTTCCTATAGAAAATTGATTTTTTGACTCTTATTTTTTGATTTTCTCAAAAACTACTGAACAGATTTACACCATTTAAAAAAAGGTCGCTTTCTGATCCAAGCTCTACCTTTTTGCCAAATTTGGGGTAATTCCGTTCAGCAGTTCGGCCCGTCGCAAAATTTCCTACGGAAATTAACATGGGGAAAACGTGCTTTGGGACTTCCCTTCGTTCTCAGCCCCCGCTTGGCGAATCACTCCCAATCTTTCAGGATAGGAGCTGACCTGGATAGGCTTTGTTATTAGAAATATCCTAAACTGGTAATCACGCGCAATCAGTGGCACAAGAGGAGGAGTGTTTTGCACACTCCAAGTGTGCATGACTGTTTCGCCGGGCATCTTGGGCCAGCCAAACAGTCATGCGCACCTTGCATGTTCCCCACCAGGCTGCATTGTAGAGCATGGTGAGGAACATGCCCAGGCTCTCATTCCCCGTCTGAGCGCCGAATCACTGCTCTCAGACCAATCACAATGCTGCATTGCAATGCTGTGATTGGCTTAGGGAAGGAAGACTATGTGCTTTCTTGTTCCAGCTGCAGAGAGACTACGATGGACTACGGAGGAGAGACGCGGCAAGGAGTTAAGTGTTCTTGTTTTTATACCCCACCCACCACGCCCCTGCCCTCCACTCTCATTCCCTGCCGGCCGCTACTGGGAGCTGGTGCAGAGTGAGGACCTCCAAGTTGGTTCAGGAGCAGCTGACAGCACACTTTGGAAATAGAGAACAGTGGCCGCCTTTCCTTGTTTCCGAGTTGTGCCATCTGCATCTTAAGCCGGAACTGGGGGAATTTCGGAGTTAACTGTATGCACTTTAGACAGTGTAATGTCTTACAAAAAGCACAAAGCTCTTCACCTGCCCACCTGTTCGTTATACAGTTCCATAACTCTCATGGCATAAAATGCAACCATCATTTTTTTATTGGTGGAGGTAAGTTAAAACAGTTATATAGTAGAAAATTGTTAGCAAACATATTGTCTATCACAATGGCACAGCAAGGGTGGCATAGCCTGAAAGCAAAAATGAAAACATTCCCCCCCTCACATGGTTTTGTAATAGTAGACGTCTAAAATTGGGGTTCAGTGGCTCATCACAACCTTGGGGCCTTGTGCCACTATGCTTGCTGCAACGTTGACAGCTACACCCCTGACTTGAGAGAAATATCATGTCCTGAATATTGTTTACAAAAATATAATTTCTCTGGGTGTAGATTTCCTATTAATAACTGGACTGGAACGCTATTTTTATACATATTTTTTAGGACTAAATATTTCTGCCAGCCAATATTTCGACAATGATATTTCACTATCATGATGTTGGAAGACGAGGTATGCCCACAGGGAGATCCATAGTATAAAAACAGAAAACTAGGGTGCAGATTTACATGCTCCTTGTGACACTTTTACGCCACCGTTGAGTCACTTTTGTGATACAGCGGCGTCGTAAACAATGCGCCACGTTGTTACACATTTACAACGTGATGCATCTAGGGAGATGCGTCACGTTGTAAAGACGTGCGCTACATTATACCTGCATTAGGTATAATGTATGCAGGGTGGGCATTCCAACGCAAGAAAGCCTCGTAAAAGTGACGCAGTGAAATGTACGAGATTTCACTGTGTCACTTCTACAACGCCACTGCGTCAAAACCTTACGCCTGCTTGAAGCAGGCGTAAGGAGTTATGCAGCATAATAGGAATAGGCATTCCTCAGCATTGCTGGAGTTGTGTCGTGCTTGCAACACAACTCCAGCAATGCATTGCCTTTACGCCAACAGATGCGTCACGCATCTGTCAATCCTTGCACCATGGTGCGTCACATTGTAAATGCGACGCATCCAAGGTGGCGCAAAGTTTTTTCTGCATGACGCAAATGAACTGATGCATCTCTGCTAATATGCAGAGATGCATCAGTTCTTGTAAATCTGCCCCTAAGGGTGTACAAAATTATTCGTATAATTTGCTGTTGCATAATTACGCAACATTTCTGAAATATTACTCACAATTTTGGGTAATTATGTGAAATGAAAACCAGCATTAGGTGCTAACAATTGACGCAAAGATGCATTTCACACTGGAAAAAGTTTTACAAGCAGCGCAAGCAGTAGCCATTCGCAGTCTGGACCCTAGCGTTCTGGTCATTTAAGTTGTTCCTATGCACTTAAGCAAAATGTTTGTTGGAAACAGCAAGCAAATTACACATCATTGTGTAATAACGTCATTTCAGGTAACAACCACAGAGGAAAAATATCGTAATTTCATGAGAACATGTTTGCGTAATAGAAATGTTGCCCTGGCTGCCATAGAAAACAAGATCAAGATTACTGCATGATGTAGGTAGACGCAAACAATAAAGTATGGGAGTGCACAGTAGTCTGAAGGGATCCAATGTGTAGAGGCTTTGGGTCACGAGGCCTAATGCCCCATAAAAGCAACCTCTAGTTGCATCAAGACATCATCCAAGCTTTCAAACACCTTCAATGGCCCTAATAAATGTGGGATACACCATTGTTAGAAACCTGCGTGAGACAATCTAAGATAAAATTGTAAACAAAGGAGTCACAAGCACGAAGTACAAAGGGTTAAGAATCAGCCACCCTGCCTTCCTCTCGGAACCGAGAAACACTACACTCCATTAAGTCAACAACTATCCCATTTACTGATTGACTGCTACACAAGACTTTTATGTTGCACTGATTAAACCTCCTGCAAGCCAAAAATTACAGCCTATCCCAGGCGTGATTTAGTGCCGTCACGTATGCTAATTTGCTGTTGTCTGATGCGGGTTTTAATTGGCTTCTGTGACTGTTCCATTGTGCCTGTCAGTGCTTTAATAGTCTATTGATCCGCACCATTCGCGCTTGAAGCATGATGGCTCCAGGGCTCTACCCGAGATATGACAATATAAATCAACATAAATCTGCGCTGGGGTCCTCCCTGAACGACCTCAGGGGGTGATTCCTGATTTAGACCGATCTCATCCCCGATCGGTCATTCAGGGGTCAGTTGGCGGATGTTCTTATGTAGCCAAATTCTCCTCATCACCACAGCCCCCCAAGCAAAACAAGAAGCTTGCATGTACAAAGTAAAATCTGCCCGCGATGTGATGTGTCCAGAACGCAATGTTTCTTCTGAAACACTTGGACCCAAATCTCCTTAATGATTTAAAGACCCAGGTGTCCCCGGCTGTCACCTGGTTCATCTTGGACACCATTGCCCCAATTTACTGGAATTATATAGCAATGAATGGACAAGTACTGCAACAGGGTTGATAAACGTATGCAGTAAGGAAAGGCACATTACCCGTGTGAGAAATTGGGTTGTTTGTTGAATAGGTGTGAGCCCATCTCAAGCAACAGCCACAATGCTTGTCAGGGTGAACTACAAAAAGCTGCTAAATTAACCTGTGCTTTGTCCCTCTGGTAGCTTGGCACAAAAGCAGTCAAGTTTTGCTTAGAGGCAATGTATAAAGTATTTATGCAGCACACAAACAGTAATAAAGTGAAAAAAGAACACAAGGAAAATCCCACCAGTATTTAGAAAAACTGAGTAACATATAATAAATTATTTGACATCAAAAAAACAAAAATCCAATTTGTAGAACTGGAGTTATGAATTTTTAAAGGTTTTAGTGCAATTCAGCACCTAAAAGATCAAAGCACCAACCTGGACATCTAGGGCTAGATGTAGGTAAATGGCATTTACCGATTCGTAAATACCGAATTTTACTGATTCGGTATTTACAAATCGGTAAATGCTATGTGGGTAAATTATCGGTAAAAATTACCGAATCGTTAAGATTCGGTAATTACCGAATCGGTATTTACCGCTTCGGTAACTGCGATTGATTTCTATGGGCCTTGAGGCCCATAGGAATCAATGGCAATTACTGAATCGGTAAATACCGATTCGGTAAAATTACCGAATAGTCAAGGGTGGCAGGGTGTCACTTTGACACCCTGTTGCACCCCTGATTGAGGCTTGTGTGCCATGTGACACACATACATGCCCTTTGGGCATGTATGTGTGCCACATGGCACAGTTGTACATGCACAGATTTGCATGTACACAGGTATTCGTTATTTACCATCAGCTAATAATTGGTGGTAAATAACGAATTCTTAAAGGCCTGTGGCACTGTTTACAGTGCCACCTACATCTCAAATGTACCGATTCGGTAAATTTACAGAATCGGTACATTTACAGAATCGGTAAATTTACCGATTCGGTAGTTTTTCAGGCCCCTACATCTAAAACTCCAAATACCGGTCGGTAACGGCCGAAATCGGCCGTTACCGACCGGTATTTGGCCACCTACATCTGGCCCCTAGTTCTGCGAGATTGAGGCAAAGTCAAAATTTATGGTTAACCGCAATGGAGAGCAGTGCGAAAACAAGAAGTTGAGTGGGACAAGTCTCAGCTTACCTTCTAACTTAGAAGAAATTTCCTGGAAAAATATCTGAAACGTAAAGTTCAGTGGGGCTAGGCAGTCGGCAGTGTCCGAGGAGGAGTCATCGTCATCAAGGAGCCGCTGGATAAAAGCACAGAGAAGATTTCTATGTTTGAAAGTCGAAGATCTCCAGCGGTACAAAGCATACGTTATATCCGATGAGGGCTTCAGGAGCCCAGATAGCCTTCTAGAAAAGAGCTGATGAACAGGATTTGCTGCTATGGAGAAGAACACAGAGGCTGCCCAATCCAGCAGACTGGCAAAGCACCACGGGTGGATCGTTGGGCAGGCAGTTCCCAATCTTCTCTCGGTTTTCAGAGCACTTTTTGGCAGTATGTGTTCCAAGTTTGGATTTTGGCTTGTTGGGCACCTTTAGCACCCCATCCGAAGGTCAAGGTCTCAGGGGCAGCTCTTGGAGGGCCATGGCTCACTTCAGGTGCACTTTGCAAGTTGTTGGAGCTGTCCCTTTTGTTTTGAATAGCAGGCCAGCAAACTTGCCCTTCAAGTCACTTTGGTGGTCCTGGGTTCAAGCAGAAAATCTGGTCTCAAGCAGTAAGGCAGTCCTCTGAGGGTACAGGGCAGGCTTCGGGCAGCAGAGCAGTCCTCTTGGAGCAGCTGGCAGTCCTCTGAAGTACACAGTAGGCCACAGGTAGCAAGGCAGTCCTCCGAGAGTCCACCGCAGGTCCAGATGTGAACTGAAGATTTTGTCAGAGGGTCCTATTTTTATACCTGGTGCCAGCTTTGAAGAGGAAACAGCTTTGAGAGTTTTCTCCCCTGAGATGGTCCTGGAATTTCCTGCCTCCCTGTCCATACTCCACTGGGTCTGGCATCACAAACGGTTAGTATGAAGTTCTATGAGTGTGTGCTGAGGCAGCAGCTTTGAAAAATTTGTGGGACTGTGCACAGCTCCGCCCCTCCCTCTGGTCAGAATGGCCTATTCTGCTAACAGCTAGTCTTCCTGTGTCTCACTGTTTGGGAGGAATACACAAAGGCCAACTGTCAATTACACCTAGCCATGTGACCCAGAAAACAGACGGTAGCACCAAATGGGTAGGACAAGAAAATACCAACTATCTAAAAGTGGCTTTTTTTTAATTGTGGCTTAAAATCAAAATTTAGCATTAAAGAGGAGTTTAAATTTAGATTCTTTAGACACCAAACCTGAAATTTCTATCTGTTGCCAAACAAAAGTTAGCACTTATTAAATGTAATAGGTAATCCAGTGCTTGAGGGAGAGGTAGGCCTCACTGGAGTTAAAAACACATTTGTGGGGTTTTCACTACCAAGATATCAAAAACTTAAAAGTGCACGTCCATTTTAAATACAATGCCCTTGACCTGGGGCTGTTTAGAGCCTACTCAACAGGTGACTTATATGTATTAAAAAAGAGAATTGTATGCTTGGCAAAAGGTTTATTTTGCCAATTTGAATTAGCAGCTTAAAACTGCACACAGACTGTAATGGCAGGTCTGACACATGTTTTAAAGTCAGGTGTATGCCAATTGAACAATTTTTTAGGGAGTGAGCACAATCACTTTAGGACTAGTTAGCAGTGGTAAAGTTCACAGAGTCCTAAAAGTCAACAAAAATAAATTCAGAAAACGGGAGGGATGAAGGCAAAACAAAACATTTTGATTGACCCTGCAGAGATTGCCAAGTCCAACAACATGACACATTCTGTGCCTTTACTTCTGTGTTGTTTTTACGTTCTCGTGCACATTCACTGGGAGTGACCCCAGTGCTAAAGAAAATACAAAGGCTTCTTGGGGGAAAAAAACATACACATTCACTAGATCTGTTCAAAATGATAGTCACCAACAAAGAAAGGCTTTGTCTTGCATAAAACAAAAGAAATTTGTTGTATTTCCATCCCATGTATTATTGGAATGGTTGATGGAATGTGGGGTTTGAACGCACTGAGGGTTCTAGCTGGAAGTTCGGGGTCCGACAGTTATGCTGTGACCTCCGGAGCTAACTGATGGCTTTGAGATGTGCTGTGTGCTGTAAAGAGTAAAGAAGACTACAGTATCTTACTACTGCATGATTTATTTATGAAGGACCCATTTAACGATGATTGGGAATCCTTACAGCACTCTTCACTGCACTTTCTAGAAAAGTGTTTTGTTGTTTAAAAAAAGATCCACAAAAGATTCACGTTCACCTGAGTGAAGAGTGTCGCTTTGCCTGGTCTGGATACTCCTTGCGGCAGGTCGTATGACTAAGTACCCATTTTTTTCTACATCATTGACTTTAATTTAGACCAATTTACTTCTATTTCTCAACTGCCACCTCGCGAGCGCTTGGTCATACCTGGCGTCCACTCTCGAACGTAGACTTTCCACCAGATTCTTCTACTTGCTTGCAGCACCATCCTTTCCTGCAGCAGCGTTCTTACGTCACCCTGTGCACTCTCGTCAGGGTCACGCAATGTAGTTTTACGTGCCGCCATTTTGTCAGGCACCAACGCTGTCAAGACTTATGCGTGGTGACGCGCACACCATTTAAAGGTTTTACAGTTCAGCTCATCGTTTTTCTTACACGTAGTGACGCGCACACTTGTTTTCAACTCAGCACGCATCATTTTTGTATTCGGGGACGAGCACACCTGTTTGCTCTATTTATGTTCTTCACTTATATCTCGTTATTCACAACATATTCATTATTTATAAACATGAGTTAATCAAAAAACAATTACAAGTAATACGATAGAAAGAGGAATCCAAACCTTCTGAAGAGTTTGCAAGGTACTTTATAAATTGTCATCATTTATAAGTACTATCAATAATGTAAATTTTTTTCAGAACATTCAGTACACCATATTAGTCAGTTCTAAATACAGTCTTTGGTAAGTATGGTCCACTGATAAGTAAAGTTTTTGACTTTACATATCAGTGGACCATACTTACCAAAGACTCTGTATTTAGAACTGACTAATATGGTGTACAGAATGTTCTGAAAAAATTGTATATTATTGATCACGCTTCCCCTCTTCCCTAATTCCCTCCTGCCACATGACTTTGACACCTTATATATTGTATGGCACAAAATCACACTGAGTACCAACTGTCACGAATGATCACTCCATGCACTACTGTATGAAACAGACAGCCTTTTATCTTTATATTTAAATAATAGTACTTATAAATGAAGACAATTTATAAAGTACCTTGCAAGCTCTTCAGATGGTTTAGATTCCTCTTTCTTTCGCATAACTTTTAATTGTTTTTTGATTAACTCATGTTTACAAGTAATGAATATATTGTGGATAAAGAGATATAAGTGAAGAAATTCATTGTACCCGAAAGAACCGATTGTTTATCATTATCATTTCTGCCCATGTTCTTAGGGATACTGGGTCACCCCATTGTTACTTAACTTACTCTATTTATGTGCAATTTTGATTACTTCAGGTATTCACTTCTAGCGCATCATCATTTCATTGCTCGTTGATGCACACACCTTCATATTTACTACGTGTATATTTTACTAGATTAGTACTACGACCAATTTTATACAACTCTTTGGGAATTTCTGTTTGGTGATGCACACACCTGTGATGCACATAGTTTATTTATTTTAACCTGTTGCTCTACTGCCACATCTATTATTTTACACATTATTACTATCTGCACATCTTTCATTGAGCATCTTATTGATTTTAGTATTATCTATTTATAGTTATAATGCCAAACATAACCTGTCCTCCGCACTTTTTACCACAACCTGCAGTACTCAAGACAAAATGGAAGCAATGGTTTAAAGGTTTTGCCAGCTACATAATAGCTTTAGATGCGTCAAAATTTGAGCCGGTCAGGAAATTAACTCTTCGTTATAATAATCTTGGGTCAGAAGGTCAACGCATTTTTGACCTCTTGCCAGTTGTCACTCAACCTGATGAAACAGATTGGGATGTATATAAAGAAGCTGTTTGCAGACACTCTAACATTTTAAAGAAGACACCAGTGTGGTAGTCGAGAGACACAAATTCTGAACCAGACAGCAATATGAATTTGAAACTGTTGCCACCTTTCTAGCTGAATTGAGAGTTTTAATTGCCACTTGCAAATTTGATGGCAACAATGACTCCTATTTAAGAGACAAGCTAATAGTTAATTGTTTTAACAAAAAAGTTCAAGAAAGGTTAATCTGCTGCAGAAATCCTTCTCGTAATGAAACCCTTGAAATAGCTAGAGGCATTGAGAGATCAGTTGTAGCACAAAAAGAACGGAACAAGACCAAGGGCCCCATTAGAATGTCGGGAAGATCGCCACTGCCATGCGGGCGGTGGTGATCCGCCCGACATCCTTCCCCGCCCGCCACCCATTTCCCCCCCGCCATATTACTATGGCGGGGGGACCGCAGTGGACGGAAAGACCGTCCGCCGCTTTTCCACCCAATCAAGGAGTTGACCGGGCGTAAAAGGGTTTCATATGGTGGCGGTGCCTGTTAGACACCGCCATCCATATTAGGGTGAAGGCGGGGACATGCTTTTCAGTGGCAGCAACTCCGCCACGGAAAGGCATGCAGGAATGTCTTGTGGGGGCCTGTTGCGGGCCCCCAGGGACTCCGGAGGTTGGGGGCGCACATCGGGGTACCTATGGTACCCCCTGCACTTCACGGTACAACATGTCAGGCACCGCACGGTGCCTGTCACTTTGTGCATTGAAGTGCAAAATGTGCATTTTTAGCATTGCGACGGCCGGTGCTTTCAGCAACGCCTGCCGCAATGTTAAAAATGCCGGATGCGCCCGCCAGTGGCGGGCGCATCCTAACGGCCCCCAAGGGACCGCCGCCCTTATGGCGGGCGTTCCCGTTTTACGTCGGGATGGCTGGCAGACAAAGTCCACCCGCCTTCCTAATTGGCCCCCAAATGTGATCCTATTACTGAACCTGTCAACGCTATTGGCACCAAACCTTGAGCTAACTTTAATAAAACAAACAACAATAAGAAGCAAAGTGTTTGTTACAGATGTGGCTCCTACACACATTTAGCTAATGCAAAGAATTGTACAGCTCTGGGCAAACCCTGCTCTAAATGTAAAAAGAGCGGTCATTTTTACAACATGTGCAAGAATCCTCACAAGTTTGCCACCGTTAAAAATATAGAATATTCTCCTGATGCTAACATTTGCACAGTCAAATGTTTTTAAAAGAATGTACTTTCTGTTGACTCTGATGCAAAAGATGGTGGTCCTCTATACATTGTTTCTATTGGGGATGTAGAAATTCAAGTGACTGTAGACGCTGGTTCTCCAATTACTTTTGTTACTGCTGAATTATTCTACAATCATTGGAACACTGTCCAATTATTTCCACTAGACATACGTATTTATGGTGGTCACAATATTGTTCTAATGTTTTTTTTTCTTAACAATATTACATTTAAAGACAGAATAGTTTTCACCAAAATGTATGTAGCAAAGAAAGGCTTAAACATACTAGGGTGGAAAGACCAAGGTAAATTTGGGATGGTGTTAAGACCGGGCACTTCTTGCCCCATTTTATAAATGGACATACCTGAAGTCAATCCTTTGCTGGAGCAGTTGTTACTTAAGCACAATGACTTATTTGACAACAAATAGGGTCTAGTGCATGGTTTGAACACAAAATCATTTAAAAAAAGAATGTGGTACCCATCATCCACAAAATCAGGAATGTTCCACTATGCATCAGAGACCAATTGAAAAAACATCTCGAGAATGTATGCCTTGACAAGGATATAGAACCGATTGATTCTTCAGAGTGGATTTCTCCGATCGTCGTAGCAAAGAAGAAAGGCACAAAAGATATCAGACTTTGTATTGACTTAGGATCTCTGAACAAGAACATTATAGTTGATTGCTTCCCTTTTTCCTAAAATGCAAGAAATGCTAGCTCATCTGGGAGGTGCGAAAGTCTTCTCCTGTCTTGATTTAAAACCTGCCTACCATCAGGTGGACCTTTCTGAAGACTCGCGCTCTCTTACTGCTTTTAACACCCCTTTTGGCGCTTTCAGATTTTTAAGAATGCCATTCGTCCTCGCTTCGGCCGCGTCTGTTTTTCCGAAGTTAATGTTCAAATTATTTGTGAAATGTAAACATTTTCTTGCCTACCAGGACAACATCCTTATATTTTCAAAAAATACTGAAGAGCATCTTGCAATATTGAGTGATGTACTAAAAATTCTGGAATCTAATGTATTTACAGTCAAAAAAGAGAAATGCAAATTCTTGGCTAGCAATATTGACTACTTAGGTCATCACATTTCAGAAAATATGGCATCAAGCCTAAGTCTAACCTTGTCAAGGCAATCTTCGACAGCCCTCCTCCTGAGAATAAAGACCATTTACGGTCTTTTCTCGGGTTATGTGAGTACTATTCACAGTTTATTGACAGTTTTGCCCTCCAAACTGAACCCCTTAGGAAACTCCTCAGGAAGGGTGAACAATTCAATTGGGAGTAGGCTGTCATTTCAGAAATTTAAAAAAAAACATTGTGAAAGCTCCTGCGTTACACCCTTTCAGAGATAATGTTCAATCCATAGTCACAGTTAATGCCAGTGGGGTTGGACTAGGTGCTTTTCTCACACAGTTAGTGGAGGGTGCAGAACGTACTGTGGGTATCGCCTCCAGATCCCTTTCTCAGATGGGATGCCACTACAGTACCATTGAAAGGGAGGCTTTCGTCTGTGTTTGGGCCACCAACCACTTTGAAACATTCCAAGGGTAGAAAGTTTGTTTTAGTCACTGATCATAAGCCCCGTGTGTTTCTTTCATTAAAAAATGATCACAACAAGGTCAGTCCTAGACTGGTAAGATTACTTTCCAGGATGTTTGGATTCAATTTTGTCATTAAGCATATTCCGGGAGGGAAAATTTATTGTGCTGATTTTCTCTCTAGGTGTCCTTTACGTGATCTACTCTCCAACTCCATTGATGATGACCTAGAATGTGTTATTGGTATGGTTGATGGTTTGGTTGTTCTGGATGGGGCCATCAGCAATTCAGAATGGATAGATTGTTCAAAAAGTGATGAGTCACAGGAATTGATTAAAGGTTTTATCACCAAAGGGTGGCCTGATGAACGGAACTTGTGTGAAGGTCTACGCCCTTTTCACAAGGTGAAAGATGATCTTACAATTGAAAATGATTGTATCATGAGAGGGAGTCTATTGATTCCTCCTGGAGGGCTCAGGTTAAGGTTGATTAATTTTGCCAACCAGGGTCACCTTGGCATGACTGGCACGACAAAACGTCTACAACTGTAACACTGGTGGCCAGGGATGGATACAGAGGTAGAAAGTTGTCTAGCTGCTCCAAGGCTGACAAATCCTTGAAAGTACGTGACACTCCTCTTTATCCAGACGCCTTTCCCAATGGCACTTGGAAAAAACTGGGGATAGATTTCATTGGTCACATGTACAATCTTAAAGCCAACATGAGATTTGCTTTAGTTATAGCTGATTATTTTTCAAAATGGGTGGAGTGTAGATTTTTGCCTGAACCTTATACCACAGCTGCGGTTGCTATGCTCAGTGATCTGTTTTGTCGTGAAGGAATCCCCAAAATTATTGCATCAGATATTGGGGTTTAATTTAAGTCTCATTCCATGTAAAAGTTTCTAAAAATCACGGGAGCCAAGCATCTAACTGTATTTCTTTATAGTCCCCAAGTTAAAGGCATGGTGGAGAGAGTGAACAGAATGTTAAAATAGACAATTCAGTTGGCTTTCAATCAGGGGGAGTCTGTCTAAGAAGCTGTCCGGGAGAGATTGTGGAGTTATCACAATACTCCACACTCTGTGACTGGAATTCCTCCTTTTGTACTATTAAAAGGACTCTATAGTTCTTTCAAACGTAGTCTTAACTGCGTTTTGAAGCAAACCAAGTGCACTGACAAGACACCTAATTTTAAAGATGTGCGTGATACTGTTGAAAATGCCCAGGTAAAAACTATGACACAAACAAGAAGGTGAAAGATATCCAATTTCTTGTTGGGGATTTTGTCAAGGTGAAAAGACCAGGTGGAGACAAAAATCAAAAATCTACATTTTTTCAATCAACGCGTATTGTTAAAATTTCTAAACATGCTGCTTTAGTGCAGAATGGCAAGTGGTGGAGCAAAAGGAATGTGGTGTTGGTGAGAATCAACTTACATGTGGATTCTGATATGGAAACTCACTTTGAGAGGTTTTACTCTTCTGGTCTGTCCTTACCTGATATTTCCTTTCCCAATCAAACTAATGATATGTTAACTCACAATGCAGGTAGTGGTGATGCTATGATATTTTCATCTGAACATGTTCAAATCCAGTTCTCCTTATCTGAAGGGGATGGAAGAGTTTATAATGATGCAACAATTGGTGATACTCCTAGTGATGCAACTGTGTACCAAGGGAAAGCACGAAAAGAACATGTGCTCCTTATTACTTAAAGGATTATATCCTCCAATAAGTTTTATCATATTTCGCACTGAGGGGCATGTTCTCAAGAACGTCTGATGACCATTGAAAAAGTTACTTAAAGCAACTTCCAACATCGCAGTCTATAGTGGGAAAATTACGCCATGTTAACCAAGCATTCTCAACATGGAGGTGCCATGCGATAGTCTCCATATAACGTAACAAATGTCCGCTTTAACCCCTTGCATTCCCTATGACGGCCCCCGGCCATCATGAGTCACGGTGGGCGTGTGCTCATGATGACCGGGGCTGTCCGAATCCCACCCACTATGTAAATGGCCCGCACAGCGCAAAAATTCGCCACGTATGCAAGGGGTTAAAACCAAAACCATGCTGCAAAAAGATGCAAAACGCAAATACAAAAAATCTTGCGCTGAGGCCAATCGCTGTACAAAAAGCAGCGAAAACCAGCGACAGGCCTGCAAATCCTACGCATCAGGTGGGAAAATGCACCGTCAAAACAACAGAAACAATCCAAAGCATGTAGCAACATGGATGCACCCTGACCGAGTGCAGAGGCCAATGCGAACCCCACAACCCCCACAGACCACCAGCAAGGAACAATGGAGACGGGGACGGCTAAGGAGAAGAGGGAGAGAACGACGGGGTGCAGTCGGCATCGATATCAGATCAGCGTCACGGAGGTGACAGAACACTACCATCTAATGACCCAAAAGTAGACCACCTGGAATGCAGTTGGAGTGCCAAGGAGGCCAATCAAGGAGGCCAAGAGGCGCTGGCATGATGTGACAACCTAAACCAGGCACAAAGCCGCTGCCAACAGGAAGGCTGCACGGCGACAGGAGGTTGGAGTCCAGCGCCACAGGAGGAGCTGGAGGAAATGGAGGCCATAGTCATCAGTGTGGAGATGGTGTGGAAAGTAGGGAGTACGGACACAGCTCAAGAGGACCTGACACAACGTCAACAGGGTGAGTAACGACCAGGAACCGGGGGCACGGGGGTAGATGGGCACAATGGCACACATGCACAACGAAGTGTAGCACAATGCACACCCCCAATTACCCTGGATCATGTTCCTGATCCCCGTGGCATACTGCAGCGCACACACATAGCAAGAACAGCACACCCACATTGACGACAACATGGTACAATGCGCGAACCCGACACTGCAGAAAAGAGGACACAAGTGGCTCCGCACACTCACAGTAACATGCCTACAACATCTGACAGAGCTTCGAACTGTGAAATGGAAATGTACGCGTACAACCTCACATCTGTCATGTAGTCCAAATGTACACTGTCCTGCAGCAATATTCAGCACCTCCAAACAGTCACAATGTACATTGTCATACAGTCTGCATGTAAACAAGAACAATGTACCAACATACATGTCAACACAATGTCAACATGCATCTCCGCATCACATTGCTGAGGGGCACACAACACCTCCAGCAGAGCACACATCTGTGATGCCAGAGAGGACCACCACACCTACAACACCCACACCCTACAACAGCCCACCAGGACCCGAGCAGCCAAACTACTTAGAGGAAAATACAGACCCGGCAACAGAACACACAGCAGGAAGCACTCACAAACATGGCTGGCTCACGACACTTTACCGACCCACACATGGCACCCCAATGGTGGCCGAACAGGTGTGGGTGGGGTCCAAACCCATGGAAGGCGAACTATATTGGTGTCTATTATAATTCAGGGACCACCTACACCCCACAAAGGAGACCCCCACTGCCATGGAGAAACATGCAGATGCACATTCACAGTACAGAACCAATCCCAGGGGCACGCAAATAACGGTCACACACCCACAATGGCTCTGCATACGACGGCCAAGGCCACTCCCCTTACGAATCGAGTGGGTGATGACAAAGCAACATGTCCAAGCTCCAACCCCCTGTCTGTAGTGACATGTCTGCGCCTGCTGTACACAGCACAATGTAATGTTGTAGGGCCCAGGGCCCTCATGCATACAACAAGACCACAGGGACACACGCAGATATTATGTTGAACTGGCCACGGGCAAGTGCGCCCGGCCCCTTTATTGGCAGGGCCACATGTACAGGTACACCTGTGCTGGATGTGTGTGGGGTGAGTATAAGCCAACCCGCACAGAGTGGTTGTGCTGGCAACAACTTGAACAGTGAACACTATTGATGCAGAAACAGAAAACACAAGCATAACAGGGTCAACTACTGAGCAACATGGAGGTAGCCGGAGCACGTGCAGAGGTCACCTAATATGCAAAAAGAAGTGTCCATGGATTGCAGTGCACTGAGGTTGGGGCACTAGAGCTGAGCGCGCTCATGTAAAGAAAAAGTCTAGGATTGTGTCCCTACAAGATATTCCTGATGCGGATGCCGGGGGTGTGTTAGACCTGCATCATTTCCCTCATCAATGTCCCAGGTCTCCCACACTGCTTGAGGTGATACTGCTGCACAACCTCTCCACAGCATAAAACTCCATCAGTAAAGGTCCATGGGTTGCGGTACACTGAGTCAGTGGCACCTGGAGTGCTGAGCAGGAGATCAGGCAGAAGATGGCATCCACGACAGGTGCAGGCAACTCAGTCAGTCTGCCAGTACCACCGTTTCGACTCTGGCAAATGGCGGTTGGAGGAGGTCCTCGTGATGGTGGCGTGTGCCTCCTCCGGTCATGAGACGTCCGGGCCCATCAGGACTCGATTTGATGTGTGAGCCATGGTAAACCTCAATTGAGGCGAAAGGCAGCGGACAGCGCAGGGCCACAGACACATGGCATTGATGACCCCAAGGCCATTACCTCAGAGGCTATCCAATATCTCAGAAGAAGGGGTCCCAGACCTGACCATCACAGAGTTAGTGGCACCGGATGCGCAGCTGCCGGCACAGGCACCCTGCCACGGGATGGGGATTCGCGGTACATTGAGGTAGGGCCACACTGACTGGGCTGGTCCTCATCTATGTCGAAGGTAAATGTGGTGGAGGGTTGCAGGGGACAGTGGAAGGTGTCCTCCAGGGCATGATGCAGAAGGTTTGATCTTATCCTGAAGCAGAAAATGGTAGAGTGGAAGGGGACAGCCTCGTTGCCAGGACCAATTCGGTATCAGCTACATGAGGATGAGACCACCCCCTAGTCCATTGACTCTAACACCACCAATGTACGACCAGTGAGTGTCCATGAATGTCGGGGAACAGACTTAGTGGCACCGGGGCTGAGAGACGAGGCAGTCTGCGATGATGCCAGGACACTGATATGAACTCTGCCATTGCTAAATCAAAACTCTGTGACCTACTAGACCGCAGTGCGGGCCGTAGGCAGCGGCCAGTAGGGGCCCACAGCCACGTGTTGTTGGCTCGTGCTGCACAGAGGTAGTGACACCAGGGCAGTTATTGGTAGTGTTCGATCACCTCCGTAACGATGATCATTTTGTGCTCAGGACTGCAAAGCGTCATCTTCTTACATGCAATATGTACTCTGCCATTGAAAAATAGATGCTCAGTTCCAATTGTCTAACTCGAACTCAGTGTAGGCGGTAGGCGTTTCCAGCAAGGGGCCACAGAAATGTGTGGTTGTGATGCTATACATAGACATGGTGTCGCCACATCGAAGGGGGTATAGTGATTTAAAGTGTGCATTGCCATGTGTACCCGGCCATTGTCATGATCAAGACTCAGTTCCAAATGTGTGACCTACTTGCGCTTAGTGTGGCCCTGGAGCAGTAGTCCGTGTGGGCCCACAGACATGTGTGGTTGTAATGCTATGCACAGACTTGGTGGCACCACATCGAAGGGAGCACAGTGATTTAAACTCTGCCATAATTAATGTTCTCGGCCATGATGTAATCAAGACTCAGTTACAGCACAAATCTGCTTTATTGTGCCTGATTTAAACAGCCTCAGTGCAGACTGACGACCATGATGACCACGATGTACTGAAGGTATTTGCACTCATAATTATTATTGTAAACAATCATGCTGGCTTTGCATTCTCTGCCCGGAATCCTACAGTAATATCTGCGTGCAAGTTATCTTCGCGGCTTGGCGGTCTTTCACTCTTCTCACTCTCCATTGTCTAAAATGGCAGGGGCCATAAACTGGAGCCATAAATCGCCTCCACTGCCCACCAGATGACCATGAGGCTACATACCAACGCGGTCAGGGATCACCAAAACAGAGATAAGGCTCTCTCTTCGCAACATAAAAGCTAAACTTTCTCCTCCCCACCAAGCAACACAGAAGATGGACTAACTCGACTTGCCCCAGAGTAGAAAGGGAAACTAAACTCTCTAAGGCACATCAACAACAGAGAAAGGACAACCACTCTTGTCTCTCTATATGCTAATCTGGTGGCCATCTTTGACTAGTCCTCCACTGTGGTGGCCATCTTAGTCTAGTCATCCTCACCAACTGCCCATACCGAAGACTATTCAGGCTTACAGCCCTGTAACCTCACACACTCACCCACGTACACCCCCCTCTTCTACCTACACCTCTTCCACCATGGAACGCATGGGCGAGCACACATACAAAATTAACTACCCACCCGAGCTCTTAAAAAAAACGCCAAACGCTTCAAACACAACTTCCTGAAGGCCCACCCTGAAACCCCGTTTGTGGACACCTATTTTTCACTGATCAATGGAGCCACGAGCACCGATATCATCTTCTACACTCTACATAGAGCACAGTGGAGGAAAGCGCTCCTCTCCATTCTCACTATCTCCACCACCAGAAAATCCGCTCATGGCCTAACGCTATCTATCACACCATCCCAAGTCTTCCCAGCCAGAGCCACCATCACCATCTACAACAACGGGACCATCCTATTCCAATCCACTGATAAGAACCTCAACCGACTCGACAACCTGTTCCCCACCTTCTTAGAACATATCGCCAAACGGCGGACCTCCATTCCGAACACCTCTGGCTACACAACACCCTCCACTTCCAATCCTCAATATAACTGGCCTAACCCACCACAACAGCGGAATGACACACACCTCTCCCATCCCCCCAGCGCTGTAGTCAGTCACACACCCGATGTAACCCCTCCTCACCCCTCATTCACTGGCGAAGATCACTCCCCCTCATACATCCTCCATACCCCCACCTTCCCTTCCCCCCACCTCACACCTCCTACGAGTCTCGCAGAACCCACCACCGCCCGGAACATATCTCCCCCGCCCTGCGGCAGATCCATCTCCCACCCTAGCTCCCCCCCCCCTCTCACTCCCCACTTCCCCACTCTCCCAACTAGATTCACAGAACACACCACCTCCCTTACCTTAACACCTCCTCCACTCTCCCCCATTCTCAGCCCCCACTACCCTCCGTGCACCCCTACCGTCCTCAGCCTTCACTCATCCCTCAACTCACCTGCGCCGCCTCCCACCAGCGCCCCCACTTATGCCTCAAACCTCCCCCCTACCTCACCCACACCCCTCGCCCACAAATTCTCTCACCCATCGAATGCCACACCACTCACTATTACCGCAGAGCCCTGCACTAACGCTAGCATATCCCCCCTCCCTACCCAGTTCCCTTTCCAGCTCCCTACTCAACCACTCGCCTCTCATCCCCAACACTATCCCCAATCCACCTCTGGACATGATTTTATCCACCCTCCTACAAATCAAGGAAGAACTCCACACCATCAAAGAACTTCTTTACACACTCCACAAACAACCCCGACCTACCACCACTTCCTCACCCAACAAGCCCCCCACCCTCCCCAAAGACCCACGCATTCAATTCTCCCCGCGTTGGCCCTCTATCCCGCTCGCAATCACATCCACCGCCCCTGGCGCGCCTTCAAATCCCTTTCCGACCACGACTTAGGCACCCTCCTCCGCTCTTTTGGCCCAGGCCCCTTAAAACACACAACCACCACACACCTCCCCATACCCACAATTCTCACAAATCCCCTTAGGCCCCCCACTCTAAGCAACAGAAGCTCCGTCCCCAATAATCTCAGAAAAGTCCCCCTAGAACACTCGACCACCCTTCTCACCCCCAGACTTAAATGCATCCTACTCAACTGCAGATCGGCCCAGAGACACTCCTCCGACATCGCGGATCTCATCATAACAATGGATCTTGACCTGGCCATTCTGACTGAAACGTGGCTAACTGAAGCTTCTACACCTATAATGGACATACTAGTCCCCCCAACTACCACATCATTAGACTCGACAGGACCGGCAAGACGGGCGGGGAAATCGCATGCATTTTTAGGAGCAACCTCTCCGTTACTAAAGTCACCTCCCCCTCCCTCACTTCATGTGAACTCTTCTGCCTCGATATCTCCAGCGAGGGCAAACCAGTATGCGCATTACATCTCATCTACCACCCGCCTGGGGACAACCTCACCTTCATCCAACAACTCATGGACACGATCTCATCCAACGCTGGTCGGCAGATCACTCAAATCTACCTGGGTGACTTCAATCTCCACTGGAACGATCAGAAAGACGCAGTGGTGAATAGTCTCAAAACTTTCCTTAATGCGCTTGACCTCACCCAAATATGCAACAGCCCTACACACGACAAAGGCTCGATACTCGACCTTATCATCGCCAAAGAGGACTCTACCCAACTGGGGGCGATCCAACCCTGTGACTGGTCAGACCACCACATTATCACTTTCTTCATCAATGAAAAAGTTAAACTTAACCCGGCTCAACCCACCAAATCCAAGACCTGGAAAAGGGACATGAAGAACCTTAACCCCAACTCCTTGCCTCCTCACACCTGCAGTCTCCTCCTTCCCCCGTCGGGCGCCTCTGATGTTCAATCTCTGACCGACCTCTACCTAGATTCTATGAGCTCAATAATCAATGAAGCCGCCCCACTGCAACTGAAGAGAGTCTCCACCAAGAACTCGAACCCTTGGTATGACGGTAGACTCAATGAAGACAGGCGTGCTATGCGAATGCCAGAGCGCACCTGGAGATCTGACCCTTCAGCACGGCACCTTAAAACACTTAAGAACAAGAGAAATGCCTACTTTAGGAAAATCAAGCGCTCGAAATCTGACTTTTTCAGCCTTCAGCTAAACCAAGCAAAAAACCGACCAAGAAAACTGTTCAAACTAGTCAAAACTCAAACCAAGATGCAACCCTTACAATCAAACAGCACAACAAGCGATATTCCACACTGTGAAGACTTTTCTGCTTTCTTTAAGCTAAAGACCGACAACATAAGAAGTGATCTCCTCAATGATGTAAGCCGATACTCCAGCCCCATCAGCATGAATACCACTCAACCTAAAAACAACGCATCATGGACGTCCTTCGACACCTACTCTCAAGAAGCAATTCACAAACTGCTCGGCACCTTGAAGCCCTCTAATCACTTCACAGACCCCCTACCTGCTAATGCTGTAAAAGACTTCACCCCCCTGCTCCTCCCACTCTGGACTAAAATCATTAACAGCTCCCTTCAACAAGGACTCATCCCAGACTCCCTCAAGGTGGGGCAAGTCACGCCGATACTCAAGAAACCTACAGCTGACCCGTCTGACCTAAACAATTACCGCCCTATCACCAATATCCCCACCTTGGCCAAACTGCTGGAAAAATGTGTACAACTCCAACTGACAAAACACATTGATCAGTTTGACCTCCTCAACCCTCATCAATCAGGCTTCCGAGCGAAACACAGCACGGAAATGGCTATGACGCACATAATTGATGATGCCCTCCAAATCTTGGATCGCAATGATTCCTGCCTCCTCATTCTTCTTGATCTCTCCTCAGCATTTGATACGGTCAAACATGAGAACCTACTGGAGCTGCTAAGTACCAGAATGGGTTTATCCGGGACTGTTCTCAAATGGTTCACCTCCTTCCTACATAACCGGTCTCAGAAGTTCAAGATTAACAACGTGCTGTCCTCACCTGTGCCTGTAACTTTAGGCGTCCCACAAGGATCTTCCCTTTACCCCACATTGTTCAACCTCGTCATGGAACCACTCACCACCCTGCTCCAAGCATCTAATGTACACTTCCATATGTACGCCGATGACACTCAACTTTACCTCAAGCTACAATCCCCGGAAGACATCGAACTTCTGAACTCCACACTTAGAAACACCCAATCATGGTTGGCCGATAATCACCTCAAACTAAATGCTCTGAAAACTGAGTTCCTTCTGATCTCACCTCCTGCGAAAATTGCCATCACCCAAGTCTGGCTCAATCCCCTAACTGCGCTCAATGTCCAACCCGTCATCGTGGAATCTGCGAAATCCTTAGGCATCACACATGACGCCAAGCTCAACGTGCAGCAGCACATTAGCAAAGCAACGAAAGGAGCTAATTTCCAAATCAACACTTTGAGGAAACTTAAACCCTTCTTCCCAGCCAAGGACTTCCAAACTGCTGTACAAGCCCTAGTCATCCCCCGCATAGACTATGGAATTGTGGCCCTCAGCGGACTCCCCCTATCAACAACCGCACCCCTAAGAGCCTCCTTGAACGCTGCCGCGAGACTCATTACTGGTTCAAGAAAACATTCACACATATCCCCTGACTTAAAATCCCTGGAATGGCTGCCTTTTGAAGCCAGAATACAGCTGAAAATTGCCGTTATGACACACTCGGCCGTACACCACAAGTCACCCAACTACCTCAATCAGAAGTTGACTATATCAGGTGGTTCGAGATCCAATAGAAGTACAAAAAATCTACTCCTGAAACCTCGTAGATTCCGGAAGGAAAAAACATACAATCGCTCCTTCTCAGGAATGGCACCCAGGATCTGGAATGCACTCCCTCCTGAAACCAGGCTTATCTCCTCCACTGCATTTTTCAAGAAAGAGGTAAAAGCCATCCTTATGGCCAAGTTCACCTGAACTCTATTGTTGCTGGATCAGAGACTTTGCACCGCTTTTGTATCAATTGGATACCTGATTGTTTATTGTTTATTATATTTTTACATGATTGCGATCCTATTATGCTACTCACTTTCTACTGACTACTATATTGTACCCAATAGCTTGTTTAACCACCCTCTTGATGCCCCTACCCCATGTTTTTCTGTAATTTTTAAGAAAGAGGTATAAGCCATCCTTATAGCCAAGTTCACCTGAACTCTATTGTTGCTGGATCAAAGACTTTGCACCGTTTTTGTATTATTGGTTACCTGATTGTTTTTTTGGTATTATATCTTTACATGACTGCTATCCTATTATGCTATTCACTTACTACTGACTACTATAGTGTACCCAATAATCTGTTTAATCACCTTCCTGTTGCCCCTACCCCCTGTTTCTGTAAAGCACTCTGATATCTGCAAAGATCTTGTTCGCGCTATATAAAACTTTAAAAATAAATAAATAAAATAAAAATGTGTGACCTACTAGTACGCTGTGTATGCAGGTAGAGTACATCAACGAGAAAGGAGTACTGCGGTCCTGTGTCGCGGAGGCCGTTATGGTCATAGCAGGTTACCAGGGTCGCGGGCCTTGGGCCTGGAGTTTTCAGCGGCACGTGGTGGGCCCTCTTCGACACAGCCAGTGTTGGCAGGTGGGCATTGAGGCCTGGGTGCACAGGGTCGGGCAGGCCTGGTTTGGGGACCAGCGTCCCGGGGTGCAGCAGGAGCACAGAATTGCAGGCAACTCCGCTCACAGCTACGGCATCGGTCTCATGGCGGGATGAGAGGCACTGCCCTGGCAGAGATGTTGGACATTACGGAAGAGAACCACGCCCAGAGCTACATGCCTTTTATTCACACCCCTTTGCTGGCCTGGAGTACGCAGGGCCAGCCCACTCCGCTCACGCTTACAGGGGGGACGTAACAAGCTACATTTCCGAGTTCCTCCCCGCTGACTGGGGTGACATGGTTGCGTCCACTGTCCACTACACTCCATACACCAAAGGTGTGAGTCGACATAGATATGTGTGTGGTCTGCATACTGCAGTGTGGCCATCACATCCATGCCACACTTGGCATTGTGTACATTCTTATTCCTTGGTCACTTGCCTCCTTCGCACATGCCTGGTCCCCACATCCTGCTAATGTGTGGCTGAGGTGCCATGCCATTGATGGCTAATGTACATGGCTGGCCCAGGTTCCCACAGTAAGTTGTTCTGTCGTGTCTGGTGGGTGTGCATCTTGTATGTGAGCTTGTGACATGTGCATTTCCTGTTCTGTGAGTTGCATGATTGTGGTGTTGAGGTGTGTAGTGCGCTTATTTGGTATTGGCCAGCGAGCTGTTCATTTCCGTGGGTGCCATCCTGGTAGCGCAGGTTGATGATGGACTGTCAGCAGGTGTAGGGCTCATGCCCACTGCCTGGGGGTTGGTGGCAACGTTGGCGGGGATTCCACGGTGGTCCAATACTGCCTGGACATTGGTGGGAAAGTGCGCTTTCTGTTACGCTTAATGTGTGCAGTGTTGCCAGGGGGCACATGTAGGACATGTGTGCAGTCAATTGCCCCCTGACACGTGTGGAAATACAGCTGTCGCGTTAATGCCTTGCTTGGTCTCCAGCTGTCCCTGCGCTGTGTGGGGGAGGTTTAGATGGTCGGGTACCAAGCTGATGGTGTCATCCATGACCATTGTAAGGGACTTGGATTGGCCTGGCTGTGTGGCTCCTCTGACTCGTGGGATGTTGGTTGGAGGGTACCAGTGGCCAACAGGTGCATCACGGCCAGCAGCTTGGTCTGCGGTGAGATGTTGGTTGGCTGCTGTGTTGGTACCGTCAGCCTGTGTGCAATGGTGGTCAGAATGCAAAGGTGGGTTGATCTTTTGTGCCTGTGGTGGGCTATGACATTCTCTGGTGTTGGGTCTGTGAGGTTGGTGCATTTTGGGAGGATCGCTGACTTTGTCTGCGCTGCCTCGATGTTGGTCTGGGCGGTGGGGCCCGGGGGGGGGGCGGTCCTTGGGGTGGTGGCGGTGGGTGTTGTGGCCCTCTTGGGGCTCTGAGCTGCATGTTCAGTGGCTCCATGGCATCTTTTGTTCTTCAGGTGTGGCTCTAGGCTGGGTTACCTTTTCTGGTGCAGGGTATGGTCCGACTTTACACCAAGACAGAGCAGGTGTTAGTTTCCTGCTGCTAACGGGCCTTATCGCCTATTTTGTGATCTAATCACCAATCTGGCTGGTAGTTGAGAATGTTGCGGAGTGGTGTTATTGCAGCTTTTTGCTCAGGAACTCCTACTCTGCATATCATTAGCGATAGTTGCGGGGCTCATCTGTGGCGATGTTTTTTGCAGCTGCTATCAGGTAAACTGGTGCTGTGGGCTGTTAGCACCAGCTTGTAAATGGGGCGATAAATTTATCTCGACTTTGGCTGCGATAAAGTGCTGTTAACTCGGTGATAGCTCCTTGAGAATGTGTCCCTGAGGGTTCTAGCTGAAAGTTCGGGGTCTGGCAGTTTTGCTGTGACCTCTGGAGCTAACTAATGTCTTTGAGATGTGATTTGAGCTGTAAAGAATAAAGAAGACTACAGCATCTTACTACTGCATGATTCATTTATGAAGGACCCATTTAACAGAATGCCATTTCATTACTGTGACCTTTATAACTTCCAGAGTTACTTCCAGAGTTACAGTGTTGCATCGGATCACAATAAATGCACGTAATTCTTGAAATAAAAGATACAGCTGTCTTCTTTTACACCCAACAAATATTTTTCAAAACTGTTTCATTTCTGGCCACTGGAGGTACCCTGCAGAGCAACATTGTACACTACTCATGTATTATGTAAGTGTCTCACTAGGAAGCATCTGTGAGGGTTAAGACATAAGACTTTCAAATAAGAAATACAAGATTTGAGATGGTTCTGCAGTAGCGGCTCGTGGAGGAAGTGCTGCGAGGTGGTGGGGCGGAGCGGGGGAGGGGCAGGATGGGGGATAGTAAACTCCGGCTCACGGCCGACCGGAGTAATGTAAATAAATAAAATAATTAAACAAATTTCATTGCACGTGCTGAAACGCATTTGACGGAGCCGCACCACCCTGCCATGCCCCCACCCCGCGGTACTCCCTCCAGGAGCTGCTACTGTGTTTCTGTACTCTGAATGTCTTATTAAGTAACTGCTGCTTTGAGAACAGTATTTGTTGTGTAACATGAATTTGCATGAATAATGGCAACATTATAATTTCATGATGTACAATAAATCATTATCCCCACCTTTTGAATTGCATTTAATCATGAAATGAATTTTGTGATGCTGCAAACAAAATCCTTACCCCAGTCCATCAATTGATGGCATTGGAACCCTCTCAGTATTTCTGTCTCTTTTGTTTCTTTTTATTATTAATATGAATACAGCAATCAACGGGCATCTGAAAGGTGACCAGCTGACATTAGCAAAATGTTTGATACTGCATTACACCATATCTTCGGAATGCTGGTCAAAGTTGTGCAAAACCGACAGGTCTATATTGATTCCAGTCTTTCCTTAGAGTTGCAGGACTCCAAAGTAGCAAGTTCTTGTATCTGGAAAATGAAGCCACTAACGAAAGTGCCTTATGCACAGATTGAATAGCTTGGAAACAGGGAGCACCATTTGCCACTTTCCGTTTCTGTGCCATGCTGTGTGAAAATAAAGTGGTATGTACATATGAAATACCCATTATATGCAAGAGAGAAAAGGTATGATCTAAGTCCATGCTTTTTTCCTCATTCATCAAACGTAGCTATGTTTCATCATTACCCACATGCGGCGACAAAGAAGAAATAGAGGGTGGTCATCTCACCATGCACAAAACCCAGAGAGCTTCCGACATATGGGTCTTCTCCCCCTCAGACTCAGAGACTCCGGGAACGACCCTCCCTGACCCATCCGCCTCTCAGGCCTGTACTCAATACAGATCAACCCTACTTTATTGTGGAATGTCTCTCATTAATATTAGTGAATAATACAGATATCTGTCTTCGATCGGGGAGAAGAGTGCGGGGACAGCTGAGTATCCCAGTGCATTTGGACTTCTCCTGTTCATCTAACATGTGTTATCCTGGGAGGTGGTAGACGCTAAATCCTTTTGTCTCCTTCGATACTTATGATGATGCTGAAATGTGTCTCATGTTCTCTTTTGTCTTAAATGCTAAATAAAATTGTTCAAAAAAGGAGATATGTCTTATAAGGCATGGCTTGTGTTAGTGCACTCTACCACCATTGGGATGCTGGAACATGGCCTCAGTTGACAATATGGTCAATTGTGATGTCATATGCACCATCAAACTGGTTCAAGGTGGACCGGAAGGGCTTAGTATGTTGCGGTGTGTATCAGTGTCACCTAGTATGCCAACATTGATCTGTATGTACTAGGATAGAGATCCTATAGATATGTACCAATACCAACCATCTGAACAGGAACTGAAAACTCCTGGTAACTAAGCAGGGTCAATTCATTAAGGTACCAGATTTTACGGTATGTATCTATGTAATATGTATTTGTACAGTGGATAACTAGTAAAAGGCATAAGAACTGTGTACAGGGAATAGAATAGAGTTAACAAATATTTGAGCGGTAGCTGGTTTGTTACTGCATCATTATGTAGTGTTCTTTAAAGAGGCCCACGTTCAACGCTTTCCTGAATTGGCGCATAGTTGGTACGATCCTGATGGGTGTGAGGATGTTGTACTAGATTCTGGGTGTATCTTGGTGATGAAGCACTTGGCTACGTACAAATTCTGGTGCAACTTCAGGTTCGCTTTCCGAATAATCTTTAGATCGATTGAGGCTAACATCAAAATTCAATATATTTCAATAACATGAAGCACATTAGGCTTCACAAGGAAGACGGGGCAGTTACAAGTTTCAAAACCATAAATATTTATTATAGGATTAGCAAAGTTACAAATTCAAATCACCTACAGGCACATGCATCAAAGCCTTTTGCGATCACAAAATTAACTTTTGCGACGCATCAAGTGTCAAGGCCCTTGCAATTTGAGAATTTGAAATTAATTGCGAGTTCTCAAATTGCGATTGCATTTAAGGAATCGCATTTTGAGGGGCGCAAATTACCATGAAGTTGAACTTCATGGTAATTTGCTGAAACTTTGAAAAATGCACTAAAGTGCATTTTTCAAAGTTCCATTTTACACACACAAATGCCCAATGTCCTTAATTGCGACTAGTAATTTGCGAGTTGCAATTAAGGAATGTTTAGAAATCGCTATTTTTTAAGCGATTTCTACATGCATAGGCTTTTGCGATTCCTTAATTGCGATTCCTTACAAATCGCAATTAAGAAATTGCAAAAGCCACCATTGATGCATGTGCCTGTTAGTCTGCTGCATATCAATTATCAATAGATGAATGCAACAATCAATGCAAATTCAAAGCAGTTTAATGTAATAAATGAACTATTATAATGTCTCAAAAGGTAAAGGCAGCAAGATCAGTTCACCCATAAAGACAACACCCTAATCTGCTGAATCAAAGAAAGTTTGCTGAGGGATCAGGAAAGAAGGATTATACCATAAAGGTAAGTAAAACGGCATCTACTCTAAAGACATCTGTGTAAGGATCAGGTAAAGGAGCATCCAGCGAATATTGGATTTTATTTTAGCCTAAATTACATAATTTCAACATTCACTTCATCTACACATGATTTCCAGATGAAGGATCAATGAGGTTAAGACACAAACAGATATCTACATTCAATTACTTTCTCAAGCTGCTGCACAATGAACTCACTCTAAACGTCCTTCAGACTAACAGTTATCTGCAATATAATGAGATATATTTGGTCCAAGCAGTAACTCTGCAGGTGCTCACATAGTGTTTTTATAGGGACAGCATGAAGAAAATATTTCACATGGTAACAGAAAACAAGAGATACACCGTTTGTGGTTGTCTATTCAGTTTCTCCTGAAACAAACAAAGATACTCGATATGGAATAAAAATGGCAACCAGATATTAGCCATTTAAAACTATGGTCAATCTAAACGTGAAAATACACTCATTACATTTGCGTGTGCATGTTTTTAATTGATATGAATGCAAAACAATTAATTATGAAGAAAATCATGAGGAAAAGGCTTGTAACCTTATTTTTCTTTTTCACACTTTTACACTTCTTTGTATCAAATTCCATGGTATCCTGGCTGCAGGTTTGCCAAGAGCCACCAGGGATGATAAGCCTATCAGCCAGATAGTAGGTGGGAATGCAGGTCATGATGACTCTGGAAATTATACTGTCTACTAAAGAGACAGCGGTTCATGTAGACAATGTACAGGATACTTAATATTATTGATGGCCAATGGCAGCTACCATTGGTGTAGTGAGGCTGTAAAGAAGACCAATCATACAAAATGTAATACAAAAGACAATAATATTTGTGCAAATAATATATTAGCATTATAGTACCATGGGGAAAAGGGTGCTCAGTGTCCCAAGTGAACTTAGAACCTATATCATCACAGTGGCAATTTATAACATACATTGAGGTTTCAAAATCAACGAAAACTTTAATACATAGTTATTATTCCTAGCCTTCTGCCACATATGTGAAGGCCATAACATGGTTTGTTTAAATGTGTTGAAGGCATTTTAACCCCACATCCAGCAAGGGGTGTCAACTGGTCCTAACAATGAGGGACATCTGAAAATAGATGGGTAATGAATTGTGGAAGAGTTGTGCACACCAGTCATGTGAGTGAAAATAAAGGGAGTGATTAACACATGGGGCCCAGCTGGGCACCCAGTGAGGGGAGAGTTGACAATTCTATGGCGTGTCTCACAATTATGCACTGCCAAAATGTAGATAAATACAGGAGCACTAATGCAAGCTCCTCTTCATATCTTGACATCAAGAAATGACAATGAGTCGTATTCATTTAAGAGAAAAGACCTGCAATTAGTCAGCTGCTTGCTGTGGTAGTATGAGCCATCTACTATCCACGTTGGAGTAAGGGGTAGGGTCAGCCTCTTTCATTTGGCTGTCAGAATTGGAAATTTTACAGTTGGTTTTGTAGATAGTGCAAGGCTGCAAGGGAATCTACTGGAGTTTCATCAGGATAGCTGTGATGTGATCACATTTCTTCATCCGATGGAAGACACATATTGGGGTGTGCAGGATGCCTTAAAGGGGGCCAGTGTGTGGACAGAGAGGCCTTGGAGTAGACCTTTTTCACCATCCAGATGAAAGAAAATGAGGGTTTGAACAGTAGTACTGAGCCGCTCCACTGTCTTCAGTAGCTAGAAATGGTACCAGGCTTTCTTTGTCTTGGCAATATGTTCCTTGAGGGTGAGGTTGGCATCAAGGACGAACCAAAGTGACTTGGCATTCATTGAAAGTTGGCTCTCAAAGCCATCAAGGTTCATCTAATCAAGTAAGGATTGGTCTAATTGTTGATTGTTGTTCTTGGACAAAATAGGAATTCAGTCTGGGTGGAGTTGAGCTACAAGTAGGTGCTGGAAATCTGGGTCTTGGAGACGCAGGTGGTGTTTGAGGCACTGGTTATCTGAAATGGAGGAAATTTTCAAGTAAAGCGGTATAACTTCAGAATACCGTGGTTATGGGCGAGTACTGCCCCAAGATACTTCAAGCAGAAGTTAAAAATGAATATTGGAGGACTACACTGGTGATTGGGTTCTTCTGGGACATGGAGATGTCAAAGTGAATAAACTGGTTTTTGGTTGGAAAGGTGGTTGGGAACAGCTGAAGGACATTGCTATTGAATCCCATTTGAAATGTCTGGGTGTGGATGAGTATGGAATTGTCCATGATGATCAAGGCAGTTGAAAGAGCCAGTAATAACAGGAGACAGGGGTCATTTTCATCTGTGGTCATGGTTTGTAAATTAGCTGTTTCAATGCTTCAGTATAATATGAAGCCAGATTGGTCATGCAGGAGATGATTGGCAATGATGTGATCTTGTAGTGGAGCGTAGACTGCTTTTGATGATTTTGCTCTTAAAGGATAGGTAAGTGATGGTCTGATAGTTGGCAAGGCCATCGGATATGTAGACTTCTTTAGAAGTGGGACTATTTGGCCTATCTTTAGAGCTTCTAGAAAGATGCCTTGAGTGAGACATGTATTGATCGTGGTGAGATGGGGTGAGAGAACTTCTCTCGGAGCGAGCCTGATGAAGAATGAGGATAAAACATCATCTCTATTGGAGGTGACTTTGATTGAGGTGAGTTTATCAGTGACAACTGTGAGAATGGTAAGCCTTTGAAGGAAAAGTGGTGGGTCGAGGAGGAAAACTAGGTTTAAAATTGTTGATGTGCTATAATTTTTAATTGAAGAGGAGGTTGATGGCATTGCACATGTTTGTGGAGTGTGGGATTGGAGCTTCTGGGATGAGTTGATGCAGTGCTTGATTGTCTTGAAGATGTTTCAGCCTCTGTTGGCACATCAATTGAAGGTGGTGGCATAATACTTTTCCTGATGTGATGAATTGTCGGCGTAGCAAGTGGAAGGACTTCAGTAGCATGAAGTCATCAGGTGTTCTGTTTTTCTACTATTTTCTTTCAGTATGTGGATCGAACATTGTTTTGTCTGCAAGGTCTTTGGAGTACCAGTTTTGAATTCCACCTGTGTGTACTTCTATTGGAGTATGGATGTTCTCGTGATTGCCCAAAAAAGTGCTGAAGTCACTTAGGAAGGTATTGACATTGGACTTTGATTTGGTAGGGTGAGAGAATAGTTCCAGCTGTAGATTGTTAATGGAGAAGCTTGTGAAGGCTTTCAAGATTTGATTTTCACATTTGGATTGACCTTAGTTTGTTGGTTTGATGCTGAGTAGGGAGGTAGGAATGGAGAAGCTGTCAGTCCAGTTGAGATGTATGGATAGTTTGAGTTTGATTGCTGGTGATGTTGAAAATAGAACTGAGGATGTGGCCTTTGGAGCATGTTGGTTGCCCATTTTTGGCATCTGGGTAAGTTAGAAAGGAAAAGTCGACAGTGACAGATAGGATGACATGCTGCATCAACTATTGTGGCTACCAATGTATCCTTACTAAAGCAAAAAACACAACGCTGCCACAATAAATCCTATCAAACGCACACCAAAGTCTGGGACACCTTGTTATCAAAGTAGACCAATTTGACTACTCTAGACATTTGTTGGTGAGGAACATCCCCTGACCTCGAATATTAAATAGTCACCGAAGAAGGTCACCCTTGAAATCAAGGGATAGTCTTACTGCACACTGCTGTATGGAGGCAAATAAATGTCTATATTTGTGTGCTCTTCTATTAAATTTCAGAACTCCTTATTGAAGTTTGATGAATGTATTGATATTCTGATTGCTTTGCATATTACCATGTAGCTTTCATGATCAAACATGTTGTAATTTCATTGTATTTTTCATTGAATGTCAAATAAATATTGATTTGGTTGTACTCAACTGTAAAGCAGCATATCAAGAAGGAAACCATTAAATAGGCATTTATATTTCTAAAAATGTCGCCCATAACACCTTCAGACGGTTTGCAATTACTGCGAAGTAAAAAATACCTCTTAAGGAAAACTGAACTAAATCACTGACACCTACTACCAGCCCCCGTCAAGGAAAGTGTAGGGCAATTCAACCTTCCAATCATTTAAAGCTGAATAGTTTTCTCAGCCCCTCTAAAGGGAGTTTGTGGTCTAGACATAGTATTTAATTTGTGTTAATATCTCAAGTTGGACAGTCTGAGAATGACCCTAGATGTAGGAGGAAGACCCTCTTCAAGTTTATTCTCACCATCACTTTTGAAACTGTCTTCGACCCCACCTAAAAACAAACTCATTGAAGGTAAGCTCCACTCTTGGTCAAGTTTTAAACAACTGCCTTGCAGTGTTCTACAGAATTCCTCTTTAAGTGCCACCCCATATATTATTTATGTCTTCTCCTAGGAATCATTGAGCTTATCATTCAGATTTAACTTTTGCTGTTATGATAAGTGTTTTGTCTGCTGGATAATGATGTATATTCCAAATAAGACCACTTTCGTTATTGTTCCTCTACTATTGCCAAAAGGATGAATTCCCCAAGCTCAAAGGTGAGAAGCCTGAAGTTCTTGGCTTATGCCCAAGCCTCAGAACAGTAAAATAAAGTTAGCATGTTTTCAGCCTCTGAGGAAGATCTTACCATTGCTCCCAATTTACAGCGACAGATGTTCAGTTAAAGAAATACATTGTATCACCTCGTCTTGACTATTGTTGGACTTGGTACTCTCTGCAGGGTCATCCCCAAACGTTTTGCTTTCACCATGCTGTGTTCTGAACTCATTTTTGTTGGCTTTTACCACTCTGTGCACTCTACCATTGCTAAGTTAAAGACTGATAAATCCCCAGAAAAAGGACCTCTGTGTTACATGGTGTACCAATAGAGTGGAAAAAGTCCATGCCTGGTATACTGAAAATGGGTCAAGTGCTCTAGCCAAGAGTATAAAAAGGATTTTCTGGACCCAGTTGAATGCTTAGAAGTATAAATCCAGTAGAGAGCAGTTATCATTTTTTCTCAATTATTATGATGAAGCCATGAAGTGGAAGCAAGAATCTCGGATGCAGGGATCGAAAGACATTGAGGAGAAACTGAGATACCAAATTAGTTTCTGTAGGGACAGGTCTAAGACATTTGGCACCACTGCACCACCTCCTCCTGTACTTACCCAAATCGTTAGTAAGAATCAGTAGAAGGAAAGTATGAAGCTATGTAACATAGCCTGCGTTTCCCTATACTAGCATTAGATCCTTGGTGTGCATTTCAAGGCACACTTGGGAACAAAACACCAACAGTCAATGGGCCGACAGGAGGGGCATAAGCAAACCCACCGTAAAGCAAGCAAGCACAAAAAATCACCGCGAGCTCGGCAGCTGTGGCAAGTTGAGGCTGGACTGGTATGAAGATACGATGGGAGGTTCACTGAATGACACTCTGCTTGCCACCCTCAATGCAATCTCATTCATACCCCCACTACACCACAGTGATGCATAAAGATAGTCTAAGGAAGACTGCAGTACGAATGGTGAGATACCATACTCCTTCACATAGCAAGGGGGATAATGATGACCACAATGGCATTGCTCATATCCAAACACATGCCATTCTACCCTAGACAGAGTATTGAGGTTCCAGTGGAGGGTAGCCAACCCTTCCCCATTCATGTCCTCTGGTCTACGCCTGTCTTAGTAAATGTTAGGCATCACTTCCCTAATATATGAGACAACAATAAACAGTTCTGTGAAGAAACGAAAACAGGATTTGAATGTTATAAACCTAAGTGGGCTGAGGTAATCAATTGTTCTGCATTATTATAACAAATGAAGTAAGAGATTGATTATTAGAGACGGTTAATTGGCCACAACAGGCACCTGTGGTTGAAGCTGCTCTTATTCCTGCTAGAAATGCACTTTTGAACGCTGTTATTGAAGTATGTCCTGTGAAAATGTCTTGGATCAAGGATAATAATTACAAACAGAACAAAGGTGAAACATTTGCTGATTACCTTGATCGTTTGAGGGATGAGTTTGATCTTTGTTCTGGTTTTGCTAATGAAATGGAAACCTTTCAAGAAACAACGTTCATTCAGGAGCTATTGCTGAAAGTACAGGAACTATTTAATTTTACCTGCATCTGATGGCAAACTAAAACTCTTTCTGAATGAGTTCCTGCTGCAAACAACCGTATTGCTGTAAAAGAAAGAAGGAAAGAAAGAAAGAAAGGCCTTCCAAAACTAATCTAGAGTCTTTGCAAATGCATTTCTTTCAAAAAATGGTTAATTTGAGGGCTGGGGAGAAATAGGACATAAAATTGTCTGTGGTGGGCAGAGAGTTGAGAGATCAGAATGAAGCCAAGACCGAGAAATGGAAGATTCCGGTCCACCGGGTGGCCCAGGCAGTTGGGGCACTGGAAATGTGATTGCCTTCTCTTGCCCTAGAGTTCACACAATCAGCCTGAACAGCAGGAGTTCACCAAGTTTTCACAAAATCGATATCTTTCATTTTAGGATAGTCCACCTCACTGTTCTGTGAAAGCATTTATTCCTGTGGATCAAAAAGGGTCACACATAGGATGTATAATCAACGAAAAGACCACCTCCTGTCTTACTGATACTGGTGTTAGTTCACCTGCTCTGAAAACCCCTGAATTTCCTTCTCCACCGCTCTTGCTCAAAACTACGGATGCAGTTGGCATTTCTAACAGGTGTTCCTCATTATTTTGCTGAACCAGTGTCTATTTCCTTGGGTCTTATCACTGATCAACATAGTTCTATCCGCCCCTTGCTCAAGAGGTGGAATTGTTGTAAGAAGATTGTGGTTCAGTTCTTCACTTCCAAGGCACTGGCATCTCCCATGCCTGACATGTTAGAAGTATTGGTATCATTTGTGGTGCCTGGTTCTCTGCTGGCTATTGTTGTAGAGATGGTGGCAGCTTCGTTGATGTTTCCTTTGCTGGCATTGTATATATGATCAAATTTCTTATTAAATGTAATTAAATGTTTAGCTTGGTAATCCGCTGTATCACATGCAAATTTGCTTTGTTTGCGTAGTTTTATGTCATTCTCCAATTTATCCAATCTGTGTTCTTTGTGAGCATATGCGCCTTGTCATATTTGCATCCACAGTAATGTAACATACATAGAGACAGAGACTTTCTGAGAGGAGATCACGGCTGTAATTGACCTGTAGAACGTTCACTTGTATATGTATCCAATGATAAAATATATCTCAAATCAATTAGAGTCCACTGAATAAAATATTGGATATATCTTCATCTATATCATTAAAAATGACCGTCTCCTTATATTACACAAATAGATTTTTTTATTGATTTTTTTTTTTTAAAAGCAGCCTGTTTTCCTTCTAGGAAAACGGAATTCATTTAAAAAAGACAAATGAAACGTTTCTGTTTACTTTTTTAAGAGCAGGCAGTGGTCTGTTGGACTACTGCCAGCTCTTAAAAAATATTTTCGCTGCCAGTCACAGAATGGAAGAGGTCCCCTGATGACGCCTTTCTAGCTTGCAAGTGGCTTACCACCTTTTTAAAATGGGTGGTAAACTGCGAGTGTTTTGCGACCGCAGTTGTCACTGCAAAATAATTGTACATTGAACTATGACTCGCTATTAGGAAGGGACAGCTTTGGACCGCGCCTTCTTAATAGCGAGTTGCAAACCCTATTTTGCGAGTCATTTATGAGTTACAGACTCACAAAATAGGGTTGTACATATGGTAAACCTGGTTGCAAATGGGCCAGTTTCCCGTTTGCAACTGCACAAAACAGTTGTGGATCTGTCCCTTAATACGTTGCTATTGTTACTGTACTGCCCTAGTGGGCGATTGATGCAGGACTAAGTATTCCTATGGGGATTTAGCAGAACAATAAGAGACTCAAAACAGTTGCATGGAGACATGTACTGAGAAATCGATGAAAAGACCAGGTTGGCCCAAGAGGGCCCTAAAAGAATATACACTAAAACTAACTGGAGGCATGCAAGGTGCAGATAAATACAAGCCAAGGATGGCTTGAAGGTCACCAGCAATGAATAAGGCCCGTGTGGACTGAGGTAGCTGTGGGAAGTCAAGAGGGGAGAGTATATATTCATATGGTTTTATATAGTGTGAGCACCGATTTGGTGCTGTGCCCCTTTTGAAAACCGGATTGATGCTGATCAAGGAGTTGGTAATACTCTATGTGAGCACAAAGTTGAGATTGTATGCATTTTTGTATGAGTTTCGCTAGGGTGGGGATGTTGGAGATAGGGCGGAAGGTATTGAGATCAGCTTTGCCTGCGTTCAGTTTTTTTAGAATAGGAGATAGCTGGGCTGCTTTTAAGCAATCCGGGATTGTGCCTTGTGAAAGAGAAGCATTTACAATCCTTGTCCAGGAGGGGATGAGTACATTCTTGATTTCTTTGAAGATGGACGGCGCAATGGGTCACTGAAGTGGTTGGAGGGGTTGATATTCTGAAGGATCTTGTTGATGTCTTTTTCACTGAATGGGGTAAAGGTACCCCATGATGCATTGTTCTTGGTGATCAGGCTGCTAGATCTGCGCTTTTTTAAGAGGTCAAGGGGAGATACTGTCCTTGGGGAAGGTGGTAGGGCCTTCTTAGAGGTGAGGTCAATGGAGATGAGTCTAGCTTTCTCAGTGAAGAAAGAAGCAACCTCGTCCCAAGACAGATAACTAGGCTTACAAAGTGTCACTGCACAATCAAAAGAGCGCTCTCAAGTGTTATAGACAGGATGGAGGCAAACAATTAAACAGGTCATAATACACAATAACATTACTGGTTCACACAGAATAGATCAAAAAATAAAAAATGCAAATATCACCCAACTGTTCCATGTGCTTCAGGAAGAAAAGGGTAGGATGCCCGGCCGGGGTCTCTTCTTGAACCCAGCACACCAGCTGAGAGTCCCTTCCTCTTCTCCCTGTAAGATAAAATGATACATAAAAAGGTTACACACATTGTTGAGGGAGCATAACTAAAATTTCATGTACAACAAGGACAGCTAGCAAAGGACCATACTCAAACTCCACAACACACAGTTAATCCAATTGGACACGTAACTCCTCATCAGAGTTGAGACCATTTGGGGCCTTAGTGTTAAGCTCTATAATGAATCTAGAGCCCTGTTTCCTTAATGTGCAGATATGATCTCCCCCCGGGGGTCTGCTACAATGTGATTGATCCCATTAAACCTCAGTTGTTTCCTGTCACTGTAGTGATGTGTTTCACAGTGTCTTGCAACTGGGTAGTGTTCATCGTGGTTCTTAATCCCACTAACATGTTCTAGAATTCTTTTGCATACAGGGTGCATGGTACAGCCCACATACCTGAGGCCACAAGGGCATTCCAAAATATATACCACATAGGGTGTACTACATGTGATGAACTTTGTGATAGTTTTCCCCTTATTAGTACAAGGAATCACAATTTCCTTGCAGTTAGTTGAATGTTCACAGGCTTTACATTTACCACATACGTACACTTCTTATAGCAGTCCACCTAGTGCATCCTGTGTATAATTGCCTATGCAGATGTCAGTTTTAAATAACATGTCCCAGAGAGATCCCATTCTGCGGTTGGTTATCTTGGGCCTGTTCCCCATGGTGTCACCTATCACTGGGTCTCAGCGTAGGAGATCCCAGTTCTTGGTTAGTATCTACCATATGCTTCCTGATTTGGAATTGTATGTGGTGATGAGTCTAATCTCACTGCCCTCCCTATTTGTAACAGTATTTTCCTCCCTGCTTGGTCCATACAGAATATCATTTCTAGTACATGTGTCAACCCTTTGAGCTGTTTTTTCCAATACCAATCTGGGGTAACCACTGAGACAAAGCGTTCTACCATGCTGGCCTTTTCTACTTAGAAGGCGTTATAATCACTGCAATTCCTCTTCCAAAGGGGATGCTCCACAATAACATCCCAGGGTGGCTGCTGAGAGCATGAAGTAAGCTATTGCCTGCCGTAGATTTGCGATGTAGTTTGAAGGTGACACTCTTCTGTACTATAACTACTTTAACGTCCAGGATTGACAATACATTCTCTGATGAGATTCGCAGTAAACTCAAGATTGAGATTATTCCTGTTGTGACTTTCAACAAATCTGTTGGCAACCTCCTCAATGCCCACCCAAATTTGAAAAAGGTCATCAAAAATCATAACCAAAGAACAACTCTCTCCATGCTATCTTGGACACATGCTCCTCTCACCAGACCATGAGAAGATGTGCGTTGCTGGGAGTTAAGCAGACATCCAACACAGTCCCTTGCACCTGTCTGCATAGTGTTCTGTTGAATGTAAAAATATTATTGGTCAAACAAAATGTCATCATTTCTAAGAGCATTTGAGTTTGTGAGAAGAGGTTCAACGGCATGGCTCTAAGACAGTATTCAATAGCTTTCATACCATCTAGGTGTCGAATGCTAATATACCATGCTCTCACATCAAGGGCCATCAGGAGGAAATCAGGCTTGAAGTGTATGCCATCAATCCTCCTGAGAAAGTCCTTGGTATCAGCAATTTGTGAGGGTACAACACACACAAAAGGAATCAAAAAGTTATTGATGTACTTTGAGGTGTTTTCCAGCAGACTACTGAATGAGGAGACTATCGGTCTCCCTGGAGGGTTAGTAGTGGACTTGTGTACCTTAGGGAGGAGGTATAGAGTAGGTACCCTAGGGTGGAGATTTAAAAAAATTGGTACTCTTCTGTTTCAAATAAACCCCTTTCTTTCCATTTCAATTCAAGAATTATTTATTTCGGCCAATATGACCATAAAAGCACAAGTAAAAAAGACATCACAATTCATACATATAAATTCCAAAAATAAAGTGCATGTGCAATACAGTATCAAAGAATTCCAATTAAAAATTATAAAATGTAATAAATACATTAAAATAGGCATTAATGGTATTAGAGATTTTTTTTTTTTAAAAAGGGTGAGGTTGATACCAGTATTAAATCACAAAAGAGTGATGGAGTGACAAAATTAGGCAGAGCCTGATTTTAAAATAGCTCGGCGCACACACCTCATGGAGAATAGGTATCGGGAAACAGAGTACACAATGGGCATGCTAGTATCATATTTTAAAATCCCATAGGCCTCCGCACAATGATTTGTTCCAAGGTTTCTGCATATCTGTGCTAGCCATCGGCATCTGACCTTCTTATATGCCGGGCAAGAGAAAAAAACATGTTGGACTGTCTCCAAGATGTGGTTACAGGCTGGACAGCCCAGAGTTAGAGTCCCGCCCCCCAGTTATTTGTGAAGGCTCGAGGCGGCAGTGCTCCGTGCCTAAATTGTAATCGGGCTGGACTGTTCCCATGAGGCACAGGGTCAGACTGATTTGTATATGGCCATGTCTGAACTGGGGTGGCAGAGTGGGCTAAAGAACGGTGATGGATTAAACCCAGATCTTTTGACTGGGTGTGAGTGTTTGATTGATTCGGATGCTCCGTCCATCACCTTCCCCTTTTGTACCGCTTTTGGCCGCCATTAGTGTGGCAGGGTATGCTCAGACGTGAGTCCCTTGCTCACTTTGCCACTGGATTCAAGCAAGTCGGGCTGAAGACGGCTGGAATGCCAGAAACCGGTCCTCGGAAGCTTGTTTCCGGTCCAGGGAAGAAATGGCTTGGCAGTTCGGGCTGGACTGTTCCCATGATGCACTGGGCCAGGGACAGACTAATTTGCATATAGCCAGGTTCTGAGCTGGGATGGGGCAGTGAGATAAATAACGGTGATGGATCAAGCCCTGATCTTTGGACTGGGTAAGAGTGGTCTGCTTAATTCAGACACTCTGTTCATCACCACCCCCTTTTCTGTATCGTTTTTGGCCACTATAGGTGTGGCAGGGTATACTCAGACATGAGTCCCTTTCTCACTGCTCCATCAGGATTCAAGCAAGCCGGGCCGAAGAGGCTGAAATGCCAGAAACCGGTCCCCGGTAGCTTGTCTCCTTTCTGGTGAAGAATTGGCTTGGTAGTTTGGTCTGCCCTGTTCCCATGATGCACTGGGCCAGGGACAGACTAATTTGCATATAGCCAGGTTCTGAGCTGGGATGGGGCAGTGAGATAAATAACGGTGATGGATCAAGCCCTGATCTTTGGACTGGGTAAGAGTGGTCTGCTTAATTCAGACACTCTGTTCATCACCACCCCCTTTTCTGTATCGTTTTTGGCCACTATAGGTGTGGCAGGGTATACTCAGACATGAGTCCCTTTCTCACTGCTCCATCAGGATTCAAGCAAGCCGGGCCGAAGAGGCTGAAATGCCAGAAACCGGTCCCCGGTAGCTTGTCTCCTTTCTGGTGAAGAATTGGCTTGGTAGTTTGGTCTGCCCTGTTCCCATGATGCACTGGGCCCGGGACAGACTAATTTGCATATAGCCAGGTTCTGAGCTGGGATGGGGCAGTGAGATAAATAACGGTGATGGATCAAACCCTGATCTTTGGACTGGGTAAGAGTGGTCTGCTTAATTCAGACACTCTGTTCATCACCACCCCCTTTTCTGTATCGTTTTTGGCCACTATAGGTGTGGCAGGGTATACTCAGACATGAGTCCCTTTCTCACTGCTCCATCAGGATTCAAGCGAGCCGGGCCGAAGAGGCTGAAATGCCAGAAACCGGTCCCCGGTAGCTTGTCTCCTTTCTGGTGAAGAATTGGCTTGGTAGTTTGGTCTGCCCTGTTCCCATGATGCACTGGGCCAGGGACAGACTAATTTGCATATAGCCAGGTTCTGAGCTGGGATGGGGCAGTGAGATAAATAACGGTGATGGATCAAGCCCTGATCTTTGGACTGGGTAAGAGTGGTCTGCTTAATTCAGACACTCTGTTCATCACCACCCCCTTTTCTGTATCGTTTTTGGCCACTATAGGTGTGGCAGGGTATACTCAGACATGAGTCCCTTTCTCACTGCTCCATCAGGATTCAAGCAAGCCGGGCCGAAGAGGCTGAAATGCCAGAAACCGGTCCCCGGTAGCTTGTCTCCTTTCTGGTGAAGAATTGGCTTGGTAGTTTGGTCTGCCCTGTTCCCATGATGCACTGGGCCAGGGACAGACTAATTTGCATATAGCCAGGTTCTGAGCTGGGATGGGGCAGTGAGATAAATAATGGTGATGGATCAAGCCCTGATCTTTGGACTGGGTAAGAGTGGTCTGCTTAATTCAGACACTCTGTTCATCACCACCCCCTTTTCTGTATCGTTTTTGGCCACTATAGGTGTGGCAGGGTATACTCAGACATGAGTCCCTTTCCCACTGCTCCATCAGGATTCAAGCAAGCCGGGCCGAAGAGGCTGAAATGCCAAAAACCGGTCCCCGGTAGCTTGTCTCCTTTCTGGTGAAGAATTGGCTTGGTAGTTTGGTCTGCCCTGTTCCCATGATGCACTGGGCCAGGGACAGACTAATTTGCATATAGCCAGGTTCTGAGCTGGGATGGGGCAGTGAGATAAATAACGGTGATGGATCAAGCCCTGATCTTTGGACTGGGTAAGAGTGGTCTGCTTAATTCAGACACTCTGTTCATCACCACCCCCTTTTCTGTATCGTTTTTGGCCACTATAGGTGTGGCAGGGTATACTCAGACATGAGTCCCTTTCTCACTGCTCCATCAGGATTCAAGCAAGCCGGGCCGAAGAGGCTGAAATGCCAGAAACCGGTCCCCGGTAGCTTGTCTCCTTTCTGGTGAAGAATTGGCTTGGTAGTTTGGTCTGCCCTGTTCCCATGATGCACTGGGCCAGGGACAGACTAATTTGCATATAGCCAGGTTCTGAGCTGGGATGGGGCAGTGAGATAAATAACGGTGATGGATCAAGCCCTGATCTTTGGACTGGGTAAGAGTGGTCTGCTTAATTCAGACACTCTGTTCATCACCACCCCCTTTTCTGTATCGTTTTTGGCCACTATAGGTGTGGCAGGGTATACTCAGACATGAGTCCCTTTCTCACTGCTCCATCAGGATTCAAGCAAGCCGGGCCGAAGAGGCTGAAATGCCAGAAACCGGTCCCCGGTAGCTTGTCTCCTTTCTGGTGAAGAATTGGCTTGGTAGTTTGGTCTGCCCTGTTCCCATGATGCACTGGGCCAGGGACAGACTAATTTGCATATAGCCAGGTTCTGAGCTGGGATGGGGCAGTGAGATAAATAACGGTGATGGATCAAGCCCTGATCTTTGGACTGGGTAAGAGTGGTCTGCTTAATTCAGACACTCTGTTCATCACCACCCCCTTTTCTGTATCATTTTTGGCCACTATAGGTGTGGCAGGGTATACTCAGACATGAGTCCCTTTCTCACTGCTCCATCAGGATTCAAGCAAGCCGGGCCGAAGAGGCTGAAATGCCAGAAACCGGTCCCCGGTAGCTTGTCTCCTTTTTGGTGAAGAATTGGCTTGGTAGTTTGGTCTGCCCTGTTCCCATGATGCACTGGGCCAGGGACAGACTAATTTGCATATAGCCAGGTTCTGAGCTGGGATGGGGCAGTGAGATAAATAACGGTGATGGATCAAGCCCTGATCTTTGGACTGGGTAAGAGTGGTCTGCTTAATTCAGACACTCTGTTCATCACCACCCCCTTTTCTGTATCGGACTGTTCCCATGAGGCACAGGGTCCGACTGATTTGCATATGGCCATGTCTGAACTGGGGTGGCAGAGTGGGCTAAAGAACGGTGATGGATTAAACCCAGATCTTTTGACTGGGTGTGAGTGTTTGATTGATTCGGATGCTCCGTCCATCACCACCCCCTTTTGTACCGTAAATTGTAGGTACAGCTTTTTTGCAAGGGGAGGTTGGATGACATCAAGAACAGGTTCTAGGCTGCACTGCTCTTTGATCTCTAAAAAGGATGCAGTCAATGTACCAACCGCAGAGTTCCTCTTAACCTGATTAATTTTATATTCCCTAAAGATCTTTGACAGGGTCTTCTTGGATATTGACATGCTGCTTCCTTCAGCGTTAGCCCATAGGTCGCCCATCCCCATATCTTCTAAGGAGTTTTTAATATACCCCAGCCATGGGATTTTGCTGGCGCCTTGCAGGCTCAGCACTTCCTTTAGCTCTACTCTGAAAGCTTCTAATTCTGGGGTGCTGAATAAGCGGCGCCAATGTAGAAGTGGTCCGAGGGCGGCTTCTTCTGAAATTGGACCAACTCCAAGATCCATTCAAAGTGGTGTAAGTGGAGTACTTAACAAGAGGCCTAAAAGTTGTCTGGCAAAGGAATGCTCATTCTTTGATAGGGGGTTGGATGGCTGGTGGCCCCAGGTTTCTCCCCCATACAAAGCCGGCCCCCTTATTGGGGCTTTGTAAATTTCCATCACTGGCCCAACAATTTTATGCGTACACTTCCTGAGTGCTTTGGCCAATCCCGCCGTTGTCTGTGCCAGCTTAAGGCTGGCCTTCTTTATTGGTGCGCTACACTCCATCTTCTCAGTAAGTGTTAACCCTAGGTATTCAAAAATGGGCACTTTCTCTAGTGGTTTCTCATCTAGCTGGGGGTTTGGTTGTGTAGTATTTTTTACATTAAAAGCCATGTATTTAGTTTTTTGTGTATTTATCTCGAAACCCCTGCTTTTACAAAAAGAATGGAAAATATCTAGAGCTCTCTGTATTCCCATAGGGGATTTAGATAGTAAGAGGGTATCGTTGGCGAACATAAAGACGGTAACCTTGAGGTTCGCCAGCCTAGGGGCATCAATAAACCTCCCAGCAGTCAGGGTTTCCACTAGACCATTAATAATCAACAAAAAAGGGTTGGGGCTAACAGGCATCCTTGGCGTACTCCTCTTTCTATAGAAATGGGGTCAGTGAGCTCACCATTCTTCCTGTGTCTGATTTGGGCAAAATTACATTCATGGAGCCGTTTCATCTGGTGGCAGAGGTAGGGGGGGCCCCATTTCTAGTAAAATGGACCACAGTTTTTCCCTAGGGACCAGGTCAAATGCTGATTTTAAGTCAACAAAGATCAAATAAAGGTTGCCGCCCTCCAGAAGTACCGTCTTCCAGTATACAAGTTGCAGCCTAAGAATTTGATCTATTGTGGACATTCTAGCTCTAAGACCTGCCTGGAAGTGGCTGAGTATAGAATATTCCTCCATCCAACTCTCTAGTCGACCCAATAGCACTCGTGCGTAAATCTTCTGGGAGACATCTATGAGGCTTATTGGGCGATAATTAGCGGGTATCAGTGGGGAGCCCTTCTTATAAATAAGAATAATTTCCGCCCCCAGCCAGTCTTGGGAATCGGCATTCCCTGCAGGATAGCATTAAACAGGGTCCATAAATATGGTGCCCAGATAATAGGCTCATTACGGAAGAGGTCACCTGGGATCTTGTCTAAGCCCAGTGCCTTAGAGGGGGTAACCCTAGTAAGAGCATCCATTATCTCTTTTAGGGAAATTATTGGTGCAGCAGAAATGGATGGCTGCTGGTGGGGGCACTCATTAGTGTCCTGCCCAACTACACCCTCTGCCCTTTCATATAGGGATTCAAAGTGGGCCTTCTAAACTTCTGCCCCCAAATTTGGTTCTATGGCAAATTTGTCCTCTGTGCCACCAGTATTTACTAAATTCCAAAAGCACCTCATGTCCCTGGAACATAGGGCATTTTTCAGACTGTCCCATTTATCTTCCTCCCACTGTTTCTTGGCCATGTTAATAATGTTTTTGTGGGCTGATTGTTTATCTTTTATTAAAGGACTTTCTTTGGATTTAATAGCTATGACTAGTGCTCGCTTGGCCTTGCGACAGTCGCCATTATACCAAGAGTGACCCGGAGTTTCCTTTACCCTAGCTTTAACAGTGGGGAAGAAAATATTTGACAGATCAGATACTAGACCTTGGTGATTGTTTGCGATTTTGTGTAGGAAGTGGTGGAAACAGCAGTTTCACTAAGTTGGTTTGCAGCCTTGAGGTATGGAATTACAGTTTGGTAAAGTGAGGCTAGCTTTTCCTGGGATTTACAAAGTGTTCCCAATTTGACTCTCCTCCTACAACTGGATAGGATTAACCTGGGGCTAGTTGAAGGGTGACGTGTTAACAGACTTGGGACAAGGCAGTACCATCTCAAGAATCAGTGCGTTGTGGTCGCTGTCATATCGGGGAACAACCCTGAAATCAGTCACCCGCTGCCAGGATTTGGTGTCCATCAAGATATAATCTAAAATAGAGGAGCTACCTGGTGTATTGTAAGTTTGGTTTGCCAGGGAGTTGGATTTTGTGCGCCTGTTACAAGCTCTAAGGGAGTGATTCATTGTAAGGGTGTTCATTTTGAGTACCAGAGCAGTCCAGGCCTGGGTTACCGGGATATTTGGTTCTGGTACAGCCCAATACTGGTCTTCCTCACTGACATCACCCCCAGTTAGGTTTTTCAGGGGTTCAAACTGGCAGTTGAAGTCGCCAGCAAGAATCACCAAGGTGTTATCAGGGATGGTATTTAAAGTATTCAATTGCTCTAGAGTTGTCGACTCTTGACCATGGCTGACCGGGCGGGAATAAACATTAATTACAGCTATTCGGGTCTTGGCAAGGAATCTCAGAATAACACAGAGTATGTCTCGAGAGGAGGTCTCAACTAGCCTAGCCGTGCAACCCAGGTGTAGAGCAATCCAGGTACAAAGACCCCCTGCGGGCCTACCCCTTCCTCCACTTGTGGCTGTTAGACAAAAGGTCGCATAGCCTAGTCTGTGGGTATCCTCCCTCGCCCAAGTTTCCTGGAACATACATATGTCATTATCTTGGGTCAAGGCTCCCTACTCCAGATTGTCTAATTTTGATTTGAGGTCCGCTATGTTCCAGGATAACACACAAAATTTGGGTGTCTCTTTTGGTGGCTGGTTTAAATTACTGGGTTCATCTGCAATGAGACACTCGACTCTGGAGGGTATGCTATCTGTAATCTCCTGCTTCTGGTCTACGTGAACCTGTGGGGACCCCGGAAGTGTGCCTATTTCACTAGAATTGATGAAGGACCCTTCCACTCCCTCTCCATGGTAACCACCCACTCCAACAACCCTCTTAGAGGCCCAGGATACATCCTGTCTGAAAGTAGCAGGACTCTTGGACGACTTCCTCCACTCATGGGGGTCCCACCAATACTCTCACTGTGGGGTTGCTTCTGCAATCAGTGGCGGTGTTAAGTTTAGTCAATCCACTGCTTCTAGGGACGCAAATCTGTTTATAAGTGGAAGATTGAAAAACAGTGGGCTTGGTTGATCCTGCCCCGGATGGTATTTTGCTGGTGCCTGGACCCTGACCCACAGATTTGCCACAGATTACTATTTGGGGCTGGTCTCAGGGTGTAAAAATACCCCAGAGGGAGTGGCCAAATGCCCCCCTCTTGCCTTTGCTAGTTTCATGTTAAAAGGGACCTTACAACCTGGTGATTTCTAAAGTTAACCACAATGATGTCACCAGAAATATCTTTTGGCCTCTGACCTACCCATCCCACCCTGCGTGTGAATAAAATCTCGCCAGCATCCTTATAGATGAATTGGAGTTGTTTTGTCAGCCAGAAAATTCATTTATTTTTTAATTCAAAGTATGATTCCCTTTGGCCCCTGTTAAGTTCTAGAACTCCGGTTAAGATCATAACATACGGTGTTGAGTCTGGAGGGTAATTAATACATGGTAGAGGTGATCTTCCCTCTGCTACTTCCATTTGTGAGTCTTGCCCCTCTTTGACTCTATGCATTGCCCCCCAAATGGTGCGCATTGGCATCGACCAGAGGTATTTCTGGGCAGTGATCTTGCTTCCTGCCACTCTCCCCGCCCCGACTGCACTCCTGGCTTTGTCAGCTGATTTTATCTCTGGGCTTGCTGGGAGTGTTCACTTGCTTGGTTGTACCCTCCTTATTACACTGAGTTTGGGATGGCAAGCTCGGGATCATCACCAGGGCATGATCTACTCTCTGGTGAGTGGGGCGGGTTTGGGTCCCACGCTGCAGGGGGCGGTCTTCTTCACTAGGGTTGGCATCTACCTTATCAACATAGGTTTCTAGCAATGATGTAAGTTTATCTAACCGGGAGGTTAAGACGTTCAGCTCCTCCTTAATGATGTTTCTTATCTGGACCAAGGCGGACCCCAAGGACCTCAAGAACTTCCGGCCCATCTCCCTGCTCCCTTTCCCGGTGAAGCTCATTGAGTAGATCGCCAGCGTACAGCTTACCAGCCACCTCAAGGACAACCACATCCTAGACCCGTCGCAATCCGGATTCAGAAGGAACCACAGCACTGAGACAGCCCTAATCGCCGCCACAGACGACATTCGACGCCAACTAGACAACGGCGAAACCTCCGCCCTCATCCTCCTGGACCTGTCGGCCGCCTTCGACACGGTCTGCCACCGCACACAAAGAACGCGCCTCCAAGAAGCCGGAATTCGGGAAAAGCCCTGGACCACCTCCTTCCTGTCGGGCAGAACCCAGAGAGTCTGCCTCACACCATACTGAGCTGAAGCAACCAACCTCATCTGCGGCGTACCCCAGGGCTCATCCCTCAGCCCAACGTTGTTCAACATCTACAAGGCCCCCCTCGCACAAGTGGCCCGCCAACATGACCTGAACATCATCTCCTACGCCGACGACACCCAGCTCATCCTCTCGCTCACCAAGGACCCACACACCGCCAAAACCAACCTCCACGAAGGTATGAAGGCCGTCGTCTAGTGGATGAGGAACAGCCATCTGAAGCTGAATTCGGACAAGACGGAAGTCCTCATCCTCGGACCTACCCCATCGGCCTGGGACGACTCCTGGTGGCCGACATCACTAGGAACAACACCGACACCCACAGACCACGCACACAACTTGGGATTCATCCTCGACTCCTCCCTCTCCATGTCCAAGCAGGTCAAGGTCGTCTCCTCCTCCTGCTTCAACACCCTCCGCATGCTTCGCAGAATCTACAAGTGGATCCCGATCGAAACCAGGAGAACAGTGACTTAAGCCCTCGTCAGCAGCCGACTGGACTACGGCGACGCACTCTACGTGTCAGACTCCGCACCGCTCTTCGGGATCCGGGTGATGCTTATAGGGTCCACCTCCAGACCTCCCCAAGCTTGGTTCTGTACCGTACCCCAAGCTTAGAGGTGGGCTGGCGAGGGAAAAAATGATAGAGCCGGGATGGTGCGTCCCGAGAGGAATCAACCTGCAAAAACAAGAAAAAGCTTGTTACTACCGCTCTAGGGCACCTCGCTATATATATATGTCTCGTAGGGGTCTAGGCGTACCTTGGTAGGATTACCGGCGTGGAATCACCAATGCGGTCACCAGACACTCTTCTCATGTGTTACTCCGTGAGAGACCCCTATAATGATACAAGCACAGGTTATTCTCCTGCTGCTCTCTGCTAGACATCTCTGTTCAGTTTGTCTCCCTTCTGTATACGTACCAGAGTTACACCCCCTTGATAAATATCCGAGTTAGTTAAGCCTCGCCCTTCACCGGTAAATCCAGCAAAAATCCCACTAGAAATCCTATTCTCGATTTTCTGTTACGTCACAGAAGCTAATCGGGATATCCAAATGCACCAGAGCCCAAATTGTAAAACAAAAGAAATACTGGAAAGAAACGGTACCCAAAAGGAAGGAACAGAACCCAAGGAGGGACAGGGTGCTAGAGAGCTGCAAATCCTACTGCCAACCGTACATGGAGTCAACAGATTAACTGGGCTCCCTCGTGGTCAATAGCCGGTGACTCGTCCATCCCTCGTAGTGTAGATCACTAAGGGTTTCCTTTCCGCTCCAGCCTAGGGAAAGCACGAACCAGCGTCTGTGTCTTCGCGTTTCAAATCAGCGAAGCACCACAGCGCCGCAGAGCGCGTCAGCCGACACGCTCCCTTTGTTTCCAGAACACTGAACCAAGCCGGTTGTGTCTTCGCGCAGCCTAGCTGTGCGAAGCACCACAACACACCGAAAAGAGACCTTGTCCTCTTGGCTCCTCTATCAAACGATGACAAACACCCGACCCAGCCGGGTTGAACACTCAGGAGTCTGTGTCTTCGCGCTGATCAAGCGAAGCACCACAGACCTGTATCCGATGACGGGCAGCCGCACCGTCAGTCCAAATCACGAACTCCGAATCCGATACAACCCGCCTTCCGGGTTCTGTCCCCATATGTAGGTTCCGCCCCTTCTCACCGGGGCACCTGGGACTTGTAGTTTTCCCAATCTCGGTAGGCGCCACGGTCCGGGTCTCAGGCCCTGACACTACGCTGGAACTCCAACCAAACACCACCAGTGACTACAACGCATCCAGAATGCCTCGGCCCGACTGATCCTCAACCTCCCACGTCGCAGCCACATCACCCCCACCTCAGAAACCTGCACTGGCTCCCCGTCAACAAGAGGATCACATTCAAGCTCCTCACCCACGCCCACAAAGCCCTCCACAATGCCGGACCAACCTACCTGAACAGCAGACTCAACGTCTACACCCCTACCCGCCAGCTCCACTCTGCCAATCTCACCCTCGCCGCCGTCCCCCGAATCCAGCGGACCACCTCCAGGGGCAGATCCTTCTCCTTCCTCGCTGCCAAGACCTGGAACACCCTCCCAACCCAACTAGGGCAGACCCAGGACCTGCTCACCTTCAGGAGGCTCCTCAAGACCTGGCTCTTCGAGCAGTAGCAGCAGCCCCCCCCCCCTCCAGCGCCTTGAGACCCTCACGGGTATGTAGTGCGCTTTACAAATACTGTGATTGATTGATTGATCTGGAACTGTAGATCCATTACTAAATTTAACACCCAAGATGGTTTTCTATGCCTACATTTGCATGACCACTCATCCCTCCCGTCCCCAAATCACCATTTACTACAAGGTCCGAGGTTCCCTTCTTCTGGTTCTTCCCAGGCTTTGTGACAGTTTTTGCATTCCCTCTCTTCCCTGGACCAGAGGGGAAATCCTCAGTAGACAAATCCGGGGTCGGTACAGCGTGTATAAATGCACATGTCCTGGACTGGGTCCCTGAGAAAACGGGGTTTGCAGTTAACGGGGCAGATTGTAGATCAGGGCTGTATGGGAGAGTGGTTAATTCCGGTGTTATTGATAGCCGTCTTTCAGTCAGTTCGATTTCAGATGATACTGCCCCAATAGCCCTCTGGAGCATTTTATCAATAGAAGTGGTCTGACAGCTTGTTGGTGATTGAATGGTTAATGTCTGTGTTTCCCTGCGCAGAGGTGTGTCTCCCCATTTTGGCTGATTAGCAACAACACGTTCTATTTATGCGATGGACTTAGGATGTATTGAAAAAGTCTGGAGCGGCTAGAGTGCTGCACACAACACGATACTCCCACCAAGAATGAAAATGGGGGGGAATTGTAAGGGCCACAGACCTAACTTGGGGCAGACTTACAGTACTCAATAGAATATTACTGGTGTGGAGGCACCCACCTTGCAATCAGAGTACCGATGTGGCTACGTTCACTGGAGATGATTTTCCATGGATGACTAAGAGGGATGACCCAGCCCAGCCTCTACCGGAATCTGATGGGCGTGGACGGGCCCGCCTTTGGCCCGGGTGGTACTGCAGGAGTGCCGTGCTGATTTTCACAGGGCCTCCCGATGCCCTGCAATGATGCCCTCAGCCTGCGCATCGCAAGTCCTGCTGGGACTTGTCGTGATCTTGCGGCCGTTCCCCTCATGGCAAGGATGACAAGTGATGGGCCGTTTCTCTCATGGCTGTGGGCACAGAGGGAGGGTGTCCGGAGCTGTACCCCTCACGGCGTGTGTCCTCCTAGAATGCGCGTCCCGTTTCTTTCCATACACTAAGTTTGTCCCAGTATTGACTGATGATGTATTTAGATTCTGCCATAGTGATAAACGTCACAGCAGTTCCTGTCACTTACTTGTCTCAGTGGTGTACATGGGGCATGAATACTACACCGTCCTTGTCGCTGGTCTGATTACTATACTGCAGTTTTTAGCCGATAATTCAATTGCTTTCCTTTGAGACCATGTGATGTTCTTTTTCCTCTGTTTTTACTCTTCTCCAACCTTCTAAGATTAGAGACTTATTTTTCATGAAAAGCATCAATCACATCACAACCAAGCATTGGAGTAAATATAGATTTAGGCTTCAATTTTACAAAAGCATTGTGATCAAATGCTATGCCATGTTCTTCTTACATTGATTTAACATCTCGTGTGTCTTTATCCTCATCCTGTATTCCTGCCAATGTAGCAAAAAGGTCAGGATCACCAATGGTCAGATCATCCAATGCTGGTTGCCCAGTTCTTTGTGACTTTAGATTGTCTTGAGATGATTGTGAAGAATGTTTTAAGTTTCAAACATCTAATAGACTTAAATAAATCAATTCTGGTGGTAACAAAGTCATAATTTTCCATATCACAGAATGATAGGCCAAGACTAGGAGCCCTGAGTTCTGTAGGTTTACAACTCCTTCTGGACAAGTTAATAACTGTATTGCTACCTGCATTATAGTCCCTGTTGCTTGCCCTCCCTCCGTGCACCCATTTGGTTTGTCTCTGCTTCTTTTTTGTCTTTGTTTCCTCATTTTCTGCCTTTCCCACCTCCCCCTCTTCCTTTTGAGCCTCTTTTTGGCAAGGGATTCTCCATTCGCCCCTTGTTCGAGACGCAGAATTGTTGTAAAAAGTTGTGGTTCGGTTTTCCTCTTCCAAGGCACTGACATCTACCGTGCCTAACTTGTGAGAAGTGCCTGTATCATTGATGGTGTCTGGTTCTCTGCTGGCCATTGTTGTAGAGATGGGGGCAGCTTCTTTGATGTTTCCTTTGCCCTCATTGTAGATATCAACACATTTCTTATTAAATGTAAGAAAACATTCTGCTTGGTAATCCACTGTATTACATGTAAATTTTCTTTGTTTGCATATTTTATGTCATTCCCCAATTTATCAAATTTGTGTTGTATTTCTCCCATGAATTTTTCAATCTGTTCTTTTTCCTTTTGGGTTGTGAGCTAGCTCTCTATTTCAGATATTTCCTTGAGAGCCTTTTTATGTCCTGACCATGCATATTTTATTAAAATGGTAAGCATTGTTCTGGAGAAGTTAGTTTGATTGTCCACCCACTCAACCATCATACGGGGATCTGGTTCCTCAGACATGGGAACTGTAAATAGGGAAACATCCTTTACAACGCAACTTTTACCACGCAGTGCCTTTACGACGCAACTTTTACAACGCAAACCATTACAACGCATTGCGCTGGGGGGCGCTCTAGGATAGGGAATAGGTTTAATGTACTATCCAACACCTTCCCTACTATCCACGGGGACTGGAGTTGGAATAGTAAATTAAACTATTCACTATCCAGCGCCCCAAAGCACTATGCGTTGTAATGGTATGCGTTGTAAAACTTGCGATCTAAAAGCATGCGTGGTAAAAGCATGCGTTGTAATGTCGTACATCCCTGTAAATATTCCGAGGCCTCTTGGAATCATGTTCATATCGAAATAGTTCTAAATATGAAAAGAGACACTGCGTTTAGGATGGAACCCTCTTTACTGCGCATGCGTGGGAAAAGAGAAACTAATTCCCCGCTACTGCGCCCAGCGTCTATATGCAAATCATCTGCGCATCATTTCAAAAGACGCAGATGGACATGCTACGCGTCCCCAGGCATTGCCAATATGCAATACTATTGAAACACCGCATTCGGCACACTCCCAATGGCGCGCACAGCAGGCAGCACGTGGCGCAAACCTTTTATCTTCGCGCTTGCGCAGATGAGTGATGCTACTCTTTCACCAATGCGTGTAGTGTCATTAGTAATTCTGCTTACTGCATCAGTCATTTTGGTCAAGTTACCACGGCCAATAATATCAATCGTATCTAATTAGATGATCTTCTCCAAATATGATAGGTTGTTACAAAAAGGAGATGATATTTACAGATATTGATTCATCGGTATTGAATATCAATATACATATGCATTGTACCTTAAATAGTGGATACTAGGCAGGAGCACGATGTGTATCTGCCCACATTCGACTAATGGGGATTGGTACTACCTCCCGTATAAGAGAATATCAACTAACCATACATTAGAGGTGCTCTATGTCTGTATCATCAATAAACATATTAGCCCACGGGGTCCTTAATGTAGGGATAACCAAGGTATCTCATCATTTAGCCCATTAATATTGCTTTTTAGCCTGAACACCCAACGTTGTTCATGATGAAAAAGGAATTTAGAAATATCTGTAATATGTGATGGTATCCATGGTTGCCCCAAGACCGCCCAGCGTAGATCAGTTTCAGCATGCTGTTTGTCAAGAAAATGGTTAGTTATCAGCTTGTTTCCAATTTGAAGTTATTAAATGAAAAGAAATAGCTAGTAATAAGTCTAAAAGTTTAAAACTTAGCGGCGTTTGAGGCCATTAGGGAGATAGAGTACCTAAAAATACATTTTCGATGGAAAAAGGGATTTGGACCTTAAACATTAACTTAATTTGGATACAGACTAATTGCCAGAAATGATAGATTGAGGGGCACTCAAATAGCATATGTTTTAAATCTACGGCAGGGCAGGGACAGGACCAGCATGTAGGGGATGAATCTGATGAAAAAGAAGCTAAGGACATAGGGGAGAATAATATTCTATGGTAGATTAAAAAAAGGGTTTGTGTGGTATTTGCTGCCCAAGAGGTCTAATGGAGTTTAGACCAAATTTTATCCCAAGTAGCAATTGGCCACTCTTGAGAAAAGTCCTTTTCCCACATCCTCTAAGTTTTTGATTTGTGCCTGTCTAAGGAGAATAGTAAAGATTTTTAAATATTGGATGCTGAAGGAGAACCTTCTAGAATTGAGAGTAAGGATTCAGAAGTTACAGGATGATCAGTAGAAGATGATAAACTCTGAAGAAACTGCGTGAGGGAGGGATGAAGAACATTATATTGCGATCTGGAGGATGGCAGTAAAGAAAATTTAGATTGCAGATCAGAATAAATAAGGGGTTTATCGTCAGATATGAGTTGAGAAAGACAGCGTAAGCCCCTAGAATGCCACGCTTTCAAGTGTATAGAGCGATCACGAATCCGTATTGATTTATATTATGCCCGATAGGCTGATTATGAAGGGAATTAATGGAAGGATGTGACGAAGATAGCAGGGGAGATTAGAGTTTACAAGAATGAGAAATGACCGGGGAGCGCAAAGAAGCTATATTGTCAGTAAAAGTTAAAATCTCTTGAAAGTCAAAAGGAGCAATAAGTACTTTTTCTAACTGTAGCCAGAGAAGTGAATGCAAGGGAAGATCCGTAGAAATCCACTTACCAGCTTGTTTTATTGAGAAAGCAGAATGATAAGTTTTAAATTCGGGGAACTTGAGGCCACCGTTAAGTCTATCTTTCTTGAGAGAAGATAGGGCTATACGCGATGATTTACCCTTCCATAAAAATGTTATCAAAGTGGAATCAATTCTTTTGAAATAATATTGAGGGATATGACTAGGAATCATAGAAATAATACATAGCACCAGAGGGGAGAACATCATCTTAATAGAGTCTAACTGACCCCACCAGGAGAGAAAAAGAGGATGCCAACGACTAATAAGATCACTTAATTTTTTAATAATGTAATAAAAATTTACTTTGAGCGTGTCGGATAATAAAGGTGTAAACCATAAACCAAGATATGTTATTTGAATGGGCTGCCAGAAAAAAACAGAGAAATCAAAGAGATGTTTTTGACAAAGAAAATGTAAAGGCAACATTTTGCATTCATCAGCGTTTAGACAGTAACCTGATAGTTTAGAAAATGAATACTTGCTGAAGAAAAGGCGTGAGGGAAGTTTCAGGATTGGAGCAATATAAAAGAATATCATCAGCATAAGCTGACAACTTAATTTGATGAGAGACAAATTGGAAGCCTGTAATATGGTCATCCTGTCTAATATTTTTTAGGAAAGGTTCTAGGGCTATGACAAATAATAAAGCAGATAAAGGGCATCCTTGTCTCACCCCCCTACGTGATGAGAAGTAATTGAGTACAATAAAGAAAGTAAAGTTATCAGTTTAGGAGGAAAACCAGGCCATTTCAGAGCTTGAAACATAAAGTCCCAACCAATCCTGTCAAATGCTTTCTGAGCATCTAGGGTAATAGCTCCAATCGGATGATCCAGGGAAGAAGCTTTGCTTAGGATATTAAAAAAGACTCAAGAATTGTCAGATGCAAGTAGTCCTTTAACAAAACCTGCTTGTTCTGGACCAATGAGATCAGGCAAAATAGGGTCAATACGGAGTGCCAGAATCTTTGCAAAGATTTTATAATCTGTGTTAACTAATGAAATAGGCAATAATTCTTGTAAAGAGAGTGATCCTTATCATCTTTGGGAATTAAGCAGAACAATGCTTCCTGAAACGTACCACTGGAGGCACCAGTAACCCCAAAGGATTGGAATAGAAATAAAAGCTTGGGTAGAAGAATATTTGCAAAATGAGAATAATGTTCAATGGTAAATCCATCGAGCCCAGGAGCCATCCCAAGACGTAGTACTGAAACAGCCTGAGATATATCTGCTAAGGAAATATCAGCTCCCAAAGATTCAAAATCAATGTGATTAGATGGGGGGAGAAGGAATGGATCGAAAATAAGAAAAAAGGTCAGAGCTATCTGGTAAAAATTCAGGAGTATAAAGATTTTTATAAAAAGGAAACAAATTCATTTAAGATATCCTTATCTTTATAAATAGGGGTGCTAGCAGGGCCTTGCAAACATTCTATTTTAGTTCTATCTTTTCTTACTTTTAGATAATTAGCCAATAGCTTAACCATCTTGTTTTGGCTACCATAATAACGAGAACTACTTTTCAGCAGGTAGTTGGAAGCTGCATCAGTGGACAATTTATTAAAAGTAATTTTGGCGTCAAGAAGATTTTTCAAAGCAGACTCATTATTAGAATGATAATACATGTATTACAATTGTTTAATTTTATTAAGTAACTGAGAGGACTGAGCTTCTAAAGATTTCTTCTTTTGTGATACAAAATTCCTAATAAAACCTCTGGCAGTGGCTTTGAAGGAATCTGAGATGTGGTTGATGGCGAAAAATTCCAAGGCAAAGGAATTAATCTTCTGACAAAAATTAGGGATGAGTAATAGGGAATTGTTAAAACGGCATCTTCCAGGGTGAGGGAAAAAAGAGACCAAATCCAACGCCAACAAATACAGGGGCGTGGTCCGATATTAGGGTTGAACCAATCTCAGAGTGAATGGCATGTTGGCACAGGGGTTTACTTAAGAAAAGGTCATCAAAACAGGATTGAGAATGGCGGGCAGCTGAGTAGAAACTATACTCTCTATAGTTGGGATGGAAAAGTCTCCAAATATCAACTAATGCTTTACACCAAACTGAGGAGACTAATTGACCGTGCATTTTGGAAGGTGTGAACTTAACAGTAGAGTGTCTATCGAGAATGGGATCTAGACTTTGATTGCAATCACCACCAAATATAACGTAATCCTCACAAAATGTAAGTAGTTTATCCGATAAATTAGACCAGAAAAGTTTATTAATCAAAGTAGGACCATATACATTAAAGATAACAATAGGAATCTTATCTATAAGCAACTTAACAATAACCAAACGCTCTTCAACATCAGCTTCTTGATGAACAACAGAAACATTTAATTTCTTGTGACATAAAATCAAAACACCATTTTTCTTACCTAGGGCCGGAGACTTAAACACCTGGTCCGCCCAGCATCTTTTTAACTTGGGAGCTTCATTATCAGAAATGTGAGACTCTTGAGGTAAAGCAATGTCAGTTTTCAACTTTGCCAGGTGAGATAACACCTGTTGCCTTTTAATAGGATTATTTAATCCTTTAATATTCCAGGGAGAAAAGTATGAACAAACAATATGCTTACTAAAAACAAAGCTAAATTGACTTTAAAAGTGTAGAAGGAAACAAATTGAAGGAAAAAAAGCAATTGCATTAAGAAAGAAAATTTAGTAGTAGGTAAAGTATCAAAAAAAGTACAGGGGAAATGGAAGAGGTAAGTAAGAAAGATAAAGAAGAAAAGAAAGAAGAAAAGTCAGGGAAGGTGAGAACAGAGAAACAAAAAAGGAAAATGGAGAGGATAAAGAACAAAGAGACAGTACATGTCATACAAAGACGACTGAACAACATACCTACAAGTACAACACGACTGTTGGTGACTACACCAGAAGATGACATTGACAGCATCGAAGTTATGTCGAATCCAAAATGGACCACAATCAAAGACTTCAACGTTACAGGAGGATCAGGCGGTAACAGAATTGTTGAAGTAAAACACCTGTGAGTGAGATAAAAGAATTAGTAGAAAAAGTAATAAGAAATAACAGTAAGGCAGGAAATGTGAGAAAAATATAAGGAACAAACAAAAGTGAAGAGAGAGAAACAACATTATAGAGGCATTGCAAAGATATAAGCAAAACAACATTCACTGAAAAATTTAGAACATGAAAAAAATAAAACATCTACATAACACAAGGCACAGATGATAGTCAAGCAGATCTCGAAGTATCCAAACTATCAGCTCTGTGGAGACTAAGGAACTCTTGTAGCGCTGCAGGGTCATCGAATGTTGTAGACTTGTCTTTATATGTAACCTTGAAAATACATGGATGAAGAAGGCCATATCTGGCGTTGATTGAACGCAATTAAGGACGAAGTTTAAGACATTTTTTCCTACGGTCTGCTGTGATTTTAGCTACAACTTGAGAAAAGAAGAGACAGTGACTTTCCCAAAAAAATTGTATCATGGTCTTGACAGCTGAAAGGACTTGAAGATCGGTGTATTGCAGAAAAAGCATAATGACGTCACAAGGTTTCACAGAAATGTTTGACAAAGTCTGTGAGCCCTTTGAACATTTTTTCTTTTATTTTTTATTTGAAGAGGATTTGCAAAATCCAACTTCATAAACATTCCATAAATACATTAGCCTTTAACGTCCGATTAGGCAGGAGCTTATAGTTCGATATTTTACATATATACATTATATCAATAAAAAGCAGAGAAAAAAAAGGGATTACATAAAAAAGAAAAGAAAAGAAAAGCATGAACCATATGTAGGGGAATAGCATCAAAAAAGTCCTGAACATAACATTAACATAAACAATCCGTTCTTGCACATCTAACCATCCAATAATCCTACTATGACCATTTTCTTTTACACGCCAGCTTGTCTAATAATCCATTTTTCCAGAGGTGCTCAGATTTCTCTACCTCGCTTACGAGCACCCCGACCTTTACATTTATATAATGATTTCTCAAGATGATATATAGCCAGTAGACGGCATATCCAAGCTTGAAATCGAGGAGGGTCTGAATCATTTCAATGGGTAGCAATAAGGAGTCGTATTACAGCAACCGCAATAAAAACAAATTTGCTCCTGCAATTATCTCATTGTCTATTCTCATCACACCCCAATAGCATTAAAGTTATGGATATTTTAATAGGATTCTCTACAGCTGCTGTCAGGAAAGTTTCTATTTGTTTAATTAGTGGATTTAATTGCTCACAGCTATAGAGAATATGAATTGTATCTGTTGGTCCTTGATCGCATCTGGGACACTTGTCATCCTCTATTTTCCCCCATCGATGTAGATTTTATATATTGTATAGTAATGCTGGGCTTTTACATTTTCTGCAAGTCAAGTCAAGTCAAGTCAGAGATATTTGTATTGCGCACATATCACATCCAAAGAGTCTCATGGCGCATGCAGACGGCTCGGATAGGGGAATGATAGATCTTAATTTGTAAAAAGCCATGTCTTCAGCTTTTTGCGAAAACAGCTGTGTTCCTGGACAATGCGAAGGTCATGAGGCATTTTGTTCCATGAGGAGGGGGCAAGAAACAAGAATGTGCGACCTCCATTTCTGGAGGTGCGTATCCTGAGAGGAGTTAGCAGAGACTCTGAACTGGATCGCAGTTCTCTTTGGGGCTGGTACCATGTTAACTTACGAGACCAATATTTTGGGCCGTTTCCGTACATCTGTTTATGGATTAAGCATAGTGTTTTAAACAGCATTCGTTTTTTTACCGGGAGCCAATGAAGGCTCTTTAGGCAGGGGGCCGATGGGGATCTGCGTGGCAGGTTGAGCACCAGCCGAGCTGCAATATTTTGCAGAACCTGGAGTCTATTTAGATGGTGCTCATTGATGGCTAATAAGAGGGCGTTCCCATAGTCCATTCTATTTATCATAAGACCCTGGACTAAGGGTTTCCGGGCCTCCACTGGAATCCACTTAAAAACCTTTCTGAGGCTACGCATGAGTCCAAAGCAGGTCCCTACAATATGCTTTATTTGGTTTCTCATACATAGCTTATTGTCCAAGTAAAAACCCAGGTTCCGCACTGATTCTTTGGGCATAGGACAATTGCCCAGATTAGTTGGCCACCAGTCATGTGTCCAGTGTTCTGCTGCCTTACCAAAGAGCATTATTTCCGATTTGCTACCATTCAGCTGTAAATGGTTAGTATTCATCCATTTATCAACCTCGGTCATACAGTTTTTGAAGCGCTGTCTTGTCTCATTGGGATCCGAATCCAGAGTGATCAAGATCTGTGTGTCCGCATAAGACAAGACATCAAATCCAAAGCTTCTGATCACTCTGGCCAGGGGTGTCATATAGACATTAAAAAGTGTAGGGCTTAAGATGGAGCCCTGAGGGACACCCATCTTAACAGGTCTTTTACCTGCTATATTTTTCCCAATTTGGACTTCAGTGGTATGATCAGATAAATAGCTGGTGAGCCATTTCAGGGCGCTGCCTCTGACACCAATCTCCCATAGCCGATGGATTAGAATGCGATGGGAGATGGTGTCAAATGCAGCGGACAGATCGAGTAGGACAAGGATAGAAGATTGATGTTTGTCCAGTGTTAATCTAATATTATCAACAACCTCGACCAATGCTGTCTCCGTACTGTGTGATGGCCAAAAACCTGATTGAGACGGGTCTAAAAGTCCTTGTTTTTCCAGATGGCTCACAAGCTGTTTCTAGACAAATGATTCAAGTATTTTTCCAAAATACGGGAGTAATGAAATAGGTCGATAGTTTGAGAGAATATTAGGGTCGGCCAGGGGTTTCTTTAGTATTGGTCTAATTCTGGCTTCTTTCCAAGCTATGGGGAAGTCTGCTTCCACAAGAGATTTGTTAAGGAGATCAGTCAGACATTCCACCAAGACCGGGGCAAGTATGGCGAATAGTTTAGGTGATATATGGTCAGTGGGGGCCCCAGGCTTTATTTTCAGCCCAACTGACATGGTCATTTCACTGTCAAATTTTACAAACTCGCTCAAGATATGAGAGGGATCACATAGCGGGATTGTCCGAACATCAGACTGCATTATAGTTTGGAGCGGAGGAAATGAGGTGTGTATTGCGATTATTTTATCCTCAAAGAATGCTGAGAGGGCTTCAGTCCACTCTAAGGAGCTGGGTGCTGATAGCGGATTGCGAGAGATGGTGAATTCTTTTAGGATTTGATACATCTCTTTAGCGGAATTTTCTGCTTTAGTTTTCCGCTCCGCCAGAAATGTCCATTTTGCTGACCTGATATCGCGCATATAGCCAGTGTGCAGTAATTTGTATGCATTACGGTCTACCAGCTCTTTGCTATTGCGCCATTTTTTCTCTGCAGCTCTCACTAAGGATTTAGTGGTTTTTAGTTGTTCCGTAAACCATTGGGCATTTCTGATCTTATGTTTAACATTACTCCAGGGAGCGATTTTATCCAATGTAGACTCAATGGCTTTATCAAAATGATGTGCTGCTCTACTAGCGCTCATAGAAAGAATTATCGGATCAAAGTGGAAATGTTTAGAGAAAGAAGATAGGGTAATTTTTTTTCAACGGTCTGCGTAATGCCAATTCATTTTCAGGGACCACTTTGGAAGACATAATAGGAATCGTAAATTTCACCAGATAGTGATCTGTCCAAAGTAAGGGAATGGGATGGTCTACCGCAATATCAGTGGAGTTTGAAAAGAGAAGGTCAAGAGTGTGACCGGCCTGATGGGTAGGGCCAGAGATCATCTGGGCAAGATCTAAGGTGTTCATAGTGGAAATTAGTTTTCCGGTATCCTCATTCAACTGAACGTCCGCGTGGTAGTTAAAATCCCCTATCAGGATACATTTCTCAGAGGTCAGGACGTGAGGAGCGATGATCTCAAGTAATTCGTTTGCAAACTCTCCCTTGGCGCCTGGAGGGCGCTAACGTAAGGCTCCCTTCCAGGTGCCATTTAAAGGACCTTTAATCTTGAACATAATCATTTTGGTGCGTTTAAAAACAAGGTTTTCCACACAATACTTATGTTTTGGTTAATTGCTATTAGTAGTCCGCCACCCCTGGAATCATTCCTATCCAGTATTGTGATATTATACTCAGGAGGAAAGGCGACATGTAGATCGGGGGTAGCATTTTCATGTAGCCAGGTCTCAGAGATGAAGCAGACATCAGGAGCTTCAGAATTAAGCAGGCTCCAAATTTCTAGTGCATGTTTGCAGATTGACCACGCATTAAAATAGATGGCAGTAATATCTTTATTACTAGCCGAATTGGGGGGTGCAGACGTCACAATCCGATCGGGAGGGGGAGTTAGACAGGAAATTTCGGGAAACATGCCAATTTCAGCTACCAGGGCCTCAGAAGGGTTGGCTTGCGGTTTATTGAAGACATGTAAATCATTTTTAGAGTATGTGAGTCTAGCCATAATAAGTAGGATCGTAATAGTTACCAAATAAGAAAGATACATAGGTGCTGGTGTCTGGTGGCGGTCGTGCGCGGACGGGCGCGTCCGCGCCCTACTCCCACTTAAATAGGAGAGGGTCTAAACACAGGCTAGAACGCAAGCTGCTGCTTCCAGTAGTGCGACCGGAAATGGAATTTTGCCTGGACCGACCCTCCGTGCAATCGGCACAAGCCGCGACGGACCGGGGTCGCAGGCGGTTGGCAGGAGAGTACAATGCAGGCACAACAAGGTACGACACTGAGATATTAAAATAGTGTGCAAATAGGCAAGAAACGAATTTAAAAACAATTGTGTCCCTTAATTCTGCCGTTACTAAGATAGGTGCAATAATCTGGTCCAATAGCGAACACCAGCAGTAAAACCCTTCAGTCAGGGCGCCGCTGCCAGAAATATCTCACTAGATAAATTCAGAGAACGACATACATCAGTATCGCAGTCTCCAGTTTTCATAACCCCTTTAGCTTCTACTGCTTCCAAATCATCTGGAAGTGTACTCATTAAAATTTTAGATATATTCTTTATTCTAGTCTGAGACTGATAGATTGTTTCTATTAAGGAAATCCTTTGCAGGGAAAATCCCTTCTCCTTCATTTTATTCAGATAACTCGTAACCTGCCTATATTTAAATAATGATCCATCGGATATGCCGTATCTATGCTGGAGCTCCGAAAATAGCAATCTTTGTTCAGCCAAATATAGATCCCCCACCCTCAGAATTCCCTTCTCCTCCCACTGCCTAGCCAAACTATCATAGATCGATAAGGGAAAGAGGGAAGATCGCCACAATGGAGTATACTGTTATATATAGGAATATTTACGAGGGCCACCATCCTTTTCTAAATTTTCCAGATTGCTATCATTATCTTAAATGTAGTTTTTTTATAATAACTTGGCTCAATTTGCCATAGAAGTACCCCCTGGGCATTAATTCCTATGCTCGTATATTGAGGGAAGATCGCCAACTATATTATGTTGTCTGCCTCCTGTGCCTGGCAAAATTACAAAAGCCATTTGCTGTAGAAAGCATGCATAGTAATAGTACCTAATATTCGGGCGGACCATCCTCCTTGCTCCTGTGGTAGTGTTAAAAACTTAAAGGATCGCCGGATTTTAGAGTATTTCCAGGCAAAACTACTAAAGGTGCTGTCTATTTTCTTTAAAAGCTGATCTTTGATTGCTACTGGTATAGATCTGAACAAGCATAACATTTTCGGAAACATAACCATTTTTAAAATATTAGAGCACCCTATAAGTGACAGGTGAAGTCTATTTAATCGGCAAAGATCTATACTAATCTTATTAAGTACTGGTGTCATGTTTATTTTCCAGATGACATCTATATCCCTGGTGATCTTGATACCTAAATAAGTTACCTCAGTTGACCTTCGAGGATCACTACACCCAGTGTTGGTATTACATAAAATCTGAGTTTTCCCTGTATTTAACAGGTACCCTGATTTTTGGCCGTATTCCTCGGCTAATTTCTGAATTTACACAATTGCTTTCTCTGGGTCCCCTTTTACTATAGCCTAATCATCAGCATAGGCCAATATTTTTGTCTCATGGCCATTGCATTGTACTGGAGTAATAGTCTGATCTTGGAGAATTTGCTCTATAAAGATGTCGATATACAAAGCAAATAATATTGGTGAACAGGGACACCCCTGTCTCGTCCCCCTTGCAATCCCTATAGACATTGATTCTTCCCCCATAATATTTAATCTTGCATATGGCTGATAATACATTGCTTGTATGGCTGTTAAAATACCGGGTCCAAAGCCCCTCTGTACCATCATTGTCCATAAATACTGCCACGTCACATGATCAAACGCTTTCTCAGCGTCCAGGAGGATCATATCCATCTTCTCACCAGTTGTCTCAGTGATATCTAATAGAGCTATCCCACGTCTAATATGGTCTGTTGTGTCTCTCGTTGGTATTAACCCGTGCTGCAAAGGGTAGACAAGATGAGCTATGATCCTCCCTAACCTGGTGGCTAGAATTTTTTAATATAATTTTGTGTCAGCATTCATAAGAGATATGGGTCTGCATGAAGCGGGGTTATCAGCAGGCTTCCCCTTTTTTAGAAAAAATACAATATCTGCCCTTTGCCAAGATTCAGGCAGGGTCCCACTATATTGTACCCCTAAGAACAGATCTAACAGTATAGGGATTCTTTTTTTTTGGATTGCCTTGTATAGCTCCAGTGGGATCCTATCTGGGCCTGCCGTTTTCCCTATAGCCATAGTTTGAAGGGCGGAGAGCACCTCTATTTCGGTTATTTCTCTATTCAGCTCTTCCTGCATTTCTTCGCTGAGCCTGCGTTGGTTACCAAAGATGTGCTCAGTATCATTAGCCGGCATAGGATCAGTGTTACCCTGCTGATATAAATCTTGATAACATTTCTCAAAGGTTTTAATAATATCCTTTTTTGCGGTATATACTACTCCATCACATCCCTTAATTTCTGTTATGTTATTTCTGGCTATTTTCTGCTTAGTCCGTAGAGCGAGAACCTTACCAATGGCTCTACCATATTTATATCCTTTGGACTTGTGTGCTTGATAAATGGCGGCCCCCTTCATAGTATAATAATTATTTATTTCAGCTTTAATAATCACTATGTTCTGGCGTACTATAGTTTCTTCACTCTCTTGATTTCGTCTAACTGCCTCTGTATATTCTTTTTCCAACTCTCCCAATTTGATTATCAGCCTATTAATTTCTCTCTTTTCTTGTTTCCTAGCTTTCCCTATGAAGCTGATTGTCTCTCCCCGAAGACCAGCTTTGAAACTATCCCAAACTACACTGCGTGAGGAACTATATTGATTAGCTTCATAGTATTCTATAGCCCATTTATTAATGTGTGCCAGATAGCTCTCTTTATGTAATAGTGATCTATCAAACGTCCGTTTCGTTTGTGAATGATCTAAGTTTGAGAGTATCAAACCCATGATGAAGGGATTGTGGTCTGAGAACAATTTGGGCAGTTTCTTTATATCAACAGTTGGGATTAGACAAGATGACACCAGAAAGTAATCAAGCCTATAAAAGTTCTTGTGAGGATTTGAGTAATACGTATAGCCGGGATCTGCTGGATGTTTTGTCCCCCAGACATCCCGCAGGTCGTAGCTACTTTGTAAAGCAGAAAGTACATGGGGAACATGGGGCTTTCTCCCTTGATATCTCTGAGCACTACCACCCCCCTTTCATAGTGAATGTTCAAATCTCCACGGAATATAAATGGGCCGGGCCATGATGCTGCCTCGATTTCCAAGGTATTAAAAATTCGTGGATAGTCCTCATTTGACCCTTATACTGTACAGACAGTCAAACACATAGGGAGATGAGCAATGGCCCATCTTCCCAATTTATCTCCCAGTCGCGTATGGCTGGTCCAAAATGGGTTTTCATATGGATCATAGTCCCTCTAACAGTTGAGGTTTGAGTAGAGCATGCCAGAAGATTATATCCTTTTATAGCAAGCATATCCCGGCTCCCGAAAGGGATATGCGTTTCTTGCTGGCATATTATGTCAGCATTAAAGCTTCTTAATATTTCTGCAACTCTAGTACGTTTTTGCCTATCATTAAGGCCGCCTAAATTCACCGAACAAATAGTAATTTTAGCCATTTAATCTGTTAAATTTCCTCTGCCTTGATCGCCCTTGCCTCCTGATGATTATTATTTTAAGTTCCTCTTCTCTTGCATCCTCTCCATTAAGTTTTACCCCCCTTTTTCCATGACCCTTCTCCCCTGCACCCATTCCACCACCCTCTTTCCCACCCTTTCCCCTCCCTTCCTTCACCCACCCTACAACCGTGCCCTTACATTCCCCTTGACTCCCTCCCCCCACCCTTCCCATATAGAAAAACATTCAGTCTGCTGTGATGGTTGCTGCCCTCTGACTCAAAAAATGTTTTTTGTTTTTTTTAGCTAGCAGACAGTTAAGACAGATAAAGATTCAAAAGTTTAAAGTATATACTGTAAAAACCCAAGCCTTATAGCACTATATTCACAATGGCTTAAGAATTAAGAAACAGGAAAAGAGGAAAGCAAATAGAAATAAATAAGTAAATAAATGTGCTCGAGCAGCCTAGAATAAGCTAGAGCTTAATCCTGACATCAATCAGTCTATGAGTTTGAGTCCCATTTCTCCAGACATTCTTGCACTTTGATTTCTGAAGTGAAAAAGCGAATATGATCTCCATTGATTATTTTTAGATGGGCAGGATGCAGCAGATATGCCTGCCCCCGTGATCTTGCACTGGTTTTATCATTTGTCGAAGGCGCCATCATCTTTCTACAGTAAAAAGGCAGTAGTCCGGTTGAACAAAAGAAGAATAGTCCCCGCCACTGCGTTTTGTTGTAGGTTTCGCTTTATCATAGATCGCCTGGCGAAGCAAAAAGTTGCCAAAGTGGATAAGTATAGCACGAGGTTTGGTATCGGGCTTTGGAGGTAGCTTAAGATTGAAGGGGACACCGTGGGCTCTTTGAATTTCCAATTCCCAGTTCCACCCCTCAAGCTCTGGGAATGCCTTGGGCAGAATATCAACCATATACTTCCGAGTGTCTGCTCATTCCTTTCCCTCCGGAACACCTAAAACTCGTAGATTATTCCGGCGCTGCCTGTTTTCATAATCCTTGAGCTTCCATTGTATGTCAATCAGCTGTGCATCATGTGCTATGATGTTCGTGCTTGTGGTGGCTACACCACTTTCTAGCGCTTCAGTTCGGGCTTCAAAAGCTGTGAGTCGTTCATTAAGAACAACCCATTATTATTATTATTATTATTATTATTATTATAATTACATTTATTAAGCGCGCAGCTACCCGAAGGTTTCCCGGCGCTTACCCATGATATTGCAACTTTTCGGACTGCCCCTTGGATTTTGCGCATTGTTGTCTGCGCACGTTTACTGTCTTGGCGCGTTTCTTCATGGTGAGACAGTATGCATTGAATACCAGTATCCAAAGTTGGAGGTGTAGTAGTGGGTATATTCTCCGATGATGGTATGCTTGTGTTGAGTAAATCTGCTCCCAAATAATCCCATCTCAGTATTTTTTTCTGGACTGGGGTGGGTTACCCTTCTTGCCGTTTTGCACATTGTGGCAGTCATATCTTTTTTCCCTGTGTCTGAGTTCTCCTCACTAGAGTCCTCCTGCGTCTCAGAGGCTGAGCCGGATACCGACCAGATGCCATCAGAAAGTGTTGCTCACTGTGGTTGGAAGATGTAGCAGAATTATTAGTCATGGCCATAGCGCCTCCTAAGATGTTTGTAGGAGTAAAGAACCCTTGTTTAGCCTGACTTTCTGAAGGTCCTTGGACTGATATTGCATCCCCATTACTGAGAGTTTGTGTCTCTGGCTGCAGGCAGGAGGGGGTAGTTAACGGAGTGGGAGGTTGAGTGTGTTGAATAGGCTGGTTTGATTCACATGTTGTCAGCTTCTGATCTCAATCTCGAAATTTCGTCTGCAGCTGACAGATTTAACCCATCCACTACCCTAGCTGCATCTCCTTTGTCCATATCCCCCCCCCCCCTGGTACTGCTCACCTGCTAAGTCTTCTTGCTGATGTTTGGTCACCGGAGTCGCACGCAGCATTTCCAGCACCGTAGGATCGGCCGCCAGCTGTATTCCAGTCCGGTTCTTCTTTTCATCCGGTTTAGCCTGAGTACTTGCAGTTATAGAGGTTTGTTTCTTGGATCCCAGTTTTGGGCGGGAGTCAGCAGCTGTAGTCATCTTGGGGGACAAGCGAGCGCCCATTCCTGAATGCGTCTTCTCCTTCACCCCCGTCCCGACAGGAATCTTTGGGGCCATGACTGCACAGCACCACCGACGAAAGTCAAAACACTGCGAGCAGTGATCCTTCTCGGTCCTGCCGGACGCTGAGACAGCCAAGCAAGCTGAAAGAGCCTTCACCAGCTCCGCGCGGCAAAGCACTACTCCACAGAGGGTGGGGCCAGGGCAGAGCTCGAGGTACGGGAACACAGTATCCACTGTATCCATTTCTGTTCACCCGTTACTTTGTTTCTTATTGTTCAATACTCCAGACTTTTTCCTCCTCCCCTCGCAGGCTGGTATATTCCTTAATGCTACAGGTAGCTTGTGTTTTACTTTCATTCGTCTTTACTGACGCATTTCTGCCTCAATCATCCGTGGTCAGAGAGCAGCAAACTGACGCCATCTTGCCCCTCCTTATTCCCGAGACCTATGAATATTGAACGAAGTAGTAGCAGCAAAATCCAGGAGCTTGAGCAAAAAAGATTGAAAAATGGCGGTTGGAAACACTTCTGACTCCAGAGAAGAGATGCGTGAGCACGAAGATTTGAGGGACTCTGCTCGCTGTTCCACAATGAGCCCTTGTGACTCCAAAGAAGACCATTTATTGTTTTAAAATTGTAATGTTTTATTGGTTTCCTCTATGAAGGGTTTTAGTGCTCGAATCTCTTCAAGAAAAACATCCATAGCAGATGGGGAGGATTTTTCTGGAGAAGGAGGGTGTTTTTAGAGTCTTTTGGTAGAGATTGCAGGTAATTTACTATAAACTGCGCTTTTGGTATGGTGCCTGAAGAAATATCAGGTTATTGAGAAATGAGGTCCTCCATTTCAGTGCCATTAGGATTTGAGTCGTAATCTGAACACGTAGATGATTCAAAATCAAGCAGCTAGAATCCTCCATCTTCAGGATAGATGATGTTATATTAGCTCACTGTTAAAATAGCTTCCAGTGGAACAGAGCGCTATGTTTAAAACTGGCTGCATTCTCTTTAGAGCCATTAAGGAAACAGGGCCTAATTTTATCTCTTCATGTATCAGTAAGTACTTTCCCCTGCGTACCTTGAGTTCAATGCACCTGAATCTTTTGGTGGTTCCCAGATTCAAATGCATCAGCAGGACTCGGTTCTCCTTTCTGGGTCCGAGGCTCTGGAACTCTCTACCCATCTCACTGAGACTTGAGATGGTTACATGCGGTTCAGAAAACAGTTCAAAACATGGCTGTTTACAGTGGCTTAAACTAGTGGCTCCCTTGCCGGTTAAGTCTTTGCTCGGTTCCTCAGCGCCAAGAAACCTGTTGGTGTACGTGCGCTTAAACAAATACCCAAGTAACATAACATAACATAACTTTAGAAGATGCAGCATGCTTAAGGTTCCTCAGCCTCCCCATAAAAAGTGCAATGAAATTCAGTGATTGACCTTAAACTCTTGTGATCAATAAATGAAATCCATAAATAATTAACTGCAAATTAATTAATACTAGCTGCAGTCTGCAAAATCCAGAAAGACTCCTTCAATAATGTGAAATATGAAACCAAAAGCCAGAAGCCAGGAAAAACCACCATGAAGAGATGAAATGTCACCTCACAAAAGAAAAATAGGCAGGGGTGAAAATGGTGGCTGCTTTGTACAAAAGTAAAGAAAAACGATTCCCAGAGATGTCAGGAAAGTCAGAGAAAAAGCAACATTGTTCCATAGCAGGAAGAAAACATTTGTTGTGTAAAAATAAAGGCTCCAATAATAGTTTAGGGAGCTCCATCATTCAAAAGAGGAAAGACCAAAATGGAACATGGAAAACGGCCCTCTTACTTTAAGGAACATAACGACAATGAGTTCACCATGAAAAAGGCACCAACCATGGTATCTTTGGCCACAAGAAGGATGTGGCTACCAACTGGGACCAATAATGCAGCTCAATTCAGAGTGGGGCAAAACTGCAACAAATATCGGCAAATGCACATTTCCTGAATCGTTCTGCATGAAATCTCTTCAGCGCGAAAACAAAATGGCGGCCGCTTAAATAACGGAGACGCTCCGCATCGTGGTAATGAAAGAGATGTTGCTTAGGGGACACCATGAAGGGTAAAGGTTGCCTCATTCCATGCTTCTTTGCTTCATGAGGTCAGACCTTCATTTTGGTATCCGAATGAAAGCTGGTTGCCGTGCCAGGTCCGCGGTTATCAACGCCCTCCCCGGAGAGTCAGGGACCAGCCGCCATCTTCTCTGGGCGTTAGTCACGCCCCCTTACTCATGTATTCTGATATGTGTTATCCGTCTGAAGATGCTACGTTTAAAACACAAGTATACATCTATTTGTATGCTTCTTTTATATAGGAGGCACTAGCAAAAGGTACAGACACATGCATGCATGGTTTCAGGAACATGGTAAGACTTACAGCAGAGACATGGGAAAGGTTGCTGCTTTGCTCTTAGCTGTGCTCAATACCTATTTACTAGTAGAATGGTAAAGCAGCAGCACCAGAAATGTAATGTTTAAGATATGTTGGGTGAAGAAATAGTGATTATGGTACTTTGTAAGAGTCTCTGGAAAAGTTCACTTGAAGTGTGCTGGTTAAATCTGGGTCTCTCTTTGAATTATGAAGTGCAGTCTGTCAAGTTTTAAGTTCTTCATGATCTTCTGATTGAGGTATGTATCTTCTTGCATACGTATTGTGATATGTCTTATGTATCTGAACATGCTAGACACATAAAGCACAGGTATACATCTATTTGTATATTTCTTTGATATATATGCTACTAACAAAAGGTACAGACATTTGCATGCATGCTTTCAGGAAGACAGTGAGACTTACAGCAGAAACATGTGAAGGATTGCTGCTTTAAATTTGGCTAGGCCCAACACCCTATATAGTCATAGAATGGTGAAGCAGCAGCACAAAAGTGAGGTTTAAGGCATGTTAGGAGATAGTTTCGTAATTATGCTACTTTGTATGAGTCTGTGGAAAGCTACACTTCAAATATACCTCATAATTGACATTTTTTGCTTCAAATCTGAAGTGCAGTCTGTCAGGTTTTAAGGTCTGCATGGTGTTGTGACTAAGGTATGTCTCCACTTGCACATGTATTCTGATAGGTATTATGCATCTGAAAATGCTAGACGTATAAAACACATGTACACATCTATTTGGATACTTCTTTTATATATAATGGGGCTAGCAAAAGGTAAAGACATATGCATGCATGCTTTCAGGAATATGGAGAGACTTACAACTGAGACATGTGAAGGGTTGCTGCTTTATATTTGGCTAGGCCAAACACCATAAGTAGTCACAGAATGGTGAAGCTCAAGCACAAAAGTGAGGTTTAAGACATGTTAGAAAACAGTTTATTGATTAGGCTAGTTTGAATGAGTGTGTTGAAAGGTACACTTCAAGTATATCACATAAATGTAGTTGTCTGTTTCAAATATGAAGTACAGTCTCTCAAGTTTTATGGTCTCCATGGGGTTCAGACTGAAGTATATCTCTGTTTACACATATATTCTGATATGTATTTTCCATCTGAAGATGCTAGATATGTAAAACACAGGTATACATCCATTTCCATGCTTCTTTTATATATGGTGTCACTAGCAAAAGGTACAGATACATACTTGTAAACCTTTAGAAAAATTGGGACACTTACAGCAGAAACATGTGAAGGGTTGCTGCTTTAGCTGTGCTTAATACCTGAGTAGTAGTAGAATAGTGAAGCAGCAGCAGTAGAAAAGTGATGTTTAAAATAAGTTGGTGAGAAATTAGTGATTATGGAACTTTGTAAGAGTCTGTGGAAAAGTTCACTTGCAATATACCACATAAATCTAGATGTATGTTTCAAATGTGAAGTGCAGTCTTTCAAGTTATAAAGCATTTACAGTCTTGTGACTGAGGTATATCTCAACTTGGACATGCATTTTGATACGTGTCATGCATGTGAAGTTGATAGACATATAAGACACAGGTATACATCTATCTCTATATTACTATTATAGATGAAGTTGCAATCAAAAGGTACAGACATATGTGTACATCGCTTCAGGAATATTGTCAAACTTACAGCTGAGACAGGTGATGGGTGTGCCTGAGTGATTGCACCACTCCGCGTTCTGCCTGGGTGATTGAATGAGTGCATAGGTAGTGGCTGGATAAATGAGGGGGAGGACAGATAGTGACTGGCTAATTGCATGAGTGCAGAGGCAAAGCTTGAGTGCATGGATAAGTGGCTGCATAGTGCCTGAATGCATAGATGGGTGCATGAGTAGTGCCTAGGTGAATGAATGAGTGCATCAGTAGGGACTGGTGGATGCATGAGTGCAAGCGTAGTCCCTGGGTAATTGGAAGAGAGGATGGATTGTGACTGGCTGTTTGCATGAATGCATACCTACTGCCTGGGTGATTTTATGAGTGCATGGGTAAATGGAATGAGTGTGGGAGTAGTGACTGGGTGCATGGATGAGTGCCTAGATAGTGCCTGAGTGACTGCGTGAGTGCAGGGGTAGTGCCTGGGTGATTGGAGGAGTTCATGGGTACTGCCTGAGTGATTGAAGGAGTGCATGGGTAATGCCTGGGTGTTTGCATGAGTGCAGGGGTAACGTCTGGGTGATTGGAGGAGTGCATGGGTAATGCTTGGGTACATGGAGGAGTGCATGGGTAGTGCCTGGGTGATTGGAGGAGTGCATGAGTAGTACTTGGGTGATTGCATGAATGCACAAGTAGAACCTGGATGATTGGAAGAAAGAATGGGTAGTGCTTGGGTAATTTCATGACTGTAGGAGAAGTGCATGTATGAGTGCAAGGGTAGTGCCTGAGTGATTGCATGAGTGCATGGTTCGTGCCTGGGTGATTGCATGAGTCCATAGGTAGTGCCTGGGTGATTTCATGACTGAGGGATAGTGCCTGGGTGATTGTAGGAGTGCAAGGGAAGTACCTGGGTGATTGGAGTAGTGCATAAGTAGTACCTGGGTTATTGCATGAGTACATAGGCAGTGGCTGGGTGATTGCATGAGTGCACAGGTAGTGCCTGGGTGATTTCATGACTGAGGGATAGTGCCTGGGTGATTGGAGGAGTGCATAAGTAGTACCTGGGTTATTGCATGAGTACATAGGAAGTGGCTGGGTGATTGCATGAGTGCAGGTGTAGTGCCTGGGTGACTGGAGGAGTGTATAGTTAGTGCCTGGGTGATTTATAAGTGCATGGGTAGTGGCTGGGTGATTGAAGGAGTGCATGGGTAATGCCTGGGTGATTGGAGGAGTACATGGATAATGCCTGAGTGCATGGACGAGAGCAAGGGTAGTGCCTGGTTTATTAAATGGTGCATAGGTAGTGGCTGGGTGATTTCATGAGAGCAGGGGTAGTGCATGGGTGTTTGGAGTAGTGCATAGGCAGTGCCTGGGTAATTTCATAAGTGCATGGGTAGTGGTTGAGTGATTGAAGGAGTGCATGGGTAATGCCTGGGTGCATGGAGGAGTACATGGGTAGTGCCTGGGTGATTGGAAGAGTGCATAAGAAGTACCTGGGTGATTGCATGAGTGCACAGGTAGTACCTGGATGATTGGAAGACAGCATGGGTAGTGCTTGGGTAATTTCATGAGTGTAGGAGAAGTGATTGAAGGAGTGCATGGGTAATGCCTGAGTGATTGAAGGAGTGCATGGGTAATTCCTGGGCGATTGCATGAGTGCAGGGATAATGTCTGTGCGATTGGAAGAGTGCATGGGTAATGCCTGGGTGCATGGGGGAGACCATGGGTAGTGCCTGGGTGATTGGAGGAGTGCTTAGAAAGTGCCTGGGTGATTTTACAAGTGCATGGGTAGTGGTTGGGTGATTGAAGGAGTGCATGGATAGTGCCTGGGTGATTGGAGGAGTACATGGATAATGCCTGAGTGCATGGAGGAGTGCAAGGGTAGTGCCTGGTTTATTAAATGGTGCATAGGTAGTGGCTGGGTGATTTCATGAGAGCAGTGGTAGTGCCTGGGTGTTTGGAGTAGTGCATAGGCAGTGCCTGGGTAATTTCATAAGTGCATGGGTAGTGGTTGAGTGATTGAAGGAGTGCATGGGTAATGCCTGGGTGCATGGAGGAGTACATGGGTAGTGCCTGGGTGATTGGAAGAGTGCATAAGAAGTACCTGGGTAATTGCATGAGTGCACAGGTAGTACCTGGATGATTGGAAGACAGCATGGGTAGTGCTTGGGTAACTTCATGAGTGTAGGAGAAGTGATTGAAGGAGTGCATGGGTAATGCCTGAGTGATTGAAGGAGTGCATGGGTAATTCCTGGGCGATTGCATGAGTGCAGGGATAATGTCTGTGCGATTGGAAGAGTGCATGGGTAATGCCTGGGTGCATGGGGGAGAGCATGGGTAGTGCCTGGGTGATTGGAGGAGTGCATAGAAAGTGCCTGGGTGATTTTACAAGTGCATGGGTAGTGATTGGGTGATTGAAGGAGTGCATGGATAGTGCCTGGGTGATTGGAGGAGTACAAGGGTAGTGCCTGGGTTATTGCATGAGTGCATGAGTAATGCCTGGGTGATTGCATGAGTGCAGGGGTAATGTCTGGGTGATTGGAGGAGTGCATGGGCAATGTCTGGGTGCATGAAGCAGTGCATGGGTAGTGCCTCAGTGCTTGGAGGAGTACATGGGTAGTGCCTTGGTGATTGGAGGAGTGCATGACTAGTACCTGGGGGATTGCATGTGTGCACGGGTAGTGCCTGGATGATTGGAAGTCTGCATGAGTAGTGCTTGAGTTATTGCATGAGTGCAGCAGAAGTGCCTGAGTGCATGTATGACTGCATGTGTAGTGTCTCGGTGATTGTATGAGAGGTGGTGTAGTGCCTGGGTGATTGGAGGAGTGCATAGGTAGTGCCTGGTTGATTTTATAAGTACATGGGAAGTGGCTGGGTGATTAGAAGAGAGGATGGATTGTGACTGGCTGTTTGCGTAAATGCATACGTACTGCCTGGGTGATTTTATGAGTGCATGGGTGAATGGAATGGTTGCTAGAGTAGTGACTGGGGGCATGGATGAGTGCATGGATAGTGCCTGAGTGACTGCATGAGTGCAGGCATAGTGTCTGGGTCATTGGAGGAGTTCATGGGTACTGCCCGAGTGATTGAAGGAGTGCATGGGTAATGCCTGGGTGATTGCATGAGTGAAAGTGTAATGTCTGGGTGATTGGACAAGTGCATGGGTAGTGCCTGGGTGCATGGACGAGTGCAGGGGTAATGTCTGGGTGATTGGACGAGTGCACAGGTAGTACCTGGGTGGATGTAGGAGTGCATGAGTTGTACCTGGGTGATGACCTGAGTTCACGGGTAGTGCCTGGATGATTTGAAGACTGCATGGTTAGTGCTTGGGTATTCCATGAGTGCATAGGTAGTGCCTGGGTGATTGCATGAGTGCAGGGGTAGTGCCCGAGTGATTGGAGCAGTGCATATGTAGTGCCTGGGTGCTTTTATAAGTGCATGGGTAGTGGCTGGGTGATTGGAGGAGTGCATGGATAGTGCCTGGGTAGTTGGAGGAGCGCCTGGGTTATTGCATGAGTGCATAGGTAGTGCCTGAGTGATTGCATGAGTGCAAGGGTAGTGCCTGGGTGATTGGAGGAGTGCAAGGGTAGTAGCTGGGTATTTCATTGGAGCATAGGTAGTGCCTGGGTGTTTGCCTGAGTGCAGGGGTAGTGCCTGGGTGATTGAAGGAGTGCATGGGTAGTGCCTAGGTGATTGCATGAGTGCAGGTATAGTGTCTGGGTTATTAAAGGAGTGCATGATTAGGGCCTTGTTGATTGCATGAGTGCAAGGGCAGTGCCTGGCTAATTGAAGGAGTGCGTACATAGTGCCTCAGTGCATGGATAAGTGTATTGGTAGTGCCTGGGTCATTGCAAACTTGCAGCTGAGACATGTGATGGATTGCTGCTTTATATTTGACTAGGCCCAACATCCTGAGTAGTCACAACATAGTGAACTTGCAGCACAAACGTGAGGTTTATGACATGGTGTACACTTTTGTACTATAGCTTCACCATTCTGTAACTACACAGGGTGTTAGTTCTACCCAAATATAAAGCATCAAACCTACATATGAGTCTGTTATAATTCTCACCATATTCCTGAAAGCATGTATGCATGTGTCCGTACCTTTTACTAGTACTACCATATAAAAAAATATACAAATAGAGATATACCTATATTTTATACGTCTAGCATCTTCAGATGCATAACTCATATGAAAATACATATGCAGGTAGAGACATACTCCAATCACAAGACCATGCAGACCTTAAAACTTGAGAAACTGCACTTCACATTTCAAACAAACACCTAAATTTATGCGTCATGCTTTAAATGTACCCTTTCACACACTCATACAAACTACCCTAATCACTAATCTGTTTTCTAACATGTCTTAAACCTCACTTTTGTGCTGCAGCTTCACCATTCTGCAACTTCTTCGGGTGTTGGGCCTAGCCAAATATAAAACAGCAGTCTATTACATAACTCAGCTGTAAGTCTCACCATATTCGTGAAAGCATGCATGCATATGTCTCTACCTTTTGAAATAATCATCCATACTAATATAATAAAGAGAGAGCCCAAACCTTTGAGGCGGGTAATCTCAGGAACCACAGCACCAATCACACCACCCAATACAGCGTTGGAAAGGGCAGTTGCAGCAGAAGGACATGGGCTATTCAGACGCCAACCATATACATTTAAAAGGTAAAAGAACTGTGCCATCAAAGTAGTCCCTTGTGGGCGTGTCTGCGTTGTGCTGTGGGCGTGTGCTGGGGGCGTGACAAACGCTGGGGGCGTGTGGTATGTTCCGCCCTTCATGCCATGTCTCATATTGTGTGCTAATCCAACCCTGCTCCCTTTAAATACCCTTGCACTCCATAATCATAACCCACCCTTACTCCATAAAATACCCCAACACCCTTAAACACTAACCCATCTTTCCCCTATAAATATACCCTGTACCCCAAAACCCAAACCTATCCCTGAACCCTAAAAATACCCCTGTACCCCAAAACCCAAACCTAGCCCTGAACCCTATAAATATCCATGTACCTCAATCCCCAAACCTACCCCTGAACCCTAAAAATACCCCTGTACCCCAAAACCCAAACCTAGCCCTGAACCCTAAAAATAGCCCTGTACCCCAAAACCCAAACCAACCCCTGAACCCTAAAACTACCCCTGTACCCCAAAACCCATACCTATCCCTAAAACCTAAAACTACCCCTGTACCCCATAACCCAAAACTAGATCTGAACCCTTAAAATACCCAAACACCCCAAAACATATACCTCAGTACCCCAAAACATATACCCCTATACCCATACTTACCTTATCCAAACATTTAAAAAAAACATGCTTTTACCATTCATGCATTTACAACAAATTTCGTTGTAAATGTATGCATGGTAAAAGCATATAAAATGTAATGCCATGCTTTATAATGGCATTGCGGAGTCATGGTACTTTCATAATGAAAGCATGCAGAGTGATGGTATGCGGAAAGAAAGTTGCGGAATAATGGGTGTTCACCCTCCCCCGGTAAGTACATTGGTGGCACGGCGGCCCACATCTCCAGCAACATACTCATATTTTTTCACCACCCATTTGAAAAATGCACAGGTCTCTCTCATTGATGGCCAGCACCGACATACACTTTTAGACACACCTCCCACCACAAGTTCTAGAATTGAGAACTTTAGAGCTGGGGAGCTACGTTCGAATCTCGGCACCAGCTCAACATCCGGTGATTCCAGGCAAATCGCTTTGTCTCCCCTTTGCCTACCACAAATGAATGTGTTCTTCTGTAATGTAAATTGTGCTCATGCCATGTTGTCGAGTTTGCGCTATATAATATTGCAAGGAAAAATAAAGTAGGGAAACTCGAGTTCACACACTACTGAACGCGCACTCTTAAGTGCATCAGCAGTGCACTGTGAATCGGAGCGTTTCAAAGGCCTGTCACAGATAAGAAATGCTATCTAAACGAAATCCTACAAAACAATATACTACTGGCCGGCAGCAATTCATACCCGGACAACGTCGGGACAGGCTGCTAGTCATATATAAAAGAAATAAACAAAAATATGTATACCTGTATTTTATACACCTAGCATCTTCAGATGCATAGCACATCTGAGAACAGATGTGCAAGTACAGATATGCATCAATCACAAGACCATGCAAACCTTAAACTTAAAACTTGACAGACTGCACTTTACATTTGAACAAGACAAGAACATATCTGCGGTGTACTTCAACTGAACATTTCCCCGGACTCATAGAAAGTAGCCTAATCACTAATCCCTCTGCCAACATGTCTTAAAATTCACTTTTGTGCTGCAGCTTCACTATTCTACGAATACTCAGAATGTTGGACCTAGCCAAATATAAAGCAGCAACCTATCACATGTCTCTGCCATAAATCTCACCATATTCCTAAAGGCATGCCTACTTGTATCTGTACCTATTTCCAAAAGCATAACTGATATCAGAATACATGTGCAAGTAGAGACATACCTCACTCACAAGACCATAAAGGCCTTAAAACTTGACAGACTACACTTAACATTTCAAACACACCCCTAGATTTATGCAGCATACTTCAAGTAAAGTTTTACACAGACTCTTATAAGGTACCATAATCACTTATTCCTCACCCAACATATCGTAAACACCACTTTTCTACTGCTGCTGCTTCACTATTCTACTACTACTACTCAAGTGTTGAGCATAGCCAAGAACAAAGCAGCAACCCTTCACATGTCTCTGCTGTAAGTCTCACCATATTCCTGAAAGCATGCAGGCATATGTCTGTACCTGTTGCTAACAGCATCATCTATAAAATAAATATACAGATAGATGTATACCTGTTTGTATACGCCTATCATCTATAGATGCATAACACGTACCATAATAGAGTCAGTCAGTCAATTATGATTTATTTCGACAACTGGTGTCATAAAAGCTATAAAAAAAGTAATACAAGTGATACATGATAAGATATCATACAGCAACATTCCAAAAATAATATATACAAACAATCGATCCAGGTACACCGCAGTGCCCTCAGTGTAAAATGTGGTTGCCGGGACCAGATGATAAAAAAAATTAATACACGTCATATCAATAAAAACATACATTTTGATACAATAAAATTAAATGTAGGGTACTACATGACAATTCTTCATGGTAAAAACCTTTATTATGGGCTCAGGTCACAACCCACAGCAGACCTTCTAAAAAAGTTCCTATCCTCCATGGGATGACAGCGCGGAGGTTTGAGAACAGAAAGTGCACGTGCATAACATGTGATTTGAGAGCTTAAATACGCAGCCTTACGGCTCTACAACAGTTACATATCGACATCATTCAGCAAAATTCATTACCGTTCCTGTAAGGGCTTCCATCTAATCTGTCATGCATGACCAAGAAACTTTGCCACACAACATGCAAAAAGGGTTCTGGAATCAGACTTAAGGATGTGCAGGGCAGCCCGAAAGTCCTGAGTGCCTAGTTGCCGGCAAATCAGTTTCAACCACTTGGCCCTCGGGATGTTATATGCCGTGCATGCATACATAAGGTGGCCAACACTTTCTGTCGGGCCCTCCATCATGGAAATCCCTTTGGTGTTTGATTGGATGGGTGCCTGTTAGAAATGGGGTTGCCAATTCTAAGGGGGGTAGCATGGAACAGAGCGGGCAGGCCAAACTCCTGAGGACATGTGTGAAGCATCCACGCAGTACCCACAGACAACACACCAGGCACACCACAAAAAGAGACACAACACCAGTTCTGGTTGGAAAAAGAGTAACTTTTGTATTAGGTCCAACCTGCAAAAGTAAAACACAGTAATTCCAGTAGGGCGCCAACGGGCGCCAGGGCAATGTCTACCAGGGGGATTATTTACAGGGGTAATCAGGAAAAGAATAAAAAGGTAAGTCCGTTAATTCCCAGGCCTGAAATAAAGACAAGCGTTAGCAATTGGCATGAAACATCAGCAATACCAATGTGAGGGAAAGAAACACTAGGCATCAGCCTTTGGGCAGGTCAGCATGAAGTAAAACATTAGGCGTGGCAACATATCATGCCTGAACTCATTAGGCCGGTAACACTGTGCAAATATAGATGACATCAACAGCATTAACAACAGGCAGTACACCTAAAATATCAAGTATAAATCACATGTACCATGGGGCATTAACTTAACGTCCGGCAGGGACCCCAACCTCCTGAGCAGGCTTTCGCTCCTACATTAACATGTGGGCATCAGGGCTTAAACATCCTGCATTCTGACAGGGGTCCCTCCTTCCTTGACGTACCCTTGGAGCACCCCTGTGGGCCTGCAGACAACAACCCTAGCCCGGGGCCTGTGGCATTAATGCATTTCCATCATAGCCCCCTTCCTAACATGTCAGGCATCCTACATAGGGTGGCCCTTAAATTAATAATGCCCCCAAACGCTGCCACTGCCCTCTGTCCAGCGGGGCAGTGGTGGGAAGGCCATCCTGTGGGCGGCGCGAGGGAGTCCCTCTTCTGGGGCTCCCTAAATACACGATGGTCCCTGTGAGCGGGCCCCGACCCTGTGCCCCGACACCCCCCAACCACCGGACAGCAGAGCCCCACTCACCGGGTTCCTTGCTTGGAGTCAGGCGTGGGGAACAAGCAGGGCCTCTCCAGCAGGCTACGTCCGGCTCTGTTCCTGTCGTGCGGAGCTCTCCTCTTACACCTGGGAGCCCCGCTAGTCACTGGCGGCACTTTCTCTGTCTGCGGGGCTTCGCCCGGGCCCCTCCCTCCTGGGACCCAGGGCTCAGACGCAGCCTCCGCGAGGCTGCGGGCATCTTCGGGGCTGTGGGGCCAGCAGGGCTAGCGCGGGGTAGGCTCCCGCCTGGCTCCTTGGTCCACCCGGGGCTCCCTCGTCACCACGGGAGCCCCGCACCGCTGCACTCGCCGGCGGCCTCCTCCCTCTTCCACGACGGGGCGGGACTTCTGGGGGTAGCGCCTTCTTCTTCTGGGTCGCCGCAAGCAGAGCGGCGGCCCACAGCGAATCCTTGGGTCACGGCGGTGATTCCGGACCGTGTCACCATTCGGCCATATGCGGGGGAGGGAACCTGCTTAGTTTCGCAGTGCCCGGGTCGCAGCGGTGACATCGGCGAGGTTTCCTCCTCTTCCGGGCCCCGGACCGCAGCGGTGAATCCAGGCGGTGAATATGCGGGTGGGCATCCGCTGAGGAGATTACGGCGCCAATGGGTAGGCTCCCGCGGTGGTTCAAATTAGCAGCAGGGTGTGGCCATCACGCATGAGGGTGGCATAACGCGGGGTAGGCTCCCGCTTCTTCTGGGCACAGCTCTCGCAGCACAGTTCGAGGCAGGATAGCGCCTATTGATGAAAGCGCTTTTCAGGCAGGGCCCAGTAAGCATGGGCGTAAAATCCGCTCCGCTCGCGGATGTTTCGGATTTTCGGCAAATTCGCAATCCGCGAACTCTCGCGAATTTGTCGAAAACCCGTGAATCCGCACGCGGCGGATTTTTTGCTTGGTTGCGGCGCGCGGCGTGGTGCGCGGCGTTCACTTTCCGTCATTAAGCGTTTGCCGAGTTGTTTTTCTCGATCATATTTTTCTAGTGCCGCGCCATTTTAGATCTTGCTGCGTGATCCCGCGGGAGTTTGGCGCCCGCGAATACGTAATCGCGGCTTGCCACCTTGCACAGCCCACCTCGCGAGAGTTCGCAATTGCGAACACGTAGTTGCGGCGGAAAGGAACAATCTCGCACTCGCGAAATAGAGATTTTGCAATTCTGCACAAGAAAACCACCAGCAAACAGGATAAACCTTCAGAAAATTATGGTTTTTATCAGAATCACTCCTCAGGTTGACATTTGCATGGCCTTTTTTTTTTGCAAGGAGTCCATTTTGGGGGGGGGGGGGAAGGAAGTGCCCCACAGTCTCCAACTTCCTGTTCCTGTCCAGCAGGCTCCTCCCAGTGCTTTGTCCATCTCCTGGTCACTTTCATTTGGATCTGGAGCTGGAAGGATTACTTTTTGTGGGTGCTGCTGGATATTTGGATTTGAGGCCTTTTTGACTGTCTTTGGATCACTTTTGGATTAGAAATCAACTTTCACAAGTAAGTTTGTTTGGGGCATTACAGTTGCTGCAAGTACAATTTTGGAACTTTTTCAGAGCATTAAATACATTATATTGTGGGTAGCCACAGGATCCAGTAGGACCAGGGTTGGTTAGGGGTGCATGATACAACTGTTTTGTTGAATTTAAACACCATTGAGGCCATGGATGGGCTGGGATTGTGCTGATTTTTGTCGTTTTTTTGGGCCTGCTGGTGTGGCCCTTTGCCCAGGGGTGGTGAGTGTTGCATGGGCCTAGTCTTTCTGTGGGGTGTCTTCTTGAATTTAAACATCATTGAGGCCATGGATGGGCTGGGATTGTGCTGATTTTATTGTTTTTTGTCGTTTTTTTGGGGCTGCTGGTGTGGCCTTTTGCCCAGGGGTGGTGGTGCATGGACTGAGTGTGCCTGTGGTGTGGTCTCACTCCCTTTGATGTAAACATCATGGATGGCATTGGATTGTGGTGATTTCTGGCTGGTTTTCTGTTTTTTGGGGGTGTACTGTTGATGTGGACTGGCCATGTGGGTGGTGGTGGTGGCCATCTTGAGTGCTGGCTGGTACAGGCAACATGTGCTTGGGGTGTAAGGGGCCATTTTGAAGAGAGGCAGTGTCTGAGGCCTGCACTTATTTTGCCTACTTTTCATCCATTATGCCCAGGGGTAGTGAGTGTTGCATGGGCCTAGTGTTTCTGAGGGGTGTCTTCTTGAATTTAAACACCATTGAGGCCATGGATGGGCTGGGATTGTGCTGATTTTATTGTTTTTTGTCGTTTTTTTGGGGCTGCTGGTGGGGCCCTTTGCCCAGGGGTGGTGACTTGCATGGGCCTAGTCTTTCTGTGGGGTGTCCTCTTGAATTTAAACACCATTGAGGCCATGGATGGGCTGGGATTGTGCTGTTTTTTGTTGTTTTTGTCGTTTTTTGGGGGCTGCTGGTGTGGCCTTTTGCCCAGGGGTAGTGGTGCATGGACTGAGTGTGCCTGTAGTGTGGTCTCACTCTCTTTAATGTAAACATCCTGGATGGCATTGGATTGTGGTGATTTTTGGCTGTTTTTCTGTTTTTTTGGGGTGTACTGTTGATGTGGACTGGCTTGGGGTGTAAGGGGCCATTTTGAAGAGAGGCAGTGTCTGAGGCCTGCACTTATTTTGCCTACTTTTCATCCATTATGCCCAGGGGTAGTGAGTGTTGCATGGGCCTAGTGTTTCTGAGGGGTGTCTTCTTGAATTTAAACACCATTGAGGCCATGGATGGGCTGGGATTGTGCTGATTTTATTGTTTTTTGTCGTTTTTTTGGGGCTGCTGGTGGGGCCTTTTGCCCAGGGGTAGTGGTGCATGGACTGAGTGTGCATGTAGTGTGGTCTCACTCTCTTTAATGTAAACATCCTGGATGGCATTGGATTGTGGTGATTTTTGGCTGTTTTTCTGTTTTTTTGGGGTGTACTGTTGATGTGGACTGGCTTGGGGTGTAAGGGGCCATTTTGAAGAGAGGCAGTGTCTGAGGCCTGCACTTATTTTGCCTACTTTTCATCCATTATGCCCAGGGGTAGTGAGTGTTGCATGGGCCTAGTCTTTCTGAGGGGTGTCTTCTTGAATTTAAACACCATTGAGGCCATGGATGGGCTGGGATTGTGCTGAATGTTGTGTTTTTGTCGTTTTTTTGGGGCTGCTGTTGGGGCCTTTTGCCAAGGGGTAGTGGTGCATGGACTGAGTGTGCCTGTGGTGTGGTCTCACTCTCTTTAATGTAAACATCATGGATGGCATTGGATTGTGGTGATTTCTGGCTGGTTTTCTGTTTTTTGGGGGTGTACTGTTGATGTGGACTGGCCATGTGGGTGGTGGTGGTGGCCATCTTGAGTGCTGGCTGGTACAGGCAACATGTGCTTGGGGTGTAAGGGGCCATTTTGAAGAGAGGCAGTGTCTGAGGCCTGCACTTATTTTGCCTACTTTTCATCCATTATGCCCAGGGGTAGTGAGTGTTGCATGGGCCTAGTCTTTCTGAGGGGTGTCTTCTTGAATTTAAACACCATTGAGGCCATGGATGGGCTGGGATTGTGCTGAATGTTGTGTTTTTGTCGTTTTTTTGGGGATGCTGTTGGGGCCTTTTGCCAAGGGGTAGTGGTGCATGGACTGAGTGTGCCTGTGGTGTGGTCTCACTCTCTTTAATGTAAACATCATGGATGGCATTGGATTGTGGTGATTTCTGGCTGGTTTTCTGTTTTTTGGGGGTGTACTGTTGATGTGGACTGGCCATGTGGGTGGTGGTGGTGGGCCATCTTGAGTGCTGGCTGGTACAGGCAACATGTGCTTGGGGTGTAAGGGGCCATTTTGAAGAGAGGCAGTGTCTGAGGCCTGCACTTATTTTGCCTACTTTTCATCCATTATGCCCAGGGGTAGTGAGTGTTGCATGGGCCTAGTGTTTCTGAGGGGTGTCTTCTTGAATTTAAACACCATTGAGGCCATGGATGGGCTGGGATTGTGCTGATTTTATTGTTTTTTGTCGTTTTTTTGGGGCTGCTGGTGGGGCCTTTTGCCCAGGGGTAGTGGTGCATGGACTGAGTGTGCATGTAGTGTGGTCTCACTCTCTTTAATGTAAACATCCTGGATGGCATTGGATTGTGGTGATTTTTGGCTGTTTTTCTGTTTTTTTGGGGTGTACTGTTGATGTGGACTGGCTTGGGGTGTAAGGGGCCATTTTGAAGAGAGGCAGTGTCTGAGGCCTGCACTTATTTTGCCTACTTTTCATCCATTATGCCCAGGGGTAGTGAGTGTTGCATGGGCCTAGTCTTTCTGAGGGGTGTCTTCTTGAATTTAAACACCATTGAGGCCATGGATGGGCTGGGATTGTGCTGAATGTTGTGTTTTTGTCGTTTTTTTGGGGCTGCTGTTGGGGCCTTTTGCCAAGGGGTAGTGGTGCATGGACTGAGTGTGCCTGTGGTGTGGTCTCACTCTCTTTAATGTAAACATCATGGATGGCATTGGATTGTGGTGATTTCTGGCTGGTTTTCTGTTTTTTGGGGGTGTACTGTTGATGTGGACTGGCCATGTGGGTGGTGGTGGTGGCCATCTTGAGTGCTGGCTGGTACAGGCAACATGTGCTTGGGGTGTAAGGGGCCATTTTGAAGAGAGGCAGTGTCTGAGGCCTGCACTTATTTTGCCTACTTTTCATCCATTATGCCCAGGGGTAGTGAGTGTTGCATGGGCCTAGTGTTTCTGAGGGGTGTCTTCTTGAATTTAAACACCATTGAGGCCATGGATGGGCTGGGATTGTGCTGATTTTATTGTTTTTTGTCGTTTTTTTTGGGGCTGCTGGTGGGGCCTTTTGCCCAGGGGTAGTGGTGCATGGACTGAGTGTGCATGTAGTGTGGTCTCACTCTCTTTAATGTAAACATCCTGGATGGCATTGGATTGTGGTGATTTTTGGCTGTTTTTCTGTTTTTTTGGGGTGTACTGTTGATGTGGACTGGCTTGGGGTGTAAGGGGCCATTTTGAAGAGAGGCAGTGTCTGAGGCCTGCACTTATTTTGCCTACTTTTCATCCATTATGCCCAGGGGTAGTGAGTGTTGCATACTTGCATGGCCCTAGTCTTTCTGTGGGGTGTCTTCAATGTAAACATCATGGATGGCATGGGATTGTGCTGATTTTTCTGTGTTTTGTCGATTTTTTGGGGTGTATAACTGAACTGATGTTCCTCTGTCTTCCATTGCTTTTAGGTGCACAAGACTCAAGAGAACCACCAGTGCCAGGAAGAAGTCCTGCAGCGGTGTGTGTGTGCAGCATAACGTCACGCGACGTCACGTCTGGACACAGACAACTCTGCAACTCGTGCAACTGCTGCCTGCTGTTCTGACCTGCTCTGAAGAAGATGGCCCCAAAAAAAGTTACCCGTAGCTCGTCTAGCAAGAAAGGTGCCAGTAAGGAGCAGAAGAAGCAAGTTACCAAGGAGACTGGTGTGCCGCCCGCCCCTTTTTTTGGGAGTAAAAAAAAAAGTATGCCTGCAGCAGCAGCGGGATCTGCTGGGGACCAAGCTGGCAGCAGCACCCCCGCTCCATTGGGCTCAGTGCCACCACCACCACCACGCCAACTTAAGTCCAAGCCCTTGAGTGCTGCAGAGGCAGCCAATCTACTTGTTCAATCACCATCGACCAGTGATGTTGGCTCATCGCAAGAAAGCAGCAGCAATGTCCCTCAATCAACACAGGTTGTTGTAGCTCATCTGACGAGTGTTGAACAACCACAGCCGCAACAACAATCACATGTGCAAGTACAAGCCCAAGTACATGTGGAAGGAGAGGCAGCGCAAGGAGATGCGCAAGCAGAGGTGCATGGAGGGTCACAAGTGCCCACAATAGTTGTTCCTCCCGAAGTAGGGGCACATCAGGAAATCGAAAATCAAGGCGAGGTATCATTTGAGGAAGCCACTCCTCCTGATGATCATTCATTGTCTTCCACACCCCTAGCAAGGAAGAGATCAAGGGTGGTGTCTACATCTTCTTCAAGCACACCTCCTTCTGATGATATGGATCAAACTTGGGAACCAGCACCACTGCCGTCTGACAGTGAGGCACACCGTGATCTGACAAAGGTAGTTAAGCGTAAAAGGAAGCTCGTCCAAAGTCTCAGAGTTATGGAGTGTGATGAGGCTCAACAAGAAGTGGCGGATACTGCTGCTGATGAAGACTCTGACAACGACGACCCAGTCATCATAAAGGTCACTGCAGCCCCAGCGGGCATGCAGCAAACAGACATTTTGACCCTAGCCCGAAGAGCTGCTGAGCGTGATGATGATGATGTTGTCGATGAGGAGGCAGTGGAAACACCACAATCATTGGAGTTAAGTAGTACACCAACTCGTCCCGCTTCCATATTTCTTTCTGGCAAGAAGGGACCTCCATCCACCTCGACCTTAATTAGTGGCGGTGAAAGTGCACAACGTAAAAAAGTTGGGCAATCCAGATCCTCCACTTCAACTGGCATTAGCTTCATGACCACCACCACCAGTATCGCCGCCTCCTCCAGGCCCCACAGACACTTCAAGTCCCCAGTTTGGGACTTCTTTACTGTTTGTCAAAAAAATCCAAAGTTTGCCATTTGTACCCTTTGTAAGCTTGCAGTTAGTCGTGGTAAGTCAGGTACCAACTATGGTACCGGAGGCCAGAGAGGTCATCTTAGGAGACAGCACACTGTCCAATGGTTTGCGCACCTAGATGCGATCAAGGAAGCCCGAATTCAAGAAAACGTTGATGTTGCATCTGATGATGACGAGGAGGAAGAAGACGTGTCAAACACTTCCCTTACACCCAGTACCCCTGTCAGCAGCACACCCAATGTGAGGCACACTAAGAGTGTTGGAGCGAGTGAGACACCAACGGACAAACGTTCACCAGCGAGCAAAATTGGGTCAACAAAGTCATTATCAGCCCGTAAATGCTTGGTCCAGGGCAACATTAGAACCATGTTTTCTTCAGACGTGCCATATGAACGCAACCACCCACTGACGCGTCTGTATAACACTAAGCTGGCTAAAATGCTAGCTGTGGACCTTCTCCCTTTTTCTTTTGTAGAAGCGGTAGGTTTTCTAGAATTAGTGGCAACGCTCTGCCCTAAATGGAAGGTTCCTAGCCGGTTCTATTTTGCCAGAGTTGCGGTTCCAGCACTACATGAAGATGTGCTGGAGGCGATTGGGGCAGCTTTGCAGAAGAGTGCTGTTCACACAATACATCTGACAATAGACATGTGGACCAGTGGCGCAGGCGCTGATTACATGTGCATCACTGCACACTGGGTCTCTTTTTCAGGTGTTAAAGCAAAGCTAAACGCAGGTGTTGACCCGGACCAAGTTTTCAAAGCTGCTCGGAAACATGCAACACTAGCCATGTTTGGCTTGGAGAAAAGTCACACATCCGAAAACATTTTGGACGAGTTTAACAAAAAGGTCTTGAAAATGCTATCCCCAAAAAAACGCCAGATTGGTTATGTTTCCACGGATAATGGCGCCAATGTAGTTAAGGCCATGTCGCTGGGTGGCTATTTCAGAGTGCCATGTTTGGCGCACTGTATCAACCTGGTAGTTCAAAAATTCTTGAGTGATAGAGACAGTGCGGCGTTCGCGGTAATGGCCACCTGCCGCAAAATGTGCAACCATTTCAGCCATTCTTTTAAGGCCCGGAAGCATCTGAGGAGGCTGCTACTTGAACGCCGAATGCCAGTGAAAGCACTCATCCAGGAGGTGGCAACACGTTGGAACTCAACCTTCTACATGCTTGAGCGTCTGTATGAGCAGTATACGGTACTCGATCACTATTTCTTAACAGAGGGTACATCTCAGAAGGAGGACCTGCGGATGGCTGCGGCGCAATGGGACATAGTTAAAAGCCTGACAGACATGCTTCGTCCTTTTGAGTTCTTCACGCGTGCAGTCAGCCAGGAGGACTGTAATTTGGGAAAAGCTATCCCATTGTTGTGCATGCTGGAGCACCAACTGATGGCGGTGTCTTCTGAGTTTGAAAAAGATGTAAAAAAAAAAGACCCTTTTATTTTGTCTGAGAAATTATTAGAGCGCCTACGTGGTGATGAACGTCTTCAAAAGATCAAGTCAGAACAGCATTACATTTGTGCTACTATTCTGGATCCACGCTACAAAAAGGCGCTGGCAGGCGAAGCATTCTTTCCTTTTACTGATGAAGATGTTCAAAAGTACAAACATTGGCTAGCCTGGTCAGCCAAGAGGTTTGAAAAAGAACGGCAGGTTATTGAAGGAGAAGGCAGTACATCAGCATCAGCAGGCCATCCCCAGTCACAAGAATCCACTTCTGCACCTGTGGCTGGGGCACAAGTGACCTCTCAGCCGTTAAAGACACCGGCAACTGGATCATCTGCACCACACACAACAGTAACAGTGGCTGCTGTCGAGGATTGGCTAAGTTTGCTTGGGTATGGTTCTCGAAAAAAAGTCACAGGCACAGCAAAAAGTAAGCAAAGTGGAGGAACCGCTGATGACCTTGAGTCGATGGTGCAGGACTATCTGAATGACTCAACAGAGGTCTTTCTTAATGATGAGCCATTGCAGTATTGGCATGGCAAAAAACAATTGTGGCCACAGCTCTCCAACCTGGCTATAAACTACTTGTCTTGCCCACTCGCAAGTCTGTCTTCTGAACGTGTTTTCAGTGCTGCTGGTGGCATTGTAACTCCCAAACGGAGCCGCCTCTCGCCCAAAAATGTGGAGAGGCTAACAATGATCAAGATGAATCAGCACCTCATACCACCAGATTACAAAGTACGAGAAAGCACGCCGCATGAAGACGAGGAGGACAGCAACGTAGATGAGGGAATTTGTTCTCTGTTCGGTGACGCTGACCTCATCCTGCCTGAATTCGCAGAGTATGATGACGAACTCTTATTCTTATTCCCTGACAGCGAGCCCTGAAAATGAGACAATGAATCAATAACTTTCTTTTTCGTCCTTATTCACTTTTATTCCTGTGTGTCTGTCTTTCTTTGTTTTGCACAGTTAATTTAATTCAAACTTTAATCACCTAACCACAAAAACAAGCCCATCAGCAGAACTGTCTTCACTTGTTTGCTTATTGATTTGAAGGTGCCGCAGTCTACATTCCTCAGGTTCACAAGTTCAGAAGAACATGCTCCTCTATCCTCCTCCTCCAGACTGCGATTTCCCTCAAAGCAGAGTGCTGGATTACGCCCAATGAAGAAAGACTCAGCACTTGTGGGGGTGTTCTACTTCTTTGCGGGTGAGTTGACGGCTTTGGGCCCATTGCTGTCAAGCTCTAATAATGGATAAAAGTGTTTTGGACCAAATATGAGGTGGAAATTTCTTGCCGTTTTTGCTGACTTGCTTGCCTTTGAGGTGCTCTTTGGCGGGGTTCCGGGTGTTTGTGGGTGAGTTTTGGGGTCTGGGAGCACTGCTGCGACAGTCTCATCTTGATTGCATTTGCTTTTCAGGAAATCCGTGGTGGGAAACAGGAGTTATGTTGATTGGTGACCTCGCTGCACAGCGCGTTTGGACGGAAGGCCGAGAGATATTGTAAGTATGAGACTTAGCTTTTTTGCTGTTTGGGGGTGTTGTCGCGTGCTTTTTTGCGGGTGGGTTGGCGGGTCTTGGCTGGGGCATTCCTGGGAAGGTCTAATACCGGATAGAAGTGTTTTGGACAAAAACCTTAAGGAAAAGCGTTTTTTTTGCTATTTCTTCTGACATCTTGCTCAATGTAGCGTTTTGGGGGGCTTCCTGCTGTTCGTGGGTGGGTTGCGGCCGGGGTCTCTGTCGAAGCACTGCTGCGACAGTCTAATCTTGATTGCATTTGCTTTTCAGGAAATCCGTGGTGGAAAACAGGAGTTATGATGATGACCTAGCTGCACAGCGCGTTTGGACCGAAGGCCGAGAGATATAGTAAGTATGAGATTTATCTTTTTCGCTGTTTGGGGGGGTTGTCGCGTGCTTTTTTGCGGGTGGGTTGGCGGGTCTTGGCTGGGGCATTCCTGGGAAGGTCTAATACCGGATAGAAGTGTTTTGGACAAAAACCTTAAGGAAAAGCGTTTTTTTTGCTATTTCTTCTGACATCTTTCTCAATGTAGGGTTTTGGGGGGCTTCCTGCTGTTCGTGGGTGGGTTGCGGCCATGGTCTCTGTCGAAGCACTGCTGCGACAGTCTAATCTTGATTGCATTTGCTTTTCAGGAAATCCGTGGTGGAAAACAGGAGTTATGATGATGACCTAGCTGCACAGCGCGTTTGGACCGAAGGCCGAGAGATATAGTAAGTATGAGATTTATCTTTTTCGCTGTTTGGGGCGGTTGTCGCGTGCTTTTTTGCGGGTGGGTTGGCGGGTCTTGGCTGGGGCATTCCTGGGAAGGTCTAATAACGGATAGAAGTGTTTTGGACAAAATCCATAAGGAAACACCTTTTGGCACTTTTTGTAAGTTAGGGTTCGTTAGGGTTAGCCCTAGCAGCAGGATTGCATGTGTTTCGGGGTGTTCTATTGCAACGCAGTTCTGGGGTTTTAGAGCACTGTTGGAGCGATGCTGGCTATGGATACTTTTGCTTGCTTGCAACTTGCAAGTGGTTTGAATACAATCCACGGTCGATAAGGGTGTATTTGGGCCTACTGTTACTTTCAAAGTACGTTTTGTCACCATTTTTCTGCTAGGCATCGTTTTTGGAGATCTGATTGGGGGTCTTCTACATTTTTGCGACTGGCTTTAGTAAGGGTCTTGGTGGGAGCATTGCTGGGAAGGTCAAATTGTGTTCTAAAACACAGTTTACAGTACACCTACCTTGAGGGGAAAGATACGCTATAATATTTTGGCCATACTTATTTATCCTTAAAAAGGTGACTCAGACAGAGCACGCAATTTCAAAAATATTGTACTGTCTATTAGGGAAATCAAAGTGTGACTTTTTGCACCACACAGCGTACATACCTTTTATTTATTTATCAGTGGTATTGTAATAGCACTTCCTGTTTTCCGTTCAATAATTACAGGCCGGGTTTCAGTCAACATCCGCCAGGCAGGCAGTGGACAGGGTGTCTTCTGTCAGTGGTCACCAACATTGATGGACGAAGCGTCAGCTGGAATGGAGGAGTGCCGCTAATAAGAGGAATTGTTTGCTGCATGCAACTTACTTACCAAATTCAACAGGACAACTCCAACAACATACAGAATACAGATACAGTATCCATTGTTTTCTTCTATGAGTGTGACTGCATGTGCTTAGCTTTAGTTTGTACCAAAAGATTTCTTTATCTTCAATTATTGTTTGTCCAGGCTGTGCATTTTTTTTCTTCAAAAAACAAAACCTACCCAAAAAGAAACCCCCATTCCCATCCATTTTCCAAACCCTAACCCTCTTCCCCCGGGCTGTGTTGTTTTGCTTGATGTCTGACTAAAATGACATCAATAATTCCACACACTTGCTGGGGAGGATAAGGTCATAGCAACAGGCTGGCGAAGGAATACGAGGATATCTTCTAGACTTACTCAGCTTCAGTACTATTTCTTCCAGTAGTAGGAGCCAATGTCAAATAAATTCAACGCAAGTACTAGTTATACTTGCAAGCAAATACTTTACCATTTGTTAGGCTACATTATGGCACTGTTCTAGTGTACTGTCACCTGCTATATTCTCGATCGTACCGTAACTGTTGTAATGCTACAGTAAGGACAAACCAGGAAACGTTTTCTTTTTTTCCATAGGCATGCAACTGCCACTGTGTCACACCACTAGTACCACCGCAATGAGGAAATTTCACCCGCCCAGGATTGCCAACGTTAATCCCCATTTCACGTGGAGCCAGCCCTGGGCCTAGCCCTAATTTCTAACACAAATTACAGGTAAGATAAGCGTTTGGTGGGAGGTAGTATAATGGAGTATTAGGACTAGACGAGAGATTGACGGTAGTACTACTAAAGTCCTACGACTGTTCAGGAAAACAAACTTACTGTTACACCCCCGTCCCCCACCCACCAGTCTGAAAAGCAGTAAAAAACAGGTATGGTCAGATAAAGTTCAAAAAAGTATATTTATGTAGCCCTAACAAAATAATCTCCCTCAAGACCCTCCCTAACCCCAACGATTGTCTTTGAAAAGTCCCAAAAAGAACCCAACTCCCAAATCCCACCCCCCAAAAGTCTCTAAAAAAAGGGCAAGGGACACTCCACTACTGGAGGGTGCTGGTGAATTTTGCGGCCAGGGCATCATACTCCTTGCGGAGGGTGGCAAGGTCGAAGCGGAGGCCCTCCACCAAGTTCTTGTACGTAAGGACCTCCTGCTCCAGGTAGGACATTCGGACTCCTAGGCGGCGCTGGCGTGCCTTGGAGCTCCTGTGGGGGGCAGCTGGTCTTTCTGCTGCTTGGCGGTGGCGGTTGGCTTTCTTAGCCCGGCTCCGTACCGCTGGAGCACTGCGCATGCTGGCGGCCCGTGGGGTCACGGAGGAGGATGCAGCTGTCCCAGTCGAGGATGTTGTGGTGGTTGCACCGATCGACTGCGTGTCCTCCTCCTCCTCCAGGGCCACCAGCCGCCGATATTCCGTTGCCGGGCCATTCGAGCCTGCTCCCTCCGTGATGTTGATTTGGAAGGAGCAACTATATGAAGAAAGAAAGACATAGTCTGTAACCAATGCTCCTTAGCATTAATAACACAAAGTGAATGAGCCGAAAGTTGGGTCACAGTACAAGTAGCAAATTGAAAGCACAGTACATAACTATTGAGGACAGTATCTATGTAACCTCCCACTTCTGCATCCTTGCTCTAACATTAGTGGTAGTTTAATGAACAAATTCTACGACCACTATGGACTTCCATTACAGTCGACTATGACAGTACCCCAGTCTTATTCTTCTTCTTCTCTCTTGTTTAGGAAAATTGGTACGTTATCTTATGCAAGCCGGCAGAATGGCAGCACAGTGAACTTGCACCCGAGAAAAACAGTTGCACACCATGATGAGTGAGACACACTGGCGTTACTGTACCGGTCCAGTACATGCAGGTGGTGAAGCTATTACTTTTCTATTACGGGTGGCACTGAGAATACTCTGTTACAAGGGCTACTGCTTAATTAATTTACCTTTCACCTACAGTGCAAATGAGTACTAGAAAAGGAAAATGAAGAAGCTAAATAATTTGATTATCTATCACTTCACATGGGACGTATTTGATGACATATGGGATGACTTTAGGTGCTTTGCTTAATATTGAGTGAACAGTGATACACCCACACATGAATGACGTACTACAACTAAACTAAAGTTATTAAGAGAGGTACGGAGTGTCCACCGTAATAACCGGATATATGCTGTGCTTGCAGTTGCAATACAAAGTACTGCTACTATTCATGGTAGTATTGGACACATTTACAATTTCTTTTCCTTGCCTTCCCTACACTGGAACGGACGTGCGGGTGCGGTGGTACATGCTCTTCAAGGTAACACTTAGTTCATCCAGCGACCATCTACTCTCTCTAGATACACATGTGCTATCTAAGAGTCAGAGAATACCATGCTCCAGGCATCCATTCATTCAAAGTATACGCACACATACAGTTTCTGTTTCACCCACCCAGGCTGCTGTCCTTCCACCCATCCTTGCTTCATCATTGACCCAGCCATGCACCATACCATATTCTTTCCTTCCCAGCCACCTCGGGGGCCAAGCAAACACTTCCTTGCCAGCCATCATAAAATTTCGCGTCCCACTTACTTACACCCTTCTTTCGCTTTTCGTTCATCCCATCCATCACATTCATCTAAGATCTTATTGGGATTCTTCTCACCAAAAACTTCACAGCTAAGTCGGAGTACATTTCGAGGAGGCTACTACCTGGTTGATTTGTAATACACCTGTGCAGAAAGCACACTATGCAGTCTTCAATCTCAATAAGTAAGGAATATATAGCTTACCTGTTCCCGCCACCACCGTGGGAACCCCCACAGGACCGTCCGCCGGCTCTTGCACCGCTTCCTCCCCAGAGTCCTCCGAGTCCTCGCCCAACACCGCCACCTCCGCGCTGGCCCCGCCACCAGATGTTCCACCTACAAAGTACATTTAAGAATGTTAGAATACAACACTCACTACTATATAATATTTGGTCTAGGAGTAATAAAGAAATGTTAAAAAAACAGAATACAATGTAATAATTTGTGACTGTCTACTCTAAAGTAAAAATGTCCCTTTTTCCAGGGAAGGCTGTTGTCTTGCTGCACTTTTATGCACAACTGATGAATGCTTGCTTTTTATTTTTAACACGCACCACTTTTTCTCCTAACAGACAGAAGCTTGACTTCTAAGAACACGAGTCCAGGATCAAGTTCAAACCAGGTGAGAGCTCGGCTCGACCACAAGAAATGTGTCCAATTAATCGTCAGCACTAAGCACTTTTCCGTTTTCAGTTAAATAGTTTTATGACAAAGTTGATTTTAATAAATGTGTTTACCTTTAATAAAGCAATTAAACTTAAATAGACTCTGTGGTTTTTGGTCCTCCAGACTAGAGTGGATGAGCTAAAGGTTTTGGAATTTTTGCAAGCATGAGTGCCTCTGACACTTCTTGACTGTGACTCCGTACTCTTGTCCTGCGTAGGATAATCTAAAGATCATTGGGGATCAATCATCGGTGACTTCGGGAGCTAAATGACTCTGCCACACTATCTAGTCAGTAAGGAGACAGTGCATAGAGCTATTGCTGAATAGAATGGGAGTACAATGGAATTGCCAAATGTCCAATCTTAGTTAGCTACACAGACAGACTAATAAGAATAATCTAGTAATACCACATGGAGTCATATTCGAGGCAGGATAAGAATTTATATCCAGTCTACAAGAAGATCAAAGACGATTTAGAAAAAATCGAATGAGGAACGCTAGGAAAAAATAGGTACTCTTTATTAAAATTTAAACTTACTGGGGCCAGCAAAGGAGCCCTCGCCTGCCCGATGCTGGCCTGCATCCTCCTGAACAGCACCCTCCTCCTGTGTCCTCTTGCCCTTGGGGGGAGCTGATGTACAACATGAAAGAAAGAAAGACCAGAAAACATGGATGAGATTTGTCAACCAAATCAAACATTTCAAAAGAACAATAACAAAATATTTTGGAGAAATAGCAAATAGATAGACAACTATTCCACGGGATCTATCTCATGTGGTATACTACGTTATTCGTATTGCCTGATTTGCGGACCGTTGACTTAGAAAGTTCCTATGTAACTCAATAAACAGACTACTAAAGAGGTTTGCCTAGGCCTGGCAGGCAGCAGTCCGCAGCACGCGAAGTGACAGACAAAGTCCATCCTGCTTGCAGATCAGTGAATACTCAAACTATCAATCCACCGACCACCGCCACTATTTCTTCTTATAGCCATGTGTCTAAAGGAAGGACTGGACTTCAGTCTGTTGGGGCTGATTTAGAAGTCCCTTGCGGCTCATTTTCCTCCATTGTTGCATGACTTTTGTGACGCAGCGGCAGAACAAAAGACTCGCCATGGTGTTGGTGCGGCGTATATATGCATCACGTTGTAAAGCCCTGCGCCATCAGGGGGCGTTCCGGCGCAAGGGAGGGCGTACCTGCGCAGGAACGAATCCTAAAAGTGGCTGAGGGAAATCTACAAGATGTCAATCAGTCACTTTTAGGACAATGATGCATGACTCAAACCCTGCGCGCTTGAAGCCGACGTACGGCTTGATGCAGCATTGGGGAGATAGGGTACTGTTGGAAGTCGTAGTATTCAGGACACCACACAGCTGGTAGGAATACAACTCTTTATTGGTCATCCAACTCTCCTCACTGAGGAGCACCTCAACATTCCACAGTAAGCTTCACAGTGGGAGGACCCACACGGGTCAAGGGGAAGGGGTGTACGGAACATACCAACTGGGTTCTAACACATCTCCCTTCCTCATATTGAATTCCCACCATGCATGCCAAGGTTACACCTTCATAGAGACTAGTGGGCCCCCTGAGGGAACAGCAGTAAACCTGTAGAGAAAAAGGTTATGGCAGCACTTTAACAATATTGTCACAACTCCACCATTGACCATTTTCAAACTGAACAACATTTTTTAACACCTTGACAATCTTGTTGGGAGCATGGAACTTACTGTTGTCAGTTCCCAATTTGGTGTTCCTTCTGGCCTGCACTATGTCCCCCACTTCCCACCTTTGCAACTTCACACCATGTTTCTTGTCATACCATTGTTTGTATACCTCTTGATGCTGTTTGACCTTCTCTCCTGCTTCCTCCCTATCCACATTCCTGATATTTCCCCCATTTAACCAACAGGGGTTAAACTTGGTACTTGGCTCCCTCCCACGTAAAGACACAAAAGGAGAGATCCCAGTTATTCTATTGGGCGAGGTGTGATAAGCCCACAAACATTCTCTCAAACAATCCTCAACGTCATGACCATTTATGGTGGCCAGCTGAATATTTTCTTTGATGACCCTATTTGCCCTCTCCACCATGCCATTGGCTTTAGGGCAATAGAGCGCAGTGGTCTCATGTTTGATTCCAGACATTTCCAGAAATTTCTGCATTTCCTCGGAAGTGAATTGTACCCCATTGTCAGTAACTAAAATGGAGGGGATGCCATCAGCACAAAACACCTCTTTTAGGAATTGGATCACAGCTTTGGTGTTGATAGTGTGTACAAATTTTGGTTTCACCCAGTGGGAGGTACCCCAAGGTTTTGCATGGGGCCGATGATGTCTAATGCTAGTTTATTCCATGGCTTGGTTGGAACCTCCACTGGAGACAAGGGTGACTTGTGTATCACTTTAGTCTTGTCGCTTCTTGCGCATGCTCCACACTCTTTTACAGTTTCCTCTGTCATGTTGTCCATTTTTGGAAACCAAACGTTTGTTCTCAATCTTCCTTTCGTGGCACTGCGCCCAAGATGGCCTTCGTGCGCCAGGTCAATTACTCTTTTGCGTAATCCCTTTGGTGGAATTACTCTGTTGTTGCGGTACACCTTCCCATTGATGACACTCAATTCATTCCGTACTTCCCAGAATCCTTCCAGTTCTGCTTCAACATCTCTCTTGTTTTTGGGCCATCCTTTCTTTAACCGCTCCACTAGAACTTTGAGTTCACTGTCTTCCTTCATGTTCTCTTCCCACTCTTTCTCTGTGATGGCAGGGAAATCCATCATCATTATTGGGCTGTCCAAAACTTCCTCGGGTCCCTCCTCCTCCGGTAGTGGTGACCTCGACAGGAAATCGGCAATGACGTTTTCCTTGCCCGGTACATGCTCAATTTTGAAGTTGTAATGTTCAAGCCCCAAGATCCACCTGCTGATGCGTGGGGTGCAGTTCTCTAAACCCTTCACAGAGAACACATATGTGAGGGGCTTGTGATCAGTCTGTATCGTAAACCTTATTCCCCATAAAAAAAACTTGAAGTGCCCGACTGCCCAAAAACACGCCAGGGCTTCTCTTTCAATTACAGAGTAATTTTCTTCTGGTGAGGTAAGACTCCTGGACGCATAGGCAATCACTTTTTCATCTCCTCCATCCTTCTGGATTAGGGTGGCCCCCAACCCGTAGTTCGATGCATCCGTTGCCAGGATGGTCCTCTTGGTTGGATCAAACGTTCCTAATGCAGGTGAGTTGATTAGATCTTTTCTCAGAGTGCTGGCAATAGCCTCTAGCTCCTTATTCCATGCAAACTCTTTGTCCTTTTTCAACATCTCTCTCATGGGCACACACTTGGTTGCAAAATTACTCACATACTTTGACATGTATTCCATGAGTCCCAAAAAGGATTTGAGTTCTTCTTTGTTGCGCGGACTAGGTGCTTCCTTCACTGCGCGGATCAAACTCCCTTTAGGCCTGAACCCCTGTTCTGTGATGGAATGGCCCAAATACTCAACTTGCTTCACCTTGATTCTGCACTTTTCTTTTTTTACAGTTAGGCCTGCATTCATGAGTCTTCCAAAGACCTTCCTGAGTACCTTGTCATGTTCTTCTGAGTCCTTTCCGTAGACCAAAATGTCGTCTTGGAAGCACATGGTGCATTCCACCCCTTCGAGGATCTTCTGCATGACTCGCTGAAAGATGGCCGCCGCAGACGCAAGGCCAAACGGCATTCTTCGGAACATAAAGGCTCCAAAAGGCGTAATAAACGCAGTGAGAGGCCTTGAGTCTGGATGCAATTCGATCTGGTGGTACGCCATGGATAGATCAATTACACTAAAATATTTTGCAGGTCCCATTGTGCTAAGCATCTCGTTGATGTCTGGCAAAGGGTGTCTCTCCACCCAGATGCAGTCATTTAAACTACGCAAATCCACACAGAGGCGGATGCCATCCCCACTGGACTTGGCCGCGAGAACAATTTGGGCCACCCACTCAGAGCATTCAACCGGTTGTATAATGTCCAGGTCGCACAACTTTCGCAGTTCCTTTTCTAAAGGCTCCTTCAGTTTGAGGGGCACAGTGCGCAGCCCGTGCACTACTGGTTTTGCATTTTGTTTTAGTTTGATCCTGTGTTGGAAATTGTGCAGGCATCCTAGTTCTTCCTTGAACAGCTGGTCAAATTCCTCACAGATTTTATTACTTCCCAGAAACTTATCCGTAAGTAAAACCTGTTCTGCACTATTGGGATCCAGTATTATCCCCAACTCCTTCTGATGAACCCATCCCAAAAGGTTTAAGCCAGACTTGACCACATAGATAGTTCCGTGTGTTTTCCTATCTTTAAATTGTAGCTGCACCTCCTTCATCCCCAGTAGGGGTATACTGCCCCTATTGTATCCTGCGGGAGAGATATCAGGATTCTTTAGATCACTAATCTTGTTTTTTCCCATGGACTCATAGTCGTCTTTATTTATCAAGGTGAACGGAGAACAGGAATCAGCAAACATTTCAATGCGCTCATCGTCAATTTGTACTTCACATTTAGGATATATGGAATTGACAGTGTCATCAACATCTTTAACCTGTAAAATAAGTTTTTCCATTTTTTGTTCAATCCATTTCACTTCTCTATTGGCACCCCTTTCAGCTCCTCTTTCATTCTCCCTAGGATGTAATTCGCCATCACGGCATACCCTGGCGAAATGCCCCCTTCTGTTACATTTCTTGCAGGTGACATATCTGGCTGGGCATTGGAAAAAGGTGGCAAAATGGTTGTTACTGCCGCAACGATAACACTTTGGACCTTTCTCCCTGTGTTCTACTTTGGTGCTAGCATTTTCTCTAAATTTCATCTTGTACACCTCTACTCTCTCTTCTGCATCATTTATGGAGGCTACTAACTCTCCCTCAGGTTTCATTTCCTTGACACATCTTGCGGTATGTTCCACTGACTTTACTATCTCAACAGCTTCTTTTAGCCCTGGATTCTTTGCTAACAGTTTCTCCTGAATACGTGAATTATTTGTACACCTTACCAATTGATCTCGTATTAAAGAGTCAGTGAGGTCCCCAAATTCGCAAAGCTGAGTCAAACCCCACAATACAGCAATATAATTTTGTACAGACTCTTGCTTCCCCTGGCATCTCTTAAAAAACGTATGTCGCTCCAGGACCACATTTATTCTGTCCCCAAAATGCTTCTCCAACTTTTCCATGGTCTGCACAAACACATCTACCTCCCCCACAGCATTCTCATCACGCTCTGGTACAGGTAAATTCTCATACACTTTGCGCCCCTGCACACCCAAATTGTGTAACAAAATGTGCTGTTTCCTTATGGAATTAAACCTCTGTCCCCCAATCGCTATCAGATAGGACTCAAAGAGTTTCACCCATTCTTTCCAAGTTATCTCAGGTTCCCCAATGTCATTAAGGAAAGGCGGGGGTTGGTTCATGCTTGCAGCTGCCATGGTAGGAACCCTACCACCCGGGGGAAAGAAGGGAACGGAAAAGGAACCTGGGGGCGGATGGGGATTTAAATGTCCTCAAGGAATTCTACCTTGACAAAGGCACACACTTCTTAAGTAACGTGAATTATTTTCGAACATTCACACAGTTAGGCCCTAGGAAGGATGTGAGTTCCTCTGTCCCCAAAAGATTTCTGCACTCGGCAAGGGCACCAATTTTAACACAGTTCGACCCTTGATCCCAGAACTAAATCTGGATAACGCAGGCAGATATAATTCTCACTGGACCAGTTCCTCAGGAGACTATAGGTGGATGATGCAAGCAACTTATGGCACATATAAAAAGTTACCTCGGTGGATACCACAGAAAGGTCACAATATGGGTGTACGTCCTCACCACCTCGATTTCTGGGAATCAGCCTCCTCACAGGGTGTACCGGCAAAGCACACACACGGACAATACCTCAAAAGAGACGGAGGAGAAAGCCGCCAGGCTCCGCACTCACTTTCAGGATTAAGGCGGAAAATCTCCACTGAGACGTTGTGAGGGTGAGACACTGCTCACGATTCTTCTCTGCCACACCAGCACGCAACCGCAAAGCAACCCACTTCTTGCCCCCAGATGCACTCTGTCACAAGGATTCTCTGTGGCCAGGAGGGCGGGTTTCCTTGGAGGCGGCGCCGGGCTGAGACACTGCTCGCTGCTGTGGGACACCTCCGGGCCCCGGATGCGCTCTGTTCCCTGACTGAACAAAGTAGGCGGGCTGATCCCTCTGAGGCGGCGCCGGGCTGGAACACTGTTCGGCACTACAGGTCCGCACTCTGCGTCTACTCACACGCTGAAGGGGAAAGGCACTTAAAACGCCACAGCTACCAGATACGCCACTTAAAACAGCAATGCTCCTCACAAAACTCCTCACAGGTTCGTCGGAACAGACTTGAAAGGTTGGAGGGTTGGAGCCCCAGGGTAAAGGTCGGCTCGGAGGTCGAAACGATCACTCAAGACCTATTCTGTCATCACAGGTCCCTGCTCACACCCTGTCCAAGTCACAAGTACGCCAATAGGACGAGGATCTGCGCATACACTCCTCAAAAACGGCTCGTAAAAAACTACCTTCACGTCCTCCGTCCGCTTTTAAATTTGAAACGCGAGGGAAACCACTGCTTATCTTCTTCTCGTCCTCCCCAGATCAGATAGTAGTTCCCTACTTTTCACAAGCCTTACTTCTATTCTCCTTTATTCTTCTGTGTTGAGAGAGTACTCAAAGGGGAGATGACCATCACTGTCCCCTGCACAGTATCGTCGCCAGTGTTGGAAGTCGTAGTATTCAGGACACCACACAGCTGGTAGGAATACAACTCTTTATTGGTCATCCAACTCTCCTCACTGTGGAGCACCTCAACATTCCACAGTAAGCTTCACAGTGGGAGGACCCACACGGGTCAAGGGGAAGGGGTGTACGGAACATACCAACTGGGTTCTAACAGGTACCCCAGAGCATTGCTGGAGCTGCGCCATCGTTGGCACACAACTCCAGCAATGCGCCGCCTTTACGGCACAGATGCGTAAGGCTTCTGTGACATTTTGGGCCAATGGGTGGTGGTGGCATGGCACACAATTACTGCTGCACCCCTGCTACTTTGCAGGGATGCGCCGGTAATTGAAAATATGACCCTTAGTGTCTAGCATTACGCAGTTCTTATCTTTACACTACACTCATACATAATTTCTCAGGCCAATGAAATGAACACAAAATACAAAACAAATAAGCATAGTAGCAAGCAAGGCTACTGAGAAGGAGAGCAGTGCACCTGAAATGCATAGAAGATTTTGAAATATAATTTACCTACAATGTAATCGGCAGCATTATTGCTCTTGGTAAAGAACAAAGATTTGCAAATGACAGAGCCGGATAAAACAGAGTAGTGATGAATAGCTACTACTACTCACCAAGCCCGGGGACCTCTACGCCGAGCGCGTCCAGCAAGTCCCGCTCCCGGTCCATGACATCTGTCCAGCGGTGGGTGGCCTGGTTATATGTGCGCCGGACCCCAGAGAGCTTAAACATGGCCCGGCACACCTTCTCCCACCGCTTCCGGCGCTCCCGGATGCCATAGCCGGTTGCGATCTTGCCGCCTCCCAGGAACGTCTTGGGGAGGCGGTGCTGGACGTGGAAGATGAGTGCGGCCACCTCCTCCGCGCTAAAGATCTCCCGTGGCACCACTTGCTCCCCCCTCAAACGCCCGCACGGGAGCCGGTCACGGGGTGCGGGACCCTTCCCCTTCTCAGGGTGCTTCCCGGCTCCCTTTACCATGGTCTGGGCAGAAATAAAGTTAAATGATAAAGAAGAAATAGAATAGTGAAGAAGAAAAGAAAAGAGTTTAAAAAAGTAGTTTAAAAGTAACTAAAAGCAGCAGAAAACACAAAAATATAGAGCTAGAAAAATAGAGGGATAGATTAATAAGTAAAATAGATCAAATAAACTTCAAACAAGCAAAGGATGGCAGAGATTCAGAGAGGATACAGAAAGCATGCCCAGAACCATAGCAATGAATGAGAAACAAGATGGCCGCGCCCGTTCCCGACCGCGTGGGTAAGTTCGCGCGAGATTTTCCTCGCGAGCACGTGCGAAATTGTACTAGCGAGCAGCACAGTTTGCGAGATTACACATAGCAGCCGGAAACGGAATTACGTCACGCAAACAAGATGGCCGCGCCCGTGTACGACCGCTAGGGTAACTTGGCAAACGTATAGCTACAAGCGCCTCGCGAACACGCACAAAATCACGCGAACATACACGTCGCAGAGAAAAACTTAGTGTATTCGCAAGCATTCGCGGCTTCCGAAATCAATCTCGCACGGATTCGCGCCCCAAAAAACGCGCGAAATTGCAGAAAAAACGATTTTTGCTAAACTGAAAGCAATGAGCAGGTGCAAAAGTTCAAACTTAACATTAGTAACATTCACTCTAGTGCTTCCTGAGGGGCCCCTCCAGAGTTTGCAACTATTCTATGACCCTGCTATGACCCAAACAGCAGGCTCATAGAATAGCTACAAGTAGACCATAAAGGTCCTGCGAAAAAAAATTGCACTGCAACAGAAAGCAAATTACAGATAAGGAAGGAAGCAGGTGCCAGCCAGACTGGAACTTTCAAAATAACTGACACATTAATCAACCCCAAATTAATTCATGGCAGTTGAAGTAGGGGAGGTGTGCTTGCTTTTTTCAACCCCCATAAACTACAGTGATAAACAAACCTAATGGGTGGCAGTGAGGATGTACCAGAGGGTGGCATGGGTGTCCCAGAGGGTGGCAGTGGTGAAACAGAGGGTGCTGTGAACCTGTGATGATAAACCAGACGTAGAAACAACATAGTCGCGGCCGTTGCGAGCGGAAAAGTAAGTTCGCAATTGCGAAATTGTCCCAAAATCCGCGCGAACGCTCGCCAACACAAAAAACGGGAAAATCCGCAAATCCGCGAGAGTTCGCGTATTCTCGCGGATTGCGAATCCGTAAATACGCAAATTCGCGTACGCGAGATCCGCTAGATCCGCCCATGCTTAGGGCCCAGCATGACCTTGGGGCACCCGGCAGCCACAGCCTTCAGCAGTTCTGCGCTTGGGAATTACAGTGCTCAGCAGGCACAGAGCTCCTTGCAGTCCCAGGCAGTATAGTGCTTAGCAGGCAGCCATTCTCTTGGGCCAGGCAGCACTTCGTGGGGACAGTTCCTCAGAGCACAGCGCTTTAGGGGTATAGCGCTTGGGGGGCAGGCAGTCCCAATAGCAAGCCCCAGGGTAACGCACCTCACCTCCTGGGGTGGGGGTCCAGTCCAAGGTGCTCCTTCCCTTCCAGGCACTTCTGGGTGCAGCGCTTCCGTGGTGCAGGGTCCCGGCAGCCTCAGGGACCTAGGAGGGCCCTCCTTCTTCAAGGGGCCGGGGGACAGAACAGCAGGCACTACTGGGCCAGGTGAACAGTCAGTGGGGGCTTCATCAAAACAGGGCGGTAGGCTGACATCATCCTCCACTGCAGAATGGCCCTCCTCCTGAACAGCAGCCTGAACTCCTGAAGTTGGGCTTCTACTGGCCCTGGGGACAGTGGAGGGGTTGTAAATGGGTGCAGGATCCAGCACACAGGCCCAAGTGGCGCTGTCCTCTGGCAGCAGGTCCCCTCACGTTCCTGTCCCAGCTCTGTCTATCCACATGGTGGCACATCCCCATTATTTATAACCCCCTCACCCCACCTCCCAGACAGTGCAAGAGCCTTCTAGAATTCTGTGGTGAACGGGTTTAAATTGACTCAGGGGGAGGAATAGAGCACCCTGGGTGCCAGGCTTTCCCTCCAAATGCTGGGATTGCTGGGTACCAGACAACTAGACCGCTAACCCACTGCAGTCAGGTGGCACAAAGCACAGCCATGGCATCCATTTTAAATGCAGCATTTCATCAGGGAACAGTTTACACAATGGGGGGAAATAAGTGCACACCATTGCATCACATTATCACATTAACATGGTGTCTCACACCACACATGGCATATACAGTAACATTTACCATGGGGGAGACATCCTGAATTAGGGGGGTGAAAAGCGAAAACATTTTGGGAAAAGGGGCCAAGTCTAACAGTGCCATTTTGCGGTTGTCTCGTGGACGGGAAGTGTGCCAAACCAACAATTAATCTAAAGCGTCTTATCCAGAGGGACCTGGATTATATCAAGCAATGGCTCAAGATGTCTAGTCTGCTTGTGGAGAAAGAATTCTGCTGTTAGTCTACCCATGTTTGGTTTGCTCGATTCTTGATGATCCACCCATTCCTAATACAGACATTTGATCTCTTCTTTCCTTGGTGGTTCCTGCCTGTCCCATTGCGCTTGTAGCCCCAAAGCTGTCATCATTTTCCTAGCATTGGCGATCCAGCCTATTTTACAACCGGTATCTATCCGTATGACCGCAGTGAGAGCTACAGCGTAAGGCTCGAGCTCTGGGGTCCACCTAATGCGAGCCCAAAGAGCAGTGGGCACAACCTTGCTATGTCGCCAATTGATCATCTGCCCCTATCTAGCATTAAAGGGGTAAGGGGAACGTTTTGGGGCAACATCACCAAGTCCCTGAGAAACTTGTACTCAGATCTACAAAGATCATGAGTGTTATCAAATGCCAATAGCCCAGCTCCATACAGCGCAGTGCTAGTTGCTTTGGCATCGTAAACCTGAAGGGCTGGGGCTACCAGTCTGCTGTGGGAGGAGCTGTTTTCCCTCCCAAGTGCTCCGACTACTCGCTTGTGCCCCATCAGCATCTTTGCTAGGTGGGACTTCCATGACATTTTGTCAGAGAGTCTGATGCCAATGTAATCAAAGGTGCCGACCCTTTCCAGGGGTGTCCCACCCAGCAGAGGGTTGCTTTTATAGGACTTATGAGGGTTGAAGGCCATAAACACGTCTTTTAAGGTATTAATGACCAACCCCCGGTTGTCACAAAATAGTTGAAACCTGTTAAGTAGACGCTGGAATCCTGCTGGGGTCTTCGACACCAGCAGGATATCATCAGCGAACAGGAGGGTTGGTACTTTATTGCCCCCCCGGGTTGGTGCATCTGCTGGATCTTCTTGCAAAAAGCTGACCACCCCATTCATATAGAGAGAAAATAGGGTGGGAGCCAAAACACAACACTGTCAGACCCCCCTATTGACAGGAATACTCTCAGTTTTCCTTGCACCAACCGTCTGACCTGTGCATAATTTCCTCCGTGTATCTGGACTAGCAGGTTGCGAATAAGTGGAGGAATGGCCAGTTCTTTTACCAGCCACAGTTTGCTGCTAGGGACCAGGTCAAAGGCAGTCTTTAGATAGATGAATGTGAGGTAAAGACTGCCCTTGCCGATCACCACTACTTTCCAGTAAATAAGTAACAACCGAAACACCTGGCCGGTTGTTCTTGTCCTTGGCCTAAAGCCAGCCTGGTATTGTGAAAGAATGGCAGCATTGTCTGCCCATAGCTGGATCCTCTGCAGGAGAACTCTGCCATAGACCTTCAGCAGGGCATCAATCAGGCTAATGGGCCTGTAGTTTGAGGGGTCATCTCTGGTTCCTTTTTTAAAAATCAGGACCTCCTCCGCCCCTTCCAAGACCCAGGGACGGGGCCCACTGGCCCCTTCCAAGACCCAGGGACGGGACCATGGCGGTTACCAAAAGGAGAATATAACATGCCCAATTCGAGGTGTCTGCAAGGAATAGATTGCCTGGCAAACCATCTGGCCCTGCTGCTTTAGAGAGCACAATCCTGCCTATTGCTGCCTCTATCTCGGCCAGGTCAAAAAGCTCATCATCCTTGTCATGCGCCTGGGAGACATATAGCTCCACAAAAGTCATGGGCTCGGATGATGAGTACAGCCTCCGAAAGTGGTCATACCACTCCTGGCCTGTGATATGGTTAGGGGGCGGGTATGCTCCTGACTTACTACCCCAGGTAAGTAGGGTCCAGAATAACTTAACATCCTTGGCTGAGCTAGCTTCCTTAAGTTGCTGCCAGCGGGATTCATCCCAAGATATATTTGCCTGATGCAAATCAGCTCTGTAGCACATCCTGACAGCTTTAATCAAGAAGCAGTTCTTGTCTTTGATTGCTTGAGCTAATAGTAATCGCTTGCGCCTGCAGTCTTTTGTGTAACAAGAGTGTGGCCGTTTTGTTGGCATGCACCATAATACATGTGCAAGTAGAGACATACCTCAGTCACAACACCAACCACATTTTAAAACTTCATAGACTACACTTAAAATTTCAAACATACACTGAAAAGTATGCAGTATATTTGAAGTGTAGATTTTCACAGACTCATACAAAGTAGCCTAATAACTAATCTCTCTGCAAACATGTCTTAAACCTCACTTTTTTGCTGCAGCTTTACCATTCTACAACTACTTAGAGTGTACAGCTAGCCAAATACAAAGCAGCAACCCTTCACATTTCTCAACTGCAAGTCTCACAATATTCCTGAAAGCATGCATGCATATGTCTGTACCTTTTGCTACCAGCATCATATATAAAAGAAATATACAAATAGAAGCATACATGTGTTTTATACATCTAGCATCTTCAGATACATAATACATATCAGAATATATCTCCTAGTAGAGACTTTCTTCAATCACAACACTATGCACACCTGAAGAATTCACAGAACACACTTCACATTTCAAGCAAACACCAAAAATGATGTGGCATACTTCAACTGTACCTCTCTAGAGACTTATAAAAATTAGCCTGATCACTAATACCTTATGTCAACATGTTTTAAAGCACACTTTTTTGCTGCAACTTCACCACTCTATTACTAATGCGGCAGGTGTAAAGCCTGTAAAGACAGCAGTAACCAGAAAGCATAGAAGGTACACATGGGCCAGGCATGCAGCATAAACAAGTTCATCATGCGTGGAAGTGTTTATTGTGTTTATGTGTTACAATGTCCATGTGGTTACATGTATGTCGGCAGCACAATCTGCCCTGTGAAAAAGAGAATTGTGGAGGATTACAGAGCCATAAAAAATCTTGATGTCAATCACACAGTTGCTAGGCACTGGGCCAGGGCACCCAATCAGAATGCTGATTTAATGTCATTTTTGGGAATTGGCAGGATCATAAAAAATGTATGAGGAGAAGACAGGGAGAAAGGTGTGGCGCCGTGGCTAGGGCGACTGACTCCGGAATCTGGGGATCACGGTTCGATCCCTGGCACCGGCGGCAGATTAGCCCAGCACCATGTGACTCTGGGCAATAGCTTGCTTAATCTTCCCGACGGCCCCCAGCGCCTAGAGACCCTTACGGGTGATTGTGCGCTTTACAAATGTGGATTATATATTATATTATAGAAAAGTGTCCGACTTCTGGAATCTGAATACATCATTTTACTTGGTAGCAAGTCCCCGGGAGGTCTCAATGAGGATGAGGTGCATGTCCATTTCAGCTGAGATGGCAGTAAAATGCATTTTCCTCTAGACCTATTTGATGACTTGGTACTACAGTTTTATTTCACTTTGGTTTATTGTCTCCTTTTTCAGATTTTTTTATTTTTATGATAATCTTGTCAAGATAATGTGGCCTATTTCTCGAGAACTATGACACCCGTAGGGTTGTTCACCACTGTCCCCTTTCTCCCAAGTCAGGTAACACTCCCCGCTTTTGAATTTTAGAATACTCTTAGCACCTTGTATGTTCCCAGTAAAAACAAATTTTAACAGTGTGCTGTGCTGAGTGTTATGTTTTTTGTGTGTGTGAGACTTAGTTTTTTTTTTCATCCTATAAAGTAAATATGTGATTTGAAAGAGTGGTTAGAACATTGGTTTAGTGCACATGAAGGAATAATAGATCGGGCAATGTGGTAGAATGTACAACCACTTGGTTTTAATTAATTTTTTCCTTTAGTATGTCTTAGGAACAGACTTTTACCTCCATACCAATGGTATGTTAATTTGTTTGTCTGTATACATGCCCTTGTGTGATATTCACGATATGCACATGAGAAAGTTATCATTATAGGTGCATCAAAAGTATGTCCTTTAGTTTGCTTACACCTTATTTCTTATGCATTCATTTGATTTATTTTACATTTACACAGAGCACGCTACAGCTGTATGTGAGATGCTATCATTAATGCATTAAGAATATGTTCTCTAATTAATGTATACCTCATTTCTCATTTACTTAATTTGATTAGTTTTAAAACTTATGCAAGGCATGCATCATCTGTACTGTAAGCCACTTGGCAAAGCACTTTTTGTACCTATGATGCATGAAATGACAAAGAGTTTAAGACACAATGCACTTGCAACGTGAGAGGGGTGTCAGCTTTGCTTAAACTATTAATGCAAATTTACTCCAAATATGCTTCTTTTAAAAAATGTGCTTAACAAAATGTGATGTTTATGTGAAACTTCGCATAATATGTACAAATGCCCATCCTTTCTAAATGCTTGATGAGTGCTTGCACTTTTGAACATCTCCTATGTCTATAGATTGAGTTTGCTTCTAAAGGTGGCTGGGCACGTTGTGTGTATACTAGGACGTGCCGAAGCCCCTTTGTGGCCAAAATGCATTGCTGAATAAACACTGTTGGAAATGTAATCTTGGAGTGCAAATTTTCCAGGGTCTTTATCTTCAACGTTGGTTCTCTGTAAGATAATACAGGGACCTACACCCATCACCTCGCACCAGCCTCACTCAGGTGGACACAACCGGGCTCCTGCAGGATTTCCTTTCTTGATATATATATATATATCATATATATATATACATATATACAATCCAAGGTACTCCTTCTGGAGTTCGTAGCCCATCGAGGGGTAGCGCGGTGCCGGCGGAGAAAACTGGTAATTGCTATCAACTTAACAACAGAGTTCCACTCGCGCACTCAGACCATCAAATCACCAGGAGTCCACAGGAGTATTGACAGCAAAAAGGGGGTTTATTTAAGTCATAAACCCGCCGTGACGCGTTTCACCCTCAGAAGGGCTTGTTCACACAGCGATGTTACAAATTATTTGCCAAAATCAAGACACAACATGAAATACAGGATTAGCAACGTTGGTTTGGGTTTTTTATGTACTTGTAATAAATGATGTAAATGCAATCTTTTCCGTGAAATACGCAAGAATACTGTAGATATATTAAGATATGAATCAAATATCATTAGATTTGAATCACAGCAACATGGCGCACATTGTAACTAGCACTAATCAATGATTGATGTGCGTAGTCCTTTCATCATGTTTGTTGTAAGATTAGGAAGAGTATGTATTGCTTTGCAACTTGTAACATCGCTGAGTGAACAAGCCCTTCTGAAGGTGAAACGCGTCACAGCGGGTTTATGACTTGAATAAACCCCCGTTATGCTGTCAATACTCCAATACTCCTGTGGACTCCTGGTGATTTGATGGTCTGAGTGCGCGAGTGGAACTCCGTTGTTAAGTTGAAATATATACATATGCCTGACGGGGGTGTAACTGAGAGAGCGCAAACTGATTTAATTGTATGAGTACATCACACTTACCTGAAGTAAGCACAAATCATGAAGAGAAATGCCATGAGTGCTAATAGTATCTGCAAATATATTCTGAAGGTATAGCTACTGTAGAGATTTAAGTAGAAGTGGAACTAATACAGAAATGTGTGACATTATATGATTTTATTAGACGTGATTATTTTGAATCTATGTCGTGTAGCTGTTAACATGTAAGATGGTCTGTGGTAAAACGCAGAACGTGGTAGGCCTCAGGGCCAGAGCTGGAGCTAAAAGGGAAGGTGTTTCTTTTCACGACACAGATTGTTTTAACGTTTTTGGTCATTGCATTAATGGGCCATGATTTATAGTAATGTTTTCTAAATAATAGAATAAGAGTATTAACATGCTTTAATTAAATGAAGAAGTTGAATGCTATAATCATAATGAGAAATATTGTAGGCCTGAAATGTTTTAGCATTGATTTACACGTACATGTCTGGGCTGAGAAATGTTGCAAGCCTTTTTAGAAGTCTATGAGAGTTGGGTTCTTGGCGGCAGATATCTGTCTGCAACAGGAAAGGGGGGATCCAATTATAAATGAATGAATAGAGGTCTGTTCAGTAGACGGCCCAGACATGGAGGAGGGTTCTGGAATGTTTAAGGGGTATCAGCGGGCCGGAGAAGAGTCTGAGAAGCAAGGTCAACTCTAACGCATGAGGCCCAAGACAAAGCATCATGGAAAAAGCCTGAAGTTGCACCACGTGAGAGGCGTTTCGCAAGGGGCGTCTCAAATGTTGTTGACTGTTTTGTATTAGGGACAGCACCCCTGGGTGGAGTTAGAGCAGAGACCTGAGGACCCTTTAGAGAGCGGATGGGTAGGCAGTGAGGGGTCATGACTGGAGAACTTTAGGTTTTCACCAAGAGACTTAGAGTGGGTGACTTCCCTTGGGGGTCATTCATTGCTGACACCTTTGTTAGGTTGGGATTTGGTTAAGTAGGGATACCATCTAGAACAGGGTAGGGACGCCTAACCTGTGTTTGTTTTCCTCCAACCTAAATGAAGGAGAGATATGCATCTATGCTGATAGCTTTATTATTTTTAGAACTTGTGTTAGTGATTTCTGTTGCTCGTCTGAGGGCTTTTCGAGAGCACATGTATGTAATTGGACCTGTGTATCTCGTGAATCTCATTCTGAGATGTCTGTATTTGCAGCTCATTATATCTTTACAATAAACTTTTGAAAACTAGAAGTTGTCCGTGATCTTTGGGAGTAGAGTCTTTTATTGGGTGTACTAACTTGCAGATGGGTGTACTGTTTTCCTCCAAGACAGGCAACAAAGGTTCAGTCGACCAGATCGAGGTTTAGATCAATAGAGATAAGGTATCGATCAAAATCTCGCCCTTTCAGTTGGTAGCTATAGAGGATGGTTGCCTTCTTGAGGACGGTGACCTAGGCCAGGTTAGCTTACCCCAAGGCCCCTAGAAATTGATGATCGGAAGAACAGCCCGCAGATGAAGATCCGGATGACGTGAGACAGAAAAAGCAGCAGTATCGGTCGAGAGTGAGTATAAAGGGTTATGCGTGTTAGATTGCGGTGTTTTTGTATTGTATCTATGTTGTAATGTCTGGCGGAGTTGAATGTCTGTAGAGTGACTGTGGAACAGGTTGTGAGCGCGCGCAACCGATGGAAATCTTAAGTTCAAGGAGAGCTTAAGTGGTTCGGGTGTATCGGACACCCAGAGTAATTGTCAACTAGTGTGAAGGGGGTCATGAGGTACCATTGATCACCCAAAAGACCGAGATAGGGGGAACGTAAGAGTGAGTGCGTGAGTAACGGACGCTGGTCGGAAGTTACTGTGTGTGTAAGCAACCTATCAGAGAGACGATAGACATCTCGTCAGTTGTGTTGACAATTACAGATAGACTGTGGACGTACAGTCGAGAGAGAAGTGACCGCTTGGTCGGAAGTAGTCATTTTTCGGTGTATGAATGGGACGCATGCATAACCGGGAGACGAGTTGAGAAAGGAGGGGTGCTGCTGCGAAGCGGAGAAAAGTGACGTCAGGTGGTGTCGCGCAGTGATTGGCTGACCGGCGAAAGACCGCGCTGTGATAGGCCAGCTAGCGAACACGTCAGACAGGGTCGCGACGTGATTGGCCAATAGGAGAAAGACCGCGCTGTGATAGGCCAAGCTAGCAAAGCTGCGACAGGATTGGTGGATTGTCATCAGGAAGTAAACAGAGTAGCGAGGCTGGATTTTGTGCGCATAATTATGAAGTGTTTTAAATGGTTGAAAGCGCTGTTTAAGAAAGAGAAGCGAGGATCGTATGAAGGGGAAGAAGCCCCGCCGGAGGGTACGCCAGCTCGTTATATGGCAGTAAATGTTGGGTTGCATACGATCCTTTGGATATCAGAGTGGAGTAAGATTACTGAAGGAAATGAGGAACTGACGTTCCCGAAGTACGGGACGTTCAGATTAGAGGTGTTACATCGATTGAAATCAGTCATGACCTCAAAGAGACCCTTGCCTAGACCAACCCAGTTTGAAGCTCTTGAAGCATGGATTAGGGCAGCGCATGAAAAGAATATGAACAGACGACAAGAAAGGGTGAAACGATCGGTAAGGGCAGTGCAGGATGCCAGGTGGGATGCGGATGCTAAAAGATGGAGAGTGCATAATTTGGAAATAAATAAACTGTACCCAGTGTTAGAGGCGCCAGTAAATAAAAGTCCCCTAGAAGAAGATGAGGAGAGCGAAACAGAGGATAGCTTGATAAACAGATTACTGACAGACAGGCCACCCCCGTATAATAGAGCAGGGGGAGAGGTCGAGAATACTGAAGGAGCAAAGGGGGGCAATGCAGGAGAGCATAGACCGCTTCCCAGTTCAGAGTGGGATCCTGAGCCAAAGAAAGAGTTGCTCCAGTCTAGTCAGGTGCAACAGGTAGTCGGTAGGTTTGTGGTACAAAGAGCGCCGGAAACGGAAAGCGCCACATCCTACCCATTACCAGATGCACTACAGGTACCTGTTACCATAGGTCCTATAATATCGATATATGACCAAGAGAGAGCAAAAGGGGAAGAACGGAAACGGAAAGACAGGGAAAGAGCAGAGCAGGCAAGGAGGAACGATACCACTAATTCCCCAAGTCAGATGCCGATACCCAGAGAGTGGAGTACCCCGATGCACACAGCAGGGGACCCAGGGGGAGATCCTGGGGGCCCCAGATGGCCAATGGATCTGAGGGGATCTGGACGAAAATCCTTTCAAGAGCTAAATGAGTACATGAAGCAGTGGGACGAGGCAGTGAAGGCTCAAAAGTGCATCAATGCTGCAGAAGCAGAAAGGGAAAGTCAGGACAGCCGAGCACGGACTCACTGCGGGGCTGGAGAGAGTAGCCCGGAGTGGGACTGTAAAGGGAGTAGGGGAGTCACCCATTGGGCCCGGAATGGAGGTAGAACAGACCTGGAAAACGGGGGCCCCGGGAATAGAGGGGTGGCGTGCCCAATACTCAGTGAAGGGGAGAAGAGAGCGCAAGAGTACAGGAACAGCTTTAAGTGTCCACACTGTGTGCCTGGCACCAGAGAACAGAATGGGAGTTGTGAGAGGTCGCACCATAGTCCCTGTGATGACAGAAATGAGCGCAGCCCAGGGAATATGGGGAACCAGGAAGGATCGTATCGGATACTGAGCGATACGAGGCAAAGGGAGTGTAGCGACCAGAGGGAAAATAACAGAGAGATGTGCGGTGAGAGGAGAGAAGAAGATGAGAGTGGGCAGAGAGAGAGTAGGGGTAACAGGCCCGTGTTCCATCACCTTCCAAGATCGGATGGCCGAGCATGGGACCTGGAGAGATGGGAGCAAGGGAGGCCACCCATTAACTCTCCTGAGCCCAAACGCAGAGCTCGAAGTTGGGATGGTAGGGAGACCAGCGAGCCCCCTTCGAAAGACATATTGCGAGCTGAGATAAAAGCCAAGAGACTTGATGTCTCCAGCTTAAGGTCAGATCTGGATGACATGGTAGATGGTACCCTGCCTTTAGAAAGAATGGAAATGTATGAACAAGATGAAATACTGTATATGGCAAAGGATATCACTCGAAAGGCGAGAGCAGTCCATGAGAAGTTAGTCGAACTAGCAGGCAAATATATGGTGGACTTGTCAAGAACCAAAGCATTACAGGGTAACCACAGGCTACATTACTCAGATCGAGACCTAGATGAGAGGAGAACGATTGGGCTGAAAACACACATAAGGGAACTGATTACTGGAATAAGGACATGGAGGGCACTAGATAAGTGGGAAGAGAGGTGGTCCAAGAAAGGGACCGGCAGGAGAAGCATGATTGGTATGACACCAGGACAGCAGGGAATAGAAGCTTACCCTTTGCGGGAAGTAGCAAATGGGAACTATGTACATGTCCCTTGGAGTAGGGGAGATTTAGCTGCTTTTACCACCTCTTTTCCCAAATTACGAGAGAACCCTGTGGAGTGGTACAAGCAAGTCGAGAGGTTTGTAAAAATCTCCAAGGTCCTATGGATAGATCTGAACACGCTGTTTGACATTGTAGTACCAGGAGATCTGTGGACAGCATGCAAGGTTAGCGCTGAGTGGCCCACAACGGAGCCAGAGAGAGATGCCAAGACTAATGGGCCGTCCGAGATTGTGATGGCAAAATTCGAGAGAGTGATGACTTGGCTGAAAGAGAAGGTGCCAATGCAAGACATAGATTGGGTCAGAATAGACCGAACGAGACAGGAACCCAAAGAGACAGTTCATGAATATTACGAGAGATTGCTGAAGGCGTTTAAACAGTATAGCGGCTTGGATGTAATGGATCCAAAAGACATAGGGCAATTTGTGTCCAAGTTCGTCCTGGGACTGAGACCGGATATTAGTTTAATGATTCAGCAACACTCGATCTGTTGGCAAAGTAAACCCCTAGACGAAATACTGAGATATGCCAGGTACTGCTGTGATGAGATAGATTCCAAGGCTAAGAAACTAAAAGAAAAGTTGATGGTGGTACAGATGCAGGCAGCCGGGAAGGGGGGACCACAGCAACAGCAGCAAGGGACAGGTACAGGAGGAAAGAAGCAGTACAGTCAGAACAAGGGTAATGAGGAGAGTTCTACCTTTAGACCCAGAATAGACATAGCTACCTTGAAGAAAACGACTAGGTGCCACCAGTGTAACGAGCTGGGGCATTGGAAACGCGAGTGCCCTTACAATGTAGAGATAGGAGAGCAAGAAATAGAGGAGGAGGAGGTTCAGAGCGCGCCTACAAGAGGGGTAACGCCATACCAAGGAAAGGTGCTCAAAGGGGGGGGGGCTCCTCCCCGAGCCCAGTTCCCGAAACCTCCTCGAGTAGGGAGTATGGGTAAGACCTATAGACAAATGCCCCTGTTTGTGGAAGGTGAAGAGTGCTATTATGTGGACCCATTAACCGGACAGAGAGTGGAAAGAGAAGACTGCACCCTTGGGGCAGCCTTAGAGGTAGATCAGAGGGGACCCTATGTTGAAGCAGAAGTAGCAGGGTGCCCTACGACATTTCTGGTGGACACAGGAGCCACTAGGTCCACGATCAGATCAGCTGCAGTTCCAGACCTGCCCATGTCTGGAGAGACCATACAGGTGGTAGGGGTCGCAAACAGGAGGATAACTAGCCAATTAACAGAACCGGTACAGGTGAAAATAGGGAAGTACAGTGATGAGCACCAGTTTGTGGTTTGCGATTCAAGCCCTGTGTGTTTGCTAGGAAGAGACCTGTTATGCAAATTGAATTGTACTATATATTGTACACCACAGGGAGTGGAGGTATTGACTAATGATGATGATGCAGATTTCAAAGTTGCAAACTCAAGAATATGTGTGGAGCTGTACCCTACTTTGACAGTAGACGAGCTTCCCTGGGACTTGAGAGAGACAGTGGCATCAGAAGTATGGGATTTCACTGGGGAAGAGATTGGATTGGTCAAAGGGGTAGACCCAGTGAAAATTGTAGTGAAACCGCATGCTGAGTTCCCAAGAACACCCCAGTATAAATTGACTCCAGAAACGATTGCAGGCATAAAACCCGTGATTGAGTCCATGATTAAACAGGGAATACTGAAAGAAATCGTGGGTAGTCCATGTAACTCCCCGATTATGGGTCTGCAGAAACCAAATGGGAAATTTCGGATAGTTCAGGACCTTCGAAAGATTAATAACATAGTCGTTTCATGTTGTCCAGTGGTACCGAATCCATCAGTGATACTGTTTCAGATTCCATTCCAAGCTGAGTGGTTCACTGTGATCGATCTTTGTCAGGCTTTCTTTTCGATCCCTTTGGACGAAGATAGCCATTTTCTTTTCGCATTTAAGCTGGAAAATCGCGTCCTAACATGGTGTCGTATCCCTCAGGGGTATACAGAGAGTCCATCGATCTTTAACCAGCTTTTGAAGAAAAATCTTGAAAGTCTAGTGCTGCCCCAGAAGTCAGTTCTGGTCCAGTACATAGACGACCTCCTTGTGGCGTCAGAAACAGAAGAAGCTTGCAGGGAAGACTCCATTGCTCTGTTAAATCACCTAGCTGCCAATGGGCATAAGGTGTCCCCGGGAAAATTGCAGTACTGCCTGACAGAAGTACAGTACTTGGGACACAGAATTGAGAAAGGCAAACGAAAAGTGTCACCAGACAGGATAGAGGCGATCATGAAAATGAATGCGCCTCAGACACAGAGAGAGGTCAGGATGTTCCTAGGGATGGTGGGTTATTGCCGACAGTGGATCGTGAACTTTTCACTGAAAGCAAAGCCCTTGCAAAAACTGACGCACAAGGAGGTGAGTGATCCGGTACCATGGGACAAAGACTGTTTGATGGCATTCTTACAGCTGCGAGAGGACCTGTGTCGTGCTCCGGCATTGGGAATGCCTGATTACAATAAACAATTTTTTCTTTACTGTTGTGAGAGAGAGGGTTGTGCGTTGTCTGTGTTGGTCCAAATCCATGGGAATGCCCGTAGACCAGTTGCTTATTTCTCGGCTACTTTAGACCCAGTAGCCGCAGCGTTGCCCGGATGTCTCAAATCCGTTGCTGCAACGGGTGTCAGCATTGAGAGATGTGAAAATATTGTCATGGGGCACCCGTTAGAGGTGTGCGTGCCACATTCGGTTGAACTGTTGATGACCAGGACCAAAACACAGCATCTGACTAATAGCAGGCTCACGCGCTATGAGCAAGTTATTCTTGCTGCAGAGAACGTGACCCTCAAGAGATGCTCTGTTTTGAACCCTGCTACCTTAATGCCACTTCCAAATGATATTGATGATGATGATGAATATACAGACCATGACTGTCTCGATGTGACTGAACTATGCACCAAACCCAGACCCGACATCGTAGATGAGCCACTGACCGACCCAGACGAAGTTTTCTTTGTCGATGGCTCATGTGTAAGAGACGGAGTTGGGCAATTGAGAGCAGCTTATGCTGTTTGTACAATTGAAGGAGTTGTGGAAGCTGGGTGCCTGGAAGGAGTACACTCCGCTCAGGTAGCCGAGATTATTGCCCTGACACGTGCTTGCTTAGCAGGCAATCAAATTCGAGTCACCATCTACACCGACAGCCAGTATGGGTATGGGGTAGTTCATGATTACGGGCAGTTATGGTCTCAAAGAGGGTTCATGACTTCTTCAGGCTCTCCCATTCGCAATGGAGAGTTTGTGCGCCTGTTGTTAGAAGCATTGCAATGCCCAGCAAGTATCGCAGTTGTAAAGTGCATCGCACATACCAGAAATGAGGACTTTGTTTCGAAAGGCAATAGATATGCTGATGAAGTTGCGCGGTATTGCGCGGAACAAGGTTACTCTTTCACAGAGGTGGATGTGGGTGGAATAAATGTAAGAACTGAATTAGCCATGATATTGGAAACTGTTGATACTTGGGATGAACTGTCAACCATGCAAGAAAATGCTCCTGATTCTGAAAAAGAAACATGGGAAAAGGCAGGATGTGTAATGGGTGAGACCCATTTTTGGGTCTCAGCAGACGGCAGAGCAGTGTTGCCCAATGAGATGGTGAGTCCAATGGCTAGACTCATACATGGTCCTGTACACTTAGGGAGAGATGCTATGCTGAGAGTGTTTAGACAGACTTGGTACAATCCTAAGTTTAGAATAGCAGCAGAAGCAGTGTGCCAGCGTTGTGTGACCTGTCAGCAGCTGAACGTAGGAAAAAGAACACCAGTTGCACTAAGTCACATAGGAAGGTCTGGAGGTCCATTCAATCGAATGCAGATAGATTTCATTGAAATGCCAAGATGCAACCGCCTCCGCTATGTCCTGGTGGTTGTTTGTGTGTTCTCCAGATGGGTTGAGGCATACCCTACACGTAGGTGCGACACCCTCACAGTGGCTAAGTTACTGCTTAGAGAACTTATCCCTCGTTTCGGGGTGCCGGCCTTTTTGGAATCAGATAGGGGAACACATTTTAACAGCGAGCTTGTGAAGATGATTTGTGTTGCACTGAATATTGATCAAAAGCTACATTGCAGTTACCGACCAGAAGCCTCAGGAATTGTGGAACAAATTAATGGCACGATCAAGTCCAGAATAGCGAAAGTTTGCTCCTCAACGACCCTGAGTTGGCCTGATGCCCTGCCATTAGTCCTCATGAGCCTTCGTAGTACCCCAGACAGAAGAACAGGGTTGTCACCACATGAGGTGTTAATGGGGAGAGCAATGAGGCTGCCATCTATTCCAGCTACTGCACTGTTAAATATCACAGATGATATGATCCTGGACTATTGTAAGGGGCTGTCTGACGCCATGCGTTCTGTGTCCCTTCAGGTGCAGGCTGCAGAGGTTCCAGCGTGCCAGGGCCCTTGCCATGACCTGTATCCTGGGGACTGGGTCCTGGTGAAGAAACATGTGAGAAGAAGCTGCTTGGATATTCGTTGGCGTGGGCCCTACCAGGTCATCCTGATCACAAACACGGCTGTAAAGGTGGGAGGCCTGCCCAATTGGATCCACGCGTCACATACGAAAAGGGTTCCAGCACCTCTGGAAACAGCTCCTCTCTCGAATGGACGTCCAGCAGAGGACCAAGAAGCCATAGAGGGGGCTAGTCAAGCTGTAGAGGTGCCCGCGGAAGCAGGGAACGAGTCTGACCAAGCTGAGGACGGCCAGTACAACAGCGAAACTGAAGACGCTACAGAAGGAGAGAGTAGCTGGGAGTACGAGTCTGACCCTGACAGGTCTGAAAGAGAGCGAGAACAGACCAGAAGGAGAAGGAGTAGAAGGGCACGTGGAGAAGCTAATTGGCCGCAAAGAAGGAGCTCTAGCCTGAGGTCAACTCCAGAAGCAACCCTTCCTCCGATATCAGAAGACTCAGACCCAGAAGAAGGTGCTCAGGGCGCTGAGGCACCGGACCGAAGGAGGTCAAGAAGAGTGCGTGTGCCTAACAGAAGATACTCCACACCTGAGTGGACATATCTGGCGACAAATGTCTGTGAAACCGGAGACAGGGAGGATCCGAGCGGTGGTGGTGTCCAGTTCTGAGCCCATTATCACCGTGGAAATACGACTGTTGGTACCCGGTGTCGAACAAGAAGGGTCACTAACATTCGTGCTCCCCAGACCTCCCCGCCTCAGCAAGTTAAAACATATGTTTCTTACAGAATTGCAATTCCCCGACTTTGGTACAACGATAACAGCACATGAAGAGCATACTCTTCGCATGGAAATATTGAACTATGCTATTGAAGCTGCAACCACAAATCTGATAGTTGACTGTTAAAGGATTTTGTAAATAAAGCAAGCAGAAAAAGAAGATTACCTAGCGCCCAGGAAGCAGAGAATTTTAGGGAATCCCTTGAGTTGATGGAGAAGGGCTAGGGTTGTCTTTTTGAACTGTTAAAGGACTTTTTGCGAAAAAGGCTGTCAGCCTCCAGCTGTGTGGATTCTAAAGACAAAAAGGATTGAAAAGAGACTGTAAAGGAACGAGAGGAAAAGAACTTTTTGCAAGGATAAAGAGAGAGCTATAATATCTGACGAAATGGAGGCCGGCACTCCGAACCGCAGAGCTAAATGTATAATAGGTACACTAATAGTAGGAGTGATAATATTAATAGCTTTAGTGGTAACAATTTCTTATGTAAAGGGACATGAGGAAGAGGTGAAGGTAACTGATGTGAGTTCTGTAGTAACGCTTACACCTATTGTTGCTGGTGAGAAAAGGGAAAACACTCAAGAGAAAGCGTTATTGGCTGCAGAAGCCCGCAGGTTACATGTAGACGAGTCCCAAGGAGACTTTAGGTCAAATGCTTATGCTAAACTTTTATATGAATACGTGGATGCCATGGAGGTTAAGGATTGCTACGTCTGCATGCAGTTGCCTGCGTCTGTAGATGAAGGAATTCGCTATCATCACCTCCCTCTGACATATGGCATTACATGTAGCTTATTGCTTAGTATATTTTATGAGAGAGATAGTTTTGAATACTATTTCTCAAATTATGATTCAGTGTTGCCGGAAGTCCCAAATTATAAGCAGATGAACAAATGGGATTACTGGAAGAGTGAAGACAGATTGGCCAAGTTCTTCATTCCTTGGATTACCTTAGATACTTCACATGCCCGTAGAAATAACCTGACATGTAAGGTGTCAGAAGTCGAGAAAAAGTTCATAGGGCAGGTGGATGATCGTTACAGGAGACAAAAGATTTTGAAAAAATCAGGACAAGGGAAAATAGATTGGACCGAGGAAGAGAAGTCACACAAGAGAAAAGGTAGTAGTGGTCCAATAGCTTTAGATAAAGCGCAGAGAGGAAAGTTATGTCTTCACCGAGCCAAAACGTATTATGAAAATGTATACGTGGGTGAAGTTGACTGTGAACATGCTTTTAATTTAGAGTACTACACTAAGGATTTCCTGAAGGGAATGCAAGTGATTCCAAATGTGTATTTTGTATGTGGAAGAAATGCTTACGTGAGACTACCTGATAACTGGTATGGATCATGTTACTTGGCAATTGTCTTCCCCAAAATATATCATGCACAAGACTTAGTGATCATTGAGGGTCAGGCATCATCGAGGGGAAGGAGAGATGTAGGTGATGCCGAAATGGTTGGAGATGTCTTTGGAGCTATGTTCCCTCTTTTGGGAATAATCCTTAATGATGTTAAAATTAGACGACTGGCAACAGTTGTCGACAGGTTGTCTGCCAGCACTGCTCAGTCCTTAATGCTGGTAGAAGGAGAGATGCAATCGATAAGGGCTATGGTTCTTCAAAATCGGCTTGCATTAGATGTCTTATTAGCAAAAGAGGGCGGAGTCTGTAAGGCTTTGAAGGTCCAGGAATGTTGCACTTACATTCCAGACCTTTCGAAGCCCCTTGAGAAGGTTATTAAGAACATAACTAATATACACAAGGAGATCGAAGACTTGAGTAGAGAAAATGTCTGGGAAAAGGTGGGCCACGGAATGAGTACGGTTGGAGGGTGGTTTTCCACCTTAGGCAAAAGCTTTATTTGGTATATCCTAAAGCCTATCATCATAATATTGATCTGTGTGATAATATTGTGGGGATTGGTGAGGGTATTCAAATGGTACAGAGCAAGAAGGTCAGAAAGGGCCCAAAGAGAACAGTTGCAGAGATTGGCTGCCATACAAGATAATCAGTACAGGAGTCTGAGAGCTCTGGAAGCGCAGAGAATGCCAGCAATAACGGCAGTTTAAATGTTAGTGATGACCCCGAGAGGTCATCAAAGGGGGGAACTGAGAGAGCGCAAACTGATTTAATTGTATGAGTACATCACACTTACCTGAAGTAAGCACAAATCATGAAGAGAAATGCCATGAGTGCTAATAGTATCTGCAAATATATTCTGAAGGTATAGCTACTGTAGAGATTTAAGTAGAAGTGGAACTAATACAGAAATGTGTGACATTATATGATTTTATTAGACGTGATTATTTTGAATCTATGTCGTGTAGCTGTTAACATGTAAGATGGTCTGTGGTAAAACGCAGAACGTGGTAGGCCTCAGGGCCAGAGCTGGAGCTAAAAGGGAAGGTGTTTCTTTTCACGACACAGATTGTTTTAACGTTTTTGGTCATTGCATTAATGGGCCATGATTTATAGTAATGTTTTCTAAATAATAGAATAAGAGTATTAACATGCTTTAATTAAATGAAGAAGTTGAATGCTATAATCATAATGAGAAATATTGTAGGCCTGAAATGTTTTAGCATTGATTTACACGTACATGTCTGGGCTGAGAAATGTTGCAAGCCTTTTTAGAAGTCTATGAGAGTTGGGTTCTTGGCGGCAGATATCTGTCTGCAACAGGAAAGGGGGGATCCAATTATAAATGAATGAATAGAGGTCTGTTCAGTAGACGGCCCAGACATGGAGGAGGGTTCTGGAATGTTTAAGGGGTATCAGCGGGCCGGAGAAGAGTCTGAGAAGCAAGGTCAACTCTAACGCATGAGGCCCAAGACAAAGCATCATGGAAAAAGCCTGAAGTTGCACCACGTGAGAGGCGTTTCGCAAGGGGCGTCTCAAATGTTGTTGACTGTTTTGTATTAGGGACAGCACCCCTGGGTGGAGTTAGAGCAGAGACCTGAGGACCCTTTAGAGAGCGGATGGGTAGGCAGTGAGGGGTCATGACTGGAGAACTTTAGGTTTTCACCAAGAGACTTAGAGTGGGTGACTTCCCTTGGGGGTCATTCATTGCTGACACCTTTGTTAGGTTGGGATTTGGTTAAGTAGGGATACCATCTAGAACAGGGTAGGGACGCCTAACCTGTGTTTGTTTTCCTCCAACCTAAATGAAGGAGAGATATGCATCTATGCTGATAGCTTTATTATTTTTAGAACTTGTGTTAGTGATTTCTGTTGCTCGTCTGAGGGCTTTTCGAGAGCACATGTATGTAATTGGACCTGTGTATCTCGTGAATCTCATTCTGAGATGTCTGTATTTGCAGCTCATTATATCTTTACAATAAACTTTTGAAAACTAGAAGTTGTCCGTGATCTTTGGGAGTAGAGTCTTTTATTGGGTGTACTAACTTGCAGATGGGTGTACTGTTTTCCTCCAAGACAGGCAACAAAGGTTCAGTCGACCAGATCGAGGTTTAGATCAATAGAGATAAGGTATCGATCAAAATCTCGCCCTTTCATTACCGTCCACGTATCACTGCTCCAAAAGCACTGCTCCAAAAGGATGGAAACCTCGGCACACAATGGTGTGGCGAGGTTTCCATCCTTTTGAATTTTTTTTATTGGAAAACCCCCTGGGAGTGCTGTCTTCTTTATCGGGTACGATTACCTGGAGGAGTTTGGAGCAGTGATGTATTATATATATATATATATATATATATATATATATATATATATATATATATATATATATATATATATATATATATATATATATATATATATATATATATATATATATATATATATATATATATATATATGTATATATATATATATATATATTCCAAAGAAATCCTGAGCCGCTGAATCCCAGGCGGCAAAAGCAGGTAACGACCTCTTCCCCGAAAAAATACAGGGTGCTCAATGACAGGCCATCAAACACTGTAGAGTGCAAGCAGTCATAATACTTTATTCAATGCAATTACGGGCAGCTGCCCTCCACATATATATATATCTCCTCCACGACTGGCTCACTGTTTGCTGATCCATTTGGCGCTTCTTGCTCAGTGCCGTACCTCTGGCTGAGCCTCGCCAGTAATTCATTTTCCAAAACCTTCTGAAAGAAGGAAAGAGGCTGCACTCTCGGGTTGGGTGAAATCAATCTTTTTTATTCAGATTGCTTAATCAGGTTCTCAAAAAGCCATACCCCCCAAAAAAAATAAATAAATAAATAAATAAATATATATATATATATATATATATATATATATATATATATATATATATATATACTGGTGGTCGTCAGTAGGTAGTTATAGTTAGGATGTAGTTTCCATAAAAAGAGCATTTTTTGTTTTTCCAATAATTTTGGCGTCATCAGATGAATCATCTCGAACTTTTCAAAACTAGTTTGCCACTCACTACAGCTGCGGTATTGAAAATATCAGGGTGATCTGTCAAGCAGGGGCTGAGAAAAAGGGACAACAGTGCCAGCCCCAGGCGATATATGTGCGTGGCAAAAGGTTTATATGGGGTCAGGGTAGGGGTACATTGACTCCAATGTTCTATTGTAGATGTTTACAAATCATCCCTTATGTGTTGTAAAATCAGGTAATTTGTTGTTTTCTCCACAACCGTGAAGTCACGATTCCATTGCGGCACACTATAACATGTAAAGGGAAAAAGTTTGGAGGGATCGATCACTCTTTTATTTTTGTCCATGGCACCATACATTACCTTGACATTTTCACTATTTGTGATTATAAATATTTCTTGTTTAGTTAGATACACATATCATTCAGTGGGACTCTGGCACGTAAATGTACACATGAATTTAACACCAAACATAATATATGTAAGACATAACCAAATACATACTGGTCAAACATAAATCATTATCACAGCAACAGTACATTTACACAGTATATACAACATTTACACTACCCTAACTATTTCATGTACTCATGTGCACTCCTGAATTCGAATGTTACACTCAGAGGTAGTCCTCTTTGCGCCAGAGGTATCACACCTCTCTCTCATTCACGTGTATGCGCCTATAAACTATAACCAAATAAAAAAATGATTGAATTCCTCATATATCTGTCGACGCAGTCGCGTTTCAGCCCACAATTTCTTTCGGCTACCTCAGGACAAGGGTACACAATATTTACAATAATAATTAGAGTTTTCAATTGCATAATTATACATTTAATCTACTGGTCTAATTCTATCCCATATTTGCCTATACAGTGCTCAGAAAAATAGTCTGAAGACTCAGACGTGAAGCTATCCACTCACTTCAGTGATATCGTGGGGAGATTTTATGTGTGTTAAAAACAACTCCTCTCGTGGCACCCTTTCTAAGTGCGTATAGCGTACATGTCACTGTGTCTATGCTCACCAAGAAACACCGCTAGTTACCCTGGTATAATTGCGGCACTCAGCGGGGCACCCCCATGTAAAGTTGGGGCGGGTTTGCAAACCTCTTTAAAAAATAAAAAAATTCAGTACTCAATCATACATTAATGCATGTTCTTACAGAGTCATACGGACAATCACACATCCACTTGCAGGCCCACTCGCAGATGCATACACCCACTCAGAGACCCACTCAGAGACTTGCACTCCCACTTAGAGGAGCCCTGTAACAGTCACACATCCATAAGAGACTCATTCACTGAGTCATGCACCCTCTGGCAGACCCACTCAGAAACTCACACAATCACTCACAGAATCATTCAGAGACTCAAGTATCCAGTCACTGGCCCACTCAGAGACTCATGCATTCACTCATAGTCTCACTCAGAGACTTACACACCCGCTCACAGACCTAATCACACACCCACGCACGAACTCACATACGCACTTAGAGACTTATACACCTACTCACAGACCCAGTCAAAGACTTATGCACCCACTAAAATACTCATTCACCCAGTCATTCACCCAACTCAGACATGTATGCAACCATTCAGAGATTCATTTAGAGTGCCACACACCCACTCGTAGAACCAGTCAGAGACTCATGCACCCACTCCCCCACCTACTCAGATACTAATGCACCCACACACAGACCAACTCAAAGATGCACAGAACCACTGAGAGACTTATGCACCCACTTATAGAAACATTTAGATACTTGTGCACCCACTCATAGAACCGATCAGAGACTCATACATCTACTGTTAGACCCTGCGTGACACTCATACACCCACTCAGAGACTCATACATCCACTCATGGAGCCACTCAGAGAATCAGACACCCACTCACAGAACTACCACAGATGCACTCAGAAAGCCATGGACCTTGTCACACACTCATTCAGACACTCATGCACCCACTCATAGACCCACTGAGACATGCATGCACCCAGTCACTCACAAACCCACAGATGTATGCACCCACTGAAAAAAGCAAAGGTTACAGGGACATTATAGTTAGGAATTAGCATTGAAAAACCAAGTACAGGCTCCCGTTTCAGTTTTCAAGGGGCTGCGGGGAGTCCATAGAGCCTCCACCGCATTGTATTTGCAAGTACATAATGTATGTGCCCCGGATAGATGGCTGTTCCTGGGCAGTGGGAGGGGGTGAGCGGCTCCCCGCATTTACAGTGTTCAGTGCCCCGTGGCGGTGGCAAGAAAAGCCTTGGAGGGGGCCCCATGAGCCCCCTTCCTTGACTACCCAAGCAGTGGCGGTCTCTGAGGTTTAAGAAAAGCCTAGGAGGGGGCCCCATGAGCCCCCTTCCTTGACTACACAAGCACTGCTGGTTGGGGGATGAGGTCCCCTTGCCTCCTGGGTGCCTCAGGACTAAAGTAGTCTCTTCTCCCACACTGCAGTGCTCCAGGAGGTGCGTTTGCAGAGTGGTGGAGAACGGGGCATGGCATCTGATGACCTCTCAGTAATCTAGCTGTGTGAGTCTTACTGGAAGTAACAGAAGGGTTAGTTGGCCCCCAAGGATCCTCAAGAGCCAAGGGGACTTCAACCCCCAACTAATAGTGTGCCACACATAATAACAAGTGTTTTATGTCATCAAAATAAAAAAATGAATAAACTTAACTGTATTGTAAAGTCCTGCAATATAAATACTGTAAAAATGCCCTGCATGTTTCTTAGCTGTGTGGTAAGTCTGCATGATAAAGGTACCGTGTGGTAAAGGCTGGGTGATAAATTTCCCACATTGTGTGGTACAGATGACCAATATGCACAAGTGTTGATGTATTTCTAAGTCTCTCACATGAAAATGAGAAGACATTTTAACTGCCTTGCATGAAAATAATGGCCCTAGTTGATCAATGTCTGATGTACTTGACCAGGTTCCTTTTCACTTTATGGTCTGAACATGCTAATTTAGTTTAACCAGAATCACTGGCATTATGTGGCAATGGAGAGTTAAATTGTGCAACAAGATTGACAAAATTATGCAGCAAGGAAAAGCAAATTTCGTTGCATGATGCGGCCCATACTGTGACTGTATTATTTTTTATTTTTTCATTTGAACACCTTTTAATACTGTATGAGCAAGTTACACCTCATTAGTTTCACTTAACACCTTTATATAGGGATCAGCAACTGAAAGGGCATAAGTTACCCTTCCACAGGGTCAGCTATTGCGCTTTTGTGTTTTAGTAACTTTCCTTTAAGGAAAACGGGCAACATTTTGTTTTTTTTAATTCAATATAAAGACAATTTGTCTAATATAAGGAGACAGTAATTTTTAATGATATAGATGAAGAAGATATATGCAATCTTTTATTCAGTGCACTCTAATTGATTTGAGATATATTTGATCATTAGATACATATACAAGTGAAAGCTCTACAGGTCAATTACAGCCATGATCTCCTCTCAGAAAGTCTCTGGGCCATATTATCAAGAAAGGGCGATACATTATCGTACTTTCATCGGCAGGAAAGTGCCGCTAAAGCGACGATAATGGCCTTGATAATATGCCCTTGTGAATTCCCATAGAAGCCCAAGTTCTGGTGTTAACCTGGGCTTCTATGGGAATTCACAAGGGCATATTATCAAGCCCATTATCGCCACTTTAGCTGCAGTTTCCTACCGATAAAAGCGGTGATAATGTATCGCCCTTTCTTGATAATATTGCCCTCTGTCTCTATGTATGTTACATTACTGTGCATGCTAATATGACAAGGCGCATATGCTCCTAAAGAACACAGATTGGATAAATTGGAGGATGAAAGCAAATTTCAATTATGATCATATTTACTCTCCTGTAACGTCGTGGAGTGTCTCTATATTGTGAAATACCATGCCATAGAGGTATCAAATCCTCCGGGTGAAGAAAGTGACATCCGAAGATGCTAAGCATTTTTATTGATCAGTAAGTGCGTGCATAGCTGCATGCGTTATGCTTATCGTAATTATGTGCCAACTAGGTGACGCACTCACAGGGTGCGTGCAACACAACAATCGAGTTTGTGGGGCTATGCTATATCTGAATGATCACCTTAGTGCGCGGAATTAATAGTGGCTATCAGGAAATTGTGCTATGGTAGCGTGCGCATAAGTCTTAGTTTTCGTTCATTATCGTGAAAATGACCGTAAAAATATACGTACATGACTGACACACATATAACATTTAGAAGTACACATGGGTTTAGTGGCATGAGTCGAGGCTTACTTAATTAAGAGCTCTGTTGTGCTTCATCGGGCAGGGCGTAGGCTCATCCCATCAGAAAAACATATTCTGCAATGGCGGAATATATGGAGAGTGAGCTGAGCGTTTGTCAGGGAGGGCCGGGGTAGCGGAAAGAGAAGCGCCGGGGGAGCCGATCCGAGTGGGAATCTCGGATGGGCCAGCGCGTCCGCTTAAAAGGGTGAAGCTCATTTACTTACAGTTGGCCGGCGAAGCGATTACGCTGTAACCTACTGCCATGGTTCCCTGCTCGGCTAGAATTGCCGTTCACTGCTGGCTGTAATAAGAGGCGTCGGCCACTTCCGGGGTGGGCGCGGCTGAGCGCTCGTCAAGGGGCAATTCTAGCCGAGCAGGGAACCATGGCAGTAGGTTACAGCGTAATCGCTTCGCCGGCCAACTGTAAGTAAATGAGCTTCACCCTTTTAAGCGGACGCGCTGGCCCATCCGAGATTCCCACTCGGATCGGCTCCCCCGGCGCTTCTCTTTCCGCTACCCCGGCCCTCCCTGACAAACGCTCAGCTCACTCTCCATATATTCCGCCATTGCAGAATATGTTTTTCTGATGCGATGAGCCTACGCCCTGCCCGATGAAGCACAACAGAGCTCTTAATTAAGTAAGCCTCGACTCATGCCACTAAACCCATGTGTACTTCTAAATGTTATATGTGTGTCAGTCATGTACGTATATTTTTACGGTCATTTTCACGATAATGAACGAAAACTAAGACTTATGCGCACGCTACCATACCACAATTTCCTGATAGCCACTATTAATTCCGCGCACTAAGGTGATCATTCAGATATAGCATAGCTCCACAAACTCGATTGTTGTGTTGCACGCACCCTGTGAGTGCGTCACCTAGTTGGCACATAATTACGATAAGCATAACGCATGCAGCTATGCACGCACTTACTGATCAATAAAAATGCTTAGCATCTTCGGATGTCACTTTCTTCACCCGGAGGATTTGATACCTCTATGGCATGGTATTTCACAATATAGAGACACTCCACGACGTTACAGGAGAGTAAATATGATCATAATTGAAATTTGCTTTTATCCTTTTCCTTCACAGGTCTCTTTTTCATTTTTTTGCCTGCTCACTTATTCAGTTGAGCACACACACCCCGAGCAATTTGCCTGTGGGTCAACAGGGGATCAGGACAGGGTGAGCCTTTTAGGGGGCCCACACCTTCCGTCCACCTGTTTTTTGGTCCTGAAGAAACCGGGCACTCGCCCACTGGTAGAAACATGTCGACCAATACACACCAACACATATAGAGATGAGTCGGTCGTAACTTGCCTACCAACATCTCGCCACTATTTTTAACATTGTTCAGTTGCTCTATAATAAAGTTATATTTTTGAGTTAAACCAGGACAATTTTTAACATATTTTCTTTTTGCACTTACAGTCATAACCCGCTCCACTGTAGTTCAGGTGTCGAAGCACACCCTGGTGACGCTAGGCCACCAGGGTGGACTCCGATGATGAAGCATGTCACCGCTAGGCTGGTGAGTGAGGGGTTTTAAATAAAAGGATACATTTTTCCTTTTTTGCCATTCAGTCTACCCTCCAGACTATTCGTCTTATATTCTGTAGGGGATACTCCTCCTTTTGTTTAAAAAACATTCGTCCTAGGGGAATAGGAGTAATCCTGGTCCCATTTGTTTGTGGACAATCCCTTACTCTCTCCTTTGATTATTACATAAATTGGAGAATGACATAAAACTACGCAAACAAAGAAAATTTAAATGTGATACAGCAGATTACAAAGCTGAACTTTTTCTTACATCTAATAAGAAATGTGATCATATATACAATGCCAGCAAAGGAAAGAGCAACGAAGCTGCCACCATCTCTACATCAATAGCCAGCAAAGAACCAGGCACCACCAATGATACCAATACTTCTAACACGTCAGGCATGGGAGATGCCAGTGCCTTGGAAGTGAAGTACTGAACCACAATCTTGTTACAACAATTCCACCTCTTGAGCAAGGGGTGGATAGAACTGTGTTGATCAGTGATAAGACCCAAGGAAATAGACACTGGTAAAGCAAAATAATGAGGAACACCTAGTTTTGCGCGAGAGCGGTGGAGAAGGAAATTCAGGTGTTTTCAGAGCAGGTGAACTAACAACAGTATCAGTAAGACAGGAGGTGGGCTTTTCATTGATTATATATCCTATGTGTGACCCTTTATGATCCAGAGGAATAAATGCTTTCACAGAACAGTGAGGTGGACTATCCTAAAATGAAAGATATCAATTTTGTGAAACTTGGTGAACTCCTGCTGTTCAGGCTGATTGTGTGAACTCTAGGGCAAGATAAGGCAATCACATTACCAATGTCCCAACTGCCTGAGCCACCCGGTGGACCGGAATCTTCCATTTCTCGGTCTTGGCTTCATTCTGATCTCTCAACTCTCTGCCCACCACAGACAATTGTATGTCCTATTTCTCCCCAGCCCTCAAACTAACCATTTGTTGGAAGAAATGCATTTGCAAAGACACTAGCTTAGTTGTGGAAGGCCTTTCTTTCTTTCTTTCTTTCTTTCTTTCTTTTACAGCATTACAGTTGTTTGCAGCAGAAACTCATTCAGAAAGAGTTTTAGTTTGCCGTCCGATGCAGGTAAAATTAAATAGTTCCTGTACTTTCAGCAATAGCTCCTGAACGAACGTTGTTTCTTGAAAGGTTTCCATTTCATTAGCAAAACCAGAACAAAGATCAAACACATCCTTCAAATGATGAAGGTAATCAGCAAATGTTTCACCTTTGTTCTGTTTGCAATTATTATCCTTGATCCAAGACATTTTCACAGGACATACTTCAATAACTGCGTTCAAAAGTGCATTTCTAGCAGGAATAAGAGCAGCTTTAACCACAGGTGCCTGTTGTGGCCAATTAACCATCTCTAATAATCAATCTCTTACTTCATTTGTTATAATAATGCAGAACAATTGATTACCTCAGCCCACTTAGGTTTATAACATTCAAATCCTGTTTTTGTTTCTTCACAGAACTGTTTATTGTTGTTCCATATATTAAGGAAGTGATGCCTAACATTTACTAAGACATGCGTAGACCAGAGGACATGAATGGTGACGGGTTGGGTACCCTCCACATATATCGGACATTTCCCGTTTTCTGTTCATCAAGGAGCAGAGATGGATTTTCAGAATGAAAACGGATACTGAAGGCCTTCATGACCATATACCATGGTTGTCGATCTGAGGAACCATTGTACTTACTAGAGCCACCACTCGAGACTCATGATCTGATATTGTTTACATTTACCCTTGTTGTTCTGTCACTTTACAATTAAGTTGTAAACATTTCAGACAATATCATGGATGAGCCAGGAACAAGTAGCATTCACTAGCTTTGGACTCATACCTACACACCTCTTATCATCCCGCACCATCTGACGTCAGTCATTAGAGTTAGTCACATGGACCTTCAACAGTCCTTTAGGTCCTTCTCGGTGGTATGATAATGATGTTTTCGAACACGATGTTTTCAAACACGAGGTTTTCCCTATATTAGCTCTTTATGCAGACTCGATAGTGAGCCACATACAATACGAACTTATTGGTGTGCGGCACATGCTTTAAATTGCAACTGGTGCTGACTCTGCCTTTTGAAAACAGACAGATCCTTGCCAGATGTAGCTGTCGGGTATTGCCCGTGTGCACCACGAATAGTAATCTCCCACGGTAGACGCAGTTCGGACCTTTCTCTCCTTCTGCGCATGTGTGCGGGATAGTAGTCCATTTTGGAGCATGACGGCCCACTATTTACGTAGGATCGAGCTTTGACAGTGCGCATGCGCATTGGTTAGTGTCCAACGAGTGAGCATGCTCGATCAGCTCACGTTCATCTTGGGACTTCGTAAGCACCAGCTATAAGGACCTAACTAATTTACAGCCAATTAGGGCGAGTATTAAAGCAGCTCTCCCTCCCCCTGTCGTCACCTCCCAGACTGCTCGCAGTCTAGTTTGGAGCACCGGCGGAAAGGTAAGAAGGAGAGAGCTTCTCTGCTTGCACCTCTGGGTATCTTGCCAGTATATATTTTTCCCCCGTTTTCCCTTAGTTTTCTACCTTGCAGGGAAGGGAGATTTTTCTGTACTCTGTTTTATTTCATACCTACAGTGGTCTGTTGTGTCAAAAACGTTTCACCTATTCTTCAAGCTTACTTATTAATACACTTGTAATGAGTAGAGAGGTTGTTCATAGACCATGGTCCTCCTCAAATATACACACCAGGACTGTACCATTATGGAGGTTCTGTTGCAAGATTGGGAGGATCAGCCTTCCTGTATTTTGATTCTATCTGGAGCTGAGTGTTTCTGGGTTTCTGATTTTAGTTCTTTTAATAAAAATGATTAACATTTATGCAAAGTATTTTAGACAGAGTGGTACCATTGAGCAACTTCTTTGTCTTACTTTGCTTGTAAACAGAGCGGGGCTTCCTTCTCCGAGCAGTCAGCCGGGTGAGGTGAGGCTTTCCTCCCACATAAAGCTGGGTAAGTGAGAACTATTTTCTAAGAGAAAACGATGCTTACATTTGTATGAAACCACGATTTGGGTTTTTATAATGAGTTGTGCAATAATTGCACTACGGAACATCAAACAGCTGATGTTGCAATATGTTAAATTACTTTTTCAATAGTTTTGACCCATATATTTCTTTATTTGTCTTCTAGGAAGGAAGAGGTAGCTCCTATCTGCAAGCACGTATGTTGCGTGTCTGGTAGGGTGGCGAGTGCCACAACTTAACATTCTTATTCTTTAACACAGTTTTTGGTGCACATGTTGTAATATTTTTCCTGCAGTAGCTTATATTACGTAGCATCTAGGTCCTGAAGAAAGCCGGATTAGTTGACCATTACGGCTGAAACATGTCAACCGCATTAGCCTTAGCCAGGAGATAGTTCATATTTTCCATACTATCAGGTTATTTTAAGTATGGCACTTGGATAATCCCTAATAAACATATTTTTTGTCCAAGTAGTCATTTTTAAATCTTCACAGACTTGAGCACTGCACTTCACTAGAGTACATATGGTTTGAAGATCCACCTTGGCATGAGTCGTTTTGGAGCATGAGGTCAGGTACCCAGCAGGGCAAGGTGGCTCAGGGCTGTGGTCCTAGACCTTAATCTCCTTGAGCTCCAGATGACAAAGCTCCGCCAATAAGGGTGGGCTGATGGACTCTTGAATCTAGCCAGGTGTTGAGAAAACTATTAGAGTTGGGCCTTTACATTTTTGCAGCATTTCAGCCGTTCCCAGTTCCTTCTAGATTTGACTGGGCATCTCTTTATTAGTTGTGTACCCTCCACTGGAACCTCAATACTCTGTCTGGGGTAGAATGGCAGGTGTTTGGATATGGGCAATGCCATTGTGGTCATCATTATCCTCCTTGCTATGTGAAGGAGTATGGTCTCTCACCATTCGTACTGCAGTCTTCCTTAGACTATCTTTATGCATCACTGCGGTGTAGTGGGGGTATGAATGAGATCCCATTGAGGGTAGCAAGCCGAGTGTCGTTCAGTGAACCTCCCATCGTATCCTCATACCAGTTCAGCCTCTACTTGCCACAGCTGCAGAGCTTGCGCTGATTTTTTGTCCTTGCTTGTTGTGGATTTGCTTGTGCCCCTCCTGTCGGCCCATTGACTGGTGGTGTTTTGCTCCCATTTGTGCCTTGCAATTCACACCAAGGTTCTTCTGCTAGTATAGGGAAACTGCTTTCTTCTCTATATCTATATCTCTCAATAGCCAATATATCTTCATGTTTTCATTTTGTAGGGGCCAACTCATTTGGTGACATTGATTCGAGGGTATACAGAGTAAACTAACCCCTTTTTTCAATAAAGATTTGGACACCCTCAACTTCCCAGAAGGATCAATGCTTTTTCATTATGTTGATGATTTGGTTCTTGGAAACATGAAGACTGGATGCATGTAAAGATTCACCAGCGGAAATCAGCCCTCCAAGCCCATTGGCTTGGTCCTTAACATACCCTGCACAATGCGAACACTGCTGTGAAGTGCTGCAGGCTCCCTGCATGAATTCACAAATCCTAACCGTACTAAGAGACTCCTGGCCTGCTGACCAACCTATTCCTGCTTAAGCTCTTGTCAGTTGAGGGGATCCTCCATATGCCACACAGACTGCTCTTACCTTCTAGCTAGCTAATCAGTTGATTAGTCTGCCCAGTGCTTTTTGCTGTGGGCTGCCTTGTTGATTGTCTCACCATGTGACTTTGCCTGGAGAGAGTGGGTGGGGGAGATAAAAGCATTTAACAGCACTAAAATGGCGCTCATGCAAGCATGACAGTACCTTGATGCATTTCCTGGAGCAGTACAAGCAGAATCTTAACCTCTCTTCATGCTGATCTGCGTTCAACTTCTGGTGGATTCTAGCTCTTGTAACACAGAAGAAAGACACCTTGAATTGTACTTGCATGGCCACTACCCTTAAGGACATGTCAATGGGACTGTCCTCATTCCTTTTTTAACATGTGGTATCTATTTTCCTGACCAGGAAGTCTCACCCTATGCTACTCATCTTGCAGAAACTGCCTATGGAATGACCTGCTTCTGCTACAGAGCACTGGATGTAAAGTGTAGGCTAGTATGTTGTATAATTCGTGAGATAGCCCATGGGTTAATGCAATTGATCAAAGCAAACACAAGGAGATGATGGACGGTGCGTTGAAACTTTTCAGACACTCACCCCCAGTCACAGATCTGGCTTGAATACATCATCGATCTTTAGCTCACTTCACCACCACAGTTCAGACAAAGCTATATGCAAATCAGTCTGACCCTGTGCCTCATGGGAACAGTCCAGCCCGCACTGCCAAGCCATGTCTTCCCTGGACCGGAAACAAGCATTTTGGGACTGGTTTCGGGTAACACCCCTCATCAGCCAGACTAGCTTGAATCCAGTAGTAAAGTGAGGAAGGGATAAAATCGTGTTTATTTGGGTGGTAGTTAGCACTTAGGAGTTTATTTACGGTATGGTGAACAAGCCAAATCTATTGGCAGTCCAGCCCGAACTGCCAAGCCATGTCTTCCCTGGACTGGAAACAAGCATTCTGGGACCGGTTTCGGGTAACACCCCTCATCAGCCAGACTAGCTTGAATCCAGAGGGAAAGTGAGGAAGGGATAAAATCGTGTTCATTTGGGTGGTAGTTAGCACTTAAGAGTTAATTTACGGTATGACGAACAAGCCGCATCTATTGGCAACTTGTGAAGTGAGAGCCAAGTGCATCTTTGTTTCCCTTGATGTTGTATTGAGTCTACGGCAAGGTGTGAATGCCCAATGGGGCTATGTTTGATTTGAAATATGACTCGTATTCCCAATCACGATGCAAATCAGGCAACAAGAAATACTGACTGTCTGTGATGTGAATCGTCTGCAGTTCAGCCCGAAAGATGAACAAAAAAGACCTTCCATAGCCACTGCAGGATTTCTCTTTGCACTGAATGTGTATAGATGATATTGTCTATGTGTTGATATCTGCACTGTGTACAGGTCTGAGATATAGTCGAGATGATTCACTGGACCTGTTGCAGAATATTTTTCTGGCACAAATAATAAATTATGGTGCTGGAATCTAACTTCTCCCCACTTAATGGCAGACGGTATTAGCCGCTGGAGTTTAACAGCAGTAAACGTCAATATCTCAAGTACCAAAGGCTCAAACATTATGCAGTTGCCTCTGTGATCTGAATTTGAAGCCAATCAGTAATTTCCATTGGCAATCAAGCAGCAACTACATACAAGATGCAGATTAGAGACAGGACAGACCTGACCCTGCGCATTGATTGACACATCACTTTTCTCATTCCCAGCCTGTTTCCATTGTGACATGCAGCCTTCCTTCCGCATACCACTCAGCCAAGGATATTCCTCCGCATGCACACCACTGCGACCAAATACATAGCGACAGTTGCAGGTTAGGAAATGCTTGCAGGATGATTCAGGAAATTGTGATCAGCAGCAAGGGATATGGAAGATACAAAGGGGCTCCCTCACCCCAGTAAAGAAAAGAAAAAAACTGAGCGATGGGGAGAACCACCGCAAAAAAACAGAAAAAGCAGTGACAATGCCAATAGGTCTGGCTTACTAAATGTGCCTTTCCGGTCATGTACCGCAATACGCATGCATTCCTAGGGGGGCGGGGTGTTGTTTCCCGCTGCATACATCTATTTAGGAGTTGCCAGAGCGGTTGCGCAGCGGGCGAGTGCCGCGGGCGCGCCAAAGGCGCACCTAAGGCAAGCCGGTCTGCACCCTTCCGCGCTCGGGCCGGGCTCAGGGCCATAACCCCTGGCCCTTTTCCTTTGGTTGACGGAATCAGTCGCAAATATTCCAGAGATGTCCTACTGTGGTATATAAATAAATAATACCGGATCTAGGTTTTACTGGACATAGCAATAACAGATAGCTCAATAAATAAGAGTCAAGATTCGAGGTAGTAGGAGTTTGCAGGTTTAATACAGCATAAAGGACAGGAACAGGACAACCTGCACAGGAATAGGATGGCAGCGCTGCCGGGGGCAGGATCAGAATCGGCGCAAGGGAATGGGTCACATTTAATAGCAGTGCACAAGCATATATATTAAAACAGTTGCATTACAATACATATGATAGGCGGAGCAGTGGGTGTGGTCAATAGCAGTCGCGAAAGATAAGGGTGAAAATGGGTGCAACAGGGGCGTATACATAGACATGTGATGCAAACGTAACAGAATATGTCATAAATGGGGCGGAAACATGGAGGGGGCTACCTAAGGAGCCGGGACCTCTAACCTAATGGTGCGCGCAAACTGACAATGACGTGTTACTAGGAGAAGCTGGGGGCTATGAACTCTGTGCTAGGAGCAGAGACTGAAGTCTGGAGAGTCAGGGCGACATGTACCTAAACAGTATCTAGTATCTGATGTTTAGAGAACATGTTGATAGAATCCAAAAGTTATCGGGGTAAAGGCTAACAGACTCTAAGACTGGAGCATGCATTATTCTACATGTAGTGCGTGATGAAGAATATTAAATGACCATTAAATGCATTATTTCTCTTACATGGAGACGTAAAGGCTAGACAATGACGGAAACTATTGATGCGATTCAGTAGCTTAGGAATGCAGAGAAGGAGGGCTGGACTGATAACTAGAATCATAACATACTCTTGGCAGACTCAGAGGCAGAGCCAGGCTGAGCCGGGCACTGTGAGGCAGGAAGTAAGTGAAGGGTCGAGGATACAGGTGGGGGCTGTATCGCTCCTCAGCGAGGACTCAGAAGACAGGAGCTGAATCTGGTGTCCGGGCCCTTTTGAGGCCTAGAAACGGGGACTTTACAATGAAATAACGTGCACACTGAGAAACGTGGCAACGTAACTTTACATAGGCCTGATACTCGTAGCTTTCACGAGAACTGGAAACTGGCATACTAGTAATGGACACAACTGTAATTGCGTCTTTAATCAAACATGGGGATACATATGCATATTTAATCATGCACACATAACATAAGATGGAGGACACGTAGGGACACAGAACATGACAAAATTTACTTTTCCACATTCCCTCCTTGTCACTACGTTTCCATCAGGAAACATCAATATTCATGATACCATCTATCATTTCATACAGTATCATTTGCTCGTCTCGAATTTTCTTGGAACGGGATTTAGGACGGGACTTGGGACTAGGAATACAAGAGGTAGCACAAATGCCGCAAATCGCAGGGCCACATTGTAAACAGAGGCAGCAACTGAATATGATCGCTACTGCAATACCCAGAAATGACAATACTTTCCATCCCCAGGCGGAAATTATATTCCAGAACCAACCGGACCATGTCCAGGTGCCTGGATCTTGGTGTAACATATGGGCAATTTTATGGAGTCTGGTTATAGCTGAATAAACAGACGGTGCGTTATTAGGAATGAAAATGCAGCAACTAGATCCGATGACTCTACAGGCCCCGCCCCTATCGGCCAGTATGACGTCAAGGACGAGACGATTCTGGAGCACGACAATTCTCATAAAGGATTGTTCTTCGGTTAAGTTACTTAGAGCAGAAGTAGTCTCAATCACTACTGCTTCAAGTGTTCTGGTTAATCTACGTATCAGTTTACTATTTACAACAGTACCTAAGTAGGGGAAGACACCTTTATTGATATCTATGTATTGTTCTAGAGCAGTTTCAGTATAATCGACAATCGGGAGGTTTCTCTTGTGTCTAGTATGTACTAGGTGGGAATTCCTATGATAGTCAGGTGGGGCTAGAAAAACTGGTGGCAGTAGGAAGGCAATATAACATGTACCATCCCAATCAAGGGGCAGACGAACATATGCGGTCTGACCACAAACAAAATAAGAATGACGTGAAGCTTTGAAAATAGATTTCCCACTGTCACTATACTTGACAATAGTAGTACAATCACTATGGCCTACATGTACGGAACCATTATTTCGGACACATAATTCACCTTTGACTGGTAGTACTGACATAGCAGGTAAGTCTGGAGTAGAATCAGACTGAACATTCAGGACCATGAAATTCGAAGAATAATTACCCAAATTATAAACTTCATTTTCTAGATCTAACCCTGTTCTGTGGGGAAGACCTTGCTTGTCTGGAAAACATGAACTGTTAAGAAAAGACATATCTGTTGAGGATGACGTTAACGTGGACCATGCTCCACACGAACCGTTATGTGAAAATGGATAAGGAAAGAGTGGCAGAACTCCCTTCGGTGTCTGGAAAGGGGGGAGTCGACCACACACCCAACAATTTGTGGCATTGCTGGTCTGGTGTGAATAATGTAACATGCGGATAAAAGAGTTATTACGCATAGCAAGACGATAAGAAAGTTCATGAGGAGGCAGATCACTAAACGTGTGCTCTACTGTAACATTAGCAGACTTATTTACATGAGAAACTGAAAAATACAAATAAAAAGCATAACTGGTGCAGGAAATCATAATGCTGAAATATAGCAGAAAACATAAAATAATAGTGCAACTTCTAGAGTTCTCACTAACTCTCTCTCTGTGGGGGTCTATTATATACATGTCAGAAACCGGTCTAACCGTTTCACCTAGGGGAGGACTTAGACAATCAAACTGGCTGACTTATTTTACTAGACCTTAGTTTAAGCTTATACTCCTGCTGCGGAGTTTTCTCTAACAGGGAAGGGTTCGTAGCAATGTCTTTTGCGGGACAGTCCTTAAGAATAGTACTTTGGCAGTCTTTAAGATCCTCGGAAATGTTCTTTGAAACAGGTTTCAATCCCAAAAATCTTTTCACATGTGACAGATGCACCCAGCCCTTCCTGCCTTCCAGCTTGACGGCAGTACGGGTGGCCAGGAGGACCTGTCGGGGTTCCTTCCAACGAGGCTCCAGCGGACTTGAACGATCAAAGTTCCTGACCAAAACCATACATCCGGGAATGATTTCATGCGGTGCCACCTCGGTATTGTCTGGAAACGCGGCAGCAACCTGTGAACGACAAGAGTTGAGGGCAGACATCAAGGAAGCTAGGTAATCTGTCAGCTTATTACTTGAAACATCGGTAATACTTCGAGGTCTAGGTGTACCCCACATGTTAGGGGGGCGGCCGAATACGACCTCATACGGGGACAGACCTGATCTGGAATGTGCGACCATGCGCATCTAAAATAAGGCAACTGGCAGAGCTACTAGCCAGTCCACACCTTTCTCTCTACATACTTTTGCAATTCGGATTTTCAGGGTCTGATTATGTCTCTCTACGAGACCGGCTGCTTCTGGATGGCGTACACAATGGAACTTCCACTGGTACCCTAACAAAAGGGAAACATGTTTCATCAACTCGGATGAGAATGGCTGGCCGTTATCAGAATATACGACTCTAGGGAGTCCATAACGGGGGAAGAATTCACGAACCAACTGTTTGGCAGTGGTCGCGGCTGTGTAATCTGGGACTGGATATGCTTCTGTCCACCTGGACAAAGCGCATACAACTACGAGAACATACTTGAAACCTCGACATCGCTCCATCTGAATATAATCCATCTGGAGGACTTCAAAAGGGTGGTCAGGGGGCTGGAATCCACCTTGTTCCACCGGAACACTTTTACCTGGATTAAACTGGCAACATATCATACAGGTACGGACTTTCTGCTTGGCTGCAGCTCGTAAATGCTTGTTGAACCAAATGTTCTGGATACTATCTAACATAGCTTTTTCTCCTAAATGTGCTGGACTATGTGCGGTATTGATAATGACTTGAACCATAGAGTCGGGAAGAAACCATGTGGCTTTACCCTTCGTTACCCATCCCTGATCTGTCTGGACCCCTCCTTGTTCGGACCATTTCTTGATTTCCTCGGGAGTAGCATGTAACTGGATATCTATGACATCTTGAGTGGGGTCCTTAACTGTCATACAGGTAGTCGGATCTGGAGTATGTGTCTGTGTCGGATTAACTGACATGTCTGGAGTCTGTGCTGTAAGCTTGGCTGTGCGATCTGCTAGATCATTACCTTGGGAAATAATGTCAGTAACTTTCGTATGTGCTTTGCATTTCATGATAGCAATGGATGTCGGTAAGTGTATGGCATCTAACAGAGCCTGAATAAGGAGACCATGCTGAATCTTGGTTCCATGAGAAGTCATGAAACCTCTCTCCTGCCAGAGCACTCCAAAGTCGTGTACGACTCCGAATGCATAACGTGAATCTGTGTAAACATTAACTTTCAGGTTCTTGGCGTGTATGCAGGCTTGTGTCAGAGCAACTAGCTCTGCTGCTTGAGCAGACAGGGTGTCAATACGGTGTGTTTCAATAACTTCAGTGTCAGTAGTCACTGCATACGCGGCTACTAGTTCTCCTGTACTTGTTCTCATACATGAACCATCCACATAAAGTGTCAGGTCGGGATCTGGTAATGGAATATCTGTCAGATCTTGTCTTGGCTTTGTCATAATGTTAACTACTTCCACACAGTCGTGTGTGGCAGGATTTGAATTAACTGATGGTAACAGTGTTGCAGGATTTAGAACGTTGCAGCGTCTGATTTCTATGTGTGGCTGGAACAGTGTCAATTCATAACCTGTTAAACGTGCAATTGTCAAGTGCTGAGTCTGTGTTCGGTTTAAAAGAACTTCCACGGAGTGTGGAACTTGTACTGTCAAGGAATGTCCTAATACTATGGAATCACTTTGTCTGATAGCTAGTGCTGTGGCTGCAACTGACTTGAGGCACGCAGGCAGAGCCTGGGCTACTGGATCTAATGTGCTCGAAAAATAAGCACAGGGCTTGTATTGTCCTGCTTGATCTTGTGTGAGAACAGATAATGCTGTACCTTCCCGTTCAGTGACGAAAAGTGTAAAAGGCTTACTGTAGTTCGGTGTTGCTAGAACTGGAGCTTGGCATAGAGCTTTCTTTAACTCATTAAAACTAAGTGTATGTTCAGATGTCCAAGGGAGGACAGTCGATACGGCTGCCTCCTGTGTCGTTAACTGTATCAGTGGTTTAGCTAGAAATGCATACTGAGGAATCCATTGTCTGCAATAAGAAGTAAGGCCGATAAAAGCACGTACCTCCTTCTGGGTCTTGGGCTGAGGAAGACTCGCTATTAACTGGATACGGTCAGGTGTCAACTGCCTACCCCTCTTGGACAGTAAGTGGCCTAAATAGATCACTTGCTGGACACAGAATTGAAGCTTAGAAGGGGACACCTTGTGCCCCATCTCGGCAAGGAAATACAAGACTGTAAGGGATGCTCGCTCGCAAGCACGTTCAGAACGGGCTGTGATCAGTAGATCATCGACATACTGGAGCAGGGCAGTGTCAGTTGGCATGTGAATATTGTCTAGTTGTCTTTTAAGTGCTTGACTGTAAATACTTGGACTTTCTGTGAAACCTTGAGGAGCTCGTGTAAACATATAGCTCCTTCCATTTAAACAAAATCCGAAAAGAAACTGGCTGTCTGGATGAATGGGGACACTAAAAAATGCGTTCTTGAGGTCTATGACTGAAAAAAAATGAGGCTTCAGAATCAATGGCTGTCAATAGGGAAGAAATATCTGGGACAACTGGGTACTGGGGAATAATACATTTATTAAGTTCTCGTAGGTCAATCACTAATCGATATACAGGGGGTGCATTTGGATCAGTACGTTTCATGACTGGAATGATCGGAGAATTACATACATTGGAGTCAGTTTCTACAACTACTCCTTGAGCCATGAGCTCGTCAATGATTTTGGATAAGGCTGCTACAGCCTCAGGTGGCAATCTGTACTGTCTGATTCGTGGTAACACTACACCTGGTTTGAGAGTCACACGATGGGGTGTGATTTGCATGAAGCCAACATCAGTTGGACCTTGCGCCCATAGATGCTGCGGAACATTAGACAATCTCGGATCAAAATCTCGTAATACATAGTGACCCTTGAAGTCACGTAGGAACAATCGTATTCCCTCGGGGGAGCAGCAAATAACTGCACCTAATTCTTTCAGTGTCTTAATGCCTAACAGATTTTCTGGACATGACTTCGTAAGTAACAGATCAGTAGTGCGGGACAATGGACCTACTTCTAGAGTAACTGGCTTAGATATCTCGTTTACAATAGGCTTTCCTGAAAATCCAAGGGAAACATTTCTAGAGCCTGAGAGCGGAGCCCCTGGAACTTCGGCGTGACTAATGGTGGTCCTACTTGCCCCTGTATCAATCAAAAACTTTCTGTCTTTCCCTAGTACTTGACTATGAACATAGGGACCCTCTTGATCTACAGGAATCTCGATGAGAGGCAAGCCTACCTCCCTCTCTAGGCTGTTTCATGAATATGGCTGATACTCTGGATACTCGGACTGCGCATACTGGTACATCTGCTGTGTAACATGCTGTGTTGCAGCAATAGGCTGCGGTGCTGGAACTGTCTGTTGTGCATTCTGTGGCTGAGAAGTCTGTGAAACTTGTTCTTGTCTAGGCGGACGTGGTCTTTCTTTAGTCTTACCGGTAGCTATATTGTGTTTCAGAACTGCACACTCGTTTATGAAATGACCTGGCTGTTTACAATAATTGCATGTCCCTTTAACGGGAACTGCAGGATGACTGGCTTGATTCGTACCCCTCTTCTGACTGTCTTGTGGAATAGATTGTGCAACTAGTACTTTCATTTTCGTGTCTTTCATACGTTTTCTTTCATGATCTTGCTCTTCTCTGATTCTATTCTGGTGGTATTGGAGCATTTGTAACATCTGGGACGGGGTATTAGCTTGCCAGGTACTTTCGACTTTCAAAACTCGATTCTTAACTTGTGGACTTGAATTCTCGACTAATTTAGTAACAAACAGATGAGGGTATGACTCGCTACTTGTCTTGAGGCCACTGTTTATACTAAAACATTTCTCGAATCTAGAATAAAAGTCACTAGTGTCTTCGTCTTGTTTCTGTTTACAGGCTGAGATTGCATCCCAGTCTTCCTTTTTAGTTGCTAATAATCTGGGCAAAACTTGTATTAACAGTTCAGGTAATTCTTTACATTTCTCTCCTAGACCGGTACCTGGTACTCGTGCTTTATCTTCAGCTTCTAGGACTGCCCAATCGATCTTTTTCTCTCCCACCTCCCAATCTTTTTCCTTGAGTTTCTCATATACCCCTGCGGGCAACAGGACTTTTAGCATTTTAATTATATCTGGATACGTGTATTCTCCCATACGGAGCATGTCTTTTAATTCTCGGTGGAACCCTGCTGGATCTTTGTCATGACAGGGAATTAACTTTTTCATCTCTAAGAGTTCCATCTTTGTAATCGGAGTGTAAACAAACACTCGTTGCATTTCACCATCTGTTGTCCTAACTGGGTGTACTTCTCGTAACGGATTCTGTCTGTCTATGTAAAAGGGTTTACTTTCTGGAGGTGAGACATGAACAAAATGCGGGTTCAGAAACGTTCTATATTTGTGGCGCTGTTCTAGAACAACACTAATTAAATCGGTACCTAAACCTTTCCATCTATACTGGAGTAACTCGTTCAGGACATCATGTAACGGACCTGGATCAGAATGTTGACCCTCATACAGAGTAATGAGGTGTTGGATCATATACATACCCACCAGTCGTTGCTCGGCTGGAGGCAGTTTCAGAAACATTTGTGCCACTATTTCGTCTGGAAAAGTGGTAGAATCAGTAATCCATCGGACCGCTGATCGGACTAGTTCTTGTTCATGCATAGTACTTAACTCACTATAACCGATTCGTGATTTCAGAATGTGATCGGTAGCTTGAAATACTTGTTCTAGAGAACCTTGTTCTGGTGCCGGATGAGGAACAGTTTTCTTGTAGTCTAGACGTGAATGTCGGTCTGGAAATCTAGATTTTCCTACATACGCTATTCTGGCGGGATTCTCGTCCTCTACCTCTTCAGTAGAAGAGTCATTTTCTTTCTCGTTTACTTGTGCTGCTTTACGTTGTTCATGTAACTTTATTATTTCTTTACGGATTTTCTTGTACATACTCTCTATACTACTGATAGTCTTGTGTTTACCCTCGGCTATATTATCACTCCACCTTGTCAGGATTTTCATTTCGGCCTGATCTTTAGTCGGGGAATCTTGTTCTCTTATTAGACAATTAATCAGGAACTTTAATATCATAAGCTGGATCTCAGCTTTCCTTTGAGACATGGCTTCGCCAATACTTTCTGGATCATCCCCTGTACGGATGAAACGATATATTCTGTCTAGATCTCCTTTCATATCTGGTAGGGTGTCTAAATACCCGGTCACCCGTCTTACACGGATGGAATATATTACTGTACTATCATCACCTGCAACTGGATCATAGCGGCATTCAGTGAGAGCTCGTCGGATTTCTGCAACGGACTTAAATTTGGGCGTACGCTGTAACGCACATTCATGTAACTCGGCCAACGTTCTACGTTGGTGCGGTGGCGGGGTACCAGGAGGACCTCCTCCTGCGGCCCCTAAACTGGAATCGTCGACTGATACTCTTCGTACCAGCGCGGCGGGAAATTGTAATGTAGGCTGGACCGGGGGTACCGTAGCAGGTACTCCGGTGACTGGAGGAGCAGGATTTACATTATTTACAGGAGCTGGCGGAACAGGATTTGCATATTCTGGGACTGTGTCGTCCAAATAGGACGAGATGAAAATATCAGCTGCGGTCGGTTTGTGACGTAGCTTAGTCAGAACTAGTGGTGGCGGAAAATTACTGGATGCCTCCGGGGTCGCTTTTGGCAAGCCCTCGGCAAGAAGAGGGTACATACCCTTAATGAGGGCATGCCTCTGTCTATCTGACTGTTCAGTTTTGACTCGTTCCCCTATCTCGATTAATTCCCTTTGTTGGGCTCGTTCTAAGGATTCTCTACTTAGTTCTGACTTTCTGATTTCTTTTTCGGTTCTTTTATGAGATTCTTTGCGCCATAACTCGATGGCATCTTTCTGTGACTGTCTGGCTTTCTTTTTCCATAATGCTTCTTCTACTCGCATGATGCACTCGGCATCCCATGTGCCTGATACAGGCCATCTATACTTTTCTTCTAACTGTTTGGTATACTCTACCCATAAATCTAGATATAATATGGCACTTATGCCATGCTTTTGATACATAAAATGACCTGGACTGTCCCTAGGCGGGACAGGAACTGCTGCTTCTAACAGACCTTTTCTAGTTTTCAACTGACGTAGTTTAGAAAATAGCGGCATAACTGAACTGTAATCTAGACACAATACAATACACAATGAACACGATAATTACTCCACATTCATACCACGACATTAAAATACATGAAGAACATTTAAAATATCAGTTCGAACAGAATACTACCTGGAATACTGAAAACAGAATACATGAATTTCTCGAGAACAGAACTGACTAGAACAGAAACTAGATGTACTGCTAAAACAGTACGAAACTTACCGGTCTCATAAAGAGACACGTCAGGACCCGCATCCACCGAAGTGGACACTTCGTTTTTGGGTCTGTGTACCACCAACCCACGGACCAGAGTCAATTAGATTGACCCTGTCTAGATACTACCCCAGCAATGGTACTCACCGGGCAGCAAGAACGGAAGGCCTCGGACTGGACTGGACTGCTTCGACGCCGGACGGACGAACTTCGGACTTCTGTTACGGGTGGGCCTCCGGATACCTCGGACCTTGGACTCTCGGCTTGGGCTCTGGTCGGGACTCGCCGCGTTCCTCCACCGCCTCGTCTGGATGCTGGACCGCCACCTCCGTCTCCTCCGTGGGCCTGAGGGATACTTGAAGCAGAAATATCTGCACGTGCACGGTATGGTTCTGTCACGGCTGCAGAGGGTCAGGGGGCCGGCGTGGCTTCACCGGCGCGTGGGGAAAGGGCAAGTCCCTATTCGGGCGCCATTATGTGGTATATAAATAAATAATACCGGATCTAGGTTTTACTGGACATAGCAATAACAGATAGCTCAATAAATAAGAGTCAAGATTCGAGGTAGTAGGAGTTTGCAGGTTTAATACAGCATAAAGGACAGGAACAGGACAACCTGCACAGGAATAGGATGGCAGCGCTGCCGGGGGCAGGATCAGAATCGGCGCAAGGGAATGGGTCACATTTAATAGCAGTGCACAAGCATATATATTAAAACAGTTGCATTACAATACATATGATAGGCGGAGCAGTGGGTGTGGTCAATAGCAGTCGCGAAAGATAAGGGTGAAAATGGGTGCAACAGGGGCGTATACATAGACATGTGATGCAAACGTAACAGAATATGTCATAAATGGGGCGGAAACATGGAGGGGGCTACCTAAGGAGCCGGGACCTCTAACCTAATGGTGCGCGCAAACTGACAATGACGTGTTACTAGGAGAAGCTGGGGGCTATGAACTCTGTGCTAGGAGCAGAGACTGAAGTCTGGAGAGTCAGGGCGACATGTACCTAAACAGTATCTAGTATCTGATGTTTAGAGAACATGTTGATAGAATCCAAAAGTTATCGGGGTAAAGGCTAACAGACTCTAAGACTGGAGCATGCATTATTCTACATGTAGTGCGTGATGAAGAATATTAAATGACCATTAAATGCAGTATTTCTCTTACATGGAGACGTAAAGGCTAGACAATGACGGAAACTATTGATGCGATTCAGTAGCTTAGGAATGCAGAGAAGGAGGGCTGGACTGATAACTAGAATCATAACATACTCTTGGCAGACTCAGAGGCAGAGCCAGGCTGAGCCGGGCACTGTGAGGCAGGAAGTAAGTGAAGGGTCGAGGATACAGGTGGGGGCTGTATCGCTCCTCAGCGAGGACTCAGAAGACAGGAGCTGAATCTGGTGTCCGGGCCCTTTTGAGGCCTAGAAACGGGGACTTTACAATGAAATAACGTGCACACTGAGAAACGTGGCAACGTAACTTTACATAGGCCTGATACTCGTAGCTTTCACGAGAACTGGAAACTGGCATACTAGTAATGGACACAACTGTAATTGCGTCTTTAATCAAACATGGGGATACATATGCATATTTAATCATGCACACATAACATAAGATGGAGGACACGTAGGGACACAGAACATGACAAAATTTACTTTTCCACACTACTGTCATTCAATCGGGCAGAGATTAAGACTAGGTGTGCACTGCTTGATTTACAGAGTGAACCTAGACAGTGTAAACAGTGCTAACTAACTTTTGGCTTTGCCAAAATCAAAAAGTGCCCGGCTATAAGACCCCACAAACAGCCCCTCAACATGACAGACACGAAGGTGGTCTTGGCCATGCTTATGCACGATCCCTGGTTAAACACAATCTGGAATTTGCAGAGATGGTATGCTCCAATAAGCTGGATCTAGCATTTTTGACCGAAACTTGGGCTGTTAAAAGCTCAAATATAGATCTGAGACAGGCCATCCCAGCGGGCTATGCTGTTCTTAAAGCCAACCCGGTTGACAAGAGGGGCGGGGACCTAGCAATTATATATAGATCTCACTTAGCACTCTCCGGCTCAGCAGTAGGAAGCACAACAGACTGTGAAGTCCTATCCTTTCGGATTACACTAAGTCCAACCTATTCATTCAAGGGCCTTTTGGTACATAGGCCCCTGGGGGTTAGAGACACTTTCTTAGATTATATTAGCCCTTTCATCGAATCAGCTGACTTTTCCATGGTAGGAGATTTTAATTATTATTTAGACAAACAGGATGAACGCGACACAGTCCTCCTGGTGGATGCTATGGCTGTTTTTTTCTCTCAGACAGATTGTCCAACAAGCTACCCACAAGGCAGGACATACATTAGATGGTGTATTTACGTTGAGCCCCAATGTAAAGGTTTCTGATGTATTACCCTTCCCATGGTTAGATCATAAGGCTATAATGTTCTCTGTGAATATTAACCAGGACTCCACAAGATTTTACAGCCCCGGAGTCGCAGCCAAAGGGTGGGATTGGAGCATCATTGATGTCCCCTCCCTACAAGCATCCTTTTCTAGAACACAGACAGACCTGGCTACAGATGCTAACACGGCAGCTCACAGGTTTTCTACCTGGATTAAAAATGCAGTGGATCCTTTGGCCCCCATTAAGATCTTTTCTAATAGGCGGAAAAAGCCTTCTGAACCCTGGTTCTCTGATAAATTAAGAAATCAGAAATAGGTCTTTAGAAGAAAGGAAACAAGGTGGAAAATGAAGTATGATACAACTGACAAAATGGAGTATAAGCAAGCACTGATCGTATACAAGAAATTACTTCTGGAAGAGAAAAGCATATATTTTAAATACAAAATACAGCAGGCAAAGAACTCATCGAAGGAACTGTTCTTAACAGTGAAAAGCTTACCTAAACTCCCAGAGCCTCCAAGGATGGATAGCAGCGCCGAGTTCTGCATTCGATTGTTCCAATTTTTTAGAGGGACAAAGTGGAGGCAGTGTATAAAGATCTGAGTGGATATGGCAATACCTTGATTGGGAACCCCTCAGCGGGCATGTTAGCCTCCCCATCTCTCCGGCTGACCTGTTTCTCCATATCTCCAGTAGAGCAGATCATCCAGGTGGTCAAGACCCATAAATCTGTGACCCGCTAGATCCCTGTACTCCGCAAACATTGCACCTCGTTCCTGAAGTTGTCAGTGAGATATTATGGTCCATGTTTAAAGAGATCATTGGTTCAGCCACTTTCCCTGATGTGTGCAAAACAGCATCAATCTTGCCGCTCCTGAAGGAACCCGATATTGACCCAGCTGACCCTAGTAGCTACAGACCCATCTCAAGATTACCCTTTCCGGTAAAAGTATTAGGAGAAAATACTAAATATGCAACTCTCAAGCTTTATCTCCTCCGTGAACCGGTTGGATCCATTGCAATACGGTTTCAGGGAGAGGCATTGTACAGAAACAGACTTGATCATGACCACCGAAGAACTGAGAACTATATTGGATGTAGGGGGAGGGCTGCACTGATATCATTAGTTCTGTCAGCGGCTTTTGATATGGTGAACCATGCCATTTTAATCAATAGGTTCTCAGAAGTAGGAATTAGAGGATTGGCCCTTAAACTGTTGGTCTCCTTCCTCTCTGATAGAATCCAATCAGTTGAAGCCAGGTCCTTCGCCTCAGAACAGTTGTTGCTCCCTTGCGGGGTGCCACAGGTCTCAGCTCTCAGCCCCACGCTGTTTAACCTATATGTCTCCCCTCTGGCCAAAAGCATCAGGCAATGTGGCTTCTCAGTGGTCTCGTATGCTGATGACACCCAACTTGGGGTGTCATTATCCAGCAACATTGAAGAGACAACTGATCGTTTTAATCCCTGTATGACCCAGATACATCAGTGGATGAGTTCAAACGGTCTGAATTGGCATGGTGGAAAGACTAAGGTCCTCCTATTTGGTTCAGGTACCTCTTTCTGGACACCCAGATGGTGGCCGACCAGCCTGGGAGATACTCCAATGCCGGTGAATAAGGCTAAAAACGTAGGCGTTATTTTTGATGATAACGTGACCTTCAAAAATCAGATTAGTCCCCACACTTCCTGAATTAATTTTTTACATCCTAAAAATGAGTAGGAAAATCTGCCCTTTCATTCCTTCAGAGATAGTGAAAACCTTGAAGACAGCACTAGCATTGTCCAACTTGGACTATGGAAATGCGCTGTTTTAGGGATCCAAAAACAGCACCTTCAAAAGCTGCAATGGCTTCAAAATGCAGCTGCCAGACTGCTGCTGAATATCCCGAAATTCGAGCCAATCTCGCATAAGTTGAGGATCCTGCATTGGCTCCCTGTGGATAAGAGACTTATTTCCAAAGCTCAATGTCTAGCTTTCAAGGCACTTCATGGCTTGGGCTCTGACTATCTGAAAAAGCATCTGAAATGATATACATCAACGAAAATTAGGCATGGCAATTTTTACTCTCCATCAGGTATGAGCGCCTAAACGTCTTCGAGCAGTTGCGTGCTATATAAATGTTTAAATCAAATCAAATCTTACAAATGCACTGTCAACGCAAACCTAAAAATCCATGCATGTAAATGACTGCCCTCCTCCTATCTGTGCTCCTGCTAGAGAGAAATACCCTAAATTACCTAGTCATCTAAGACACTTTAATAGCATTGCAGTGGCATGTGTGTGGCCCTAAAGGTTTAAGCTCAGGCAGGTGGATAAATAGAGAAAATGATCACAGCTGTGTGAAGAATAAACACTTTTTTTGTGGTAGAATGCAACTTCTGCCCAATCAAAACATGTACTCCTGTGAAGCAATAGATTCAGCCCATCTAAACAATCCGGATTTTTCACTTTTTGATCACCTGTTTTTTAACCATTTTGCTATGTGTGAGCCTCAGAGCTGGTGACTCACCAACTGAAAACACACTGCAAATAGACTGTATATTGTTAAAATCTGTGTTTGCCATTTAAGATAAGGGCACTTAGCTGGTTACACGTAAACAATTTTGCACACGTGTGCACACTTCTAAGATCTGCACGTGTGAGACTCCTGTTGTGCGCTGCCCGGTAGCTGTGCCCTGCAAGCCTGGTGTAGATGTGAATTTGCGGGGTTGGATATTGACATGGGGTAGGCCTCATAATGTTAGTGTATTTTCATAGGGAAAGTCAGTGCAGTTTACTGTCTCTTCTGAAAACACACAATTATACTCCTATGTGGAAGACTACCTTAAAGAGCAGCTCTGCTTCCCTTTGGCCTACAGTGACCAGTGAAATATCCGAATGGGGTGGTATCTGTATGCTAAACCTAAATCTGAGAGATCCAGCATAATATCTGTGCAACTTAAGGGACATCCAGGTTTGTCATATTTCCAAGGCTCAGCTCAGGATCAGCGCCTAGGTCTTATGTCATCATGCTATGCCAAAATAATTACATTTTTCTCCAGCAGCAGGAACAAAGACCACCCAACACAAAGGGAGTGATTAACAGAGCTTCACTGAGGTCCTGAGGAGGAAAGGGGTGGGTATGAAGGATCTGCAATTGTTTATAAAGAATTCCTAGGCAACCATCAGGTCATAAACTATACCAGACCATCAACCGTCAAAGAAAACTGTATTAAAATAGCTACGAAGTTCATATTTTTAAGAAATTCTATATCAACCTATGCTGGAGAAGTACACATTGATAGAACAATATAACAAGACATCTAACAGAAAATGTACATAAGACACTATCACAGTGAAATTAAACAAATTTTTCTATACAGAATACTATGACATCACAATATGTACAAATATGTAACAAAACACATGAAAGCAAAGCAGTAAATGAAAGAAAAGTATAATGCTAAACAATGTAAACAATACAATGTTGGTTTCTTCAATATATTGACATGCATTTCGGCGAACTTCTCGCCTTCATCATCGGAAAAACCACATTGAAAATGGAATGCCAAGACCATTCTAGGGCGGTCACATTCAATAATACTTCCTGATAAATTGTTGAGGCGTCCAAATGTGCCAGAGAAGCAGATAGCTTAAGGAAATCATGCAAATACCAACCTTAAAAGAATCCAAATGTAAACAAATTGAATATGGGAAGTGGCTCATAGGGATGAGAGCAAACAAATAAGTAGCTGGTGTCTACCTGATGAGCATAATTATAGACCCAAAGATCAAAAGTACTCAAAGGATTTTGATACAGGAGTATATCAGCGAACAATAGGGCAGGTGCTTCAAAATATATCTTAGTATGACGCTAAAGTAGAAACATCAAGACTTTGTAGCTATTTTAACTACAGTTTTGTATTAATAAAATTGACTTTTCATAAATTTACTGTACAATTGAGTGTAGTACTATCTTTGATGGATGATGGTCTGGTATAGTTTATGTCCTCATGGTTGCCTAGGAATTCTATATAAATTATTGTGAATTCCCATAGCAGCCCAGGTTAACAGCAGAACCTGGCCTGCTATGGGAGTTCACAAGGACATATTATCAAGCCCATTATCGCCGTTTTAGCTGCAGTTTCCTGCCGCTAAAGCGGCGATCATTTTACCGCCATTCTTGATAATATGCCCCTAAAAGTCTTAATTTACCATTTTATCTGCCTATCTGACTTTTTTCTTTTCATTCCTACTCTAAAACACACTAGTGTTGACATGGTACTCCTCCATCTTATCTCCCTAGCTCGAGAAAAAAACAGGCATTTTTTAAGCAAGTATTAGTAATGCATGCCTGCTAGCAAGCAGGATTAGGTAGAACAGGCGTGGCAACTCTTTATATTTTTAATCCCATCATCAAAAATATGATTGTTATTGGAGAAAAGGTAATATTTTCTTTGAATTACTGTAACATGAAAACATAGAATAAATTCACAAGGATGACTAAAACAAAAAAATATAAAGATTAGAAAGAAAGAAAAAGTATTGGCCAATTAAAGATTGCCCAACCTGTCTCCCTAAGACTGAACTAGGACCTCCAGTTTTTTAGAAGGTTAAGCACATGGGGCCTTATTTATGAAGGACTTGCGCTGCCGGTGCGTCACTTTTAACATGGGAAAAAGTGACGCACCGGTGGCGCAAGTCCTTCATAAATAAGGCCCATGGAATCAAGCAATACACCATCACCCACAGTGCAATCGAGCAAATGGCTGAAGTTTGTCAATCCCACTCACCCATGCTGTATGGTGTGGTGGTCGAAGGCTGCATGACAATTGACTTGAATAAAGGATGGAGAAGGCCAGTTTAAACCCCCTCCATGCACATATGTAAATATTTTTTTTCTGTTTTTTATTACAACAGACTTGAGAAACAACTAAGGCCTACACTAGGCCAGTCTTAAAAATATGTGATGGATTAAAAACGTTCATGCCTTTTTCTGATCTTTGAGAAATCTAAAAGATATCAAATCTTTGCATTTATATTGTCATTCCACCAAAAGAGATCAAACCAAGCATCATTAGGTGAGGATAGTGACGTGTTTTTTGCAAGGCCTGTGGAATAGCTTCTTTTAAACATTTAATCGGGGTGTGTGGATTAGAGAAGCCTATGCCAGCAGCTGCACTACCTGAAACTAATTAAATGGCTTGCCAGGTGTTCTCGATTAATTAGTAATCGACACCGGTGAAAGGATTAACCAAGTCCATTCATCGGCTATTGGCTGCCCTAAAAAAAACACAAGATGGGCTCGCTTCCGGATTGGCAGTTATTCTGCGTTGTTTTCTTTGTCCTTCTTCCAATGTAGTGGCTGTGAGCGCGCGCGCACTCTCGCTCCTGGGTGTGTGCGTGTTTCTCTCTGTAGGCCCTCTCTTGTCTTCTGCACCCCCCTTTGCTTGATTGAATGCAGACTAAAGCTCAGTGTTAATGAACTGTTAATCAATGTCTCAACCCTGGAGGGGAAACGGAGGTCTCCTGTAGAGTCTGCACAGTTCGCAGGCACAAGTGATGAGTACTTAAATGTGTGCGCGCGACTGTGCACACGTGCGAAAGCATGAAGTGTTTCTGTTTCTGCATTACAGGTGCTTTGAGAGCGTTTCTCCGGGTGTAATCAGGATGCGTGTTCCTGGGGCCTCCTGCCTAGCACCTTCTGTTGATGTGATGTGACACTATCCTCTCAGGATGTGTGTGCTGTGCGCTGTGTGTGTGTGGGGCGGTGTGGGTAGGTCAAATTAGGCAATGGGATAGGTACGAGGTGCTCGTTAGTTCGAGTCTGCCAGACAACAGTTGCCAAAGACATATTTTGGGCTTACCAAGAACATCCTGGGCTTTAAGCTTGCCCTTTGGTTATCATTGTCCGGCTTTCCTATCACTCCTATTTGGTATGCCAACTTCTCAATCTAGTGTTTGTCCCTTCCATTCAGCATGGCCTCTTTAACATCTCTTTTGATTGGCTGGCTTCTATGCTTTAGCCACTTGCATTTTTCTTCCTGGTTAAGTAATCCACGAGAGTCCAGCTGCGGCCTGTGCAGGTGGCGGAGGAGGCCAGGTGGGGGGAGGATTTCGACGGATGACGAAAAAGGAAGATTCATATTTATTTCATTTTCCCTCATGGTCATCTGCCGAATTCCCCCAACCTGGCCCCACCAGTCTTACATGTACGAGCCGTGGCTGCAAGACTCCAGGGGGCATATTATCAAGGACATGCGATAATTGTTGCAAATCGCTCTTAGCGCGATTTTTATTATCACCGTCTAATCGCTGGAGTACATCGTCGTGTTAGCGGAGCATTAGCAACGCTTTGCACAATGGCGATGTACACTCCAGCGATAGACGGCGATAATCGGCATTTGCGTGAGAAAAGCAGCGATAATGTTAGTGCGCTATTGAAAACCTTGCTGATAAGGGAGTGTGGACTTAACATGTCAATCCACCTCCCATTTTGAATATAGCTTAGTCAAGTTTGAAGCAGGTGTTAAATTCGGGCGATAACCGCGTTTAGCGTAGCTTTTTTTATCGCTTGACCCACATTGATAATAGGACAATGTTGTGTTGGCGACGGATTCCATGGGGATTAGGTGAGGATCGCCTACTTTGCATGTCATTAGCGATAAATACCGCTGACATGCAAAATAGTAAGAACAAGGCAGCTAACTCAAGGGAACTCGCGCTAAAGCTTGTTAACGAGTCCTTGTAAATAGTGAGTTAAAAAAATCAATGCTTTTTCGGCGCTATGTGCCGAAAAAGTGGCGATATGTCTCTTGATAATATGCCCCCATGTGTTTTCCAGCTGTCTCCATTGTCTACTTTTCTTCCACTGCACTCTGTGTTGCTCAAAGTCACCTATGTGCTTTACCCCACCCCCTCCATGTAGCACTCACTCTCATGCCTCCCTATTGCTTTCTCGCCTGTGTACTTCTCCCCTGCCTGCTCCACATTTCTATCTCCTCTGTTGTTTTCATACCCCCATCCTCGCACACTGTATTGCTTCAGTGCCCCCGTCTCTGTTGCTTCCCCCACCTGCGAGCTCTTTCTCTATCATGTTGTTTCTCCTTCCCACCCCAGCATTACTCCACACACTTGCTCCTTCTGTGTTGGTCCTCCCTCCCGTGCCCTCTATCCACCCACGACCCCTGTGTTTCTCCCTTAGCCTGCACTTAAAAAAATGCAGTCGCAACTTTTTTCCAAATAAAAGGGGGAAAAAAGCAGCTGCCTCATTTTGCGTTGGGCACTCGAGTACAAAATGACCTGGCTTGCTGCGCCATAGTGTTTTTTCTTCTTATTTTGCCATGCTGCACATCAGCTGGATGCTGAACAGCATGCCTAAAAAGCAATGACAAAGTCAAAAGGTCTCAAAGGCGAAAAATATTGTTTTGGCCAATGCTTGCTTTGATGTTTGGTCTCATACCAGTTGTTTGCCTGCAGAGCAGAGAGGAAAAAACACTTCCACTGTAACGCAGCCAAGCTACAGCGAGACTTTATGAAACCTGCAACTGTGCCTGAGAAAGGGTCATAATTGCCACATCTGGGTGAAGGAGAGACAAAAAAGGGAAGGCTCGAGTTTGTGATGTTCAAGTTCCATTTTCACAGCTTTGGGGGTCAAGCCTGTCTCCCTGCCGCCAGGTAACACATTGCAGTCTTCAGCAGCCGCATAAAGTGCAATTTTCTAGTGCAGTTAAAATGAATATGCACGAGATAAATTTGCATACTATTGATCTAAGTGGTTCGGATTTGCATATTCATTTGTTAGCATCAGAACACTGATGGTTTATTGCTCCCAGGGGCTGGCATTGGAGACCCACAAAATATGAAATCACCGTCTACTGAAAATGCACCGCACTGCGAATCAACGTTTGCCAGAAGCAAATATTTTCCGTTCTTCATAAAAAGAAATAAAGAGAGAGAGGAAGTGATGGTGGATCAAATCAATGTTGCTATAACGTACTCTATGCCGCCATCTTTGTATATATTTTTTTTCTTCCCTAGCTCTAGAATATAGCAAGTATGTTGTATTTTTCTTCGCAATGGCCTGGCTAAGTGTAAATAGATAACGAGAACTCGCTTATTTCAAACATTTGTGTTACATTTTATGACACGTACCCATCGTTGTAAATCGTCTACAATACAAACTAACAAACTTTGTGGCGGTCATTTCAATCTATCAATGATGGAAGACTTCAGTCACTCAAGTGCCATTGCCAGCATGAGCATTTTGAGTCCATAGCGAATTGGGTTCATCTTGGGTAGTGGATCATGAAAAAGTATGTTGACGATCTTTATTTTTGTGTATCATTAGCAATGCTCAGTATGCCTTTTCACACATGATTTTACATCTACAAACCGATATAGTGTAATCTCCTTTCAAATACATTTCCTATGATTAGTAGAAGTGTGTTTAATAATATGTTTTAGTGATGGCACATTTCTGAGTTAGACACCATCTTAGACAAGATGGATGCCATCACTGGTGCTCACTCGTGTTTCTACCCCACCCATGCACATCCTCTCCCCAAAGGCTCCACATGAGCACAGTCAAGGTGAGGTCATATTAGTTCATTTTCATTGCTGTATTGCTTTACTCACGAAGAAGTTTCCATGGTGCTGATCAGTGCTTGAAATGGAAAATAAAAGTGCAGGTACTCGGTGGCAGAATACCTGCTTGTTGCAGAGAAGTGCTGGTACTCTCCAATTAAAGGTATTGCATTTCTCTCGAAAAGTCCCGGTACTCCCCTCCTCAAAATAAAAAAGTGCTGGTACTCCGTACCGGACAGTACCGGCCCATTTAAAGCATTGGTGCTGATGAAAAATTGTTACTTGTTACCGTATCTTCGGTTTCTATACTGGATCTATTAGCTGAAGAAATCTTATTGTCAAGGTTTAAAATTTTGTTTGAACATCTCAGGATGACATTATCATAAAGGGTGTTCAATATCACTAAGAAATGAGTTAGTGCTTAGGTGCTAAGGCAATATGACGTTTATATTCTATGTGCTCTGATTTGCTGAAGAAATTATACATTTGCTCACACCATTAAGAAACTGCAGAACAGATGATTTAATATCCAAGATCTGTGTATATAAACCCCCTGTTTTTGGAGTGAGCCAGGAGACTTTCCTGTTCTACTAGGGATGCTGCAAATCTCTGCTGCTCTGTTGCTGTTCATTGGGACACTTTCTGATGTGTGTCTACTCTGTTTAACTTTGCATCTGAGAGCCTTCATGTAACACTTATTTTGAATTTTTGTAATGAAACCCTTTAACTTTCCATTTGTCAAGTACTCAGTTATTGAGTGGACCCATCACTTAATAAACTGTTTTACTCTGCTGATTTGATGTATGAGGAGGTGCCTTAACAAGGGACACAGAGCTTCATTAAAATGAGGTTTAACACTGTCTCCAAACCATTAAATGTGGAAGATTTGATTTAGGTAGAATTTTGGTGTGTGTATATTTTGGGGTACTGTTTTGGTTCCACAAATCCGTCACACCTAGAGTCAAATGAGTACTAGCGTATTTGCTCCTTATTGCCACTTTTACTCTGCCAGCCAGGGCAAAGTTGTCAACCAGTAGTTGCCAAAATAGTGTGCCTTGCATTCTTAAACATATGAGTTAGGACATTCTATAATCAAGAATTTTTTTAAAATCTAGAAGAATTGGGTCCCATATTTCAACATCTTCAGCCACGATAAATGTACAACTGATTGTCTAGTTGCTGCGTATTCCATCTCTGACCATTTCCTAATTTCTCTCAATCAGATTTTCTTGTTCGGTGTTGTTGATTATCTCCAGAAATGGCTATTCAACATTGCACCACTACAAAAGCTGGATTTTTGAACTAACATTTATATTTCCCTCCTTTGGGTTGAGGCATCAAACCCAGCATGCACATCCTTTGAGTACACCCTCTTCTCCCATTCACTTCCTTATCAATTCTCTCTGACATGATATTCTTCCAGTAGGGCAGAAGCAGCAGACAATTTCCCACCATTCAAAAATATCCAGCTTCGCTCAGCATGTAGGGCATTTCTCTTTGTCTCCTGAATGTATCTGACTGAGCTTCTTTGAGGTAAAGTAAGTTTGATGTAGACAATTATGTTTAGTTAACTTAAAGTAAACTGGGCAATCTTGCCATATAGATTTATACTCAAACCCAATCTTTATAAGTAAGCTCCACATCCACATCAACTTCTCATTTGACTGACGTTGCTTTGAGCTTTATGGAGTAGGGCGCACCATGATGTGGCTCTGGCTCAGCACAATAATAAAATGAAAATGTTCCTACCCCGCACTCCCCACTGAAGCACCTGCAGGACCTGGCAACTCGCTGACACTCAGAGGGCATAGCAGCAATGAACGTACATAATCCCTGAGGAAAGATGGCAAGCCTTAGACGCCATGGAATGGAAAAATGCCAAAATAATGGCTGCAATGTTTGCTGCAGGCCCGCTGCACCTGCATGGCTTGGATCACTACATGATCCTGTAGGAGGTGAGGCAAATACACTCCACGTCACCAGACTGGCATGTCAGAGGCCAGACGTACCTTAGGCCCAGTCCAAAGGGAGAGCATGTTGGCTTGTGATGATAGAAACCTGAGCTGAGTGACTAAATGGAGCCTGGTTGGAATGTAGTTAGGCAGGTGAACCTGCATCCTGCTAAGAAACAAGGGCAGACTAGAAGTGGGTGCAGTAGTACAATGGGTCTAACTAAGCCACATAGGATGAATTTGAAGTAGAAGAGATGTAGCTTTTCCTGCACCCTGAACCCCATAGCACTCTGCTGCCAGAAAAGGGGATCCACTTCATAAGTGAGAAATATAGAGTAATACACTAATTACTGTCCTAATAAGAGGCCGCAGTTATTGTTCTCCCTGCTACCTCATGATATATATTGGATTGACAGTGTCACATGAAAGGGAGCCAACACCATACATATTCACCACATGGCTACCTATGGTACTTTAATTTTACAATGGATATGTGCCCACGGTTACTGTCAATGACTATGAACTTCTGGAAATTATGCGTGACGTCAATATATGACAATTGTCATCACAATTTGGCAGAGTTGCTTGAACCCTGATCAAAGAACACAGTAGTGAGGTACAAAGGTGATAAATCCCACGCCACAGCTAAAGACCCTGACTCACATTAGTAACTCTAGAGGAGAATGACACCTTTGAATCTGTGAAAGCTATGCTGAAAGGCTACAAAGGGAAATTTGATTCAGCATTACAAAAGATCTTGGATACTAAAACAACATTGGAGAACAAGATAGACGCAGTAACCATCGAGGTTTCCCTGTTAAGAGCCAATCACAAACATTTGTCAAAAAAGATCGAGGATAACGATTTTATGCTCTCCTCAATACGTCCTATGGGAAGCAAACTGTGCACTCCAGTGAAAAATGTAATTGAGGATGTGGAAGTCCTGGAGAATAGATTTGAAGATGCTGCAGGACTCTGAGGTGTAATAATGTGTGACTTGTAGGAGTTCAGGAAAATATCGAAGGCCAAAATGATGAAAAGTTTCTAGGACAGTGCTTTACACAAAGTGCACAAGTACACCAGAGCAGTGTTTTGTAATAGAAAGAGTGCATGGAATTCTGGGCAGATGACCTGTTCTGGGGTACCACACCGAAAGTTGATAGTGGGGCTCAAGAACCTTTGCGTCTATGACAACATTGCGGATTGCTAGGGAACATTGCTGCAACCGTGTCGCGCTTACAAGAAATCAAGCAATGCCGGCACCACAAATGATATCTGTTTTGCTCTCTTGTATCTGTCATGATTGAGAATCAAAGGGAAAGGCATGTCTCAGATATTTGAAGCTCCGGAAGAGGCCTGGTCCTACCTGGAGGGCATGAGGATTGTTTGACCCGTAGCAGGGTAAAGAAGAATCCAACATTGCAATACCAAGTGCCGCAAGTGGTTATCGAGAGGAGCCGTCAAGGAATGCCCCAAAAAAGAGAGAGTGGCCAGGGAAAGGGTTCAACTAGAGGAAGATGTGGGATTTCATAGAAACCATCAGCACTGGGCAGTGGACTCTGACAATGACAATGATACGGATTGAGCTTTGAATTCAGGCATGTTGATCGATCTTCACAAGGGTCGACAAGATGAGCTGGGGTGGCTTATGGAAATGGACCGAGAGGGTAAGGATTGATGAAGATTTATGGACAGAGTTGCTACTACTATCATATTTTTCAAGAAAGGGCAGAAGGGAAAGAGCAAACAAAGTGCCATAGTCATTGATCCCTCCATACATGCACTGTCTGTATATCCAAGAGGAATTTAAAAAATAGGTTAACTTTTCGTCACAGGAGTTAGCGAGGTAAATACACAAACCTCAGCTGGGGTATGGGTTAAAAATTACAGCCAATCACACACTTTAAGCACACTAGTCACTGTTATACACTGGTATTGCAGGGAAAAGAGCTATTGAATGTACAATCAAGTTAAGCATAGACCCCCATACACACACTATTTGGGTCACAGCAAACTGAAACACATCCACACACAATCGGCGGCAGGGTGTGTTTTTATTCTCTAGCTGACTTTGACTTAAAATGAATACGCTAGTGAAGTTTAAAACAACATAAAAGTCTTACTTATTGAAACATATGAGGGTCCAGATTGCATGTCTGTAGGATACACATATGACAACAGCATAGTTCTAAAAAATGCGCAAGAAGTAGTGGGGTCAACTGTTTAGCACCACCTATTCAGCTTTTCCTCAGAGGAGCACTGATCTGGTTGTCCCCTGAGGTGCCATACATGGTGGGCCATATCTATGTAGAAATTGATGGTAGATATGTTATGATGGAGGGTACAATGGAGGAGAGAGCCTTAACATTGATGAGCATATATGTTCTTAATGTGCACCAACCTCTAAACACAAGACTTGAATCCATTAATTTTCCATATTGCAAATATGGGGAGAATACAACATGGTGATGGATGCTATAAAAGAAAGATCAATACTGTCGTTGCAGGGATCCCCCTGTAGAATGCACTCTCAGCACTTCCCTTAGTAGAGAGGACAATGGGGACTTGTAGAGGCATGCAGGGAGACTCACTGGGACTCACTTGACTTCTCTTATTATTTACCAATGCAGAGGACTACACACATAACTTAATATGTTCTTGGTCGGACTGGGTGAAACAAGGGAGAATTGTCATATGGAATATGTAAGCCGTACGATTTCAGCCCCAGAGTGAGGCTCTATGGAATTTAGTATTCCACTTTGAGGTGGAAACAAACATTAACAATTACTTTAAGGAGATTGGGGGCTCTTCAACTGGAGTAGCCATTGAATGGGATGTATTACGGTGTTAAGTATTAGTAGATAGATTAAGCATGGTATACTTTAAGGAATACTTAGCCTGGCTGCAATCTGAGGGGTGCGAGCTAGACAGCTGTATTGTGATTGATACACACCAAAGCTGATAGGAAGCCTAAATGTGCCATTCGCTCTAGGTCAGTAACCTTAGGGCACACACAACGAGAAATAAACAACACGTTTATGTAATTCACCATCATCAACTTTATTTTCGATCTCACAGATCTTATAAAGTGCAAAGTGCCATACAATATAAAAAACATTACAAACAGTAAGAACAACAATTTAAAAGGTGCAATGTACAGCAATGATTAAAACAAATACAAATTAAAAAAGATTTTCCATAAAGTGGCCCAGGGTTTGGTATACAAAGGCTAAAAACTGCATATACATTTAAAATGCTGGATCCATAATGCATTACAAAATTTGGCCAGACCACAGACAACCACCCTGCGAGTGTCAGTAGCTAAGATTCTCATAAACTCTAAGTAGTGACCAGGTCCAATCAGTTTACACAATGGCACAATCCATTTGCCCCGCAAACTTCTATATTCGGGGCAAAAAAATTGCAAGTGGACTATTGATTTTGGGCATGTCTTACATGCAGTACACTGATCATCTGTGGTGGCCTTGTTACTCCACTTTTTACAAAACAGTTTGGTAGGTAAGGTTTTAAAACGAAATTTAATAAACAATTTACGTGCCAATGTGGTATAATTTTGTCAATTGTTACCTCATAAAATGGAACAAATTTAAAATTGATGAAATCCTGGCTCAGGGTGCCCATCGGTTTGGCCATCTCCTTCACCATTATAGTATCCTAGTATATCTCTTTAACCCTACATTTTGGGATGAGACACTATCTTTCAGGGATGCACCAATATTCCACCATCCCAAGTGTCTTTAATAAGTTTTTCAGAGAACTAAACCACGGGATAGAGTTAACCTGGGGACGCTTCAGGAGATCAGTTGCCTCTCCTCTATATGGAGTGAGCTCATTTACCGACCACAGGCAGTGCCAAAACATTAGCTGCTAATAGCCCAACTTGTGCAATAGCAATTTTTGACCCAGATCCAGGAACATGGGAACCAAGGAGGTACTAGAGGGAAGGTTTAACATTGAGTGAAAAAACGATTCTCTACAGCAGTGAGTAAGTTTGTATTTCCAATGCCCAATAAATCGGCACCATAGAAGGCTCCCCCAAGTATTTTGGTATTGTAAAATTCTAATGCTGGGGCCACTTTCCTTGTCACAGTTTTTTTCTGAATTTTGCTTAGGTGGGTCATTTGTTGTACTAATGATATTTGAGCCTTTTCGATGTGTGGCACCCAGTATAGCTTTGAATGCATGGGTATGATTTCCTACATACATTTACTTTTTTGGGGGCTTGGAGTTCCCCTTCGAGAAGATCATATATTCAGTTTTAGACTCGTTTAGTACCAAGCCATGCTCATTGCAGAATTCCATAAAATTATTCAACTGTTGTTGCAAACCTTTGGGGGATTTTGATATTAGTAGGGTGTCATCCACGAAGAGTAGGGCTGGTGCTCTTCTCTCCCCCACTATTTATGAAAAGGGAAAAGAATGTGGGGGCTAGGACACACCCTTGACGCACTCCACACTCGACTGGAAATTGCTCAGTGAGTTGATTGGTATCCCCCCGCCTAACTTGTGCTGTATTTGAAGAGTGCAGCCGGATACAAATTTCTAGGAGGTTACGTGGTATACCCATCTCTGCCAGCACCCTCCACATCTTGACTCTTGGTACCAGGTTGAATGCAGTGCGTAGGCCCACGAAGGCAATATTTAGTTTCCCCCCTTTAATGCTGACCTCCCTCCAGTAGATAGCCTGCTTGGAATCCGCTCGATATGTGGTGCTCTGAGATCCAAACCTGTTCTCGAAGCAGCACTTGCCTGCAGAAAATTATTTGCAATTAGTCAATTAGGCTTATGGGCCTAAAGCTGACCGGGGTAGCTCTATCGCCCTTGTTAATAATAGGGATTGTCTCTGCTATATTCCAAGAGGAGGGAATATTCATGCCTGCTGTAATGGCATTTGTAATCATATTAATATTAGAAGCCCAAAGAGTTATATTTTCTGTGTACAAATCATTTGGGATTCAATCAGGGCCAGTGGCTCTGGCTGCTAGTCGGAACAGCTTGCCACCTGTGTTTCTTCTATGGAGAACACCAAGTCCTCCACAGCATCTACCAGAATCACCGCCCTCACATCAGATGGAGTCTCCACCTCAACACTATCTAGTGCATAAAGCACCCTAGAGTGGGTCACCCACTCCTCTGGCTGAACTGTAAACTCTAGTTTCGGCTTCCTACCATGTAGCCAATATGCTGCTTGTTTCCTTCTTCTATCTCTTCTTAGCAAGCTCTGTAGCTGTTTCTACATGCCACTAGATCAGGGTGAACATTGGACTTTGATGCCTGTAAAAGGTTGGACTTGGCTTTTCTACATTCCAGGTTGTACCAGGCTTCTTGGGGTTCTTGTTTATTCTGGATCTGACAATGCTCCTGCTTCTGCTTACTACAGGGTTTACCCAGTAGACCCCTAATGTCATTAAATGTAGTTTTCTGCCTAAGGGGGAGCTTCTAGATTATCTTGTCCTTTGGGAGGTTTGACATCTCTACCAGATTTTGGCGTACTATGCGTTTAGCTAATTCCAGGGTCTCTGGATGTTCCTCCACCCAGTCCCATCTAATCGTTCTCATGTTAATAGTAATGGACAGTTCTCCCAAGTCCTTCTTTCCCCAGCTACCCAATTCAATGGTGTGATCACCCAAATCTGTTAGGGACAGGGTGAGAGCATTATGGTCCCTATCTGAGTGATTGAACACTGCCATATCATGAACTAATGGCCAAAGGCTAAGAGCAACCAGACAATAGTCGATCCTGCTTGCATAGCCAGGTCTATTAAAGGGTTGCTCCCGTATTTTGTCTGATGTTGATCTCCCATGTGTGGCTCTTGGGTCGTGTTGCAATGAGAGGGCCAACACATGACTGCCTCCCTTTGTCCACCTAAGTTGGGGGAGTTCTAGCTGTGGGACCTGCCAAATACTATCCCACTCCTCGGTCAGATCACTACTCGGGATCAAGGCTAGGGGTTCAAAGTTACAGTTCAAGTCCCCTGCTACCAGGGCTGGGGCACCATCAGCAGTTTCCAAAAGTACATGATCTAGAATTTTGATGGTATTCATATCTTCATAGCCCCGTACAACTCTGTTAAGGACATTATAGATCCTGGTTTTCAAATTGGTATGCAATAGCCTTGCAGTGTACTTCGAGGAGAAAATCCACAAAATTATTGATGGCCTGGAACATAACAAGGATGCAGAGATGAATAATGTAAGTGGTCCATTAGAGTCAGCAATAATAAAGAAGCAGAATGAGGGAGTAAACAAAGATAAATAGGCAACACTGTTTAAGTTTTAGGCCCCTACACAGGAAGAATTTAACAAAATAGCTTTAAGTGTCTCCTCTGGATCACCACTGGACCCCCTTCCGCATAGGCTGTGGAAAGAGTTTAATCTCGAGCTATTTCCTCGGCTTCACCAAATCTGCTGTCAGTAACTGAGTAGCGGTATGGTCCCTGGATGTTGGAAGAAGGCAGTGGTGACCCCTTTACTGAAGGAAGCCACCCTGAACCCTCTGTGTCCAGCCAATAATAGACCAATATCCTTGCTGTCAAATCCAGTAAAGATCTTGGAACCACTAGTTAGCAAGGCCATTTCACAATTTTTGGAAGAAAATCTTCTATTAGAGGAAGTCCAATTCAGGTTTTGGCCTGCACACAGCACCGAGACAGCCCTGGTGACATTCCTTGATGAGATGAGAATGCGTGCTGAGACTGGCCAAGCGGTCATACTAGTATTATTGGACATGTCAGCCGCATTTGATACGGTTAATCATAAGATCCTACTAGACAGACTTAAGGAATCTGGAATCAGAAATACGGCACATAACTGGTTTCAGTCATATCTGACAGGCAGACAACAGGCAGTGGCTATAACCACCATATGCTTCCAGAAATATTTTCATAAAGCATGGAGTCCCTCAGGGATCAGCAATAAGTCTGATCTTATTTAACATCTATGTACATGCACTTAGCTCTATTATCAAATCCTTTGGAATTGAAGGAGTGAATTATGCTGATGATACACAGCTTGTCTTCTCATTAGAAGGTTCGAAAGCAGTATCTTTGGAAAGATTCCATGAATGTATACAAAAAACATCAAAATGGCGTAGGGACAATTTGCTACAATTTAATGGAGATAAAAGTAAAACAGAAATTGTACACTGCACAGTGAACAAGATACCTCGCCCGCTTCCAGATGACTTCTAGCCCATTCCAACAGACAACCCTCTGACTTCTTCAAAGGCAGTACGTAACTTGGGGGTATTATTCAATAGCAGTCTACACTTAGATTCACAAGTGAACAGAACAATCAGCACCTGCATGTTTCTGATTAGAGCCTTAAGGAAAATACTTCCGCTGGGGCCATCTGCTGCCAGGGCACAGGTGGTGAGGAGTGTCATCTGAGCAGGTTAGATTACTGTAACTCCTTACTACTTGACGTGCCAATGTCTCTGATCAAAAGGCTGTGGAGAATTCAAACAATTGCAGCCAAACTAGCATTAAAGAGACAGTGTAGGTAGGTCCTCTGCATCTCTATCTCTGAAGGATCTCCACTGACTACCTATTTTGGGGAGAGTACAATTTAAATCACTCTGCATTGTTCCTAAAGCAGTGCACATAAAGGGGCCTAGACCACTGCAGAGCAAATTCTCCTGGTACTTTCCAGTTAGAAAACTCTGTTCATTATCAGCAAAACTAGTGTGCACAGCCAGATATAAGAAAACCCGGATGGAAGGCAGATCATTTAGCTCTGCAGCCTCGCGTCTGTGGAATAAAATACCGATCAACCTCAGACAAACCGAGAGTCTGCTGAATTTTAGAAAGAAGCTCAAAACATGGCTCTTTCCTAGGGACTAACAATGCTTAGTTGTAGCTGTATTCCTTTCCCGCTCGCATGACAGTAAACATGCATAGCGTCTGTAGGGTAATCTCAGCGCCAGGATACCTGTTGGGTGACAGAGCGCTATACAAATCCTAAGTAAAATACAATACAATACTATAGCTAATAAATCAGGACAATCTATATGAACCATGTTTATTTTTAATGCTAGGGCATTTCTGACCAGGTAGCCAGACCTCCTGATGGCCTCCCTTTCTCTTTTCTGGTAGAATTTACGCCATAGGTTGAGAACCCACTCCTATAGGGGGTATGCAGACTCCATGTTCCTTGGAAGAGTAATACATCGTGTGAGTCCACAAAAAGGCCCCAATCTGGATCTGCCAAAAGTTTTGAGATCCCTGCCACATTCCAGACCAAAACTTTTAATTGGCTTGTGTGGGGATTTATAGGAATGTGGTTGGTGTTATGTTGAGTTCTGCTCATGATGTATAACCAGAACTCCTATGTGGAGGAGTTCTGGAATATGGAGGACGACAGTTAGAGGTTACAGAGAGAGGTTGTATTTCTGATCTCTCCGTCCTGTTGGCAATAAAAGAAGAAGTTCATGACTTACCTGACTCCACAACTTCTTTTCATGTTACTCACAATGGAGACTTCCCCAACCTCAATACTGGAGAAACCACTAACCCCGTCCCCTTCTACATCCACGTTCAAGTGCACATCCCCTCTCCTCGACAGTGACAGGCCCCCTCACCCCTAGAGGAGTATGGACTACAGACCTGGTTTTGGTATGGGGGGTAACACACTCATCTGGGGACAACACGCCTCCTCTCTGCAGTCATACCTGTACTCCTGGGCCATTGGTTTTGGTTTGGGAGCCTCTGCTTGGGATGGACCCTGGGAACCTCACTGTCTCATTCTCAATTCCTGCTGCTGGTCTATATCTTATTATAATAGAGGTGTTAGTCATAGGAATAGTACGGGAAATAATTGAAATTAGACCAACAACAGGGGCCAAACAGAAGAACAAGACTATAACCACATCCCTTATTGACCCTGGAACTGTCACTCGTTTAAAAATGTTGATGTCATATCATAATTGAGTAGCAGTGCCGGGTGTCCCTAAACCAGTGGGCAACATTGTTTTTAGGTGAGTCACTGTCTTCATAACCACCCCTTGGCAGTCTGGGTACTGCAGTTAAATATATTACATGATTATTGTCCTGCTGGTGGGATCTCCTATAGATTGCTTCCAATATTTGACCCTCCCTTAGTGGCTCCACAGATCCAAACATAGTGGGTCGCCTATCTATAGATGGGACAGTACTCTCTACCACTACTCCTTCCTCCCCCCTTCCCTAGGGTATACGGTGAGAGGCGACTGCCTCTTGGGATGCAGCATACTTGTAGGGCCATTTTCATGGCAGGTCGGACTATTTGGGATGGGCCTGGGCCTTGGGTGGAAGTCGTAGTGGGTCACAGTAGGACCAGGGTGTGTAGAGCTACCTCTATCAGCCCCTGTCGATGCAGAACCTGCAGGGACTCGGCTGTTACAAACAGTGGGCAAGGATTCAGAGTTGGCCTCAAAGACAAGAGGTTTGCCTGACATGCCTCTTCCTGCAGGCTCTTTGACCTCCTTCCTTAGAGCCACTACTTCTTCTCTCTAGGATTCAATTGCAATTTTTAGAGTCTGGAGCAGGCCACCCGACGCAACCTTACCATCTCCTTGATTAGCCATCCCACCCACCATTTTGCTCTTGGCTCCGGATGAAAGGACCTCAAATCTATTGTGGAATTCTATTTGGGGTACAACCGCCTGCTCGTTGGGATCCTGCAGAATACTAGAGGGTCAACAATAAGACAGGAGCTCGCACAGCAACAATAATCAAGGTAATGTCCTGTAAGGATTTGGTGTGCAGCAAGAGGAAACACTGTCTGCACTGGCAGTGTAGAAACCAGGGTACTCATGCAAAAGCTGACATGACAATATTTCCAAAAACGTGGATTCCATCTCACAGATTGGGACCTATGATTATATGCTGGGAAATACCTTATCTGTGAGATGGAATCCACGTTTTTGGAAATATTGTTTTGACTCTCAACAGCATAACATGAATAAAATGTGACAGCTGAAGAACTATCTTTGAGGAATTAATGACTTTACACTTTATGTTGATTAAATAACTAGACCACCTGGTCTTTACCGTTGTGCACAGAGGTGCTTTCTCAATCGAGTCAGCTTTTGCATGAATACTAGAGGATGGCAATAATTTTGTTTGGGACATGGGGCCAGATGAACTACTTCTGGCCTCTTCCCTTTTTGTGATTTCTTAAACATCGAAGGGATTTTTGTGGCCCGGTTTTTAGCTGAAGAAGACACAGGAAGGGGTTCCTGCATGGTCCCAGTGTCAGCATCAAAGCACATGGGATTAGCTGATTTGGTGGAAGCCAGGGGAGTTTCTGTATTAGCTATCACAGGGCATTCAGTAAGGAGAGTCTCAATCCTGTACATTGACTAGTGACAGACAGCACCAGTGCCCCTCTTTTTAGGGTGGAGTGCGCCCTGGACTTTGGCATGGCGCTTTCTTTGGCCCCTAGCCCTTTAAGCCCTGGGGGGAGCCCCTTAATACAACAGAAGTGTACAAGAACCTCAAGTATATGCGCTCCCCACTCCACTCTGTATTAACAGATTTGTAATCTCCCCCGAGATGCTCCTGCCCTTCGCTGATTCGCCTAAAGTTCTGTTGGGGGCAATTGCCAATCAGTTCAGGAGGAGCAAAGAAAAAAGAAAAAAGCAGTCTTTTTGGAGAACAATCAGTCAACTGCAGAATCTGCGAAATTGTAACAGTACCTTTATTATCGGTAGGTTCTTCGTGGTGATGGACAAGGAGCCGAGGAGTGCATATTGTCCAACTTTTCAGAAAAAAACAAAAAGCAAGAGATATGGCCCTGCCTTGCCTCTTCCTGGCTCTGACAGGCGTGGATGGGCCCATCCTTGGCTAGGGTTTTTTCCAGGTGCATCCACACGCGTTCCGTGCTGTGGGATCCCTAGCGTGCTTTTAAGCGCCTCCTGGCATGCTCACTGGGATTTTGGCAGCTCTCAGCCGCAAGTGACTCTGGGGGGGAGTAGTCCTGCTCCCCCTCCGGTGTGGTGGCAAAAAGATCAGGTGTCCCACGCTGCAGGAGCCCTAGCGTGCTTTTAAGCGCCTCCTGGCATGCTCACTGCGATGTTGGCAGCTCCCAGCTGGGGGAACTCTGAGGGCTGCTGTAGTCCTGCACCCCCTCCGGTGTGGTGGCAAAAAGAACGGGCGTTGCAATGGTTATGAAGAGCAGGAGGTGTTGACATATTTGCTGAAAGTCACATTTCCTACATTGTTAGCAGAACAACATGAAGCACTGGAGGTGCCCATAACCACACAAGAAATAATAGTAGCTATAGATTTATTGTCTAACACCGGGGACTGATGTTCGAATAATTGAGTTTAGCTCAACGTATAAGAACAAATTAGCGCCAAATTTATTAGCAATGTATAACGGCTCAAAAATAAGCAGCAGTCGTTGCAGGTAGGCCTGGTGGGGCGGAGCGGGGGAGGGGATGTCGATGGACGACAGAATAGAATTTATTAATGTATTTATTTTTCCCTGTCCTGTCGTCTGTTGACTTCCAAAGCCCCTCCCATCCTGTCCCCGCCCCATCCCACCACGCTTACCTACACCAGCCGCTGATGGCGAAAATACTTCCGGAAACCACAAGAGTAGCAACCATTGCTGTGTTACCAAAGCACGACCGGGACCCACTTGATGTGAGACCATACAGACCATTATCCTAATTGAATTTTGAATATAAGATATTACAAGAGGTGTTAGCTAATAGACTGGTCTGCTGATGCTTAATTTAGTCCCCATGGACTAAAGTGGCTTAATTCCAGGGAGAATCACAAAAAAAGAACAAGGTCCCTTGGGCCAATTGCAAGCAGAAATATGTAACAGAATGGGGACAATATTTGCCATCTCATAACACTATTCATACATTCATAAAATTCCAGGCACCAAAAGATCCCTCCTATGTGCGGTCAATAAATAACATATCACAATATTCACAAACACCAGCATTTAAAGACAAGCATAAAATAAGCTACGAGAGGCCTAAGCAATCTTCCTCATAGTAAAGTTTCAAGGTGAATAAAGATGTTGTTGTTTTCCAAAGGGCAGCCCCTCCCTAGACAAAGTCGCATTTTCGATCCTATAGTAAAAATTCCCCAGGACCATCATCAGAATAAAATATGGTGTGGGGCACAATTGACTTTTATATTAGAGCTGAAAAGAAACAACAACATTTGCAATTACTAAACACATATTTAATGCCCACAATGTTGTATTATCAGTAAAAATAGCATTAATAATTTCAATCCTACACGAACCATTGATTCTATGACTCTGGGTACATTTTTTATTGGCAGTTTCTATAGATGTCATTGTAACAGAAGACATTCAATTGCAATATATACAAATGAAAGCCAATAACTTTTTTATTTTTTAGAATCAAACGTTTTTTATTGAGCAGCGACATAACATTCAACACAGCTGGGCTGCCTACATCCATCGGCCGGCAGAGCATCTTCCGACAACCTATAAACACAGCCATAGGGTCTACAACCCAGAGGGCGACTCGGCGAGGATAAACCAGAGGCCCGATGGGGCAGCCAAGTCTCGGACTGATACTGCATTTTCCAGAAAAGAAAGCACAAACACTTAACATGAAAACAGAGGCCCAAACACCGTCCCACACCCCCCACCACAAACCCCCCCCACCTCCCGCCACCCCACTCCGCATCAGCCTTGCCTGTGTCACTGTCTCTGGCCACACCCACCTCCCTGCCCACGCCAAATCCTCCCACTCTCTATAGGAGCCCGCCCTTACCGGTTCCAGCGGGATAAGCTGCAGGATTTGCAAGAATTTGGGGCATGTCACCTCTCGCAAATCCCGCGACAATAAGTGTATGAATGGTTCCCACAGTTCCGCATAGGTCTCACCCTTACCATCCACACAAAGTGAAAGCCTTTCCATACCCAACAGTAGCCACAGTCGTCTAATCCAATCCCTTGGGTCAGGGGTATCAGGGGAGCGCCACTGCGCAAGGATGACTAGGCGCGCGGCCAATAAAGCTAGGGCTATCTGCCTACCGCGCAGGGAACGCAAGGGGATTGCTTTAGGGTGTGGTAAGCCTAGCAGTACATGCTCCGGGGCCGTGGGAAATGTAATGCCGAATGCGTTATCCACGTCATCCAGGACCGCCTGCCAGTAGCGCACCAGTTTGGGGCAGTTCCAGAGCAAATGCGTAAGGGTGACCGTCGCACCGCAGCCCCGCCAACAGAGACTCGGGCATCTGGGATCCCACGCGTGGATCCTGTCCGGGGTATGATACGAGTAGGATACCATTTTATAGGCCGCTTCGGCTCCGGCCACATTAGTAGCAGTGTGATGGGCATGGTAGTGCACCTTATCCCATTCCTTGTGAGTCAGCGGGCGTCCCAGCTCCGTTTCCTACCGAACCTGTGCTTTAGTGCGCTGTGTACGCGGACGCGCAAGAATCAATGCGTAAAGTTCAGAGATGAGTCTGCAGTCCTCCTTCTTACAGATGACCCAGTGCTCTAGCTTCGTCATGGGACGGTACATGTTAGCCACGTTAGAGGGTAATGTGACCCAGTGGGTGACCTGTGAATAAGGGAAAGCATCCGATTCGAGCAGATCAAAGTACTCCCGACGGAAAGAGGAGAACGGGATCAGCCCCTCCAAATTGAAGAGGTGGCCCACCCTCTTACAGCCTTGTTCTCTCCAGCGTTGAAACACCGGGGACGCGCATCCCGGAGGAAACTCCGGGTTGTCCACAATTGGCGTCAAAGGCGACGGGAAGGTAGTCCAGCCCCTCCTGTGCGCCAGCCGGTCCCAGACGGCCATTGTCGGGGAGGTGACCGGTGATGAGTACAAGCCCCAAGCCCTGTGTTTACGTGGGAGCCATATATTGCGGCCTGCCACCGTCTGGTGCATGAAGAGCCAGTGCTTGCTGGACAGTGGCCTGTTCCACTCAAGGATGTAACGCAGGCACGACGCTTGGTAGTAAGCTTCTACGCAAGGGAAGCCTAAACCGCCCTCAGCACGGGGCGACGTAGCCCGGGCGAACGCCACCCGTGGGCGCTTGTGATTCCACAGGAATGAGGTAAGCAGTTTCTGCAGCTTCTTCAGTGTCCCCGGCGGGGGGCGCAAGGGCAACATCTGAAAGAGGTAGAGGATGCACGGGAGGATAGTCATCTTTATCGCTGCCAGGCGACCAAACCAGGCCAACTGCAACCGGGACCACTCCGAGACAGATTTGGCTGTCTGTTCGATCAGAAGCCGGTAATTAAGAGCAACAGTCTGAGGTATTGTGGGCGCCAAACGAATTCCGAGGTAAGGTACGTCCGTATGAACCCACTGGAAGTCGAAGTCTCTCTGCAGATCGCGGACCTCTGCCTCTGGCACCGAGATGTTGAGGATTTGGGATTTAAGGAAGTTGCCGTAGCGAGGAATGAGGTTGGGTGAGCGAAAGGATCACATCATCGGCATAAAGACTCACCTTGTGGTCTTCGGCGCCAAACCGAATTCCGTGGATGGCCACATTGTCTCGGAGGCGTTGAGCGAATGGCTCCATATAGAGCGCGAAGAGTAAGGGCGACAGGGGGCAACCCTGTCGCGTTCCACGCGTGATGGGAAAACACTCCGACCGACAGCCATTGACTCTCACCGCCGCTCTCGGGGAGGCATAGAGGCAACGCACCCAGTTGACATAGGTGTCCCCCAGCCCGAAAGTCTTCAGGACCGCGAACAGATACGACCAGTCAACCCGGTCAAACGCCTTCTCGGCGTCGATAGAGAGGAACAGGGCCTGCGTACGGGAACGGTGCACCGAATCCATCAGGTGGAGGAGCCTCTTTGTGTTCTCGCCCCCTTGTCGCGTAGGGACAAATCCCACCTGATCGGGCTCAACAACCCCGTCCATGTATGGGTTAAGGCGCGCTGCCAAGATACCCGAGAACAGTTTCATGTCCACGTTGAGGAGGGAGATGGGGCGGTACGAGCTGCACTCCTTGGCATCCTTCCCCGTTTTGGGGATAACCGTGATGACCGCCTCGGCCATGGATGGAGTCACCCCCCTCCGTCTCCCTGATGGAGTTAAATAGGCGTGTCAGGAAGGGTGCCAGCTCCCTGCAGAACTTCTTGTAGAAGGCGGCCGAAAAGCCATCTGGCCCCGGGGACTTGGCAGTCTTCAGGCGCGCAATCACGGAGATAACCTCTTCAATGCGTATCTCCGCATCGAGGGCAGCCGCCGAGCTCAGGGAGAGGGGTGTGATCCCGCAGGTCGCCAAGTAGGCCTGGACATGATCGGGCTCGGGTGGCTTACATGTGTACAGCGTGTGGTAGAAGCGCTGAAAGGCCGCCGCCATGCGGTCGTCCGCCGTCTGCTCCATCGCATTCGCATCACGGATGACCGGAATAGCCGCCTGTTGCGTGCGGGCCCTCAAGCGGTGAGCTAGCATCCTGCCCCCTTTGTCTCCGCTAAGATAGAACTTGTGCCGTAAGCGCAGGAGTGCGTATTCGGCGCGGTCAAGATCTAGGTGTTTAAGCATGTGCCTCTTCGTCTCTAGTTCTCTCCAAACCCGCTGCGCTCCGTTTCGCTTGTGGATCGCCTTTAGCCCCCGCACCTCCCCCTCAAGCTCCTCACGCTTCTCCCTACGCAACTTAGCCAGCGACGCCGAGACCGCAATACAGTCGCCTCTCACCACCAGCTTAAGCGCTTCCCATACTGAACTTAACGGCATGCCGTCCACATCATTGGCCGCGAAGTAATGTGTGATCGAGTCACGCAGGCGCTCCACTACGGAGGCGGAATTGAGGAGAGAGTCGCGGAGGCGCCATCCCCCGGACGATCTCGAGGCCCGGCCCCCGGCCACCCGCACGGAGAGGAGGGCATGATCTGACAGGGAACGCGGTGCAATATCCGCAGAGGAGAGCTGAGGCATGAGGGAGGTAGAAGCAAGGAAGTGGTCTAAACGTGCGTAGGTTTTGTGGGCCGCTGAGTAATAGGTGTAATCGTGCTCTAGCTGGTGCAGTGTACGCCAAACGTCATGGAGCCCCCCTTCCTGTAACCACAATAGCCCCCCTTTGGATAAGGCCCCAGTTTGGTGTGAGCGCGCTTCTGACCTATCTAGGGACGGGTCCATAACCACATTCAGGTCACCCCCCACCAGTACCCAGGGGTCAGGAGACGCCAGGGCGTCCGCAAGCGCTGAGGTCAGGAAGGGTTCTTGCTGAACATTGGGAGCATAAAGAGAACCTACTGTAAGGCGGGAGTCGCCCCATTGGATCCTGACCGCTAGGAATCGGCCTTTGATGTCAGCCACCTGAGACAATATTTTGCAATGCGCTTTAGCACTTATCAAGATCGCTACTCCCTGTTTCTTCGTAGCGCAGGAGGACCACATTTGAATGGGGAAGCGTCTATCCTTCAATCTCTTAGTGTACTTGGAGAGGAGGTGCGTCTCCTGCAGTAGGCAGATATCGCCCCCGCCCCCTCCAACAATGACAGAATAGCCGCCCTCTTTACCGGGCTGTTAAGGCCCCGCACATTCAGACTAACAACTTTCAAATCTCTCCCCATCGGAAAGGCAGAACACAGACATTGCTACTAGTGCAAGACACACTACCTACGGGCAGTAGGACAATCAGCATTAGAATAGAGGCAGTTAAGGGCTGATGCGGAGACCCCCCTCCCCCCGAACACCCCCTTCCCAACACCCCCCAACCCTCCCCAGAGGACCCCCTCAAAGAACAAACCCCCAACAACATGACAGAACCCCCCTGCACAATAAGCAAAAGGCGGGAACAATAGTTCGTCACAAAAGTCCAAAGGGCTGGGGACATGGACTTGACCCCACCACCCCCCCCACGTCCTGATACAGGACAACTCTCCTGGCGGGCACGACAGTACATTACCCATCGAAGTCCAGACGAGAGGTCCCTCCGACACCGTCTATCATCCTGCAGAGGTCAAGCTTGCAAAGGGAGGAATCAGGATCCCTCCGGGGTCACAGTCACCTTTGCCACCGAGGCCACGGCCGCCCCTCTCTCCCTGAGGCTGATGGATAAGTCCGGACCTGCAGGTTTTGCTGGTTTGCCCACTGTTTGCCATTCCGCAGAGCGGCAACGGCGCCTTGACGGGGAGGGCGAGGCGTCCGACCGGCCATCAGGTCCGTCCAGTCCCAACAGCTCCCGAGCAGCCTCCAATGACCGCACCTGGATCAACTTGCCTTTCCATCTGCAGACCAGTCTGAAAGGATGCCCCCAGGAGTAGGAGACCCCCTGCTCACATAGGAAAGTGGTGACCTGCCGAAAGTCCCTCCGCTTGGCCAGAGTGGAGGCCGCCAAGTCCTGGTACAGCACCGGGTGATGGTCACGAAACGCGAAGGGATTGTGCTCGCGAGCCTTCCTCAGGATCCGCTCTTTAAGCTGAAAATCGTGGACGCATACCAGGATATCAGGAGGAGGTGCATTAGATCCTCGTGGGAGGCCAACCCTATGGACTCTGTCCAACTTAAGCTCTCGGAGGTCTTCATCTTGTAGGACGTGGCAAAAGAGGCCGTCGACGTATTCCCTCAGGTCCGCTCCCTCTCCTTTCCACGGAACCGCTCTGATCCGGATGTTATTATGCCGGGATCTATTCTCCAGATCCTCCGAGTGCGCCTGCAGGTCGAGGTTCTGCTCTGTGAGTCGTAGGACGTCCTGCTGAAGCTGGTGAATGTCCTCGGCCGTCCCTAGATCGTGCTCCTCCAGGGTCGCGACCCTGGCGCCAATGGCGTCGACATCCCACCGCACCTCCCGCAGATCCGAGGCAAGCTGGTTCCGCAGTTCCTGGATGTCGTCTTTTATAGCTATGAAGAGCTCTTGCATGAAGGTTTTGGTGGCAGGAGCTTCACTGTTGTCTGTACTGGGAGGCTTATCGGCCACCTGCGGGGGACGGAGGGGCGAGCTTTTTGACACCCCGTCCTTTGGGGGCTTGTCCTTTTTTGACCTGGTCGACACCATGGCACGTACTCCTCTCCGGTGAACAACAGCAATGGACGGCGCTCTGTCGCTCCACCCCCACTGGTGCTCCGGGGCAGTGGTCAGCGTGTGGCGCCCGTGGGCCGCCTCGAGGGGGGGGACCCAAGCCGATCAGCCACCAAGGGCACCAACCCAAGGTGTCCACGGGCCACCTGCTAATGGCTCCGCCCCTCACCTGCGGGTCCGGTGCTGCTTCGCGTCTACTACCAGGCTGAGACACGATGTTGTAGGCCCAGGAGGGGGGCACAAACCCGGACCCGGGGCCTTCTCACTGGTTCAAGGGCTTGGGCAGACTCAATGTCCGGTGTACCGCCAAGGGCAAGGCGCACCACGGTCACAATGTCCTTCGCTATGGGGCCAACCACAACGGCCGCCTCGCCAGCACCACTGGCGCCAACCGCGCTGTCTAAGCCAGGCTCCGGGTACAGTCCACGTTGCGGGGGAGAACCCTCGGCTAGGATGCAGCTTCAGCCGAGACGTGTAGGGGGCGGCGGGCGAATAGCGCCGGCACTCTGAGGCTAGCCAGCACTCCCCTCGCGGTGATCTCCGCCACCGGCCTTGCGGGCCCCGGACACCGACAACCAGCGCCAGTCCACTCGGCGCCTCCTGATAGCGCCCCCCGCAGTCCGGACAGGTGCGGGCGCTTCGTAGGATCCTCTGGCGGCGGCTCGCCCGCCCCCGCCGGCTCACCACAGTGTCCTCCGACCCTCTCGGGGGCCCCAGCAACTTTGGCTCTCAGGGCCGGGGTCTCCCTTGGCCGCGCGCCGGAAGCGGGCTCCGGCTACACAGAGCGCCACTCCCCGGTCTCACCTCGGCAAAAGGGCCATGCCCGGCCAGACCGCTCCGCACCCTCCACATGGCAGCCCGTTTCGTCGGGACCTCCTGGGCAGTGTCTGGGTACTGGGCAGCGACCGCGGACCTCGGGCAGGGAGCTCTGCAGGGCTGCAATCAAAGCTGGATACGAAAGCGGTGACGGAGGGACCGGGAAACACGTCTCACTCCGCCGCCATCTTGGCCACGCCCCTCCTTTTTTATTTTTTAGAGAGGCAGAGCATCAGTGTTGAAAAAGGGCTGCATTCAAAATGAAAGGCTCGCATATTTCCACAATAATTGTTCTACATCTTTCATACTTTCATATTAAAAATTTTCAGATATATCATCACCCAGCTTGACATATCATTCGGCAACTTAATTCCAGGGAGAAGCACACATTTTAGCCTAAGACGTCTCTTCGATGTTCTTGACAGAATCCTGAAGACGTCATATACTCCTTTGCTGGTCTCCTTAGGTCTCAGTCAATGCCTTGCTTTGCTGGCTTCTATTCAGGGCTCTACAATCCTTGGGTCTTGGACATGAGTGCCTCTGGTAGTTGGAAGGAGTGGACCATATACAGAGCAACATAACAGGGATGGCCTCTTTCACCATTGTTGGCTGAGAAAATCATGAAGCCATCAGATTGCGTGTTTCATGGCAGGACGCGTGGATGGGGCCTTGTCCTATCACGCAAATAATATATCATCTCATTATACACACATTATGCATTGCTATATGTGCAAGACCCCAAGGCTAGCTGACCAGAAATAATTGAACTATTGTAGGGATAATAAAAGTGAACTAGAATAAATCCAGTCTGCTTCAATACATGAGGTTGGTGATACTGTACTCACTAGTAACCTAGAGATACCATTGGAGTGGACCTTGAAACCTTTCAGTACTTGGGCATCTGGCGTTACCACAATGACTTCTTATGATTTAATTTGCATCACAGAATCAAAATTAATCCAAACATAGGAGTATGCGATTATTCAACATTGATACACATTGGTGCTCAGAAAGAAAGAAGGGAGGGGGGGTGGGGTTGGTGAGTATTCAAGGAAAAAATGAGAGACGGTGTAAAGAAACGGAAAGGTAATGTGGTTCAGATACATTCAAGTTTTTTAGATCCAATCCGACCTTTACTTGCAAAACCAGTAAAGTAAACAAAATATAACATTATAGGCACAGATAAACATGCCTCTGTCGCCTATGTTTGATGCAAATGCCAATATGTCGTTTCAACCCCTGTAGTCATAAAGGTAGCTTCATCCTTATTGGGGGGTCTTCATCAGGGCTCAAAGGAAGGTGAGTGAGGGGAAGGAAGCACCTAGAAGTAAATAGGCTAAAATTAGGTGACGTCCTAATTGTCCTATTTTTGGTAGTATTTTTGATATATTCTTATATTTTGCATGGTTTTTAATACACCATAACGCGGTCTAAAGCAATTGTGACACTTGTCTTTCTAGGTGATCATTCAACCCAGTCCGGACACCCAGGTGTACGTGTGGCCCCCACTAATTTCATTAATTGGAATCTTGCGGCTTATTCAAGTGAGTTTAACTCAATTTCAACCAGTTTTAATTAAGATTTCCATGGGTCATAATGTTTGACCTTTTTTTCTCCTCATCTGTTTCTCTTTTTAGGAGCTCTTCTTGCTAATACAGCCTGAGTACATGTGCTGTTAGCTAATGGTAATTACCCTGACTACCTTGTGATATAGCATTTATGTTACCTATAACGTCAACTAATTTTAGCCTATTTACTTCTAGGTGCTCCCTTATCCCTCACTCACCTTCCCTTGAGTCCTGATGAAGACCCCCCAATAAGCTACCTTTATGACTACAGGGGTCAAAACGTTGACATATTGGCATTTGTATCAAACATAGGCGACAGAGACATGTTTATCTGTGCCTATAATGTTATGTTTTGTTTACTTTACTGGTTTGCCAAGTAAAAGGCTGGATTGGATCTAAAAAACTTGAATGTTTCTGAACCACATTACCTTTCCGTTTCTTTACACCGTCACTCATTTTTTCCTTGATCACTCACCAACCCAACTTTCCTCCCTTCTTTCTTTCTGAGCACCAATGTGTATCAATGTTGATAAATCGCATACTCTTATGTTTGGATTAATTTTGATTCTGTGATGCAAATGAAATCATAAGAAATTGTTTGTTTTTCAGTGAAGTTTGAATTGTTTAATGCATTCGAATTCGGTTCTACATACGTGAATTCAAATCAATTCTCCACAATGACCATTTGTTTATGTACCATTGTTTACCCAGGTCCAGTGGTCTTATGGGTCACCCCGTTTATAATACCTACCACAATGACTGTCAGATAGTAATGGGGAGGCAGTGGCAGGGATCCGTGCTTCAACTGCTTTCTAGGGGAGGCTCTTTTTTTTTGCAGAGTTTTATATAGGGCAAACTAGACCCGAACCGAATCAGGTATCAGAGCGCTTTACATAGCACCAGTTACGTTACATGAGGACACACATTCATTTTAGGCATGGGGAGATTAAGTGATTTGCCCAGAATCACAGGAGGTTTTGGCGTCGTTACCGAGACTCGAACCAAGTTCCCCAGGTCCGAGGTCGAACGCCCTAGCCGTTAGGCCAACTCCACCTCTTCTTACCTCCATGAATAGAGTTGCCATAGTCAAGATGCTGAAAATGCCAAGATTACTACATTATATTCAGGCTCTCCAGATGATTGCAAAATGGACTTTCTTCAAAGAGAAAAATGGTTTGATATCAGATTTGATATAGGTCAGCAAGAGAAAACCTGCTAACCATGGAAAAAATTATGCTGCCTCAGCACACAGATGGTATGAGGACACCAACCCTGGAGCTATATTACTGGGCAGCACAACTAGTATGGACAGTATGTTGGACAGGCCAGTCAAATGACTATGAAGCCTGGAAATTGATTGTATTAAATTACATCTGCTTCAACATAATCACCTAAAAGGAAAAGGTATGAATTGTCATGAGAGTCGCTATTATCTCAAAGCATTTATTTATTAGCTCATCATATAAGTGCTGTCCTAAAATTGTTTTATACATGTGGTTTGCCAATGCCAACATTCTTATATTCATGTACCTCTCATTCTACAGTTAAGTATGTAAGAATCGGGGTATACTAAATGGCATGCATAGCTGCCAAGGTTTCAATATGCATATGTGTGTCATGTCTTTGCTTGCAGTGTGCCTATGTGTAGTGCTAGAGGCACTCTTATGTTTTGACACCACGTGATGTCCTTTGACTACCATCATTTTAATTGACTTTGGTGTTTGATTTTACCCAAGCATGAATGCACGTACTGCTTATGCCTTGTTTTCCTTGAGGATTTGTCTTGTGTAACCTTGTAGTTTTAGCAAAGTGGGAGCTGTCACAGAGTGGAACAGCCTTACCAAGAACAGAACGTTTGAGATGTACATTTGAAAGCATGAGAGAGAGAGAGGTGGAATGTACTTTTTAGTCTCGAAGTGCAGTGTTATGAGCTTTGGTGCTCAAATGTACATTATGCTGTACACTGAGAGATGAAGTGTGTGATGCTATAGGCAGTGGTGCACAAATGTGCATTGTGCTGTACATTGGGGAGTATAATGAAGTTCTTACTATTAGCTTAGACATGGCCTCATCTCATCTTGAATCCTGACTGTTTTTCTAGAGCTTTCTGGGCGCGTAGGCCACAAGAGTTCTCAAATTGTTTGGGTTATTCACGTTCAAGGTTACTTGGTTTTTGGAGACGAGATTGTTGAATGTACTGGAGACTTTCGTAAGCTTCGTTAAGATAAAGGCTGGAACATGTGAAAATTTAGTGAGAACGTGGAAGGTGGCCAATTCCAGTAAGTTTCCTTAGTGCGGAAGGAAAGACTCTCAAACCTTCTAGTGTGTTTTGAGACTCTGAAGCTGAGGTTTGTTGACTTAGAAACCAGGATTGTTTGAGCCTGAATTGTGCAGGCATCTGGTTTGCTGAGTCCCTGACTTTGGCTGTGTGCCCCAGTCTGGAGTGTGTCAGGGTGAAGATTGCACCAGGTGAAGTGTTTGATTTTTTTATTAGTTCCATTGTGATGTGTGTCCAGTGGCTATATTCATACAAGGTGTTTTCTTTGTGATGTGTGAGTGAGTCAGAATGCACATCCAAAGTAATCATTTGATGTATTTAGTGTATACATCTTTCTGATTTCTGGCAGAACTTCCAGCATAGCTTGCTTGTAGCCTTGTGTTTTATTTCATATTATTATTATTCATGCACTTAACAGTTGCATTTGCCAAGTGTGTTATTATTGCTTACGAACCCACCAGGACACAGTGGCATATGATGAAGACTCAGCCGAGTCGAAAAGCGTAATGCCTGCATGCCTATCTTTGCCTCAATAAAGAAATTGCTGAGCACTTTTGGAGTGGCCTGTTTTCATGCTGCAAGGGCAGTGTGGTTTCGTTTGGCATATACATATATAGAGATCATTGCATAAATAAAACCCCAAGCCATATTCTGAAAAAAGAGTCATTGATGAGTTTCATTTTACAAAGTGAAACTCCTTTCTAGGTGGTGTTATGTCTCTTGCTTCATCGTGTTTGAGCCATTGTGTGGGAGAGTGGTATTCTGTGATATTCGGAGGGCGAAGCAAGACACTATGTGTGACATTTGGATACCTCATGTGTGACAGTTTGAGTGACAGTGTAGCACGAGCATCTTCAGCAAGAAACTGGAAATTCATCATTCTGTTTTTTCCTTTGAATTCAGGCACATGTAGTTCTGCTTTTATAATGACTAACAAAACTTCAAGAACCAGAATTCATTATGCGAATCGAACATATAATCTACTTAGCCCTGAGGTTGCCCTCTAACATGTCCCACCTCTCTTTCTTTTTGCGGTGCTGATGAACATGAAATGAAGGCGTGGCTGGCATAGGTAAGAGCAGTGGGGCAATGTGGTTAACGGTTTTATTATTTTTTTAATTTCATTTTACCTATCCTGACGTCTGTCAACTAGCATGCTTTGCAAGGTATAGTTTATTATATTATAACGTGCAATGCATAGATCTTGAAAGGGTTGTAAATACAGGTTCAACTGAGAAATCAAATAAACCCATTTATCTGCTAGAGGAGCCTATGTTGGCTCCACTGGCAGAAACCTCAAACCAATGGCTTGATGAATATTGATGAACAACAGAAATGCACGTGCCGTAATCAACTTGACCTAAATTATTTGTCTTCAAAACATATGAGCTAAAACATCATGTTTCGTGTGTATTATCACTTCTTTTATTTTTTTTTCAATTTTATTTGTATCTTTCCCTTATTTTGGTATCTTAGTTTGCCAAATTCACATTTTTAAGACCTTATATACATAAAGAAATACATTCATATTTACATAAACGGAGAACAACAACACATTAATTTCAATATACACTTTAAGAGATCATTCAAGCCACCATTCATTCGTCAGACATACCACCACAAACAACAATAACAAATGTTTTTAAACGAATACCGGAATCAAAATATTCACAGTAAAGCCATCAACAAATCATATTCTCTAAAGGAGATATAATTCCACAATTATTGGAAACCATTTTTATCATTTTGGGCTTATTGAAAGGTCTACGCGTTTCAAACTCGCGTTATTTAGGAGTTCTCATCAGGACCGTTGTCTCTTGTTTAGCAGAGTGAGGAATGCCTGGCCAAGGCTCCCGATCCTTCGCGGACCCGGAAGCAAACGCGAATGCGGTGATTCTAAGGAGACAAGCTGGACGCTCCGTGCCCCGCAAATCTAAGGCAGAGGCACAAGAATCTCTAATACAGACACCCGTGTCCTCCCGCCAGAGCACAGCGAGGTAGGGACAGAGTGGCATCAATACAACACGGACTATATCAATCAAACAACCTGTACACGTCGGGAGCCTTGGCCTTGAATATTTTGATTCCGGTATTCGTTTAAAAACATTTGTTATTGTTGTTTGTGGTGGTGTGTCTGACGAATGAATGGTGGCTTGAATGATCTCTTAAAGTGTATATTGAAATTAATGTGTTGTTGTTTTTCGTTTATGTAAATATGAATGTATTTCTTTATGTATATAAGGTCTTAAAAATGTGAATTTGGCAAACTAAGATAGCAAAATAAGGGAAAGATACAAATAAAATTGAAAAATAAATAAAAGAAGTGATAATACACACAAAACATGATGTTTTAGCTCATATGTTTTGAAGACAAATAATTTAGGTCAAGTTGATTACGGCACGTGCATTTCTGTTGTTCATTATAGCTTGTGGCAAGCTGTGCCGTTGGGAGCCCAGACCCAGTGGTGGTTTTTCCTTGATGAATATTGAGCCATCATTCAATGAGTGACAGACTAACTGCCCTACTGAAGGCAGATATTGCAATGTCATTTTTTCCTGTTTGGGATCGCTAGACTTTCCCTGCGTGGTCTCACTCCCACCAGTGCATAAAAAATGACATAGAAATATGTCTGAACCTGGTTGCATATTCATGTCCTTACCGTTACAGACAAAGCATTGATCGATATCTCAACCATGACTGTAAAGACCCTTCAGGTAATCCATGTCAGTGATACAGTTGCATGTTACATGACATCTTGCGTTCCCTAGTGGTATTACGGTATTAATTAACCTTTTTCCCAATGTCGTGTTTCTTATATTTTTTCTTGCTACTCTTGTGCAATGTATACTGTGAACTGAGTCAGGGACAACTGAAGAATTTTGGTAACCCTGAGCCGAACATAATTTGGGGTCCCTTGCTTAGAACAACTTAATTTATTATTAATTTTTAGCTCATTCATGCCCTCTGCAACTATGGTTGAATCATCGACAACCATCTTCATAGGCAACCCTACATCTGGGCCTAGCCCTGGAACAAATAGCTTCTCTTTTTGGCTGGGCAAAACCAAAGAAGCAGAAAAACTATTGGGCTGAACAAGCTTGCTGCTTTGGTGTAGCTGACTAATGCCTCAGCTTTTTATGCTAAGCATATGAAAGGAGTTTATTTTGTTTACTACACTCCTGTCCTTCCTCTGGGTGGTACAAAAGGGGGTGGTGATGGACGGAGCATCTGAACCAATCAAACACTCACACCCAGTCAAAAGATCTGGGTTTGATCCATCACCGTTCTTTAGCCCACTCTGCCACCCCAGTTCAGACATGGCTATATGCAAATCAGTCTGACCCTGTGCCTCATGGGAACAGTCCAGCCCGAACTGCCAAGCCATGCCTTCCCTGGACCGGAAACAAGCTTCCGAGGACCGGTTTCTGGCATTGCAGCCGTCTTCAGCCCGGCTTGCTTGAATCCAGTGGCAAAGTGAGCAAGGGACTCACGTCTGAGCATACCCTGCCACACTTATGGCGGCCAAAGCGTTACAAAAGGGGGTGGTGATGGACGGAGCATCTGAACCAATCAAACACTCACACCCAGTCAAAAGATATGGGTTTGATCCATCACCGTTCTTTAGCCCACTCTGCCACCCCAGTTCAGACATGACTATATGCAAATCAGTCTGACCCTGTGCCTCATGGGAACAGTCCAGCCCGAACTGGCAAGCCATGCCTTCCCTGGACCGGAAACAAGCTTCCGAGGACCGGTTTCTGGCATTCCAGCCGTCTTCAGCCCGGCTTGCTTGAATCCAGTGGCAAAGTGAGCAAGGGACTTACGTCTGAGCATACCCTGCCACACTTATGGCAGCCAAAGCGGTACAAAAGGGGGTGGTGATGGACGGAGCATCTGAACCAATCAAACACTCACACCCAGTAAAAAGATCTGGGTTTGATCCATCACCGTTCTTTAGCTTCTCTGCCATCCCAGTTCAGACATGGCTATATGCAAATCAGTCTGACCCTGTGCCTCATGGGAACAGTCCAGCCCGAACTGCCAAGCCATGCCTTCCCTGGACCGGAAACAAGCTTCCGAGGACCGGTTTCTGGCATTCCAGCCGTCTTCAGCCCGGCTTGCTTGAATCCAGTGGCAAAGTGAGCAAGGGACTTACGTCTGAGCATACCCTGCCACACTTATGGCGGCCAAAGTGGTACAAAAGGGGGTGGTGATGGACGGAGCATCTGAACCAATCAAACACTCACACCCAGTCAAAAGGTCTGGGTTTGATCCATCACCGTTCTTTAGCCCACTCTGCCACCCCAGTTCAGACATGGCTATATGCAAATCAGTCTGACCCTGTGCCTCATGGGAACAGTCGAGCCCGAACTGCCAAGCCATGCCTTCCCTGGACCGGAAACAAGCTTCCGAGGACCGGTTTCTGGCATTCCAGCCGTCTTCAGCCCGGCTTGCTTGAATCCAGTGGCAAAGTGAGCAAGGGACTCACGTCTGAGCATACCCTGCCACACTTATGGTGGCCAAAGCGGTACAAAAGGGGGTGGTGATGGACGGAGCATCTGAACCAATCAAACACTCACACCCAGTCAAAAGATCTGGGTTTGATCCATCACCGTTCTTTAGCCCACTCTGCCACCCCAGTTCAGACATGGCTATATGCAAATCAGTCTGACCCTGTGCCTCATGGGAACAGTCGAGCCTGAACTGCCAAGCCATGCCTTCCCTGGACCGGAAACAAGCTTCCGAGGACCGGTTTCTGGCATTCCAGCCGTCTTCAGCCCGGCTTGCTTGAATCCAGTGGCAAAGTGAGCAAGGGACTCACGTCTGAGCATACCCTGCCACACTTATGGCGGCCAAAGCGGTACAAAAGTGGGTGGAACAGGGATTCTGAGTCCAGTGGCACTGGGCTATCAGCGGCTCCACATGGACAGTACAATCTTGGAGAGGGCACAGAATTCCCCCCTGGACTACAACCAATCAATCAATCAATCAGGAGGTACATGTAAAGCGAGGCTTGCCTTGTATTCAGGCACTGGGGTACTGAATACCTTAGTCGAAGAGCCATATCTTGAGCCCCTTCCTGAAGTCAGTCAGTGAAGGGGAGGTTTGCAGGTAGAGGGGGAGGTCATGTCAGGACTTGGCGGCAATGTAGGAGAAGGAACGACCTCTGCTAAGTCTCCCATGGATGTGGGGAATGTGTGCTAGGGAGAGGGAAGCAGAGGAAGCCCTCTGGTGGGTTGGTGGAACATTAAGGGGTGGTTGATGTGGGTGGGTCCGATGCTTTGGAGTGTTTTGTAGGCGTGAGTCAGACGCTTGATGTGGCATCTCTTGTGGACAGGAAGCCAGTGGAGGGCGTCTGAGGTGTGGGGTGGTGCTGGTTCTTTTGGGGAGGTTGAGGTTGAGAATGAGTGTGGCTGTGATGTTCTGAATGGTGGTGATGGTGGTTTCAGCGTAGAGTGTTTTGCCGTGGTCAACTCAAATGGAGATTAGTGCTTTGGTGACCCTTTTTTGGTGGAGAGGGAAATCCATTGGAAAATCTTGTGGAGCATGCAGAGGATGTGGAAGCAGGAAGAGGATAAAGCATTGACCTGTTGCTTCATGGTGAGTTGGCTATCCAGGATGATGCCAAGGTTGCGTGCGTGGTGTAAGGAGGTCAGCGTTTGGCCGAGAGTGGTGAGGCACCAAGTGTTGTCCCAAGGTCAGTATTGTTTCCGAAGATGAGCACCTCTGTTTGGTCTGTATTAAGCTTCAAGCAGTTGGACATCATCCAATTGGCAATGTTGGACAAGGTGTTCCAGAAGTTGTTTCTGGTGGTGGCAGGGTCTTCCGTGAGGAAAAGGATGAGCTGAGTGTTGTTGGTGTATGAGATGATGTTGAATACGTGGGTGTGAACAATATCTGCTAATGGAGTCATGTAGGTGTTGAAGAGGGTGCGGCAGAGGAAGGAGCCCTGGGGGATGCCGCCAATGATCCTTTTGGGTTCGGTGGTGAAAGGCGGTAGGTGGATTCTTTGTGTTCATCCAGTGAGGAAGGAGGAGATCCACTTGAGAACTTTACCCAGGGTGTGGAGTCTGGTGATGAGAGTGTGGTAGGAAACAGTGTTGAAGGCCACCGAGAGGTCAAGGAGAATCAAGACTACGTTATCCATTTAGCCGAGGAGGCATCTTATGTCGTCTTTTTTGACTACCTCAACAGATTGCTTGAACCAATATTTCGGAACTGCATACACTGTAATGAGATTAGTTTGTGATGGAGGATGCGTGCTGGAGCGGTAATCCTCTCATTCCACTTTATATATAGCCAGTAGGCTTTTTCACCATATTTATGCATTTTTATCAACAGCTATCCTATGACCTTTTCCTTATGGAACAAAATTCCCACTCTGCATTCTCATATGACTCCCTCTTTGGTAACCAACACCTTGAATTCCTGTACCAACTCCAGAAACATGTTTTAACCCTGTACCTGCATGTTTTTGCTCTGCACTGCCCCGCTCTGATTCAGGCTCTGATCCAGTCTCTTGCTATCGCTGCCATTTTGCCACTTTTGCCACTAGCCTGCACGGCTGCTGGCCTGCTGTTCCTGCCTCTGCAGCTCAACCCCCCCGCTTTCATGAGCGGATAGCGGGGAAGTGGTGGTAGCGGCGGTGGTGGATGCAGTGGGTGCAGCGGCGGATATAGTTGAAGTGTAGTGGAAGTGTGGTGATCTGTTCCCTAGGCAGTGTTGCAGGGAGCATTGAGCAGCAGTGCAGTAGTTTATAAAGGTGGGGGAGTGTGTGCTTCAGAACTTCAGCACCCCCAGAAGGCCTAGAATCGGGCCAGAGTATAGAGAAAGCTAAGGAGTGGGGTGAGAGGTGGACCAAAAAACTACAGGCATAGCGAGAGGAAATTTGAAGTGAGTGTGGGGCAAATACACCAGCTCCAACCCTGGAAAATATTTGCACATTGCCTTCTCACAATCCGGTGCCCAGCTAATTGCTTTTATAGCTCTTATAACTCCTATGGCTCTCAGCGCACAGTAACAACAGAAGTAAGTAGTGATAAGGAGGAATAAGGAGAGGTGTGGAGGTGAACGGAAGAGAGAGGTCAAATCTGTGCCGGCTATCAGCAATGGCTGAACACCCTGCTAACATACAGAGGGAAGGAAGGAAGGAAGGAAGGAAGCGGAGGGAAGCAGTATAAGATGTGCAAACAAAGTAATGCGTTCAGGGAAAATAAGAGAAGCGCGGGAAGTGGTGCGGAAGAAGCAAAAATTACAAAACAGGACGGCTTCTGCTAACGAGGACAATGATATTGATTATGTTATGGGGCTCGTATGGAGAAGTCTGGCTCAGAGGGGCTAGCAGCACAGTGCCTTGATAGAAACCCAAATTGCGACCAAAAAAAAAAAGGGATAGGGAAAGCGAATTTTTTTAAGAACCCAGTTGATGTTCTGCTTACATATCAAAAAGATCTGCATACTAGGGAGCTACAAAGCCCGATTCAACCACAGGAATCAGGACCTCCCAAATCGGCCCCATGTAAAATCATGATCAAAAAAGAGGAATTGAGATCTTGCTCTACCATGGAGGAGTTAAATAGAAAAAGAAACCTCAAAAAACCTTTGTTTAACTGGGAAACTTGGAGTCTAAGTAGTGACCGGCTACATGAGAAGGAATGTTCCATCACAGCGGCCCAGCAAGGGGAGTCGCCAGTCTTTGAGGTATGGGAGGAAGTAGCTGCTAACGGCGATCGACAAACGATCTTGGAGCCGCTTAACTGTAGTAAGGTGCAAGAAGGGCCTAAGGAACGAATGATTCAGTCTTGTTTGGTTAAAGAAATTCAGATTCAAGCTGAGGTGCACCAACAAGTAAACAACGAGATGGTATACATGGATATTTGGGATGAATTGGAAGACTTAGAAAGAATAGATCCTGTTCGGAAATTAAAATTGGAAACAGAGTTAACAGAGGTATTGGACACGGTGGAGAGTAGTATAGTACCAGTGGTGAGAGAAGTGCGTCCAGAAAAAATCATTGGACGATTCAAACCGTGATCCCTCTCAGGACGTATTTCAGAAAATGATTACACAAGAGATAATGTTACACCAGTAAAAATAGAAGTACAATCAGAAATTAAACATGATTCAACACAGAGAGAGGACAGGAATGAGATAATTAAACATGATTTAACACAAAGAGAGGACAGGATTGAGATAAATGAATTACCAGGGGCCCAAGCTGTGGGGTCCACAGTAATGGACACCTTGGCTGATGATATGCAAGTTGAATCGTCAACCAGAGAATCATTGGGGGAAAGAAGCCTGAATAACAACACTTGAGGGATTTTACTTAATTCATTTCAATCGGTGGTCAAGGCATTGACATATCAGTCAAGTAAATTGGATATCCAGGTGGATCTTTTAAATACAATGGCATTATACATTACAGCGATTGATAACAAAATTGGGGTATTGAATCAGTTGATCGTTAACCCGTTGGCTGCTTCCGCGATTTCGCGGCAGTGCGGCCGTTTTAAAAAACGGGCGGGGCCGTGTCGGCCATTGGCCGACGGCAGCACCAGCGAGGTAGCGCTGCCATCGGCCAATGGCCGACGGCAGCATGGAAGGGGTTAAGGCCCAGGCAGTAGTACAGGTGGATCCTGAAAATACGTGTGAATGTAGCCCGGTATTGGATAAACTGTCCTCGCTGCCAGGGATGCTGGAACAGGTTCTGGCAGAAATTAAGGGGCAATTACAACCTACTACAAAAGAAGGGAATAGCCCTAAGGGTCAAAGAGTTAACAACAGTGGGATAGCAGAGGGAAATAAACCTGAGCGCGTACTTGAATTGGTGAAGGGGAGCCTCGGGGGGGAAAATTTTAAGTATGGAAAAGATACAGTTGCAGAATAATGTAGACTTAACACATGGGAGTAACTCAGGAAAGAACTTAGATAAACCCATTTCCTTACACGAAAAGCTATTAAGTGATCAGGCATCATCTAGCACACTAGGTAGGAATGGTCCAGTTGAGCAGAGAGCCCTAGAATCGCCCGCACAAGGGGAAGCAGTCAATACATTTAAGCTCTCTAAGAGACAGATAAAGAGACTTAGGAAAATCCACAGTATAAAAGAGGTGGAGAAGAGTCCAGGTCTCCAAGGGAAGGTGTATCCAATTGTTGGCCCTAATATGGGAAGACAAGTGAATCGTCTAGAACAAGAAAAGAGTGATGGTAACGTAAGGGAAAATAATGTGGAGAAGGAAAATAAGAATATATTAGCTAGTGCGAAAGAGAAAAGGAAGAAGAAAAAGGAGGGTCACCTGGAAGACATCCAACAGGAATTAGTCCAAGCCAAAATATTAAAAAAAGAACATACAAACCAAATTAAAACAGGGAAGAAGGTGGAACTTTTGGAAACATCGCTTAACGTTGTGGAGGAGACTGATGTAAAGGAAATCAGAATGCAACAAGTATGTGAACAATCACTAAGGAATGATGATGAGCCCCAAAGGGAACAGAGGCAACGATCAAAGGAGGAACGTCAATTGGGAAACAACCGAAATGAAACAGGGCAGGTTAAGAACATTCAGCAGGATATAGTCTGCACGACCCAGCAGGGTCAAAAGGACAGGACAACACGGCACAGCTTGCCTAGTATTCATTGTAAAATGACATTTGTGTCAAAATATAAATCAAGGGGTCACTGTGATCGAATCAATAGAGGGTCTATGAATTGAATGACCAAGGAAATAGAGGCTTTACAACACATAGAGTCCACGGATATACATTCAGTTACATTTGTAAGTAACCCGTCGTGGGGAGGTGAGGAAGCTCCAATGATCACATGGATGACTGCTGAGGTAGCGGATCAACTATGGGCGGAAAAAGAGAAATTTGAAACATGGGGTATTGAGATGATAAGAGAAAAGGAGGAACCCTATCCACAGTTTCTAAAACCGATGGGTGGAGACAAACAGTTTAAGAGGGTCAATGAAGAAGGTGATAGGGGAAGACAGAAACTAACGAAAAGTCCACAAATGGGCAATAAAATCAGCAATTGGGTACAATGACGATCTTGAAAGGGGCAAGGAGTAGCTCAATTACCCCTTTAAGGGACAATATTACCCTTCAGGCTGATAACTACACTGAAGCCAAGGAGAGCAAAACGCTTTACTTAAAGTCGGACTGGTCCTGGCTACAGAGTGCCTTGAATGTCAGGACAGACAAAGGTGTAAGAGAATGACATGATATAAACCGTCTCGCTGACCACAAAAATAAAGGTGACACCCGTGTATGGAATGTAGAGGCTCTGGCACTAAATGTAGACATCTGCTCATGGAACATAGAGGGTTTGCCAGCAAAAGTGGACGATCGTGAATTCCTAACATATAGTGGAAGATATCAGATAATCCTCTTTCAAGAAACATGGGCACAGGAGGAAATTAAGTTACCAGCATACTTATGCTATAGTAAACCAGCAATTAAAACAAAATTGAAGGGGCGAGCAGCAGGAGGTTTGGCCATATATGTTTCAGTGGGGAAACATCCTTTACAACACAACTTTTACCACGCAGTGCCTTTACGACGCAACTATTACAACGCATGTAATTACAACGCATTGCGCTGGGGGGCACTCTAGGGTAGGGAATAGATTTAATTTATTATCCAACACCTTCCCTACTATCCACGGGGACTGGAGTTGGAATAGTAAATTAAACTATTCACTATCCAGCACCCCTAAGCGCTATGCGTTGTAACAGCATGTGTTGTAAAAACTGCGTTGTAAAGGCATGCGTGATAAAAGCATGCGTTGTAATGTCATACATCCATTTCAGTGGCCTTAAAAATAAAGATCGAAGAAGTGGAAATTAACCATTCAAACATTCAAGCAATTAAGGTCTGGCCTGTTAGCACAGGAAATAAGATCCCTTCTTTGGTGATAATAAATGTATACATTCATCCTCTTGGCAGCAAAAAAAAAGAAACAATAGAGATAATACTGAGCCTATTAATAACATTAAGCACGATGAATCCAGTCCCTTGGATAATCTTGACAGGAGATTTCAATATGAATTTCTTCCATGGGGCGCCTAGGGATCAAATATTGGAAGAGATTGATCTATTTTGGCATATCCCGGCAATTGATGCAACTAAACAACGATTAGACAAAATGGGTAAAGATACAGTGATAAACCTGGAGCATCATGGCCTTCGAATTTTGAATGTCCGAGTGGATCCGGACATCCCAGCTCAGGCGACCCATTTTACGGCACAATCCAAAGCTGTTATTGATTACACTTTAGTGTCTCTCCTAATATACCAATCAATAATAAGCTATAATGTGGGAAATAGACTGGAAAGTGATCACCAACCACAAATGATCAGCCTTAATCTTCATATTACCCGACACGAACAAAGCGCCCCTGAGTTAGGGGAACCTATGGGACTGACCTATAGAAGGATAAACTGGACTGTAAGTAATATACAAAAGATCGAACAGCACATAAGAGACCAGAAGGAGGAAGAGTTAAATAGAATAGATCAAAATCCATTGTCCCTCTGGGAGCAGTTCATAACTAATCTAGTGGAAAAAAATGCTGTGCGTTCAAAAGGCATGGTAACATCGGCTACATCTTTTCCCCAAAAAACGACTGTTCATCTTAAGATAGCGAAAAGGAAATTTAACAATGCACTGAGGGTCCTTAGAAATCAACCATCCTCTAATTCAGGAGTAAGATATTACCAAAACTGAGGTCACTCTATAAAAAAGAAGTATGGATACAAACAAACACTGAGCTTGTTCTGGTGTAAAATTAATTATGCAGCAAAACGTAAAGATGCACGTGAATTTTGGAGACTGGTCAATCAAGCCAATGGTGGGAAACAACAACAACTGATGTCAAATATATCGGAAGAAGTCTCGGAAAAGCATTTGGGATCATTGACAGGTTACACCAGAAATAAGATAAAGCCAACAGAAGTAAATTCAGTAGAAAATACAAGGGTCAATGATAATGAAAGGAAAAACAACCAGCAATTGATCCAGTGGACAGCAGTGAAAAAAATTATAAGTTCCAGCAGACGGAGTAGTGCACCAGGGCCAAATGGCCTCCCTCAAGCACTATTTAAAGAAAATCCACAATATTGGGCAAAGAACTTGTCAAACTTGTTCAATAATGTTTTATGGAAGGAAGAAGTCCCAGATAAATGGAGGGGCTCAATTTTGGCTCCGATTTACAAAGCTGGTCAAGTCTTGGATCCTGCTAACCATAGACTTTTAGCTTTAATGGATTGCGAAGCAAAGTTTTTTGCTAAGTGTTTGCTAACAGAACTCACGGACTGGGTTGCTGCCAGTAATTTACTGCCAAAAAAACAAACAGGGTTTATTAAAGGCATGGGGACAATTATTAATATTCAAATGCTAGTTTTTATAATGGAAATGGCCAGAAACCATAAGATGAACCTTTACTTATGTTTTATTGATTTTAGCTCAGCATTTGACACAGTGCACAGAAATATTCTTTGGAACAAGTTAACAAAAATGGGAATCTCACCGAGTTTGTTGAGAGCGATACAATTGCTATATACTAATACTTGGACGAGAGTAAGGTTCGGCCAAGGCACAGTTTTGTCCAAAAAAATGGTATTAAGGGACGGGCTGAAGCAGGGGTGTGTTTTGCCCCCAACCTTATTTAACCTGTATTTAGCTGGAATTTCATCAAGACTTAGTGAAATTAATTCTCACTTTCCGACTGGTGCAGGTTTTAATGTTTCACATTTACTTTATGCCGATGATATTGTTTTAATAAGCTATACCAAGGTGGGTCTGCAGAGATTAATTAATGAAAGTGCACAGTACGCCTCCACTCATGTCCTAAATATTAACTTAAAAACGACAAAAACAATGCTGGTGACTAGAGGGTTGGCTGTAAGACCAAAATTGAGAATGGAGGGGACTGTATTAGAATTGTTCACTGAATATAGATATCTGGGTGTTATAATAGATGCTGGGGGCACGGGTAAAAACCAGTGTGCTGCACTACAGAGAAGAAACAACTCATTAATTGCTGCATTTTCCAAACTTCAGAATAACTTAAAAGGGCTTCCCTTAGCCAACTATTACAAATTATGTCAGTTAAACATTTGCCAACTCTTGCATATGGAGTAGAGACCTTAAGAGGTTGTGCTGACGGCTGCTTCAGGCGACACTCCGCGCTGGGATGTGGGGTTTAGGTGAAGAGGTCACCCGCCCCCCTGCGACGAGATCACTGCCCCATCCTCGCAGACCCCACGGGAGCAGCCTTGGGGCACTCACGACCGACAATGAGGGGTATCCCTCTGACGCAGGAACCCCTCTTCGGCTGGATCCGACAACCACACAGGTTGTATACTTCAGATGCCTCAGCCTGATGCGGAGCATCCCACTAAATCACTAAGTTTATGAGCACTATCTTGGTCCTGAAGAATTGCCAATACAGGCATGAAACATGTCGACCTATTCACGATTGAGGGTTGAACGGGACTGACTCCTCGTAGCTACTGTAGTCCCATTGCCCCTCACCCCTTTTTACTAAGGTGGTGTACTACACGATTAAAGCCACAGCAGTAGATCACATCAACCTTTTTTAATCCACCTCACTCACGCTCACTACTTCACTCACTAGGGCCCTCACACCCTTACATCTATCGGCAAGGAACAAAAGATCTCCACAAGAGTGTAGCACCCCGTGCTACCCGTCAGGCATTGCAGCGCCGGCTTGACGTTGGAGCAGGGAGCCGATGATGAAACGATACGACTAGCTGGTGACATGACAACAGCCATTAAACCAGCCTGTTGTGTGAGGCATCCCTAGTTCCGACAAGGGATACCCTTCTCTGTTGTATTGAGGCATACCAACGCCTTACACACTAGGAAGAGAGGAAGACAGCACACTGCACTACGCCATCACTAATCTTGGGGGAACTGTGTGCAATCTATTGTTACATAGTTTGTTGGGACACGCACACTGGACCCCTATAAATATTGTCCCCCCAATGTCCCTCCCTGTTGTTGACCGTTGTGCTGACAACACCATAGATAAGCTAGTGACAGTGACCTACCGACGCCTGTTCAATCTTCCGTGACATTTGTCACCGGCACAAATCCGACTTGAGTTCGGACTTAAACGACAGAACCTAAATAGCTTAGGAGCTTATTTAAAATTCTGCCACAAAATTAGAAGGGATAATAATTCCTCGCTTATGACAATGGTTTGCGAGGCAATATGCGATAATAAACATAAGCAGGCCCATGAATATTTCAAACTGCCGATAGATACGTTCAATACGGAACAACTATGGGCCTTACCTCTTTCACAGGTGGCTTTTAATAAAGTTATAAATGGGTGCAGCAAAAAATTGTCGTCTTTATGGGATAAAGCAGTACTGGCAAAGAGATCCCATGCATGGACAGTTATTGCTTTGTACGGTATGCTAAAACCCCAAAGATATTTAGGAGACTCAAATAGCCAAAGGGCAAAGCTGAAGCTGATGAATCTCCGATTTGGAAATAGCCAATTTCTTGGAGACGCCCCTACATGGAAATTGATGAGTAGTGAGAGGGTGTGTCGCCTCTGTTATTACAAGAAGGAAGACATTTGTCATATCATCTGTAGCTGCCCTGCACTAATAGAGGAACGTAGGAGGCTGTTAAGGTCGGACTTTAATAGTCAAATTATACAAACATGCCGACAAGCAGTCATAGGCAGTTTACAAGGAGAAAGCTTGCAATTTACGGGTAGACTTTTGAAGGGTATAGAAATAGTCAAGAAGAAATTACTTAACTGTGGACAATGAGGATGGTTTTATTTATATTTGGTTTTATACATTGATGAAACATTTATTTTAAATATGTGGTCTTAATAATGTATGAAATGTAAGAAGAATTGTATAATGTTGTTTTAATTGTAAGTTTTTAGTAACTGAACAATACATTTTTCATTCATTCACTGTACCTGCAAATTTGGACCACTCTGACATCCTCTCTAACTCAATGTACTCTGTTTCAACATGTATTTCTCTTTAATCTTTTCTCTGCTTCTCCTCCAAATCTTCATTGCAATACTTCACGTAGTACAAAATTTGTCCAAATACTTTGACTGCAAAAAAATCACATTCTGTTATTTATGGGGGCTAATTTCTGGACACAAACCAAGAAAAAACTATGAAAATATAAATTTCTGGAGTTTCGACAAAGCTGTGCTGTCTGAAAATTTGAATCAACATTTCCTAATTAGCATTCACTGACTCTTGGGTAGGTCTGGTTATTTTAAGCCAATCAACTTCTTTCTGTAGAAACGTAGTTTTCAAAAAAACAATCACTTGATTATAGTTGTCCATAACAGGAGGAGAAGATGCACGAGGCTGAGTGTCTATCAGTGGTTCAGCACCTGGCCAAGCAACAGCTACATTGATTTCTGCGCATAAATCACTGAGCACCACAATGTCAAACAAGGTATTTAAGTCCTACCAAGGCACCTTGAAATCTTTCAAAAACCTATCATTTCAGTGAAACATAGAATGGGATTCTCTCACAGTTTTGGAAACTGATTTGCGAATGTTGAAAGATCACAATTACCCTATGGCACGTGCACGTATGGACCTCCAAGCATCACTCTCAAAGGTACACTCTGGTCTCTATATCACGCGTACTAAATTCCCCTTACTGGCTGCCTGTATCTTCTTACTTTTCTGTTTCCCCTCCTTTCTGGACCACTACTCCTTGTGCTTCTGAATAATTCCCCATTTTCTGAAACAACCTACTAAATCTATAACATGGAATCTCACACTAACCATTCCCATATTCTCTATAGCATCCTCATTCGTGAAAATTCTGAAATTCTTCAATTCCTGACTTTTATTCAAATCAACTCCAAACTCTGTAGCAAGCTCTTCCAACATTTCGTGAGTTTCACAACCACATCTTGCAGCTCCCCTACTCGAGAACAAAAGCTCTTCTTCATTGTACACACCTGTGAATTCTAACTCAAGATTTCCATTGGATGGCTCCTCTAGGAGGCACCTCAACTTTTTGAATATGTGATTCTGGATCTGCCTCAGCACCAACATTGTGCACATTTATAAGGGGGCTCCTCCTGTAGGAGGTTGTCCTCCCAAATCTAGGGTAGTACCTGGTTCAGATGTACTAAGGGCTGCGGGATCAAAAGTTGTACCTGGGTTTGTATTGATAACAGTAGTACCAGTGGCTCTAAATAATGGATCTGTAGTGATAAGGAGTATCCCTACTTCTGGGCAACTCGGATCAACAGGTGCACTTGCCCCTGGACACATGTTTGTTTCTCCATCTACAGCTCCCAATAGGGGTTCCTCTTTTCCTGCGGCCTCATGAACAACATTGTATGGAGGTGGTTGGGAAGTTAGCAGATCATCCAAAAAGTAATTGTCACTGTAACCCTCATCTCTTTTCTCTTCAATCCCACTTCCCTCTCATGGTTGTCATAGGATGCATCCGTAGGTCCTCTATCACATTTTCTCTCCATCCCTGCTGATCTGCATCCCATTGTGCCTCCATCCAACTACAAACCTTATTTCCTGTTTAGGTTTTATATTTTTTCTTCACTTTTGCATAAACAGCATGTGCCCTTGCGGTGTAGCACGGTTACAACGAATTTTTTACAACGCACTACCATTACATCGCAACTTTTACCACGCAAACCATTACAACGCAATGCGCTGGGGGGCGCTCTAGGATAGGGAATGTATTTAATATACTATCCAACACCTTCCCTGCTATCCACGGGGACTGGAGTTGGAATAGTAAATTAAATAATTCACTATCCAGCGCCTAAAAGCATTATGCGTTGTAATGGACTGCGTGGTAAAAACCGCGTTGTGAAGGCATGCGTGGTAAAAGCATGCGTTGTAGTGACACCAATCCGCCCTTGCCTTCAAAGCCTTATATTGAGCAGGTCTTGGTGGGGGCTTCATTTCATACAACATTCAACCTAGGTTCTCAAATTAATTGTACCATTCAGGGTAAATTGAAAGCACCTTTCACTCACTGTCATCTTATTCCAAAAATTGATCCAAATACAAGTCTGTATTCCGAACTTGGTAGTCCCATATTATGCAGGTGTGCCCTCTGGAGGGGTCTCTTCCCCCTCACAAACAGGTATTCTCACATCATTTCTCAACATAGCTCTTATTTCTTCAAGAATTCCATATTTGCTTGTTACACAGCACAACGCGAATTTGTAAACTAAATTGAATTAACAGTTTAGATAAAAATCACATTGTATTACTCAATGACACAAGCATCCAATCCTAGTGCGCCACAACTATACTGATGACTAGAAGCTTTGCATCCAATGACGTAATGAGCAAGCCCAGTACGGCACAATGCCAGTGCAACACCTAATGAAATAATGCACAGCACTCCACAGCAGCTCTCACTTAACACTCATCCACTTTGCATAAGTAAAATATCAGAAATCAAAAATAAAACAGTAACTCTTGTCTGCTCCACTAAAGAAAAAAAACAAAGTTGCCAATCACTCAAGGGACATAGGGAATAGTTCTCTCCTGGCACTATCAAGCATATGAAGTGAATTCTCAACCAGTGGGACCCCACCCTGACTAGCACGGTCTACTCCTGTGCACAAAGTTCAACCGAGCACAAATCTCAGGTAATACCATCCCAGAATAGCTGTTTAATAAGTCCCTATCTTACTGTGGCCGATTGCGCTTCAAGGACAGACACCTCAACCTTAGAAGACACGCCAAAAAAATCCTAACATAGGGGTCGATTACGATGGCGGACGGAAGGACGACCTCCGGCCTGGAGTAGGCGGAAAATGCCTTTTTTCCGTCCGTTTGCCGCGGGCACTTCGTCTGCCATATTAGGATGGGAAACACTGTCAAATGTCCGTACGCGGCGGAAGAGCATGCACCGCCGCGGAACTACACCCGACCCCGCGGCGGACGTAACCAATCCAGAGACACCGCTGTACGGAATGACGTCTCCGACCGTCCTCTAAATCACGATGGTGGAAAACACACATCAAATCGCTGCGGAAAAACAACCTGCCTGAACACCACAGCGGAGATACAACACATTGCAGAGATACCCACCACAAGCAGATCGCCGTCATTGATCCAGCGCTACACGCATTTCCGATACTCTTTGGCACCACCACCTGCAAGTCATGGCCCATCGGCGACGATGACGCAGGTACGTCAATACACCAATTGCTGTCGGAAGGGGAATACCGGCCAGGGCTGTGACGTAGGGAGGGTGAGTGTCATGTTTGAGAAACTGCATGTACGATCGCACCAATATAGCAACAATTCAAGTACACAACCAGGAATGACAACGACAAACCACGAGACATGATTGACTTGCTTTATTAAACAGAATAGGGGTATAATCGTACACTACCCAAGAGCATGGGCACTGGGTACAACAGGGCAGGTACATCTGATGCAGCACATGAGGGCACAAAGCAGTATCAGTACAGCAACAGGGCAGTGTTTATAACAGAGCAGGTACATCAAAGGCAGCACGTGAGAGGGCACAATGCAGTATCAGAACAGCAACAGGGCAGTGTTTACAACAGAGCAGGTACATCAGAGGCAGCACGTGAGAGGGCACAATGCAGTATCAGAACAGCAACAGGGCAGTGTTTACAATAGAGCAGGTACATCAGAGGCAGCACATGAGAGGGCACAATGCAGTATCAGAACAGCAACAGGGCAGTCTTCACAACAGAGCAGGTACATCAGAGCCAGCACATGAGGGCACAATGCACTATCAGAACAGCAACAGGGCAGTTTTCACAACAGAGCAGGTACATCAGAGCCAGCACATGAGGGCACAATGCAGTATCAGAACAGCAACAGGGCAGCCATTACAACAGAGCAGGTACATCAGAGGCAGCAGGTGAGAGGGGCCAAGTGCATCAACAGTTCATGGCAGTGAACATAGCAGGTACATCAGAGGCAGCACATGAGAGGGGCCAAGTGCATCAACAGTCCATGGCACAGAACAGGTACATCAGAGGCAGCACGTGAGAGGGGCAATGTGCATCAACAGTCCATGGCACAGAACAGGACATCTGAAGCAGCACATGAGAGGGACAAAGTGCATCAACAGTCCATGGCAAGGCACAGGTACATCAGAGGCAGCACGTGAGAGGGGCAATGTGCATCAACAGTCCATGGCACAGAACAGGTACATCTGAAGCAGCACATGAGAGGGGCAAAGTGCATCAACAGTTCATGGCAGTGAACATAGCACGTACATCAGAGGCAGCACATGAGCGGGGCCAAGTGCATCAACAGTCCATGGCACAGAACAGGTATATCAGAGGCAGCACGTGAGAGGGGCCAAGTGCATCAACAGTACATGGCAAGGCACTGGTACATCAGAGGCAGCACGTGAGAGGGCACAATGCAGTATCATAACAGCAACAGGGCAGTGTTTACAACAGAGCAGGTACATCTGAGGCAGCACATGAGAGGGGCTAAGTGCATCAACAGTCCATGGCACAGAGCAGGTACATCAGAGGCAGCACGTGAGAGGGGCAATGTGCATCAACAGTCCATGGCACAGAACAGGTACATCAGAGGCAGTACATGAGAGGGGCAAAGTGCATCAACAGTCCATGGCAAGGCACAGGTACATCAGAGGCAGCACGTGAGAGGGCACAATGCAGTATCATAACAGCAACAGGGCAGTGTTTACAACAGAGCAGGTACATCTGAGGCAGCACGTGAGAGGGGCTCTGTGCATCAACAGTCCATGGCACAGAGCAGGTACATCAGAGGCAGCACATGAGAGGGGCAATGTGCATCAACAGTCCATGGCAAGGCACAGGTACATCAGAGGCAGCACATGAGAGGGGCCAAGTGCATCAACAGTCCATGGCACAGAACAGGTACATCTGAAGCAGCACATGAGAGGGGCAAAGTGCATCAACAGTCCATGGCAAGGCACAGGTACATCAGAGGCAACACGTGAGAGGGGTAATGTGCATCAACAGTCCATGGCACAGAACAGGTACATCTGAAGCAGCTCATGAGATGGGCAAAGTGCATCAACAGTCCATGGCAAGGCACAGGTACATCAGAGGCAGCACGTGAGAGAGGCAATGTGCATCAACAGTCCATGGCACAGAACAGGTACATCTGAAGCAGCACATGAGAAGGGCAAAGTGCATCAACAGTCCATGGCAAGGCACAGGTACATCAGAGGCAGCACGTGAGGGCACAATGCAGTATCAGAACAGCAACAGGGCAGTCTTTACAACAGAGTAGGTACATCAGAGCCAGCACATGAGGGCACAATGCAGTATCAAAACAGCAACAGGGCAGTCTTTACAACAGAGCAGGTACATCAGAGGCAGCACGTGAGAGGGGCCAAGTGCATCAACAGTTCATGGCAGTGAACATAGCAGGTACATCAGAGGCAGCACATGAGAGGGGCCAAGTGCATCAACAGTCCATGGCACAGAACAGGTACATCAGAGGCAACACAAGTACGTGGGTCAAGCGCCCCGGCCAAAGGACTGTAACAATGCAGGGTGGTTACAATGGACAATCAAGACACAAAGTCAAATTACATGTGAGTGATGGGAGCTACACCTCACAGCACAGAATCTGGTGGACTGCTTGAACTAGTCGCCTCGGACACACTGCCAGCACCAGACACAGGAGTGTGAGACACAGCCACAGCTCTAGTGACTGACACATGAGCCATAGACCCAGACACACTGCCAGCACCAGACACAGAAGTGTGGGACACAGCCACTGCTCTAATGACTGACACATGAGCCATAGACCCAGACATACTGCCAGCACCAGAAACAGGAGTGTGAGACACAGCCACAGATGTAGTGACTGACACATGAGCCATAGACCCAGACACATTGCCAGCACCAGAAACAGGAGTGTGAGACACAGCCACAGCTCTAGTGACTGACACATGAGCCATAGACTCAGACACATTGCCAGCACCAGAAACAGGAGTGTGAGACACAGCCACAGCTCTAGTGACTGACACATGAGCCATAGACCCAGACACATTGCCAGCACCAGAAACAGGAGTGTGAGACACAGCCACAGCTCTAGTGACTGACACATGAGCCATAGACCCAGACACACTGCCAGGACATGTCCCTGTACGCTGACCAACAAATACCATGCCAGCATCTGACATGAGAGTGGCTGACACACACAGTGCCAGTACCAGAAACAGGAGAGGGCACAACTGACACAGTGCTACTACATGATGCATGACAGCGAACAACAGACACAGTGCCACTATCTGACACATGAGAGTGAACGGCAGCTGACCCACTAGGACCACTGAAATGATGAGCCACAGGGCTGTATGGGCCAGGAGGCAGGGTGGCTCTGGGAGATGGGGACAGCTGTACTGGAGCAACATTGGGGTGGTCAGCTCTCACTGGTGTGAGTCTTTTTGTGAAATGTAGGAGCACCCTGGACATGACTGGACTGGTAAGTGTTGTGGCCTCATCAGACATCAAAGAAGGATCATGTGCTTGTGGTGGTCTGCTCTCTGGGGACGTGCTGGACCCTGCTTGACGTTTGCTGTGGCCCTGCCTTCTGCCCTCTGCATCATGTGTAATGGGGGATGCAACAACAGTGTGCTCCACATTCTGCTTCTGCGGGGTGTGGATGGGAGTTGAGGTATGTGGGGACTCCACCGCTGACACATGTGTTTTACGTTCCTTCAACAACATCAGCCTCAGGGCAGCCATGGGTGATGTATGCCTGTCCTTGATGGAGCTCGTGTCCATGGGAGAACACTTGGCCCTGGGATGTGCCTTGGACGTAGGAGGTGTCCTGTCTCTGGAATGTCCCTGATCCCTGGGCGGTGCCCTGTCCCTGGGAGCAGACTTGTCCATTGTAGTGTACCTGTCCTTTGAAGTGTCCTTGTCCTTGGGAGTGTCCCTGCTCTTGGGAGTTGCCCTTTCCTTCGTAGTGTCCTTGCCCTTGGGAGTGTCCCAGCTCTTGTGAGTTGCCCTTTCCTTTGAAGTGTCCTTGTCCTTGGGAGTGTCCCTGCTCCTGGGAGGTGCCCTTTCCTGTGTAGAGTCCTTGCTCCTGGGAGGTGCCCTTTCCTGTGTAGAGTTCTTGTCCTTTGGAGTGTCCCTGCTCTTGGGAGGTGCCCTTTCCTGTGTAGAGTCCTTGTCCTTGGGAGTGTCCCTGGACTTGGGAGGTGCCCTTTCCTTTGTAGTGTCCATGTCCTTGGGAGTGTCCCTGGTCTTGGGAGGTGCCCTTTCCTTTGTAGTGTCCTTGGGAGTGCCCCTGGACTTGGGAGGTGCCCTTGCCTTGGGAGTACCGTTTGAGGGGGATGCGTCTGTTACATGTGAATCACTTTCCCCCAACACCCCTTGAGGATCCTGTGTGTCAACTCCAGTGTAGCTCATGTCGTGATGTCTGAAAGATTTCCCTGTCCTAGGGGATGGTGTTTGTGCCCTCCGTGCCCGGCCTTGCTGCCTGTGGCTGCTTCTAGTGCAATACCCCGAAAATGATGCCTGGTCTGAAATTTCACTCTCCCCTGAGACATCAAATGGTGTGGATGGGGGAACAAAAGCAGCACCCTGTCCAATGAAGAATGGCTGAAGACACAGTGTTTGTTAATGACTGAACTGTTCTGTGGAGATCAGCAACAGCGCCATGCATCCCCTCCATGAATGCTACTACCTGCCCCAACTTCCTATCGTGGTCTTGGAATGCATTGATCATGTTGGTCTGCCCTACACACAGCTGTCGCAGCAGATCAACAGCCTCAGCACAAAGTGCACTTTGTGGCACAGGGGCAGAGGCGGTGCCTGCGCCGAAGGCAACTCTGCTCCCCCTGCTCGCCAAAGGTAAGCCCGTCTACGCCCGTCCGTGCCTGGACCGCGCCCAGCGCCAGACCCCCTGGTCCTCGCAAAACCCACTCCACCCGCATAGCGTACGACGCCGCACACCTCCTTGCCCTCAACCCCGGACGCTCACCACAATGCTGCACAGCTACCCCAGGATACACCCATGGACCATTCACCTGCCAATCCTGCAAGTTCACCTGCATCAGAACCCACACCAAATCCTCCTCCCCCAAACACGGCTCCGACTCTAACTACCTGAAATGCATCCTGCTGAACACCCGCTTGGTGCACAGACACGCCACTGAACTCTGGGATCTACTCGACACTACATCACCGGACGTCGCCTTCCTTACTGAAACATGGATGAACGCCTCATCAGCACCCGACATCGCCATAGCCATCCCGGACAATTACAAGATCATTCGAAAAGACCGCACCGTCCAAACAGGAGGAGGCATCGCCATCGTCCATAAGAACACCATCCGAATCATGACCAGCTCCGACGACAACCTCGCGCCCGCCGAACACCTTCACTTCCAGATTCACATCGACCCCAGGACCACATTGAGAGGCACCCTCATCTACAGACCACCAGGAACCCGCACACAATTCAACGAAGACATCACCGACTTCATCAGCCCACATGCCCTCACTTCCGAGAACTATATCCTACTGGGAGACCTCAACTTCCACCTGGAAAAGAAAATTGACAGCAACACCACCACCCTCCTGGACAACCTGGCCAATCTCGGACTCAAACAACTTGTGGACACCCCCACCCACTTAGCCGGACACACGCTCGACCCTATCTTCACCTCCAGCAAACACATCTTCTTCGACCACACCTCAACTCTTCATTGGACGGACCACAGCTGCGTCCACTTCAGCTACAAGAAGACCATGACTCACAACCCCCCACAACCTATTCCTAGAAGAAACTGGAATAAAATCACCGCCGACCAACTCACCACATCGCTTATCCAAAACCCTCCTGCCATTTCATCGGACCCAAACCAAGCCGCCACAAAACTCACACAATGGATCACCCACAGCACTGACGAATTAGCACCCTTGAAAAACCACCAGATCAAACAAGGTAACAAAAAGGCCCCCTGGTTCAACGATGACCTCAAAAAATCCAAGAAGTTATGTCGCACCCTCGAGAAAACCTGGAGAAAAAACCCAACCACCGACAACCTGACCACCTTCAAGGACGCCACCCGCAAACAACACTAATTGATCCGATCCACCAAGAAATCAGCATTCAAGGATCGAATCGACAACAACGCCCACAACAGCAAGGAACTATTCAACATCGTCAAAGAATTTACCAACCCCACCGCCGGCACCAACGACATCACTCCCTCCCAAGACCTATGCGACTCTTTATCCTCTTTCTTCCACAACAAAATTGCCGACATACATAACAGCTTTGAAAACCAGTCCGAAGAACAGTCCACTCCACCCACATCCGAACCAAAACATCACTCTCACAACCTTTGCACCTGGAACCCAATCACTACTGAAGACACCATCCGCCTGATGAACTCCATCCACTCAGGCTCTCTAACCGACCCATGTCCCCACCACATCTTCAACAAAGCAGACTCCATCATCGCACCCCATCTCCGCGATGTCATCAACTGTTCCTTCAACTCCGCTACCTTCCCGGATAGCTGGAAACATGCCGAACTCAGCGCCCTTCTGAAGAAACCCACAGCAGACCCCTCTGAACTTAAGAACTACCGCCCCATCTCACTCTTCCCATTCCCCGCCAAAGTCATCGAGAAAGCCGTCAATAATCAACTCGCCGCATTCCTCGAATCCAACAATTCCCTCGACCCCTCACAGTCCGGCTTCCGAGCCAAACACTGCACCGAAACCGCCCTCATCGCAGCTACAGACGACCTCGGAACGCTACTGGACCACGGAGAAACAGTTGCCCTCATCCTACTTGACCTCTCCGCCGCCTTCGACACAGTCTGTCATAGCACCCTCATACAACGCCTCAGCAACGTCGGAATACAAGGAAAAGCTTTGGACTGGATCATCTCGTTCCTCGCCGGAAGAACCCAAAGAGTCCGCCTCCCCCCATTCAAAGCAGAGGCCACCGAAGTCATCTGCGGCGTACCACAAGGATCATCTCTCAGTCCCACCCTCTTCAACGTTTACATGAGTCCCCTCGCATCCAACGCGCGACAACACAACCTCAACATCATCTCCTACGCAGACGACACCCAGCTGATCCTCTCCCTCACCAAAGACCCAAACACCGCCAAAACCAATCTACATGAAGGAATGAAAGAAGTAGCCGAATGGATGAAAAACAGCCGTCTAAAACTAAACTCCGACAAAACAGAAGTCCTCATCTTAGGACCTTCCCCCTCTGCCTGGGACGACTCATGGTGGCCACCGGCCCTGGGTATAGCACCCATACCTACAGATCACGCACGTAACCTGGGCTTCATCCTAGACTCCTCCCTCTCGATGACCAGACAAGTCAATGCAGTCTCATCTTCATGCTTCAACATCCTACACATGCTCAAAAAAATCTTCCGTTGGATCCCCACCGAAACAAGAAAGACGGTCACCCACGCACTGGTCACAAGCCGACTGGACTACGGAAACATCCTTTACGCCGGAACCACAGCCAAGCTACAGAAAAAACTCCAACGCATCCAAAACGCCTCTGCCAGACTCATTCTGGACATCCCCCGTCAAGCTCACATTTCCAGTCACCTGAAGGAACTCCACTGGCTCCCCGTCAACAAGAGAATAACGTTCCGTCTCCTCACCCACGCACACAAGGCCCTCTATGACCTAGGACCCGAATGCCTCAACACTCGACTGTCCTTCTACAAACCCACCCGCCAATTACGATCTTCCAGTCAAGCCCTCGCTGCAATCCCGTGCATCCACAGATCCACCATGGGAGGAAGATCCTTCTCCTACTTAGCGGTCAAAACCTGGAATTCTCTCCCCACTCACCTTCGCCTTACTCAGAACCATCCCACCTTCAGAAAGCAGCTAAAAACCTGACTATTCGATAAATAATGCGCCCACCATCCTTCAAGCGCCTTGAGACCCTCTGGGTGAGTAGTGCGCTATACAAATACCTGCACTTGAACTTGAACTCCCCCTACTCTGGCAAGCACGAGCAGTACTTGTTGCAGTTGGTGGCAGTGTGGGCCCTGTGTGCTGTGTACCGACTGAAGGTGTTGATTGCCCACTCCCTGTCTGTGACAACAGTGCTGACTCACCCACACTGTCTGAGGATGAGGACGATGGTGTCTCCACATGTGAGTCCTCAGGGACCGTTCAGTTCCCCTCTCCGGGGCTGCCCCCTTCAGTGTCCGTCTGCGTGTGTGTCATCTCGGATCCGGATGCATTGCCACCACTCATTTCCATCGTCTGTGTGTCAGTGCCCTCGGCCAGAGCTGGAAGAGAGGGAAGAGATGTTAACCTAAGTGCCAGACTCACGTACTGAAGGTTACAAATTCACACCTTTCCTTACAGTCGATTGACATGTAGCTCACATCCTGCACACGAACCACCCCTACCAGACATCCTCATATCAAAGAACCGGGGGTGCCTGTGAAACATGTACATCATACAAACAGGGCAAGTGCATGCAGACCACCACACATGTCATGCCATGGGACCACAGACCTCAACGGCATGTCCTGGAACCCTCAACTACAAATCAACTGGCATGTCCACCTGGCGGACATGGTTGCTAACGCTCACTCCGATAATGGCACCAACATGCAATAGCTGCAAAACATATGCACCACGGATGTCACAACTGTGTCTGAGCACCAATACATGCATGCACTCACAAGTTACAGACACATACATTCTGCTTACCGCTAGTTTGCTGTTGATCCCCTCTCAGCCGGGCGGACAGGTCAGGATGCGTCACAGCAAATATACGGTGCATCAGAGGGGTCATGGTGCGTCGGGCAAGGTGGCTTGATCTTGGAATAATCCCCCGTGTCATCTCCGCAACATTCTTGCTGAGCCTGCATATGTCGTCCCAGCGCTTGTGGCAGTTTGTGTGTCGTCTATTGCACACCCCCACTGCCCGTACATCACGTGCTATGGTCCTCCACACGGCCTTGCGAAGGTGCAGCTTGACCTACCATGATGGGAGACAAGAGGGGAACGTCAGTGGACAGTTTGACATTCACAAACATCGTAGAAAAACATATCTTCATGCAGCCATGCTCAGTACAACACATGTGAAGGTCCCACAGCACACCGCCAAGCTTGCAGAAGCCAGGAGTCAGTGACCACCTCATGCCCACCAACATGTTACCCACTGCACTTACCACCTGTCCAGGGGCACCGTAGAGCCGTTCATAGTGGCTGAGCACACCGTCTACAAGGACATCCAGCTCCGCTACGGTGAAGGGATGAGACCGGATCTCTCGCACTCTCTGCATGGCAAGGTCCTGGACTGTGTCACAACAGCAGCAGTTGTTGGATGGCTTAGGAGCAGCAGGTCGAGGTGACGGTCGCAGGCAGCAGTTGTTGGATAGCTCAGGAGCAGCAGGTCGAGGTGACGGTCGCAGGCAGCAGTTATTGGATAGCTCAGGAGCAGCAGGTCGAGGTGACGGTCGCAGGCAGCAGTTGTTGGATAGCTCAGGAGCAGCAGGTCAAGGTGACGGTCGCAGGCAGCAGTGGCTGAAAACAGTGAATGTGGGCAGAAGAAATTCACACATATATAGGGCTCTGAGCTCATATCTGTGGCACACGTCTGCAGCAATTGGTTTTCCCTGGATGCATCTTTCAAAATGAGCCAATGACTCGCCCTGGTGTGGCGGTGCACGGCTTCTGCTATTTTTGAATGCGCTTATGCGCCCCGCGTAACCTGTTTCCATTGGCTACATGTGCACGGACCGTCACACACCTGCAACCGCATGTGCGTGCTACCGCGATGGTGCATCATTTGAAAATAATCAGTCACTAGCGTCGCTATGGTGGTGCACGCTTTCCGCGGGGGAGGTGCAGGCTAACACATACATTTGAATATGCAATTTGAAATGGCAGTTGAAACCCCCCCTTACAGTCACATAGCGTCACCCACCGCCAGTCCTGGCCAGTCACCCACCGCCACGACCGGCGGTGTGTGACCAGCCAGGACTGGTGATGTGTGACCGGCCAGGACTGGCGGTGTGTGACCGGCCAGGACTGGCAGTGGGTGACCGGCCAGGACCGGCGGTGTGTGACCGGCCAGGACCGGCGGCGTGTGACCGGCCAGGACCGGCGGTGTGTGACCGGCCAGGAGTGGCGGTGTGTGACCGGCCAGGACTGGCGGTGTGTGACCGGCCAGGACCGGCGTCCTGCGGTGGGTGCTGCAATGTGACTGTAAGGGGGGGTATCAACTGTCATTTTGAATAGCATTTTCAAATGTATGTGTTCGCCTGCACCGTCCCCGCGGAATGCGTGCACCACCATAGCGATGCCAGTGACTGATTATTTTCAAATGATGCACCGTCGCGGTAGTGCGCACATGCGTTTTGAGGGGTGTGCCCGGGATGGTCCTTGACCATACAGCATATGTCATGCTTAATTGCTGTGTCAACGATTATCTTCTGTGCTGGTGGAAGGCGTCCCCAGATGGCGTATGTACACACACTGAATGTCTCCGCACACATGTAATGTTCATAGTTGTACATGTGTGTCAGGACATGTCCGGAATCCTGCAAGAATAATGATGTCAAGTCAATGGCCCGTGTCCACGTGTGACATTCATGTCCATTTGTTGCATGTGTGCTCATACTGTTGACCTTGCCAGTGGTTAACAACGGCTAGTGATGTGCACCCAAGTTGTGTCAGATGTGCATGTCGACGTGTTGACGCCTTTGTTTTGCGAACACACGTTTCCATTGGTACAATCTACACAGTACATCAAGGGTGTGTACCCACATTTAGAAGCTGTTGTGAGTGTGTGGTTTGTGTGTGCAAGTAACAATGATGGGGGTGTACATGCATTCTGTGTATACGTGTCTGTTGTTGTGTGCCCATGCATGTCATGTGAGGATGCCCAGTATTGCAGGTGGGGTCATGGGTGCATGCAGACAAGGAGGGTGTGTTCCATGTTCGTGTTGTGTGTGCACGTACATGTGTGTCTGTGTGGACACTTGTCCACATTTGGGCCCTCAGGCTTGTGTTGTTGCCAGATATTTCAACATGTGTGCACGTTACATTGGACATGTGTGCACACAAGATGTTGTTTGTGAGTGAACATTGTGTGTGCAGTTAGCTGTATTGCCTTAGATATTGGTCACGTCACACATATAATCACTGTCTGCAACATGTATTGTTTGCATTGTGTTGGTCAAGATGTGATAGTGTGGCACAGCTATGCGTTGTTGGTCAATTGACATCTGCTACCATCTACTACCACACAGGAGGGCTCCAACTGTGCATCGACCATACACTGTGCTGGAGGACATGGTTAACGAGGAGGTGATCCGCAAATTCCGGCTTGATCGACGTAGATTGCTGGAGCCTGTAGCCCAATTGTCACCTCATCTGCAGCCACGCAGGAAATATCCAGGAGCTATTACACCCACAGCAAAGGTGATGGCGGCCCTTCACTTCTTTGCAACGGGCACTTTCCAGTAAACAATTGGTCATGCCGGGGAGATGTCCCAATCCATGTTCAGCATGGTACTGCGGGATGTTCTGAATGCCATGATGCGTTACAGGGATGATTACATCCATTTCCCACGGCCGGCAGAGTTGGCAGCAGTCAAAGGGGACTTCCATGCCCTGGCAAAGATACCACACGTAGTGGGATCCATTGATGGCACACATATTGGTCTCATTCCACCCCAGGCACGTGAACCTGTATATAGGAATCGAAAGCACTACCATTCCATCAACGTGCAAGTGGTGTGCTTGGCTGACAACATCATCTCACATGTGTGTGCCAGATTTCCCGGCTCCGCCCATGACTCACACATCCTGCGGAGCAGCATTGTCCCCCAACTGATGGCTAATCTGTGACCAGAACATGCGTGGCTTGTAGGTGAGTGTGCTGAGAGGAAAATTGTGTTGTCAGTGTGTTGTGAGGACAATTGTGTTGTATGTGTGGCATGGTGTTGCCACCAATCCTGGTAATGATATTTGTGTCTGTCATCCCCCCAAGTAGGCGACTCTGCGTACCCAAACCGGCCGTGGCTGCTGAGCCCCATACGGAATCCTACTACCCCTGGTGATATGCGTTATAATGATGCCCATGGGAGGACACGTCGAGTGATAGAACGTACTTTTGGACTGCTAAAGTCTAGGTTTCGCTGCCTTGATAAAACTGGAGGGGCCCTGCCATACTCACCAGGCAAAGTCTGCAAAATCGTGATTGCCTGCTGCATGCTCCACAACCTGGCCTTGCGAAATAACATTGAACTGATCGTGGACCCTGAAGACGAACAGGTTGCTCCGCCTCCCATCCCACCCATGTCCACTGATGAGGATAGTGGGAAGGAAGAAGGTGTGGACCAGAGGCGTCAGCTCATTGATCGATATTTTGCTTGAATGTAAGTAGCTACCTCTTGTGCATCTAGACAATGCATGATGGATGTTTGCTTGTGATGTGTGGGTGTGCTGTGTCTATGCTGCCTGTTCTGGTATGTTCTGTTAGCAGATGTATGTGTGAGATGTTGTACATGCAATGCTCCCTGATGTGTGTCCTGTGATCCACTGAATTGGTAATGAGTGTGGTTTGTGGGATGTTGCAGTACATTGTATTGTGATGGGTGTGAATCATTTTCCTGACCTGTGCTTGTTGTTCTGTCATTTTCCCTAGGTCACCCCCACTGTGGCATGATTCTCCAGAACATTGATCCCTGCACCTGGTAATGACAATTTATTAGACAAACATGTGATTAAAACATGGAGGTCACACAGCATAGAGTGTTAACGTGGTGTTTATTTACAGGTTGTGGATTGATGTTGGTGCATATTTACAAGTAGGTGTTGGGGGGAAGTGAGAGTTGAAGGTCATGGCAGATGAAAACACCGTGGGGACACCACATTGTGCGATGTCCACCTAGTCCAACAGACGTGTGCCAATGCTTGGCATTGTGGGGCAGGATAGTTGACAGGGTGAATGGCAGGCTCAAGGAAGGGTGAAGTCACTGGCGGCCCCACTTCGAGCGGGTAGATGGTGCACTTTCACTGCTCTCAGCTGCATCCAGCCTCGGACGGCCCCTCCGTCTTGGAACCGGAGCGGAGACAGCTGTGGGGGCAGGTTGGTCAGGGTCCACCTCCCTGTCCATGGCCTCAGGTGATGGTGGCGGTGGTGTTGGTGACTTGTCCCGCTGAGCAGTTGGGTGAGGGGGTGGTGGTGTGGTGCGGGATAACCAATCCCTCCACAGAGCAGTTTGCTGGCCCATGAGGTCCACTATTTGGCCAATCCGTGTGTCAATGGACCGCAAAAGCTGGCTGTTCTCTTGCGAGTCCTGGTGGGCCCGATCGGACTGGGCCTGCGACCGCTCATAGGAGGCATTGACTCTGGCGATGGCTTCCAGGGTCTCGGCCCCAGGATGGGGTGGGTCTCCTTCCCGACCTCGACGAGCAACTACACTCCTGGTTGTGAGCTGTGGCTTCACCTGTGTCCTCTCCCGCCCACTCTCCCTGCTAGCCTGGGATGTCGATGGGCCATCATCGTGCGATGGGTCAGGCAGGGTGGCACAGGCAGGAGTGGTGGTGGTGGTGGTGGTGGTAGCTGCACAGCTCACAATGGCAGGTGTTGGTGTAGTGACACAGGCCAAGGTGGTGGAGGCCGGGATGTCCTGGGAGCCTGATGGCCCTGGGAGTCTGCTTGGGCCAGCTTCGTCCTCTGCACCCGAGCTGTCAATTGGACCATCCCCGGAGAGTCCTGGGTATGAGGGGGGCGACTGGTGCTTGCGGCTGCTGCTTTCGACGGTTAAATTGCGATCACCTGAGGGACAAGAGTTTCAAAATTAATGCTGTGGACATGACATGTTTTTTGTAGCAACATTACAAATCACTATGGAATCAGGACACCCCCCACCCCCCACCACCCTCCCTGTAGACATGGGGGCCTGTTGGGAGTTGTAGTGCTGGTCTCTCACACCCCCCACCCACCACCACCCTCCCTGTAGACATGGGGGCCTGTTGGGAGTTGTAGTGCTGGTCTCTCGCACCCCCACCCACCACCACCCTCCCTGTAGACATGAGGGCCTGTTGGGAGTTGAAGTGCTGGTCTCTCACACACCCCACCCACCTCTCTCACACCCCCCACCCACCATCACCCTCCCTGTAGACATGGGGGCCTGTTGGGAGTTGTAGTGCTGGTCTCTCACACACCCCACCCACCACCACCCTCCCTGTAGACATGGGGGCCTGTTGGGAGTTGTAGTGCTGGTCTCTCATACCCCCCACCCACCACCACCCTCCCTGTAGACATGGGGGCCTGTTGGGAGTTGTAGTGCTGGTCTCTCACACACCCCACCCACCTCTCTCACACACCCCACCCACCACCACCCTCCCTGTAGACATGGGGGCCTGTTGGGAGTTGTAGTGCTGGTCTCTCATACCCCCCACCCACCACCACCCTCCCTGTAGACATGGGGGCCTGTTGGGAGTTGTAGTGCTGGTCTCTCACACACCCCACCCACCTCTCTCACACACCCCACCCACCACCACCCTCCCTGTAGACATGGGGGCCTGTTGGGAGTTGTAGTGCTGGTCTCTCACACACCCCACCCACCTCTCTCACACTCCCCACCCACCACCACCCTCCCTATAGACATGGGGGCCTGTTGGGAGTTGTGGTGCTGGCTGCTTTGACAACATGCAAGGCTGGGAAGGTAGGAGGCAACATTTGTGTTTGGTCATGGTGGGTGCATTGGAGGCCAGGTCTTCACATTTGGGTGACTATGTGGCACACATGCATGGATTGGGGACAGGGAGATGTGTGTTGGCAGTTGTGCAAGGCAGACCATGGCAGTGTGATAGTAGTCATTGGTTTGTACTTACCAGCCTCTAGTCCCTCCTCGATTCCTTCCAGGCTCTCAGGGTGCAGTATGCCCAGCACCTTCTCCTCCCATTCTGCAAATGGTATGGGCTCCGGGGGAGTGCCGCCGCCAGTGTGGTGTGCCCGCAGGTGGTTCTTCGCCCTGATGCCTTTCACCCTTGCCTTGAGGTCGTGCCACCGCCTCTGGATCTCGTGTTTGGTGCGTGGCACGGTCCCTGACGCATTCACTCTGGTCACTATCCTGTCCCACATGTTGTTTTTGGTTGCCAAGGTGGTCTGCTGGACTAGGGTGCCGAAAAGATGTGGTTCGACACGGATGATTTCATCCACCATGACCTTCAACTCACTGTCTGTGTACTTGGGGGTTTTCTTGGGTGCCATGGTGTGTGATGTGCAAGGTGTGTGTCTGGTGGGGTGGGGTGTGCAGGTGTGTGGTGTTTAGGGATGGTGTTGTGGGTGTTTGTGTGGTGAGTGTGTCTGTGTGCAGGTTGTAGGTGTGTTTGTGTGTGTCTGCTGTTCGTGATTTTTTGGCTCTTGCTTGCAGCTATGCTGTGATGCAAAAGACTGTGGTAGTGGGAGGGATTCATTTTATACTCTGTGTGGTGGTGGTGTCCCAATGGTTGTTGGCAATCAGGTGTTCTGTGGGTGTGGTGTTTTTGGTGCAATTTTCCGGTGCTTGGGGGGGGTGTCATTGGGGCGTGTAGTTGCTGGGGGTGGGTGTTTCAGGTGGTTGGTTGTCCTGTTTAGTGTGTTTTCTATTTACTTCCGTCTGCCATTTTGTAATCGGTTTGACGGCAGGGATGGTGTTTGTGTGGTCCTTCCGCAGTCATGGTCCGATTGGCGATGCACTGTTTCCGCGGCGGTCGAGGACGGTGGTGAGTTCCGTTGGTATGGCGGCGTTATCCTAATCGCGCAGCCGGACCCTCCGCAGGTATGGCGGTGGTTGGGCCTGTTCCCGCGGTCATGTTCGTCCGTGGCAGAGGGTGTTTCTATGGAACCGTCCGCTTACGGCGGTCTTTGGTGTGCTCCGTCCGCCGCGGACGGTGTTTGTTATGATACGTCCGCCGCGGTCGGAGTTTCTTGACATAAACATCCTAATCGCAACCGCGGATTCTCCACGGTGCGGTCGGGAGTGATTTTGCCGCGACCATGGCGGACGGACCACATTTCCGTCCGCCATCCTAATAGGCCCCATAATTCCCTTATCTATCCCGGGATCTTGAATTATGATGAACCCAACAGCCATGCTGCAATTCTTTGCAGCAAGCATGTTACTAGTCATAAGCACAAGCAATATACGTGAAAAAGCACTTCAGTTCTCAATCTCACCAGAGAGCCCCCTTGGCCCAATTTTGGCATCACAACTCAGAACACGGTAGATCGTACAAAACGCAAACACTGCAACTCTCAAAAACAAAAGCACATAGCCATACTTATACGCACACTGCTAGGATACTGCAACCGTTTTCATGGAGACTGTAATGCCATCAATTCTCTGAATGAGGCCACGGAAACTCAGGAATGTTGACTGGGTTGGGGCAGATTTAAATCTCTCTGGGGCAAATGTTAAATTTTTTAAGCCTCAATGAAACCATTCTTTGCTTACCACGTTTTGGTGTAAATTAAGGTTTCTCTTTGGTGAATTTTTATTTCCAACTGAGGCTAATCATCAAACTTCAATACAAATCAATATTGTGAAGCATCCCAGGCACCACAAGGAAGACAAAGTGGTTTAGTTTCAAACCATACAGGTTCATCAAAGAATTAACAAAGTTACAAATTCAAATCATCGATTTTTTTTTATAAATCAATACATGAATGCATTAGTCAATGTATAATTCAAGAAAATCCAAAGCCATGAAAGCAAAGACAAACTATTATAAAGTTATCCTGAAAGGAAAGTTAAGTAAAACCAGTTCTTCCCTAAAGAGAAACACCCTACACTGCTAAGTCGGGGTAAGGCTCTGCTAGGAAGTCAGGAAAAGGGGTTCTGAAAGGCATCAGAAGACATCCGAACTTTCGCCTAATCGACATTAGCTTAAATCACACATTTCTAACATTTGGTACGCCCACACATGGTTCTCACATAATGGATCAATCAGGTTAAGGAATGCACATATAATATAAGCTGAATACTTTTTCAAGCTTCTACACAATGAGGCTATGCTAAGCATCCTTGAAACTTACAATTATTTGCAAAATAATGATATGCAATTGACCAAGCTGAACTCTGCAGTTGGCTTGCAACCATTTTTCAGTACATTCTACAAGTATCACGTAAAATAAAGCAGTTCACATGAGAACAGAAATCCAAGGGCACATCGAAATAGTACATATGGTGCCAGCTCCTCCTGGAAAAAAGAAAGACATGAAATATGAAACAAGATGGCAACCAGACAATAGCCATCTAAAAATGCAGGCCTACATTAGCTACATTCAATCTAAATGTGAAAAATACACAAATAGTACATTTTCAATTATATGTTAACGTCAATATAAATAATAAAAAATCATAATAAAGAATATCTCCACCAACTAGAGCCACGATGTAAATGCAGGCTTCCATGGTCCACCTCTTCTTTAGGTCGAGCCTAGGCAGTGCACGCGCAGTGTCTTCGATTTGTCCGCTTGCAGCGTGCTCAGAGCCTTTGTATTCATCCCTTTGATTGGTGTTCAAAAAAGCTTGCTTGCTAGTAGTTAATCCTTTTTCTTTGTCCCTTCTTTTTGTGTTTGGTTTCCTCCCACAGAGCACCGCCCAATTATTGTTAACATTATGCTTCTGTGTTTATGTGTTCATTTGGGGGACAATTTTTATCTTTGATTCCAGCTCGTGTCACTGTTTGCCCATCTTTGGTGGTTCAGCTTTGGTGCCTGTCACTTAATCTCCCCGCCCCAGTTCAAATACTGGGACCAAATGCCAGAAGCTGTGTTCGAAATCAACTCCTTAATTTTCTCTTGTTTCAAAATGCCAGGAATTTCCCCAAACCCCTCCCGCTTCACGCCACCACCCAACGCTCAAACGCCACCACCCAACGCTCGAAACGCCACCACCCAACGCTCGAGACAGTTTCTTTGGGGAAAGCCTTTGCCAGCTACAGGAGTAGCTCCTTCATTTCCTACCTTTGTGGAGCCCTGGGCGGACAGACAGCAACACCGGAGGCTGGCCGCAGTGGAGGTGAGACGCACGGCGAGCGGGACTGCGAGGACCAGCATTCTTGCTGAACACCGCCAGCTGGTTCCTCTTCCCGCCCGCGCCGCGCCCCCTCCCAGTGCCACGCCCCCCGCCTGACTGCATTTCACCTCTCGCGGCCCCCGCTCCGCGGGAGCCGCTCGAGACAGTTTCTTTGGGGAAAGCCTTTGCCAGCTACAGGAGTAGCTCCTTCATTTCCTACCTTTGTGGAGCCCTGGGCGGACAGACAGCAACACCGGAGGCTGGCCGCAGTGGAGGTGAGACGCACGGCGAGCGGGACTGCGAGGACCAGCATTCTTGCTGAACACCGCCAGCTGGTTCCTCTTCCCGCCCGCGCCGCGCCCCCTCCCAGTGCCACGCCCCCCTGCTATACTTAGGAGAATCGCCTCACACGCGCAGCGGGACGCGCGCGGGGCGGTCACCGGGGCGAAGACCGGGCAAAGAGCGGGCCGTTGTAGGCCGTTAGTGGCCGGAAGAGACCGGACCGGGCCACCCCTCTAACGTCCCCGCTAATTTGCTCCTTATTCACCCCATCATGGCAACCAGAGCTCTAAGGAGTAAATCGGTACAACCTGGCACAAGCACTTTGGAAAAAATTTTCCCCAAGGCGAGCTCCCAAATCAGCAAGTGTCACTTATCTACGGACTCTCACCTAGAGATGGGTCCTGAAAGTGTGTTCCTGGACCTTGAGGAATCTGCCTCAAATGATGCAAGTACACCCATCACTACGGACGCTACCCATATGTCTCTGCTGGATAGCATCGACCAGACTATTGAGTCTGTACTTCGGCAGCTAAGAACTCCGGTTACGCAGAGGGATCGTGATTCCCCACGGCCAGCAGGGATTTCCGACCACTCTGCTGTTCTGGATAATATGTGTTTAAATACGCTGCAAGCGGGTCAAGTGGTCTTGACAACAGTCCCTGCTGATAGTGGGGTGACTCAGCCCTTAAAAAGGAAAAGGCCAGCTGAACCAAAGAGGGCAAAAAGGGCAAAATTTGTTGCTTCTGAAACAACCCTCGAAGACAGTACAGATATTTCGGTCTCCCCTGAGCTCATTCCATCTGAGACTGGGTCGGATCTTGGGGCCTCGCCAGCTCCTGTGTTATCACCAGTGGTGGCGGGCCCATTTATCTTTGGTGGGCTGTCTTCTAATAGTTCAGATGCAGTAATCAATTCCCTTACAGCCACTATTAAGAACTTGTTAGCTCCCATCTTAGCTAGACTAGAGGCTATAGAGAATCTCCTTCAGCCCCGGGGAAATATTTACATCAGGAGTAGCTCTGGTGTAGCTTCTAACATTCCTGCAGCCACCGGGGAACCATCTGGGAATAGTCTACCACCTGCCACATTACCCCAGGCTTCCAGTAGGGCACTGCCTAGCGCAAATGGTGTGTCTATTTCCCAGACGCGCACTTCGCTACCTCCAGTGCCTGGGCCCCCTGTTCCGGCACCCAGGAGATCTAAGCCACCCCCTGCGCCGCGGCTTGTGCCGCAGACAAGGGCGACAGTGGGTCCTACAAACGCCCTGAGTGATGGTTGTGTCCCCCCCCCAGATAGACGCAGGGAGGTCAACCTGCCCCCAGAAGCTGTCCCATACACGGCAATCATGGTGGGAGTTCCTGAGCTAGCTGGTGGTGTTAGGGAGTCCCAGGACTCCCTACGTAATAAGGTCATAAGCTGGCTCAGCATCAACAGACCGTTGCCTCCAAGCTTGAAGGGTGAGGTTCTGATGGTAAGGAGGATCCCGTGGATTGGCCCTACCAAGAAGAACAGGTCAGGGGACTGTATCGTTTTAAGCTTCAGGAGCCCGCATGTTGCTAACTACATCTGCAACTGGCTTGTAAGGCCTGATAAGTCCGCAATAGAACTTGTACCCCTTGCTTACTTCTACCCTAGTGTTAGCAACACGGTGGGAGGGAGTGAGAAGGGATGGACCAGGGTGGGCTTTGCCGTAGATGGTTCTCGTTACAGACCAAGGCCCTCCTTGCCAATTGCTCAGGCAAACTTCACTCACTACAACAGGTTTTCCTGTCTGGACCAGGTTGATTGACCACAAACCCGGCCAATCTTGTCTGGCCATGGGAATGGGGTGGATGAGGTGCAAAGTCATGTGGGTTTGGCTGTGATCCCTACGCCGGAACTAATCCGGCTCCAGGCAGTTGATGAGCGAGGGGCTGACACGATTGATAATTCGTGCCAACTGAGTCCCCCACTCAACACCGGGCTAGCTCATAATCCCCAAATAGGGGCAGCAGAGCGGGCCGATGGCGCTGCCATCGCTGTCGGCGGAACCGGCGCCTCAGACGTCGGTCCACCGAAGGCCACCCTGCAACCTCATGCTGGAGCCAAGGGCAGCCTGCCACTTGACCCAGGACTGAGAATTCTATCCTGGAATGTGGCAGGACTAGCGAACAAGGAGGGCTCTCCTGAATGGGACTCCCTGGTGGGTGGTTGTGACATTGTTCTCCTTCAGGAGACTTGGGCGAGGGCCGCTCAGATCAGGAGAGGGTTTGAAGTATTTGAAATCCCTGCCAAATGGGCTGGGAGGGGGAGGCCATCTGGTGGTTTGGCAATCTGGATTGCGAGTCACACTGGCTGTCAGGCGGAGCGGGTACTCACGTGCTCGCAGGACATCCAGTGTGTGCGGCTCACTTGGCCTGGTAAAACTCCGTGGGCCATTGTTAATGTCTACTCGCGCCCGGTTGCCTCGTCAAGTGAATCACCTACCTTAAATGATCTGGCTTCCTTCCTGGGTCAACTCCCGGGTGAACACAAGGTGGTACTTGGAGGAGACTTCAACTGCCACTTTGAAACCTTGGAAGGGTTACTCGATGGTGCCCTTACGGCCGAGGACGACCATTGGGGGGTTCCACCCTCTTCTTCCCCTCACCCTAAAGCCTGGTCCCCTCTAGCCTTACAGCTCATGTCCCTTACTTTGAATGGCGCGCTGAGGGCGTGTAATGGTCGCACTCCGTCCGATACCCCCTCGGTGTGTACATTCAACAGGAGGGGCCATGAGTCGAGGCTAGATTATATTATGGTGGATGTTTCACTCTGGCCCAAAGTGCGGGACTTTAGGGTTATCAAGAGGACAGACAGCGACCACAACGCTCTCTGTTTAAATATTGTGTGCCCTTCGCCCTTGACGGACTCATCCCCAGCTGGCCAAGGGGCTGATATGGGGGATTTGCTCCTGACCACAAACAGGCGCCGAGTTAAGTGGGGGAAGCTTGTAAATTCGGAGGAGTCAATCAAGAAATTATACGAGCTGGCGCTCCCTAGCCTCATGGAGGTGGAGACCCTTCTGAACGAACCTAGAACTGCTGATTACTGTGAGAAACTGGGAAACATCCACCAGGTTCTAGTGAGGGACTTGGCCGAGGTATTTCATCCGGAGGTCCCAATTCGAAAGAAAAGGACACCTCTTCCCACCTGGTATACCCCAGACTGCAGGGCTGCAAAATCTGACCTTATTGCAGCCATAAAAGAGGGGTCAGATAAGGCCAAAGTGCGTGACTTAAGGAACCACCATAAATCAGTGCTGGTGGCTGCAAGGACCGAGTGGGATTGGAAGTATTGGCAGGACCTCTACGATGCCCTCAAATCCAGGGACCCCCGGCAATTCTGGGCCCTTGTAAACAATGGGTCAGGGAAACTTAGTAAAGCGATTGAGCCTAATATAGCCCCTGCGGTATGGGAGTCCCATTTTGGGGCTCTTTACCTAGATGCCAGTTCCTGCTCGGCCGTGGAGATGCAATTGCCCTTGGGTGCTGAGGAGTCCGGAATGGAATTATCCCTGGGGGAAGTGGAGCTTGCCCTAGAACGTCTAGCAGTGGGGAAGGCGCCAGGCCTGGATAGGTTACCCGGGGATCTATTTAGGCATCACCCGGATATCTGGGGCCCATACCTTCTCGTTTTATTCAATGCCATTCTTGGAGGTATGGCGATCCCTGGGTCGTGGTTGGGGGCAGAGATTGTGCCCATCCACAAGAAGGGCTCTACTCTGCTCCCTTCCAATTACAGGCCTATAAGCCTTATAGACGTGCCCCAAAAGATCTTCGCGCGCCTCATTCTGGACCATCTCCTAGACTGGGTCGAGGCCAATGACATCTTAAGCCCTTTACAGGCTGGCTTCAGAAAGAACACGTCGACCATGGATCAAATCTTTCGCCTCCTTCTTCTGTACTGGAAGACGGTTACGCTAGAGGGAGGTCGATTGTACATGGTCTTCGTGGATCTGAGGTCAGCCTTTGACCTCGTCCCGAGGGGGAAGTTATGGGAGGTTCTGCAGAAGCTAGGAGTTCCCCCCCACCTCCTTAGAACCATCATTAGACTCCATGAGAACAACTTTGCGGTAGTAAGGTGTGGGAGGGATGGCAAGCCCTCGGGTAAATTCCCGGTCCGCCGAGGTGTCAGACAGGGCTGTGTTTTGGCTCCGACACTGTTCTGTCTGTACATCAACAGCGTCATTCAACATCTGGACGCTGTCGGGGACAATGATGCCCCGGTTTTGGCAGGAAGGAGGGTTCCGGCAATTATGTTTGCCGATGACACCCTCCTTCTTTCCAAATCCCCCATGGGGATTCAGAGGATCGTGGATGGTTTTGGTCACTTCTGTAGACAACATGGGTTGGAGGTGAACACGGAAAAAACTAAGTTCATGATCTTCAACCCTCCGACCAAGACCAGACCCAGCCCAAAACTCGAGGGAACCACTCTGGAAAGGGTTTCTACCTTTACATACTTGGGGGTCTCACTTCAAGAAAATCTGACTTGGGATTCCCAGGTGGCAAGATCTAGGCTGAAACTCTCCCAGCTTTCGGGCGCACTCCTGAGGGTATCTAACAAGTCCACCTTTAAGCCTGTTAGCCCGGCCTTAGAAATGTACAGGACTCAGGCGAAGGCGGCCGCCTTGTATGGCAGTGAGCTGTGGGGCCATAAAGCTGGGAAAGTCATGGCAGTGGTGGAAAACTGTTTCCTCAGACGTCTACTTGCTCTCCCGCAGGGCACACCACTCCTCCCCCTAAGACTTGACTTGGGCCTCCCGTCAATCGCAGAGGACTTGCGGGCGAAACCGGTGAAGTATTGGCATCGGTTATGGTCCACTGAGGAGCTGCATCACTATAGGCAGGACCTCATACATGTCTTGAGGCTGGATGTCAATGGTAAGATCCCGTGGCTGGCACTCATCAAATCGGAATGTGTCAGTTTGAATTTGCCAGACCTATGGGATGACCCAGCGCAGGGATGTAGAAGGATCTCGCGCAAAACCCTGGCACAGCTCTACAAGAACAAAACCCTTGCTGATATGGACAGTGCACATGATAGTGGCACCCTGACCGGATATTTTATTGTATCCAAAAATTCTTATGCTTTTGAACCTTTTATGGATTTTATCTACCCTCTTTTGGCGAGGAAGTTGTTCCTGCAATGGAGGTTCGGTACGCTCCCTACCAAAGTTTTTACCCACAAGTGGTCGCTTGGGGGCGACAAGCTTTGCCCATGCTGTAAAGTTAAGGAAGAAGATGACTTGCACATAATGTTCTGTTGCCATGTCTACTGGAGTCCGAGGAGGCGCTGGCTAGCCCCTCTATGTCGGAATCTGGGCTTCAGTAACTATTTACAAGCCTACAGGGTGCTGAAAACGAATACCCTGGGCCACATTGTGTTTGCGGTTTCTAAATTCCTAATGGCAGCATGGATAATAAGGAAGAAAATGTCTGGTTAATCCATTTTACCACGCTTCTTCAAATTCTGCAGGCTCAGCTGGTTTTTCTTGTATATATTGTCTTTTATCTGTATGTATTTTTATTGCTTCTTTTATGGCCCATGAGGCCGAAATAAAGAATTTTTGGATTGGATTGGCTTGTTGCTTTAGCAGCCTCTTTCACTGGAACTTCTGCAGCCCAACCTAGCAGCACAGTTAAGGGCAGAGCTTGGCAACTTCTGCCGCATTTTCTCTGATGCTTGTTTATATAATGTGAACTTGATCAACCCAAAGGTGTTGGAGTGCTTAACATAAGCGCTAGTTACATTACACAGTGTCAGATACATTTTAGGGGGCATATTTGTAGAGCACAAACTCGACTGACCTAAAGGTATTGAAGCACTTTATAAAAATGTCTTAAATTACGCAAAAGTCAGGTTATTTTCTTTTTTCTTTTTAGGTGCGCTTATATTAAGTGATGCTAATGCCACACCAGCTTATTCATTAGTTCCCCTCTACCTGACAAATAAGAACAGGCTTTCGTCCCTCCTACCTCCTGCCATGTCGCTGCATGCCTGTCCCGCTGCCTCTTTCTGTCATCCTCCTTCTTTCAGAGCTCTAATTTCAAAGCACAATCACGGCAGCTCCCCAGGGACTCTGAGGCATTTTTTATTACATAATGTGAACTAGAGTGATCTGAAGGTGTTAGAACACTTTACATGAGAGCTTGTTACATTACACAATGTCAGATTAGTTTTACAGGGGCACTTTTGTGAGAACTCCACTGACCGAAGGTATTAGAGAGCATTACAAAAGTGCATTTACATTACAAAAGGTCAGGCTAACTTTTTTTGTTCTTAGGTCCGTGGAGATTAAGTGATGGAGATGCTGTCACTATTTATTCATTATTTCCCCTCTGCCAAACAAATGGGAACATTTTGTTGTTGTTGCTATGCCCAGGGCTCCTATACCCAAGTGGCTGAGACAGATCACGGGGCCAGGAGCTTACTGGTTAATGGATGGTGCAAGTAGTGTTTAGAATTGAAAACTCTGGAGAAGCTGCCTGTGAAGTGACCTCTACACCACTGGAAGGTACTTCACAGCTTTTTTCATAGATTGTTGAATACTCCAGTGATACAGTTGCACACCGAATGTTATAGTGCTGTTGACTTGCATCGAGGTACTTGTCTTTCTGTCTGTGTGTTAAAATGTCTTGGACTGTGTCCATAAGTGATTCCTGAGGCAAGCATCTACTCCTGAATCACACTGCATGACTCAGTATGTAGTACTTGTTTAGCTCTTCAATGCCTGGCAACACACCACCCAGGATAATGTGCTGCATGGCTAAACACTTATAAGGCCCCAAATGTGAGACCTATTGGCTGCGCCAATATGTTATGTTATGTTATGGGGCATTTGTATAGCGCATTTTCACCAAAGAGGTCTCGAAGCGCTGTCCGAGAGGAGACCATGAGGTGAAATGGGAAAGTCAGGAGGAGTGCTTTACGTGGAGCTCCAGGCTTCCAGGAAGAGAACAGTTTGTAATCTCTTCCTGAAGGTGAGCAAGTTAGTTTCCTTGCGTAAACTTTCCGGAAGTCTGTTCCAAACTGGCGGCATTGTGGTAGAAAAGGCTCTACCCCCCAGCGATGACTGCTTGAAACGTGGACATACCAGGAGACATGTTTCTGATGACCGCAGCCTCCTGCTAGGAACGTATAAGGCCAATCTATCCTTGATATAACTCGGGGCTGAGCCATAGATGGCTTTGTGAACGATACAGAGACCTTTGAATTTAGATCTCTGTGATAACGGTAGCCAGTGTAAGTCCTGCAACAACGGGGTGACATCGGACCTTCTGGGTTTTAAAAAAATCAATCTGGCTGCATCGTTCATAACGCCTTGAAGCCTGGCCAAGGATTTTTTTGGCAGCCCGACATATACGGAATTACCATAATCCAGGCGGGCCAGGATCAAGGCTGAGACCGCCATCCGGAAGGTTGAAAAAGACAGCAACGAGGACAGTTTCCGAAGTTGTCGCAGCAGTCCCACACAGGTTCCTACCACTGCCGAGACCTGTTGGGACATAGACAGCATAGCGTCGATTTTGATACCGAGACTTTTTACTACGGGCGCTGGTTCTGGGGACTGTCCCAGTTCACTAGGCCAGAACAGCTCATTCCAGGGGTTCGCTGCTGTAGTGACCGCCAGCACCTCCGTTTTATAGGGTTTCAGTTTTAATGAATTCGCCGACATCCAATTCACAGTGAATTTCAAGATATCTTGCATTCTCGCCTGCAAAATAGGCGACTGGTCAATTTCGATCTAAATTTGGGTATTGTCGGCATAGTTATATACCCTACATTCCAGCTGGTTTAGAGTGGTGACTAAAGGCTGTAAGTAAACATTAAAAAGCAAGGGGGACAGTGCTGAACCCTGCGGTACTCCACATGCCAAGGTCACAGGGTGAGATACCAGGTCTGTTAATTGGACTCTTTGAGAGCGATCTCTAAGGAGGCAATCTAGCCAAGCACTGGCTGTGCCCTAGATCCCTAGGTTAGCAATCCGCGACAAGAGTTGACCATGATTAACCGTGTCAAAAGCCATGGATAGATCTAACAGAACCAGAGCACACGGCGTCTTCCTATCCGCTCTCATTCTCATCTCGTCCAGCACGGAAAGCATGACTAATTACATGCTGTGATGCGGCCTAAAACCCGCCTGGTTGGGTTCGAGAAGATGATTGGTCTCCATCTGATGGTGACTGCAGCACATGCTGTTCTAATATTTTTGCTAAGATTGCTAAGAATGGCAGCTGTGAGATCGGTCTGAAATTCTTCAGATCCTTCTCATCCCCACCTGGCTTTTTTAATAGCGGAATCACCCGAACCTCCTTGAAATTGCTAAGGACCTGTCCAGTTTCCAATGAGTGATTAAGGAGCAGAAGCACCCTGTCCTTAATTCCTGGTAATGCCAATCTAAAGCTCTTGGGGGGACAGGGATCAGCTGGAGAGCCAGATTTCACCCTCCCAGCTAGCATAGTCAGTTGTTCTTCTGTAAGAGTAGGAAAAGAAGACAGAATAACATCCACCACTGGGGGGTGAAAATTTGGCTCAATTGTACAGGTAAAGGTTGGAGTGTGCTGGATTGCCACCAACAAATCGCTAATCTATCCCGTAAAAAAAGTTTGACATTTTTGGCAATCTACTTGTGTGAAGGCCGTTTTTTTCACCCTCTCTTTCCTGAGTTCATTTAGGACCCTGAAAATCTCTTTCTGGGGGTTTGCCACTACAGTAATCATAGCCTCATGAAATTGTCACAGCTCACACGCCCAACTCTTCCCACACGCTGCAGGAACGAGGATTACCCCAGTCCTCCTCCAGCCCCCCCGTAACGCACACTGAATAGTGACCACAGTGCGCTAAACACTGGGGTACCGGAAGAGGGTGGGAAAACAAAACAAGGATGTCAGAAGGGAAACACAGCTAACCACCCCTTTCTTCTTTGGTGGAATGGGAACGGACAGCACCTGCAGTGAAAAATATAAAACAGCCTTAAGTGTTGCAGTAATTACTATTTCTATGCTCATGCAACCCAAGCCTTATACTGTATTTAACAATGAATGGGGTAATTATCTAACCAATTCCACAGTGAAGCTCTCCTCCGATGAAGAAAAGCATGAAGCAGAATTCCAGGATTCCTGGCTGTACTCAAAGTCCCATCATGCAACTGACTTCTATCAACAAAATCTTTGAAAGGATCCAGGGGAAAAAACTCTTTAAAAACAGAGAAAAACCCCTCTCAGAACAGGTACTCAATAAGTATAAACCCACTTTCTTCTTGTATAGTGGCCACTATAAGTAAATCAGAAGTAAACTGTAGTATTCTGAGTTTAGTGTTTATGTTACTGCACTTCTCTGCATCTAGCTACTCAGCCAGTGTGAGTGTTCCAGGTTAGAATGTGAGTGTGATTGACATGGATGGAATGCTTGTGTGACTGGTATGAGGGTTGGCAGTTGGAGTATGGGCTGAGTAGCTAAGAGGCTGCTCCTGGTGGGGCTGCTTGTTCCAGAGTTATACTTCCTAATATCCTGAATATGGCTGAATAAACCTACTTCACAAATTTACCTCATCTGCCTCGACTACATCTCTTCATGTATGTATGGACCAACATACTACAATATTCTTGGCGACGATCTGGAGACTTTCCTGCGCAAAATATGCCTATTTACAAGAGTTGAGTGTATCTTGCAACTGAAGTGGAACAAGCATTTATCATCACAAAGTAACGAACCTCTACAAGCACGTAAAGTAGCCCCACCAGTGCCAAACATCAGGCAGCCCTAGCAAGATCGTGCTGTCAAGTCATCTCAAACAAGGTTTCTGCGTAAAAGTCAACGACAAAACTGCCTACGTGACGCAGAAGAAACAACGTCTGACATAGCACCTTAGAGACAACAACCTTAAGCAAGCAGTGTCAAAATTGAACTTAATCTGGAGCCAAGGTAATTGGTGTCTGTCTGGACTAGTGCGTGGAAAATGACTCTCTTTTTAAAAGACATTGGATGTGTTACCATCTTCGTGTGCGTGTGGTCATCCGTTCTAGCGCTGACTTTGACAGAGATTTGAACCATGTGCCAGCATTTCCGCTACTTCAGGTTAAAAACGTTTTTTTGTGTGTCTGGAAATAATTGACTGCTTTCTTCAGTGGCCGTGCTTTCAGTTACTCAGCGGCCGGAAAAGGGTACTAAATTTTCAAGAAAGACACTTTCAATGTCGAGTAATGTGAACGTACCTGATTAAGTCAGCAAGCTAACTGTTTACTTGGAAGCCAGTATTTCCGTTAGCCAGGAGCTCCTTTCCTCTCCTCTGCCGGTTTCAATTGGTGACGCAATCGAACCTTGCAAGAGGGTTCAGTGAAGAGTATGCGTCATATCAGCTCAGCAGCATATTTCCTCAGTGTTCCACCGTGAGCCACCCGGAGTTACGTTATGAGCATGCCGCCATCTTTTCCATAGCAACGCAGTCTTTTCTCTGTTACGCGGCGCAAAGCTTGTTGTCAGTCGTTTGTCACGGCTTTGTGAGGAAGAAGCTATGCACACCGTTTTTCCATGAGCGAGCATTCATTCGGAATTACGGACCAAAGATAAGCTCTTCGTTTTGTGGATAACTTGAAGCCTGGTCATTCTGCAGCTTGACTCACTCCTTATCTCTTTGCCTTCAGCTACTGTCGGACGCCTCACAGCAGGGGCGTGCCTACAGCCAACCAGCACAGCGCAGGGTACGTGCCAATGTTGACGTCGCTGGATACTTTTAAACCGGAAGTGTATGAAGTTTTGTTTCCGGCACAGCATTTGGTTCATAATACTGTTTTGCCAACTAGGTACTGTTTCGCCTGGACAGTTTCTTTCGCCAACAAGGTACTGTTTCGTTTAACCCTTCTCCAGAGCTTGTTCTTGTTTTCAATCTTCCCATTATTCCTGCATCAAAGTAATTTGCTATGCTGCCCTGGTTTCAACTGCAGGGAATTTTCTTCCACCTTACGTCTTGCCTGTCTATCATCACGGTGACAGGCATACCTTTGACTATGGTTAATTTATTTGCTCAATTTTAACTTACAGTATGTTCAAAATATTTGAAATGTAAGAAACGTGTTATTTTACCTTTTGATGGGTTCTCTCACCCTTATGTCTACACTGCATTTATGCTTGTGTCACTTTTCTCATGTTGGGTTCTCACACCCTCATGTTTCCATAGTTGTGTTTGGGATTTTGAATTACTGTTATAGTACAATAGATTGCAAATAAGTCATCTTTCTCATATTTACCCAACTGTTTTGTTAAGGGTTCTCTCACCCTCATTTGCATCATTGTTTCCCTGTTCTTGGGATGGGTTTAGGTCGTGGTCCTACTTCCCCTCATGGTTTTACCATTAGTTAACCCTAATGTCTGGGTTATTGGGTTCTTGTCTTTGTTTAGGACTTTTACCTTCTCTACCTGTGTTGGACACCTTGTTGTACGTTTTTGCGTGCATGTCGCACTGTGCGAATTTCTCTTTTGTGTCCAGTGTGTAAGACGCCATGTGCATCACATTTTCGTTTGTGTGTAGTCATTATTTGGCTCACTTTGTCTTGTGTAAGCTGGTTGTGCTTCACATCTTACCTATGTGTTAGTTTGACACATTGTACTGCACCTGTTCGTGCCGTGTGTGTGCTTGGGGCCTGTCCCTTGTTACACCTCCTTCTTTTTGGTTATGGGTAACCCCATATTTTCTCAGTTCCTCTCATGAGGAGTGGAAACTTTGCCACATTGTGCTGCACCTTCTTGTGCCGCGAGAGTTCTCAGGTATTTCCTTTGTAACATCTTCGTCTATGGGTAGCCCCATATTTTCAGTGTTCCTCACATGAGGAGTGGAATTTTGCCACATATTTTCAGTGTTCCTCACATGAGGAGTGGAATTGTTTTGCCACATTGTGCTGCACCTTCCCGTGCTGCGTGTGTTTTCTTGGGTTTGTCCCTTGTTACACCTTCGCTTATGGGTTAGTCCCATGTCTTCTTAGTTCCTCTCTTGAGGAGTGGCTTTAAGTTGCCACAGTCTACCTTCGTGAAAACGTTTTCTTCACGTTAGGTCCAACTCACTTGTTGTTTGTGAGTTCGTCTCTCATATTTTCTTTTTCTTTTTCTTCAATATTGAAGGAGGAGGATGGTGTCAGTGTTAATATTTACTGTCTCCTTCTTCCTTCTTTCCTGGCTTTTGTCCGTTTACCCTCTCGTGGTGTGAAGTCCTTCTCATCCCTGGGTTCACGGATAAATAACACTACTGTATACTTTGATTGTGAATAGTTTTCTTCTTCGCTCTCTGGTTCTTTTTTGTTTTTTATTTCGAGAGGGAGAGGATGTGTAGTATTCTGAGTTTAGTGTTTATGTTACTGCACTTCTCTGCATCTAGCTACTCAGCCAGTGTGAGTGTTCCAGGTTAGAATGTGAGTGTGATTGACATGGATGGAATGCTTGTGTGACTGGTATGAGGGTTGGCAGTTGGAGTATGGGCTGAGTAGCTAAGAGGCTGCTCCTGGTGGGGCTGCTTGTTCCAGAGTTATACTTCCTAATATCCTGAATATGGCTGAATAAACCTACTTCACAAATTTACCTCATCTGCCTCGACTACATCTCTTCATGTATGTATGGACCAACATACTAGATAAACCCAGGGAAAACACCAAAAAAACGAAGCTACTCGCGTTTTGACCCAAACTCCACATAACGATGTGGAGTGGCTAACAAAATGCAGGAAGAAGCACAGAATTCATGTTTTACCAGCCGGTAAAACAGACTAAATACTGCAAAGAACCGACTCGGAATGCAAGCAGTTCAAGAGGCAAGGTCCTGGGGCTCTTATTCAAGTCATAAATGCCCCAACAGATGGCAGTCCAAATTTTATGAGCAAAGTTCCCGAATGGTGCCGATTTCCCAAAGAGAGCAGAGAGCTCCCAACCAGCAATCCTACCACAAGCGTCCCAAAGGTAGGTGGATATCCGGATAGGCTTTGTCCTCAGCAAAAATCACGATCCTTCCGGTGGGCTGAAACATCCATAGATAACAAGCAGGGAGGGAAGGGCTGGACGCCATTATAAAGGGGAAGGGACCCTGAACACATGACCCAGACACATGAGCATAGAAACAGGACTGCGAAGAAAATAAAAACCTGACTAATTCCTAACAGTACCCCCCCCAAAGATCTTCCCACCGGGCGGGGTTTAGAAGGGTGTCGAAGATGGAAACTACGCACCAACAAAGGAGCATGAACACCCCCTGCAGGCTCCCAGGAACGGTCCTCGGCAGGGTAACCCTTCTAATCTACAAGGTAATATAACCTCCCCCTTCTCCTTCTAGAATCCAGGATAGCCTCCACTTCAAATTCCTCATGCCCATCAACTACCAAAGAAGGAGGTGGCGGTAAACTCATTGAAGATCTAATATATGGTTTCAGGAGAGAGGTGTGATAAACAGTATGTACTCATTAGGCAGCTCCAGTTTCATGGCCACAGGATTGACTACCTTCACGATGGAAAAGGGACCCACATAACGGGGCTGCATTTTCCTAGGCCCACCCAAGTGTAAGTTTTTAGTGGCTAACCACACCTGATCGCACACTGATCTGTAAAGAGGCACACAACTCAGACCAAAAATGAGACACAAACTGAGCCCCTCTATCCGACACAATAGCTGATGGTAAATCATGCAACCGTACCACCGAGGCCATAAACTTTGAAGCTAGTTCCTTCGCCGGGTAGTTTAGGCAAGGGAACGAAATGGGCCATCTTAGTGAACAAATCCACTACCACTAGTATAGTCGTACACCCTGACATGAGAGGAAGATCTGTTACGAAATCCATACTAATCGTATGCCAGGGAGAGGGAGGAACTGGCAATGGGTTCAAATGGCCGGATAGACTAGTATGGGAGGGCTTATTGATAGCACATACAGGACAAGAGGCAACGAATACCTGCACATCATGTGCCAATGTATCCCACCAAGACCATCGTACACACAACTCCCTAGTCTTTGCTATTCTTGGATGAGCCACCAGAGAGGAGGAGTGACACCATTGAATCACCCTGTCTCTTAATTCAGGAGGTACAAACAACCTATCCCCCTTATACAACAACCCATCCCGTACTACAAACTCAGGGACCGTCAGCCAGGGGGAAAGATCTATTCCCTTACAACTCTCTTTGACCAAGGACAGGAAGTCTTCCACATCCACACTCCCTACTATCTTATCACTTGCCAGCATGGGAGTTATTTCCTTCTCAAGGCCAGACTCTGGTGAATGTACATGTATATGAGACAAGGCATCAGATTTTACCTGTTGAGCTGCGGGTCTGTATGTGATGATGAAATCGTACTCGTTAAAAAACATAACCCAACGCATCTGCCTTGGAGTCAAAGCTCGAGCAGAACGAAAGAACGCCAGATTCTTATGATCTGTATAGATCGTGATCGGATGATGAGCCCCCATAAATAGGGCCTCCACTCCTCAAAGGACAGTTTAATTGTGAGCAATTCATGCTCAGCTACAGTGTAATTGCGTTCTGCAGGCAACAAGGTTTTAGAGAAGAATGCCACTGGATGCATACATCCTGTATCCGAATCTCTCTGAGAAAGCACCCCTCCTACTGCACACAGGGAAGCATCGGTCTCAACAAAGAAAGGCAGCGCAGGGTCAGGGTGAACCAGAACAGGGGCAGATGTAAACTTATCAATCAGTAGCTGAAAGGCTTCCTGTGTACTGGTACACCATACAAAAGGCATACCTTTCCTTAGCAACGCAGTTAAAGGAGCAACCACCTCAGAAAATCACGCTATAAATCGCCTGTAAAAATTGGCGAAGCCCAACAAGACCTGAATGTCCCTCACACACCCAGGTCTAGGCCAAGTTACAATGGCGTCAATCTTTCTAGGATCCATCTTGATACCCTCAGTGGAAACTATAAAGCCCAGGAACTCCACGCTGGAAACATGAAACTGACATTTCTCCAATTTCACGTACAACTGATGTTGTTGTAGTTTCTTTAGTACTTGGTAGACATGTGACTCATGCTCAGCAAATGAATCAGAAAAAATCTAAATATCATCAATATAAACAATAACACTCAAATCCAAAAACTCCTTCAAAACCTCGTTAATAAAAAACTGAAAAGCAGCCGGAGCATTACATAAACCAAAAGGCATAACACAATACTCACAAACTTTGTTCTAAAGGCAGTTTTCCATTCACCTCCGGCACGAACGCGAATGAGGTGGTATGCGCCCCTTAGATCCAACTTAGTAAACACTGAAGCATGTTTCAACTGATCCAAAAGTACTGGAATAAGCGGATGGGGATATTTGTTCTTAATTGAAACCTTGTTTAAAGATCTATAATCCAAACAGGCCCGCAAACTACCCTCCTTCTTTGGAATAAAAAATATTGCAGAAGAAACCGGTGAAGAGGAGGGGCGGATTAAACCGTTAGCCAACATCTCATCCAAATATGCCTTTAAATGTTGCTCTTCGGGTTCAGACAAGGCATAAATACGGCTACACGGTAATGTAGCACCTGGCACCAAATCGATGCGACAATCAAATGGACGATGTGGGGGTAGAATATTTGCCCTGCCATTGTCAAACACGTCACTAAACTGAACATAAGGCGTTGGTACTGCCTTTACCTCTGTACAATCCCCCACAGCACAAGTCGACGGCGTAACCCAATCAGTCGCTACCTGATAGCAACCCTGCAAACAATGGGCAGAATCCAATGTAACAGTTCGCCTTACCCAGTCTATCCGGGGGTTATGCTTCTGTAGCCATGGCACCCCCACAACCAGCCCAAAAGAAGGAGCATCAATTAAGTCAAAACTGATATACTCAGAATGTCCGTTGTCACATATTAAACACATAGGTTCTGTTTGTCTCGTTATGGAACCTGATGACAACTCTGTCCCATCAATAGCTCGCACTGGTTCTGGCTGTTCTTTAAACACACAAGGAACCTTCAGTTTATCTGCCAACTGGATGTCCATGAAATTCCCAGTAGCCCCAGAATCCAATAACACCGACACAGTGGCCCTGTGACTATTTGAAACCACCAAACAAGCAGATATAGAGAAATGTCGCGGAACACCTTGTACTGTCCCAGCCACTTCATAAGATGTGTTCCTATCTTCTTTATCTCGTAGTCCACCATACGTCCCTACGAACGCTACAGTGTTTCTGGGCGGGAGACTAGATGGTTTTACTGGGCATTCTCGAGCATAATGGCCCCCCTTGCCACAATACAGACAAAGGTTCTGGACTCGCCGTCTACCCTTCTCTTCCTTGGACAATGGGCCTCTGACCCGACCTATTTCCATAGGTTCAGAACTGGGCTTGACGTCTAAAGGAGGTCTAATTTCCTGTCTCACTGGCAGTACCCGTGAGGTCTGATACCTATTCCGCTCCCCACGCCTCTCCATTAAACGATGATTTAGTTTCACCACAAGATCTATAAAAGCGGGGCAATCATCAGGGGGGTCTACTACTTGTGAGACAATGTCCTTCAACTCCTCACACAACCCCTGATAGAAGATGGAAGTCCTCTTAGCAGCGGGCCACTGCGTCTCTGACACTAAACGATTGAATGACGAGACATATGTGAAAAGATCCCGTTTTCCCTGTCTCAACTTTAGTAATTCAGCATCGCTAGCCTGCATGAAGGCGTGCTTGGCAAAGAGACACCGCATCATTTCCTTAAAAGCCACATAGTTGTACAATACAGGATCGTCATTATCTACTAAAGGTACTGCCCATAAGGCTGCTGTACCGGCCAGATATGATATTATGAACGCCACCTTAGCTGAGTCATCTGGAAAGGCTGTGGGACGGCACATGAAATGCAGGTGACACTGATTCATGAAGGTGCTGTACTTATTGCTATCACCTGAAAACCTCTCTGGAACCGCTAATGGAACAGGAACAGGAGTGGTAACAGTGACTGATACCGGGGTACCCCTGCAGCTCCCTGCCCTGACCCCCTTTCGAATTGGAACGTTGCTGGTTGGACTATGGGCCCCTGACCCCTGGTTTGCTCTCTAGCCCTCATTACTGTTAATTCCTGGCGCAACCCCAGATTCTCCTGCCTTAAATCCTGTACTTGGGACTGTAAAGATGTAATGGCCCCCATCAAGTCCTGTAATGTAGGACTACTCTCACCCACTGCATTACCAGTCTCACCCATCCTTGCTCAGGCAGCGATATAATATGTGGGCTTGTTATTCTGTCACAGCTCATTCGCCCAACTCTTCCCACACGCTGCAGGAACGAGGATTACCCCAGTCCTCCTCCAGCCCCCCCGTAACGCACACTGAATAGTGACCACAGTGCGCTAATCACTGGGGTACCGGGAGAGGGTGGGAAAACAAAACAAGGAAGTCAGAAGGGAAACACAGCTAACCACCCCTTTCTTCTTTGGTGGAATGGGAACGGACAGCACCTGCAGTAAAAAATATAAAACAGCCTTAAGTGTTGCAGTAATTACTATTTCTATGCTCATGCAACCCAAGCCTTATACTGTATTTAACAATGAATGGGGTAATTATCTCACCAATTCTACAGTGAAGCTCTCCTCCGATGAAGAAAAGCGTGAAGCAGAATACCAGGATTCCTGGTTGTACTCAAAGTCCCATCATGCAACTGTCTTCTATGAACAAAATCTTTGAAAGGATCCAGGGTAAAAACTCTTTAAAAACAGAGAAAAACCCCTCTCAGAACAGGTACTCAATAAGTATAAACCCACTTTCTTCTTGTATAGTGGCCACTATAACTAAATCAGAAGTAAACCCAGGGAAAACACCAAAAAAACAAAGCTACTCGCGTTTTGACCCAAACTCCACATAACGTTGTGGAGTGGCTAACAAAATGCAGGAAGAAGCACAGGATTCGTGTTTTACCAGCCGGTAAAACAGACTAAATACTGCAAAGAACCGACTCGGAATGCAAGCAGTACAAGAGGCAAGGTCCTGGGGCTCTTATTCAAGTCATAAATGCCCCAACAGATGGCAGTCCAAATTTTATGAGCAAAGTTCCTGAATGGTGCAGATTTCCCAAAGAGAGCAGAGAGCTCCCAACCAGTAATCCTACCACAAGCGTCCCAAAGGTAGGTGGATATCCGGATAGGCTTTGTCCTCAGCAAAAATCACGATCCTTCAGGTGGGCTGAAACATCCATAGATAACAAGCAGGGAGGGAAGGGCTGGACGCCATTATAAAGGGGAAGGGACCCTGAACACATGACCCAGACACATGAGCATAGAAACAGGACTGCGAAGAAAATGAAAACCTGACTAATTCCTAACAGAAATGTAGCTTTCCGGGTTAGAATAGCTTTTTTATAGGCGGCAAACTTTGTGGAGTAAGCTGCATAGGTTTTTCGCCATGCTCTCTCATACTGGCGAAGAGATTGTTTTTGTTGCTGAAGCGCATCATTAAATCAGGGGGCCACCTTGTTATTGTCAGCCATTCTAACCTTGCGAGCGGGTGCTAAAATCTCCACCGCATCCTTAAGTTTTTGCATTAAGGCGGCACTTTCCGTATCTATGGTGCTACTCTTGGATGGGGCGTGGTTGGAAAAAGACAAAATGGCCAATAAATCCTTGGCGTTAACTTTATTCCAACTGCGCCGCATATTTCATTTCAATGGGACATTGGTAGTCTGTGTGGTGAATGAAAAGTGACCTTGCAACAAGAAATGATCCGACCAGGAGCATGGAGAGATGGCCAGGGGGCCAGAAAACGCAGGCGATGCCCAAATCAGGTCCAAGGTGTGCCCTTTCTCATGAGTGGGGCCAACCACCAATTGGTTCAATCCCAACGCAGTTAGGGCCTCCTCCAGTTGTTGCGCCTGACCTTCCTTTGGGGTTATTTCACAATGGAAGTTAAAGTCTTCAAGTACCAGCATTTCCTTGTAACAAGCGCGTAGGTCCTGGACCAGCTCCAGGAATAGTCCCATAAACCCTACCGGCGTGTGTGGGGGGCGATACACTATCAGTGCGACTAAGCAATCTCACGAGGAGCGGAGCTTGACACCCAGTACCTCCGCCCCCGCAATGTTTTCTGAGCATAGGGTTTCCATTTTCAATGATTGATTAAACAGGAATGCGACCCCCCACACTCCTAATGTTACTTGTTCTATTAAAATGGATAGCGGAGAAGTCGGGAGGCAGCGCTGCCACCAGATCCGGCGTGGATTGCTCATCCAGCCAGGTTTCTGTGACACACAGCAGATCAAGACTGTCCTTTTGCAGGAGTGAAAAGATCTCTAGGCTATGTTTATTCAGTGAGCGAGTGTTCAGCAGCGCAAACCTACAACTAGTATGGCCGGTTGGCTTCTCCGGCTTCCCATTTAGGGGCTTCACAGGTCCATCCCTAAGGTTATGGCTGAGATGTGGCATCAGCAGGCCATGCCGTTTAAGTTTCGTGATAGGATGACGCTGTACTGCGAAACTATCTTTATTCATCGAGCACAGCTCCTGCTTTGAATAGCAGAGGATGGGTCCAGGGGTCCTGGCCCCTGGTCCTGGCCTGGCGCGGATGGGCGCAGACGGGCTTCCCTGTGACGTGCCAGTGGCTCGCCTGCTGCGTGCGCGCGCTGCGCGATTTGCTCCATCCGGGGTTAAGTAGCCCATGACTCCTCCCCACCCACCACACGGCCCGCTGTGCAGCGGCCGCAACAACTAGACCGCCGACTGCCGCTAATGCAGTGGGCGGAAACAGATAGTAGAAAATACTGTGGGGGCGGAGGCAGCAAAACTTGGTAACAGACACAGAGGCAGTCTAATATCAATACTTGTTTTTTTCTTTTTATAGTGAGTGGCGGTTGGTGCCCCCTGGAATTTTTTCTCTATTTTTTTTATGTGGTGCCCCTTCTGCGCACTGTCGATTTTGGCTTGTGGCATTTTCCAGCTTGCATCTGCAGTGTTGCTTCTTTAAGTGGAGAACAGGTGGAATACAGGTGAGGAAATGTCCAGGGCACAGAGGAGTTTGAGGGATTGCTGCATACCATCAATCTTTAGAGTGTAGCCAGAATGTAGACAGATTTGCCAAAGGCAATCCACCTAATCTAAACTATATCATTGTGGATCCTTAAGTTGTATCCCTTTGCCTCCTTTTTCCTCTCCTAACTACTGGCTTTGGGTCCTTTGTATAACAACCCCACACCCTTGCTTTCATCTTTTTTAACATCCATGGTCACCTTACTAATCTTAACTTGATACTGTCCTTGGTTGCCTTGGTTTGTTCTCTGTGAAATTATTGCCTATCCCTGGTGTGAATTGACAATATACCAGGCTTTCAATAAATATAATGTTGGTGCATAGGTAAAATGCAATCTTAGTTTCAGGGGTGCATGCTTTTTAAGGGCCTTGGAACCGGATAAAATCAAATTAAACATTAAAGCTGAAGGATCATTGGTGAAACTAAGCAAATCTCTCTACCTAACTGCCTCCTGACAAAGAAGAGCCGCTTGAAAGTATTGATAGAGACAGATCCCCTTTGCATATAAATACTGTCTATAAAAACAAAATAAAACACAAATCCCATAGATTTTTCATAGCTATTACATTTCTCTTCTTTTATAGCCTGTATCTTCACTTTTAAACTGCAAAAGAGAAAAAGAGAAAAACAAAAATTGGTTTATGGAATATTTTATTTAGTTGCAGCAATTCGTATTAGGGGTGTGCGAAATTCAAGTAATTTCCCTTTGTATAGTTAAGTGAAATTTCAGAACAATTATGCAAACTTTCACAAAACTAAAATCTGGTATTTTGCACTACTTTTTTAATGGGAAGTGCATCTTTGGGCCCAACATTGATAGAAACTTTGCGCAAAAAAAATGCAAAATCTCAATCGTAACAAATATGAGCTGCCTCTGTCCTCTCCATTCAGGTTGCTCTGGTGTTCACATGATAGGACTTTTAATCCGAGCAACCACTAATTACGTTATGTGGTGTATTGGTGTAATTTCAATTACTGTTGTGTAAAAAGCCAGAAATTAGGATGAATTACGCCGGACTAATTGAAATTTTACCAGGGCCTAATTCCTAATTACTCTGGATCATAATCCAGTCCATTACTTTTTTTTGCTCAGTAGGGCACTAATTCAGGGATCAAACACATAGAAATTAATTTTGGCAACTGGTACAAGGAGAACGATAACAAGATGGGAGGAGAGTTCTCTGGAAAAGGAGACGGGACCAAGGACAGCAAGGATAGCGATTCATGAGAATAACAAGATGGTGTGAAGAAACCTATGTGTGGTGATAGAATGGAAAATTACAAGATGTATTTATGGGACGTACTATGGATGCAACTGATATTATAATGCAACGTATTGAGGGATAGATAGCATTCTGGCTTAAGGCGCCTTGAGGTACAGACCTCTTTGAATTTGAATCTGAAATTGAACTTACTAACTTGAGAATGTTGGAAATGGGGGGCTCTAGTTGACAGTGGATGACCACTGTTCAAGTAGGGACCCTTCTTCCTAAGTCAGAGTAAGGAGGCTACACCCTCTGATAACCCCTGCTCAACCCTGTGGTAACGTAGCACAAGCAACTAGGCTTATCTCAGAGGCAGTGTGTAAAGCATTTATGATCATACACAGTAACACAGTGAAGAACACTACAAAGGGACACCACACAAGTGGTTATAAAAATAAGTATCTTTATATATAGACTTAACACAAGACCAATAACGGTAAAAAAAGCCACAATACTGAAAAATGGGGGGGGGGACTCTTGAAGAGCTGGAAAAAGAGTTCAAAGTGTTCAAATAGGGGTTCAGTTCAAAACAGGGGTCTCTGCGACCCTTTTACTTACAAAGTTCCTGGATTTTGTAGCAAAACAAGCAAAATGTCACAAACGAGCTGTAGTGATGATTTTCCCCATTCTAGGCCGGCGATGCGTTGAATCCTTGCCTCAAGAGAAGATGATGCGTCGGTCTGCAAGTGCATGCGGGACAAAGCAACAGACTTCTTCACGCTAGGCCAGTAATGCGTTGAATCCTTGCTGCAAGGGAGGATGATGCGCTGATCCTGTTGCGTGTTCGATCTTGTTGTGATGAAAGAAAATGGCGCCCCACGTCGGAGCGATGATCCGGGTGCGATGCGAGGAAAATGGCGGGTGCACGGCGTCCGCTCTGCGATGTCGTGATGCGATGATCGCGATGCGATGATCTGGGGTTTGAGAGCCTTCGAAAAGCCCGCAAACGTGCGATGCAATGATCTCTGGGGTTAGCGAGTAATTTGTGGCCCGCAAGCATTCGATGCGATGATCTTTGGTTTTCAAGCGCTCGGCGGCAGCAGCGCGATGATTTTTCTTACGCTTTTCAGCTGCGGCGGCTTGCAAACGGGTGTTAGCGGTGATTTCAGAACTCACAGGGGCCTCACCTGCAGATAGAAATCCTCGCTGGGAGGAACCAGGAGGCTGGTCGGGGAGTCAGATGTGCCTGTGACTCCAGCAGGAGGCTAGCTCTTTTCTAGCCCTCGGGTGATTGCTTAGCAAAATAAAAGTCTCTCAAAAGTCCTTTTCCCTCTTCTTCCAAGTCCAAGGGGAACTACTGCAGGCCAATCCAAGAAATAGCACACAAGCACCTCTGCAACCAGACAGCCAATACACATAACAGCAGAGCACACTGGAAGGCTTAGGCAAGAAAATACCTACTTGCTAAAACCCAGACAGCCAATACACATAACAGCAGAGCACACTGGAAGGCTTAGGCAAGAAAATACCTACTTGCTAAAAGTGGTATTTTCAAACAAAGAATATTAAAACCAACTTTGCTAAAAGATGTATTTTATTATTCTGAGCTCAGGCATACTAAACTCGAATTTCTACCATGTTCCCTGGGACAGTTAGGACTATAAGATGTAATAGCCAGACTGCCCATTCTAACCTATGGAGAACAGGTAGTCTTGCAGAAGTGAAAATCAAAATGGAGGGTAATTCACTACCAGGACATGATACACATATCCAACCATGTCCTGCCTTATGCACACAATGCACCTACCATAGGGGTGTCTGACATGATGCCAAGGGCAGGTTCAGAGGCTGGGAAGTGTGGGCCCTTCACAGCCAATATTGCAGTTCTGGACTGCATGCAGACACTGCAGTGGCAGGTCTGAGGTACACTTTACAAGCTGCTTCTGTGGGTGGCGCAAACCAGCGAAAAATGGAAGGTAGACCCACGCCATGGTGCCAAGTCTAACACTTCCCCCCCCCCCCAGCTGAAATGTGGGGAGAACTACCCATCTCCTTGGGGGTTCTCTTCACTAAGGCAGAAAAATCTGGACAGACCATCAGCATTAGCGTGTTCTGTACCAGGGTGGTGTTCCACCGTGAAATCCATACCCTGTAGGGAAATGGACCACCTCAACAACTTGGGCTTCTCATCCCTCATCTGCATCAGCCATCTGAGGGGCCTGTGGTCTGTCTGAACCCGGAAGTGAGTCCCAAGCAGGTATGGTCTCAACTTCTTAAGTGCCCAGACCACAGCAAATGCCTCACGCTCAATTGCATTCCACCTCTGTGGAAGTAACCTCCTACTGATGAAGGCTACAGGTTGGTCTAGTCCCTCCTCATTGATCTGTGACAGAACAGCCCCCACCCCATGCTCTGAAGCGTCTGTCTAGACAAGAAATTCCTTAGCAAAATTGGGCGCCTGGAGGATGGGTGCTGTACACATGGCAGTCTCTTGAGGGCATTAAAAGCTTTCTGTCAGTCTAATTCAAAATCTTTGGCTGCTTCTTGGCAGTCAGCTCAGTCAAGGGGGAAACAATGTTGCCATACCCCTTGACAAACCTCCTGTAATAACCTGTGAGACCTAGGAAGGCTCTCACCTGGGTCTGGGTCTTGGGGGGCTCCCATGCCAGGATGGTTTCAATCTTAGGCTGTGGGGGTGCCACCTGGCCACTCCCAACCTGGTGTCCCAAATATACCATAGAACCCTGTCCAATCTGGCACTTACTGGCCTTGATTGTGAGGCTTGCTCTGTGCAGCGCCATCAACACTTCCCAGAGGTGGCGCAAGTAGTCCTCCCAGGAGGAACTAAACACCGTTATGTCATCCAGGTAGGCTGCGCTGAAATCCTCCAGCCCATCCATCATTTAACACTTAAGATCAAGAAAACATTTCATCATTTTTTTCTATTTTATAAATATTTTAGTGCAGAAAACATTTTTAGCAAGTGAGAGAAAGTTAATTCGGACCCCACAACGAAAAAAGTGCTATCCAAAGACCTCATGCATTCTTCTTCATTCATTCCTAATCTAACACACTCTTAATTGGGACATAATGGAAAAAAACACAAATACATACAAGAGACAACAGTACATCTGAGATCCCAGTTGGTTCTTTGCAATTTAAGTGTCCAGTTTTTCCTTCTTTTATAATTTCCAAGTTCATAAATCACTTGTTCTTAGGTTTCTCTCTCCTTGTGATCTTGTTATACACGGGTCTCAGGTGTATATGGCCATTAGATTAATTCATAGTTGTGAATAAGAAACAGGTGCCCATCTGGGATGCAGAATGCAGACCTCTCCTTTGCCCCATCAGTTAAGGCGATCTGCCAGTACCCAGACGTTAGATCAAACATGCTGAGGTACCGGGCAGCCCCAACCAATCGATGAGCTCATCAGCTCTGGGGATGGGGTGCGCGTCGGTCTTTGTGACCGAATTGAGACCTCGGTACCACACAGAATCTGAACTCAGGGGTGGCACCAGGCGTGGCAGCTTTTGGTACCAAGACCACGGGGCTGGACCATGGGCTGCTAGAGGAATCAATCACCCCAAGGGCCAACATTTTGGAGACCACCTCCTTAATGTAGGCCCTGACCCGGTCAGTCACTGGGTAATCCTTGTGCTTAACAGGAGGACTGTCTCCGGTGTCCAAATCATGGATGCACCACTCAGTGACACCAGGCGCCAGGGAAAAAAAATCTGAAAATTGCCCCAACAGCTGGTGACAATCTCTCTGCTGCTCAGGGGGCAGTGTGGTGGAGAGTAGGGGTGGACGGAATTTGCGTAATCACCACAAAACGGTAAAAAATCTCCACGAATACACAGAAATTCCGCAAACACGCAGAATTGCTTGTTCACGATGCTTTTTTACTGTTCGCAATCACTGTTTGCATGCTCGGGGGGAATATCTTGCGAACACGCATTCGAGAACGCGAACAAGCAAATAATTTTACGAAGTTGCGGAACGCAGAATTTTGGGCAATTTCGCATTCTCCGCAGAACACGAAAATACCCAAATTACCCAAATTCCGCAAACGGAACGGAATTTACCGCCCAGGCCTAGTGGGGAGGACCACGCCCTCCACTGACTCATCCTTCTCTCCTGCACACAGGAGTTCAGGAAGAAGCTCACTCGCCTCCTCCATTCCAGCATTTGTGGCAAGAAGCATGCCCACTTCAGACCTCGCAAAGTGGGGCATCAGGCGGTTGCACATGCAGGACCCGCAAGGGGGTCCTGGGAGACTGAAAGTCCACCAAGTAGGTAACTGGACTTTTGCGCCCCACCACCTCAAAGGGACCGGTCCACTTATCTTAGAACGCACCAGGCTCCACTGGGGCCAGAACTCAAACCTTCTGGCCAGGTTGAAACTCGACCAGAGTGGTGTTCTGGTCGTGCCAGCATTTCATTTCCTCCTGGCTGGCTTCCAGATTTGCCTCAGCTATTTTTCTGAAATGCCGAGTCTGGTTCCTGAAGGCCAAGATGTAGTTGAATACATCTTGGGGAGGTTTCCTGGGAGATTGCTCCCAGCCTTCCTTGACCAGACTCAGAGGCCCTCTTACTGGATGGCCATAGAGCAGTTCAAAGGGACTGAACCCTAAGGACTTCAGTTCACCTCGCGGTAGGCAAACAACAAACATGGCAAGAGGACGTCCCACTTATGCCTCAGGGGCTCTTCTAGGCCCATAATCATGCCCTCCAAGGTCCGGTTGAACATTTCAACCAGACCATTACCTTGGGGGTGGTAAGGAGTGGTGAACTTGTATGTTACCCCACACTCCTTCCACAGGGACTTCATGTACTGGGAGATAAAATTGGTCCCCTTGTCAGACACAATCTCTCTGGGGAACCCCACGTGGGAGAAAATCTCCATCAGTGCACGTCCCAACATGAGGGCCGTCACCGTCCTGAGTGGGATGGCTTCAGGGTACCCGGTGGCATAGTCCACCAGGACTAGGATACACCTGTTGCCCATGACTGTCCTGGGATCCAGAGGTCCCACAATGTCAATGCCACTCGCTCGAATGGGGTACTAACAACTGGAAAGGGCTGGAGTGGGGCCTTGATCTTCCCCCACTCTTCCCACTTGCCTGGCAAGTCTCACATGTCCTGCAATGTGTGTCTGAACTCTTGCACATCTGGGGCCAATAAAAGTGGGTGACCAGCCTTTCAAAGGTCTTGGTCTGCCCCAGATGTCCTACCAATGGAATGTCATGAGCCAACCCCAGTAGGAAGACTCTGAAGCATGCGGGCACCACCAGCACACGGGCTGACCCCAGCTCAGCAGCCTTAGGCTCGCTATACAGGAGACCGTTCTCCCAATAAATCAGATGTAAACCAGACTGGTCACCTGCTGCCTGGGCTGCAGCCTGTTGCAGCATACTATCAAGAGAAGGGCAAACTCTTTGCTGCGCACATAACTCCTCCCTGGTGAGTCCTCCTTCCTGCTGCCAATGGGTCAGCTCAGGCAGGTCCCCCAGGTTGGCACTCTGCTCCCCGGTAGGCTCCAGGGCATCCCCTCGGGGTCTGCTCCCTCCTGGGCCGTGGGAACCAAGGGGGCTGGCTTCCCGTGTCCCCTGCCCCTTCTCTCTAAGGCAGGGTTCTGGGCCTTAGTCTCAGGTCCCAGATCCTACTAAACACCCTCCTCGGCTGCCATGGACCTAATAGTAGCACACGCCCACTCAGGCAGACCCGACATTTGTAAGTGAGCTCTCCTCTCCACCGTAGCCCACAGGGAGTTCTCTAAATCATTGGCCAACAGACAGTCTACAGGCATAGCAGGCCTCACAGCTACCTGAAGAGTTCCTGAGACCCCCCCCTCTCAAAGGAAACCTGAGCCACCTCACATTGGCTCTCTGAGTTGTCTGCTGACACTACAGGGTAGAATGCATAAGGGACAACCTGCTCTTTGGACACCAACTGGGAGCGGACAGCAGTTACACTGGCTCCTGTGTCCCTTAGAGCCTTCACCCTATGGCCATTAATGGTCACCCACTGCCTGTACTTCTTAGTAGTTTCAGGCAGTGCAGGTTTAGGTACCATCTCAAAGTCTCCTAATGAAACAAGGGTTAATTCTACGGCATCCCACCCTTCTGGGGCGCCCATCTCTTCCTCTCCCAGGGCTACACTTGCAAGCTGGCAGAGTGGTGCACTGGGTTGGTGCAGGTTGGTCCCTCAGGGGACACTGGGGATCAAAATACCGGTGGCCCATTTGACCACACTTAAAACAAGTAAGGGGCCCCCTCTGAACAGGCCTACCTGTCGGGGTACTGACCACTGCTCTGGGGGAGGCTGGGATACCACTGCTTGGTTCCCTTGGGAATTACTTTGGATCCCTCTTGGAACCTCCCTTGGTTTACCCCTGTCCCCCCCCCACTCCTCTGCTGGCGACCCTGCCCACCTTTGGCGAAGTCTCCCATCAGACCCTTGCGAACTCGGGTGCTCACCCAGCGGTCCGCCTCCTCAGCAAGCTTTCTAGTGTTAGTTAGCTTGCAATCAATCAGGTGCTGGTGTAGCTCAGGAAAACAGTTACTAGATAAATGCTCCCATGCAATAAAATCATACAGTTGCTCAAAAGTTTCTACTTTGCTACCTTTTACTCAGCGCTCCATTGCTCTGCAAAAAAAAAAGACACATATTCAACCCACGTGGTACCCTCTAACTTCTTGCAGGTCCTAAACCTCTGCCTATACATCTCAGGGGTCAAACCATAGCGGGTCATCAAAGCTTCCTTCATGTGGGCATAAACCGTTCTACTTTCCGGGGGCAGGTCCAACAAGATATCCCATCCCTCACTAACAAAGTGCCCCCACAACCCCGCTCCCCAATCATTCTCAGGGACCCGGTGGGGCACCATGGCTAATTCGTATGCTGCAAACCACTGTCCAACATCTTCACTTTTGTGGAAATCCTTAATAACTTATTTGGGCATATACACTTTACTCTCAGTATGTACTACAGGTATGCTGCCACCAGAGGGGGAGATCTCTACACTCTTTGCCTTAATTTCCAACTCCCTCAATACTCTCTCATGTTGAAATTTCATCTTCATTATCTCAAACTCTAACTTCTTGTTCTCTAGGTCCCTCTGACCCTCCATCTTGAGCTTAGCCATCTCCATATTATGTCGCCTATTTCTCTCCCTGTCCTCCATCTCTTCTGGAGACAGGCCCCTTGAGGACAAACTAGTGCCCGGGCTGGAAAGCGCTTTACTACCTACCAAATCTACTACTTCCACCTGCTGCTCTCCTGTATTCTCTCCCTCCTCCCCAGGCTCTCCCACATTCTTAGGGACATCCCTGGCTTCTAGCCAGGCCTTTAGTGCTTTGTAAAACTCCTCCCTCTTAGTGAGGCCTGTGAATCTTTTGCAAAAATCCTTGAGCTGCTTGGTATTGTAGGTATCTGATCTCTCTTCTTCCTAGGAGAGATTCTCTGAGGCATTGGATCTGGGCTTGCCCATTGTAGAAATAACTAGCGATATTAATCAAAAATAGAATAAAAAACCTCAAAATTATCTGTGGTTGCGTTATGGTCTGCACTCACTAGTAGTGTACACTATAATTACTGTATGCGATCAAAAATGCATGTCCAGATCCCACCACTGCCACCAATGTTAGAAATGGTGGTCTCTAGTTGGCAGTGGATGACCACTGTCCAAGTAGGGACCCTTCTTCCTAAGTCAGAGCAAGCGGGCTACACCCTTTGATAACCCCTGCTCAACCCTGTGGTAAAGTAGCACGAGCAGCTAGGCTTATCTCAGATGCAGTGTGTATAGCATTCATGATCAAACACAGTAACACAGTGAAGGACACTACAAAGGGACACCACACAATTAGTTATAAAAAATAAGTATCTTTATATATAGACTTAACACAAGACCAATAACGGTAAAAAAAAAGTCACAATACTGAAACAAGCATTTGCAATACAATAGGTTTCGCATTAGGGAAGTGTGAGCTATTGCTATTGTAAATGACAATTTTTTAAAATATGTGTTGGCTTTGAAAATATATAAATTAATAGCATTGTTATTCACAAAGCCAATAGCTTACACTTTCCTAATGCGAGTCCTATTGGCTATGGGAATGCTTGTTGGTAGCAAGCAAAAACAGTGCTGTTGTGGTGCTGAGTAATGATGTAGTTGGGCTGAGTGATGTGGTGGTGTATTAGAGTGATGTGGTGGTGTCCCAGAGTGATGTGGTGGTGTCCCTGAGTGATGTGGTGGTGTCCCTGAGTGATGTGGTGGTGTTCCTGAGTGATGTGGTGGTGTCCCTGAGTGATGTGGTGGTGCCCCTGAGTGATGCCCCTGAGTGATGTGGTGGTGTTCCTGGGTGATGTGGTAGTGTCTCAGAGTGATGTGGTGGTGTCACAGAGTGATGTGGTGGTGTCACAGAGTGATGTGGTGGTGTCACAGAGTGATGTGGTGGTGTCCTATAGTGATGTGGTGGTGTCCTAGAGTGATGTGGTGGTGTTGTGAGACGTGCAGGAGTGTGAGGCGTGCAGCAGTGTGAGGCATGCAGCAGTGTGAGGCGTGCAGCAGTGTGTGGCATGCAGCAGTGTGTGGCGTGCAGCAGTGTGAGGCGTGCAGCAGTGTGAGGCATGCAGCAGTGTGCAGCATGCAGCAGTGTGAGTAATGCAGCAGCGTGCAGCAGTGTGAGGCGTGCAGCAGTGTGAGGCGTGCAGCAGTGTGAGGCATGCAGCAGTGTGAGCCCTGCAGCAGAGTGTGGCGTGCAGAAGAGTGTGGCGTGCAGAAGAGTGTGGCGTGCAGAAGAGTGTGGCGTGCAGCAGAGTGTGGCATGCAGCAGTGTGTGGCGTGCAGCAGTATGTGGCATGCAGCAGTGTGTGGCATGCAGCAGTGTGTGGCATGCAGCAGTGTGAGGCATGCAGCAGTGTGAGGCATGCAGCAGTGTGAGGCATGCAGCAGTGTGAGGCGTGCATTGAGGAGACCGGCTCCCTTTAAACACGTCACTGAAGAGTTTGTGTGCAAAGGGATACTAGTTTGACTTCCTGGTTCAGCCCTTTGATGGGTGGGACTGCAGACTCCTGTGCAGGGTGAAGGGGGCTTGTTAGGTAAGGCCCACCCCCTTTTGTCTTTCATGATCACACCTTCAGTTTGGCTGGTGACCAGAAGTGCTGAATTCTCACACCTCGTCTGGCCTTTGTTGTGACTACCCTGATGTGAGGGACATCCTTACACAGCAGCTGTGTCTGGAGAGCAGCCTCACAATGACGTCTGACAGGAGAACATCCTAAAACAGTTTTAACAACATTTATCAAGGGAATGATGCAAATAAATTTATTTATTTTCAAGTTGCAAGAGGTCATGTCAACATGCGCTGTGAAAAAAGTTTCAATTGTTGCCTAAGTAATCCATCCATTCATTTCCCCAACAGTGCTTTGGTCTTGTTTTCACCTCTGAGGTGGATGTTTCTCTCTGATGTTTGTTGGCTGGAATGCATTTCAACCTCAAATGTCGAGACTTATCACCTTTTCAAAGGCATCCTTTAAATTAAAATCCCTCACCAAACACAATCATTTTTGCCGATAAGGTCACCCGCTGCCAGTAGCTACCATCAGGGAACCATGTTAGGCATTTTTTTATAAATAATCTAGGCTCAGAACAAATTACAATGACCCAGAAATTTTGATTTGAAAACATGACTAATTCGAGACACGACAAAGCACTCCGTTCCCCAATGTGCATTTCAACCATGACTTTAACGTTCACAAAACATCCTCATCGAAGACCACAGAAAGATCTTGTTTTTCATTCAGTATTTGTGAAAGTTAACTGACATAGAAAAAGTGAAAACTTCTTAAGATGTGCACAAGTACAAACAGCGTAAATAACTGGTGCATTTTACAGGCCGAAAGAATTTGTAAAGAGTTAGAATAATGTAAACTGCACTTACCAGAACATCTTGAGGAGTGCAGAACCGATGTCACTACCTCATATCCCCAGGTAGCAGACACTTACTCTGTGACTCACCCAAAAAAAACAGCTCGACCTAAAAAAGAGACGAGCCACAGGAAGCCAGGCGGGACTGCCCGGGACTGCCTGCTTGAGGCCAGGCCACCAGCACAGACAGGAAGCATACGGGAGCCTACCCCGCGCTCCTGTGACGAGGAGGGAGCCAGAATGTGACCCAGCGGGGCTCCCATGCTAAGGGAGAGCCCCGTGTGCTGCTGGGCCTGGACCACTGCCGCCAGGAGTATGGGGAGAGAAGCGGAGGGGGCTCGAGGCACATTGCCGGTGCCTGCCCCCGACGCCTACCAAGCCTTTGCAGCCGCCACCACCGCGGGACGAGAGGAGTCCGACAGACCCGGTGAGTGGGGTGGGGGGGCTGTGTGTGTGCCCATGAGCCCATGAGTGGGGTGGGGGGGTGTGCGTGCGTGTGTGTGTGTGCGCGCGTGTGTGTGTTATCCACTTCCTGGCAATGTGGTACAGGAGATGTGCACGGCGTGTGGGCGAATGTGCGCGCTCACATGGGGGAATAGCCTGAGCGTGCACATCCCCTGTCTCACATTCCCAGGAAGTGGATGACAAAAGATGCTTCGCTGGATGCAGTGCTTCGCACTGCTTACACCAGCTCGACCTAAAAAGGGGGACTCTTGAAGAACTGGAAAAAGAGTTCAAAGTGTTCAAATAGGGGTTCAGTTTAAAGCAGGGAGCTCTGCGATGCTTTTACTTACAAAGTACCTGGATTTCGTAGCAAAGCAAGCAAAATGTTGCAAACGAGCTGTATCGATGATTTTCCCTACGCTAGGCCAGCGATGCGTTGAATCCTTGCCGCAAGGGAGGATGATGCGCCCGTCTGCGGGTGCGTGCGGGACAAAGCGACAGACTTCTTCACGTTAGGCCAGCGATGCGTTGAATCCTTGCCGCAAGGGAGGATGATGCGCAGATCCTGTTGCTTGTGCGATCTTGTTGCGATGAAAGATAATGGCACCCTGCAAGGGAGCGACGATTAGGGTGTGATGTGAGGAAAATGGCGGACGCACGCGCCCGCTCTGCGATGTGGTGATGCAATGATCTCAATGCGATGATACGGGGTTAGCGAGCCTTCGAAAAGCCCGCATATGTGCGATGCGATGATCTCTGGGGTTAGCGAGCACTTTGTGGCCCACAAGCATGCGATGAGATGATCTTTGGTTTGCCAGCGCTCGGCGGCAGCAGTGCGATGATTTTTCTTACGCTCTTCAGCTGCGGCGGCTCGCAAATGGGCGTTAGTGACGATTTCAGCACTCTCTTCTCTGTAGTAGAACTAGAGGCCCTGGAACTCACAGGGGCCTCACCTGCAGATAGAAATCCTAGCTGGGAGGAATCAGGAGGCTGGTGGGGGAGTCAGATGTGCCTATGACTCCAGCAGGAGGCTAGCTCTCTTCTAGCCCTTGGGTGATTGCTTAGCAAAATAAAAATCACTCAAAAGTACTTTTCCCTCTTCTTCCAAGTCTAAGGGGAACTACTACAGGCCAATCCAAGAAATAGCGCACAAGCACAAGGACAGTCCTCCCCTGCAGATTCCTTCAGTGAAATGGACAGAGGCTCTTCTTGACATCCAGGAGCATTACAAAAATCAGGGGGTTGGGCACAGATATTTATTCCCCAAAAGTCTTTGTTCTCAAAAGTCTCTAGTCACTGAACCCAGCCAGAACCAGTTCTGCTCTGGCCTGGAGCACTTTGTTTACCAGGCTGCATCCTTCCTTTCAGAAAGAGGGGGCCTGCCATCAGAACCATAGTAGGGGGTGGAGCCAGCATTCACCTTGCCAGGCACAGCCCTATTCAGGTCAAGGAGCTCCCCCTCCCCAGTACTCAATGCAGATCTCTCTATTCAACCCAGGTCTGAGTCAGCCTGCCTTGCCCCTCTAAACCCAGACAGCCAATACACATAACAGCAGAGCATACTGAAAGGCTTAGGCAAGAAAATACCTACTTTCTAAAAGTGGTATTTTCAAACACAGAATATTAAAACCAACTTTGCTAAAAGATGTATTTTATTATTCTGAGCTCAGGCACACTAAACACGAATTTCTAACATGTTCCCTGGGGCAGTTAGGAATATACGATATAATAGCCAGACTGCCCATTCTAACCTATGGAGAACAGGTAGCCTTGCAGCAGTGAAAAACAAAATGGAGGGTAATTCACTACCAGGACATGATACACATATCAAGCCATGTCCTGCCTTACGCACACAATGCACCTATCATAGGGGTGACTGACATGATGCCAAGGGAAGGTTCAGAGGCTGGGAAGTGTGGGCACTTCACAGCCAAGATGGCAGTTCTGCACTGCACGCCGACACTGCAGGGGCAGGTCTGAGGTACACTTTACAAGCTGCTTCTGTGGGTGGCGCAAACCAGCACTGCAGGCCCACAAGCAGCATTTGGGCTACCAGCCTTGGGCACACACAGGCCGGACTACTAGGGACTAACAGGTAAACCAAATAAGCCAATCAGGGATATACCAATTCACAGTCATATTTACACAGGGAGCATTTGCGCTGTGGCACTGAATGGCATAGGCACAGCGCCTAGAACATCTAATACCAGCAAAAATAGAGGAGAAAACAGCGAAAAGTGGAAGGGAGACCCACGCCAATGGTGCCATGTCTAACAGAGATAAAATTTCAAACTGAGTTATTGCGTAACCATTTAGTCTAAACTGTGTTTGGATATTGCCTTAAGATGTCACCCCTTAAGTCGCACAAAAAGACAGTTGGATAAGTGTTATCGAGTAAGAAGGTCCAATCTTTATCAACAGCCCTCTGCTGCCCTACCGCCATGCTGTAGAAATGACACATACATACATATTTGTTTACCTTGATGATATGGTGGTAGTCAGCATTTTGAAATAAATATAAGTGTATGCCTATATTATTGGCCCTAATATACTGACAAACTACCCAGTGCCTCGATCCATGTTTGGCTCAGGTGCTCAACCTCATGATGCACTGTTTCCGGTTGCGTGCAAGCTGGTACAATTCATTGTTGCACTGCTTGCAAGATGTAAGCAATTTAAGCAATGTGTCCACTGCTCCAATAAACTCTCAATAAATTATGGATACAGAATATTTTTCCCTATTATCAAAGGAGGGGGGGTTCTTCAAGATGCTACTCAACTTTCCAAGTTGCAGTATCCCACTGATTCCACTGCACTGCCATAATTGACTACAGAATGACTCATTCCGAGGCCTTGGTTTACCATTCTTGATTGCACTTCACTGAGCTGCTGAAAATTATGCCAAGTGCTTCAGATATATATGTGTGCAGCATTACAAACTAAGCTCGCAGTTTGAAATGCTTTTATTAAGATTTTCATTATTTACAATTACAATTCAATAAAACACTTAGCATTAAGTGTTCAGTCCTACAATACAGGCCAAGCTACTCAACATATATGTGGCACAAACCCATCACGTAAGCAAATGAAAGATGTATGAAATGAAATGAAATGAAAGATGTATGAAAATGAATTATAAGGCACATGAGACCAGTAAGGATTCCTGGTGTGATATCCAATATGTTCGCTGTCACGAGGCTTCTCTTGTGACAGTCGTGACTGGTTCGGTAGGATCTTTCAGGTTCCTCTGCAGACCCTGATAGGCCTGGAGAATAAAGATGTTTTACTAACTACAAGTTTTTGGCTACTTCCATTCAACGTTGCCTGCTGGGGTCAGACTTGAAAGCAAAAGCAGCCCTGATAAATTTGTCAGACCAGCCCACACTGCATGTAGATAACAAGTGCAGCGAGCGACCCTGACCACTGCAACGGAGGTTTGGGGAGGTTTATTCCCCCTCTCAGAATCTTTAAAAAAAATGTCAATTGTGGTGCGTTTTGCAGCACATTTTTCATGAGTGAACTTTGTTGAATAATTGACTGGATCGATGGAGATTCTGGACACAGTTGAATGTCTCAATGTATGAATAGTTGGATGGTGAGGAGTGGGTATATGAAATAATTCAAGACTGGATGACAATTAATAAAGTATTTCAGCTATCAGGAGAAAATGGTTTTGATGCATTGGGCAAGGGTGGCTGCTCTAGTTTTCACTTTAGCTTCCACACTAAATCATTATTTTCCCCAAACACAACTTCCTCCAAGCCTTATAAAACATGCACAGCCCACTGGTATAATGAAACTTCAGGGGGCCTGCCTGTAAGGTAGGTGGAGGGGGCCCCTCCGGACTAAATCGTGAGCTCTCCGACCAGAGAACTGTGCTGAGGGGGCCCCCTGCAGCATGGGAGACCACTGCACAGCGGGGGCTGCTGGGTCCTGTGTTCCGCCACTGGCATAGCCTGAATGTGTTTAACATAGTGCGCTGATTTCGTGCCTTAAAGAATTAAACACAAAGCATTAAGCTTTGATCGAAAATGGGAGAGAAAATAATAATGTGCCCTCTATGCCACTGAATTAAAGAAAGCTAGGCTGATGAGGGGAGATACCCCAAAACCGGGCCCCAAATGCTTATTTTCTGTCCTGGTAGGAGCTGGCCTTTCAGTTCGGGCTGGACTGTTCCCATGAGGATCAGGGTCAAGACTGATTTGCATATGGCTGGGTCCAAACTGGGGGGGCATGGTGAGCAAAAAAAAGATGGATTTAACCCAGATCTGTGACCGGGGGTGAAAGTTTGACAATGTTCAGCATTCCAACCATCATGTTTTTGTGTTGCTATGAGAGAATGAGATGAACATGTAGTGGCTGAATTGTACAAAAACATTACAATATTCTCAGCGTTCACTTGACTACATTGTGTTAACCTAGACAATTATTTTTTAGGTCAAGCTAAACAATGCAGCTGTCTCTTCGAGATCTGCTGTAATCAGTGTGTGTGCATCAAGTACATCCCCTTTTTTACCATTGCTTTTAATTTGTCTATGTCAGTGTCCTTTAAAAATCCCTGCTTGCTAGTGGACAGTCAAGCCTCTTTGTCCCTCCTTTCTCTCTTCTGTTCCTCCCACAGAGCAGGGATTTAATGCTGTCTCATTCCGCTGTGTGTCTTTATATGTTCTTTGCAGGGACATCTTAAGGATTTTGGGGGCCCCTGTCCGCAACAGCTTTGAATTTATGATCCATTTTCAACTCTTTCATGCCCTCTTAGGCAAGGTCACTAACAGTGCACTGGTACACTGGTACAAATACTAAATGAAATCAAATCAAATAGCACTTGTAAAGCACACAGCTAACTCCAACGGAGGTGTCCCCGCACTGAGGCAAATCCTGCAGGTTAGGAGGAGGGAAAAAGGACTACAGACTAGGGACGGGCGAATAGCCAGGTCTTCAGAGCCTTCCGAAATGCTTGCTCAGTGTCTGCCTTACAAAGATTGTCAGGCATGGAATACCAAAAAGATACAGTTCTCACTGAGAAAGCTCTACCACCAATCCTGGTTTTAGAGAAACGGGGGTCCTGAGAAGTTGCTGAAGATTGAATCTCTTGCTTGGTGGTATTTCCGGAGTCTCTGTCTCAGGTATTCCGGGCCCCTTTCCCTGGATGCTCTATATGCAATGGTGAGTGCCTTGAACACTTTCCTCTTTTGGACAGGCAGCCAATGAAGGCTCTGAGTCTTTGAATCAGATAGGCAAGAAGAGCCAGGTACAAGCTATTAGCATAGTCCAACCTCGATGTAACCATGGCGTGGAATACAGTATTCCGACAATCCATTGGAGGAAAATGCAAAAATTTCCAGAAGGCTTTTAATTTCCAGAAACAAGCCGAAGAGACTTAGTAGATCTGGGCTTTACAAGAGAGGAGCGTATCCAATTTGAAACCGAGATTCCTAGCCGCATTGACTGGATTAGGTGGAGGGTTCAGCTCCGAAGGCCACCAGAGATTAGGAGACAGGGGAAAAGGTTGATTAAAAAAACAACACCTCAGTTTTATAGGTATTTAATTTGAGGCAGCAATCTGTCATCCAATTCGAGATATTGACCAGACAGTTCTTAAAATTGTCGAATGCTGCCTCTGACTGCTCTTTGGACTGCTGATTCAACGCCGGACACCTTCCACCACAGCGCAAATTGAAGGGGAAGGATTAATAAGCCACTTTCGGGGTTACAGTTCCACGAAGACATTGCCCTCCCGGCTGGTATGAGCTCAGATGGCCGAGTGAGGTTGCTGAGACTGGTTTGTCCTAATGCAGTGGCTTTAATATATATGACGCCCTGAAGAAATTACCAAAATTCCGATGGCAATGAAACATGTCGGCAAGTAAAGTGGTGTTGGTTGGATAGTTAGTAACCACATTCACTTTTTTTAGATTCCACACCCAACACAAGAGACAGAATAAAATTGCATATCTGTGTTGTCGTGTTGGTTTATATGTTGTTTTTTGACACTTTTTTGGTTTTCTTGTGGTCTTCTTTCACTGCATATCTTCACAAAATTCTTTTTGTGTTTTTGGACACATTTTCCTTTCATGAGCTTGATGGTACCAATGATGAGAACAGGGCAATCCTGGTGAGTACCTGCCAGGTTCCCGTTGGTGGTGCGCCCGTGAGGTGCCATCTCTCTCTCACACACTTTTTTCGTTGTTCTTGTGTTACTATCTGACACTAAGTGTGTGTATTTTCGTGGTTTCGCAACTGGATGTTTATTCTCAGGGAATGGGCGATTGTTAAAGGAGGCACATCATCAGGATATACTGGCTACCCTGATAACTAACGGATGGGGAGTAAGCTTTGTAATGATTATGCAACATATAGTATATCCTAAAATGAGATGAATGTATAAATGCCTACTAGGTCTAGGTCTTTTTTGTATTAGATGCTCTTTGGATGTAAACACCAGCTGAGTGTCAGCAGCATAGGACACACTCCCCATTGCTCGACGAGAGAAGCCAGCAGAGCCAGATAAACGTTGAACAGAGTGGGGCACAGGGCAGAGTCCTTGAGGACCCCACACACGAGATTTAGGTGCGGAAATATGTGGGCAAAAAAAACCACTTGCTGCGACTGGCCCTGCAAGAATGAGTGGAATCACACCACCACAGTACCCAACACCCCCAGGTGCTCAAGTCTCTCCAGTAAGATTTGGTGAGACACTGTATCAAATGCTGCATAAAGATCCAAGAGCACCAGCGTGGCTGAGCTACCCTGGTCTAGGGCTTCTCATACAGTTTCTGTCACTTCCAGGAGGGCAGTCTCTCTACTCTATCCTGATCTGAAACCTGATTTGGAGTCATGCAAACAGTTATTAGACTCAAGGAAGTTAGATAATTGCTTCTGCACTTCCTTCTCAAGGATTTTGGCTGGGACAGGCAGGAGGGAGATAGGCCTAAAGTTCTTTAGCTCCATAGGATCAGCATCTGCTTTTTTCAGGATGGGCAAGTCGTAGGCCACTTTCTAAATGGAAGTGTAGATGCCTGTCATCATGGAACCGTTCCAAATAGTGTTCAGTTGCCAATTGAACCCATCAGCCAGCAATTTAAAGAACTTGGCTGGGCAAGGATCGCCGGGTGAACCTGATCTGCACTTGTTCAATTCTGCCTGGGATGCAGCAGGGCTAAATGGGCTGAACTCGGATCACAACCGAGGTAGGTCAAGAGTGGGTTTTGGAATGATTTGAGACCCACTTAAGGATAAAGCGGAGAAGATGGATTGCACTTTCTCCTGAAAAAAAAGAGATAGGTACTCACAAAGGGGAACTGAGGGAACGATAGTGCTGTCCAAAGCCATTGGTGTGATAAAGCCTTGGACTATCTTAAAAACATCTTTAAGTGAGTTGTTGGAGGACTTCATTTGGCTGGCCATGAAGTCTCTGATGGCGAGAATGTTTTAGCTTGTGAATTTTGTTTTGCAACTGTTCTGTAGGCAGACTTTGCCTCAGGGTCGTAGGCTTTACGTCATGCACCCTCCAGCTTTTTACATGAGCTTTTCTCTACCCGAAGATCATAAGTAAACTAGGGGGCAGACGGTTTCCTCCTGGCCACTTTAAAAGTCTTAATTGGTGCTACTCTGTCCAAGGCAGATGTGATCCAGGAGTTGAAGGAACATGCATCTCTGCAGGGGTCACCTGACGCTCAAGAGGGTCTAACTGTTAAACAGGAACCATAGTCCCAGCGGAGATCTTTCTCCAATCTCTCTTTTCTTCATACAAGGATCTAGCTTTATTTTACCATGTAGTGCTGGTCCAGCTAAAAGGAACTAACCAATGGTCAGACCAAGTAAGAGGAAGCGGAGCCTCCACTTTCAAAGTGGGATCATTCGTAAAAATAAGATCCAACATGTGTCCGGTTTTATGGGTGTGGCACACACCTTCTGAGCAAAATTCATGCCCTTAAGAGTGACTGCCAACTGAGAGGCCAAAGGACAGTTGCTATTGTCCATATGGACATTGAAGTCTCTGAGGACAATAAAATTGGGACGCCTCGGAGCCAGGTCAGGAATAGTGCCACACAGCTCAAGCAAGTGGCTGGTGGGAGAATCCGGGGGTCTATAGAGCAGCAAACCTGCTATATATAATGCGTGGAAGTTTTAATGCAGGAAGACAGGGACTCAATCATCCCAAAGCCATCTATTCTCTTGCTCAATATTTCCCAGTCGTCTCTCAAAATTACAGCATGCCCACCCCCCACTTTGTTGCCCACTCGATTAGAAGTGACAACCCGTAAACCTCCTGGTATCGCCAGGAAAATATCAGGATTGGCACTATCTTTTAACCACGTTTTAGTTAAAAACATAAGCTTCCAAGTGTTGGACTTCAATGCAAGCCAGACTTCATCAGCATGTTTACATAGAGATCTACAATTTATCAGGCAGGCCTTAAGTCCAATGCTTGTGGCCACTTGATAGACTGTGGGTAACTTTGGGAGGGGGGGTGGGGGGGGTACAACTGTTTTTCAACCCCTTTTTGTAGCTCAAAGAAAAGGTACAGCTATTACAGCAAAGCTTTTGACCTGACTTACCCTGGCAGTCCACGTTGGCATCTAGGTCAATGCAAAGAGACCAAAGACACCTTATTTTATTCATACTTAAAAGCTGCTCCCTGGACCAGGCTAATCTGGCTGCTGGGACGAAAGGTGCAGCATGGTTGATGCTGGCCGCAGTCTGGGCACGGACAGGCGTAGATGGGCTTGCCTTAGGCGCGCCATCGGCGCGCCGGTGGCATGCCCGCTGCACGCACCTGCCAAACGGGAACCATTAAATAGACGATCTAGAGGTCGAGCGGAAACAACTAGACCGCCTACCTAAGATGACGCCTGCAAATTTCCAGCCCAGGGAACTAAAACATGGCTGCAACACAATGCGAGAACAGCAAATTTACCAGCGAACGGGGAGCAGGGGCAGAACAAAATTCACTGGCCAGCGATGCCAAGGTAAGTGGCGAGAAGCAAAGTATAGCTTCAGCACCCTGCAACACGTAAAAAGGTGCACTACCGACTAAGTAGAAAGGGTCAAACAGCAGAGCCAAACAGCAGCAAGGTGAAAGTGAATAAAAACAGTAACAACCGCAGATTCAAAATTTAAAAGCTATTGCTCCCTGCAACACGCAGTAGACCAATGATAAGGAATTTAAAACGATAAAACATTAAAAACATTAAAGTGACTAAATGCTAATAGACAGTAGTGGATAGAGCAGAGGTAGTAGACAAGCGCCATCTACAGAAATGTCTTTACTTCTAATATTTAGTGATACAGTTTTCAATATTGTAACACAGCAGCCCATTAATATTACTGCAAAGTATATTTGGGACAACTTCTCATTTCCCATATTCCGAGCCCTGTTATGATAAAATGAAACTTTTTTTATGGATGTTGCATTAAACATAAACACAATATTTCTCTGTAAAATGTGTATAATAGATGTTAACCCTTAACCCACATTAAAATGAAAGAAAATGGTATTTAAAACAGTCTGTTTAAGAATTATTCAAGGTCAGCAGGGCAACACTTTGCAGAACAGAGCTGGCTCTAACTGTGGGCCCCCTTAAAGGCTGGGGCCCTGGGCCAAATCCCACTTTGCCCTTGCCTTAAAACGTCTCTGGTTCTTTGGGGGGGACTATTTTTTTTCTTGGTCACCTGCTCAGTTACTGGTTGTCTGTATTCAGATTGTGTCACCGTAGCTCCTACATTTAACTATTGCATTTCTTCTTCCCACCGTCTCTTAACAACACAGTTTGTGTTAGTTCTGTCTCTGCCTTGCCTCCCGCTTCATTGGTTGGGTTTTTAAACTTTTTTTTGCTCATTTCTTTGTTGATCGGGGAACACTAGCAGATGGGCTTTTTTGGGGTAGAATGTTTGGGCTTCCTTTTGGGGAGCTTGGCCTTGTGTGTCGCTTGTTTCTACTGTTGCTTCTGTCTGACACCGATTACACATGACCTGCAGTGACCATTACAAGGATTATATAACCCCCAATTGAAAAAAAAACATGTTCTTGCTATCTCCTTGTGTTTTTCTATTTTACTGCTCCATTGCTCCCATCTGGGCTGGTACAGATACGATAATAATCCGCAGGAGAGAATATCTTGTTACATGCCCTCGGATGACAACAAGAACAAAAATCAATTGTAGGTCTTTGTGTCTGGGTCTGAAAAGCAGAGATCCGGCACAGCAAACACCACCCATCACCACAGGCAAAGTGCGAGATGGAAGAGTACAGCACGGACATGGCAATCCACACTGCCAGCGGCCGGCCGCCCTGGAATATTTACAAGCACAACAAGACACCCCTCGCAGTCCCACCTGTAAAATTGCAAAGGGCCCTAGGCCCGCATGTTGTATGAGCAGCAAATGAGGTAGACACGGACACCAGATAGGGGTAGCGGGAATGGCCACGAGCACGTGCGCCCGGCCACATTTATTGGCCTCGTCACCTGACCCAGTGACGTAGGTGATGGGTGTGTGTTCGATGTGCAATACACTGCAGAACACTAGAATGTGTCTATGCTCCGACACTACATCCCTCCCATTTTTTAATCGCAAAAACCCACATACAGAAATCAACCTGTGGGGAAAACAAAATGTATCAGGATGCAGTGAAGTGTTCAACTTCCGCTGAGTCCTTCTATCCGCCGCTGCTTGGAATCACAGATGATGTTCAATCTGCTGCGGGGAACATCAGTTCACAGTGGCACCGGTTTGGGGTGCTCGATGGAACCAGTCTATTGAGGACTCTGCGACAAAATTGTCCTCACAGTCCTTCTTGTGCTAACTTCCATGGCGACGGGTGCAGTTAGAGTTCTTGTCGTTCGCCGGGGAATGATGCACGATTTCCGGTCTCGGCCTTGGCTTCACTTGTAGTCTGTGTCCTACTTGGCAAAAGGCAGATCTGTTGCAAGGCATCCCTCTCACCAGGATGACCCCTCTCGTCGGTGTTCCCCTGCCACGGGATATCCTTGAGGTCCTCTTTCTTGGATTTGCGCTGGGCTGGATGTGCCACATCAGGTTACTCCTACGCCGCCGTCAGTGGGGGTATGGAGGAGACGATGTGCCTCACCTCAGATTCCGCAGCCTCGTCCCGAAGGTAGCTGTTGGTTTCTGTCTTTGCTTGCGATGTCTTCGCCCTCCCCTGACCTTTCGGATGGGCGTTGGAGGACCATCTCTCGTCGCGGGGACTGGCGTCCCAGAGGCCTCTGCCCCTGAGTCACCACGGCTGGCATTTGTCCAGTGTCCGTGTGACCCCAGAGGTGGATGTCACAAACGGTCTCGCTTGCTCCTCTCCGCAGATCCTGGGTGTGCGGAAACATCGTCGATCAGCTGGTCTTCTTTGCCACTGGTGTTCTTCGGGCCTCGTGTTCCTCGCACCGTTGTCCTGGCACTTGTCGCCTTCCTTCTCTTCGGGAGTGTGAGTGGTCTTCCTGCACTCCTCCCACTTTCCTTAGTTGGTTCACTGTGGGGACGTTGCTTCGCACTGACTTCTCCTTCCACTCTTAACTGTGGCAACAGGCCACACGGATATACTTCCTTCCCCTCTGGCGGTGGCAGGCGTGCCACTCGGATCTCTCCTTTTCTTCCTTCCTTTTCACGGTGGCAGACGTGCCACTCAGATCTCTCCTTTTCTTCCTTCCTTTTCACAGTGGCAGACGTGCCACTCAGATCTCTCCTTTTCTTCCTCCCTTTTCACAGTGGCAGACGTGCCACTCAGATCTCTTCTTTTCTTCCTTCTGCTTCGTGACATCACTTGGACCAATCTTGTGTCTTCTCTCCTGACCTGGCTCCTCCATGCAGGGCGCGCACTCTGCATGTGTACCCCTGGTCTTATCCCCGTCGGGGACACTTTCTCCTTCTTCCTCAGCAGCCAGAGTTGGTGTCGCGAACCTTCTTTTCTTGATTCTGGTTGGTGACGTTCGGGGGTCCACGTCCGTAGACCTTTTCATGGTTGAACGTCCTGGACCGTTTGGCGGTCCACTTCTGCCGATGTCTGGCAGGTTGCCTTCGGTCGTCCTGTCGGACTTTGCGCTTCAACAATCTTTTTGGGGACCCGTCGTGGGTCAGCACTTGATGGGCGATCATTCTGCGGATCGGCTCCTGGGAGGCGCCACGTCGTGTGGTCGTCCGCGATAATTGTTCTGCACGATGGCGCTGCCTGCGCTCTTCTTTCTCCTTGCGGTGGCTGTGCGTCGCCACGTGGCGCGTTGTCTGCGCACTTACTGTTCAGGGCTCTTGGACGCCTGTTGCGTGTCGTTGGGTACTTGCTGCTTTGGCTGACGTCAGGTACTTGCTGCTTTGGACCGTTGGCGGGAGTGGTTGATACTGCGGTGAACACCTGTGGCCACAAGGCGTCGCTGCTCTCTCCGTTGTCTGATCTCGGCAGTCTTTTCCCTGGACGTTCTTCCAGTGCTTGGCAGTCGTTTCCTCCAGACGTTCTGTCAGTGCTTGGATGCTTAGTGAGGCGTTCGTGCCTCTTCCCACGTCGCGCTGGAAGTGGCATCTGCCGAATCCTTGCTGGTGTGTGTGGGTGTCTTCTGCGCTGTTGCGCACTTACTTGCTGCGTGAGATTATATGCTTTCGTTGGGGAGGGGGCGCTACTCAATCCGTTGCCCCTTGCTACTGTTGACCCATCGTGGGTTTGTGCAATGCTTGTTTTCTTTTCTTGAACGGCAGGTGCGCTTTTCCTCTCCGGCCAATAAATGGCGGTAGACTCCGATTTGGCAGCAGCCTGCCTTGTGGCTCTTGTCTTCCCTGTGTTGTGGGCTCTACTGTCTGTCCCTCACCGGCTGCACGCAGGGGGGCTGGAGCTGCTGCTGCTGCTGGTAGCTGGCCCCAGGGACTGGACGCCACCTCTTTGCTGGTAAGTCTTTTCCCTGAATGTATTCCTCTTTTGAGGCAGAAAGGCACAGGCTCCAGTTCGAGTTTATTGTCCTTGTTTCTTGTTCCTGGGAGGCAGGATGGCCTTTCCGTGTGGGTGAGCACTTTTACTTTACTGTGCACATGGGGGCAAATGCTCTGTTCTTGCATTTATTGTTTCTTGTTCCTGGGAGGCAGGATGGCCTTTCCGTGTGGGTGAGCACTTTTACTGTACTGTGCACATGGGGGCAAATGCTCTGTTCTTGCATTTATTGTCTCTGCGGGAGGGGCACATTTCCTCGGCGGCGCTGGCCGCACGCGGGCGCTTCCTTCTTCTCCCCCCTCCCTGCCCTCGGCAGTCCTCGCGGGGGGGGGGGGTGTTGATGCTACCCTCCGGCGGGGGAGCGCGTCGCTCCCGTCACTCCTCCCTGGGCGGGGGCGCTCGAGGCAGGCCGCAGGTGGGCTCCGCCGGCTCTGCTTATTGAAACGCTGGTGATTATCCGGCCCGGCAGGCCCCGCTCTCCGGTCTCCCGCCGCAGCAGCTTCTCCTTGCACAGGCTGCGCGGCGGAGACCTGCCATGAACGTCGCAGGCCGCGGGTGGGCTCCGCTGGCTCTGCAGTCTTTGCTGGGGGCTACCGGCGGGCCGCGGGTGGGCTCCGCTGGCCCGCTAACTGTCCGGACCACGTTGCGAGGGGGGTCGGGAGGCGGGTAGCTACTCCGCTCCCTCCCCCTCGTTGTTCTTCTTGATTGCGGGTCCGGTCGCCCCTTCCCACGCCGTCTCTAGTCTCTGTGCCCCGCCGCTTCCACTCACACACGCGGCGGTGGCAGGGGACGACTCGGGCAGGCCGCGGGTGGGCTCCGCTGGTCCTGCTTATAATTGGGCATTGTTCATGGGCGGGCACTTCTCGCCCTGGCTCACCTTCGGCCGGCGGGCCTGATGCTCTGTCGCGGTCGTGGCGGGTGGCCTCCGCCGGGCCGGTACACCTCTCCGTGGGGTCACTGCTTCGCGGCCGTCTCAGGTGGGCACTGGGCGGTCCGCTCTTTCCTGGTGGCACTTGTTGGTGGCGGCCGACGCGGGTGGGCTCCGGTCGGCTTGCTGTGAGCCTCTTGTTGGCTGCGGGGCTCCGACGTGCCCACCGGCTTCTCGGCGCTCTGCGCCTTGCTGCAGGGGATGCCCTCTGGGTGGGCAGCTCTCTCCCCCTTTCCATCGAATTTTGGGCAGTGGCACGCATGGGCTTCACTACCAACCTCGTCGCCAGTGTAAAATTGCAAAGGGCCCTAGGCCCGCATGTTGTACGAGCAGCAAATGAGGTAGACACGGACACCAGATAGGGGTAGCGGGAATGGCCACGAGTACGTGCGCCCGGCCACATTTATTGGCCTCGTCACCTGACCCAGTGACGTAGGTGATGGGTGTGTGTTCGATGTGCAATACACTGCAGAACACTAGAACGTGTCTATGCTCCGACACTACACCACCGCAACCCCTCAGAGAGATACCCACGTTATTGATGGCTTCAGGTAAGTTTGCTTCCTGCTTCTTCCCAGGCAGCCTGCCTACACAGTGTTTTGCATCAGCTGGCCCCCACGGAAGAAGGTAACCCGAGATCTGCTTAAAATGAAGGCGGGAAATATGTTGGCTTGTAGGCACAGAATTCCTGCTGCTGATGAAAAGGCACCTGCGATGAACTGCAGAGTAAACAAACCCTTGCAGGGCTATCTCGCATGCTTAAAAACTGCCAGAAGGATGCATTTTTAATCTACGTTTATTTATTTTTTATTTTTGCAATGTTATACAGTGAGGACATGGCCCAAAGGTATCAAAGAGCCTTACAACAGGAGATGACAGGACTGGTTTATTTCAAGAGCAGGGAACATATACTTTTGTAGCAAAATACTTAAGAGACTTTTTGTAAAACAGCAGTTCATGATGAGTGTGCTGTTGTAAGACACTTTACGTTTTTCACAACCCGTTAGGTATCCATGGCACTAAATGTTTTTCTCTTCCCCAAGAAGTCCCTGTTAAGGGCTTGTGTGTGTTTATCTAGCTTGTACACAGCTGGAATACATCTTCAAAGGCGCAGAGCAGACACTGGGTTAATAAAATGGCACTACCTAACATTTGACTAGATCATTTCACACAACATGATGTAACATGACTTTTTGTGTTTAAAAGACTGTATTGAGCTCATTATATACTGCAAACCTACAACACAATATGATCAGAAAGATAATCAAAAGTACATATGCAGTTTGAAGCACTATTGAGAAAGCCATAAACGTTTTTATATTTTAGGCGGGAGGGGAAGAAAGAGAAGAAGGAGGGGAGGTGGGGAGGGAGGATAACAAGAGATTGCCTCTAGGTTGACCTTATAGTATAAACATTATATCAATATACATCATAAAAGTACACTAGCATATAAACATGTCATAAAAGTACTCTAGCATATAGTAATATGACTTTTGACTTCCAAGATATAACAAGAAGTGGTATCGCTCAATCTTTGACCCCTAGTGTCCATTTTTTATAACTACTTGTTGTAAATAGTTTTCAGGTAAGGCATTATGTTCTTCTTTCATAGCTTTTTAGCATGTAAATAATAGTTTTCAGGTAAAGAATCATGGGGAACATGGCGGCCGGAAGCTAACGGTCGCGACAAAGCTCCTTCGGGTGTGTATCCAGGCTCTCCCCGGGAGGCTCCCTTGATGTATTTCTAACAGATTATCCCACTCTGCACCTCTATCTCATTTCTACCTTGATTTCTCTTTATGAATTTTTCATGAGGATCAGAGGTTTTCTGTTTTCCGCTTGAGCGTGGAGCAGCTTGGCGAATGGTCTTCGATATTCGAAGTGGATTGACGGTGCCGGCGCTCCTGCAGTGGGAGGGCGCTGCCTGTGAGTGGAGATGCTATGGCATTCCTTGCCTTCAGGCCCGCGTCGTTGGGGGAAGAGTGAGCAGTTGCGATTACTTGTGCTTGAGGACAGGCGATCGGCGAGGGGAGAGAGCGGCAGGACGCCCATGTAAGGTAGGGCAACCTACTCTTGGCGATACTGTTATTCTTGAGACTGTCTCTGTGCCTCGAGACTACAGTAAGAGTTGTATTTATTGCTTTGGAGACCCTTCAACCTTTGTTGCTCATTGTGGCATTCTTTATCGGCAGGGGAACCAACCAGAAACTGGTACAGTGCAAGAAGGGTTCTTGTACTGTATGGAGAGTAGCGCTGCCTATCCCCAGCGAACCGATATTCCATTGCCCAATGCGTGTAGGTATACCCTGCGCACTAGGGCTAGTCAGCCTGTATTAAGTTCAGTTACCCTAGTACCAACTCGGGTCCCCCCTCCCATTGCTGAACTCAGAGTATCTGCCAGGGAGGGCAAAAAGGAAAATTAGTCCACCACGGCAGTAGGTGGGAGAGGGAAAGGCAGGGGGAAGAAAGCCCCTTCTTCTAAAGTGAAAATCACACCTTCCTTAAAAACATTTCATAAGGTTTTGTCCACTCCTACTCCTACAAACCAGAGCTTTAATAAAGGAAGCTCTTCGGCGATTAATAGCCCACATCTTGCTATTACATCAAACTTCTCCCCGTCTAAGTCTCCTGACCAGCAAGCTCTACTTTTGAAAAATGCAGTCCCTTGTACAATCTTATCCCGTAAGCAGGCCTGAGGGAGTGGAGGTGGAAGCAACTGAAGTATCAGGAGCGTATATATCAGCTATATCCTTCTGTTGAAACCTCCAAAAGATTTTCGGTACTGGAGGCTCAAGAGGATCAACCGGGCTCCCCCCTCCACCCGAACGTGTAATTTCAAAGCCCCCAGTAGCTGCTGCAGGGTCTGAGACCCGGTCATTAGCAGATAAACTACTGGCTCTTAAGGACGATATATGGAAAAGATTTATAGTTTTCTGAGACCAATCAAACAGCAATTCAAGCAGCATGCGAGGCACTAGGCCATAAGCTAGAAGAAGTATCATTGAGACCAGACGTATTAGAATCGGAAATCCCTAAAATTAAGGAGGCACTCCATTCCTCCACAATGGAAATGGCTAAATTAGTCAACCAAACTAGGGAATTAAAAGACGACGTGGAGCACCTGGAGAATAATTCAAGAAAAAATAATCTAAGACTCATAAATGTGCCCGAAGATCTGGAAGGAGCAGATGTTAAAGGATTTGTGATTTCCCTGTTAAAGGATACAGTCCTGAAGGACTTACTGGAGCTAGATCTTGCTCACGATATTCAACGAGTCCATCGTGATCCGTTTAAAAGAAATCCTGCTAAACAGAAGCCAAGGAAAATCTTAGTTAACTTCCTCACGTATACTAAAAAAGAAATGATTTTATCCTTGGCCCTGAAAGAAGGTTTGATAAAAACAAAATCTTTCTTCAACCCCTCTTCATTTTCCATGAGGTCAGTTGTCTCCCATAATAAAGCTACAAAACAGTGGGAGCTGGGTAAAAGAATGGAGATTTTAAACACACTAGGGGCTAAGGCTCAATTAAGGTTCCCAGCATATTTGCGTATTATGTGGAATAACCACATGCACATGTTGCGTTCAGTAGAGTAAGTAGATGTCCTCATTGATAAAATAAGGAATGAAAGTGGGGTGTAGGGGGGTCAAATATGTGTGAGGCTCCTCGTGTGGGACTTGGTAATGAATCATAAAGTTTCCCTTTTTTGCGTCATGCCCGGGGGACAGAGGCCATATGGGCTTAATGCCTAGAGTAGGGGGGGTTCCCCAAGGGAGTAAGGGGGGTCACGAGGGCATGGAGGGGAAGGACTGGGGGCGGGGTACACAGGGGGGTCGCAGTGGGAAAAAATCAAAAAATATCCTCAATCTTAACCTCAATCTCTAATCTTCATCGACCATTAAACCATCTGTGTAGAGTTGTTGTACTGGGTGGAGAGAGTCGCCTTAATGTGTAATGATATCAAATTTATCTCGTGGAATGTTAATGGGTCGAGATGTCCACGTAGACAAAGACTGGTTATGAAATATTTAGAAAATTCACCCGCCCAAGTCTGTCTTCCCCAGGAAACACATTTCAGTCTTTTTAAATGTCGGGCCATCTTAGCTAAATATCACTGGGTAAAATATTTTTGCTCTTCTGAGCAGGCAGTGCATAATAAAGAGGTGGCTATTTTGATTAAGTATGGGTGGATTTTGCGAATCTGGCGTACGCGAACTTGCGTATTTACGGATTCGCAATCCGCAAAATCCGCGAACTCTCGCGAATTTGCGGATTTTTGTGTTTTTTGTGTTCGCAAGGGTTTCTGCCAGTTCGCGAGGTTTGTGTACCAGTTCGCAATTGCGAACTTACTTGTCGGCTCGCAACGGCCGCGACTATGTTGTTTCTACGTCTGGTTCATCATCACAGGTTCACAGCACCCTCTGTTTCACCACTGCCACCCTCTGGTACACCCATGCCTCCCTCTGGTACATCACTGCCACCCTCTAGTTGGTTTATCACTGTAGATTATGGGGGTGAAAAAAAGCAAGCACACCTGCCCTGCTTCAACTGCCATGAATTAATTTGGGGTTGATTAATGTGTCACTGATTTTTAAACTTCCAGTCTGGCTGGCACCTGCTTCTTTCCTTATCTGTAATTTTCTTTCTGTTGCAGTGCAATTTTTTTTCACATGACCTTTATGGCCTACTTGTAGCTATTCTATGAGCCTGCTGTGAGGGTCAGAGCAGGGTCATAGAATAGTTGCAAATAGGCAACTGAACTCTGGAGGGACCCCTCAGGAAGCACTAGAGTGAATGGTTACTAATGTTAAGATTGAACTTTTGTACCTGTTGAGTGCTTTCAGTTTTGCAAAAATCATTTTTCTGCAATTTCGCATGATTTGCGGGGCGCGAATCCATGCGAGATCGTTTTCGGAAGCCGCGAATTTGTGCAAATACACAATTTGGTTTTTTTTGTGGCGTGTTTGTTCGCGTGATTTTTTGCATGTTCTCAAGCCGCTTGTAGCGCAACGTTTGCGAAGTTACCCTAGCGGTCGTACATGGGCGCGGCCATCTTGTTTACGTGACGTAATTCCGTTTCCGGGCGCTATGTGTAATCCCGCAAAGTGTGCGGCTCGCTAGTACAATTTCGCGTGTGATCGCGAGGAAAATCTTGCGCGAACTTACCCACACGGTCGTGAACGGGTGCGGCCATCTTGTTTCTCATTCATTGCTATGGTTCTGGGCATGCTCTCTGTATCCTCTCTGAATCTCTGCCATCCTTTGCTTGTTTGAAGTTTTTTTTAATCTATTTTACTTATTATCTATCCCTCTATTTTTCTAGCTCTATATTTTTGTATTTTCTGCTACTTTTTGTTAATTTTAAACTACTTTTTTAAACGCTTTTCTTTTCTTCTTCCCTGTTCTATTTCTTCTTTATTATTTTGCTTCCTTTCTGCCCAGACCATGGCAAAGGGAGCCGGGAAGAAGCCCGCGAAGGGGAAGGGTCCCGCACCCCGTGCCCGGCTCCCGTGTGGGCGTTTGAGGGGGGAGACAGTTATAGCTCGGGAGATTTTTAGTGCGGAGGAGGTGGCCGCACTAGTCTTTCACGTCCAGCGCCGCCTCCCCAAGACCATCATGGGAGGCGGCAAGATCGCTACCGGCTACGGGATCCGGGAGCGCCGGAAGCGGTGGGAGAAGGTGTGTCGGGCCATGTTTGAAAACTCTGGGGTCCGGCGCACCTATAACCAGGCCACCCACCGCTGGACGGATCTCATGGACCGGGAACGCGACTTGCTGGACGTGCTCGGCGTAGAGATCCCCGGGCTTGGTGAGTAGTAGTAGCTATTTCTAGCTATTTCATCACTACTCTGTTTTCTCCCGCTCTGTGTGTTATTATATTGCAAATTTTTGTTTTTTACCAAGAGCAATAATGCTGCAAATTACATTGTAGGTAAATTATATTTCAAAATCTTCTGTGCATTTCAGGTGCACTGCTCTCCTTCTCAGTAGCCTTGCTACTATGCTTATTTGTTTTCTATTTTGTGTTTATTTCATTGGCCTGAGAAATTATGTATGAGTGTAGTGTAAAGAACTGCGAAATGCTAGACACTAAGGGTCAGATTTTCAATTACCGGCGCATCCCTGCAAAGTAGCAGGGATGCGCCAGTAATTGTGCGCCATGCCACCACCACCCATGGTGCGCCGTATTTACAATGTGGCGCACCATGGGCCCAAAACGTCACAGAAGCCTTACGCATCTGTGCCGTAAAGATGGCGCATTGCTGGAGTTGCGTGACAACTATGGCGCAGCTCCAGCAATGCTCTGGGGTGCCCTATCTCCCCAATGCTGCATCAAGCCGTACGTCTGCTTCAAGCAGGCGCAGGGTTTGAGTCACGCATCATTGTCCTAAAAGTGACTGATTGACATCTTGTATATTTCCCTCAGCCACTTTTAGGATGCGTTCCTACGCAGGAACGCCCTCCCTTGCGCCGAAACGCCCCCTGATGGCGCAGGGCTTTACAACGTGATGCATCTCCCATATGCGTCACGTTGTTAATATACGCCGCACCATGGCGCCTCTTTTGTTCTGCCGCTGCGTCACAAAAGTCACGTAACAATGGAGCAAAAGAGCCGCAAGGGGCTTCTAAATCAGCCCCTACAGACTCAAGTCCAGTCCTTCCTTTGTACACATGGCGATAAGAAGAAATAGTGGTGGTGGATTGATAGTTTGAGTATTCACTGATCTGCAATCACGATGGACTTTGTCTGTCACTTCGCGTGCTGCGGACTGCTGCCTGCCAGGCCTAGGCGAACCTTTTTAGTAGTTTGTTTAGTGAGTTACATAAGAACTTTCCAAGTCGACGGTCCGCAAATCAAGCAATACTAATAACGTAGTAGACCACCTGAGATCGGTCAATATATCCCGTGGAATAGTTGTCTATTTGTTATTTCGCCAAAATATTTTGTTATTGTTCTTTTGAAATGTTTGATTTGGTTGACAAATATTATCCATGTTTTCTGGTCTTTCTTTCTTTCATGTTGTACATCAGCTCCCCCCAGGGGCAAGAGGGCATTGGAGGAGGCTGCTGCTGCTGCTGCTGTAGAAGGCCAGGATCGGCCAGGCGAGGGCAGTGGCCCCAGTAAGTTTTCATTTTAATATAGAGTACCTATTTTCTCCTAGCATTCCTCATTCGATTTTTTATAAATCGTCTTTGATCTTCTTCTAGACTGTATCTAAATTCTTATCCTGCCTCGACTATGACTCCCTGTGGTATTACTAGATTATTCTCATTAGTCTGTCTGTGTAGCTAACTAAGATTGCACATTTGGCAATTCCATTGGACTCCCATTCTAGTCAGCAATAACTCTATGCACTGAGCCTTCCCTGGAAAAAGGAATATGTTTACTTTAGATTAGACAGTCACAAATTATTACATTGTTTTCTGTTTTTTTTTCACATTTCTTTATTCCTAGACCAAATATTATATAGTAGTGAGTGGTGTATTCTAACATTCTTAAATGTACTTTGTAGGTGGAACATCTGGTGGCGGGGCCAGCGCGGAGGTGGTGGTGGTGGATGAGGATTCGGAGGACATTTCTGGGGAGGAGGCGGTGCAAGTGCCAGACGACACCAATGTGCCTGTGAGGGTTCACACGGTGGTGGCGGGCAGAGGTAAGCTATATATTACTTACTTATTGAGATTGAAGACTGCAGAGTGTGCTTTCTGCACGGGTGTATCAACCAGGTAGTAACCTCCTCTAAATGTACTTCGACTTAGCTGTGAAGTTTTTGGCGAGAAGAATCCCAATCAGATCTGAGATGAACTTGATGGATGGGATGAACGAAAAGCCGTATTTTATGTGCATATGTCTGTGGTTACTGCTTTTGTCACAGAGATTCTTTTGTTAGTGTGCACATAAAAAAACGAAAAGTGAAAGAAGGGTGTAAGTAAGTGTGGAAGGACGAGAAATGTAATGATGACTGGCAAAGAAGAATGATATGTGTTTGCTTGGTCCCCAAGGTGGCTGAGAAGAATATGGTATGGTGCATGGCTGGGTGAATGATGAAGCAAGAATGGCTGGAAGGAGAACAGCCTTGGTGGGTGAAACAGAAACTGTATGTGTGCATATACTTTGAATGGATGGATGCCTGGATCATGGTACTATCTGACTCTTAGATAGCATATGTGTATCTAGAGAGAGTAGACGGTCACTGGATGAACTAAGTCAGGGTTCTCCAAACCGGTCCTGGAGGGCCGGATACATGCCAGATTTTTAAAATAACTACATGTATCTCAATGGGGATATCCAAAAAATCTGGCATGGATCCGGCCCTCCAGGACCGGTTTGGAGACCCCTGAACTAAGTGTTACTTTGAAGAGCATGTAACACCGCACCCGCACGTCCGTTCCAGTGTAGGAAAGGCAAGGAAAAGAAGTTGTAATTTTGTCCAAATACTACCATGAATAGTAGCAGTAGTTTGTATGCAACTGCAAGCACAGCATATATCCGGTTATTACGGTGGACCCTCCCTACCTCTCTTAATAATTTTAGTTTAGTAGTAGTACGTCATTCATGTGTGGGTGTATCACTGTTCACTCAAAAAAGCAAAGCACCTAAAGTCATCCCATATGTAATCAAATACATCCCCTGTGAAGTGATAGATAATCAGATTATTTAGTTTCTTCTTTTTCCTTCTCTAGTACTCATTTGCACTGTAGGGTGAAAGTTAAATTAATTAAGCAGTAGCCCTTTTAACAGAGTATTCTCAGTGCCACCTGTAATAGAAAAATATGAGCTTCACCACCTGCATGTACTGTACCAGTACAGTAACGCAAGTCTGTCTCACTCATCATGGTGTGCGTCTGTTTTTCTCGGGTGCAAGTTCACTGTGCTGGCATTATGCCGGCGTGCAGAAGATAACGTACCAATTTTCATAAACAAGAGAGAAGAAGAAGAATAAGACTGGTGTACTACTGTCATAGTCGACTGTAATGGAAGTCCATAGTGCTCGTAGAATTTGTTCCTTAAACTCACACTAATGTTAGAGCAAGCCAAGGATGAAGAAGTGGGAGGTTAGATAGATACTGGCCACAATAGTTATGTACTGTGCTTTCAAGTTGCTACTTGTACTGTGACACAACTTTCTGCTCAATCATTTTGTGTTAATCTTAAGAGCATTGGTTACAGACTATGTCTTTCTTTCTTTATATAGTTGCTCCTTCCAAATCCAACAAACCATCAAGGAAGGAGCAGGCTCGAATGGCCCGGCAACGGAGGCTGGATGCCACTGTTGCAGAATATCGGCGGCTGCTGGCCCTGGAGGAGGAGGACACGCAGTCTACTAGTACATCTACAGTCGACAGCTGCATCCTCCTCCGGGCCCACACGGGCTGCCAGCCAGCGCAGTGCTCCAGCGGTACGGAGCCGGGCTACCAAAGCCAACCGCCACCGCCGAGCAGCAAAGACATCAGCTGCCCCCCACAGGAGTTGCAAGGCACGCCAGCGCCGCTTATCCCTCAGAGTGTCCTACCTGGAGCAGGAGGTCTTAACCTATAAGAACTTGGTGGAGGGCCTCTGCTTCGACCATGCCACCCTCCGCAAGGAGTATGATGCCCTGGCCGCTACAGTGAACAGCATCCTGCCGTAGTGTCCCTTGCCCCTTTTTTAGAGACTTTTGGGGGGTGGGATTTGGGAGTTGGGTTCTTTTTGGGACTTTTGAAAGACAATCGTTGGGGTTAGGGAGGGTCTTAAGGGAGATTATTTTGTTAGGGCTATACAAATATACTTTTTGAAACTTTATCTCAGCATACCTGTTTTTTACTGCTTTTGAGTCTGGTGGGTGGTGGTTTAACAGTAAGTTTGTTTTCCTGAAACTTAAGTCTGTGTCATTTTCTTCCTTTAAGTGTAAATGGCTAAATGTTTTCAACACTAAGTGCCTCTCACAGAGTAAGTGATCCCCCCTTTCCCACCATGGATTTTCTTCAAATCACTTGCAACAAAAATTACACATTCCCACGAGTGCTCTAAAACCCCAGAACTCAGTTGCAAAAATCAAGAACACCCCGAAACACATGCAATCCTGCTGCTAGGGCTAACCCTAACAAACCCTAAGTTACTAAAAGTGCCAAAACCTTTTTCCTCATGGATGTTGTTTAAACCAGTTTTATCCGGTATTAGACCTTCCCAGCAATGGCCCCAGAGCCGTCAACCCAGGCGAAAACAAGTAGAAGACCCCCAAACAGCCAAAAAGCAAAAGTACAACAATGTGGACTTAGTCACTTTTCTGAAAATTTGCAATATCACTCAGCGCGCGCTCTGCAGCTAGGCCCTAACTCCCCTCTGCCTCCATGGATTTCCTTCAAACCTCTTGCTATCTAAACTATCCATACCCAGCCAGTAGTGCTCCCAGACCCCGAAACCCACCCACAAACACCAGGAAGCCCCCCAAACAGGCCCCCGAAAACACTACGTTGAGCGAAAAGTCAGAAAATGCAAAACCTTTTTCCTCATGGATGTTGTTTAAACCAGTTTTATCCGTTATTAGACCTTCCCAGCAATGGCCCCAGAGCCGTCAACCCAGGCGAAAACAAGTAGAAGACCCCTAAACAGCCAAAAAGCAAAAGTACAGGTGATTAAAGTTTTAATTATATTAACTTGTGCAAAACAAAGAAAGACAGAAACACAGGAATAAAAGTGAATAAGTACGAAAAAGAAAATTTCTGAATTCATTGGCTCATTTTCAGGGCTCGGTGTCAGGGAAGAAGAGTTTGTCCTCATACTCTGCAAATTCAGACAGGAGTAGGTCAGTGTCACCTAATACAGAAGAAATTCCCTCATCTAAGTTGCTGTCCTCCTCGTCTTCTTCCGTCGTGCAATCTGGTACTTTGAAATCTGGTGGTATGAGGTGCTCATTCATCTTCATCATTGTCAATATCTCGACATTTTTGGGCGAGAGGCGGGTCCGTTTGCAAGTTACAATGCCACCAGCAGCACTGAAAACACGTTCAGAAGACACGCTTGCGAGTGGGCAAGACAAGTAATGTATAGCCAGGCGGGTGATCTCTGGCCACAATTCTTTATTCCCATGCCAATACGCCAATGGGTCAGCATTAACATAGACCTCTGTTGAGTCATTCAGATAGTCCTGCACCATCGACTCAAAGTTCTCCACGGTTCCTCCACTTTGCTGAATTTTGAGAACCATAACCAATCTCAGCTAGCCAATCCTCTTCATCACCCGATATTTCTGTTGTGTCTGGTGCAGATGATGCGGTTGCCGGTGTCTTTAATGGCTGAGAGGTCACTTCTGCCACAGCCACAGGTGCAGAAGTGGAGTCTTTTGACTGGGGATGGCCTGCTGATGCTGATGTACTGCCTTTTCCTTCAATTTGCTTCCGTTCTCTTTCAAACCTGATGGCTGACAAGGCTAGCCAACGTTTGTACTTTGTAACATCTTCATCACTAAAAGGAAATAATGCACAGCCTGCCAGCGCCTTTTTGTAGCGTGGATGCAGAATAGTAGCACAAATGTAATGCTGTTCTGAGTGGATCTTTTGAAGACGTTCATCGCCAAGTAGGCGCCGTAATAATTTCTCCGCCAAAACAAAAGCTTCTTGCTTTTCTTCATCTTTTTGAAACTTTGAAGACACCGCCTTCAGTTTGTGCTCCAGCATGCGCAACAATGGGATAGCTTTTCCCAAATTACAGTCCTCCCTGCTGACTGCACGCGTGAAGACCTCAAAAGGACGAAGCATGTCTGTCAGGCTTTTAACTAGCTCCCATTCCGCCGCATTTAACCTCAGGTCCTCCTTCACAGCTGTACCCATTGTTAAGAAATACTGATCGAGTACCGTAAACTGCTCATACAGACGCTCAAGCATGTAGAAGGTTGAGTTCCAACGTGTTGGCACCTCCTGGATGAGTGCTTTCACTGGCATTCGACGTTCATGTAGCAGGTGCCTCAGATGCTTCCGGGCCTTAAAAGAATGGCTGAAATGGTTGCACATTTTTCGGCAGGTGACCACTAACTGGCATGCTGGACTGTCTTTATCCAAGAATTTTTTAACAACCAGGTTTATACAGTGCGCCAAACACGGCACTCTGAAATAGTCACCCAGTTCCATGGCCTTAACTACATTGGCGCCATTATCCGTGGAAACATAACCAATGCCGCGTTTTTTTGGAGACAGCCAGTGAAAGACCTTTGTGTTGAACTCATTAAAAATGTTTTGTGCTGTATGACGTTTCTCCAAGCCAAACATGGCTAGTGTTGCATGTTTCCGAGCAGCTTTAAAAACTTGGTCCAGGTCAGCACCTGCGTTTAGCTTTGCTTTAACCCCTGAAAAAGAGACCCAGTGTGCAGTGATGCACATGTAATCAGTGCCTGCGCCACTGGTCCACATGTCTGTTGTCAGATGTATAGTGTGAACAGCACTCTTCTGCAAAGCTGCCCCAATCACCTCCAGCACATCTTCATGTAGTGCTGGAACCCCAACTCGGGCAAAATAGTACCGGCTAGGAACCTTCCATTTAGGGCAGAGCGCTGCCACTAATTCTAGAAAACCAACCCCTTCTACAAAAGAAAAAGGGAGAAGATCCAGCGCTAGCATTTTAGCCAGCTTAGTGTTATACAGACGCACCATTGGGTGGTTGCGGTCAAATGGCGCGCCTGAAAACCACATTGTTTTAATGTTGCCCTGGACCATTTTACGGGATGATGATGATGACTTCTTCGACCCAGTTACGCTTGCTGATTAACTTTTTCGCATTGGTGTCTCACTCTGTCCCACACTGTTAGTGTGGCTCACAGGGGGTGTGTTGACAGGGGTACTGGGTGTAAGTGAAGTGTGTGACACTTCTTCCTCCTCGTCATAATCAGATGGAACATCAACGTTTTCTCGACTTGCAATTCGGGCTTCCTTGATCTCCTTTAGGTGCGCCAACCATTGGACAGTGTGCTGTCTCTTAAGATGACCTCTCTGGCCTCCAGTCCCATAGTTGGTACCAAGCTTACCACGACTAACTGCAAGCTTACAAATGGCTATGTTTTCCCTTTTTGGGCAAACACTAAAGAAGTCCCAAACTGCGGACTTCAAATGTCTGTGGGGGCCGGAGGAGGCGATACTGGTGGTGGTCGTGCTGCTAATGCCAGATGAAGTGGAGGATGTGTATTGCTGAACTTTACTACGTTGTGCACTTTCACCACCACTAATTGAGGTCGAGGTGGATGGAGGTCCCTTCTGGCGAGTAAGAAATATGGAAGCGGTAGGTTGTGATGTACTAGTTAACATCAATGATTGTGGTGTTCCCATTGCCTTCTCGTCGACTTCATCATCACGCTCAGCAGCTTGTCAGGCTAGGGTCAAAAGGTCTGTTTGCTGCATGCCCGCTGGGGCTTCAGTGACGTTAGTGATGATGACTGCGTCGTCGTCGTGAGAGTCTTCAGCAGCAGGAGTATACGCCACTTCTTGTTGAGCGTCATCACACTCCATAACTATGAGAGTTTCGACGACCTTCCTTTTACGCTTAGCTACCTTTGTCAGATCATGGTGTGCCTCCTCAACCTCACTCTCAGACGGCAGTGGTGCTGGTTCCCAAGTAAGATCCATATCATCAGAAGGAGGTGGGCTTGAAGAAGATGTAGACACCAACACCCTTGATCTTTTCCTTGCTCGGGATGTGGAAGACAATGAATGATCATCAGGAGGAGTGGCTTCCTCGAATGATACCTCGGCTTGATTGTCGATTTCCAGATGTGCCCCTAATTCTGGAGGAACAACTATTGTGGCCACTTGTTGTGCCCCTCCATGCACCTCTGCGTGCTCCTCTCCTTGCGCCGCCTCTCCTTCCACATGTACTTGGGCTTGTACTTGCACATGTGATTGTTGTTGCGGCTGTGGTTGTTCAACACTCGTCAGATGAGTTACAACAACCTGTGTTGATTGAGGGACATTGCTGCTACTTTCTTGCGATGAGCCAACATCACTGGTCGATGGTGATTGAACAACTATACTGGCGGCCTCTGCAGCACTCAAGGGCTTGGACCTAAGTTGGCGTGGTGGTGGTGGCACTGAGCCCAATGGAGCGGGGGAGCTGCTCCCAGCTTGGTCCCCAGCAGATCCTGCTGCTGCTGCAGGCGTACTTTTTTTTTTATTCCCAAAAAATGTGGCGGGCGGCACACCAGTCTGCTTGGTAACTTGCTTCTTCTGCTCCTTTCTGGCATCTTTCTTGCTAGAGGAGCTACGGGGAACTTTTTTTGGGGCCATCTTCTTCAGATGTCACTCTGAACAGCAGGCCGCAGTTGCACAAGTTGCAGAGTTGTCTGTGGCCACACGTGACGTTGTGCTGCACACACCGCAGCAGGACTTCTTCCTGGCACTGGTGGTTCTCTTGTGCACCTACAAGCAATGGAAGACAGAGGAACATCAGTTATACACCCCAAAAAGTCAAAAAAACACACAATATTCTGCACAATCCCAGCCCATCCATGGCCTCAATGGTGTTTAAAATCAAGAAGACACCCCACAGAAAGACTAGGCCCATGCGCCACTCACTACCCCTGGGCAAAAGGCCCCACCAGCAGCCCCAAAAAACAACAAAAAACACAAAATTCTGCACAATCCCAGCCCATCCATGGCCTCAATGGTGTTTAAATTCAAGAAGACACCCCACAGAAAGACTAGGCTCATGCACCACTCACTACCCCTGGGCAAAAGGCCCCACCAGCAGCCCCAAAAAAACGACAAAAAACACACAAAATGTTGCACAATCCCAGCCCATCCATGGCCTCAATGGTGTTTAAATTCAAGAAGACACCCCACAGAAAGACTAGGCCCATGCACCACTCACTACCCCTGGGCATAATGGATGAAAGCTAGGCAAAATGGGTGCAGGCCTCAGACACTGCCTCTCTTCAAAATGGCCCCTTGAACCCCAAGCACATGTTGCCTGTACCAGCACTCAAGATGGCCACCACCACCACCCACATGGCCAGTCCACATCAACAGTACACCCCAAAAAAAAACGAAAAACACACAAAAATCACCACAATCCAATGCCATCCAGGATGTTTACATTAAAGAGAGTGAGACCCCACAGGCAGATTCAGCCCATGCACCACTACCCCTGGGCAAAAGGCCCCACCAGCAGCCCCAAACAAATCGACAAAATCCACAAAATTCAGCACAATCCCAGCCCATCCATGGCCTCAATGGTGTTTAAATTCAAGAAGACACCCCACAGAAAGACTAGGCCCATGCACCACTCACTACCCCTGGGCAAAAGGCCCCACCAGCACCCCAAGAAAATGACAAAAAACACAAAATTCTGCACAATCCCAGCCCATCCATGGCCTCAATGGTGTTTAAATTCAAGAAGACACCCCACAGAAAGACTAGGCCCATGCACCACTCACTACCCCTGGGCATAATGGATGAAAGCTAGGCAAAATGGGTGCAGGCCTCAGACACTGCCTCTCTTCAAAATGGCTCCTTGAACCCCAAGCACATGTTGCCTGTACCAGCAGTCAAGATGGCCACCACCACCACCCACATGGCCAGTCCACATCAACAGTACACCCCCCAAAAAAAACGAAAAACACACAAAAATCACCACAATCCAATGCCATCCAGGATAATTACATTAAAGAGAGTGAGACCCCACAGGCAGACTCAGTCCATGCACCACTACCCCTGGGCAAAAGGCCCCACCAGCAGCCCCAAAAAAATCGACAAAAACCACACAATTCACCACAATCCCAGCCCATCCATGGCCTCAATGGTGTTTAAATTCAAGAAGACACCCCACAGAAAGACTAGGCCCATGCACCACTCACTACCCCTGGGCAAAAGGCCCCACCAGCAGCCCCAAAAAAAAGACAAAAAACACACAAAATCCTGCACAATCCCAGCCCATCCATGGCCTCAATGGTGTTTACATTCAAGAAGACACCCCACAGAAAGACTAGGCCCATGCACCACTCACTACCCCTGGGCATAATGGATGAAAGCTAGGCAAAATGGGTGCAGGCCTCAGACACTGCCTCTCTTCAAAATGACCCCTTGAACCCCAAGCACATGTTGCCTGTACCAGCACTCAAGATGGCCACTACCCCCACCCACATGGCCAGTCCACATCAACAGTACACCCCCAAAAAAAACACACAAAAATCACCACAATCCAATGCCATCCAGGATGTTTACATTAAAGAGAGTGAGACCCCACAGGCAGACTCAGTCCATGCACCACTACCCCTGGGCAAAAGGCCCCAACAGCAGCCCCAAAAAATCGACAAAAAACACAAAAATCAGCACAATCCCAGCCCATCCATGGCCTCAATGATGTTTAAATTCAACAAAACAGTTGTATCATGCACCCATAACCAACCCTGGTCCTACTGGATACTGTGGCTACCCACAATATATTTTATTTAATGTTCTGAAAAAGTTCCAAAATTGTAGTTGCAGCAACTGTAATGCCCCAAACAAACTCACTTGTGAAAGTTGATTTCTAATCCAAATGTGATCCAAAGAAAGTCTAAAAGGCCTCAAATCCAAATATCCAGCAGCACCCACAAAAAGTAATCCTTCCAGGTCAAGGTCCAAAGGAAAGTGACCAGCACATGAAGAAAGCACTGGGAGTAGCCTGCTGGACAGGAACAGGAAGCTGGAGACTGTGGGGCACTTCCTTCCTCCCCCCCCCCCAAATAATGGACTCCTTGCAAAAAAAGCGCAGGCAAATGTCAACCTGAGGAGTGATTCTGATAAAAATCATCATTTTCTGAAGGTTTCATGCTGTTTGCTGGTGGATTTCTTGTGCAGAATTGCAAAATCTCTATTTCGCGAGTGCGAGATTGTTCCTGCCCGCCGCACCTACATGTTCGCAATTGCGAACTCTCGCGATGCGTGCTGTGCAAGGTGGTGGCAAGCCGCGATTACGTATTTCCGGGTGCCAAACTCCCGCGGGATTCCGCAGCAAGATCCAAAATGGCGCAGCACTTGCAAAATATCGAGAAAAACAACTCGCCAAACGCTGAATGACGGAAAGTGAACGCCGCGCGCCACGCCGCGCGCCGCAATATTGTATCACCAAGCAAAAAAATCCGCCGCGTGCGGATTTGCGGATTTTCGGCAAATTCGCGAGAGTTCGCGGATTGCGAATTCGCCGAAAATCCGCAAAATCCGCGAGCGGAACGGATTTTACGCCCATGCTTAATTTTGATCAAACAAGGGGCAAGATGTATCATTAAATCAACATTAGCCGACCAGATAGGGAGATGGACTATAGCCCTGCTGGATTTTGGAGGATTGGAGTTAGATGTTGCCTCTTTTTATGGCCCCAATGTTGACGACCCGACTCATATTTGCAAATTACAGTCAAAATTAATGGAAGCCACTTCGCTTATAATAATTGGTGGCGATTTTAACGTCCTTTTCAATCCACTAAGAGATAGATCAAATCGGAGCCATTATGTAGGAGCCCCACGTGTACGTCGGGCTTTGGGTAACATGATTCATGATTTAAGGCTAGTCAATGCCTGGAGGGCAAAGATGGGTGATAAACAGGGGTATACCTTCTTTATTAAAAAGCACGGTCATTCATCTAGAATCGACTATGTCTTAGTTGAGAGGGCGAGTTTGGAAAGTTTACCTGCTATCTCCATCCTACCTAGTTTTCTATCAGACCATGCCCCTCTTTTTGTTTTGTACACCTAGGGAAGAAGTATAGCCTTGGGCCTAGATGGACGCTAAAAAGGGCAATGCTGTCAGACATTGAAATAATTAAGGTACTTAAATTGTCTACTTCAGAATATTTCTCCTTAAATATTGGCTCAACTTCTTTGGAGTATGTATGGGACGCTTTTAAAGCCTATCTGAGGGGTCTGTTACATAGCCTGATTTGTTCTAAAAATAGGGTTGAGGCACAAGAACTGCGTAACTTGGAAGAGAAAATTCTCAAGCTCGAAGATGAGAGGACTAGATGTGTTATGGGGCATTCAGAAAGGCTGACACAAAGTTATTAACAACTTGGATCATGCTCGCCAAGACTACAGGGGTAGGCTAGACCAAAAGGTGAAGGCTCAGTGGGCGTCCCAAAATATGCACAATTATGAGTATGGTGAAAAGGCGCGTGCCCTCTTGGCATGGAAGGCTAGAGTAGAATGAGCCAAAAACAATATCAGCAAATTAATAATTGATGAGAGTGGAGTTAAATCAAGTAGACTGGAGGATATGCAAACTCGCCTCCTCTCTTTATTTTCAGAGTTGTATAGGGAGGAGATAACACCTAGCTGAGAAACTCTTCAAAAATGGTTGCGGGATAAAGCTTTACCAGAGCTAACAGAAGGCAGCAGAGATAGTCTTAATGCTCCTGTCACCGAGAGCGAGATTAGAATATATGTAAACAAAAGTAAGAAGAATAAGGCTGCGGGTACTGACACGCTCCCTAGTGAGGTTTACAAAAACCCCCAGGATGAGTTAGTCCCGACGTTGTGTCTATTATTTAATTATGTTTACAGCCCGGAAGGTAAAGTCCCCAAGTCCTGGAAGGAGGCTACTACTGTACTTATTCTGAAACCGGGAAGGATCCCCTTCAAGCAGATTCCTATAGACCAATCTTCCTGCTGAGTGCCGATTATAAGATCTTTATGAGTATTCTTGCAGGGAGATTGGTTAATTTAGCCCCGCAGCTGATCAATCTGGATCAAAAGGACTTCATTCCAGGGAGATATATTCAGTAGCAGACCCCCAACTTATTGGCAACATAAACCTGGCGGTGACTCGGTCGGAACCCTTGACTGTAGTGGCATTTGAAGCACCCAAGGCTTTCGACAGAGTATGCTGGGTATATTTGTGGGAGGCAGTTAGGAGGATGGGCTTTGGGCATATCTTAATTCAGACCTTGATAAGTTGCTATCAGGGGGCCTCTGCAGTAATTCTGTTAAATGATATGCTAACAGCAAGTTTTAATATTCATAGGGGAACAAGACAGAGCTGTCCCAGCTCGCCAAAGCTGTTCGATCTATATATAGGGCCCCATGCCCAATCTTTAAGACTAGATGATCAGATCACCCCTTTTAGTTCCCATCAATATAGTAGTAAATTGGCCCTATATGTCGATGACTTGTTATTACATACCAACAACCCGGTTGATGTAATACCAAGCGTTGAAGCCCTTTTGGAAGATTTTGGCTCATATTCAGGATATTTAGCTAACCCCTCCAAAACCGAGGTGATGTGTTGGAATATTAATAACTGGGAGTGTAGATTAAGTACACAGTTTAAATACTTGGGAATTATCATAGTTAATGCCTTAGATAATATACCATTAATCAATTTAAAAAAGACCATCAAAGAGGTGGATCGTCTATTTTCTAGATGGATAAATCTCCCCCTGACAATATTCGGTAGGGTTAATTTAGTTAAAATGGTCATCCTCCCCAAGCTGACATATTTGTTTAATTCAATTCCCCTTAACTTTTCTAGTAAGGATATCAGTAACATTCAGAGCAAGATTAGTAGTTTCATCTGGGTGAATAAGAGTGCTAGACTGTCTTGGAAGAAGTTGAGACGTAAACTAATGAAAGGGGGTCTTGCTCTTTCGGATATTGCCTGGTATTCCGTTGCCTTTGATTTATAAATATACGGATGCTTCTGCCCACAATAGACTAAACAAATTGGGGTAGGCTATTGAGAGAAATGGCTATCGTCGAGGGTGGGGGAGACTGGTTCATTTATAAATTCGGGGCACGGAGGTTTTTTTAAAAGTACGCCTGAAAGTCCTAAGGGCTGCCCTCAGTTTGTGGCACAAGGTCATATGTAGAAGAAAGATTGGTTATTACTCTAATTTTGCCCGCATTTGGGATTCCCCCAGGACCCCGGCCTGTTTGAAAGATACCCTTGCAACATCAATTAAGAGAGCTGGTATTTGTATTTGGTCAGATCTTGTATCATCAGATGGTGTCCACCCTTGGGAAGCATTAAGATCTAAAATAGGAAGTGGCTTCTCCAAATTTAAATATTTACAATTGGTCTCTTGGCACTCAGCGGAGAAAGAGTCTATTAGTGGAGATTGGGAAACTGAGCTTATTCTCCAAGACCCAGATCCTAAGAGAAAGGAAGTTGCAATATGGTATAAAAAACTTTTTGACGCAGATGATGTGGAATATCCCCCACAATACGTAGTTTGGAACCAGTCCCCTTTTGACTCAAATTTGGAAGATTTATTTGATTCATCATTGAAAACTTTATATAAGTTTGTTAAACCGGCATGTTTAAAAAATAATATTTTTTTTGTTATTAACAGACAATATTATACCAAGGCGAAGATAGCTAAATTTGCTCCTCTATCCTCCCCTAAATGTCCAAGATGTGATGATATTCACATATGTTTTGAGTGTTACAAATTAAGTGCTTTTTGGAGGAATGTGGAGCATGTTTTATGTGGCATTTTTAAAGTCAAGATGAGTGTTAATCCAACTATAGCAATCTTCGGTGTTGACAATGACTGCATGAACCTTTTACGGTCATCACAAAGAGGTTTATTGTTGTATTTAAATCTTATTGCCCAAAGGGAAATCTGTAAATTATGGAAAGATCCGGGACCTCCACTACATGATGACTGGTTGAAAGCTGCTTTTGCTATGGCACACCTAGATCAGGGGGTCTTAAATGATTACAGCATGAATATCTGGCTGAATTTTATATCTTGGGGAAGAGAGATGAGATTGGTTGATCGCCCCCGGGTCCTATGATTACACCAAGCTTCGAACAAAGGAGCTGGCACAGTTAGGCCTAAAGTCAATGCAGTTGCAGTAGCCATGGAGTATCCAGTTCGGAAGGTTGGCTTCTTGCTAAAATTGCAGACGCTGAATGGTGAGATGAGGACAAAAAAAAAAGAATCATGTGCCTCTGTCCAGTGCCATAGCACCTTTCCCTGTAGGAGTAGTAGTGCTCTGCTCTCTTTTTTGGGTCTGGTCTAGAGCAGTGCTTTAAATGGGGAAAAATAAATGCAGGTACTCATAAAATTGAGCTAGGGGCATGGCTAGTGGACGGGGTTAGAGGCAGAGCAAGACATGATGATGAAAACACTTCTATTGAGTATTAATTTTGCCCTTGTATTTCCCTGGATAGTGGTCTCAAACTTTCCATTTGTGCAGATTAACAGCTAAAACCCTTAATGTGCCAAGCCATCTACAGTACTTTTAGCACTTTCAGACTAATAATCAATGTGCTCTAGGGGGACAGAGACTCTAGCACTTACATCATTTGCAGGACAGAACAAAACAAGTGAGAACTTTATCAATCTAAACAAAATGTGTTAACTTGTTACACAAAATGAAAGGCCAAACATCAAATGTTCATGTTTCCTTGTTTTGTAATATTTGCAGCTTCTTAATATCATAATAATTCTAATGTTCCTACTTGCTTGCATTCGGCGCAATCCTTATATATTCAAGAGTGCACACACATAAACAGGCATTCCTGGCATTTCTTTTCAAATACGTCCCAATTCTGTTCTCAAACATACACTATCTGTCTTCACATCTCGAACCTTGAGATCCCTCCCACACTCACCTCTCTCCCGTTTTGTAGTTAGTTCTGCCCCTCTCTTTTTACCCCTATTGTATCCTACCACTCTCTCTACCATCAATCTTTCTATTTCTAATCTGCCCCCTCCGAGCCTCTCTATCTCTTTCAGTAGCCGTCTGGATCTCTTTCATATCTCTATCTGCACTTACCCCTTCTGCCTCTCTATATTTCCCTACTTTAAACTCTCTGCTCCTTGCCCCTCATTCTTCACCTTCACTCAACCCCCATGTTCCCTCCTCTCCTCTCAGCAGAAGGCCTCACGGCCCAAGAGCTTGCAGTGGCAGACAGTGAGCACTGCAGGGTCCTGAGCATATGCAGAAGCCAGCAGGGTAGAGATCAGGGGAAGTACAATACATGCACCAATGGAAAGGTCAGTTGACCTCCTCCTAACTCAACAGGGCACCAGGGAGGCCACCACCTCAACTCTGCCCAGGGCTTTATGTGGGAGGAAAAAACTGGGGGTCTCTAAGAGGGGCGTGGCTAAAGTAATTAAGGGCGAGGCTTAAAAACCTGTAAGCTAAAAATCTTTGCTTAACATAGTGTGCTGCACGACTTGTATTTTGCTGTTTCTGTCATTGCATCCAGATATATGATACATCAAGGTACATCATACCTACAAGAAGTCAGGAATATTGGCTTTGTCAATGGTTGTTAGTTGCATAAGTTAAATTGGCAGCAAATATGGCTTGTATTAATATTGAAAAAGTTTCCACTTAAAGCCCTGGTGACACCACGACAATGTTGCTGCTCAAAAAGTTTCAAAAAGAGAAGGGAAATCCAGAGAGAAAATGACTCTCTTCCCAGGATTTCCCGTCCCCTAGAATGCTTACCTGGCATGACGTCATGCTATCACTTCTCCACTAGTGAGAAGTGAGCAGTGTGAGCACGCGTACATCCATGAGCCTGCTGTAACTGCAGTCCGGAAAAAACAGACTACCTGTGCCAGGGCACAAAACAGATGCAAAAACAACAATTGATGAACGGAATGTTGCACAATGGCAAAACATTCAAACCCAGTCACAGATCTCGGTTTAATCCATTGTTATTTTGCTCACCACACTACCCCAGTTCAGACATGGCCATATGCAAATCAATCTTGACCCTCTGCCTTATGGGAACAATCTAGCCCGAACTGCCAAGCCATGTCTTCCCTGGACCGGAATCAAGCATCCTAGGACCAGTTTCTGGCTATCAGCCGCCATCAGCCAGGATAGCTTGATTCCAGTGGCATGGAGAGCACAGGACCCACATCTGAGCATACCCGTCCCACTCGGGGTGACAAATGCAAAAACAACAATTGATGGACGGAATGTTGCACAATGGCAGAAATTCACCCCCAGTCACAGATCCGGGTTTAATCCATCATTATTTTGCTCACCACACCACTCCAGTTCAGACACTGAACTGGGGTGGTGGAGTGAGCTAAAGAATGGTGATGGATTAAACCCAGATCAGTTGACAGGGGTGAGTGTTTGATTTGCTCAAACGCTCCGTCCATCATTCCCTTTGGTATCACTTCAGGGCACAAAACAGAGCCAGATAGAGCCTCTTTTCGAGGCCCCCTTTAAAAACCTGCCAGTGCTCAGCACCGGTGACACCCGGCCCACTTAAAGCCTTGACCCCACCCATCATGTACTCAAAGTCCCAGCAGGTGGGAGGGGGGGCGGGGGTGGATTTGCAGGGGCATGTGAGAGAGGAGAATGACAATCAGACCCCACTGGGAGGCCAATAGGTGAAAATGACCCTTTGTACATGCGTTCCTCCACGGCTACTCATGCACAGGCCCTCATCAATGTCTCAAACGCTAACAAGACAACCCAGCAGCAGGCCTCCAACAGGCCAATCAGGCCCCATCAGACAGCTTACCACAACTGAATAATACAGACAGATGACAACGGCCAACATGCTGCCAAAAAAGTCACTCAGCTGGCCCTCAGATACCAGTCCAGAACCACCTTATCAGTCCTGCCCTGAGTACCGGTACTCTCCTTGACAGTGGAGAAGTACTGGTACTCAGCTTGGTAAAAATAAAAAGTGTCAGTACTCAGTACCGGCTAGTACCGGCCCATTGAAAGCACTCGTCTAGAGACAGCCTTTGCTCTCTTGCCAGTCTCATTTTTCCAAAAATATTAAACAAAAACACAAACATTTTACATGAATAGAGGGAATTTGTCAGCCCTCATTATCAATGGATCTGTTCAAGTGTCGTCCACTATTTACTTCCGTCCCCCTTGGACTACAGCAAGAAGAGCAGAGTTCCCTCAGTTAAGCCACTAGTTTTTTAGACTGTGTGTATTGGCAAGTTAGTCGTGGGACGTGGCTAACCGCCAAACATGGTGGTCGCAGCTTAGAGGAGCTCCAAGCCTGGACCTTCCGATCCTGTGCATTCACCAGTAGCTGGGGCCCTTGGCAGCAAGTAAGGCATCCCGCCAGGCAGTGGTGACAAAATGCACTATTTGGTCGCCTCAGCGACAGAATACGACTCACCGAGGCCCGGACTCAGCGCCGAGGCCTGCATGGTGTGTGGACTACGGAGTGCAGTGGAAGACCCCCACCAAAGTGAGATGGATGCGACCCTCCCAGCGGGGCGCTGCTGAGTGGCCGAGGGTGAGTGCTGCATGCTTCCCTCTCCCCCCGCTTGCCTCACGTCTATGCAGCTGGAGTGGGGAGGAGTGGGCACGGCCGGGGGCTGAGACGCAGGCCTGCGAGCGAAACGAGGCCTCCGGATTGAGGTGGGTGCCAGCCTCCATGCATCCTCGCGCCCCCTGCAGGCTGTGACACGGGACCCACCCTTACTCGCCGGTACCCTCTGGAGGGCACTAGTGCAGCGGAGGGTGAATGGGCATGCTGTGCGAAGCAGCCGCTAGCGTGACCAATTTGCATCTGCAGCCTGAGTGGAGATGGGGCCGTCCGTGTGCCGAGGCCTGTGGCACGCACTAGTGGCTCCTTGTAATACATTGCAACACCAACGAGGCCGCTGCCAATAACAGAGACCCTGTAGGGGGTAGGAAATCGAGCAGAATGCTCTGGCGGGGGCTGCACACAATACCATCAGGAAACTAAGCCTGCCCTACATTAGCAGCCTGAGTGAAGGAGGGGCCGCCTAGTGTGCTGGGGCTTGCAGCGCACATAGCAGCCAATTGCACGGAGGCAAAGCACAGCACAGACAAGGCCTCTGGTGGTGACTGTGACTTCACGGGGGATGGACAAATGAGCGGAATGTCGTAGTGAAGACTGTGCAGCAATACCGCCAGGAAGTGCGATCACCAGGGCCCATCTCCCCTTGAACTGTTAAAGGCGATAGAGAACGGGGCCCATAAGACTTGCAACCAAAACAGTTCCCCAAATATGACAAAGGAAATAGCAGCCACCTAGACACAATTACATAAGAGAGGTCCAGTGAGCTGGGGAAGAAACACCAGCCACAGGGACTCGCAGCTCACTGCACTGCAGCAGGCCCACAAGCAGGGTCCACTGGTTGACAGCAATGTGCCAAACTAAGGCAACCCCCAGAGACTGAAGATACATACTAAGATAGGATACACAGGACAGTGCACTAACTGTGGACCATACAGCAAGTGGAGACAGCCCTATCGGATAAACAATCCCCTCCGTCCTTGAGACGGTTCCCTGGCTGGGGAGGGAGTGTAAAGTGAGTGTTCAGCCAAAGATAAAAGAGTGGGGAAGGGAGGATATGCAGACCCACGATAACACTCCAACTTCACAGGAAGCAACGACTGGGCTGGGGCTGTCTCCACAAAGCACTTACGTTGAAGCCCCCCTACCCCTACCCCTTCATAGTGCGGCTGGGGCGAGGGGTTGTACAATACTGAGCAGTGTTGCTAAGAACCCGAAGGCTACAACACAGTGCTGGGGAGGCAGCCAGGACCATAACTCGTCCTGCATTAACCAAATATATACAGCCAGAGCATACGGGCAAATCCCACAGATGAGTGTACATACAACGCGCCATGGGCGCCCCAAAGGGAAGTTACCAGATACATCCCCTACCAGCACGCAACAACCTGAAGACACATACCATTCCACCCAACCCCCCTCGCTGAGCTGCATTCCACCCACTAACATGGAGACAGCCCCAGACATGCTGGACTTAATCCTTCAGGAGATCAGAGAATCTCGTAAGGCCATAGAACAACAAATAGGGTCACTAACCACAGGACTCACTCTCCTAAAAGTAGATCATACTAAATTGGCAACCAGGGTGCAGGCCAATAAATCAATGCTAGCAGAGATACAAACTCAGCACAAGGAGCATGCAGCACAACTAATGCAACTACAATGACAAGTTTCGGGACTACAAGACAGAGTCGAGGATGCTGAGGGAAGAACGAGGAGGAATAACATCCACATCATTGGACTCCCAGAGTGTTGTGACGGCCCCAATGCCACCAGATTTATGGAACAGTAGCTTTGTGAATACGTGGCCCCAGTTTGTCTATCAGACTTCTTCTGTATAGAAAGAGCTCACAGAATTCCCGCTGCAGGCTGACTGCGGGGGCTCCGCTGCAGCCCCTGATAGCCCAGATTCTCGATTAGGGTGATCTAGACACCCTACTCCAAAAGGCAAGGGAAAGATCTCAGATACAATATGAGAACCATCGCATATCGCTATACCCAGACTATACAATCCTAGTCCAACGCCGCAGGTCCTCTTACCAGCCAATCAAGAAAAAGCTCAGAGCCCTGGACCTTAAATATGCACTTCTATTCTCCGCCCACCTGAAGATCATCCATGACCAAAAAATATACTTTTTTGAAAGCCCAGAGGAAGCAGAGGAATAGCTGGAGGTCATATTCCCCCCCCCCCACAACATCCGGTGCCTCATCGCAAAGCATGCCGCAAAGCCTAAAGAGAGCAACGGAAAGGCGATCACGCTGCAACACAAAAACCACTCACAAATCACAGGTGAACAGCCCTACACTTGAACAAGCCCGGAGGAGTAGAGAAGATGCCCTGGCAGAAGCAAATACGTTCCAAGACTGTGATCTACATGCAGAATCTGAATCATCGGAAGTAGGCACCATGCATTCAGACTCAGAGAGCAGTATTGCTTTGTTTTCCACAGTAACGCCTCAAACTGCAGGCGATCTACTAGGCTAATGGGGCACCTGATTGGAGGGCCTTGATCTACATGATAGATATGAGAAGCAACAGAACTGGTAACTGCTGCAGATGGCGCAATTATCCTTACCCAGCTACAGGGGTAATGTATTAATACAAGTATATTGTCCGGACACTGTAGAGCCCATATATTGCCCAAACTAACATACAAGGCACAAGCGTCACGCCCCTTATTGAGAAAGCAACATCTAATTGGACAATTGTGAACACAGTTGTGTTCATAGCGTGGACCAGCACAGTTCAGAGGCTGGACCTAGTATTCAAGGTTGAAAGGGAGTTATGGGAATCTAGCTCACATTGGATAACACGCCCCACACTACTGATCTCGATACCTATATTAGGCCTACGATATAAACATAACACCAAACACATATGCAGAGCACATATAAAATAGTAACCTGGAACGTGCAAGGGTTAAGCTAAGTTCATAAGCGCCACAGGATACACGCACAACTAAATAGGCAGAAGGTGCAGATAGTGCTCCTACACGAGTCCCATCTCACAAATCCTGAGGTGGGGAAGTTACGGAAAAAATAGAAGGGACAAGTATTTTCCACATCATACTCAGCCTTTGCCAGGGGGGCAACAATATGGATCAGACATGGGGTCCCGTATGTTGTATTAGAACAGCGTATAGATCCCCAGGGAAGATGTGTAATACTGTATGGCACACTAGACGGTGCAACATAGTAGTGGGCAGTCTTTAAACCCCGAACTTCAAACTGGATAAATTCTTCACAAGTTTAAACACAATATTAGCAGAATGGGAGGTATACCCATGCATCTTGGGTGGGGACTGCAATGCAGTTATGGAGCGGGATCTATTAAATAAGCAGAGGCATTACCCAGATGGGTAAATGGTTGGACTCTGGGAGATGTTTGGTGACTGAAGAACCTGACTAGCAAAGAATATTCATTCTTATCCTCGACCCATCAACTACATACACAATCTGACAGAAAACTATGCTCACTCCCCACCACCACACAGGTGATGAACTCCACTTATTTAGGGAAGAACTTTTCAGATCACAACCCATTAGAGGTCTCTATTGCATGAGGCAGAATCCCTACCCTGGTTCCTACCTGGATACTATGGCCCAAAATATTGGAGGACGCTGTCTTCCGCAGTACTATGTCCACTGCTATCACTAATTATTTAGCAGCAAACACGAATACCGCCTCCTTTGAATCTTGTGGAATGGAATAAATTCAAAACGGTTTTCAGAGTCACTGGAAATAGCACCACAGTGGTAGCAAGACAGGAGATACACAATAGCCTTAAAGCAGTAAAAAACAAAAGAAATACTCTAAAGCTAGAAGCAGCGAGTTACCCTACATAAACAGCATCACTACAGGATGTGCACATACAGCATGCTGAATTGCTAGAAAGTCTCAGGGTAATAGACCATAGAACATACACCCAGATAATGTATAAAGAGGCTGACAAATCAGGTGCACTCTTAGCCAGGATATTGAGGGATGCACCACCACCCACCGCTATCCATGAAATAACCATGCGGGCAGGGAAACTGTACACACCCAACAAAAAATCAACAAGGCCATTTGCACATATTACACTTTATACAACGCACTCACTCACACAGAAAGCATGCTCATAGGCATCTTCCTAGATGATCTGACCTATCCCCAAATTATCAAAGAGGCCCAAGAACAGCAGGCGGGCTCCATCATGGAAGCAGACATCAAAGCTGCCATTAAAGTGCTACCGCGTAACAAGGTGCCAGGCCTTTATGGCCCACCAATAGAATTTTTCGACTCATTCTCCAAGGCCTTAGTCCCCCGGCTGGAGCAGCTGTACAAAACAGCACTAGAAGTAGGCCACCTACCCTCCACCACCATGCAGGTGCTAGTGGTTTCACTTCCTAAGCCAGGACGAAACGCAGAGGGCATCACAGGATACTGCCCACTCTCACTCCTTGCCACAGAAAACAAGATACTGCGCAAAATACTGGGCAGTCTACTCCCAAATTTGAATAAACTAATCCACACAAACCAATGCGGCTTTGTGCCAGCACTCAGCACGCCACTGAACATCAGGAGGCTGTACCATGTTAAGGAAACCACCGCTGCAGACAATACAAATGCAGGATGCATTACACTAGACCTAAGGCAAGCATTTGATACAATTAAATGGTATTATATGTTTAAGGCCGTTGAGAAGTTTGGTACACCGACTGCATATATACAATGGATACGGCTGTTGTACGAGGTTCCCACTACTAGAGTCTGTACTGGAAGTCACATATCGCGGGCATTCCCAGTATGCAGAGGCACGCGGCAAGGATCCCCCTTGTCACCTTTATTATTTGTGCTTTCCCTGGAGCCATTAGCTATTAAATTAAGAAAGGAGGCAGGACAAAAGGGAATCCAACTAGGTAACTCCATGCATGTGATGTCAGCATATGCAGACGACTTAATAATATATGTTCACAATCTGATTGACACTCTGGAGTCGATACCAAGTACTTTCTCACAGTTTGAGTTCGTATAGGGACTCGCCATAAACGAGACAAAGTCCCACACCTTCTTCTTTCGGGCAGGCGACCGCACGGATGAGATCCGATTTGGTCAATATACCCTATCAGTAGCACATCACAGTTTCAAATATCTAGATATACACATGTACAAATCCCAGCAAGACTTAATAGAGGGCAACCTGACCAGAGCAATTAGAGCGTTCCGTTCCCAAGCGACCTTCTAGTTCTCACTGCCGCTATCGGTGATGGGCCCTATAGCCATATCCAAAATGGTGTTTTTCCCACACCTCCTATATTTCTTTACTAATCTACCGGTACTGGTTCCTACCTCTCTCTTTAAAAAACTTGACACAATACTATTGGACTTGATATGGGGGACCGGTCGAAGCAGGGTGGGACTCAAGAAACTACAACTAGAGACAAGCAAAAGGGGGTTGGGGGCATCAGACTTCCATGCATACTGCTATGCGAGCCGGCTCCAGTGTATTTCCTACTGGGTCACCGGCGGCAACCTAAAGGAACTAGGATACACTATGCATGATATTAATCGAGGAACCCTACACACATTATTTCTGCCTCGAAGCAAGATCCCTTAGGATGCACTGCAGCTATTAGGGATAGCGCTTGCATATTGGAAAAAAGGGATACAATACGCGCTCCAACGCCTCCCCAATGCAAATAATATCCCCTTCTAGGACTCCCCATGCCAAGCGGGCAGATCATGAAACGCAGTGTCCTTGCCTGGTCTGAGGAATGGGTTTAGAATATAGGGGCACTCTTCAGCAATGGCATCCTGATGAACCATGAGAAATTTACATGGGAGAATAGTGTCCTGGGTAATTTATATACGACACATGCTGCTATACTACGGTATGTAAAGAGACACTGGGCTCCTACCAGGGAAGAACGCCCAACACACAAATTAGTGCAGGCAATGTATTTAGTGGGAGAAGGGCACCATCTCATAAATGGCTATATAAAGGAACTCGGGCACATGCTGAGATATCCCTTGCTGAATTGCGTAACAAATGGTCCAGGAACATAGAGAAGGAATTATCCGAAAAGGAGTGGACTGGCATTTTAGAATACCCCAAGAAAGTGTCACGAAATGCAAAATTTAAATTCATACAATTTATGATTTTACATAGGGCCTACCTTGCACCACACCGCCTTCAGCATATGTTCCCGATCACAGAGCACCACTGCCCCAGATATAAAGTAGAAGGAGCTGACATTGTCCAGATGGTATGGTCCTGCCCAAACCTTAGTGTATAGTGGGCGGAAGTACGGCACAACATAGAAACAGTGACAACTCTTCAAATTGGAGAAACAGTTGTAAGTGCTTATTAGGGCTCCACCGATGCCCCAAGGCACACAAAGTACAACTCCATTCACTAGACCTTGCTTTACTTATGGCAAAACGATCCATAACAATGAGATGGGAATCGGTCAACCCTCCAACAGTGCACAATTGGCGCGGTGAAGTAGTGCGCTGGGGTGCAGCAGAGAGCGCAGCTAACAGGCGGGAAGAGGCCAGAGGGCTGCATAAGAACCAGATCTCTTTGGAATGGGATCTCATGTTAGAGACGTTCAAAGTCCTAGAACTCGGCCCCTTAACTATCGCCCCTAGAACATAGAAGGTGTATTTAGACCTAACACCATATGGACAAGCCCAGCACAGGCACAGAGCGTATGTGCAACCACATAGTAAACACAATAATTCCACACATGTAACACAAAGGTGACCGAGATACAACAGCATAGTAGAGAATACACCAGACTGAGCCAGAATGGGAGGAGGAGGGAGGGAGGATTGGGTAGTTAATATAACACATATGCTCAGTTTCAGTTTCATACGTCTTTATTTCGATTTTTACACCATAAAAGACATCATATAAAAACATATACATAATTCATAAAAATAATAAACCTTGATATTAAATGTTTGTCTTAAACCAAACTGTGGAATATGAATACATGGATGAACACTGCAAACCCAGGTGTAACGTATTGTAATCAACAAAAGTATGATAATTTGCTGCTCAACAAAATTATGTATAAAATGTATTCTTGAATACGATGGTTCAAAGCAAAATCAATAAAGTGTGTTTAAAAAAAAAGTATTGGCATGTTATTCCTCATCATATAAAGTCTTCGTATCATGTCATAACTTATTTTTGCAAGACTTTTTTTTTCTTTTTTCCAAGCATATGCATGCCACCGTTAGACAGCGAATTTTGTTTTTGTTTTTTATTGGTTTCACACTTGTGCCACATATGTTTGTAAACAAAAAATAGCAAGCTGGCTAAGACCCGGCCAGATTCGCTTTGTTAGTGCTTGTTTTATTAACGGTTATGCTTTCCAAAAAAGGGGGCTAAACAAGACATGATCAAGTAATATTGTTAACAGTCTTATTAACATATTTGAAAAAAATGTTGCATGGTGTAAACCTGCAGAATTAGGATTTATGAGAGCATCCAATTTAGTTAAACCCATAGAGACAATGCATATGTGAATACAAGATCAGACAATGATTGCCAAAAAGAAAATAATTTAGCACAACAAAACAATACATGTGCAAAAACCTAATTCACTTTTTTATGACAAAGCCTACTCCTCCTCTGTTTTATTTCCCTGGATGTTGCTCAGTTTGTCACTGCTTTTGTTCTAAAATTCTACAGTGAATATTGAAAATAAAAGGTCAGCATCCACTTATGCCAATGTGTAACGCAAAATTCCCCATGGGGCTGTTCACTGTGCAAGGTGCTGATATGGGCCAGAACTCTGCATGGATACTCAGGGTTGCTGTAATACAACAATGGTGCTGCTTAATGTTACAGAGCACTGCTCAAGCATTCTATTGGTGCTGCATAATGTGCCGGGATACACACAAACAACCCATGGCTGGTATGAGTGACATGGCTTCTCAGTGTGCCACAGGTGTTGCTCAAATATGCCACCATAGCTAAATGCACAAAGCTGCTGTTTAGTATTGCTGCAGCACTTAGTAAAGTACAAATGTGATGCTAAAGTGCCCGGAGCAATGTTAAAGATGCCTACTCTGCGTACTGAGTCCACAGTGCTCCCCAGTGTGCCAGTGGCGCTGCTCAGTTTTGTCACTGGTGCTACTTATTACTTCAGAGATGCTCGGTGCACCTTAGGTACGGATGCCAAATTCTACGCATGCTAAGAATACAAGTGATGCTGTTTATATCTCATTTTGACAGTGGTTCCTGCTTAATGTACTACTAGTAGCACTGCTCATTGTGCCATAATACTCCTTAAACTGGTCAATTGTATTTATCTGTTTTAAAAACAACACATAAATAAAAGGCATTGTCATTTATAATGCCAAAAGCTCAAACTCTCATAAATGCGAGACCTATTACATTGCAACATTTTGTTTTCATAGTGCCTCCTTTTCCCTCATCACATGAGAGCACTGTGAACTAAATCAATTCCAGGTGTGCGCTGCCAAAAGCAAAATACTGTAAGTTTCTCCATCTATAGTAGTCTAGGCCACATGTGATAACGGCAAAATACGGTTTTACTCTTGGTTCACTAATAGCATCGTCGTTCTAGGTTCATGAATATAATCTGGCACTTCAACCAATCTGTCCCTTTCAACGATTTCCATTTAATTCAATGGTACAATTTAATGTACTGAAATGTTTTGTAAAGATTATATAAAAAGAAATCAACTGTAACTTGAATTTTAGAGTCTTTATCATATACATACTTGACTCTCTGAGGCAAGCAATAACACATCCCTCACCCTCCGCCGTTTCCCCCCGCCCCCCCACCAAAAAAGCTGTGAAGGTCAGCACGGCTCGTGGCGACCCTAAAGGACACATGAACCCCCAAATGCAATAACAAATGGCTTTGAAGCACACTTCAAACCCATTTGTTATGCGTTATTTTTAAAGCACCAAAGCGCAACAAGCAGGAATTGCAACAGGCCAGTCCCTATCAGCTAAACTAGCACTCACTATCAAATAACCTAGCCCACACCCTGCGAGTCAACCGGGAAAAATGCCCATACCCAGTATCGCCAGTCCGGGCATGCTGCTTACCACATTTTGGGACGAGTGACCATCCACCTCAACTACGCTTACCTCTGTGCTGCCAGTGATGGCAGTCTGAACATGACCAGACCAATACACAGCAATCTTCTGTGTGGAGCCACTCAGTATGTGGAGTTGGTGTCTGCTACAAATGAATATATTTGCCTGGAGATCTTACCTTGTAACTTGCCCAGGTAGATATGTAGAAAAATGACAAAACTGTATTCCATATTTGACCTGTTTTCGTTTTGCCTAGCGGTTTAGGGCCAGAACTGCTATTTCATGTTCGTTGATGGGAAAGTAATTTTCACAGGCCATTAGATGTGCCTTTCAGATACCTGGCAGCCATCTTGGATAACACGCTGGTTCTGTGTATTCTCCACTTCAGTTCAATAGGATTGACTGATCTGTTTATTCATAAGTAAAGGCATTCCATGTCAATTGCTGATTATCTTGTAGCCCTATTCCCTAGTCCTAGTCACAAAATTTGGAGCTAGGGAATTAAATGATATGCTGTTTGCTGTTTTTTTTTGTGTACCTACAGCGATGTGTGTATCCATTTCTTTTCTACCTGCCTCTTCCATTCTTCTGCAAAAACAACAGTTAATGGATAGAATGAAGAATAATGTCATACATTCACCCCAGTACAGAGATCTGGCCTAAATCCATCGTTATTTTGCACTCCACACCACCCCAGTTCAGACATGGCCATATGCAAATCAGCCTTGACCCTGTGCCTCATGGGAACAGTCCAGCCCGAACTGCCGAGCCATGTCTTCCATGGACCGGAATCAAGCATCCTAGGACCGGTTTCTGGCTATCAGCCAGAATAGCTTGACTCCAGTGGTGAGGAGAGCACGGGACTCACGTCTGAGCATACCCGTCCCGCGCGGGGTGACAAATGCAAAAACAACAGTTGATGGACAGAATGCAGAACAATGTCATACATTCACCCCAGTACAGAGATCTGGGCCTAAATCCAATTTTGTTTTTGCACTCCACACCACCCCAGTTCAGACATGGCCATATGCAAATCAGCCTTGAACCTGTGCCTCATTCTGTCCATCACCTTGTGTGTTTTGCTGTTCATCCTATGTGGGAAGGGTAGGCCCAGATGTGGGTCCCGTGCTCACTAAGCCACTGGTGTCAAGCTATCCTGGCTGATGAAGGCTGATAGCCAGAAACCGGTCCTAGGATGCTTGATTCCGGTCCAGGAAAGACATGGCTTGGCAGTTCGGTCTGGACTGTTCTCATGAGGCACAGGGTCAAGACTGATTTGCATATGGCCATGTCTGAACTGGGGTGGCTTGGTGAGCAAAATAATTTATTTATTTATTACAGGATTTGTAGTGCGCATGGCTGCCTCAGCGACGAGGCGTCCCAGCGCAACCAGAAACCAGACAAGAACAGGGAAACACAGCGGGCGACAGATATCACATAGTAGGGAACAGCCAAGTCTTCAAAGATTTTCGAAACGTCAGAAGGTTGGGGGTGGCTCGGATACTTGCTGGAAGGGAGTTCCACAGTTTGGCCGCCAAGAGGCCAAACGAACGACCCCCTGCCCTCGCTTTCCTAACTCGAGGGACACAGACCAGACCTTGATTAGCCGAACGCAGAGCGCGACTAGGCAGGTATGGTTTCAGTAGACCCAATAGCCCCACAGGGGCTTGGAGCCGCAAAATTTTATGCGCAATGCATAGCACCTTAAACTGTATGCGTGCTTCGATTGGCAACCAGTGCAGCTTCAAAAGAACCCGGCCCACAGAATGAGATCTTGGGAGAGCCACTAACATGCGTGTGGCTGCGTTCTGGACCCTCTGCAGGCGATTGATGCTAGCTTTATCGGCACCTAGATATAAGGCATTACCATAATCGAGCCTCGCCAGGATAGAAGCCTGCAAGATGGTCTGGCGTACTCTGGGAGGGAAGAAGCCAAGCAAAGGCCTCAGTCCTCTCAGAAGCCCAATGCAGGCTGCGGCTACAGCTTTTGTCTGCTTATCAAATATTAGTCCGGTATCGAACCAAACACCCAGGTTCTTCACCATCTCCTTCGGCAACGGCGCGGGCTTCAGATGATCAGGCCACCATTGCTCTGACCAGAGTCCCTGGTCCTTCCCTTACAATAGAATCTCGGACTTGCTGGCATTTAGTTGAAGGCAATTAGCCTTTATCCAGGCCGAGATGATCGACAAGTCCTCCTTAAAGTTCTCCAGTTTAGTACTGCATTTTTTGGAGAAGGCGATCACATACGACACCAAGGACAACCCCCGGCCTCTGGCCACCTCCGCCAAAGGTCCCACATACAGATTGAATAAAAGTGGGCTCAGGATGGAGCCTTGAGGAACCCCCCTGCCCAGAGCATGTTCACTTGGTACGACCGCTCGGCCAGAAAGGATCAAAACCATTCCAAGGCAGCATCCCTAATGCCGATCGTCCAAAGACGATGAAGGAGAATCTCATGAGACACCGTATCAAATGCGGCACTTAGATCCAATAGGATCAAGGCCGCAGAATCATCTACATCCAACCTACTACGGATGGATTCCGTGACCGGCAGAAGAGCGGCTTACCTACTATGGCGGGGGCGGAACCCGTGTTGGGATGGGACAAAGATGTTGTGCTCCTCAATTTAGTTAGATAAGATGGAATTCACATGTGCCTCTACCACTTACGCCATGAAAGGGAGCTGAGTTATTGGGCGATAGTTGCCTGGGTCATCCGGGTCTAGTGATGGCTTTTTTAACAGTGGAATAATCTTAGCATGCTTCCATGCCCTAGGGACGGAGGCTGACTTCAAAGAGAGGTTAATCAGTTCTAAGGCCACCGGAGAGATAAGAGGTAAGAGCTGGCGGAAATGATTTGCCGCCAGCGGGTCAGCCGGCGAACCCGATTTGATCTTAGCACTTAAGATCTGAAACTCCTCAGGCGACAGCAATGGGAGAGCCAACACGTCATTATTCATCCCATTGTCTGGCCCTACTAGCCCAGCGCTTTCAGTGTGGGTATTCCCCGTGGAGAGGCTCCGATAAATCTGCTACACTTTTTCCACAAAGTGGAGTGCTATTGCCTCACAGTGATGATTAGATGTTACCGGGGAAATCCTGGCCTGACCAGCATTCTTCATGTTTTTAAGCAGTTTAAAGATGGATTAAACCCAGACGATTGATTAAACCCAGATGGATGGATTAAACCCAGATCTGTGACTGGGGGTGAATGTTTTGCCATTGTTCAACATTCCGTCCATCATCTTGTGTGTTTTTACTGTTCATTCTTCTAGCTACCATGGCATCTGTTGTTGATATCTTTTACAAAAAGAACAATTGATGGCTAGAATGCTGATCAATGTCAAACATTCACCCAAGTACAGAGATCTGGGCCTAAATCCATTGTTTCTTTGCTCCCCAAGCCATTCCAGTTCAAACCCAACCATATGCAAATCACTCTTGACCCTGTTCTCCATAGGAACAGTCCAGCCCGAACTGCCAGGCCAGATCCTCCTGGACCCGAAACAAGCATCCTTGGACCGGTTTCAGGGCATCACCCCATATCAGCCAGGCTAGCTTGACTCCAGTGGAATGGAGAGCATGGGACCCACATCTGGGCATACCTTTCCCACTTGGGGTGACAAATGCAAAAAAAACAATAGATGGACAGAATGCTGATCAACTTCAAACGTTCACCCCAGTACAGAGATCTGGGCCTAAATCCATCGTTTTTTTGCTCCACATGCCATTCCAGTTCAAACCCAGTCATATGCACATCAATCTTGACCCTGCTCCCCATGGGATCATTCCAACCTGAACTGCCAGGCCAGGTCCTCCCTGGACCGGAAACAAGCATCCTGGGACCAGTTTCGGGGCATCACCCCTCATCAGCCAGGCTAGCTTGACTCCAGTGGCATAGAGAGCACGGGACCCACGCCTGGGCATACCGTCACACTCAGGGTGACAAATTCAAAAAGAACAATTGATGGACAGAATGCTGATCGATGTCAAACATTCACCCCAGTACATAGAGCTGGGCCTAATCCATCGTTTTTTTGTTTCCCATGGCATTCCAGTTCAAACACAACCATATACAAATCAATCTTGAGACAAAAAATGACCCCGCACCAGAGTACACAAGTATATGATATTTGTCAATATTGTAATGTGTAAAATTTTCAAAACACAACGCCATGCAACTTTCGATGACTTCCCAAAGATAGCAATGTTTATTTCTTTCTTTATTATTCAAAAATTCATTAAAACAATTACAGAATTGCCTGCCACCAACACGTTTCATCCCTCATGGGACTTCTTAAGGGCTTGATTGTCATATTCTGACAAATCGTCACATCAACCTTCCTTATAGTGACTGCGCTGATGGGATCATATATTATTCGCAAAGTATCTCAACTCTTAAGTAGAGGCTTCAATCTGTTTGACACAGGGGATGTCACTACTGATCCAATTGTATTATGCATGGCTTATGACCATGGTACAGTCCAATAGTAAAATTCCAGGCGTATGTTATCACCCGAAACCACACCGAATCTCCAATCGCACAGGATACTTTGCAGCTCCTTTTCATTGTTAAGGCTAGTGCGCCTTTTAAAAGGTGTGCCCAGCGCAAACAATGAAAAATCGCTGCATTATGGTGAATGAGCTGCCCCCAGGGCAGCCGCGAACTCATGCTGCTTTGAGGGTGGCTCATTCCTATGAAAAACAGAGCGCCTGCTTTGAAGCCGCTCCGTGTTGTCACGGTGCAGGCGGCAGCCTTCTTGCACTTTTAAAAGGGATTAGAGATCCCTTTGCAGGCGGGTGCAGTGAGTGATTGCACCCACCTGCAAGCGAATTTCTGGGGGCCCATGGGACACTCTTTCCGAGGGCTGCAGTCAGGTGGCGCTTCTATACCTTTGTGCCCATGTCTATAATACGGCATGGGAGCACAGGTAAAGGGATTCCCCCATATGAGGGTAAAATTGTCCTTCGAGAGGTCTTTGAATCTAGGAACATTGCTCGATGTGTGCCCCGTTATATGTCCTGTGAATGAAGTGGTTGCATCGCTTAATACTTGGAGACCAGTAATGGCAAGTGGGAGGTTGCATGTAAGTGCTGTATAGGTGTCTAATTCCAGGATACTAATGCATTAATCATGTCAGGAATGACGGTGTTGTGTGAACTCTCTGTGTATCCTGCTTGTTGGTTAGCTGCACTCACTGCAGGTCACAATAAATAATACAGCCTTAAAGCCTACCGTAGTGGGCTATACCAGTCATTAAAGGCACACTCCAGGCGAGGGCCTTTAACAAGGGAGCAGCATTTTAATGTGGTTATAGCCCAGCTATGGTGGGCTGAATGTTCTTACAAATAAAACAAAGGCCTCACAGAGCCTGAGGGGATTTCAATCAATTTATTCACAGCAGCACCTGTGAATGGAAAACGTTGGAATGTTGGAGCTCTGGGCTTTTACCAGCCATTAGAAGCCCAGAGCACTCCATTGTTTTCAATGGATCTCCCAACATTCCAATGTTCTAATATAGCCTTATAGCCAGCCGTAGCGGGCTATTCCGGCTATTAAAGGCCCGATGCAGCGTTAAAGACCCGAGCCGAAAGCGAGGGACTTTAACAAGGCAGCGGGACTTTAAAAGCCGATATAGCCCTGCTACGAAGCGCTATAAGGCTATTAGAACATTCTGCCATTAGAGGGCAGAATGTTCTAACAAATAAAACAAGCCTTCAGGGAGCACGAGGGGATTGAAATCCCCTCAGGCTCCCTGAAGCCTTTGTTCACAGCCAGAGCTGTGAACAAAGAAACATTGGAATGTTGTAGCCCCGGGCTTATACCATTCCAATGTTCTAATTATTTAGAACTGTGAATGTGTCAGTACTGAGATATCAGTGCATGGAGGTAGCCAAGTGAGAGTTGGAAAGGTCCATAGGTTATGTAGCCCTGCTGGCCAAATCACAAGGGATGAGAGGAGACATGGCCTAGGACAGAGCTACCGACTTTGGAACTGACGAGCCAGGTTTGAGTCACTTGTCTGCTCAACATCTTGTGATTCTGGGCAAATCCCTTAATCTACCGAGCCTAAAAAATAAATGTAACCTTGTGTGATGTAATCTGGTACTCATCTAAAGTGCTCCGATGCCCTTCGGCTGAGTGCACTGCAAATAAACTGCGAAACAAAACGTTAAATACACAAGTTTCACTCGGCTAATGGTTGAGACCGTGAGTGTGAGCAATGCTAGGTGTGAATTACAGGGTGATTGAATGGTAATTGGCATGTTATAGTTTAGTGTTGGTGTAATACTGCATCAAATTCTTTTACAGGGTTGCGGCATTAAAATGTGCCTGTTATTGGCGGTTTTATTAGGCTCGTAGCCCCATAGAAATGCTTACAACGTCTTCCAGGGCAGAAGCAGGATGAAGAGCACAATATCCCCTGTCAAACGAATCAGTGCTATTGAGTATGCTCAGGGTCACTTGATATTACGTTAAAAAATTTTTTTATTTCCAATACTTTATTGAAATTTTCAGAAAATGACATGAACACTCCAAAAAGGTAAATAACATATCCAGGTTAGCATGGCATTTACTTATAAAGCAAACAATTCACGTATATAAAACAGAAATTGAGGTTTGACACCATTATACCACTACTAATACTAACCTCTATAATTTAATAGAGAGATAAAGAAAGAAAAAGAAAAAGAAAGAAGAAAAAAGAACAGAGAAAAGAAAGACACAGAAAATATTTGTCAGCATTTTATATAGTTTAAAACACAAGAGTTAGCAGATTGTTTATGAGTGCCATAGATAATGGGGTCTCTCCCTGGACACAGGACAGAAATGAATGTATACATGTATACATAATACCACATAGATTGATAATAAAAGATAATGTATTGGAATTCACTGAGGTTTATAAGAATTGAAATAATTGTCCAAAGTGTTCCACATCGATCTGGATGAAAATTTCCAAGGTGAATTTTGTAAAGCAATATTGTCTGCACCTCTAAGATGTGTGATCCAATTTAGCCATCCTGAATAAGAGACCTTACTTGTGTCCTTCTGATTGGTAAGTATAATTTTTACTGCAGACGTGAGCAGAAGATCAAGAAGGGCTTCGTCTGAGTCCGAACAAACATCAGCTCTCAGAAACCCCATAGGTAATGTGGAGTATTCTATTGTAGTGTAGTTCCTATATTCCCAATAGGCTCTGCACATTGGAATAATATAAACAGCAGTGTAGACGTAGGACTGAGGTCATCTAGGTCTCTACTGACTATATTAGACTTAAGGTTTGCCAGCTAGTTCAGAGGTCACTAGAAACTTTCTCGAATAAACGAGGAGGAGTTTAACCTCCCTGGATAGACAAGAAGGGATTAGCTTCTGACAACCATAAAACATGACAACTTTGCTCCCTCAGAATAAGAGTGTATCTCTAGAGTCGTGTGAAAACAATAGACAGCTATCTCACTCAGTCAAGTGTGCATACTTAGTTTCACCAGAGTGCAGAGAAAAGAGAGACGGGCGTTTTCAATAAAAGGTGTTATTTATTGAGCAGTCTTCTTTCTCATGCAAGAGAAATTAATTGCCACAATTTCAATACTCATAGTAAAGTAAAGTGCGTACAGTAAAAGGAGTATTATGAAATAATACTGTAAAAGCATTGATATGGTTTCTTAGCCATATGATACTTTAAAATAGATAATAGATATACATAAATATATACATTGACTAACATACTCAACTGGTGCTTCTAAATACACCTACCCCGGTGTACCTGACCTAAGCCTAATACGTGGGAAGGAGTAAGTAAGTAGCAGTTTAAGTTAAGTTGGTTTTGCCAAGAATCTGACTCAAGAATTCTCTTTAACCTTTTCCATGCGACCGCGTTTCCCCCTCCGGTGCTGGGCCATAATAGAAACGGGCGTGGTCATGACGGAACGGTTCCGTCATGAGCACAGCTCAACCGACGCTCATGACGGAACCGCTCCGTCATGAGCACCGAAGGGGTTAAGGGTTTAGTCAGCTCCGTACCTGGGTAATAGAAAGCAGGAGCTCTGGTATCTCTCTCTCAGGACTCGATATCCCAGTAACCAGCGAGGGTATCTGGAAACACCGGAGCTGGATTTCTCGGCAGGAGAAAAGACAGCGTCTCTCTCAGTGCGTCAAAGGGCAGGGGCGGCGTCCGTGGGCTCTCGCATCAGCTGGGCTCTCGGGCAAGTAGATAGCCGCTCTGCTCCAAACCACCGTGTGTTTGCTTAAGGCAACATTGGTATATTTATACCTGAAAGGTGCCGGGTTTGACGTAAGGTTGGACATAAGACGTCAATAAGGATGTCACTAAGAACTGGCCGTTCTTACAGTGCTCACAGGAGTTCTAGGACGAAATCAAAACAAAAGCAATGGGGATTTCCCAGGTTGCTGGAGGTTTGGTTTGTTTAGAGAACTCGTTGTGCTTTCTAGGAGTCCGGGGAAGTAGCCTTGCTTAATGTGGACTGCATGGGCTACGACCAAATATGGATATGATTCTTATGCCTTTATAAGGATATTATTTATTATAACCGTACAAGGGCATAAAATAGAAATATCAAGGTTCCTAGATAAAAACACAATACCCACTCCACGATCTAATGTCCATCATTACTAAAACTAAGCAATAGTAAACATATAAAAGTGCATGTGTTTTCCAACCCACACAAAAATACATACTTTGCATTTGAAATGGTATATGGTAAATACACGAAAATGATTATTGGTACTGTACGGTTTTTAAGCAGTGTTATCATTCAGAAAAAAGGATTGCAAATAATTATCAGCTGAATGATGTGCGAAAATTACACATGAAATGGCTCTTAATACAGAAGAGAAGGTCGAGACCATTCCATCACATAATAATACAAACGCTTGTACATGTGCTAGAGGCTGAGGTAAAATATTGTCTCTAGAGTTCCTAAAATAGAAGCTCTGTTCTCTAAGAATAGTTCTACTTTAAGCAGAGTACATGTGCCAGAAAAAGGTAAATATTTTGAAATTGGAAAAAAAATAATTTTGTTTTCAGGGGAAAAACAGTTCCAAATATTTTCAGTAGCTTATGTTTATCAAAGCTGAAGGCCGAGTTCTGGGAACGCTGTGTGCTCGTTGCTTAAAAAAGTTATTCTTTCTTTTCAGGGGAGAACATCATTTCAGACAGACTCTCAAAGAATTGGTCTACGGCTTCAGATGAAAGTTCGACCAAGTTTGAAAATACCGCAGCAGTACAGTCGTGAGAATGATTGCTATCATCGATGTCAGGATCAGCAATGCTCACAGAAGGTCGTACCTGGGTGATGCTGCTCTCATCTCGTACTTCACTGCCACATAATCGTAGTGATGAAGTCTCAACGAATGCCGTCATCAGAATCGGTAGCCGCTGGGGACAACATGGTGCATGAGCCGTTACAGGACTTAGCAAAGTATCTGTATCCAATGGTACTGCTGATGGTAGTGTAAGACAGACGTCCAACACGCATTCTTCTCCGCATAGCATACATCGAAGCACAGGTAAGATGCAATTCTGCCAGATGGGTCTGAATGAAAGAAACCAGGTCATATTCATATCTCTTAGCCGGGCTAATCCGAGGACTTTAGTTATGCGGTCCCGATAGCGTATAGCTAGGATCGTTTCTTCCATCGTTGCTGAAGTCTTGTCTGTGACTTGGGTTGCCATATCGGAGCAGAAGGATCAAAAATAAAATTCCTGCTACGAGTCCCAAAAGAAGTGGTAGGCTGCCAAAGACAGAATGGACAAAATTAGGAAAAATGCCCAGAACTGTTTCGAAGGGTGTTAACAGTCCCGAAAAAATGGTCTTAAATACATGTGGGATGCCACTGGTATCTGACATATTTAGGATTTGGCTTAGCATTTCTGCAAAATGCACGGGGCAATTTGTTGATAAAATGGAATGTATCTCTGCCGTTGTCCTTGCAACTTGCAGATCATACGTTTCTTTTGATGACGTTAAGGGCACAGTTGTCTGTAAAAGAACAGACTTTATTCTGCTTAAAGTATCAATTCGAATAGAAGAGATATTCAAAGAAGGCCAAATTGTTGCCTCCGTATCTGGAGTGCTGTTTGGATACAATACTTGCATACAGCAAGTGACCATGGAACTCACGCTGACGAGATAGGCTTTTCCTGGCACCATGCCACAACAGCTGTGGTTCGTTATTAGAATATAACTCCCGTTAGAAAGTTGTCTAAAGAATGGCTCTATCTGTGTTGCAGGAGTGCCGTGCAGGTGACATGAAAGGTTATTTGAATACCCATCGCAGGCTCCGTGCAAGTTAATGCCTTCACAAAGAAGTGTACCGCTCAGTGATCTTTTACATTTGTTACCACTAAGAAATACATTCTTTTTCTTTTCACTGTAGCATGTGTGTGTATAAGGTAATTTCCATGTTGACTTGATGTACCCTTTACCCAACCTTTCATACTGGCCCGCTGGTATATATTCTTGGCAGTATTTAAAATGGAAAGTTGTTATCGGAATTGTTATTATTCCATGTATTATCCATTCAATGACAGGTCTTTCTGACATTGTCAACGGTAATCTCTCAAGTTTTTCAATGTCCAAGAATCGTATAGTCTGCTCCTTTTTGTGCCAAGTTGATTTGTTTATCAGTAAGGTTAAAGATAGAAAATAAAGACATTGTGTTGATTAAATTCCATGGTACGTAGCCTGAACGCAGATTTTGCGACGTCCAGCCAAGCTGTACAATAGAACGTAGTTGGGACTGACCGTGTTGTAACATTAGTAAGTCCTGCTCTATTATATCAATAGCAGATGATACAATACTGTCCAGTGAATATATTCTGGAGGACAGAGTCGTTAACCCATTGTCCACAACAGAAAGTGATTTTTCCAAATGAATCTGATCAATTTTTTGTATTTTTTCTGCTGTTTCAATTTGCATTACTTTCCAAGCTTCGTTGTACGCAGCGTATATACCGGCCGCTATGAAACATTTTTGACGCTCTTTGCGTGGTCCCATTATGAAATCACGCAAGTCAGCACCGTCTTTAAGTAAAGTCAAGTGTTGCTTAATTTCAGCCAGTGTGGATTTTTGTAGCCACTCAAGGCATAGTTTGCCTACACTGTATGTTGTAACTATCCCTGGATGTTGTCTCTGGGAGTATCTAGGGTCTGGCCTGGTCATTTTTAACCCCTGTGTTTTGTCCAGGAATCTATCTTGACAGTTATTTGTGTCTGTGGGCCAGATCAACCATTTTTTCCAATCAGGATGTGTTCTGTTTTGGTTAAACATATGGGATACGTCTATCTCAACATCTGTAGTGCTATTACTGTCAGGTGTTGGCTTTGGAATAGACGGTTTGTTTAAATCTTTTATCTTGGCTAGGCCAAGACAAGTAGCCTGTTGAATGGTATCATTCAAGAATATTATTTGTTCTGGGATCATGCAGACTCTAAATAATGCTTCTAAACCTTGGACCTGCCAATCTTTGGTACCCCAGATGGTTTTTGTTTCAATGTTGTTTTTCCAGAAATCAAAACCAAACGTATTCATTTTTTCATAAAATGTTTCCGAATAGATCAATTTAGTATTTGTCAGCATTGTTTTTACCCCTGTCTTATTTAGCAGTTTGAAATAAAACGTTTCTGCATCACTTGTGTTAAACCCTGAGAAGTATGGGAATTTCTCGTAAAATGTTTTCGAACTGCTTTTAGGTGGAGTTGCACAATGTTCCCATTGATTATAATTAAAAATATTTCTAGGTTGAGCATACTTATGCACATAGTGATGTGCAAAGTGATTGTAACAATACATTTCTTCATAATTTGATGAACCCTGTAAGTAATCATGTTCTGTAAATTTTGCTGACATTACTAAATCTGACATCATATCATTAATACTTTCAAAGCCCCAATCATCAGAGAATGTACTCGGTTTTATAAAGTCACTTAATGAAACCTTGAACTGATGTGGATATTTCAAGAGCTCAACCAGGCCATAGATTTCATAATTCGTTTTGTCCCATTCTATCCCACCGGGTATTGGATTGGCTGTGACATTCACTGATGATAGTTCTCTTTTCTCGATGTGAGATGACTTGTGTGGCTTTAGGACCAAGTTGATGTTCTGACTTGCTGTGTCCATTGTACTATATTTTCCCTCAATGAATTTTCCCAAACAAAGAGCCATGATGAGCCAAAGCAGGAGGAAAAGTACACCTAACACAATCCAAAATTCAATCCATGGAGAAATCAGGTAGGTTTCTTTGAGTTGATGAAAGAATTCAGTTATTTTGTCTTTAAAAGTTTTTATTGCTGGCGTTTCTTACGGTTCGCTTGGATCTTCAGAAAAGTTATCGAAATTGATGAAGTAGCCAGATGCAGTTCTGTCAATTGTTGGAATTGCTTCCGGATTTTCAGTTGCTGTTGCATTTTTTGTTTCATTAGCATAGTCTGAAGCTACATCGTTGTAGACAGGTGTTTCTTGACGAGCTGTTGCAATTTGGGTTTCAAGAGGCATAAGTTCCATGGCTTTGTTGCATAGTCCTTTTTTATTCACTGCAGGTTTATCAAATGTGATTAGACTCTCAGTTTGAACCTCTTGTATTGTAGCAAATTTTGGTACTCTGCTATTTCGAGGGAGTCCACTGGGCCTACTACTTATTATTGGCCACATGATTGTGGTTTTACCAGGTCGATGGATACAACTCGGTTCTCCTTTTTACCAGCAAGGGGCTGTAGTACAACTGATCTTGTTCCGCTGACAGCTAAGACAGGTACTGCTTTTCTGTAAGAAGGCCCAAATTCCTTCTTCACCGCGATCTTCTCTCTGACCAGATCCCCAATCTTTGGAATCCAGACAGGCCTTGCTGGGACAGGTGGTTTATCTTCAGTGGCTGTTGGCTGCTGTTTTAACTTTACGTTGCTTAGGCCTTTTCTTGTTTCATTTAAGTCCTGTAAAATAGCCAAACGGTCTTTGATATCAAAGCATTTTTCTTCTACCACTGAAGTCTGACTATCAAGGTCCTGAATATGCATTCTAGTCCCGAATAATAGTTCGTACGGACTGAAACCTTTTAGAGAATTTCTTGGCAGATTATTAAGACTATGTTGGACACTTGTTAAATGTTGGACCCACCCATCACCCGAACCTAATACCCTCGCCGTTATAGATTGCTTTATGTCCCGGTTTTTTCTTTCCACTACCGCATTTCCCTCAGGATGAAAGGGACAAGAGTACCGCAATTCAATGCCCATGCTGGTCATGGCCTCCTTGTAAGCTCGAGAGCTAAACGCAGGACCCTGGTCAGAATGTAGCATGGCAATTGCGTATGTGCCGATAAAGACTCGCAAATCTTTTATAACAGTTCTGGCGTCAGCCGAGCGCTGGTGTTTACATTTTAAGTGATTCTGGTCTTAAACATAAATGGGACTCATTTCTTCTATTGGGTTTCTGCGTATAGATAGCCTCATGCTATCTAAACGAAGAGCCATGGCAATACTCCAGCCGGTTCGCCACTGCGATCTCTATTGCAGTTTGGACAGCCTATTGCAAATTTGTGATGTTGCAAGCTCATTCCCGGCCACCAGTTTTCTGATTGTAATTCTTTCAGAGATTCCTTGATCTCTTGGTGCCTTAGACCCAATCCCATATGTGCGTCTGCTATTAAAAAGACTCTCCTGTTCGTGTTTGGAATTACTCTATCCCCCACTCCAGAGATTCGAGCAAAAGGAACGGAGTTTGCATCAATTATGTATGCATAATTGAGTGGATAGTTCACAGGTAGTTCTGCACAGTCGCCTTTTGAAGACGTTTTTACCACCAGCATGGTTTCTATGTATTTTTCTGAACGCTTTTTTGTGGCTACGGAAGCCGGATTAGTTGCTTCCGCTGTGGCTGTGTCAGCCAATGAATTCCCTGCAACGTGAACGCCATCACGTTGATGACTCAGTGTATGTATCACGTGAGTCTTTTGTAGTTCTTTCTGTAAAAGAACTACACGTTCCCAAAGCCTTTTATGCTTTATTGTGGCACCTGTGTCATCTTTGTAATCACTTTGAACCCAGTTCTGTATGTCATTATGTAAGACTTGACGCAGTAATGTGAATCGCACACTATTAGTGTGGGGAATTCGCGATCAGCATTTTCAAGCGCCATCTTTAAAGATCTCATTTCAACTCGCTGAGTTGAGCAATTTCTGAGTGATTCAGTTTTTGTGACTATCGCTCTGAATTTACCAAAGCGCCAGCGACCTTTAACAATCGCGCACGCTGCGTTGTAGAATTTTTCCTCTACATCGTAATGTTGTGCAAATCTGTCCATGTAGATTACACATGTGTACTGTTCGAGAGGCAAAATTTCGATTGGCAGAGGATATTCTTCTTCATATGTTAGATCTTTCAGTTTTTTCATTTTCGGGTCAAAATAGTATTTCACTTTTTCTGCAGCAAGAGAATTTTCTCATTGTATCCATTTTGGATCTAATGCCACAGCAGTCAAATTGCGTGGGCTTGTTAATGCCTCAAAGGCTGATTCTGCTGTTAAAACAGTTATCTGTCTGCCTTGGGATTGGGCTCTTTCTTTTGCTACAGTTGTTTGAACTGCATTTACAATATTTTCCGTAAGACTGAATGTCTTTTCAGCTTTTGTGTACAAGTGTGATTTGTAAGCTATGGGTACCGTTTCTCCCTCATTAGAGGTCAGGTACGTGAATCCGCATCTTCCTGGGATGACTCGGATTACAAGGTTGCGTATGTTTTCGCATGTTTGTAATTTAGTTTTAGCTAACATGTCTGTTTGCAATGATCTTAAAATTTCTGTGTGTTTCTGAGTTCAATTGATTGGTTTGAAATCAGGTTTTTATTAATTCATAGAGAGGTTTAACCCTCTCTGCATAATTTAGAATGTATGTTCTTCCGAAATTCAGGAAACCTAGTATTGATTGTAAGTTCTTCAGCGTTTTAGGTGCTTGGAGTACAGCGCACTTCTCTAAAAAGTTGTCTGCTAGGCTTTTGCCTTCACTTGATAATTCATATCGTAAAAATAGGACAGTTAGATGGGCAATTCTTGACTTTTTAAAGTTGAATTTGTAACCCTCTGCTGCGAACCCAAGTATTATGGTGTTCACTCTTTTCAAGTGAGTCTCCAGGTCATCATCTGTTAGATAGATGTCATCGACATAAGATAATGCTTCATCATCATATATTTGTAGTAACGCTGTTACTCTTGCTGAGAATTATCCTGGGCTATTCTTGAATCCCTGTGGGAGTCGACAGAAATTTTCCTGTGACCCCATTATTGAAAAAGCGGTCAAATACCTGCTTTCAGGTGCAATGTTTTGACAAAAGAATCCATTAGAGATGTCTAATGTCGTTTTGTAATTTTTGCGCACAATGTCATTCATTAGTGCTGTGCTGTGTGAATTTTGTACTGCAAATGTTTTGCAACATGAGTTAAGGTGTCTGTAGTCCAAAACTAGACGATATGAATCGTCTGGCTTGGAGACAGGAAACAAAGGATTGTTCATTTGAGAGGTGCATGTTTCAATCACCCCTTGGTATTCAAGTTGATCTAAGATCTCCCTGACTTGCTTTTTAGCTTCTTGCTTAATTGGGTACTGCCTTTGTGCAGTGGGTTGACATTTTAACTGGATTTTATGAGGAGGAGAGTCCTCATCCCATCGTACATGATTTTTGTATAATGCAGGAGCTTGGGCTACTGCCCATTTTCTTGCATATGTATATTTTCTATGAATTGGAATATGATTTGAGAAGGCAGGCATAATAATTTCTTCGCCATGAGGGTGATGGAGCAGATTTCATCTGCAGCCAGGCAATGTTTTATTTTTTGTGCTACAGACAGACTGCATTGCCACGCACATTTTGGTGCAAGTTAAAAACATGGCACATGAAAAACATGAAAGTGAGGCCTATTCAGTCTGAAATGCTTTTGCTGAATTACCATGTGTTTTTGCAATGTAGAAAAAAGTGGCCTTTTTAGCTTTGAAGATTAATAGAATATGTTTCTCTCTTTCCCAGCTCATCCCATATAATCTACGTTCACTATTTCTGTCTTAATAGACTTTGACTTGTTGCATATTTTGATAAATATTTTCAGTTAAATAACACCTCTTTTTATAATGTGTGTGAATTAACAAATGCACCAAACACTACACAGGGGACTAAATGCTTTTTGCATGAAAAGCTATCTAAAACACTAATGCATGTTGCTGTGTGCGCTGTATTAACTGTGTGTGTGCTTTTAAATTTTACACTAAATGCATGAAAATGCTATGTTGCACATTTATTTTGCATCTTGTCATAAATAATAGAAAAGCTGCTTGAAACTAATAGCTTGGCTAGGTAAACATTTATAAGGGGTATTAGTATGTAGTTGGGAAACATAATGGGCTGATTTACATGAAATTAATATTATCTTTGTGTTTGTTTTATTTTTTGGGGCCTACACAAAACATGGCTGCCTGTGAATCCATCAAGGCTATGACTTGCAATTTAATGAGAAGGGAGCATGCGCAGACTGTGGCAGCTTTCCTCATGACAAGAAGTGAAGGACATCTTGAACTGTAGATTCTTGTGACTGTGCCAATGTACCAGTTAGTTAAAAGTATCCATCTGATTGCGCTGAGAAGGGAAGGAAGAGAATTAGAATGAAACATTTTTCTTAGTAAATGTTGCAAATGTTTATAAATGTAGTTATTCATGTATGCTTCTTTTGTTAAAACTGGTAAAGTCAGGATTTTAGAATGAGTCAGGGTATTGAGAACTCATGCCATCATGACTGACCAATCACGTACAGGTTTTCCTGAAAGATGCTACATCTTTGTGTAGTCTGCCAATAATTAGAGTATAAAATAATGTCCTCTCTGGATGGGGGCTGGCTTTCTCAGCTCAGCTGGCTTCTATGGGTTAGGTACGCGAAACGTCCTGGGAGATTGCTGAAGGGGAGGTGCGTCCGAGGAGATTCAGGGGGAGGTTTCTTGCTTCCACGTCATATCTTGGCACTGCAGGCCACATTCCTTTGAGGTCTGGTGAAGGGCGGGCTGTCTCCCTCCTTTTTTCTCTTTAGACACAGAGATGCACAGAGCAGCAACAGATAGAAAGGCTCTTTAGATTTAGATGCTAAACTTTAAGTTTATGTTTTGACTAATTAATTAGGTCTAAAAATATTTATTTGTCTTATGCATTTATTTCTCTTAATGGGAGATTTTTGCCAACTATTTAATTATTGATTAGCCTTACAAGACTATTTTTCTTAGAAACTCTTTAAGAATTTTGACTGATATCTTGCGCCACATTTTCATAACTACATGTAATGCTTATATGCAGACTGTAATGTGTTCTGTATTATTGATATATTTCCTGTTCTCCAAATTCTGTAACCTGATTGATATTTTACTAATGAATAAAGGGTCAGAGAAAATTTAACTTTTGACTAGAAAATAAAACCCTTTAAAATACTCAACAACTCTCTTTATTGGCTTGAATAATAAATTGCATTTTTGACTGTTCAGGTTTATTTAAGTCTCCTGAAGGTAATACATGGTGTGAAGGGCCCAACACCTTTTGAGCGGTAAATTAGAGGTAGCATGAAGGTTTTACATTGAGAAACTACCAGAAGAAATTACCGCCCCATCAGTTTTTGGTAAGCAGAGGATGGTCATTATTGATTAGTTTGGTGATAAATGATTATTGATTTCACCATCAACTATTCAACTAATGGATCATTGACCTTTAGAGGGAAGTCAAATAATTTCCCAAGTTAGATACATTTCTAAGTCCTGATTCCTGACTCCAATGCTCAGAACCTGAAGACTGGCAAAGCAGTACTGGAAGGTGATGCAAGAAGTGGTGTGAGTATCAATAGGGTTGTGAAATGTTGTTAATATGCGAGCATGTATTTTTGAAGTGTTGAAAATATCAAGGTTTTTTTTATTGTTTGTGAAATTTGCTCATGTTGAATTGATGGTGTTATTGATTATATTGGTAATTTCATAGGACATATTTTTTTGGTTATTGATTACATGTTTTAACTCTTCATGTTAAGTTAGTGTCTTGTTCTATGTTGTCTGGAACACGCAGGTATGCACACCTGTGGAATCCCGGGAAGGAATAGCGGGTGGTAAAGGAAGCCACACTGCACTGAGGTTACTCGTCTGTTGGAATAACACTGAGAAGCTAAGGAGAGCTGGCAGTGTTAAATTAGGGACTATTTTCTATGTGAGTGATTAATAGCAAAGAGTTTGCTGGTGAAACTTTGGTCTGATATCACCTAGAAAGGGTCACACCGAAGGAGTAGCAGGTTCTTCTGAGCTTGAGTGACAGCAAAAGGGTTCGCTGGTGAAACTTTGGACTAAGATATATCCTGAAGGATAAGTCCAAAGGAGTAGCAGGTTCTTCTGAGCTTGAGTGACAGGTAAGCGGAAGGGATTTACCTGTAGTGTTTGAAGAGTAAACGGAAAGTCTTACTTTGTGAAGGGTAAGCGGAATGTGTTACTCGCAGTGAATATAAATCTATCCTTTATTTAGCACAACAGACAGAGTAGCGAATATATTTATGTTGTTACTAATAGAGTTATTGATTAAGAGAAATATTGCAGTAAGATTTTGTGGAGGGTCAGTGGTAGGAGTAAAACTGACTACAATTGAGACTGACAGCTTTGGAGAAAAGAAATTGCATTGAACTATTGCAAAAATGAAAATGTTTGAAGGTTTAAAGAAGCTGTTAGGAGGTAAAGTGAAAAATGAGTTTTGTATTGGTGATGCTCCTGAAGGAACACCTGTGCATTTTATGTCTACCAATTTGGGACGAAACACATGTATGTGGGTTCACCAATGGTGCAAGATTACAGAAAAAGAGGGTGCTTTGATGTTTCCAAAAGATGGTACTTTTGAATTGCAAATTATTGACAAATTAAGGGAAGTGTTATGTGAAATAAAGACACAATCTAAAGCTTCACAATTTGAGGCCTTAATCCTGTGGGAAAAGACAGCAAGAGAGAAAGCAAGTGAGGATAAAAAGTTAAAGCACCAGATGCAGGAGAAGAGAATTAGTGATGATAAAGAGCTTCAAATAAATAATAATTCAGGGGATGAAAAAATGGATGCATTGTTAACTGAGTGTCCACCACTGTATGTGGCTCCCATGAAAAATACTGAAAATAGTGCACCAGTAAATACTACAGGGGCTACTGCTTCTGTTGAACAGAGAGAAATACAGATTGAAAGAACTGTGCAGAAATTTCAGATTGAACCATTACCTGTTGATTCAGAACGGACAGTGATACCTCCAGGTGTTACTGCTTCAAATGTGCCTGATTCAGTTAAAGAATTACAAACTGCAGATGCACAGATAATGCCTAGAAACATTATGACTGTCCCAATTAATATGGTCCCTACTGAAAAGGCTCAAAGAGCTGCAGAATCAGTGATTTTATATTTAAACAACGAAAGAGAAAGGGTAAAATGGGTTACTCTTCTACCCCTAAGTAATCAATTCCAAAACAACATAAGAGTACCTACTAACGTAAAAAAGGGGAAAGAGAAAGGAGAGATTGAATCAATTTTCAAACCACCACCTTCTCACAGAGTGAATCACGATACCACAGGGGTGTGTAGACAGAGTGCAAAGCATATATGATGAGGAAAAAAGGAACCCTCTGGCACCTACACAAGGCAGGTAGCCAGTCATCTTCATCGGGTTCCTGTTTGTTAGTAAGTGAATGATACTAGAAAAATAGTGCTAGTTTAAAATGAGTCAAGCCTACTCCCCCCACAAAAGACTTTAATATAAGGGGTAGTGCTAGCCCAATTAAAAACAAGTGAAAAAGTCGGACATGCAAAAGGCTGTGTGAACTTGAACCTAATGTCCTATCAAGAGGTCGACATGTTTCAGCTATTGAACCAAAAGTCGGTTCAGCATTCTTCTGGAGTACGGACCGTGGATCTGACTAGCATAGGTGTGGCTGCGGGGAGTCACCAGTCATAAAGCACTGGCGTGAAGGTTCACCCCTGCCACGTGTCCAGGAAGCCTGTAACTTCCTCAATAATATTGTGAGCACTCCGACTGGGGAGTGTCTGTACTGAATACTATGGTTCATCAGTTACAAGTTTGTAAACTCCGTTTTTTGTCTATTTACCTGGTGGTTAGTAGGTACCTTAGGGTGTACCTCTTCACAGGTAAGAACGATTACTGGTCCTGAAGAATGCTGAACCGACTTTTGGTTCAATAGCTGAAACATGTCGACCTCTTGATAGGACATTAGGTTCAAGTTCACACAGCCTTTTGCATGTCCGATGTTTTCACTTGTTTTTAATTGGGCTAGCACTACCCCTTATATTAAAGTCTTTTGTGGGGGGAGTAGGCTTGACTCATTTTAAACTAGCACTATTTTTCTAGTATCATTCACTTACTAACAAACAGGAACCCGATGAAGATGACTGGCTACCTGCCTTGTGTAGGTGCCTGAGGGTTCCTTTTTTCCTCATCATATATGCTTTGCACTCTGTCTACACACCCCTGTGGTATCGTGATTCACTCTGTGAGAAGGTGGTGGTTTGAAAATTGATTCGATCTCTCCTTTCTCTTTCCCCTTTTTTACGTTAGTAGGTACTCTTATGTTGTTTTGGAATCAGTGATTTTGCCAGGGATTATTTCAGAAACTCAGAATTTACAGATTATTGAACAGAAATTACCCCAAGCACTGAAAGGTGAGAGAAAAATGGTATTTACAACATCTGCAGCCCAGAATAAAATAAATGTAATTGAAAATGGGATTTTTCAAACCTGCTTTGAGGAAGCAGCAGTGACTAAAAATATAGAGAACATGGGAGAACATATTAACACAGGCCCTGAAAAAGAGAAACAGCTTAGTGTTTTAAATGCAGCATTTGAACATGGGGAAAATTACAGTCCTTGCTGTTTAAATCATGAAAATGTGAACCAGTGTCAGGAAAAAGTATTAATTTCCCTGAGTAAGGAAACAGCTGCATGTGCATTAACTACACATAATGGACTGACAGATTTGGCTCAAAAATATGAAACTGATGTTTCAGGAAGTTTTCCATTTCAGAAAAGTTTTAGGGTACACATGGATGAGGAAGCAAATGAGAAAATGTGTTCTTCAGGAATGCATTTGCACATTGCAGAAATAAAATATATTTTCAAATGCAATGGGTTGGAGAAATTAGGAGACAAGTGGGCAAGAAAACATGAGAAGAAAAAGAAACCACCAGACCTAGCAAGGAAAATGGATAAGGAAAAGAAACCACCAGACCTAGCAAGGAAAATGGATAAGGAAAAGAAGCCACCAGATTTAGTTGAGAAAAATAATAAGCAGAATGAGGGAGAAGCTTTTGCTTACTCATTGAGAGAAAAGGTGGGAGAAATGTATGTGCATATGCCACAGGATAAAAGTGAACTTGCAGCATTTCTGAACACATTCCCACAATTGAGAGACACGATTGTGCTGTGGTACCCACAAGTTGATGGATTTGTTGAAATTTTAAGAGTTGTGCATTAATTTGGAAATGTTCTTTTACATTGCCATGCAAACAGAATTGTGGTTTGAATCTAAAGTTGTTGTGGAAAGGCCAGGTGAGGAGACAGTGAAAAGGGTTTGCATGAATGCACCATCATTTTCCGTTGTTATGGAGGAAAATATAGCAGTGATTTATTTCCTAAAGGGCAGAGTGCCAGCAAAGGATGTTGATTGGGTACAGATTAAAAGAACACAGGATGGAAGTAAAGGTGTTTTGGTTTGTGCAAATTCAGGTATGGATGTTGTACTGCTGGAAAATGTGTTTTTTTTGCCATCTTTATAACAGATTTGAGCATTGGAAGAAGAAAAATAAATTTAAACATGATGCACAAAAACATGGAGAAATGCAGGTGCAAAATATGCCAGTTAAGCAAATGCAAATGTCAGTTCAGAAACAGGTACCAATGGCAGGAATTTTTCAAGCGCAAGTGGCCCCACAAAATATGGAAACTGCTAAAGTTAATTTAAATAAGGTGTCCAGAGCAAATGTGAATTATTTCCAGAGACAAAAACAGAACCCAGTCCAAGAGGTTACTATGTTTGCAAATGAGAGTTTTAACACTCACAATTCTGAATTTACCAATTCCATTGTGAAGGCAGTGGAAAGTCCAGATTTAGTTGCAGGAGTTTTAAAGAAAGAAATTACAAACCCAGTTTTAGAAGAATTTGCACCAAAATTAGGCCCATTTGAGGAAAATTGCAAAACTGTTGTCTGTGACTCAGGCCTACCAGGAAAACAATTATTTTGCAAATTAAGCAGCTCAGATTACTGTACATCACATAATGTTATTTTTCAGATTCCTGATTAGGATGTAAATTTTAAAATGGCTCAACAATAGACAGCTGTAGCATTATTTTCAGAAAAGACTGTTGAAAAATTACTTTCTGCTTTGGAAAAAATAATAAACACAAAAATAAGAGAGTTCACAGAGAAGGATGCCAGATTAATAAAATGTGCAGAACATGTCTTCTTAAAATTTGAACCAGATGACATGTATTCAGGAACACAATCAGTTGCAGGAATTTTACCAATAAAAGGATTTTTGATGGAATTGATTAGAAATTGGTGTAACTTTCTGATCACAAGGTTCACAGAAAATAAATGAAAAGAACAGAATAGTGCAGGAGATTAAAAGCATATTTTTTCCATGTTGTCCTGTGGTACCGAATCCAGCCAATATATTTTTTCACATTGCATGTGGTGAAGAATGTCTTATTGTTATTGATTTTTGCCAAGTTCATGTTACAGTGCCATTGCATGAAAATAGTCAGGAGTACTGTCAAAAAGAAGATGAATACCTGAGACACAAATTTGGAAAGGGAGATGGAAAGGTGTCACCAGAGAGGGTGGAAATCATTTTCAAGATGAATACACCTCAAATTCAGAAAGAAGTCAGGACATTTTTGGGAATGGTTAGCTGCTGTAGAGAGTGGTTACTAAACCTTTCCCTAGTGGCTAAGCCTTTACTGAGGCTGACACACTCAGGTGTGTCTGATCCGCTTCCATTGGACAACAACTGCACAAAAGCATTCCTAGAGTTGAAAGAGAAAAAATGTTGCGCCCCAGCACTAGGAATGAAAGTTTATTTGAAAGAAAAATACACTAATTTGCAGTGAGAGGGAGGGCTGCGCTTTCTCATTGCCTATTGAAAAAGATGACTGTGTTCAAAGGTCTGTGATGTATTGCCCAATGACCTTTGACACTAACTTCACAGAAATGTCAGCAAATGAATTGGATTATGATGAAACTGAAAATGAGTGTCTAAATATCATGGAAATATGCATAAAGCCAAATTCAGACTTTAAGGATGAACGTCTGAGTCAGTCCAACAATGTCCATTTTGTAGATGGCCCATGTTTAAAAGGTGACACATTAAAAGCAGCACATGCTGTGCTCCTTATACATGATGTTGTCAAAGCTTCATGGCTTTGAGTAGTTACCCCAGCCCAAAATTCGAAATTGATTGCCCTTACCATAACATGCAGTATATCTGCTCAAATGAGAGTCACTGTTGTCATGGGAGAGAGAAATGCTAATTCAGTTGCACAAATTTGTGTTCTGTTAGCATGTACATTCTATGGAATCTTCACAGGTGAATTAAAGGAGGCTCAAGAAAATGTTTTTGAAGCAGCACAACAGGGTTGTATCAGAACTGTTTTTGAGAAAAGTGTCAACTGCATAGTGGCAAAAGTGTTATTGCAAAGACTGATGCCCAGGTATAGATTGCCAGTTTCTCTGAAATCAGATCATAATGTGGGCTTAAAGATAATGAGTGCAGAACAACAGATTGGACAAGGAATGGATTGTAGCTATCTGCCTGAAGTGTCAAGCATAATAAAGCAACACAATGGCAGCACTGAGTTACCTTTTGCAAAATACTGTGTTTCAGCAACACCAAAGTGGCTTGAAAATGCATATGCAAATGCACTTGTGGAAAACACTGAGGAGAACACTAGCCATTGCTGTGTAGGTCTGGTTGATGTACAGTGTGCAGTTTCTCACCAGATTGCAGCTGCTACACAAGATCTGCATAATGGATGGTGCAACGGCTTTGATCTGCGAGATGCAGTGGTGAAACATCTGAATCTGATCAAAGTGAAAATAAGAGTGAAAGGCCTTGGTTGAAAAAGTGCAAAGGATTGATGGTGCTCTGTCAGAGTTTCTCAGCACCTAAGTAGTCTAAATTGCATAGAAAAAGCACAGAATGCCACACTGTATGAGCCTTTCTGATGGCAAGCTGACGACAAAGAGCAAAGAAATGCTGAAACTGTCCTGTTGAATTCTCCTTTTATTATTTTAGTTACTTATTTTAAAGAAGACTAACAGCTCCAAGAAGCTACTTACAGAACTCTGCACTAAAACATTTGAGCTTGGCTATATATATGATCTGATTACAGACCAAACTTGTGTTTGCCTTAGAAATAGAAGTAAAATTGTTATATGCTCAGCTTTTGCAATAATAAAAAAATATATATATATATATATATATATATATATATATATATATATATATATATATATATATATATGTCACTTGTGAAATGAAATATGTGTGATGAATTATAAATCATGTTATTATGATTTGAATCATCAGAAGGGTGGATTGATGGAGCAGATTTCATCTGCAGCCAGGCAATGTTTTATTTTTTGTGCTGCAGACAGACTGCATTGCCACACAAATTTTAGTGCAAGTTAAAAACATGGCACATGAAAAACATGAAAGTGAGGCCTATTCAGTCTGAAATGCTTTTGCTGAATTAACATGTGTTTTTGCAATATAGAGAAAAGTGGCCTTTTTAGCTTTGAAGATTAATAGAATATGTTTCTCTCTTTCCCAGCTCATCCCATATAATCTACATTCACTATTTCTGTCTTAATAGACTTTGACTTGTTGCATATTTTGATAAATATTTTCAGTTAAATAACACCTCTTTTTATAATGTGTGTGAATTAACAAATGCACCAAACACTACACAGGGGACTTAATGCTTTTTGCACGAAAAGCTATCTAAAACACTAATGCATGTTGCTGTGTGCGCTGTATTAACTGTGTGTGTGCTTTTAAATTTTACACTAAATGCATGAAAATGCTGTGTTGCACTTTTATATTGCATCTTGTCATAAATAATAGAAAAGCTGCTTGAAACTAATAGCTTGGCTAGGTAAACAGTTATAAGGGGTATTAGTATGGAGTTGGGAAACATAATGGGCTGATTTACATGAAATTAATATTATCTTTGTGTTTGTTTTATTTTTTGCGGCCTACACAAAACATGGCTGCCTGTGAATCCATCAAGGCTATGGCTTGCAATTTAATGAGAAGGGAGCATGCGCAGACTGTGGCAGCTTTCCTCATGACAAGAAGTTAAGGACATCTTGAACTGTAGATTCTTGTGACTGTGCCAATGTACCAGTTAGTTAAAAGTATCCATCTGATTGCGCTGAGAAGGGAAGGAAGAGAATTAGAATGAAACATTTTTCTTAGTAAATGTTGCAAATGTTTATAAATGTAGTTATTCATGTATGCTTCTTTTGTTAAAACTGGTAAAGTCAGGATTTTAGAATGAGTCAGGGTATTGAGAACTCATGCCATCATGACTGACCAATCACGTACAGGTTTTCCTGAAAGATGCTACATCTTTGTGTAGTCTGCCAATAATTAGAGTATAAAATAATGTCCTCTCTGGATGGGGGCTGGCTTTCTCAGCTCAGCTGGCTTCTATGGGTTAGGTACGCGAAACGTCCTGGGAGATTGCTGAAGGGGAGGTGCGTCCGAGGAGATTCAGAGGGAGATTTCTTGCTTCCACGTCATATCTTGGCACTGCAGGCCACATTCCTTTGAGGTCTGGTGAAGGGCGGGCTGTCTCCCTCCTTTTTGCTCTTTAGACACAGAGATGCACAGAGCAGCAACAGATAGAAAGGCTCTTTAGATTTAGATGCTAAACTTTAAGTTTATGTTTTGACTAATTAATTAGGTCTAAAAAGATTTATTTGTCTTATGCATTTATTTCTCTTAATGGGAGATTTTTGCCAACTATTTAATTATTGATTAGCCTTACAAGACTATTTTTCTTAGAAACTCTTTAAGAATTTTGACTGATATTTTGCGCCACATTTTCATAACTACATGTAATGCTTATATGCAGACTGTAATGTGTTCTGTATTATTGATATATTTCCTGTTCTCCAAATTCTGTAACCTGATTGATATTTTACTAATGAATAAAGGGTCAGAGAAAAATTAACTTTTGACTAGAAAATAAAACCCTTTAAAATACTCAACAACTCTCTTTATTGGCTTGAATAATAAATTGCATTTTTGACTGTTCAGGTTTATTTAAGTCTCCTGAAGGTAATACATGGTGTGAATGGCCCAAAACCTTTTGAGCGGTAAATTAGAGGTAGCATGAAGGTTTTACATTCAGAAACTACCAGAAGAAATTACCGCCCCATCAAGGGCACTCCCTGACAAACTCTGGTGGCCAGTCTTTCTCAGCTAAAAGGATGTCATAGCCTTTCGAAAGATTATCCCAAAAGAGACCTCTTACTTTCCTGGTCTTATCTCCCTCTATACGTAAAGTTATCTTGTATATTTTATGAGGTTTGCTAACCCTGGTATCCGCAGTTTCCACCTGAATGTATTCATTCGTGTCCACTGTCTCCAGAAGATTCATCAGGATCTTGCAAGCTATGGTCACTTCTGCTGCGCTGTGTAGCATTGTCTGGGCCCACTCTTCGTTTTTCAGTTGTGTCCTCAGTATCCTCGGCATGTTTAATTATTTTAATACTGGCTACCTTCTTTCTTGGAAATTGTAATTTTTTACTTTGATGAGCAGGTTCCTTGTCTTTGGACTTGACGTGCTCTTCCCTGTGTTCTGACCGTCCTCTTCTTTCAGATTTCTGTGAGGAAGTCTGAAAAGATCGAGAGGGACGTGTATCAATATCTTGATATCTATCAGGTTTTTTCAAATTATCCCTATTTCTAAGGTTGAATCTTTTCTCAGAGGGCTCCCTCTGGGGAGACTTGTTTCCTCGGTCAGGAGATCTTTCTGTTCGTTGAGGAGACCTTCCTCTGGACTGGAATCTTTTTTCTTTGGGAGTGGATTGTTTATTTCAATCCCAGCTCTTTTTTGCAGTGTTTAGATTATTTTTAATAAATATTTTTTCAGGATTTTCAGGTAGTTGGGGTTTTACTGGTTTCCCACCCAAACTATCTCTACCTAGTTCTTCATAGGATTTTTCTATGATTCTGGCAAGCTCCAATGGCTGTTCTGCTATATCTGTTTCTTTCAATTTCTGGCGGATCGCCACAGATGCTACTTCTCCTTTTATGTTGGCTAATAATATAGCCGAGACCTGCTTGAAGTCTTTCAGTAATTTCATACCCAGAGTTAAAGCAGGTTCTGGACCGTATTCATTTTGAATCTGTCTTAGCACATCTGGTATTATCGCCAAAGACAGAGCACCATGTGTTTTTGTGTAAATTGAAGCAAAGACTGTGCCCCAAGTGTCACAGTCCTCCACATGTGGTGCGATCCCCATTGGAAGACAGATAGTCAGAATTCTGTGTTTCTCAGTAGGTGTAGTATCAGGAAATACTGCCTCTATTTGAGTTATTTTTTGTGCTAACCAGAATGGAATTTGTTCCCATTTTGTGGGTACTTTACCAAGACATGATTGTATGTTCTGTGGTGTAATTTTGTTTGTGTTCCCCTGATGGGGGGTCAGCTGTGGAATGTTAATAGCTGGTTGGACTGTTGATGTCCGCATTAAGGGGCCGATTATGATGGCGGACGGACCTGAGTCCGTCCGCCACCATAGAGTAGGAGGGAACCTGCGAATGCCCTGCAGAGTTCCCTCCTGTGCAATTAGGATGTGACCACCACCCTGGCGGTCACATCCTCTATTTTTACCATTGCGCCGGGTGCAGCTTCAAGCTGCATCCGCCGCAATGGTAAAAATGCATACATTGCATTTGTATGCAGAAAGCAGCAGGCACCGTACGGTGCCTGCCGATTTCTGCATACAAATACAGGGGGGTACCATAGGTACCAACCATTGTGCACCCCCCACCCACCCTTCACCCAGGGGGCCCGCAACGGGCCCCCGCAGTGAAGTTACACATGCTTTTCCACGGCGGAAAACCCGCCGCGGAAAAGCATTTTGCACAGCCCATCCTAATATGGTTGACGGTGTCTGAGAGACACCGTCACCATATTAGAGCTTTTCCGCGGCGGAAAAGCTGCGGACGGAAAACAGGACCCACCAGCCATCCTAATGTGGCGGTGGGTCTTTGGTGGGTCCGCAGAGGATTTTCCGCATCCTCCGGGCCGGCGGTGGCTTCCGCCGGCCCGGAGGATGCGGAAAATCCTCCATCATAATCGACCCCTAAATATTGGACTAATTGTCTATGTATTTTAATTAGTATTTTTAGCTGAGCTAAAAGTTCCCGGTCTGATATTTTTTCAATGTCTGGATGTGGTGTGTAGCTGGCTAGAACCGGCCACGTTGCTCCTGGTCTACCTAGTGGACCGAGCCTGGTGATGTGATTGTGATGTTTTAGGGCGCCTTTAAACCAGAGCAGGTGCTCTTGGTAATTTAATGGGATTTCAACATCCTCGAAAGGAGTGTATACATCCGGAGGTTCCTCTATTTTGTAATAGTGGAATTCGTGTGTTATAGCGTTTGCTGCTGGAAAGTTTATCCATGAATAGAATACCTCTGTCTGCCGATATTCATGGGCCTCTACCACAAATATGACTGTACCACCTCGTGATGTCAGTCCATTTTCTATAAGTTTAAGAGTTATAGTTTTTCTTATGTTGACCGGAATGAGTATAACATTCGGGTCATTGTCTCGGAGACTTGTGTCATCCGCTAGGAGTTGAGCTGCTATTCTAGCTGCCTCCCTTTCGTCGTCACTTTCCGTCATTTTTACTAACAAAAAGGGTTTTTTTGTTGGTTTTTTTGTGTTGCAGATCAAGTTTCAAGGAAACAAAGATTAGGTGCACAATATTTTGGAACACTGTATCCTTCAACGTTGACTATACCAAAAACTATACACAGGAATCTCTTCCTACTAAGTTCCGGTGGATTTTAACCTTTTACCCACTCCAGACGTCTTTTGGAGTTTTTACGGAAAAAGGGGTCTGTGTGAAAAAGCACGACTGAGTTACTCTATCGTCTTGCGTTAGATTTATCGCCTTACCAAACGTTGGGCGCCATGTAGTGTAGTTCCTATATTCCCAATAGGCTCTGCGCATTGGAATAATATAAACAGCAGTGTAGACATAGGACTGAGGTCATCTAGGTCTCTGCTGACTATATTAGACTTAAGGTTTGCCAGCTAGCTCAGAGGTCACTAGAAACTTTCTCGAATGAACGAGGAGGAGTTTAACCTCCCTGGATAGACAAGAAGGGATTAGCTTCTGACAACCATAAAACATGACAACTTTGCTCCCTCAGAATAAGAGTGTATCTCTAGAGTTGTGTGAAAACAATAGACAGCTATTTCACTCAGTTAAGTGTGCATACTTAGTTTCACCAGAGTGCAGAGAAAAGAGAGACGGGCGTTTTCAATAAAAGGTGTTATTTATTGAGCAGTCTTCTTTCTCATGTAAGAGAAATGAATTGCCACAATTGCAATACTCATAGTAAAGTAAAGTGCGTACAGTAAAAGGAGTATTATGAAATAATACTGTAAAAGCATTGATATGGTTTCTTAGCCATATGATACTTTAAAATAGATAATAGATATACATACATATATACATTGACTAACGTACTCAACTGGTGCTTCTAAATACGCCTACCCCGGTGTACCTGACCTAAGCCTAATACGTGGGAAGGAGTAAGTAAGTAGCAGTTTAAGTTAAGTTGGTTTTGCCAAGAATCTGACTCAAGAATTCTCTTTAGGGGTTTAGTCAGCTCCGTACCTGGGTAATAGAAAGCAGGAGGTCTGGTATCTCTCTCTCAGGACTCGATATCCCAGTAACACGCAAGGGTATCTGGAAACACCGGAGCTGGATTTCTCGGCAGGAGAAAAGACAGCGTCTCTCTCAGTGCGTCAAAGGGGAGGGGCGGCGTCCGTGGGCTCTCGCATCAGCTGGGCTCTCGGGCAAGTAGATAGCCGCTCTGCTCCAAACCACCGTGTGTTTGCTTAAGGCAACGTTGGTATATTTATACTTGAAAGGTGCCGGGTTTGACGTAAGGTTGGACATAAGACGTCAATAAAGATGTCACTAAGAACTGGCCGTTCTTACAGTGCTCACAGGAGTTCTAGGACGAAATCAAAACAAAATTAATGGGGATTTCCCAGGTTGCTGGAGGTTTGGTTTGTTTAGAGAACTCGTTGTGCTTTCTAGGAGTCCGGGGAAGTAGCCTTGCTTAATGTGGACTGCATGGGCTACGACCAAATATGGATATGATTCTTATGCCTTTATAAGGATATTATTTATTATAACCGTACAAGGGCATAAAATAGAAATATCGAATTAGGTTCCTAGATAAAAACACAATACTATCACCAGCCGACAATTAAACAGCTCATTTAAAAACTCAAAGAACCTGAACCAAAATGATTTTACAGACGAACAATGTAAAATAAGATGAGCTAAATCCACGATTTCTAGATTACAGTTCCAACAAAGTGCATCATCCCGAATAACTAACAAAAATAGCCTTGCTGGAGTCAAAAAAGCTTCATGTAATAACCAGTTCTTAGTTTGGGAGAGAACAGGGGATATTTTATTAGATGAAATAGAGCCCCACAGTAAGTTGCAGCGCAACATTTAACGCATAATTATGGATTTGCCACATTTGCCACATAACCCACCATCTGCTGCATAATATGCAGATTTTAACAAACTAAGGGCCTCATTTATAAGGCTGTGCGTCACTTTTACGCCGCCGGTGCGTCACTTTTTGTGACGTACCAGCAGCGTAAAAAATGTGCCTTGTTGCGCCATATTTACAAAGTGACGCATCTAGGTAGATGCGTCACTTTGTAAACCCCTGTGCTACATTATACCTATGCCAGGTATAATGTATGCAGGGGGCGTTCTGACGCAAGAAAGAGTCATGGAAGTGACGCAGATTTCACTGCGCCACTTCTAGGACACAAATGCGTCAATTTCTTACGCCTGCTTCACAGCAGGTGTAAGACTGACGCAGGCCCTTTCATATGGGGCTTGCCCCATGTGAAAGGACACATTGCTGGAGTTGCGTCACTTTTGTGACACACTCTAGCACTGCGTCACTTTTGCGCCATACAGATACGTCAGAAATACTGACGTAACTGTAACTCCTTGCGCCATGATGCGTCATAATGTAAATATGACGCATCATTGGTGTCGCAAGGAGGGCACAGTGAAAAGTGACGCATCGCTTTTTTCACACAGCGGTGCGTCACTTTTCATAAATGAGGCCCTAAATGTTTCTAGCGCAAAAAGAACATAAGTTAGTAAAATTCAGGGACCCGTGTTGCCGCAAGTGAAAAGTCCTTCACAAAGTTTGACTGGTCACCATTCTGCTCCTTATTGCTCTATGTGGGTGTTAAGCTGGTACGAATGAGGTAAACTTTTGCCCAGATAGTGTTAACATGTATAAAAATGTCTAAATAATTAAGTCATACTATCACAAAATGTGTCTCAATACTCTGCATAATTCACCTTTTATTGACGCATAATTTGTCAACCCTTTCACATTATTTGGATCTCCTCTGCTGTTTAATTCCAGCACATACTATCTCAAATGTAGGCTTACTCTACCGGGTTGGGCTGAGTAGCTGCATCAAAAGTGCTGTCTGGGAGAGGCAGCCACCTGGGCTGTGCCAGCATTGCAGCAACCATATGCTGCAGGTCATTATTCCTGACCACAATTGTTCTCCAAACAGGCTGAGCGTTCAACCTGAGTGAACACCACCGAGTGCCACAGCATTACATCAAGGTCTGCCCACCGCCAAACTCCTGCTCATCTTCCAGTACCTGTTGTGCATGGAAGGGGATAGGGGAACGTCCTCTCCTACAGTACAGGCTGCACCTGTTCTGTGTGACGGGATCTAGCACCGCTGCTGACTGCGATTCATCTGGAGGATGGTAGGGAATGTATGTGAGAGAGTGCATGTGCGTGCACGTGCGCGCTGCTGTCCACTTTATGATACTTCTGCATATGCGCATATGTGAATTGTGCTCTTTATTTGGTAAAACACATGACTCCAGAGAAATGAGTCATACACCTCGATTGGAGTAGAACATAGCAAAAGTTACTTCAGTAGAACGTATTGCAGAACAGACTAACACAATATCAAATCACTTTAATTTATGCACTTTATGCACATCCTAAGATAGATATCAGCCTTGAAAGTTTAATGTACATATATTTTATATTTACATCCCCCTTTGGGCAGGCAGGGAACACGAGCACAGCCAACATAGGTTAATAGAAACAAAGAGATAAGTTAATAACTATCAACTCAATGCTCACCACAATAACACATTCGGTCTTTATTAGGCAAACAGCAGAGAGCCGCTTATCACATTCAGGCACATGCATCAAAGGATTTTGCGATCGCAAACGGTGCGAATCGCAAAAATCGGCCGTTTGCGATCGCAAAATCCTCTTTTGGAACGGTCAAGGCCCTCACAATTTAAGAATTCGCAAATATTCGCGAATTCTCAAATTGCGATTGCATTTAATGAATCGCATTTTGCGATTCCTTAAATGCAATGCATGAAACATTAAAAAATTGCGATTTCGCAATTAAGGGGAGCAAATTACCATGAGGTTGAACCTCATGGTAATTTGCGAAAACTTTGAAAAATGCACTTTTGTGCATTTTTTAAAAGTTTCATGTTGTGCCCACACATGCCCTAAGGGCATGTGTGGGCACAACATATGTGCACAGATTGATTTCAGGACACCCCTGCACCCTTGAAATCGCATTTTCAATTTGCGATTCGCTAATTGCTAATCGCAAATTGAGAATTTCTTCCCATTCATTCCTATGGGCCTCTAGGCCCAAAGGAATGAATGGGGAGGTATTCCTTAATTGCGACTCGCAAATTGCGAGTCGCAATTAAGGAATAATAAGAAATCGCAAAATTTATAGAAATTTCTTGATGCATTGCATTTTGCAATTCCTTAATTGCGATTCCTTATTTTTCGCTATTAAGGAATCGCAAAATGCAATAATGATGCATGTGCCTGATTGTCCCTGCCGGGACACCCCGTGAAATTCTGGCCACGCCACAAGAAACAACATGGGTACCAGAGGTACAGCTAGAAGGTCATGTCCAACGGCAGGTCAGCGCCCCACCCAACCAGCCCCATACCAAAATAACCTCCCTGACAGAGGGTTATGATAATAAACTCATAAAGGACATCTTTCTTTGGTATTTTTCAGCCACAGGGTGAGATGGTCAGCTGTGTCTACGCCCCCCTGCCCCAAAAATTCCTTGCTCAGCAGTTGTTCTCAGCAGCAGCACTACGCCTCCTCATTTGCTCAACAAACCAAGCTCACATCCGAATGAACTAGAATCAGTCATGGATCCCATAATGTTCAAGTGGTAGCACCTAGCTCAGTTCTTCTGTGATCCATAGTTTCACTGAAGCATCAGCTGCAGATCAGAGACACAGAATCTTGTTTGCTATGTGCCCCTCACAAACCCTGCACCAGCCACACAGATCAGACACTGGAGTAGAAGCAATCCTCGCCCATGCCCAAAATAATCTAGGACACTTCAGCTTTGCTAATCTTTAACATCCTAGCATAGAGCAGGACACTAAATTGACAATTTTTGATAGTATATAGTAGAATTACTACTTTCTGATATTACCCCTATTTGTGTTGCTAAGTTTTTATGCATCTGAAAATTGATCTTGCTATATTACTTCTTTTTTAAGTCGCTCATGTGCTTTTTTGGATTATATGATTTTATTACATTGTGTATTGTGTACTGTACTCTTATGTTTTTAAATTAACCAAATAAAGTGGTTTGACTGACTGACTGATAGTAGAATTACCAATATCATTCCCAAGACACCAAAAATGGGTGCTTAAAGCTATATCCAAGCACAGGTTTTCCCACAGGGTATATATTCACTGGTTGACCACACAAGTGCCTTATATCGTGGACCGTGACACAACCTTAGAGTGCACGAGCAGACAACCCCAGGTTTCATGTATCAATTCAATCTGGCAATATAGCTATGTTATGTTATGTTATATACACTTATAGCGTGCTCCGATACTCATGAGTGCCCTGGCTATCCCACCAAGACTCTGTTTCCCTCAACTAGAATGCCACTGTGCCCTTGCTTATCTGTCTTCAGTAACTGTTGATGGGTGTTCCCTCCTGTCCTTCAGTGGTATCATTATAGCTTATTTAGGACCTTTTCAGTACTAGACCACTCTACACTCTTGAACCAGGAATAAACTTTGACTGATGGGACAAATGGATGTGCCCATAATTAGTTTCAAAATAGTCTCTGTATTGAGGGACTGAGGGGCATATTAGCAAGGGCGATATCGCGCTTTAGCAGGACTTTTTCCCAGCGAAAGCGGTAATATTTTTATCGCCCTATTAGCAAGCTGTCGCTAACAGCAGTTAGTGACAACTTGTAGGCAATAGCTACAGTTTTGGTGCCCGCTTTGCATGTCGGAGATATTTATCGCTAATGACATGCAAAGTGGGCGTACCCAACCTGTTAGCGACTGAAAGCAGTAGCTAACACAGCTATCACCTATTAGCAAGGCAGGCGAAGCAATAAAAAAACTCGCTCTAAGCGCGATTATCGCCCAGACCTAACGCCTGCTCAGACCACTTCTTAACCTGTATATCCAATGGGAGGTGGATATTCAGGTTAAGTCCCCATTCGCGATGATGCCTGAATATTGCTGGATTTCCAGTGATATTCACGCATTGAGCCGCTATCGCCGAATATTTTATTGCTTTGGAGATAAACGTTGCTAATAGCACGTTATCTCTGCGATAATATCCGGCGATAAAAAAATGCGCTAAGCACATTTAGCGATAATTATCGCTATTTGTTGCTAATATATCCCTCAGTCTTATTACTGAATGATACAGTGACTTGTGGCATGAACCAGTTGGTCCTACTGATCGAGGGACGATCTCAGCTGGTGCAATTTTGTTACTCTCTAGATTGGCTTTCACACGACTGAAATGGTGTCCGTGAGTAAATTCCTACCTGATCTGTAAGCAGCTGGCCATAAATGAAAATTGAGCCTCGTCTGATCAGGTCCCCAGCTACTACACCCAGCCCTCCCATTACTACATCACAAACTGAGAATTCATTGTTGGGCATTCTTCAACTTTCACAAATGAGGATTGTTACAGATTACCCAACTGTCGAACCCTTAAACCTGTTTGCTGGCCAAGTCGCTGTTCATATAACCTCAATATTATTCAATGGACCATTGCCCCCTAACAAAAGCAACTGATCATCCAGACAAATATCAGTTCTACCTATTTTCCCAGACAAGCTCTGTTCCGCACAGCCTGACTTCAAGTTATTGTTCCATACTCAACATTTGCTTCTTCTTTAGCTGAGTCCACTTTCCAGTAGCGGCCAATTGTGGACTAGTATGTTCGAGGGACAGTGAAACCTCTGTCACCTACGTCTAAGCCAACCTAGATCTGGTGTAACATTACACCCACACATTGTTTGTCAGAGTTAATGAACAAGACATGTCTATGTCTGTTATGTTTTTAATGAATTTCTATATTGCCGTTGTATTTATAATCGTTTATTCCCTGAAAATTTAACAGTATGAAATTTAACAAAGTATCAATAAATATTGACTCATAATAAAATTTAAGAATTTTTCTATTAATTTGGTCATTAGTCTTTTCCATGTGGGCTTCTTCCATTATTGTTTAGGTTATCTTCTTAGTCTATCCAGTGTTATCTCTTTACTTAGCTATAGACCTTTTTTAAATTGAAGACCATGGTGACCCCCATGCCTTCTGTTATAATTTGCTTATTAGTATATTCTCTTCCCCCCAACCGCCTACCCCTTGGAATGTTCCACTGAATTTTTTCATCTAAAGGTTCTACAGCTAACCCCAGCTAACTGGAACCTGTGGTGGTGTTGAGACATGAATAAAGAATATTTAACGTCTATACAGTGTCTTCTTTTGGAACACTGGCGTCGATCTGCTGTGTGGGGACAGCTATACTGTATACAAACTGGCCCTCAGGCCTGAAGGGTGGAGAGATGCTTCCACAAGGAGGGAGGTGGAAGGGATACGTCCGTCCAAACAATATTCACCATCAAACAGTTATCCAACTGAAAACAAATCGCTAATGGGTAATGTATGGGCCAGTTTCTCACTCTGAGAGGTGATCAAGTGCTACCACCACTATTGGGAGCAATACCTCTTTGTATATTTACCCTCACACACTCTAGTAGTGTCATGCTTCATCATCGAGTCACCCTGGCTCCTAAAGGTCAGGGTGGGCTCAACCGTTTCCCAGGAAGCTCTTGTGAGAACAGGCCAAGGGGTTAAAGATTTAAAAAACAACCACACACTCCAGGTATCCCTTTAATATGGAGTGGTGATAGTTATTAAAATGGAAAAAGACAAGGTGTCCTAGGATACAATGGTCCTATGACCCTAGAAATGCCAACATGTTTCAGCTTATGAACGGCCCTATGGGCCAATGGCTTTCTTCAGGGCATATATGGAAGATATTTTCCCTCCCTGGAAGTATCAAAATAGTCATAAATTATTTTAGCAATATTCAAAAGACATATAACGCCTTATGGATATACTTATCCTGAAGGAGGCATTCCAGTCATAGTATGTCACACCTGAAAAATAGACAAAACACATAAATACTAATATGATTGCCTCAAGGTGGAAAAACTGAAACCCAACATTATCCTTCATCAATGCGCCACTCCCCTTCGTAACATTAGTGGTGTACATCAGAAATGTAAAGAATCTCTAGGGAGATGTTCGCAGAACACGCACCATTATTAATGTGTAGAGAACTGTAATGACAGCAGCACATCCCCCGGAGCCATCTACCGGGATAATCGCGATCACTCTTTCTTGACCCTTCTGAAAAGCAGACACCCCAGTGGGTGTCCTGTGAACATGAATGAAAAGTAGATAGCACACTCTAATAAAAATGAATTAAAAAAGCAAGTGAATATTAAACTGCCATTCTGCTCCGAATAACCCGATTATGCCCAAAGTTGGTGCTTGGTAGCATCATAAATAAAAGTGCCTCCCGAGTGCCCAAAGTCGAGAAGTAGAAAAATTCTCTTAACCAATTGTAGGGGGCTACGCAGACACAGGGGTGATCTTTTAGTCACACTCTAAATGGGAAAAAACACACACAGACCACCACACAAGGCCCCATAGCACATTAATATAAGAATAGTAACCCTGAACGTACTACAGAGTACAAAACCTCCGGATGCAATCGAAATTCATGCCCAATGCGTGAAACGGACTTACTTCATCAAACATCGACCCAGCGGAACTACCTACTCGGTACTGCACTGCAAGGCTTGTGTGCCAAAATCCCTCTATCATGTTCCTTAAAAAGTGGGTAACACGGAAAAAAACGCCAAGTCAGGTGAAACCAATCACACTGACTTGGCGCATTCGAATGATGTAAAACCCGGAGAGTTACGGAAGCAAACTACACAACTCCCGATCCTTCATGGGAAATGAAGTTGAAGGACCGCTCAAGGAAGGGGGGATAATGAAACAACTTAATTGTCTCAATGAAAACCCACAAAGGCATCATGCTAGGAAATGCTAAGAAACAGTTGCTACAGTGTCAGAGGCTTAGTCTACATGAGTTACATTTGGAATTTGCAATATTGCAAACACTTTATTGTCCCCCCATTTTGGGACAAAAGGATCGCTATCCTGTTCTTCTATTGGTAGGATGCATGTGTAAATGTAAGCACTCATATATGGCTACTCCCGCTATGAGGGGCAGAAAATAGAGGGGCATGGCAAGCACCCATATGTACAACATGAAGTCGGTGATTGCTAGTATATGGAGCAATTGAATGTGGTGGCTGGTGTTGGCCCAAGATAGGGTGGATATAAAGGGAGGCTGTAATTCTCCATCTTGAAAAATGAAGTTGGGATTGGAGAATATTCTGCCAGACCCAATTGCGATGCACAAGTACATGTACGTCGTTCTCTCAGTGTCAGGAAAGAACCGATAATATTTGAAACCTTAGAGAAATATAAAGGATTTTTTGTACTAGTTTGAAGAGGCTATGAGAATGATCAAGACCTCCCCAGCTGGCCCCATGGGATAGAGTCTTTCAGTCCTTGTTCGTGGGTTTTCAGAGTATATACCCATCTCTGCTCCTTCAGTAGCAGTCTACTGGTTATATCATAACCGGCCTTCATTTTCTCGATGATTGTCCAACTCAAATCACTGTCTGTATGCTGATGTTACACGTAGTGCGCAGTAAGCCTTGTTGTGCTGATTTTTCTATGTATGGTGCTCCTGTGCTTGCTAATTCAAATCTTGACCTTTCCTGTGGTCATTCCAATATACTGTTCCCCACAGGGGCACGTAATCATGTATATACAGTTTTCAGAGTTACATTTAGTGTGTACACGTTGCTCCCACAGCCGTGGGAGTCCCAAATTGATGTGGGAATTGTGAGCAGTAAATTGACAAGCAACACATGTACCACAAGGAAAGTATCCTTTCACCTGGGGGACATTCAATAGTGTCAATTGTCTTTCCGGTCTCTGTTTATAAGAATTAGCATGGACCAAATAGTTTCTGATGTTCCTATTCCTCCTAAATGAATACATTGTTTACACAAAACTCAATTTGTTAGAGGTCAAAATGTTCTATATTTGGTTGATAATCTTCTTAATGGAGTTAGAAGAGGAATTATATGTAGTTAAGCATATCAGGGCGTCTATTTCCTCTATGGGGTGATCCTCCAGAAGGGCTGCCCTAAGAGTGTTGCGTGCTCTCTTCTGGGTTCGATTGACTATTCTTTTGGGATAGTGTCTTTTCTCCAGCCTTTTAGTTAAAAGCGCTGCTTCTGTTTTATATGTTTCCAAATATGGAGCAATTCCTACGGATCCTTAGGAATTGCCCAAAAGGGAGATTCTCCCGCAAAGATCTTGGGCTACACTGCCAGCACCAATTGTACTTGAAGAAGATCAGTACAGCCGTTATCCAGTGGCAGCAGTACCATATAATGCAACATTCACAGCGAGAGTGTCCCCTTTTCTACTACGAGAGATTGGAAACCATACTTTATCAATGTTTCCATCTATGGTGCTCATGCGGAAGTTCTTCACCTAAATTGCCAGTATTTATCATGTAGCAGCTTTCTTAGAGATTTACGTAGTGCACCCCATACTATAACTTCAATAACTTACTTCGCTGATGTTCCGGTGGTCAGCGGTAACAGTATCTATCCAAGCATTGTCTCTCTATGCTAAGATCCTGAGCAATCATTGTGTGTAGGTCACCAGGTCTCAGGGGTTACTGTGTTGTCGGCATTTTCATATAACCCCTGCATGGTGTCCGTGTTCCAAGTCTCCTGCAGAGGACACAATATTTCTGCCAGCAAGGGTGGGTACATCGGACGTCTCTACAAGATTTCCTGTCAGCACAGGCTGGCACCGCGGCCGTCACCTCTGATTCAGCTGTCCTGCTTCCTTCATCTTCTGTGGGTGGATATTGGAGGGTGTAGCGTTCTAGTGGTTCGCCCAGCTGGGTAGGGACCCGGAATTAGTACCACACTATGTATCACTCGAGCTATAAATAAAAGGGCCTGGGTCGCTCGAGACTTCCGGTCCAGACTTAGTATCTGTGTGGCTGTGTAATCCCTATGCGTGCGATAGTGTGCCGCATTGCGTGGGTGCCAGATTCCGTGTGCTGCTGTAGATCCCCTTTGCCTGCCCAACACGTCACACTGGCCACGAGGGTGGGATCCCTATGATCGTGGTCCCGGCCTGAGAAGAAGGCACTCACCATGCAGCCGAGGCGACGCCAGCTCACGGACCACCCAGCCGAGCCCAGAAGTACAGCGAAGTCGAGCGGAGGAGCAGCCTGTCCAAAAACTACGGGGTGAGCAGAGCGTGAGCCAAACTCCACTCGTGGGCACCCCCGCCGGTAAGGGCAGCAGAATGCTCGCACACCCTCAGAAGCGCCCCAGAGCTGCCGGGAAGCGCCGCGCCCGGCTACCTGCGCGTGCGCATGTGCAGAGGTAGAGAGGCTTCCAACGGCCCGACCGAGCTGCAAAGCAGAGCTCAGGAAGCTGGGAGACGCTGCGAGCAAGCAAGGCAGCCCCCAGGGAGCGTGAGGCACACAGTTTAAGCCTGACGACGCTCAGAGACACCACACCTATGAAAAGCATGAGCCTACACAAACAAGCTTTGGCAAATGCAAGTGTCACAGTATAGACAGCCAAGCAGGCAGTGAGGAGCGCCAAAGCAACAAGAAAACAGAAGCACAACGCTGCACAAGAGAACTAACAAGAGAGAACACGGAAGCCAACCACCACAAAGGCACAACAAGCACTGGAAAAATTAAGGACATCAAAGCCTATAAAGGAAGGAATATCCCAAAAGCGAAGGGAGCCACGAGCACGCAGGGACACACACCAGCAAGATCAGGATCATGTCAAACATGCCAGGACCCGCAGCCCAACAACCCGCAGCCCAACAACCAGCAGCTCTGCCAGTGGCGACACATCCAGTGCACTCCCAAATCACAGCACTCCCGCCGTTCAGCGCGCTTGTTGACCCAGCCACTGCATCACCAAGGTGGAAAGTATGGGTTGGCCGCCTCAATAACTATTTTGTGGCCACAAGAGAAACAGACGGAGCAGTCAAGAGGTCATTGCTCTTACACTTTGCGGGTGATGAAATATATAAGTTATTTGAACACCTCCCGAACACTGGTGCTGCCACTGACTATGACTCCGCCGTCAATGCGCTGAATGCCCATTTTGACCCCCAACTTAACCCTCATTACGAACGATTCAAGCTCAGGCAGGCCAGACAACGAGAAGGAGAGTCAATGGACACGTATCACGCACGCCTCAGGATGCTGGCAAGCACCTGCACTGAGGATGACCAAACTAAAGAGGTGACGGCACAGCTCATCCAATACTACGCCAACCCCGGATTACCTTAGAGGAAATACTCGTTCTTGCCCGCTCACACAAACTGTCCGATGTCCGGGCGACAGCAATGGAGGCGGCACTCGCTTCGCACAACGATCAAACGGCCAATGTCAAGGTGGAACGGGCGGATGCCATTCGCACAGCATCTCGCGGAGGAAGAGGAAGGTGGCCAACAAAGACAACGTGGCGGACCTCGTGTGGATGGTGTGGGAGAGAAGAACATCCCCCAGACAGCTGCCCAGCAAGAGGAAAGTCATGCTCGAAATGTGAAATCCCAAACCACTTTGCGAGTGTATGTCGGGGAGGCTCGCGAGGGAGAAGTTACACTGGGAGAAGACCACCGACAAGAACTGTGAGGAATCTGACGCTAGAGGAACCCACAACGTCAAGATCGAATAGAACCCCAACTCGTTGCCCACAGCACCTGGACGACTCGTCCACAGACGAAGAAGAGGAGTGTTACTGTGTGTCGTTTGCGAGCGACCTCAAGAAGAGGCGACGGCCGCAGCCAAAGTGCAACATTGAAATCGATGGATCCCTTGTGACCGGCCTGATTGACACAGGGGCAACCATCAACGTGATGGGGTCGCAACACTACAAAAGATTAAACCCGAGGCCAACTCTCACTCCATCAAAGATCAAAATCCTGACGTATGGTAGCAAAACACCACTCCCTCTAAAAGGAAAGATGACTGTTCAAGTAAGGTCAGAGGATCACGAGGTGACGACAGTCTTCCATGTCATAGATATAGAAGCCGACATACTAGTTGGAAGTCATACTGCTGAAGACCTCAATCTAATCGCCTTTGCAAATGCTGTCAAACTCCTACAAGCTGACGACATCCTGGAGATGTTCCCACAATTGTTCAAAGGATTAGAGAGCATAAGGAGACCACCCATGAAATTACACATAGACAAAGCCGTCCAACCGGTGACCCTAAGGCACCGACAGATTCCTTTCCATCTTCGACCGCTAGTCGAACGAGAGCTCCAGGAGCTAAAACGACAAGGAGTCATTGAAAAGGTGACAGGCCCGACTCCCTGGGTGTCACCCATGGTGATTGCGGAAAACCAAAGCAACGAGGAAAAATCCGAATATGTATAGACATGAGAATGCCAAATCAAGCTATCAAACGAGAGAGACATCTGACCCTTACAGTAGACGATATCCTGGACGACCTAAATGGCGCCCAGTGGTTTTCAAAGCTAGATCTAAACGCCGGCTATCACCAATTAATATTAGCGGAAGAGAGCAGGTATATAACTACCTTCTCAACACATCTAGGACTTCGGCGATACAAAAGGTTAAACTTTGGAATATCATTGGCGGCTGAAATCTTTCAGAACACCGTGAGAGAGATACTATCTGGTCTTGGCAGAGTCCTTAATGTAAGCGACAACATTCTTATTCATTCTAAAAGCATTGAAGAACACCACCGACGACTACGAGCCACCCTCCAGCGGCTGGCAGAACATGGCGTGACGCTTCACAGGGAGAAGTCCCAGTTTTTCCGAAAGTCCATCGACTTCTTTCGATATGTCTTCAGTACTAATGGCGTCAAAGTAGACCCCCGAAAGTCCCAGGCGATCTACCTTGCCCCCGCACCAACGAATGCATCTGAGGTGAGAAGTTTACTGGGGATGGCGACATATTGCGGACGCTTCATTCCAAATTTAGCAACGATTGCAGAACCGTTGCGTAACCTCACGAAAAAGAAAAAAAAAACCTGGAAGTGGACCGCCGAAGAAGACAAAGCGTTCAAGCAAGTGAAGGCGGCTCTACTAGACAGCACGACAATGGCATATTTTGACACCTCTCGTCCCACAGAACTGATTGTAGATGCCAGCCCAGTTGGCTTGGGACCCTTACTTACCCAGGAGACGGAACCAGGGACCTGGGTCCCTCTGGCCTTTGCAAGCAAGGCGCTTACTGCAACTGAGGCTCGATATTCACAGATAGAGCGAGAAGCACTCGCAATCAAATGGGCATGCAATCATTTTCACTTATATGTGAGCGGAAACCCATTTTGAGTGATAACTGGCCATCAACCACTTCTGCTACTAATCAGAGGGACTGCCTTGCATCCTCCCCCAAGGATTGAGAGGTGGGCAATTCAGTTGCAGTATTATCAGATGGAAGTGTTATACTGACCGGGCGCCAAGAATCCTGCGGACTTCCTATCCCACCATCCAGCTGCAGCAACTGAATCCAGTGTGGAACAGGAAACACAAACAGAAGATTTCATCAACATGGTCTACCAGTGGTCGTGCCCCCGAGCAATCTCGATAGAAGTTAAAGAACACCTTGACAAAGATGCATGCCTCCAGCGGGTATCAAACGCTTTGAAAGGGGGATCGTGGGAAAGATTCCTCAAGGACGTCCAAGGGTGGAGAGAGTCTGACCGAAATCGTCTTGGCAAATTCTGGAAGGTGAGGAACGAGTTCAGCTCGACGGAAGACGGAATCATCTCAAGAGGATCACGCATCGTAGTGCCACTCAGTTTGCAGGAACGAGCGACCGTCCTTGCCCACGAAGGCAATCAAAGCATCGGGCGGATGAAGTCCCTGATGAGGGAAAAGGTGTGGTTTCCGGACCTGGAAGATCACGTCGAGTATGTTGTACGCAACTGTAGTGGGTGCCAACTCACAGGCAATGCTGAGGCTCCAGCACCCATCATTACAGTGGATCCAGCTCCATCACCATGGGCATGGCTAAGCCTTGACTTTGGAAGTTTCCCAGACGGGAGATTCACCGCCGTTATCGTTGATAGCTACACCAAGTACCCAATCATCGAAGTCCTATCTTCCACGTCGTTTAACAACTTACAGCCAGTCTTAGAGAAGTCATTTGCCCTGTTCGGCATCCCGCACATCATCAAGACCGACAATGAGCCCCCGTTCCAGGGCGGTGAGTTTAGAGACTTTCTGACAGGCCTCGGGATTATGCACCACCGAGTAACCCCTCAAGGGCCCCAGGCAAATGGCGAGGTGGAACGCTTTATGCGCACAATAAACAAAGTGCTGCGGATTGCTACAGCTGAAGGAGCAGATCCAGAGTGTACGCTACAACGATTCCTGAGAGAATATCGCAGTACACCTCATTGTACAACTCCGAGATCCCCATGGTCACTCATGCTGGCAGGGCCACGCAGAGACATGTTTCCAAGGGCTGAGTGCTGGAAACAGAAACCATATTACCCAACAACAGCCCAAGTGAAGAGACAGGATACCAATGACCGAGCAAACAGACGACACAAGGCGAAGACCCGTGTCCTACTACCCGGGTGCTCTGTGCTGATCTGGAATCGCTGGAACACCGGAATGTTTCGAACCCCCTACGAACCAGGCGTGTGTGTTTGGTGACATCAACCAATGGAACCGCAGTCATGGCGGAAAGAAACGGCGAGACAGTGACAAGGAACATCTCATGGTTCAAGAAAATTCCAGCTCCTGCCAGAAACCTAACCATGGCAGAGCAGTCAGAACTCCTGGAGACACCATTGAACGAGGCCGAACGCACACCAGATGCAAGTGCCCCGTCAAGTCCGGCAAGTCCACAACTGCCTGAATCTCACAGTCCTGATCATCAAGCCACCAGTGTGGGACTTCCAAGCCCACGAAGCCAACAAGACACCCACCGTCATCAGTATGGCCTCCGGCCGAATCCCAAGCCAAACCTAAGATTGGCAGACTTTATTTGCTAAACTATGTTGACATTATTCTGTTTCAAATACCAACCTGAGAAGGGATGCAGCGTTCTAGTGGTTCGCCCGGCTGGGTAGGGATCCGAAATTAGTACCACACTATGTATCACTCTCTGGCCAGGCGTGGCCAGAGAGCTATAAATAAAGGGTCCGGGGTCGCTCGAAACTTTCGGTCCAGACCTTGTATCTGTGTGGCTGTGTAATCCCTATGCGTGCGATAGTGTGCCGCATTGCGTGCATGCCAGATTCCGTGTGCTGCTGCAGATCCCCATTGCCTCCCCAACACGTCACAGAGGGTATACACCTGAACAGTTACTGCCTTTTCCATTGGGCTGACAGGCACAGCTGTCTTGTCAACTTCTTAGAATGGCATTCCTTGTTGACGCCCGATTTTCATTCGAGTTGTGCAACATGAGGTGATTTTTCCTTATTGCACTGACAGCACAGACGTCCTGTCAGGATTTCTCTAGAGCACAGGAAGTCGGTCTCAATGATTTTCTTTTTTTTTCCATTGTGAGTAGAGTTACGGAAGGACTCCTGAGGAGCTTCACCTAACTCCGCAGACAGGCACAGCTGTTCCTGTCATTCCATTACTGTTGGGAAAGTGTTTCTTTATACTTTTTGCAGAATTTTTCTGCTACATGTTTTTCAGATTAATGTTCTTCGCTGACAGGCACAGCTTCTTTTTTGCCTGCCAAAGTATATCTTGCAGCTTGATAGAAATAGCTGAGTGACTACTGTACTTAAAATGTTCAAAGTAGTTGCTGGAATTCATCTATAAATGTTTTTCCTTGATGAATGCTTTCGTTGTCAGGCACAGCTTCCTTAATTGCCTGCCAACATAAATCTTGTACGTTCATAGCAATGGCTAAGTAACTACTGTTGCATTACTTTTTCACATTATTTTGCATTTTCTTTATACAGAATCTGTGTTGTGAAAAATCTCTTGTAATTGATCTATCAAGGTTGTTTCTCCTTCTTTGTCTTTTTTTTCATTTTTCAATTTCCTCCACACTTAGCTGTGGTTGCTTTCAGATTCTGTACACTGTAATGACAGAATCCTCGCACTCGTATTTGTATAATAAAAGTTCAAATCTTGTAAGTTAGATGTATGTTGGTGCTAAATGAGATCTCCCTTCTGGGTCATGGGAGTCAAATAACAACTGACGGTAGCGCTATTCCTGCAGGGAACGGCGTCCTCATTGAGCACTCAAATAATATTCCTTCGGACTGTGTTTATTTCCTTTCAATAAAGTTTTATTAAAAAAGTTTCATTTGTAAGCAAATCATGTATTCTTCAATGTTATAATCATCTTTACAAATCAAAATCGAACGCCCAATGCATTTCGGGCAGTGTGCCCTTCTTCAGGAGCATAGTATTCTGTTGAGGAAAAACACAACTGTAATACGATCATTTAAATAAAAGTATACAAAGCACATTACTTTTGATCCTTTTAAATCAAGTCTCTCTCTTTAGAGTACCTTATATCCCTTCCTAGTGTGGTGTGTACATTTCAAGCACAATCTCTGTGGACCCATGAATAAAAAATATATTTTAGCAAAAAGTTGGCGTGGAGGGCGTGTTAATCAGTGAACCAGTCATGTGGCACGGTCAACCTCAATACATTATTGTGCGTTAGTTGTGTAAAGTAAACAGTACTTTAATTTCTAGTACCTGAATTGTCACGTCGACTAACGAAGTTTCGATGATGCCGGTAACAGGATATGTAAATGACCTGTAATATATGCGTAACCACGATTTAGAGCTACAATAATTAGAGCGTGAGAAATCTTAGATTGTCGGTTGAAAAAACTTACGTACCGATGTTGGTAAACAGCTTGATGCTTGCAGAGTGCTTTTTCTTAAAGTTCGTCAAATCGTTTTCCTAAAACACAATATGAGACGAAGAGTTGGTTTGTGGTATATGAACGAATATAGCAGACACAAACGTGTTGCTGCTATTTGCCCTGGTTTATCTAAGGGAGGCTTACCGTAAGGGTAACAGGTTTCAAAGATGTCATCGGTATCCTGAAAAGTTCCGAATAACGGTGCGGGTGAGCAGAATCCGCGGAACTGCCGTATTTAACCCGGAAGTTCCTGTCAACAAGCCGAGGCTCGTGAATCATGGACATCAACATCGGACTATTTTGTGATGAAGAGTGCATCATCGAAGATGACAGAACTCGAAACGTGTACAGTGTATCCAGATTAAGGAGCCACTAAGTATTGTTGAAAATAAAAGTGGATATTAAATTTAACAACACGGGTCGATCTAAGTCAGACGAGTTGTAATGGAAGAGTATAAATGCACTACTCTACTCCCAAAGTTAACAGTCAAAAAGTCAAACAGTCAAAAAGTCAAAATGTGTGTAAAGAACTGTCCGAATTACAAGGAAGCACAACCACAAAATACAAAACATAATAAGCTTGTACATTGATAGTAATATATATCATCATTCTTAAATGAAGCAATTTAAATCCATGCGATCGTTAAGACCTTTTGGTTGACAGGTGTTCAAATAAGATATCCAAAACACTTCTCTCCGCAAGAGGTGTTGTGAATTGTCTCGGTCTGGTAATACTGGAACTGTTTCCAAAATTAGAAAACGTAGCTGACTGGGAGTATGATTGTTGTTGTTAAAGTGGCTTTCCAAAGGCGATTTAAGGTTTTTAGTTCTGATGCTGCTCTTGTGTTCAATTATGCGCGTTTTAATTTTTCGCTCAGTTTTCCCGACATATGCCAGGCCACAAGGGCATTTGATGAGATATATGACATTCCGACTGTCGCATGTTGCAGTTACACGTAAAGGGATGGTGTGCTTGAAATGTACACACCACAGTAGGAAGGGATATAAGGTACTCTAAAGGGAGAGACTTGATTTAAAAGGATCAAAAGTAATGTGCTTTGTATACTTTTTTTGAAATGATCGTATTACAGTTGTGTTTTTCCTCAACAGAATACTATGCCCCTGAAGAAGGGCACACTGCCCGAAATGCATTGGGTGTTCGATTTTGATTTGTAAAGATGATTATAACATTGAAGAATACATGATTTGCTTACAAATGAAACTTTTTGAATAAAACTTTATTGAAAGGAAATAAACACAGTCCGAAGGAATATTATTTGAGTGCTCAATGAGGACGCCGTTCCCTGCAGGAATAGCGCTACCGTCAGTTGTTTCATATTCTGTATACATAAATTTAAGGAGGACCTAAAATGGCTTTAACATGGCTGCAACTATTATGTCACAACCACCTCCATTTTTAAATGATGTGGGGGAGTTTAACATCCCTAGGAAACAGGGGAAGGGTTTATTCGAATCGGATCACTGAAAATATATCGACCACATAAATATCGAGATACAAAAATATCGATGAGAAAATATCGACGGACAAAATATCGACTGGCTATCTTCAAACAGGTAAGTACAAAAATATCGAGTTAAAAATATCGTTTAGAAAAATATAGTTGTAAAAAATATCGTATTTACTAAAAACAGTGTTAAATTAAATTAATATTAATAATTAATTACTAAAATATACTTAAAATTACCCAAATTAACTTATAATAATTAAATAATTAATGAAAGATAAATAAATATTTTTTTATTTCATATTTATTAAAACATATATATATAGTAACAAAATATAATAAAATAATACCCAAAAACTGAAAACTGACCCTAAACCCTAAAAATACCCCTTTACCCAAAAACTGAAAACTGACCCTGAACCCTAAAAATACCCCTTTACCCAAAAACTCAAAACTGACCCTGAACCCTAAAAATACCCCTTTACCCAAAAACAGAAAAGTGACCCTAAACCCTAAAAATACCCCTTTACCCAAAAACTGAAAACTGACCCTGAACCCTAAAAATACCCCTTTACCCAAAAACTGAAAACTGACCCTGAACCCTAAAAATACCCCTTTCCCAAAAACCCAAAACTGACCCTGAACCCTAAAAATACCCCTTTACCCAAAAACCCCAAACTGACCCTGAAGCCTAAAAATACCCCTTTAATTTAACATAATTAGCAATTAATCAATTAAATTAAATTAATTACCAATTACATTTTAATTAATTAACACATATTATTTAATTACCAATTAATTAAATATTACTACCAATTAATACATTTACATATTTAATTAATTATAATTAAATTACTTCCCACCCTATTCCCCTATAAACCCACAACCCGCTACAGGAAATAAATTATTTTAATTTACATAATTGGCAATTAATCAATTAAATTGAATTAATTGCCAATTAAATTTTAAATAATGAAGAAATATTATTTAATTACCAATTTATTAATTATTACTACCAATTAATAAATTTACATATTTAATTAATTATAATTAAATTACTTCCCACCCTATTCCCCTATAAACCCACAACCCGCTACAGAATAAAATTACACAATAATTTTAAAAAAATCATTAATTAAAAATAATTATAACATAAAATGACACTTTTCACACATATTATAACATAAAAACACTATAAATAATTAAATATTATTTAAAAAACGACATTTTTTACTATCTAGATTATATACTTGGATATTTTCACTTTCTATATTATTTACAGTCGATATTACTTCACTTACCTTAAAAACGATATTTTGGCTGTCGATATTCTGTCCTGTTGATATTTTCTCCAAACGATATTTAAAACTCGATATTCTGTCCAAACGATATTTTGGAGTCGATATTATCTCTGTGCACCATTCGAATCATACCTCATAGCCATAGGTGTGGAAAAATTCACCTCTCTTTGTAAACAGCACATTTTACTTCACAATATTGGGGTAGAAGGGTGCAAAACGTATGACAACATCTCTGAGTCATTCCAGGATGGTCAAGATAGTGATGCAGAGGAAAATGTGTACCAGGTTACCATAAACAAACTAGAGAAGCATTACGGACAAAGGATAAATGTGGTGTTAGAGAGATATACGTTTTTCACAAGAGTTCAAGGTAAAAGTGAAATCATTTAAAATGTATATTGCTGTTTTGAAGGGTTTATCCAACATGTGTGAATTTGAGCAATTAACTGATTCACTAATTCGGGATCAATTAGTAAGATGTGGCAATAATTCTAAAATTCAAAAAAAGTTATTCACTGATCTTCAGCAGGCTTAGAGATTGCAGTAAGTGTGGAACACAATGCAGATGTATAAAAGAGATGAAGTCAAGTACTGAATCTACACCAGCAGTACATTTTATCAATAAACACAATACTACTATAGAAACTAACAGATAGGATACAGAAGGAAAACTCAATTACCAGAAGTCTAGTGGTGGTAAGCTCAAGTGGAATAGATGTGGTAGTCCTGCACATCTTGCAAAAAGTCCTTCTTGTCAATCCAGAACAATAGTATCCCACAAGTGTGGGAAGAAAGGATATTTGGCTAGAATTTGCAGAATTAAGTGTGCCAAACCAGTGTTAGTTGTTGAACCCACCAATCCACCGGAAACTAAAATGGTGCTTCAATTAAAAAGTGACAGTGATTTAGCGAGTATTCCAACATGCAGAATACCTCTTGAAAACAAACCTGTAGAGGTATTTGCAGATTCATGTTCACCTTAAACATTGCTTGACAAAATGTTTAAAGAATTGTTTCCTGACAAAATGAGCAGCAGTTCTTGCCACTTTGTTTGTTTTGCCGCTAGTGAGGGAGAGTAACAGGACTCCAAGGACCAGGAGCCCCGCAACAACAAACACCTGTGTCCTTTCCGTTGACGCCTACATAACTGTGCACGCCTCCCTCTTCGCAGGACACCGGCGGTGATTGGTAGAGCTAGTAGGCTGCAGTGGGCAGGGAAAGCCTGGTACAATAAAGAATGCCGCACTGCAAAGGGCAATTTAGTGCAGGCAGTAAAAAAAGATAACAATGTGGTGGAAGTAAAAGAGGCTAGGCTTAAATATAGGAAATTACAGGAAAAGGCAAAAGCAATTTGGGATGAAGAGATCCGGTCCAACATGTTGTCTGCGGCTACAAGTAGGGATCACATGTTGTTTTGGAAAATAGTTGCAAAAGGAAATAAAAAAGAAATAGGATCTAGGGAAGACTACCTGGGTTGAGCACTTCACCAAGTTATATGAAGCTCCTGAGGTGGACTCGGCCCTACTTGAGGCGGATCCATTGCTGAATTCAAGCGGGGATAACCTAGTTTTCCACTTACAGGAAACTGAATTAGCCATCAATCTAGTAAAGAACGGAAGGCTCCCGGATTAGATGAGATCCCGGGAGACCTTTATAAACATGATACTAGAGTTTGGGCTCCTTATATGAATTGCCTATGCAATGCTTTAGCTGTGGGTGAATATTTTCCAGGGACATGGAGGGGGGCGGAAGTCGTTACAATTTTTAAAAAGGTCGATAGACATGATCCTGCAAACTATCGCCCAATCAGTCTAATCGACATTTCACAAAAGATTTATGCAAGGCATATTTTAAATCGAATAAACATTTGGATGGAGGAAAAAGCGGTGCTTAAAAAGTTTCAAGCAGGGTTTAGAGCCAAAATAAGTACCATAGACCACGTTTTGCGGTTTTGCTGCTTATACTGGAAGTATCATTAACAAACACAAGGGCTATCCGACAACCCGGGTTGAATCTTTGCCCACACGACTTTTGGCGGATATCTCAAACGGAGCGGCCGATTACATGGGTGCAAAATATGGTGAACTGATCACACCACGGAGAATATACCACTATAACTCTAGGACACAGTGTGTCCCTTATCCGTCCTTGCGATACATTTTTTAGAACTTCTGGCTATGACAATCAATGAATGATCGGTCCTAACGCTTTTATGCAGATATATAACGCTCAAGCAAAAAATTTGAGTCCTGAAGATGACCGCGCAATAATATAGCGGTCGAAACGCCGTCGACGCCTTTCTGTGGCCAAATTAAACAAGGACACATTATTTATGTTTATGTTGTTCCTTTATTGTGACATGTAATCTTTTTGTTTGCCACTTGTCTGTTTTGTGATATGTTTGTTTTGTATACTGTGGTAAATAAATAAATAATACCTCTATTTTTGACTAGATATACAGTAACAGATAGCTCAATAAATAAGAGTCAAGATTCGAGGTAGCTGGAGTTTGCAGGTTTAATACAGCATAAAGGACAGGAACAGGACAACCTGCACGGGAATAGGATGGCAGCGCTGCTGGGGGCAGGATCGGGACAACAGCTAACTTTTAATAACAGTGCACAAGTATATATAGTTAAACAAAATACATGGTATTCAATACAATAGGCGTAGCAGTGTTCAGGGCCTGTAGCAGTCGCGAAAGATAAGGCTGAAAGTAAGTGTAACAAGAGGCGTGAACAGGGCGTATACATAGACATGTGATGTAAACGTAACGGAATATGTCATAAATGGGGCGGAAACATGGAGGGGGCTACCTAAGGAGCCGGGACCTCTAACCTAGAGGTGCGCGAAAACTGACAATGACGTGTTACTAGGGAGAAGCTGGGGGTATGACTTCTGCGCTAGAAGCAGAGACTGAAGTCTGGAGAGTCAGAGCGACATGTACCTAAACACTATCTAGTATCTGATGTTTAGGGAACATGTTGATAGAATCCAAAAGTTATCAGGGTAAAGGCTAACAGACTCTAAGACTGGTGCATGCATTATTCTACATGTAGTGCGTGTTGAGGAATATTAAATGACCATTAATACAGTATTTCTCTTACATGGAGACATAAAAGCTAGACTGTGACGGAAACTATTGATGCGATTCAGTAGCTTAGGAATGCAGAGAAGGAGGGCTGGACTGATAACTAGAATCATAACATACTCTTGGCAGACTGGCAGGCAGAGCCAGGCCGAGCAGGGCACTGTGAGGCAGGAAGTAAGCTAAGGGTCAGGGATACAGGTGGGGGCTGTATCGCTCCTCGGAGAGGGTTCAGAAGACAGGAGCTGAATCTGAGTCCGGGCCCTTTTGAGGCCTAGAAACGGGGACTTTCAATGAAATAACGTGCACACTGAGAAACGTGGCAACGTAACTTTACATAGGCCTAATACTCGTAGCTTTCACGAGAACTGGAAACTGGCATACTAGAGATGGACACGACTGTCATTGCGTCTTTAATCGATCATGGGGAATACATATGCATATTAATCATGCACATATAACATAACATGGGGAACACGTAGGCACATATAACATGGCAAAATTTACTTTTCCACATTCCCTCCTTGTGCCCTACGTTTCCATCAGGAAACATCAATATTCATGATACCATCTATCATTTCATACAGTATCATTTGCTCGTCTCGAATTGTCTTAGAACGGGATTTAGGACGGGACTTGGGACTAGGAATACAAGACGTAGCACAAATGCCGCAAATCGCAGGGCCACATTGTATACAGAGGCAGCAACTGAATATGATCGCTACTGCAATACCTAGAAATGACAATATTTTCCATCCCCAGGCAGAAATTATACTCCAAAACCAACTGGACCATGTCCAGGTGCCTGGATTCTGGTGTAACTGATGGGCAATTTTATGAAGTCTGGTTATAGCTGAATAAACAGACGGTGCGTTATTAGGAATGAAAATGCAGCAACTAGATCCGATGACTCTACATGCTCCTCCTCTATCGGCCAGTATGACGTCAAGAACGAGACGATTCTGGAGCACGACAAATCTCATAGCAGATTGCTCTTCGGTTAGGTTACCTAGAGCAGAGGTAGTCTCATTCACTACTGCTTCAAGGGTTCTGGTCAATCTACGTATTAGCTTACTATTCTGGATAGGTCCTATAAAGAAAAAGAATCCTTTATTGAAATCTGTATACTGTTCTAGAGCAGTTTCAGTTTGATCGACAATTGGGGACTCGATCTCCCTTCTATGTCTAATGTGTACTAGATGTGTGTTTCTATGATAATCAGATGGGGCTAGGAAAACTGGTGGCAGTAGGAAGGCAATGTAACAGGTTCCCTCCCAATCGAGGGGCAGACGAACATATGCGGTCTGACCACAAACAAAATAAGAATGACGTGAAGCTTTGAAAATAGATTTCCCACTGTCACTATACTTGACAATAGTAGTACAATCACTGTGTCCTACGTGTACGGAACCATTATTTCTGACACATAATTCGCCTTTGACTGGTAGTACTGAAATAGCAGGTAAGTCTGGAGTAGGATCAGACTGAACATTCAGGACCATAAAATTCGAAGAATAATTACCCAAATTATAAACTTCATTTTCTAGATCTAACCCTGTTCTGTGGGGAAGACCTTGCTGGTCTGGAAAACATGTACTGTTCAGAAAGGACATATCTGTTGTGGATGACGTTAACATGGACCAGGCTCCACATGAACCATTATGTGAAAACGGATAAGGAAACAGTGGCTGAACTCCCTTCGGTGTCTGGAAAGGGGGAAGTCGACCACACACCCAACAATTAGTGGCATTGCTGGTCTGGTGTGAATAATGTAACATACGGATAAATGTATTGTTGCGCATAGCAAGACGATAAGATAGTTCATGAGGAGGCAGATCACTAAACGTGTGCTCTACTGTAGCATTAGAAAACTTATTTACATGAGAAATTGGAAAACATAAATGAAATGCATAACTTGTGCAGGTAACCATCAAACTTAGAAACAATATAAAACTTAGAAAAACGATACATCGGATTGAGTTTTGACTAACTCTCTCACTATGGGGGTCTATCTCATACATGTCAGATACCTGTCTAACCGTTTCACCCGAGGGGGACTTAGACAATTAAACTGGCTGACTTATTTTACTAGACCGAAGCTTCTGTTTATACTCCTGCTGCGGAGTTTTCTCTAACAGGGGAGGCTTTGAGTCAAAGTCAATAGCGGACAGTCCTTGATAATAGGGCAATGTTCAGACTCGGAAGTGTCTATAGAAGTGTCATTGAGCTGTTTAGGTCTTAGTCCGTGAAATTTCTTGACATGAGACAGATGCTCCCAGCCTTTTCTGCCTTCCAACTTCACGGCCGTGCGGGTGGTCAGAAGGACTAACTTCGGCTCCTTCCAGCGAGGCTCCAGCGGACTTGAACGATCAAAATTCCGGATTAAAACCAGGGTGCCGGGAAGGATCTCGTGTGGCTTGACTTCAGTATTGTCGGGAAATGCAGCGGCAACCTGTGAACGACAAGAGTGTAGGGCAGACATCAAGGAAGCTAGGTAATCTGTCAGCATATTACTGGAAACATCTGTAATACTTCGGGGTCTAGGTGTACCCCACACGTTCGGGGGGCGGCCGAATACGACCTCATAAGGGGACAGACCTGATCTGGAGTGTGCGACCATGCGCATATAAAATAGGGCGACTGGCAGAGCTACTAGCCAGTCTACACCTTTCTCTTTACAAACTTTGGCGATGCGGATTTTCAAGGTTTGATTATGTCTCTCTACGAGACCGGCTGCTTCTGGATGGCGTACACAATGGAACTTCCACTGGTACCCTAACAAAAGGGAAACATGCTTTATTAGTTCAGATGAGAATGGCTGGCCGTTATCAGAATACACGACCCTAGGGAGTCCATAACGGGGGAAAAATTCACGAACCAACTGCTTGGCAGTGGTCGCGGCTGTATAATCTGGGACTGGATATGCTTCTGTCCATCTGGACAAAGCGCATACAACTACAAGGACATACTTGAAACCTCGACATCGCTCCATCTGAATGTAATCCATCTGGAGGACTTCAAAAGGGTGGTCAGGGGGCTGGAATCCACCTTGTTCCACCGGGACACTTTTACCTGGATTGAATTGACAACATATCATACAAGTACGGACTTTCTGCTTGGCTGCAGCTCGTAAGTGCTTGTTGAACCAAATGTTCTGGATACTGTCTAACATGGCTTTTTCTCCTAAGTGTGCTGGACTATGTGCGGTATTGATAATAACTTGAACCATTGAGTCGGGGAGAAACCATGTGGCTTTTCCCGTCGTCAACCATCCCTGATCTGTCTGGACCCCTCCTTGTTCGGACCATTTCTTGATTTCTTCAGGAGTAGCATGTAACTGGATATCTATGACATCTTGAGTGGGGTCCTTAACTGTCATACAAGTAGTCTGTTCTAGAGTGGATGTCGGTGTCTTGTTAACTGGTATGTCTGGTGTCTGTGCTGTAAGCTTGGCTGTTCGATCTGCTAGATCATTACCTTGAGAAATAATGTCTGTAACTTTCGTATGTGCTTTGCATTTCATGATAGCGATGGATGTCGGTAAATGTATTGCATCTAACAGAGCTTGAATAAGGAGACCATGCTGAATCTTGGTTCCATGAGAAGTCATAAAACCTCTTTCTTGCCAGAGCACTCCAAAGTCGTGTACAACTCCGAATGCGTAGCGTGAATCTGTGTAAATGTTAACTTTCAGGTTCTTGGCACGTATGCAGGCTTGAGTCAGAGCAACTAGCTCTGCTGCTTGAGCAGACAGGGTGTCAATACGGTGCGTTTCAATAACTTCAGTGTCAGTAGTCACTGCATACGCGGCTACTAGTTCTCCTGTACTAGTTCTCATACATGAACCATCCACATAAAGTGTCAGGTCAGGATCAGGTAGCGGAATATCTGTCAGATCTTGTCTTGGCTTAGTCATAGTGTTAACTACTTCCACACAGTCATGTGTGGCAGGATTTGAAGTAACTGACGGTAACAGTGTAGCAGGATTTAAAACGTTGCAGCGTCTGATTTCTATGTGAGGCTGGAACAGTGTCAGTTCATAACCTGTTAAACGTGCAATTGTCAAGTGCTGAGTCTGTGTTCGGTTTAAAAGAACTTCCACGGAGTGTGGAACTTGTACTGTCAAGGAATGTCCTAATACTATGGAATCACTTTGTCTGATAGCTAGTGCTGTGGCTGCAACTGACTTGAGGCACGCAGGCAACGCCTGGGCTACTGGATCTAATGTGCTCGAAAAATAAGCACAGGGCTTGTATTGTCCGGCTTGATCTTGTGTAAGAACAGATAATGCTGTACCATCACGTTCTGTGACAAAAAGTGTAAAAGGCTTACTGTAGTTCGGTGTAGCTAGAACAGGTGCTTGGCATAAGGCTTTCTTCAACTCATTAAAACTAAGTGTATGTTCAGATGTCCAAGGGAGAACAGTCGATACGGCTGCCTCCTGTGTCGTTAACTGTATCAGTGGCTTGGCTAGGAATGCATACTGAGGAATCCATTGTCTGCAGTAAGAAGTAAGGCCGATAAAAGCACGTACCTCCTTCTGTGTCTTGGGCTGTGGAAGACTCGCTATTAACTGGATGCGATCGGGTGTCAACTGCCTACCCCACTTGGACAGTAAGTGGCCTAAGTAGATCACTTGCTGGACACAGAATTGAAGCTTCGAAGGGGACACCTTGTGCCCCATCTCGGCTAGGAAATACAAGACTGTAAGTGATGCTCGCTCGCAAGCACGTTCAGAACGGGCTGTGATCAGTAGATCATCGACATACTGGAGCAGGGCAGTGTCAGCTGGCATGTGAATGTTGTCTAGTTGTCTCTTAAGTGCTTGACTGTAAATGCTAGGACTTTCTGTGAAACCTTGAGGAGCTCGTGTGAATTTATAGCTCCTTCCATTTAAACAGAAACCGAAAAGGTACTGGCTATCTGGATGAATTGGAACACTGAAAAATGCATTCTTGAGGTCGATTACAGTGAAAAATATTGCCTCAGAATCAATAGCTGTCAACAGAGATGAGATATCTGGAACAACTGGGTACTGGGGAATGATACATTTATTGAGTTCTCGAAGGTCAATCACTAATCGATATACTGGGGGTGCATTTGGATCAGTACGTTTCATGACTGGAATGATAGGAGAATTACATACATTGGAGTCAGTTTCTACAACTACTCCTTGAGCCATGAGCTCGTCAATAATTTTGGATAAGGCTGCTACAGCCTCAGGTGGCAATCTGTACTGTCTGATTCGTGGCAGGACTATACCTTGTTTGAGAGTCACACGATGGGGTGTGATTCGCATAAAACCAACATCAGTTGGACCTTGCGCCCATAGATGCTGCGGAACATTAGACAATCTTGGATCAAAATCTCGTAATACATAGTGACCCTTGAAGTCACGTAAAAACAAACGTATTCCTTCTGGGGAACAGCAAATAACTGCACCCAATTCTTTCAGTGTCTTAATACCTAACAAATTTTCTGGACATGATTTCGTAAGTAATGGGTCAGTAGTTCGGGACAATGGACCTACTTCTAGAGTGACTGGCTTTGATATCTCGTTTACAATAGGCTTTCCTGAAAATCCAAGGGAAACATTTCTAGAGCCTGAGAGCGGAGCCCCTGGAACCTCGTCATGACTGATAGTAGTCCTACTTGCCCCTGTATCAATCAGAAACTTTCTGTCCTTCCCTAATACTTGACTATGAACATAGGGACCCTCTTGATCTACAGGAATCTCGATGAGAGGCAAGCCTACCTCCCTCTCTAGGCTGTTTCATGAATACGCTTGATACTCTGGATACTCTGACTGGGCATACTGGTACATCTGCTGTGTAACATGCTGTGTTGCAGCAATAGGCTGCGGTGCTGGAACTGTCTGTTGTGCATTCTGTGGTGGCTGAGAAGTCTGTGAAACTTGCTCTTGTCTAGGCGGACGTGGTCTTTCTTTAGTTTTACCAGTGGCTATGTTGTGTTTCAGAACTGCACATTCGTTTATAAAATGACCTGGCTGTTTACAATAATTGCAGGTCCCTTTAACAGGAACTGCAGGATGACTGGCTTGATTCGGACCCCTCTTCTGACTGTCTTGAGGAACAGATTGTGCAACTAGTACTTTCATTTTTGTGTCTTTCATACGTCTTCTCTCGTGTTCTTGCTCTTCTCTGATTCTATTCTGGTGGTACTGGAGCATCTGTAACATCTGGGACGGAGTACTAGCTTGCCATGTACTTTCGACTTTCAAAACTCTATTCTTAACTTGTGGACTTGAATTCTCGACTAATTTAGTAACAAAAAGATGAGGGTATGACTCACTACTCGTCTTTAAACCACTGTTTATTATAAAACATTTCTCAAATCTAGAATAAAAATCACTAGTATCTTCGTCTTGTTTCTGTTTACAGGCTGAGATTGCATCCCAGTCTTCCTTTTTAGTGGCTAATAATCTAGGCAAAACCTGTATCAATAATTCTGGTAATTCTTTACATTTGTCTCCAAGACCGGTACCTGGTACTCGTATCTTATCTTCAGCTTCTAGAGCTGTCCAATCGATCTTTTTCTCTCCCACCTCCCAATCCTTTTCCTTGAGTTTTTCATATACCCCTGCGGGCAACAGGACTTTTAACATTTTAATTATATCTGGATACGTGTATTCTCCCATACGGAGCATGTCTTTTAATTCTCGGTGGAACCCTGCTGGATCTTTGTCGTGACAGGGAATTAACTTCTTCATTTCTAAGAGTTCCATCTTGGTCACTGGGGTGTAAACAAATACTCGTTGCATTTCACCACCCTCCGTCCTAACTGGGTGTACTTCTCGTAACGGATGCTGTCTGTCTATGTAAAACGGTTTACTTTCTGGAGGTGAGACATGAACAAAATGCGGGTTCAGAAACGTTCTATATTTGTGGCGCTGTTCTAGAATGACACTAATTAAATCGGTACCTAAACCTTTCCATCTATACTGGAGTAACTCGTTCAGGATATCATGTAACGGACCTGGATCAGAATGTTGACCCTCATACAGTGTAATGGGGTGCTGGATCATGTACATACCCACCAGTCGCTGCTCGGCTGGGGGCAGTTTCAGAAACATTTGTGCCACTATTTCGTCTGGAAAAGTGGTAGAATCAGTAATCCATCGGACTGCTGATCGGGCTAGTTCTTGTTCATGCATGGTACCTAACTCACTATAACCGATTCGTGATTTCAGAATGTGATCGGTAGCTTGAAATACTTGTTCTAGAGAGCCTTGTTCTGGTGCTGAAAGATGAAAGACTTTCTTGTGTTCTAGGCGTAAATGTCGGTCTGGAAATCTAGATTTACCTACATACGCTATTCTGGCGGGATTCTCGTCGTCTACCTCTTCAGTAGAAGAGTCATTTTCTTTCTCGCTTCCTAGAGCTTCTTTGCGTTGTTCGTGTAACCTTATTATTTCTTTACGTATTTTCTTGTACATACTCTCTATACTATTGAGTGTCTTGTGCTTACCCTCGGCTATATTATCACTCCACCTTGTCAGAATTTTCATTTCGTTCAAATCTTTAGTCGGATAATCTTGTTCCCTAATTAAACAATTGATCAGAAACTTTAATAGCATGAACTGAATCTCAGCTTTCCTGAGAGACATGACTTCACCAATACTTTCTGGATCTTGTCCTGTACGAATGAAACGATACATTCTGTCTAGATCTTCTTTCATATTCGGTAGGGTGACCAAATACTCGGACACCTGCCTTATACGTACGGAATATATAACCATACTATCCTCGCCTGGGACTGGATCATAACAGCATTCGGTAAGAGCTCGCCTGATTTCTGCAATGGACTGATATTTGGGCGTACGCTGTAATGCACGTTCATGTAACTCGACTGCCCCTAGACGTCTATTTGGCGGCGGGGTACCAGGAGGACCTCCTCCCGCGGCCCCTATACTGGAATCGTCGACTGATACTCTTCGTGCTGGCAGAGTGACTGATGTAGCGGGTACTTGTAACGTAGGCTGAACCGGGGGTACCGTAACAGGTACTGTAACGGGTGCCCCGGGGGCTGGAAGAACAGGAATTGCATTATTGACAGGAGCTGGCGGAACAGGATTTGCATATTCTGGGACTGTGTCGTCCAAATAGGACGAGAGAAAAATATCAGCTGCGGTCGGTTTGTGACGTAGCTTGGTCGGAACTAAGGGTGGCGGAAAATTACTGGATGCTTCCGGGGTTGCTTTTGGCAAGCCCTCGGCAAGAAGAGGGTACATACCCTTAATAAGGGCATTCCTCTGTCTGTCTGACTGTTCGGTTTTAACTCGTTCACCTATTTCGATTAGTTCCCTTTCTTGGGCTCTTTCTGAGGATTCTCTAAATAATTCTGATTTTCTGATTTCTTTTTCGGTTCTTTTATGAGATTCTTTGCGCCATAACTCGATGGCATCTTTCTGTGACTGTCTCGCTTTCTTTTTCCATAATGCTTCTTCTACTCGCATGATGCACTCGGCATCCCATGTACCCGATACGGGCCATCTATACTTTTCCTCTAACTGTTTGGTGTACTCCACCCATAAATCTAGGTACAATATGGCACTTATGCCATGCTTCTGATACATAAAATGACCTGGACTGTCCCTAGGCGGGACAGGAACTGCTTCTTCTAACAGACCTTTTCTAGTTCTTAACTGACGTAACTTGGAAAATAAAGGCATGACTGGGCTGGAGTCTAGACACAATACAATACACAATGAACACGATAATTACTGAAGAACAACACATTCATACCACAACATTGAAATACATGAATGACATTTAAGATAACAGTTCGGACAAAATACTACCTGGAATACCAAAACAGAATACATGAATTTCTCGAGAACAGAACAGACTAGAACAGAAACTAGATGCACTGCTAAAACAGTACGAAACTTACCGGTCTCATAAAGAGACACGTCAGGACCCGCATCCACCTAAGTGGACACTTCGTGTTGGATCTGTGTACCCAAACCCACGGACCAGAGACAATGCAATTGACCCTGTCTAGATACTACCCCAGCAACGGTACTCACCGGGCAGCAAGAACGGAAGGCCTTGGACTGGACTGGACTGCTACGACGACAGACGGACGAACTTCGGACTTCTGTTACGGGTGGGCCTCCGGGTACCTCGGACCTTGGACTCTCGGCTTGGGCTCTGGTCGGGACTCGCCGCGTTCCTCCACCGCCTCGTCTGGATGCTGGACCGCAACCTCCGTCTCCTCCGTGGGCCTGAGGGATACTTGAAGCAGAAATATCTGCACGTGCACGGTATGGTTCCGTCACGGCTGCAGAGGATCAGGGGGCTTGCGTGGCTTCACCGGCGCGTGGGGAAAGGGCAAGTCCCTATTCGGGCGCCATTTTGTGGTAAATAAATAAATAATACCTCTATTTTTGACTAGATATACAATAACAGATAGCTCAATAAATAAGAGTCAAGATTCAAGGTAGCTGGAGTTTGCAGGTTTAATACAGCATAAAGGACAGGAACAGGACAACCTGCACGGGAATAGGATGGCAGCGCTGCTGGGGGCAGGATCGGGACAACAGCTAACTTTTAATAACAGTGCACAAGTATATATAGTTAAACAAAATACATGGTATTCAATACAATAGGCGTAGCAGTGGGCAGGGCCTGTAGCAGTCGCGAAAGATAAGGCTGAAAGTAAGTGTAACAAGAGGCGTGAACAGGGCGTATACATAGACATGTGATGTAAACGTAACGGAATATGTCATAAATGGGGCGGAAACATGGAGGGGGCTACCTAAGGAGCCGGGACCTCTAACCTAGAGGTGCGCGAAAACTGACAATGACGTGTTACTAGGGAGAAGCTGGGGGTATGACTTCTGTGCTAGAAGCAGAGACTGAAGTCTGGAGAGTCAGAGCGACATGTACCTAAACACTATCTAGTATCTGATGTTTAGGGAACATGTTGATAGAATCCAAAAGTTATCAGGGTAAAGGCTAACAGACTCTAAGACTGGTGCATGCATTATTCTACATGTAGTGCGTGTTGAGGAATATTAAATGACCATTAATACAGTATTTCTCTTACATGGAGACATAAAAGCTAGACTGTGACGGAAACTATTGATGCGATTCAGTAGCTTAGGAATGCAGAGAAGGACGGCTGGACTGATAACTAGAATCATAACATACTCTTGGCAGACTGGCAGGCAGAGCCAGGCCGAGCAGGGCACTGTGAGGCAGGAAGTAAGCTAAGGGTCAGGGATACAGGTGGGGGCTGTATCGCTCCTCGGAGAGGGTTCAGAAGACAGGAGCTGAATCTGAGTGCGGGCCCTTTTGAGGCCCAGAAACGGGGTCTTTCAATGAAATAACGTGCACACTGAGAAACGTGGCAACGTAACTTTACATAGGCCTAATACTCGTAGCTTTCACGAGAACTGGAAACTGGCATACTAGAGATGGACACGACTGTAATTGCGTCTTTAATCGATCATGGGGAATACATATGCATATTAATCATGCACATATAACATAACATGGGGAACACGTAGGCACATATAACATGGCAAAATTTACTTTTCCACAATACCAGCACTGTTTCTTGAGCGTAACTGTTGTTAGAAATAATTTTCTGCAATGTGCATAATAAATAATAACTTTTTTGATACGAAAATATCGTTTTTCAATTTGAAAGGCTTCTCTATTTTACTTCTCTTTGTCTTTAAGGATTTATTGTTGTTGTTTTTTTATTATTTGTAAACCCAAAATTAATGCACTGGATTGCATAATTTTAGGTAACCCTTCCCCTGAACCTCTTATTAGGTGTATTATATGATGTAAGTATGTCACATTAAGAAAAGGTCACTTATACGTAGCATTTGTTGATCTTCGAGCCGCCTTTGATTCAATTCCTCGGAAAATTTTATGGGAAATGATTAGATATCAAACGCTTCCGGTGAACCTTTTAGAGCAAATTATAAGGCTACGTGAAAACAATTAAGCTAAAGTTAGGTTGGGCCCTGGTGGGGAGCTAACTGGTCCAATACCGATAAAGAGAGGGGTTCGACAGGGATGCATGTTGGCCCCCACATTGTTTTCATTATTCGTCAACGATATACCAGTGTATTTGGAGGACTGCATTAACGACTCTCCAAAACTAGGGGGCAAAAGGGTCCCAGCCCTCCTTTTCGCTGACGATACTATACTTATCTCTTAAACTCCAAGGGGCCTACAAAATTTATTCAACAAATTCCAGACACATTGCAGCAAAAAGGGTCTTGAAATTAACACTAAGAAAACAAAATTATGGCGATCAACCCTCACAAAACTTTTGAGGAAACATTGTTTTTAAATGGTCACAAATTAGAACATGTTAAGAATTTCAGCTACCTGGGTGTGACCCTGGACTCTAATTTGTCGTGGAAAACCCAGATAGAAAGAAGTAAAATAATACTCACACAAAATACGTTGCCTATCCTGAAAAGGCATGGTAAAAGTCTTTGTAAAGCAATTTCGCCTGCATTAGAGGTTTTTAAATTTAAAGCTCAATCTGCTGCTCTATATGGGGCAGAATTGTGGGGACCCGTGTGTAACAAAGTATTCGAAATTGGCGAAAACAAGTTCTTTAGAGCATTGTTAAGACTACCCGTTAGTACAATATAATGTAACAGAAGAACAACGGAGGGTCTAAAGCAGCACTATGTGTGGCATTATCCAGGACTCCAATACCCATGGCCCATAAGGAGTCAGTGCCCTAGTCGATATTTAGGAAAGAACCGAGATGGAATTACAAACTTCGAACTGATGTGGAGGGACTTAACGATGACATACCTTGGTTCTCCCTTTAACATCTATCACATACACCTTTAGAGATCAGAACATCAGAATAATAAAGGGTTGTTACACTTTGATTAGGACAAGCCCTTTCTTCGGGACTGTTATCTGTAAGATCTGTATCTAGTGATCCATAGGTAGACACTCCCTGCTTTACTAGACTTAGACATGACTGCATTTTTGACATATATACGACTGAATCAATATCCCGAGTTTAATCTACCTTTGACATCGTAGTTTTGCTTATGAACATGACGTAAATGGAGGAAATATACACATACTATCTTAATGTGCGACAACACTCTTTATGCATTGGCATCAGCACGTTTGCCATCGGTACCAACACCAGGTTAAGAGCACCTATATTCCAATGAGAATGCGCATTCGGCAAGTCGAGGCAGGCATTTATCACGGAACCGGTCATATCCTGGGGGGACCCACTCGTAAACTCTACTCCTTTAAGTATCTATTTGATATTGCCCTTGGAACTACATGTGATGACACCGTGTACGTTATCTTGTAGTTCCGTAATCTTAGTTCATGGTCATTCCATAATGTGAGATAGGTTTGGGCTGAATATTATAAAATAATGTGTACTGTTCCCTAAAAGAGTGTAGACTTATACAATAAATTACTCACTCTCTTGCTCTAACTCTGGCAAATGTTCCTTCGATTTGGGGTTTTGAACTACACTAAGGGATTTAGGGACGTCATCCTGTAGTTCAAGTTCCAGCCCCTTCCGGACTTCGCGGTTGAACTACTAGGAATGACGCTGTTACGTCATCCTGTAGTTCCACGCGATGACTAATAATATTTTAAGATCAATCCGCCTCAGTCATCTACAAACATAGCAGTTTTGTGTATTTGAATATCCCCCCAAAATCCTCGGATTACAAACGGCGCCTTTCTGTCCATGAGTGGAAGTATGTGGGGACATCCCTGTATCAGTTGAATTCCTAACTCGAGGGTTTGCTGTGGGCGAGCAGTGCGCATTAATACCACAAAAAGAGCCCCGCCAAGTTTTCTACAAAGGACGCCTCCTGCCGTCTGGTGCCTCCCCAAAGACTCAGGCTTGAGTATTGAGGCACCGACGGACAGGTAAAACCAGGCGCATTTATATTTACATTTACAATGCCTCCGTTTGCCCTCCGTGCAATTTAAGTCCTCTGTATCAATGGCTTTGTATGAATTGGGCTACGGTCTACTTTAAAATTCTTTGGTATTGACATATGTTCTAGACATCGTAGGCCGCGATAGGCAGAAAGTTTGAACCTGTGTTGTTTAGTATGTATTTAGTAACTTTTAATATCTACACGATTATGAAGACAAGTTTTATATAAATTTAAAAAAACAGCAATCATTACCCACATTGATTGGGTGAATTATCCGAAATTTATTGACAACAAATATTCAGTATTTCGTTCACAAGAGAGAGACATGCCACCGTGGAAATATCCACACTGTGGTCAAGAGATTATATTTTGTAACCACGAGGAATTTTGATAAATTGAAGATTTTTAATTATCAGTGTTGATTCCGGGTTCTTGTCTCTTGTCCCTTAGGGCGGGGCCTCGTGAGAACCTGAGCACGGTCCAGGTGAGGTGAGGTCCAGTCCCTGGTCAATCTGGGTGAGAATAATAATTTAAATTCACATGTAGTTGCACGAAATTTGGAGTGGGAACGGTGCATGTTTGTATTTATACACCATTTTGTACGTGCATAGCTTTGATTTTGGTTTTTGCATCTTTTGTAGATGTGCTCGTGCATCCACTGACCAGGGATCAGTTCGTGGCAGGTTGAATTTATTTCAACCTATGGTATATTGTTTTGCACCACGTTTATAAGCAGTAGCATTACATTACCAGCAGAGGCCCTGATGAAAGCCGGGGGGACTTGTTTGCCCTGATTAGCAGAAACGTGTTGGCCTTGTTTGACAACAGATATTTGTTTCTACTGTCGCCTCTACTGTTCTGTTTTTAACTAGAGGGCGTGTCCTTTGCCTAATAAAGATTTTTGAGGACATTCCACTCTATTTAAATTGACCACTTTTTTGTTTGCACTGCATAATCACTTATTCAATAACCATCAATGATCAGCCGTCCATAAGTGCTTATGGACTCAACTTTGCTCTATGTACAACTCTGTGGGTTACTGGTCTCGCTGATCAAGAGACCATCCATGTGTTATTGGAGAGCCAGATGATAGGACTGATCACGAAGTTCATTTTGATGGTGATCCACTCACAAACGTTTTGGGATTGAGTTAATTGGCACTATATGCACGGCAGTTCATGCACCCAGACCCTTTGTTATTTTGTACTCAACGTCTCAGGTTATCCAAGTCGACTAGGGCACTGACTCCTTACAACCAGCGATATCGCATGCGGGACAGATTTTCAAAAATTGAAGTACATGAAGCACTTACAGGTTTACAGCAGGTGCCCAAGTTGAAGCTAATTTCTTTGTAACCATTTACAAAATGGTTACAAAGAATTTGACTTCAACTTGGGCACCTGCTGTAACCCTGTAAGCGCTTCCTGAGCTGCGCCTCCAGAGTTGTTGCCTTCTTGCAACTATTCTCTGACCCTGCTCTGACCCTCGAAGCGGGGTCAGAGAATAGTTACAAGTATGGCACAATGCTCCAGGCTGTCACAAAAATTAAACCACAACAGGAAGCACTTACAGATAAGGTAGCAGGTGCTGGACTTGAAACTCAAATTCAGTAACACATTAACCAGCCCCCGGTTGAGGCTGGGCAGGTGTGCTTTCTCCCCATAATCTACAGTGGTGAACCAGAGGGTGCTGTGATGAACCAGAAGGTGCAGTTGTGAACCAGAGGGTGCTGTGATGAACACGAGGGTGGCAGTAGTGAACCAGAGGGTGGCAGTGGTGAACCAGAGGGTGCTGTGATGAACCAGAGGGTGGCAGTGATGAACCAGAGGTTGACAGTGATGATCCAGATCGTAGCAGTGGCAAACCAGAGGGTGGCAGTGATGAACCAGAGGGTGGCAGTGATGATCCAGAGGGTGGCAGTGGTGAACCAGAGGGTGGCAGTGATGATCCAGAGGGTTGCAGTGGTGAACCAGAGGGTGGCAGTGATGAACCAGAGGGTGGCAGTGATGAACCAGAGGGTGGCAGTGGTAAACCAGAGGGTGCTGTGATGAACCAGAGGGTGACAGTGATGAACCAGAGGGTGACAGTGATGATCCAGAGGGTGGCAGTGGCAAACCAGAGGGTGGCAGTGATGAACTAGAGGGTGGCAGTGATGATCCAGAGGGTGGCAGTGGCGAACCAGAGGGTGGCAGTGATGAAGCAGAGGGTGGCAGTGAAGAACCAGAGGGTGGCAGTGGTGAACCAGAGGGTGCTGTGATGAACCAGAGGGTGGCAGTGATGAACCAGAGGGTGACAGTGATGAACCAGAGGGTGGCAGTGGTGAACCAGAGGGTGGCAGTGATGAACCAGAGGGTGACAGTGATGAACCAGAGGGTGGCAGTGGTGAATCAGAGGGTGGCAGTGATGAACCAGAGGGTGGCAGTGGAGAACCAAGAGTGGCAGTGATAAACCAGAGGGTGACAGTGATGAACCAGAGGGTGGCAGTGATGAACTAGAGGGTAGCAGTGATGAACCAGAGGGTGATGTGATGAACCAGAGGGTGGCAGTGATGAACCAGAGGGTGACAGTGATGAACCAGAGGGTGACAGTGATGAACCAGAGGGTGGCAGTGGTGAACCAGAGGGTGCTGTGATGAACCAGAGGGTGGCAGTAGTGAACCAGAGGGTGGCAGTGGTGAACCAGAGGGTGCTGTGATGAACCAGAGGGTGGCAGTGATGAACCAGAGGTTGACAGTGATGAACACGAGGGTGGCAGTAGTGAACCAGAGGGTGGCAGTGTTGAACCAGAGGGTGGCAGTGATGAACCAGAGGTTGACAGTGATGATCCAGATGGTGGCAGTGGCAAACCAGAGGGTGGCAGTGATGAACCAGAGGGTGGCAGTGATGATCCAGAGGGTGGCAGTGGTGAACCAGAGGGTTGCAGTGGTGAACCAGAGGGTGGCAGTGATGAACCAGAGGGTGGGAGCGATGAACCAGAGGGTGACAGTGATGAACCAGAGGGTGACAGTGGTGAACCAGAGGGTGGCAGTGGTGAACCAGAGGGTGGCAGTAATGAACCAGAGGGTGGCAGTGGTGAAACAGAGGGTGGCAGTGATGGACAAAGAGGGTGGCAGTGATGAACCAGAGGGTGGTGCTGCTAAACTGCCCGGGAGCCTTGTAAGTGTGACCCCACGCGCTACTGAACTGCCCCGGGCCCAGTGGGTGTGAGCCCCCATGCTGCTGAACTGCCCCGGAGCCCTCTCAGTGTGAAAATCATTTGTGCTCAATTGCCTGGGAGCCCTCTGGGTGAGAGCACACATTGTGCTAAGTGCCCCCCTGCCCCCAGTACATATATACCCGTACCGCACAGCACCATTATGCTCTTGCACCATGAAGTCTGGTGCCTGGATGCTCCTGATCTGTGTAGGTGGTACCACCGTCTGGTACAATCAAAATGTAAAGTTATAACTTGCTACACGGCACCAATAAACAGGTGCCCCCCGGCACCGGTATGCGCATGTACCAGGCGTGGAGCACCCGCATGCCACTGCACCCTACTGCCCAGCGCCAGCATATGCCTGTACGGGGCAGTTTAGTATGAGATGGGACATTGTCCAGCAGCAGCAGCTGCATACGCCTGAACACACTGAGCAGGATCAGAACGGCTTTGTACCAACACGCGCAGCAGAGCTATCTTGGACATCTGAAGGATTCTGTGGTCCTCTGCCAAACGTATTTGGCATCCATGAGTTTCCCGAGCGCCATCCCCGTGTAGCTCCTGTGACCAGGAGGCTGCTTTCTCCTCATCTGCTGCTCTGCTCGGTCTCTGACCCTTTATAAACAAGATGCATGTGAACTCGCATAGAAGCCCCGCCCGTTTGGCCCCGTCCGCCACACACAAGCAGTATGAAACGTCTTCCCGCCCGTCCCCACTATAATGGCCAGCTCACTCAAGGGACCTCTGCGCCTTTTGGCGCGCTGGCAAAGTTACAGGCACACGTAGTCACATATTTGTGTAAATGGCAAAAAAATCCGCGAGTTCGCGGGAAAATTCGCGAACTCGCAGACTTTTTTTGCAATTTCGCAAATTCGCACATTTCGCCAATAGTTAATAGATATGGCATCTTATGGATAAATGCAAGTGCAGCAAAGTGGTCAACAAATAGTAATGATATATGCAGCTTATGTTCTAGTAGAGCGAGGGAAGATGATTGTCATGTTTTGTTCTTCTGTTCGGCCTATGTGGCACCCAGGAAGAAATGGATTACACCACTCTGTTTAAATATAGGCGTAAGATCATATAAAGAGGCAGGATGGATCTTAAAAAATGATACTAGTCAGATTATCGTCTTTGGGATCAGTAGGTTTTTGTTAGCTACGAACTATATAAGAGCTAAATCGGGCCTGAAATTTTAATGAAATTTTTGGACTCGTAACTTACGATTTATTCCAGCCAGAATTGCTTTTAAAGAATTTATTTTTAAAATTGTATATGCCTTTATAAATTTCTTTTAACTATTTAATAATGCTTTTAACATAATGACAATCACCCGGGCAAGTGTCTCCGGTTTTCGGCCCGAATTGTATTTCATCACGCTCGATATTTTTTTATCATGTTGATGATGTTTTTACTATATATGTATGTGTTGGTGATGCATCTTTTATGGTATTAATGTACCGAAATAAAGATTATGAAATTAAATGAAATGAGCAAACTAGAAGTAAAGAATAGCAAGCCGGGGAGATACAACGGAGATCCCATACCATTAGTAGGTATGACCATGATGCAGATTGGTTTCAAAGGAAGGAACACAGTGAGAACATTTCAATCACTGAAACAGGGTTTAGCCTTTTGGGTTGGAGGCAACAAAAAAGTTATGCATCAAATTAGATCCCAGCAGTCCGGATCAAGTACTATTAGAGGACTCTTCAGTTTGGGGCTATGACATTTGCAGTGAATATCCTGATGAATTTACTGATAAGTTAGGCTTATTGAAGAATTATCAACATAGCATAAGGTTAAAGTCAAAGGGCAAACCAGTAACACATTAATTTAGACCTATTCCCACCTCATGCATGCCCCCTTGAGCAAAGAATTGGAAAGATTTTTAGAGCTTGGAGTTACTAAACCTATAGAGAGTTCTCAGTGGTTAGCTCCGGTAGTTATTGTGACTAAATCTTCTAGCAAAGATATAAGGCTATGCTTAGATGTCAGGGACTTAAACATGAATATATGGGTGGATAGACATCCACTTTGCAGGATTCATGAAATTCTAACATTGATCAAAGACGCTAGTTGTTTCAGCATTCTTGATTTATCCTTTGCTTATCACCAAGTGAAGTTCACCCGGAATCATGCCACCTCACCTCTTTTGTAACCCCTTTGGGTGCTTTCCAATATTTACGAATGCCATTTGGACGGATGTCTGCTGCGGCCACTTTTCCAATGATCATCCAGCATGTTTTAAAGGATATCCCTGGTACCCTATGTTTCCAAGGTGACATCCTGATCCATAGTAAGGACATAAAAGAACACAATGAAATGATTAAAGAAGTGCTAATCAGATTATGTAATGCAGTGCTTACCTTAAAAAAAGGAAAATGTCAGATTGGTGTGAGGTCTGTAGAATACTTGGGACACACCATTTCCCATGGCGACATTAAACCTAAACTTAACCTTGTTGAAGCCATCCTTAATACTGCTGTGTCCACCAATGTTGAAGAACTTAAATCCTGTTTAGGACTCTCACAATACTACTCAAAATTCATACAGAATTGTGCCAGCATAGTAGAAACTTTGCACAATTTACTTAGGATAAAAGTTTCTTTCGTATGAAACAAAGACTGCCAAACAGCATTTACCTCAGTAAAAACTAGCATAACAGAAGCCCCCTCATTGAGCAGATTTGACCCTACAAAACCTACTATTTTGTCAATGGATGCTAGTAATAAAGGTTTAGGAGCTAGCCTCACTCAATGAGTTGATGGCAAAGAACAAGTAGTTGCTTTAATTTCAAGAGCATTGAAAGGAGCGGAAAGCAACATTCTGTTGTAGAGAAAGAGGCCCTTGCCTGTTTCTGGGCAATGAGACATTTAGATTTTTTTATGGGGCATACCTTTTATAGTTAAAACGGACTACAAGCCTTTGATGTATGTATTTACTAATAAAGGTTCTGCCAGAAACACGCCCAGGATTTCCAGATGGATTTTAGGATTAGAAGGCTATAATTTCAAAGCACAGCATGTCCCAGTTACTCAAAATGTAACTGCGGATTTTCTTTCTTGAGCACCTATAGAGGAAGAGAGAAAGACCAACATAGAAGAGAACAAGAAGAGAACATGGAAATAGTACTAAAAGTAACTACTATGAACAAGGAAGAATGGGATGAATGCATGTTGTTGGATAAGGATATGATTTAATTGAAAAAACACATAGGGGAGGATGGCCCAATAATAAACACGAAGTACCGACCAGATTATTAAAATATAGGGAGGTGAGATTTGAAAGTACAGTACAGGTGAGAAAGTCTACAGGGGAAAAAAGATAGCACCCTCAGAGGAAATGATAGATAATATAATCAACCTTGCACATGCATGACATTTAGGTCGCAGACTCACTATAAACAAGGTACGACTGGAATATTGGTGGCCTAGCATGGATACTATGGTGGAGGTGAAAGTCAAAGAATGCATGGAATGCATGAGGAGTGATGAGACTCACCAGTTCGAAAACCTCCCCTTTCTCCAGTTCAAGTTCCTGACACTCCAATGTCTAAACCAGCTCTAGAGATAATAAGCCCATTGAACCTTTAGAGGTTGAATGAACATTTTGTAATAGTACTTATTGACTACCAAATGCAGTGGGTGGTTGCTAAGTGTGTACCTCAAATAAGCACAAATTCCCTCATACAGTTTCTAAAAGAGGGTTTCTATGAAGATGGTATACCTGATATTCTAGTTACAGTTAATGGAGTACAATTTACATCTGACTTAATGAAGGAATTCCTTTCTGACCTTCAATTACAACATCACAAAACTGCTCTATATTGCCCACGTGCAAATGGGCTTGTTCAAAGGATGAATCTAATTATAAAGGAGTGTTTGCAAAGAGCGCAAACAATGGGTATAACGGCTAAAGCTGCCCTCCAAGACACAGTATAGGCATATTGTACTTACCAAATTGTGTCACAAGATTTTCTCTTTTTGGTTCCCTGAAGGGAAGAAACCCCAAAACCAATTTGACCTCTGCATGGTTGAGGACGAATAGTTTGTGTATGGAGAACAGGAATGAAATATCAAGAAGAGTAACTCAGTACCAAGACAAGTACAAACACAGATTTGACGTCATTAAGGGGCCGATTCCGATTCGTTAAAATCCCTTACAAATAGCCATACAGAGCATATTTCCCGTACGAATCATACCCTTAAACGACCCCATACGTACGATGAAGTACGATTCGGACCCAAAGCAGATCTCTGTACGAATCGTACGAAAGACCATACGACTTAAAAATCCATACGAATCGCATTCGGAACACGCAGTACGCGACGTCCGTACGGACCGAAGCAGCATTTTCTGACCCATCAAGTACGATTCGTCTCGGCAATACTCCGCGCGACTCTTTTTCTATGGGATCTCAAAACGTCCGGAAAAGCAGATTTCGACTCGAACCGCGCATGAAACGGACCCCCCGGGTATGGTGCGTATACCCCATGATTGCAGGGGTACGGTGCGTACACCCCATGATTGCAGGGGTACGGTGCGTACACCCAATGATTGCAGGGGTACGGTGCGTATGTGATTGTGTGGCTTTCCGTACGAATTGCTCATACATGACGTTTTCCGTACGAATCACGTTCTCATTCTCCGGTCCCGATTGTACTTGTCGGGTCGTATAACATGTTTACGATTTGTACGGTTCACTGTGAGGGTCTGTGTCGTATGGATTTTCCCTTGCATTTCATACGGTTCACAACGATTCGGTCGTATATTTTTCAAACAAATCGTACTATGCATTTCGGAAGGAATTGTACGAGTCGTACGGAAGGGGCTACGGATTCCATTTGGTCGTACGATTGGTTTACCGAATCGGAATCAGCCCCTAAATGTGTTACAACACCTTTATTTAGACAAGAAGAATAGCTCCGTGTAGATCTACCAAAACCACAGAGGAAAGATGATTCCAGCTTGCCTTACTCTTTTGATATGTATATCTTTGTTCTGGTAGCCTACCTATGTTATCTACTTAACGTTACATAAGGATATACCAGTCACACAGTCATGTAAATTGTCTATCTATCTTCCTTTACATATAGTGCCATTTCCTGTTATGGTTTTCTTTTCTTTTGTTTCTCTTTAATAGTTGTCAGTATATCTTATTCTCCTTGCCAATGGAGGTGTGTTATAATTTGCTTCTTGGTGTATTCCCTGCGCCCCACTTTCCTACCCCTTGGAATGTTCCACTGAGTATTGTCATCTGAAGGTTCTACAGCTGACTCCAGCTGATTGGAACCTGTGGTGGTGCTGAGACATGAATAAAGAATCTCTATGCAGGGTCTTCTTTTGCAACACTTCCTACGACAGAACTTTGTAATTTCCCAATGGGAATAATTTTACTCTTGTGCACAGCGAGTCATCTGAGCCCAGAAATCTAATGGTGGTGTCTGCTGTTGCTAGGCAGCCCCTGCTCCAACCTTTCTGTACTTTCAGCCTGACTCAAAAGTGACTTCTGTTATCCAGGATGAACTAAACTTTAACTGGGGTGAGATGGTGATAAGGGGACCAACCCCTTCACCTGATTTTTTCTCCTAATGTATCAGGTTATCCGAACTACATGACATGTTTGGAGTTGCAGGCTATGCCTCATGAAGAGGCCTTATAGAAAACATTAATTACAATTGGAACTGATACACTAGGTGCTCTTACAGTGAAGATGCCCATACTTGCTGTATTTACCTTCTAGACAGGTGTTTTAGACTACTCCTTAATACCTCATCCCTGCATACTTGAGCGTTCCAGCTCTTGACTGGCATATGGATTAAGGAAGCGAATTACGCAGTAATTTAATCTTAACCTGCTCATCTGTTTAGGGAGAAGAACCCCCCTTCAGTTAGCTAGTTTGATAAACAATTCAATGCCATGAACTGTGTGCCAAGGTGGGGTCTGATATTCTTCACACCCATTCCGCTTAAATCATGAAGAATGGTGCCTGATGTGCAGTCTGCAGATTCCCACCCAGAGCATTCGTCCCCGGAATAGATCAGGTGGGGGTGATTATCTATGAATTTCCCAATGTCATTCCAGGCAGTGACATTAGAATAAGTAAAGTTATGCCCCTATCATATCCCCCAAACATTTCATGACCTTCCCTAGTTTTATAATACCAGTCAACATAACCCTGCAGAAAAGTGGTGGCTTTTTTGGTTCACTTTGCTTCCTTATAGGAAACATTTAAGTTTTCCCCGTCTCAATCTGTAATATGGCCATCAGTAGCTGAAAGAGACTTGTTTTAACAATGGAAGACTGGAACTTTACATTGCAATCTTAAACTGTACGTAGTGGAAGACTGGAACTTTACATTGCAATCTTAAACTGTACGTAGTAAATAAACAAAATGAAATGGGTAAAAATGTAATTATGCAACTTGCTGCCTAAATTGCATAATTATATTGCCAACTGTCCCACAGAGTAAATGCATGATGCTTTCATCAATTAATAACTGTGCTGCTGCCAAATGCACCTAAACAGGCTCTCAGGCTGATCTACTGGGCTGGGCAGTGCAGCATCTCCCCATTATGTGCCATCATACCCAGTTGTTCTTTGCCATGTTAGGTATTTTAGGTTTGGGAAACTCACTGGGTTTTGCACACTGCATGGCCTGGAAACACCAGGAGGTATCTTGCAATAGAAGCATTTCATCAGCGATGGGGAAACTGCCCATCCACTGGCTTTTCCTAAGTGTATGTACATGTACCCCAACATGCTGAGCCCAGCTGCTGTAGCTTTTACGATTACTTCCCAAAGCGACAGGGGGCTTAACACTGGAATAACTTATTCACTTGCCACTGAGTTTATGTTTGGGAATTCAGTGCTCGAATAGCACTATTTCCATTGTGAAATCACTACAGAGTGCAGGCCTTTTAGGAGCTTATAATCAGGAACCAGGAGGAACGAAGGCGCGGAGGTCAGTGAAGAGGGGGGGGGGGGGGGGGGGCGGGTGTTTGGAAGTGGAACGGAGCCGGAGGCCGCCAAATCCCTGCCAGGGGACGCCACGCAAATATGTATCCATCCTCAGAGGATTTTTATATTAAGGATATATATTGGCGTGGTGGCCCCTGGGGTTTGGTGGCCCTGTGCAGGTGCACAGCTTGCACATGCCAAAGGCCGCCCCTGTTAATAGTAAAAAACCTCATGGTTGCTGGGTTGCTGTTAGAGCCTCAGGAGTCCCTTCAATTGAGAAAAAAACAAAAGAGCCACAAGCTATGTAGGCCAATGTTGGTTGCACCAAATGTAAATCCAATCCAAATGGAATTTACAGAACTCAAGCCATTGTGAATCCACCTCACCTACTATTTACCATAATCCCACAAAATGAAGAGAAGCGCTGTGCTCATAAATTGAGTCCTCTCAGAAGAATAATGATCATTCAAAAACGTTCATCCAATCATCAAGGAAAAATTATCCAGTTCATCACGAAAACATCCAGCAAGGAGCCATGTAGTGGTATCACAATCAAACTTTATTCATTGCCTTTATGCAGTCATCCAGCCCAGCCAACACTTTTTGTCCAGCAATGGATTTCATCAGGGTTGATTGAGTATGTTGATTGTAGTTAGCAAAATATTTCTCTGCTTCACAAACAATAGCACTGGAGTATTGTGTTTTGCACAAGTGGGATCTGCCTAAATGTGAGCACGGCACCAACAACCGGAGACACTCCTTCGATATGTTTTTGTCCCGAGCAAAACTTTATAACAACTGCTCAAGAGTTTATGACAATCCACGTTCTTGCTCCTTGGTTCATGTACTCTAAGCTGTAGGGAAGAAAGAATGGCACGGGCCCAGTAGAAGCAACGATCTGGCCTATTTGACTCCTGCTCTCCTAGTAATATACAGCAATTATCAGATTGTCATAGGCCCCTGCTGCACTAAGAGGTAGTGCCCACCCCAGCCAACATTGCCCAAAGAGAAGGGGCCAAAATCCTGCTGTCTCCCGCTACTGTTCACATGCTACAAAGCGCCTATTGTTCACCCGCAGCACAAGGCACTGTGTGCAGTGCGACTCTGTTGCTGCACTAAGAGAGACTGCATATCCAAGCCAGTATTGCCCGAAGAGGAGGGGCCTGACTCCTGTCACCTTCCACTGCTGTCCTTGCAGTACAAAGCGCCTTCAGTTCTCCCATGGGTGGGCCACGCTTTGGTGAAACCCGAGTCAAGGGCGGGTCCATCCTGCACCTGTCAGCGACAGGAGGAGGCAGGGCAGTGTCACCCCCTTTGGCTTTGGTTTTAGCAGCAGCCCCTCTATTAGGGGGGTGGAGCACTGATCCCCCCTGGCACCATGCTCAAATAAAATGATAATAAAACAAGTTTTACACCTGTTTTAGTATCGTTTTATTTTAAACCCAAGGACTCTGACGAGTTTTGGAGGTGGGTCCAGGGGATTACACTGCTGGTGGGGGAGTAGTGGTGCACTCCCTTCATTGCTCATGAGGGTTTGGCCATCCTTCTCAGGCCGTCCAAAACCTCATGAACAGTGAAGCTTTCTCCAGCCCCAGCTGCTTTGCTGAGGCTGGAGAGAGCTGGCACAGGCTCCCAGTCTGCCTGGGAGCGCAAGTTGCCAGCGCTAATTCCGACACTGCTTTCATGCAGTGTCAGAATCGGCAGCAGTGCAGTCTGGGAGCATGTTCCGAGTAACAAGAAGAGAGAGTGATGTGGCAGGAGACCGCGGCATTGGTAGCAGCGTTCAGTACATTTTTTGAATTTTTATTTTTTCACAGCTTTGCCGGCAAGACAAAGAGACAGATGTATAAAGTGTTTGTGAATGGGAAAAAGCCTTTTGGGATGTATCATCCCAAAAGGCAATCGCAAAGTAGGGAATCGCAAAAATTGAGATACCCTATTTTACGAATGCAGTTAAGGAATCGCAATTTGAGATTCCTTAAATGAAATGCAGGAACCCAAAATTGCGACCTGCCTTTAAGGCATCTCAAATTACCACCACCTTCAAGTTGGTGGTAATATGCGATTTCCATGAAAAATTCACTTTTTTGCATTTTTTAAGGTGCCATGTTGCGTACATACATGCACTTTAGGCATGTATGTTCACCACATGTGCACACGTACCTTTTAGGGGGTGCAACAGGGTGGCCTTTTGGCCCTCCTATCACCCTTGAAACTGCATTCGCAATTTGAGAGTACAATTTGGTACTCGCAAATTGCGAATGTCTTCCCATGCATTCCTATGGGCCTAGAGGCCCATAGGAATGAAAGGGAAGGTATTCCTTAATAGCGAATCGCAATTTGCGATTCTCTATTAAGGAATATGTAGGATTTGCAATTTGTTTGCAAATCCAACATACATTGCATTTTGCTTTTCTTAAATAGCGAAGCGGTAAAATTTGCTATTTAAGAATCGCAAATGCAGTACTCGATACATCTGGTCCAAAATTCTGACCTCATGGTTTGGAGTTTGTGCTTTCATGCAGCGTCAGGATTGACCACAGTGCAGTCTGGGGGCCAGTGCCCAGAAGCAAGAAGAGTGCGATGTGTCATGAGACAGCAGCATTGGCAGCAGTGGCAGCGTTCGGTACTTTTTTGACGCAAAATTCTGGCTTCAAGCTGGGAAGTGTGTGCCACTCCCAGAGAACAGAGACAAAGGACCTGCGTGAGCAGGAGGTGACACCACCGCCCACACAGGATGGCTAGAGAATTACACTGGTGTTAAGGTGAGCCTCAAAGCCTTCACTGGCGCAACTTGACTAAGGAACTGTCCCTCACTAGTGGAGAAAGCCTCCCCCTACTCCAGGCACTGTTTTCCGTGGGGAGGCAGGAAATTACCTATGCAGGAAGGTGCCATCTTGAATTTAGGTTAGAAATCATGATCTGACTAGTTTTAGTGGCATACACCCATAGGATGTTGTCACTACTGGGGCAGATTAGCTGCAGGACTAGATACCCCTTGGCTACTATTTCTCAAACACACTAACACCCCCTAAACCCAGGATTTAAGGGGCACCCCAGACACCCGAACCTTAGATTTTATGTGATATCAAGAAGAGGCCTGTGTTTACAACAAGGTAGGACTCCATGAAGATAGGCGCTAAGCTCTGCACCTGTGACAGTCACCCTGCACCCGCTGGATTGCGGCTTGACCAGGGCAAGAGATTGGTTCCACAAAAAAGGCAACCCCTTCTGCAAACTCTAGACTTTACCAGAAGTCCCTTGGGCTAGAGGTAGAGGAACTACTACCCTGCAGTCTGCAGGCACAAACCGCACAGTCCACAACCTTGATGCCTTGCACCCCAAGCCACCCAGCGTGGGCACCCAAAGTTCTTATGAGGTGGTTGCTGTGAACTGTAGTCTTGACCCTCAGTGAGGCTCAGCTTTCTACAAGATTCTCTTGGTCATCTGGATAAAGATTTCCTCAACCGGAGTGCTTGCAGGTACCAAGGCTTGTTGTTTGTAAGTCCAACTACAACCTGCTTTATTTGATGCTTCAAGAGAAGAGAGTCATCTTTTTGAATGACCTACCACTCTAGTAGCTCCATCATAAAGATCTTGCATTTGTTTTTGCCCTCTCTGCCTGCCAGCTCCTCTAGCCACGGATCCGGTTCAGCACCATGGATAGCCAAGAGCACAGCTGCACCTGAGTCCCCCGAGCCAGGTAGATCGGATCTTCCTGGATACTTATGGTCCAGGGCCAGCTCCTTGCTTTACTTCCACAGGATTTTGCTAAACTCATCCAGCAAGTAACTTTTTGCTCAGGTAACCATTTCAACACTGCAAGTTTTATTGACAGCTCCGTTTGACAGCTGAAAGTGCACCTAAGCACCCAACTCCCCTGAGCCAGGTAAAATCATGATAGCTGTTGTGAACTGGTCTAAGGTCTCCCAATACCTTAACTCTAAGTGGGTTCCATTAAACTTACCCTATAAATTATCGATTGCATTTATATGTTTTTCCCATTGACCGCAACATTATTGTTTTTCACATTGCAAATCACTGATATCTGTATTGCTTGAAAACTGATAACTGGTTATACTGTATGTATTCATTTTGTTTTGGTGTTTAAAAATATATTAAAATCAGAGCTATTTGTATCAAATGGTCTTGGATTTCTCTTGAGTTGTGTTAACTACTTATCGTCCATGTTGGTGAAGTGAAATGCTTAACATGTTCCTCTAAGTATCCTGTCTGCTTTTTGCCACTGTACCAGGACTGAGAGAGGGAGTACTGAAAGAGTACCCGGTCCATCATTATGTATTGTGCTAGTATAACATGGTAAGGCAACCCTGCCATACCACATAATACTTTCACCTTGCCATGATCAATGTAGATTAGTGTCCTTTTATAGATACAGTCCATGTGTGTATTTTTTCAAGAGAACTGGGCCCTCATTGAAACTCCCAGGCAGGGATTTACAACCCACAGCATTAGGACCACTCTGTCGGTGGTTGGGATCCCATCAGGAGGTCTTATCATCTGGCTGAAAATATCCCTAGAGTGTGCTATTAAGAGAAGAAATGTTTTCTCCTCATTTCTGTTAGCACTGGAGTTGTCACCAAAGGCAGGTCCCCCGTATTTACTGATAAATATTTACAATTGGTCGACACCCTTTAACAACCATCCCAGGCTTTAAAAATGTTGAATTCTGTTCTAGAAAGCCCTAACAAGAATCATAATGGGATCATTGCAGGGTATTTTAACACATGTTTTGAACCATATGACCCCCTCTTGGATTTATTCAGGTAAGAAAATGAATCCTGGGCGGTTCCTTCTTATCCCAATCATAGAAAACCCCCTAAAATGAGCTCAGCTGCTCTCCAGATAGTCGACATTGTGGTTTCACATGGGTTGAGACCTTGTAATTGAAGTTTTCCCTCAAATAAAGTTATTAAACCCATGTTTAGATGGGAAAACTACAAAAGCCACATTGATTACATTCTGATGGACTTGCAGTTGTGGCATGAAATTAGAGACATGAAAGTGGTTATTCTTTATGGGAGTGTCCAATTCCCAATTACACTCCAGTGGGAACAGGCAAGAATAAGGGATTTGGAATGTGCAGGTAACTCTTTGTTATCTACTCCCATCATCTTGACAGATAATAAACGTAATGTCAGGTGGGAGGGGGTCTCGAAATCTGACAAAGCTATTCACGACGTTTATAGTATTGTCGTTAGTGAAATGGAAGAGTTTGAGTCACAGAGCTTGACTCCATCCCAGATCACGAGGCTCCATAATCGTCTCTTTGATAAATTGGTAAGCATATTTATGAAAGACTGCAAAAAGAGTGGGACGTTATATAAAATGAGTGCAAACAAATGGTTTGATGAGTCATTAAAACGGCCGAGAAGGCTCTGATTCAATCCTTGAGGAGTAATCAAAGAACAGATATAGTAATTGACAGATGGGACTGTAGCAAGGCTATTAGAGTTGGCAAAGCTGAGCGGGAGGCTAAAATCGGGGATGAATTGCTAGCTGCTACTAAACAGAGGGACAACAAGCTCTTTAGGCAGTTGGTGGCACACAATGGATGCAGACAGCCATTTTGGACCGATTACCATATAGTGCCAGAAGAGTGGGCGAAACACTTTTCAATATTGTACACAGATGATAACTCTGATCAAGCCATAAGAGTTATTCCACACCAGGGATGCAATGATTCTCAGGAGGATGTGATGAGGCCTTTTACTTTAGTGGAAGCTATTGTTGTTGTACAAACCCAAAAAGCAGGGAAGGCCCCAGGGTTGGATAAAGTCCTGGCTGATTTACTACAGAACCAGAGAATTAGTGACCATATGTAAAGCCTTGTCAAATGCTTTATTGGCTGGGGGCCCAGCTCTGTACTCCTGGAAAGGAACTGTAATAGTTCCCATACATAACAAGCACTTGCAATGAAAATTGGTCTCTCATTTGTGAGAGTTAGAGGTATTGGCGTTGTAAATGACAATGTCTTTTACCCATGTGTTTTGGATTGCAGTGGATTTACTGTAGAGTTGAATTAAGCAGATTAGATTGGAATTGTTAGATGTGGAATTGTTTGTGGTGGAATGAGGGGAGTGTATTTGTGTAGTGGAATTATGTGGCATGGTGTGTAGTGGAAATATATGGATAGTAATTATGTGATATTGAGTGTACTGGAATTATGTTGAGTGGGATTTGTTTGTCCGAGTAATTATGTGGAATGGCACTTTCTGTTGTGGAGTTTAATTATGTGGTGTGCTGTTGAATTTTGAAGCATGATATAGAATGCTGTGGTGTTAATTGGATGCAGGGCCGGACTGGCCTTAGCAGGCACCGGCCAATCCCCCGGCGCACCGCACGGGTGGGGGCCGGTTTTGGGCCCCTGAGGGGCGATTTTATTACAAAATTGGCCGAAAACCGGCCCTGGCAAAGAGCTCGGCGGCACCCCAACTCCCGGGGGGGGCGAGCCGAGCACTTTGCCAGGGCCGGTTTTGGTTCCCAGTCCGGCCCTGATTGTATGTATGTGGTGTGTTGAGTAATTGTGTTGTTGAGGTGAAATATGTGGTTTGTTGTCGAATTATGTGGTGTGGAATGGAAATTTATAGAGTTGAATTGTGTTGCGTGGAAGTGTGTGGCATTGAGTGAAATCAATGCCACACACAATATATATATATATATATATTCACTTAAAAAACCATAGGTTTCAGGCCTTATATAGTTAGGAATTAGCATTTTAAAAACCTTGCAAATACACTTAAAAAACCATAGGTTTCAGGCCTTATATAGTTAGGAATAAGCATTTAAAAAACCATTGAAATTGCTCCTATATAGTTAGTTGTACTAACTATATTTCGTGCACCCGCAATCCACTGCTGATGATGTCACATATTACATCATTCATGACATGGTCAGTGACATCACTGATGACATCACTGATGATATCTCATTTGACATCACTGATGACATCACTGATGACATCATCCAGTGACTGTGTGTTTCTTTAAAGTTTAAATATGTTTTACATATTGAAGAATGAGTGGATGTATAAGTGTCTGGATGAAGGATTTAATAGGTGCGTGACTGACTGTATGAGTGAGTGATTAAATGTGTCTTACTAAATGCATGGGTTAGTGACTAAACTGTCTGAATGTGTGCATCAGTATGTCTGTCGTTGTGTAAGCTGCTGCATGTGTTGATCAGTAGCTATATGAGTGGCTATATGGGTTATTGATTGGTTGCCCAAGTATTTGAATGGGAGACTAAGTGTGTGTGTGGGTGACTGGAAGGTGTGTGACTCTGTTCATAGATGTGTGAGCAGTTGATTCACTAGGTGTATTAGTTCAAGAGTGCATGTGGAAACAGCTATATGGGCGGTTGACTGTGTGCATGGGTGTGTTGGTGAGTGAATGGATATCTCAGTGCTACATGTCCAAGTAAGTACATATGTAAAACACAGTGCATGTGAGAGTTGGCATATATAAATGACTATACATGAGAGCCAGTGAATGTGCGAGTGGCTGTATGGATCATTGTGTACTTGTATCAGTGATTGTATAAGAGAGTAAGTATGTGTTATTATATGTTTGAATAAGTAAGGTGTTGTGTGTTGATGAAGCAAAGCTTCGCATATTTTGCGGCTTGCCGAAGTCAAGAACCTCATTTATGTGTAATAAGGTAACAAATGTATGTTCTACTAACGTTTATTTTTGTTTAGGCAAAGTTCCCGAAGCTTGCCTATGTGTATTTCTAATGCATTTAATCCGTGTCCTTTAATATGGCCGCCGCTTGTATTTTAGTTACTGCGCATGCGTCAGCCACACTCACGTGTCCTGACGCGTCTGCAGAAGTGGAGGGAAATTTATGCGCATGCGTAATACATAGCTGTGCCCATCATGTGGTACTGCTCGTGCCACTGCTCTTGTGCCTGTTTCCATGTAGCTAACATTTAGACTGCATAAGTATATGTTATAATGATAAGTTGAAGGTACAACCCTGTGAATGTGATTTTATAACGTTATTTCTGTGTATTAATTTGTTCTCGCTTACTTTTCATGTACCGCGGGGAATGGGGGTCCAAACTGATTGGGAGCCATATTGACGGTCTCTTCTGCGCATGACCAGAGAATACTGAAAGGTGGCCACTTTGAACAGTGGAACTCAGCCAGCTGGCAGCCACAGTCAAGATGCGCCTGGGAAAGCCACCTCTGCGCTACGAGAACGGCGAATGTTGCTCCTCATATGATACATTGTAAAATTGCCATTGTCTTTCTGCACAGTTCTCATGAGAACCCCAATCTCTCTAGGCGGTACCCAAGTATGCTAATATAGGCTCGAATTAGCGTGTTCTGATTGGTGTGTTACCCAAATCCTACTTTAGGACCAATCCAAATTGAGGAATTCTGACACTTTGCAACATTGGGGGGTGGTACACCGTCCCAAAAGAGTATATCTACCCTGGGTTTACCTAGGGAATGGTCCGACTTGTCTGGTTTAGCTGACCTGTCACTGACCCATCGTACTCAATAGGTGACTGAAGATACAGAGAGCTGCGGAGCACTCTGTCCTAAATTGACCATAGATTAAGGTTCTACTGAACCTTAAAGTGCTGGCGAAGCACTTTGCTGGGAGTTCGCTGACCCAATCGGGGTCTTGATCGATAGCTGCAGAGAGGGTGGAGCGCAGGCGTTGCTTCCAAACTGCGGGTGCGGTCCTGTCCTGAGCGGTCCTGTCCTGAGGGTTTGCTGTCCTGTCCTGAGGTCCTGTCCTGATTCCTTATCTGAGGGTATCCTGTCCTGTCTGGGGTGTCCATTCTGCACCTGCTGTTCTTTGAGGAGTATCCTTCCTTGAGGGTTTCCTGTCCTTAAACTGACCCGTGGCCAGGGTTTGGTTTCCACACCAGTCTAGGTAAATACTGCTCTAAGTTCTTTAAACTTGCACCTTTCTATATTTCTACCTTTTGCTAAAATAAAGTGACACCTTGGCATATGGTATTTTCCATGCTTTCCGCAAACCATTGAAAGTCATTTGCAATTATCTCGCAAACGTGTTCTCATGTCATCTCATCTATTAGAAGTTATATTTTGCATTGCAGTTTGTCATTTCCTGATATGGTCTAGAACCTCATTACCTAGACTGTTTAAAGGTCCTTTTACTTTAAGTTTAGCGTGTTACTCTTTATAGACCCTCCTATAGTAACCCATGCATAGTCTGTCCATGCTTAAACATTTCTGAGAATTTAGTATTTTCCCATTTGCATTCCATATTGCATTTTGAATGGTTACCCTGTCGTTAGTTCTCTATAGCTATATAATTTACATTATCTTGGTTATTGATTGCCTCATACTCGTGTATTTCATGCTTGATGATAATGAACTTTAGATAAACATTTTAAAACTTCCAGTTGTCCGTGGTCATTTAAACAATATTGAATGTCATTTGAAATTGCATCTTGCTGCCTTTCCTTTTACAGCTAGGCCCCTGATTCATTGATGTCATAGGTACCCGTGTTGGTGGATGGTAAGTCGGGTACACTGAGTAATAACAGTAGGGAACACACACAATTGGTAGCAGCCCGTGAAGTCGCCTGGCCAATGAATAGTGTGAATTGAAAGTATATGGGCCCTGAAGCCGGAAACGGCGGAATCATTGGCTGGGTGACCTCGCGCGCTCTATCAGTTTTCTGGTAGATCAGAGGATGGTTAGGGACTAGCTAAAGGTTAGGCAGGATTAGTTAGACTAGTTGAGTCGGAAGCTGCTAGTACATTAATGCTGCTATAAGAGCGGCTGTTCCGAGGGGACTGATCACTCTCTTGTGAATACGCTGCTGAAATCAATGAACTGTTTTTTCATTATTATTCTTGTTCTTATATTGTTATATGTATTAATCCATGCGTTTGTCAACCGTTTAGTTTCTTGTTGTCCGAACTCCCCGGGGAATTGAAAGGGCAAGTGGTGAATAGAATCCATTGTCCTGAGGTCACAGGCTTAAAGGAAAGTTAGGTGCAGGTTAGGATAACCGGGAAGCACTAACTAGGGTTTTCTGAATACATGTGTGAATAAATGTCAGTAACGAGGTTCATTGGCAAAATTCCCATAGTGGCGTAACCTAGTAAGGGTCACATCGGAAAAGTAGCAGGTTCCTCGGAGCTTGGGTGAAAGCAAAGGGGTCCGCTGAGAAACCTTAGACTCGGAACATATCCCGGAAAGAAGTGGATGAGTTTAGGGGAATAACAGGTTCACCGATGCTAGAGTGAAGGGTAGGCGGAAGAGATCTGCCCGCAGCGCGTGAAAAGTAAATGGAAGTAGTTTACTTGCAGTAAAAATCTTTCTGTCTAGACACTTGAGCACTGTGGCGAATGTGTATTTGTTGTAAAATAACCAAGCACTGAGCACTTTAAAGGAAAGAAAGTTTCCGTTACCTTGTGAAGGGAGGGAGTCAGTCGCGAAGCGTCTCTGACGTCACTCCGTGCCGCGCTGGGATTGGTAGAAACAGCGGGCGAGTAGCGTGGCTGGAATTGTAAAGGAGGGGTGAAGCGCCGAGGAGTGAGAACTATCTCACGAAGGGACCGCGCACCCATTGGTCGAAATTATTTGAACGCGTGCACCTCATTGGTCGCACAGAATTGCAAGGCGCGTTCTGATTGGAGGTAGCTTTGTAAACAAAGTTAAGCGTAGAAATCGTATGTGGCACTCGTATTGTCCAGAGACTAGACCCGATCCGAGAAACCAAGGGTTCGAAAGGGATCAGTGGAAAGCCAATAGATACGATATTATGTACGGAGGAAAGAGAAAGATGTCCCTTGTAAGTAGGGTAAAGAATTATTTTAAAACGGACAAACCGATTAAATCTAGGGAAGGCGTTGTTGTCCCGCCACCGAATACTCCTGCCTCATTCATGATGTTTGACCGAGGGTACAACACCTGTGTGTGGTTGGAGAATTGGGTAAAGTACACAAAAGATGACGGAGTATTGGCTTTTCCGTTAGACGGTACTTTTAATGGTAGAATTTTATTCAATTTGAGAACCCGCATGAATGAATTGCATCCCAGACCGAGACTAACGCAGTATGAGGCATTAGAGGAATGGGAGATTGAGGCTTTTGAAAGAGAGAAACCCCGAATGGACAAAGGTCTGACCAAATGGTACCCCAGGCTGAAACAAGAGACCAGGGATAAGAGGATGAAACAGTGGAGGCAGAGCATGATTGTTGAGGGTCTGTTTCCCATGATGCCAGCATGTCATAACCCTGCAGCGGGTGCGAAAAGTACCGAAAAGTGTAAGCATTGGGGGGCCCCGGGAGAGTCAGATGATGAATTATTAGATGACATCTTTACGAGAAGTCCACCCCCTTATAATGAGGGAGCCCGACCTTCCAGTACAGGAGAAATTGTCCAGCGTCCATCTATTAAGGAGGAGGACAGATCCCTAGGTAGGGGGGGAGGGGGCCAGGTATTGCCCTATTTTGAGAAACCCGAGCCCCCGGAGGTACGCAATATATATCCTAGGATGCCCGAGAGCTCAGAGGAAAAATATTCCCGCGAAAGAACATTTTACCCCAGACCTCTTTATGAGAACGAAGAAAAACCAGTAGGTTCAGGGGTACCCTTTTTGCAGCCTCCATATGGGGAAGAGCGTAGGTCATTTGGCACGGGAACTTTGTTCCCGAAACCAAATTATGGTGGGGGACCAAGTGAGATGCATCCTACTGCCCCGAGTTTTACACCTCAACTGACCCCACAGATGATACCTGACCGAACATTAGGAAGAGTGTTAGATGAAAGGGAGCAAGAGGCCATAGCTAAACAGAGGTCAGAAATAATTCAGAAAATTTCCCAGTTAAATACCAGTCCTGAAGCTTTGACTATTCCGGTAACAATCGGACCAGTGGTTCCGTTGTACGGGAATAATCAAGGAGGTCTGAACCCTCCAGTTATGAACCCGATAATGGCCCCGCCGAGGCAAGAGCCCTTACTAATAGACGATCAGTCCAGTGAGTGTGGGTCTGATGTTGTGTTCTTGGATCTACCAAACAAACAGACCGGAAAGGGAGTGCAGAAGAGGCATAATCCTTTTGATGCGAAAGAAATTAAATTAGAATCAGCGACAGGTACTAGGAGTGTCTCTCTGGTAACTCCGGATGAAATTGAGAATTGGAGTCGTGAATTAGATAAACAGACTCCGCAAACGAAACCTTTAGACCTCTACAAACTGAGAGTAGAAATAGAGGAATTAATGGCAGGAAATGTGGGGTTAGACAGACTGAACACCTATTCTGAAGAAGAGTTGCTGTTTATGTGTAAAAGTCTTACCCGGAGTACTAGGGTGCTCCATGAAAAACTGACCGACACTGCAGCTAGTATGGGGATAGATATATCAAGATCGAAGCCCTTGCAGAAACCATACCGAGCTGAGTTTTCCGACAAAGATTTAGAAAGTCTGAATGTGTCAGGAAGAAAATTGCAGATTAAAGAGTTGCTTGCAGTTTTGCAAAAATGGGGAGACGTGGAAAGGTGGAAAACGAGGTGGGCACATAAGAAAGAGGAGGCCCGCTCCAGACAAGCTACTCCTGAGTTCCCTCTGAGAGAAGTAGACAAGCCCGAAACTTTATGCCCCATGCGCGAAGTACCCGGTGGGAGGTATGTGCACGTTCCGTGGTCCAGACAGGATATTGTGTCTTTTACTAACGATTTCCCAAAATTGCGGGAGAAGCCAGTTGAATGGTACCGGCAAGTGGAAAGGTTTGTAAAGGTACAGAAATGCCTGTGGAAAGACCTGGATGGGTTTTTCGACATTGTGGTCCCAGTCGATCTATGGACCGAGTGTAAAATAGCTATAGCCTGGCCTAGCGAGGAGTACCCGAGAGATGAAAAAACTGGGGAACCATCGAAAGAAGTGATGAGAAAATATGAGCAGGTAATTCAGCATCTGAAACTAAAGGTCCCAGCAAAGGAAACTGATTGGACCAGGATAGATAGAACAACGCAGGAAAGAGAAGAGACAGTGCACTCCTATTATGAAAGGCTGTTACAGGTGTTCAAAACATACAGTGGTATAGATAACATCGAGATGAAGGACATGACGCACTTCATTTACAGGTTTGTAAATGGTTTAAGACCTGAGATTTGTCAGTGGATAAAAGATAACAAAATCTGTTGGCACTCCAAGAAGGTAGATGAGGTCCTGCGGTACGCCAAGTACTGCGAGGACGAGATGGCAGAAAAGAAAAAGGCTCTAAAAGAAAAAGTGATGTGGGCTCAGGTGAAGCTAGCAGAGCAGCAGGAAAAGCAGTTGAGTAACATGGTCAAAAATGCTAAGAATGAAGGCCCTGGGGGAGGGGGAGGAGGCAAGCCCCGGCCCAAAATGAGCAGGGAGGAGGCTATGAAGAAATTTCCCTGCCATCAGTGCGGCGAAATTGGACATTGGCGTAACGAGTGTCCTTACTTGCCCGAAGATAACTCCAAAACTCCTGATTTAACTCCACAGACGCAGAAAGAGAGACCGAGAAAGACTCAACCACAGGTAAAAACAGTTCAGGTGCCCCGAGCACCAAAGCAAGTATACAGGGGAAAACAGGCAGAGGGAGATGAGATAGAAGTCTGGGAAAGCAATGAGAACAGAAATGCAGCAACTTCGCAGTATCTTCTAAATGATACCTTCCTTTGTGATGACCAGTACTGACGGGGCCTGAGAGGGGAGGACGAGGAGTGCGTACTTGGCGCCTCCTTGCCGGTAGACCAGTCCGGACCATACATTGAAGGAAAGGTTGACGGAAACGATGTCACCTTTATGTTGGACACTGGCGCTACCCGTTCTACTGTGAGAACAGTGGACGTTCCAAACCTACCCCTCTCGGGAGAAGCCATCCAAGTAGTGGGTGTATCTAATCAATTGATTAGTACTCCTGTTACCAAGCCCATGGAGATCTCAATCGGAAACTTTAAGGAAATGCATAGATTTGTAGTTTGCGACACCAGTCCAGTAAACTTACTGGGACGTGACTTGTTGTGCAAAATGAACTGTACCATCTTTTGCACACCAAAGGGTGTTGAAATTCAGACCCCAGATGAAGACGGCATTTATAAATTAATGTTAGTCCGCCCTGACTCGGAAATTAAACGAATGACCATGCAGGATTTACCCAAAGAACTCCAGGAAGCAGTGAAGCCGGAGGTGTGGGACTTTACTGGGAAAGATGTAGGGTTGATGAAAAATGTGGACCCCATACAGATAGCAATAAAGGACAATGCGGTATACCCCAATACTAAATCCTACAGGATGAATGCAGAAGTGAAAGCTGGTGTTGCTGTGGAAATCAAGAAATTGTTAGAAGGAAACATCATACAGGAGGTGATGAGTAGCCCATGTAACTCTCCGATTATGGGTATTAAGAAACCTAGTGGCAAGTACAGAGTAGTGCAGGATTTGCGAAAAGTTAACAAAATAGTAGTTCCCTGTTGCCCTATTGTCCCGAACCCAGCAGTGATTCTGTATCAGATTCCCTGGGATGCTGAGTGGTTCACAGTGATAGACTTGTGTCATGCATTCTTTTCCATTCCTTTGCATCCAGATAGCAAATTTCTTTTCTCATTTGCCTTCGAAGGTCACGTGTATTGCTGGAACCGGGTCCCTCAAGGGTATACAGAGAGACCCTCTATCTTTAATCAGATCTTGAAAAAATGTTTGGAAACTTTAGTCCTACCTGGGAACTCTGTCTTAGTGCAATATATAGACGACCTCTTGGTGGCGTCTAAAAGTCATAAGGATTGTGTGATTGACACCATTGCCCTACTGAATCACCTGTGTGAAAAGGGACATAAAGTGTCCCCTGACAAGTTACAGTTTTGTGCAAAATCAGTGAAATATCTGGGGCACCAGATAGAAAAAGGTGTCAGAAAAGTGACTTCGGAAAGAGTGAGAATAATTCAAAAGATGCAGTTGCCCCGTACTCAGAAAGAAATTAGAATGTTCCTGGGTGTGATAGGATACTGCAGGCAGTGGATTCTGGGATTTGCAGTCCTAGCCAGGCCCTTGATAAAAATGACTAAGAGAGGAACACCGGAGATTGTAGAATGGGATGATGAAAGCTTAACAGCCTTCACCAAACTACGAGATTGTCTGTGTACTGCTCCTGCACTGGGAATGCCAGACTATTCCAAGGAGTTTGCCCTATTCTGTGACACTCGCGATAATTGCGCATTGTCAGTCCTAACTCAAGAACATGGCACAACGAGAAGGCCTGTGGCATATTTATCTGCCACCTTAGATCCAGTGGCTGCTGGATTACCAGGTTGTCTGAAAGCAGTAGCTGCTACCTGTGCCAGTTTAGAACAGAGCGAGTCAATTGTCATGGGACATCCGGTAACTGTGTATGTTCCGCATGGAGTGGTAATTTTGTTGACCAGAACAAAAACACAGTATCTCACCCCTAGTCGGCTGACTAAATATGAGAGGATTCTTGTGGGTGCTGCAAATGTAAACATTGTTAGGTGCAGTATTCTGAACCCAGCCACTTTACTCCCCGACCCAAAGGATATGGAAGGGGGGGTGGATGATGAACACGATTGCATAGACTTAACTGAATTCAACACCAAGCCACGCCCAGACATAAAAGAAACGCCCTTGCCTGAGCATGACAAAGAATTATTTGTAGATGGTTCATGTCTAAGGCATGAACAAGGAGGCCTGAGTGCTGCCTATGCAGTAGTGTCCTTCGAGAAAATTGAGGAAGCAGGTTATTTATATCACATCAAGTCTGCACAAGTAGCCGAATTGATTGCTATGATAAAAGCTTGCCAAATTGGGAAGAACATACGCATAACAGTGTACACTGACAGTCAGTACTGTTATGGAGTCGTGCATGACTTTGGCCAATTGTGGCTACAGAGGGAGTTCCTGACTTCATCAGGTACCCCTATTCGAAATGGAAAGGTTATTCAAGACCTTTTAGAGGCAATCCAGTTACCAAAGGAACTGGCAGTGGTAAAATGTGCTGCTCATAAGAAGAGCATGGACAAAGTATCACTGGGAAACGATTATGCTGATCGAGTGGCCCAATGGTGCGCAAGAGATCGGTATATCGTGAATCCAAAACGAGGGGGGCCAGGAACCAGCTGCCAACTTCAGGTGTTTGAAGAAGTGCCTACATGGGATGAGGTGAAAGAGTGGCAGCAGGCGGCACCTTGGCAAGAAAGAGAGAAGTGGAAGGATGATGGGTGTCGACCAAGACGTGTGGATGGTGTCATCTTAGGTCCGACTGGGATGCCTGTATTGCCTAGACACTTACTTAGCACAATGGCGAGGTTGATACATGAAGGATCACACATTGGTAGGGACGCCATGATTCTAGTGTTCCAACAGACTTGGTACAGTAAAAAGTTCAGGAAAGTAGCGGAATCCCTCTGCCAGAGGTGCCTGTCATGTCAAAAGATGAACCCAGGGAAGAAGACTGTAGTGGAACTGGGAAAAATTGGGAGGTCCGGGGGTCCCTTTGTAAGGATACAGGTCGATTTCATCACCATGCCCCGTTGTGAAGGGAAAAGATATGTCCTTGTCATGGTCTGTTTATTTTCCAAGTGGGTGGAAGCTTTCCCTACTCCCCAAAATGACGGAAAAACAGTAGCTAAGTGTTTATTAAAAGAACTGATACCTAGGTTCGGGGTTCCAGTCACTATTGAATCAGATCAAGGCTCACATTTTCAGAATGCAGTGATCGATGAACTCTGTAAGGCCTTTGGAATTTCCCAAAAGCTTCACTGTGCCTACCGTCCAGAGGCTTCTGGAGTAGTGGAACAACTAAATGGAACTATCAAAAACAGACTAGCCAAACTGTGTGATGCAACAAAATTGACCTGGGTAAAGGCCCTGCCCTTGGTCCTGATGGGACTCAGAAGTATCCCTGATCGCAAAACAGGCCTAAGTCCCCATGAAATCATTATGGGAAGAGTGATGAGACAAGCATGGGTGCCTGGAAGCAAACTGTTGAGTATTACTGATGATTTGGTACTTGAATACTGCAAGAGATTGGGTGACCAAGTGCGTTCTATCTCCCGCCAGATTGGAGAAGACGCCATCCTCAATCCAACGACTCCTCTCCACAAGCTGGTCCCGGGGGACTGGGTGAAGATAAAGAAGCACACTCGGAAGACCTGCCTGGAGCCAAGGTGGGGAGAAAAACGTCAGGTGATTCTGGTTACTACCACAGCAGTTAAGTGTGCCGGGGTTCCGCGTTGGATACACGCCAGCCACACCCAGAAGGTACCACCAGACGAAGTGCCTGAAGCAGAAGGGCGTCCAGCAGAGGATTCTGCAGGAGCCAGACCAGAAGTAGCTGACAACGTACAGCCCAGTACCAGTCAAGCTGCAGAATCAGCAGACGTTGGCCCAAGAATAGTTGACAACGAACTACCAGGAGCCCAGCCTGCTGAAGGAGTCCAAGGAGCTGAGCCAGAAGTAGCTGAAGACGAGCTGCCAAGCATATGGCCAGAAGAGTGGATTCCATTGATTGACCTCACTGAAGACCCTATTCGAACAAATGAAAGACTTTGGGAAGGTAGAGAGTGGACTAGTCAGGAAAAGCAAGGCATAGGCGAAGAGCCTCAGAATCTTGAGATTCACATCAAAACTGAGGAAGGAGAAGGTCAGACAGGGACAGAGCACGTGATTGATACAGAACAAGTGAATAAGACTGAACAAGTGCCCGATACTGAACAAGTGAAGGATCTTGAACAAGAGAGGAATACAGAACAAGTGATTGATACTCCACCACTGACACCTGATATCGGGAAGGGACAGACTAGACATAGTGTAATAATTTGAGCAGAAGAAAATCAAGAGATCGAAGAGATTGAACAGGATCAGATAGGATTAGGAGAAAGTGTTCAGGAAATAGAATCAGAGACACTTGAAGAGCGAACACACAGTATACCTGAACAAGGCCAGATTAGTACCCAGGCAGAAGAAACAGATACTAGCCCTGGAATTAGTCAGATAGAAGAAGAAGAAACTGAAGCAGAATTGCCACAAGCTAATGAAAATAAGAGGGCAAGAGAAGAAAACGAAGTCCAAGTACCAACCAAGAGACTTAAGAAAAGAAAGCATCTTGAGCCTAAATACATAAAGAAATTGAGATTGAGAATAAAAACAGTAGAAGAAAAACGTGCAGAAGAAAGGAGAAGTGCTCGTATAGCAGAACAACCAGAAGACTCTTCCAAAAGAAGGAGTGATCGGATAAAGAGACAAAACAAAAAGTACAAGCCACCTGAATGGACACTTGTGTTAGAAGAGCTTGAAGATCTCGACATCACTGACGTAAGCGACGGAGAGCCCGTCCCTGAGTACTCTGACGAGGAGGAAGAAGAGCCGCCGTGAATTTGCACAAAGTAAGATACTCGTGTAAAGTCACAAAGAGGGGTCGAGAAACTTCTTCTGAGCCATAATGTCTGATTCAACCGTGAGTGGTAGACCTAGTCGCAGCTGTTGCAAAACTTGCTGCAAGGTGTGTGTCTGTAGTGTAGTTGTCCTGATATTACTCTGGATAGGACTAACAATCTTTATACCCTTTGCTGTGAGTAAAGATACTTACATTGTCCCTACTGAAATTGTAAATACTGACAGTGAAGAGCTGACAACACAGAGTGTAGCTAGACATGAGAGAGCACTGAGACAAACAAAACAAGACTTAGAAGCATCAGATTGTGGAAAAGTAAATTTTGCCATGTTCTGTGTCCCTACGCGTCATCCATCATATGTTATGTGTGCATGATTAATATGCATATGTTATTCCCCATGTTTGATTAAAGACGCAATTACAGTTGTGTCCACCTCTAGTATGTCAGTTTCCAGTTCTCGTGAATAATACGAGTATCAGGCCTATGTAAAGTTACGTTGCCACGTTTCTCAGTGTGCACGTTACTTCATTATAAAGTCCCCGTTTCTAGGCCTCAAAAGGGCCCGGACACCAGATTCAGCTCCTGTCTCCTGAAGCCCTCGCTGAGGAGCGATGCAGCCCCCACCTGTATCCTCGACCCTTCACTTACTTCCTGCCTCGCAGTGCCCGGTGCAGCCTGGCTCTGCCTCTGAGTCTGCCAAGACTATGTTATGATTCCAGTTATCAGTTCAGCCCTCCTTCTCTGCATTCCTGAGCTACTGAATCGCATCAATAGTTTCCGTCATTGTCTAGCCTTCAGGGCTCCATGTTAAGAGAAATACTGCATTTAATGGTCATTTAATATTCTTCATCACGCACTACATGTAGAATAATGCATGCTCCAGTCTTAGAGTCTGTTAGCCTTTCCCCTCTTGACTTCTAGTTTATATCAACATGTTCCCTAAACATCAGATACTAGATAGGGTTTAGGTACATGTCGCTCCGACCCTCCAGACTTCAGTCTCTGCTCCTAGCACAGAGTTCATAGCCCCCAGCTTCTCCTAGTAATACGTCATTGCCAGTTTGCGCGCACCATTAGGTTAGAGGTCCCGGCTCCTTAGGTAGCCCCCTCCATGGTTTCCGCCCCATTCATGACATATTCTGTTACGTTTGCATCACATGTCTATGTATACGCCCTGTTACACCCAGTTACACCTACTTTCACCCTTATCTTTCGCGACTGCTACGCGTCACGCCTCTTGCTCCACCCACTGCTACGCCTATTGCAATGTAATGCTATGTGTTTGCGCTATGTATATATGCTCATGTATTGTTATTTGAAAGTCAGTCTCTAGTCCTTCCTTACTCCTTCCCTTGTCCAGATCCTGGCAGCCCTGCCAGGCTTGCCATCCTATTCCCGTGCAGGTTGTCCTGTTCCTGTCCTTATGCTGTATTAAACCTGCAAGAAACTCCTACTACCTCGAATCTTGACTCTTATTTTATTGAGCTATCTGTTATTCATTTATGCATTGAAAAATAGGGTATTATTTATTTATTTACCACATAATGGCGCCCGAATAGGGACTTGCCCTTTCCCCACGCGTCGGTGAAGCCACGCCGGCCCCCTGACCCTCTGCAGTCGTGACGGAACTCTTCTGCGCAGTGGCAGATATTTCTGCTCAAGTATCCCTCAGGCCCACGGAGGAGACGGAGGAGGCGGTCCAGCATCCAGACGAGACGGTGGAGGAACGCGGCGAGTCCCGACCAGAGCCCAAGCCAAGAGTCCAAGGTCCGAGGTATCCGGAGGTCCACCCGTAACTGAAGTCTGAAGTCCGAAGTTCGTCGTCCGTCGTCGTAGCAGTCCAGTCCAGTCCGAGGCCTTCCGTTCTTGCTGCCCGGTGAGTACCGTTACTGGGGTGGTATCTAGACAGGGTCAATTTAATTGACTCTGGTCTGTGGGTTGGTGGTACACAGTCCCACAAACGAAGTGTCCACTTCGGTGGATGCGGGTCCTGACGTGTCTCTTTATGAGACCGGTAAGTTTCGTACTGTTTCAGCAGTGCATCTAGTTTCTGTTCTAGTCAGTTCTGTTCTCGAGAAAATTCATGTGTTCTGTTCTCAGTATTCCAGGTAGTATTCTGTTCGAACTGTTATTTTAAATGTTTTTCATGTATTTTAATGTCGTGGTATGAATGGGGAATAAGTATCGTGTTCATTGTGTATTGTATTGTGTCCAGATTATAGTTCAGTCATGCCGCTCTTTTCGAAGTTACGTCAGTTAAAAACCAGAAAAGGTCTGCTGGAAGCAGCAGTTCCTGTCCCGCCTAGGGACAGTCCAGGTCACTTTATGTATCAGAAGCATGGCATAAGCGCCATATTATATCTAGATTTATGGGTAGAGTATACCAAGGAGCTAGAAGAAAAGTATAGATGGCCCGTATCAGGTACGTGGGATGCCGAGTGCATCATGAGAGTAGAAGAGGCATTATGGAAAAAGAAAGCCAGACAATCACAGAAAGATGCAATCGAGTTATGGCGCAAAGAATCTCATAAAAGAACCGAAAAAGAAATCAGAAAGTCAGAATTAAGTAGAGAATCCCAAGAGCGAGCCCAAGAAAAAGAACTAATCGAGATAGGTGAACAAGTCAAAACTGAACAGAGAGACAGACAGAGGAATGCCCTTATTAAGGGTATGTACCCTCTTCTTGCCGAGGGTTTGCCAAAAGCAACCCCGGAGGCATCCAGTAATTTCCCGCCACCATTAGTTCCGATCAAGCTACGTCACAAACCGACCGCAGCTGATATTTTTATTTCGTCCTACCTGGACGACACAGTCCCTGAATATGCAAATCCTGTTCGCGCTCCGCCAGTCCCAGTAAATCAGGCACACCCCGCTCCTCCAGATACCGGGGCACCCCATGCAGTACCTGCTACGGTACCCCCGGTCCAGCCAACATTTCCCCCTCTGCCACGAAGAATATCAGTCGACGATTCTAGTTTAGGGGCCGCGGGAGGAGGTCCTCCTCAAACCCCGCCGCCACGCAAGCGTTTATCAGCACTCGAATTACATGCTCAAGCATCACAGCGTACTCCCAAGAGTAATAAGTCTGTTGCAGAAATCAGGCAAGCCCTTGGCGAATGTGCCTATGACCCAGTCCCAGGCGAGAATAATATGGTTTTATATTCAGTACGCGTAAGGAGGGTGACCGAGTATCTAGTCACCCTACCAAACATGAAAGAAGATCTAGACAGAATATATCGTTTCATCCGTACAGGGGATGATCCAGAAAGTATTAGTGATGCCATGTCTCAAAGGAAAGCTGAGATTCAGCGTATGATATTAAAGTTTTTAATTAACTGTCTAATAAGAGAACAAGATTACCCGTCTAAAGATCAGGCAGAAATGAAAATCCTGACAAAGTGGAGTGATAATATAGCCGAGGGTAAACATAATACCATCAGTGCTATGGAGAGTATGTACAAGAGAATCCGTAGAGAAATAATAAAGATACACGAACAACGTAAAGCAGCACAAGTAAGCGAGAAAAAAAGTAACTCTGATCCTGAAGAGGAAGATGACGAGAATCCCGCCAGAATAGCGTATGTAGGAAAATCTAGATTTCCAGATCGCCATTTACGCCTAGAACACAAGTCAATTTCCCATCATTCAGCACCAGAACAAGGTTCTCCAGAACAAGTATTTCAAGCTACCGATCACATTCTACAATCACGAATCGGTTATAGTGAGTTAAGTACCATGCATGAACAAGAACTAGCCCGATCAGCAGTCCGATGGATTACTGATTCTACCACTTTTCCAGACGAAATAGTGGCACAAATGTTTCTGAAATTGCCCCCAGCCGAGCAGCGACTGGTGGGTATGTATATGATCCAGCACCTCATTACTCTGTATGAGGGTCAACACTCTGATCCAGGTCCGTTACATGATATCCTGAACGAGTTACTCCAGTATAGATGGAGAGGTCTAGGTACCGATCTGATTAGTGTCATTCTAGAACAGCGCCACAAATATAGAACGTTTCTGAACCCGCATTTTGTTCATGTCTCACCCCCAGAAAGTAAACCATTTTACATAGAAAGACAGAACCCGTTACGAGAAGTGCATCCGGTTAAGACAGAGGATGGTGAAATGCAACGAGTGTTTGTTTACACCCCGATTACAAAGATGGAACTCCTTGAGATGAAGAAATTAATTCCCTGTCATGACAAAGATCCAGCAGGGTTCCATAGAGAATTAAAAGACATGCTCCGTATGGGAGAATACACTTACCCAGATATAATTAAAATGTTAAAGGTCCTGTTGCCCGCAGGGGTGTATGAAAAGCTCAAGGAAAAAGAATGGGAGGTGGGAGAGAAAAAGATAGATTGGGCAGTTCTAGAAGCTGAAGATAAGTCACGTGTACCAGGTACCGGTCTAGGAGAGAAATGTAAAGAATTACCAGAATTATTGATTCAAGTTTTACCCAGATTGTTAACAACGAAAAAGGAAGACTGGGATGCAATCTCAGCCTGTAAACAGAAACAAGAGGAAGATATTAGTGATTTCTATTCTAGGTTTGAAAAATGTTTTAGTATCAACAGTGGCCTCAAGACAAGTAGCGAGTCATACCCTCACCTCTTTGTTACTAAATTAGTCGAGAATTCAAGTCCACCAATTAAAAATCGAGTTTTGAAAGTCGAAAGTACCTGGCAAGCTAATACCCCGTCCCAAATGCTCCAGATGCTCCAGTACCACCAGAATAGAATCAGAGAAGAACAAGAACACGAGAGAAAACGTATGAAAGACACGAAAATGAAAGTACTAGTTGCACAATCCATTCCTCAAGACAGTCAGAAGAGGGGTCCGAATCAAGTCAATCATCCTGCGGCTCCCGTTAAAGGGAACTGCAATTATTGTAAACAGCCAGGTCATTTTATAAACGAGTGTGCAGTTCTGAAACACAACATAGCTACCGGTAAGACTAAAGAAAGACCACGTCCGCCTAGACAGGAACAAGTTTCACAGACTCCTCAACCACAGAATGCACATCAGACAGTTACAGTACCGCAGCCTATTGCTGCAACACAGCATGTTACACAGCAGATGTACCAGTATGCACAGTCTGAGTATCCAGAATACCAGCAGTATTCATGAAACAGCCTAGAGAGGGAGGTAGGCTTGCCTCTCATCGAGATACCTGTAGATCAAGACGGTCCCTATGTTCATAGTCAAGTATTAGGGAAAGACAGAAAGTTTTTGATCGATACAGGGGCAAGTAGGACCACAATTAGTCACGCCGAAGTTCCAGGGGCTCCGCTCTCAGGCTCTAGAAATGTTTCCCTTGGATTTTCAGGAAAACCCATTGTAAATGAGATCTCAAAGCCAGTCACTCTAGAAGTAGGTCCATTGTCCCGTACTACTGATCTGTTACTTACTAAGTCATGTCCAGAAAATCTATTAGGCATTAAAACACTGAAAGAGTTAGGTGCAGTTATATGTTGTTCCCCAGAGGGAATACGTCTGTTCCTACGTGACTTTAAGGGTCACTATGTTTTACGAGATTTTGATCCAAGATTGTTTAATGTTCCGCAGCATTTATGGGCGCAAGGTCCAACTGATGTAGGGTACATGCAAATCACACCCCATCGTGTGACTCTCAAACCAGGTGTAGTGTTACCACGAATCAGACAGTACAGATTGCCACCCGAGGCTGTAGCAGCCTTATCCAAAATTATTGACGAGCTCATCGCTCAAGGAGTAGTTGTAGAAACTGACTCCAACGTATGCAATTCTCCGATCATTCCAGTCATGAAACGTACTGATCCAAATGCACCCCCAGTATATCGATTAGTGATCGACCTACGAGAACTTAATAAATGTATTATTCCTCAGTACCCAGTTGTTCCAGACATCTCTTCCCTATTGACAGCCATTGATTCCGAAGCCACGTTCTTTACAGTAATCGACCTCAAGAACGCATTTTTTAGTGTTCCAATTCATCCAGACAGCCAGTTCCTTTTCGGATTCTGTTTAAATGGAAGGAGCTATATGTTCACACGCGCTCCTCAAGGTTTCACAGAAAGTCCTAGTATTTACAGTCAAGCACTTAAGAGACAACTTGATAATGTTCACATGCCAACTGACACTGCCCTGCTCCAGTATGTCGATGATCTACTGATCACAGCCCGTTCTGAACGTGACTGCGAGCGAGCGTCACTGACGGTTCTGTATTTCCTAGCCGAGATGGGGCACAAGGTGTCCCCTTCGAAGCTTCAATTCTGTGTCCAGCAAGTGGTATACTTAGGACACTTACTGTCCAAGAGGGGTAGGCAGTTGACACCAGACCGTATCCAGTTGATAGCGAGTCTTCCACAGCCCAAGACCCAGAAGGAGGTACGTGCTTTTATCGGCCTTACTTCATATTGTAGACAATGGATTCCTCAGTATGCATTTCTAGCCAAGCCACTGATACAGTTAACGACACAGGAGGCAGCCGCACCGACTGTTCTCCCTTGGACATCTGAACATACACTTAGTTTCAACGAGTTAAAGAAAGCTTTATGCCAAGCTCCAGTTCTAGCCACACCGAACTACAGTAAGCCTTTTACACTTTTCGTCACAGAACGTGAAGGTACAGCATTATCTGTTCTCACGCAAGATCAAGCAGGACAATACAAGCCATGTGCTTATTTTTCGAGCACATTAGATCCAGTCGCCCAGGCGTTGCCTGCGTGCCTCAAGTCAGTTGCAGCCACAGCACTAGCTATCAGGCAAAGTGATTCCATAGTTTTAGGTCACTCCCTGACAGTACAGGTTCCACACTCCGTAGAAGTTCTTCTAAATCGAACACAAACTCAGCACTTGACAATTGCACGTTTAACAGGTTATGAATTGACACTGTTCCAGCCACACATAGAAATCAGATGCTGCAACATTCTGAACCCTGCTACACTGTTACCATCCGCTAATTCAAATCCTGACACACATGACTGTGTGGAAGTAGTTAACATTACGACAAAACCAAGACAAGATCTGACAGATATTCCATTACCAGATCCTGACCTGACACTTTATGTGGATGGTTCGTGCATGAGAACCAGTACAGGAGATCTAGTCGCTGCGTATGCAGTGACTACTGACACTGAAGTTATTGAGACACACCGTATTGACACTCTGTCCGCTCAAGCAGCAGAGCTAGTTGCTCTGACACAAGCCTGCATACACGCCAAGAACCTGAAAGTTAATATTTACACAGATTCACGCTACGCATTTGGAGTCGTACACGACTTTGGAGTGCTCTGGCAGGAGAGAGGTTTCATGACTTCTCATGGAACCAAGATTCAACATGGTCTCCTTATTCAAGCTCTGTTAGATGCAATACATTTACCGACATCCGTTGCCATCATGAAGTGCAAGGCACATACGAAAGTCACTGACATTATTTCCCAGGGTAACGATCTAGCAGATCCCACAGCCAAGCTTACAGCCCAGACTCCAGACATTCCAGTTAACATGACACACACTCCAGATCCGACTACATGTATGACAGTTAAGGACCCCACTCAAGATGTCATAGATATCCAGTTACATGCTACTCCCGATGAAATCAAGAAATGGTCCGAACAAGGAGGGGTCCAGACAGATCAAGGATGGTTAACGAAGGGTAGAGCCACATGGTTTCTCCCCGACTCTATGGTTCAAGTCATTATCAATACCGCACATAGTCCAGCACATTTAGGAGAAAAAGCAATGATAGACAGTATCCAGAACATTTGGTTCAACAAGCATTTACGAGCTGCAGCCAAGCAGAAAGTCCGTAACTGTATGATATGTTGTCAGTTCAATCCAGGTAAAAGTGTCCCGGTGGAACAAGGTGGTTTCCAGCCTCCTGACCACCCTTTTGAAGTCCTCCAGATGGATTATATTCAGATGGAGCGATGTCGAGGTTTCAAATATGTCCTTTTAGTTGTATGCGCTTTGTCCAGGTGGACAGAAGCATATCCAGTCCCAGATTACACAGCCGCGACCACTGCCAAGCAGCTGGTTCGTGAATTCTTCCCTCGTTATGGACTCCCTAGGGTCGTATATTCTGATAACGGCCAGCCATTCTCCTCAGAGTTAATGAAGCACGTTTCCCTTTTGTTAGGGTACCAGTGGAAGTTCCATTGTGTACGCCATCCTGAAGCAGCTGGTCTCGTAGAGAGACATAATCAGACCCTGAAAATCCGCATCGCCAAAGTTTGTCAAGAAAAAGGTGTGGACTGGCTAGTAGCTCTGCCAGTCGCTCTGTTTTACATGCGCATGGTCGCACATTCCAGATCAGGTCTGTCCCCGTATGAGGTCGTATTCGGCCGCCCCCCTAACGTGTGGGGTACACCTAGACCCCGAAGTATTACCGATGTTTCAAGTAATATGCTGACAGATTACCTAGCTTCCTTGATGTCTGCCCTCAACTCATGTCGTTCACAGGTTGCCGCCGCATTTCCAGACAATACCGAGGTGGCACCGCATGACATCGTTCCAGGATCCATGGTGATGGTGAGGAATTTTGACAGATCAAGTCCGCTGGAGCCTCGCTGGAAGGAGCCCCGACAAGTCCTCCTCACCACCCGTACAGCCGTGAAGTTAGAAGGTCGCAAAGGATGGGTACACCTTTCTCATGTCAAACTGTTTAATGGACTGAAACCCGTCTCTAAGAACATTTCCCAGGATTTGAAGGATTGCCAAAGCATTGTTCTCAAGGACTGTCCCGCAAAAGACATTGCTACAAACCCTCCCCTGTTAGAGAAAACTCCGCAACAGGAGTATAAACAGAAACTCCGGTCTAGTAAAATAAGTCAGTCAGTTTGATTGTCTAAGTCCTCCCCTAGGTGAAACGGTTAGACTGTTTCTGACATGTATAAAATAGACCCCCATAGTGAGAGAGTCAGTCAAAACTCGATCCGATGTATCGTTTTTCTAAGTTTCATATTATTTCTCAGCATTATGATTTCCTGCACCAGTTATGCATTCTACCTGTATCTTCCAGTTCCTCATGTAAATATGTCTGCTAATGCTACAGTAGAGCACATGTTTAGTGATCTGCCTCCTCATGAACTCTCTTACCGCCTCGCTATGCGAAATAATACTTTTATCCGTATGTTACATTACTCACACCAGACCAGCAATGCCACTAATTGTTGGGTGTGTGGTCGACTCCCCCCTTTCCAGACACCGAAGGGAGTTCTGCCACTTTTTCCTTATCCCTTTTCACATAATGGTTCGTGTGGAGCATGGTCCACGTTAACGTCATCCTCAACAGATATGTCTTTTCTTAACAGTACATGTTTCCCAGACAAGCAAGGTCTCCCTCACCGAACAGGTTTAGATCTAGAAAATGAAGTGTATAATTTAGGTAATTATTCGTCGAATTTTATGGTCCTGAATGTTCAGTCTGATATTACTCCAGACTTACCCGCTATTTCAGTACTACCAGTCAAAGGCGAATTATGTGTCCGTAATTATGGTTCTGTACATGTAGGACATAGTGATTGTACTACTATTGTCAAGTATAGTGACAGTGGGAAATCTATTTTCAAAGCTTCACGTCATTCCTATTTTATTTGTGGTCAAACTGCATATGTCCGTCTGCCCCTCGATTGGGAGGGAACCTGTTACATTGCCTTCCTACTGCCACCTGTTTTCCTAGCCCCATCTGATTATCACAGAAACACACATCTAGTACACATTAGACATAGAAGGGAGTCCCCAATTGTCGATTATACTGAAACCACTCTAGAACAGTATACAGATTTCAATAGAGGTTTCTTCTTCTTTATAGGACCTGTCCAGAATAGTAAGTTAATCCGTAGATTAACCAGAACCCTTGAAGCTGTAGTTAATGAGACTGCCTCTGCTCTAGGTAACTTAACCGAAGAGCAATCTGCTATGAGATTTGTCGTTTTGCAAAATCGTCTCGTCCTTGACGTCATACTGGCCGATAGGGGCGGGGCCTGTAGAGTCATCGGATCTAGTTGCTGCATTTTCATTCCAAATAACGCGCCGTCTGTTTATTCAGCTATAACCAGACTCCATAAAATTGCCCATCTGTTACACCAAAATCCAGGCACCTGGACATGGTCCGGTTGGTTCTGGAGAATAATTTCCGCCTGGGGATGGAAAGTCTTGTCCTTTCTAGGTATAGCAGTAGCGATCATATTCAGCTGCTGCCTCTGTATACAATGTGGCCCTGCGATTTGCGGCATGTGTGCTACATCCTGTATTCCTAGTATAACTCCTAGTCCCAAGTCCCGTTCTAAATCCCGTTCCAAGAGAATTCGAGATGAGCAAATGATACTGTATGAAATGATAGATGGTATCATGAATATTGATGTTTCCTGATGGAAACGTAGTGACAAGGAGGGAATGTGGAAAAGTAAATTTTGCCATGTTCTGTGTCCCTACGCGTCATCCATCATATGTTATGTGTGCATGATTAATATGCATATGTTATTCCCCATGTTTGATTAAAGACGCAATTACAGTTGTGTCCACCTCTAGTATGTCAGTTTCCAGTTCTCGTGAATAATACGAGTATCAGGCCTATGTAAAGTTACGTTGCCACGTTTCTCAGTGTGCACGTTACTTCATTATAAAGTCCCCGTTTCTAGGCCTCAAAAGGGCCCGGACACCAGATTCAGCTCCTGTCTCCTGAAGCCCTCGCTGAGGAGCGATGCAGCCCCCACCTGTATCCTCGACCCTTCACTTACTTCCTGCCTCGCAGTGCCCGGTGCAGCCTGGCTCTGCCTCTGAGTCTGCCAAGACTATGTTATGATTCCAGTTATCAGTTCAGCCCTCCTTCTCTGCATTCCTGAGCTACTGAATCGCATCAATAGTTTCCGTCATTGTCTAGCCTTCAGGGCTCCATGTTAAGAGAAATACTGCATTTAATGGTCATTTAATATTCTTCATCACGCACTACATGTAGAATAATGCATGCTCCAGTCTTAGAGTCTGTTAGCCTTTCCCCTCTTGACTTCTAGTTTATATCAACATGTTCCCTAAACATCAGATACTAGATAGGGTTTAGGTACATTTCGCTCCGACCCTCCAGACTTCAGTCTCTGCTCCTAGCACAGAGTTCATAGCCCCCAGCTTCTCCTAGTAATACGTCATTGCCAGTTTGCGCGCACCATTAGGTTAGAGGTCCCGGCTCCTTAGGTAGCCCCCTCCATGGTTTCCGCCCCATTCATGACATATTCTGTTACGTTTGCATCACATGTCTATGTATACGCCCTGTTACACCCAGTTACACCTACTTTCACCCTTATCTTTCGCGACTGCTACGCGTCACGCCTCTTGCTCCACCCACTGCTACGCCTATTGCAATGTAATGCTATGTGTTTGCGCTATGTATATATGCTCATGTATTGTTATTTGAAAGTCAGTCTCTAGTCCTTCCTTACTCCTTCCCTTGTCCAGATCCTGGCAGCGCTGCCAGGCTTGCCATCCTATTCCCGTGCAGGTTGTCCTGTTCCTGTCCTTATGCTGTATTAAACCTGCAAGAAACTCCTACTACCTCGAATCTTGACTCTTATTTTATTGAGCTATCTGTTATTCATTTATGCATTGAAAAATAGGGTATTATTTATTTATTTACCACAAGATGAGGAACTACATTATCATAGAATCAAAAACAGAACACGCTTAAATGTTTTCGCAAACTTGTTAATACACTATGTAGAGACTATGGAAATTGAAGATTGCTATGTCTGCATGAAGCTACCTACTTCTGTGGCTGAAGGCGTGACATACCATCACTTGCCACTGACATACGGAATTTCCTGTAGCATTTTAGCTAGCTTATTTTACAAAAGAGGACCGTTACAGTACTATTACTCTAACAATGACGTGATCTTTTCTGAGCTTCCTATACGTGGGAACTTGAATCCTGTACATACCAAAAGTGACGCAATACGATACATGGGAGATTATTTCCTGACTATAGGTAACGTTGACATAGCGGACGCACACAGAGATAATTTGACTTGTTCTTTGCATGAGCAGGAAAAGATGTTCCTAAACATGGCAGAGAAAAGGAGAATTAAAATACAAAAGAAGGCTAATGACGAAAGTCAGAAGAAGCCAAAGTGGGCAGAGAACATGGAAGGCACCTCAACTGGTGGGGCGGGTCCTGCTCTGTTGCTGGATTTTGAAAAGAAAGGCAAGCTATGTCTTCACCGCGAGAAGACTAGCTATTATAATAATGTTTTCATTGGTTCCAGTGAATGCGAACATAATTACAAGGTAATTGGAGGTTGGGGTTTCAAAAATGGGTCAGAGCCTGTGTTTCCTGGTATTTGTTATATTTGTGGGGACAAGGCTTATTTCAAATTGCCGGATCACTGGTATGGAAGTTGCTATTTTGGCATTGTCTTCCCGAAAATATACCATGTGAATGGAGGCGCTGGAAGCAGTGAAAATACTAATGGCTTAGTGCGTAGTAAAAGAGAAAGTATAGGTGAAATTATGGGTAGTATTTTCAGTGCACTGATACCTGGAGTGGGAGTGGTTCTGAACACTCACAGAATTTGCAAATTGTCTACTATAGTGGATGTATTGTCTACTGAGACAGCTCATGGATTTCTGCTGGTCAATACCGAAATGGTTGCGATCAGATCAATGGTTTTGCAGAATCGACTTGCTCTTGACACCTTATTAGCAAAAGAGGGCGGAGTCTGCCGGATGTTGAAGGCGCAACATTGTTGCACTTATATTCCGGATAAAAGTGTACAGATCAAAAGATATGTGAAAAATATTACTAATTTGGCAAAGGAACTCAGACCACTCGAGGTTGATAGTGCCTGGAAGAGACTGGTAGATGGTCTCTCAAATGTAGGTCATTGGTTCGCTAGTATAGGTAAAGGCTTATTGCTCAAAGTACTGATGCCAATTGGGATTATAGGTCTCATCTTATTTTTCATATTTGTCTGCTGCAAATGCCGCAAGCGCACCGGAAAGCATGAAGTGAATGCCAGAGGGGTGAAACGAAGTGTGGATGAGATTGAATTGGAAGAAGTGAATGATCAAATATACAAAAAGGTGAAGACTTCTCACCCTACCAAAACTGAAAGAGAGAAATTGGAACGATTGCTGGAAGAAATAGAATTGTATAAAGTGTGAAAGAAAGTTGGCATCTGGTTCCATTTTTGTGATGATAGTAAATATCATCAAAGAGGGGATTGATGAAGCAAAGCTTCGCATATTTTGCGGCTTGCCGACGTCAAGAACCTCATTTATGTGTAATAAGGTAACAAATGTATGTTCTACTAACGTTTATTTTTGTTTAGGCAAAGTTCCCGAAGCTTGCCTATGTGTATTTCTAATGCATTTAATCCGTGTCCTTTAATAGGGCCGCCGCTTGTATTTTAGTTACTGCGCATGCGTCAGCCACACTCACGTGTCCTGACGCGTCTGCAGAAGTGGAGGGAAATTTATGCGCATGCGTAATACATAGCTGTGCCCATCATGTGGTACTGCTCGTGCCACTGCTCTTGTGCCTGTTTCCATGTAGCTAACATTTAGACTGCATAAGTATATGTTATAATGATAAGTTGAAGGTACAACCCTGTGAATGTGATTTTATAACGTTATTTCTGTGTATTAATTTGTTCTCGCTTACTTTTCATGTACCGCGGGGAATGGGGGTCCAAACTGATTGGGAGCCATATTGACGGTCTCTTCTGCGCATGACCAGAGAATACTGAAAGGTGGCCACTTTGAACAGTGGAACTCAGCCAGCTGGCAGCCACAGTCAAGATGCGCCTGGGAAAGCCACCTCTGCGCTACGAGAACGGCGAATGTTGCTCCTCATATGATACATTGTAAAATTGCCATTGTCTTTCTGCACAGTTCTCATGAGAACCCCAATCTCTCTAGGCGGTACCCAAGTATGCTAATATAGGCTCGAATTAGCGTGTTCTGATTGGTGTGTTACCCAAATCCTACTTTAGGACCAATCCAAATTGAGGAATTCTGACACTTTGCAACATTGGGGGGTGGTACACCGTCCCAAAAGAGTATATCTACCCTGGGTTTACCTAGGGAATGGTCCGACTTGTCTGGTTTAGCTGACCTGTCACTGACCCATCGTACTCAATAGGTGACTGAAGATACAGAGAGCTGCGGAGCACTCTGTCCTAAATTGACCATAGATTAAGGTTCTACTGAACCTTAAAGTGCTGGCGAAGCACTTTGCTGGGAGTTCGCTGACCCAATCGGGGTCTTGATCGATAGCTGCAGAGAGGGTGGAGCGCAGGCGTTGCTTCCAAACTGCGGGTGCGGTCCTGTCCTGAGCGGTCCTGTCCTGAGGGTTTGCTGTCCTGTCCTGAGGTCCTGTCCTGATTCCTTATCTGAGGGTATCCTGTCCTGTCTGGGGTGTCCATTCTGCACCTGCTGTTCTTTGAGGAGTATCCTTCCTTGAGGGTTTCCTGTCCTTAAACTGACCCGTGGCCAGGGTTTGGTTTCCACACCAGTCTAGGTAAATACTGCTCTAAGTTCTTTAAACTTGCACCTTTCTATATTTCTACCTTTTGCTAAAATAAAGTGACACCTTGGCATATGTTATTTTCCATGCTTTCCGCAAACCATTGAAAGTCATTTGCAATTATCTCGCAAACGTGTTCTCATGTCATCTCATCTATTAGAAGTTATATTTTGCATTGCAGTTTGTCATTTCCTGATATGGTCTAGAACCTCATTACCTAGACTGTTTAAAGGCCCCTTTACTTTAAGTTTAGCGTGTTACTCTTTATAGACCCTCCTATAGTAACCCATGCATAGTCTGTCCATGCTTAAACATTTCTGAGAATTTAGTATTTTCCCATTTGCATTCCATATTGCATTTTGAATGGTTACCCTGTCGTTAGTTCTCTATAGCTATATAATTTACATTATCTTGGTTATTGATTGCCTCATACTCGTGTATTTCATGCTTGATGATAATGAACTTTAGATAAACATTTTAAAACTTCCAGTTGTCCGTGGTCATTTAAACAATATTGAATGTCATTTGAAATTGCATCTTGCTGCCTTTCCTTTTACAGCTAGGCCCCTGATTCATTGATGTCATAGGTACCCGTGTTGGTGGATGGTAAGTCGGGTACACTGAGTAATAACAGTAGGGAACACACACAATTGGTAGCAGCCCGTGAAGTCGCCTGGCCAATGAATAGTGTGAATTGAAAGTATATGGGCCCTGAAGCCGGAAACGGCGGAATCATTGGCTGGGTGACCTCGCGCGCTCTATCAGTGTATAACTGTATAGTTGAGGAAATGGAAGTGTGATTGATTCTTTGCATGACTGACTAGGTGTGTGAGTAACTCCATGGATGAGTGGCAGTGTGTGAGTGTCTGTATAGGTGTATGAGTGCATATGATAGTGTTGTATTGATGAGTGACTGTAAGTATGAGTGATTCTATGAGTGAATGAGTGAATTTGTGTGTAGACCTAGGAATCAGTGAGTGCGTATGTAGTAACTGGTGTTGGTGTGTCAATGGTTTCAAGAATGGTAGTCTGTATTTAACACTGGGTGTATCAAAGGTTATATTAGAGTGTGAGGAGGTGCATCGTATTATCACATGAATGATATCATCAGTGATGTGATCAGTGATGTCAAATGAGATGTCATCAGTGATGTCATCAGTGATGTCATTTGAGATGTCATCAGTGATGTCATCAGTGATGTCACTGACCATGTCATGAATGATGTAATATGTGACATCATCAGCAGTGGATTGCGGGTGCGCGAAATATAGTTAGTACAACTAACTATATAGGAGCAATTTCAATGGTTTTTTAAATGCTAATTCATAAGTATATAAGGCCTGAAACCTATGGTTTTTTAAGTGAATTTGCAAGGTTTTTTAAATGCTGATTCCTAACTATATAAGGCTTGAAACCTATGGTTTTTTCAGTGAATTTGCAAGGTTTTTTAAATGCTAATTCCTAACTATATCAGGCGTGAAACCTATATTTTTTTTCAATAAATTTCAAAGGTTTTGTAAATGCTAATTCTATTAGCGGATAACGTTTATATATGTTATTATCCTTCTGGGACCACCTGAGCAGCCATCTTGTTTCTCAGGAGAAATGAGGCACAAGAGAGCACAAAACAAGAGTGGAAATCGCGAAAAGGTGGCAGGGTTGAGACCCCCTGACCCCCTAGCCCTTCTCAGGGGGTCCCAGAAGGACCACCAAGTGCAAAAAAAACCTTTTTTTTTTAAAATCGTGGGGTATGCGCACGGTACGCGTACCGTACGCGTATGGTGCGCGTACCCCACGATTGTTCTGAATTTTTTTTGCCCTTGGGGGTCCTTTTGGGACCCCCTGAGAAGGGCTAGAGGGTTGCGGGGTCTCTACCCTGCCCCCTTTTCGTGTTTTCCACTCTTGTTTTGGACTCTCTTGTGCCTCAGTTCTCCTGAAAAACAAGATGGTGGCCAGCACTTCCTGGTTTGGACAGTTTGGAATGTTGACAGTCGACTGCCAGCCAATCAGAAACTCGCTCGCGCACATAAGGGTACGCGCACGTAAGCGTACGGTACGCGTACCGTACGCGTACGGTGCGCGTACAGTGAGCACATATAGATATATAATTTGCTCAAATTCAATTTTCTCAACAACTACTGGAGGGATTTTCACCAAATATAAAAAAGGTACTACTGCATACCTGTCCCTACCATTTTGCCAAGTTTGGTGTAATTCCGTTTAGCCGTTCGGGCTGTAGCCGTGTCTAAAGGTCCCATAGAAAATGCCATTTGAAAAATTTCAAATTCAATTTTCCCAAGAACTACTGGAGGGATTTTCACCAAACATAGCAAAGGCACATCTGCATACCAGGCCCTACCATTTTGCCAAGTTTGGTGTAATTCCATTCAGCCGTTCGGGCTGTAGCCGTGTCTAAAGGTCCCTATGGAAATTAACATGGGGAAAACACGTTTTGGGACCCCCCTTTCGGCCCCTGCTTGACTAACCCCCCTGAAACTTTCAGGGAAGGAGCGGAGCGCAGTTGGCCAAAATTCTGGAAAATTACACACAGATTCCTCAATCGGCGCCAAAGTTATTCCCAATAGAATGTTGGGCGCATATAGATATATAATTTGGTCAAATTCAAATTCGTTTTGTGACCCCTTTTTTCTCGGCCCCCGCTTGACGAATCCCCCCGAAACTTTCAGGGAAGGAGCGGAGCGGAGCGAAGCAATTTTAAGGAAAAGTACACACGGATTCCTCAATCGGCGCCAAAGTTATTCCCAATAGAATGTTAGGGATTTCCTACAGTAACTAGGTCCTAACTATATATACCTACTGGCGACCGCCAGTAGGTAATATATATATATATATATATGAAACAAAGAACGACCGTGGTGGGCCAAACAATGGCACAGACTCCAGTTAAAGATGCAATAAAGACATTTTATTGTCTTAGAATGTCAGGATGACGCGTTTCAACCACAAGCCTGTGGTATTGATCACATAGTGCGCTAAGGTGAGAGGCATTCAATTTATAGTGACATGAGTGACTTTACTATGTTCATAGTGACAAGGCAAAAAACGATACACTTTTGCAGCATGTAGTGAAACATCTTGTCATACAATGATGACTAGGCGCAGCAATGATATGCAATTTTGGTAGCAGGCATAGAGAAAAGACTACCCCTCTATATGTAGGTGTGGATGGCCATATGTTCTGTAACATCAGTTGATCACAGCTGATTTAGAAGGTAAGCTTGTGTGCTGGTTGTGCCGGCGGCATGGTAAAAGATAAAAAATGCAATGATTGGGTTTGAAGTCTCCCAAATGTTGTCTTATGGAAAACAAAATTAGACGGTATCCCTCATGAATCGTGGGTGTGCAAATACATCCTAGAAACCATGAGTGCCATGTGGCACAATTAAATGTGGGAGGAATCCGGTGTACCATCGTTCCTAAGTGGGGAACAATGTACTTAACACTATCATATTTGTAAAAGCGTGTGGAAGCCAATGCAAAAGTCTATGTATCAGTCGGCACGCTACTAATTCAGGCAAGAATTATAAGCTTAGTGCTGCTGCGGAAGAAGGGCCTACATGTTGCTGGAGTTTAATCTTAATATGTTGAGGGCTGAGCCTTATGTATGGAAATCGAGTCAAATGCTAAAAAAGAAGTCGAATAGGTGAGAAAAATGCTCTGCAGTGCAGTCACTTATGGGTAAAGTTAAAAATAAGTGTATAATTGTGGGAAAACTTAGGGGTCCATTAGGATGTCGGGCGGTGGCACCACCGCGGTGCTGGCGGGGCGGAAAAACGCCTTTTTCCGCCCGTGAGCAGAGGTACTCACGTCCGCCATATTAGTATAGCAAAACATAGGTCATTTCCCGTCCGCCGTGGAGCGCCACGCGAATCACTGACATATTATCGATAGACACAATATCGTCCTACAAAATTATCGGCACAAAAATATCAAACACATTAATATCGACATCCTATACATAACTAAAAACATACAAAAATATCGGGTACACTATATCGACCTACATAAACATCGATCTCACTAAAATCGACAACATACATATTGAAAGTTTGAAATATCGACTACATTAAAATGTATACCCTAATACAAAAATATCGTAAACACATTTATCGACAACAATATTATCGTTATTTTATATATATCGAAATTATTTATATATATATATAACAATATTTTGCTACATATTATAATTAAATTAACACAGAAATACACATCTCTCATAACAAACTATAAGTATATTTACATTTCAAATGTATTAAACATCTAATAAATGTACAGATTTAAATGAAAGGTTTTATTCAAATTATATACCAATAACACACTAAATTATTATTTTACGTTTGCATTATATATTAAAAAAAACCTAACATATATTCAAAAATACAAACTGACCAATGAAAAGACTGAAAATATAAATTAACCAATAGCAAACTAATTACTAACTCCAAACCACTATATAAACAATTACACACTAAACACAAATCACCTGAAGAAAAAAAAACAAGGAGAAAATACATTGGATAACTTCGACTAAACCTACAAGAACATCAAGATTGAACGGAAAAATTCTACAGATTTCAAGTAAGTAACTAAAATAAACTAAATAAAATTAACTGCTACAATGTGATTAATTACAAACATGATAACATTAGTAATGCATATCTACTTTTTATTTTCTACCACCACTATAGAATACTTTACTAACATAGAACAGAGAACAGAATTTAGAAAACCAAGATATAACTAACAAAGTCAGTATATTCAAACATTAAACTAACTGCTAAAATGTTTAAAATTACAAACATGCTCAAATTACTAAAACATATCCACTTTTAATTTTCTAATACCACTACAGAATATTCTACTGACAAAGAACAGAGAACAGAATTTTGAAAACCAAGATACAACTAACAAAGTAAGTATATTCAAACATTTAACTAACTGCTAAAATGTTAAAAATTACTAACATGCTCAAATTACTAAAACATATCTACTTTTTATTTTCTCCTACCACTACAGAATACTCTACTAACAAACAACAGAGAACAAAATTGCTGAAAACCAAAATACAAGTAACAAATTAAGTATATTCAAACATTATACTAACTGCTAAAATGTTAAAAATTACAAACATGCTCAAATTACTAAAACATATCTCATTTTTATTTTCTGCTACCACTACAGAATACTCTACTGACAAAGAACAGAGAACCTAATTCCCAAAAACCAAGACAAAACTAATTAAGTAAGTATATTCTAACATTTAACATTTAATGTTTTAAATATGACAAAAATATTATTTGTGAATACTAATTAAATATTTTATAAAATATAAATTATAATTTAAACTATATTTATTTGATAAATATTTATCATTTCTTTTTTAATTTTAAAAATCTTTTAATTTTTTTCAACAAATATTACTTTAAAAAAATAAATTTTTAAATACTCTCCTCCCTTATTCCCTATAAACCCAACATGCCACTAGTAAAATGTATTTATTTTTTTAAATGTTTTTATTTTAATTTTTTTTAAATAATTTTAAGAAATATTATTTTAAATTTTTAATTTTAAAACACTCCTCACCCTTATCCCTTATAAACCCAACATCCCGCTACTAAAAAAAATATTTTTTTTAATTTTTTTATTTGTAATAAAAAAAAAAAATAGTACTTCAAAATGTAACATTTTTAAAACACTCCCCACCCTTACCCCCTATAAACCCAACATCCCGTTACTAAAAAAATGTTTGTTTTTTTTTCATTTTTAAAATTTTTTTGTAACAAATATTACTTCAAAAAGTAACTTTTTTAAAGCACTCCCCACCCTTATCCCCTATAAACCCAACATCCTGCTACAAAAACATTTTTTTTTTAATGTTTTTTTTACTTTTTTTAAATTTTTTTAACAAATATTACTTCAAAATTATCCCCTATAAACCCAACATCCCGCTCCTAAAATTATATATTATTTTTATAATTATATATAAAAAACTTTTAAATAAAACATTGAAATTACTAATTAATAATAAACACTAAACATTTCTAAAAATATATAAATTTCGACTAATTATTACTATTATTCGATATTTTTATACGATATTTTGACTTACTATATTTTTGTTTTCGATATAAATTTACATATACTTTACACAATATTTTTGCTATCGATATTTTATGATTCGATATTCTCTCACATCGATATAAAAATTTCGATATTATTTCTGCTTACCGCGCCACGCACCGCCATCAAAGTGCGCCCGCCAGCGCGGCGGTGGAAGCCAATGGAGACTCTCCGCCGTGCGGAATGACGTCCTCCCCGCTCCGCAAATTAGGATGGCCCTAACAGGCAGACGAACCTCAGCGGAGACACCGCCCAACCAGAGGCGGCGGAAACTCGACAGCGGAGCGCGAGAGCAGAGACCCGGTTCACACCACTCGGTCACGACCGCTATGGACCCAGCTCAACATGTGTTTCCGGTGCTGTACCTGCTACACCTAGGGCGAACAAAGCGATACAAAAGGGTGTAGTGTAGTTCCTATTATCCCAATAGGCTCTGCGCATTGGAATAATACCTTCAATAGTATAGACCTAGACCAGACGTTAACTAGGTCTTCTATTGTCGATATTAGACTTAAAGTTTTGGGTTTGCCAGCTAGCTCAGAGTTCACTAGAAACTTTCTCGAATAGGCAAGGAGGAGTTGAACCTCCCTGGATAGACAGGAAAGGATTTAGTTTCTGACAACCATAGAACATGACAACTTTGCTCTCCCCTAATCAAGAGTGTATCTCTAGAGTCGTGTGAAAACAAAAGACAACTTATTTTACTCAGTCAGTACGTGCATTCTTAGTTTCACCAGATTGTAGAGAAAAGGAAGAGACGGGTGTGTTCAATAAAAGATGTTATTTATTGATCAGTCTCTTTTCTCGTACAAGAGAAATGGATCGATATTATCGCAATACTTATGGTTAAGTAAAGTGCATACAATAAAAGCAGAAGTATAAAATAATACTGTAAAAACATTTATATGGTTTCTAAGCCATATGGAGGTTTAAAATGGATAAAATAGATACATACATATAAACATTTGACTAATCGTACTCAACTGGTGCTTCTAACTACGCCTACCCCAGTGTACCTGACCTAAGCCTAATACGTGGGCGGGAATAGAAAGTAGCAGTTTAAGTTAAGTTTGTTTTTGCCAAGTGACTGACTCAGGAATTCTCTGCAAGGGGTTATTCAGTTCTGTACCTGGAATCTAGGATGGTTGAGGGATGGTATCTCTCGTCTTTGGTCTCGATATTCCAGGCTGCCTGCAAGGGCTGCTTGGAAGCGCCGGAGCTGGATTTCTCGGCAGGAGAAAGCAGCGTCTCATTCTCAGCGCGTCAGGAAGGCGGGGCTGCGCCAGCGGGGTCCGCTCTGTGTTGGGCTTCGGCAAGTCTGGCTGCTCCGATCTCATCACCACCGCGTGTGTTTGCTTAAGGCAATATCGGTAATATTTATACCTGTAAGGTGCCGAGATTGACGTAAGGATGGACATAGATACGTCAATAAGGATGTCATACGAACTGGTCGTTAGCACATTCTTTTGCTGAAGTTCTCGGTGAAATCAAAACAATGGCCGCAGGGTTTTTCCCATTTTGTCATAGGTTTGATTTGTTTTGAGAACTCCGTATGCCTTATCAGGGGCTGGAGGAATATTGCTTGCCTAATTAGATGGCAAGCGTTATGACCTAATCAGATAACGCGTTCCTGTGCCATGGTGTGGCTTAATCAGATAACGGTTTCTGCATCATGGGATGGCTGCTAGTTAACTTGTTAACCAGAATAGGGTCAGGAACAGGGGGATCGATATCGAAAGGGTTGTTCATTTGTGAGGTGCAAGTTTCAATCACCCCCTGGTATTCAAGTTGATCTAGGATCTCTTTTACCTGTTTTTTAGCTTCTTGCTTAATTGGGTACTGTCTCTGTGCAGTAGGTTGTGATTTTAACTGGATTTTGTGAGGAGCAGAGTCCTCATCCCATCCTACATGATTTTTATATAAAGCAGGAGCTTGAGCTACTGCCCACTTCCTAGCAAGTGTGTATTTTTTATGAATTGGAATATGATTTGAGAAGGCAGGCATAATTATTTCTTCGCCATGTGGGCACTCCCTGACAAACTCTGGTGGCCAGTCTTTTTCAGCTAGAAGGATGTCATAGCCCTTGGAGAGATTATCCCAAAATAGGCCCCTTATTTTTCTTGTCTTATCCCCTTCTATACGTAAAGTTATTTCATATATTTTGTGAGGTTTGCTAACTCTGGTGTCTGCAGTTTCCACTTGAAGGTTTTCATTCGTGTCCACTGTCTCCAGATGAATCATAAGGACTTTGCGAGCTATGCTCACTTCTGCTGCGCTGTCTAGCATTGTCTGAGCCCATTCTCCGTTTTTCAGTTGAGTCCTCAGTATTCTCGGCATTGTTGATTACTTTAATACTGGCTACCTTCTTTTTTGGAAATTGTAATTTCTTATTTAGATGAGCAGGTTCCTTGTCTTTGGACTTGACGTGCTCTTCCCTGTGTTCTGATCGTCCTCTTCTTTCCGATTTCTGCGAGGAAGTCTGAAAAGATTGAGAGGGACGTGTATCAATTTCTTGATATCTATCAGGCTTCTTTATATTATCCCTATTTCTAAGATTGTATTTTTTCCCAGAGGGCTCACTTTGGGGAGACCTGCGTCCTTGGCTCGGAGATCTTTCTCTCCGCCGAGGAGACCTTCCTCTGGACTGGAATTTCTTTTCTTTAGGATTGGATTGTTTGTTTCCATCCCAGCTCTTTTTTTGTGTTGTTAAATTATTTAAAAAAAATACTTTTTCAGGACTTTCAATCAGTTGTGGTTTTACTGGTATTCCACCTAAACTATCTCTACCTAGTTCCTCATAGGATTTTTCTATAATTCTGGCAATTTCAGCTGGTTGGTCTGCTATATCTGTTTCTTTTAACCTTTGGCGGATCGCCACGTTTGCTGCTTCTCCCTTTATATTGGCTAGTAATATAGCCGAGACCTGCTTGAAGTCTTTCAGTAATTTCATACCAAGAGTTAAAGCGGGTTCTGGACCGTATTCATCTTGAATTTGTTTTAGCACATCTGGTATTACCGAGATGGATGGAACACCATGCGTTTTTGTGTAAATGGAAGCAAAGACTGTACCCCAAGTGTCACAGTCCTCCACGTGTGGTGCGATTCCCATTGGAAGACAGATAGTCAGAATCCTGTGTTTTTCTAACGGGGTGGTGTCTGGAAACACCGCCTCTATTTGGGTGATTTTTTGTGCTAACCAGAATGGTATTTGTTCCCGTTTAGCTGGTACTTTACCTAGGCAGGACTGTATGTTCTGTGGTGTAATTTTATTTGTGTTCCCCTGATGAGGGGTCAGCTGTGAAATTTTAATTGCTGGTTGGATTGTTGAAGTCCGCATTACATATTGGACTGATTGTCTATGTACTTTTATTAATTGTTTTAGTTGTATTAAAAGATCTGCTGCAGACATTCCTTCGATGTCTGGATGTGGTGTGTATCCGGCTAGGACCGGCCATGTTGCTCCTGGTCTACCTAATGGACCGAGCCTGGTGATGTGATTATTATGTTTTAGGGCGCCATTAAACAAGAGCAGGTGCTCTTGGAATTTAAGTGGTACTTCCACCTCCTCGAAAGGAGTGTACTCATTAGGAGGTTCCTCTGTTTTGTAATAGTGGAAGTGCTTTGTTACAGCGTTTGCTGCTGGAAAGTGTATCCATGAATAGAACACCTCTGTCTGCCGATATTCGTGTGCCTCTATTACGAATATGACTGTGCCACCTCTAGGTGTCAGTCCATTTTCTATAAGTTTTAAAGTTACAGATTTTCTTATATTGACCGGGATGAGTATTATCTCCGGGTCTGCATCTTGCATAGTATTATCAGCTGCTACGAGTTCAGCTGCCATTCTAGCTGTCTCTCTTTCTTCTTCACTGTCTACCATTTTACCGACAGGAAGGTTTTACCGTTTGTTTGCAGATCAGGTTTCTTATGGAAACAAAGATTAGATGCCCAATATTTTGGAACAGTGTATCCTTCAACGTTGATTGAACCAAGAACCATACATAGGAGTTTCCTCCTGCGAGGTTTGGCGGATATTACCTTTCACCCACTCCAGACGTCTTTGGAGTATTATGGGAAAAAAGGGGTTTGAGTGAAAAAGCACGACTGAGTTACTCTAATGTCTTGCGTTAGTTTTATCGCCTTTCCAAACGTTGGGCGCCATGTAGTGTAGTTCCTATTATCCCAATAGGCTCTGCGCATTGGAATAATACCTTCAATAGTATAGGCCTAGACCAGACGTTAACTAGGTCTTCTATTGTCGATATTAGACTTAAAGTTTTGGGTTTGCCAGCTAGCTCAGAGTTCACTAGAAACTTTCTCGAATAGGCAAGGAGGAGTTGAACCTCCCTGGATAGACAAGAAGGGATTTAGTTTCTGACAACCATAGAACATGACAACTTTGCTCTCCCCTAATCAAGAGTGTATCTCTAGAGTCGTGTGAAAACAAAAGACAACTTATTTTACTCAGTCAGTACGTGCATTCTTAGTTTCACCAGATTGTAGAGAAATGGAAGAGACGGGCGTGTTCAATAAAAGATGTTATTTATTGATCAGTCTCTTTTCTCGTACAAGAGAAATGGATCGATATTATCGCAATACTTATGGTTAAGTAAAGTGCATACAATAAAAGCAGAAGTATAAAATAATACTGTAAAAACATTTATATGGTTTCTAAGCCATATGGAGGTTTAAAATGGATAAAATAGATACATACATATAAACATTTGACTAATCGTACTCAACTGGTGCTTCTAACTACGCCTACCCCAGTGTACCTGACCTAAGCCTAATACGTGGGCGGGAATAGAAAGAAGCAGTTTAAGTTAAGTTTGTTTTTGCCAAGTGACTGACTCAAGAATTCTCTGCAAGGGGTTATTCAGTTCTGTACCTGGAATCTAGGATGGTTGAGGGATGGTATCTCTCGTCTTTGGTCTCGATATTCCAGGCTGCCTGCAAGGGCTGCTTGGAAGCGCCGGAGCTGGATTTCTCGGCAGGAGAAAGCAGCGTCTCGTTCTCAGCGCGTCAGGAAGGCGGGGCTGTGCCAGCGGGGTCCGCTCTGTGTTGGGCTTCGGCAAGTCTGGCTGCTGCGATCTCGTCACCACCGCGTGTGTTTGCTTAAGGCAATATCGGTAATATTTATACCTGTAAGGTGCCGAGATTGACGTAAGGATGGACATAGATACGTCAATAAGGATGTCATACGAACTGGTCGTTAGCACATTCTTTTGCTGAAGTTCTCGGTGAAATCAAAACAATGGCCGCAGGGTTTTTCCCAGGTTGTCATAGGTTTGATTTGCTTTGAGAACTCCGTATGCCTTATCAGGGGCTGGAGGAATATTGCTTGCCTAATTAGATGGCAAGCGTTATGACCTAATCAGATAACGCGTTCCTGTGCCGTGGTGTGGCTTAATCAGATAATGGTTTCTGCATCATGGGATGGCTGCTAGTTAACTTGTTAACCAGAATAGGGTCAGGAACAGGGGGATCGATACAGAACCTATAGGAATACATCACAAGGGGATGATGGACGGAGCGTTTGAACAAATCAAACACTCACCCCCAGTCAACTGATCTGGGTTTAATCCATCACCATTCTTTAGTTCACTCAGCCACCCCAGTTCAGACATGGCTATATGCAAATCAGTCTGACCCTGTGCCTTGTGGGAACAGTCCAGCCCGAACTGCCACGCCATGTCTTCCCTTGACCGGAAACAAGCATCCTGGGACCGGTTTCGGATTCATAATCCTCATCAGCCAGGCTCTCTTGAATCCAGTGGCCAAGTGAACAAGGGACTCACGTCAATCAATCAATCAATCAATCAGGTCATTTGTAGAGCGCACTACTCACCCGTAGGGTCTCAAGGCGCTGGGAGGGGGGGGGTGCCGCTACTGCTCGAACAGCCAGGTCTTGAGCTTCTTCCTGAAGGAGAGGTGGTCTTGGGTCAGGCGCAGATTGGTCGGAAGTGAGTTCCAGGTCTTGGCGGCCAGGTAGGAGAAGGATCTTCCTCCTGTTGTCGCTCTTCGGATGCGGGGGACGGCGGCGAGGGCGTGGTTGGTTGATCTGAGGAGGCGCTTGGGAGTGTAGAAGTTGATCCGGTTGTTGAGGTAGCTCGGGCCTTGGTCGTGTAGGGCTTTGTGCGCGTGGGTGAGGAGACGGAAGGTGATTCTCTTGTTGACCGGGAGCCAGTGCAGATCTCTCAGGTGTCCGGAGATGTGGCTGCGTCGGGGGATGTCGAGGATGAGTCTCGCCGAGGCGTTCTGGATCCGCTGGAGTCTCTTCTGGAGTTTGGCAGTGGTTCCGGCGTAGAGGGCGTTGCCGTAGTCCAGTCGGCTGGTGACGAGGGCTTGGGTGACCGTCTTCCTCGTCTCGGTGGGGATCCACCGGAAGATCTTACGTAGCATGCGCAGGATGTTGAAGCATGACGAGGAGACGGCGTTGACTTGTCTGGTCATGGAGAGGGAGGAGTCCAGGATGAAGCCCAGGTTGCGTGCGTGGTCCGTCGGTTTGGGTGCGGTGCCCAGGGCGGGGGGCCACCAGGAGTCGTCCCAGGCGGAGGGCGTGGAGCCCAGGATGAGGACCTCCGTCTTGTCTGAGTTCAGTTTCAGGCGGCTGGTCGTCATCCATTCGGCTACGTCTCTCATCCCTTCGTGCAGGTTGGCTCTGGCGGTGGCGGGGTCGTTGGTCAGGGAGAGGATCAGCTGGGTGTCGTCAGCGTAGGAGATTATGTTGAGGTTGTGTTGGCGTGCGATGGTCGCGAGGGGGCTCATGTAGACGTTGAAGAGGGTGGGGCTCAGTGAGGATCCTTGAGGGACGCCGCAGATGACTTTGGTGGCCTCTGACTTGTACGGTGGTAGGCGGACTCTTTGTGTTCTTCCGTCGAGGAAGGAGGTGATCCATTCCAGTGCCTTCTCCTGGATTCCGATGTTGCTGAGGCGCTGTACTAGGGTGCGGTGGCAGACAGTGTCGAAAGCCGCGGAGAGGTCCAGGAGGATGAGGGCCGCTGTTTCTCCGTTGTCCATCAGAGTTCGAAGGTCGTCGGTGGCGGCGATGAGGGCGGTCTCGGTGCTGTGGTTCGCTCGGAAGCCGGACTGTGAGGGGTCGAGGGATCCATTCGTCTCGAGGAAGGCGGCCAGCTGTTTGTTGACGGTCTTCTCGATGACTTTGGCCGGGAACGGGAGGAGCGAGATGGGACGGTAGTTCTTGAGGTCGGTGGGGTCTGCTGTGGGTTTCTTGAGGAGAGCGCTGAGTTCGGCGTGCTTCCAGCTCTCAGGGAAGGTGGCGGAGTCGAAGGAGGTGTTGATGATGTCCCGCAGGTGGGGTGCGAGGACAGCGTCGGCTTTGTTGAAGACGTGGTGAGGGCAGGGGTCAGTCGGAGATCCGGAATGGATGGAGTTCATGGTGCGGATGGTGTCTTCGGTGCTGATCGGGGTCCAGGTGCGGAGGGTGGTGGTGGGTGGCGTCGTTGCGGTTGTGGCTTGCGTTGGTTGGTTGTTGAAGCTGTTGTGTATGTCCGTGATCTTGTTGTGGAAGTAGGACGCGAGGGAGTTGCAGAGTTCTTGCGACGGGGTGATGTCATTGTTTCCGGCGTTGGGGTTGGATAGCTCTTTCACGATGTTGAAGAGTTCCTTGCAGTTGTGTGCGTTGTTGTCCAGCCGGTCCTTGTATGCATTTTTCTTGGTGGCGCGGATCAGTTGGTGGTGTTTCCGGGTGGCGAGCTTGAGGGTGGTCATGTTGTCCGTCGTTGGTTCCCTTCTCCAGGCTTTCTCGAGGGCTCGGCAGTTCTTCTTGGAGCTCTTGAGTTCGTCGGTGAACCATGGTGTTTTTCTGCTGCAGGATCTGCTGGGTGGGGTTCTCAGAGGGGCGAGTTCGTCCGCGCAGTCGTTGATCCATTTCGTGAGGTTGTCGGCGGCCTGGCTGGGGTTCGCTGAGTTGGCGGGAGGGTGCTGGCTCAGGGAAGCGGTGAGCTGGTCGGCTGTGATCTTGTTCCAGCTTCTTCGAGCAACCTGTTGCTGGTGGTGGTGGATCGTCGTTCTTCTGAAGGTGAAGTGGACGCAGCTGTGGTCCGTCCAGTGGAGTCCTGTTGCGTGGCTGAAGGTGACGTCTTTGCTGGATGAGAAGACGGCGTCGAGTGTGTGTCCGGCGAGGTGGGTGGGGGTGGTCACCAGTTGCTTGAGTCCGAGGTTGTCGAGGTTGTCGAGCAGGCTGATGGTGTTGCGGTCGTTGTTGTTCTCCAGGTGGAAGTTGAGGTCCCCCAGGAGGATGTAGTCGGCGGAGGGGAGAGCGTGCGGGCTGACGAAGTCGGCGATGTCCTCGCTGAATCGTGTGCGTGGTCCCGGGGGTCGGTAGATCAGGGTGCCTCTGAGGGTGGTCTTCGGGTTGGTGTGGATCTGGAAGTGCAGGTGTTCAGCGGTGGTGAGGGTGTCATCGGTGTTGGTAGTGATGCGGATGGTGTCTCTGTGGATGATGGCGATGCCTCCTCCGGTCTGGTTGTCGCGGTCCCTCCGGGTGATCTTGTAGCCCTCTGGGATGGCGATGGCGATGTCTGGGGCTGAGGAGGCGTTCATCCAGGTCTCGGTGATGAAGGCAACGTCGGGGGCGGTGGTGTCGAGCAGGTTCCAGAGTTCTACGGCGTGTCTGTGGACGGAGCGGGTGTTGAGCAGGATACACTTGAGGTGGGTGCTGCTGGAGTTCGGCTTGGCGGGTGCAGGGAAGGTCCGGATGCAGGTGAACTTGCAGGCGTGGCAGCTGAAGGGTCCGTGGGTGTGCTTCGGGGCGGCTCGGTGACATCCTGGGATGTGGCCGGTGTTGAGTGCGATGAGGTCGGCGGCGCTGTAGGTTCGTCGGGTCGGCTTCCGTCGGTGGGGGCCAGGGGTCCTGGCGCTGGGCGCAGTCCAGGCGCGGACGGGCGCAGACGGGCTTACCTTTGGCGCGCCTTCGGCGCACAATCGGCGCGCCCGCTGCGCGTCAACGCTGCGCGTTCGCACGGTTGCCATTTAAGGCGAAGTGCGCGGGTGGGCGGGTCAGCTGGGAGGCGGGAGCGGGGAGGGAACACAAGGAAAAAAGGGGCGGGGTCGAAAGTGGTGGCGGGAAGCGGGGGCGGCGAGGGAGGCGGGAAACAGGACAGGGGACGGCGAAACAAGCACAAATTCCAGATAAAGACGCTAAACACGGGCCAAAAAGACTAGGGGAGACAAAAATACAAGCACAAATTACAAGTAGAACGCTAAACACGGGCAAAGACAAGAGAAACCAAAGCAAGCACAAATGAAGTCAAAACAGGCAGCGAGGCAGCGCACAGCGGAGGGGCACACGCAGCAGCTGGTGGCCGTGCGGCGCGGGGGTGTCCCACAAGTGGGTCACACTTACCTGTGCCGCACGGTCGCCATTTAAGGCCAAGTGCGCGGGTGGGCGGGTCAGCTGGGAGGCGGGAGCGGGGAGGGAACGTCTGAGCATACCCTGCCACACTTAGGGCGAACAAAGCGATACAAAAGGGGATGATGGACGGAGCGTTTGAACAAATCAAACACTCACCCCCAGTCAACTGATCTGGGTTTAATCCATCACCATTCTTTAGTTCACTCAGCCAGCCCAGTTCAGACATGGCTATATGCAAATCAGTCTGACCCTGTGCCTTGTGGGAACAGTCCAGCCTGAACTGCCAAGCCATGTCTTCCCTGGACCGGAAACAAGCATCCTGGGACCGGTTTCGGATTCATAATCCTCATCAGCCAGGCTCTCTTGAATCCAGTGGCCAAGTGAACAAGGGATTCACGTCTGAGCATACCCTGCCACACTTAGGGCGAACAAAGCGATACAAAAGGGGATGATGGACGGAGCATTTGAACAAATCAAACACTCACCCCCAGTCAACTGATCTGGGTTTAATCCATCACCATTCTTTAGTTCACTCAGCCACCCCAGTTCAGACATGGCTATATGCAAATCAGTCTGACCCTGTGCCTTGTGGGAACAGTCCAGCCCGAACTGCCAAGCCATGTCTTCCCTGGACCGGAAACAAGCATCCGGGGACCGGTTTCGGATTCATAATCCTCATCAGCCAGGCTCTCTTGAATCCAGTGGCCAAGTGAACAAGGGACTCACGTCTGAGCATACCCTGCCACACTTAGGGCGAACAAAGCGATACAAAAGGGGATGATGGACGGAGCGTTTGAACAAATCAAACACTCACCCGACCTCAACTGATCTGGGTTTAATCCATCACCATTCTTTAGTTCACTCAGCCACCCCAGTTCAGACATGGCTATATGCAAATCAGTCTGACCCTGTGCCTTGTGGGAACAGTCCAGCCCGAACTTCCACACCAGTATCATCTTATAGGCCACCACGGACGCCGCCGCAGGTAGGCAAATACACAAATATACAACACACAATACACGGGCTGACACAGGGTCCAAAACCATTACACACACCCTGCTGGGGGCAACAACAAATCCACGGGGGCAACAACAAATCCACAGGGGCACCCACACATGACCCACCTTCCACCATGTCGCCCCGCTGCATCCTGGACACACATCGACCGCGAAACTGCATCAACGTCCCGGTCACGTCACCAAAGCGGTCAACACATGCGCACAATGCACAAGGGAGGGCCAGTCCAAGGCATGGGCAGGGCACAAACACCACAGGGACACACCTCCCCCAACCACATATCAACACACCTCATCAAGTCACAGGCCAGGTGCCCATCCTGGGCACCCCCATGCACAGCAACAAGCAACAAGCAAGCACAATACACACCCTGCACCACACAACAAACAACCAGGGAGACAGCCACTGCACGAGTGGCTGACAAGGAACACACAACACCGGTGCCTCACACACTGAAGGCTGCCAATACTTGCCAGCACATACACACACAAACAAACACACACCCTGGGTGTAGCCATAAACAGAACACACACAGGGATGCCTGAGCAGATGCCTGCCCAAAAACCACAAACAAACACTACCGGAAAACACACAGAACCACATCAGAAACAGACATACCCTGTCAGCCAAACTGTGGAAAGGCAATGGGAGCACAGACACAACAGGAGTGCACAACCTCATCACACAGGAACAAAACACACACAACATACCACCAGTCACACAAGAAGAGCACCAGCACAAAACTACACTGCCACATGAAACCATCCACAGATGCACATCAAATAAAAAATGAACAAACACCACAGGACATTAGGGGATGCACATCAGGCAATGTCCAGGCCACATACACACAGCACTATATGCACAACAATCAGTGTGTGCACAACAAGCAGAACAGTCACACACAGACATGACTGACACAACTCAACACACACAACACTAATCAGCACAGCACAAACACAACAGCACACCCAGGAAGTGAAGCAATACCACAGCCAACACACATACACCCAACACAACAACAACAGATGTACCACTCTGGGACACAAGAGCAGAACCATCTTGACCAGAGCACTGGGCAACACACACAGCTGAAGGGCACATGAACAATCCTCACTGAACACCACACATAAACCATTGGGGCAATGTCCAGAGTTGAACATTTGCCCTGGCCTAAGAACTACACCACAAAGCACAGTGTCACAAATGAAGTGATGGGGAGGCACACACACATGTAAACCAAAGGGACAGTTGACATCAAAGTAAACTCACTTGCTTGTCAGTAGTAGACATGGAAGGGGTGTACTTTACACAAAAAGAGGGAGTGCAGGCCCACAATGGGTAGCCTTATGCGGCACACATAGGGGATGGCATCACACCACACACTTCATGCCACACAGGAGGAGAAAAGGCACCATGTGCATGCAATGCATGAGAAACACAACCACAATGGCAGTGTGGAGCAGCAGGGCCACACAGTCCACACAAACACACTCAAGACACTTTGATGATCAAACAAACACAACACTGATGTGCAAGTCACACACTTTGCACACTCATAGGTGACCAAAACAACTAGGAGGAGTCACACAGAACAGCACAGACACACCAACACACTGCACAGTGCACAACAGACAACTCACACATGTCCACACAACCATATCCACAGGGCACAACATATCCACAGGGCACAACAATACAAACAACAGGCACATAACACCTGGGTGACACATGTGTGTCTTTCACAATCCAGTGGCACACACACATCCACACCCACTACAAAGTCACACCCTTCACACTGCACACCTCTTGACTACCCAAGAGCACACATCTCATGTAGGCCGTGGGACCAGGACTAAGGGCCAACACAGGATGACCATACACATACACAGCTGGACACACATAAAGGAATAACACACATACATCATGACAGTGCCCAGCCTGCATGCAAACCTGTGCACAACATCACACCCTGTGCTGGCAGTGTACCCCAACCTGACATCTGAACAATGTACCCAACAATAGCAAACCACTAAAAAGAGAACTGTATGACAGGTAAAAGAGCCATCACAGATAACACTAGTATCAGTGTCTCAATGGCCTGAAGACCCTGTCACCCATGTATAAAAATTTGATGCGGACAAAGATCTCGGCAATATTGAAGTGACACATAGAGCTTGGGGGCACAGGCAACCAAATGCACACACCAAAATAACTTTAATCAGCAAGGACACTGACAAAACAGACAACAGGAGTAACTGTCTTTATTCACACATTGCACAGATGTGACAGTAGAACAACAGTAGACAAGAGCAAGGCACAACATGCTGATCATATGCAATATAATATGCACAGGCAAACTCCAAACAGGAAGGTCTGTGTCCAGGGCAGGTGGCACAGCAAGTACATGAGAGGCTGCACAGGGGAGAGTACAACACAGCAGAGCAACAGGGCCAGTGTCCATGGCACAGGTGAGAGTACAAGAAACCAGAACAGAAAAAAACTGCTCAAGTGTGCACTGTTCCTGATGGACTAAGTCCACAATGTTTATACCACACTGAAATCCAAATTCAAATGATATTTAAATAAAATATACCACACACTTAACTTAAGTTTGTTCTGTTGTTTACTAAGTTCTCTATTTTGAACTTATATTCATGTAACTTCTATTTATAAAGGTTCACAGTTAATCAACATACAATTACATGAAGATTACATCTTATATACATTCATTATACATTTCATGATGTATTGATCTAAGTTCATTATTTATCTTGTAAACCACAGTTTGTTGATGGCCCAATGCATTTCGTAACCGTGGTTCCTTCCTCAGGGGCTGTGTTCTGAAAATCAAAAAATCCCAATTAATTAACGCATATCACAACCATCTATATGTACAATTTTTGAACTCTGTATCTTCTTAGGATCTAACAATACATATTTGAAGCCTTCATTAGTAATACAGCTATGCCTCAGGTTCTCTTGTTGACACTGTATTGATTAATACCTCACTAGTATACGTAATCACGTAAATTTTCTTGCATTTTGAAATGTCTCATGGCACGCTGACTACCCAGAAATCCAGTAGAAACATCCAATGTCAAACTTACTCTCATATAAACAATTGGTGCTCGTTTATCGAACATATATACAAAAGAAGAACAAATGATTCACAGTGTTGCGTTGAATTCTATGTCCACAAACTGCCTCCATATAAAACTCTCGGGTTCATGAGGGCCTCTACAATAATTGGTTAAGACCTTCCTATTGACTATATCGGACGCGATAAATCCTCTAACATAACATTGTACACTCAAGCAAACTCCTTGGGCTTTATAGAGTTAATTCTACCACTTTGTGATTTTAAAGGTTAACTGACTGTACAACGATCACTTACTCTAATAGAGGGGATACGTCTTGTATTCCAACCTCGCAACAAAATATGTTGCAGAAACCCGGTATCTGGCTTCTCACTGTTAACGTCCTATTAAAGTAAGCATGAGGATATCACTGTATGGTTTATTGCACTTTTTTTAAAAAAAGCGGTAGTATGTCTCCTGAACTGTGCACTTACTTGAGTGCTACTGTGTAATTAGACCGAAGAATGAAGAATCCCTCCACTTCCAGAATAGTTCCGGACAACGATGAGTCAAGTCGATATTCTACATGTGATAAATAAAATGCACGTGTAATTGGCATGTATACGGATAAGTTTGTAATAATGTGTATCTAAGTGTACACTCATGACACTTACGCGAAATGTCGCAGAAGCGTGTCTAAAACGTGTATTCCACTCCCCTTCGGCAAATGCGTTTCCAGTTCTGGAGCATACAATTAATCCAAATTCTTAACGGTGCTAAATGAAACCAGAAAAGTATTTCTGTAACTAACTGACGTACATCGTGTTAAATCAGGCAGATGGTTTAATGAACCGAATCTTCGTACTTACTTTTAACAGTTTTAAAAGCGGCGAGGCGGGTCCTTTCAACCTGTAGTTCTCCGGCTGCTTGCCGTCTTACTAGGTTTTGGCGCCAAACGGTGTCAACCCCTATATCCTAGATTGTGGTTGTTGGGCTCGGGAATACTGGGAAATGTAGTTTGCTTGTTGCGGATAATTGAAAACATGAATGCTATGTTTATTGAGTAACGCACAGTAAGACATTGTTGAATCCACGGTACTGTGGAATATATCACCTACGTTGCTGTATTCTAAGTTAAATGCGGATACGTATCGTGTTCACCTTATTAATTATTATGGACCGGAGAATCCTGGGATTTGTAGTGTTGAAATAACGAGTGTCATAACCAATTTCTAATGAATTGTACCTGATTCAATGCACAGTAGAACATTTTGAATCACCAGTAGAGTGGAGTTTATCGCAAGAGGGTAATGATATTTCCTACCCTTTAAATGTTTTTGTACCTTTATCGTAACAAAGGTTTGGCATATATGTCACATGTGCTCAATATTCTCCTATCGTATAATCATATATGTATAACATAATACATAGTATTTCAAGGTCACAGTTTCGCATATATGTCACATATACTCAATATTCTCATGTCGTATAATCATATACATATAGCAATATACACAGTATATCCATGGTCCAATTTTGCATTTAACAGTCAATCTTATACGCTTTCCTAAAAGGAATGTACTTCAGACAGTGTAGCCATTGTCTAGAATTACATTGCACATGTGTTTCCTGCACGTTATATTATACATATAGCGTAATACACAGTATATCCATGGTCCAATTTTGGATTTACAGTCAATCTTAAACGCTTTCCTAAAAAAGATGTACATCAGACAGTGTAACCATTATCTAAAATTACATTGCACATATGTTTCCGCACGTTATATTGTATGACCAGGGAATCTTTTACACTTTGCTAACCGAAATGTGCATCAGCCTAAAACCTAGATGAATGTACTGTTGTACCTCATGTTGTGTTGTCTCATACTTACATGTGGATGTATCTATGGATCGCAAGATCATGGCTTTAATAAACTCTATGTGTACACATAGCAAACCCATTACTGCATACTTATGCTGTTGTGATTATTCCCATGAGATTCCTCCTCATGTATCGCTATGCTATAATAAATCACAAAAAGCAGCTCATATCAATTTGATCATTGAGTCCTTTTGGCTGCATGGTTTCTAAGAACTCTATCCAAAATACTTCTCGCTGCAGAAGTTTTTGAGTGTTATCCACTCCTTCTACTTTTGTAACCACTTCCACTATTTGTGCACGTAATTGGGCTATAGTGTGGTTCTCTTTTGCCCAGTGAGTAGCGACACTTGATGTTAAATTCTTCAACCTTATAGTACTCTTATGCTCTGTTAGTCTTAATTTGAATTTTCTCTCTGTTTTGCCGACGTAAGCCTTGCCACATGGGCATTTCAAACTGTAGATTATATTGGAGGTATTACAATCTGATGTGTGTCGAAGTTTAATCTTGGCTCCTGTGCTGGGATGTGTGAGTATTATACCAGTGATTATATTATTGCAATGTATGCAATTGTGACATTTTTGAGTACCTTTGTATTGAACGTTCTTTACTATAGTGGACCCACTCTGTATCAATTCCTGCAAATTTCTAGCCCTAGTGTAAGCAAAGGTGGATAGTTCTTGAAAGATGCCATTAAACTCAGGTTCATTAACCAACAGTTCCCATCTTTTCTTTATAATTTTCTTGATCTGCATGGACTTGTTAGAAAATTTAGAAACGAAAGTGGGAGTCTTTGTAACTTTCACAGGTCTCTTCTCAAATAGTTCATCCCTTTCCTGCATTTGTATTCTCGCCATATTTCTCTGCAATATAGTTTCAGGGTAACCCCTGCTAGCAAATTTCTCCTTAAATTCTTCAATTTTTTGTTCTGCAACACATGGGTCAGAACATATTCTTTTGATCCTGATAAATTGGGAATAAGGAAGATTTTCCACCAGACTACGCGGATGGAAGCTTGAATGCATCTATGTACTATTGCGGTCAGTGGGTTTAGTAAAGATTTCCGTGCTCAATTTGTTTTGCTTTTTCTTAATCAGAACATCCAAATAATGAATTTCATCTTGGCTGATGGAAAAAGTAAATTTTATTCTGGGATCTCTGTTGTTAAGTTGATCAATGAGTTGGATTAACGTCTCCTTAGGCCGGGTCCAGATAAGAAAAATATCGTCGATGTATCGACAATATTGTACTAAACCTTGTGTCCATTCATTTTGTGAAAGAATATAGTCACTCTCAAATTTCGCCATATAAATGTTCGCGTAGGCAGGTGCCCCCGAAAAACCCATGGAGGTCCCTGTCAGCTGTCCAAAGAAATCTTCCTTCCACTGGAAATAACCAACGAGTACGTTTTTACCACCAAGTTCGCACAAAACGCTAGACATGTTCGAGAATCTGATAAAACACGATAGTGCAAGACTCAACTACAAACAAAAACCTGCATCTAATGTAACGAAGCGTGAAATGCAATTGATACACAATGTTTCCAACAACAAAGAGTTGACCTTGAAGCCTGCAGACAAGGGCGGAGCATGGGTAGCTATGGACACGGAGTACTATGAGAGAAAAGTTAACGAACATGTATTTGACAGCAACACATACATAGTACTTGATGGAGACCCAACCCAGAAACTGCAAAGCATGCTAAAAGATATTTTAATACAAGCAGAAGAGCAAGGCATAATCGATCTCAACCTAAGAATGCTGTTAACATCGCATAATCCAAGGCGACCAAGGATATACATGACTCCTAAAATTCATAAGGATCCTGTTGATCCGCCGTTTAGACCAATAGTATCGGCTTGCAGTTCTATTTTTGAACCATTGGGGAAGTATCTAGACTATTATTTACAACAATTTGTGCAAAATTGGTGCACATATGTTAAAGACACCACTGACTTTCTTAAAAAGCTTCGTACAGTTGAATACTTGGTTAAAGAAGAATGGCTATTATGCACTATTGATGTGACAGCCCTCTATACTTCAATAGGACATACACAAGGAATGGATGCTGTAGAATGGGCATTATTGAAGATGGAAACAACACAAGAACACAATATTTTTCTGTTACAGCTTTTGTTTTTCTGTTTACACAACAGTTATTTCCAGTGGAAGGAAGATTTCTTTGAACAGCTGACAGGGACCTCCATGGGTTTTTCGGGGGCACCTGCCTACGCGAACATTTATATGGCGAAATTTGAGAGTGACTATATTCTTTCACAAAATGAATGGACACAAGGTTTAGTACAATATTGTCGATACATTGACGATATTTTTCTTATCTGGACCCGGCCTAAGGAGACGTTAATCCAACTCATTGATCAACTTAACAACAGAGATCCCAGAATAAAATTTACTTTTTCCATCAGCCAAGATGAAATTCATTATTTGGATGTTCTGATTAAGAAAAAGCAAAACAAATTGAGCACGGAAATCTTTACTAAACCCACTGACCGCAATAGTACATTGATGCATTCAAGCTTCCATCCGCGTAGTCTGGTGGAAAATCTTCCTTATTCCCAATTTATCAGGATCAAAAGAATATGTTCTGACCCATGTGTTGCAGAACAAAAAATTGAAGAATTTAAGGAGAAATTTGCTAGCAGGGGTTACCCTGAAACTATATTGCAGAGAAATATGGCGAGAATACAAATGCAGGAAAGGGATGAACTATTTGAGAAGAGACCTGTGAAAGTTACAAAGACTCCCACTTTCGTTTCTAAATTTTCTAACAAGTCCATGCAGATCAAGAAAATTATAAAGAAAAGATGGGAACTGTTGGTTAATGAACCTGAGTTTAATGGCATCTTTCAAGAACTACCCACCTTTGCTTACACTAGGGCTAGAAATTTGCAGGAATTGATACAGAGTGGGTCCACTATAGTAAAGAACGTTCAATACAAAGGTACTCAAAAATGTCACAATTGCATACATTGCAATAATATAATCACTGGTATAATACTCACACATCCCAGCACAGGAGCCAAGATTAAACTTCGACACACATCAGATTGTAATACCTCCAATATAATCTACAGTTTGAAATGCCCATGTGGCAAGGCTTACGTCGGCAAAACAGAGAGAAAATTCAAATTAAGACTAACAGAGCATAAGAGTACTATAAGGTTGAAGAATTTAACATCAAGTGTCGCTACTCACTGGGCAAAAGAGAACCACACTATAGCCCAATTACGTGCACAAATAGTGGAAGTGGTTACAAAAGTAGAAGGAGTGGATAACACTCAAAAACTTCTGCTGCGAGAAGTATTTTGGATAGAGTTCTGAGGAAAATGATATTTTGCCTGACCAAATATGTCCTCTACATATACCCTATGTTACATGTCATGTGCATGTCACCCATGCATATTTCCCGTAGTGGCCTGAATCACTAGGCCTCTGCAAACATGTCCTGCAAGTCAAGTCATCAAGTCTCCCAAACGTTAAGCTAAAATGAAGGCCCATGTATTTGCATTTTGCATTGTGCTCTTTTTAAATAAATATCGTACTGGATGAGCCTGAAACCACTTTCTGAATTAATGTTTACATGACTCCTGACACACTGAAGCTGCAGTTACGTCCCTCCGACCTCGCAAGAGGCCTGCCAAGACAGTATTATGAATAACAGTTATCTGAGGAAAAGTACACAGAACCCGTCCGAGGGAGATAGGCCTAGCCATTCTGTCTCCATTTAAGTGAATCACAGTGCTTGCACCCATAGAAAGCTCAGGCAACGAATAAATATGCCCTCTCTGTCTTTTAGTGACGAACAACCTTTGCTTCTTTTACTTGCTGACTCTAGATATCAGTTGTACTAGATGTGCTGGTCGCCTTGACATAAAAGATCTCTCTGCTAGGTTGAAAGTCAGCCTCCACCCAGTTACACGTCAATTGCACGTCATGCTCAAAGTTGCACAATTAGGGCACAGTTCGAGCTGGTCATGCCAACTCCTCCTCTAAGTACCCACCCACCTATGACACCTACCTATCACCTCGCTATGACTCATCAAAGTACACACCCTCATGTACACCCACATGCTCTTATCTCATTTTCTGTCTTGCGCCTGCTCCTATGTACAAGGAGTAAAAAGTATATAATATAATGTTTTGTTATTAAATGTTAGAAGACTCTTCCTGAACCTCAGAGGTGATGGAACTAATTCTCCCTTTGACTCGAGTTATTGGAATAAAGCCCATTTTAACTCAGATACCACGGACTCTGCCTCTCACTTGATGCATGCTAATTGTTAATGCCTAGAAATTCAGCCAGGGTAATATTTTATTTACCACATAATTTGGCGCCCGAATAGGGACATATCCCTTTCCCCACTCGCCGGAGTTGTCGGTCTAGTCTTTGCCCCCTTCTACAGCCGTGACGGACTTCAAAGCTCACCAGCAGGACTTCCTGCCACTCCCTCAGGCCCACGGAGGAGGACGGACTGCGACCAGGCATCCATGTGAGGCGGTGAGGAATGCGGATCGTCTCAACCAGAGGCCCAGCCCGTGAGAGAGCAAGGTCCGAGGTCTCCAGAGGTCCACCTGTTCCAAGGCGCAAGCGTAGTCAAGTCAAGTTTCCGAGGCCTTCAAGTTTCAAGTTCTGCTTTCCCGGTGAGTACCACTATGGGAAATGTATCTAGTTTCAAGACGGGCTCATTTTAAATGAGAACGGTCAAGACGTGCCCACGGTAAAAGGTGGGAACGGTCAAGACGGGTCCACGGTTAAGTTAAACGTGGGCCCGGTAAAGACGTGTCTCATTTCTGAGACCGGTATGGTTGTACTGTATTTTCAGTGAACAAACTGTTTTTCAAGTACATGTTTAACTCTCTGTATCAGTTTAGGTTGTATCTGTATCTGTTTCAGTGTTTAAATTGTTTAGTGTGAATGATTGTTGATTGTTTCAGTCTATTTTTGTGTATTGTGTTTCCATTGTGTTGATTTCAAACATGCCACTGTTTTCAAGTTTACGTCAGATAGGGACCAGAAAAGCTATACTAGAATAGACAGTTAAAATCCGGCCTAGAGACACACCTGGTAATGTTATGCATAATAAGCATGGGCTAAACGCCCTTTGGAAAAAGAAGTCAAGACCCTCTCAGAAAGATGCCATTGAGATATGGCGCAAAGAGTGACATAGGAGAACAAAGAATGAATTCAATAAAGCAGAGAGAACTAAACAAGCCAAGAAATGCCGTTGTTAACTGGTATTTATCCCGTTCTGTCAGAAAAACTAGCTAAAGTGACCACCTCAGAAAGACCCAGTAGGTAGAGAACGCCACCACCTGTACCCTTTAGAGTATGTAGAATTAAAGCCGACAGCATCTGAAGCGTTCATTTCCTTGTATCTAGACAAGTCCCTTCTGGACTGCGAAAGTGCCTAATGAGTAACTAGTTGGTTTATTTGTGAATTGCGCTTTGTGCTTAAGACTTGTGAATAGTTTGTTACATCCATGTGTGTAACGCCTTGTGAATGGCTTGTAGTTGCTTGTGAATAGCGACTTGAGATTAAGACTTGTGAGTAGTTTGTTGAATTTTCTTAAGTATAGCTCCTTGTAAATATGCCTTGTGAATAGCGTGTCATTTTTGTGACTTGTTGAGTTTCTTGTAAATATGCCTTGTGAATAGCGTGTCATTTTTGTGACTTGTTGAGTTTCTTGTAAATATGGCTTGTAAATAGCGCCATGTAGTTATGGCTTGTGCAGAGCATGTTATCATCAGGTCCCTAGCCATTACGTTAGGCAGGAGAGAGCTGGATCTCTTTCAAGTGCTTAGAGAAAATGTTTTGAAGATGTGCGTATGTGTTATGTGATAACGTGGAGAGATGTGTTCATGACTTTCCCATGTACTGCAGTCATTGGGGAATGATTGTGCTTCGGCTGAGTTAATATCTTTTATTGAGAAGGCAGTATTTGTTTTAACAAGGTGTTGAGGGATTTTGGCGTTTTTTTTGGTGTTTGCGGGGGGGGCGTGTTTTTGAGCGGAAATCCGTACCCGTTCCTGTGGAGGGATTTGGTTGCTTTTTGGTGAGGATTTAGGGAATAGCTTGGACTACTGTGATGCAAAATTTGAAAAGGATCTGAGCTGTGGAAGTGGTGGAAAAAGCATGTTTTGTGTGGAGGTGCGATTTGCCATGTTATCCTATGGGCGTATTCAGTTTGCAGATTGAATGGTAAAATGTTGCATGGAGAGTAAAGAAGTGTATTTGTAAGGGTTTTGCCTTAAGGGTGTTTGGCTCAGAGGTCAGTATAGTTGTAAATAGACCAGTGGGATTGTGATAAGGGTTTTGCACGGAGGGTGCTTAGATGTTTTCAGGGTTGACAAGAAAATATAAATCAGACCCTTCATAGAATGCGTTTTTAATTAGTGTAATAGAACAGTGTGTTTTTTAAATAGGAATGTTTCTACAGAATATTTTTCCCAATGCAAGCTGCCCTTTAGAATAGCGTGTGAATGTTAGCACACTCACTTAGGAAAATGGCTATTTGTGAAATTAATGAACGTGGCCCTTTTTGATAGCTACAATACACTACCATGTTAGTGCATTGCTAAGAGTCCCCTACATTAGTTTGATTTGCATTCATTTAGTTTCAAGGCTCACCTATGTACTTTGTACTTTTTTTGAAAAAGTATGAATCTGGCCCTTTTAATAGAAAAGCTTGCACACTTACTTATGAAAATATTGGTTATGCAATGCAGAATTAAGGATTTCGACATGTTATTTTCAAAAAAAGTAAAATATGGTGTGTTTCCATGCCATGATTGCTTTGTTCTGTTTATTTTTTCCCTTGCAGCTAGTAGCAGTACAGAATTATTTAAAATGCTAGCATGTCACTCAGTTACAGAAAAATATATGTCTTTATTAATTTACTTTTTACCACGTTTTAAATTTTGCTTCAGTTAAAGTTAGAAAAGCTCTGGCCTGGGAACAGAAATGTTTTGAAGTACAAGGAATGTGTTTTTGACCTTGAGACACAGTCCGAGACCGAGATGGCCTGGCTCCCAGTAATTGTTTATGTAAAGGGAGGGCTTTTTCTATCTTGGAGTGCCTGTCTGTTGATATTGGCCATCCTCCAATTCCTTTCCGCGGACGATTATTGGCTGTTCTCCAGCTAAGTCAGGCTTCCTTCGCAAGCAGAATAAAAATACTTGACGAGCCACGGAGAAAATGTTTATGTGAAGGGAGGGCTACTGCTCAGACTTACACTAGCTTCATTCGCCTGTAGAGGGTGGAAGCTTGCATTCCAACCAAGCCCACTCTTTAAGAAACTTGGCAGACGCTTGACTCTTTCAATGAGCTCAGCGTTGGCAGCGACCCAATTTTAGAGAAGCAGAGACGAGTGAGAGGCTTGTCTCCTCTTAGTGATGTTTGACACTGAGCCAGCTCCTGGCTCTGAGGGGAGGGGTAGGTGAGCAAGGAGTGAGTTCGTAGCGAAGTTACCTCCCCAGCCCCTCTGACTTGTGTACAGAAAAAGTGTTCTTCATTACAGTCAACACTAAAAGCTTCATTGACTTCAGATAAAGTCACGCTTGCAAATGGATAGTTATTCCCCCAGTAGTGTAAACAGAATAATTGGCAGGAGTCTTGCTCTTGCAATGAGTTCAGCATCTGGCAGTCATTCAATTTTAGATCACAGTGTAGCCCGGCTTGGAATTGATTCAAAGCTCCGAGCGCGAACATAATTCTAGAGGGAGGGGCTGTTTCTCAAAGGAGTATCGAGGCTTCTAGGCCTTCTGTTTATGACAAGAATAATGTGGATTTTATTCAGATACATTTAGAGAACATATTGTAGGTAGTATGGTCATACTATTACCAGGATTTAGAGTAGGATTTATTGTAAAATTGCAGAGGTTTTGGATAGAGGTTCCCCAATATAAAATAGTGCTTTTGAATTGAAAATTCATTTTTCTTTATTTATTTATTTCTATGTCATTTATTTTTGCTAGATTGATGACAGTGAGCCCTAGCATTTACAGTCTGACACTAAAGGAACGGCTAGACAGTGTTTGCATGCCTACCAACACATAAACGACATTCTAATTACAGCAAGATCAGAACCAGACTGTGACATTGCATCTCTGACAGTCTTGCACTTTCTGTGTAAAGCAAGTGGTGTACAACACTTGCTTTCCAAGGAGGGTACACCAGGTAGACAGCTAACACAAGAATCATACAGCTCATTACTAACCTTTCACAGCCCAGGACACAAAAGGAAGTACGTGCCTTTATTGGCCTCACTTCTTACAGTATGCATATCTAGCAAACCACTCATACAGTTAACTACACAGGAGGCAGCCATTTTGACTGTTCTCCCTAGGACACAAGAACACACCTTGGCATTTGAGGAATTAAAAAGAGCATTATGTCAAGCGCCAGTTTTAAGCGACTCCATGTTACAGTAAACATTTTATGCTTTTTTATTTTTATTTATTTTTACACTTGACTGTAGCAAGACTGACAGGACATGAACTGACATTATTTCAACCACACATAGAGATCAGACGTTGTAACTTTCTGAATCCTGCAACACTTTTGCCCTCAAGTACAGTAAATGCATCACCACATGACTGTGTGGAAGTAATGAACAAACCAAGACAAGACCTGACAGATATTGCACTTCTAAACCCAGACCTGACGCTCTATGTAGATGGATCATGCATGAGAACAAGTACAGGAGACTTAGTAGCAGCGTATGCCGTGACCACAGAAGTCATAGAGACACAGAATATAGACACCCTGTCAGCACAAGCAGCAGAGCTCATTGCTCTGACACAAGCCTGCATAAGAGCAAAGCACTTGAAAGTAAACATTTATACAGACTCACAATATGCCTATGGCGTTGTTCATGATTTCGGGGTCCTGAGGAGGAAGAGAGAGGTTTCTTGACCTCCCATGGGACCAAGATTCAGCACAGCCAGCTTATTCAGGCCCTGTTAGAGGCCATACATTTACCTACAGCCATTTCTATCCTGAAATATAAAGCTCATACCAAAGTTACAGACACCATTACCCAGGGTATTGACCTGGCAGACCGAACAGCTCAGACAGCACAGACACCACCAGACACGACAAGGACAGAGGTACCATTACTGACATAAAGCATGACAGTCAGGGATCCCACACAAGATGTACTCGACATACAGACACATGCCACAACAGATGAGATAAAGAAATTGACTTTACAAGGAGGGGTCCAGACTAACCAAGGTTAGATGACTAAGGGAAAAGGTACATTGTTTTCTTCTCAGCACATAGTCCAACACACGTAGGAGAGAAGATGATAGATGATGATAGACTGTTTACAGTATATTTGGTTTAACAAGCACCTATGTGCAACAGAAAGTGCGAACATGTATGATCTGTTGTCAGTTCAATCCAGGTAAAGGCATTCCGGTGGAACTAGGCAGATTTCATCCTCCTGACCACCCTTTTGAGGTTCTCCAGACGGATTATATCCAAATGGACAGATGTAGAGGAATCAACAAACATGTCTTAGTAGTTGTGCACTGTCTAGATGGACAGAAGCATATCCAGTTCCAGATTATACTGCTGTTACAACAGCCAGACAATTAGTGCGCAGTATTTCCCCAGATATGAATCACCTCATGTGATCTATTCAGATAACGATCAGCCATTCTCCTCTGAATTAATGAAACAAGTGTCCCTTCTGTCAGGTTATACATGAAAATTCCATTGTGTCAGACACCCAGAAGCCGCAGGCCTTGTAGAAAGACAAACCAAACAATTAAGACAAAAGTTGCTGAGATCTGTACAGAAAAAGGAAAGGCGTGGATTGGATGGTGGCCTTGCCGGTCGCCCTCTTTTACATGCGTATGGTAGCTCATTCCAGAACAGGCCTATCTCCTTATGGAGTATATATGTGGGGTACGCCTATGCCAAAGAAAACTAACTGATGTTGACAGTAACATGCTGACAGATTACCTGGCTTCCTTGATTTCTGCACTACTCTCTTTTCATTCACAGGTTGCTGCCGCCTTCCCTGACAACACCCAGGTCAAGGAACATGCCATAACACCAGGAGAATTTGGACTCCTCAGGATCTTTGATCGTTCAAGTCCCCTTGAGCCACGTTGGAAGACGCCGAAGTTGGTGGAAGGACGTAAAGGCCGAACTCACCTTCATCACTATTTGGAACTTTGGAACATTGGAACTTTGGAACTTTGGAACACTGACCTTTGCTAGAAAATACCCCTCAGCAAGAGTATAGGTTTAGATCAAGAACTAGCAAGTCAGACGTAGTTTAATTGTTTAGGCCCACCCGGTGGTGAATCGGTTTGACTCGATTCTGACATGCATAAGATCACATATGAGAATAACAAGAAGAGAGATAAGAAGGAAAAATACTGCAAGGTATTACGCAGTAGATGTATAGTTACTTTGATCATCCTTTTTATTCTGTGCATTGTTATAATTGGTGTCAGTTTATTGCTACATGTTTTCTTTCCCATTTCCTCACATATACACTCTCCCAGTAACAGTACCATAGAGCATACATTTAGTGACCTGCCTCCCCATGAACTGTCATATCGACTTGCACTGCGTAACAATACATTTATTCGAATGTTACACCATTCTCATCAGACCAGCAATGCAACTGACTGCTGGGTATGTGGCCAACTGCCTCCTTATCAAGAAACGAAGGGAGTTCTGCCCTTCTACCCTTTACCGTTCTCACACAATGGTTCGTGTGGAGCATGGTTTGCTCTAATGACCTCAATAGATAGAAGGTACATAGCTTATCCAGGTGGCTGGATATACGGAAACCTGAATAAAGTAATGAATGAAGCATGCATTCCAGACAAAGACGGATTCCCCCAAAGAAAGGGATCCGATTTAGAGAATGAAGAGTACGAACAGGGAAATGCATCTGTTAATTTTATAATGTTAAATGTTCAGCCCAAGCAAAATACAGGTCCACCGTTTATATCAGTCCTGCCAGCAAAAGGTGATTTATGTGTTAGTAAGAAAGGCTCAGTACATATGGGACACAGCAAGTGTAACACTGTAGTAGAGTTTGATGATAACGGACTATCTTCTTTCAAAACATCACGCCATACCTATTTCATTTGCGGTCAGACAGCCTACGTACATCTGCCCTTAGACTAGGGTGGGACTTGTTATATAGCATTCTTATTGCCACCCGTTTTTCTAGCCCCATCAAATTATCATAGAGATTCACGACTAGAACATGTTAGACAAAAGAGAGAGACAGATTCTGCAGGTATCGATCAGACTGAAACAGCATGGGAGCAATATACAGATTTCAACAGAGGATTATTTTTCTTCATAGGTCCCATCCAAAACAGTAAACTGATACGCAGGTTAACAAGGACTCTTGAAACAGTTGTAAATATAACTGCATCTGCCCTGGCGAACTTAACCCAGGAACAGTCTGCTATTAGACTTGTCGTTCTTCAAAACCGCCTCGTTCTAGACGTCATCTTGGCGGATAGGGGCGGAGCCTGTAGAGTCATCCGATCTAGTTGTTGCGTTTTCATCCCAGATAATGCACCATCTGTGTACGAAGCAATAACAAGACTCCACAAGATTGCTAATGCCATACATCAAGATCCGGGCACATGGACTTGGTCCAGTTGGTTCTGGGGTGTAATATCTGCATGGGGATGGAAAGTTATGTCCTTCCTAGGAATGGCCCTACTTATGGTATTTGGTTGCTGTCTCTGTCTGCAGTGTGGTCCGGCGATTTGCGGCCTGTGTGCCACTGCCTGTATTCCCCATCCACGTAAACAAAGAGTTAAAGATGAACAAATGATTCTGTATGATGAACTATACGGTCTCATGAATATAGATGTATCCTAAAGGGTTATGTAGGGAACAAGGAGGGAATGAGGAAAATGATATTTTGCCTGACCAAATATGACCAAATATGTCCTCTACATATACCCTATGTTACATGTCATGTGCATGTCACCCATGCATATTTCCCGTAGTGGCCTGAATCACTAGGCCTCTGCAAACATGTCCTGCAAGTCAAGTCATCAAGTCTCCCAAACGTTAAGCTAAAATGAAGGCCTATGTATTTGCATTTTGCATTGTGCTCTTTTTAAATAAATATCGTACTGGTTGAGCCTGAAACCACTTTCTGAATTAATGTTTACATGACTCCTGACACACTGAAGCTGCAGTTACGTCCCTCCGACCTCGCAAGAGGCCTGCCAAGACAGTATTATGAATAACAGTTATCTGAGGAAAAGTACACAGAACCCGTCCGAGGGAGATAGGCCTAGCCATTCTGTCTCCATTTAAGTGAATCACAGTGCTTGCACCCATAGAAAGCTCATGCAACGAATACATATGCCCTCTCTGTCTTTTAGTGACGAACAACCTTTGCTTCTTTTACTTGCTGACTCTAGATATCGGTTGTACTAGATGTGCTGGTCGCCTTGACATAAAAGATCTCTCTGCTAGGTTGAAAGTCAGCCTCCACCCAGTTACACGTCAATTGCACGTCATGCTCAAAGTTGCACAATTAGGGCACAGTTCGAGCTGGTCATGCCAACTCCTCCTCTAAGTACCCACCCACCTATGACACCTACCTATCACCTCGCTATGACTCATCAAAGTACACACCCTCATGTACACCCACATGCTCTTATCTCATTTTCTGTCTTGCGCCTGCTCCTATGTACAAGGAGTAAAAAGTATATAATATAATGTTTTGTTATTAAATGTTAGAAGACTCTTCCTGAACCTCAGAGGTGATGGAACTAATTCTCCCTTTGACTCGAGTTATTGGAATAAAGCCCATTTTAACTCAGATACCACGGACTCTGCCTCTCACTTGATGCATGCTAATTGTTAATGCCTAGAAATTCAGCCAGGGTAATATTTTATTTACCACAGTTCTTAGAAACCATGCAGCCAAAAGGACTCAATGATAAAATTGATATGAGCTGCTTTTTGTGATTTATTATAGCATAGCGATACATGAGGAGGAATCTCATGGGAATAATCACAACAGCATAAGTATGCAGTAATGGGTTTGCTATGTGTACACATAGAGTTTATTAAAGCCATGATCTTGCGATCCATAGATACATCCACATGTAAGTATGAGACAACACAACATGAGGTACAACAGTACATTCATCTAGGTTTTAGGCTGATGCACATTTCGGTTAGCAAAGTGTAAAAGATTCCCTGGTCGTACAATATAACGTGCGGAAACATATGTGCAATGTAATTTTAGATAATGGTTACACTGTCTGATGTACATCTTTTTTAGGAAAGCGTTTAAGATTGACTGTAAATCCAAAATTGGACCATGGATATACTGTGTATTACGCTATATGTATAATATAACGTGCAGGAAACACATGTGCAATGTAATTCTAGACAATGGCTACACTGTCTGAAGTACATTCCTTTTAGGAAAGCGTATAAGATTGACTGTTAAATGCAAAATTGGACCATGGATATACTGTGTATATTGCTATATGTATATGATTATACGACATGAGAATATTGAGTATATGTGACATATATGCTAAACTGTGACCTTGAAATACTATGTATTATGTTATATATATATGATTATACGATAGGAAAATATTGAGCACATGTGACATATATGCCAAACTTTTGTTACGATAAAGGTACAAAAACATTTAAAGGGTAGGAAATATCATTACCCTCTTGCGATAAACTCCACTCTACTGGTGATTCAAAATGTTCTACTGTGCATTGAATCAGGTACAATTCATTAGAAATTGGTTATGACACTCGTTATTTCAACACTACAAATCCCAGGATTCTCCGGTCCATAATAATTAATAAGGTGAACACGATACGTATCCGCATTTAACTTAGAATACAGCAACGTAGGTGATATATTCCACAGTACCGTGGATTCAACAATGTCTTACTGTGCGTTACTCAATAAACATAGCATTCATGTTTTCAATTATCCGCAACAAGCAAACTACATTTCCCAGTATTCCCGAGCCCAACAACCACAATCTAGGATATAGGGGTTGACACCGTTTGGCGCCAAAACCTAGTAAGACGGCAAGCAGCCGGAGAACTACAGGTTGAAAGGACCCGCCTCGCCGCTTTTAAAACTGTTAAAAGTAAGTACGAAGATTCGGTTCATTAAACCATCTGCCTGATTTAACACGATGTACGTCAGTTAGTTACAGAAATACTTTTCTGGTTTCATTTAGCACCGTTAAGAATTTGGATTAATTGTATGCTCCAGAACTGGAAACGCATTTGCCGAAGGGGAGTGGAATACACGTTTTAGACACGCTTCTGCGACATTTCGCGTAAGTGTCATGAGTGTACACTTAGATACACATTATTACAAACTTATCCGTATACATGCCAATTACACGTGCATTTTATTTATCACATGTAGAATATCGACTTGACTCATCGTTGTCCGGAACTATTCTGGAAGTGGAGGGATTCTTCATTCTTCGGTCTAATTACACAGTAGCGCTCAAGTAAGTGCACAGTTCAGGAGACATACTACCGCTTTTTTTAAAAAAAGTGCAATAAACCATACAGTGATATCCTCATGCTTACTTTAATAGGACGTTAACAGTGAGAAGCCAGATACCGGGTTTCTGCAACATATTTTGTTGCGAGGTTGGAATACAAGACATATCCCCTCTATTAGAGTAAGTGATCGTTGTACAGTCAGTTAACCTTTAAAATCACAAAGTGGTAGAATTAACTCTATAAAGCCCAAGGAGTTTGCTTGAGTGTACAATGTTATGTTAGAGGATTTATCGCGTCCGATATAGTCAATAGGAAGGTCTTAACCAATTATTGTAGAGGTCCTCATGAACCCGAGAGTTTTATATGGAGGCCGTTTGTGGACATAGAATTCAACGCAACACTGTGAATCATTTGTTCTTCTTTTGTATATATGTTCGATAAACGAGCACCAATTGTTTATATGAGAGTAAGTTTGACATTGGATGTTTCTACTGGATTTCTGGGTAGTCAGCGTGCCATGAGACATTTCAAAATGCAAGAAAATTTACGTGATTACGTATACTAGTGAGGTATTAATCAATACAGTGTCAACAAGAGAACCTGAGGCATAGCTGTATTACTAATGAAGGCTTCAAATATGTATTGTTAGATCCTAAGAAGATACAGAGTTCAAAAATTGTACATATAGATGGTTGTGATACGCGTTAATTAATTGGGATTTTTTGATTTTCAGAACACAGCCCCTGAGGAAGGAACCACGGTTCCGAAATGCATTGGGCCATCAACAAACTGTGGTTTACAAGATAAATAATGAACTTAGATCAATACATCATGAAATGTAAAATGAATGTATATAAGATGTAATCTTCATGTAATTGTATGTTGATTAACTGTGAACCTTTATAAATAGAAGTTACATGAATATAAGTTCAAAATAGAGAACTTAGTAAACAACAGAACAAACTTAAGTTAAGTGTGTGGTATATTTTATTTAAATATCATTTGAATTTGGATTTCAGTGTGGTATAAACATTGTGGACTTAGTCCATCAGGAACAGTGCACACTTGAGCAGTTTTTTTCTGTTCTGGTTTCTTGTTCAATATACATGTGTAGCCAACACATGTTATAAGTGTAGCACCCTTGTTTAAAATAGTTTAAAAAGAGTAGAATACTTGAGTGCGCCTCTTCACCCCGGGTGGGTAAATTTACAGGTGAGAGTACGACACAGCAGAGCAACAGGGCCAGTGTCCAGAGCAGGTGGCACATCAGGTACATGAGAGGCTGCACAGGTTAGAGTACAACACAGCAGAGCAACAGGGTCAGTGTCCATGGCACAGGTGAGAGTACAACACAGCAGAGCAACAGGGCCAGTGTCCAGGGCACAGGTGAGAGTACAACACAGCAGAGCAACAGGGCCAGTGTCCATGGCATGAGTGAGAGTACAACACAGCAGAGCAACAGGGCCAGTGTGCAGGGAGAAGTGCAGAGTCAGGACATGAGAAGCTGCACAGGCAAGGCCAGAACAGGAAGGCCAGAGGACATGGCAAAGTGCAGAGTCAGGACATGAGAAGCTGCACAGTGAGTGTGTTTTACTGTACCCTTCCATAGCCAGCAACACACCCAGGTTGTAATTAATGGGCAGGACTAGCACACCTGTATGAGAGACAGGTATATGAGGGGGACTAACACTCACTCTTGGCTGTCAAGCAGACTTGGAGCTGGCTGGTGTGTGCGTGACAGCAGGACCACTTGACTGGGGAGACAGAGGCCCAGGTGATTTAGGGCTATCAGTGGCTTTGCAAGCTGGAGGGCTATATGGACCAGGTGGTGTAGTGGCACGTGGAGGCGGAGTCATGCAGACCTGTGACACAGTGTGGGTGGGAGAGGTTGGAGGGGTGCCTTTCCACTTCTTAGGGAATGCGAAATGGCTTTCCTGTACTGGGGTTAATGGGAACTGGTTGGGACACAACAGGCACACACACCAACAGAGCCGCTTCAGGTGCAGACACTGGCACTCCCTCTGGTGACATGCTGGATCCTGCGGCACGCTTTGTCTGGCTACGCCTCTGGACCACATTCCCCTGTTTGCCAGGTGTACCCCCTACAGTGCCCTCCTCTGTCTGTTTGTCAGGGGTAGCCCCTACAGTGCCCTCCATTGCCTGTTTGTCAGGGGTAGCCCCTACAGTACCCTCCTTTGCCTGTTTGTCAGGGGTAGCCCCTACAGTGGCCTCCTTCACCTGCTTCACTGGGCTTGGAATTGGAGTTGATGTGGCGGGGGAATGTGGCCCTGAGCCCTTCCTTGGTGTACCCTTGGCAGACAACACTCCCTCAGTGGGCATAGACACTGCACGCCTAGCTCTGCATGAAGTTTTAGGGCCTGAAGAGTCCTTAGCTGGTGATGCCTCTGGGACATGGGAGCCTGATGCCTGTTTTCTTGCTTTTTCTGCCTTGCTCTTCGCTGACAGGCTCTTGTCTTTGCATTCTGGACTAGCTCTGCTCTTCTGTGGGGATGGTGTTGTGGGCGGGACCGCTTGGGTTGCTTCTGCTGAGTGCGTCTTGTGCTGTATCGTGACTGGGAACCGTGGTCACTATCATCTGATGTGGCCACTGACTGGATGGTGAACAAAGGCACTGGAGCAGGAATGGGAGCATGTGCCTGTTGAAGGGCAGACGTCAATGTGGACGACAAAGCCTGGACTGTACGATGTAGCCCACCAACGTCAGAGTGTATGCCCTACATGTAGGCAACCACCTAGGCTAATTTTTTGTCATGGTCACTGAAGGCATTGAGCAGGGCTGTCTGGCCCACACAAAGCTGGTGCAGGAGCTCTACAGACTCAGCACTGAGGGCAGCAGGGGGGGCAGGTGCAGACTCAGCGGTGCCAGGTGTGAATGTAACTCGTCCTCTCTTACTGACACGGACAGCACCAGAGGAAGTGGATGGGAGGGTAGGCACTGGCCGCTGTGTGGTAGTAGATGATGCAGAGTCCCCATTCCCTGTGCCTTCCAACATGGATGCATCCCCGCTGGCATTAGATGATGTTGTACTCTGTGTCTCAGGCAGGGATTCCTCCTGCATACTACGGTCCCCCTCAGATGCGCTGGTGGACTCTGTGTCACTGGCCTCCGGTGCAGCTGTAGTGCTACCCTCGCAACCACTGGTTTCCGGCGCCTGTTCTTCCGTGTCCACTGTTGATTCTGCATGAGTGAGAGATGCAGGGTTGTGTTAGTGTCATCAGCAGGGCAAAGCAAAACAATCAATGCAGTCCAGGAAATGCCCAAATCTACATGGTGACCACCACCCCCTGCAATCACATTATAACTACACACTACATAGACCACAACAGTGCCTGTAACCCTGAATATCTGCCATGTTGAGGCCACACAGCATAACACCCTACTGATGTTGTCCCACCTCTTGTGGCAGTGGGTGAGTCGTCGTTTGGATACCCCCAGGGCTCGCACCTTTGCTGCAATGGCCCGCCACACGGCCTTGCCCTGGTGTACCTTGAGCTGCAGGCATGGGAGAAGAGAAGGGGAAATGATCAGTGAGACAATGTCATGGACCAACATCTATCAGTGCAGTAGCAAGATACAGACTCATAACCAATTGTAATCTCCTACTATCCCAAATTGGGGTACACCTCACAAGGGCACTCTGCATGGTCCAAACACATGTGATTGCATGCATTTATGAGGGCATACAGGGTCCCTGATAATCTCACACACATGCAGGATGACTGCACTGAACCCCCTCGGGGGCTTGCACACATCTCCAATCCTATGCACGTCTGGCCACTACATACGTCACATATCTACCTGTGTCTGTGTGCAGAATCACTGTGTGCATGACTGGGTAGCATTCAATGAGCATGGCCTGTGAACATATGTGTATGTAATGTGTGTGGCAGAGGGGTACATGGACTTACCAACAAAATAGCCATCTACACAAGTGTGGTCGTGTGCAATTATACAGGGCTGCTATGGTGCATATCTTTATTTCAGTGTGAATGAACAAGAGTAAGGACACAGTAAGTACAGTGAATTCATCTCGTCTTGGTTTGTGGGCACTGGGCATAGTCCCTGGGTTCACGCTGAGTTGGACAACAGGGGCACACAGAGACGATCACCCAAGCAATTACTGTCCTGGCACCTGCATGTCCAACATCCTGTGGCTCTGTATGGCTGACAATGTAATACACTCCACTCAGACATACAACTTCAGGCAGGGTAAACCGTAACTTTGGGACACACACACACTCCCTCGCCCTGAAGACAGCATGTTTGTCATTGTATGACACAGCCCCACACCCTCAGGCATATGCTGCAGCAGTACAACTACATCTCTGACCCTCCCCGCCATACTCCTCCCTTTACGATGACTTACCACAACATTGGGTGCCCCATACAGCCTTGGGTACAAAATGGGGTGGTGATGAACGGAGCATCTGAACCAATCAAACACTCACACCCAGTCAACTGATCTGGGTTTAATCCATCACAGTTCTTTAGCCCACTTCGCCAACCCAGTTCAGACATGGCCATATGCAAATCAGTCTGACCCTGTGCCTCATGGGAACAGTCCAGCCCGAACTGCAAAGCCATGCCTTCCCTGGACCTGAAACAAGCTTCCTGGGACCGGTTTCTGGCATTTCAGCTGTCTTCTTGGGTACTGTGCCAGCACCTCGTCCACAAGGACCTCCAGCTCCTCGCTTGTGAATGGACTGGCACAGATCTTCTCTGTACTTGCCATCCCTGTGGACATGGAACACCTGTGGTGGAAGTGGGTGGTGAGGGGTCCCAGCCAGCAGGCACTGGAGGCAGCAGCAGAAGAGGGTCCCAGGCAGCACAGTCTGGGGGCAGCAGCAGGAGAGGGTCCCGGGCAGCACGGTCTGGAGGCAGCAGCAGGAGAGGGTCCAAGGCAACACGCTCTGGAGGCAGGATCAGAAGAGGGTCCCAGGCAGCACGCTCTGGAGGCAGCAGCAGGAGAGGGTCCCAGGCAGCACGCTCTGTGAGCAGTGGAAATGCGAGGCTCACTCCCACAGATTTATAGCCACTGGGCTTGTTTCTTAGGTGCCAAGCTGTAACAATTGGTTGTCCAGGTCTGCCTTTTTTCAAACCCATCCAATGACCGCCTCCGCAGTGGCGGAGCACACCTTCCGCGATTTTCAAAACTGCATCCTGCCACCACAATCATCGCTCCCATTGGCTGCAGGCAATGCTCTATGGCGGTGATGCACCACAGGGGCCCGGTATGCGCTACCGCACTGGTGCATCTTTCAAACCCATCCAATGACCGCCTCTGCAGTGGTGGAGCACGCCTTCCGCGATTTTCAAAACTGCATCCTGCCACCACAATCCTCGCTCCCATTGGCTGTAGGCAATGCCCCATGGCGGTGTCACACCGCATTGGCCAGGCGGGAGCTACCGCAATTTGGGTGGCGGAGCATCCCCACCGCCATCTACCCATGTCTCCATGTTAATGACTACCGCACTTGTGAAGGGGGTGATGCTGGTGTCACATTGCCGTGGCCAGGCGGTAGCTACCGCGATTTGGGAGGCGGAGCATGCCCACCGCCATCTACCCATGTCTCCATGCCAATGACTACCGCACTTGTGAAGGGGGTGGTGCTGGTGTCACACCGCCGGGGCCAGGTGGTAGCTACCGCGGTTTCTGTGGTGGAACATGCCCACTGCCATCTACCCATGTCTCCATGCCAATGACAACTGCACTTGTGAAGGGGGTGGTGCTGGTGTCACACCGCCGGGGCCAGGCGGTAGCTACCGTGATTTTGGTCACATGCAATGGCAATGTCCATCGTGAACACTTCTACAGCACACAGCGGAGACATGGTTAAGGGCACATCATCGTGCACACAATGCCATTATTCCATCAAATCCACAGGTTGACGCACGTGCCATGTTTGGCTATGTGTGACGTACATTGGTCTGTGGTCCCTGCCATGTCAATTATGCATTTGATGGTTGATGATGCGTGACAGTGTTGTAGTGGACTCAACAATGTGTAACAAATCAATGTGTTGTGTGTCATTGCTGACCTTGGCAAGGCTTGTCTCACTGTATGGTGTTGTTACTTACTTGTGCTTTCATATCTGATCATGCACACAAATGACAGTTCGCCGCCTACTGTGATCATTGTGTTGTGGATGTGTTCCAGGTTTACATGATGCATTGAAGTGTGACAGGTACAGCAGATGAATATGAGACAGTCATGTTAATTTTACACACATTGGCTGGATGGGACGCTACAAGGCGTGCTCATGTGAAATGTGGGGTTCAGTATGTGTGCATTCACATTGACCTATGTGTTGTTTGCGGCACTTGTGCATGGTAAATGGAGAGGTGTGCACTCTGTGTGTCACAAATGTACACCCATGTAACCTGGAGTGTCACGCATTTCACATGGCAGTCTTTCTTTTTCCGTGACATCCTTGACGGGATGTGCTGTGGGCATCTCATGAAGGTTGTCATTGACATGTGTCCATGTTCTTTTCTACTAGGAGGAGGCCTAGTCTCCTACGTCACTTGACAATGCTGGAGGACATGGAGGATGTTGCGATCATTCGAAAATTCCGCCTCGACAGACCCACCCTGAAGACCCTCTGTGATCTGTTTGAGCCCCACCTGCAGCCTCGTCGACACAACCCAACTGCTTTCACACCAACGTACAAAGTGACGTCAGCCCTCCATTTTTTTGCAACTGGTTCCTTCCAGGAGACTGTTGGCAGAGCTGCAGGGATGTCACAACCCATGTTCAGCCTGGTGCTGAGGGATGTACTTGCAACCATGATGATCTATAAGGATAGATACCTACATTTCCCCAGGGGAGCAGAATTGGCCATTGTGAAGGGAGACTTCTATCCGCTTGGGAACATCCCCAATATTGTTGGTGCCATCGATTGCACCCTTGTTGTTCTGGTGCCACCACAGGCGAGTGAGCAAATTTTTAGGAATCGAAAACATTATCACTCTATCAATGTGCAGGTGGTGTGCCTTGCGGACATGAGCATATCGCATGTGTGTGCAAGATTCTCCGGCTCAGCCCATGACTCATACATCCTGAGGAACAGCATTGTGCCCAGGCTGATGGCTAATCTGCTTCCTGAACGTGCTCGGATTGTGGGTGAGTATGCCTAGTGATATGGCATGCTGTGTGTGTGACCTGCTGCCCTCTGCCTGTGCAACATTGCAATGTGTGTTTGTCATTCACAGGTGACACTGCATATCCCAGCCGTCCATGGCTGCTGAGCCCACTACGGAATCCCAGGACCCCGGCTGATGTCAGGTACAATGAGGACCATGGCAGGACACGTCGTGTCATTGAGAGGACTTTTTGGCCTGCTCAAGTCAAGATTCCCCTGCCTTGACAGGACTGGAGGTGCACTGTCATACTCGCCTGGGAAGGTCTGCAAGATCATTGTGGCATGCTGTATGCTCCACAACATGGCCATTCACAAGGGGATTCCCCTGTTCCTGGATGATGGTGAGGACCCAAGGCCCCCGCCTGTTCAGGGCCCTGAGTCCAGTGATAAGGACAGTGGAGAGGAGGAAGGAGTTGACATGCGTCAACAGCTCATCACCCGCTACTTCACTTGAAGGTGGATGACGAGGTATGACTTGTACATTGTCTGGTGTGATTACTGTTGTTGTGAAGGGCTATGTGCGGATGGTACAAACAGGCACATGTTGAGTCACCTATGTGTGGAAATGTGACAGTGACATTTCACATGTGAACGTATACAGAACTCTGTTTGTTGACACTTGTTGCACATTGTGTTGTCTGCCTGTAGACTTATGTGGATGTTTGGTGTTGTGTTATGTCTGTGATGCCACACTAACGCCAGTGACTGTTGTTCTGTTGTGTCTCCCTAGGTGCCTCAAAATTACCCAGGCCTACATACTGTACATCTTTTGGATACATCATGGACATTTTGAACACTGTAAATATTGCACTAAAGACAAAGCTGCAACAATTGAAGTGTGTAAGTTATTTTATTTACAAAGTTGACATGTGAGGGGTGCGGGCATATTTACATGAAGGTGGTGATGGAGCAGTGAGTTGACAGTCATGGTAAATGAGATGCAAGAGTAGACACCACATCGATGTGGTGACCCAGTCCAACAGACAGGTGCCCTTCACAAGGCAGTGTGGGGAAGGACAGTCCAAACAGTCAATGCAGTAGGGAAGAGGGTTGCCATCAGGGCTGGCTCAGTGACTGGCATGTGGTTGGTGCTTTGCCTCCAGAGACTCCCAGGCTCTTCTTTGGACGCCCCCTTGATCGCTTTGGCGGGGGGGGCCTGCTGCATGGCCAGCGGCATATGAGGACTCACCCCTCTCTATGGCCGCAGGGGAGGATGGTGCACTGTCATCCTGCAGCACAACAGAGGATGGCGGAGGTGTTGTTTGGGACACAGGCCTGTCCCTCAGTAACGCCACTTGCTGGGCTATGAGGTCCACCATTTGTCCAATGCTTGTGTCGATGGACCTCATCAGCAGCATGAGCTCACGTAATAGTTTGTCAGACCGGCCACTTTGACCCTGGACCTGTTCATATGCCCCGATGACTCTGGTGAAGTGGTCCAGGGATGGTGTGCCACCCTCCTGAGGCCTGGGGGTGACCCTGGCCCTCCCACCTGCCCTGCTGCCACGGACCTGTTGCCTCGCCACTGTGGGTCCCTGCATACCATACTCTCCCTGCTGTCCACAGTTGTTGGTGTGGCCTGGTCATCCCCTGGGACAGGTAGGGTGCTGCAGGTGGTACTGGTGGTGGTGGTGGAGGTGGCAGCGATGGAGGCACAGGCCGTGACTGCAGGGGTCTGCTGTGCTGTTGTTGTTGCAGCAGACATGGTGGTGGGGAGGATGGGGGCCTGGGACCTGTTGGTCCCTGGCACACCAGATGGGCCGGCCTGGAGCTCATCGTCCAAACTATCCTGGGAGTCAACATCCGAGAGTCCCTGTACCGGGGTGGAGACTGGCTCTGCTGTTCGTTGTTGTCCTCAGCAGTGAGTTCTTTGTCACCTGTGGATTAGATGGGAAATGGTCAGTGTTGGGCACTGTGCAAGTATTCTGTTAGCTGCATGTCATCCACTGTCTGTACACTACACAATTGAGAGATCTTCACTATTATTATTAAGTGCAATACTGTGCGTCATTACATGGTGCAGAGGAACATCAATTACTCATAAATGTCATGTATTGATGCATCGCATGCAATTGGTGCTGTGTAGTGATGCAGGTCTCCCACCCACAAACAGCCAGCCCAGTGAAGATGGCTAACTACCTGTAAGTTTGTTTGGTGAACAATGCAATGGCTTCCATGTGCTCCTGGGCGGTGTGGGATGAGGGCTCCATCTTGTTGGGGAGTGGGACAGGGCGCATGGTGGGAGTAACAGTGCAGGCCTCCCTCCCCCAAACGGGTCTCCCAGGGAAGATGGATACCTACATGTAAGTTTGTTTGGTGAACAATGCAATGGCTTCCATATGCTCCTGGGTGGTGTGGGAGGAGGGCTCCATCCTACTCACGTGTGGGACAGAGGGTATGGTGGGAGTAGCAGTGCAGGCCTCCCTCCCCCAAACAGGCCTCCCAGTGAAGATTGCTAACTACCTGTAAGTTTGTTTGGTGAACAATGCAATGACTTCCATGTGCTCCTGGGTGGTATGGGAAGAGGGCTCCATCCTACTCAGGTGTGGGACAAAGGGCATGGTGGGAGTAGTAGTGGAGGCCTCCCTCCCCCAAACAGGCCTCCCAGGGAAGATGGCTACCTACCTGTAAGTTTGTTTGGTGAACAATGCAATGGATTCCATGTGCTCCTGGGTGGTGTGGGAGGAGGGATCCATCCTACTTAGGTGTGGGACAGAGAGCATGGTGGAAGTAGTAGTGCAGGCCTCCCTCCCCCAAACGGGCCTCCCAGGGAAGATGGCTACCTACCTGTAAGTTTGTTTGGTGAACAATGCAATGGCTTCCATATGTTCCTGGGTGGTGTGGGAGGAGGGCTCCATCTTGCTGGGGAGTGGGACAGGGGGCATGGTGGGAGTAGTAGTGCAGGCCTCCCTCCCCCAAACAGGCCTCCCAGGGAAGATGGCTACCTACCTGTAAGTTTGTTTGGTGAACAATGCAATGGCTTCCATGTGTTCCTGGGTGGTGTGGGAGGAGGGCTCCATCTTGCTGGGGAGTGGGACAGGGGGCATGGTGGGAGTAGTAGTGCAGGCCTCCCTCCCCCAAACAGGCCTCCCAGGGAAGATGGCTACCTACCTGTAAGTTTGTTTGGTGAACAATGCAATGGCTTCCATGTGCTCCTGGGTGGTGTGGGAGGAGGGCTCTATCTTGCTGGGGAGTAGGACAGGGGGCATGGTGGGAGTAGTAGTGCAGGCCTCCCTCCCCTAAACAGGCCTCCAAGGGAAGATGGCTACCTACCTGTAAGTTTGTTTGGTGAACAATGCAATGGCTTCCATGTGCTCCTGGGTGGTGTGGGAGGAGGGCTCCATCCTACTCAGGTGTGGTGACAGAGGGCATGGTGGGAGTAGTCATGCAGGCCTCCCTCCCCCAAACAGGCCTCCCAGTGAAGATTGCTAACTACCTGTAAGTTTGTTTGGTGAACAATGCAATGGCTTCCATGTGCTCCTGGGTGGTGCGGGAAGAGGGTTCCATCCTACTCAGGTGTGGTGACAGAGGGCATGGTGGGAGTAGTAGTGCAGGCCTCCCTCCCTCATACAAGCCTCCCAAGCAAGATGGCTACCTACCTGTAAGGTGAGGGTAGACAATGCAATGGCTTCCAACTGCTTGTGGGTGGGGGAGCGCTCTTTCCTGCTGGGTTGTGGGCCAGGGAGTATGGTGGGAGAACTGGTACAGGCTGTCTGTGCTCATGCTCCCATGGTAATATTGGTGGCTATGTTTAGGGTAAAGGGGAGTGAGTGAAGGTTGGATCTGTGAGACAGGTTTTTGGTGGGTGTGTGGTGGGATTTGTCTTGGGTGGTGTGGGTTTTGTTTGTGCAAGACAGTACATATCGGTGTGTTGGTTAACATTTGTTTGTACTTGCCAGCCTCCACTCCCCCGGATACTCCTGTGAGACTCTCAGGATGCAGTATGGCAAGCACCTTCTCCTCCCATGGTGTGAATGTTTTCTGTGGGTTGGGAGGGCCACTGCCAGTCCGGTTAGTCAGCTCCCAGTTCTTGCTCCTCCTCTCTTTGACAACCCTCTTCAGATCATGCCACCGCTTCATGATCTCCTTCTTGGATCGCAGGGTGGTCCCTACTGCATTGACCCTTTGTACTATCTTTTCCCACATTTGTGTCCTTGTGGCTAATGGTGTCTGTTGGACCAGGCTACCAAACAGTTGTGATTCCACTCTGACTATCTCATTTACCATGACTGTCAACTCACTCTCTGTGAATTTGGGCATTTTCTGTGATGCCATGGTGTGTGGTGTTTGAAGTGTTTGTGGGTGCAAGGGTGTAGGTGGTGGGTGTGGTGTTTTTTTGTGAGGTGTGTTATGTGCTGGGGGATTGTTGGTGCTGGTGTGATGGTGTTGGTGGTGGGTGTTCTGTGTTGTCTTGCCTCTCCTGTCAGGTCTGGTGTGTGCCCTTCACTTCTGGAGTGTTGCAAAGGATTGTCGTGAGTGAAGGGGCTGGTTGTATACTTAGCTGTGTGGGTGTGTCATAATGCGGTATTGCTGTCTGGTGTGTTGTGGTAGTTGTCCTGGAATTTGTATGTTTTTGTTTGGCATTTAGAGATTTTTATCATTTGGAAGTGTTTTGTGTATTTGGGGGCCATGTCTACATTTTTTGTGGGCACTGTTTGCCTTTGATGTGGTGGTTTTGCATCGTCCGCCATGTTTTATGAGGATTGTCCGCAGCGGTGGCCATGCTGCAGGTCTCCCGTTGGCTCTCCCATTCACTGCAGTGTGCGACCCCGGTGGTCAGAAACAGCGGTTCGTACTACCTGACCATCTGGGATATACTAATTTCCTGTGCCGTGTCTCCGCTTTACTTGCGGCGGGTTGTAGCTTTCCCGCTGCAATTTCGACCGCCGCGGTCGTTTTTTGTACATCACCGCCCACGTAGGGCGGTTTTTGTTGGCCCGCTACCGCTGCAGTCGGTCTTTTTTGATGGTTGTTCCTAATCTGACCACCGGATTCTCCGCGGTCCCGGCGGGTGGTTGTTTCCCTCCTCCATGGTGGTCAGGGTGGTTTTCTGCCTGCCTTCCTATTGGGACCCTTTGTGTTAGTGCCGTGAGTTGTGGTGAAGACAAAAATCCAAACAGTTGCTTGAGGAATAGGCGAGATTGGAGCAGTATAGTTAAAAACTGTGTTTGTAGTGGATTAAAAACTAGACATCCAACTTGAAGTCAGCCGACTTTTATATATATATATATATATACATACATATATATATATATATATATATATATATATATACATATATGTATATATATATATATATATATAATATATATATATATTTATATATGTATTCACACACCAAAACAAGCATTGGAAATGCAATAGGTCTCGCATTAGGAAAGTTTGAGCTATTGGTCTTATAAATTAAATTCTTTTTTATTTATGTGTTTGTTAAAATAGCTAAATTAATAGCTCTGTCATTTACAATGCCAATAGTTATAACTTTCGCAAATTTGACACCTATAACATTTGTAATGCAACATGTTTTTTATTTACGTGACTTACATGTATTAATATTACAAATAACAATGGCTTTTATTTTTTTTGTTAAATTAATTGTTAAATAATTTATTTAATTTGTAATGGCAATAGCTTAAACTTTTGTAAATAACTTTTGTGAAGATTATATTCAGTGTTTTTTATTGTGACGAAAATCCAAGAACAGAAGTGAAATATTAACATCTTTTTTGTGATTTGTAATAAAGCTTGAAAGCTTGAAAACAGCTTGAAACAGTGTCGCCTGTCGTGAACTGAGGGCTGTAACTCACTGTGTAATGCACTTTGTAAAGGCGACCACAAAATACAGAAACTGTGAATTGAACTTTACAGGAAATGGGAGCCGAACAATGGGGAGAGGGACGGCGGGGTGATTTATGCTTCCAGATTATGAGGTGGAAGTGCTCTGGCGAATACACCGCCCCCTCCCACAGTTGCAAGTCAAACTTGAGCGAAGAGAAGAACATGCAGTGTTGCAGATCCTGAGCTAACTTTTGTTTACCTTTGTCAGTGACAGTGTAATCCCTGTCAAAGATTACATGTTGTTTTTTATTTAATATTTACTTTGTGTTTCAGCCTGCCGCTAGTTGTGCTAGTTGTGTGCGTGTGTGTCTGAGTGGGAGTATTCACTCACTCGCTCATCTTACATGAAGCCGAGCTGCATAAAGCCTTGGGGAGTCCTCAATACTTAGGAACCTCCGCTGTCACAATACTAAGGAAATGAAGCCAGCTGGTTTAAAAGGGGGAAGGCTGTCGTTTCTCTGACATCCAAAATAACATAAAGCACAGAGTGATGTTACCATAGTGTATCCCACTTCTTGGTAAGGTTAGTGGCAAAATAACAAGACGGTTGATGCATCATGATCCTGGTCATGGGCAAAAGCTGGATCAAGGTTATCCAGGCAAAGAACTGGTCACTTACGGAGACGTTTTTTTTTCAAATTAATTGTGAATCAGCATCAGCTATTTGGCCATTTGAGTGGTTGCATAGCGGCAAAGAAGAAACACATTTAACTGCTCCTGGAAAAGGCAGAGAATGTCCTTGTCAAAGCTCTAGGGGAACTAAGTATTTAATTACTCTTCTATTCTCTGAGTACTTTAGCATACAAAATTACATAAAAATACATCCTACGCAAGAGTTTGTGATATTTCTCGTATGTGACAGAAAATGTGCTGATCATGCTTTCCTTGTAATGGGAAAACATAACACTCCTTGGATGCCGCTAGTTGTGCTAGTTGTGTGCGTGTGTGTCTGAGTGGGAGTATTCATGTGAGTGTGAGTGTGAGTGTGTGTGCATGTGTGTGTGTGTGTGTGTGTGTCTGAGTGTGCATGTGGGTGGGTGTATGTGAGTGCATGCATGTGAGTCTGTTTGCAAGTGCCTGCGTGTGTGTGTCTGTGTGTGAGTGCGTGCGTGTCTGTCTGTGTGTGTGAAGAATTCTCTCATGCTGTATTTTGAGAAAGCTTTTGTGTATGCTGTCTATGTTTGTAAGCGCTGCGTTTAAAAAACAAGACGGAGGGAAGGCAGAGAAGGGGAGGGGGAGGAGAAATGCGACACGGTGGGCAGGGGAGGGGGCGGAGCGGGTAAAAAAAAACAAGACGGAGGGAAGGCAGAGAAGGGGAGGGGGGAGGAGAAATGCAATGACAGACTGCTATAGCGCGATCACTTGCTTCAATGAGATCTTATCACTTCAGTTAATTTGCAGGAAATAAAAAGTACAAGAAATCTACTACCACTAATCAAAGTAGTCTTACAGGAAAAGGTGAAACAAAAGCATATTTGTTTGAACAAGACGGAGGGAAGGCAGAGAAGGGGAGGGGGGGAGGAGAAATGCGACACGGCGGGCAGGGGAGGGGGCAGAGCGGGGAGAGCGGCGATGAGGGTGTGAAGCAGCAGGGGCCTTTGAAGTGAAGCTAAGCTTCACTTTAAAGGTGTGGGAGGAGTGCTTCTGGTGATTGACTGGTGATTTGATGATGTGCACGCGCATTTTAGGTCAATGCACTTGCGCATTGACCTAAAAGCGCACAGGCACAGCATCAAATCGCCAGTCAATCGCCAGTCTAGGTAAAGCTTGTTTAAGCCCCTATAGTCTCGCTCTGCTCAATGCGCATGCGCATTGAGAGGCGAGACCTAAAAAATTACAGAGACATTATAGTTAGGGGTAAATTTTACTCATACAAAACCAGAGAAATTTAGCCGTTATAGTTAGCTGAGCTAACTATAACTTGCGTGACCCACAATGCACTACTGATGACATCATACATTACATCACTCGTGACATGGTCAGTGACCTCACTGATGACATCACTGATGACATCTCAAATGACATCAGTGATGACATCATCCACATAATCTCTGATGCACCTACTCACACCCCAATATAACCTTTCATACACTGACTCCAAACTTCAGGCTACCATTCTTGAAAACACTAACACACCAATACAAGTACGTACATACCCACTCACGGATTCATAGGTCTACATACATGTCCACTCACTCCTAGTCACTCACCAATAATATTAGGGAAGCTTATAAAGCGCCTGGTTACGCACACCGGCGTGTCCCTGGGCTATAGCGAGTGGAAACAGCACTGCCACAGCAACTCACGGCCAGTCTACTGAACAAATAGATGTGTTTTAAGTTTTCCCCTAAACCGAGACTCTAGGGGTTCCAAGCGCAGACCCATCGGGAGCTTATTCCAACTTTTAGCAGCCAAATATCGAAAGGACATGCCCCCCATGCGCGCCTTTTTTACTTTGGGAACCACCAAAAGACCGGAGCCAAAGGATCTTAGGGCTCGAGCAGGCTTATAGAGAGTAATGAGGCTCTGTAAAGGCTCCGGTGCTTTGCCGCTAATAATCCGGTGGCATGTGCACAGAGCCTTGAACTCAATTCTACTCCTCACCGGGAGCCAATGAAGTGCCTGCAGCGCGGTATTTGAGGCCGATCTTCTGGGCAGACTCAGGACCAGACGGGCAGCAGCGTTTTGTATCACCTGTAGGCGATCAAGGCTCCTCACCGTAGCACCCAGATAGAGGAGATTACCATAATCCAGTCGTGCGGTGACAAGGGCATGCACCAGTGTCCGTCTAGTCTCCGTAGGAAGGAGTTCCAAGACCTTCCTTAGGCCTTTCAGGACACCAAAGCACACCCCCACCACCCGACTGATCTGGGGCACAAAAGTCAGGTCAGCATCGAGCCACACGCCCAAATTTTTTGCTTGCTGACATGGCGCAGGAGCCGGACCTAAACAGGAAGGCCACCATGCCGACGACCACACAGACGGGCCCCCCCCACCACGAGTACCTCTGTCTTGCTACCATTCAGCCTCAGGCAGTTGGTCTACATCCAGGAGGCAAGCTCCTGCATGCATGCTCTGAAGCTGTCCGCAGCAAGACCGGGCACACGCAACAGGGAGATGACCACCTGCGTGTCATCGGCATAAGACGCAATATGCAGCCTATAGCCCTCAACTATAGAATCTACCGGGTAGACATGAAGATTGAATAAGGTTGGGCTCAGGGACGAACCCTGTGGTACGCCCTGACCCAAGCTGATCACTCTGGAATAGCAGTCCCCCTGCCTGACCTGGGAACCCCGGTCCGACAGGAAGGACTGGATCCATTTCCGCGCAGCACCCGAAATCCCACCCTCATTCAGACACTGTAGCAAGGTGTAATGTGCTACAGTGTTGAATGCTGCGCTCAAATCTAGGAGGATCAGGACCATAGTTTGGCCCTCATCCACTCCCTGTCTGATGGTTTCAACAGCCATGAGCAGAGCTGACTCCGTGGAGCGGCGGGGTCTGAACCCAAACTGCGTAGAGTGTAGGAGATTAGCTTCCTCCACATAATTCATAAGCTGGATATTCACTACCTTTTCCACCACTTTAGCCAGATAGGGTAACAGTGAAATAGGGCGAAGGTTCTCCATTTTCTCAAAGCTGATGTTAGGTTTCTTCTGGAGGGGGAGCACTACCGCCTATTTCCACCCTTCGGGCACCGTATGCGTCCTGAAGGATACATCCAGCAGATGTCTTATATAGGGCTCCAGGATTGGTAGGCTTTCTATTAGCAGCTTCGGTGAGGCAGGGTCACTAGGGGAGCCCGACTTTATCGATCTGCAAATCTGTTGTAATACTTCTGGGGAAGGGATAGTGAAATTTTCAACAGCATAAGATCCCCTAACTTCACTTTCGGCTTCCACAAACTCAGACCCTATTTTAGTTTGTCCCGGAAAGGAAGAATAAATCCTGGCCACTTTTTCAGAGAAAAATTCCGCAATCCGGTTACATGAGTCAACAGAACAATCCACGGGAGCAGTGGAGGACTTGACAGAGGAAATGGCCTTATAGATTTTAAACAGCTCCTTTGCGGAGTTTTCCGCATCCCCAATTCTCCTTGCAAAGTAGGCTACCTTTGCCCTTCTAATAAGCCCATGATAGGCCCTCCTCTTAACTATATATTCCTGCAAACGGGCAGTATTCCAGTCGAGAGAGGGGTCCGCCAGGGATGTGTTCTGGCTCCCACCCTTTTTTCTCTGTACATCAATGGGGTGGTCGAGCATCTTCTTAAATCTCCATCTGACGAACCATCCCTGGCGGGTGAACGTATACCAACCCTCCTCTTCGCGGACGATACGCTTCTAATCTCCAAAACCCCTATGGGACTCCAGCGACTCTTGGACAATTTCCAATCATTCTGTACCGACCGAGGCCTGGTAATAAACACCAACAAAACAAAGTACCTCGTCCTCAATTCTCCAAAACAACACGTGCGTTCCCCTACCCTAAACACCGAATTCTTGGAAAGGGTAAAAGTGTTCGATTACCTTGGGATACGCCTTTCAGACAGAATGGATTGGTCGCCCCACTTGGACAAAATGCTGCTGAACCACAAAAGGATCTCCGGTGCCCTTTTAAGAGAGCAACGCTCCAGTTCAACAAAACCAATAGGAACAGTTCTTGAGATCTATGCAGCCAAAGGTGTCAGCTCTGCCCTTTATGGTGCGGAACTTTGGGGCTTTTCATCTATCGAAGCCCTGCAAAAATCTGAGAACAATTTTTGCAGACAACTAATGTCCCTTCCACAAGTATCCCACTACTCCCTTTATTTATGGACCTTGGCTGCACCCAGATTGGCGAAATTGCGACATTCCGTCCACTACTATTATGGGCCCGCATTTGGCGCGTAGAAGAACTTAGCGGATACGCCAGAGGTCTTAAAGAAATTATGGCATCCCCGAATTGGTATAAAATCAAGTGGTTAAAAGACATGCAAATTCTACTGACCAATTTGGGATTACATGAATCTTGGGCAAGTAGAACCTCACCCCCTAAGCAAATGCTCAAAAAGCTCTACCGGGACTGGATTTGCTCCCAAAGACATTGCAGCATGGCTCTTGGCAAATTAACTAGGGCCTTCTTGTTGTTTAAAGACTGCCCCAGGCGGGAACCCTATCTGGACATAATTGAGAAACCCTTCGCCCGGGCCTTGTATTTTAGATTCAGAACGGGTACTCTGCCATTGAACACTTTTACTAAGAAATGGAAAACCTGTATCGGTAACACCGACTTATGCCCATCGTGCCTTGCCAACCCAGAGACCTTGGCGCATTTTTTGTTTGTTTGCAAAGAATATGCTGATCCTAGAAGGGCGTGGCTGAAAAACCTTTGCCGACAGCTGGGTACCAGGAGCCATGATGTGGCAATCAGGATACTTGTTTCGGACACTTATGTACCCTATGCCTGTGCCCTAACCAAATTTTTATCTTGGGCTTGGGCTATCCGAGCCAAAAAGCTAAAACAACCTGTTTAATTCTGTTTTTTAACTTTCCTCTTCTTTTATGTATTGCTGACCAAAAAAGTTCTGAAATTATTGCTTGGTCCAAAGATATAGAATTCTTCTTTTTATTATATATTTATTGTTCTGCTTTTATGGTAAATAATTCTTATCGAAATAAAGCTTTTTGACTTTGACTTGACTTTGACTTTGACTTTGACTTTGATATATTCCTGCTTGGCCTGGCTCAGAAAGGCCACCCTCCACTGCCTCTCAAGACATTTGCATTCCGCCTTAGCTCGGTGCAAATCATCATTGTACCAGGGGGCTGTTCCCTGTACACGCCGCCCAGAGTTGGTCAAGCAGAGTGGGGCAGTGCTATCTAAGGCCTCTGTTATGCGTTGGTCTAGATTACTTCTAGCCGTTTCTGCATCCACCCCACCTGGCCTCCCTCCTTTAGTTAGCGCTTCATTAAACTTTCAGCCTGAAAGAATTTTGCCCATTTCCGGCCAGGGTAGTTAGGGGGTGGCCGTCCCAGTATTCTTGCTCCTGGAATGCGCACCACAAAGGGCACAAAGAAGTGGTCCGACCAGGGAACCGGAACTGGAGGATTTGCCACCACTTCCCCCCAGTTGGCGAATATCGGGTCTAATAGATGGCCCTGCCGATGTGTGGGGGTACTTACTCTCAGGTCAAGTTGCAATGCCTGCAATTCCTGGCAGAGACCTGCCGCCCCTCTGTCAAGTGGGTCTTCGAAATGCATATTCACGTCCCCTAAAACGAGGAATTTATCTCTTCGTAGAGCAGCCTCCGTAATCCCCTCCACCAAGCTAACCGTGAACTGGGTGCAGGGGCCTGGAGGTCTGTAGATCAGGAAGCCTTTTAGCGTAGTACCATTGTTTACCCTAATAGTAAAGGCACCTGCCTCACTATCCGTTACCATTAGCTGTTTAAGTTGACAGCGCAATGGTAACTTAAAAGCAATAGCTATTCCCCCCCCTATGCCCGTGGGCCGGTCCCGCCTCACCATCATATACCCTTCAGGGAGAGCCTCGATGACATCCGAATCAGAGTCAGCATCTAGCCAAGTTTCCGAGAGGAACAAGAGATCCAGTTGTTTCTCTGTCAGTAAATATCCAGTCTATGTTTACGCATAGATCTGACATTAAGTAGGCCACATGTCAGGCCAGTGTACTCCAGCTTTCTCTTGTCTCCCCTACAAAACGTATACTCACAGTGACTACAGCATGCATCCCCCTCCGCACTCATGCTATAATAGCATGTGTTCGGGGGACGAAGTTTCAGGAGTTGGTCCCTCCTCCAATGTGTCCTAGCCGCCGTTTGACCGGGGGTTGGGGCCCTGGCCCGCGCCCGGCCACGGACGGGCGCGGACGGGCTTGCCTTTGGCACGCTGCCAGCGCGCCCGCTGCGCTCGTCCTCTGCGCGGCCGAGTGGGCATCTGCCTTTTAACCCCCCCAGCGTCCAGATTGGCTAGAGCGCTGACCATCCTCCCCGCGCACCGGAAGTGGCTGCCTCTGACCTTCCACGCCCCCCGCACAATCGGTGCTAGTCACCGCGTCAGAACGGGGCGGGAAGGAGGAAACGAGAACAGCCCCCCGGCGCGATGCAGCTTGTCTCCAGGTAATGCACACAATGCCTCCAGGTAGTACAAACAATGCCAGCAGAGTCAATTAAAAGTACAGGGAGGGAGCCTAATTCGCTCTCCTCACTCTGCCCCCTAACAGTCTAAAAACAGTTAAAAGCTGACACAACAGGAACGTTGCTCCTAACTACTAGCACCGTAGAAGCGGCTGGGACACTGCCACTGCCCATTCACCACTACGCGGCCCAGGTTCCTGTGGCTTTTAACCCCCCCAGTGTCCAGATTGGCTAGAGTGCTGACCGTCCTCCCCTGCGCCACTGATTTACACACTCATACACCCATACAGCCACTCATATACCATCAGTCACCCATAGAGCTACTCACACACCTAGTCACTCACCCAAAAAGTCAATCACACTGCCACTTGTTCACCTATACAGTTATACACACACCACCTCACATTTTCATACAGATACTAACACATTTACTCTCCTATACAGTCGCCGACACATGCACACACTTACCCATACAGCCACTCTCAAAATCACTCACTCACACAGTCACTTATATACTCCAACACTCACATATTTTGCCTTTCAAATATGTAGTTACTCACCCATATACCACTGAGACATCCATTCACTCACTGACACATCCATATGCACACTCACTCACCCATGCTGCCCCTCACAGACGCACTCATGAAACCATGCACCCAGGGATTCACCCACTCACATATCCATGCAGGGAGTCACACAACCCCTCAAGCACCCACACAGATACTCATGCACCCATACAGGTACTCAGACAACTAACCAATAACCCATATAGACACTCATGTACCTACTCACTAACCCAAGCAGCCACTCACACACCAACTGACAGACTGATACAGACATTCACACAGATTAGTCACTCACCCAGACATTCACTGAGACACATATAATCACTCACTTATACAGTCAGTCACACTCCCACTATATCATCCATACAGATACTCATACACCAACTGATTCATCAATACACAGCGACAGGATACCTTATGAATGACAGCCAGACGCGTTTCGGGTTCCACGCCCTTGTTCACAGGCTAGGCACAGAGTCAACAGCAAAGACTGCAGTCACATGTTTATAGTCAATGATTCCCTGCCCCAACAGGTTTCTGAGCATTATGGTGTTGGTAGTGCTGCAAAATAAAATAAAACCCCAGTGGGTCTCGATATTGCTCACGGCCTCATGCACAAATTATTACTACAGTGGGTTGGCATTCCTGTCTCCAACCTGCCCCCTGCCAATACCTGTAGCCTGTATCAGGAAACCAAAAGTCCCAGGTATCACCTACTCGTGGTCCACAGATACGCACTTCCGCAACAGGCACTTCCACGACTGGGCCGGCTGTGTGATATCCAAAAACACAAAGGGTCCCCCCATACGGAAATGCCTCTCAGGTGGATTCAAAGTCCTTTAATGAAGGTGCGGTGAGTACAGCAGCGACAGGATACCTTATGAATGACAGCCAGATCCGTTTCCGGCTTCCACGCCCTTGTTCACAGGCAAGGCACAGAGTCAACAGCAAAGACTGCAGTCACATGTTTATATTCAAAGATGCCCTGCCCTAACGGGCCTCCGAGCATTATGGTGTTCGTAGTGCTTCAAAATAAAATAAAACCCCAGTGGGTTTCGATGTGGCTCACAGTCTCATGCACAAATTATTACCACAGTGGTTTGGCATTCCTGTCTCCAACCTTCTCCCTGCCAATACCTGTAGCCTTCATCAGGAAAACCACAAGTCCCAGGCACTACGCACTCGTAGTCCACAGATCCGCACACCTGCAGTGGGCAGTTCCACGACCAGGCGGGCCGTATTGTATCCAAAAACACAAAGGGTTGCTCCATACGGAAAAGCCTCTTAGGTGGATTCAAATTCCTTTAATGAAGGTGCAGCGAGCACAGCAGCAAACGCTAGGGTATGCAGAGTAGTGGAGAAAGAAGGCAGGGCCCCCGGCATGTTGCTGGCTTCGTTTTTTTTTTATATTAGGAAAGGGACTCTTCTCTTTCACCCTTTTGGGCCCAGAGGACCCTATACCCCAGGGCCTGAACCATTTTTTCAAATTTTATTAAATTAAAAAGGGAGTAGGGCCACGTGGCTAGCCTTCCAAGGCTGATTTTGACCCCATTTCCCAGGGCTTGGCCATTTTTTTAAATTACACTTTAGTTTAAGGAAGGGGGGCCACACGGTCCACCTCCCCAGACCAATATCATCCCCGGGGCACAGCCATTTTTTTTAAAGTAAAAAAAAAGAGGGGGGACCGAGTGGGCCTTGTCCCGGGCTATTTTCAGCCCCCGGGGCCCCTCCCCCGGGGTTTGATCAAGTTGTCTGAAACCGCGGGGGAGCCTCAAGGACCCCGCGGACCCTGCTGGCTCCCCGCCTCCTGCGGAAGCCGGCATTTGCTTTTGGGCAGAAGTAGCTAGAGCATTTTTCCTGCTCTCACTTCCATGAAGCGAAGCAGAGTTTGCTATGGCTTCTCCTGCCAAGCCATGACAAACTGCAATGTCCTAGGGGTGGGTACATTGCTGGAGCCGGCCCTAGGGGGTGGTGGTCCCCAGTAGGGGTGGGTGGAATTTGCGTAATTGCATTACGCAAATCTCCACGAAACGGTAAAAAATCTCTGCGAACACGCAGAAATTCCGCGAACACGCGGAATTGCTTGTTCGTAAAGCTTTTTTACTGTTCGCAATCGCTGTTTGCCTGCTCAGGGGGAAATATCTCACAAACACGCATTTTGTGAACGCGAACAAGCAAACAATTTCGCGAAGTCGCGGAATGCATAATTTTAGGCAATTTCACGTTCTCTCCGGAACGCGAAATTACCCAAATTCTGCAAATTCCGTGAACGGAACGGAATTTACCGTCCAGGCCTAGTCCCCAGGGCCTTTAACAGCTCCAAGAGGGGTCTGCGCGGCCCCTCTCCCAATTTGAAATAGCCCCAGGAGGTGTGGTAGTCCCCTGGGCTGTGTGGGGCGCTGGAGCCCCCCACGCATTATTGCAAACAGAACCCCAAGGAGGTGGCAGTCGCTGGGGCTGCAGGGGGCTGCGTGCCCCCCGCAGTTCACATAATTAGCCTTGGGGAGGTGGCTGTCCATGTGGCTGTGTGGGGGGGCTGGATCCCCACCATGCATTTTGTACAAATAGCCCTGGGGAGGTAGCAGTCCCCGGGGCAACCGTATCCCCCCGCATTTCCAAAGTATTACCCCTGTGGAAGTGGCGGTGCTCGGGGCTGTGGGTCATCACTATTTTTCATAGCCCCTGGATCGGGCTCACCCGGGGGGTCTAAAGGAAACGAAGCGGGGATTTGCAGATCCTGTCAAAGTTTTTTTTTTTTTAAATGCTTTTTTCGGCCCGAATTGTGCCTCTGGGACCCCCTGAACGGGCATAGGGGGTCAGGGTGTTTATACGCTGTCCCCTTTTCCTATTTTTCACGCTTTTTTCTTGTACCTCGTTTTAACCGAGTCACAAGATGGCTGCCAACAGTTCCTGGTTTGACGTATTGTCGGCCAATCTGAGCTCAGGCATGAGATTGGGAGGATTAGTGGATCGACTGCGGCCACAGTTGTATATCTGAGAAATCTTCAAATTTTGCAGGAACTACTGAACGGATTTACACCACTCAACAAAAAGAGTGCACTCTGGACCAAGAGCTACCTTTCTGCCAAATTTGGTGTAATTCTGTTTAGCAGTTCGGGCTGTAGCTGCATCAACAGTTTCCTATGGAAATTAACATGGAGTAAAAGCGTTTTGAGGCCCTGCTATTTCATGGCCACCGCTTGACAGATCATTCTGAAATTTTCAAAACAGCAGATGACGTGACCGCCCCATTAGTTTTGAAAATTTTGCGAAAATTCTTCAAACGACACCAAAGATATTGGCAAAATAAAAAGTGCTTTTCCTATAGAAACACTGTCCTAACTATAACTACCTACTGGCGAAGGTAATATATATATATATCACTATATTCAGTGATCTTCAACCATCACTATGGGAGCCGCACCCGGTCATCGAATAAATAGACGATTCCAACGAAACGGGTACAGTGGGATTCAGGTAGTGGTTTTATTTTGTTGAAAACAGTGAACCAAACGCAAGCACATACCATATATATATTACCTACTGACTGTTGCCAGTAGGTACTTATAGTTAGGACCTACTTTCCATAGGAAACTCATTTTTGTTTTCCCAATAACTTTGGCGCCGGTTGACGAATCGACGCGAAAGTTTCAAAACGTATGGCCTGCTCCTGTGAGCTCCTATCTTGAAAGTTTCAGGGTGATTCAGCAAGCGGGGGCCGAGAAAAAAGGGGAGTCCCAAAACGTGTTTTCTCCATGTTAATTCCCATAGACACGGCTACAGCCTGAACTGCTGAACGGAATTACACCAAATTTGGCAAAAAGGTAGCCCTTAGTTCAGAAAGAACTCTTTTTGTTAAATGGTGTCAATCTGTTCAGTAGTTCCTGAGGAATTAAAGAAAATGAGGTTAAAAGTGCATTTCCCATAGCAAACTTTAGACACGGCCCCCGAACTGCTGAACGAAATTACACCAAATTTGTCATGAAGGTAGCCCTTGCCTCAGAAAGAACTCTTTTTCTTAAATGGTGTAAATCCATTCAGTAGTTGCTGAGAAAATCAAAAAATAAAAGTTTCGATATATAGAGGCGCGGTGGATCCGCGCATCCTGCCGATCACGCGCTGCATTTTAATTGGCTGTCAACACTCCAAACCAGGAAGTGTTGGCAGCCATCTTGTGCCTCGGTAGAACCAAAGCACAAGAAACCATTAAAAGAAACGCGCGAAATCAGAAAAGGACGCAGCGTAGAAACACCCTGACCCCCTCGGCCTGCTCAGGGGGTCCCACAAGGACCTACATGGTCCAAAAAAACATTTGTTTTTTTTAAATCAGCTGAATTCACACTGGGTGCACGAATCCGGCAGAGAAAAATTTTAAAACCGGGGCGCAGGCTCTCGGGCTTCGTTTAATTTAAGGCCCCGGTGGGCCAGGTCCCGGGGACAGTGAAAAACATGTGTGGGGGCCCCCCAGCCTCGGGGACCATCACCCCGGGGCTCTCATTAATTAAATTTGCAGGGGCACACTGCCCCGCGCAGCCCCAGGGACCACCTCCCCCAGGGCTTCTTTTTTTTTAAATGTACCTGTGTGGGGAGGCTTGAGGCCCCCTACACGTCACATGCACTGCCACCTCCCCGGGGCACTAATATACAAATTCAGGGGTCCGTTACGGAACCCCGAGCCCCGGGGACCACCACCTCCCCGGGGCTGTACCATAGTTGGGAGTGCGGCCCCCCTCCTGGAGCCAGTGATGGCCCTGGGGACCGTCACCCCCCAGTGCCGGCTCTTGCAGTGTCCTGGGGTGCCCACCTCCGGGACTCTGCTGTTTGCTCCCGCCCTGTCATTGCAAACTCTGGTTTGGTTTTTGGAAGAGAGAGCAGGGAGCCTGCCCCAAAGGATTGGGTCCCCGGAGCCATAAATGGCCTGAGTAGGGTGGCCACGCAGCCCCCTCCAATTATTATTTTATTTTTAAAACACTGCCACGCCCCGGGGGATGGGGTCCCTGGGGCTGAATTTGGAATTGGGAGGGGGCCACGCGGCCCCCTTCCATTAAAAAAAATAAAAAATAGGGGTAAGGCCCAGAGGGATGGGGTCCCCAGGTCCAATAAAATAGGAAAAGAAGGGGGGGCACAGAGCCCCTCTTCTTAAAAAAAATTATTTAAAAAAAGACCGGCATCGCACAGGAGGCCCCGCCCCCTCCCTGCAGCACTCTGCAAAGGCGCCCCCTGGTTCGTTGTAAGATGGGCAACTCATTTCCCTTTAATAATGGGGGTCCCTGGGGGCCAACTAGCCCACCAGGTACCTCCAGTATGTGCCAGGGAGCTGCGTTACAGAGAGGTGTTTAGAGGCAACGCCCCTTTTTACACCTCTCTGCAACACAGCTCTGTGGCGCTTACTGGAGGTACCTCGTGGGCTAGTTGGACCCCAGGGACCCTCAGGTTTCAAGGAGACTTAATCTCCCAAATTAAAACGCGCCACAGGGCGCGCTTGCACAGTGGTGAAGGGAAGGTGCGGGGCCTGAGGTGACATGTGTGCAAACACGCCCTGTGGTGCGTTTTAAGTTGGGGAATTAATTCCTCTTCAATTCTGAGGGTCCCTGAGGACCAACAACCCCATCAGGTATCTCCAGTAAGTACCACAGAGCTGCGTTGCAGAGAGGTGGGCCAGGCCACGCCCCTTTTTACACCTCTCTGCAACGCAGCTCTGTGGCGCTTACTGGCGGTACCTGGATGGCTAGTTGGACCCCAGGGAACGTCAGGATTCAAGGGGACTTAATCTCCCAACTTAAAACGGCCACATGGCGTATTTGCACACATGTCACCTCAGGCCCCCTCCTTCACCATTGTGCAACTGCGCCCCGTAGCGTGTTTTAAGAGGTAGTTTTAATCCCCCTGCCCTATTATGTACTAGGGCCTTACAGAGGAGGTCATGCTAATCACAGGGGTACCCCAACGCATAGTGTTCCCTAGTGTATGTAGGTGTTTTCACTGTATTCTAAGTGTCTTTTAGCATAGCACTGACTCTAGGCCTGGTTAGTCAGAGTCAGTTACCACCAGGATGATTTTGGAACAAGGCCTCTTTCTGCTCCTCTGTTGGTTCTTTCTGCACGTCTTGCTTCTTCCTGTACTTTTCTTCGTCTTTGTGGACTTCTGATGCTTCTTTCTGCATTTCTTTTGCTTCCTTCTGTGTGTTTTTTCTTTTTTGTTCACATGTCCTACCTCTGTAGGCATAATTAGAAACTAGCATTTGCAAAACCTTTAAAATTCACTGACACAACCATAGGTTTCAGGCACGTTATAGTTAGAAATTAGCATTTAAAAAACCTTAGAAATTCACTGAAAAAAACATAGGTTTCAGGGGTGTTATAGTTAGTTGGACATTTCACTCGAACAAAACTATAGAAATTCATCCGTTATAGTTAGTTCTGCTAACTGTAACTCGCGTGCCCGCAATGCACGGCTGATGACATCACATATTACTTCACTCATGACATGGTCAGTGACATCACTGATGACATCTCAAATAACATCACTGATGACATCACTGACATCATCCATGTGATAAATTGATCCATCTTCTCACACCCTAATATAACCTTTGATACACCCACTCTGAATTACAGACTGCCATTCTCAAAACCATCGACACTCCAACAGCAATAACTACATACACACTCACTGATTCTTAGGTTTACACACACATCCACTCACTCACCCGTAAAGTCCCTCCTACTTATGGTCACTCAGTACTGGACTATCATATGCACTCATAAACCTATATAAACACTCCCACACTACCATTCATCCATAGAGGTACTCACACACTTAGTCAGTCATGCAAATAATTAATCATACTGCCATTGACTTACCTATACAGTTATACACACGCCAGCTCAATCACTCATACAAATACTAGCATATTCTTATGCTCTTATACAATCACTGATACAAGCACACACTCTTCCATACATCCACTCTCAGAATCACACACTCTCACCTATAGCCATTTATATACTCCAACACACATATATACTGCCTTTCATATATCTAGTTACTCACACATGTATCACTGACCTATACATTCACTCACTAACACACCCATACACACATTCACCCACCCATACAGTCCATCACAAATGCACTCAGGAAACCATGCACCCAGTGAATCACCCACTCACACATCTATGCACAGAGTCACACACACTCCACCCACATAAACACTCATACAGATACTTAGACAACCAATCAATAACACATATAGACACTCATGTAGCTATTCACAAACCCATGTAGCCGATAACACACCAACAGACAGAGGGATACAGACATTCACACACTTTAGTCACTAACCCATGCATTCAGTAAGATACGTTTAATCACTCACTTATAGTCAGTCACGCACCTACTAAATCATCCATTCAGACACTTATGCACCCCCTCATTCTTCAATATGCCTTTCCCTATATATATTAAACATATTTAAACTTTACAGAAACACACAGTCACTGGATGATGTCATCTGTGACGTCATCAGTGATGTCATTTGAGATGTCATCAGTGATGTCACTGAACATGTCATGAGTGATGTAATATGTGACGTCATCAGCAGTGCATTGCGGGGGCACGAGTTAAAGTTAGCAGAACTAGCTATAACAGAGGAATTTCTATGGTTTTGTACGAGTCAAATGTCCAACTAACTATAACACCCTGAAACCTATGTCTTTTCAGTGAATTATATATATATATATATATATATATATATATATATATATCTCAAACTACCAACTGCTCTCTATACATTCACTGAAAGAAAGAAATTTGGGCCTTATTTACAAGCCTCTTGCGCCATCAGTGCCTCACTTTTTTCCATAAACAGTGACGCAGTGACAAGCTTGTAAATAAGGCCCCATGTTTGTTATCAGTTATTTATTTATTTATTTATAAAGTTTAATATAGCGCGAACTTGATCCCGAGGGATATTGTTGGGCACCAATTTGGCCATACTATTTTTCTCAGCATCCTTTTACTGGACATGCTCAATTGGCCTGAACTGGAAGTAGCAAATAGTCGCATCATGATGAGGGCAACTCCAGAGATCATTATATTACATATATTAGAGAGTCATGCCCTGACGTGTTTGAGACATGTTCAAAATACGTAAATGGAAATGTACAAGTAATTTTGTGCCTGATGTTTTCTCTTCAGAATTGCACAGAGGCAAAAACACCTGTGAGGTGTTGAATGCTTAAAGTAACAAGTAACTGGTGTTACTATTGCACAAAGTAAAGGTACCCTTTAACCTACCTCGGAAGCATGAAAGTCCGAGTTGGTCTGAAGATTACATCAGATATCAGTGGAAAGTATTAACTGAGCATCCTTGTAAACTGTTGGCCAAAAATGCAAGGGCAGCAGGAGAGGCAAAGCAAATCCATGAATTCTATTTTTTGCAGGAGGGACGATTTGAAAGGGGGAAGTGGGATAAGATTGGAATACAGGTTGTGAGGGGCAGACAAGATGCGGAAGTCAGGCCAACTACTTGTATTTCAGACTGCTGATAATAAAACAAATCGACAAAATACCAATACAGCGCTTCCTTGACCCTCCCCGTCCAGGTGGGAACAAAAGATAATTATTTACAAAATGGTCAAATAAAGCTTTAATTTTCAGTTGTGACACACACACAATAGCCTCCCTGGGAACTGAGAATCAGTAATGGGCTCCTCTAGGTTGCCTGAACAGCCCAGGCAGGAGATTTTCTCACAACAGATTTATAACAAGTTGAAGCATTCTTTAAGGGCAATACTAAAAAGCATGACAGGTGGGGAGGCGCTGAAATAGGCAAACTGGATTCATCAATGAGAATTAAATCCCATGTTAGATGTCCTTCACATCTCACATGGGCTTCAATTGGAATTCCATAGAGCATATTATCAAGCCCATTATCGCCGTTTTAGCTGCAGTTTTCTGCCGCTAAAACGGCGATAATTTTATCGCCTGTCTTGATAATATGCCCCTTGGAGACATACAGGATTCGTAAATGTGCACGTGTCTGAAAACGTATATTCCGACCGCAAGGTTATAATACTGCCGAGCTGAAGAAGCTTTTAGAAATTATTTTTAAAAGTGCTGTTGCGCTTGTTGTTGGTGGTCATTTCACTGCTGCTGGCTCTCCACAAATGACTAAAGTGATGTGCTGAGAAATTCTTGGCAGTTAACACTAATTAGCAACACCTGTCTGCAGATCCCAGTGCTTATTGTTCCTCAGCCAAGAAAAATGTCTGTTTTATGTTTATTCCAAGCGGGTGGGGGTGCACACTCCAAGATCTAGCTAAGAGGGCCTGCACCATGCAGGACCGGGAGAAAAAACAAGTTGTGAAAGGGGCTGCAATGTCCATACAGGAGGAGGGGCCATCACACACTATACTGTGTGATGGCCAAACAGAATGTTCTCCGAGTGAAATCGCCGCAAAAAGAGCTATATATACAAAGGAGGAACTTTTACAGAAATACACCAGTAAGGAGCGAGCATTTTTGAATGCCACAGATATTAACCAATGGTAACTGATGGGTGTGTCAGACCTCACAGAAGAGATATAACAGGTCGATCGAAGATCGACCTAAAAAGGGATATAGCTTAACCCTGGAGAATTATAGGCCTGTAAACCTAATTGATAATGTCCAGAAAGTTTATAGTAGGCAGATTCTCAATAGGTTGTGGGAATGTCTTTCCACAAGTCAAGTATTGTCCCATTTGCGAGTGGGCTTATGCCAAAATAGTATAATCGATCAGACAATGTGGTTTCTATTGTTTAAATTGAAAAATGAAGGCATTGACTGGGGGTCATTATTTGTTGCATTTGTGGACCTCCGTGCCACATTCGACCTTGTTCCAAGAACAGAGTTATGCGAAGTCCTGCAAGCTGTAGGATGTCCCTTTGGGTTTATTGTTTCTAATACAAGCTTCGTATTTGGAGAACTATGCAAGAATGAGGTGGGAACCAGATGGAGGATTGACTGAGGCAATTACTATTTAAAAGAGGAATTGGACAAGTGTGTATCCTGGCTCCCAGTCTTTTTCTTGTATTCATAAATGAATGCATCCCTTATCTGTTTGATTGTGAAGATGACTCGCCCAAAATGGGGGGGGGGGGGCATAAAATACCAGATCTTATATTTGCAGATGACACCTTGCTTCTGTTTTTTAGTCACAAGAAAAATAATTATGGGCAAGGTATCGTTTGGGGGGCAAAACACTGGAGAGAGTGAATGTGTTGGACTACCTGGGAGTAAGAATCAGTGACTCTCACAGTTGGCATCTCCAAATAGAAAAAAGTGTGCTATCTCTGAAGCAGAGGGCTGAGTCCATTTTAAGGTTTGCCAACAGGGCATCCACTTTTGCTGCTACCACCAGTTTGAGATATACAATTGAGTCAAGAATGCTGGGCTGTTTTTTACGCCGCAGACTTGTGGAAACACTGCAAACTTTCTCCTCTTGAAAAGGCAGAAAATACTTTTGGGAAGTCTCTGTTGAGCATTATGCATTATGCGTTACGCCACTGATAGCGAAGGAACCTTGCATTGCTGATGCCCATGTGTTTACTGTTTTCTCCATATTACTGAAGATTCAAGTTTCTTTTAAACATATACACTTCAAAGAGTTGTGCATTGTCAATTGTTTTTTTCCTTTTGTAGCTGGTTAATGACATCAATTAATCAAGTTATTTCCCTAAGTTTTCTTCCAAATGCTGCCTGAACAAAAAAAAAAGCAGATGTTGGAGGACTATAAAGGTCCCCTTTCTGTCTGCTAAGAAACCACAACACACAAAGTACAGAGGGGTGAAAGGATAAACCCTCTTCGACCTCCCACTCCCGCTTTTTATATCACTTATCATCACCTGTTCTGAACTGTTATCTCACCTGTGATTTCAGTTTCACATTTTGTGTTGTATTGTCTTCCCCTCCCTATTGCTCCAACTCCAGCGTTGGGCTGGCGCGGAGGTGTGTTAGAAGCCCTATGATGAAGCATGACAGCTTGCTGTGTGTGAGGGCAGTTTTACAAAACTGGTGCACTTCCACACACGTTATCTATCTCCACTGAGATTTTTAATCCCTCTTCTTTTTGTGCTAAGAAACCACAACAGGCTGCCCAGCTGCATTGACAAATCCACGAACCGGACTACCGAATAGAAAATCCGCTTTGGATCTTGGCATAGCCAAGGTGAATGATATCAATCGTTGAGAAGCCACTGAAATCACACATTTGGCCCCAGGAGCCACGCATGCTGTGAAGTACCTGAAAAGGAAAATGCATAACGAGTTAAAAATATAGGAATGGATATTTTTTAAACTGAAATAGAAAAGGCCACTGCTCTCACTTTTCCAAGTTCTATGCATGAGTAATTTATTCAGTCCCGTTTTGTATTGCCTTCTGGGACCTGTAGTTCTCATTTTATAGTGAGAAAAACAAGAATAGAAGGCTTGAATGAGCTACCCACGCACTGGCCTGGGAAACTCGCGGGAAATGAAAATCGCTGACCCCTCAATGAGCTGCTGCCACCTGGCATCTAGCAGCGGGAGGAAGCCTGCTGTGTGGTTTCAGCCGCTGCACAGAAACTCGTTCCAATTCAGACAAGGACGATGAACGTCTACTGGGTGTCAGGTTCACTGCATTGTACAGCTAGTGTCTCCTGGGTGAAGCCAAGCGCCATTTGCAACTCTGCATCAGGACGGCTAAGTGTCTAATATTTCAGATAATGTTACTCTGCAGGCTGAATCTATTCTCAGCCCGCCTCTCCCTCTCCACCCACAAGGCAGGTACCAAGACAAACACGAACACACCACTCTCAAATAGCCACTTTGTCTGCAATCACGAACAAGAGTCGAAATCAATAAACGCTCATCGAGCGAACAAAAGCCTTATCTCGGTGGGGAAGTGGACAACTGTATCAGATGCCAAGTGCAGCTGGCCTGGAGGAGGTGGGCGAACCGCTATCTAGTAGAGGTTAAAAATATGCCTGGCCTGAATAATGAATGAAGATCATGCATGATTAAGTGGAAGGCAGTCGCGAGGGTGAGCTCATCCATCAAAATGTCTCTTGGCTGGTGATTGGTCGGTGATACGCAATGTGACCAACTGTTCCTCTGAATATCAGATGGAAGACCCCAACAGACTCTATCAACCGGTCTTTTAGCGCATGTGTGGGTCAAACGCCATTGAGGGCAGCCATTTTGGACGCCAGCCATTTTGTTGAGGTACTTCCGCTTTTCTTGTAGCAATGAGAAGTGTAAGGGATCATAAATACAATGAGTGCGGCACATCGTTGCACCCCTTGTTTCCTCTTCAAAAACTCTTCTTCTATCTTGTAAATTCTGTCCCGATACGTCATCGTGGTTGCATCCTTTAGGAGATCACGTTTGTGCTGAGCTCAGCACGTAGCAACTCTGCTTCAGGTCCTTTTAAACTTCTACATACCCCATTAGTGTCTTTGCATTGTGTGGTCACTATTGGTCAGTTCGTTTTAGTGGGGATGCTAATCTGGAGGAGCACAGTAGATGTGCCTTGCTGTTTGGTCCATACCCAGTCCTGCTAACAGGTCGGCCAGGATGCTCAGCACTTATTCACCATGGCTATGATAAACTGGATCTTAAAATCTTGCTGTAACAGCTAGTGCACAGGTCTCAGAGCATAAATGTAGTCAGCATTCTTAAGAGCTGGGCACCTGCATTTTGCAGTGGCAGTTTTTTTGTATACCAGTGCAAATGGAACCCCCAGATTCCATAGCATGTTTCAGTCATTCAAATCCATCAAAGCAAAAGGGTGGTTAAATGATTCACCCCTAGTGGCAAGGACCATTACTACGAAATTGAGATGCCTTTCAGATGTCATTACCATCAAATCTCTCTCTTCGTTCTTCCATTTCTGAAAAAATAAGTCACGCTAACACCCTGACAGACCTCTTGAAGCCACTGGGTTCACTCCCAGAAGTTTTCCCCTCTTTACTCCTCTCTTTGCTTCACCAGCCTACCATCACTGAGTGCAACCACACCCTCGTTGCATCCCATCATATCTTGGGAGCACAAAGGAACTTCTTGATTTACTTTTCTGTCTGGAAGATCTATGCAGAAGTATGGGGAAGTGTATAGGGATGTACACCCATGTGGGCTGTTCTCCGTCTCCAGAGGGGCTCTGCAAGTCTGCATGTTACTCAGATACCCATGTGGAGCTTAGTAGGAGGGGTTGTGGTGGGTGCATCCTGTGGCCTAACCTCTTGTTTACAGCCAAGCTGTGCGCTCCTGACCACTGTTCTGGCTGCAGGTGGTGGTCCAGTTCCACGTTAACTTACTAGGAAACATCACTTTTTGTTAGATTCTCTCAGATGCCGCCTTCCTTTTGACATGGATAGACTAATTCACTTTGATTACGTTTTCTTTCATTCTATATTTGAGCCAGCATGTGTTTTGTCGTTAGAGTGGTGTAATCCTATGACTTCATCAGGGCTGTCTTAAGTTCCTCGACGACAAGACATGAGCGTCGTATTCACACAGGTGTTTGTCGAGATACACGACAGGTGCCAATACAGGAGAACATACCCATTACTCACAGGGATTCTACATTGAAAATATAGCATTAGGTGGACCGAAGAGTACATTGTGTACTGTTTGGATAGTCACTCTACAGGAAATCAGTTAGCACTGTGGACATTGATACACTGTTATTCCGAGTCTGAAGTATAACCAGAAGTTGACGAGAAGCCTATGACACATACACATCGTGAGACAGCCTGATGAAGTCATAGGGTTAGATCCCTTTAACTATGAAAAACGTGTTTTCTCAAAAGCAGGCTAAAACAAGCATTTGCAAAGCAAAAGGTTTCGCATTTACGAGAGTTTGAGCTATTGCAATTGTAAATTACTGTGGGCCACATGCATCATTGTAGGAATTTGCGATTCCTAAATTGCGAAAATTAAGGAATCGCAATTTAGGTATTGCAAAATCCTATGCATCAAGAAATTGCAAAAGTTTTTGCAATTCCTTAATTTTCTTTATTTGCGATTCCTTAATTGCGAATCGCAATTAAGGAATCGCATTACATTGATTCCTATGGGCCTAGAGGCCCATAGGAATCAATGGGAAGGCGTTCTCATTTTGCGAATTCGCAATTAAGGAATCGCAAAATGGGAATGCAATTTCAAGGGTGCAGGGGGGGGGGTCCAAAGGACCCCCCCCTGCACCCCTGAAATGTCAAGTAAGTACATTTTACTCACACACGTCCCAAGGGCATGTGTGTGTGTAAAATATAAGTTTCAAAAATGCACTTTTGTGCATTTTTAAAACTTTTCGCAAATTACCATGAAGGTTTACTTCATGGTAATATTCCCCTAAAAAAAATCATGCATAGCATTTAAGAAATCGCAAAATTTGCGATTTCTTAAATGCTATAGCAATTTAAGAAATCGGAAAAAATTGCGATTTCTTAAATTGCGAAAAATGAAAAAAAATGATGCATCCCAAAAATGGTTTTTGCATTCGCAAACAGCCGAATTTTGCGATTTGCACCGTTTGCGAATGCAAAAACCAATGATGCATGTGCCCCAATGCCTTTTATTTATGTGCTGTTTTTAACCCCTTCGGTGCTGGTGACGGAACCGCTCCGTCACCAGCGTCGGTTGAGCTGTGCTGGTGACGGAGCGGTTCCGTCATGGCCCGCCCAGCTCGATAGAACGCTCATGCGCGGCACGAATTCCGCGCCTGCGCTGAGCGTTCTATTGAGCGGGGCGGGCCGTGACGGAACCGCTCCGTCACGAGCACAGCTCAACCGACGCTCGTGACGGAGCGGCTCCGTCACGAGCATGCGGCCGCCGAAAACCGTTAGCACTGCGGCGGAATAGCCGCCGCAGTGAAGGTGTTAAAACAGATAAATAAAAGGCATTGTTAGTTACAATTCCAATAGCTTAAACTCTTGTAAATGCGAGACCTATTGCTTTGCAAATGCCAGCACTGTGCTATAAAATTAGGAGAGAGTGTGTCCTCCAGCAGGACAAACTTATTTGAGAAAATAGTGCTCAGAGGCTGTCATTAAAACCTACCCAGTAACAACACGTAACAGGGGGTGTCGCAATGGGAGGTTACAAAATGTGACTAATAAGCCTTTTGACCAACGAACAGCTACAGTTTACAGTGGACCGTGAGACAAGCCAAAAAAAAATATGGGCGAAGAGTGGGTGGAGTTTCAAGTCCCTACCTGAACACAGCATGCCTTGCAGAGCAGTGCATGCGCTGCCCAGGCTCGACCTAAAAACAGAAGGGGCCGGGTGGCCGAAATTAAAACCATCAAAACAATACTGTTGTTGATGACTATACATTGTACTATCTTTTAATAATTTGTATGTGCTAAAAGCTGTGTGATTACTTCTTTAATCCTGTGATTGAACCTAGGGGAGTTGAGTTAATCCTACCCTCTTTGAAAGTGCCGCAGTTGAGACCATGCTGAATTAGATAGTGTGTGACTTTCCAGTGAGCACCAGTTTCCTATTAAATCACCCATTTGGAACTTATAAGACCGTGTTAGAGGTCAAATCCTGTGAAGCTGGGCAGGCAAGAGGGATGGGGCTGCGTGCTGGTGGAGGCCTCTTCTCATTCCAATGACGGAGTGGTGTTGTGAGACTGGTGTCTGGCCATTTTAAAGATGTTTATTGGGCCTTACGCTAGGGTCATGTGCGCAGTGGTCATGGTGAGTATGTAAGTTAAGGTTTCATTCATTGAGTCTGCAAGCCAGCTTTAGGTGCTCTGTTTTCTGGCCCAGTTCCACGGTTTCTTGGGCTCTACCTTGCAGCCAAGCCTGGGAGGTTTGGCAGGGGATGTCTTTTGCTGGCCGCTCTAGGTCCCCCCTCGCAGGTAATGCATACAGTGTTCTTGGTGGTTCTGCGCCTTTCTCCTTTCCTTATACTTTCTGCTGTTTCTGGCCAATCCTTCAGGAGACTGGTGGGTCTTTGTTCTATTTTCTTCTGTGTCCCAGCTTATTTCTTTCTGTTGGCAGGGAGTGCACTTGAAGGTGGTGAATGTAAATGGCATTTTCCTCACTCTTTCACAAACTGGCTGTAGGTATGGCATTCCCTGTCATATCTGCCGACAGTAGTGCCTTATTTCTTGTGGTCTGGAGATTTTATGTTACCTGTTAATTCTAAGTCCTTCATGCTGGTGTTTCCAGGAGCCTTGTTCCACTGTACTACTGCCTGAACAGTTGCAACATTTTGCTGCATTCTGTGTGCTGCAGTTTTTGGTTTCTGTCTATGATCTTAGTGTCAACTGCATTGATTTTCTCCTCGGACTTAGTATCATTGCCAGTTTCCTATGGACACCAGCTTGGGCAAGTCTGCTATTATGGCTCATTCCAAAGGGACGTACTTATGCTCCTCGCTTGGTGTCTTTTCAGCTTTGTTTGGTGAAAATGTCCGTTCCCTGCCTTACCCACTGCCCTGGATTCTGTATCTTTTGGCTCAATTGTTTCCAGGATTAGCTGGCAGTAGCTAACTTGATGGTTCCTTGGGCAGTGATCGCAGCAGTGCACCTTCCATGGTGGGGGGCATGGATGCTTGGCGGTCCAAGTCTCACAGCTTCCTTGTTTTTTTCTATGGGGCTTTCTTCTTCCTCTTTCTAGGAAGGTGTTTGTTCACCACTGGAGTGTGTCCATGGTGCTGGGTGTTCTGCAGGGAAACCCTTTTATTCAATTTCAATTTCAAATGTCTTTATTTCGATTCAATTCATCATAAAAGACAGTTTGTACTGTAAGTACAACCACAGGGAAAACAAACAGTAGTTCATAAATATAGTTAAAAGGACAATTTCCATAAGCTAAAAAAAAAAGACACTTGACAATTAGAATAAACGATGATAAGACATAATTTAAAATACAATATACACTGTGTGCTGGATAAAAACTTTTAAAAAAACTTTAAGAAGAATGCTACATTGATTCCGGCCTGGCCCTAATAATCCATACCCATCCTAGGAATTTTGCTACGGCAATAACAATAGGTTCGCCAGTGTCATACCTTAGGACCCTTAAGGCTTCGGATCCCACACTTGTGCCCAGGTTCCGACATATCGGTTTTAACCATTTGACCCGTGGGGCCACATAGGCCGGACACTCAAAGAATATGTGGCCTATAGATTCCCTGCGATCCATATACCATCTACAAGAATCACCAACCTGTCCGCGCCAGTTTTTGGTGAATAAACGGATGGGTAGACTGCCAACCCTAAGCTGATGGTATAATTTCCTATCACTGGACCTAGTGATAGTATCCCAATATTCTTCTAATAGAGGGTCATCTTTTAGTTCCAGAAACATCACAGACAGTGAGGTGGCCGAAATCTGACTGAAGTGTTTCTGGCTAATCATGGTCCAGTACTGTTGTTTGAATAGCTTTTTTTGTGGAAAAGGGCTATTAACAGGGTCAGACCACAATTTTCTCAATCCCATAGCCTCCAAGAGCAGTCTAATCTGTTTAAACCATGGGAGATTTCCCGAACCCATAATGGAACGTACATCCAACACTGCCTTTGCATACATAGCCAATTCTGGGGTACACCATAACCTCCTCCATAGAGCTAGTGGTTTAAAACGGGCAATAAACCCTTTTATTCACTGGAAAGGTTCTATTGATGATCCTTTTTTCAAGGTGGTTCTCAGGTGTTGTGCCCCCTCCTATGGTTCTGGGTAACTCCACTTGGCATGTGACACATTTGTGGGCACCTGCTATCAGGGTTCTTTGCTGCTGCATTTTCGCTAGGGTGCTTCTAGGACCTTCATCTTTGCTTATGCTGTTGTTTTTCCACTCCAGGTACCAATGGGTCTGTCATGTCGAGAAGTGGGCAATATTGCCTACTTCTGGTTCCTGGCTGTTTCTTCTGTGGGTACATTTGAGTTCAAATGCACATTTGCAAATGTGTTGCTCTTTGAGTGTGCTTGTTTCTTTTGGACATGCTTCAACCATGTGCCCATTTGTGTGGTATGCCCTCATTTTGTTTTAGAAACGGTGCATGAACAGTGAGCCGCCCCAGTAGTTACTGATCACTTGGAGTAATCCACTTTACTCCTATACTAATTTTCCTTTTTGATTGGAGGGACACATCCTGCCTATACCTTTTTACCTGCTCACCGTATTGTGCCACAAAATCTGACTTTGGACCCCGGACCTGTGTGTGCATTCCGCTCCCCCTCCGCCGCTGCAGACCAACAGCAGCCGCCGAGTGAGGGAGAGCGAGAGGGCGCTAAACTACATCACTCAGCTGCCCTTGCACCGGGACCGGAAGGGAGTCTCACAACCAGCGCGCCAGGCAGCGCTTAAAAACAAGACTCCACACCCGCGTCGCGGGAGCGTGCGGGAGAAGCCCGGGCAACGGGCGGGCCCTCTACGGCCCTCCGAGGCCAGAAGAGGCTGGGCTGGGCCACCCCCCCTAACTTCACCGCTATACCAAAGAAGGTACTCATATTTCCCTAAAACTATTTTCAAACTTCCCTTTACCGTATGTGGGTGGACCCTCTCTAGTACCACCTAAGTAAGAATAGTTAATTTCCAAGTGTTATTTATACCTTTTTGACTTTGAGTAACATGAGGAAGATCACTAAAACCACCAGGATGCCCACTCTAAGGTCAAATACCAAACAGAAGGTGGTTGCCCCTCAACCAGTTCCCACACTTACAGCAATTGATATAATGCTGCAGCAGACCATAGGGGCAGTATCAACTGCAATAGCTAATACAGAAAGGAGGATGTCCTTACCACCAACAATACTTGTCCATGACTCACAAGATGCAGTAATTGACCCTCTGGTAGCCACTATAGATGCCACTGATGATTTAGACTTAAGCCTTGGTGTTACCTCTTCCTTTGCCGAGCTCCCGTGTGCTCAGGCACCCACTGAGTTAATAGGGGACATAGAAATTTCTCAGCCCAACCTAAGCATTCCACGGGATGGGGAGATGTCAAATCCAAGCAATCCAGTGTCAAAAAAAGCTAGTGAAGCTTGTGCATACAAGAAGAAAAAAAAGGACCAGAACACCACGCTAAATCATAATTTAGTTGCCCCAACTTCCAATTCTACACCAGGAATACCTTACTGGGTAGCAAATATGGTAGCTGATCTCAAGGCAGACCTCGAAGATATGATCATTGCCCATATTAAACCACTTATGTCAAAAATTGACAGATTGACGTCCCTAATAAACAACAAAGGAATGGGCCCTACTAGACAAGCGGCAAATGATGGTATATTAATTAAAGGGGGGACAAAAGTGGGTACTGCCAATAACATACCAAATGATAAGGCCACAGCAGTTAATCAACCCTCAGCCAGTAAATCTAAGGATGCAATACAAAATAACATCCTGACTGGGAAGAAAGCTTCTGCATCCTTGAACCCTAGTGTACCTAGTACCATCCCACAAGCCCAACCGAAGCAAGGACAAGGAATTGGAAACGCTTCGCCCTTACATGATAAAACTGGACAAAATTCTAAAAAAAGTATAAGCGCAGACAATGCCCAAATAAAAAACCAAGCAGAGAAGGCAAGGTTGGCTCGCTTTAAGACAATCAATCTTCCGCCTGAAGCCCTTCCCTTTGTGGTTGTATTGACAGGAGTGCCACCCATGAAGGAGGGAAAAAAGGAAACACAAATTGAACTAAAGAATAAATGTGCACAATGGTTACAGCTAAATAGACCTTTACCTCCTAACATCTATGGAGAAATATTAACGGTTAGACGAGGGGAATGGATAGGCAGAAGTATTAAAACAATAGCAGGGGACATCATAACCATTAATTTTAGAGATACGGCTGCAGTGGAATACATATGTAATGCACCCCCTAGTGAAGCTAACACACAAATCCACCCTTTACATCTTTCATATTTCTACCCGACCATACCCCAAAGGCAAATGCAAAGAAACAGAATACCTATGAGCAGGGCATACCAGCAAGCACCCCAGCAAAGATTCCTACAATGGCAATCCCCCTGGCAAGGCACCCTTGATTTTGATCCTTTTCTATCCCAGTACACACACTGGAACAGGTTCTGCGCACTGGATGAGGTGGACTGACTCAATCCTGAGGAAATCAATACTCTACCATTAGACTCGAGACTTGATGAGGAAGGGAACATATCAATGGAAACCTCAATCCTATGCCCCCATCCTACTCCTACATTAGTGTCTAGTAATGCCCAGGTTATACCTGTAACAGCGACTATGCTTCCAAGTGAAGTTCTGGGCCCTCAAAATAGTAATGGTTATGATCCCAAGGGCCCATTAATGATTCTTAGTTGGAACCTAGCAGGTATCCATAGGAAATTGGGGTCACCTGAGTGGAACACTCTTGTGGAGGCGCATAAGATCTGTTTGTTCCAGGAGACCTGGAGCCTAGAACCACTCCATTGTGTTGGTTATGTCACATATTTTGTGCCTGCGGAAAAAAACATATAAATGGGAAGGGACGCCCTTCGGGGGGTCTGCTTACTTGGGTAAGCATCTCCCTTAATTGTTCTATAAAATCTAAGCAGATTAATAGTCCAGACATCCTAGGACTCTCTCTGAAAGGTCCTCGCAGGGGGTTAACCCTTGATTTGTTTAATATATATATTATAGGTACCAAACATGGGTCTATGTCCCCGATTGTAACCACCCTTGAAGCAGAACTAAGAGAAAATGTTGAGGGTGCCCAAATCTTAGTTGCGGGCGACTTCAATTGCACTTATGAGCCACTCTCCTCAGATGACATCCTGGACCTGGGTGAGGATGACATCAGAAGGGGCATTCCAGCCCTAACTATTTCCCCGATTAAAAGATGGTCTCATAGTGCGATCCAGTTAAATGCTCTGACATTGGAGTTTGGACTAAGAGCCGCAAATGGTCGTACACCATCAGACCCCCTGGGTGCTGCCACATATAACAGAGCCAATCACACCTCGAGGATCGATTACATTTTGCTAGATTTTACGCTATGGGAATTAATGCAGGACATGGTAGTTTTACCTACGGTAGAAAGCGATCATAATTCGCTCTCTCTATCTTTAACAAATCCCTGGCCCAATAAATCAGCCGAAAAGTCTCCTAAACACGCTCATAAATTCTCCGTTTCTACTTGTGGGAGACGCCTAAAGTGGAATAAAATCTCTGTTAATGAAGCCAAACTTAAAACAATTAATGAATTGCTTATGACTTCACAAATGAAATTGGATACTATTAATCCAGCCTTGGTAACAGGAAGGGTGACATCTATTTTTGAGGACACACTTAGGTCTATAGGGGACATATTCCTGAAAAAGGGGTGTGTGGGGAGGAATATGGTATCCCGGAGCCCTAGGGGTAAGCATGACTGGTATACATCTGCATGCAGACATGCCAAATCCCTTTTGATTGAGGCTGTCAAAGGCAAATCACAACCCCAGATACAGGAAGCTAGGAAAGAGCACAAGCGAATACTGGTAAGAGCAAAAAAGGAGTGGGAAGAAGAGTTCTGGTGTACTTTAAAAGAGGCAAGTGCTAAGAAAGATCCAAGGTGTTTCTGGGATACAATCAGAACCAGAAACAGACCAGATAGTGACCTCATAACATGTAACATCACTAGCCAAGTGTGGGTCAACCACTTCTCTAAACTATACACCCGCCAACCCGGTCATAACATCTTAGATACACCTAAGGAAGATCAGGGATGGGAAGTGGCACCAACCATGACCCAAAAGGACTGGGAGGCAGATCCAATGGACCCAGACTTCTCAATAAAAGAAGTAGAGTATGCCATTAGCACCATCATGCCCCAAAAGGCGGCTGGTCCGGATAGTATTCCTGGGGATCTATTGCGCTCAGACATCCCGATATGGGGGAAATTTATCCATTGCTTGCTTATTGCCATCTGCAGGGGTGCACCGATTCCCACATCCTGGAAAGGGGCGGAGGTCGTCCCTATTTTTAAAAAAGGTGCCAGGGACGACCCGTCTAATTATAGACCTATAAGTTTGTTGGAAATAAGCCAAAAGGTAGTCGGAAAGGTACTGTTGGTTAGAATATTGGATTGGATTAATGAGAACAACATCCTCTCTGACTATCAGGCAGGATTTAGAGTAGGCACTTGCACAATTGAACAAGCCTTTAGATGGATGTTAGTGTACTGGAAGGTGGTGGTCATAGGCAAAGGCAGTCTTTATCCCGCATTTATCGATTTAAAGACTGCCTTTGACCTTGTACCTAGGGAGACCCTTTGGAGAGTCCTTACTGATATGGGGATACCGCACTACATTTTATCGTTACTTGTAATACTCCATGACAATAGCTTTGCCCAGATAAGATGGGGCACAGGGGGAGAAAAAACCAGCAGCATCCCGGTGGAGAGAGGGGTTCGCCAGGGATGTGTTCTAGCTCCCACCCTTTTCTCCCTGTATATCAACGGAGTGGTCGAGCATCTGCTGAAAGATCCTTCAGACGAACCATCCCTGGCGGGGGAGCGTATCCCCACCCTTCTCTTTGCCGACAATACGCTCCTCCTGTCTAAATCCCCAATGGGTCTCCAAAAACTCCTTAATAACTTCCAGACTTTTTGTGTAGAACGGGGCCTGGTTATCAATACCGATAAAACGAAATATCTTGTGATGAATCCCCCCAAAAAACCTGTACGCCCCCCTAAGCTGAACGGTGTACCTTTGGGGAGGGTAGATGTATTTGATTACCTAGGCATCCGTTTGTCGCACAATATGCAGTGGGCCCCCCATTTAGATAAAATGTTGCTAGCCCATAAGAGGGTAACCGGGACCCTTCTGAAGGAGCAACGTTCTTGTGCTATAAGACCTATAGCCCCTGTCATCGACATCTACACAGCAAGGGGAGTTAGCTCTGCTCTGTATGGGGCAGAGCTATGGGGTTCATGCAACATTAATGAACTGTCAAGATCTGAGAGGAAGTTCTGTAGGGCCATTATGTCACTCCCCCAAGGCATTCCCATGTCCCCACTAATGCTTGATTTAGGTTGTCGACCTATTGAAGATCTAGCAAAGTTCCGGCCTCTACTCCTATGGGCCCGGTTGTGGCGAGTTGCGGAGCTCACCAATTATGCAAAATGGCTCTCTGAAATCATGTCACTACCAGGATGGCACAGAATTAAATGGTTAAGAGACATGAAATCTCTCCTGTGTAACTTGGGCTTAAGTGAAGCCTGGTCAAACAAGGCATCTCCACCAAAGGCAGAACTCAAGAGTCTGTATTGGAATTGGATTCTGACCAAGCGGAGTACTATTCGTACATTGGGCAGATTGACGGAGGACTTCTTGAGATTCAAGGACCTACCAATTCGGGAACTCTACCTAGACATCATTGAGAAACCATTTGATAGGTCCCTTTACTTCAAATTTAGAACTGGAACTCTTCCTCTGCATACCTTTACATCTTGGTGGAAACCGCCAGCACGGACTACAGAGCTTTGCCCCTCGTGTCCACTCAAACAGGAGTCAGTGGCACACTTTATGTTTGAGTGTCAGGAGTATGCCCGACCAAGAAGAAAATGGCTTAAGCAATTGTGCCGCTTGCTGGGGACTAGGCATCACGTTGAGGCATTACGTATTTTAATGTCAGACTCACGCCCACTGTATGTCTGTACCCTCTCAAAAATTTTATCATGGGCCTGGTGTATTAGAAGCAAAAGGCTTAAAGAAAATGTTTAATTCTTTTTTTAACCAAACCCCTATGATATGCTTCTTTTATCCGAAAATCAAGTTTTTTAAAGTTGAATGTAATTAGCTCTTTTTAATTAAATGAACTTGTGTATTTTTATTGTGAAGCTTTTATGATAATTTTTATCGAAATAAAGCCTTTTTGACTTGACTTGACTGACTTTTTGATTGTCTGTCTTCCTTGCGGCCCTTCGGAGGCAATGTTGTTCTTTAGAGGTCGTGGAATGTGTTGAATGTAGGCTCACACACAATGAGAACACGAAGGTGAAGCCTAGAGAAGGGTACAGATAGAAGAAAGATTTCACTGTGTGAAGCCACGGGCTGGTGTGTTCAGAATAAATATTATGTCCTAAGTGTTGTTTAAAAAAATATTTCTCCATCGGAATTAATGATGAGGATTACCTATAAGATTTTACAAAAGTTTTATAAATACCCCCAGATTTAGAACTAGTGTTTGAACACTCCTGCAAATAGGCATATCGTAAATTGACATTACCAGGACTTCAGACACATTCTTCATTCATTCTTCAGCTGGCAGAGAAGAAACTGGAGGCAAAAGTTCAGCAGAGATGCTTCTTCAAGGTATTCTGAAGTGTAAGTGTTGGACTGAGTGCTCAGACAAAGGGGCAGAGAGTTTTATAGAATCCAAGACAGATTCATGTTGAAAGGTGTTACATTTCTTAGGCCTCGCTCACATGTCCTTTGAGAAAGGTTAGGCAATCGACTGAAACGTGTCAAATGCAGTGTAGGACTTTTTTGCACTCTTTTTCTCTTTATTGTGCTTTATGTTTTTTACACTGGCTCTTTGCACTTTTCCATGCTTAAACCACAAGACTTCCATTCATTCAAATCTTATCCCCTAAATGCCATTCATGTCACCAGCATATAGTATGGGATTACTTATTGTCCACAAACAGTTCACCAGGAGTCAATCCTGTCAGAGCAGAACATCACTGCTCTCATATCCATCCACAATATTGCTGTGCCTCACAACAGTAGAGCAGTAAAATATATTTAACTATTAAATGATTCATTGATTGTTCTTTTTGTTAGTCACTGCATGCCACTAAAAGGCTATGTCGGAGCCTCACCAAGCAAAAAGGCACGTGCCACAACCAAATCATAACAGAATTGTGTCCTCAATATTTTTATGCCTGTGGTTGTGTTGTAGAATGGCATAACAACAATTAAAATTCGTAGGATTTGGTTTTGCATCTCAATATCCAACAGAATCCAGTGACAGTCTGCCACTTCAGAAGGATATTTCTGCAAGGGAACTATGGCATCTCAACTTATGCATCTGCAAGCTGGAACATAATGGATGCAAATGAAGGCTTTGTCACCTCCCGCCACAACGTAATGAGTTCCGGAAGTACCACACTCCCTTACTGAGGTCACACAAAGGACTGTGATAGAGGTGCTGAACATTCCACATTTTAACCTATCAAAGCCAGAGTGAAGCGGTGGTGGTGGCTGATGAGCCAAACCAGCAGGAAGGAGGAGAGGAGAAAGGGAGGGGATCAAGTGGTGTGCCAGTATACTGAGTGAAGGATCCCTCACGAATGAACAGAGGAGTGAGTGTGACTGCCTACCTTGATGGAACACCAGTGTGACATGCTGACTACATTGAAATCATAGTCGGACTGGGGAAGAAAATAGGCCCAGGACACCCAAAAAAAAGGGGCCCACATTTGCTAAACAGATCAGTTAGAATTACATAACCAGTCCTGTTTAGTATGAGTTGTCAGCACACAGGTCTCCCCAAAACAGCAATCGTAAACCTCAACGTGTTCAGCTTGATGTTGCACTAGCATGGGCCTCACCAATCCGGCAATCCTAAAACTCAACATATGTGTAGCAAGCTGCTTCTCTAACAGTGCTCTCAAAGGAGGGCCTTTTAGGCCCTCACTGTGTGACTGGAAAAGAAGGGACACATTTACAACTTGATGAAGCTTTGTGTCTGGAGCAGTGAAGAGACAATGACAACATTCTTTTGTTCCTTCTGGGCCCTTCTTCACAGAGCTTGATTACTCGTCTCTGTTTCAACATATATCTATAATACCTAATATTCATACTACCTTTTCTTCTCCTTCCATTTCTCAGATTTCTACTGCTATTTCTAAATATGACTTGGGCTCAACTGTAGAATCTGACCTGCCGCCTGACTGTTTTTTTTACCCTGTCTATTAGTCTAAGGTCTTAGTCATTCTTCGGGGGCTTAGATCATAGCATCTCTTGCATATCTAATCCCCCTTATCATCTTGAGTTTTCAACTCATCTTCGAAGATGACAACTGTAATTACTCTTCTAAAGAAATCTTTATTTGACCTGGATGATCGCCCTACTTTCAGACCTATTTCCCTACTTCTTGTTCTCCCTGTAATATTGGAATACATCCTCTATTCTCAACGTTCTACCTTCCTCCATGTCCATAAACTTTTATCACCAGTAAAATCTATTTTTCATCCAAGTGAATCTGAAACAGCTCTTTTTTATCTAACTTTTTCCTCTGTTTGCGGCACGATAAAGTATTTTCCATTCTAATTCTTCTTGATATTTCTTCCCCTTTTGACGCAGTAGACCACCCTACTCTTCTTTCTCCTCTCCCAAGTCTGGGGACGAGGGCCATATTATCAAAGAAGCTGCGGTAGTTTATCGCCGCTTTACCGGCAGGAAACTGCCGATAGAGCGGCGATAATGACCTTGATAATATGCGATTCGAATTTCAATCGAAGCCCAGGTTAGATGTTCACACAACTAACCTGGGCATCGATTGAAATTCGAATCGCATATTATCAAGGCCATTATCGCCACTTTATCGGCAGTTTCCTACCGGTAAAGCGGCGATAAACTACCGCAGTTTCCTTGATAATACGGCCCTAGGTTTTCTGTTTCCTTTTTTTTCGTTTATGCCCGTTCCTTATGAGTGTTTTGGAAAGGTCTGTGTTGTAACCTAGTTCTGGTTTCCCCCCGGGACCCTATGACAAGTGGTGTGTGCCAGCTCTCCTGCGCGAGAGCATCCCTTGCCCCCCACCCTTCCCATTGGTTCTCCAACATTCCATCCTGTCCAGGTTCCGTTCCCCTGCCACCCACTGCCTTTATTATTCTGACTAACTGACCTTCGCACCGCCTTAAGGTGTGGGGCTGATTTAATAAACTTCTACTTCATACTTCACCTTGACCCTGACTTTCATTTCAACAGTGGCGACGAGGACCTCAGCCCCTCACCACGAACCCACTGCCTTCCAATTTGAATGCGGAAGCAACCTCTTCTAAAGGCACGGTGCAACAGGTCAAAAGCTAAGGAAAGCTCCGTAATTCCGGCTAGTCGACTTTTGAGCGGGTCGAGTGTGAAATAGCCTTCGACTTGTGAGTAAGTCGAATGTGAAAGGAGCGAGGAACAGCTCTGTGATTTCGGCAAGCCGGCTTTTGAGCAAGTCGAGCGTGAAAGAAGCAAGGAACAGCTCTGTGATTTCGGCAAGCCGGCTTTTGAGCAAGTCGAGCGTGAAAGGAGCCATCGACTTTTGAGTGGGTCGAATGTGAATTCATCCATGGACTCATAGCAGATCTATGCTACCAGTGAGTGGTGAGCCGTGAAGTACAGTGAGGAAACTGAGCAGCCTCCATCAATCTCGGCAAGTGTAATTGAATAGTGACAGCGGTGAATGAACCGTGGATTTTCTAAAAAGTAAATGTAACCGGCGATTACTAATGAAACTCTGGGCGCTTTTGTGGAGCTAGTAAAGCAAAGACCCGAAGCGGATGATCACTGGATCCTGAACAAGTCTTAGAGGTGAGCCTGGGCAGCCGGGTAGTGGTGATTTAAGCTGCGCGTTAGCGTGTGTAGTGAGATCTTCTTCGCATACAGCGCAAACCCAAGCCAAACGAGACAACGCTGTGTGAAAGACAGAGAATTGCCAGTTGATAAGCGTTGAAAGGAGTTAGTGTGCAAAGTTCTCCACAAGACTGAAAATCAGTGCAGCGCTTGTCTAATGAGCAGCGTCTTACGTTAAAGTAAAGTGCGTTTCGGTGAAAGGGAGGTGCGGCGCAAATCCGTAAGTTGTAACTGTCCGAATGAAAAAAGGGTGATACCTTGTGAAGCATTCCCGCTTATGAATTAAAATGGACATTCTGTGGTGGAATAATGATGAAGACATCACTCACTGAGGCCGGAGGTGTGTGCCGATCCTCTGCGGTGTGAGAACCTGCCGGTGTCAACTTCTGGTGCCGAGGTTTGAGTGCCTCGAGTTGTGGATGCCTAAGTTGGACCACAGTCATCGATGAAATTTTCCCTGTCGGCCGAACCTTCGCTTCATGCGCATATTCCCTGAGGCAAATTCCAGTCAGCTGTTTTCGCGCTTCTTCCTCAAGCCAATCTGCGCATGCTCAACTGCGTGTGACGTCACTGGAACGCAGCGCTGGAGGCCATTTCGAGCAATAAGTAAACAAGGGCGTCCCACTCACGCCTCCCATGAGTCAGTGTTCAATCCTGTCAATGTTGTGATTGCGAACTGTGCACTAATTAAATACAAAAAGCTACTAACACTACAAGCATAACGTGAAAGTTCTAGATGGGTAACACCAACTGAAATAACACACGTCTCTGCTGCAATTACACGGATCGTGTTGCTCCCCTTCCTAGACTTAACCTCCCCCAATGTGAATAGAGGGTAAATCGCGAAAGGTAATCTACTCCACCTGGTGACACTTCATGAACTCGTTGGTCATCAAGATGATCGTGTGCATAAGCATTTAAAGGATCCCAATGCATAGAGTTCTCCACAGCGTCAAAGATTAGTGCCTCTCACAACTGTTTAGCCGTGTCCTAAGTGATTTGAAGTGCGACGGTGTAAACCCATGATTGTTTAATAGTTCAGCAGCACATTGTGAAGAGACCTTTCTGCACCTGTATGCGTCAGCCCCTTCTGGCCTTCCTGTACAAGTCTGACTGAAGAAAATCCTGTCAGGGGATTTTCGCGCCATAAACGCCCCTCCTGTGTACCCGTCTGCGCATGCGCCAAGGCGTGCCACGTCACTGGAACGCAGTGTAAGGCGCCATACGGTGTGAAACTTTCCGTGATAAAACACACAAAAGAGAAATTATACAAGTCTAATAGGTTTGCAACTGCAACATGGATAAAAACCTAATGTGCATTTTACCCCCACCAGGAAAAGAAACCAAGAAGGAAGCGAACAGTAATGTTTTTAAGGAGGTGATGGATGACTTAAGTGAACATTTCAAACAAAAACTATTGGCCAACACACAAAATGTCACAATGCACCGAGAAAATGGTGTTTGCAAAAATGAATGTAACATGAGTGGAACCAAACCTGAGAGTACCATAGACATAAATGGAGTTGGGATTGACGTTATCGCTGATTCAGGTTCGATCTGCACATTGATAAACATGAATATATGGAAAAGTAAATTGTCTGTGACACAAGGCAATGAATTGATGGAAACTGAAATGTCCCCGATAACATACACAGGAGAAAACATCAACCTAACAGGGGGTAGTGTAACGAAATTGAGCTATATGAAGAGAAGCACATGGAGTACGATTTATGTTTCAGAAGAAGGACCCTCGGTACTGGGGTGGGAAGAACAGAAGAAATGTAACAAAATGATAGATTCCAACCGTATTGAACCTTTGAATAGGCTGGCACAAATCAACAACAATCTCAGTTCAAGCTCCATGACGTTAAGTGAGGAGAAGCCATCTTCCATGACCAAAAGGGGATGGACAAAGGCGAGTTATGAGGTAAAGGACAATATAAGTGAAGAAGTCCTGGTAGATAAAAGCGAACTGACCCATGGAGGAAGGTGTATGGTATCTCTGTCCACGGTACCAGTGGAGTACAATTGTAAATCTACCCGCCACCAAGATGTGGAAGTGTCGCACTCTACGGCAAGAATCAAGTCAACACCCGTCACAAGAAGGAATGACGCTGACGACCGTCACCTAGAAGAAAATGATGGTCAGTGTCTGGTAGAGTCGAAATGCAACATGCAAGGAGAGTATTATGACTGGTTATATGATGTAGAGCCAGAGAATGGAAGTAAAAACGCACACAAACACGTACTAGATCCTCACCCCAAAGCACAGATAAGGATTAACAAGAGGCTTGTGGAACGCTGGGGTGAATGTAAATTTAGAGACACAGATGACACAACCACATCCTTTAGGGGAACTCACGTGATGAAATTCGAGGAAGAACAGGTCCTTGCGGATGCAAGTATCGAAGGCATGAGAGTTGCTGGAAAACAAAATACAAGTGACACTGGTACAGAGTACTACAAGAGATGTGATGTCAGAACCATCCCTGAGAGTGACAACGTGAGGGATACCCGTGGTATGAGTAAGTGTAAGCGCAGACGCGGCACATTATGGTCCTGGAAATATCCCAAGAAAAAGGATTCCAAAGCCGTGGTCCCTCACCAGGGTGGAGAAGTCAGTTCTAGTAACAGCAGACAGGAGCACTATACTATAAGGGAGTGCCATGGTGGAGAGAACGATGAGGAATCAGAAAAAGGGAACAAGAGGGCACTCAGACCAGTACCATGCCCACACCTTGTGGTAAACATAAGTACGGACTAGATGCATACAGGTCCTGCGGGCCAGCATAATACCTGTGGATAACAAGACCCAGCGAGCCCTTACGGAAGCTCACCATCCACGTTAGGAATGTGACTGTACTGTGTGAGGCCCTGCCACGATGAATGATGCAAAGTCTGATGATGTGGAATGGGTCACACCAAACACCTACATTGTTTCCACCCTGAAGGTTCCATGCTATGATATGTGAGTTAAGGACGACAACCAAGCTGGACACTGTCCCACACCCATAAACACAGCTCACGCCATCTCCCACCTGCCACTGACTCAGCTGACTGTCAACCACTCAGACCAGTCCCTGGGGGCCATCCCACGCACTCCGTTCACCAAACGGAGCTGTACGGCAACTCCCACTCTGTCTCTGAAGCCAGCTTGGCGGTCACTGCTTCAGCGTTGGGTGGGCAGAATCCACACGGAATCCCAGACTGACACACAGTGCGTTCCTCACCAGTTCACTCACCCCTAAAGTTCTTCCTGCCACACGTTGGACATACCTGTCAAAACCCTCAAGAGAGGAAGATGTGTTGTAACCTAGTTCTGGTTTCCCCCCGGGACCCTATGACAAGTGGTGTGTGCCAGCTCTCCTGCGCGAGAGCATCCCTTGCCCCCCACCCTTCCCATTGGTTCTCCAACATTCCATCCTGTCCAGGTTCCGTTCCCCTGCCACCCACTGCCTTTATTATTCTGACTAACTGACCTTCGCACCGCCTTAAGGTGTGGGGCTGATTTAATAAACTTCTACTTCATACTTCACCTTGACCCTGACTTTCATTTCAACAGTCTGATTTTGGTGTTATACTCACTTCAGTATGGGTTCTTCAAGGATCAATTATTGCACTGCTCATCTTCTCCTTGTATACTATTCCCCTGTTTTCTGAGATAGATGCTATTTCTATGTTGATAATTCCCAAATCTTTGCTTTTCACCTTTCTCTTCACCTCTTCAGTAATGTGTCTCAACCACCTTAGTCACAATTGAGACTTGGATGGCTGCATGCTTTCTTAAACTAAATCCTCCCAGTATTGAAGTTCTCTTTCCCTGCTTATTAATCCTGTCCCACTACTGGTCCTGTCTCTCTTCACCCATTAAACTTCCTTATTCTTCCTCTGCTCAGAACTTGGGTGTTCCAGTTCATTTCAGCTCTGAACCTTACACCTCAGATTGCCCTCTTGTAAAAACGTGTCATTTTCACATCTTTAACACCTCTAAAATTAAATCTTTTATTCCTTTTCTTCTCTAAAGCTATTACTGCAAATGCTTGTCTTCTCATTTTAATTTATTTTATCTCTATATGTGGGCTTAACTACATATATAACAACTCCAGACCATTCATAATCTTTGTAACCTTTTTATTTTTCTCTTCCTCCTCACTTTTTCACCTTCCCTCATAGGCATCAACATTACTGGTTACCATTCTTATTTCAGTGTAAATTCTCCTTGTTTTTTATTATGTCTTGTCTTTATATGTTAGCATTATTTAGCGCCCCATCTTTCTTCTTTCATCTCCTCATATGTTCCTAGTTACCCACCTTGTTCTGTCTCTCAGGCTCGTGGTGCTTGGGGCTCGCGGTTCTTCTGACCTACTGGCTCCTTGGCTATGGAGCCAACTTCTTATTTTTAGTAGATTCTATGCCCTTGCATTCATCATTTAAAGCCCTTTAGAATGACCATTTAATAGCTACTTGTTTCCAGGGTTAGCCAGGCTGCCGCCAGTTGTCTTTCTGCAATCTATTTTGTACTCTTCATTTTATGGCTTAGTGCTTTTGATTAAAGCTCTGTAATAAATCAAGTAAATAAAAAGATACATGTCACCAACATGTGACTACATAATAAACCAAACTTCATAACATCAGTCTTCAGGTCACTTTGATCCACTGGTGGCAATTAAGAACCCTACTTCCCTCTTTGGGACTAAGCCTAGGCGAAATGTATGTAATGTCCTTTGCAGAAAATATGTAATATGCCCCAAAAATACACGAAATTTGGCGTTCTTACGCGAAATGCCATTTCAGCATTTTGTGCTATTTTTAATCATGAAATGCATCCTCGCATCCGTTTTGGACAGGAGGATTCATTTATTCGTTACAAAAGTAGTGCAGAATGACACGTGATGCAACCAACAGATTCTCATGTCTGGTTCATACTCATTGTTTCGATGCTCCCGCTATAGGATTTTTATCCAAACAAAATTTCAGTTGCCTGACGTGGAGAAATGGCATAATCTCGGGTATGTTGCATAATAATTATAACACCTAATGGCCGAAATTAGGTAAGATTAAGCTTTGGTAAACAAGCTTTCACCTAGACTTAACCAAGACAGTGTGTACATCCAGTGATGTATTACAGAGGTGCATTTATTTACTCTGACACCACAGATGTTACACTTACTTGTTCACATTAATGCTACATTATTTTCTGACTCTGCTTACCGGCTATGTGCCCACTAATCTTGTTCCATGCACCTGTGGCAGCATATCATGAATACAGAACAACATTCTAACAGTTTGTGTTCTAAGGTGAGGTCGTGTGCTCCAAAGTCAGAATGTGCTAGGCAGGGCCGGCGCTAGGCATGGGCAGTGTGGGCAGCTGCCCAGGGCCTCGCGCTCAGGGGGCCTCGCGCCCCTGTGAAAGGTCACACTTCCACAGCCCACCACAGGGCCCCCTGCCTCACCTGATTACATTACGAGTGGGGGAAGGTACAACCAGAATGGGGGACGGCACAACAGCTGGGCCAGCAATTATGTTGGCTCACAATGTCAGGGGCAGGGCAGCGCCTCTGTTAAGTACCGGCCATTATCGGCACTGTTTGTGCATTTTGTATCTAGGCAACAGAAGCCCTGTGCATGCACGACGGACAATGGGTTACAAGGGCTGAGCAAACAGAAGTCCTACTGAACTGCGAGTGTTGGGTACAGCAGGGAAGCAGTGATTGTAGTAGATGGTTGCACTGGATGAACACAGTGATTAACACACAGAGGATTTCTATCAGGCACAGGCTCGCAGGTCTTGACAACCCCCATACATTCAGCTTCTTATAGTGCCCAGACCTCTTCAGCTCTGGAGAGTGTCCAGTCAGAGCGCCGCTTCATGTGTCCATCCAGCCCCAAGGCTTGAGCAGTCTGATTTTGTTGAGAATCACCTTGCTTCTGATATCGCACAGGTTTTATGCTCCTGATATTGTTTAGACAGGTTGTCTTCTTGATACCACAAATGCGCTCTGAACATGTTATTAATTCAGACACGTTTTTCTCTTGACATTGCACATACTCCTCAGTTCATTTTTCTGCTGGTTTCGCTCAAGCTCAGTTTCTTAGTGTTGTTTCGGCCCACTCAATCCATTCATTAGTCCAGGCCTCTGGTGTCCAGCATGGGTGCAGGAAGGCGGGGTGACGGAAGGCTGGGTGCAGGAAGGCTGAGTGCAGGCAGGCTTTTGTTAACCTTCGAATCTTGATAGGGCAGTGTCTCTAATCTTCATTGAATACAGCTAAAGTTTGGTAATAATAATGCATGTGACATACAGTGATCGATACATTCTTCCTAGCTCAATAAATTAAAAGCAATTAATTCATTTATGCAGAAACACTATCTGACTCATACTGATCTGACACAGGGGGGCAGTATTACATACAAAACATAAAAATATTTACCGTTCTCGTTGCCATCTAAGCTAGGTACAGCTACCACTTTATTTTCTGCCCACTATTGAAGAACACCCCTTCAACTGAGGTTTTTTTTTGTGTTTTTTTTTTGTGTACTCTGATGAGCTCTCAACAGTGTCTTGGGAAGGGCCTTGTTACTGTTTGAAGGCCCATGGGAGGGGGCCCTCCTCCCAAGGCCTTCAAGCACTGGATCGAGCTGCAAGGTCATAGTGTGGGGGCCCCCTTCCCTGGGCCTTGTAGCCTTCGGTGTCTGCTTCAGAAAGCGCAGCAGGAGCGTAAGTATTAAGCAGGACTCATTCATATATTGGTGATACATTCGGCAAGTCAGTGAAGGTGGCAATGTATGCCTCTATTGAGCCTGTCCTGGACTACAATATGGTTATCATCTTTGTCATGGCAGTGGGCTCCGTAGCCGGAAACAACGTTCATAAGTTACTAGTAGAACGTAACAGAACCTTGCTGTTTAAGTATAGTGGACCTTTTAAAACAGTGCTCTACGCTTTAAATTTTGAACTGGGGCTTGCTTTAACATCCTTAGCTACCATGCTCATTCTCCGCCCACAACAGTTTTCAGCTGTGCCAGAGACTTTTCAGCATTATTATATGTATCTTTTGGTGACAAACATCCCCGTGATTCGAATACGTGTTCAGTAATATCCAAATTGATCTTTAGTGCTTCAACATCAACCATATAGTTTTAGAATGTAAATATTTAATTTTTTACTAGATAGTTCGAACACCTTACGTCCCAGGTCTGATGCCTTGGAGATAAGTATGCATCTGGATGCTCTCCCATGATTGTGTTGTTTTAGAGCTGGAATTTCGTTGACACAGGCCAAATATACCATGAAGTGTCTCAGTTAAATTTAGTGATCTTTGAATCCCTGGAACTGACCAGGGTAGTACTGTCTTCTTGACTCCACATGTTTTCATGTAAAAACACACCACTGTGACTGGGTTTGCGTATTATGGGTTATAAAAACAAGCATTGGCATAGCCAATAGGTCTTGCTTTTGGGACCTTCTAAGTATTTAGTTATGCAGCACAATATCTTTGGTGCAACCACATCAACTGTTGCATGACTAAACACTTATAAGGTCCCAAAGGCAAGACCTATTGGCTATGCCAATGCTTGGTGTGGTTGTGTGTGTGTGGGTGGTTGTGTGTGGGTGGTTGTGTGTGTGTGGTTGTGTGTGTGTGGTTGTTTGTGTGGTTGTGTGTGTGTGGTTGTGCGTGTGTGGTTGTGTGTGTGTGGCTGTGTGTGTGTGTAGTTGTGTGTGTGTGGTTGTGTGGGTGTGGTTGTGTGGGTGTGTGTGTGTGGTTGTGTGTGTGTGGTTGTGTGTGTGGTTGTGTGTGTGTGTGGTTGTGTGTGGTTGTGTGTGTGTGGTGTGTGTGTGTTGTGTGTGTGTGTGGTTGTGTGTGTGGTTGTGCGTGTGTGGTTGTGTGTGTGTGTAGTTGTGTGTGGTTGTGTGTGTGTGTAGTTGTGTGGTTGTGTGTGTGTGGTTGTGCGTGTGTGGTTGTGTGTGTGTGGCTGTGTGTGTGTGTAGTTGTGTGTGTGTGGTTGTGTGGGTGTGGTTGTGTGGGTGTGTGTGTGTGGTTGTGTGTGTGTGGTTGTGTGTGTGGTTGTGTGTGTGTGTGGTTGTGTGTGTGGTTGTGTGTGTGTGGTGTGTGTGTGTTGTGTGTGTGTGGTTGTGTGTGTGGTTGTGCGTGTGTGGTTGTGTGTGTGTGTGGTTGTGTGTGTGTGTAGTTGTGTGTGGTTGTGTGTGTGTGTAGTTGTGTGTGTGTGTGTGTGGTTGTGTGTTTGTGGTTGTGTGTGTGTGTGGTTGTGGTTGTGTGTGTGTGGTTGTGTGTGTGTGTGGTTGTATGTGTTGTGTGTGGTTGTGTGTGTGGTTGTGTGTGGTTGTGTGTGTGTGTGGTTGTGTGTGTGTGGTTGTTTGATTGCAATATTTCCTTTTGTCTGGATATTTGCTCACCTGTTTTCCATCCCCTCTACTTTTTGTCCATGTTACTGATATCCACATTAGTTAGCTTCAGTGATGCCAAATAAGATCAATAGTACTGTGATGTTACTTTCTGTGATGTCACTTCTTGTGACGCAATATTCAATTAGGGGGGCCTCACATCTTCCCTTTCGCCCGGGGCCTCAGAAGGCCTAGGACCGGCCCTGGTGCTAGCCACCCATAGGGTAAACATGCATTTGCAATGCAATAGGTCTTGCATATACGAGAGTTTGAGCTATTGGCAATGCAATAGCTTAAACTCTCGCAAATGCGAGACCTATTTCATTTCAATTTACTAGCGCCCATGCAGGCTTTCACATTCATGAAGGCCCGCCCCTTTCTTTAGACAAGCTGCGTCTTAAGAAAGGGGCGTGTCCGACATTAAAGTGAAACTGCCGCATGGGGGCTTTGACAAAAAAAGCATCTGTTTGTCAAGTTGAAAGACAGATTTTTTGGGGTAAAAGCGCCCATGCCGCGCTTTCACTTTAATGTCAGCCGCGCACCTTGTGTAAAGAAAAGGGCGCACCCTCTATGAACGTGATAGCACCGCAGGGGCGCTAGCAAACAAAATGAATAAATAAGTAAGTAAGCATGGTCGCTATACTTAAAGTGGACCAGGCTACTAAAAGAAATAAATGAAAAATGCGGTTGCTATAGTTAAAGTGGACCGCGCTGCTAAAATAAATAAATAAAAAACGCGGCTGCTTTAGTTAAAGTGAACTGCCATTAGTAAATAAAATAAAAGCAGGCGGCGTGCTGCGAGGTAGTGAGTGAAATAGGGGCAAATCGTTAAATAAAAGAATTCTCATAGCCAAGATAAAACAGACCATGTAACAGGACAAGTAAAAGGTCCAGTCATTAAGGGAGGTATCAAATTCAGACAAGGCAGTACCAAGGAGGGACTAATAAGCCTAATAATTAACAGAAGCCAGAATTTACGAAGGACAATGACACAAGCCAATTACAAATATGGGCGGAGAGTGGGTGGGGCTTCAAGTCCATACTCCACTACTGCATGCCTCGCAGCAGTGCTTGAGCTGCCCAGGCTCGACCTAAAAAGTGCTATGGCTCCATGCGGTAGGGGAATTACTCGTTCATGCCATGAGGACCGCCCCTCTCCCAGTCTAAAGTTGTCTACCACATGTAGAGCAGTATATGGATTAATTTCTGATTCCTATCAACTGTGTCTTCCTCAGGACGAATAGCAGAGCAACCTTAATCTAGGACTGCCCGTGTGGCAGAGTAGAAGTTCAGGATAGGGACAAGGGCTCCTAGTCCAGAAAGAATGAAGACACTGCACATACAGAGAAGGGCGGAGATTTGTCAAGAGTCTCACAAAAGGATGATGACTCTTTTTACGTGCAAGAACATGAGGCTGTGAGTCAATGATGATAGGGTGCAATTTCTAGTCAGCACGACACTGTCGAATGAATCAGCATGTTCTCACAGACTCATGTTCTTGCACATAAAAAGATTCATCATCCTTTTGTCAGACCCTTGACAAATCTCCACCCTTTTCTGTATGTGCAGTGTCTTCATTCATTCTGGACTTGGAGTCCTTGGCCCTATCCTGAACGTATCCACTCCCCCTGGCAATCCTAGATTAAAGTTGCTCTGCTATTCGTCCTGAGGAAGACCCCATTGATAGGAATCAATTAACCTTTCCAAGTTCTGGGGTCAAAACGTCGACTTTCATATGCAATTTGACCTGTACTTGTTCTACAGCACAGCAGCAGTGAACAGAATAAACATTCCTGGAATGCCAACAGTTGGGCTTCTTTAGTTAGATATTGGCTGTATTCCTAGACAGGTCGGTCTCATTCTTGTAAATATTGTAATTACTTACATTTCGATTGTCACTTCCCCATCACCTCACAAGCACTACCTTGAGCACTTTATTCACTTTTTCACCTTGGAGCAACCTTTTGAATACTGTGAATATTTGATTAAATTTGCAATCCCTTTTTTGAACCAAATTATTTGGTCATTGTTTAATTTATATCTGTTGGGTGTCTCTTCAGCTTTGTGTCTTTCTCTGAAATTATAGGTCAGATGGTGAGCCTGGAGCAGAGAGGTGCACCGGATGATAGTAACTGACGACCCCAGAATCATTTTTGCAAAAACCAGTAGTCCACTGTGTATTTTGGGGCTTTAAGCCACACTAGGATAGCCTGATTAAGGGTACACCCACCAGCCGTCTGACAGGGTGGTCGGAAAGACTGTATGGGCCTTTGAGGCAGATGGTGCAGCCCATTGCCACATGGCCATCCCTCAACCTGCACTAAGTAAAACAAGCATTGGAAATGCAATAGGTCTCGGATTTATTTGAGTTAGAGCTAATGGCATTGTCAATGGCAATGTCTTTTAGCCATGTGTTATGGAGTGTATGCATGTGGTGTGTAGTGGAATTATGTGGGTTGGATTGGAATTGTAGCAATGGTGACATGCTGCGCTTTAGATGAATATGTTTAAAAGTAAAGTGCACCATACTGCGATTGCTACAATAGTTTATTGTGGATGCGTTAACAATTGATGTGTGCACTGATGGCTGGTGGTGTGTGTGCCTGTAGAAATTGTTCACTGATGGCTGGTGGTGTGTGTGCTTGGTGGAAGCGTGCACTGCCGGCTGGAGGTGTGTGTGCCTGGTGGAAGCGTGCACTGACGGCTGTTGGTGTGTGTGCCTGGTAAAAGCGTGCACAGACGGCTGGTGGTGAGTGTGCCTGGGGAAAGCGTGCACTGACGGCTGGTGGTGAGTGCGCCTGGTGAAAGCAAGCACTGACGGCTGGTGGTGTTTGTGCCCGGTGAAAGCGTGCACTGATGGCTGGTGGTGTTTGTGCCTGGTGAAAGCGTGCACTGACGGCTGGTGGTGTGTGTGTGTGGTTGCGTGTGTGGTGGTGAGTGTGTGGTGGTGAGTGTGTGGTGGTGAGAGAGTGGTGTGTGTGTGTGTGGTGTGTGTGGTGTGTGTGTGTGGTGTGTGTGTGTGTGGTGTGTATGTGGTGTGTATGTGGTGTGTGTGTGGTGTGTGTGTGTGTATGTGGTGTGTGTGTGATGTGTGTGTGGTCTTATGTATGTGTGTGTGGTGGACTTAGTTCAAGTGTTCGTACCCTGCACACTCACACACTGCCCCTACACACTCACACACTGCTCACCCTGCACACTCACACACTGTTCACCCTGCACACTCACACACTGTTCACCCTGCACACTCACACACTGTTCACCCAGCACACTCACACACTGCAGTCACTGTCACTCTGCAGTCACTGTCACTCTGCAGTCACTCTGCAGTCACTCTGCAGTCAGTCACTCTGCAGTCACACTCACTCTGCAGTCACTCTGCAGTCACTCTGCAGTCACACTCACTCTGCAGTCACACTCACTCTGCAGTCACTCTGCAGTCACACTCACTCTGCAGTCACTCTGCAGTCGCACTCACTCTGCACTCACTCTACACTCACTCTGCACTCACTCTGCACTCACTCTGCACTCGCACTCACTCTGCACTTACTCTGCACCTGCACTCACTCTGCACCTGCACTCACTCTGCACCTGCACTCACTCTGCACCTGCACTCACTCTGCACTCACTCTGCACTCACTCTGCACTCACTATGCACTCTGCACTCACTCACTCTGCACTCTGCACTCACACTCACTCTCACTCTGCACTCACACTCACTCTGCACACTGTTCACCCTGCACTCTCACACACTGTTCACCCTGCACACACACACTGCAGTCACAGTCACTCTGCAGTCACTGTCACTCTGAAGTCACTCTGCAGTCACTGTCACTCTGCAGTCACTCTGCACTCTGCACTCACTCTGCACTCTGCACTCATTCTGCACTCTGCACTCACTCTCACTCTGCACTCACACTCACTCTGCACACTGTTCACCCTGCACTCTCACACACTGTTCACCCTGCACACACACACTGCGGTCACTGTCACTCTGCAGTCACTCTGCAGTCACTGTCACTCTGAAGTCACCCTGCAGTCACTCTGCAGTCACTGTCACTCTGCAGTCACTCTGCAGTCACTCTGCAGTGACACTCACTCTGCAATCACTCTGCAGTCACACTCACTCTGCAGTCACTCTGCAGTCGCACTCACTCTGCACTCACTCTGCACTCACTCTGCACCTGCACTCACTCTGCACTCACTCTGCACCTGCACTCACTCTACACTCTGCACTCACTCTACACTCGCACTCACTCTGCACTCACTCTGCACTCACTCTGCACTCACTCTGCACCTGCACTCACTCTACACTCTGCACTCACTCTGCACTCACTCTGCACTCACTCTACACTCACTCTACACTCACTCTGCACTCTACACTCACTCTACACTCACTCTACACTCACTCTGCACTCTACACTCACTCTGCACTCTACACTCACTCTGCACTCACTCTGCCCCTGCACTCACTCTGCACTCACTCTGCCCCTGCACTCACTCTGCACTCACTCTGCCCCTGCTCTCACTCTGCACTAACTCTGCCCCTGCACTCACTCTGCACTCACTCTGCACTCACTCTGCACTCACTCTGCACTCACTCTGCACTCTGCACTCACTCTGCACTCTGCACTCACTCTGCACTCTGCACTCACTCACTCTGCATTCTGCACTCACTCTGCACTCACACTCACTCTGCACTCACACTCACTCTGCACTCACTCTGCACTCACACTGCACTCACACTCACTCTGCACTCACACTCACTCGGCACTCTCACTCTGCACTCACACTCTGCACTCACACTCTGCACTCACACTCTGCAGTGTGTGGGTGTCTCCCTGAAAAAGATGGGGAGCCACAGGGAAGAGATAGTGTGTGCTTGTGAGAGCCGAGGGTCCGACGGGTCTGTACAGAGGGCACTGCCAGAACTAAGTATGTCCCAGTACTGTAATACCTGACGCTGCGGCGGGTCAGGATTGGTGTGCATCGGAAGAGCAGAGTGTGCGTCAGTCGTGTAACAGCAGAGGCTGCCAAGGTCTGGGTCGAGGTACTTTGGCACAGTGTGGTGGTGCTGTAACAGATGCTGTGCTAGTCCCGACTGAGATACGTTGGCTGAAGTGAGTGCGCCCTGTATTGCACAGCAGGGGGGGCGGCAGCTCTGCATTAAGACACATTGGCAGAGCTGCGGCGTTCCGGGACTGCTGGAGCCCAGGGTGCGGTCGGTCTGGATTGAGGTGGGTAGGATGCGCCTCAGTACAAAAATAGCAGAGGGTCAACAGTTCAGGACTGAGGTACACTGACCGAGTTGTGTGCGCCCCGGACCTAAAAACAGGAGAAAATGGCGCTGTGCACCCCTGTACTGAAAGAGCAGTGTGCATGGCATGTGAGAATTGAGGTACACTGCCGGAGCTATGCTCGCTCCGCAACTGAAATAGCAGAGGATGCGGCAGGTCGGGATTGAGGTGCACTGACAGAGCTGTGCACGCCTGGTACTGAAATAGCAGAGGATGCGGCAGGTCGGGATTGAGGTGCACTGACAGAGCTGTGCACGCCTGGTACTGAAATAGCAGAGGATGCGGCAGGTCGGGATTGAGGTACACTGCCGGAGCTAAGCTCGCTCCGGAACTGAAATAGCAGACGATGTGGCAGGTCGGGATTGAGGTGCACCGACAGCTGTGGTGTGCGCGCCTAGTAATGAAAGAGCAGAGGGAGTGGCTTCCCTGGAATCAGAATTGAGGCCCAATGCCTGAGCTATGGCGCCCCTGTACAATGATAAGGATGCGGGGGGTCAGGATAGAAGCCCACGGAAGAGCAGTCGGAGTTCTTGGTACCTGACACAGCGACGCTTCTTTACACGCAGGGTTAAGGTGCATCTCCGGCGCGCTGGCAATAAGCTCGTGCTCACTCACATGCCTGGTCCGCACAATAGAGTTATCCGAGTGCTCACATCCTGTTAAACTGCTCCCATGTACTTCATAACAACTCGGCATGTACCTCCGATGAAAAACTGAACGCGCGTAGAATCCCCGAACAAACAAGCTTCACAACGCCGGACCACAGATCGCGAAAGCGATCCAATTGTAAAAAAAAAAAGAACAAGGAAGCTGCGCGCTGAGCGCTGCAGAATTGTGAACGCGCCCGGCCATCTGGATTCACTAACGGAGGCACCCTGACAGCTCCTAATTATAATTTATGTACTTCTTTGCGCGAGCACGAACGAAATATGCCCAAAATGGCGGAACAAAACTACATTTACCCTATCACTTCAAGCCTATTAAAACGAAAACACAAGGAAGACGAATCACTGGCCAGATGACAGAAAACGCTAAGGAATGTGTGGAATTCCTCTCGCCAAGGCCCTAGGAGATACTTCTTTTTTTTCTTCTAACATTAGGATCTCGAAACTCCTCCCCCACTTACAGTGGGGAGGAGTCCGAGCCCTAAAAAACATGTAATCCCTGGTGTCTAGTGTTGTTTTCAATGGAGCAGGACAAGAGGGTTAAAGCAAAGGCTCCATTCTCCTTCCTCTGCCCCTGGAGTGGAGTGGTGCAACCCACTGCCAAAACTGGCCATGAAGCACCATCACTTATCATATAAAAAAAAGAACCCCTTGAGGCTAGGGGTGCTTTCAGCCACCTTAGGGTAGGCAGATTATGGATAAACCCAATCTCTCTCTACCCCCTGGAGTAAAAACAATGTTTTGGTGGTTGGAGTGGGGGAGTATGTCCTGGCCTGCCCCCACTCCATGCATAGTAAATAAAAAAACAATTCCTGGTGTCTAGAAGTGTGTTCTGCTCCCTTGGGTGCGTAGACTGAGTGTAAACTCCTAAGGACATGGAGACTCTCGGTTGCCCAGGAGGGGATGAGTATGTCCTGAAGACAATACAGGTCAACCCTCTCCCTTTTTCTCACAAAATGTGCCTGATGTCCAGGGGTGCTTTCTGCTGGCGTGGGATGGGCAGATTGGGGTAAAACCCCCACTCTGTTCACCCCATGGAGGCAGACTGCTGAGGCTCAAGAAATTCAATTGGCCAGGGCCCCTTTCAAAAATATCTAATGTCTAATAGGTGGATCCCTGTGCAGGGATTGTTGAGCTGGGCTCCACCAGACAGAAATACCATTGCAAAGAGGAGCTGAAAGGTTCTAGTTGTTTTCGGTTTGATTATGTCAATGTGTGGTGCACACTGATTGTCATCCCCCCTCCACCAAAACAAAGCCCGGGACTGCAAGCAAAGTTATACTCCTGCAGCCCTAGTTGGGGGCTTAAATAGGGAATCTCTCTTAGATGGGTACCATAGGGATTGAGTGTCCTGGGTGTGACAGCTGCCTACTATTAGAAAATAAAAATGCAAAGTTTCATATTTTCAATTTAATAAGCTCCTGTTTTTAAATTCCATTAAGGAAAATGGGCTGCATTTAAGAAAAAAAATGATTGCGTTATTTAAAAGCAATCACAGACATGGTGGTCTGTTGACCCCAGCAGGCCACTATCTCTGTGATGGCTGCAATTCCTAAAGGGCAGCAAATAGCAACCTACCTCATTAATATGCAAGAGATAGGTATATTTGCAACCCACTAGGACTCATTAATGAAGCTCAGAAGAGTTCCGTACATTAGAAATACTGATTTCCTAATTGTGGTTCAGAGAGAATCGCAATTAGGAAATCTGTATTCTTAATGTTTGCACAACTGCCCTTTTTGCGTTATCATTTCTATATTTAAATATAAAACTTTTCTTAGTTTCAAAGATAGAACTCTGACTAGTCATTGGGATTATTGAGTGTAACTGTGCATATCAAACAGGGTTGTAAAACAGCTACTATCTTTTGGAGTAAGCCTTGACTGACTCACTAACCTATAAAAGTTAAGTGAATAAAGGGATCAACTTGCTTTCCACTGGTGTGCAGCTCACAATCGTACCCTGGAACACCAGTGTATTGGGGCACTAGTCACTCCTTAAGCTCACTAACTGCTACATACTTAAGCAATAGACAGAGAAAAGGTCTAATATGTCCCACTCCATGAATAATTTCAAACATGGCATGACAGACCAATGCATGCTCCTCAAGAAACTCTCATGATCAGTAACCAAATGCCCCGACCAACATCTTGTGTTTTTCCAATCACTCTCAGCCATTTCCTCCTACTGCTGATGGGTGCTAGAATTTTGTTGTTGTGCTTTTGTTATGTGATTGGTTTATGTTCAACTCTAGTTGTTAAAGCCATATTTATGAAATATAAATATAGAACCAATAGCTTGAACTGGCAGAGAGAGTTCTGGATTTCTCAACGCACTTATCTCCCTTGGGAATAAGTTTTAGATCAATACAGTTTTAAACAATCGTTTATGAGTCGGGGAGCTCTTTTATCCATGAGCTTTCACAAACCCTGCACTTATGATATATAAAATGCTGCTATTGCCTCAGATGTCCCACGGGTCTCTTTTAACAAAGTGTTTTCTACCAAAAATCAATGGGACACTGCTGGCAGTCATATCCCAAACGTATCAGGGGATTGAGTTTGACCAACCGAGATACAGCATCATCATAAAATATCATTGGTCCAGTCATCTCATCTTGGATTTTGGAGAATTTTTTGCAGTACTGGGACTCAGGACCTGATTTAAGTTGAGCTGATGGGTTGTTCAATCATAAACGTGACAGATATCCTGTCCGCCTTACAACGCGGGCCTAAGAAATAATGTATTTGTAATTGGTGGATGGTAAATCCGTCACGCTTGTGATGGAGTAACCTGTCCACCAAACCTCTAAATCAGGCCCTTGATTTTTACATTCTACACCTTTAATTGTGCAATCAGAATACCCACTGTGTTCTGCTTTGCTGATTCCCCTTGTCTAAAGTGCAGCAGAGTAGTGCAATACCATTATGCTATTCTCTCAGAATAAATACTGCACAAGGAAGGAAAGATATTTGATTACCATTTCAAGAACATGCATCGATTGACCAGGAGAGATGCCATTGTTGAAACAGTAGGTGCTCTATCATTGTGAGAAGGGAGACTGTGTCAGTGTAACAGGGCATGCAACATTCTTGGAAAAGGAGGTATGACCTGTGACAAAATGAACTAAATACTGCAACAGGATATCAGGGAAGGCTCCATGACGTTTATAAATATAGAAGGTAGATCTGTGGTAGGAGGGGGGGGTAATCAGGGCAGAATTGTGGGTGTGACTTTAAGGAGAGTGTGCATATCTGTGAAAGAGAGAATACTTCATAATTGTAGCAGGATTTGTCCATTCACATTACCAGGAGAAAATACATCACTGTCAAAGGGGAAACTCAATCACTGAAATGGGATAGGGCTTCAAAAGAATATACGGCGTCGCTCCCACAGGAGAGAGTCAATTACTGTAACAAGGGGGAATCTGATCAAGGGAGTATAGACACCAAAATATCTGCAATAACAGGTAAACTCTAAGGGACATATTATCAAGCACGGCGATAAAAATCCTGCCGCTTTAGCGGCAGAAAACTGCAGCTAAAGCGGCGATAATGGGCTTATCGCCGCTTTAGCGGTAATTTTCTGCCGCTCAAGCGGCGAAAATTTTAACGCCCGTCCTTGGTAATATGCCCCTATATTGCTTATGTTGTGCTGGTGTTTGCAGGTGCTGGGCACCGGGACTCATTTGTAGGGATCAGCACTTATTTCTCATCCTTAGATTTGTACCCTGGGAAAGTCCAAGTGAGAAAGGCTGTAAAAGGAGTAACAATGAGAAAGAGAATTATATGAAAACAATGACAAAGGGAGACCGTGGAGATGAAAAAGAACCTGCATGAGTGAGATAAAGAGACTGGAATTGTAGGGTGGAAGAAGAAAAAGGTATGGATTACAATAGGAAAATGCAGTATTGGTATTCAGGAACCCTGGCATTCATCAACTCCGGTGGCATGCGTCCAAAAAAAACCTTAAAGGCCCTTACACTTATGTTGTTTTACAAACTAAACAATGCTTATCTTTTAACAGGATATATAAAATACTTGTAGCAAGAGATACTGCATCACTTGAGTTCTCCAAATCACTGTTATATGGGAAGGAGGGTTTTTTATTTATTTTAAAAATACTATATTACAGTAACATATGTGTTGGTTCAGAAGGCTCCCTTGCATTTCAACAGGAGAAACTCATAATACAAAAACATATGACCCCAACAACATTGTCTTTACACAGAGTCGGCCTCGCCTGTAGTTCAATCTGGCAGTACAAGAGGGGCTTGTCTGATAGGTCAGTGTATGGGTTGGTATTTTGGTTGTTTGTGGGCCTGTTTTATTGTCTGGAGGGCCGGCTTTTACTTTTGATTTCCCTGATTTTTCCCCAAACATTGCCTGGGGCAAGAACAAATACTTGCATTCTCCCATACCCTGCTAAACGCCTATACAGCATATCTTCACAAGTTCAAAACTGAAACAATTTACAAATGTGGGGTACTCTTTTAGCTGTCTTATTCACTAATGGGGGCCGCTTTTCTTTTGATGCTTGGGCATATTCTCTGTCCCAGCCCTACCCTGCCTATACATTGAACGGTAATAACTGGGCTTTTTTTCTAACAGGATATACAACATCATTAGAGCAGAACAGACCATTTCACAGCTGAGACTACATCACAGTTGGAGTCGATATTTAACCGCATTCATGCTCAGGCCTGAATGCTGTAGACCTCTAAAAATGACTTCCTTATCTTCTGTGTTCAAATGTTCACCCTGACTATACTTCATTTATGGCTCTCTTCTCCTATTTTTTTTTACTCACCATTTTCATGTTATTACTGAATAATGTTACACTATATGTCATGTTACTGCTTATCTAAACAACTGGAGCAGTGTAATTTTGATTCCATCCTAAGATACGGTAGGAGTGCATCATAATCATGAGCTATGTTCCCTTGCGCGCCTGCGCTCGCACGCACCCTGCTACCCTGAAGCGCTCAAAGTCTTTCACAGAGCGTGCTGGTTGCTTCAGAATACAGGAAAGTCTTTGCTTGTAGCCGCACGTCTTTTAAAAGTCTATGGCGTGGTGGTCTGCATTACAAAAAAGATCAAGGAACCCGGCTGAGAAAGGAGATGGGCATGCAAATAGCCTGGAGTAGGTGAATATGCAGGGATCTTCTGAGAGATTGAAAAGGAATCTCTATTATCTTCGCTTCATTCACAAATAGCCCAGGGCTATTTTTCTAGAGTTTACCTTAACAGTTCCCATTGACCCATCCCCAGCACTCCTGAGATGTGGAACCCTAAATGTCTAGCATAAGGATAAAGCATAGAGAGAGAAAACAGGCCTGCATTTGATATAGTGCTTCATGCTGAGAAAGGCCCTCCCTGAAGCACCATTCTAAAAGTAAATAGCAAACCTGGCAATGTGTTCTCCTGCTGACCAAAGCTCCTTGTTTCGGAATCTGACATTATATCACTGCACTGAGACACAGTTATCAAAAGTTAAAAAATGTGAACTTAGACACATTCAGCAAGTCATTTGTCATGTGTACCCAGTATGTGGCCTACATTCTTATTGTATTTCGAGCAACTAAGATGTGGGCGTGTCAACAAATTAATATGGGCAGAAGAGTCCATCCAAGGGTGGGCTCGCTCTAAGAGCCTGTGCATGAGCCTTCAAAATATTTGGCATGTAAATGATGCGACAGGCATTATGTTAAAATATGGAAACGTGTCTTCAAACTTTAAGATACTGTATTTCTTTCACACATGAACGCTTTCCACCTTAGTGCATCAGATTATTTTTAAAGTATTTCCTAAAAGTGAGAATTTTGAAACATGCACTGGGAAACATTCCTGCCCTGCCCGGATGACAATGCCATTAGTACACTAAGAGGGAAGTGTAGTAAATTGGCTCTATATATACTACACCAAAATGAGGTATAGTGTGTATAGAGTCCAGGTGACCCCAGAGGTAGGCAGAGGTTAAAGTTAGATAGAACCTTACTCTCTATTTGTGGTAGAGTGGTCGAGCAGTAAGGCAGTATCAGAGGACAGTGTTAAGCATTTGATGTACACACTCAGTCAGAAAATGAATTCACACACTCAAGAACTGAACTCTAGGCCATTTGTTTTTGTATACAAATATACTGTTGTTTTATTTTTAGAACCAAGCAAGCCTGGTAGGTAAGCATTAAATACTTTTCAGTAATAAGTTGCTGAATATAGAAAAGTTTGAAAATGCAATAGAAATTGCACTGTGTTTGGTTTACAGGGGATGCAGTAGGTTGCAACACTTAGCAAATACAGTACATTGAAATTAATAGGCTTTTTCATTAAATTACAGGTATGCTACATTTTACGTTACTTCTCTAACTCAGTGCTGGATACCTAGATTGAGCACTTTGACATTTCCTGCAAAAAGGTAAGTAAATACGCTTTGGTTATTTGTGTGATTTTTAAAGAATATCTTTAGATTTCAAAACTCCACACAGTCGTTTTTCGGAAGAAAAACAGTGCATTGAAATGAATGTGCTTTTTCAGTAAATTACAGGTAAGTTACTTTTTATGTTACTTTTCTTACTCAGTGCTGCATACCTGGATTCAGCACTGGGACATTTCCTGTGAACAGGTAAGTAAATACGTTTTGGTTATTTGTGCGATTTTTAAAAAATATTTTTAGGTTTCAAAACTCCACACTTGGAAACTTTTTGGAAGACAATTGTCAATGTTATCCTACGGAGGAAAAACAGGTTATCTGTTCACAGGTAAGTAATAAACTGTGGGAGGTATTGTTCTGGAGTTAGACTCAGGGGTCCCCCAGGGTCAGTGATCCACTGTTGTTGCACCCTCAGCGGCACTAGGGGCGGCCAGGTGCCGATGTTGAGGTCCACTGTTATCCAAAGGGGGATAGGGGTCTCCGGTTGGTAGGTGCTGGCAAGCAGGCCACTGGCTTGTGGGATCAAAGCTCCTAGGGTTAAGGTCAGGGCAAATGGGGAAACAAAGTAGCACAAAACGTGTACCCTCAGCGGCACTGGGGCGGCGAGGTGCAGCGTGCTGTTTCGATGTCGGGCGCTCTGCTGTTTCGTATGGAAAACCTCTGGTTTGCAAAAGCACTGCAGGCAGGGAGACAAAGGACTTCTGGGTGTGACTACCACTTGGAGAGGTAAGTTGGGAAGTTAAGGGTTGGTTAAGCACAGTCGGTTTGGGCACACAAGGCCGTGGGGCGTTGGGTGCAGGGGTGCCTTTTGGGGTGGGATCTTCTTGCCAGCTCCTGGTTGTGGTTAGGGGGGCCTTCTGGATTTAGGCTGCAGGTGTCGGCTTGAGGCTCGAGGCAGGTCAGGGGTCATCAGATCTCAGGTTAGGCTCACCAGGGTGACCTCCTCGTGGTGTTTTTCCACTCGAGCTTGGGCCTGGTTCTGCGGGTGCAGAGTGGGCTGGATTCATGGTCTCTGGCTGCTGCCAGAGGTTGCAGTTGAACAAATCCGGTGTTCACGGGACAAGCAGTCTTAGGAGGTGAAGGAAGGCAGGTCCTCCAGGGTTTTTGAGGCTGCTGGCTGCAGGACACACAGGGATTTTGCAGGAGTAGGTTTGAGGGGAGACAGGCCGGTAGGGCTGGGGCCAAGTCAGTGGGCGTCTTCCTCTTGTTAGGTGGCTGCACGGCTGTTTGGTCCTTCATCTTCATTTCTTCTTGTCAGGTTGGATCTGAGGAAGCAAGGTTCAGGGTACCCCCTAAATACTAGATTTAGGGGTGTTACAGGTAAGTGAAGGACAAGGACCAATGGGTCCCTTCCCTTGGGTGGGCACACCCCATATCATGCCACCCTCCAGTGGGAGGGAGGTAGGAGCCTGTCCCTGGCTGGTTGGGTCCCCCCATCCTCAAGATGGTGGGGAATCAGAGTTGTGCTTCACCTCGCCCCCCTGGTGCAGTTGGCAGAGGTGTGCACACCTCTTTCCCTCACTTGTTTTTCCTGCTGGCTCTCCCGCCCAAAGTGGGGGTAGAACCAGTGGGGACCAGTTGCTGAAAGCAGCAAATGGTCTGGGGAGGCTCACAAAGGCGGCATGCCTTTGAAGCCTCTCCTCCATGAACCCTGCCATCCTGGGGAAGGAGGCTTGGCACCTCGTCCCAGGATGTGCATTGTTTAAGGCCCCCGAGAGCAGTAGGCTCTCGACCCAGGGGTCCAGAAACATGTCTGTTGGTTGCAGCCTGAGCAGCCACTCAGTCAGGTCACTAGAAGTTGGTAGAGTTTCAGGGGGCATCTCTAAGATGCCCTCTATTGTGCATTTTACATTAAATCCCACACTGGTATCAGTGTTGGTTTAATGTGCTGAGAAGTTTGATCCCAAGCTTCCCAGTTTTCATTGGAGCCATTATGGTGTTGTGGAGTTCATAATGACAAACTCCCAATGGCAACACTGCACTTACAATGCCCAAGAATTGACTTGGGCACTGTGTGGGTGAGGGATAAAATTGAGTTTCTGCATATATATTAATCTTTTTGTGTTAGCACGATGTATCTATATTCACATGCATATTATAAAATACGTTAATTGGTTATGTTAATACAGGATCTTCCTTTTGTTTCTTGTATTATATTTATTTCGTACGCAAGCTGAGAACCAAACAGACTTCATTTTGTCCGTAAACGTATTAGACTCGAACGGTGGTCACGTGTCACCCCCCAGTAGCCGAGTAGGCCCTGTTGGTTGAGTTACACCGACAGCTGAATTCATACTATTCTTTGTTGTTCTGAGACCCAAGGTCGCATCTGGTTTTAGAGGTGATAAGCGCATTCCTTGAGGCGCCGTACTCGTGCTCCCAGGCACCAAGACGAGAGGGAGTCACCCCTCCTGACCCTCCCCAATAATAGCAGAAGCGGACTTCTAAATGAGCTTTTTGTGCCATATATGGTCTTTCCTTTAAACTACTGTGCCTACCAGTCATTTTTCATGTGAGGTGATCTCATGTAACGCAATGAAAGTATATATGCCATGTATTGAGTGTGAATCAGCAGTCTTCTCCATGCACTGGCTGGGTGATGTCGGAGAGGCTCCTCTATAGAGTACTGGTTTGTTTAATAAACGATTGACTTTTCTTCACTGCCAACTGATTGATTATTTGGTAAGACGATTTGTGGGGGCTATTGGTAGGTATAGCTCCATTGATTCATTTTGCAAATACGTCAGCGGTACAGGGCTCATGTACCTGTACCCTCACCATTGGCATTGTGCACCCTGCTAGAGGGGTGACTGGCCAAGGCAGTAGATTTGTGGGCTTGGCACACAGGGATGTGTGCCATGTCGACTCTTCACTTTGTTCTGCACCAAGACACGCAGTCTGCAAAGGCAGTGTGTGTGTGTCAGGGTACAGGACCTCTAAGGATGGCACAATAAGTGCTGCAGCCCTTAGAGGCCTTTTCTGGCCACGGTGCCCTGGGTATCTGTGGTAACATTTACCAGGGGCTGACATGTGGCCAGAGATGCCAATTGGGTTTAGGCTTCAATGCTGTTTTAGGGAAGGAATATAGGCCCTGGGAACCTGATTAGCAGAAGCCCAGGGCACACCCAAGAAGAAAGAACATCAGCAATTCGGCAAAAAGTGGCGGCATACCATGCAGAAAGAGGGCACTTTCTCACAGGAAGTCAGTTGTTGTGTACCTTATAAGTGGACTAGATTTAAATTACAAATAGAGCAACATTATGGGTTATTAAATGAAATACATAGAAGTGTTTGTATGGAGCACACCCTGCACTGACATATTCAAAGGTGCTCTCCTATATTCTAATGAAAAAAGGAGTTTGGTTAAATAAAATATTTAACTTCGATCACACAATTTGGTCAAGCCGGTAAGCTGGGATTCATCCCAGATTTTTTATCTTCACACTGCAATTCGACCATTGAATGAGGATCATTAACATTAAAGGTTAATGCTTTGTTCATACTTCTTGGAGGACGAGATTAGAGAGTAGGTGACAGGCAAAATTCACATTTTATTTTTGGCAGGTTCACACAACATGAACCATACCAAAGGATACAAGAGATCTTCATGGAACCCACCTGCTAAAAGCATTTTCTTTTCAGCATGTGAAATTTAAAGCATTTCAAACCCTGTTTGCCATGTTACATGGTCGGCAGCTATAGCTGTGAGGCCACATCATTTCATGCGAATGTTTGGCTAGTGTTGAGCTCAAAGTCCCAAGAAGACCCTGAGAAGACCATAGCTTGACACGAGGTTCCAGCTTTCAGTGGCTTGCCAACTTCTAGAGCAACATTATAGTCTTTTAAATCAAACACAACAGGATTTTTTTACGGTGCACATCCTGGGCTCACACATTTCAACCTGCTGCCATATATAATAATGAAGAAAAAGGAGGCTAGTTAAAATTAAATATTTGCATAGGATCACACAAAGTGATGAAATCGGGAAGCTGGGATTGAGCCTAGGTTTTCTCGATCTACATTATGCAGATCAGCCATAAGATGGGTATCTCTTCCTCTTGCTCTCTTTACATCAGAGTACTGCTTTGCTTGGTGCATGAGGTTACAGCTCATTGTTGGGTCCAGGGTTCAAGAGGACCTTGAGCTGAACCAAAACCAGACATCTGGCTAGAGTGTAGCTTGAGCGTTCAGTGGCTCATCCACCTCTGCATCAGATCATGAAGTGCTAGTCTACCTCAGTCAGCTGAGGGGAGTAAGACTGTGTAAACATGTGATTCATCTCACAGCCAGAGAAGTCAGCAGCCCACAGAAAAGGGGATTTTAAAGTGAGAGAAAAGAAGCACAGAGAGATGCCTGTGCCCATGTTCTCTGTTGCAGGGTGCTCTGTTGTGTTGGGTAACATAGGGACATCGTGGTAGGTTAGTGCCATTCCGTAGGTCAATTGCTGGGCTACAGTAGTCACAGGTCAGATACACTATGAGGTGTAGACTTATATACAACTCACTCATCCCTGGCACTGTTGGCTTTAACCCCTCCCATGCTCGTGACGGAATCGTTCCATCACGAGCCTCGGGTGGGCTGTGCTGGTGACGGAACGGTTCCGTCACGGCCCGCTCGCCGCGCCTGCGCTGACGTTCTAAAGAGCGGGCGGGGCCGTGACGGGACCGTTCCGTCACAAGCACAGCTCACCCGAGGGCCGTGACGGAGCAGTCCGTCATGAGTACGGGAGCGCCACGTGGCCCCGCCTCCCCCTTAGCGCTGCGGCGGAATAGCCGCAGCAGCGAAGGGGTTAAAAAAAAACGCACGCAACCTTGGTTGTGGTGTACAGAGATCTTTCTTTGCTGCACATACAGGAATAAAATTAGAGGGAACAGTGATAATGAGTAGGCAGCACTCAAAGGGCTCCACGTGTAACAGATACAACATTATAAATTGTGTATTTAAGAAACATGACTAATAGAGGAATTTGGATTACTTATTCATTAATACTACAAAGAAAATCTAAGTTCCTGACCTGCTTTATTTTGAGATTAACAAGATGAAACGTATGTGAAACTAATGCTAAGAGGTTCATGTGTAATACAACATTATATTCACTAAAGTGTATTTTAAGTAATATTCCTTATTAGCCTTTTGCATTATTCTTGTGTTAAGAAACTTAATTTGTTATGCACTTACAATTGTGCATGTATTTGTAACTCATTGCACTGTTTACTGTTAAGTGGCCTACATTTTGAGGCCCCTTGTTTAATTCAGTGCAAATTTACGTTGCAGTCAAATTTGTGTTTAACTTTAATGTGGAATGTTTTTGTTAGCATTTTGTTTCCACTGCAACTGTGGACAAAGCCTAGTTTGTTAGTATTGAAACATTTTGTTTTCATTAGATAGCAAGATATGAAAAGACAAAGTTTGGAATGGAGGAACGCGGTAACGAGCAAGGACGCGAGTTCTCAAGGAGAAGGAAGAGTAATGACCAAGGACGAATGAAGTTGCAACTTATTGATGCAGGAAAGGTGGCGCAAATATCCAATTTGTGCCGGAATCATGGAAAAGTACTGGAGAAAGTCACGTGGGACTGTCTACCTTGAATGTAACTAATATCATATGCTGTAACTTAGTGAGGGTCAGAAAAGGCATCTTAGGACTTCATGAGGTACAGACCTCTGCCTTTGCTTCTGCTTTGAGTGGCTTCATGTCTCTTGACCCTTGTTTGGAGTTTCTTCTACTGAAGACTCTGACAGCTGACATGTTTGTAATTCTCATCTTTATGTAACACTTTTAGTGTACGGTTGTCCCTTTAAGGCAGTGTAGGGAAAGATAGCGTGCTCATGCTAATCTTTGAAAATCATTTGATGAAACGTACCTCTCAAGTCTTTTTCCTGCTTACTTGAATTGTCATTATAGGACTAGTTGTCTGCTTTCTGATACATAGGATAAATCTTTTTAGGAGATTTGGACACATTTTATTTGTTCTGTATTTCTATACCATTATGTAAATATTGGTATATGTAAACTCATTTTTGAATTTATAATGAAACACTATTATTCTCATATTCAGTTGTAGAAAGGATTATTGAGTGACCAAATTGGTACTTTTGTATTGAAAATATAAATTGTGACTGAGTTCTCCCTCTTACCTCTCATGCAGCTACAAAGATCATCAAGTTGAGGATAAATGTTTAGATGGGCCCAAGCTCTCTCACAACCATTTTATGGTTTCCTAGGCATGGCCAGTGTTATAAAAAAAGAATAAATACAAACATGAAATATCAGACAATAAGGTCCCAACTGCAATGGGATGCACTTACTTTAAAAAGAGGGTCTATCATTGCATATGTAAATATATTGTGATTCACTCACATCACCCTCACTGCTCCAAGCAGTGTTGAGGGAGGTACTGAATAACCAACCAATAATGACCAGGAGTGGCATTACATTAATGAGGTTTGTGAACCTGGTCAATGCCATGCTCACCACCATCACTTAGATGTCTGGCGAGGTTGCTAGGGCTTGTGTTCTCTATGCATGAAGAGGTAACCTTGAGGGCATACTAAACGTAGGAAATTGATTATCCCAATCCTCAAAGAAATGAATTTAAATAGATGTGGCCCAGCATTTTTAGAACTTCAGAGAATGGACACTGTTTTAACTGTCGCAGTAGTTTTAGGCTTTTTTAAACATGTTTTTAAATCACGGAAAATAATTGGTATTGATGAAATATAACAGATCTGTTTCTTTTTAAAATTTCCCTGTGTAAATTGTAAAATCATGTTGTTGCTTTTATGGTTATTGTCTTTTAACCGAATAAAGTAGTTTTTGACTTTGACTACTAAAAGTGTGGATACTTTCTAATTGGTACACAGTGTTTGGGGCTCCCAAGAGTGCTTTAGCTCATGACCACATGTTGATATTACTGCGTGGGCGCAGATGCAAATGAATTCCCTCCTATTCATGTACTACCTCCCTATGCTAATGAAGCAACACCTACTTGAGGACAATTGGGTGCAAAATGTGCTCCTGCATGATTGGTATTAGAAAAATTGTCATACAGGCACTTGCAGTGCTTTTTGTAATGCATAAGTGCCCCAGAGGTGAAAAAGCAGGATCAAAAATCAGTTGTACTCCTGGGGCAGTTCCATAATAAAGTCTCAGACCTGGTGTGCTTGAAGAGAAAGTCAGGGTATGGTGTTCTTGGATTTCCAATGGCCGTCATCTGCAATGTTTCCACAGATTTGGCTTGCTTTTCATCATAGCTTCCACTGTCCTTCAGATGTGAGGCGGTGTTGGCACAAACCCATAGTGTTCACTTTATCATGGATAATGATAAGGCACTCAAACGGATATTTACGACAGGATGAGGTGGAAAAACCATAAGGAGACAGTTTTATTTATAAAGAATATCTGTGCTGCTCCAATAACTAGAGATGATTTAGCGTCACACACTGTGCGGCCAGCTCCCTCCTGGAAAGCTGCATCAAAGATGGAAGATCAATACAGAAAAATCCATTGTCTCTGAAATGAACCTATAAACCCTGAATTACCGCCCAAAAATATACTTGTGCGAAGCTCAATATGAATGTTAAGGCAGGCATCAATATTTCACATTGGCAAAGAACTGTCGGAGATCCATTTTCACAAGACTAGAAGGTAATTTCTCTTCCTAACAATGAAGAATAAGGTGCAAGGAACAGCCAATAAAAGCAGAAATTAGAACATCAGGAAATGTGTTAGACAATCATGTTACATGTAGAAAAATGTATTTATCAGAGACAAAACCACACTTTACCAATCCCTGAGTTTGCCTGCTTAGATCTACACAACTGTAAATCTACAGATGGATGTAACTCTACAGTTTTTTTGCTATTCACCTTTTTTGAGCGTAGATTTATACCTCGGTATAGACTTACGAATCTACACCCCTCCAATGACAGGGTGGAGTCTTCTAATATAAAATGTACTCTGTAAAGTTGCTATGAGTAACTTTACAGCCATATGTTATGTTCTGCCTGTTTGCTGGAGATACCCACTTCCACGGTGGAGATATCTGCCAGAGTGGCGGAGATCTACGAATGGGAAATTTTATACTCATGGCCAAATAATACTCAGCTGACATTCATTCATTTGGGAAGCATATAAATAGACCTAAAGTCAAATGCTCTGCCCTCTTCCACTTGGGCTATGTTACTTTGAGGTCAACAGGAACCACATCCTGCTACCAGGATGCAGACCAAAACACCCAAGAGGAAGAGGAACTTCAAAGAGTAGGGAGTAGACCTTATATATACAGCATTCATATATTTGTTGTCAAAAACTACATAGTCTGGTGCCATACAACCTCAGCGGAGTGGAGAAGGTGGCCCTGTGGTGGAAGGTCACTTACTGTAAATGCATTTGGGGTTAAGGCACCTAGTTTGGGGCACATTAAAAAGAAACAGCAGGATGAAAGGATGTGGGTAAAGGAGGAGTTCTCCAGGATTCAAGTAGCAAAGGCCATTCCTGGAGGCAGACATGAATTCACACCAAAATGCACCCTGTACTATTATAAGGCCTGCCTGTTGCAGAGAACCCACAAATACGGTAATAAGGAACGTTTTCCTAAAACACTCATGCGTTCTGTCTTTCCAACCCGGCCTGACGGCTAGGGCGCAAGACCTCGGACCTGGGGACCTGGTTTCGAGTCTCGGCAATGTCGCTAAACATCCTGTGATTCTGGGCAAATCACTTAATCTCCCCGTGCCTAACAAAAAATTAATGTTTGTCCTCATGTAACTTAACTGGTGCTATGTAAAGCGCTCTGATACCCGATTCGGGTCAAGTTCGCGCTATATAAGACTCTGCAAAAAAAAAATACATTACACACACACGGGGAACATCCTTTACAACGCAACTTTTACCACGCAGTGCCTTTACGACGCAACTATTACAACGCATGTCATTACAATGCATTGCACTGGGGGGGGCGCTCTAGGATAGGGAATAGATTTAATTTACTATCCAACACCTTCCCTACTATCCACGGGGACTGGAGTTGGAATAGTAAATTAAACTATTCACTATCCAGCACCCCTTAGCGCTATGCGTTGTAACAGCATGCGTTGTAAAAACTGCGATGTAAAGGCATGCGTGGTAAAAGCATGCGTTGTAATGTCATACATCCCACACACACGTAGCCCTCATACGCCGCCTCTAACACACACACAAATGCTATGGTTCGTTTTATTCAGTGTTCATTTTCCTTTCTCTCATAAAGTCATAATTGCAAGTAACTTGGTTGGCACAACTGGGGAAGGAATACTTCTTACCGCAGCAGGGCAATACAAAGGGTCCATCTCCAAATGCATCCCTACAACACATTCATAGGAATGTCACTGATAAACTATACTGAATTTATCTACCTTTAGTTTGTTTCCCCATAACAGTGTTTTATTTTTTGGTGTTCCATTATGACATGCACATTTGTTCTTCAATATGAGTCATCTTCTTATAAAAGGCAAAGGTTTACCAGCATTGAGTGAACTGGGACTTGGGGACAGGACTCTAAGCCCCAAGAGCACTTTCTCCCACAGGAGACGGGTCCCGCAGCACTCACACCAGGCAGGTGCATTTCTACAGCGTGGACATACCGCAGTATGGGTCACTGCTCGCAAGACTAGGGGGCAGGGCTCTAAGCCCCAGAGTGCTTTCTTTAGCAGGAGGCGGGGCCTGCAGCATTTGCGCCAGGCAGGCACATTTGTACAGTTGGCATGGGATGCCTTTCGCAGGACTATAAGCTCCAGAACGTTTTCTCCCACAGGCGGCAGGACCTGCAGCATTTGTGCCATGCAAGCGCCTTTCATCATCATCATCATCATCATCATATATAACTTTATTTCGATCACAGACATCTTAAAAAGTACACAGCACAAGAGGAATTAAAAACAGGCCCCTTTCTACAGCAGTGGCATACTACGGCAGAATGTTATGTTATGTTATGTTAATAATGATTTATTAAGCGCACTAACACCGATTGGTTTCCTGGCGCTGTCGAAAAACAGAGGACATGACCAGAGATTTTTGCACGTGCAGGATTATTGATATGCTTGTTTAAAAAGACAGGTCTTTAGTGCTTTCATAAATGACATGAGGTCCGGACAGATCCGGATCTCAAGGGGAAAAGCATTCTACAGGCGGGGGGCCAATGTTGCAAATCTGCAGCCACCTAAATGCTTGCGTTTGAAAGAAGGAATCTGTGGAAGGCCCAGATGAGCTGAGCGCAGATTGCGAGACGGGACATGCTTCGTGATAAGTTTGTTGATAAATTTGGGACTTTTGCAATGTAAGGATTTAAAAATCGTACAGCCTGTTTTAAAGGTGCAGCGTTGGGCTACCGGGAGCCAGAGGAGTTTCATAAGCAATGGGGTGGCCGGATGCCATCTAGGTTGGCTAAGGATCAGCCTAGCAGCATAATTCTGTGCCATCTGAAGGCGTTTCAATAGGTAGAGAGGCAAGCCCAGATAGATAGCGTTCGCGTAGTCCAGGTGCGATAGCACAGTGGCGATCACCACCTGGGTGATGGCCTCCGGGGTAAGGAGGCGCCGAACCTTCCGAATTTTCCTGAGTTGGAAAAAGCACTTGGAGACCACCTGGCCCACTTGAGTTTTCAGTGAAAGATCACTATTCAAGGTGACTCCAAGTGGCTTTGCCGAAGAGGAAGGAGTCGGGGCTTGCCCCAAGTCTGGCGGCCAGGAATGCGGGCCCCAGTATTTGGCACTGTCTCCTGTGAGAACTAGCTCGGTTTTTCCCGGATTTAATTTCAGGTGATTTTGGTCCATCCATGTTTGGATGTACCTCATAGTCGACTGAAAATTAAGGATGGAGGTTTCCGAGTTGCCTATTGTAAAGAGGAATTGCTGGTTGTCTGCATAATTGAGCACCATCACTTGTTTATTACTGAGGGCCAGAATTAGGGGACGGATATAGATATTAAACAAGTGGGGTGACAGGAAGGAGCCCTGAGGTACTCCGCATGTGATGGTCTGTTTGGTGCCAACTAGATCTATGAGCCGGACTGCCTGAGATCGGTTCTCCAGGAAGGACTTCAGCCAGCTAACTGCTGTGCCCCGGATGCCGGCCTGGATGGCACGGTCGATCAAGATGGTATGGTTGACCGTGTCAAACGCGGCCGACAGGTCCAGGAGCACCAAGGCCTGGGGGGAGCGTTTGTCTGCGCAATCCCGGAGAGTATCTAGTACTGTGATTACCACCGCCTCCGTAGAATGGGCGGGGCGGAACCCTGCCTGGTGGGGTTCAAGGCAGTTTGATTCCTCCATGAAATTGGACAGACATTTAGCTACGTGAGCCTCCATTACCTTAGCCAGGAACGGGAGCAAGGAAATGGGACGATAGTTTGCCTTGCATGTTGGATCAGCCCCAGGTTTCTTTAGGAGCGGTATAACCGTCGCTTCCTTAAAAGCAAGGGGCACTAGTCCAGAGGTTAAGGAGTCATTCAGGAGAGTGCGGGCAGGGGCGGAGAGCGCAGAGAAACAGTCTTTTAAAATATGAGGTGGACATATGTCCGACGGGGCGCCAGATTTAATTCTTACTAGCAGCTCCTGAAATTGCTCTGGGGTAATGGGAGGGAAACTGCTGAGTATACTAGTGTTATTAGTAACGACTGTTGTGGGAATGGTAGAATTGTCTCAATGAAATAAACATTAAGTGAGTCACAGAGGGTCTGGGTCGGTGTTAAGCTGGGGCGGACACTATCTAGATTTGTAAGCTCATTGAGTATGGAGAAGATATCCTTTGACCTATTTGTCGAACTGAGAATGCGAGAGGAAAAATAGGCAGCTTTGGTGGCAAGAATGGCCTTCATGTAATCTTTCCTGGCCGTAGTAAATCTGATCTTTAAATCGGGGGCATAATTACGACGCCATTGACGCACGAGTTGGCGCACGGCCAGTTTCTTTGTTTTTAGATCTGGCGAGAACCATCTTTGGGTGTCAGCGCGCCGAGCCAGTTTGACTTTCTTGTAAGGAGCATGGGTGTCACTAGCTGCTTGAAGCCAGCCGGAAAGGTTGGATTCGGATAAATTGATGTCAGGGTGGGGGGATGGGATGGAATTGGCCAGTGTCTGTAAAAATTGTGATCTGTCTAAAGTATTCCATTTTCTCGCTTAACCTCCTACTACTATAGTGGTTGTCTTGGTGGAAGAGTAGACAAGATTGAATTTAAGAAGGAGGTGGTCAGACCATAGGCTAGGAATAGTTGCCGGGGTTGTGACTAGCGAGGAATTGGACGAGACCTGGTCTAAGATGTGACCTTTACAGTGGGTTGGCGAGAGCACTGGTTGTGAAAAATTCAGGTTCGTTAGGAGCTCAGTGAGTTCGGCCAAGTAAGGGCCTTCCATAGGGTCATTAAACCAATAGTTAAAGTCACCTATCAGGAGGATCCTGGCATGATCCATAGCCAGATTAGCGATTTGCTCACTTAGGGTAAAGGGGAAAGATGGCATGTTGTTTGGGGGTCTATACAAAAAGACACATGCGATCGTTGTGTGTGGGGTTTCAAACTTTAACACCAGATTTTCTGTGTCCGGTAGGTTCAGGCAAGTCAGGGTGATGACTTTCAGGTTAGAACGGATAACTGCCGCAACCCCCCCGCCAGATTTGCCTGACCCACGGTCAGCATGTATTATATAATAGTTCGGTGGGAGTGCTGCTATTATATCGGGGCGGAGTCTGGGGTCAGCCAGGTCTCGGTGAGTAGGAGAATATCAGGTCTGTCCGTATCTAGCAAAAGAAAAATGTCCAACTGGTGTTTAACCGGGGAGCGGGTATTTAGATAGAGGATGGCCAAAGAATGAGAGTGAGAGCCAGGGTCTGCCTGACTGTTGGGGTCAGAGCTTACCATATTGGAAAGTTCTATGGGGGGGTGCGGTCAGCTAGGATCCCTTGTCTGCTGGCCTGGGTGTGCGTTTCCCTAGACAGATGTCCCTGGCCTCTGTTAAATTTCATGAGGTCCTTGCGGGAGTATGTGATTGGGCAGACAGCATGGCTGGCATTAGGTCCCGTCTGGGCGCGGACGGGCGCAGATGGGCTTGCCTTTGGCGTGCCTTCGGCAGGCCGCCGGCGCGCCTGCTGCGCACGTCCGCTGCGCTTCCTAGACGGGGCACCATTTTATGCCTGTAAGGACGGGAGGGGCCGAGCACTGGCCCGCTCGCCTGCTCCTCACCCAAGATGGCGGCTCGGGAACTGGACCCCAGGCAGCGCCTAATCGGCTGCGGTGGGGACGATCAAGGAAGGAATAAAGTGGCCAGTTAGAATTAGCAGGTCAGTCGGTGCCCGCGCATTGAGCGCAATTATACAGTTTAAAAACAAGGTGAATAGCAAAAATACGATCACTAGTGCAATTTTAAAACAATGCCTAATGCAAGCACCCGTACACACACAAGTCCCGGCTTCCGCCTCAGGACCTCCACAGTCACGTGCACACTGTCAATCGGTGCACGCAAAAGGAATCAGGGTTTTTATGCCTGTAAGGGCGGGAGGGGCCGAGCACTGGTCCGCTCGCCTGCTCCTCACCCAAGATGGCAGCTCGGGAACTGGACCCCAGGCAGCGCCTAATCGGCTGCTGTGGGGACGATCAAGGAAGGAACAAAGTGGCCAGTTAGAATTAGCAGGTCAGTTGGTGCCCGCGCATTGAGCACAATTATACAGTTTAAAAACAAGTTGAATAGCAAAAATACGATCACTAGTGCAATTTTAAGTAAATGCTTAATGCAAGCACCCGTACACACACAAGTCCCGGCTTCCGCCTCAGGACCTCCACAGTCACGTGCACACTGTCAAGAAGATGCTGTTCTCAGGACTCTGGGCAGGAATCTAAGCCCCCCAGGGGCAAATTTCTCCGACAGGAAGCGGGCCTACGGCATTCTCATCACGGATATGCCCGGGGAATGTGCCCACCATTTCCAGAAACATCCTCACTTCTCTCTGCTTTGATGTAGGGTTCATTTTCAGAACAGCATATATGCTCTTCTACAACACCTTCCTTGCTCCTTTCTCACTTTTATTTCCCACAAACAGGACTTAATTCAATTAAATTCGAATAACTTTATTCACATTCTTTTTTTAGATCGATAAAAGTTAATTAATATTACATTATATCATAGTGTGTTAAAAGGAATTCCACACGTTTACAATTGAAAAATTTCTTACAATAAAGTCCATCCCTAAAAATCTCCCATGATCTTAAAAAGATAAAAACTCATCATCCAGATCCTAGCTTTCATTCACCTTCGTAAACCAATTTATCCAGGTGTGCAAGCGATTTCCTTCTTTTTACAGCCTGAAAAATATAACCTGCGACTGCTCGACAGGCTGTTTCATTTTCAAGGCTACATATAAAGTTCATTGCGTCCTTACAGAAAAAACGTTTCTCAGTGATCGTAGGAATGTCAGTTTAATATCTTGATAAAACCTGTAAAAGAGCATAAAATGTTCGTGTTCGTCCATGTTTCAAATGTTGGAAATGGCATAAATTGGTGTAATGCACAGAATCGCAATCTAGTCAAATACATTTTTCTTGCACATTTGTTACTCTAAGTATTCTGGTAGACCTGAAAGAGTTGGACCAGGCTCATATCTTAACACGCTTGTTTTTTTCCCTTCTCTACTATCTCTTACATGGCCGTTTCGCCAAGAAACTCATTTTCAACTATTTTCTGCCATATTGCAATATACTTGCAGGGTTTGTAACTGATAGATATTCATCTACGTCTTTATTTAACTTGGCCATGTAAGCTAGCCATGGGATTTTACTGTAATGTTACAGAGCCAAGCAATCCTAAATTAACGCCTTAACTGCGGCCGTTATTTCGGCGCAGTGCGGGCGTTCTAAAAGGTGGGCGGGGCCGCGTACTAGCGAGGTAGTGCTGCCGTCGGCCAACGGCCGATGGCAGCACGCATCGGGTTAATTCCCTGGTGAACTGTGTACCCTTCTTGCACCAGATATTGTACCAGGAACTCATTGCTCTCACACGTATTGTGTCAAGAACATAAGGTAAATTTTTTCTCTATGTAAGATATACACAGATGTGGACCTTGGTACAACTAACAGACGACAAAGAAATTCATTTTTACAAGTCTGTAATAAGTAGCTGTTGGTATTGCCCCACACTGTTTCCCCAAATCTTGCAACTGCGATACACTTGCTACTATATAATTTAAGCATGCCATGTATAGATCTATTACCTTACTGGAAAATCCTCCACAATTCTAGTTAGTTTTTATTTTGTCAGTTCTATTTGCGGGCCCCAATCGCAATTATAGGAAAAAGTACACCTAAATAAAAGAATTTTTTGGACTTCTGCCAGTTAGAAGTCTCTCACAAAGTGATTCTTTTTCTTGGCCCTGCCCCATCCACAGACCATCACAAATGTTTTAGTCAGATTTAATTTTAAATCCTTTTTTGTTGCATGTATGTGACAAAGGCATCAATCAGCTGGTGGTGTAGACAATTTGCAGTTCTGGATAACAGAACTGCACTTTCTGCATACAGAAGAAGAGGGTTTGTGCAGAGTCAATTTTCAGGGCAAGGGTGTTGAAGGTTTTGTCTATTCCATTAATATACAATCAGAAGAGGAAAGGTGCAAGCACAGGGCCTTTTCTAATACCCCTTAAGTCCTCATAACTTGGGGTACACTTGCCATCCATCCCAAATCTTACTCGTGCAGTCAGGGTTGAATATAGTTAAGAAAAGTGCAATATTATGTCAGCGGGAGCGCCCATTTCAGCCATAGTTTAGCATGGTTTATGCAATCAAAGGCGCAGCTTAAATCAGCGAAGCAAAGGTGGATGTGTTCCTCCTTGGCTAGCATGTATTTGCCAATAAGGAGGTTCCAATTAATACACTGTTCCACCGTCCATATATCCCTTCTGAAACCATATTGGGAGTCCACTAAATTGTTGCTGTCCGCAGCCCAACCTCCAATCTCTTGAGTACTATCCTCTCCGATATCTTAACAGAAGAGTACTGAAGGGATTTAGGGCGGAACATCTGACATCCCCTGTCGCCTTTTTTAAAGATTGGGACTAAAATACTGTCCATCCATGTGCATTGGACACAACCTTGAGCAGCTGCGTTACAGACCTGTGTTGGTATTGGCACCCATAACGTCATATGTTCATTCTATGCATATACAGGGACCCCATTGGGACCAGGGGCTTTACTATATATTGTTTTTTTTATTGCCAATATGACCTCATCTAAGCTAACCTGCTGCAAAGGCGTACAGTCTTTGGGGGCCGATTCTTCTATATTTTCGCTTGGGATGTTACAGATTTTCGAAAATATGTTAACCATCCAACGCCAGGGGCCTTATTTATGAAGGCCTTGCGCCGCCGGTGCGTCACTTTTTCCCATTTTAAAAGTAGCGCACCGGCGGCGCAAGGCCTTCATAAATAAGGCCCCAGGTTGTTATGTTATGTTATGTTATGTTATGAACATTTATTACGCGCACAGCTGCTCCAGCAAAGGAGCGTCCCGGCGCCCGACAAGGTACCAACATAACACAGCTTAAAAGGACAGACTAAAGAAAAAACAAATTAGGGAAATAAGAAGGTCTTAACGGCCCTACGAAACAAGAACAGATCACCGAGGGCACGTATCTCTGAAGGAAGGGAATTCCACAGAGCCGCAGCACGTACTCGAAATGAGCGGCCGCCAGCACGGCTGCGCTTAAACCGGGGGACTACTGCAAATTCAAGGTCCGATGAACGTAAAAAGCGGACTGGAACATAGAGAGACAGGAGATTCAAAAGAATCTGAGCAGGAGAGCCCTTGAGGATCCTATAGGACAAACAGAGCACTTTAAATTGGATCCTCTGCTTCATCGGTAGCCAATGAAGAGAGCGCAAGGTGTTGGCAGCGGAGCAAAACCTGGGCAACCCTACAACCGCTCTGGCGTCCGCATTTTGCACGCGTTGAAGACGAGCTGGACCTGGATCCCCTTGAGCCAGACCTGGATCCCCGCTGAGCGTGACCGCCAGCTGAGTGTCGTCAGCGTATGACACCATGGTCATACCCCACCGCTTGACGACTTCAGCCAGCGGCCTCACGTACAGATTAAATAGCGTGGGGCTCAGCGAGGATCCCTGAGGAACCCCAAGATCCAGAGGATAGAATTTAGACTGATAGGGCGGGACGGCCACGCAGGAAGACCGGTCAGCAAGAAAGGAGCGGAACCACTGGAGAGCAGGGCCGACGATGCCAGCATCCTCCAGGGGCTGCAGAAGAATCCCGTGTGAGACGGTGTCAAAGGCGGCGCTAAGATCTAATAAAACAACGGCCGCCGTTTGACCCGCGTCGAGCACAGAGCGCAGGTGTTCCACCATAAAGAGGAGGGCAGTCTCCGTGCTATGACCCGCTCGGAATCCGTTCTGCGTCATGTCCAAGATGTTAGCACAAGAGAGATGGTCAGAGAGGGCAGTGTTTACATGCAACTCCGCTACTTTTGCCGGCCAGGGGAGGAGTGATATCGTGCGATAGTTCTCAGGCTTGCTGGCCTCCAAGGACGGCTTCTTCAGAATGGGCATGACCACTGCCTGTTTCCACTTGACGGGCACCGACCAAGTTGCAAGCGAGATGTTAATCAAGGAACAGATCGGCAGAAGATCAAAAGATGCCATGTCTCTAAACAAGGCTGGCCTTAAAGGGTCAGCCGGAGACCCAGACTTAACTTGCTGCGCCAGTTTTTTAAAACTTTCAGGTGTTAGGCTGGGAAAAGGGTGTAACACATCCTGCACTGGGGGGCTGGAAAGCCCATCGCCAGAAGGCATAGCCGTAGGAAATGCTCGATAGATGGCTTGGACTTTTTACAAGAAAAAGGCCGCCAGGGTTTCGCAATGCGAAATGGAGCAAAAATCATTTGCAGAGGCCTTTTTTGCCACAAGATCCTTGAGGGCCTTGAAAATAGTTTTTGCTTGATTGGTGCTGTTGCGGAATTCGAGAGCATAAAATGCCGCACGAGCTCTGCAAACAGCACGATGGTAACATTTGACGGTGGCCAGATACATGGCTTTTTTACTGATATCATAGGTTTTCCGCCATTCTCTCTCGGTGCATCTACACGTGCTTTTAAGCACACGCAGAGAGCCATCATACCAAGGACTATGGTCCCTTAGTCCACGTTTGCTCAAGGCCACCGGGATAAGGGAATCGAGGGCCCTGGTAACCCATTCGCAAAAGCGGTCATAACCCGTTTCCACAGTGCCTAACGTGCCCAGCGGGTCCTCAGACAGCAGACGGTGGAAATCCTCAAGTTTGAGTTTAGTCCAATGTCCAATAACTGTTTCAAACCTTGGGCCTTAATCTTCTTTCAAAAAAGGTGAGTTTACCACCGTCCAAGATAGTATAGGATCCTTTCTGTCCACCTCCTATTTCTTTTTTTTTTTTGAAAACCTTTATTGACATCAAAAGGAGAGACAAGTCGAGGCCTACAACCAAGCCGGCCGGCCGCAATGTACAAAACAATCAGGAGTCACCAGGCAAAATTACATAAGCAATCAATACAAAGCAGAGGCCGTACAATCGTGAAAGGGGAGAAGAGATACAGGAACCAAAGGGCTAAAACACAGGAGTAAATAAGGCTTAATTTTATAATATGGGGAGAAGGGATCACTGACATAATATCGATGTCAAAAATATCGAGATACCAAAATATCGAGGATAAAATATCGAGGGACAAAATATCGACTGCCTATCTTCAAACAGGTAAGTACTAAAATATCGACTCCAAAATATCGACTTACAAAAATATAGACTGTCAAAATATCGATTTTTTTAAATGTCTTAAAATTAAGTTAAAAATAATATATATACATATATTTAATATAAACTTAGAAATAATTATTAAATAAATGTAATATTAATAAATAATTAATATAAATTAAAAAATTATATCACCAAAAATAATACATATATATATATATATATATATATATATATATATATATATATATATATATATATAAACATATTATTAAATAAACATATTAATATAATATAATTTATTTTAATTTAATTTCATTAAATTAGTTTAATTTAAATTTAATTTTACTTTATTTTTACACTGTACCCCTGTACCCCAAAAACCCAAAACTGACCCTGAACCCTAAAAATACCCCTTTACCCAAAAACTAAAAACTGACCCTGAACCCTAAAAATACCCCTTTACCCAAAAACTAAAAACTGACCCTGAACCCTAAAAATACCCCTTTACCCAAAAACTGAAAATTGACTCTGAACATAAAAAATACCCCTTTACCCAAAAACTAATAACTGACCCTGAACCCTAAAAATACCCCTTTACCAAAAAACTGAAAACTGACCCTGAACCCTAAAAATACCCCTTTACCCAAAAACTAAAAACTGACCCTGAACCCTAAAAATACCCCTTTACCAAAAAACTGAAAACTGACCCTGAACCCTAAAAATACCCCTTTACCCAAAAACTAAAAACTGACCCTGAACCCTAAAAATACCCCTTTACCCAAAAACTAAAAACTGACCCTGAACCCTAAAAATACCCCTTTACCCAAAAACTAAAAACTGACCCTGAACATAAAAAATACCCCTTTACCCAAAAACTAAAAACTGACGCTGAACCCTAAAAATACCCCTTTACCCAAAAACCCAAAACTGACCCTGAACCCTAAAAATACCCCTTTACCCAAAAACCCAAAACTGACCCTGAACCCTAAAAATACCCCTCTACCCAAAAGCCCAAAACTTAAATTTAATTTCCAAAACCAATTACTTTTATTTACGAAGTTAATTTTATTTAATGGTCAATTATTAATTAATTAACAAATGTAATTAATTTACATATTTAATTAGTTATTATTAAATTACTCCCCACCCTATCCCCCTATAAACTCACAACCCACTACAGAAATTAATTTACTAATTATTATTTATTTATTCTTTAAATATTTATAATTACCAATTATATTTTAATTATTTACAAAATAATAATTAATTAACAATTATTATTAATTTACATATTTAATTAATTAAATTTAAATTACTTCCCACCCTATTCCCCTATAAACCCACAACCCGCTACAGAAAATATTTTACGAAAATATAATTATTGATCAATTAATCAATTATTATTAATTACCAATTATATTTTAATTAATTAACAATGAATAATTAATTAACAATTACTATTATATTACAGATTTAATTAATTATATTTAAATTACTTCCCACCCTATTCCCCTATAAACCCACAACCCACTACCGAAAATATTTTACTAAAATATAATTATTGACCAATTAATCAATTATTATTAATTACCAATTATATTTTAATTAATTAACAATTAATAATTAATTAACAATTACTATTATATTACAGATTTAATTAATTATATTTAAATTACTTCCCACCCTATTCGCCTATAAACCCACAACCCGCTACAGAAAATATTTTACGAAAATATAATTATTGATCAATTAATCAATTATTATTAATTACCAATTATATTTTAATTAATTAACAATTAATAATTAATTAACAATTACTATTATATTACAGATTTAATTAATTATATTTAAATTACTTCCCACCCTATTCCCCTATAAACCCACAACCCGCTACAGAATAATATTACACAAAAAATTAAAAATATTATTAACTTACCTTAAATTCGATATTTTTGTTGTCTATATTATGTCTAGTCAATATTATGTCCATTCTATATTTTTGATTCGATATTATGTCCATTTTAGTCGATATTTTTGTTGTCTATATTATGTCTAGTCGATATTATGTCCATTCTATATTTTTTACTCGATATTCTGTCCAGTCGAAAAAAACAACTCGATATTATGACTGCACACCGGGGAGAAGACGTATGACAGGCTAACTTTCAATACGGAGGCATCCGATATCCCGTAACCAACCTCAACATTAATAAGGGGGCACGGGGCCAAAATATCGGGGGGACAATACAATGCATTCAAGAAAATCAGGATATGTGAAACACAATCAGCCCCTGAGCATTATCCTCGTAACATGCCCGCCACCCAAGACACCACCAAGCCAGAACAGAGGGATCGGAAAGACAATGCATCAAAACCAGCCCGTCATAGTGGCCTCTAGGACACAGGAAGGAAAAAGGGGGGGGACAAAGTAGGGAAGGGGAAGAGGAAGGGAAAGGAAAATGGAGGGAAAACAAAATAAAACAATAAAAAGGGGAGTAAGGAAATATGAAAAACGAAAGGAAGAAGACACGCCTACACAGGCCCCCCGTGGCGGGAAGACAGGAGACAAAAGGAGTAGCGGCCCAAGTGGGGGTATGGCGATCGGGGAGAAATACAGCCGAAACATAGCAGGAGGATTAACTACGCCACACCCCCCACCCGAAACACACCATAGGAGGTCGGGACAGACGCGGCCTCACGAAAAAGAGATACAAAAGGGCCATAGAACTAGAAGACAAACAAAAAGTAGAACCCAACCCACCCGTCCCACCCTGCACCCCTGTAGAAGGCTATGGCCTACCCTTCAAACAGCGTGCCTGTCGCCCTAAACCAGAACCCGAAATATAGCGAAAGTAAGAAAGAAAAACGAGACAAAAAGGTAACAAAAGCGGAGAAAAGAAGACAGGAGGGAGGAGCAGAATAACTATAATCAGAACGGTCGGCCGCAGCCCTCCGCCCAACCAGACAAGCACAGTCCAAAAACAGACCAGGACGACACCCCATCACGCGCCACAAAACATTAGGAGAAGGGGACCTCCCACCTTTCTACGATTAGAAACAATTGTGCTACTAAATCGTATACCGGGAATCAAACAGAAGTCGTACATTTCACCCCCAACCCTTTCGAGCGACAAACCCCACCCACCACATGGCAATGTAAAACCACATACTAAATACGAAATCAGCATATAATCGAGTGGAATGGTGACTAGCATAGCTACGTGGGGGGTAGATAGATCCACAAGGGAGCAGTAGTCCAAACAGAAAGTATAGATGCATCAACAATCGCAGCACGAGCAATGAAAAACAGGAGTTCAGTTGCGCCACTGGAGCGGGCGAGGTGGTCCCTATTATAGACACAGGCAAAGTCATCGAAGCAGGCACAGGAGGCAGTCCACCAATAGTTCCGGGCAACAATGTCGAACAGGGTCGCAGTACAGCATCCAAGTCCCCGGGGTCCGAACCTTGAAAAGCGGGGCGCCCCAAAGTCACCGGCACACTACACGATCTTCGATCAGTGGTGGAGACACTCAAGTCAATCATGGGGGGCGAGGCAATGAAGTCATCGAAACAAGAGGGCGACAAGAAGAAATGGCCGCCCAAAATGGCGGCAGATCGTGGCGGACCCACCGAGACGCCCCGGGCCAGGGATGCGTGCAGGGATCTCAGGGCTTCCAGGATATCTCTGACCGTCGGCTCACGCCCACCAGATCCGATCCCCACACAATTAGGCAACACGGGCCCGCCGCCACAGGGTGATTCTCGTTCCAGAGGGCCGGCCGCCATTTCGTGAATCAGCCCTATCGCCGCCCACCAAGACCCCCGGAAATAACAGTTCGCAAATGTAGGACTTTACAAGCTCCGGGGGTTCCAGCAAGGGCGGCCCCGATGCCAAAAGGATATCCGCCCAGGACGGGTCTCCGCCGGCACCAGCACCGGTGCCCCAAACAAGCGGAGTCCGGGCCCCGAGGACCAGGGCCGCCGGACAAAGCAGCGGCGGGGGGAGACCCCTTCACAGAATCAGGTCCCGGGGCTTCTCACCCACGTCGGCCGCGCGGCCACCAGGGCAGGCCCGGGTCAGGATCGCCGGGATCTTCGCACATCGGCTCCCAACACTGGTTCTCGCTCTCGGCCGGGGCCGAGAGCCGTCGGATCCCACCGGCCAGGTCCCGGTCCAAGTCTCGCAGAGGCCCCGATCTCTCGGAGGCCACAACTCCGGAGCCACTGCACACCGAGACCCCGGGGTCAGATGGTAAGTACAAACAAGCCGTAATGTTTCCAATTCCCCAAAAATGTGTCGTCCCCGGACAGGATAGAAGACAGGATAGGCAATCAGGACGGAGGGCTGCGGGAGCCGAGCTAAAGGGCGACCATTACGGCCGCGAGCTAGGCTCCTCCCTCCACCTCCTATTTCAATTTAGACCAAGCCTTCTCCTGTACGTCTTTCTTCCTGCATTTTGAGGCTTAATTGTATATTATTCTAACTCGCTTGACTTCCGCCCTATCTCTAGGGTTCGAGTATAAGGCGTGTTTTTTGGTTTTGATTAGCCTGTGTGCATTCATGATCGAACCATCCTCCATTCTGCTTTTTGATTAACTTTTTGACTCTTTTCACGTTAGAGGCTATAGCCATTGTCATTTTACCATACGCAGCCACCACCATATCCAGAAGGAATTCGATATCAGTGCAGACGATAAAGCTTTCTCTGTAAGCTTTAACCACATTTTCCAAAGTACATTTTGCATCTATCCCTGTCCACTTAATACTTATGCCATTTTTCCCTGCTATGGGAATGTTAGGTGCCAGCAATATATCTTCAGTTCTCCTTTTTTTATGTGTTAGAGAGTCATGGTTGCTAAAATTTGTAAAATCAATGACAAGTGACCTAAAAAGCTTCATACCATTTGATGATATTATGATATGGTCAATACACGTTGATTTTCCTCTGCCGTTGAATGTAGGTTTTGATGTATATCCTTCCTCATCATTTGATTCTAACATTCCTTAACCCCTTAACTGCGCCGAACGTTCCACGCTAGTGCGGAACGTTCTATTGAGCGGGCGGGGCCGCGACAGCCAACGGGCGTGCGCAGCACTACACAGGTTGTGCACGCGACGGCCGTTGGCCGTCAGCAGCAGCCATGAGGTTAGATTGTATTTACACAGGAGCTCGTTTATCCGTTCCCCATAGCTATCCTGAGGGAAATCATGTTGATTGTTCCCTATGGTATCAGTGAAACTACACACACTCGTCCGTGAATAACAGCACTTGCGAGTGTTAAAGTCCCCCACCCAAATATAAATACACTTGGGGTGCTCGCCCCTAACAAAGTTAGCAAGTTGTCTTGCTAGCTCCTTCACAATTTTATAACAGGTAGCATTAAAAATGTTGTTATAGTAGTTTATTAATATGAAGAATTGGTTATTACCCGCTTCAAGGACTTCCAATTGGAAGTCAGGAGAGTTGTGAAAAACTATTTTTAATAGGACCGGTGCTGTAGTGGAAACCAGAGTTACTAGGCCTCCTTAGGCCCTTCCATGTGGTGATGGTATAGCTGGGGTATAGATTGTAACAAAACCTTCAATGTATGGGGGTTGTGTGTGCCATGTTTCTGGAGGCACAACAGTTGTACTGATTTTACACTACCTACCCCTCATCATTAAGTTTGTTTTTAATCCCAGCTATTTTCCAAGACCTGATTTTTATTGGGCAGTTCATAACATTTTCATTTGTTTTCTGTCTAGCGTAATTCTTCTTATTGCTTATAGGGCTCCTGCCTCTGGTTTTAACTTCTACTCCTCACTCTTCCTTCAGTCAGTCCTGTTCGCCTAGACTTGAGAGGTAGACATAACAGTTTGAGCAGGACACTGTTGGACCCTGGCTAGGAATATTTTGGCAGTGAGACCATGTATTATTGGATGATCTTGGGAAAACAATGGTGGGATGTAAAAAAAGCCTAAAGGTACAGCGATGACTCTTTCCTCAGGGCTGATCAAGTGTTGTTGTTTAGGCTGAATCTTCATAAGGGAAGTTTTTGCCATGGCCGGATGCCGAAAATGGATAACGATGTAGTCACCAGTGCCCAATTTTTGAGTGGGCCCCACCCAGTTCACCAGTCTCACCATAATCATGTCCTCTTAGTAGAGATTAATATTTAAATCAAAACTGGCCATCCAGTGTGCCACTTCATTTCCTAATTCTGTCCAAAATTCTCTAGATTGATGTTCTAATTTGGGGGGTCCTTTTAGTACAATGAGATAAGGGGTTACCTTAGGGGCAGAGTATAATATTGCTGGAGCAGAGCGCCATACCCCAACATTTGTTGTGCTCTGATGCTGAAGCGGCACTGCCCTTCCCTGCATCAGCTCCACCATTGGTCTTGTTCTGTGATTATTTTTTCTAAGGTTTTGTATTCCTCTGGGGCAGGATGTTTCGGAATTTTTGTTCTATCCCCGATTGTTCGAGTCTAATAGGGCCATCCATAATGACCATGGATTGGGTATCAGGAAGGGGAGCACCTCTAGCTACTTCCTTCTTTAGTGTTCTTGCTAGGTTCTTGGGTGCATTCTCAAGCGCTGCCAGTCTCTTTTTAATATCTATGAGCTCAGCCATATCCTTCCGCTCTAAGTTCTCAACTTTGACATAGAATTTTTTCAAAAGTCCCTCAAGATTACTAGTTTCATTTGGATCTTGTACTTTCATGGTCCTTTTTAAGGTATCGTTTTTACCTTGAGTGCTGGGGGATTTTCCTGTTTTTGGGGGGATACTATTCTCAAAGCCCCGGGCTGTTTGCTTTTCTTTGACGTAGGTGATTATGTTTATTGGGAGGTGGAGAGTTCAACTAGCTTCAATGATTTATTAAATATGTATGGAGAGTGCTTGTGTAATGTGTAGTTTTTCACAGATTTCCCAGTTTCTGTCTGCTCTATTTGGTTGATTTCCTCCACTTGTGCCACAACCAGCTTACAGGGGACCTTGCAAACAATTTGCTTAGTATTCACAAGCCTTTCTTCCCCATTATATATTTCATTTTCAATTAGACCAACAGCATTTATTAAGTAATTGGTAATTGCATTAGTTGCTTTCAGCAGTGATTTCCACATGGAGCCTTCTAGTAGCTTCCTTTTACCCATTACTAGCTTTATTGTTTGTGCTCGACTAACAGGGACTAATCTTTTTGCAACTGCCCAGAAGAAAGTACAATGGTAGAGTCAAAGGCAGATTCAAACCATTTCCTCACAAGAGTGGAGGCAGTTACTATTCTGAAAACTCCAACTTTCTTGGCATAAAGCCAAGAGAGGTGGCCCTGCCCTGGCTCTTCCTGGCAATGACGGGCAAGGAAGGGCCCGCCCTTGGCCCGGGCTTTGCCCGGCATTTGTCGGTGCATGTCCCACACCGTGGGAGAAGTAATTGAGCATTATGCATGGGGGTGAGTCCCCCTTCCCCTTTTCCTCATCTGTCTTGGTGGCATGGTGCTCCCTGGGACTTCGAGTCCCACCAGAGAGTAAAGCAGCAACTGTGGCAGCAAGGAAGGGTGTCCTGCGCCACAAGAGATGTAGTGACGCTTTATGCTCAGGTGAGCCACCTCCCCATTTTTCTCAGCTGTTTTGGAGGCACAGTGATCCCAGCGGTACCGAGTCCCACTAGGGAGTAAAGCAGCAACTACGGCAGAAAGAAAGAGCATCCTACTCCAGAGGGGATGTACTAGAGCGTTATGTGCGGGGTAAGTCCCCTACCCCTTTTCCTCACCTTTCTTGGTAACACAGTGCTCCCTGTGACTTCGAGTCCCACTAGGGAGTAAAGCAGCAACTGTGGCAGCAAGGAAGGGCGACCCAGGACTCCTTTCCGACAATATTTCAATTTGCTTGGGGTAAATTTTAAGTCAATTTTCAGCTAAATAATTCAACAGGGCAATAGTATATTACTTGCATGTCTCTTGCAACATTGACACCACTAACAGATCATCAATGTACTGCAGGAGAACTGAATTTCACTGTGGCTTCAGAGACTCCAGATTATCTTTCAGGATCTGGTTAAAGATTGAGGGGTGCTCAGTATACACATGTGGAACTCAGCATGCCAAAATTCTATTTTGGAGACGGAAATCAAAAGAAATTGTCTGTCTTTGTGCAGTGGGATAGAAAGCAAAGCATGGCACAAGTCAATCATTCAGCTTCACTGGGTAGCTGGAGAACAATATTATTAATCTTTTACCGATCCTGAACAATGCAATATTTCCTTATAGGCTTTTTCAGGCCCTTGATAAGGGTGTTACAAGGAGTTCCCAAATTATCTGTCAAGATTCCCTGGTTTATCATTGACTCAATCACTAGAGTGATTCCAGCCACTGTCTCTAGTGAGAAATGGTGCTTGGACGTTCAGGGATATCCTTCATTAGGTTTTAACTGTGATTCATACTGTCTGGATACCTTTTATAAGACCAATGTCTTTTCCAGCAAAATTTCAGCCTGCAGGTTTAATGGTATCTTTCAGATCAAGGGCCAAATCATCTATGGTCATAATGGGAAACAACCCAATAGCTGTCTCCTGCTTGGCCAATTTGTAATCCACATCTTCATCATGAGTTTAAAATCCAACACCCTCAGGTTACATTATATTGTGCAATTTAACTTGCATGATATATCCCTACACAGTAAATTTACAGGACCCACTAACCACGAATTGATGTTTTTCTTTAAATTATCCTATCTTTACAGGTACTCTGTCAGCACGGGGTTCACAATTTGTTTATTAGCAACACCTACAGCTTGGACTTGTTTCCCGAGGGGGGTAGGTTTGGGACTTCCACTGGCCTCACAGTAGAACAGGGAGCGCCAGTGCCAATCTAAAATGACACCTGGTAGTCATTCACCTCGCCCTCCCCCTCTGGTCTACCTTCAAGACTGAGCTAAGTACACAATCTTCCTCCCCTCTTAGGCTCCGTCATTGTGATTGGTCATACCCGTAGTCTCAAGTAGCTTTTAAAACAGAGAACTTCTAAAAACTGCCATGATTCTTATAAGAATTCAGGTTGGCTCTAGGAGCTGAATTCACATTAAACCTTGAATAATTTTGCGGCCCCAATGGTGCTTGGTGAACCTGCATCATTGGGGATTGGGACATGTTAGGGTTCTGAGGCCTCTGCACTGGATTTAAATTTACATTTTGCATTTGACCATCACCCGACATCCTATTTGGATGGTGTCTTCTCCCTCTTTCAATGGCCCAATTTATGACAATGAATTTGTCGTCTTTAGAGTTGCCATATCTATTCCAGTGTTCAGGTCTATCGGAGCATCACAACTTCTACCTTAAGGATCACCGTTCATCATCTGTCCTCCACCTTGAAACCCAATGCTCTCATTTCATCACCAACATCTCAATTGCAACCTGCATTTCTCGTGTAGGGACTGTTCTGAAATCCATTCTGTGCTATGTTTGTTTGCTCCAACATTAATTTTTCTTTAAGCATTTTCTGTTTCATTTACAGTTCATCACTGCAATACTTCGCATACTGAAGTATTTGATCTAAAGGATTAATCTGCCAACAAATCACATTTTGCTTATAATGGGAATTGATCCATGGACGCAACAGAAAAACAAACGAAGACAAAAAATTGCTCAAATTTCCTCTTTCTAGCTCTTCAGCACGACTATGTTGCCTGAACACCTGCATACGGCGTTAAATATATGCATGCACTGATTACTTGGCCTCTTGAGTAGTTCAATGTATCTTTAAACAATCAATCATATTTACCAGGACTTTTGTTTTCAAAATGTTTATCACCTGTTCATCTTTCCGCATAACCTCACGAGACAGAGAATTCTTAGACTTAAACATTACTGTATTCGATCTGTTTTGTGATCTACAGATCATAAAAGAACAAAAAGATAAAAATATATTAAAAACCATGTTAAGTTAAGTAGATCGAATTCAGTTACAATCTGACAAATTAGTCAAAGTAAAAAATCGCAACATCATCTAAGTCTTTTAGAAACAACTTGAAGATATGTAAACATGTTAAATAACAATTTCAGTAATAAAAACAACACCACAATCAATCATTCACATGTTATCATAAAATGGCCTGTTAGAAATGGGGTAGCGTGGTGCAGAGCGGGCGGGCCAAACTCCAGAGGACATGTGTAAAGCATCCACGCAGTACACACAGGCGACACACAAGGCACACCCCAAAAAGAGACACCACACAAGGATGTGTAAGAATAACATTTGTATTGTATAGAACACAAGGTAATAATCGCAGTAATCTTTACACTGCGCCAACTGCCGCCAAGTCAATATTTACAGGGGGGGGGGAATATATACATGGCAGGGCCAATCGGGCCGCTGCCAGAACCATTGCGAAGTACAAAGAAAATGAAGAAAAGTCCCTCAGCCTCACTTCTGCAATAGAAACATCAGGGCGTAACATTAGACATTAGGCTGGAACAACTGCAATGGAAACATCATGGCCTTACCATAAGCCTAAACAACATACATAATCCATGAGGCAGGAAAGCTGTAAGGAAAAACATTAGACCTTCACCCTGTGGGCGTGGACATAGTAGGCATCAAGCATTAGACATAAACGGGTGAGTATATTCTGCAGATCTTTAGGCCCACCACCCTCCTTATCGGCATAGATGCATTAGGCAGAATTCATGAGGCAGGAACACAGTGTGCATAAAACTGTGCATAGAAACGTCAGTACTGCCCACCTGGGAACATAGGCATCTCTCCCATGGTCATCAACACATAGGCACCAATGTAGGGTACCGGACGGATAATGAGGCTTCGCATTAGCAGAAGGCACATTGGCATAACCATATGAGGTGCTCACATTATGCCCCCATATACGCACGTGGTATCAGAATATGCAGGAGACATGTAACATCAGGCATAAGCACATAACCAGTGGTGCACCTCTATCCTGCAGATAAACACTCTGAAATCACTAGGCAATACACCAACAGCATAGGTCCAGGAGGCCTAAGTACATTATGCACAACCTTTGCCACCTTGCCATAAGAATAACAGCATTATACTGTGACATGTGGGCATGGAGGCATTATCATGGGGCAGAGGCACAACTTGGCTTAAAAAACAACAAGCCCCCCAGGTGGCAGATCAGTCTTTCGCCGCAACCGTTGCCACTGCCCACTGTCCAGTGGGGCAGTGGTGTAAAATCCAGTCAACGCAGTCATGTGGAAGCCCCCAAAACAATCCTGGGATGTTGTAGTCCCTCTTCTGGGCCCGAGGCTCAGAAATGCCTCAATCGCTGCAGCGACCCACCACTGCGACGTCGCTGTGTAGCCCCCGGGGCCCTGTAGCCCTGTCCATAGGGGAGCCCCAAGGGGCTTCAAGACACTTATGGCTGCGCGTTGCAGCTGCTCACTGTCAGTCGGGGCAGCTAAAGAAACCGGGCTGGCACAGACACTCCCTGTGTCTCCTGAGTAGGACCTATGGGGGCAGATACCGACACTGTGCCCTATGGCCCCCTCCCTCTCCACCACCAGTCCCCCTACTGTGCCCCTCACTCACTGGGACTCTCCTCGGGTGCCCTGACAGGTGGGGCGGGCTCTGGACGTCTTTGTAGGCAGGGAAGGCACCGACAATGTGCCTCGGCAGTCCCTGCCCGCCAGGAACCTCACAGCGTTGTCTTCCCGCCTCTCCCAGCTCCTCTCCTTATCGGCCAGCAGACTCGGCGCCAGCACAGGGCTCTCCTCTCCTCACGGGGAGCCCCACCTCACTCGGCTTCACCCGGGCCCCCCTCCTGGGATACGGGACTTCACGGCGGCCGGCGTGGGGCTCCCACCAGCTCACAGGAACCCATGCTAGGGACTCTCCCCCACTTCCTGCCTTGGCTCTGCCCACACCAGGCAGCTTGCACTCCTTCTGGGTCGCCTCGGGCAGCGGGCGGCTCCTCTTTTATCGTAGGCCCCGGGCTGCAGCAGTGATATCGGTGTCTCTGAAGCGCTGGGTAGGCTCCCGCCAGATTAACATACAAACCCCAGAGAAGGCTCCCACCAGGTTAAAATCATCACACGGGCCGCCATTAAACGGGGTAGGCACCCGTTGTTAAAACCAAGCACCAAGTGGCGGTGCACACGCGGAGGGGGCACCCGCTATGCAAAATAAACTACACAGGTGGCGATCACGTGGGGTAGGCTCCCGCGGTCCTCCCAGAGAATCAGCTCCCTCAGGCAGTGCTATCCGTTGCACACACGTCGCATCCTCGCGCTGCAGGCCACCAGCACTCCTCACCTCCTCAGGGTCCTAAAGGTTAGAACCCCACTGGCGCTAGGCAGCTCCACCTACTTCAAGGGCCACACGACAGTGCCTCACTCTCCTAGCATTCAGCACATAGCACCGCCCACACCAAGCGCTAGTCAGCAGGCAGGGAGGGCAGAGGCAATCCAACCACAGAGCTTCTCTTCCCCTGGCACTCCACATATAGCGCTCACGAGGCGCAAGGTCCCACCAGCAGCCTCAGGGACCAAAGGTAGCGCTCCTCACCTCCTGGGGGTACAGTCCAGCCCAATATAGAGCTCTTCTTTTTCAGGGGCCAGGTAGCAGAGCAGCAAGCACTACTGGGCAAGGTCAGTGGGCACTCATCAGGACAGGGTGGGAGGTCCTAGAAACCATCCTCCTCTGTAGCGTGGCGCTCCTCCTGATACACCAGCCTTGACTCCGGCAGTGGGGCTCTCACTAGCCCTGTGGATAGCAGAGATGTTACAGTTGGGCACAGGGTCCAGCACACAGGCCCATGTGACGGTACCTCCTGACAGCAGGTCCCCTCAAGTTCATGTCCATGCTCTGACTGAGCACATGGTGGCACAGCCCCCTTATTTATACGCCCCTCACCCCACCTACCAGACAGTGCCAGAAGCTTCTAGAAGCGTCTGGGAAAGCTGGTTCTAACTGGTTCAGGGGGAGGAGTAGAGCACCCTGGGTGCCAGGCTTTCCCTCCAACAGCTGGGATGGCTGGGAACCGAACAACTAGACTGCTAACCCACCACAGTCAGGTGGCACAACACAGCCATGGCATCCATTTTAAAAGCAACATTTCACCAAGGTGCATTCTTACAATGGGGGAATTACAGGTGCGCTCACCATTGCATCACATTTACCATGGCCTCTGACACCACACATGGCCTAGACATTTCTCTACCATGGGGGAGACATCCTCTAATGGGGAGAGAAAAAGCTAAAAGAAATCAGGTTAAAAAGGGCCAAGTCCAACATAGCCCCAGCATAGTTAGACATTAAAATAACTAGCTTAACATTTTTCATGTGCAGTGCAAGCCATATTTTCCCTACTTCTTAGGCAAGCTAGCAAAAAAGGGGCTTTCACAAAACAGATATTTGGATCCTCGAGTTGTTTTATATACAATAATGCCGGATGGCAGTGCCTAAATGTTTGCTTCTTTATGATTGGGAGGATAAATCTGTCTCTTTCCGTCTTGTAAAGGCCACAGAAAAAGAAGGTGTGAAGGTCTGACTGCACCTAATCCCTATCACATGGGCATGCCGAGGGATCAGAGCTCCTATACCTTCTTGAAGGATGACTGAGCATCAATGTAGTTAAGTTTAAGCGGAATCTCAGAAAAATAAATCTGTGTTGTTTATTTCCAATATTGAATGAATAGGAAAAATCCCCCACAATTATAGGTGGTAATTGGAGGTATAGCATTACTGATTTCTTCTGCCGATTTCCTTCCTGGCGCTCATATGACCCCTTTGAGAAGAAAATGTCCTTTAGTTTGTGCTTCGGAGTTATTCTGCACAAGTTGGGACTGGTGAACAGTTCCTCTAAACCTAAAACAGCTAGGTTCACCCTCACATACTAAAGCCAAGGAAATGTACATGAATTTTCCAAAGCAATACAATTTTTAATTATAAGCTGCGTTAAATCTACAGTATCTCTGCGCCATATTGAGTGCCACAAAAGTATTGGGGTGATTTTGATAATATCTGTTATATAGGGTAGTCCTGCTTCTGTGTGGCAAATGTAATTCGAACATGATCTGGGAAGAGAAAGAACTTTCTTTAAAAAATCGGTCTTCTAGATTTTGAAGTTGCATTACCAGGAACATTCCCCATATACCTGACCCATATGTTGCTGCAGAGAGTGTCTTTGCCTGTTATATTGACTTAATAAGGGCTAGTGGTTTAGTGCCCAGTCTGCCAGCCAAAGAATGTATAGCTTCCATACTCCTTTCCATCCCCAGAGCTCTATTTTCCACCATGTTAGCCCAGGCCTGTTTTTTATCAAAATGGACCACTAAATATGAAGACGAGTCAATCACCTCTAGTCTCCTTGGGCCTAGAGAAAAGGATTGCGATCTATTTCCCCCAGGGGTACCTACTATAAGTACAAAGCACTTTGTTTCATTCACTTGTAGACCCACTGAAGCCATATGGGAAGCATAGGCAGTTTTCAATCTTTGAAGTGCCACCCCTTACAAGCTATTAATACTGTGTCATCAGCATATGCGAGAATCGGTTTAGTTTGGGAGTCAAAAGTGGGCACGTCTAAAAGTTCTTCAGTCAATGCGGCACCAATGCCATTTGTACATAAAGAAAAGAGGAAGGGAGCGGGAACGCACCACTGCCTAACACCCCTTGCGATCTTAAATAAGCGGGTGCACTCCCAATCCTTCCTGTACCTATCACTGGAAGTCGCATTTGAATACAGCTGCCGAATAAAACGGGTGAGTTCCGGGTCCACCCCCATTTCCTCCATTATCTACCACAAACGAGGATGGTTTGCGCAATCAAAAGCAGAACTTAGGTAAATAAAACCCAAAAAGATCTGCCCCTATTTTGCTCTGGTATATTTGTCAGCTATCAAAGCTAGGTTGAGACACTGGTCTATAGTCCCTCTACCAGCCTGAAAAGCATATTGCGCCTGCATCATGATCTTATTCTCCTTTGCCAACTCTTCTAACATATTTAGTATTAGACGTCACATTAGCTTCGCCGTAGTATCCAGTAATGAAATGGGTCTGTAGTTCTGTGGTTTCAGTTTGTCTCCATTTTTATATATTGGAACAATAATACTAGTGTTCCATGAGGCTAGTGGGGAGGTTTTAGTAATTTAATTTAAAACACTGGTTAGTAGAGGGGCTCATAAGTCCTGGTGGTCGAGAAAGAAATCTATGGGGACACCATCGGGCCTGGAGACTTACCACTAGTGCACTTACCCAGTCCCCTAGTAACCTCCGGTACTGAAAAGGTGAGATATTAATTTATTGGTCTTTCTATGTCAGGATCGTTAGACCCAGAGATGTTAATTGAGTCGAAAATCTCTTCAAAATGGGCTACCCATTGATCTTCGCTTACATGAGTATCTAGAGAAGGGTCACTGTTTAAAAAAAAATAAGGACTATTGATCAATATCCAAAAGTCTTTCGAATTCCTGGAGGCAGCCGCTATCTCCAGTTGTTCCCATGCTTCTTCTCTTATAGCCTTTTCTCTATCCTTTCTTGCCACTGCATATGCCCTACGAAACAGCTTGATCTGGTCCCTCTCTTTTGGTGGTTCTTTAAGGGTCTTATTCAAATTCCTTAGGGCTTTTGAACAAGCTTGATCGAACGCCCCCCTTTCTCCTGTGTTTTTGATGGGGTTTTAGTACTTTTCAGGGCCAGTTTTATTTTCTTCAGTAGGGTCTCAAAAGAAGAGGGCAAAAGGGAAGTAGTGCCATCATACGCTAGGAATTTTAGGACAAGCACCATATTCTCAGCTAAGAACTGTGGTATTACTTTCATCTTGTCTATTTGTGCCCACTTCAGCTGGTAACTGTTTTTTCGAGCTAGGGTAGGTTTCTCTATTTTTTGGGCCATTTTTCCCTACTTAGATTTATCAATAAAGAAGTGGAGAGGATAGCATGGTCATTAAAAGCAATAAATTGTATTGCTAATTTGGCAAACCTACCCCGTATTGAGCCTGGCACTATAATATAATCTATGGTTGAGTCATAATCCTTTCTATTCAAAGTATTAAGAAATTCGCCATTTGTTGTGTCCAACTCATTTATCATTTCCAGATTCCTTGTATGGAGAAGTCTATTTAAACAGTTTCCATACTCATGATGTGTAAAATTAAATACATTTTCGCCCTGTATATCTTCAAGAACACAAATCTTGTTTGATTTGAGCTTGCATGGCTGCACATTCCCATCCACACTATATTTATATCTTTTTTCCTCTTCACTATGCTAAATTTCTTAATTCAATTTCTAAAAAACTCACCACTGTTTGAGGGTCTCTAAAGTAATTATTATAGAAATGTATTAGTAGCCAATCCTGATCGGTATCACCCTCTAACAGTAATAAATGGAAATATGGGCTTGGGGGCACATTTTTGATTTTAATACACAGTGTGTTTGCTATTAGAGTTAGCAAGCCTCCTCTTGCTCTCCCCGCTGGAGATGTAACAGCGTTTGTTTGATAAGATCAAAACCCCTCCACATGAATATTTTCCAGGGCCCAAATCTCCTAGAAGCATACATATCATGGTTTTGCCACAATGCCAACCATGAATGATCATTTTGTTTTTTTGCCCAAACCTGCTAAGTTCCAGGAAGCTATTTTTGCAACAGTTTTGTAACCCTCGCTCCCAGGGGGAATTATTCTCTTTTCCCCCTGATTATGAGAGAACTGCCCCTTCAATAACCTTGCGGGATTTGTTTTAAGCGAGGCATTGTTAGTCAATCACAACCCTCAAGGTCTGTGAGGGGTGTGAATCTATCTCTCATTGTTAATGCCACATTTTGGGTCACATTTACTATGTTCATTAGATTGGAGTTGTCGAGGGGTGTAGTCTCGCCAGGGGTTTAACGTATGGATATATGTATTTTTAGAAGATTGCAAGGAAGAGGGGAAGATCTGTGACCTAAGTGGTGCATGATTTTTCAACCTATCTTTTAAAAGTGTTTTGTGAAATAGTCTAACATTATCGTTGTGATGATTTATGAAGTTGAGAATTATGATATAATGTGCTTTATGAGTCACAGAGAAGCTGCATTATAATCTGTGTGATGTTACGTAAGCCTGATGGAAGGCCTTAATATTGTTTAATTTGCTTACCGACTAATGTTTAATTTTGCTTTTGCCTGTACTGTGAAATGCTCTATGTATTTGTGCTCCCACTGCAGGTTGACAAGACATCATTAGTTTAGAGAAGGACCTATTATTGTTTAGTCAATAACTAGGCCTGGGAAGAAATGCAATACTGAAGAAGGGATTCATTATTGTTGGAGAAGAGATGGCACCTAGGATGAGTGGGAGGTTACAATGTGAAGCAGGAGGTGGATAAAGGAGTCAATAAAGGCCGCTGTGATAGTGGAAACACACCCAAAGGCTGTACGAGGTTCCTGTATTGGACGGTTGCTTTTGTATGAATGAAGTTAGGGACAGCTGACACTTAGCTTGCACATGCTTCAAGGTAGAGACCTCTCCCGGTGATTGTGGCATTAGGCTTCCTGACCATAGTTAGAATTTTTTCTTAGGAGGACTCTGACGGCTGACACTTTTTATGCTTTCCTTCTGAATCATGCTCAGTCCAGGTTTCTCCTTTTACTTAGTGTTGGGATAGTTAGGGAGCTGGGAATATTACTTTCTTTGAAAACTCCTTGCAATGATCTTCCATTTTTGTCTATTAATAACCTATATAGCTATAACCGAATTGGTAGTTTTCTTATTGTTGTACAGAGTGAATCGGTTCCAAGGATTTGGCTTCATTGTATTCTCTTTGTATTTTTATACTATTATGCTAAGGCTGAAGTATTTTAATCTGTTACAAAATTTACAGTAAACAGACTAACCAGAATCTAGTTGTGGACCTGAGTTCCTGGAAAATGTCTTTCTTGGGGTTAATGAGTTGAGGAGTTCCTTACCTACCATGCTTCTTAAAAAAAACATTAGCAAAAAGTTGGGAAGGCGAATTTCTGCGCTAGTCTGCCTGGTACAGGGGGCTCTTTCCGTTCTCTACACTCAATGTACATAATACCAAAGCTCAATTAAAACTAACTTCTCTAATATAAACACAATAAGCTAGGTCTTTAGCTATTCAAGGTTATCTCTTTCCTGTGAAAGAAAGTAAAAGCTTGAAAGTACAATTAAAAAAATAACTTAAATCAGCAATGAATCTTCATGCCTCAGAGATCTAGTCACAATCAAGAGTTAGCATGAGTTAACATAAGTAGATATCAAACAAATGGCTATACTTCGATTACATAAATTGTAACCTCTCTATACGTGTATGACCACACATTTGCCCACAGATTAATACATGGTTAATAAAGATTAAGGAGCATAACATTTGCGCTGCTCCATCTTAAAAACCAAAGCTGATTGGCCCAATGTAAATGCAGGTTACAGTCGTTTAAGTAATGAAATGCTAAAATGTTAATGTGCCTCAAAGAACATGAAAGTACACATCATTACTCCTAAAATTATGACAGAGTTATCATCAAAATAGTAAGGAATAAGCTGAAATTGTCCCTGTGTTGGCTATGGAGCTCTGTTGTAAGCCCAGAAGTTCTAAAATCAAAGTGGTTCCCAAGGGGCTTGAAAACTGACAGTGCACTTCAGGCTTAAAAAAAAATCCAGTTCATCCCTAAATATGTTTGAGTTCTGTATACAAGAAACTCCAAAACTACCCCAAAAAATAATTTAAAATTGGATGCAGTAAAAATGCCCTCAACCTAGGACCAAAATTCTCTTAACCTTAGTGCAAACACAAGTAACATAAACAAAACATGTTTTTAATTGTACTATCTTCAGAATTGTTGTATGTCTTTGTAGAGGTATTAGGGATGGAGTTACAGGATCATCATAATATGTGTGCCATTATAATGAAGATGCATGGGAGCTGAGTGCGTGTCCCAATTTATCTCCGTAGATGGCAGTGCTGTAGACGGCCTAGTGGGAGTGATATAACTGACAGGCATGACTTCATTGTGGAGTGGGCCAATGCTGGGTGAAATCTGAAGACTCCCTGATATCCTTTACCATTTCTGTGGGTGAAACAGGCACAGGCCTGGCAGAAGGCACTGTAATAGCAACCCTATCTAGAAAGCAGTAATAGGGCCAGACAGGCAGGTCACCATTAGGGTTACAAAATATGTGTGCGGTTGGTTACAAAATATGTGTGCGGTTCATTTACTGGATCTTTGTTCCCAGACGGGTGTTGTACGCAGCCCTGGTGGTCTGCTAGGCACAAGCTTAGATGTCTCATATAGGTAGATATCATAACTAGCCCATTTCTCATGCAGAGTCCATGGAACTGGTAAAGGAGAGTGTATTATTTTAAAGTGACACACATGCTACAGTGACATCCCCCAGTGACAGTTCCTATTTCTTCCAATTGTGAGGGGTAACTTATGGAGTCTACTGAGAATGATATGCCAAGTGATGCATGTGATAACTAAACCTGTTATTAAATGCATCTTGTATGTGTTGTTGAGCTATTATTGTGTTTTTGTTCCCTGAGTGAGTGTGTGATATTGAAGACATTGGACAAAAGGCATGGTTGAGTTAAAACCTAACAATATGGATTCCCATATTTGTTGTGCCATGGATAGCTGCTCACACTCACTGATTGTGACACCCTGAACAAACAAGGTCTTTTGCACCTGTATCTGGGGTCTGTGATGCTTTGACAGGGGTGGTGTGCTCTGCTACAACCACTAGATAGCTACAACACCAGGTGGAGGCAATTCCTGCATTGTGTGGTTAGGATGTAGTGTTCACTGGAGGCATTGCCCTGCACAGACTCATGCTTGGGACTGATAGCTCACTTTTGGTTAGACCACAGTTGTAACTCTACTCTGGGTTATATTCTTAAAAAGACATATGTCCTGACCTCTGATCCTCATTACACTTAGGTGGACTCAGTGGTACTAGGGGGAAAATATATACTACAATAGACTTCAGATATGTTCCAAACCTGTTTTACATCTGTCCAGCAAGGATGTATGACATTACAACGCATGCTTTTACCACGCATGCTTTTACATCGCAAGTTTCACAACGCATGCCTTTACAACGCATAGCGCTTTGGGGTGCTGGATAGTGAATAGTTTAATTTACTATTCAAACCCCAGTCCCCGTGGATAGTAGGGAAGGTGTTGGACAGTAAATTAAATCTATTCCCTATCCTAGAGCGCCCCCCAGCGCAATGCGTTGTAATGGTTTGCGTTGTAAAAGTTGCGATGTAAAAGCATTGCGTGGTAAAAGTTGCGTTGTAAAGGATGTGTCCCGTCCAGCAACGATCTGTGTGTACACTACAGCTGTAAGCCAGTTCCCAAAATGTTTGCAATCTGCCTTTGCTATAGTTTTCTAATGTAATTAATGTAAAATAAGGTGGATTTGTCGAACACTGCTTGTCACCCATGAGGGTATTCAGGCATTGAATATGTGAGTGTAGGCATCTGGTGAGGCTGGGCCTCTGTATGGATAGTCTTGATGGTCCTGCAAGAAGACTTATTGAAATGCTAAGTATTTAGTTTCTTGTGGAATTCAAGAAGTGAGGAAGAGGCCCTGATATATTGGGGAGGTCGTTCCAGGATTTGGCAGCTTGGTAGGAGAATGATCAACCTCACGTTCTGCTTCGGTGGATGCAGGGTGTGTGTGTGCGAGTGAGAGAGATGCTGAGCGAAGTTGTCTAACGTGTTAGTGGAAATGAAGCTGATGATTGAGGTATGTTGGTCCGGTGTTGTGAAGTCACTTGAATGCGTGTGTGAGAATTTAGAACTGGTGGCGCTTCTGGATGGGGAACCAGTGGCACGGGAGATCGAGGAGGAGTCTGGTGGTGGTGTTTGGTTGGTTTGAAGTCTGTGAAAAAGATGGGTTAAGATGTAGGCAGTGAGTGCATTGTTGTAGTCCAATCTGCTTATGATTAGGACATGCGTGATGGTACATCTGGGAGCCACGTGACAATCTTACATAACATGCGGAAGATGTGGAAACATGAGGTGGTGATGGCATTGACCTTGGACTTCATGGTGAGGTTGCTTGGGGTGGCTGTTGGTTCAGGTTCGGTGGGCCACCAGGTGGAGTACCAAGTTGAGCCTTATTCCCAAAGATCTGTCAAGGACTGTCCAGGACTATTTGGGGTACACAGTCAGAGACTTGAGCAAGGACCGGGGACTGGGTAGAAAACATACTGTGCACAGAAAGAGTAGTACAGCGCTGCCCAGGATCACACGGGCAGTCAGAGGAAAAAAAAGGATCTAAAGGGGGAAGCCTGTACAAGTGAACAAGATTCAGAAAGGAATGGCTCTCACAAGGCAATTTAGCATTCAGACTAACTACACCCAGGACGGACATGCAAGACATATATATAATACAGCATTAACAATAAAGGGAATGTGGGGTAAAGCACTAAGGAGCTTCACACGGTAAGACTGAAGCTCAGTAACTTCCTCACCCACAATTGGTATAACAGATACTGACTGAAAATACCCACATATAGGATGTGTATGCAAAGGCAGGGTCTGTGGAGCTTATACCTATTGTGATGTTATAACTGTGACTCAAAGACAATACTCACAGTGAACAACAAACACCACCTAGGTAGTCGGTTGTACCCATGGATCCTGGCGATCAAACAGGAACACGTAAGGCATTAACAGCAAAGGGGCAGAACTGAACACAAGCACAATAGACAAGGAGCTAGCAAGGAAGAGTGCTTAACAGGAAAGGAAGGAAATCACAGGGCACACCTGGCAGAAAGCAGGTAACAAACATACAAGGTAACAGAAGCAAGACAGCAGAATAGAAATATAGCACTCTAGACCTAGAACCAAGGAAATGGGAAGAAAGGCAGGGACTGGAAAGGATATACAGAAGAGGAGGCTACAAGGGTATACTAGAATAGTGCAGGTTCAGGAATCAAGAAAACAAAGTAGCATAAAAGGCAGTGCTAGGGCAGAAACAAGAATTGAGCTATGGCTCAGGAGTCAAGGTAGCACTGCAGGCAGTGCTAGTTCAGAAACAGGGAATTACTAAATCCCAGGAGTCAAGGTAGCACTGCAGGCAGTGCTAGTTCAGGAACAGGGAAATTACTAAAACTCAGGAGTCAAGGTAGCACTGCAGGCAGTGCTAGATCAGGAGAAGGAAAACTGCTGCAGTTCAAGAACAAGGAATGCTAAGGTTCAGGAGTCAAGGTAGCATTGCAGGCAGTGCTAGTTCATGAGGAGGGAAACTGTTGCAGTTCAGGAACAAGGAATGCTAAGGCTCAGAAGTCAAGGTAGCACTGCAGGCAGTGCTAATTCAGGAATAAGGAAAACAGCAGGAGCTCAGGAACAAGGAATAACTGAATCTCAGGAAACACTGGAAACAAGGATATCAAAGGCTCAGGAACCACGGGAACAAGGATCGGTCTCACCGGTATACAGCTACAATGACCAACCTTGGCCTGAAGGAAGCTAGGGCTTAAAAGAGCTCACAGTAAGTACATGCATCAGGTGTGAGCAGGCTAGCAGCAGCCAGCCACAGATGAGCTGAATTCCTCCACCCATCCTTGTCCTGACGGGGAGGAGACAAAGCAGTGAGTAGGGGGATTATAGGTAATGGAGTTTCCAGCATGAGCAGACTGGCTTCCACAAAACCAGGCATGGATTGGGAATGGATGCCTGGAAATCAGGATATGCATAGAGTGGAGTGTCTGGAGAGCACAGGGAGTGAATCGTGACAAGATCAGCACAACATTTTTGTTGTTGTGTACCATTTTTAAGGAGGCTGTTTTAAACATTGGTATCCTTGTGTAATGAACAGCATTCCTGCTACGAAAGAACACAGTGCCAGTTAAGGTATATTATTTTCTGTCTGTAGGACATTATCCTAAAAGAGCAGATCTCTGACTATACATAGATCCATGGCCAGACTGGTCAGCCAGGCAAGCCACCGGAGGGCTAGTGCCCCATGAGGCAGGTTTTGAAACTTGGAGGCCGGTTTCGGCCTCCAGGAGTGGTGGTGCACACTATGCTATCCCAGCGGCAACTTTAAAGAGTTGCTCTGATTCTAGCACGCATTATCAAGTCTGCACATGGGAGTGAATTTTTAAATTTTTGTCAGGGCTGTTTTAAGTTCCCACTCTGGCCCTGCATACATCATAGTTCAGCTGTGTAACTGATGCCTACGATAATATGTTTAGTGATCAATTCTCCTGTTCTGTTCATTCTTGGGATACTTGGGGGAGATTTTTTCAAAAATATTCAATATCCTGCCTTCCTCAAGAGTACCCAGGAATTTTGGCGCACTTTGTTGGGTCCTTGTAGGTAGGCATCATTATGTTGTCCCAGTAAGAGCAGATTGGTGCTCTTGACACGTGACATATGAAAGACAAACATCTAAAAAAATATTGAACTTACTGTGACTTTAGTCAGCCCCTCTAATTCAACCAGTGCTTTGTTTACGTCAGAATGCCAATTGTTCCACGCCCTAATCAATTGGAATGAAGTTTACCTTTCAGTACATTTTATTCAACATTTCCTCAATTTCTACGCCCAGTCAAAACAGTAACAGAATCACAGATTGGTTTGGATCAAAACCAATGCAGAGGGTGTTTATTACAATAGAGTGGAGACTTTATTTCATTTGTAGGGGTGCATCATATTAACATGTAGAGAACCCACATATTATCCTTTGTTGTATTAATGTGAAGTATTAAAATTTTGAAATGTATTAACCTGAAAGGTGATGTATTTTAAGCCATTGACAAGTAGAATAGAGAAACAATGTACAAAATGAATGTATCTAGCATGAACCATTAACATGGAGAATGTGTGTTCTGCAACTGACAACTATTCATGTAATTAGATGTGGAAATTAATCATGTCATTTGGTACGTAGGTAAATACATTAAAGAAAATGCCTTAATGTTATGTGAACTCGTAAAACTTATATGATGCTTCCTTATGTTAGCTGAATTTCGTAAGCCTGAAATGGGCAAGTCCCTGAAAACTCTCACTTTAGAATTATTATTATTATTAATTGAATTTATAACATGCACAGCTACCCTAGGCAGGGTTTCCCGGCGAAGGCATGTCTACTACTGCAGACTGAGTGGACGGCAAGCTAGTCACTGAGAGAAAAGCCAGGTCTTGAGATCTCGCCTAAACTTAAGGTAGAGAGATTAATGTTTCATGAAACTAGGAAGGGAATTCCATAATCTAGGGCCAAGAAATAAAAAGGAGCGACCTTCCATTCTGGGAAGTCTACAACTAGGAGTTACAAGGTTGCCTTGAGTGGCTGAGTGTAAAGACCGAGAAGGGACATAAGGATGGACAAGCTCCTGAAGATAAGCTGGGGCGGTTCCTTGCTTGATTTTAAAAACCAGACACAGGGTCTTGAATTTAATGCGACTGTCAATGCGGAGCCAATGTAAGTCCCGAAGGAAGGGAGAGATGGATAATATCCTTCGGATATGACATAGGAGACGAGCTGCGGAGTTCTGGACCACCTGGAGTTTCCTCAGCACCTCCTGACTTCCTCCTAAATACAGAACGTTACCGTAATCCAGGCGAGAGGTGACCAGTGCCTGGACTACCGTTCTTTTAGTGTAGTCTGGAAGCATCCAGATGATCTTCCGCAGCCATCTTAGAATGGTAAAACAAGTGGCGGCAACACTAACCGCCTGTTGACGCATTGAGAGGTTGTTATCAATAATAAACCCAAGATTACGAACTTGGGTAACAGGTTGGGGAAGAATGCCCATTTCCAGTGGCCAATGTTAGGACCCCAAAGATGCTTATGTTTACCTAGAATAACAACCTCGGTCTTGTCTCCATTTAGTTTCAATAGATTAGCACACATCTACTCCGACACCCGCCGTAGCCCTACCTGAAGGGAGGAAAAGGAACCTTCCTTCGTAGAGGTCAAGGAAAAAATAATTTGCGTGTCAGCGGCGTACGAGTAAAGGGTTAACCCCGCCTCCTCCACTATAGGCGCATGCGGTCTCACATAGATATTAAAGAGCATCGGGCTCAAAGTGGACCCCTGGGGAACTCCGTACGCAGATGACCGGACAGTAGATGAAGATTTAGAGGAGAAAACCTGGAATGTGCGGTCACTAAGAAAGGAGGGCAGCCAGATTAGAGCGGGCCCTTCGACTCCTGCCGACTGGAGAGACTTTAGAAGCATGGTATGAGACACAGTATCGAATGCGGCGCTTAGATCAAGTAAAATGAGCGCCGTCGTCTCCCCCTATCTAGGAAGGAGCGCAATTTCTCAGTGACCCCCAGCAAAGTGGTTTCTGTAGAAAAATGTGTTCTGAATCCTGAATGGGACGGATGTAGGAAACCTGAGCTTTCCACGTGAGCTGAGAGCTGGCAGTTGACGTGTTTTTCCAAGATTTTGGAAAGGACCGGCAACAGTGAAATTGGACGGAAATTAGACATAATCGAAGGATCAGCTCCAGGCTTTTTTAGCAAAGGAACAACCATTGCATGCTTCCAATCTAGGGGAACGCAGGATTCACATAAGGATGCGTTTAGAAGTGTTCTAAGAACTCCAAGATCCTCTGGCGAAAGCTGTTGCAAGATGTTAACAGGGAGAGGGTCTAAAGGAGAGCCAGATTGTACCCTAGCTAGGCAATCTAGGAAAGATCTATCCTCGAAGGGAGACCATATGGAATCCTTGGCTGCTGAGGACTGGTTGCTCCCGCAAGTCATATCAGGCCGGGGACTCACTAATTTCGCAGGACTGGGAGTTTTTAATGAGCTGTGTATCGTCTCGACCTTAGAGATAAAATAGTTTGCAATATTATTGCATTGAGTCTCGTCCAGGGCAGGTGGCATCGGAGCAGTATTCGATCCAGCCAACTTTTTGACCATGGAGAATAAAGCCCGTGGACGGTTCGATGAATTGGTGATGGTATTCGAGACAAAGGAGATTTTCGCCGCTTCACAGGCCTGATGGTAAGTGTTTAAGGCGGCCTTGTAATCAGACTTGCCGCTGAGGGTGTAGGTTTTTCGCCATATTCTTTCCAAGTGCTTGCACTTGGATTTGATGGCCTTTAGCTCATCTTTGAACAATAAGGCAGGAGGATGGTGAGTAGAACTACTTTTTGATACCAAGGGCAGGCAGGTGTCAATAGACTTAGCTAACCAGTAAGACACCGCGGGATTTAGGGAACAACAAGGTAAATTGATGTCCGGAGAGTTCACCATTATAAGGTTATTAATGGAATCTAGGTCTAGCTTCTTCCAGGGCCTTCTTCTGACTGAGTCATCTCTGCGAGCAGGCGCAATGCCCCTGAGGATACTAATCTGAATCGGACGGCATAGTGGTCTGACCAACATAAGGGATACGCAGGTAGACTGCTGTCCCACACAGTGTTGGACAGAATAGGATCCAAGAGGTGACCCGCCTGATGAGTGGGACCCTGATTATTTAACAACAGATTGAGAGCTTCAAGATCAGCTAAGAAAAGTTGAACTCCCAATATCCAGGGGGTCCTCTAAATGAAGATTAAGCTCACCCAGAATGGTGAAATTGGCAGCCTTCATAGCGAGCGGGCCACTAGGTCAGGGAATATATCAACCAATTCTTGGGGTTCCCCGGGGGACGGTAGATAAGCATACCAGATAGGGTCATTTGGGGGGAAACAGCCAGTTTGAACAGCGTGGCACTCAGCACATAGAGAGCCGTACTCACAGCTGCGCGCTTGCTTCGGGATGCTATTTAAGGTGTCAAGAGCAACAAGCAAGGCGGCAAGAGTGTCGCCCTGTCTAGCAAGCCTCCCGAGAGTCTGGAATGGAACGGAGCACAAGATTAAAGCACCGCCATCTTGGGAGTGACAAACACAAGCAATACAATAGGACAAACAGCGTTTACAAGAAGCCGGCAGGTAAGATCAAAGGAAGGAGAACAAAAGGTTCTCTGATGCACAGTTATAATTTTCAAAATGCGGGTGAGAGGAAAGAATCAAAATTTTAATTTAAAACACAGTAAGCAAAATTTAAAACCGCAATTACTCAGCACATAGCGAGCGGTACTCACCAACGTACTCAATTAACAGTTTGAATTTCATACGTGCTGTGGAATTTGTTCTTTGTCACATTTTGTGTTGCAGGTGGCAAAAGCACTCGAGTTAGGTAGAATAATGTCTTTGTTTTATCAAGTTAGGCCTAGAGAGAAGAAGTTACAATGGTGTGCCTTGAGTCAATAAAGGAGGTTTGTTGTGCTTCACACAGGAGAAGGCCTAGGAATCAAGGTTAAATTGTAATGAGGGAAGTACACCATTGACACTGTGGAAATTTTGCTTCAGGACTGTACCCAGGGCAGATGGTGTGATTTGAGATTGAACCATGGGACTGCTACCTGTGATAACTGGTCTTGGAATTAGGGATAGTGACCACTTCTTGCTTTTCCTTCAGAGAGAGAGCATCTTAGTACGAGCTCTGTCTTGGTAGCTTTATACTACATTACCCATTGATCGTGGAGCGACTTCTTAGGAAGACTCCACCTGCTGACATCTATTATTCTTCCTTCTGAAAATGCTTAGTTGGGGATGTCACCTTAGTGCTAGAGTAGAGACAGATTTAATGTTTTTCTCTCAGCAACCCTCAATGCAGGGAAATTTGGACTCATGCTTCCTGATCTTCGGTATCTTACTGCTTGAACTAATTGTAATGCTTAGGCTGCATTGTCTAAACTGGATGTGCAGATTTGGCTTCATGCTAATTCCTATGTATTTCTACACCCTCCTGTTGAGGTGTCTCTATGTTCAGTTAGTTTTGGATTTGTAATAAACCAACCTAACCTCAAGTAGTTGTTGGGGTTATTGTGTATCCAAAAGAGTTATTAGTTACTTGATTGTTCCCTAACGATTTTTCTCCCCTTTACACTATCATGCTGTGAAAAATAACCGTCCAATTGTGACTCTAGAACAGGTCTAGAACTTAGGGTCCCAGCCCTTTCAATTGGTTCATCCCAAAAATATTTCCTTATTTCCCATGTACATTCAAGCATAGCAGAATGTAATCAGATTTGCCCTACAAATGTACTGTTACACAGTCCAAAAATGAATGATTTCATGATTTGCAAATCGGAAACCGTCAGAACAACTCTTTTCAGGATATATTATAACTTACCGATGATTTTTGCAGAATTTGGACCTGACCTCTGCAAAAATAAATAATGTGTCCATCTTCGACTAATGCCCTATAAAAACTATTAGACTGGATTATAAAAAGTTGTCTCTAGTCAGTTATGACAGGTCATCAGTCACAGAATCAATATTTCTCTGTGTTTACTGACCCAGAAGGTTCTTTATATTGCTGGTTGTGTGGATTTTCTGCTGTGGGAAGTGTGGTGATGGACCAAGAAATGCACAAGCTCTAACGTACGATTTGAAGAACATACCAAAATCTTAACTTGCGTATTGGCAGTACATTTGACCAGACTCATTACACCAGCCAAGACACGTCCATATGGGCTGAGGGTCAACGCCCCTCCACCTTTTTCCCGGCAAGAAAAGTGTCTGTCAGGCTGAGCACCGTGTTGTAACTTTCCCGTTTTTTAATTTTACGGAGTTATGTATAGCGCAAAAGTGACCCAAAGGTATTGGGTATCAGAGCTCTTTACATAGCACCAGTTGCGTTACATGAGGACACATTCATTTTTGCTAGGCACGGGGAGATTAAGTGATTTGCCCAGAATCACAGGATGTTCAGCATCGTTGCCTAGACTCAAACCCAGTTCCCCAGATTCAAGGTTGACCGCCCTAGCCCTTAGGCCAACTCCTCTCCCCTTTAATAGTAATGCACCTAAAGGAGTTTTGGAGGCATCAAGGGAATACTGAAAGTGGCCTTGCAACCATGAGTCAGTTGGATTGTTGCTGGCTCAGAGGATGTTGTGTTCCTGAGTGGGATACAATAAAGATAACGCTTTGATATATAACGTCTGTCTCGTAACCCCAAAACCAATCACATGTTTCTATGTAACATCCTTAGTAACTCCAGCATCCCACTCAGACTATAAAACCTCTGCACCCTTTTTTAATAACAATCTCAACAGCTGTATTACACTATTGTAGGTCATTCTCTTGCTCTTATTTTTAATATGTAATATGTAAAAGGGGGAAGATGTGTTGTAACTTGCCCTTAAAAGGTCAAGTTAGGCAGCCAGGAGCTATACATTCTCTAAATGACTGCCTGAGCTGAACATTGCTAGGATGAGGATTTCACAGCCCTGTGGGTATGACCTCCTCAACCTGACAAAAGTGCTTTGAGGACCTAACCCTCATGACGAGGGGGCGTGTCACTGATAGCCTCGGATTTGGGTGCTTCAGTTTTAAGCCCTCAAATGCCCAAGGCTGAGTGACAATCAGTGCCACCTAATCACAGAGTGGGCTGGGGTCAACAGTCTCACTGACCCCAAGCCACTCTGTGACAAGTGAAGGACTGCTGCCTCTTCTCATTGTCTGACCCTACCAAACCCAACCCTACTGGGACCTCTGAGGCTTCAGTCTCTGGGAGTTTTAGGGAATGTAAGTTTTATGTTTATTTTGATGTTTGCCACATGAGTGCATGAATGTATGTGTGTATGTGAATTTGTGAGTGAGTCTTGTGAAAATATGTTTATGTGTAAACATATGTGTGCAAGTGTACGTGTGTGGTTGTGGCACCCCTCCCTTCTAAAATTACTAACCACCACTTCATTAGACTTCCAAAAATACATCTAATTCAAGTAGGCAAGGGTGGTCGAATGATTGTGGGCATGGAAGTGTAGAGCAAAATATTTCTTAATATGGAAAAATATTTTCGTTTATAGAAAAAACAAGATGAAAGTAAAAGAGGAATTGGACATTCCTGATAAACATAGACCTGCAAATTGTCTTTTTTTGCTACTTTTCAGTTTTTAGAATATATATAAAAAAGTTAATCTGTACAGGCATATACCTTTAAAAGAAGATGTATCCACTTTGGGCAGTGCCTAAAGACTCGTAAGCTGTGTATTGGCAAATACACCTATTGTTGGAAATGGTCCTTTTCCACAGGGTCACCACCAAACATTTGTCTCCCTCCTCCTCTTTGTACTGAATTTGTTTTTGTTGGCTTTAGGACTCTGGGTATTTTACCACTGCTAAATAGTGAAAAAGTGGATTTGGTCTCTGTTTAAAACATGGTAACATTGGCTTATCCACAACTGGCATTTTTAGTTTACTTATAAGTCCCTGGTAATTTGAACTATCTGTGCCCAGGGCCTGTAAATTAAATGCTACTAGTAGGCTTGCAGCACTAATTGCACCACCCACTTAAGTAGCCCTTTAAACATGTCTCAGGCCTGCCATTGTAGAGCTTGTGTGTGCACTTTCTAACTGCAATGTCGACCTGGAGAGAGTTAACCCTCTTGCCATGTCCAAACCTTCCGTTTTAATACCTGTAAGTCACCTCTTAGATAGGCCATGGGCAGCCCATCATCAGGGTGCAGTATATTTAAAAAGTAGGATATGTACTTTTAAGCTGTACATGTCCTAGTAGTGAATACATCTTAAAATCACTGTTTGAAGTGTTGCACAAATACTTTACACATTGACTCTAAAATTAAGCTTGACTGCTTTGTTTAAAGCTACCAGGGGGTGAGCACATGTTAATTTAGGGTGTATATGTGACTTACCCTGACTACGATTGTGGTTCCTGCTTGGACAGGGTGCATACTTCTGCCAACCAGAAACCCAATTTCTAACACCTATTGTATCCAATATAGGGTTAAATTGGGCGTTGTATCCACACTTTGTTCATAGGTTAAAGGCTTTCTTGTCTGTCTCACTTCCTTGCTCCTGAGTCAATGGCTTACTTCCCTATTCTAGTGTCTTGTTCAAGAAACATTTGCCCCTCACCGTATTTTGATTAAATGGCAAGTACCCTTTCTCCATGGATATCAACCCTTGCATTGTTGTACATGTGCAGAACTATTTAGACTCCCTCTCTATCTCTCCCTGCCTCTTTACCCCCACCCTGCCCTCTATATCAATAGCTATCACACCATGTCCACTTGCCCCGAGCTCCTTGGTGCTGCAACAGCAGTCAGCATGTATAGCAGGTGGTCGGCTTTAAATGTTTTTCAAATCGTTACTATAACTCCACTCATCAATGCACATGTGCACTTTTGTGCTGAGCCAAATTGGGATTACTTGTCTTATGCTTTAAGAAAAGCACTTCCATAAAGGCCGTCACACATATGCATGCATGCGAGGTGTCCTACTTGGAAGGACTTTTCTTAAATGCATTTCCAAGATGGCTACTACACGTCCACTGTTTATATGAGGTAAAAACCTGAGCTTTGGGAAAACATTTATGTTCTGAACGAGGCCTACCAGCTATTCTAAGGTTGGGTCCTAAGTGTTGGCCCCATGACACTTTGCTCTCTAGGGGCATTTAGCCCGAAACAAATTTTGCAGTCACGAATAAGACAAACATGTGGAGAACCACAAAAAAAGAGTAAAAACAATGGCTTTAAATATGCAAAACATATTTACTGATTATTTTTTTTTTACATTGTTTCTTTTGTCCTCATGTTTCCCAGTGAATGTTACAATGTGCTAGCACACTCGGCTGAGAGACAGACAGCTTCCAGCAGAAATTAGGGTGGGTACAGCCTTACCGAATGATAGTTAAAAATCGCTTTTCAATGTTCACGAGTCACTGATTTAATTGTTGTGGGTCTTGAACAAAAGGCTCACCTGAAGAGTTCCTGGTTCAGAAGTTATCTGACGTGGAGGGGATTAGTTCCCCTTTCAAGACTCAAAGCATTCTAGAGTTCTGGACCTGGAGTGTCCTGTGATGTGCCTCTAATTTCTCCGAGGATTCAGTGAAAGCAGTACGAATAAAGCCGTACAAATGATAGAAAACAGAAGAAAAGGAGTAAAATTAAAGTATCCAACAGGGAAAACGTACGGAATCCATTACCCTTCATTTATATTTGCAAACGGTAGCAGGACACAAGAAAATGTTCCTCTGGATTACAGACAAAGATTTTTGAGGATACAGGTTTTATACATTATTTATGAGGCTTGAATAAGTGATTTTGTGGTGCGAAGGTGTTAGAGTGAATTATCTTTGGCCGGTCGTCTGTACTCTACTGCGTTGATGGATTAGGCACAAGAGTAAATAATTATGTATGAGCTCGTGAGGTAGGCAGGCAGCAGCAGCACTGGAGGGTTCAAGTATGCTCCTGTATAATAAACCAAGAAGACAATGTGCACATTGATACTGCTCAGGTGAGATCACAAAAAATGGCTGAAGGCTGTATTCAACCATATATTGCTCAGATGTTTTAATACAACGAATTATCACGGATCACAGCAGAACTTGTCACCAAGTTGCGCCTGCTAAGCTATACAACACCATATCCAACACACCTCAGATATGCAATGTATTTATATGAATATACTGGTATTTACATGCACAAACCTAGCTAGGTAGCAATGAGCGGTGTACACAAATTCGGAATTTACAATCGCAATCCGGTCACATGCATACGTTAGGTTTTCACATACAAGTGCCTGAGACTGGTTAGTGAACAATTGCCTTGAAGAAGCAATAGAATATATTAAAAACATGTGCTTTAGTTTTTTAAAATATTAATGAAATGCTATTTTCATAGCATTTAGCAATAATACAGGCTTTATATTATCATTCTATTTTGTATTATATTTTATTAAACGATATGCTTGTAGTTGATAAATATCTTTGATAGTCATTAGAATGTGCCTTGATATATTGGGGAGAAGTTTTTGTAGTTTATTATTAAATATATTACTTAAAATTTGTATTATTCGTTTAAATATTCACATTTTAATTAAACTATTTCATATGTGATCAGGTACTTTTAATTTAAATAAGTAATATCATAATTGTTGTGGTTTTATTAAAATTGGGTGTGATTGTTTTCAGTAAGCATTTAATTAATATTATGGGGCCGATTCCGATTTTGGACGGACCTGAGTCTGTCCGACATCGGTCAGGAACCGTGACCGACCAACCTACTGTCGTCGGTTATGGCCCAGCAAGTACAATGCGACCAAACCCTGTTCGGTCGCATTCGTATGTTTCACAATGAAAGCATGCATTCCGAGCGGATTTCAGGCCCGCATTGTGAAATGGAGGGGTACAGTTCATCCATGCAACAGGTGGTCGGCACCCCAAGGTGCCTGCCACTGAGTGCAGGGATTAAATGCCAGGCCACCAATCGTCGGCCTCGCAGCCATGGGGTCCCGACTGGGGGCCCCCAAAGACAGTTTCCAACTGCCTTTTCCTGCCGGAAACACCAGCACGAAAAGGCAGTGGAAACCTGCCATCGTACTTCCTCAGTCATAAAGAGGCGGCCGGGGAATACTGAGGGATTTCCGGACGGCAGACGGGCTCTCCGAGCCCGTCGTTAGCCATCCGGAAATCCAAGTTGGATTCCATTAAGACCGAGCCCATCGGAATGGCTTGGTCGGAAAAGAATCGGGCCGGCACGTTCCGATGTGGGCGGAAGGGCTCCGACCGTCATTCGGAGTCCTTCCGTCCAAATTCGGAATCGGGCCCCATGTATTTAGAATGATCTTTGCATTGTTTAATCTATGTTTATGTTAAAAATATAGGATTTTTCATATATAAAAAAATAATAAATTTTTTGAAATTGTGTTTAAGAACTCTCAAAATAGTTCTTTTTGATTCAAAGTAATTTTACTTTGACTGTGGGTTTGTGTTTTAAATGCTGCATTCTTCTAAATTCAGCACTTTTTCCAATAGTAGTTATGACTGGATGTAGAATACTAAGGGCCTGATTACGATGTCGGTCGGAACGACAATCGGATTTTCCTAAACCGTGTCGGAACCTATGTTTCCAAACAAGTCAGAAACATTTCAGACCGACTGATTATGATGGAAAGGTAACTATTTGATCATTCCGACTCGGTTCCGACCATGATTCGGAAACTCTGAGTCGGTTGGAACCGATTTGTACAGCTCAATGGACAGTGTTTCCAACAGACTGATTAAGATGTTGGATTCTGACTGCCTTTCCAATTCAGTCAGTCTGACACGAAAAGGCTGTCGGAAACCAACTTTGGGGGCATCTAGCAGGCCGCCCTTCATCCAAAGGTCTCTGGTTTTGGGTCGAGAGGGTGCCCAAGAGACCCCCTGTAGAACCATGCACAGTGTGACAGGAACCATGGGATGCCTGCCATAAGGTGCAAGGTTTTCTGAAACCACCCCTTTATTCGATGGGAGCCTGTCTTGTCAGTCGGAACACAGGCTCCCCTTGAAGTCAATGGGAGACTTTCCGAACAGTTTTCGAAGGCATCATAATCGGTCGGTCGGAACCTCCGACCGCCAGTCGGTCGGAACTGTTTCCGACAAGGAATTGGTTGGAAAGCTTTCCGACCGACATTGAAATCACGCCCTAAATATGTACTTTATCATTTTAAACACCTTTCTACCAAAGTTAGATGGGTTGAATTTAGATAGTAAATTTGAACTCCAAATAAATAAACACTTTCCCCTGTGTTAGATGTCTTAGAGTGGGAATAGTAAATGTACCCTGCGCCAAAATTATACACTTGCCCCAGTGGAAGTTGGTTTCGAGTGAGAACCCTGACTGTGCACTTTGCAGTGTTAAACACTTTTTCCAATTGTAGTTGGTTTGGAGAGAGACAAGTAAATCTAATGCTACCAAACATAAACACTTTCCCACATAGTAGTTTGGTTGGGGTGGGAATGGTGAATTTACACCCTTCAACATCTAACAGTTTCCCCAGTGTTAGTTTAGTTGGAGTGAAATCTGCACTCCCCAAAAATAAATACTTCCCTGGAGTTTGTTGGCCCGGGATTATAATAGTAAATCTGCTCTCCAAAAATCACTTTCCCCATTGTTTGATGGGCTGGAGTGAGAATAGTAAAACTACACGTATCAAAAATATACACTTCCCCCAATAGTAGTTGGTTGGAAGTGAAAATAGTATATCTAATCTTCCCCAAAATAAACACTTTCCCTCGTGGAAATTGGGTTGAAGTGAGAATAGTAACTTTTCATTCCACAAAAGACTTTTCCCAGAGACAGTTGGGTTGTAGTTAGAATAATAAATTTGAACTCCAAAAATCAAACACTTTCGCTCACAATATATTTTTGTTGGAGTTTGAATAGTTAATATGAACTTTTCAAAATCAAACACCTTTTTCATTGGTAGGAGGGTTGGAGTGAGAATAGTGAATCCACACCTCCCAAAATCAAACACTTTCTCAAATGGTTGTTGGTCTGGAGTTAGAATAGTAGATCTGAAGTGCCCAAAATTAAACACGTCCCCTAGTGATTGTTGGTTTGGAGTTAGAACAGTTAATCTGAATCCCCTAAATTCAAAAACGTCACCCAATTATTTTTTGTTTATAGTTATGTATAGATTACCTCCTCATAGATCCTGCTCATCCCAGTCTTACCATTATATGGCGGTCTCGCCTCCCAACAGTCACCCCAACATTCTAGTATTCTTTTTATTTTCACTATATAAAGGCCCCGCCCACCTGACTCCAGCCTGCTTGTTTTCGTGTTCGATGACAGGCAAGAGATGACGGTAATGTTAAGGTCCTTTCGTCTTTGGATGTTCGAAGGGCTCTTTAGATCTATTTAAGATCCACTACAGATTTTTGCCTTTCTCCTGCTCTATTTTTTCTCTTTTGGCGGATTGTCAATCCTATAAAGGCTTGGGTTTTGGATCCTCCTGTTCAGGTTCAGGGGCATTCTAACAGATATGTTTCCACTTCATGAGAAGGGTTTCTATACAGTAAATCTGTAGGGCTGCCCCCTAACAGTCGCATCACACTTTTATTAGGAACTATCAACTGGATGTATTGCATGCTTCAATGGATAATTTTGCTGTTGGTATTGTGTAGGTAGCAGTGTCATAAGCTTGATTTATTAAAGTTGGGTTTCCATACTGTCTCTGTGTCAAGCTTATTTCTTGTTTTTGGGCTTGTGAAGTCCTCATAATATACTGACTGGGACTAGGAGGTCCTATGAGGGGTAATGAGCCATTACTTATCAGTAATCTTCAATACCCCAATTACGGTCCTCTTCGTTCCAGTCTTTTCTCCCCACCCCTCTGTTGCTGTATCTGGTCTTGTTACTCGCAGGCATGGAGGTGGGTGGGAGAGGCCTTTATTTAGAGGAAATAAAAATATACTAGCACGTTAGTGTTCCTGTCGGGAGGCGGAATGGCCTCCGAATGTAATGACTGGGATGAGGAAGACCTTAATCAGGGTACTGAAGATTACCGGTAGGTAACAACTCATTCTCTATTTATAAAAGTGCAAGAAATAGGTGCGGGTTTGTGCTTCAAGTATTTAGCTTGTTTATTCCCCTTTCCCTGTAGTTACATTTATAACAATTACTATATTTTTGAATAAAATATATAGGTTATAAATGCTTTCCTTATGTCTTACTTACTATATTATTATATTTTATAGTTACGGAAATAAGGGTTTTGAAATTATTTCTGTTGTGTAATTAAGCAATATGAATTTAATATATTGGTATAAAGAATTGTAATCTCACTATGTGTAATTAATACTTTACAATAATAAATATTATACACATTTTCTATATTTGCAGACAATTTCATCAGGGTTAGTTGTATTCCAATTAACACTTCCCTCTACTATAAATACTATAAATCCAAATTAGCTTCTGAATGCATGAAGAAAGAGACAGGCTACCACAGGCCCACATTTAAAAGGATCCACATCAGGAATTAATGTAAAGCTTTGCGTTGGTGCCCAATATCAGAAATAGCTAAAACTAGTAACCTAAACCAGGTATGGTGTAGGTGTACATACCAGGTGCTTAGAATTCATTGGTATAAAACGAGTACTACTTAGTGCACTTCCAGTGGCTGCTTTTGTTGGTAGTGCTCCCTTTATTGTATGTTTAATCCATATGGCTTAGTTGGGGTAACGTCATAGTTGTAATGAACTTTTTGGAATCTGTGAATGATATAAATATGAAATATGAATAGTAAATATATTTATCTTTTTAGTTATATAGGGTTTTATGGTTAATACTTAACATTTATTAAGATTTTACTTTTTATACTCACAACATTTATCAACATTTTCACAATTTGCTCTTGGTTTAGGAACAGCTTCCCACTATTTTTATTTTTCACATTTTACACGCTGAGATCCATATTGAGAATATGAAGAAATATGCATGTCAGTTTTATTTATGATTATTTTGTATATTGGTTAAGGTTTTATAGCTGTGGTGAGTTAGATTGATGGTATAGATGCATTAGGATCTTCCTCTCGGACAGAGGGTGATCGGTGCAGGAGTTTGCGTGTTTCTTGTGTTCTCTATTTATGTGGTTTAAATTAGTTCTATTTTCCTATTTGTTTAACTTTTTCATATGGTAGGGTTAAATTCTAGTTAGGTATTATGTTTTAGTTTTAGCGTATATGAAAATGGTTACTAAACACTTCTATATGCTGTATTTATAATAGGTTTATACATTCAGTTTTAGGTCTCGCCTGAGACAGCATGCGCTGCTCTTTGAGACATTTAGTAAGCGGCTTTTAAAAGTGCCACCAGAGGCTATTGCTGGCCTACAGCTTGCGTTCACGAGCTTGTGCATCTGCACAGCTGCCATCTGTGTTTTTTTTGCTGTTATCAGGCTCCTCTGCTTGCACTACCCCCTACCTTTTCCCCCTCCCTCCCGATCAGCTTCATTTGTGTCTTCTAGCTGTGAATCATGCTCCTCTGCTCACACTCCCCCTCCCTTCTCCCCCTCCTTTTCGTCAGTTTAAATGTGTCTTCTATCACTGTGAATGCTCCTGCTTCCACCAGGCATGCACACTGTCTTCTAGCTGTGAATCATGCTCCTCTGCTCGCACTCCCCCTCCCTTCTCCCCCTCCTCTTTCTCAGTTTCATTTGTGTCTTCTATCACTGTGAATGCTCCTGCTTCCACCAGGCACACACACCACCAGCCATCAGTGCATGCTTCCACCAGGCACACACACCACCAGCTGTCAGTGCACGCTTCCACCAGGCACACACACCACCAGCTGTCAGTGCACGCTTCCACCAGGCACACACACCACCAGCCTTCAGTGCACGCTTCCACCAGGCATACACACCACCAGCCGTGAGTGCACGCTTCCACCAGGCATACACACCACCAGTCGTTAGTGCATGATTCAATCAGGCATACACACCACCAGCCGTCAGTGCACGCTTTCACCAGGCACACACACCACCAGCCGTCAGTACACGCTTCCACCAGCCACACACACCACCAGCCATCAGTGCACGCTTCCACCAGTCACACACACCACCAGCCGTCAGTGCAAGCTTCCACCAGGCACACACACCACCAGCCGTCAGTGCACACTTCCACCAGGCACGTACACCACCAGAAGTCAGTGCACACTTCCACCAGGCACACACACTACCAGCCGTCACACACTACCAGCCGTTGGTGCACGTTTCCACCAGGCACACACCACCAGCCGTCAGTGCAAGCTTTCACCAGACACACACACACCACCAGCCGTCGTTGCACACTTTCACCGGGCACACACATCACCAGCCGTCAGTGCACACTTTCACCAGGCACACACACCACCAGCCATCTGGGCATGCTTCCACCAGGCACACACACCACCAGTCGTCAGTGCACACTTTCACCAGGCACACACACCACCAGCCATCAATGCACACTTCCACCAGGCACACACACCACCAGAAGTCAGTGCACGCTTCCACCAGGCACACACACCACCAGCCATCAGTGCACGCTTTCACCGGGCACACACACCACCAGCCATCAGTGCACGCTTTCACCAGGCACAAACACCATCAGCCATTAGTGCACGCTTTCACCAGGCACACACACCACCAGCCGTCTGTGCAGCAGGCAGGCTCTTCTCAGAGTTCCTTGGTAAATATGTGTTCAATGCCTGGGAGGGAGTGGGTCCAGTTTCCTTAAACCATGCTTTGTATGCAGGTGCAGTGCATGAACTCCTGTGTGAGTGAGTCATGCTGCCTGGGACTCACTCACTTCACACTTATAAATTGCGCCTGTACCAGGCTTTTCCTCATTTGAAAAGTTTGGCGCATGCGCACAGCTAGGCAGCCCCCACACCCCCGAGAATGACTGCTTCCTACAACCAGAATGGAAACAACATTCAGAGCAATGAAAACAAGTTCATTTGATGCAAAGAACTGTTAACAAAAACCATGCATCAAACTACAGAGTGGAGAAGGGCCCGAGGGGAAATAGTTTATAGACCTACTAGCATCTTGTCCCCCAACTATACATTCTAAACACACGAAAGATGCCACAGGTCTTTGCACAATCCAGAAAACACTGAGGAACCTATAAAGTATTCCACAAGAAGAACTGGAATGACAGGATAGATAAAGAACAGGAGGGATACAAAGGGTAGAAAAGTACCCATCAGCCCACTCACTAGTGGAACTTCGTCATCTGGGATTTCATGCTTGAAAAATTGGTGTCCAAAAAGCACTTCCTCAAGAAGATATTGAGGGTAGCCTAGGACCCAACGGTTGAACCCTCAACCAGAAGAAGTGACAGAGTTCAAGGCTGATAGCGCTTAGTTGCAGTGCTCAAAAGAAAATATGTAAGAATATGTGAAACAAAAAGGACAATGATCCAAGTGATTTAAAAATGCCTATCTTGATGTCAAAAAGGAACCTTTATTGAATGTGTCCATCAAGATGGTATGATTAAAAAACAGAGTGATAGTAGCAGAAAAAATGGTTTGCTAATTACCATAGATGTTCTCTGGTCAACATGTTTCAGCCTTAAGAGGCTTTCGTCAGGACCTATGAATCACTACTGCAACACTTACTTCATGTGCTGTGAAAGACAAACTACAGACATTCTCATGGATGGTGTATCCCCTCCCCCTCGGCTCAGAATAAGCACGAGGTAACGACGGAGAGTGCGTGGCCTCCTTTAGCCTGAGCTGTCGCCAGGTGAGGTGAGGTTCTTCATCCCAAGAATTTGGGAGGGGATACACCATCCATCCATGAGAATGTCTGTAGTTTGTCTTTCACAGCACATGAAGTAAGTGTTGCAGTAGTGATTCATAGGTCCTGACGAAAGCCTCTTAAGGCTGAAACATGTTGACCAGAGAACATCTATGGTAATTAGCAAACCATTTTTTCTGCTACTATCACTCTGTTTTTTAATCATACCATCTTGATGGACACATTCAATAAAGGTTCCTTTTTGACATCAAGATAGGCATTTTTAAATCACTTGGATCATTGTCCTTTTTGTTTCACATATTCTTACATATTTTCTTTTGAGCACTGCAACTAAGCGCTATCAGCCTTGAACTCTGTCACTTCTTCTGGTTGAGGGTTCAACCGTTGGGTCCTAGGCTAGCCTCAATATCTTCTTGAGGAAGTGCTTTTTGGACACCAATTTTTCAAGCATGAAATCCCAGATGACGAAGTTCCACTAGTGAGTGGGCTGATGGGTACTTTTCTACCCTTTGTATCCCTCCTGTTCTTTATCCAACAAAAACCATGTCCAGCTATTGTAGATCTGGCAACTTAAACAAAACAGCAACAAAAAACAAACAAGCATTGGCATAGCCAATAGGTCTCCCTTTTTGGACCCTATAAGTATTTAGTTATGCAGGAGAATATCCTTGGTGCAACAACACCAACTGTTGCATGGCTAAACACTTATAAGTTCCCAAAGGCGAGATCTATTGGCTATGCCAATGCTTGTTTGTTTAGTGTTGTAGTATAATATATTCTGTTTTAAGGTGTATTTGCTATTATTAATATTAAAACAGTATGTTTATTATCAATATTCTAGCTGTTTTACATTTGTCACTATTTAGTTTCTTTTCTTATTCTCAATATTGATTGTTTTCCAGTGTTTATAGTCATGATATTTTTGTAGTTAATATTTTTGTTATTTACATAGGGCTGTAAGAAAGTTCTATTTAGGTTATCAATGCTCCTCTCACAATATTTTTGTACTATAATATTTTTGTATGCAAAATGTTGTCATGCAACCCCGTCCTGACTTGGGATTGCAATATTTAGACTGCACATCTGAGGAAGCCTAAAAACTATACTTACTGTTTGGAGAGTGTGCCCACTGCTGCATTTCATATGATACCAAGTACAAGCAGTATGTTTTCACGTCAGAGGCTGGACTACTGCAGTTCCTAGGGGCCTACAGGGTGTTTCACCCTACTTTTCCACTCTCATGGCATTACCATATTACAGAAGTAGCCACAGATCCTGACATTTCTTATTCTGCAGTATCCATTGGACAGATGCATATTTCATGGCATCACAATGTAAAGGGTGTGTGTCTTCATGTCCAAGGGGGTGTTGCCCCATACAGCCAGGGAAAGCCTTTGATCATGCACCTGTCCCATTTTATTGATGTTGTGGTTGATGTGCCAGGTTTCTTATGGCAGAGCATCAGCTGGCTCCGCAACTGGTAACCTTTGAGTGACGGCACATCTGCAACAGTACTGTAGGTTAAAGTAAGTAAGAATGCCCACCTTATCTAGGTTAGTCCCTTGATGTACATTCTTTCAGATTAGGAGCACCAGGAAACTTCTGATGGCCCCGAACAGGAAACAGTAGGATTGACTCCCAGATGCTGGGGTATTCCCCACAGCACATTGGGGCCATTTGTTTTTCAGAAACAAACCCCAGCTTGGGCCTAGCAGGGCTAAAACCTGGCACACACTTGGCAAACTGCTCTACCTCTTTGCAGCCAATGACAGGCAAAGGAATATCCAACTATGGTTGGCAGGTCCTCCATTGAATGGTACTTTGACCAGTTGGGCTAGCTGCCCACCTGTCAGAGTCTAAATTGCCCCATAGTGAAATGGATCTGTCCACTATTTTCAGCACTTGGTAAGATCAAAAATATACAAATATTACACAACTTTAAATGTTGTATGGCACTTTTCCAAGTATGAGAAGAAATATGTATCTCCCTACAGCAATTCTTAATACAGATTACATCTTTTTTACAAAAGTTTTAACCAATCGTATTAATTATGTTATTAGTAGCCTAATTCCCCAAGATCAGAATAGTGTTAGGCTAATACGTTTTATTTAGGAGAATTGATTTATCTGGCAGATAAAATCCAAACGGCTACTGTTCTGCTGGTGCAGAGAAAGATTTTGACTTTGTGAGCTAGGATTTTTTATTTAAGATCTTGGAGAAATGTATGTTTCGACTAACACATACGGAGTCCATCTTCTGACGCTATGTGAACACATTGGCACCAGTTATTATAAATAACGCACATGCACGTACAGTATATCCAACCCCAGGTACTTGACAAGGTTGCTCCCTCTTCCTCGATTTGGTTTGCTTTATTTATTGTACGATTAGTTTAATGTATGCATTCCCAAAAGAAAACGTTACCCCCTTTAACAAGTGGGGTTAAATTAAAACTATATGTTGACGACATAGCTCTCTTTTACTTCCAGAAAGAATTAATATTGAAACCATATTGCAAGCTATTCGGAGGTATACTCAGCTTGAGCGGAGGGGGGCAGATTGCAATTAACTAATCTAAAATGGAGATTCTTTGGTTTAACAATACTCCAGATGTTTTACCTGCAAGCTTAGGGCTAATTACAATCAGAATCCAAAGAGATATTTACATGCGTAGCATTTGGATTTAACATTGGATCTTTATTGTTTAACCAACTATGGGTCATATTCACAAGAACCTATGATAACCATCGTAAAAGTAACTTAAAGCAACATTCAACATCGCAGTCTATCACGGGAAAATTACGCCGTGTTAACTAAGTATTCACAACACGGCGGTACCATACGATAGTCTCCAGATAACACGCCAAATGACCACATTAAAATCAATGCAATGGCACAAAAATGCAAAACACAAATGCAAGAAAACTTGAGATTAGGCCTATCGTGATACGAAAAGCAGTGAAAAACAGTGGCAGTCCTGCAAATCCCACACATATGGTGGTAAAATGCACTATAAAAGCAACAAAAACAACACACCAAAAACAATCCAAAGTGCGTAGCAACATGGATGCACCCTGACTGAGCACAGAGGCCAACGCGAACCCCACAAGCCCCACAAACCACCAGCAAGGAATAATGGGGTCAGGGATGGCCAAGGAGAAGAGGGAGAGGAAGACGGGGTGCAGTCCGCAGCAAAACCAGATCAGCGTCACGGAGTAACAGAACACTACCATCAACTGACCCACAACCAGACTACCGTGAATGCAGGCAGTGTCGAGGAGGCCAATGGAGGAGGCCAAGAGGCCCTGGCATGATGTGAAAAGCTAAATCTGGCACAAAGCGGCTGCCAACATGAAGGCAGCAACGGCGACAGGAAGTGGGAGCCCTGTGCCACAGGAGGAGCTGGAGGAAATGGAGGCCACAGTCATCAGTGTGTAGACGGTGCAAGGAGTCGGGAGTCCGGACACAGCTCGGGAGGACCTGCCACAACATCAACAGGGTGAGTAATGACCAGGGACTTGGGGGACGGGGGAGATGTGCACAATGGCACACATACACAATGGTGTGTAGCACACTGCACACCCACAATGACTGTGGATCATGTCCCTGATCCCCGTGGCACACTGCAGTACACACACATAACAATTACAGCACATCCACATTGACGACAATGTGGTGCAATGTGCAACCCCGACACTGCAGAACAGAGGACACAACTGGCTCAGCACATGTGCAGAAACAGGCCAACTACATCTGACAGAGCTGGAAACTGTGAGATGGAAATGTACTTGTGCAACCTCACATCCGTCATGTAGTCCAAATATCCACCGTCCTGCATCTAAATCCAGCACCTCCATAACAGTCACAATGTACATTGTCATACAGTCTGCATGAAAAACAAGAAAAATGCGCCAAGATACATGTCAACACAATGTCAACAGGCATCTCCCCTTCACATTGCATAGGGGCACACAACGCCTCCAGCAGAGCCGAGCAGACTACTCATCAGTGATGACGAAGAGGACCACCACACCTTCAACAGCGACGCCCTACAACAGCTCATGGACATCCCAGGCAACTCACCACCAGGACCAGGGCAGCCAAGTTACATAGAGGAGAACACAGCCCCTGCAACAGACCACACAGCAGAAAGTACCCGCAACGACGGCTGGCTCCCAACACTTCACTGAGCCACACATGGCATCCCAATGCCAGGGTCAGAATGCCAAATGGAGGTGGCCGAACAGGTGCTGGTGGGGTCCAAACCCATGGAAGACTAACTAGATCACATACATGGGTGTCTAATACCCTTCAGGGACCACCTACACCCACAAAAGAGATCCACACTGCCACAGAGACACATGCAGATGCACACTTCCAGTGCAGAGCCAGGGGCACACAATTATCAGTCACACACCCACGTTGGCTCCGTGTACTACAGCCCAGTCCACTCCTCTCACGCATTGAGTGAGTGCCGAGGAAGCTACATGACCAAGCACAAACACGCTTCCTGTGAGGACATGGCTGCATCCGCTGTACACAGCACAATGTAATGTTGTAGGGCCCAGGCCCTCATGCACACATCAAGACCACAGGGACACATGCAGATAGTATGTGGAACTGGCTACAGGCATGTGTGCCTGACCCCTTTATTGGCAGGGTCACATGTACAGTGAAGCCTGTGCTGGATGTGTGTGGGGTGAATTTAAGCCAGCTCTCATGGAGTGGATGGTGCTGGCAACAAATACAACAGTGAACACTAATAAGACAGAAACAGTAAACACCAGCATTACAGAGACAACAGCAGTGCATTATGGTGGTAGCCAGTGCTAGTACAGAAGTCACCCAAGGGGCAAACAAATATGCCCGTTAGTTGCAGTGCACTGAGGTTGGGCCACTAGAGCTGAGTGAGCTCATGTGAACAAAATGTCTAGGATTGGGTCCCTTCAGGATTTTCCTGATGCAGCGGGGGGAGTGACACCTACATTGTCTTACTCATCATCATCTCAGGTCTCCCAAACTGCCTGAGGTGACATTGCTGCGTGAGCTCACCACAGCACATAACCAAAACAGAAATGGATGATGACTTGTGGTGCACTCAGTTAGTGGCGCCTGGTCATCAGGCAGATGATGGCATCCACGACAGGTGTGAGAAACTCCGTTAGTCTGCCAGTACCACTGTTTTGACTCTGGCAGATAGCGGTTGAAGGTGGTCCTGGTGATGGTGGCATGTCCCTCCTGCGGTAATGCAACGTCCAGGCCGGTCAGGACTCGATTGGATGCGTGAGCCCTGATGGACCACAGTTGAGGCCGGAGGCAGCGGACAGCACAGGGCCACAGAAACATGGCATTGACTAACCCAAGGCCATCATCTCAGAGGCCATCCAATATCTCAGAAGACAGGGTCTTTGACTTGACCAGCACAGAGTTAGTGTCCCCGAATGCACTGCGGGCGGCACTTGCTACAGGACGGTGACTTGCTGTGCACTGAGGTAGGGCCACGCAGACTGAGCGAGTCCTCGACGATGTCCAAGGGGACTGTGGCGGAAGGTCACAGGGACAGTGAAAGGTGTCCTCCAGGGCATGATGCAGAGGGCAGTAGCTGTCCGGAAGAAGCAAAGGGAGGAGTGGAATGCTGCAGCCTCGTTTTCACCACCAATTCGATATTAGCTACATGAGGATGAAAACGACCCCCTAGTCCATAGACCTAGATGCCACCAAAGTTCGACCAGGGAGTGTCCATGAATGTCGGGGAATAGACTCAGTGGCACCAGGGCTGAGATGGGATGCAGTCTGCGATGAAGCCAGTACAATGATATGAATTGCGCCATTGCTATATCAAGACTCAGTCCCAACTGTATGACCTACTCGACGGCAGTGTAGGCCTGGGGCAGCGGTCAGCAGTGGCCCACAGCCATGTGTCGTTGGCTCGTGATGCACAGAGTTAGTGACACCAGGGCAGTTGTCGGTAGTATTTGATCACCTCCGTAATGATGATCCTTTTTTCCTCCTGACTGCAACGCGTCATCCTGTCACACCTATCCTTGTGTGCAATGATATGTACTCTGCCATTGAAAAATCGATGCTCAGTTCCAATTGTGTGACCTACTCGAGCGCAGCGTAGGCCGAGGGCAGTAGTCCGCGTGGGCCCACAGACATGTGTGGTTGTGGTGCTATACTCAGACTTGCAGACTTGGTGTCACCACATCGAAGGGAATATAGTGACTTGAAATCAGCTATAAACATTGTCCTCTGCCATAGTGTAATCAAGACTCAGTTCCAGATGTGTGGCCTACTTGTCCGCTGTGCATGCCGGTGGAGTACGTAAACGAGAAAGGAGTAATGTGGGACTCGGGCTTGGAGCTTGCACCGGCACGTGGTGGGCCCTCTTCGACACACGCAATTGTCGGCAGGTGGGCATTGAGGCCTGGGTGCGCAGCGGCGGGCAAGACTGGTTCGGGGACCAGCGTCCCAGGGTGCAGCAGGTGCACAGGATCGCAGGCACCGCTGCTCACGGTGTCTGCCTCGTGGTGGGGTGAGAGGCGACGCCCTGGCAGAGACGTTAGACATTCCAGAAGAGGACCACGCCCAGAGTTATGTGCCTTTTATTCACATCCCTATGCTGGCCTGGCATACGCCGGGCCAGCCCACTGTCCACTACACTCCAAACACCAGCGGTGTGTATCGACATGGATATGTGTGTGGTCTACATACTGCAGTCTGTCCAGCACATCCACGCCACACTTGGCATTATGCACATTCTCATTCATCGGTCACTTGCCTTCTTCGCACATGCCTGAGCCCCACCGATTCCCACATTCTGCTATTGTGTGGCTGCGGTGCCATGCCATTGATGGCTAATCTACAATGCTGGCCCAGGTTCCCACAGTAAGTTGTGCTGTTGTGTCTGGTGGGTGTGCATGTTGTTTGGCATGTTGTATGTGAGCTTGTGATGTGTGCATTCCCAGTGTTGTGAGTTGCATGACTGTGGAGTTGAGGTGTGTGGTGTGTACATTTGGTATTTGCCAACGAGCAGTGCATTTCCATGGGTGCCATCCTGGTAGCGCTGGTTGATGATGGACTGTTGGAAGATGTTGGGATCATGCACACTGCCTGGGTGGTTGGCGACGACGTTGGTGGAGATTCCCCGGTTGTCCAATATTGCCTGGAACACCTTCCTGTACATAAACAAACCTTCCCTGCCTGCGCTGACGTTAAGTTGTAATACTTATCGCCATCGCAGGGGGAAACTCTAGGCTGCACCATATCCTTGGTAAAATGGTGCAGCCTAGCGTTTCCGAAGTGGAGAAGAGAGGCGTTAAGCTAAGGCGCCTAACATCTCTCTTCGTCACTTTGTTGGTAATATGCCCCTGTGTTCACTATACGTATTACATTGCTATGTATAAAGCTCTATTATCTGCTTAATTCATTTTTTTAAATACCGAAAAGGTCAAGGTGCGGAGAAAGTAACTGAGCAAGAAGCTTCATTTCAAAGTTGACGAAATGGCTAAAGGAGGTTCACAGAACATAAAGAAAGGTCAGAAAAAAGAGCAAAGTGGTGCAAATGGTGCAGGTAAAGATACAAGAAAAAGACATCCCACGAGCAACCTTAAACATATCACCAAAATTGGAAAGTGAAAAAGGAGGTCTACAATAAAAACTTCGCAAATTTGCTTCATTGCCTAAGGGATCTCATAGCAGAATATCAGTGCCTAAATAGTGTCTGTCAAAAATATTGGTACCTATACATAAAGGTAAAATTGGTCGTAAGCATACATTTAGGAATTAATTTACCTTTTTTTTAATCTGGTCTGCCAGGACTTCACAAAGGGATTCCTGGCAGCCATATACCCAGTTTCTACGGTGGAGCTCTTGGTGTCCCAATGCATGCTTTTGCCATGGAAGGTTGGGAAACCCACATACGTTTTTGGGCCATCTCAAACTCTGATCCATCCTATATACTCCAGTATAACACAGGCAAAGGGATTGCGGGCCTCATTCATAAGGTTTTGCCGTAGGGTAGTGACATAGGTCTTCGTGCTGCGCTGCCCTACGGCAAAAGAAAAGGGCAGGAATGTGCTGTATCTATCAGGTATGACACATCCTTTTCTTTTCCCCTGCGCCGACGCACAATAGGCTGCCATGCGCCAATGTAGGCACCTTTGAACCATGGTGCAAGGGTGCCTGAGTTGCAAGGATGATTATTTTTGTGCAAGAAGGGAAACCTTCCTGCACAAAAACAATCACAAGAGGCTTTTTCCTCTTTCTTTGTGTGCTGCATTCTGCAGCATAATGCAGCACACATAGGAAAGGAAAAACGAGGAGAAATAAAAAGATATTTCTCTTTGTTGTGTCTCCTTTGTTTTTGGCACTGCCTCAGAGTTACTATTTCTTGTAAATCTGAGGCAGTGTCAAAGAGCTATGGTTATGTAGCAGGCTCCTGCACCACCACTGGAGAGTCACAAAAAGTGACGTTGCGGCGGTGCAACGGGCCTCATAAATAAGGCCCTGTATATTTACTCCAGTATAACAGTTAACACAGGCATAAATCCCCTTCCAGACTGGGAAAAGGGACGCATTACCCCCATATTTGCTGTAGGTGAGGAGATGGTCTTTCTCCACATGAAAAAATATTTTCTCCATGGCTATAAAAAATGTGCTTATGCTTTGCTACGGAGTAGTCCGCACAGCCGGGATAGGAGCCTATTGCAAATGTCACATGACACTCTCGGGAGAAGCCTGGAAGTGTGCTACTGCCTCATCTTCCCAGGTGTATTCCTGGGAAGGTTAGAGAAGTATTTGCAGGCAGAGGCTGAGCTCTCCACCCTACGGGGCTTATTTACATGGCCAAGCGCCACCTAAATGTCATTTTTTGCCATGTTAAACGTAACGCTCTGCAGGGCAAGGGACTTGTAAATAAGCCCCTTCATTTTTTGGCTTCCTATGTGAATTGGCCCATTGAATCTTAAACATCGTTTACAACATTATTGCTCCATTGTACTTAATTATGGTAAATTAACACTCAATGCAGTGATATTTTTGTAAGCGATATTTACGCCAAAATACTTATGTCAAATGATAAATGTATTCTTGATAATAGAATTCTGACATATACCTGTACTCGGCTTAAAGTGGATGATGCATGCACCTAGACAAAATGAGTGAATTAGAGCAAGAGACTCACATGGGCGTAGCTTTCAGTGGTGCAGTTGGTACAGTGGCACTGGGACCCAGAGTCCTGATAGGCCCACTGATGCCCTATTATTACTGTATTTTACAATTCAACAGGCAGCCATTTCCTTCCTTTCACTAAGGCCCAATCTAAAACTGTTAGATTGTTTTAAGTAATGAATGACTTTTTTTTCGTGAGGTGAATAACTGGGGTTGACAGATGTATGGGAGAAGAAATAAATTGAGTAGGTCATTACACCATCAATTTCTTATTAGAAACATGCATGGTAATGGGGCGTTTCTGATTTATTACAGTGATTATGTCTAAATAACTTAAATTAAATAATTATTTGTGATTTATTGTTATAAATGACTACAATCTGTCCGTAGAAATCTTGGACAAGGTTGACCTTGAGAAGTGCCTAGTAGGGCTTAAAACGTTGCAATCATTTCGTTAAGATGAGATTAAATTATTGTATTTAATTTACCATTGGCAGTGCCCCAGGATCTCATTTGGATGACTTTGGTCCAAGAGGGTGGTGTGTGTTGTCTCATCAGTGGACAACACTCAGACACAAAACAACAGTTCTATAAATAATGCGCATCTAAAAGTCTAAAGCAGGCTGAAAAAGGGTAGGAGGAAGCTACCACAGAAAAAAGGTTGAAGGTGACTTCAAACCTATTAATGGAAGAATAAAGAGCATTGTAAAAGGAGAAAATGGAACATAATGGAAGGGAAGTGAAGAATAGGCGGTCGCAAAAGAAAAGAAAGATTGGAGAGACTTAGACATAGGAAGCAATTTAAGTATTCAGTGTCCCTCATACAATTTGGTGGGGGACAGAAATGTAGAAATCTTGAAAGTTATGAATTAAAACATCTTTGGTCAGTGAACGGGGTACACTATGACAGAACTCAAGACCACAGGAGGGAAAATTCTGTATTGTATAGTTAATTAAAACCGTTAAAATATACCAAATAATAAAACCACATTGCTTTACGCACTATATACACAAAATACAGATTATAAAACTACCCTAAGTAGAAAAGATAAAAACACAGCTACAGTGGATTTCCTATTTTGAATTAATAACTTGTGCACAGTAGTTTGGATTACAGATTATAAATCAGCCAAAGCAGTTCACGGTATCAGAGTTCAAGAGTTCGGGTTCATATTGGCTTTTTAGATAAATTTTCAAAGTTGATAACAAATTTAATAATTCTACAGATGAATTGAGGATCTTCTGAGTCCATCACATTTAATATCGCGGACCGGCATGTACGAATACCTTTTGCGTTGAACGTTTCCCTAAGTAAACTCCGCCGAACATGCTCTAGCATTGGGCAAATGCAAATCATGTGGATCATGTCTTTGCCTGCAGCACCACATAGGTAGCAATTCTTCGGGCCAGGAGACCTCCAGCCTGGCTGGTCGGCATTTGTTGGTAATTTTCCCATACGTAGCTTTAAATACTTTAATTTTAAGTGTGAAGGGAAAGCGAGACCTAAATAAGCAGCTGGAGCACAGGTTATTGTAGGGTCATGATAAATAATAGATGGGGAATATAGTGTGCTGGTTCGCTGGTGCGCTTTAATGCTGACACAGTAGTGATAAGTGGACAAGTACAGAATGTCAGACTGAGTTAGAAAGCAGTCTGGACACATTTACAAATGGGCAATCGACAGTGACATGTTCCAATTCACAATTAATTTTTTCTGTGGGTGGTTGTGATCTATGAATGTCAGGGACCCTGCAGAGCGTGGGTGTAGGCTCTCTGAAAGGGAGTACTTGCTCTCTACAGGGACAAGAGAAATCATGAGGAGGGATTTTACATATACAAAAGAGCTTCTGGAAGCCAGGAAGGAGAACAGGATGAAGGATGAGGACCGGAACTTGTGGGAAAGGACCATGATCAGGAAACTGATCATAATCTGGGAAAGCCTACAAAAGAGAAACTAGGAAGACAAGTCAAGTACAACCTATGAGCAAATGTAAGGAACAATGAGGAAACCAATACACAAACTGTCATAAATTATAGTTTGTATGCTGCTTGGAAAGTGATCGCTCTGTAAGGTATAGATTTTATAGTGAGGAAAAGGGTAAATTAATCTCACAGGACCTGATTGACAAACTGCACTTTGTAGTATGTTTTGCAGTGCTACAAAATGTACTAAAAAAAGTTTGCCAAAGTGTCTGTTTTGCCTATATTTATATGCAGAGTTTTTTTGTCAACTGCCTAGTCATCGCACATGTAAGTAGAGATTTTAGCAGACAGTGTCTGAGGGACGCAGGTGAGTGGGTGGGAAAAGGGGCAGATTTGCTACTAAAGGGAATGGGATTAGGGAGGAGTCAGAGAGGTTTAAGGAGGATCAGGGAGGGTTTAGGGAGAGACATCACCCTCCCACACAAGAGTAAGTCAATTGTATTACTGTGGGGGTGAAGACATGTAACTTTAACTTTTTGTAGTAAGTTCACACTTGGAGTTTGTGAATAATGAAAGTAGTAGACTTAGTACAAAGTATAGCCGCATTCAAAAGCGTAAATTTCCTTTGTGAATCAGGCCCAAAGAGTCTTGGTAGACTGCCAGCTGCTCTAAGCCTCAGAACCTTACTGGCACCTTCGGTAACAATAAACATAGTTCAACACAGATGTCACAAACATCTGACCAGCAAATAAGGACATCATCAGAAAGAGCTGATGGGGATGAGTTATCTGGATCCGCAACACTCATCAATGCTGAACTCAAGACAAAACCAAGAACTGTTGATCTTGGGGACTGAATGACTGAGTATCATGAGGGCGTAAATGATCCTGATTACATGGGGATTATTATACAGCTATAGGGGCACGACTGAAAAAGAAGAATCGAGCCTACATACCTATTTCCCCAAATACACTAATGATAAGACACTTGGGAATCTCTTTCAAGGAAAAGATACCAAGGGAGGAAGGACTCCACGACGAGAAGATCTAATTCAGCTTGGAAAGTAGACTGGAGCAGATAGTCATGTCTCAAAGGGATAACTTGGTTGAAGTACACATGTAACTAGCTTAGGGTAAGCTGAGGTACCAGGTCCGTGGTTAGAGCACCCAGGATCCCTGACTGGGGAAAGACATTGGATCTTGCACAGTAAAAGCATTTCAGTATAGTTTGACTTGTTCACAGATCAATGTTCATTTGATCACTGAGGCGTTGGGGAGACAGAGGTTTATTAGCTATGTTGATGTTTACCTGGCGGCGGGTAAGGAAGTTGGGGCATTACATGAAGGATCAAGAAAGGGTTCACAGCCCTAACGAATCACTTGTGGCCAGCTGAGACAATAGGCCACATGACAGAGAAGACGTAGGACCCCACACAAGGCAGTGTGGTCATAAAAATGAATACCCAGTAATAAACCTCAAAGTATGTCAGATTAGAGAAATGATAGACATGTTAGCAGGATAACTTGGAACATTTACCAGCTTAAAATATATGTGAAATGATACAAGGTAGGCTCATATTTTAGAAGATATGCAGTCACATTTCTCTAAGAAATAAGAGGGCAGCTGTATTCTTTTACTTATTCTACCTATACAAGAGGAGCTGCGATTTGGATGTGCCTACTCTCCCATTTCATCTCTATACTAGTATCACAGATGTAAAAAGAAGGCTATTAATTGTGTGTAGTCTCCTTTATGGAGTTAATGTACATGCACCAAACCTCTTCAACGTATACATGACAACCCTGGCAAAGATCAACAAGAGCCACAGACTCAACATCATCTCCTATGCCGACAACACCCAACTCATCCTTTCCCTGACCAGCGACCCAGCAACCACTAAGGAAAGGTTCCAAAGATGCATGAAAGATGTGGCAGCCTATATGAACAACAACTGTCTCAAACTCAACACTGACAAGACAGAGGGGCTCATGTTTGTAAAAGGAAAGGACACCCTCTGGAACAACACATGGTGACTACCTGAGCTGGGCCCAACCACCAAACCCACCGAACAGTCCTGCAAACTCAGCATCATCATTGACAGCCAGCTATCCATGAAGAGGCAGGTTAGCATTGTCTCCTCCGCTTGCTTCCTCATCCTCTGAATCCTCATGACGGGGTGACTTGCAGGTGGGGGCCTCAGTCTGCCTGCGCTTGAGGGAGGGTGTCCGGGTCTGAAGGGAACTCTTCATTGTACATACATTGTTTTAGCACCGTAGTAGAACTATATCTACTATTTACACTTTTGGTGCTTATAATCATGTTTATCTGCTTCTGTTTACTAATCATTGAAGCACACACATTTTATGCAAGAATAACATTGGTTCAATAAATATTATTATAGGAAAACATCCTACTGTGTATTCTCTGGTTATTTCTCTGAGAATAACAGAGCACAAGTGTCTGAGTGGAAAGTTCTGTACTGTTTCCACAATCCCTGAGTGGTCAGGGTTGTCACGTTCCGTGGTTGCCAGAAACCATTTGCTCCCTGGTAGGTTAGGGGAACTTACGATGGCACTGTAAGCTAGCTAGTCTATAGGCCAACATATCCTGCGGGGGTGTTAGGATTCAGTCTTGACACCAAGCCCTTAGTTAATGTTGTCCAAACAATGCCAGATCCTACGTATTAGTAGGAACTACATGACAATAGCAGTGGATGTTTCCACATATCTCATTATTTCAGATTATTAAGGGTATATTGTATCCTTTCTTTTACCCCATTAAAATGGTTTGTTGTCATAATTTCTTACAGCCTTGAGAAAGCCATGTATTGACAAAACATGCATGGGCTGTTTCACAGTATGCAAAACCATGATGTATCAAGCATTAAAGTTTGCTGTATAGCAAATTTCACATAGCAGGAACAGTCTTTAGTTGTTCAGTTTTGAGACCTGTACTTGTAAATCTAGGAATACTACCCTGAAGCCCCCCCAGCTCAGTATTTCATCTGTTTGGTCATTCCCACCATCTGTGAGTCGCCCAACAGTTTTGGTATTCTTCAGAGCAACTACCTTTGTAGGGGTTAGCACCTGTAGTATGCAACTGTCTATAAGATATTTGGTAAATACTAGCAGATGTATTACCTTAGTCTCACAGCTTCTGATTCCACTCTAATAGTAGTTGTAGTCAAAAATCTTTCTATTGGGTGCAAGTATATTCAGGAGTGTGTACATGTAGTCAGGAGTGCCATTTCACACGTTATACTCCAGTGAATCTGTTTGTAACATGCAGTCTTCTGCGCATGCACTACCCAGGTTCACTTACATTTGCCAATATTGCGATAGGTTGATACAGCCCTCTACACCCATATTTTGCATGGTACCCCCGAAACAGGGTTTTACCAAACTAGGGAAAGGCTCCGAATGACTGAGAGTCCGCTGTAACATAAAAATATTGGCACCATCTGTTCATCAGTTTTATAATTAACCTTGTACAAAAACCTCTGGGGAATCCCATTTTATGTAGGAGTGAAGAACCCAGTATGTCTACACCTACTGAACGCAGCCTTCAGCTTTCCTTAGCTGGGGTGGGCTACAGGGCCAGCACTTTGGCCAGGCCCTGCACTCAACAGTCAATATATCTCTACATTTTAACACCTTAAATTTCACCTTACCTATTTTTGTAACACGCACATCTCAAAAAACAAATACCTCTAAAATCATTTAAAGCAAGTCAGAAAAGGTCCTATTCTGGGTAAAGTTGTGTTTTCATTCCCAATGTGATGTACATTTCTGTAGGAGTTAAAATAGAAACATTGGGGCATATTACCAACCAATAGAGATAATTTTTGTCTCTAACTTATTTAGAGACAAAAATTATCGCCGCAAATTGGCGATTTTTATCGCAGATAAACCTTGCTATTAGCAAGGTTTATCGCAAATGCGATAAAAAACGGCCGCAATGCATGAATATCGCTGAAAAGTCAGCGATATTCATGCATTATCGAGCAAATGCTCTTAGCCATGTTATCCACCTCCCATTGGATAACATGGCTAAGAACTGCTCCTGGGCAAGTGTTAGCTTTTGGAGATAGCGCGAATATCTCCAAAAGTTGGTAATAGGAGATAGCGATGTTAGCGACTGTTTTCAGTCGCTAACATCTTGGCACGCCCACTTTGCATGTCATTAGTGATAAATATCACTGACATGCAAAGCGGGGCCCAAGATGGTCACTATCTCCTATTAGCTGTCGCTAACTGGTGTTAGCGACAGCTTGGTAATAGGGAGATAATTTTATCTCCGCTTTCTTGGCTTTTAAAGCCAAAAAAGCGGAGATAAAGCCCTTGATAATATGCCCCTAAGGGGTATATTACCAACAACTAGCGATAATTTTTGTCTCTAACTTGTTTAGAGACAAAAATTATCGCCGCACATCGGCGATTTTTATCGCAGATAAACCTTGCTATTAGCAAGGTTTATCGCAAATGCGATAAAAAACGGCCGCAATGCATGAATATCGCTGAAAAGTCAGCGATATTCATGCATTATCGAGCAAATGCTCTTAGCCATGTTATCCACCTCCCATTGGATAACATGGTGAAGAACTGCTCAGGGCAGGTGTTAGCTTTTGGAGATATTCGCGCTTAGCACGAATATCTCCAAAAGTTGGTAATAGGAGATAGCGATGTTAGCGACTGTTTCCAGTCGCTAACATCTTGGCACGCCCACTTTGCATGTCATTAGTGATAAATATCACTGACATGCAAAGCGGGGCCCAAGATGGTCGCTATCTCCTATTAGCTGTCACTAACTGGTGTTAGCGACTGCTTGGTAATAGGGAGATAATTTTATCTCCGCTTTCTTGGCTTTTAAAGCCAAAAAAGCGGAGATAAACCCCTTGATAATATACCCCATTATTCTTTTTCACCCCATTTAGCTCTCCATACAGAAAGTTAGCCAGATTTGCTCTTTTTTTGCCAATTTTCACACAGTTTCATTAAACTGCGCCAAGGTTATTAGCAAACCAAAAAGTCCTTTCTAATGGTAGGTCTACTTAAATATAACTACAGGATCGCTACTACAGATTGTGTAATATATACTTTGAAAATCCCTTTTTTGATTTGTGTATAGCTTTGGCAGCCTTTGACGAATATCCATAGAATTCAGTAGGCTTACCTTTCCTGTGCATTTATTGTTTCATACCGCTTCATCATTGGGAGGCAAAGTAAAAGAAAAGGGTTAAAAAGAACTGTTAATTTGCTGTTATCTTTGGTATTCTATAAGTAATCTGCATGAGAACTGAAACTTGACATAACTATTTCACTGTGTACCAAATTTCATCTAGGTTCTTCAAGGGGAGGGACAAAGTTAAAGAGGTTTCAAAAATGTTTTCTTCTGCTAATAACACCAGGATAGTTTGACTAGTGCACATGGACAGATGACAAAAAATAGCATATTAGGATTTTCTCTGGTATCTTGGTTCATGCAGATCCATGAAACAGGGGCAAAGTTGTTGACAAATTAAAGTATTTTTAAATTTGTATAACTTTGCCCCTAATTACAGAAATGCCTGAAACTTGAGATGGCAGCACTGGGCTTAACATGGAAATAGTCTGCCTAATTTAGCGCAAATTAGACCGTCAACACCAAAGGGTTTAACAAATTACCACTTTTTATGAGCCCTGCACCCCCTTTTAACTTTGCTCCATGACACAAATAAGAAATGTCATTGACATCATGGATTACATTACATATTGTCTTACATTTACATTATTGATGAGCTCACTATGTGGCATTTCTTCCTTAAGATATGTATTTTTAATTAAAAATGTGCTAATAAGTCCTGTAATTTATCGATACAATTATTGAGAGGTCATTAGTATTGTATTTGCGTTTTAAGATTTATGGCTTGCTCAGCTAACCATAATTGGCAGGCTTCAGGAGTGTTTCATTTTGTTTTAATAACCATAACTTCAATTTAGGGAATTTCTTAAAAAATATATATATATATATTTATTTATTTTTTCATATATATATATATATATATATATATATATATATATATATATATATTACCTACTGGCGGTCGCCAGTAGGTATATATAGTTAGGATTTTTTCTCTATGGGATTTTTGAAAATTCTATGTCTAATAACTTTGGCGTTTGTGGACGGAATTGGCTGAAATTTTCAGGAAAATGGCACATTTTGTTTCTGAGCAGCCCTTGAAAATTTGGGGGGGGTTCGTCAAGGGGGGGCCGAGAAAAAAGGGGGGTCCCAAAACGTGTTTTTAACATTGAGTTTTCCATAGGGCGGTTGGCCTCACTTTTAGCCCGAACGGCTGAATGGATTTGCACGAAACTTGGCAAAATTGTAGGGACTGGTAGCCCGATGTGCCTTTTGTAGGTCTCAATATATGTGCTCCAGTGGATTTTGAGAAATTAACGTTTAAAAAAAGATATATATCTGTAACAGCGGACCTGGCAGCGTCCCAGGACGCGTACTTTACGCGCAACGGAGCTTTGTGAAGCGAAGCTGATTGGTTCTCCGGCGTCTGTCAACATTCCAAAAAGTCCGTAGCGGCCGCCATCTTGTCTCTCGGTAGGATCGAGAGACAAGAGGAGGTCAAAACAAAGGGGGAAATAACTATAAGGGGGCATAGTAGATCCTCGCTGACCCTCTAGGTTTGATGTGGAGGTTTTAAAAGGGCCCCGCGGGGCAAAAAAAAATAATAATAATAATAATCGAACGGCTGAATGGATTTGCACGAAACTTGGCAAAATATTAGGGACTGGTAGCCCGATGTGCCTTTGCTAGGTCTCAATATATGTGCTCCAGTGGATTTTGAGAAATTAACGTTCAAAAAAAGATATATATCTGTAACAGCGCTCCGCTTCGCGTAACGGAGGTTTGCGAAGCTGATTGGTCATTCTGTCACTGGGCTATAGTTGGGCTACATCTGGCTGATATTTGGGCTACATTTGTTTTTTTGTGTGTCTGGCGGCCATCTTTGGGCTACATTGGGCTACATTGGGCTTCATTGGGCTACATTGGGCTACATTTGGGCTCCAACATATATATAGGCCAATGTAGCCCAATATATATTTTTCAAAGTTAATTTTCGTAAAAACCACTGGAGCATATATCTTGAGACATAGCAAAGGCACATCGGGCTACCAGTCCCTACAATTTTGCCAAGTTTTGTGGAAATCCATTCAGCCGTTCGAGCTAAAAGTGAGTCCAACCGCCCTATGGAAATGAAGGAAATGAATGGGTAATTTGTAATTAGCAAATAGCTAATCGCAAACTAGGAATGGTAAAGAATCGCTATTTATTCCTTAAAGTTCGCTATTTAGGAAATGCAAAAAACTTTGATGATACATATGGCGGTTCATCTCTAACAAGATAAGAAGCATAGGGATACATTTATGATGACTGGCGCATCACCAGGGATGTGTTAGTCATTCTGTGCCGCTGTTCCGTCACCTATGGTGTGCTGCATTTACAATGCGGCGCATCATGGGGCAAAAACAGCACAGATGCGTGATGTATCTGTGCCGTAAAGGTGGCGCATTGCTGGAGTTGTATCGCAAGTGTGATGAAGCTCCAGCAAGGGTCGGGGGTGCCCCTGTCGCAGGGTTTCTGTTCTCACACAGAACTGTGGACAGAGGATTGGAACCTCGGCGAATTAGGGTGTCCCAAAACTCACGTTAGTAATCAAAAACTCCTTAGCAAGCTAGGTACAGTGTCACATTGGATATAACAAACTCTCAATGTTTAGACAATCCAGAATATGAACTTATAGTACCTCAGGATACGTGGAACTCATGAACAGTCGGTCGTTATATATTTCTTAGAAACCAGAACATGGAGTTAAGAAGAACACATGTGTATTTGAAATGTTCTTCTCAGGCGTAGTATCTTAGATAATACAAGTACACATATTATCAGTAGCAAAATTACCAGCATAGTTACTAGTACATAAAAAGCGAATGGTGATAGTATGTTAACATGCTGTAAATGAATAAGAGTTAGCAACACTTATAAGCAGCCGCGGGCCGTGGAGGGAGTTACGGTGAGGCAGGGAGGCGGGGAGGGGGAGAAGCAGGGTGGAGAATACAAGTACACATATTATCAGTAGCAAAATTACCAGCATAGTTACTAGTACATAAAAAGCGAATGGTGACAGTATGTTAACATGCTGTAAATGAATAAGAGTTAGCAACACTTATAAGCAGCCGCGGGCCGTGGAGGGAGTTACGGTGGGGCAGGGAGGCGGGGAGGGGGAGGGGCAAGGTAGAGAGGGCTCCACCCTGCTTCTCCCCCTCCCCGCCTCCCTGCCTCACCGTAACTCCCTCCACGGCCCGCGGCTGCTTATATCTCACCCTCCCTAATACACATATTATATTATTTGCTAAGAAGGTCTCTTTGTGTTGGTTTAGGGCGTGCCCATACTTTAGTGTCTTAGATTTGAAGGAATCAAGTCAAGAAGTCTTTATTCGATTAGTTCATCATAGAAGACATAAAATACAATATATACATATAAACAATTAATACAATTATTAAATCATTTGACAAGCTAATCAGCTTCTTGTACATAGATACAAAAATTTGGATAATAACACACGGGAGACATTGCATCATCGGATTAAAATATACTGAATAGACACCTATTAATTATTGTTATTTAAAAACCTACTTCTAAGGACCCAGGCCCATCCAAGAAACTTCGCAACCCCCACAACAATAAGCGGATCCAAGTTTGTTTTTAGCAATCTAGTTGCTTCTACAGCCAATCTTGTTCCTAGCTGCCGGCATACAGGTTTTAGCCATTTGGCTCTGGGGGCAGAATATAGTGGGCACACGTACAATAAGTGGTCCAGGCTTTCCCGAGTATCTTTGCATTTTGGACAAGAGCACAGCCTTTCTGTTCCCCATTTTTGAATAAACTCCCCAATCGGAAGAGAACCGCATCTGAGTTGAAAGAATAGTTTGCGGTCCAAGGGTTTAGTTATTAAATCCCAAAACCCCTCTAACTTGGATATATCCTTATGTACAAGGAACTGTCCAGTGAGACTGCTGGGATTAGTTTCCATGAACATATTATGGGTCACCCAATCCCAATAACATCTTTTTAAGTCCTTTTTAGAGGGGAAACTAGCTAACTCAGGCGAGTGCCACAGTTCACCGAGGCCCAAAGCTAATAGGATAGTCTTAAGGTCTCTAAACCATCCTACACTTGAGGCACCAGGGCTATTTTTGACCTCCAGACATGCTGCTGCATAATGGTGAAGTTCGGGCGTTGTCCACAATCGATGCCAAAATGCAACAGGACGGAATCTAGCTTGGGCCTCCACCGGTTGGCATCCCAAATCGTAGAGAAGGGGTATTATTGGGGTCGACTGGGGGAGACCTATGGACAATCTTAAAAATTTGTTTTGGGCAAGTTTTAATGAGTTCAAGTTACAACTACCCCATAGTTCCGCGCCATACAAGATGGCTGAGAGAACCTTACCACCGTAGATCTTTATAAGAGGAGACATTGGCCTCGTATAAGACCTTTTGTGTTCTTTGATCAGAGCTCCGCCCAGCTGTTGGTGTTTCAGGGACATAAGCTCAATCTGATGGGACCAACTCAAGGTGTCACTGAAAGTGACACCCAGGTAGGTGAAGTGTTTAGTTTGCTCCAGGGGGACATCCCCCATAGAAACCCTAGCAGTAATTTGTTTGCGCCCCCTTAAAACCATGAATTTGGTTTTGGAGACATTCACCTCCAGCTCATGGTCGCTGCAGAAACTCTCGAACCTTGTCAGTGCACATTGAAGGCCCTGTCTGGTTCTTGAAATCAGGAGAGTATCATCAGCGAACATGAGCAGGGGGATTTTCATGCCTGCCAGGGTTGGAGCATCCGTTGAGAAGTTATCGAAATATTTCGTAACTCTGTTAATGTATAGAGAGAACAAGGTAGGCGCTAAGACGCAACCTTGCCTGACCCCCTTAGCCACTGAAAAATTCTCTGTCACCTCACCCGGTTTACCCCATCGCACAAATGCAAATGTCTCAGCGTGGAGGTTCACTATAAGGCGCACCAAAGTAGGAGGCATGCCCATATCTAGGAGGCAGTTCCATAGCCCTGCCCTTGGGACAAGGTCAAAAGCTGACCGTAAATCCACAAATGCAGCATATAGGTTGCCCTTGCCCAATGTAACCGTCTTCCAGTGCAGTAACATAAATCGAAACGCCTGATCTAAGGTGCTCACACGGGGTCTAAACCCGGCTTGGAGAGGAGTAAGAATGTTAAATTCCTCAATCCAGGCCTGAACCCTTAACAGGACAAGACGACTAATAATCTTCTGGACCGCATCAATTAGGCTGATTGGCCGGTAGTTAGAAGGAACCGACCGATCTCCCTTCTTAAATATGGGCAATATTTCGGCACCTGCCCATGAATCCGGAATCCTAGCACCCATAGCCAGCGCGTTTGCCAATCGCGCTAGGTACGGTACCCATAAGTCATGGTCTTGCTGGAATAGGTCCGCAGGTATGCAGTCGGGACCAGGTGCTTTTCCTCTGGGGATGGCTTTTAGGACTAATTCAACTTCAATAGCTGTAAACACAAGTGTATCACAGGTGATAGGCCATTTAATAGAATCTTGTGTGATACCGTGACAGCTGAATTGTTCCTCAAAATATGACACCCATTTACTTTGTTCAATGGATGCTGGACTAGGACGGTCATCCTGGGACAGTCCCCACCTAAGTAGGTGCCAAAAGCGTTGAAAATTCCTGGCACCACACGCCTCAGCTAAAAGGCTCCAGCGCTCCTCGTCCCATGTGGCTTTGGCCCGAAGTTTAACTACTTTATATTCCTTCCTGCAGTGTTTAATTAGAGCTTGGTTCTTTGATTTCAAAGCCTTGAACAAAGATGACTGGGATTTTCGACAAGCTTCATTATACCAATTTGCTGGCTTTTTACCCTTCCCCCTGGCCCTATGAACAACAACCAATTTTACAAACAAGGTTTTTAGGGACAGAAATAAGCCAGCATGAATATCTGTGATTTTTGAAATTGTCGAATCCTGATTTTCACAGTTATCAATTTCCGTTAATGAGTTTGATACCAGGGTCCTAATTTTTGCTCGTGCTTCAGAGTCCACAGCAACCTTTGGCCAGCGCACCCTCCTCAGATCATTTGTTAATACCACTGCCTCTTGTACAGGGTTAGGCTGTGGGTCGACCGGCCCTTCAAAGCTGGAATCCTTCAATTCCGCTATGAGTGGTTCATGGTCGCTTTCTGGACGCGGCTTGATTGACATGTCCTGAACTAAGTGCCACATTTTAATATCAACTAGGATATAATCAATGCGACTGGCATGTCTACCATTAAAAAACGTTTTGTTACCCTCCCTATCGGAGTTTACACGCCCATTAAGGGCACGCAGCCCCCAGTTTAGACAGAGACCTTTTATAAATGTAGCTGCCTGAGACCACATGGCAATAGGGGGTAGGTCGAGTTGGGGAATCCCCCAGGTCTGATCCTCATCCTCGGTCAATAGACCATCCTCTATACCTAGGGGTTCAAAACAGGTATTAAAATCCCCCATAACAACCACATGACCCGATAGTTGTGTGGAACCCAGGAAGCCATCCAAGCAAGTAAGGGTCGTAGAAACTCTGCCACCCGTTGTGCCTCTAACATACACATTAATAAGCAGTAAATTCAACCCGCTACTGGATTTCACACTAATTATCAAAATGTCAGGACAGTCTATAAAAACTTCCTTCACAGACACACCTGCTACCTGGCGAACCCATATAATGAGCCCACCCATGGCCCTGCCTCTGTGGCCTCTAACTGCTAGTTTGTTAAAATTCAGGAAGCCTGGAAAATACACTGCTTTGGTCGCCCAGGTCTCCTGGAGCGACCAGACATCACCCCGTCGAATAAAATCAGCCCAATCAGGGATACTAATACAAGAATCAATACCCGCAACATTCCAACATCCCAGGGTAGTGCCCTTTTTGCATAAAAGATCACTCATTTCAGTTACAACGTTAGGATTAGATACATCAGACAGGGGGGTTGGATTAACATGCCCCATTGCAACTATAACCTGACCACCCGTTGACAGACACTTAGGCCCTACCTGACACAATAAACCAGAGCTTTCTCTTACAACATCAACATCATTAGCCAGCATAGGAGAAGATACAAAAATAGGTATTTCTGGCTCGCCACTATGGGTGTGACAGCTCTCCATAGGAGGTTGGGAATGGGCTTCCATACTTTCTGGCACGATGGTTAAAGTACCCGGTACAACACCTCCCCTTGAACACACAGATACGGCAACATCAACCCCAGATAAACGTGCTGGTCAATCATTCGTCGATAACCAGGATAGAGGGTCATACAAGTTTCTTAGAGGGATATTCCAGAGCTCTTGAGGCCGGGTAGGCCTATTTGAAGGGGGGTAAACTGGCAAGGAACTTGGGTACTGTTGTGACAGTGACGGGGCAGATGGCATAAAGGCCAGTGGATGCTGAGGGTGGTTAGGAAATATTTGCTCAGGTAGGACTGGGGGGCCCTTAGGCTGGTTGGTAATCTTAGCCCAACCCGGAGTCTGAACAGGACAGTTGTAATTAGATTGCATATAGGAGCGATACTGCACCTCAGGGTTAAATTGGAATCCGTGATAGTTGTTAGAGAAGTTGGTCCATTTAAGAAGGCTTTTGGTGTTATTGTAGTTGTTTACAGGTGGTGGGTCTGTCGGATTGATCAAAGTTTCAGGATAGAAGTATGTAAGGTTCCTCGTAGAAATCCCTCCCTCATTACTTCCTACATACCAATCAGACAGATGGGATACAACCTTGTGATCCCTAAAGTTAATAATAATTATATCCCCCTCTATATCCTTGGGGCGAACCCCTACCCACCTGCATCTTCTGACTGTAACAATGTCCCCATTAAGATGGGAGGGAAGGGGCCTATTTGTTTTCAGCCAAAAAATGACTTTGTTTTTTAAACTTTCATTGTTTTCCCTGTCCCCTTCCGCTACCGGAGGCACACCCGTCATAACAATGACATAGTTAGAGGAATCCGGTGGCAGATCTACATTTATCTTATGGGGAAGGGGTTTGTTAGTTAGACCAGAGGGATTTGCTGTTTTACCCATCCCTTTCCTTGTTTGAAACACCACACCCTTCTCAGCAGGTTTATTTACTACCGCCCTGGAATTTCCTTTGGCATTGTTTGCCACTACAGGGGTTTTGACAGCTAAAACTGGTGCTTTATTGGTGTTAACAGTAGCCTTGTTGGCAGCACTTTTGGTGGATACACTAGAAGAGGTAATTGTGGTGCCACTACCCTGGGGTGAACCGGAACGTCTGGTCAATGGGCCTTTGGCCATATCCCCGCTAGATGCGTGAACAGGGTCAGTGGTTGCCAACAGACGGTCCAATTTATCTCCCAATGTCCTAACACGTTCCAACACAGGAAGCATATAGGATTTAATAAGCTTCTCTATGTTGGCGTAGGACAACTCATGGGCCTCTTCTCTGGGAGACTCCAGGGTTTCCATCACCTGTGTGTCTGAAGCCTCTGAGGCTACAATGTGTGGGGGCCCCAGCTCGATGTTAGACTTAGGAGGGGTTGGTGAGGATATCAGGCCATTGTGACCTTTCCTTTTAACCCCACCCTTCCTTCTTCTTTTCCTTGGTGGGGAGTGCACAACCCTTTTGGCCTCGTCAGGCTTGTGAATGCTATTACATTTACTCATTGTAGCTATGGACTCACATGGGTGTATACCCCCCGTTTGGCAATTAGTCAGCGTGGGACATGGGTCTAGATCAATAACGTTGCAAGATGGCAAATTCGATACCAAAAGGCTCGAGTGATCCACTGGCAGATAACTAAGATTTCCACCACTGTTAACATCAGCACAAAGCGGGGAAATACTTGGAAATCTAAATATGTTTGGGGATTGGTTAATATCAGTGGTGTCGTCCTCAGTTGAGCTCAGCCCTTGAGCGGCCGTATCATGAGTAGAATTTAGGACTGATTGTGAGTGCAATGAAATTTTCTTTAGCTGCTCAACTGAGCGGCGACGTTCAGCTCTTCTCTCCGCTAAGAGAAGGTCCCTATCTAAGTCCTTTATAGATTTTTTAAAGAATTTGTCCAATGGACCCAGAACAGAGGTTCCTACACCGGGAGGGGCAGAATGACTCATAACAGATCTATTGAGTGAATATTACTGCCACAGAACAAGTAATAAACGTTGGTTTAATCACAACACAATACCCCAAACCGCAATAAATTAAAAAGAAGAATGAAAATAACCTGGCCCAGCCCGGCCTCCTGCGGCCACGGACGGCCACAGACGGTCCCGCCCTTGTCCCGGGCTTCTCCCGCGCGCTCTCCCGCGCTGCGGGAGTGCTAGTGGCTTGATATGGAGTGTGCACACAATAGGTGGAAGGGGGGAGGGGTCGGGGAGAGCGGCCCAGGTGATAGTGCTCAGGGCTGGCGGGCGCTCCTGGGATATGCAGTCCCTAGTGAGCGTTCACACTCGCTCGCAGCCCCGTTGAAGTCTTCCCTCGTGTTTCCCTTCAGCTGGCAGAAAGACAAAAACTCCAAAACGCTGCGGGACCCGCGGAGCGGGTTCCGCGAGAGGTGGGAGAAGAAGCAGGTCAGTCCCAGGCAAATAATAAAACAATCCAGCAATGCGTCCCACTCGCTGCCTCAGAGAACGCAGATTTTGAAGGCTCGGTGGAAGGGGGGAGGGGTCGGGGAGAGCGGCCCAGGTGATAATGCTCAGGGCTGGCGGGCGCTCCTGGGATATGCAGTCCCTAGTGAGCGTTCACACTCGCTCGCAGCCCCGTTGAAGTCTTCCCTCGTGTTTCCCTTCAGCTGGCAGAAAGACAAAAACTCCAAAACGCTGCGGGACCCGCGGAGCGGGTTCCGCGAGAGGTGGGAGAAGAAGCAGGTCAGTCCCAGGCAAATAATAAAACAATCCAGCGGCTCGCGGCTGCTTATATCTCACCCTCCCTAATACACATATTATATTATTTGCTAAGAAGGTCTCTTTGTGTTGGTTTAGGGCGTGCCCATACTTTAGTGTCTTAGATTTGAAGGAATCACATCAGCATCACATCAGCATACACCAGCTCTCTCTTCATGTGAACCGCATCAACTGTTGTGTATGTGTGTTCGGCAAAGCAATATAAAACCCGCCTCATGCCCAGAATTGGCAGAAGTTGCACTTATGTTATGAGTATGAAGTCGTGGAGATCAGACCTCATAACAATTCTGTATCGTGTTGTTCTTGAAACTTTAGCACTCGCTGTACAGATATAGTTTAACAAGCAAAGCAGATAGTAGAGCAATAACATATTATTCTCATGTAAACCACGATGAACTACTAGGTGGAAAGCTAAAGCAACAACTAAGTGTCGTGTGCAGAAGTTGCAAAAAAGGAAAAATGGCGTTTAAACCGGTAATGAGCCCATGCTAACTTAACACGGTGTAAAGATATCCAGGACCTAGATGACACCTCCCCATGATCCGGAAACGAACTGAATAAGATAATAGAAGTGCCATCTCATGAGAGCAGATTGCAAGTTTATATGTGGACGGTCCGCAAGGTAAAGCATTAAAAACTAGGAAAATTTAATGCTAAAGAAAAATAAAACAGCCAAGTACTTTATCGAGTCTTAAGCCAATAGGCAAGGTAAATAATAAAAACTTGACAAATAAGTCAATGAATTGTCAATGAAATGCTAGTACTCAGCATATCAAACATGAAAAAGGTCTATGACATAACTGTGTATGCAAAATAAGCTGCAACAGCCTCCAATAGGAAGTCACCGTCTTCATCCGAAAACAGTTCAGCCATCCAATTTAAAAGCGGAAAAGAACATACGTGCTCTCCCAGCACCGGATCCTCTATCACCATCAGAGGACAGCTCGGTGGGTTTTCAAGAAAGCTCTGTTCCAAGAAAGACTGTGCTGCCGCCAGTAAATTCCAGGGACCAAGTAGTCCATGCATCAATGCCACAGCCATAATCCTTTCGCCAGGACAAACCAACTCGTGAGTAATGATAGGAGTCATCAGCTGATTAAAGTCGACGTCAGGAGAAACCGGTCCGCAGAGACACAAATCAATGGCCCAATCGAAATCACAGGTCAGGCAGTGAAATACAGGCTGGACACAGGTGAAGTAGGAGAATCGAAAAGATAATCCATATGCCGTGCTTAATATCGCCAACGGCATTGTGCCATAATATTCTAGCATGCGATTGCGGAACAGTGTCAGCAGCTGCAGGGTGGGAGGTTGCATAGGAGGGACATCCATATTTAAAAATGTAAAAAAGCACAAGAGCGTCCGCTGGTAATGCAAGTAAAAATGCCAATCCACGAACCAGAGTGGAGAAAATAGAATGAAAGGAAGCAGGGATGACTCCAAAGATTTTCTCAAATGAAGTCACGAGACCACTGGTAACAACTTTAAAAAAGTGTGCCAGGGTCTTTGTGGAGGATGCGTTAAAGATAGTCGGAACCATCTTGCTGAAATTGAAAGGCAAATCTGAATTGAAAAGGGTCTGCACCTCTGTACGGGTGTTCGCTATGTGAAGCACGAAAGTTTCACGGGCCGAACTCAAGGCCACCTCTCTCTGAGACAAAAGAGCTCTTATTCTTGCCATGCCGTTGAAATCTGTCCCAAGGTTGGTATTTGTGGCCAGATTGAAAACTCCCTATGTTCATGTGTGGGAGGAAATAGAACATTTCTGCAGCAAATAACCCGTTCACTTACTGTTACGATAAAAGGAATACTTTTAATTAACTCAGAACAATCTTCATTATTGAGCATCAAATAACTACCATTTTCCAACAACTTGAACGTGGGGATGATAGCAGGAACTGGCGTGCCTTGCAACACGCAAGCCATATTTGGTCGGTGTTTGTTGCATGAACCGTGTAACTGTATGTGCCTACACATTAGTGAATGATCTGGCGTCTCAGTGCATTCCTCTCCATTCAGATAAACTTCTTGATCATCTTTGAAACATCTGTATGTGTATGGAAGCGACCAGACCTCATGAAGAAAAGCACTACCTAAAGGTTCATAACGACCTATTGGTATATATTTCATACAATTTGAAAACTTATATAAAGCAAAAGGCAGCGTTATTAAACCGTGGATAAGGCACGTTGCCAAAAAACCCGCAATCCTCTGCTGATGATGTCACTGAGCATGTCATGAATGATGTAATATGTGACATCATCAGCAGTGGATTACGGGTAATAGTATCTCTAGTTTACTCCCCTATAGCTGTCTTTCTTTTAACATAAGTGTCTGTTTCCTTCCCTTATACTTACTGTTTTTGGTTCGCTTCTGGTTCGCGTACCGGCGAGCGAACTGGGAAGCGAACTAAGAGAAATAGAGGTTGGCACAGTTCCAAATATTGTACCAATTTTTTAATAACGGGGAGGTAGTTCTGGAAAGAACTTTTTTTTTTATTGTTTTATATTTTTTTTATTATTTTTCGGAACATTTTTTTACTTTTTTTGAATTTTTCTGAACAGTTTTATATTTTTTTGGGTTTTTCTTGGAGGGGGCAATGAAAACGATTCATTGTAAAGGGCTCAACAGGAGCAACAAAACAAAAAAAGAAGTATTTATTATTTTGGGCGTTTCGTACAAACTTGCATATGATAGTCAATAGCTCTGTTGATCAGAGTGATGCTTTTTTCTCCGTAGGAAATGAATCCATCGCAAAATACGCAGATGTGTTTTACTTCACCAAATTTCATTTGTATATTTGGCACCATCTCCCTGCCCTCTGGTCCCGTTACTTCCGGTACAACAGATCTTCTGGCCATAATAGGGAGATTATCTAGGTCGTTCCGAAACTGTGCAGCACTGTAGTTGTTAGGGTGCCACCTAGTCATATGGCGATGCATTGTGTAGTTTCCGAAACTGTATTTTTTCTCGGTTCCTCTGGACAGTCTATCTTGACATATAAGGCAAGTTACGTATCTTGCATTTACTTTTTTCTGACCTTTGGGAATTTTAAAAAATTGCCAAATGAAGTTTTCTTTCCGGTGAGACGTCCTGGGCTGCTCAGGCAAAAACTGCCTCTCTTCGTGCTCGTCGTCCTGTTCCTCTTCTTCTTCTTCTTGTTGAATTATAACTTGAGCAGGTGGTCCACTCTTCCTTGGATGTGGTGGAGGTGGTGGGGAAGCACCAGCTGAAGCTACTAAAGAAGCCATTGCTCAGTGATCACAAAGGGTCTTTCTCTCACAATGATGAAAGTCAGAGTGAGGAAAGAAGGAGGGATTTTCATGATTTGGGAAAAACAAGAGTTCTCAACCAATCAAAAGTGTTCATTTTAGATTATATGACCTAGTCTTACATCATTAGGAAACCAAAAGTGAAATGAACCAATGAAAAGTGTTATTACCAAGTCACATGACTTGCTGTGTTTACGTTAAGCGCTTTGCAGGGCCTCCCGGTTTGCTTCCAGAAACCTGCGCTTTGCGACTCGCTTCGCGTACCAGTTCGCTAACGTAGCACGTCATATGACGTATCACGCGACAACGTGAAACGTCATGCGGACGGGAGGCGTCACGATGTTGTTTTCTAACGCGGCACTTGCGGTAAAGAAACGTTTACCGGCTCGCGGTCTATTTCGCGGCATCAAGGTCAGCTAACGGGAAGCTTCCCGATTCGCGAAGCGGGAAGAAGAAAAAAAAATATAAAAAAAAAAAATTATTCATAAACATATAAAATATATTTTTGGATTTAAAGAAGAATACATTTTACAGCTACAGATATTAGCTGTTAAAAAACCAATGAAATTCACAGAAAAAACCATAGGTTATAGACCATATATAGTTAGGAATTAGCATTTACAAAACCTTGAAAATTCACTGAAAAAACCATAGGTTATAGACCATATATAGTTAGGAATTAGCATTTAGAAAACCTTATTTTACTCACACAAAACCATTGAAATTCCATATATAGTTAGTTGCACTAACTATATATCGCGCACCCGCAATCCACTGCTGATGATGTCACATATTACATCATTCATGACATGGTCAGTGACATCACTGATGACATCACTGACGACATCTCAAATGACATCACTGATGACATCACTGATGACATCTCATTTGACATCAATGACCACATCACTGATGATATCATTCATGTGACAATACAATGCATCTCCTCACATTTTAATATAACCTCTGTTTCACCCAGTGTTAAAAAGAGAGTATAATTTTTGAAACCATTGACACACCAACACTAGTTACTACATACGCACTCACTGATTGCTACGTCTACACACACCTTCACTCATTCACCCATACAATCATTCATACATACAATCACTCATCTTTACAACACTATCATATGCACTCATACACCTATACAGACACTCACAGTCTGCCACTCATCCATGGAGTTACTCACACACCTAGTCAGTCCTGTAAAGAATCAATGACACTTCCATTTTCTTGTCTATACAGTTAAACATAGAGCACCTTACATTTTCAAACATATACTAACACATACTTACCTTCTTATACAATCATTGATACAAGTACAGATTGATCTGCACAGAGTCACACACCTCCCAGCTAGCCACACACACACACTCAGTCTCCCATACAAATACTTGGGCAATCAATCAATAACCCATATAGTTACTCATATAGCTACTGATCAACACATGCAGCAGTTTACAGAACAACAGACATAATGATGCACAAATTAAGACAGTTTAGTCACTAACCCATGCAGTCAGTGAGACACATTTAATCACTCACTCATACAGTCAGTCATGCACCTACTAAATCCTTCGTCATGACACTTACACATCCACTCATTCTTCAATATGTAAGACATATTTAAACTTTATAGAAACAAAAAATCACTGGATGTTGTTATCAGTGATGTCATCAGTGATGTCATTTGAGATGTCATCAGTGATGTCATCAGTGATGTCACTGACCATGTCATGAATGATGTAATATGTGACATCATCAGCAGTGGATTGCGGGTGCGCGATATATAGTTAGTGCAACTAACTATATATGGAATTTCAATGGTTTTGTGTGAGTAAAATAAGGTTTTCTAAATGCTAATTCCTAACTATATATGGTCTATAACCTATGGTTTTTTCAGTGAATATATATATATATATATATATATATATATATATATATATATATATATATATATATATATATATATATATATATATATATATATATATGTATATATATATATATATATAATATATATATATATATATATATATATATATATATATATATATATATATATATATATATACACATACATATATTACCTACTGGCGGTCGCCAGTAGGTAGTTATAGTTAGGACCTAGTTTCCATAGGAAATCCGCAACATTCTATTGGGAATAACTTTGGCGTTGATGGACGGAATTGGCTGAATGTCTCCAAGAAAATGGCCAGCTCTGCTCTGCTCCTTCCCTGAAAGTTTGGGGGGGCTTCGTCAAGCGGGGGCTGAGATAAAAGGGGGGTTCCAAAACGTGTTTTCCCCATGTTAATATCCATAGGGCAGTTCTGCCCTCTCTCTGAGTGATCCGTTGTGGGCCAGCGCGTCTCTTTTGTGGACTGAAGTGTTGTATGACTGCTGTTTCTTAGTACTTGCACCTATGTTTAGACGGTTTTTGGGTTAACTTGTTGGGGGGTCCTGTTGGGAGAAACAATGGTGCTGTTAGACGTATCCTATCCACGGGCCGCTGCAGCGGATGGTTGACCGCTGCTTCTTTAGGAGCGGCTTCCCCATTCTTCGTTATCTTTCAATTGTCTGAGGCACTATGAGAAAAGCATGACCATTTCCTCGCTGATATTGCACTGCGCACGCTATAGATTTTATTGTATTTCATGTTTATCTCTGCATGATTGACCCGGTCAGATGTCGGCCTCTGGTTTGTTTCTTTGCAATTTTCTGTATGCTCTAATTGATAGCGGCCTGCCTCCGGGTTGTTGGCGTGACGCAGTGTGTATCTTCTCTTTCATTTGTTTACACTACATGTCTTGCAAATAAAAAAAAAAACAAAAAAAAAAAAAAAAAATATCCATAGGGCAGTTGGACTCACTTTTCGCCCGAACGGCTGAATGGATTTCCACCAAACTTGGCAAAATTGTAGGGACTGGTAGCCCGATGTGCCTTTGCTATGTCTCAAGATATGTGCTCCAGTGGATTTTGAGTAATTTAGGTTAAAAAAAATATATATATCTATAAGGGCGCCCCGGTACGCGCACCGGGGCGCGTACCAGCGCGCTACGCGAGTTCGCGAGCGGAAAGCTGATTGGCTCTCGGGTCTCTGTCAACATTCCAAACAGTCCGGAGCGGCCGCCATCTTGTGTCTCGGTAGGATCGAGACACAAGAGGTGGCAAAAACAAAGGGGGAAATGACCAAAAGGGGGCAGGGTAGACCCCCCTGACCCCCTAGGTTTGATGTGGGGGCCATAAAAGGGCCCTGCGGGGCAAACACATTTTTTTTTCTCGATTTACGCGGGGGGAGCGCCCGGGATGCGCACCGGGGAGCGTACCGGGGAGCGTACCCTGGAAAAAAAAGAATGACAGAGTTTTATAAAAATGTAGCATTTTTTTAAAAATTGGAGGTAGTTCTAAAAATAACTGTTTTTTTATTCTTTTTGTTGTTTTATATTTTTTTTATTGTTTTTTTGAACATTTTTTACTTTTTTGGCTTTTATGAACAATTTTATATTTTTTTTGTAGTTTTTATGGGGACAAACAAAAAACAGGGAATTGTAAACGGCTCAACTGGAGCAAAAAAAATCTGGAAAAAATTAAGGTTTTTGTCTGCAGTTGTGGTTGTCTCCTGCACGGTTGATGAGTTTGATGCTTTGCTCACCATAAGAAATAGTAGTCCCGCAAAATATACAAACAATTTTGTAATCTCCAAACTGGCGTTGGATGTTTGGGACCATCTCCCTTGTCTCTGGACCCGATGGAGTGGGTTGTTTGGAGGTGCTCGAAGAAGATTGGGGAGGGTTTCTGGTCAGTTCTCTGACCTCTGCCGCAGCATAGTTGTTGGGGTGCCTGCGCTGCATGTGGCGAAGCATTGTATCGTTACCAAATGAATATTTTTTTCCAGCATTTACTTTCTTTGCACCCCTTGGGATTTTAAAAAACTCCCACACAAAGTGCTCCTTAGGTTTATATGGGGGATTGTCTTCAGGCAGGAACTGCATCTCCTCCTCCTCTTCTTCTTCACCACCAATGTGGTGTTGTGGTGGTCCTTGTGGTGATGGTGGTGCAGATGCTCCTGCTGCTGCTGCTACTGTAGCCATTTCTCAATGAATAGAAGCAGGTCTTCCTCACTCAAAGAACAAAGTGAGAATGAGGAAAAAAGGTGGGGGCTTTCATCATTTGGAAAACAAAACAGTTCTAAACCAATGAAAAGTGTTATTTTCAGGGCACATGACCCGACGCCCTTACGCAACGCGCCCGGGGGCGCGCACCGGGGCGCGTAGCGTAAGTGCGTCGGGTCGCGCCCGGGGGCGCTTACGTTGCACGATTGTATGCGCTCTGGCGCTTCCGGGTGCACTTACGCCGTGCGTCATAAGACGCATCATGTGGCTACGCGATACGTCACGATGATGTTTTCGTTCGCGGCAATAGCGCTAACGGGAAGCGCACCGGGGCGCGCCGCAACTGCGCTTACCGGTGGCCTCACCAGTACGCGCACTGAGAGCGCCCCAGGGCAAAAAAAAAAGGGAAAAATATACATTAAAAAATAGTTTCACATAAATATACAATATAAAATTCATTAGAAAAAATATTATATTTCATAGCTATAGAGATTTGCTATTAAAAAACCTTTGAAATTCACTGAAAAAACCATAGGTTTGAGGCCCTATATATAGTTAGGAATTAGCATTTACAAAACCTATGAAATTCACTGAAAAAACCATAGGTTTCACACCAGTTATAGTTAGGAATTAGCATTTAAAAAACCTATGAAATTCACTGAAAAAAACATAGGTTTCACACCAGTTATAGTTAGGAATTAGCATTTAAAAAAACCTATTAAATTCACTGAAAAAACCATAGGTTGCACACCAGTTATAGTTAGCTAGAAATTTTACTGACATAAAACCATTGAAATTCCCACGTTATAGTTAGTTGGACTCACTATAATTCGCGTGCCCGCAATGCACTGCTGATGATGTCACATATTACATCATTCATGACATGGTTAGTGACATCACTGATGACATCTCAAATGACATCACTGATGACATCTCAAATGACATCACTGATGACATCACTGATGACATCATCCATGTGATAATACAATACACCTCCTCACACTCTAATCTAACACATGATACACCTAGTGTTAAATACAAAGTACTATTCCTGAAACCATTGACACAGTAAAACCACTTACCACATACGCACTCACTGATTTCTAGATCTACACACACATCCACTCAATCACCCATACAATCTTTCATACATACAGTCACTCATCAATACAAGACCAACATATGCACTCATACACCTATACAGAGACTCACACACTGCCACTCATCCATTAAGTTACTCATACACCTAGTCAGTCATGTAAAGAATCAATCACACTCCCATTTCCACAACTATACAGTTATACACACAAAACCTTGTTTATTTAAACATAGACTAACACATACTTACTGTCTTTTACAATCACTGATACAAGTACATATTGATAGATACAGTCACTTATGCAATCACAGGCTGTTATATATAGTCATTTATATATGACAACTCTCACATGCAGCAGCTTACACAACAACAAACATAATGATGTACACATTCAGACAGTTTAGTCACTAACCCATAAATTCACTAAGACACATTTAATCACTCACTCATACAGTCCGTCACGCACCTACTAAATCTTTCATCCAGACACTCATACATACACTCACTCTTTAATATGTAAAACATATTTTAACTTTACAGAAACACACAGACACTGGATGATGTCATCAGTGATGTCATCAGTGATGTCAATTGAGATGTCATCAGTGATGTCATCAGTGATGTCATTTGAGATGTCATCAGTGATGTCATCAGTGATGTCATTTAAGATGTCATCAGTGATGTCATCAGTGACGTCACTAACCATGTCATGAATGATGTAATATGTGACATCATCAGCAGTGCATTGCGGGCGCACGAGTTATAGTGAGTCCAACTAACTATAACGTGGGAATTTCAATGGTTTTATGTCAGTAAAATTTCCAGCTAACTATAACTGGTGTGAAACCTATGGTTTTTTCAGTGAATATATATATATATATATATATATATATATTACCTACTGGCGATAGCCAGTAGATATATATAGTTAGGATTTTTTTCCTATGGGATTTTTGAAAATTCTATGTCGAATAACTTTGGCGTTTGAGGACAGAATTGGCTGAAATTTTCAGGAAAATGGAACATTTTGATTCTGAGCAGCCCCTGAAAATTTGGGGGGGTTTCATCAAGGGGGGGCCGAGAAAAAAGGGGGGTCCCAAAACGTGTTTTTCCCATGCAATTTTCCATAGGGCGGTTGGCCTCACTTTTAGCCTGAAAGGCTGAATGGATTTACACCAAACTTGGCAAAATTGTAGGGACTGGTAGCCCGATGTGCCTTTGCTATGTCTCAAGATATAGGCTCCAGTGGTTTTTACGAAAATTAACTTTGAAAAATATATATTGGGCTACATTGGGCTATATATATGTTGGAGCCCAAATGTAGCCCAATGTAGCCCAATGTAGCCCAATGTAGCCCAAAGATGGCCACCAGAGACAAAAAAAAACAAATGTAGCCCAAATATCAGCCAGATGTAGCCCAACTATAGCCCAATGACAGAATGTCCCAGAGTGTTCTAAAGAACAACTAGAGTGCTAACAGTCCTACTTATTACAAAGGTATGGCACACCTGAAGCCATCTTGATTGGAATAAAGTGGTAACTCTTAAAACATTTAATTTAAAAAGGAACAAAATGAGGGGGTTCATTCTGCCATAGAAAGTATGATTAGCGAATATATGACGAAATCCCGCATACCATCAGTCCACAAAAAAAATCCCGCATGTACTATTAGGCCGCAAATTAAAATAACGAAAACTTTTAGAACGAATATGCCTTTAGCATACACTAAACAACTAAACTACCCTAAACCCTAAAACACTACCCCCAGCATGACCCTACACTACACAAACAGTACAACACTACCCTAAACCCTAAAACACTACCCCCAGCATGACCCTACACTACACAAACACTACAACACTACCCTAAACCCTAAAACACTACCCCCAGCATGACCCTACACTACGCAAACACTACAACACTACCCAAAACCCTAAAACACTACACCCCAGCATGACCCTACACTACGCAAACACTACAACACTACCCTAAACCCTAAAACACTACCCCCAGCATGACCCTACACTACACAAACACTACAACACAACCCTAAACCCTAAAACACTACCCCCAGCATGACCCTACACTACGCAAACACTACAACACAACCCTAAACCCTAAAACACTACCCCCAGCATGACCCTACACTACGCAAACACTACAACACTACCCTAAACCCTAAAACACTACCCCCAGCATGACCCTACACTACGCAAACACTACAACACTACCCAAAACCCTAAAACACTACACCCCAGCATGACCCTACACTACGCAAACACTACAACACTACCCTAAACCCTAAAACACTACCCCCAGCATGACCCTACACTACGCAAACACTACAACACTACCCAAAACCCTAAAACACTACACCCCAGCATGACCCTACACTACGCAAACACTACAACACTACCCTAAACCCTAAAACACTACCCCCAGCATGACCCTACACTACGCAAACACTACAACACTACCCTAAAGCCTAAAACACTACCCCCAGCATGACCCTACACTACGCAAACACTACAACACTACCCTAAACCCTAAAACACTACCCCCAGCATGACCCTACACTACGCAAACACTACAACACTACCCAAAACCCTAAAACACTACCCCCAGCATGACCCTACACTACGCAAACACTACAACACTACCCAAAACCCTAAAACACTACCCCCAGCATGACCCTACACTACGCAAACACTACAACACTACCCAAAACCCTAAAACACTACCCCCCAGCATGACCCTACACTACGCAAACACTACAACACTACCCAAAACCCTAAAACACTACCCCCAGCATGACCCTACACTACGCAAACACTACAACACTACCCAAAACCCTAAAACACTACCCCCAGCATGGCCCTACACTACGCAAACACTACAACACTACCCAAAACCCTAAAACACTACACCCCAGCATGACCCTACACTACGCAAACACTACAACACTACCCAAAACCCTAAAACACTACCCCCCAGCATGACCCTGCACTACGCAAACACTACAACACTACCCAAAACCGTAAAACACTACCCCCAGCATGACCCTACACTACGCAAACACTACAACACTACCCAAAACCCTAAAACACTACCCCCAGCATGACCCTACACTACGCAAACACTACAACACTACCCTAAACCCTAAAATACTACACCCCAGCATGACCCTACACTACGCAAACACTACAACACTACCCAAAACCCTAAAACACTACCCCCAGCATGACCCTACACTACGCAAACACTACAACACTATCCTAAACCCTAAAACACTACGCCCAGCATGACCCTACACTACGCAAACACTACAACACTACCCTAAACCCTAAAACACTAGCCCCAGCATGACCCTACACTACGCAAACACTACAACACAACCCTAAACCCTAAAACACTACCCCCAGCATGACCCTACACTACGCAAACACTACAACACTACCCTAAACCCTAAAACACTACCCCCAGCATGACCCTACACTACGCAAACACTACAACACAACCCTAAACCCTAAAACACTACCCCCAGCATGACCCTACACTAAACAACCACCACAACTCTACACTACACTAACACAACACTACACTACACAACACTACACTACACTACACAATCACTAACCCACGAAAAAATTAACACAAACCCACTTACCTCTCTCGTCATCGTGGTTTTCACAACGCAAATGCATTTACCATACATGCCTTTAAAACGTAATTCTTTGTAAAGGCATGCGCGATAAATGCACATGCGTTTTGAAAAAATGCGGGATAATGGTATGCGAGGTCAATGACCTTGCGGGATAATGGTATGCGGACTGAAAGTCTGCGGGATAAAAAATGCGGGAAAATGGCTGCAAACCATGATTAGCAGCAGACTTCCCTGGTGAGCACTAGCTTTACTACAGTGATCTAATGAGCAACTAGAGTGCTAACATTCAGAATTTATGGCAAATGTGTGACACATCTGAATGCCTTCTTGATAGAACCAAAGTAAACAAGCATTGAAAATGCAATAGATCTCGCCCTCGTTTAAGTTAAAGCCATTCTGTTTGTAATGAGGTGGCTTTTTAGCTTTGCTTTTATTAGTGTTTTTAAAACTTTCATGTAAATAACATGCATATGTATGCATATATGTATATGTATGCATGCATTTATATAGATATGCAGATCATATATGTTTATATATGTATATTACCTACTGGCGATAGCCAGTGGGTATATATAGTTAGGATTTTTTCTCTATGGGATTTCTGAAAATTCTATGTCTAATAACTTTGGCGTTTGTGGACGGAATTGGCTGAAACTTTCAGGAAAATGGCACATTTTGTTTCTGAGCAGCCACTGAAAATTTGGGGGGGTTTCGTCAAGGGGGGGCCGAGAAAAAGGGGGTCCCAAAACGCATTTTTCACATTCATTTTTCCATAGGGCGGTTGGACTCACTTTTAGCTCGAACGGCTGAATAGATTTACATGAAACTTGGCAAAATTGTAGATATGGTTTGCCCGACGTGCCTTTGCTATGTCTCAATATATGTGCTCCAGTGGATTTTGAGAAATTAACGTTTAAAAAAATATATATATCTGTGACAGCGCTCCGGTTAGCGCCCCGGTTCGCGTACCTGACGCGTAACGGAACTTCGCGAAGCGAAGCTGATTGGCTCTCCGGTGTCTGTCAACATTCTAAACAGTCCGGAGCGGCCGCCATCTTGTCTCTCGGTACGATCGAGAGACAAGATGTGGTGAAAAACAAAGGGGGAAATGAAGGAAAGGGGACAAGGTAGACCACTCCTGACCCCCTAGGATTGATGAGGGGGATATTAAAGTGCCTCGCGGGGCAAAAAATTAAAAAAAATTTTTTTTTGCGATTTTACGCCGTAGAGGCGCGTCCCGGTACGCGAACCGGGCAGCTCACCGGGCAGCTCACCGGGCAGCTAACCGGCAGCGTAGCTGTCAACATTGTAAACAGTCCGGAGCGGCCGCCATCTTGTCTCTCGGTAGGTTCGAGAGACAAGATGTGGTGAAAAAAGAAGGGGGAAATGAAGGAAAGGGGGCAAGGTAAACCCCTCCTGACCCCCTAGGATTGATGAGGGGGATATTAAAGTCCCCCGCGATTTTTCGCGGTAGAGGCGCTTCCCGGTACGCGAACCGGGCAGCTAACCGGCAGCGTAACGGGAGTCCGCCATCTTGTGTTTTTGGAGCGTCCGGTTCGCGTACCGGGTAGCGTCCCGGTAAGCGTAACAAGGGGAAAACCAAGAGAAACAGTAAAAAAAAATTTAAGGGAATAGATTTCCAGCAAACTTGGCAAAATTGTAGGGACTGTTTGTTTGATGTGCCTTTGCAAGGCCTCAAGATATGTGCACGTGTGGATTTTGTCTAATTAAGGTTAAAAAAAATATATATATCTGTAAGCGTGCCCCGGCCCGCTTACGTTACGGGTTTTGTTTGCGCTGCAGAGCCGATACGTCACGGTTATGCGTCGCGTCATGAGGCGTCTCACGTGGCTACGTGATACGTCACGTAATAAAGAATATATTTTACAGCTATAGATATTAGCTTTTAAAAAACCAATGAAATTCACTGAAAAAACCATAGGTTATAGACCATATATAGTTAGGAATTTGCATTTACAAAACCTTGAAAATTCACTGAAAAAACCATAGGTTAGAGACCATATATAGTTAGCTGGACATTTTATTGACATAAAACCAATGAAATTCCATATATAGTTAGTTGCACTAACTATATATCGCGCACCCGCAATCCACTGCTGATGATGTCACATATTACATCATTCATGACATGGTCAGTGACATCACTCATGACATCACTGATGACATCTCAAATGACATCACTGATGACATCATGACACACCAATACCAGTTACTACATACGCACTCACTGATTCCTACGTCTTCACACACATTCACTCATTCACCCATACAATCACTCATACATACAGTCACTCATTATTACAACACTATCATATGCACTCATACACCTATGCAGACACTCACACACTGCCACTCATCCATGGAGTTACTCACACACCTAGTCAGTCCTGTAAAGAATCAATCACACTTCCATTTCCTCATCTATACAGTTAAACACAGAACACCATACTTCAGTGACATCACTGATGACATCACTGATGACATCTCAAATGACATCACTGATGACATCTCAAATGACATCACTGATGACATCATGACACACCAATACCAGTTACTACATACGCACTCACTGATTCCTACGTCTACACACACATTCACTCATTCACCCATACAATCACTCATACATACAGTCACTCATTATTACAACACTATCATATGCACTCATACACCTAGTCAGTCCTGTGAAGAATCAATCACACTTCGATTTCCTCATCTATACAGTTAAACACAGAACACCATACTTTTCACACATATACTAACACATACTTACTCTCTTATACAATCACTGATACAAGTACACATTGATATGCACAGAGTCACACACCTCCCAGCCAGCCACACACACACTCAGTCTTCCATACATCCACTCATTCTTCAATATGTAAAACATATTTAAACTTTACAAAAACACACAGACACTAGATGATGTCATCAGTGATGTCATTTGAGATGTCATCAGTGATGTCATCAGTGATGTCATTTGAGATGTCATCAGTGATGTCATCAGTGATGTCACTGACCATGTCATGAATGATGTAATATGTGACATCATCAGCAGTGGATTGCGGGTGCGCGATATATAGTTAGTGCAACTAACTATATATGGAATTTCATTGGTTTTATGTCAATAAAATGTCCAGCTAACTATATATGGTCTCTAACCTATGGTTTTTTCAGTGAATTTTCAAGGTTTTGTAAATGCTAATTCCTAACTATATATGGTCTATAACCTATGGTTTTTTCAGTGAATATATATATATATATTTGTTAATGTCCATGAGCAGGAGAATCTTTAATTTATCATTAACCAAGGCCAGCCAATGAACGCAGCTTCCACTGTACTCAAATCAAGCTGTGCACGCCCTTCAGTTATGCCCTTTGCCTATCCTGTGCATGCCTAGCTTTGCTACGCACAGTGCACACAGTCTTTGGTTGTACATGGTGGAGATTCGCCACAGACCACAAGCGCATTCTCCTCGCACTCAACCATTGCTACACTGTGTAATGGAGAAGTGTGAGTTCAGGCATTGATAGCTACATCTTGAGCACACCACTGCACCTCCCCTTAGGTCACTAAACTGTGTAGATCCCTTTTTTCTTATCCCTACGAAGTCCACTCAAAAACCTCCCATAACACAAATTCCTTAATATATAGTGAACAAATGTACACCAAACCAAGCACAGGCAGTCGTTTGAGTAAAGTTAAAGTCTCATGCCAAGTATAGCTTGGTTTAATCCTGTTAGGTGGGTTTGTTGCAACAGAGAGCAAAGTTGCCCAAGGAGTTGCCATAGAAAGCAACTATTGTGACACCTCGCCGTCTGTGTCAACCCTGCAAAAATCTTCCTGAAATTTGATCTTGTGAAACCTTGTCAATTTCACCCTTTGCTTAGAAAGTTGCAGGCAGATTTGTCATTTGGTGCCACATTCATACACAAACCAAAAATGGTCTTCACTGAGTCTTAACCATAAATTCACAAACCTGCCTTGTGTAATGTGAGATTTATTAGCATTTTTTAATGTTGGTCACGTTTTATCCTCCCTTCCATCAACAATAACCATAAACTGCAAATTTTAGTGAATAGCATGTTTGATCTTTTTTCTGTACATTTTTTATAATGACTTTCCAGGGTTATTTTTCTGAAATTGACTTCATTGGCAACCCCTTTTGCACACATCTTTCCAGCGTAACCAGTGGAGAATTGCTGGAGGGTTGGACAGCGACCAAAAGAGGCAGAGGTTGTCAACGCCTTTATGCCTGTCGCCTTCAGCCATGCGCAAGGGGGGCTGACCAGCAGGGCCGGACTCGCTACCGGGCGTTTTGGAATGCTGCTGAGCTGGGGCATGATTTTGTTGATGGGTACCCGCGTGTGCTGAACAAAATTTGTTTTGCTTTGTTTATTTCAAAGCACACGCAGGTCTCCATCAATGAAATCAGCCCCCACTGCAGTGAAATCAGCCCCCTGCTCAGCAGCATTTCAAAACGCCCGGTAGTCAGTCTGGCTCTGCTGACCAGTCCAAGCATCAGGGCTTTAAGTGGGATGAAAAAACTAGGGAGTCTCTCCAAGGGGCATGGCTGATGTATTTAAGGGTGTGGCTTAAAAACACCTAAGCCAATAATCTCTGCTTAGCATAGTGTGCCGCCCAACTTGTATTTTACTGTATCTGTCATTGCATTCACAATTTTGATACAACAAGTAACATCATACCTACAACAAGTCAGGACTATTGGCTTTGTCAATAGTTGTTAGTTGCATAAGATAAATAAGCAGCAACTATGGCATGTATATAATATTGAAAATGCTTCCACTTAAAGCCCTGGTGACACGACACCACGACAATGTTGCTGCTCCTGAGTTTCAAAAAGAGAGTGGAAATCCAGAGAGAAAATGACTCTCTTCAAAGGATTTCCCTTCACCTACAACGCTCACCTGGCATGACTTTCATGCCGTAACTTCGTGAGAAGTGAGCAGTGCGAGCAGCACACATGGATCTGCCTGCTGTCACTGCAGTCCGAAAAGAAATGGACCGCCTGTACCAGGGCACAAAACAGAGCCCGATAGTGCCCCTTTAAAAAACTGCTGGTCACCAGTGAGACCCGGCTCACTTAAAGCCCTGCCAAGCATCCAACCCAGCAAGAGCAGGAATGGAACGTGCGGCCAACTTGCTGCAGGCTACCAACCCGTGCTGCATTCGGCCATGTGGCAGGTATGCAGATCACTTCCGCTCGCTTGGAATTCTTCCCTGGTAGCAGCCGCGTCAAACACAGGAGCTCCTCGATAAAAGCACGCAGTCAGCGAGGGAAGCCGTCCTTTCTCCCAGACAGCTTCCTAAGTGGATTTTTCGAGGACAGCGTGAATCCTAGGGAAACAATTCAATGCTCGCTGGGAAACAACGGTGACAAAAAACATAAATCTAGAACAAACAAGATGTTGCTGCACCTCAGCGAAAATTATACTCCTAACTAATTTTCTCCCAATTCTCATGTCCTTTCGCCTGCTGTTTTTGCATCGCAAGCAGAATGAAATGCTCAGCCCAGCAATCAGGTTAAGGGTGCAGCCCTGGTTATTACATTTCTGAGGAAGATAACTCATTTCAGGCCTGTTAGCAGGACACCATGTTGGTGCGTCACAGTGAAATTCAATTTGTTCTGATACAAAGCAATTTTTCTATGCTGTATGTTGTTGCCTTTATTGTCCGACGATGTGTGCTCTGCCTTTGTGGCAGCCAGTGAAAAGGGCAACTGACCTCTTTCCGTCAGTCCAACTGAGCTGTCCTTCATGTGCAGCTCAAGGAATGCCAGAGACAGCAGACGCCTGTCTCAGACATTGATCCTGCAGACGGGTGCTATTATATTACAAGGCCTTGTTAAGTGGAGCGGCATTACTGACAACTTAAAGTAACCTCCATTCTGATCTCATGCTCATAAACATTTTTATATACAGTCCTGTTCCTGCGTTTATTCACACCCTATTCTGATGGTGTCTACATTCTTTTCTTTTTTTTAAATTTATTTTATTTTTATGAGGTTTATATTCATAAAATATATGTTTGTTATATGGGTTTACCGACGTTGGCATAGACACAATAGAACAGTACATTTTGCGCGGGTCTCCCTTTGCTGGCTATATTTTTGTAGAGGAGTAGGTCTAAAATAGGAAAGTACAAGAAAGTTAGGCATAAGCGGAGGAGAAGGATAGGACAGACAGGCAGCTAGATATACCATTCTGACTTGGCAATAGAGGGCCCTAGTATCCGACATGCCCGTTGCACGGTAGGTATTTATGATTTATTGAGAACCATAGCAAATGCAACAAAAATGGGTGTTCTTTTTTTAAAATGTTTTATTTAGAGCCAGTCATGACAATAGGATCAGTAATACACGCTTATAATCAAGATATATAGCAAAGATAAACACGAAACCATACAATGTACAACAGCATGGGAATACCATAAAATAATTCCTGAAAATGAGTATCAGTGATTTTTTGAAACCCAATTAAGACCAGACCAGGTTCTTTGACACCATCTAAGAGCTTTGGAGCTGCTAGCCGCCTTGGCCATAACTAGCTCATACTCATATATTTGGCTGATAATCGGCCACTACTCGGCCACCTTCAGAGAAGAGGAGTATATCCACGACCTCGCCATGCATATCTTGGCAGAGATAATTTTGACCAAAGTCATGGCCTGGGTCAAGTTTTGTGCTAACTTTTACAGCTAACATAATCTTCCTGTTAGACAGCTGGAATTCATCTCCTGAACGAGATATTACCAATGGGTCCAAGCCTGCCCAATATTCCTGTAGGACAAGACAGCTAGCAAATATATACAATATTGCCGATATAGGCAACCCTCCCCATACAATATGAAACAGCATGCACTGTAATAAATAATCACACAAAAATATGTTTGTTGGAAAACAGTTTGCTGCAGGTTTATTTCATACAAGGAGTATGCCTGAGGGGGTCACAGGCCAACTCACCGCCAATTGCAGAAGCAAGTTGGGACTGTCTGTGGCTCCGGCCCATCTAGACGGTGTGGCCAGGAGGAAAAAGGAGAAAGGCCAGTGGGCAGGGCAGGTATAAATACCATGCCCTGATCCATTGGGTGCCGGAAGTGATGCAGCCCTGGTGTGGAATTTTGGGGGACACCCCGGGGGTCCCCAAGACTAGAGCACAGGGATGTGCAGAATGTAGCACTAAGGTGGCTGCCCTTTTAGATGGGTGCCCTGCGTGTGCTGCGGGCAGCCTCATGTCTGCTGCCGGAAAAACACACTTCGGGCACCTATGCTTGCGCCCTAGCCAAATTTTTATCATGGGCTTGGTCCATTAGAACTAAAAGGCTAAAATTAACTGTTTAATTCTTTTTTAAATTGATCACCAAAATGAATTTTCTTAAAATATTGCAACCTTTTAACAAATTTTTCTTTTTTTGTATATAAACTCTTGTTGTTTATGCTTGCTTATACTTTTGCCTTTAAACTTGATGTATTTGCGTTTTATGTGAAGCTTTTATGATAACTTTTTATCGAAATAAAGCCTTTTTGACTTTGACTTTGACACTTCGGGTATTGGGTCTTGTCCGAGCCATGAGTCATGGTGCATTTTAAAATCTGTTCGGGTGTATAATACAGCATACAGATAGTCTTAAACTGCTACAAATTTAAACTTACAGAGTGGAAAGCAGTCTATAGTCTCCAGGGCATTCTGAATCTCACCTGCTGAGATTTTGGAAATGACCATTCTACTCCATTTGGCAGCGAGTAGTAGGCTATCTTCAGTGCTACGTGGTATAATGCACTTATCAATACTTTCCCGGGTGCTCTATACAGATAAGACTAAATGTCAAATTCTTCTAAATTTATTGAATCCTTGCATCCACAAACAAATAGCTCAGCAGCTGTAAATACTTAAAGAAGAACCAATAGGGGAGATCGAAGAAAGTCTGAAGAGAAGCAAATGAACAAAAGCCATTAATATTAATTAGCTGCCCCACATTCCCCACTCCGAGCCTTGCTCAGGATTTGCACATTGAGCCATGGAGTACCTCTGGAAATGCTGGGTTTCCCCAGAGTGGTCCATGTGCATGTAGAGTGGCTAGAGAATACCAGTTACAGATTTCTATTTATATTCGCGCAATTTCCCTAAGAATCTTGAATTGGACGTGCTTATAGTAGCTAGAAACCATGAACCTGTACAACAAAATCCAGCCATCAGGCCCAAGCGCCAACTGGTAACCTATAATAGATGCATCTGGATTTTTCCCTGTGAGCAGATTACATATTCGACCAGCAAAAGCTACCCAAAAATAGAGTTTAAAGTCGGGTAGCTGAAGCCCGCCTTGTTTATACAGGCGTTTGAAATGCTGAATAGCCCGCCTCACCTGTCTATACCCCCATATGAAACTGCAAATAGCACCCTCCAGGCATTTGTAGAAGGAGTCCTTAACTCTCAGTTTGATAGCCCAAAATAAGTGAAGGAATTTAGGGAGAATATTCATGTTTACGATATTACACCGACCGTCGGAATATAGTAACAGGAAGCAGATTCCATGACTGCAGTAAGGGTTCATAATTAAGTTTGAGGATGTTATCAACCCGAACGCTTATCCTAACCCCCCAACTAAGTAGCCGTTGCTACTGCTCCCGGGATCGGGACCGCCTACTTGTAATTAAGTAGTACTTGTGTTTTGGCTAGAATTCATTTATAACCAGAGAAAGCTCCAAACCGGTTGGCCACCTCTGTTATTAACCGGATAGCAGTCGGAGGAATCAGCTGTGAAAATGGCAACATTGTCTGCATGGGCTGTGACTTTAAGCTCATAGCCGTTGGATATCACTGGCTGTATACTCTGACTTTGCAAGAGGGACTCTAAGTACGGCTTGATATATGAAGCAAATAGGAGGGGCGATTAGGGCACTCCTGTTTGGTGCCCCTAAAGATCTTAAATGGAAGACAACAGTTCCTGCCATACACTAACTTAGCCCTAGGGTTCTTGTAGAAGTATTGGACTAAATTGGTAAACCTGCCACCAATACCAAGAACCCCCATTGTTTCCCATGACCATTCCCATATAACCCGGTCAAACGGCTTCTCAAAATCTAATAAGATCATACCAACCTTTTTAGCAGTTCCACCAGCCACATCAAATGCTACAATAGCCGTATTGGCATCACTTGTATTGTCCCTACCGGGTATAAAGCTGTGTTGTTGTGCCGAAACCAAGGTCTCCATTAAAGAGGCCAGTCGAGTTGCTAATATTTTTGAAAATTCCTTTGCATCCAAATTAATCAAAGAAACAGGTCAATAGGAGCCCCTATCCTCTGGTGGCCTATTCTTCTTTAAAAATACAGCTATGTTAGTGAGATTCCATGTGACAGGGAATCTCAATCCCCCTATCAATATGCCTTACTAAATGAGTGAAATCCAGAAGTAGTGAATTCCAGAAGTATTATATCCATGAAAGTTTTGTAGAATTCAAGAGGGATAGCGGCATGTCTACCGATTGGCCGCCAAATTATGAAGTTGCTGAAATAAGGCAGAGTGCCCAGCCTGCTACAGGTGTGTGTAGAGGATCAGTCGGAGTCAGGCAGAGAGTCACAGCCTGCGGATCTTGTGGATATTTTAATGGAGGCAGCCCTAGCAGGAGAGCTGGATTCATCCTCTTTGGTGGCTTCACCAGCGGTCTGCCACAATATTGCAGCAGCTTCCACTGCACTACAATTTAACAAGGTACCACTGTATCTGATATCACTGCTGCTGTTCCTCCTGCTGCACAAACTACTGAGGGAGAGTCGATACATAGTGTGAGGCCATAATCTGTCCTCACGACCAAGGAGGCTTTGGAGAGGGGCAGACATATTGAGATTGAATATGCCATGCTTTATCCCTTCACTTGAAGATCTCACTCCAAAGCAAACAACATATCTTCACCAGCCCACTGCAAGTGGCCACCTTCCTGAAATCTGGGGGCATTCTGGTATCATGGTACCCTGTACATGCCAGCGAGGGAGGGGACCTCCTCTCCTCCCCTAGATGATGCTGAATAATGTCGAATGTTTAGACTGTTCTATTGAGGTCTCCGGTTGTGTAAATGAAGGCTCCAATTGACAAGGTAATTCAATTGAAAATGTTGGTATTTCATGTTCTACAGTAGCTTAATTCTCTTAATGAAGTAATTCCTGTGTCTGTGATATAAGTGAAAGTTCAAGTGTCTCTGCAATTCTTTATCTTCTTGCTGTTGCTGAACTCTGGGCCAACCTCACTGCATGGTGGAGGTCTCCCCCTTTGCATATGGTGCTTCCCCTGAGGATTACTCCTATAATTGTTGTTGCACCCCGGACGTGTTACTTGAACAATTCAATACGTAGAATTCTGTACAGCTTTTTGGTTGAGAGGGGGCATGGGTCTGTCCGCTGACATGTTTGGGGTGTCTGTGCACGTCCGGTGGGTTAGAAAGGGTAGTTGGTACGTGGTTGCACATTCAAAACACACACGACCCACAGCTGACATATTAGTGTGTTACATATAGTGCACAGCATGATGAGGTCAATCTTAATCAGACACCATTCTGGCCACGAGCTATAATAATTAGAGTCTGAAGACATGACAACTAACCACATTAATTTTCATCGGTGGAATGTGAGAAGATTAAAAAATCCCTGCAAAATGAGGCAGGTACTAATGTATCTTGAACATCATGACATCAGGGCAAGAAACCCATCTCACTAGGCAAACAGTAGGGCACTCTAGCCAGAAGATGGGCCTCCTTTAACTTTTCTTCAACATACTCCTCATACTCCACGAGGTGTCCATTTTAATTCAGAGGCCCCTTATTTCAACTCCATGAACTCCATTTTAGACGAGGAGGGAAAGTTTGACATAAATCAGGGCACTATCTGTAGACAGTTGATGATGTGAGTGAATTCACACTGCTTTTTTACAGAGGTATAGAACAAAGGGCTAGCACTACCCCCTGCAACAGTGCTGTGTGGTGGAGGGGGAGAGGCGATTCTAATGCAGTACTCAACCTGGCAAACAATTCATTCACTCAGATAGGACGGTGTTGGGACAGGAATGTACCCTGAATGATGCACAGTCGTGTCCCCTGACCTGCATGCCCAAATTGCATACTTGTGAGCCTGTGGTGTTTATTTTGGTTATGCCACACACTAATCTTGTGTGTGTGCATTGATCTAGGCTCGGTCTTTTAACAATTATAGGTTCTAGACCTTGTCCTCAACCAGAAAGGATGCCACAAGTGCCCCAACATAGTGGCAGTGGACTACCATCCCTGTTGGGGGTTTCATGCGTTGAATGAGGCGGTGGCAGTGCACCATTGTTAGTAAGTTGTATTTTTCCTGTGAGACATTAATGGACACTTACAGTTTCATTTATATAAAGATCCCCTGCTCATGTTGAGGTGGAATCCTGAACACAACATCCCTTGCGTTGTCTGTATGCGTGTGTGCCAGACATGATAGTGTGCCATGCATTAGTGATCCAGGCATGCAGGTTCCATTCTGAAAAAGCCCACAGCCTTAACCAGAGTACAAGAAGGGTGAGAGGTTGCTTTCTCCAACTGAACATGCATTGTTTTAGCATCCCACAGACCCGGGGGGCGAGGGGGGGTGAGGGGGGGGAGGTGGAGCACCATATACCATGGTGACGAAAGAGGAGACAGGCTTTCCTTAGAGGTGCCAGGGCCCTTCCTTATATATAGGGCAGCAAATTACTGACTAAAGCTTGCATTAAGTAGATTACTGGATATTCAGGGGGAGGCCTACGGTATGAGCTGTTAGGGCACCGAGCCCTTCGAAGGGGCAGAGGTTCTTGTCTCTCTTCCTGATCTCTGTGAGGAGGAGTCGTAAAATGCCGGGTGCACCCTGCTCTCACCTCTTTGTACTTCTGTGGTGGGTAATCCACCTGAAGGCTGTTCTGTTGTGTAAGAGCATCCTTACATACAGAGGCCATGCATGGAAGGTGGCCTGACCAGGACACATGAAAGGGGAACTGACCCAAACTAGCTCCAAGGAAGCAGACCTGGAATACACATCGTCCCTCTTCAAAACCGGTAAAAATATGAGAGCTCAAGACCCATCGTTGTTGTGGTCTCTTCTACTGAGGAGGGGTTACCCGCAGAGTACCCGTGGACAAGGGTGTGTCTCGCACTGACAGCCAGCTCCTCTGAGGCCAAGAAACATCACCTGGAATCCTATCTGTAGGGTCAATGGGTCAGAGCCAGTCCGGAAGATTTAAGGACCTGAGAGGTGCCTTGGGGGTGTCTGATGAAGAAACCAGGTAGTCGTCCCCTTGAGGAACAGAGTGCCGACAATGGTACCTGGCATCCATCACACCGAAGAGCTATCATCTGCACGCCTGCGGCCATTGCACTCAAGAAGAGGTGGAAAGTACCCACCAGAGTGCAGAGGTGAGCCGTGATCTGTAGCAAGTCGCCTGGAAGAGGGCCCCCGTCAGAAGCCTCTGCTCCTTCTGCAATCCTCCGAGCGGTGAGGTTCTGTTGCAGCTCAGCTCCTGAGAAGACTGCCATGTGCAGCCTGGAGGCTCCTGTTGCCAGGGAGATGGTCGAACCTAGCCCCAGGCTACTACTACAAACTTGGTGAAAGACTTAAACGGGCAAGGCCTGAGAGCAAGAAAAGATGAAAAGGGGTGGCTTAGTGTGGGGTGCACTGACCAATCTACCTCAAACACTAAGGTGAGGGGAATTGGGAGCTCCTCAGACTGGGGAACCCACAAGAGAAAGGTGGAGAGATATTCGGCAGAAGTCTATGGGGCACAAAGACTCTCACTTGTAATTGGTTTTTTGTGCATTATTGATTGTGCAGTGGATTTTTATATTTTCTGTGTAGTAATGTACTTGTCTTTTGTGCACAGAGAAGCACTGGGCTTAACACTGATTTTATTGTGCTCTTGGGGTTGTTGTATTGATTCTTGAGCCAGAGTGACCTCCACAATAACATCCCTAAGAAGCCTGTGACTGCAATCCCTCGCTTCTATGTAGTCATTCGTGGAAAGGGTTGTACTTGGTCCAGTTTTCAAAGCCATAACCACAGGACTGCAGTGGCAAAAGGCCTTGACAAATGGTATTGATTCTTGAGCTCCTATGGGATGTACGACAGTACAACGCAATAATTCTGACGGAGTACTTTACTTCGTGGTTTTTACAACAAAAGTCGTTACAACGACTTGCGTTGGAGGGCGCTGGATTGAGGATTAATATAATTTTCTATTCCAAGTCCAGCCCACGTAACAGTAGGGAAGGTGTTGGAATAGAAAATCACACTCTTCCTTAACCTAGAGCGCGATCCAGTGCAAGTCATTGTACTGACTTGCGTTGTAATGGTTGCGTGGTAAAGGTCGTGCGGTGTAAACACCGTGTTGTAAACGACGTTTCCCTCCCTATGAGGCCTTTGACTGCTCACCCTCGATTCTACTGACAGTTAAGTTTTGAAAGTTAAGTACTTGGTCCAGTTTGCAGAGCTATAGTAGGGCAGTCCCCAGGATAGCAGTAGTAAAAGGTCTCAACCCCATGGCTTTGGCCTCATAACCCTTGCTTGCTCCGTGGCCTCTTGAACTGTGTGTGGCAGAGGGCTTTGCAGGTCAGCATCTGGTGCAGTTATTGCCATATGACATAGAGGACCTATGGAGAATGCAACATCCCATAACACATAAAGGCACATACTTCTTTTCAATACACAGCTTTTAGTCTCCCTAGCCTCAAAGGATGAGAGTAAGAGCCCATACAATACAGCATCTAGTGAACACACTCTCAGATATTTGCCCAGAGTAACTGTGCCTGGATGTTCTGGCACCGTCAGCCTCCATTTTTGTGGGACACTGTATCATGAATCCCTAACCGATTCAGTCTTTAGGAAATAAATAAATTATAATCATCAAAATATTAACTGGGAAGTGCTTACACTACCATATGACCAGGGTGGATCGTGACTTCGGACCTTGATCTATACTATCTTTGCGCCCAACCACAGTATGCCCATTTTTGTTATGATCCACCAAGTTTCACCACACCTGCAATTGAAAGTGATAGGGCAACCCCAACATGACTTAAATCTATACTCAATCAATAATGGATTTGTAAATAAAGCTAGTTAGCTTGCTGTCCAAGATGATGCCCAGTTTGTGGGCATGGTCTGTCAGAGTGGGCGGTGGGCCGAGTTCAGTAGGCCAGCATGCGTCATTCCATGGAGAGGTATTGTTCCCAAAGATGAAGACTTCCATCTTGTCCATGTGGCGGTTGAGACAAGTGTCCCTCAGCCAGTCAGCAATGTTCATCATACTTCTGTGTAAGTTGGCTCTGGTGGTGGAGGGGTCTTCTGACAGCGAGAGGATGAGCTGAGTGTTGTGGGTGTAGGAGATGTTGGTGAGTCCATGCGATCTGACAGTGTTGGCCAGGGAGGTATGCGCTTGTTGAAGAGAGTGGGCTGAGGGACGATCCTTGGGGGATGCCACAGAGGATCTTCTTGGGTTCCGAAGTGAATGATGGGAGACTGATTTTCTGGGTTCTTCCGGTGAGGTATAAGGCGATCCATTTGAGGGCGTTTCCCTGGATTTCAATGTGGTGGAGTCTGTTGATCGAAATGTGAAGGTAGATGGTGTGAAGGTTGCTGACAGATCCAGGAGGATGAGGGATCCCATTCCGCCACGGACCAGGGTAGCCCTGATGACATCGGTGGTTGAGATAACGGCTGACTCAGTGCTGTGGTTGGTTCAGAATCTGGATTGAGAGGGGTCCAGCAGGTTACTGTGTTGCAGGTGTTTGGTGAGTTGCTGGTTTGTTTGCCTTCTCTAGAACCTTTGCTGGAAAGGCGAAAAGAGAGATGGGCAGGTAGTCATTAGAAGCTGCTGGGTTGGCAGGTGGTTACTTCAGGAGGGGCCTCACTTCAGCATGTTTCCAGTCCTCAGGAAAGGATTCAGAGGTGAAAGAGGTGGTCATGACTTTCTTGAGTTCGTCGCCAATTTTCTTGCTCCCGAGGTTTAAGATGTGGTAGGGATAGGAGTTGTGGGTGCTCAGAAGTGTATAGAATTAATGATGGACATTGCGGCTTAAGTAGTGAGAGGGTCCCAGGGTGAGCAAGTGCTCGGGGTTTGGGTTTGTGGGTGTGAGCAGGCTGAGGCTGTCAGCAGTGGAAGGTTGGGGTTTGAGGGTTTCATAGTTGGCTAAGATCTTGTTCATCTTGACTCATTTCTTCAGAGGGGGTGATGTTGTTCACAGCGGACGTAGGGTTGGAGAACTTCACGATGGTGAAGAGTTCCTTGATGCGGGTCTACTGTACACTGAAATGCTATCTAGAAGACTTGAAATTGACACCGTTAGCTGTATTGTGGCAGCATGGACGGTGTTACACACAGGAACTGTTTTCCTTCCCAGGCTTTTTAAATCTGCAAGACACTTTGGCTGACAGAACGGCCTTCTTATTGGTAGGTGCTTTCCTCTCTCATCCACCCACTCGCATCATCCTTCCTCTAACCCACATCTATAATTAGAAAGAGAATTCCTACAGTTTAGAAGAACTCTGAACAGGGATTAACTTCTGACCAATAGACGAGAGCTGTGAAGGCTATTCTGTGTTATTCAATTTACTTTGAAACTATCTTGTCCCCTTGCTACATCAAACGGATGGCCAATCACTACCTAAAACTTCCCTCACTGCCCAAATTAAACCTCATGACACTACCTGGACTGACCTGACTTCTATCTTCATTAGTTCTGAGTTATTGCCTTCAACCAGGATTCTCTGAACTGCCATTAAATTGTAACTGCATGCAAATACAAATATTGCCCTTGTACAAATCCTGTGTGTCCGACAGCTGTGTTCAGAGTTTTACCACTCCCATTCATATATAAAGATTGTATTCATATAAAAATATTACTTTGTGTGTGCTAGGATAACTTTGTCTCTACACCATGTGTGTAGAGTCATGGGGGCATAGTCACAAGCCCCTATCGCCACCACAACATCACTTTCAGTGACGTTGTGGTGGCGATAGGGGCCTCGCCTTATTCACAAGGCAGCATTTAGCCACTTAACATGGCTTAACGCTGTCTTGTGAATAGGCCCCCTTTCACGCTGTGTTTAGTGTAAAAGGGGCGTGCAGTGGGTGTTGTGGTGGGCGTTCCACCGCAACACCCAGTGATATTTACGCTGCCCCCTAATTACAAGGGCAGCGTAAATAGGAGCTAACGCCAAACTTAAGACCAGGAAAACCCTGGTCTTAAGTTGACGATACGAGGAGAAATGCTTTACTTCTCCTCGTTTTTGCATTTTCCATGTGTGCTGCCTTGTGCAGCACACATGGAAAATGCAAAATGCCAAGGTTTGTTTATGTACAGGAAGGTGTCCCTTCCTGTACATAAACAAACCTTTTTTTAAATATGCCGGTTTGTGACTTAAATGTGTACTGCATGAAGCAGCACAAATATAAGTTACAAACTGGCATTTTAGGTTTGTTCATGCGCAGGAAGGGACACCTTCCTGTACATAAACAAACCTTCCTGCTTGCAGACTCCCTTGCACTCTGGTGCAAGGGTGCCTGCGTTGGCGCTAAGTTGTGAAACTTAGTGCCATCGCAGGGAGAAAGCGGTACAAAAGGGGGTGGTGATGGACGGAGCATCTGAACCAATCAAATACTCACACCCAGTCAACAGATCTGGGTTTAATCCATCACCGTTCTTTAGCCCACTCTGCCACCCCAGCTCAGACATGGCTAATTGCAAATCAGTCTGACCCTTTGCCTCAGGGGAACAGTCCAGCCCGAACTGCCAAGCCATGCCTTCCCTGGACCGGAAACAAGCTTCCTAGGACCGGTTTCTGGCATTACAGCCGTCTTCAGCCAGGCTTGCTTGAATCCAGTGGCAAAGTGTGCAAGGGACTCACATCTGAGCATACCCTGCCAACTGATGGTGAACAAAGCGGTACAAAAGGGGGTGGTGATGGACGGAGCATCTGAACCAATCAAACACTCACACCCAGTCTACAGATACTAGGTGTAATCCATCACCGTTCTTTAGCCCACTCTGTCACCCCAGTTCAGACATGGCTAATTGCAAATCAGTCTGACCCTGTGCCTCATGGGAACAGTCCAGCCCGAACTGCAAAGCCATGCCTTCCCTTGACCGGAAACAAGCTACCTAGGACCGGTTTCTAGCATTGTGATGGATCAAACTAAGATCTGTTGACTGGGTGTGAGTGTTTGATTGGTTTAGATGCTCCATCCATCACCACCCCCTTTTGTACAGCTTTGATCGCCATAAGTTGGCAGGGTATGCTCAGACGTGAGTCCCTTGCTCACTTTGCCACTGGATTCAAGCAAGCCTGGCTGAAGACGGCTGAAATGCCAGAAACCGGTCCTAGGAATCTTGTCTCCGGTCCAGGGAAGGCATGGCTTGGCAGTTCGGGCTGGACTGTTCCCATGAGGCACAGGGTCAGACTGATTTGCATATGACCATGTCTGAACTGGGGTGGCAGAGTTGGCTAAAGAACGGTGATGGATCAAACCCAGATCTGTTGACTGGGTGTGAGTGTTTGATTGGTTCAGATGCTCCGTCCATCACCACCCCCTTTAGTACCACATCGCAGGGAGAAAAGCAAGGCTGCACCAGGTCCTTGTGAATATGGTGCATCCTTGCTTTTCCGAAGTGGCGGAGAGAGGTGTTAAGCCACGAAGGCTAATGCCTCTCTCTGCCACTTCCTTTTGAATATCCTCCATTGTTTTTTGCAGAGTTTAATTCAACAAGTAGATGCTGTAACCAAAGCACCATTTTACCAATGTAGATGGTCTAGGCAGATCCTGCTTTAGCACATTTGGATGCCTCAAACACGATTAAAAACCCACATCTGGTTAGTCAGTTGAAATTATATGTGGGTACATCTGTCCAGCCAACATACCGAATGTGAGAGTTCGCATAGGAATGTGAACTATTCCAAAATCTTTGGTCCAAATTCAAATATGTGCCAACATCCTTTCTTGAGCATTTTATACCATTTATTCTCATTAAAGCACAACATTCCACACCATATATGAACCCCCAAAAGCCTTAGCTCAAAATTTCTTGAATAGTGTTTCAATTGTCTTGCCCTAGTATTTCTTGATAAATAATATCAAGGACTGGGCTACAATCAAAGATGACATCAGAAATTAGTGGTCTAAATCCGGTATTCATAAAGCGCAAACTACTCACCCCTAAGGGTCTCAATTCGCTGGGAAGATTAGGTGAGCTCCCATGGTGCTGAGCTTCTGCCAGCACCGGGGAATCAAACCGTGAGCCAGCCCTCCACTCCGGGGTCAGCCGCTCTGGCTGCTGCTCCACAACTCACCTCACAAAGGCTTTGGCAAATCAGGATTGTAAGCCATCAATTATTCAATGTCTTTTTTAGGTATCCGAATACTTGTTTTTATTGGTAATTGACTTTCACAGACAAATACATTTAACATTCAACAGACATAATTTAAAATATTGCAAGACAACAATCAAAAGACATACAGGATAATTATAATTATCTTAGGGCTTTTCTCTAGTGCCTGTTCAAGTAATTACCAGTTTCATAAATGTTGTGCTACACCTACATATTTTGAAGAACCCAATGCCATGCCTATAATGCTAGTTAGTGTAAAGAGCTGCAAATGACTTTACAAAGTGACTTTGTAATCACAAAGCTAGTACACACTCCACACTCTTGGGGAAGTCATTGGTTCATTCATCCTGTCTGTCATAGTTCACACTTTCAAAATTTCTCTTGAATTGAGCTGTCATTACTCCCAATATTTTCTAGTTTTGATACTACCAGATCTTTCATTTAGCATGGGCTTTTGCTGTTTAGGTTCATGATAGCCAAGAGTATATCTAGGGCCCACGCTAGTGATATTGTTCTGTCATTTTTAACTTCTTTTGTGTCCTCATTTTTAGGTCTTGCTGTTAGCAACAGACATGTTGAATCCACTATACTTAAAGTGAGGTTTGGGTACGACCCTTCCTTGTGATTGGACAGCTTGGGTATCTGAGTGACCTGTTCCTGATTCAATGGCTTAACTTCCTATTCTTGTGTTTGACCCTCTCAGAAGACCATTGCTGATGTCCATAGCTTGCTTTGCAGTACATGAAGGGCTATTTACTCTTCACAGCTCTCTTCTTTTCACTCCCTGCTCCCCCAATCAATCAATCAATCAATCAGGAGTTTGTTAAAGCGCGACTACTCACCCGTAAGGGTCTCAAGGCGCTAGGGGTGGGGGGGGGGGGGAGTTGGGGGGGTGCAGGTTCCATTCCATCAAGGAGGGGGTCTGTCGAAGAGCCAGGTTTTGAGGTTTCTTGCGAAGATGGGGAGCGATGTTGTCTGTCTGAGGTGGAGCGGAAGGGCGTTCCATGCTTTGGCCGCGAGGAAGGAGAAGGAGCGACCTCCCGATCTGGTCTTTCTGGTGCGGGGGACCACAGTGTAGGAAAGCTGGGCTGATCGTAGGGTCCTTTGGGGTGCGTGGAATTTGAGTCGGCTGTTCAGGTATGCTGGTCCGGTGCCGTGGAGGGCCTTGTGTGCGTGGGTGAGCATCTTAAAGGTGATTCTCGCCTCGACGGGGAGCCAGTGGAGTGTGCGCAGGTGCTGGGAGATGTGGCAGTGTTTTGGCAGGTTGAGGACCAGTCTTGCGGCGGCGTTCTGGATGTTCTGTAGCTTGCGGATGAGGTTTTTGTTTATTCCAGCGTAGAGTGCGTTGCCGTAGTCGAGTCTGCTGGTGACCAGGGCGTGAGTGACTGTCTTTCGGTGTTCGAGGGGGATCCATTTGAAGGTCTTACGAAGGAGGCGGAGGGTGTGGAAGCAGGAAGATAAGACAGAGTTGATCTGGCGGTCCATTTTGAGCTCGGAGTCCAGGATGATTCCCAGGTTGCGTGCGTGGTCTGTGGGGGTTGGCGGGTTTCCGAGGGCGAAGGGCCACCAGGTGTCACTCCAGGCATCGGGGTTTGGGCCCATGATGAGTACTTCTGTTTTGTTGGTGTTTAGTTGTAGGCAGCTGTTTTTCATCCATTTGGCGACGGCTTCCATGCCTTCTCGAAAGTTGCGTCTGGCGGTGTTGGGCTCGTTAGATAGGGAGAGGATGAGCTGGGTGTCGTCTGCATATGACACGATGTTGAGTCCGTAGGTTCTGACGATGGGGGCAAGTGGAGCCATGTAGATGTTGAAGAGCGTCGGGCTGAGGGAGGAGCCCTGGGGGACTCCGCAGGTGATAGGTGTGGGGTCCGAGAGGAAAGGGAGGAGTCTGACCCGCTGCGTCCTGCTGGAGAGGAAGGAGCAGATCCAGTCGAGGGCCTTGTCCTGGATTCCTGCATCGTAGAGACTGCGTATTAGGGTGCGGTGGGAGACTGTGTCGAACGCCGCTGATAGGTCGAGGAGGATGAGGGCTACTGTTTCTCCTTTGTCCAGTAAGGTGCGGATGTCGTCTGTTGCGGCGAGGAGGGCGGTTTCCGTACTGTGGTTTTTTCTGAAGCCGGATTGGGAGGAGTCGAGGATGTTGTGTTCTTCAATGAATGTGGCGAGTTGGCTGTTGATGGCTTTCTCGATGACTTTTGCTGGGAACGGGAGCAGGGAGATGGGTCTGTAGTTTTTGAGGTAAGTGGGGTCCGCTGAGGGTTTCTTTAGGAGGGGGTTGACCTCGGCGTGTTTCCAGTCGTCGGGGAATGAGGCGCACGCCAGGGAGCGGTTGATGGTTTGGCGGAGCATGGGTGCGATGGTGTTGGCGGCTCTGTTGAAGATGTGGTGGGGGCAGGGGTCCGTGGGGGCCCCTGAGTGGATTGACTTCATTGTCTTCAGTGTGTCTTCGGTGGTGAGGTCTGTCCAGTCATCAATCGCTGGTTTCCGGGTGTCGGGGGTGGTTGGTGAGGGTTCAGTGTGTTGGTTGTCTTCGTCGAAGTTGTCGTAGATGCTCTTGATTTTGTGGTGGAAAAAGATGCTGAGTTTGTCGCAGAGGTCTTGTGAGGGAGGGATGTCGGTAGACTCGCTGGTGGGTTGGGCGAACTCCTTGATGATGCTGAAGAGTTCTTTGCTGTTGTGTGCGTGGGTGGAGATTCTGTCTTCAATCGCTTTTTTCCTCGTTTCTCTGATGAGTTGATGGTGGGCGTTGGTGGCGGCTCTGAAGTTGTTGTGGGCTTCTGTGGATTTGGTGTTTCTCCAGGCCTTTTCGAGGCGGCGGCATGTGCGCCTGGACTCTCGAAGTTCGGTGGTAAACCATCTGGCTTTCTTGGCATGGGTATTGTTGTTTTTCTTGAGGGGGGCTATGGTGTTGGTGCTGTCCGAGATCCATCTATGCAGGGTTCGGGCTGCGGTGTTGGGGTCGTCGTTTTCCGCGATGGTTGGGGTGGAGTTGTTGAGTGAGGAGGTGAGCTGGTCATCGGTGATTTTGGTCCAGTTTCTTTGTGGAAGCAGGTGCTGGTGTCTGTGGATGGTGGGTGTTCTGAAGGTGAAGTGGACGCACCGATGGTCGGTCCATGGGAGTTCGGTGGTGTGGCTGAAGGTGATGGAGTTTCCTGTAGTGAAGAGGGGGTCGAGGGTGTGTCCTGCTGAGTGCGTGGGCTCGGTCACGATCTGGCGGAGTCCAATGTTGTGGAGGTTGTCCAGGAGGGATGTGGTGTTGGGGTCCAGTTGATTGTCGAGGTGGAAGTTGAGGTCTCCCAGCAGGGTGTAGTTGGTGGATGCGATGGCCTGCAGGGAGATAATGTCCGTGATGGAGTTGGCGAAGGGTCCGCGGGGTCCAGGGGGTCGGTAGATGAGGGTTCCTCGAAGGGCGGCGGTGGGGCTGGCCAGTATCTTGAAGTGAAGGTGTTCCATCAGTTCTGTGGGCTCGTCAGGGAGTGTGCTCAGGCGGAGGCTGGATTTGTGGATGATGGAGATTCCTCCTCCTGGGTGGATGGGGCGGTCCTTCCTGGAGATCTTGTATCCTTGGGGGATGGCGATGGCGATGTCCGGTCCCGAGGTGGTGTTGGTCCAGGTTTCGGTGAAGAATGCTACGTCTGGGGTTGTGCTGTCGAGGAGGTCCCAGATTTCTGTGGCGTGTTTGTGGAGGGATCGGACGTTGAGGAGGATGCATTGCAGGGTCTTCAGTTCAGTTGTGTTCTTGTGGGCGGGTTGTGCTGGATCCGTGTTCTTGGAGGTGCTGCAGGTGTGCCGGCAGCGGTGACAGCTGAAGGGTCCATGCGTGTCGGCTGGTGATGCTAGCTTGCAGTTGTTGTTGCAGCCTGGGTTGAGTGCGTGGAGTGCTGCTGGGTCGTAGCGTTGGCGGGACGGAGGTCCAGGGTTCCTGTTGCTGGTCGCGGACGGGTCGCAGACGGGCGCAGACGTGCTTGCCTTTGATGCGCCTTCGGTGCACCAGCGGCGCGCCCGCAGCCCGCGGCCGCGCAGCGGCCGCGTAGTGGCCGCCATTAAGTAGGGGTCGGGGAGGGCTGGACAGCTGGGAGGCGGGAGCGGGGAGGGGAGCTGGATTGGGCCGGTCGTGCTGGGGGGGGAGGGGCCGCGGGGGCAGCAGCGGCGGGGAAAGGTAAAGGGAGGAAAGAAGGGATAAAGAAAAAAGGGAAAATAGGCAGAAATAAGGCACAAAAGAGCAGAGATGCAGAAAAGAGCAGAAAGGTGAAAGATAGAAAGTGTAAAAAAACGAGTGAAAACGAGAGAAGGAGCAGAGGGAGAGAAAGGGAAAAATTGGCAAAAATAAGGCACAAAAGAGCAGAGGTGCAGAAAGGTGTAAGATAGAAAGGGGAGAAAAACGAGTGAAAACGAGTGAAGGAGCAGAGGGAGAGAAAGGGAAATGGGCAGAAATAAGGCGCAAAAGAACAGAGGTGCAGAAAGGTGAAAGATAGAAAGGGGAGAAAAACGAGTGAAGGAGCAGAAAGAAAGAAAGGAGACAGAGGTCCACTGGACCACCAGGGATGAGGCGCAGGGAAACCTGCGGGTGGAGGAGGGCCTCGATCACCAACACTCAAGAGTGCAGGGGCAGGGGCACCTCACTTAATGATGGAGCTGCGAGGGTGGGAGAGCAATTTCACTGACAATGAGTCAGTGGTCTTGCTCGCCTGTCCCCGCAGTGGCCGCCATTAAGTAGGGGTCGGGGAGGGCTGGACAGCTGGGAGGCGGGAGCGGGGAGGGGAGCTGGATTGGGCCGGTCGTGCTGGGGGGGGAGGGGCCGCGGGGGCAGCAGCGGCGGGGAAAGGTAAAGGGAGGAAAGAAGGGATAAAGAAAAAAGGGAAAATAGGCAGAAATAAGGCACAAAAGAGCAGAGATGCAGAAAAGAGCAGAAAGGTGAAAGATAGAAAGTGTAAAAAAACGAGTGAAAACGAGAGAAGGAGCAGAGGGAGAGAAAGGGAAAAATGGGCAAAAATAAGGCACAAAAGAGCAGAGGTGCAGAAAGGTGTAAGATAGAAAGGGGAGAAAAACGAGTGAAAACGAGTGAAGGAGCAGAGGGAGAGAAAGGGAAATGGGCAGAAATAAGGCGCAAAAGAACAGAGGTGCAGAAAGGTGAAAGATAGAAAGGGGAGAAAAACGAGTGAAGGAGCAGAAAGAAAGAAAGGAGACAGAGGTCCACTGGACCACCAGGGATGAGGCGCAGGGAAACCTGCGGGTGGAGGAGGGCCTCGATCACCAACACTCAAGAGTGCAGGGGCAGGGGCACCTCACTTAATGATGGAGCTGCGAGGGTGGGAGAGCAATTTCACTGACAATGAGTCAGTGGTCTTGCTCGCCTGTCCCCGCAGTGGCCGCCATTAAGTAGGGGTCGGGGAGGGCTGGACAGCTGGGAGGCGGGAGCGGGGAGGGGAGCTGGATTGGGCCGGTCGTGCTGGGGGGGAGGGGCCGCGGGGGCAGCAGCGGCGGGGAAAGGTAAAGGGAGGAAAGAAGGGATAAAGAAAAAAGGGAAAATAGGCAGAAATAAGGCACAAAAGAGCAGAGATGCAGAAAAGAGCAGAAAGGTGAAAGATAGAAAGTGTAAAAAAACGAGTGAAAACGAGAGAAGGAGCAGAGGGAGAGAAAGGGAAAAATGGGCAAAAATAAGGCACAAAAGAGCAGAGGTGCAGAAAGGTGAAAGATAGAAAGGGGAGAAAAACGAGTGAAAACGAGTGAAGGAGCAGAGGGAGAGAAAGGGAAATGGGCAGAAATAAGGCGCAAAAGAACAGAGGTGCAGAAAGGTGAAAGATAGAAAGGGGATAAAAACGAGTGAAGGAGCAGAAAGAAAGAAAGGAGACAGAGGTCCACTGGACCACCAGGGATGAGGCGCAGGGAAACCTGCGGGTGGAGGAGGGCCTCGATCACCAACACTCAAGAGTGCAGGGGCAGGGGCACCTCACTTAATGGTGGAGCTGCGAGGGTGGGAGAGCAATTTCACTGACAATGAGTCAGTGGTCTTGCTCGCCTGTCCCCGCAGTGGCCGCCATTAAGTAGGGGTCGGGGAGGGCTGGACAGCTGGGAGGCGGGAGCGGGGAGGGGAGCTGGATTGGGCCGGTCGTGCTGGGGGGGAGGGGCCGCGGGGGCAGCAGCGGCGGGGAAAGGTAAAGGGAGGAAAGAAGGGATAAAGAAAAAAGGGAAAATAGGCAGAAATAAGGCACAAAAGAGCAGAGATGCAGAAAAGAGCAGAAAGGTGAAAGATAGAAAGTGTAAAAAAACGAGTGAAAACGAGAGAAGGAGCAGAGGGAGAGAAAGGGAAAAATGGGCAAAAATAAGGCACAAAAGAGCAGAGGTGCAGAAAGGTGTAAGATAGAAAGGGGAGAAAAACGAGTGAAAACGAGTGAAGGAGCAGAGGGAGAGAAAGGGAAATGGGCAGAAATAAGGCGCAAAAGAACAGAGGTGCAGAAAGGTGAAAGATAGAAAGGGGAGAAAAACAAGTGAAGGAGCAGAAAGAAAGAAAGGAGACAGAGGTACACTGGACCACCAGGGATGAGGCGCAGGGAAACCTGCGGGTGGAGGAGGGCCTCGATCACCAACACTCAAGAGTGCAGGGGCAGGGGCACCTCACTTAATGATGGAGCTGCGAGGGTGGGAGAGCAATTTCACTGACAATGAGTCAGTGGTCTTGCTCGCCTGTCCCCGCAGTGGCCGCCATTAAGTAGGGGTCGGGGAGGGCTGGACAGCTGGGAGGCGGGAGCGGGGAGGGGAGCTGGATTGGGCCGGTCGTGCTGGGGGGGAGGGGCCGCGGGGGCAGCAGCGGCGGGGAAAGGTAAAGGGAGGAAAGAAGGGATAAAGAAAAAAGGGAAAATAGGCAGAAATAAGGCACAAAAGAGCAGAGATGCAGAAAAGAGCAGAAAGGTGAAAGATAGAAAGTGTAAAAAAAGAGTGAAAACGAGAGAAGGAGCAGAGGGAGAGAAAGGGAAAAATGGGCAAAAATAAGGCACAAAAGAGCAGAGGTGCAGAAAGGTGAAAGATAGGGGGGAGGAGCCAAGCTCGCGAGCGTAATGGTCGCCTTTTAGCTCGGCTCCCGCAGCCCTCCGGCCTGATTGCCTATCCTGTCTATTATCCTGTCCGGAGACGACACGTTATCGGGGACTTGGAAACAGAACACCTTGTTTGTACTTACCATTTGGCCCGGAGGTCTCACTGTGCAGCGGCTCCGAAGTTGTGCCCTCCGCAAGATCGGGGCCTCCGTGGAACCTAGACCGGGACCTGGCCTGTGGGATCCGACGGCTCTCGGCCTTGGCCGAGAGCGTGAACCAATGATGGGAGCCGTTGTGCGAAACTCCCGGCGTTCCTGATCCGGGCCTGCCCCGGTGACCGCGCGGCTGATGTGGGTGAGATGCACCGGGGACTGATTCTGTGAAGGGGACCTCCCCCCGCCGCTGCTTTGTCCGGCAGCCCTGGTCCTCTGCGCCCGGACTCTGCTTGTTGGGGGCGCCGGTGCTGGTGTAGGCGGGGACCCGTATTGGGCGGACATCCTTTCGGCACCAGGGCTGCCATTGCTGTGACCCCCGGAGTTCTGTAAAGTCCTACATTTTTGAACTGTTTTTTCGGGGGTCGTGGAGGGCGGCGACTGGGCTGACTTCACGAAATGGCGGCCGACCCTATGAAACATGAATCGCCCTGTGGCGGTGGGCTTGGGTTGCCTGATTGCGCGGGGATCTGGTTTGGTGAGCGTGAGCTTACGGTCAGAGATATCCTGGAAGCGCTGAGATCCCTGCGCGCATCCCTGACCCCCGAAGTCCCTGTGGGTCCGCCACGATCTGCCGCCATTTTGGGCAGCCGTTTCTTCCTGCCGCCCTCTTGTTTCAGTGACTCCATTGCCTCGCCCCCCTCGATTGCTGCAAGTGTTGCTGCCGCTGATCGAAGATCGTTTTGTGTGCCGGTGAGTTTGGAGCTCCCTGTTTTTCGAGGTTCTGACCCCGGGGACTTGGACGTTGTGCCGCGGCCCTGTCCGGCATGGATGCCTGGAACTATTGGTGGACTGCCGCCTGCACCTGCTCCGATGGCTTTGCCTTTGACTATCGTGGAGACCCCCTCGCCCTCCCCAGCGGCGCAACTGAACTCCTGTTTTTCATCGTTCGTGCTGCGATTGCTGATGCATCTAAACTCTCTGTTTGGACTTCTGCTCCCTTGCGGACCGATTTACCCCCCATGTTGTTATGGTAGTCACCATTTTTTTCGATTGTATGCTGGTCTTGCATTTAGTATCTCATTTCACACTGTCATGTGGTGGGTGGGATTTGTGGTTCGGAAGGGATGGGGGTGATATGCACGACTCTTGGTTGATTCTTGGTATACGACTTAGTGGCGCACTTGTTTGTACCCGTGGAGAGGTGGGAGGTCCCCTTCTCTGTACGTTTTATGGCGCTTGATGGGGTGTCGTCCTGGTCTGTTTTTGCTGTGATTGTCTGGTTGGGCGGAGGGCGGCGGCAGGCCATATTGATTGCTGTTTTTATGCTCCTCCCTCCTGTTTTCTTCTTTCCGTTTCTGTTTCGTTTTTGTCTTGTTTTTCTCTCTTTCCTTCTCGCTATATTTCGGGTTCTGGTTTAGGGCGACAGGCACGCTGTTTGAAGGGTAGGCCATAGCCTTCTACAGGGGTGCAGGGTGGGATGGGTGGGTTGGGTTCTATTTGTTGTTTGTTTTATGGTTCTATGGCCCTTTTGTATCTCCTTTCGTAAAGCCGCGTCTGTCCCGGCCTCCCGTGGTGTGTTCGGGGTGGGGTGTGTGGCGTCGTTCACCCTCCTTTTATGATTTGGTTGCTTTTCGTCTCGATCGCTGTACCCTCACTGGTGCTGATACTCCTGTTGTCTCCTGTATTCCCGCCACGGGACGCCTGTGTCGACGTGTCTTCTTTCTTTCGTTTTTATATTTCATTTCTTTTTTTTTTTTTTTCCTTTTTTCGTTGTTCCACCTTGTCCTCCTCCCCTCCCCCTCCTCCCCCCCCTCTTCCCCCCCTTTTTTCCTCGTCCCCGCCCCCCTCCCTCCTTTTTCCTAGAGGTCACTATGACGGGCTGGTTTTGATGTGCTGTTTCTCCGATCCCTCTGTTCTGGCTTAGTTGTGGTTTGGGTGGTGGGCATGTGACGATGATGATGCTCAGGTGTCGATTATGTCTCAATTATCCTGCTCTTCTTGTGTGCATTGTGTTGTCTCTCCTGTACTGCGGCCCCCTACCCCCTTATTGACGCTGATGCTGGTTCTGGGACATCGGACGTCTCTATATTGAAAGTGAGCCTGTCGTACACCTTATCCCCATATTATAAAATTAACCTTTTTTGCTCCTGTGATTTGGCCCTCTGGTTCTTAAGTCTCTTCTCCCCTTTTAACGATTGTACTGCCTCTGCTTTGTGCTGATTGATTCCGTAATGTGTGCCTTGGAACCTCTGATTGCTTTACACATTGCGGCCGGCCTGTTTGGTTGTAGGCCTAGACTTGTATATCCTTTTGATGCTAATAAAGGTTTTAAAAAAAAAATTACAAAAAAATAAAAAGAAAGGTGAAAGATAGAAAGGTGAGAAAAACGAGTGAAAACGAGTGAAGGAGCAGAGGGAGAGAAAGGGAAATGGGCAGAAATAAGGCGCAAAAGAACAGAGGTGCAGAAAGGTGAAAGATAGAAAGGGGAGAAAAACGAGTGAAGGAGCAGAAAGAAAGAAAGGAGACAGAGGTCCACTGGACCACCAGGGATGAGGCGCAGGGAAACCTGCGGGTGGAGGAGGGCCTCGATCACCAACACTCAAGAGTGCAGGGGCAGGGGCACCTCACTTAATGGTGGAGCTGCGAGGGTGGGAGAGCAATTTCACTGACAATGAGTCAGTGGTCTTGCTCGCCTGTCCCCGCAGTGGCCGCCATTAAGTAGGGGTCGGGGAGGGCTGGACAGCTGGGAGGCGGGAGCGGGGAGGGGAGCTGGATTGGGCCGGTCGTGCTGGGGGGGAGGGGCCGCGGGGGCAGCAGCGGCGGGGAAAGGTAAAGGGAGGAAAGAAGGGATAAAGAAAAAAGGGAAAATAGGCAGAAATAAGGCACAAAAGAGCAGAGATGCAGAAAAGAGCAGAAAGGTGAAAGATAGAAAGTGTAAAAAAACGAGTGAAAACGAGAGAAGAAGCAGAGGGTGAGAAAGGGAAAATGGGCAAAAATAAGGCACAAAAGAGCAGAGGTGCAGAAAGGTGAAAGATAGAAAGGGGGAAAAAACGAGTGAAAACGAGTGAAGGAGCAGAGGGAGAGAAAGGGAAATGGGCAGAAATAAGGCGCAAAAGAACAGAGGTGCAGAAAGGTGAAAGATAGAAAGGGGAGAAAAACGAGTGAAGGAGCAGAAAGAAAGAAAGGAGACAGAGGTCCACTGGACCACCAGGGATGAGGCGCAGGGAAACCTGCGGGTGGAGGAGGGCCTCGATCACCAACACTCAAGAGTGCAGGGGCAGGGGCACCTCACTTAATGGTGGAGCTGCGAGGGTGGGAGAGCAATTTCACTGACAATGAGTCAGTGGTCTTGCTCCAACCCCCACTCTTTTCACTGAAAAGCTTTCTCTCACTCAGGCCATGTGGCCCCATCCAGTCCTTCCTCTACTGCTAATCCAGCGACGTGGCCATCTTTGAATATGTGCATGAACTGCAGCCATCTTGGATGGCTTTTTGTTACGCTTTATAGGAAAATATTTAAACAGCCATCCGTGCAGGAACAATCAGCCACCTTACAATGGTTCTTGTTATAAAAATGACAACAACAAAAAAAGAGCATTGGCAACGCCAGTTTGTCTGCACCTGTTGTCACTGGCAAGACCTCTTTGGTTTTACCACTGCTTTTTGTAAATTGGGGCAATTTCAGTGTTGAGTTTCTTGGCTTTAAAGTTTGCAGGGCTCCTGTTTACGTTTCACTCTTGAAACGGTATGCGGGCATGCCTGAAAAATTTCCACTCACCCAAGACTTAATGGAGTCTTGCAATTCTCACCGCTTCTCTTGCATTGATAGCACAGTCAGTATCACATTGCACCAGGAGTGAGATAACCTATTGGTCAACACATGGAATTGATAAGTAGCTGAACCACTCACTCAAGAGTGAGAATATCTTCCTCGGAGGTATCTTTTTTTTTACTAGTCTCTGTAATACAACTGTTCAAAAGGCTATTTGGTTTTTCATCTAAAATTTCTTTTTTAGAACTTCCCAATTTCCCATGTGAAAGGCTTCTCTATATTCCTTACCAAGCCTCTTAAATTCACTGTAATTCTAGACCCAACACTGTACCTCCACAGAGTTCGATTTTATGGCTTCTCGAATACCAGCTTTGTTAAAACCTTACCAAAAAAAGTACAAAGTGTGATTTGTTTGCAATGAGAAAGATGTTTGAGAATTGCCAATATATCTTCCTTTACTTGGATAATATATTTTTAATACATGGAAGCCTGCAATTCCAGTATGAAAACATGTCTAGTTCCTTATTACAAACGTGTTGACATGTCTCAAGTTACCTGTAATAGGAAATGAGGTAGCTGTTCATTTGTAATAACTTATTACAGTTGACATGTGATGACATAATGCCTGCCACCAACTGCCAAGATGAACATCAGGTCACAGAGCATTATTGCAGATACAGTTTAAACAACCAAGAGGAGAACTGGCATTCTTTTTCTCGTGATCATTTTTTCTAAAATAAACAGCAATTAGCGGAAAGAGATTTATGATGGCATGTTCGTTTTTTTGTACATATTACATAACAGGAAATAATCTATGTTTGTGCTAGTAATTATTCTGAGCTACCGTACTGATTTAATCTAATGTGCATTAAACTGAGTCTAACATTTTTTGCAAGAAACTACTACCTGTTTTTCTGTTGGTAATTTCATACTACTGATTCCACTTTTATTATTCAATTATGGTTATCTCAAAAAACTACAGAAAAATGCCCTAAGGTAAATTATAACTCGCACTCTTGCCATGCACTGCTAAATACCCCACACTCACCCACCCATCCATCACTCTTGGCATCTTATATGGCATCATTAATAATATCACAGCAACATTTGCAATGAAATTATTCATTAGCGAACTGTGAACGGCGGGGCGCGAGTTATAGTTACCTTAGGGCACGTGTTTTGTTTAAAATGTTACTGTTGTCACTGCAAGTTTCACCTATCTCTAACGTTGCATTAACCATTGTTTTTTTTCAGTGAATATATATATATATATTACCTACTGGTGGTCGCCAGTAGGTAGTTATAGTTAGGACCTAGTTTCCATATGAAATCCGCAACATTCTATTCGGAATAACTTTGGCGCCGGTTGACGAATACATGTGAAATTCTCCAAGAAAATGGCCTGCTCTGCTCCGCTCCTTCTCTGAAAGTTTGGGGGTGATTCGTGAAGCGGGGGCTGAAAAATAGGGGGGTTCCAAAACGTGTTTTCCCCATGCAATTTTCCATAGGGACCTTTAGCCAGGGCTACAGCCCGAACGGCGGACCAGAATTACACCAAATTTGGCATAAAGGTAGAGTTCGGTTCGCAGATTACCCTTTTTTTTAAATGGTGTAAATCCATTCAGTAGTTCCTGAGAAAATCAAAAGTAAAATCATAGATATATCTATAGATGAAGTACCGTACTCTGTACTGTACTCTGTACCTTCCCGAGCACGAGCTTCATGCTAATTGGCTGTCAACACTCCAAACCAGGAAGTGTTGGCAGCCATCTTGTGCCTGGGTAGAACCGAGGCACTAGAAAGCAGTGAAACAAATGTGAAAGACACGCAAAGGGGGCAGGGTAGAAACACCCTGACCCCCTAGGCCTGCTCAGGGGGTCCCACAAGGACCCCCAAGGCCCAAAAAGTATTAATATTTTTTTAAAATCACGGGGTACGAAGTACAGTACTCTGTACGGTACTCTGTACCTTCCCGAGCGCATACTGGAGGTTCCTGGTGGTCTAGTTGGCCCCCAGGGACCTCCAGTATGCAAGGGGAATTAGTTCCCCCTCTTCAAACGCCCCAGGGGGCTGCGATGCAGAGAGGTGTAAAAAGGGGCGTTGCCTCATTACACCTCTCTGCAATGCATCCCCCTGGCGCATACTGGAGGTTCCTGGTGCGCTAGTTGGCCCCCAGGGACCCCCAGTATGCAAGAGGAGTTAGTTCCCCCTCTGCAAACGTGCCAGGGGGCTGCGTTGCAGAGAGGTGTAAAAAGGGGCGTTGCCTCATTACACCTCTCTGCAACGCTGCCCCGTGGCGCATACTGGAGGTTCATGGTGGGCTAGTTGGCCCCCTTGGACCCCCAGTATGCAAGGGGAGTTAGTTCCTCCTCTGCAAATGTGCCAGGGGGCTGCATTGCAGAGAGGTGTAAACAGGGGCGTGGCCTCATTACATCTCTCTGCAATGCAGCCCCCTGGCGCATACTGGAGGTTCCTGGTGGGCTAGTTGGCCCCCAGCGACCCCCAATGTGCAAGTGGAACTAGTTCCCCCTGTGAAAATGCACCAGGGGGCTGCGTTGCAGAGAGGTGTAAAAAGGGGCGTGGCCTCATTACACCTCTCTGCAACGCAGCCCCCTGGGGCATACTGGAGGTTCCTGGTGGGCTAGTTGGCCCCCTTGGACCCCCAGTATGCAAGGGGAGTTAGTTCCTCCACTGAAAATGTGCCAGGGGGCTGCGTTGCAGAGAGGTGTAAACAGGGGCGTGGCCTCATTACATCTCTCTGCAACGCAGCCCCCTGGCGCATACTGGAGGTTCCTGGTGGGCTAGTTGGCCCCCAGCGACCCCCAGTGTGCAAGTGGAACTAGTTCCCCCTGTGAAAATGAACCAGGGGGCTGCGTTGCAGAGAGGTGTAAAATATATATGACTGCAATTTTTCAGTATATTTGAAAATTTCGAAATGCATTTATGTATTTTGGGGTGGTAAGGTATACACTATACTCTATAGTATGTTGTACTATGTTATACTATGCATAGATTAGTAGATATGACCATAGTTAGCGTGGAGTGGGTGTCGTGTATTTCTATAGGTTCTGAATCAGTCCCCCTATTCCTGACCCTATTCTGGTTAAACTAACTATCAAGTTAACTAACAGTCAGCCCATGAGGCAAGAAATCCCCCATGATGCAGATACCGTTATCTGACGCAGTCACACTACGGCACAGGAACGTGTTATCTGATTAGGTCATAACGCTTGAGATCTAATTAGACAAGCGACATTCCTCCAGCCCCTGATAAGGCATACGACGTTCTCATAACAAATCAAACCTATGACAACCTGGATAATCCGTGCGGCCATTGTTTTGATTTCACAGAGAACTTTTGCAAAAGAATGTGCTAACGAGCAAGTCGTATGACATCTTTATTGACGTACCTATGTCCATCCTTACGTCAATCTCGGCACCTTTAAGGTATAAATATTGCCGACCTTGCCCTATGCAAACACACGCGTGGTGACAAGACGGAGCAGCCATACTTGCCGAAGCCGAGAGCAGAAGCAGACCCCGCTGGCAGCAGCCCCGCCTTCCTGACGCGCTGAGAGACGCGCTGCTATCTCAAGCCGAGAGACCCAGCACCGGCGCTTCTGGGCAGCCCTCGCAGGCAGCCTGGAATATCGAGAGCAGAGAAAGAGATACCATTCCTCATCCATCCTAAATTCCAGGTACAGAACTGAATAACCCCTCACAGAGAATTCTTTAGTTATTCACTTGGCAAAAACAAACTTAACTTAAACTGTAACTTTCTATTCCCGCCCACGCATTAGACTTAGGTCAGGTACACGGGGTAGGCGTATTTAGAAACACCAGTTGAGTACGTTTAGTCAAATGTATATGTGTATGTAAATATATTTTAATCATTTTAAACATCATATGGCTCAGAAACCATATCAATGTTTTTACAGTATTATTTTATACTATTTCTTCTAATGTATGCACTTTACTTAACTATAAGTATTGCAATAATATCGATCCATTTCTCTTGTACGAGAAAAGAGACTGATCAATAAATAACATCTTTTATTGAACACGCCCGTCTCTTCCTTTTCTCTACATTCTGATGAGACTAAGAATGCACGTACTGACTGAGTAAAATAATTGCCTTGTGCTCACACGACTCTCGAGATTGACTCTTGATTAGGGGAGAGCAAAGTTGTCATGTTCTATGGTTGTCAGAAACTAAATCCCTTCTTGTCTAATCAGGGGAGTTAATTCCTTCCTTGAACATTCGAGAAAGTTTCTAGCGAACTCTGAGCTTAGCTGGCAAACCCAAAAATTAAGTCTAGCATCGACAGTAGTAGACCTAGTTAACGTCTGGCCTAGGCCTTTACTGCTGTAGGTACTATTCCAATGCGCAGAGCCTATTGGGAAGATAGGAGCTACACTACAGGGCATGGCCTCATTACACCTCTCTGCAACGCAGCCCCCTGGGGCATACTGGAGGTTCCTGGTGGGCTAGTTGGCCGCCAGGGACCCCCAATATGCAAGGGGAGTTAGTTCCTCCTCTGCAAATGTGCCAGGGGGCTGCGTTGCCGAGAGGTGTAAAAAGGGGCGTGGTCTCATTACACCTCTCTGCAACGCAGCCCCCGGCGCATACTGGACGTTCCTGGTGGGCTAGTTAGCCCCCATGGACCCCCAGTATGCAAGGGGACTTAATCCCCCAATTTAGAACGCGCTACGGGGCATGTTTACACAGTGGTGGAGGTAGGGGGCTGGGCTTGAGGTGATATGTGTGCAAACATGCCCTGTGGCGCGTTTTAAGTTGGGGAATTAGTTCCTCCTCAATCCAGAGGTCCCCTAGGGGCCAACTAGTCCAACAGGTACCTCCAGTAAGCGCCACGGAGCTGCGTTGCAGAGTGTTGTAAAAAGGGGACGTGCCCTTTGAACACCTCTCTGCAATGCAGCTCCCTGGCGCATACTGGAGGTACCTGGTGGGCAAGTTGGCTCACAGGGGACCTCAAGAATTAAAGAGGAATTAATTCCCCAAACTAAAACGCGCCACAGGGCGTGTTTGCACACATGTCACCTCAGGCCCCGCCCCCTTCCTTCACTAATGAGCGAAATATTCCTCTAAAATTGCTACAGCGCGGCTCCAAAAATCATTTCTAATCAATCCTCACCATTTCCCTGAAACCTTACAACTCACAAATCATGCATCTGTGGGGCCCATAACACTGCGCATTTACCCTGTTCACTTACACTTGGCTAAAAGGCTTTGGTGAATCGCAATGGAGAAATGCTGTAACATTTGGTGGAGCGTCTAAACCTATTTACCTATTTATTATTTACACCTGCAGATTTAAAACATTTTACCATGATTTAATTATTCCGACACACCCCCATAGTGGCAATGGATCTGCTAGAACGAAAATTAGGCGTAGGAAGAATCAAAGACCAGATTTTACTTCTTCATTTATCTAATTTTTATTCAAAAGCAAAATTTTATCATCTCTGACATTTATGCATTAATAAATCTTTAAACAAAGAGAATCCACTCCTTCAGTGGCAGGTGTATCCTCCAGTGGGGGGGAAAACACCCTAGTTGTTTTGATACCCCTCACACACCAACAGGCCCCTTGGTGTCATGCTTCATTATCGGGGTCCTCGTACCCCTCTCCGGGGTGCGGCGTGCTGCAACCTACGACTACGCGGAAGCACTTATAATGACTATGTGAGGTGTGTGTGAGGATTTTCTATGTGAGTGCGTGGTGGGGTTCTTTAAGTGACGTTAAAAAGTACCTGGCTCTTGGGGTAACAAAATTCTTTATTGGGCCCCCGAGCTGTAATGCTATAATTAGATTTTCTAACAAGTTTTCTTCGACTTTAATATCATATACTTTGAAAACCATTTCCTAGTTGACTTCTTTACTCACTTTTCCCAATTGGTTTTGGGTTGTACAGATTTTCTTGACTACTATTAACTTCAACAATTGGTGGCAGGACAATATATGTCCACTCAGGTGATTTGTACCTCTGATTTGGACGTCTTACTCTTTTTGGCCTTTGAATAGTCTCAATTTTCTTTCCCAGTGTTTCTTTCTGACTGGTAATTTTGTTCACTTGCTCTTCTTGTTCTTTTGTCGCGTTTACTATTTTGAATCTCAATCCTCCAGCCCCTTTAGGCCAATTGTCTCCTTTGCAGACTTTCTTAGTCTTTGGCTCTACAGTGTTATGCTCCACTCTCCAAGCTCTTTTTCTTGTGCTTTTTCTTAATGGAGTCTCATCTGCACTGTCATCAGTTTCACTTTCAGTGTCTTCTACTGTATCATTAATTATGACTTTCACAATGTCTTTGTCTTCATCAGTTTTAGTTTTCTCTACTGTTACTCTGTCAGGAACTCTTTCATAACTGGTACTTGGAATCTCATCCTTGTCGTGAGTTACTTCCTCTTCCCCAGTTTCAGGATTTCCGTTCCTACTTCCAGAGTTTTCAGTTTGCGTTTCAGTTTTCTCCTTTTCAACATCTCTTTCTTCACTTTCTTTTGCGTCTTTACTGGTGCTTGTCTTTACCGATTCTCGATCTTCAGATTGACCTTCTGAATCTGGTATTTCAACAATTTCCCTTTCACCTTCAGACGCAGAACTGGCTTCTGATACTTCCAGGTGTCGACGTTCCTGTCGATCTTCAATATCTGGATCCTTCTCTGGTTCACCCTCAGAATCAGAGTCAGTTGTTCTTTCACCGTCTTATGGGTATTCAGGTTCAGGCACACGGATGGTGTGACTAGCATGAACCCACCTTTTCAGTCCAGCACACTTAACTGCAGTAGTACTGACCAAGATAACTTGACGTGGTCTTTGCCACCTTGGTACCAAACAATTCCTTCTACGATGGACTTTCACTCTTACCCAGTCCCCAGGGACTAGATCATGAGCTGGATTTTTCTCTTTGGAATTTGATTCAGTTCCTACCTGGTGGAGCACAGAAGTTACCACATCAGATAGATTCTTGCAGTAATCCAGTATGATGTCATCGTTAATGGTTAACAATTTATTAACTGGTACATAGGCCTGTCTCATCACCCTGCCAATCAATATTTCGTGTGGACTTAATCCAGTTTTCCTGTCAGGTATGCTTCTCAATGTCATTAAAACAAGTGGCAAAGCATCAGGCCACTTCATTCCTGTTGCCAAACACATTTTTGCAATTCTGTTTTTAACTGTTCCATTCACCTGTTAAACTACTCCTGAAGCCTCAGGTCTATATGCACAATGTAGCTTCTGGCGAATGTCCAGAGCTTCGCAGATCATCTGCATTAACTCATTGTGAAAATGAGGGCCTCTGTCCGATTCAATCGTGACCGGAAACCCGAAGCGTGGTATTATCTCAAGCAAGAACAGTTTAGCAACAGTTATTCCATCATTCCTCCGTGTGGGGAAAGCTTCTACCCATCGAGAGATAAACAGATTATCACAAGAACATATCTAAGTCTGTTGCATGGAGGCAACTCAACAAAATCCATTTGAACTCTTGTGAATGGGCCACCCTCCAGTCCTATTGTTCCCAAGCTTACAACAGTTTTTCTATTTGGATTAAATTGCTGACAGACTAAGCATCTTTGACACAGACTTTCAGCACTCATTCTGAATTTTGGATTATACCAAGTCTGTCTGAAGAGACGAATCATAGCATCTCTGCCAATGTGTGCTTGACCATGGTAAATTCGGGCCAAATCTGAAATCATGCTATCGGGCATTACTGGTCTTTCATCTTTGTAAACCCAAATTTCATCCTCCTTCCTTTGTCTGCAACCTGATTTTAACCAGATATCTTTTTCCTCTGTTCCTGCCTCCTCCTACATCTGCTTCACTTCCTGCCAGGTCTCAACTACAGTGGTTAGCATTAAAGGACTTGGAACATGTTCTACAGTTTTTTCTCGATTGATTGAAATTTGATTCGTTGCACAATGCTTTGCAATTGCATCAGCGTAACTGTTTCCTCTTGTGATGTAATCTTCACCTTTCTTGTGAGCAGAACATTTTACTACAGCCAATTTTTCTGGTAACTGTATCACATCAATTAATGTCTTTACAAACTCTGCATTCCGAATGGGTGTTCCTGCAGAGGTCAAATAACCTCTTTGGGACCAAAGTTGTCCATAATCGTGAACAACTCCTATAACCATATGGACTATCAGTCACTATGGTTACTTTCCCCTCTTTTCCCAACTCACATGCTCGTATAAAAGCAATCAACTCCGCTATCTAAGCAGAATGAATTCCTTTCAGACAAGATGCTTCCAACACTTCTGCCACTGTACAGACTACATATGCAGCACTTAGAACGCCACTCTCTATTCTCAAACATGATCCATCCACAAACATTACAAAATCTGATTCGAGCAAAGGTTCATCTTTAATGTCTGGACGAGGCTTTGTGCAATACTCCAGAACATCCAAACACTTGTGATCAAGCTCACCTTTCACTTCTGCTTCAATGATATCGGGTAGCAGTATTGATGGGTTAACATTTACACATCTCGCAACAGTCACATTCTCAGTTCCCAAAATCATTTTCTCATAACGAGTCATTCTGCTGTTAGTTATGTACTGGGTCTTTGCTCTTGTGAGGAGAATCTCCACTGAATGAGGTACATACACCCTCACTGGAAATCCCATCACAATTCCTTCACTTTGCTCCAGACTTACACTGGTTGCTGCTACTGCTTTCAGACAACCTGGCAAAGCCTTTGCAACAGGGTCCAAAACAGCTGAGAAATACGCAATCGGTTTTCTCATTCTTCCATGCCTCTGAATTAATACTGACAGAGCACATCCTTCTCGCTCACTGCAGTACAGTTCAAATTATTTTTCGTAATCCGGCATTTCCAATGCTGGTGCTTCACACAATTTAGTTTTTAGCTGTTCAAATGCTTCCATCTCTGTTTTGGTCAAAACGATAGGGTCTCTGATGTCTGCCTTTGTCAGTCTCTGCAATGGTTTTGCAATCAATGAAAATCCACTTATCCACTGTCTACAGTAACCTACCATTCCTAAGAACATTCTTACCTGTCTTTGAGTTTTAGGTGGCTGCATTCCCTGTATCATTTTAATTCTTTCAATTGTGACCTGTCTAATTCCTTTAGCAATCTTGTGGCCTAAATACTGTACTTCTTTTTGACAAAACTGTAATTTTGATGGAGACACTTTATGTCCCTCCTCTGCCAAATGATTCAATAATGCCACTGTGTCAGCTACACAGGCATCATTTGTTTTTGATGCAACCAAAAGATCATCAATATACTGCACTAACACAGATTCTCCAGGCATGTTCAAATTTTCTAGTGATTTCTTTAGCAGCTGATTGAAAATCGATGGACTTTCACTGTACCCTTGCGGAATTCTACACCATACCAGGATACGATTTTGGAAACGGAACGCAAAAATTGGTTGGCTTTCTGGATGCAATGGAACAGTAAAGAACGCATTGCACAGATTGATCACTGTATACCATTCTGCATCATGTGGTATTTGGTACAGAATCACTGCTGGATTCGGAACAATTGGACAACATGGGACTACGATTTTATTAACCTTTCTCAGGACCTGCACAATTCTAAATGTTCCATTTGGCTTTTTCAATCCCATAATTGGTGAATTACAAGGACTACTCTCGATCTCTCTTAGAATTCCCTGCTCAATCATTTTGTCAATCACTGGAGTAATACCTTCAATTACTTCGGCAGTCATTTTATACTGTGGTATATTCGGATAGCTTGCACCTTCTTTTATAGACACTTTCACAGGATCAACTCCTTTCATCAAACCTATATATTTTCCAGTGAAATTCCACACACTTTCTTTCACTGCTTCTTTCAGTTCAATAGGAATTTTCTCTTTATCAAAAACAGGAAACAGTTTGTCTTGTTCTGCCTCAATCATGAGCATTGTCAATTTATACAAACTATCTTTGTCTGGAGTCTGCAATTCTATGCCATCTGGTGAACAGTATATGGCACAGTTCATTTTATACAATATATCCCTACCTAGCAAATTAACAGGACTGCTGTCACACACCACAAACCGATGCATATCTTTATACGTTCCAATCTCTATTTCAACTGGTTTTGTCAAAGGAGTATTTATTTGTCTGTTAGCTACACCTACAACCTGGATTGTCTCACCTGAGAGAGGAAGATTTTGAATTTCCACTGATCTAACAGTAGAACGGGTAGCACCAGTGTCAACTAGGAAAGTTATTTCCACATCATTCACCTTTCCACCCACAAATGGATCTGACTGATCTACCTCAAGAGTGGCTCCACGCATACACTCTTCTTCCTCCCTCAGGCACCGTCATAAACTTTCATCCGGCTCACTGCCATTCTCTTCTTGCAACCAATATTGAGGACACGCATTTGCTCTTTGCGGTCTTTTTACCTGCTCATCTCCGCTGAATCCTGTCTCTGCACTGTATCTCTGCTGATTCCCACTGTATGGCAGTGGCGGTTGCGGCACCTGACTTTGCTGATTTGCTATCAGCTGTTGCTGTGGTTGCTGCTGATTTACCTCAAACTGCACCTGCGGATTCAATGATGTATGTTCCCCATTAACTCTAGGCGGACATTTACACTCGCGTTTCCAATGCCTTATCTTGCCGCAATTAAAACATGGAATTTTCTTTTTCAATTCATCAATATTCCCTACCAATTTAGTTTTGCCTTTAAACCCTCCTTGATCCCCTGCATTCTTATTCTCCATCTGTGCTACTTGTTGTTCTGCTACTTTTACTTGTGCCCACATAGCTTTCTCTTTTAGCTTCTTTTGTTTTGCATCAATCTCCTCACTACAATTTATTTTAAAGGAAAAACAACAGTGGAAAATTCCCAAAAAAACAGCACCTAGTCAAAATTTCTCCCAGATTTTTCTTTTGGGCCCACCCTCTGGTACATGGGGCGGTATATGTGCACACTCCAAAAACACCCACTGTTACAGTGTAGGTTCAAAACATGAACTAAGAAGGTTTAAAAAAGGACAAGGTGCACCACTTAAACGTTTTTAGAAACTGTTATCTCTAGTGGGGTAAACAGCAATGATCACAATCAAGTATTTCTTGTATTCTTGGGAGTTCTTTATTCAATTCAGTTGAAAAAAGGTTATACACAGGATCTACAGCCGACGCGTTTCGTCCTCAAGGGACTTCTTCAGGGCTGTTACAAAAAAGACAATATACAAGACATACAATTAAAACTTAAGACATAAATCTTTTAAAAAGCAACTAGGCTAGTACATGAAATGCCAGGCTTCAACAACAGTACCTCACAAGAATTGATTCTAGTACAGATCCTATATTTTTCAATACCAACACGCTTGGGTATGTCTAGAACCAACTTGAAGAATATATTGTACAGAAAATTGATAACACACTTCTTTCAAAGTATTGTAATTGGGAGAGAACAACCTCATTATTTAAGCTTTTATGTTTGGTTACACAATAAAGCAAATTATCAATTCTAATCCATACTTGCAGTATTGACATCTTACACTATGTTCATAAAAGAGAACATTACTATTTTAAAATATCGAACATCTAACTAGCTCTTGCATATCATTTTCCATGTCAGCATGACCCTCTATAATTGGTTGCCCCCATACCCTAGGTTCAATGGTCACCATGAGAGTCTCAGGACTAAAAGAACCCCAAATTACAGAAAAGCGGGAATTTTTTAGGGAAAGAAATTAACAAAAGTGTATGTAATATAAACCAGCAATCATACCAAGAAAATCACTAACGATGATGTCCCTGGATCCTCTCACGTAGTTAAAGGATGCGTAAGTTTATCCATAAAGTTATGTAGTGGACCAGTGGCATCTGTGAGTAATTAACGAGAAATCATTATTAAAAGAGCAGCTGAGGGACAGATAAGCCACATGTAAAGACATTTCCAGAAGCCACAGATGAATCAAATGGCTTAGGTGGAATTGGGAAGGTCTGACCTACCACGTTTTTCGGACACCTGTCCGTTTAGGATTCTGTCCCGGCAGATCACTTAGTCAAAGTCGACTACAACCGAATCACACCCGTAATATAAGGTGTTGGATTTTGTATGTTCTAGCCACCTATAGGATAATCAAGAGTTTAGAATAGGAATTTTTAAAAGCAAATTCCCTATTGACATAAACCAAAAGCTGGTGCTTTCTTAGTTTTCAAGAGTTTTACACCTAGCAAATCCTCTTGAAAACTAAGAAAGCACCAGCTTTTGGTTTATGTCAACATAGAACATACAAAATCCAACACCTTATATTACGGGTGTGATTCGGTTGTAGTCGACTTTGACTAAGTGATCTGCCGGGACAGAATCCTAAACGGACAGGTGTCCGAAAAACGTGGTAGGTCAGACCTTCCCAATTCCACCTAAGCCATTTGATTCATCTGTGGCTTCTGGAAATGTCTTTACATGTGGCTTATCTGTCCCTCAGCTGCTCTTTCAATAATGATTTCTCGTTAATTACTCACAGATGCCACTGGTCCACTACATAACTTTATGGATAAACTTACGTATCCTTTAACTACGTGAGAGGATCCAGGGACATCATCGTTAGTGATTTTCTTGGTATGATTGCTGGTTTATATTACATACACTTTTGTTAGTTTCTTTCCCTAAAAAAATCCCGCTTTTCTGTAATTTGGGGTTCTTTTAGTCCTGAGACTCTCATGGTGACCATTGAACCTAGGGTATGGGGGCAACCAATTATAGAGGGTCATGCTGACATGGAAAATGATATGCAAGAACTAGTTAGATGTTCGATATTTTAAAATAGTAATGTTCTCTTTTATGTACATAGTGTAAGATGTCAATACTGCAAGTATGGATTAGAATTGATAATTTGCTTTATTGTGTAACCAAACATAAAAGCTTAAATAATGAGGTTGTTCTCTCCCAATTACAATACTTTGAAAGAAGTGTGTTATCAATTTTCTGTACAATATATTCTTCAAGTTGGTTCTAGACATACCCAAGCGTGTTGGTATTGAAAAATATAGGATCTGTACTAGAAACAATTCTTGTGAGGTACTGTTGTTGAAGCCTGGCATTTCATGTACTAGCCTAGTTGCTTTTTAAAAGATTTATGTCTTAAGTTTTAATTGTATGTCTTGTATATTGTCTTTTTTGTAACAGCCCTGAAGAAGTCCCTTGAGGACGAAACGCGTCGGCTGTAGATCCTGTGTATAACCTTTTTTCAACTGAATTGAATAAAGAACTCCCAAGAATACAAGAAATACTTGATTGTGATCATTGCTGTTTACCCCACTAGAGATAACAGTTTCTAAAAACGTTTAAGTGGTGCACCTTGTCCTTTTTTAACCCTCCTCACTACAATATTTTGCTTGTCTCAGTACCTTATCTACTGAACTCGACTGCCAATCCATCATGCTATGTCTAATCATGTCTGAAATGTCTGGTCTCAATCCATACACAAATCTATACACAAAGTGGCTCATATCTTTCTCATTTAATTCCTCATAGCCACTATACTGTTTGAAAACTAACAACAACTATTCATAAAATGAATGTACAGTTTCTTTTGGCTCCTGAGTAGTTCTTTTCCCAATCAGTTTCCTTTGGAGGTATTTTGTTTTTCAACCACACTATCACTTGTTCGTATTTTCTCATCACATCTGGTGATGGAGCTCCTGTTTTCTCATCTCTGGGATATTCTTCCCTTGGCCAGTCTACAGACATTTTACATTCTGTCCATAAATCTGTTGGTACTACTATGTCAAACAATCCATCCAAATCAATCCACAGGACCTTTGACACTTTTACAAATCTGTCAACTTGCCTATACCATTCTACTGGTTTTTCTCTTAATCTGGGGAAATCATTTGTAAATGACAATATATCTTGTCTGCTCCAGGGTACATGTACATATCCTACTCCAGGAATTTCTCTCATAGGGAATTCAGTTGCCACTTTTCCCTTTTCTGTAATAGGGAAAGCTAGAGTAGATTTATCACTATTTTCTTCTTCCTTCTTTGCCCACTTGACCCTCCATTTGCCTACATCACCCCATTTGTGCAACAACACAATCAAATCTTTTATCTGAGCTTGTCTTCCTGCAGTGTTCATATTTTCAATGTCTCTTTCTACAATGACGTTATTTTGGAAAAATCTATTCCACATTCACTTGCCACTTCTTCTAATTGATCATACATTGTCTTAGCTCTCCATGTTATACTTTTACATAAAAACATGAGCTCATCATCCTGGTAGGTTTTTAATCTGTCTGTCCCAATTGTTCCAATTATTAATTCCTCCATATCTATTTTCAATTTAGTCACATCCAACACTTTTAGTACCTGCTCTTTTAATTTTAACGATTTTATCCATTCACTCAACTCATTTTCTGATGGTCCCATGGGTGTTTGCGTTAAATCTACTTTATCTGCACTTCTCTCTGGAGTAGCAGAGTCGGATTCTGCTCCTGTTGGGTATCCGCATGACAACTTTTGATTAAAAGTTAACTCTGGTGGATTTACACTTATATTCTGCCTTATTTCTGATAAGTCAGGACAAGTACCCTCTTTGGCTCTCCGTATACTTTGTTGTAATGGAATATTTAATCTCGGCTCTTTTAATTTCTGATCTTCAAATACCAGTATCAAAGGTCCTATAGTTACTGGTACAGTCACAGCTTCCATATTCTTAGTAAGGTTTTGAATCAATTCATGTGCAGAACACTCATAATCAGACATATTTGGCTGTTCATTACTTCGCCTTTCTGCACTTAGCACAATTCTATGTGAATCATTACTTTGTACAGGAGTTCCTGTAATCCTAGCTTCTTCTATCGGTGTACTTGGAACATATCTTGTTTCTACTCTTTCAGGAAAATCTCTAAAATTTGATGGTTGTCTTGGCGTTTCATTAACTCTTTCTTCTGCCATCGGGGCATTTGGGGTAGTCCATAAAGAACTTGGCTGATATGGGGGTGGTCTCCTATTTAATATTTCTTCTAAAACAGCATCCTCTGATTCACTTTTACCATAGCTTTGATTTCCCAATTCTGTATTCTTTTTCTTTTCTGTGCTTTTTCGTCCTTCATATTCTTCAACCAATCTAACTGGATACATGCCTTTGCACATACTACTATCCCTCCATCTTCGCATTCGAGTCTCATGTGTTTCTCGCCACAAATCTCTACCTCTACCTCTTGGTCTAAGATACTTGCTCAACCTCTCACTTTCCATTTCATGCATCTCATCTTCCCATTCTACCAATGCTTCAAACTGAGTTGGTCTAGGTCTTGGTTCAAGTTTCATAATTTTGTCTCTCAAATTTCTCAAAATTGCTACATCAAACGATCTTCCTTCTGGAAAAGCTAACACACCATCATCCTTCGTATACTGTACCCAATTTTCCAACCAAACACATGTATGGTAACCATATTTTGTCAACATTTAAGAAGCAGGTGTTTTCGGTGAAGGAAGTACCTTTGCCTCTCTCGTAACTACCTCTTTGTCTTTTACAAACATGTTTTTCAGCTTTTTGAACCATGAAGATTTCTTCCTGTCATCATCATAATAGTAGTATGACATTTTCGGTAACCTTTCCTGCTTTCAAAAGATCGCGTACTATTCTGTTGTTGATTCCGTAACACCAACCTATCACAGCGCGTTTCGCACTAATGCACCAGTTAGAACACGATACATCACTATAGTGCTTAACCAATAGCTTTTGCTGCTTTCTGTGATGAACCAATCAACTCCTACTCTGTCTCAGTCACGTGGACCAATCCCAGCGCGACACTTTTGACATCACCAGCGCACCCGCTTCTGCAGCGCCGACTGACCCCTCCTTTACAGGGTTTTTTCAAGAAGCCGTATTTACAAGATATTTTACAAAATCAGTTAGTAACTTACACAAACAAATCCACTAATCTGTTTCGCTAATAAAGTGATCGAATTTTCAATTACACAAGTATTCTGTAACTGGAGTAGACGACGCTTATCTCCTCAGAATTTTTAGACTCGTCGATAAAGCAACACTACTGGTCTTATCCTCCTATCAGGCAATAACGATCTCGTTTCTCTGGGAAAGCACATACAGAGATCTTTTTCACCTCCTTAGAGACAGTCCCAGAGTTTCACTTGAACTCGTATTGCAATATCATTTACACACGTTCATACAGAAAACCCTATTCATATATATATGAACTCTGTTTTACTAGTAGGCAGCGCGTCCATCTAACCCACCACAGAATTCCTCTATTGTCAGCCAAAGAGAGACGCCACTCCCTTTACCCTTCAATCAAGCTCGGGTTAAGACCTATTACTCTCCCAGCAGTAAGTTTTAATCGGGAAGCACGGAATGATCCCTATAGTTGAAGGCTGAAAATTTCATAGACTGTCCTCACTATACATTTATTCTTTCACACCTAAAGTCCCTAAACAGTGATATACAACGATACCACCACAGTATTCGGCGATACTCCTTTTTTGAAACAGACTAATTCACTGTGCGACTTTACCTTGCCACACTTCCTCCACCTGCAGACAGAGGCACTGGCTTCACCATACTCTATGAAGCCTTTTCAGGACTACATATAACGTAATACAAACTCAACAGATGTTAGTCATAATTCTGTACATCAAACTCTATATAGTACTTTATACATAACCCTAGCTAATTTCCTTAGCAACCACTACTCTGCTACCGAGATTTAACTGCTACAGCGTGGCTCCAAAAATCATTTCTAATAAATCCTCACCATTTCCCTGAAACCTTAAAACTCACAAATCATGCATCAATGCATCAATGGGGCCCATAACACTGCGCATTTACCCTGTTCACTTACACTTGGCTTCAAGGCTTTGGTGAATCGCAATGGAGAAATGCTGTAACATTTGGTGGAGCGTCTAAACCTATTTAACTATTTATTATTTACACCTGCAGATTTAAAACATTTTACCATGATTTAATTATTCCGACACACCACCATAGTGGCAATGGATCTGCTAGAACGAAAATTAAGCATAGGAAGAATCAAAGACCAGATTTTACTTCTTCATTTATCTAATTTTTATTCAAAAGCAACATTTTTATCATGTCTGACATTTATGCATTAATAAATCTTTATTCAGTAAATCTTAAACTTTATTTCAAAATGATTATTTTATTTAGAGCTCAAGAAAATTGCTTTATTTTAGAAACACAGTTAAAGTTTAGCAAAGAACAGATAGTTCCAAATTCATTCTCTCCTAACATCCCTAACTAACACCCTCATCTTATCCTTCAATCCTGCAAAGCAAACAAGTAAAAAGTAATTCGAATCTTCGTCCAGGAATCGGTCAGTAATCGGGCAGCATCTCTGATAGAAATTAAAAAAGCGACCCCAACCTGAAAAACCAGGGGTTTTTATACCCTAAATCCCTAACTTAATCTATCTAAAATGTAGCTACCATCACTTATTTGGTCTCTGATTGGACAAAATCGGGGTGGGTGAACATCTCTTCACCATTACAGCATCATTTTCACAACGTGTCAGCAAGAAATAAAGGGTCTTTGTTTAAGTCAGTCCGTGGCCTAGACACTTCCTTGCATTTGAAACATGCATAAACTTTCTCAGGCTCTGCGCATTACATCGTCCATGCTTGGCACCCATCCTAGGTTCCGGGCCACAGCAGCCTTGAACCTCCTCGAGCACAGGCAGTTCACTCTGACTTGCAGGTTTTGGTGCGCCTGCGCTGTCCAACTCTTGCTCACTGTTTACCCGACCGTCCATTTTATTTAGGCCTCAGAAGCCACTTTTGGAACTATCATAGAAACAAATACAAATTCATTTTAATTATTGAATTAAAACCCGTTCTGTTTACCTCCCACCATACTAATGTTTCCCATTAGTTGTTACCTAGCAAATAAGCCACATAAATGCGTTTTATACTTACAATTTCGACCACCTTTTAACACAGAAACGTGTACAATAAGCACATTTAAATTACATTTGTTTACGACTAAGCTGCACATTAGTTGACAACACAATAACAATACATATTAGCTGATTTTATTGCCACATGCAAGCAGAATTAGTATCCCCATGTGTAATAGAAAGAAAATAATGTGTGCATTTTACTCTATGGTTGGTTAATTTTGCAAATCATACAATCAGTAAATATTAACGTTATGGGACATTAACTTCGGGAGGGGTACACAACATTTTGAGTTTGCCACCTCGCTCCATCAAAATCAGCCAAACTACGAATTCCGATTTACTCACCAGCTATCAGGAGAGACCTCAGTGATGCATCTTTCAGCCCACTACTGATCCTGAAAAGTAATTCTAACCATACTTACAGTAACTTGAATTTCCTTCCATAGGCTAACATTGACTGGTTTCACTTGAAAATTATTCTGTGTGTGGAGTTTTGGAACTTTAAAAAATTCCTCAAAAATCAGCTGAACTACGAATTCCGATTTACTCACCTGTTATCAAGAGAGACCTCAGTGCTGCATCTTTCAGCCCACTACTGATCCTGAAGCAGTTTGCTGGACATTGGTTTCTTGTTTGCCTGGGACCACTACTATCGCGGGACTGCGAGGACCAGCAGCCCCGGTATTGATAGCAGCTGGGTCCTCTTCCCGCCTACCTGACTGCCTAATATAAGCACGCCCATCCCCCGCTCCGCGGGATGCACGCTGGCGCGCGCCGGGCCAAGCCCGGGCCAAGGGCGGGCCCGTTTGAGACCGTTCGAGAACGATCGAGGACGGGACCATCCACTAACATCTATAACCGAAGGTCAGTGTACTAACTCCCTGAAGACATACATCATCATTTGATGCAAAAGCAGTGAGAAGCATTAACTATCAGAAGCGCACAAAGGTGTAGGCGCCTTTAATAACATCTTTGTAATGGCCACTAAGGCTGGGAGGGGCAGGAAGCCGACCAATGGTGGGTACATTGGACCAGTTCCTTACACGTGCATCGTCAGCCTTAGCCCATGAAATTGAATTGACGGAAAGAAGATTGTCAATGGACCCTTAATAAGAGATCATCTCTGGGCAGGTTGGCCCAGGCATTGTCACCAATTCCCCAACCTGAGCCTGTTGCTTCAAGGCTTAATGGCCTTGGGGAGAGCGTGGGGACACACATAACACAAGCAGTAGATGGTCTGTCAAATCCATCTGTAAGTAGAGGAGCTATCTTAGCCATACAAAGTGATTCAACTGATTGTAATGACCAGCCTGAACTTCTCATAAGAGGAGCTAAAACAAGATCAGCACGATGTCCTAAACCTGGGCTAATTCCTCCAGTAACTAAAAGGAAGCGTGTGGGCGCCGCTCAAAAAGGAAGGAAAGCTAAAGTCCAGAAACCTAATGTTGCAAGAGGGAGTACGAGGACTATATCCCAAAATACTCCCACAGTAAGTCATCCCATTCTCGAACTGTCTATGCCAGCAGAGAGTCCCAGCGTGTTGTATCCATCTGAGTTGGGACAGGACTTTTTGGATAAGCTGGAACATATTTTTATAAAAACATGCGTCCCCATTTATAATAGACTTAATAACATCAAAAATAGACTTACCCGCCTCGAGTCATCTTTGGCCCAGGGTCAGTCTGGAAAACGGACCACAGAAACATTGGATACGCATAAAAGACTGAATGGGCATTCGAACAATGTTGAAACTGGACTCGATCTTGCCACCCTGATCACAAAAGACACGGTTGACACCACTTCCCTTGCTGCGGCCTCCAAGGTCCCTCTACCGCATCCCAGCGAGATTGGAGTGATCGAACACTCGCAGCTGACAAGAATTGCAGAAACAGGGGATGCTAATAGGTCTACGAACAATCAACCTAGAGAGAATAGCAACATGCCTTGTGATCTGCTATCTAATAGTTTACCATGTATCGATCTACCCCCGCGTCCGCACCATATGCGGTAGTTCTTGTGCGGGTCCCAGTTCTGAGCCAGGGAAAAAGGGAGAGCTACGTGGAACTCAAGAACAAATGTATCCATTGGCTCAGTACCAATAGACCACTCCTCACAATGGTGTTGGCTGAAATCCTCTTTGCCAGGCGAGTGGATTGGGTGGGGCCACAGAAAAAGTCTTTAAGGGGCGATTGTGTTATAATGAATTTTAGGGACAGTAGAGTTGCCGAGCATATCTGCGAATGGGCACAGGCACGCACGGAAACACTGATCAAATCACTTCCCCTTACCTATTTTTACCCCGTAAACCATGTGGTCCCCAGAAACGTCCTGTCATTAGGGGAGAGACAAGAAATAGGTAATGTGGGGGGAACCAGAATGAGGAATAGGTATGATGTGTTATCCGGCCTAGAAGATTGTGATTGACGTCGAACCAATCATAGTCAGCAGGAAACCGCGGTAGAGCCGATTAGTGGCAGGTTGGACGGGAACAGGAACATAACTGCTGACTTGGTAAACCCTCAGAACAGGACAATAGACCCCCAGTTTGAAAGAGCGCTAGAAATTCGTGACAGAATAGGCGTAGATCCGCTGGATGCTAACTTAATGTCTATCGAAGGGCTAGGAGGAACTGAACCAACATCAGTCCCAGGGGCAAGCATGAGAGTTAGGCAGCCATATTTACAAGATAGTTGTGCAAAAGCAGATGGTTTTTCCCCAGAAAATAATGCATGCCTATCAGTATTATCCTGGAATGCAGCGGGATTGGGATCTAAATAACTTTTGCCCGATTGGTCAGATTTTATCGAAAAATACGATATCTGTCTCATTCAAGAGACATGGGCAGTTGACCCCGTGTTTCGATTAGGGTATCTTAATTTTCAGGTCCTTGCTGAAAAGAAAGCAAAAGGTCGCTCAACAGGGGGCCTAGTGATCTGGGTTCATCAGGCTATAACCTGTAAAGTACACCAACTTGCGGTATCCAATAATGACATTCTTGCGGTAAGAATAAGGCCACCATCGGGTAGCTGTATAGACATCTATAAAATGTATGCGATAGGTCTCCCGGGAGGGCGTAGATCGGAGGTAGTATCAGCTTTAGATGATCTGTTAGACGCTATACCTGGTAACATCTGGCCGATAATAGCAGGGGAATTTAACACCACCTTCGAGCCACTAGGGGAGGAAGAATATTCCCTTATGGAAGAGGAAGACTCAAAACGGGGTATCCCCAATCTTGAGATAACCCCCATCAAAAAATGGACGGAGGCGGCGATCCAACTGAAGGGATTATGCTTAGGTAAACAGCTGAGGGCTGCTAACGGGCGAACACCGTCCGACAGGCAGGGTGCAAATACATATGATAATGGCCACAGAGCTAGTCGTATAGATATATGCTAGTTAGCTTAAAACTGTAGCATTGTCTCAAAGATATGGTCGCACCGAACGCGTAGAAAGCGACCATAATCCCCTTATTTTAGCACTTAACCTATTTATGGGGAAAGTGGCTCCAGAAAACTACAGTGCACTGGCCCCAGATCATGTTTTATCCAACGATATGCGCCATTTAAAATGGAGTAATATAATTGAACATCCTGGAACATTGGAAGCCATAAACAATGATGTCAACAATGCACTAGTAGAGCTGGGAGCCAGTATTGGTAGCCTGAATTCGCAGTCCCTAATAATTGAGACCCACATTAATCTCTTTGATCGACTAAAGCCATACTTTTGTAAACCAGGTACAATCAAGAATCTAAAAATAAATAAGAAACCTCAAGGGTGGTACAATGATACTTGCCGGCAAGCCCGGGCTGAGCTGGGCCTGGCATTAAGAAATAGGGCTCCCGACAGGGTAAGAAAGGCACGGGATCGCTATAGAAGAGCTCAGTTGGAGGCTAAAAAGCTGTGGGATCAGTGTAGCTGGCTGGAATTAAAACAAGCATGTCAGTCCAGAAACCCAAAATTGTTCTGGGACACCAATAAGTGGGATGGGGGGATGTCCAGACCCGCCGCAAAATAATGTAGCCCAGCATCTATGGATTGAGCATTTCAAGCCACAGTATGCTAGTTGTGCGGATGAAAGGAACAACAAGACATTCCAATATAAATTTTATACAGGCGTGGTTTTTACATTAGAGGAGGTGGATAGGGCACTCGAAACAGTTACACCTGGAAGAGCGCCAGGAGTAGATTGTGTTCCAGCTGATGTATTCCCAAATGATAAACCATCTTGGTGCCAATATATTGCTTATCTAGCAAATGCTATTGCATGTGGCGCTGCTATCCCACCCTCATGGAAGGGGGCGGAGATTATTCCAGTCTTCAAGAAAGGAGATAAAGCTGTGGCAGGGAACTACAGGCCAATTAGCCTAATAGACTCGATCCAAAAGGTCATGGGTAGATTGGTTCTATAGAAAGTGCAGTCATGTATGGAGGAATTTGAAATCTTGACTCCTTTGCAAGCTGGGTTTCGTCCACTTACAAGTACAATAGACCAGGTCTTTCGTTTCATTACCATTTATTGGAAGGTAGTGGTCCTGGGGAAAGGGGCCTTGTACACCGTGTTTGTCGATTTAAAGGCAGCCGTCGACTTAGTACCACGACGGAAACTTTGGTGTGTCTTGAGGGACATGGGGATGGCCCGGAATTGCTGTCACTGATCGTCCGCTTACATGAGGATAACCATGCCCGGGTTCGGTGGGGGTCCAGGGGAGCTGTTACTGAAACCTTCCCCGTTGACAGAGGAGTGGGTCAGGGGTGCGTTCTAGCGCCCACCCTGTTCTCACTCTTTGTCAATGGTGTGGTTGATTATCTCTCCCTGACCTCTACGGATGCTCCGGTGCTGGCAGGCAACTGCATTCCTATCCTCATGTTTGCGGATGATACTTTGATTATGTCCAAGACACCGAGTGGTGTCGGTTCGAAGAGTTTTACCTTACCGGTGGACTAGAAATGAACACGGCAAAGACCAAATTCATGTCCTTTAATGAACATAGATCATTCCGAGGTCAAATGCATATGAACGAAGCTCCTCTGGAGCAGGTTAACGCGTTTACCTATCTGGGTGTAACCAACCAGAAGGACATGCGCTGGAAAAACCAACTTGATTTGGCTGTCTTAAAACATCAACAGCAGTCAGGAATCCTTCTATCCAAATTTAAATCTTCGCATACAAAACCAATTAGCCCAGTGCTGGAGGATTATGGGATGAAGGTATTAAGTTCGGCCCTATATGGTGCTGAACTATGGGGGTTTGCTAACTAAAACCAACTAACCGTAGCAGAGAACTCCTTCTTACGCAAAATTGTTGGTGTGCCGCAAAGCACCCCTCAGCGGCTATTACTCCTAGATTTGGGCAGAAAAGCGGTGGAGGATCTGGCGAAGCTTCGCCCTTTATTATTCTGGCGTAGATTATGGTGTACAGAGTAATTATCACATTATGCCTGGGGTCTTAAGGATATAATTGAAGCAGATTCCTTCCATAAAATTAAATGGTTGAAGGAGATTAGACTGCTCTTAATGAAACTGGGCATGACAGAACTTTGGGACAATCCTTCTAACGCTGACTTTCCCTCAAAAAAGATCTTGAAGGAAAGATACTGGGAAATGGTTTTGTCATCGATATCCTTTAAGGGAAATGCCATGCATCTAACAGGACGCTTTCTAGAACATAAGCCTTGGTCGGCCCTAGAAAAATATTGGGATGTCATTGAAAACCCGCATGACCGAAAACTGTATTTCCAGTTTAGGGTAGGAACCTTGCCTACAACATTGTTTACCAGTAAATGGGCCGGAGGCCCTAATGACAAATGCTTGAAGTGTCCAGACCAGCAGGAATCAGCCACATATTGTTTTTCTGCCCATTATATGTTGCACCTCGTCGTATGTGGGTAAAACCTTTATGTAATTCATTGGGTTTCAGAAAACATGATGAAGCGTTGAGAGCCTTATGTACTGTTCCATCCCCGCTCATAGCCATAGCCATGGCCAAGTATCTGAGCTGGGCTTGGTCCATCCGATCAAAGGCGCTGTTTAGGCTCAGCCTGTAGTAGATCCACGTATTACCTTGCTGGATCAACGTCGAGCACTAGGAATAAGAATTGTTGAAGTGTGTTCATAATAAACTTTTAAAAGGAAAGCTTGTATTATTTTATGGAAAAAGTAGCCGACAGTTATTATGGTATTTCAACTATATCGTATTTATTTAAAATGAATTGTCATTTGGAATTTTAGATCGATATATTGATTGTGATGGTTTTATACTTGTTGTGCTTTTATGACTTAACTGTTGAATAAAGTTACTTGATTGATTGAAAAGTAATTCTAATCGTAGTTACAGTAACTTGAATTGCCTTCCATAGGCTAACATTGACTGGTTTCACTTGGAGATTCTTTTAAGTGTGGAGGTTTGGAACTTAAAAATTCCTCTAAAATCAGCCGAACTACGAATTCTGATTTACTCGCCTGTTATTAGGAGAGACCTTAGTGCTGCATCTTGCAGCCCACTACTGATCCTGAAAAGTAATTATAACCATACTTACAGTAACTTGAATTTCCTTCCATAGGCTAACATTGACTGGTTTCACTTGGAAATTCTTTTAAGTGTGGAGTTTTGGAACTTTAAAAAATTCCTCAAAAATCAGCTGAACTACGAATTCCGATTTACTCACCTGTTATCTGGAGAGACTTCAGTGCTGCATTTTTCAGTTCACTACTTTTCCTGAAAAGTAAATGTAACTGAATTAACAGTAACTTGAATTTCTTTCTATAGGATATCATTGCCTGCTATATAAAATATATATAAATAAAAAAATATAAAATTAAAAAAATGTATTACAATTTCAATATTTTTTAAATCATTTGTTTTTCAATTTATATTAAAAATATGTAATGTAATTTAAAAAATAAAATATCTAAAAATAAATACTTTAAAACAATGTAGTAAATTAGTATAAAAAATATAACAATTAATACATTTAAAAATGATCAATTACAAAACCTTTGAAATTCACTGAAAAAACCATAGGTTTCAGCCACGTTATAGTTAGGAATTAGCATTTAAAAAAACCTTAGAAATTCACTGGAAAAACCATAGGTTTCAGCCACATTATAGTTCGGAATTAGCATTTGAAAAACCTTAGAAATTCACTGAAAAAACCAAAGGTTTCACACATGTTATAGTTAGCTAGACATTTCACTCATACAAAACCATTGAAATTCCCCCGTTATAGTCAGTTCATCTAACTATAACTCGTGCGCCCGCAATGCACTGCTGATGGCGTCACATATTACAGCACTCATGACATGGTCAGTGACATCACTCATGACATCACTGATGACATCTCAAATGACATCACTGATGACATCACTGATGACATCATCCTTGTGAAAGAGTGTCAGACCTCCTCTCAGCCTAATATAACCTTTGATACACACATTCAAAAATAGAAACTAAAAATGTCAAAACAATGGAGATACCAACACCAGTTACAACAACCTATTCAGTAATTCCAAAATCTACATACACATCCACTCATTCACCAACAGTTCTATATAGTCACTCATACATGTACTCACTCATCATATGTACTCATACACCTATACATCCTGTTACACACCGATACTCATCCATAGAGTCACTCACACACATACTTACACATGCAAATAAACTATCAAACATCCATTTACTTAAATATACAGCTATACACACACCACTACACTTACTTCTACAGAAACGTACACATACTTACTGTCTTAAACAATCACTTATAGAAATACATACTTATTTATACAGGAACTCTTCCAATCTCTCACTCTCACATATACTCAGTTATATACATTAATACTCACATATACTAGTTTAAAAATATGAACTTACTAATAGACACTATTGAGACAGTCATTCACTCATTAACACACCCATACACACACTCATCCACCCATACAGTCCTGTACACATGCTGTCTTCAAAAAACATACAGTGAGTAACTAATTCATGCATCTATACGCTAAGTAATATCCCCCACCGAACCATACAGACACTCATATTGATACTCAAAAAACAAACTAATAACACATTGTTAGACCCGGCTTCCTGGGCACCAGGGCACTCAGGGGTAACTGCGCTCCAATCGCATCAACTGGAGTGTTCCCTCACTGATGTCCTGGGGCCTCAGTACTAAAGGACCCAAAACTGGATAACCAAGTACTCCTCTCCAGCACTTGACTCTCTCAGGGTAGCGAGACAGAGCAGTCCAAGGCTTACTCAAGGAGGTGAGGTGGGGTTAGACATTCAGATTACAGTGTAAACCGTACCACCAGCTGATAAACTCAATGTCCAGTCAGTGCTTTACTTTTTATAAAAGAAAAGTACTTTAATACACATAAGATAATTATTCTACACATAAAACTAGGATAAACAGTGAAAACCGGAAGTCTCTACAACCCTCTGGGGCAGAGTTCTGACCCCGAACAGTATTATAGCGCCTAGACGCCAAGCACTATAAAAACACAGTTAACATGAAAACACACAGTAAGCATTGCATATTACAGATCATGTTACACAGGGCTGTTCTCATTCACTAGAGCCTTGATACCAAACTTTGTATTGAAAGGATATAGTTTCAGCATATGATGCAAAGTCAAATGGTCGTGATCAGCCCCATAACCCCCCACCCAAAGCAACAGAAGTGCCCTCCCATTGTGAGTGAGGACACTGCTCTAGAGGTGTCAGGGATCTGATCAGAGGTGCCGGATGTCTTGGCACAGTTTACTGGAGTCCCACTAGTCCAGTAGCCACTGGCTAGCTGAAGAAGGGTAGTGGCTGGGCAGAGTGCCAGTTCACCCTGATACCCTCAGAGTTCACAAAAAGAAAGGTGGGGTCTGCTTCACTGGCCTCTCTTCCCAGTTACTGCTTGTACAGGCTCCCACAGCGCAAGGGAGGAGCCTAGAGGGGATTTGACCTCACCTTCAAGGACTAGAATCAAGCATCCTCCTCGCTGGCTCTCGTCATGTGCTGCAAGCTTCTTTCCACCAGCCTCTGTGATGTGCTGTAAGCTTCCTCTCCACACTGGGTGATGTGCCGCAAGCTTCCTTCCCACACCTTGGGCAGCTGTCTGTAATTTCCTTGGTCCAAAGCGAACGCTCATCCAAGCCTCACAAACAGCTGGTCCTTAATGACCTTCCTTCCAGACCGCAGTGAACAGAGTCTTATCATCTGTCTTCACACCAGCGGGGTCCGTGCCTGGCTATCTTCTCTGTCATAGCCCAGTCTTATAACAACAGCTGACCACTCAGGCCAGACTTTTATCACCTCTGATTGATAGGCTCATCCAATCAGAGGGTCTGCTACTTTTTACACCTCCAATCACAGACCATTCACCGCGTGTTCAATGCATGGGTAAAGCATGTAGCAGGTCGTGTTCTGGTATCAGGCTGCGCAACCCTCTAGAGAGGAATTTTAATTAACTCCAGCCCAGGAGGCCCTGACAAGTGAGGGAGGGTCCTATCCACGCAGTTAGTGCAGCTAAACCCAGATAAGAGCTGAGGGTCTCCCCCAGCCCACCAGGCCTTTCCAAGGAAATAGGGAGGGGGACGGGGGAGCTGGGATGTCCAGCAGGACAGCTCGCATTCCTCACACTGGCTCAAATCACCATTCTTCCCCTGTACACCCACGGGCTCTCAAACACACATCAGCCAGACAACGGCAACAGGCCCACAGGCATGGCAAACTGCACAGACTTGGTCAGGAGGGTGCCTAGGGACTCACCCCTCCTGACTATAGATTTATTGCTGCCACCACTGTCAGTCTACCACAGCCATAATAGAGAGGGCAGTAGCCACTCTCTGAAAAATAGGGGTGCACTAGGCATGCCCCCCTCAACCTCAGAGCCCAGCTCTAGGGTCTCAATCCAGGTAAACAGGGAGACCCTCAGTGGACATGTATGATTGTCATGCTCACTGAGGTAGGGATCTAGAAACTATACAGTAGCTTTTTGAGTGACTTACCTGGAGATTAGCATAAGGCAGGGGAAGCACTCTCTCCAGAGACATGCAGGAGACTTCCCGTCCCAACACACATATACACACTCATGTAGCTACTCACCAACCCATGCAGCCACTTATACACAAAGTGAGACACTGATACAGATATTTAAATATTTAAACATTACTCGTTAATACATGTATTCACTAAGATACAATTAATAAGTCAGTTATACAATCAATTTTACAAAAAAAAACATCTATTTAGACACTTATTTACCCATTTATTCTTCAGTCGACCTTTACATATACATATATAAAAAATATTTATTTTTCAGAAAGACACACATTCACTGGATGATGTTATCAGTGATGTCATCAGTGATGTAATTTGAGATGTCATCAGCGATGTCATGAGTGATGTCACTGACCATGTCATCAGTGATGTAATATGTGACGTCATCAGCAGTGCATTGCGGACGCGCGAGTTATAGTTAGCTGAACTAACTATAGTGGGGCAATTTCAATGGTTTTGTATGAGTGAAATGTCCAGCTAACTATAACATGTGTGAAACCTATGGTTTTTTCAGTGAATTTCTAAGGTTTTTTAAATGCTAATTCCTAACTATAACGTGGTGAAACCTATGGTTTTTTCAGTGAATATATATATACATATATATATATATTCAAAGAGAAAAATGCAGGTGGTAGTGTTCCCTACAGGGAAACGTCCGCACACACTCGACAAAACAATTGTAATATCTCCAAAATTAAGTACACAACCAACAATATATATGTTATCGAACAAGTAACCAAGAAAGGGTGCCAGAAAATCTCAAGGCACCTACCACCTTGAGGTGCCGTTAGTGTACACAAAAGTGATACACACGAAATTGAACAAAGTTTTGAGAAATAATTATCAGCACTCCTATAAACAAGTAATCATAACATTTAGGGCATAAGTTAAAGGCCCTGCCAATCTCAAAAATTATATCAGACTATATTAGGTCTAGAGTTGTTCTATGACACAAAATCCGTGACACAAAGATATCAACATAAATCTTTGTCAAAGCAGGGGGTTCAAAAATATATAGTCCACTTATTTGTTTTTCTTCAATCTTTATTCTTTCATTTTTCATAAAACAGGTATTTCCAGCAATAAGTAGAGATCACCAACACGTGTTTCGTCCTACACAAGGACTTTTTCAAGGCTGGAAAAATATATAAACAATGTGCATTGTGATATCAAATCATAAAATTGTTTATACAAATATAGACATTTTCTAAACAGGTTCCTTAACATTAAAAAGAACTATATATGTACATACACTAGTCCATGCTAACCATATCTGCAGTAAAGCATTACACAAGATTGTTTGTAATATACATTTAAATAAACAATGTAGTAACTCAATCTGCAGTGAAAGCACTATACAAAATCATTTTAAAACATACAAATTAGACTAAACACTCCCACCATAAGTGGAACAACCCACAGTGAGTGGGGCATCCAAAATTTTGCGAAACCAATCATGCTATATACATAGAAGCTTCATATTAGAGGAGACATCATGAAATAAAAGGAGAGTACGAGTCATAGTTAAAAACCCATGCTTACTAATGCCTTTGTCAAAACAAAACAAACGTCTGCCAATGTCAAGGCCATGCAGTGAATTGTATGCAGAGGACCAAGTATTCAATACATTGCGTGGACTGCATGTAGGCAGAGTCCAAACACAAAAAGCTAACAGAACTGAGTAGGAGGTAGAATATAAAACATTACGAGAACTCACCCAAGGTCAAAAAACTGTATAACAGGGCTGGAGATGCGGCACGTGATGTGGGGGGGAAAGGATCACCCGGTGTTGTGGCAAGCCTTTCGCAGGTAAATAAGCGTATCAGCAAAATAAGCTAAGATAAGCAAATGAAGGAAAGGCAACAAGCGTGAGCAATACGGGGAGCTCATATTGTGTTCACAGCTCATGAAACGAGAGATGCCACCAAAGTACATGTGGGCCATAAAGGTACCAAAGTTAACCAGACCAAATTATGAAGTATTTAATAAACAAGTAATCAAATTATCACGACTGATTAAGAACAATATACAAGTAGTAGCTGTATAGGCATCCATGTATACGAGAAAATAAGCTACACGGAAAAGCCGCCTTGAAGAAAAGACTCACCTAATGACAAATCAAGTAGTTAGCAATTGAAAATATGTAATTGCTACCGGATTCCAAATACGAACACTCGGTGCAAAATAGTAGTTCAATAGACAACCATAGTAAGTTGTAGAGCTGAAACGACATGAAAGACACACATGAGAATATTATCAAAGTAGACACACTTAGCCCACTAGTCTCGAGCAAAGGCGAACACTCAACCGTGCTTACCGTATTAACTGCCGTCACATCTCTGTACCCAAAGCCGTCTCAGTTACGCGAGACGAGGCCAAGTTCCCTGCCGCATTATATATCCTAACCAATTATTCGAAAACGCCATGACCCGCGTGGAGAAGGGTTCCCCCAACGAGTAGAAGACGGACTAACCAGTTGAATATCGGATAATTTTACCGAACAACGGCCTCCATGTTTGAATGTCAGAAAAAGGAGTACAAACGCCTATACAAAGTTAGTTTAAAAGCGTACCGGGTGAATTAAACAATGTATAATATAGGATGTGGAGTATAGTCTCAGCGCCTAAAATATAAGCCTAAGTAGCAACTCACGATCATTTTGTTTTGACACTGGCAACAGCAACATCAAGCACTCACAGTCTGCCACGGTAAACAGACAGACCAGAGTGTGCTGAAAACGCAGAAGGATAGAGCAAATAATCAAATTTATCTGGTCTTACATCATGAAATTACAGATCAGGCAAGAGACAGAATATCATTACTATATTGATCGTTTCAGAGAAAATGATATAAACTGTATCAAGAGATAACAATAGTAAAAATACATACTGGTTCCAAAGAGGTTAGCAGCGAAATCCCCATATATCTCTATGGCAATGAAACATTCCATTGTAACAACATTTCAATTTAGTGTATCGATATAATAGACACTGCAGTACATGTCAATAATAAGCTAGTCTTTGAGAAAGACATGAAGCTCACGGTCAGAATTAAGCCCCATGTCAACCGCTCGTAGTTTGATAAGCCATTGGGATTCACATTTCCGTAGTGTGCAGGTTCTGTCACCTCCTCTTGGGTTTGCTTTTACCTCAGTAATACCATGAAATTTGATCGCAATTATTTCAGAACCAGCATGGACTGTATTATAGTGAACTGCCAAAGGATAACTTTGGTTACCGTTACGGATGGCTCTTATATGTTCTTGAATTCTTTCTTTGAGTGGTCTGGTGGAGCTACCAACATAGATAAGTCCACACTGACAAACTATGCAGTATACAGTGAACTTAGTATTGCAGTTTATGAATTGATCAATTTTATGGGTTTTTTGGGGATTATATTTGAAACTTTTCTTTTTATCATCTGCAAATTGACAAACACAACATTGTGTACATTTGAAGAAACCCTTCGGTTTGTCTGGGAACCAAAGGGGAGGTTTTCTAATTGGTACGGGTTCCTTGATTATCGAAGGACTGATCTGATTTCTAAGAGTTTGTCCTCTCCTGTACACAATTCTGGGTTTATTCGTTAGGTATGTTCCAAGATCCGGATCCATCCAAGAATATTCCAATGCTTGTTGATAGTCTTATACACCTGATTGCTGTGAGAATTAAATTGAGTGATTAACGCTACCTTTTCTGTATTTCTTTTCTTGTTATTTCTCTTAGATTTTTGTTTAAGGGTTTCAGATCTTGTTACTTTGTTAATACGATCATGTGCTTTATCTAGTAATGCTCTATCATATCCTCTTACTATAAAACGTTGTTTGAGGTTACTTATCTCGTCTTTGAAATCCTTATCACGACTACAGTTACGTCGCAATCTCGTCATCTCTCCGAATGGAATTGCATTAATTTGTACAGAAGGGTGGGCACTGCTAGCATGCAAAACTGCATTAGACGCAGTGCTTTTTCGGAATAACTTACTTTCTAATTTGTCATTGTTCACAAATAAGGTGATGTCTAGAAAATCTACACTGCTTTTACTGTGATGAGATGTGAAACTCAGATTGTAAGAATTCTCATTGATGTACATAACAAATTTGTTAAGAGATATCTCATCTCCTCCCCAAATTAGAAAAATATCATCTATAAATCGACACCAAAAAATGATGTGATTCGACAAATCTGGGGGGCCATTTTTCCAGATATGGAATTCTTCAAAGAATCCCATATAGATATTCGCAAAAGAGGGCGAAAATTTAGCCCCCATTGCAACACCTGAATGTTGATGAAACCATTTTTTATTATGAACAAAGTAATTGTTGTTGAGAGCAAATCGAGTAAATTCCAAAATCATTTCAGTGTGGTAGTACAAAGTGGCATCCCGTTTAGCAAGAAAATATGTGAGGGCCTCCATACCTTTATCAACCGGAATACTGGTGTACAAGGCACAGACATCTAGTGTTACCAGTATAGCATCATCCAACCATGTCAGGTTTTCAAGTTTATTAAGGAGGTCTTTGGTATCCTCTATATAGGAGGGCAAGTTCCGTACAATAGGTTTGAGAGTGATGTCTATATACTCAGAGATGTGTTCAGTAGGACAGCCAATTCCTGATATTATGGGTCTTCCCGGAGGCTTAATCATGCTCTTATGTACTTTGGGAAGCGTATAAATATAAGCTGCCATAGGATTGGGGTTGAATAAATATTTCAGTTCTAAATCCGACAAAACCCCTGTGCTATGCCAGTATTGTAACATTTTCTTTAAACAGGAATTAACTTCAGAAGTAGGGTTGGTTGCAATACAAGTATATGAGGTGGTATCCCTGAGTTGTCTATCTATTTCAGCAAAATAGTCATTCTTGTCCATAAGGACAATATTTCCTCCTTTATCAGCTTCTCTAAATACTGTGTTATCATAACCATTCAGTTGTTTGAGAGCTCTCCTCTCCTGAGAGTTTATATTGTCACACTTTATAGTGGAAGTCCAATTAAATTTGTCTTCCAATTTGTAAAGTTCTAATGTGACTGCTCTGTAGAAGCTATCAATCAAATTGTCATGTGGAAGCTGTGGGACAAAAATAGATTTGTGTTTTAGACCGCTGCTGGTTGTAAAATTATCCTCAATACCCAAATCTGTCATAATATCATGTATGCCTGGTGGATGCTCTATACTGTCATCAAGTTCTAACAACATCTGCACATTCTGTAAATCTTTGATGGATTGTCCACTTTCAGCTACATTATACACAGGAATAGGTGACACTTTTTTGTTTGTTTCAAAAAACTTCTTTAATTTCAATCTTCTGGTAAATCTAAACAAATCAATGTGTAACGAAACAAAGTCTGGTTTAGTCATTGGACAAAAATGTAGGCCCTTCTTTAACACACTTACTTCTTCAGTGCTCAATGTAATAGAGGACAGATTTATAATAGACACATCATTAGATTGCAAAGAGGATGTCACCATATGACTGGCACTGGCAGTATCAGTATTATCCACTATTTTCTCTGTACTCGTGAGGCTGATCTTGTCACACGTTTGCTCTCGTCTGAACCGGTTCTTCCTCCCACCTCTTCTGGTTCGTTTCCTGTATTTTTTCGGCTGTATGTCGATTTGGTTCCCTTGCGGAACCTCTCGAGCTCTAATAAAAAAGCCGAACCAGTGTTATCAGTATTGGGAATTACATCATTGGGCGTGATCTCACTCCTAGTTTCACTAAATCCACTAGCACAGCTAGAGAGATCAGAGTTGCTAGTTGATGTGATGGTATCAGCTCTTTTCTCAGTTAAAGAGGCTGTGCCAGCTCTGGGTTTCACTTCATCAAACTTTTTTGCAAAAGTGAAGATCCTCCCATTACGATAATCATTTTCATCTCTCTTCATTTTTCTGAATTTTTTGTTTCTAGTGTAGATTTGGTGAGCGTTAAGTATTCCCTTGAGAACATTATAGTTTTTCTCTGTATTTTCCGGAAGGTTCAGTGATTTAATCTCCTCTTCTATGGCCTCAATTTCAACCAGTAATTTAGCTCTTTTGCGTTCTGCATGTCGGATGAGAATGTCAATCATCCCAAAGGATGAGCCAGATATTAATTTTTCCCACTCACTAAGAAGATCTGGGTCAAGATCCTCAAAGGTCGGAAAAATTATTACACGCAAGCCCCTAGGTATTTGTTTCAGTTCTATATACTTTTTTAAGGTGGCTGCATCCCACCATCTAGACAGTTCTGCTTTCCGTAGCCTCTCTAATTTAACAAATAATTGTTTCAAACCAACAGGTTTATCTTCAACACTCGTGGTTACTTTCAATTGAATCCCCTTATCCTGAAAAATGTCGTTGAATAATTTGTCTCTATCATCTGAAAAGTTAGCCATTCTAAATGTAAATGTCTAACGATAGTTCAAGTCTGTGACAATCTAAAGCACAGCTCACGTGTACAGAGAAAAGAATGGTGCTGGGCTCACTAAAGTTATACACAAAGAGAAAAATGCAGGTGGTAGTGTTCCCTACAGGGAAACGTCCGCACACACTCGACAAAACAATTGTAATATCTCCAAAATTAAGTACACAACCAACAATATATATGTTATCGAACAAGTAACCAAGAAAGGGTGCCAGAAAATCTCAAGGCACCTACCACCTTGAGGTGCCGTTAGTGTACACAAAAGTGATACACACGAAATTGAACAAAGTTTTGAGAAATAATTATCAGCACTCCTATAAACAAGTAATCATAACATTTAGGGCATAAGTTAAAGGCCCTGCCAATCTCAAAAATTATATCAGACTATATTAGGTCTAGAGTTGTTCTATGACACAAAATCCGTGACACAAAGATATCAACATAAATCTTTGTCAAAGCAGGGGGTTCAAAAATATATAGTCCACTTATTTGTTTTTCTTCAATCTTTATTCTTTCATTTTTCATAAAACAGGTATTTCCAGCAATAAGTAGAGATCACCAACACGTGTTTCGTCCTACACAAGGACTTTTTCAAGGCTGGAAAAATATATAAACAATGTGCATTGTGATATCAAATCATAAAATTGTTTATACAAATATAGACATTTTCTAAACAGGTTCCTTAACATTAAAAAGAACTATATATGTACATACACTAGTCCATGCTAACCATATCTGCAGTAAAGCATTACACAAGATTGTTTGTAATATACATTTAAATAAACAATGTAGTAACTCAATCTGCAGTGAAAGCACTATACAAAATCATTTTAAAACATACAAATTAGACTAAACACTCCCACCATAAGTGGAACAACCCACAGTGAGTGGGGCATCCAAAATTTTGCGAAACCAATCATGCTATATACATAGAAGCTTCATATTAGAGGAGACATCATGAAATAAAAGGAGAGTACGAGTCATAGTTAAAAACCCATGCTTACTAATGCCTTTGTCAAAACAAAACAAACGTCTGCCAATGTCAAGGCCATGCAGTGAATTGTATGCAGAGGACCAAGTATTCAATACATTGCGTGGACTGCATGTAGGCAGAGTCCAAACACAAAAAGCTAACAGAACTGAGTAGGAGGTAGAATATAAAACATTACGAGAACTCACCCAAGGTCAAAAAACTGTATAACAGGGCTGGAGAAACGAACCAGAAGAGGTGGGAGGAAGAACCGGTTCAGACGAGAGCAAACGTGTGACAAGATCAGCCTCACGAGTACAGAGAAAATAGTGGATAATACTGATACTGCCAGTGCCAGTCATATGGTGACATCCTCTTTGCAATCTAATGATGTGTCTATTATAAATCTGTCCTCTATTACATTGAGCACTGAAGAAGTAAGTGTGTTAAAGAAGGGCCTAAATTTTTGTCCAATGACTAAACCAGACTTTGTTTCGTTACACATTGATTTGTTTAGATTTACCAGAAGATTGAAATTAAAGAAGTTTTTTGAAACAAACAAAAAAGTGTCACCTATTCCTGTGTATAATGTAGCTGAAAGTGGACAATCCATCAAAGATTTACAGAATGTGCAGATGTTATTAGAACTTGATGACAGTATAGAGCATCCACCAGGCATACATGATATTATGACAGATTTGGGTATTGAGGATAATTTTACAACCAGCAGCGGTCTAAAACACAAATCTATTTTTGTCCCACAGCTTCCACATGACAATTTGATTGATAGCTTCTACAGAGCAGTCACATTAGAACTTTACAAATTGGAAGACAAATTTAATTGGACTTCCACTATAAAGTGTGACAATATAAACTCTCAGGAGAGGGGAGCTCTCAAACAACTGAATGGTTATGATAACACAGTATTTAGAGAAGCTGATAAAGGAGGAAATATTGTCCTTATGGACAAGAATGACTATTTTGCTGAAATAGATAGACAACTCAGGGATACCACCTCATATACTTGTATTGCAACCAACCCTACTTCTGAAGTTAATTCCTGTTTAAAGAAAATGTTACAATACTGGCATAGCACAGGGGTTTTGTCGGATTTAGAACTGAAATATTTATTCAACCCCAATCCTATGGCAGCTTATATTTATACGCTTCCCAAAGTACATAAGAGCATGATTAAGCCTCCGGGAAGACCCATAATATCAGGAATTGGCTGTCCTACTGAACACATCTCTGAGTATATAGACATCACTCTCAAACCTATTGTACGGAACTTGCCCTCCTATATAGAGGATACCAAAGACCTCCTTAATAAACTTGAAAACCTGACATGGTTGGATGATGCTATACTGGTAACACTAGATGTCTGTGCCTTGTACACCAGTATTCCGGTTGATAAAGGTATGGAGGCCCTCACATATTTTCTTGCTAAACGGGATGCCACTTTGTACTACCACACTGAAATGATTTTGGAATTTACTCGATTTGCTCTCAACAACAATTACTTTGTTCATAATAAAAAATGGTTTCATCAACATTCAGGTGTTGCAATGGGGGCTAAATTTTCGCCCTCTTTTGCGAATATCTATATGGGATTCTTTGAAGAATTCCATATCTGGAAAAATGGCCCCCCAGATTTGTCGAATCACATCATTTTTTTGGTGTCGATTTATAGATGATATTTTTCTAATTTGGGGAGGAGATGAGATATCTCTTAACAAATTTGTTATGTACATCAATGAGAATTCTTACAATCTGAGTTTCACATCTCATCACAGTAAAAGCAGTGTAGATTTTCTAGACATCACCTTATTTGTGAACAATGACAAATTAGAAAGTAAGTTATTCCGAAAAAGCACTGCGTCTAATGCAGTTTTGCATGCTAGCAGTGCCCACCCTTCTGTACAAATTAATGCAATTCCATTCGGAGAGATGACGAGATTGCGACGTAACTGTAGTCGTGATAAGGATTTCAAAGACGAGATAAGTAACCTCAAACAACGTTTTATAGTAAGAGGATATGATAGAGCATTACTAGATAAAGCACATGATCGTATTAACAAAGTAACAAGATCTGAAACCCTTAAACAAAAATCTAAGAGAAATAACAAGAAAAGAAATACAGAAAAGGTAGCGTTAATCACTCAATTTAATTCTCACAGCAATCAGGTGTATAAGACTATAAACAAGCATTGGAATATTCTTAGGATGGATCCGGATCTTGGAACATACCTAACGAATAAACCCAGAATTGTGTACAGGAGAGGACAAACTCTTAGAAATCAGATCAGTCCTTCGATAATCAAGGAACCCGTACCAATTAGAAAACCTCCCCTTTGGTTCCCAGACAAACCGAAGGGTTTCTTCAAATGTACACAATGTTGTGTTTGTCAATTTGCAGATGATAAAAAGAAAAGTTTCAAATATAATTCCCAAAAAACCCATAAAATTGATCAATTCATAAACTGCAATACTAAGTTCACTGTATACTGCATAGTTTGTCAGTGTGGACTTATCTATGTTGGTAGCTCCACCAGACCACTCAAAGAAAGAATTCAAGAACATATAAGAGCCATCCGTAACGGTAACCAAAGTTATCCTTTGGCAGTTCACTATAATACAGTCCATGCTGGTTCTGAAATAATTGCGATCAAATTTCATGGTATTACTGAGGTAAAAGCAAACCCAAGAGGAGGTGACAGAACCTGCACACTACGGAAATGTGAATCCCAATGGCTTATCAAACTACGAGCGGTTGACATGGGGCTTAATTCTGACCGTGAGCTTCATGTCTTTCTCAAAGACTAGCTTATTATTGACATGTACTGCAGTGTCTATTATATCGATACACTGAATTGAAATGTTGTTACAATGGAATGTTTCATTGCCATAGAGATATATGGGGATTTCGCTGCTAACCTCTTTGGAACCAGTATGTATTTTTACTATTGTTATCTCTTGATACAGTTTATATCATTTTCTCTGAAACGATCAATATAGTAATGATATTCTGTCTCTTGCCTGATCTGTAATTTCATGATGTAAGACCAGATAAATTTGATTATTTGCTCTATCCTTCTGCGTTTTCAGCACACTCTGGTCTGTCTGTTTACCGTGGCAGACTGTGAGTGCTTGATGTTGCTGTTGCCAGTGTCAAAACAAAATGATCGTGAGTTGCTACTTAGGCTTATATTTTAGGCGCTGAGACTATACTCCACATCCTATATTATACATTGTTTAATTCACCCGGTACGCTTTTAAACTAACTTTGTATAGGCGTTTGTACTCCTTTTTCTGACATTCAAACATGGAGGCCGTTGTTCGGTAAAATTATCCGATATTCAACTGGTTAGTCCGTCTTCTACTCGTTGGGGGAACCCTTCTCCACGCGGGTCATGGCGTTTTCGAATAATTGGTTAGGATATATAATGCGGCAGGGAACTTGGCCTCGTCTCGCGTAACTGAGACGGCTTTGGGTACAGAGATGTGACGGCAGTTAATACGGTAAGCACGGTTGAGTGTTCGCCTTTGCTCGACACTAGTGGGCTAAGTGTGTCTACTTTGATAATATTCTCATGTGTGTCTTTCATGTCGTTTCAGCTCTACAACTTACTATGGTTGTCTATTGAACTACTATTTTGCACCGAGTGTTCGTATTTGGAATCCGGTAGCAATTACATATTTTCAATTGCTAACTACTTGATTTGTCATTAGGTGAGTCTTTTCTTCAAGGCGGCTTTTCCGTGTAGCTTATTTTCTCGTATACATGGATGCCTATACAGCTACTACTTGTATATTGTTCTTAATCAGTCGTGATAATTTGATTACTTGTTTATTAAATACTTCATAATTTGGTCTGGTTAACTTTGGTACCTTTATGGCCCACATGTACTTTGGTGGCATCTCTCGTTTCATGAGCTGTGAACACAATATGAGCTCCCCGTATTGCTCACGCTTGTTGCCTTTCCTTCATTTGCTTATCTTAGCTTATTTTGCTGATACGCTTATTTACCTGCGAAAGGCTTGCCACAACACCGGGTGATCCTTTCCCCCCCACATCACGTGCCGCATCTCCAGCCCTGTTATACAGTTTTTTGACCTTGGGTGAGTTCTCGTAATGTTTTATATTCTACCTCCTACTCAGTTCTGTTAGCTTTTTGTGTTTGGACTCTGCCTACATGCAGTCCACGCAATGTATTGAATACTTGGTCCTCTGCATACAATTCACTGCATGGCCTTGACATTGGCAGACGTTTGTTTTGTTTTGACAAAGGCATTAGTAAGCATGGGTTTTTAACTATGACTCGTACTCTCCTTTTATTTCATGATGTCTCCTCTAATATGAAGCTTCTATGTATATAGCATGATTGGTTTCGCAAAATTTTGGATGCCCCACTCACTGTGGGTTGTTCCACTTATGGTGGGAGTGTTTAGTCTAATTTGTATGTTTTAAAATGATTTTGTATAGTGCTTTCACTGCAGATTGAGTTACTACATTGTTTATTTAAATGTATATTACAAACAATCTTGTGTAATGCTTTACTGCAGATATGGTTAGCATGGACTAGTGTATGTACATATATAGTTCTTTTTAATGTTAAGGAACCTGTTTAGAAAATGTCTATATTTGTATAAACAATTTTATGATTTGATATCACAATGCACATTGTTTATATATTTTTCCAGCCTTGAAAAAGTCCTTGTGTAGGACGAAACACGTGTTGGTGATCTCTACTTATTGCTGGAAATACCTGTTTTATGAAAAATGAAAGAATAAAGATTGAAGAAAAACAAATAAGTGGACTATATATTTTTGAACCCCCTGCTTTGACAAAGATTTATGTTGATATCTTTGTGTCACGGATTTTGTGTCATAGAACAACTCTAGACCTAATATAGTCTGATATAATTTTTGAGATTGGCAGGGCCTTTAACTTATGCCCTAAATGTTATGATTACTTGTTTATAGGAGTGCTGATAATTATTTCTCAAAACTTTGTTCATATATATATATATTCACTGAAAAAACCATAGGTTATAGACCATATATAGTTAGGAATTAGCATTTACAAAACCTTATTTTACTCACACAAAACCATTGAAATTCACATATATAGTTAGTTGCACTAACTATATATCGCGCACCCGCAATCCACTGCTGATCATGTCATATATTACATCATTCATGACATGGTCAGTGACATCACTGATGACATCACTGATGACATCTCAAATGACATCACTGATGACATCACTGATGACATCTCAAATGATATCACTGATGACATCACTGATGACATCTCAAATGACCTCACTGATGACATCACTGATGACATCATCCAGTGACTGTGTGTTTCTGTAAAGTTTAAATATGTCTTACATATTGAAGAATGAGTGGATGTATAAGTGTCTGGATGAAGGATTTAGTAGGTGCATGACTGACTGTATGAGTGAGTGATTAAATGTGTCTCACTGAGTGCATGGGTTAGTGACTAAACTGTCTTAATTTGTGCATCATTATGTCTGTTGTTCTGTAAACTGCTGCATGTGTTGATCAGTAGCTATAGGAGTAACTATATGGGTTATTGATTGGTTGCCCAAGTATTTGTATGGGAGACTGAGTGTGTGTGTGGGTGGCTGGGAGGTGTATGACTCTGTGCATAGATGTGTGAGCAGTTGATTCACTAGATGTATGGGTTCAAAAGTGCATATGGAAACAGCTGTATGGGCGGTTGACTGTGTGCATGAGTGTATTGGTGAGTGAATGGATATCTCAGTGCTACATGTCAAAGTAAGTACATATGTAAAACACAGTACATGTGAGAGTTGACATATATAAATAACTGTGCATAAGAGCCAGTGAATGTGTGAGTGGCTGTATGGATCATTGTGAACTTGTATCAGGGATGGTATAAGAGAGTAAATATGTGTTAGTATATGTTTGAATAAGTAAAGTGTGTATAACTGTATAGTTGAGGAAATGGAGGTGGGATTGATTCTTCGCATGACTGACTAGGTGTGTGAGTAACTCCATGGATGAGTGACAGTGTCTGAGTGTTTGTTTACACTGAGTGTATCTAAGGTTATATTAGAGTCTGAAGAGGTTCATCGTATTATCACAAGAATGATGTCATCAGGGATGTGATCAGTAATGTCAAATGAGATGTCATCAGTGATGTCATCAGTGATGTCATTTGAGATGTCATCAGTGATGTCATTTGAGATGTCATCAGTGATGTCATCAGTGATGTCATGTGAGATGTCATCAGTGATGTCATCAGTGATGTCATTTGAGATGTCATCAGTAATGTCATCAGTGATGTCACTGACCATGTCATGAATGATGTAATATATGACATGATCAGCAGTGGATTGCGGGTGCGCGATATATAGTTAGTGCAACTAACTATATATGCGAATTTCAATGGTTTTGTGTGAGTAAAATAAGGTTTTGTAAATGCTAATTCCTAACTATATATGGTCTATAACCTATGGTTTTTTTCAGTGAATTTTCAAGGTTTTGTAAATGCTAATTCCTAACTATATATGGTCTATAACCTATGGTTTTTTCAGTGAATTTCAATGGTTTTTTAATAGCAAATATTAAAAGCTGTTAAATGTATTCTTTTTTAAAGGAAAAATATATTTTATATGTATTTAATATAATTTTTTTATGTATATATATATATTTTTTATATATTTTTTTGTTTCGCGACCCGGTCCGCGAACCGGTAAACGTTCCGTTAGCGCAACTGCCGCGTTAGAAAACAACATCGTGACGCGTCGCGTAAGCGCGACGTATCGTGTTGCCGCGTAATGCGTCTTATGACGCGCCGCGTTAGCGCACCCGGAAGTGCTCCGCAGCTCGAACCGAGGCGTGAAGCGCAGCTCCCTGGAAGCGATCCGGGGCGCGTCGTATTGTAAGCGCGACATATCGCGTTGCCGCGTAATGCGTCTTATGACGCGGCGCGTTAGCTCACCCGGAAGGGCTCCGCAGCGCGAACCGAGGCGTGAAGCGCAGCTCCCCGGAAGCGATCCGGGGCGCGTCGCGTAAGCGCGACGTATCGCGTTGCCGCGTAATGCGTCTTATGGCGTGCCGCGTTAGCGCACCCGGAAGTGCTCCGCAGCGCGAACCGAGGCGTGAAGCGCAGCTCCCCGGAAGCGATCCGGGGCGTGTCGCGTAAGCGCGACGTATCGCGTTGCCGCGTAATGCGTCTTATGACGCGCCGCGTTAGCGCACCCGGAAGTGCTCCGGAGCGCGAACCGAGGCGCGAAGCGCAGCTCCCCGGAAGTGATCCGGGGCGCGGCGCGGAGCGCGTAACCTAAACGTAACAGGTCATGTGACTTGTTAATAAAACTTTCTATTGGTTCATTTCACTTTTGGTTTCCTAATGATGTAAGGCTAGGTCATGTGCCCTGAAAATAACACTTTTCATTGGTTCATTACATTTTTTTTTCACAAATGATGAAAGCCCCCACCTTTTTTCCTCACTCTGACTTTCATCTTTGTGAGAGGAAGACCTACTTTCCATATTTTCTAAAATGGCAAGTGTTGTAGCTGCAGCTGCTGGAGCCAATCCACCACCACCACCACCACCAAAAAAGGATGGACCACCTCCTCAGGTCATCCTTAATCAAGAGGAGGAAGAAGAGGAAGAAGAGGAAGAGGAGCAAGAGAGGAGGCACTTTTTGCCTGAAGAGCCAAGGAGGTCCCATGTGAAGGATAATTATATCTGGCAATTCTACACATTTCCCCGGGGCCAAGAAAAAGTAAATGCCCGCTACGTCACATGTCTGATCTGTGACAAATTTCTGTCCAGAGGGACTGATAAAAAGTACAGCTTCGGGAATTACACCATGCATCGGCACATGGAGAGGTGGCACCCTATAAATTATAGTGCTGCGCAGGTACGTGACCTGCAGGAAAACCCCCCTCCTGTGGCCAGTACATCAACCGAACAGGCAGTGACGGGACCAGAGGCGAGGGAGACGGTCCCAAACATCCAGATGAACTTCAGGGACCTGAAGCAAGTCTGCATTTTTTGCGGCAAATTAATTTGCTATGGGGAGAAAAGCATAAATCTAATCAACAGAGCTTTTGAAAATCATAAATGTACAAAACGCCCCAGAAAGTAAATTATCTTTTTTTTTTGTTGCTCCTGTTGAGCCCTTTATAATGAATCATTTTCGTTTCCCCCCCCAAAAAAAAACAAAAAAAATATAAAACCGTTCAAAAAATACAAAAAAAGTAAAAAAATGTTCAGAAAAATAATAAAAAAATATAAAACAACAAAAACAATTTAAAAAAAAGTTCTTTTCAGAACTACCTCCCATTTATAAAAAATTGCTAGAATGTTTAGCACTCTGGTGTGGTTCTGAAAATCTGGATTCATATAATAGTTCTGGACTCGAGAATTAAAACTTCGTCGAAACATGACGAATTTGGTATCAAAAGACCGAGAATGACGAGTACATCATGTACATGTATTTTCAGCCTATTCGAGTGACGATTTTACCTCGAAATCGTCACTTACATTCTGACCCCTTCATTCCCATTTATGTGTTGCCCTTTACATAGGCCTTAATCCAGTTGAATTCAACTCCACAAGGACACATGCTCCTTAATCGACTTTTCCATGACCTGTACAAGTTGGAACCATTGCCCCAGGCCGAACTCGTTAGGTCAGTTCCCCTCCCAGTGGCCGAGCAAGATAGCATCTAGGCTCAACAAACCATAAAACCATTTCAGCGCGCACACCTGCCATATCTCGCTCACATCTATCTCCACTCTTTTGCTTCACTTACTTTATGGTGGGGAGGTGCCCGTTTTTATTAGGGGTCCAGTGATATCTGATGAAATGTTGGGCCTTGCCAAATGATTTGTTGTAGGCAGCACGAAGTGAAATATGGACATGTCATCATGACTCTGCTTTTTCTTTGTACTAAAAGTATGTTAACGATTTACTTTACAACCAAGAATGTTTTGCCTGGAGCCCAAAATTGTGTATAAGAAGAGAAGCCTGACTTTGTAAAAGTGTGCAGTCTCCTGAGAACATACCCGTATTGTACTTCTAGGACACTTGTTACCTTGGTTGCAGCCAATAAACTAATCTTTGACTTCACCTAGAAAATTCTGAGTTTCTGTGGTCTGGATCAGGAAGAACCCGAGGTCTCTGGGTGTTGATTCCCTGGCACCGCTGGGTTACCGGTTCTGTGCCGGTTCTTAAAAACCCAGTACCTCAGTTGGCGCCCAACGTTTGGGGCGATTCCAGTGGTACCAGTCAGCCTGAAGATCGTGAGGAGCTTCGTGTGGAAATTCCGGAGGACGGCCAACCACCTCATCGACCCCTGCATGTCGACGTGGTCCGAAGGTCTTTGCTGCGAGGTTCCCCGCTTCCCGACGGCTACAAGGACTGCTGCCCTGGCTATCGCCCTGATTTGGACCCTTGAAGTTTGGTAGAGCGAAACACTGAGACGAGTCTTCTGGTGACGTCATCGATATTTCAGTTAAGTATAAGTGGAGCGTCTCCCAGTCCTTAGTTGGACTTAGTTTTGGGTATCTTTGGGATACAAAGTTTTGTATTGGTACTTGCAAGCACCAAAACCGAAGGACTAGTGTATTCACGAGAAATATCGTAATCGATAATCCTTTGAAGTTTGGAACTAGACTAGAGAGCGAAGATGCCTAGTCTTAGACTTGGGAATTTGTTTTGTCTTGGTAGTAATAATAGGGACTCCCGATTGGAGGACTCATGTCCGGTTCCTCCAGTTGGGACTCCAACTTACGAGCTATATGTAAAACATGGGGTAGGCCCCATCACCTACAACGAAGTATGGATTAAATACACCAGGAAAGATGGTGTTCTAAAATGGCCCCAATATGGTAGCTTTGATTCCGAAATCTTAGACAACCTTGAAGTAAAACTCTTTAAAAAGAAAGCGCGGCCGGCGATGTTTGACTCTTTCCGCTTATGGCGTAAAGAAGCCAAACAAAAAGAAATTAAATTAGCTAAGAAAAATAAGAGAGAAGGGGGACTTTCAGTAATGCAAGCTGCTGTGCAGTTTAAAGATAATGAAGAAGAGCAGATGAATGAGCAGTTGCACAGGCAACGTAAAATGGCAATAGATAAGTGTTATCCAGTTTTGCCGTCTCTTCAGCAAGAGGCAGCGAAAGAGCGTGAAAAAGACCCATTAATGTCGCATTTACTAAATTCACCACCCCCCTATGCGCAGAATGCCACAGCACCCCCGCAACCTTTAGTTGCGCAAACTACGCCTCCTGCTCCTCCACAGCACCCACCAGCTGTTCTTCAGCTGGCTCCTACTTCTTCGGTGCAGCCTCCTCCAGGCCCACCGACCACCTCTGTTTCGCCTGTGTTTTCTACGATTTTGCCTACTGTACTTTTTACATCTCCTAATGCTCCCTCTACGATTTTGCCTAGTGCCCCCTCTATTTCCCCTGATACCTCTTCTGCTATCTCTACCCCTGCCTTATCTCACCCCGTTTTCCCATCTGTTTGTCCTTCAGTTTCACCTTCCATTCGGCAGAAAATGGCCAGCACTGTTACTAATCTTCTTTTACCTCTTTTCGGGTCGCCTACTACGACCCCTAACATGGGAAGAAGACAGTTGCGAAGTCAACTACCCGATTATCAAGAGAGAGATTCACTGAATAGTTTAGCAAGGAAATGGGTCATGGACACTGTAAAATATGATGTACAGTCTGTCATGGAAGTCTTCCATCAATGGGAAGCAGCGACACAGAGATATGTTTTCGAACAGATGTGTGTTTTCCTTTGTGAGGATTTAGAAGACAATGATCAGGAATGCATCCCACGAGAAATGTGTTGTGTACGGTTTAGGTTCGGAGAGGGTATGATTGTAGGTCCAGATGTGGAGAAAGCAGTTAAAATGCTGTTATCATATCGGAGTAAGGGAAGCAGTTCTGGGTCACCATCTGAATCTAATACATCCAGTAGGAAAAAGGCGCGACAATACCCTATGAGGGAAGTTCCCCCACAATGGAGAGAGGGTGACACGACTGCTGTCCCACCTATTCTGCCACACTTTCAGCGTGTATGGGTACATGTCCCATGGAAGCGAGCTGAAGTTTTAGCACTCAAACAAACATTACCAGATCCGCGTAAAAATCCTGCAGGGTACTATAAAGAGTTGTCACAAACTGCTGGGTCATGTATAATGAATTTAGCAGATATCGATATGTTATTTGGGAATGTTGTTCCACAGCCTTTATGGGGTAAAATTCGTCATATAGATCATGACCAGGAATTAGGTGACACATGGACTAATATTACTGCTGCAGATGCCTGACAAGTTGGTGGTGCCAAGCCTGAGCCTTTGATAGCAGAACTCCCTGGTAAAATAGTAGATTACATGAAAACGATAATGCCTGCAATACGTGTAAATTGGGATAAGTTGTCTGCATGCAAACAGAAGAAAGAAGAAACAGTTTCAGATTTCTTCACCAGATTTGAAGAAACATTTGTTGACCACAGCGGTCAAGATATGACCACAGAAGGTGGTCAGAGATTATTCGTCGATAAATTCGTGCACCATCTGCTTCCAGAATTGTGTAAAAAATTAAAAGATTCAGAAAGTTCTTGGGCAGTCTCATCTTCAGCCCAGATATTGGCTACCGCACAATATTACGAGAATAGGGACAAAGATGAGAAAGATAAAGTGGAAAAGAAAACTAGAGAACTAAAAACGAAGGTTTTGCTACAGCAAGCCTTTCCGCCACGTGGTGGTGGTAATCAAAATATTAATGGTCAGAATCACTACCAAAATACTTTTCAGCAGCCTCAACAGTATCAGAGAAACTCGCAAAGTTTCGAGTATACTCAACCCCGTGTACCTGTAGGCCCCAACCAGTGTTTATATTGCAAACAAGAGGGTCACTACAAGTATAATTGTCCTATTCTATTACAACGTGCAAATGGAGTTTCTGGTGTTAGAGGTCGTGGCAGTCAGCAAGCACCTAGAGGTAGAGGGTGTGGAAACGCCCCTCAGGACACACGTCCCCTTCCACCACAAAACTCTATGAACAGGTTTGATCAGCAAAATAACGTATCTGACAGGACAGCTCAATACTACGTTGATGATTATTACACAGAAGATGAGTATTTGGAGAATAATGATTGCTAGGACAGCCATAGACAAAGAGAGGGAGTTGTTTCAGTTCCAGTAGATCAGAGTGGACCTTACGTTGAGGTGATTACATCAGGTGTGTCAGAACCTTTTCTGTTGGATACTGGTGCTACAAAGAGTTCTATTATGCACTCCAAACTCCCTGGCGCACCTTTGTCTGGCGAAATGAACGTTTCTGTAGGTTTTTCCGGCGCCCCAGTTAGAAATCCGATTTCTGACCCTTTATTTCTTTCTGTTGGTCCTTGTGAATTCGAAGCACCCCTTATTCTGACGACAGGTTGTGGTGAAAATTTGCTAGGATTAGATGTGCGAAAAAGATTGTATGCAACTTTGTACTGTTCTCCTTCAGGAGTACAACTTACTTTAGGTAAGAAAGTGGTTTCTCCCATGTATTTGTCGAGAGATGCACTTCCAGCAGAATTGTCACTTCTCCCAGATATTCTTTGGGCTACTGGTCCTAATGATGTGGGTCTTTTGGAGATCCCACCATATGTTGTAACATTGAAGGCCAATGTCAAAATGCCACGAATTCCCCAATACAAAATATCTAATGAGGGTGAAAAAGCTTTGCTAGCGATTGTTTACGAATTGATTGAAAAGGATGTGATTGAGGAAACACGAGGCAAAGTTTGCAATAGTCCTGTTCTGCTGGTTTTAAAACGAACTGACCCTTCTCAGCCACCTGTGTACAGATTCGTGATTGATCTTCGAGAAGTAAATAAGATAGTTGTGCCACAATTCCCAGTTGTCCCCGACATTACCACATTATTGACTATGATTCCAGCTTCTGCTTCATGGTTTTCGGTGATTGACCTAAAGAATGCTTTCTTCAGCATCCCAATTGCTGAGGAGAGCAGGGATATCTTTTCCTTCAGTTTAGGAGGTCGAAGCTTCCGCTTTAAACGCGCTCCTCAAGGCTACTGTGAAAGCCCCTCAATATTCAGTCAAGCTTTGAAAGCACAGCTTGACACGATTGTTTTACCAAAAGGTGCTACTCTTGTACAATATGTGGATAATCTGCTCATTGCTGCAGACACTGAGAAAATTTGTAAAAAGGCCACATTGACATTATTGCGTCATCTGTGTGATTTACATCACAAGGTGTCACTTTCCAAGCTTCAATATTGCCGACAAGAAGTGACCTACTTAGGTCACCTCTTATCGAAGGAGGGAAGGAAACTGACCCCAGAAAGAATTCAGGCAATAGCGAAATTGAGTGTGCCAAGAACACAGAGAGAAGTGCGTGCTTTCTTGGGCATTACATCGTACTGTAGACAGTGGATTCCAAATTTTTCGTTATTGGCCAAACCCTTGGTGGCATTAACGTGTAAAAATACACCCAATCCCATTCCTTGGTCTGAAGAGTGTCAGAAAAGTTTTCTCGAATTACGCACAGCATTATGTTCGGCTCCTGTGTTAGGTACCCCCAACTACAGTAAGCCTTTCACATTGTATGTCCACGAGAAGGAAGGCTGTGCATTGTCTGTGTTGACTCAGTTATTTGGAGGTAGACAGCGGCCATGCGCCTATTTTTCGTCAACTTTGGATCCGGTAGCACAAGCATTGCCAAGTTGTTTAAGGGCCACAGCAGCAGCAGCTGTTTCTATTCGACAGTCTGCTGGTCTAGTAATGAATAATACACTAATCGTGATGGTCCCGCATGCAGTAGACACATTGTTAAATAGGACCAAGACACAGCACTTAACTAGTGCTCGACTGTCTAGTTACGAATTGACGCTGCTAGCGAGCCATGTGCACATAAAAAGGTGCAGTACCTTGAATTTAGCCACGTTGTTACCAATTGCAGAGGAATCAGATGCTTTAGAACAGCACGATTGTTTCCTCACAACAGAGGAAGAGACAAAAGGGAGAGTGGATTTATTTGACACTCCTCTTACTGATTGTGATGGTACGTTATGGGTGGATGGTTCATGCTTTAAGCTCCCAAATGGTAACGTGACTGCAGCATATGCTGTCACGACTTTGCACACAGTTGTTGAAACTGCACGAATACCACATGGTTCATCTCAAGCCGCAGAATTAGTTGCACTAACGAGAGCATGTATATTGTCTAAAGGAATGAGAGTGACTATCTACACTGATAGTCAGTATGCTTTTGGAGTGGCTCACAGCTTTGGACGATTGTGGAGAGAACGTGGATTCCTGACTTCGCATGGAGCTAAGATTCAGCATGGTCAATTGGTGAATGAGCTTCTTGAATCACTGACCTTACCTCTGCAAATGGCGATTGTGAAATGTAGTGCTCACAAAAAGGTGACTGATGATGCTGGTCGTGGGAACGCATTTGCTGATGAGATCGCTAAAGAAACGGCAAAGAATATGATGAGCCGAATGTATGTTGCAGGCCCTGAAAGATGGACTGGCGATGTTGGAATATGTGAGGACACGATAGAGAGTGTGAAGTCCATCCAAGCTGAGGCCACAGAGAAAGAGTTGAGCACGTGGAGAGAAAGTACAGGTAGAATGGATGCAAATGGTTGTTGGGTTGAATTGACAGAGCATCAGAGATGGTTGTTACCCGATGCATATGTGCTTGCAGTGGTTACAATGGCTCATGGAATGGCTCATATCAGCGTGAAAGGGATTTGCGAGTTGTTGGCCCCAGTATGGAAGAATGCAGGGATTCCCCGAGTGTGCAGAGAATGTTGTCAAGAATTGCATGGTATGTCTGAAACACAATCCTGGTAGGTGAACCCCAACTCCAGCTGGTCATTTTGCACCTCCTACGTATCCGTTCGAGGTTTTGCAGCTAGATTTCATACATATGGAGAGGTGCAACAACTTAAAATACGTGCTCGTTGTTGTCTGTGCCTTCTCAAGATGGGTAGAAGCCTATCCCCTAAAAGACAATACTGCCTTGTCCACAGCAAAAGCCCTTGTAAAAGAGTACTTCCCCAGGTTCGGAATGCCTAGAATGGTCTGGTCTGACAACGGAAGTGAATTTGTGGATCGTGTGATGAAAAGAGTGTGTGAAGGGCTAGGCATTAGGCAGAAGTTCCACGCTGCAAATCACCCCCAATCAGCTGGATTAGTAGAATGTTACAATGGCACGCTAAAACTTAAATTGGCCAAAATCCAAGCGAGCACAGGTCTTAAATGGCCTGACGCTCTACCCTTAGCACTCCTATCCACCAGAATGACTGTGCATTCGCGAGTGAAACTCAGCCCTTACGAAATTATCTTTGGCCGGCCAGCCAACATATGGGGAGTGCCTAGGCCCACGAAGTTCAGCGAGCTGCAACACCCTATTTTGCTTGATTACTTGTATGAATTGACGGCTAAATTGTGTGTTTTGCATCAACAGGTCCACAACACCCTGCCTCCGGTCTCTGAGACTCCAGGTCACTCCATTGTCCCTGGATCCTGGATTCTCGTGAAGAACTTTCAAAGGACAAAGAACGACCAGCCCAGGTGGACCGGGCCGCACCTCGTCCTTCTTTCCACGAGGTCAGCCGTTCGAGTGGAGGGGAAGGCCAACTGGATCCACGGGGTCCATTGCAAGAGAATCCCTTCACCTCCGCCACATGACCAGTGGGTCCCGAAAGGTGTCACTGACTCAGAGCTTACAACTGTGCCACATGTCATACCTTTCAGCGATGACCGTGTAAAAGAAACTAACCCTGAATGTGAAAGCGAGAACATTTTTCAAGAGACTGTGCCACCATCAGAACGATTGAACTCTTTGGAGCCTGACCTTTTGTTCCCAGATCAGACAATACCTGGGAAACGACGGTACAATCTGAGACTGAGGAAAACGAACTAAGAAAATACTTTCTTTTGCAATGTGAGACTAAAGATCCATGAACAATCATTTTGTCCACCATAAGCGTGGAAGGGTATACTCAGATGTGAGTCCCTTGCTCATTGCACCATCAGGATTCAAGCAAGCCGGGCCGACGACGCCTGAAATGGCAGAAACCGGTCCCCGGAAGCTTGTTTCCTTCCCAGTACAAGAATTGGCTTGGTAGTTTGGTTTGCCCTGTTCCCATCATGCACTGGGACAGGAACAGACTAATTTGCATATAGCCAAGTTCTGAGCTGGGATGGTGCAGTGAGCTAAAAAAAGGTGATGGATCAAGCCCTGATCTTTGGACTGGGTAAGAGTGGTCTGCTTAATTCAGGCACTCTGTTCATCACCACCCCGTTTTCTGAATCATTTTGTCCACCATAAGCGTGGAAGGGTATACTCAGATGTGAGTCCCTTGCTCATTGCACCATCAGGATTCAAGCAAGCCGGGCCGACGACGCCTGAAATGGCAGAAACCGGTCCCCGGAAGCTTGTTTCCTTCCCAGTACAAGAATTGGCTTGGTAGTTTGGTTTGCCCTGTTCCCATCATGCACTGGGGCAGGAACAGACTAATTTTCATATAGCCAAGTTCTGAGCTGGGATGGTGCAGTGAGCTAAAAAACGGTGATGGATCAAGCCCTGATCTTTGGACTGGGTAAGAGTGGTCTGCTTAATTCAGGCACTCTGTTCATCACCACCCCCTTTTCTGAATCAAATAAAAAGATATTTTCTTTTTCCCCAAGTCCTATTTTTGAAAGTGCAGATCTCCCATCTAGGTAACTTGCTTATTTTTGTTTTTCGAACCGCCATCCGGGTTCCGCTGCTAGGGCCGCGGTTGATTAAAGTCTTTTGGGTGCAGCTGACGACGTTAGGTCGGTGGTTCTGGTTGGTCCAAGGGAGTTGCCCTAGACTGACGGAAGCATCCTTTAGCAGAATCAACCTCCCACCGCGGGCAGCACCTTAGAGAGGATGGAGTTTCCTGATGTGGAGAGACCTGCCAAACAAATGAACTTTAAGCAGAGACTGTGTAACACGATGACAAAGAAAAGTTTTACAATATTGTGTATTTTTATGCTATCGAGCGTAATGATCTTTTTGATAAGTTATGTTTTATTCTCTTTCCATGTAACCTTTGCGCCCACTGCATCACCCATACCTCCTCCTACTGTTTCCTCTCATTCTTTCCACCCTCTGCCTGACCACGAATCAAATAGGAGATAAGAGTTCGTTAATAACTCCTTCGTTCAGTTATTACACCAACACCAACTTGTAATGAACACAACTAACTGTTGGGTGTGCGGTCTCATGCCTCACACAACGGATAAAGGTATCCCCTATTTGGTCCTGCCATTTAGTCACAATGGTTCAGTGTGGGCATATAGGACACTGTTCATATATGCACGAGAAGTCCAACCCCTACGTTCTGTAAAAGACAACCTCAAGACTAGCGCCTTAGTCAAAGGTATAGTTGACATGATCAAGGAAGTAACTTCCTATGAAGATACTCCGGATGATGAGATACTTGCATATGTAGGTTGGAACGTGACCGGATATGGCACTACTTTAAGCGAGAAACAGCAAGCCAAAAGATCCTCCCCCATCTGGATCGTACCCCATCAAGGTCACCTGTGTCTGCAAGGTGTTGGCAAGAATCCCAGAGCTCAGCTAGGGAAGAGTATCTGTACAGAAACGTATGTTTTTGGATCTCAGACTTCCCCTGCGTTTTTAGCCGCTAAGGGTACTTATTTCATCTGCCATGATAGAGCCTATACATGGTTGCCCCCTGACTTCTCGGGCTCATGTTTTGTTTCATTCCTGTTGCCTCCCACCTACACAGCAGCGGCGGATTACCACCGGACAAGGGTAGTTAGAGGTGTTTTGAGTAAAGAATACACTGCAGGTCAAGAATTTGGAGACTTTGCAAAGGGTTTTCTGCCGTTCTGGGGATCCATGGCCAACAGCAGAAACATAAGGCAATTAACAAGGGTAGTTGAATCCACCGTGACTGAAACTGCTGGTGCCCTTAGTAACTTGACTGCTGAGCTCCAGTCGGATCGACTTATGACCCTTCAGAACCGTGTCGCTTTGGATGTTATACTTGCAGACCGAGGTGGAGTATGCAAATTGATCCAGTCTAGTTGTTGCATTTTCATCCCAGATAATGCTCCAACCGTGTACAGGGCCATCTCCAAACTGCATAAGATTTCCGAATCTATTTATGTGGATAAAGGAGATTGGTCGTTAATGGGATGGTTCTGGGAACTGATATCTGCCTGGGGATGGAAAATTCTAATGGTCATTGGGATGGTCTTAGCCATTCTTTTCATGTTCTGTCTGTGCATACAGTGTGCTCCTGCAAAATGTGGCCTCTGTGTTACATCATGTGTAAGGAAGCCTGTGTCAAGAGATGAACTAAGTACTAGAATGATGTTACAGCAACATCTCAATGACTTTAGGAATATAGATCTGGACTCAGACTAACATGAGGATAGATTAATTGCCTATGTAAGGGCAAAAGGAGGGTTTGTGGTTCTGAAAATCTGGATTCATATAATAGTTCTGGACTCGAGAATTAAAACTTTGTCGAAACATGACGAATTTGGTATCAAAAGACCGAGAATGACGAGTACATCATGTACATGTATTTTCAGCCTATTCGAGTGACGATTTTACCTCGAAATCGTCACTTACATTCTGATCCCTTCATTCCCATTTATGTTTTGCCCTTTACATAGGCCTTAATCCAGTTGAATTCAACTCCACAAGGACACATGCTCCTTAATCGACTTTTCCATGACCTGTACAAGTTGGAACCATTGCCCCAGGCCGAACTCGTTAGGTCAGTTCCCCTCCCAGTGGCCGAGCAAGATAGCATCTAGGCTCAACAAACCATAAAACCATTTCAGCGCGCACACCTGCCATATCTCGCTCACATCTATCTCCACTCTTTTGCTTCACTTACTTTATGGTGGGGAGGTGCCCGTTTTTATTAGGGGTCCAGTGATATCTGATGAAATGTTGGGCCTTGCCAAATGATTTGTTGTAGGCAGCACGAAGTGAAATATGGACATGTCATCATGACTCTGCATTTTCTTTGTACTAAAAGTATGTTAACGATTTACTTTACAACCAAGAATGTTTTGCCTGGAGCCCAAAATTGTGTATAAGAAGAGAAGCCTGACTTTGTAAAAGTGTGCAGTCTCCTGAGAACATACCCGTATTGTACTTCTAGGACACTTGTTACCTTGGTTGCAGCCAATAAACTAATCTTTGACTTCACCTAGAAGATTCTGAGTTTCTGTGGTCTGGATCAGGAAGAACCCGAGGTCTCTGGGTGTTGATTCCCTGGCACCGCTGGGTTACCGGTTCTGTGCCGGTTCTTAAAAACCCAGTACCTCACTGGCAACCTCTATTTCTTTTGATTCGCTTCCCGGTTCACGCGCCGGTACGCAAACCGGAAGCGAAACAGAATTGTTTTTTTTTTTTAAAAGGAAGAGTGAGTATAAGGAAAGGAAACAGAGAGTAATGTTAAAAGAAAGACAGCTAGAGGGAGTAACACAGAGATACTGTTTAATAGATCTATTTACCAAAGAAAAGATGTAAGAGGGTATAATTGAGAAAAACAAAATAGATAAGGAAGTGAAAGAAAAAAAGGAGAGTAGAAGAATAATAAACAAGAGTTTCTTGGAGAATGTGAGTGAATGTTCAAATTAAGAAGAAAAACAGTAAAGGATGTGGAATGAGAGGTAGGGATAGAACCGGACTAAAAGAACAACCCTGAGGGAAAGTGTTAAGAAAACAGTGAGTGAAAGTAAATAGGAATAAAACAAGATGTATGACAGTGACTAAGGTTAAAACATGTGGAATAACAGAGAGAAAAAACAGAAAGCAGAAAAGAAGAAGTGACAGAAAAGGAATAATTGAAACAGCAAAGAAATGTAAATAACATAGTGTGCTTGAACTACAGGGAGAAAGCATAATGAACAAGTAGTGAAAGAGTGATGAGTCAGAGACAGTGGGAGTAATAGAGACGGAGTGAGTGAACAGGAGTGAGGAACTATGAGAACAGAGGGACTGAGAAAAGGAGTGGAAGGAGTAGAGTAAGTAAGTAATAGAAAAAGGAATGAGGGAAGTAGCAAAGGCAGGAAACTGAGGGTTAAAGAAATGAAGCAGTGGAACTAATAGAAGTTAAATGTGATAGAGATGTAACGGAAAGAGTACAAAACACTTACCTTATAATTGTCGTTAACTTAGTCACTTGTTATTTCTATACTTTCAATCTGTGAAAGAAAGAACAAAAATTTGAAAAATATTAAAACATGTATTTAAAAATTAGAAAAGACAAGGGAAAAGATTAAAAATCATCCAATTTTACAAAGAAATAAAGTTAGAGATAAACAGGCAGAAAGAAAAAGAAAGAAACAGTGATAGACAGACAGAGACAAAAAGAAATTGTAATAGAGTAAATTACTAAGAGAAAAAAAAGGAAGATACTTTCAGTGACAGAAAAGAAGGATAGAAGAGAAAACTAAATTGAAGTTGTGTAAGCTACTAAAAGAAAGTGAGTAAGGTAAACTATGTAAGGAAAGGGTGAATAAGGAAAAGAGAGTGAGGGAGAGAGGAGACAGAGGAAGTGAAGGAAAGAGTGTCAGATACAGACTGAGTGAGGCAACAAAGAAAGATAAATGAGTGAGGGTGAGTTGTACTAACTGATTGCACCAAAAAAGGAGAACCCAAAAATATTTAATTTAGAAAACAAAGGGAGGAAAGATGGAAAAGACAAGCGAAGCAGAGGGTCTAAAAACTGGAAAATGGTGCAAGGGAGAAAAGAAAAAACAGAGTTGGAATAGGGAAACAAAGGTTGAAAGATAAGTGGAGTTAGAGAACAAGGGTGAAAGAGAATAAAACAAAAGGAAATGTGAGTATGTAAAGAGGATTGATAGAAGGTAGTAAAAGACGAGTGAGCATGAGACAAGACGAGTACAAATTAAAATTCACAATACAAAGTACAGAACTAATTATACATGTTAAATGGTTTATTTTTGCTGTTCTCAGAATATATCAAATTTCACTAAAAACAGTGAGTTGAAGGTATTCATCATATAACAGCGGGGAAAAAAACCACAATCAAAATGATTGTGTTTAAAAAACCCATATAACATAACCAATCAGAAATCAGAACTCCTCAAAAGTAACTTACTTTCCATGACGTCGAAGGATGTCCTATGAACAGCTTATACTCTGTTGTGCTGTTATTATTTTCTGCCCGCCACTTCCTGAAAGAAAAGCTCCATCGTTTTGACAAATATGTTACATACAATAAATGACTTCTCGCTTTCTACCACACTTCTCCTCAAGGCCAAATAGTGTAAGAGCCATTTATAACTCTTGGAATTCTTCTAAGCAAATCCCGTCATTTTCTTTTTCCACAACTTTCAGAAAGAAAACGTCCAAGATCACTTTCACAATCCTGTACTAGTAATATCTCACCCTTCTTGCTCACTCATGTTCCACATTTCCTATGACACTGATACTGCTTACTATGAGGCACACTTACACTACCTCTATGACTACTACAATTATCTAATTCTCTTGATCACTGTTAATCACAAAGCAATTTAAAACAGTACATAAAATTATATCAACTCCTAGAATCATTATAGGCCAGTTACCTACCCTAAATTCTCTCTTCTGAAAACATAAAGTAAGAATATTTTAAGTCAAAAGGCAACATTGTTTCATAGTCAAATGGGAATCATTTCCGAAACACCAGCTTTTTTTACATTTTAAATAAGCTGTGCAATAAGTGGATGTTGTCAAAGGACCATCATGTCATATAATAGCTGCAGTTACAAATGTTCTTCCTAAAATCAACGACTGTGTAGCCACAACATTTGTAATTAAAGTTGAAAACTTACTTTCATCAGGTTTATATAGTTGGAATTTTAAAATGACATTATAACCAAAAGTTTGTACAAATAATGTGGACAGCATTGCAGACTTACATTACCTCTACTCCATGTTTTGATTGGCTGCTTGAATTAGCTTATTAAAAGAAACAGTTTTTCTGAACTCATTCAAAGTGCAGTTATTTTTCCATGACGTCAAGTGTTATGGTAAGAACACCGTTTGCTTTGGGAAATACTCTGTTGTCCTTTAACTAATCCGTGCCCACCACTTTCTGTAAGAAAACCTTCTTTTTTTTCAGGAACTACTTAAAACTCAAAAATAACTTTTCACTCTGTACTACACTTATCCTCAAGGCCAAATAGTGTAGGAGCCATTAGAACCTCTTGAAATTCCTCAGAGCAAATCCCGAGATTCCTTCCCTACAATTTTGGTTGTAAAAACACCAGGTAAGAATTTTTAAGGTCAAAAGGCAATCTTTTTTTGAAAATTAAAACAGAATCATTGCAGAATGACCAGCCGTTTCCAGACTTCAAATAAGCTGTGTAATGTCCTGATGTTGTTGAAGGACCGTCATGATATATAATTGCTGCAGTTACAAAAGTCCTTCCTGATATTGACAACTGCGAAGCCACAACATTTTTAATTAAAGTTGTCAATTTTGTTCCATCAGGCCTACATCGTTGGAACATTAAAATGACATACTGGCCATATCTTCGTATAAATAATGTGGACAGCATTGCAGACTTACATTGGCTGCACTCCATGTTGTGATCGGCTGCTTTTACTAGCTTATTAAAGGACACTGATTTACTGTCTGGCAAAGTTAAATATATAAATCTTTCTGAGTCTACACTAGTAGTACTTGATACCCTACAGTTCTCGCAGTCATGCTGCCATTGATAAGAAAGGCCAAACAGATGATCTACATCTACACATTCATCTTGCAATACATCAAGCATATACATTAAAAACTCCTGACAATATTGCTTATTATTTTGAGAGATTTGCGTTTGACCTGAACATTTGTCTAACAGATTTCGAATTTCAGACACACTTTCTATTTTTGTTCTATCAGTGCTACATTTCTCTAACACAGAATTCAACAAACAGCAAAAACTTTGATCCGAATTGATCACAATCTGTTCTTTTAAAGTTTCTAGAGAAAAGACAACATTAACCACTACATTAGCATAGCAGTTGACACCAGAACTATTTTCAGATTGAAAACCAACAACATCTTCAACAGAATCCATTTTCTTTCTGCTTATAATTTCGGGTTCATCGACTTTTCGTCTTTTTGCTACAACCTCCCTACTATTGGTCACATTTCTTCGTTTCCGGCCTACCACACGTTTCTCAAACAAAGGATATTGAGGCAAATGTGGCGCATACTCTATTCTTAACCTATTGTATTCCTTAACACAATCTAGATCCGCACAAATGTTTGTGACATCACACTCAATCAAGTACAATCCCGATAAAGTTCTGACTCGTGACAATGCCACATATGCCATACCCTCCTTGAACACAGAACTGCCAATATTCACCAAGGCACTGTCTACACTTAAACCTTGCGATTTATGGATTGTCACCACATATGCCAAGCAAACAGGAAACTGCTTACGGCGAACATATAAGTCTTTTACAAGCAAAAACCTAGCAGAGCAACGACCAATTAGCTGTACTTCCTCAATGCCATCAAATTTAATTTTTAAAAATTCAATTCCATCTCTATTTCTGTATTTCTCAAAATCAACAACATTACCCATTGATCCATTTACCAGACCTCTTTCAACATGTAAATTCCTTCTCAAAATGATACAGCAATTTAAGCACACATTCAGAGTCTTCTCAAAACCAGCAGTTTTAGATATAGTCTTCTCTAATGAATCCAATTTAGATTTCAAATTCTCAGACAAAATAATTGTTGCTCCCATATGCTCTATTCTGTCAATAGCTTCCAGTTTCACAATCTCTTGGTTTTCTAAATTCAACATTTTGTTGTTGAAGATGGCACGTTCTGCAAGAGTTGGCATCAAACATATTCCAGATTTCTTCTCAGTAATTTTCCGAAAAATATTCTCTGGCAGAATGTCTTCTTCTGGATACAAATTTGACAGTAATCGTGCATGTAAAGCTTCTTTCCCATGCTCGGTCACTTTCCCGATTCTAACATCTTGTAGAATATTCTTGTAATCTTCATCCTTCGCCTGACGCATATTTTCACGCAGCTCAGCATAATTGAAGTTTAACCATATGTTAACGTTGCCAATGCTCCCTAGGCACTTCCTGGTATCTTCATGCGTAAGCAGTTTAAACACTGGTTGTCCTTTCACTGGTGTCAGCTGCAGAAGATCACCGAAAACAATGATGTGTTTGCCACCAAATAACACATCATACTCTGTTTTAAGAACTTCCTGCATTCTCAAATGCACAAAGGCAAGCATGACATTAGAAACCATGCTTACTTCATCAATGATAAGAAGTTTCATCTTCTTCAGGACTCTGGAAACTTCACAACAAGCATCTCCAGATAACTTGTGGTATTGTAATTTGTTATCATGCTCCACTGGCAGCATCAGTAGACGATGTAAAGTAATCCCTTTAATGTTATGTGCTGCAAGCCCAGTTGGAGCGGTGACAACACAAGACAGCGATGACTCGGTCCTTTTCTGCAGATAACATGAAATTGCTTTAATTAGGAAACTTTTTCCAGTTCCTGCTTCTCCACTCACGTACAGTCGGACAGGCTTCAACGACGTACATGAGACTCTTTCTTCTCATGACTTAATCCATGATCAATTTGGTTTGTAACTTCGTCATATATTTTCCTCTGCTCAACGTTGAGTTGTCTTTCCAAATCTTCTAAGTTAACCGCATCCTCCTGAGCATGTGCCATGGCTCTTTCCACTTCAATCATGGCAGTGGCAGCTTCATTTTCGATAACTGGTCCTCCTAGTTGATCCTGACTCAATGAAACAGAACTCTGACTGTACTGAGAACTGTCTCTAGCAATCTCGGCTGCAATTGTTGCTTCCTGCTCGATTTCCGCATTCAACATTTCTAGATATTTTGGAAAAACAGGACATTCTATGGTCTCCTTGGCTGCATTGAAAGAGTCTTCGTAACAGAGGAAATCTCCAAGCAGTTCCTCTTCTGCACGCCAAGGCTTGAAAAATTGCAAAAGAGCTAAATAGAAAAACTCTTTTCTTTCAGGAGATTCGCCACTCAATTTTCGATGATTTACCAATTGGCATTTTCTTTGCTTGACCAGACATCCCTCACTTCCAATTACAGCATACACTCCTTTATCAATATCTTCTTTGATGTTCCTCTTGAATATGTAATTTTGTAGAACCTCATACAGACAAACATTCTCGAGGTGACTGCTTCTATTTGGATAATATGTATCCAACATGTTGGTCTTCAAAATATCTGTACTGTTTGGCTCCTTTTCCGCCAAATACTCAATTTCCCGTACAGGTTTCAGCAAGACCAAGACTCGCCCAAATGATACTCCTAGATTTGGCATAGAGACTTGCTGAAGATAACCGGTCAGAACATTCGTAAGCTCCGATTTCTCGATGCGACAACATCTTCAGACTGAAACTGTACAACTTCTTACTGAGGCTCTTTTCATGGGAAATGTCCTCCCGCATATCCTTCAATTCTGTCTTTTCTTTTTTTGTGATGTAAGATGTCACATACCGAGCCACAGCCATACAGTTATCAGCCACAAACTGTATATCCATGTTAGCATTCCACATGGACAAAATCACTGGGTTGTAGTCGCTGATGTACTTGGACTCTTCGTTTCTTTTCAAATTGTATGTATTTTTGGGTGATTTCCTCGTCACATTATGTCGCAGCGAAGACATCAAACTGTTCACTCTTCCTTTAGATATCACCGATCGTGGAAATCCAAAACGACATTTTGTGTAGAACTTGTCCTTGTTTCTGAATTTACGACGACAGTACTTTCCACAACGATGGCTTTGAAAACGTAAAACTTGTTCTCTTAGGCTTTTGTCTTCCTTTGTCTTTGAAACAGCACATGTAGAATACTGTTCTATGAAACTCATCACTAAGTCATCCGGATCTGTTCCAAATTTGGGTGCATCTTTGATCCATAGCAGCATATGTTTATGAGGAGCACCTCTTGCTTGATACTCCTTTCTCCAGAAGAAATCCAACACCTCTCCAAGAGGTGGATTTTTCTTGTTCATGATGAAAGACATCATAGCTTCAAATCTATGATTGAAGTACCTGCATACATTCACTGGATCCAAAGAGCACAGTTCTCCGGGTGTCTGGAATTCGATATTTTCAATGTTTCCATTTGCCTCTCGTAGAAATTCAAGTAAGTCTTCCCAGCCATACTCGGCACAGCTGAGAGTGAGGAACCATGTGGGAGTTCCTAAGTTCCTCAGCATACATTTTAAATCACCATGACGACGGTACCAGTACTCATTAGTACCACGCTGACATGCCATGAGATTAATCAGGTGAGAATCCAAAATGCTGTCTTGCACATTGACTTTATCCATAAAGTCCCTTGCCGAGATATTTTGCATCTGTACACCACTTTTCAAGATGTGGTTCACTGCATATGACAGTCCAGATAGATCACTTTCAAACAGTAGATGAAACAAATAGGGAATGCATTGACAAAACCTAGTATCTTCTGCATACAATCGTAAAGTCCGGTATTCAGAAGCAGGAATTTGATCAGGTCGCTCATCATATCTTCCTCCTTGACCTGTTGGAAATAGCTGTGGGAAACACCGAGTTCCCAAACTTTCCTCCCAAACACTAATGGGACTCCCTTTGGCTTGTTTCATTTGAAACAACTCAATAGCATTGCCCATGACTTCCTTGGAATGCAAAGGATGAACACTATAATGTTCATAAATTTCTTCATTTTTAGAGGCTTCTACTTTCTCAATTTGTCCAGCACACAAATCGCTGTCCTCTTCTTCACTTACTTCCTCTTCTGCAACACATACATTCTTGTAGTTCTCATTGTTTTTCATCAAATACAATGTTGCCTTTTTGACTTTCCTAACATCCACTAAATCTTGCCAGATTTTCTTACTCTTTGTCGGAACCCCATTAACTAAGATAACCAGAGGTTCCTCTTCCACTTTCTCTACTCCAATTGTATTAATGTTTTTCTTCAAATCTAGAGGCAAATAAACAACTCTTCCCTTTAATCCTCTCTGTAAATCTGATGGAGGCAATTTCCCTGTCTTTGGCTCCATTCGTACAATAGCCTGAAAGGGATGGACACTTTGAATCAAAATAGATTCATAAGTATTTAAATCCTTCAATTCAGAAGGAATGTCAACCAATTCCAGATTATTATGAACCGCTCTAGCAGGCATCCGGTTTTGATTTAATTTGTTACAACAATAAGTACACACACGTTGGTTCGATCCCAAATCAAAACAATTTTCTACCATCAAGTATGTTGCGAAATCCTTCCATTCACTATTATTATCCCTTTCACTTTTTGCATATAAATCCACTAACTTAGTCTGATTCTTATAATAAGTGTGTCGACAACACACACAAGTGAAATTAGGCCTCTCACTTGATTTCACCTGAAACGTGGCAATTTCCTTCTGAAAATTATCTGTACTGGAAATCTGTACACTCTCTTCCACATTACCTTCTTCTTCTGGGTCAATTTCAACATTCTCCTCTTTACTTGCAAAGTAACAAAACTCAATTTCTTCACAAATATTCTTCACATCTACTTCAGAACCATGCAAAAGAGCACTGCTTAATTGTTTAAGCTTAATTGCTGGACTCTTAGCAAAATACAACATTCTCACTAATTTCCTCACTTTATTATGATGGACTGCTAGCATCCTGAAATGATGAAAAACACTCTGGCATACTCTCCTGGAAAGACAAGCCAGTGAATGACCATGTAAACCTGTCACTTCTCTCACTCTGCATGGATCTAATTCCTGCAACAACTTCATTTTCTGTTTTAAACTTTTCTTATTAAATGTCCGTACAAAATCACAAAGCAAATTGATGGAATCCTGGCGCACACTGCAAATACTACTACACTTCCAGGTGTACACTGGACCCTTAGGACGTCTCCCTAAAACTTCATCACCTAACACCTTTTCTGCCTCTGTTGACACAAGTTTTTCTTTTTCAACTGGACAACCGTCTTTCACCTCATATGCTCGACCACTGGTGTCAACTGCATGCACCAAATCATTGTCCTGGAAGTAACTCTCCTCATTGAAAAATGCCTCACAACTTGAACTATGCATCCATTCTCCTGAAAATACTTCACAAAAATTTGTACGATTAACTATTCTCTTCCATCTACTATTTGTTTTGAATTCATAAATTGCCTTGTTTAGTTTCCTAATTCTATTGATTACCAAAATAAATAACTTTCGCTTCATTTCCAAAGCCTGATCAATAATTTTCTCAACATTTTTCTTTTTCTTATAAAAAGCCAGTTTCTGTTGACCTTTCTTTACATTTTTCATCAAATTTACAATTATCCTGTTGCGGAACATTCGTCTACGAATGTCCCTAAATTGATTGTGCCTTCTACCGGCACTCACAGAGTTTTCTCCTGCTCTACCACTAACTTTATTAAGGGGCCTTTCCTTCCTGTTTAAATTGACTCTCTTCTTCTGGACTAAAACATGTTCTGTAGTGATACATTTTTTTCTGGAAATGTTTCTTAGGAAAGATTTCATTGTCTTACCCGGAGCTTTTTTGGTGACTTGGCGAGTTTTTATTGTAGAGGACTGCTGCAAGCATGTACTAAGCTGCTGTGTTTGACGTTTTGTAGCCTTTCTCCTCCTTTGCCTTGAAGGCATTTTTTAATTTTGAAATGATCTGCAGTTGAATCTGTGGTAAAATATAATAAAAAAATGTATTAACCACTATTACCAAACAGTAAATCAATAACAGTCGTCAAAAAATTAACACACTAGTTGTCAATTCTACATACAATAATTTTTAGTGCATTGACAAATTTAAAACTCACAAATAGTAGCAAAGAAATGGAATGCTTCTACATTTGACCTGTGCTCTTTTATATGTGAACCTGAACTAATTTTATTAGCATATTTCACTATTACATTAAAGACACTTCACACAAGCTGTTTTTGAAGTTGTATTTAAATTTAAATAAAACGGTTAACATGGTTACTTTTCATTTCCAGTAACTTAAATTTATTTTTAAAAGTCTTTATAGTTCAATAGGCTCGAGCAGGTCAGCTGCCCACCCTATGTCATACAATTCTGACAAATCGGCATCCTCATCATATTCATCATCATCCACAGGATATAAATCATCCAAGGGATCTACTTCCACTGACGTTTCAATGACAAGTTCAATGATAAGATCGAAATCAACATATTGCTCATTATCACTCATGGTTGATGTTGTCGTTATCTTTAAAGAAAGAGAACAACAATGAGATGTTGCAGAGTAAGAGACAAATCTCAGAGACTATAATAGTAAAATTGTTTAACAAGAGTAACATTTTGCAGATATTATTTAGCCATGTCCAGCGATGCTGAGGGGGTGAGGCCTATGTACAAGTTTTCAGTGAACAGGACTCATCTCTTCTTAACCTTGGATAAGCCTCACCGACTCTGTGTCCCCTGCTCATACTTAAATGTAAAGGGGCAGATTTATGTTAACTGGCGCATCCCCAGGGATGCACCAGTTAACGTGCGCCGCTGCTCTGCCACCCATGGTGTGCCGCATTTACAATGCGGAGCACCATGGGGCAAAAATAGCACAGATGCGTCACGCATCTGTGCCGCAAAAGCGGCGCATTGCAGGAATCACGTCGCAAGCGCGACATGACTCCTGCAATGCACAGGGGCAAGTCACACATTGCATGGTGCGTCACTCCTTATGCCTGTTTCAAACAGGCGTAAGGATTTGATTCAGCAATGCCATAAAGCTGACTCAGTGAAATCTTGTAAATTTCACTGTGTTAGTTTTACAGGGCTTTCATGCAAGTGAACGCCCACCCTGCAACAAAACGCCCACATGAAACCTGACGCAGGTTTCATGTGGCGCAGGACTTTACAGCGTGACACATCTGCCTAGATGCATCAAGTTGTAAATATGTCGCAACATGGCGCATCTTTTGCGCCGCCGCTGCGTCACAAAAGTGACGCAACGGCGGTGCAAAAGAGGCGCACGGCCATCATAAATCTGCCCCTAACATTTTAAATGATTGGTTCAGGATGCCGATAAGGTGTGGCCTATCCAGAGGTTTGTTTGAGGTGAGGCCTACTCAGGGTTGCAGATGAAATTTAGGCTTGTTGAAGACTACAGAGGAGATAATACATGTGCAGGCCTACCAACAAAGTGAGTCATGTCCACTGCACTCTTGAACAAAAGCCAGACCTCCTCTGTCTCCCTGGACAGGCCTAAACCTCATCTGCACAATGTGATTCGTAATGTTAGGAAACACAGGTGATGTAATTGAAAAACGTGCAAATATTTTTGCTCATTTCACAATCACATCACCTGTGTTTCCTCAGCTTAGGTATCTCATTGTGCAGATGTAGTCTAGCATATCAAAGAGTACGCAGAAGGTGAGGACTGTATGCAACAACTTTGACACTTACAGAAGCCTCAGCTTCTCCATGCCCCCTACACAGTCCTAAATGTATACAGTTTAAACTGATGGTATCTTGTTGCAGATGAAGTGAGGCCTATCTTGCAACATGGTGCATCTTTTGCACCGCTGCTGCGTCACAAAAGTGACGCAACGGCGGCGCAAAAGAGGCACACGGCCATCATAAATCTGCCCCTAACATTTTAAATGATTGGTTCAGGATGCCGATAAGGTGTGGCCTATGCAGAGGTTTGTTTGAGGTGAGGCCTACTCAGGGTTGCAGATGAAATTTAGGCTTGTTGAAGAGTACAGAGGAGATAATACATGTGCAGGCCTACCAACGAAGTGAGTCATGTCCACTGCACTCTTGAACAAAGGCCAGACCTCCTCTGTCTCCCTGGACAGGCCTAAACCTCATCTGCACAATGTGATTCGTAATGTTAGGAAACACAGGTGATATAATTGAAAAACGTGCAAATATTTTTGCTCATTTCACAATCACATCACCTGTATTTCCTCAGCTTAGGTATCTCATTGTGCAGATGTAGTCTAGCATATCCAAGAGTACGCAGAAGATGAGGACTGTATGCAACAGAGCAATGTACATTACTCACCTCCCTTGACACTTACAGAAGCCTCAGTTTCTCCATGCCTCCTACACAGTTCTAAATGTATATCATTATCATCATAGTGACTATGAAACTCTAGCAGTACATATTGTGAAACCTAAATGTCTTAAAGTAACGATTTTTTAACCGACAAACAAACAAATTATTCTCCCAGATTGATGGTGAGAAGTGATATATTTATTTAAAGAAGCAGACACCTTTTTGTCATTGTCATAAATGTAAAAAGCATTCCCTTTCTTTATGAACCATTTTCATGTCATAATTTGAAAACACAGCACAACTCCTATGTACAAGTACACCCTGTCAGTACTTAAATTTGCCAAGCACACATGCGGGCGTATTTACAAGAGCCTTGCACCACGGAGAAATGACTTAAATTTACCAAGCACTCATGAGGGCTTATTTACAAGGACCTTGCACCACCTTTAAACTCACTTTTAACATGGGGAAAATGACGTGAATGTAGCTCATAAGCTTTGTAAATTTGCCCCCATGTTGACAATGAAACTCTTGCAGAACATATTGTGAAACCTAAATGACTTCAAGAAACGAGTTTTTAAACCGACAAACAAGCACATTATTTTCCCATATTTATGGTGGGAAGTGAAATATTCATTTAAAGAAGCAGACACCTTTTTGTCCTTCTCATAAATGTAAAAAGCATTTCTTTTTTTAAAAAAACGATTTTCTGATCATAATTTGAAAACACACCACAGCTCCTATGTACAAGCACACCCTGTCAGTACTTAAATTTGCCAAGCACATATGGGGGCGTATTTACAAGGACCTTGCACCACGGGGAAATGACTTAAATTTGCCAAGCACTCATGAGGGCGTATTTACAAGGACCTTGCACCACCTTTAAAGTCACTTTTAACGTGGGGAAAATGACGTGAATGTGGCTCATAAGCTTTGTAAATTTGCCCCCATGTTGACTATGAAACTCTTGCAGAACATATTGTGAAACTTAAATGACTTCAAGTAACTTGTTTTTAAACCGACAAACAAGCAAATTATTCTCCCATATTCATGGTGGGAAGTGAAATATTTATTTAAAGAAGCAGACACCATTTTGACCTTCTCATAAATGTAAAAAGCATTTCTTTTTTTTAAAAAACGATTTTCTGGGCATAATTTGAAAACACAACACAGCTCCTATGTACAAGCACACCCTGTCAGTACTTAAATTTGCCAAGCACACATGGGGGCGTATTTACAAAGATCTTGCACCACGGGGAAATGACTTAAATTTACAAAGCACTCATGAGGGCGTATTTACAAGGACCTTGCACCACCTTTAAAGTCACTTTTAACATGGGGAAAATGACGTGAATGTGGCTCATAAGCTTTGTAAATTTGCCCCCATGTTGACTATGAAACTCTTGCAGAACATATTGTGAAACCTAAATGACTTCAAGAAACGTGTTTTTAAACCGACAAACAAGCAAATTATTCTCCCATATTCATGGTGGGAAATGAAATATTTATTTAAAGAAGCAAACACCATTTTGTCCTTCTCATAAATGTAAAAAGCATTTCTTTTTTTTAAAAAACGATTTTCTGGTCATAATTTGAAAACACAGCACAGCTCTTATGTACAAGCACACTCTGTCAGTACTAATACTTCACATTTTCTCCAATTACAATTGGTCAAAGAAGCAAAATCTTTTTGGAAAATATAATGAATACACTTGACACAAAACAACATTTTAAATGCACAGCTGGCTTCCTTATTTTCTCCATAAACCATACTAGTCTCTATCTAAAGTAAATGAATCTTTTCTCACCTTAGCAAATGCTTTTTGAGTTTGAAAACAGTCTTAGGCACACACCAATTTTTCTTTAGCAGAGCAAAGGGTATGATCTTCTGAGTCTGCAACCAGCAATGGCACAGAAATCCTGTAATTCTTTACACATATCCCTCATGTCAGCCAATCAAAACTCTTCCCTCACTTTTTTCAAATGAACACCCTTCCCCCCTCTGCCCTTTCTGCCTTTTTTCCATAGCAACTACCTCATGAAAGACCTCTCACACAACAATGTTTCAACTGAACTCTGAACTCTCAGTACACCTGCTTATCCAGTGCAATGTTACTTAAAATGAATTTTTCTTAACCATTCAAATTACATCTTTCAAAGAACTCATCCATGCACCCTAACTTTCTGTTTTCAGCAATCATAATCCACCAATCACTGCTACTGAATCATTAGCACTGAAACTCCACAGTTTTTTTTCATAACAAACTCCTACTGTTTCAACTGCCATTTCATTCCCACACTTCATCTGACTGCAGCAGAACATCCTCTCACCATGTTTTCTGTCTGGATTATTGGACATAGTTACATCCACTGGGCTCAAAGGTATGCTGATAATAGAAATTTACACAACCTCAATTTACAAAATGTGGAAATCAACTGGATTGGCCACAGAGGATTAAGATGTCACCAATTGATACCATTGGTGAAAACCTTTTTGCATTTGCCAAACCCTGACCTGTTAATTGTGCACTGTGGAGGAAATGACTTGGGCACTTTGACGGGGGTAGGTCTGGAAATGCTTTTAAAGGACACCTTTGAGCAATTGATGGCACTTTTTCCTCAAACTGCCTTGGTATATTCAAATATATGCCAAAGACAGAAATGGAAGTGGTCCAACCAATTTTGTCCACAAATTGAGAAATCGAGGAAGCATGTAAATAAGTCTGTTTCAGCTTACATGAGAGACCATGGAATGGGCTCCATCTACAACAATAACTTGCGTTACTACATGCAAGATATCTACAGAGGAGATGGAGTTCACTTCTCAGATGAGGGGAACAGAATTTTCATCCTGAATTTAAGACTATGTTTTGGTACCTACTTATAAGTACCTAAATCTACCACAGACCCAAAAGCTCTTCTCAGAGCTACCCTATGATCAATCTAAACAAATTTTAAATGTAACTTTTTTAAAATAATTTTCATGATTTACGCTTTCCGGAGCGCTACCCGGTTCGCGCAACGGACGCTAACCGAGCGAAAATTTAAAAAAAAAATTTGGGGGACATATATGGGTCTCTTCATCCACCTTCACAAAACCTAGGGGGTCAGGATATGTCTCCCTTGCCCCCTTTTACACAATCCCAGCATTGTTTAGCATCCATCTTGTGTCCAAATTAGACCTTAACGCAAGATGGCGGACTCCCGTTACGCTACCGTTAAGCTACCCGGTTCGCGTACCGGGTAACGCTCCTACCGCGAAAAATCGAATTTTTTTTTTTTAATTTTTATGCCCCGCGGGGCCTTTCAATAGGCCCCACATCAATCCTAGGGGGTCAGGAGGGGTCTACCTTGCCCCTTTTTATTCATTTCCCCCTTCGTTTATTTCCACCTCTTGTCTCTCGATCCAACCGAGAGACAAGATGGCGGCCGCACCGGACTGTTTAGAATGTTGACAGTCACCGGAGAGCCAATCCGCTTCTCCTCGCAAAGTTCCGTTACGCGTCAGGTACGCGAACCGGGGCGCTAACCGGGACGCTGTCACAGATATATATATTTTTTTTAACCTTAATTTATCAAAATCCACTGGAGCACATATATTGAGACCTAGCAAAGGCACATCGGGCAAACAATATCTACAATTTTGCCAAGTTTCGTGGAAATCCATTCAGCCGTTCGAGCTAAAAGTGAGTCCAACCGCCCTATGGAAAATTGCATGGGAAAATGCGTTTTGGGACCCCCCTTTTTTCTCGGCCCCCCCTTGACGAAACCCCCCGAAATTTTCAGGGACTGCTCAGAAACAAAATGTTCCATTTTTCTGAAAATTTCAGCCAATTCCGTCCTCAAACGCCAAAGTTATTCAACATAGAATTTTCAAAAATCCCATAGGAAAAAAATCCTAACTATATACACCTACTGGCGACCGCCAGTAGGTAATATATATATATATATATATATATATATATATATATATTCCTTTAAACCAAACTCGTGCGATTGAAGAAGGCGCTGACTCCGTGGGTCTGAATCCAAACTTTTTTATTTCTTGATCAGTGTCTGCTTAGACGCGTTTCGGCGTTGCCGCCTTGTTCACTACATCTGCATTAGAATTTAGGGCGTTTATATATACACTGAATAATGGGCGTGTCATTCAATTACAGTACAGGTTGAGACTGGATATTGCCATGGTTACAATGTGGCCAAACCTGTCTTGTGCCTTTCATGTTGCATTTTTATATTTTTACATTTTATAATTTTTTTAACATTTTGCATCAAGACGAGCATTTTTTACAGAATTCATTTTTCGCTTTATACACATTACTACTATTACGATTAACACCCAACCCTTGTGTGTCATCATAATTATGACCTATTTGTACAGCATGTTCACTTCACAGCTGACATAAGGTCGTTATTTCAACCTCAGTGACATTACTTAGTGAAACGGAAAATAGAAGTAATAATTACCACAACATGCTACAGTTAACATACTTTGCTTCCCATAGTTGTTCCCAATAAAGGTCCCCTAGTGGTAGCCCATCTGGTTTGCCTGTATGCCAGTGTAGCGCTGAAGCCTCGTGTGGACGCTGAGTGCGTGTCTCAAGAGACAAGGTAAGTGTACCGGGAAAGTTTAGCGCGGGCGGTCCCCTTTGACATGATGGGTTTACCTCTCTTTAAGTAGCACAGCTGCGTCCACTTCACCTTCAGAAGAACGACGATCCACCACCTCCAGCAACAGGTTGCTCGAAGAAGCTGGAACAAGATCACAGCCGACCAGCTCACCGCCTCCCTGAGCCAGCACCCCCCCGCCAGCTCAGCGAACCCCAGCCAGGCCGCCGACAACCTCACGAAGTGGATCAGCAACTGCGCGGACGAACTCGCCCCTCTGAGGACCCCGCCCAGCAGATCCTGCAGCAGAAAAACACCATGGTTCACCGACGAACTCAAGTGCTCCAAGAAGAACTGTCGAGCCCTCGAGAAAGCCTGGAGAAGGGAACCAACGACGGACAACATGACCACCCTCAAGCTCGCCACCCGGAAACACCACCAACTGATCCGCGCCACCAAGAAAAATGCATACAAGGACCGGCTGGACAACAACGCACACAACTGCAAGGAACTCTTCAACATCGTGAAAGAGCTCTCCAACCCCAACGCCGGAAACAACGACATCACCCCGTCGCAAGACCTCTGCAACTCCCTCGCGTCCTACTTCCACAACAAGATCGCGGACATACACAACAGCTTCAACAACCAACCAACGCAAGCCACAACCGCAACGACGCCACCATCCACCACCCTCCGCACCTGGACCCCGATCAGCACCGAAGACACCATCCGCACCATGAACTCCATCCACTCCGGATCTCCGACTGACCCCTGCCCTCACCACGTCTTCAACAAGGCCGACGCTGTCCTCGCACCCCACCTGCGGGACATCATCAACACCTCCTTCGACTCCGCCACCTTCCCTGAGAGCTGGAAGCACGCCGAACTCAGCGCTCTCCTCAAGAAACCCACAGCAGACCCCACCGACCTCAAGAACTACCGTCCCATCTCGCTCCTCCCGTTCCCGGCCAAAGTCATCGAGAAGACCGTCAACAAACAGCTGGCCGCCTTCCTCGAGACGAATGGATCCCTCGACCCCTCACAGTCCGGCTTCCGAGCGAACCACAGCACCGAGACCGCCCTCATCGCCGCCACCGACGACCTTCGAACTCTGATGGACAACGGAGAAACAGCGGCCCTCATCCTCCTGGACCTCTCCGCGGCTTTCGACACTGTCTGCCACCGCACCCTAGTACAGCGCCTCAGCAACATCGGAATCCAGGAGAAGGCGCTGGAATGGATCACCTCCTTCCTCGACGGAAGAACACAAAGAGTCCGCCTACCACCGTACAAGTCAGAGGCCACCAAAGTCATCTGCGGCGTACCCCAAGGATCCTCGCTGAGCCCAACCCTCTTCAACGTATACATGAGCCCCCTCGCGGCCATCGCACGCCAACACAACCTGAACATCATCTCCTACGCCGACGACACCCAGCTGATCCTCTCCCTGACCAACGACCCCGCCACCGCCAGAGCCAACCTGCACGAAGGGATGAGAGACGTAGCCGAATGGATGACGACCAGCCGCCTGAAACTGAACTCAGACAAGACGGAGGTCCTCATCCTGGGCTCCACGCCCTCCGCCTGGGACGACTCCTGGTGGCCCCCCGCCCTGGGCACCGCACCCAAACCGACGGACCACGCACGCAACCTGGGCTTCATCCTGGACTCCTCCCTCTCCATGACCAGACAAGTCAACGCCGTCTCCTCGTCATGCTTCAACATCCTGCGCATGCTACGTAAGATCTTCCGGTGGATCCCCACCGAGACGAGGAAGACGGTCACCCAAGCCCTCGTCACCAGCCGACTGGACTACGGCAACGCCCTCTACGCCGGAACCACTGCCAAACTACAGAAGAGACTCCAGCGGATCCAGAACGCCTCGGCGAGACTCATCCTCGACATCCCCCGACGCAGCCACATCTCCGGACACCTGAGAGATCTGCACTGGCTCCCGGTCAACAAGAGAATCACCTTCCGGCTCCTCACCCACGCGCACAAAGCCCTACACGACCAAGGCCCGAGCTACCTCAACAACCGGATCAACTTCTACACTCCCAAGCGCCTCCTCAGATCAACCAACCACGCCCTCGCCACCGTCCCCCGCATCCGAAGAGCAACAACAGGAGGAAGATCCTTCTCCCACCTGGCCGCCAAGACCTGGAACTCACTTCCGACCAATCTGCGCCTGACCCAAGACCACCTCTCCTTCAGGAAGAAGCTCAAGACCTGGCTGTTCGAGCAGTAGCGGCACCCCCCCCCTCCCAGCGCCTTGAGACCCTACGGGTGAGTAGTGCGCTATACAAATGACCTGATTGATTGATTGATTGGCTGATGTGCAAGTGCGCGTAGATTAGCTAACATTGTACTGAGTATTATGTATACAGTTGTTTATTCATGCCTCTAAGTTAGAGAGCCGCTGCCAGTGGATGCGTGGCTTGTGTGTTTACCTCAATGATTATTACTCACAAAGGCACCAGAAAAAGAAGCCGTGTTGCATAAAGGCTTACTTCTGGGTCGTTAGTTCATGAAGCAAACATAACGTTAAATGCTGCCCTAGTGGGCGAAGACAAAGAGGGGCATGTTCGGGAGTCAAGTTCTCTAGGGTTAGTTCTCATTAAAAACTAGGTAGCTATGGGACATGGGGTGGTGGAAATTACAGAGCCGTGGTCGTGGATCTAAATAAATTATAATTGTAAGTGAGTGTGAAAAATGTGATTTGTGCTACTAGCATGGACATAACTAGTAGTGTGCTCTGGTGCGCCCAAGTGTAAACCCGTGAGATTGTTAGTACGTGAACTGCAGATGTTCTACGAATGGTACTAGGAGAGAAGAGGTTATAGGGTGATGCCGTTATTACAGGTGGACACTAAGGGCTTCATCCGCATTCAGGCCGAATGGGATCTTGGAGTTTAGGAGTAGGATATACCTAGACTCCAGGCGGCGTAACGCCAATGGGCGATTGCCTCCTCTTGGGTTTCTGGGGATGCTATCAATAACAAAGTATTGTATGTTATTGGCATTGCCTTGATGAGCCTCATGTATGTGTCTAGCCACAGGATACGCCGGATCATTGTTGGCGATCGCTCTCAAGTGTTGTAAAATCCGTACATGAGCTGGATGAATTGTAGACCCTACATACCTTTTGCCACATGTGCATACCAGCACATATATTGCAAAGTCTGTCTTGCATGTGAATGAGTCCCTCAGGCTGAAAGGTTTTTTCCTAAATGGAACCTGCACTGTGGTGGTGTTGATGCCATGCGTGCAAGCCTTACATTTAAAGCATTTTCTAAACCCTTTCTGAGAATCTAGCCAATTTTTCGGTTTTTTGAGAATTGGCGCATTGCAGACTAACTCATTCCTCATTGATTTTGCCTTTCGAAATGTTATCGAGGGGCTTTTTCCCACTATGTCCCCTATGCTTGCATCACTACGAACTAGTGGCCAGTGTCTTCTCAGGATTTTTCTTAGGTTACTATGGTATCTGTTGTACCCAGTTATGAGTCTTGGGGGGTTTTTGTTGTTCTCGTCCCCTAGTTTCGCCACAGGTTTGGGGAAAATTAGGTCTTTCCTGTTTAAGTTTTTACATTTCTCTTCGGCCCTCTGGCAAGTGCTGTCTGTGTATCCCCTCTTTCTGAGTCTTGAAAAAAGTTCTTGTTTAGCACTGGATAGTCCCTCAGTGGTGCTGCAATTCCGAGTCATTCTCAGGCACTCGGCATAGGGAATGGACTGTTTGAGTGGTGTGGGATGAAAGCTGTGCGCATGTAGTAGGGAATTTCCTGCGGTAGGTTTTCTGTATGTGCGTGTTTGTATTTTGTTGTTGTGCACATATAGCTCCAGATCGAGGAATTGGATACTTACAGCGTTGATGTTACAAGTGAATTTCAAATTTAGGGCATTTTCATTTAGCGCCAAAGCGAAACATTCTGCCTCATCAACACTGCCCTGCCATAGGATAAAAATGTCATCAATGTATCGTTTGTACATCATTACATTGTTAGTCATAGTTTCTGCGTGCTGGACTTTTAGTACCCGCTCCTCCCACCAGCCCATATGCAGATTCGCATAGCTGGGAGAGAAGCAGGTTCCCATGGCTGATCCCTGTAGTTGTTTGTAGTGTAATCTATCAAAGATAAACGTGTTGTTTGTTAGACACCACTCAGCCATTTCTAAAAGCATTTCTGTGTGTTTATATAGTTCAATAGGTCTATTGCCCAAGTAGTATTTCATTGCTTTGAGTCCATCGTTGTGTCTGATGCTGGTATACAGCGATTGGACATCCAAAGTCATGAAGTTGTAGTTGTCATGCCATTCAATGTCAAAGATTTTAGACAAAAAATCACTTGTGTCTCTAATGTAGGCCGGGAGCTTTTTTACTTCAGGTTGTAGGAAAGAGTCAATGAAAATGCTGGTTTTTTCAAAGAGGCTGCCAATTGCTGATATTATCGGCCTCCCGGGTGGTTTTTCTTCATTTTTATGGACCTTGGGAATTAAGTACAATTGAGGTGTCACCGGGTAGTCATTCTTCAGGTAATTAAACTCTTCCTTACTGATGAGGCCCATTCCTTTCCATCTGTAAAGTTCGTTGTGATACTTTTCTTGAATGCCCACGTTGTGGGTGGGGCTTACCCGCATGTAACAGTCTTTGTCTTGGAGTTGAAGAAGGGCTTCCATGTTGTACATTTGTAGGGGCCACAGTACTACATTGCCCCCCTTGTCTGACCATCTGACCACGACATCTGATCTTGATTTGATTCTTGTCATGAGGCTGTTGTATTTCCTTCTGTGGTCTTCATTTTCTGTCCAATACTCTGTTGTGCTTTGTAGTGACAGGTCTTTGAGGTCTTTTATGACATTGTCTGAGAATAGATCTAAGTTGTCTTTGGGCATCAAAGGCATAAATTGTGATTTGGGTTTGAATGTTGTTTTGACTGCCTCATATATGTTAAGTTCTGACCTAGCGGCTGCTCCACTTGGTGTGATACCATCACCTACTGTTTCTTGTTCCAAATCAATTAAAGTTTGTAGAGCTTCCATGTTAGCCACTGATAGATTTCGGTCTGAGTCTTCCATTTGTGCTGTTATGATTGGACGTTTTTTAGTATTGATAAAGTATTTTTGCAGTTTCAGTTTACGAACATATTGAAATAAATCAATGCGAGTCTGAGCATAATCAAAGTTTGTGTTAGAGCAATACGAAAGTCCAAGGGATAAAATTGAGAGTTCTTGTGCATTAAATTCCATATTTGTTAGATTGATGACTGTATTGTCTATTTCATTTTGTACTTCCATTATCGGCGTCTGTGTCGTCTGTTTTGTTGTTTGTTCTGTTGTCGATTTTGGCCTTGTTTTTCTCCACCGTCGGTTTTTTCTTCTCCGGCTTTTGGTTTTTATATATATATATATACACACATATATATATCCTATATCAGCTTCTGCATGTGAATCATCGGGCAACTATGATTGATTATAAGTCCTATTTGCAGCAAGTATTAACACCGTTGAAAAGATATGGGGTCATTATGATGTTATATGCATGTGTACAGTAGGATGTTGCACTAACTAGAAAATATAGACAAGAGGAATTTTAACAACATCTTTTTTACAGATCGAATTTTAATATAATAATTATGTGTGGAAACGTATTTATGTTGGATATTGTATAAAACATTGCAGTAGACTTTTTATACTCAGTTATTATTTTGTATGATTTAAGAAAAATATTGGAAATAAAATAATAATAAAAGTGAAAACATTAGTAAAGTCGAATTGTATTCACCACCAACGATCCCAGATAAGGTACACTACTCACAGATATGTTCCTACCACCTGCCAGCCCCTTTTCAACAGATTCCCTTCTGCATAAATGGCACTTCAACTTAGTTTTCCTAGCAACACACAGCCACAAATTACTGCTCAAAAGTATATATGTATGTATATGATATTTCTGTACCGCGAACCTAGCAAAAAGGCAGCGGAGCGCTGTACATGGTCAACGACAAGCTTAAAGACAATGAGTTAGAGGAGGGGGAAGATGTGTTGTATATATAGAGGCCTCTTCCTTGAGGCCCTAACTAACCGATGTCCTTCAACATACTATAGAGTGCAGCTTTTCTTCCATCTTGTACAGCAAAAGAATCAGTACCATCCGCCATCAGTCACTATCACTGGAAGCGCTGCAGACTACTTCATTTTGCGTGTCCTGTTGTCAGAAATGTTCTAGACGACCACACTCTATCTCACATTCCTCTCTCCTTGTTTGTATTTGTGCGTTTTTCACTGTTCCATTTCGTTTTCTTTCACCTGTTTACAGTTTTTTCACTTCTAATACATTTCATTTTCCTTTGTTTTAGTGCAGCAGGAGAAACTCTTTGTCACTGATTCACTAAGATGTTGCTGTAATTTACTGTTTGAGTTATCCTGCCTTCTTACAGAATTTCACTGCTGGAGTGAGCCAGGAATCTTACTTTTGGAATTCAAGAGTAAGTCAGAAGAATTAGATGATATCTAGTCCCTCAAATATTCAAGGGAAAACGCGGTACTACTTTTTTTTCTCGATTTTATGATGGGACACTGAAAGGCGAGAGATATGTTGTAAACGTGAATGTTAACGAATCACATTTTCGAAAAAAGCTTACGATCCATAAACTAGAGTCTAAGGGATGATTCACATAAAAGGGGGGCGTAGAGGTGCTCATTTCAGACACAGTCTCGTTCACTGTTTTGGGCTGTGTTTTAAATAGTTAAAGAGCTGGAACACGACTACCTTACCACCTTAAACAGTGGTAAAGACTTCTGGTCATGGAAATTTTAAATGCACGTGTTGTGTTTGGCTGGAAAGGTAGCATCATTAGTTGTAATTTTCTAAAGTAAATAAGAGAACATAAAATGATAACGTATACAGGGCACCATAACACAATTACAATTTAATAAGGAACAACACAAAAAAACACCGAATGCAACAGAAGAACCACAACAACGCAACAACATTACATTTTAGTAATACAGTGCAAAAACAGCAGCACAACACAGAACTCATCACCACTACATTATACTAGAACAGAAAAAATACGACAAACATTCTTGCCACACATTTACCACCACCAGAAACTTGCTATCACGTTAAAAAAACAATAGAAAATGTGCCTTTCCTTAAATAACAGCCAAGAGGATGAAATAGCATCAGTCGAAAATGCTTTGTGACCTGCCTGGCCCCAAGAAGAGTGTCATGTTGCTACAGGTGGTGAATAAGGAAAACGGAGAGGTATGATGGGCTTTTGCTGATCTTTGGCTCTGCTGAAGAATCATTTATTCTCATTCAGAGTTTTATGTTGCCAAAGCGGTGGGTGGATTCCAGGTGGGTAGTTTTATTGACTTGCTTTGCGTCGCCTTGGTCTGGTCAGAAACTGAGAGCAAAAGAGACTGATTAATGGTGTGCTACTAATGCTCCAGTGTAGAGGCACTGATCACAAAATGTGAGTGGTAGTCGGTGGTAAATTTAAGCCCGTTTTTGCTGGTGGGGTAACCGGTATTTATTTTTCCTCAACACACTTTTGATACAGAGCAAGAGCGAGCAAAACACACAAAAGGAAACACAAAAAAAACTGTGATAAAGAGAGAAAGTAGGAAGGAAAAAGAACCTGCAAGAGTGAGATAAAGAGGCATGGACTGTCTTTTGATGGATTAATGAGGTATCTGGTAGAATCAAGACTACGCAGCCTTGATGCTCCTCACCCTGACCTTCAGTAGTGCCAGCGGTGGGCTTCTGAGCAGAACTTCGGACCCCGGCATTTATTATTTTACAAATAAAGCACTGGTGCGAGTGATCATATTTCATTATTTTAGCATGGACTAGATGTATATGTAATGGCACCAGTTATATCTTAAAAGAACTCTTTTCCAATCACTGATTCGGGTATATTATTCAAAGTTTCTGCAGAAGCATATTTGTGGTTCAGGGGAAGGCTGATAACTTTTTCTTTAATATTCAGTGGACTACTGAGCGCAGGAGTCTGTAGCATACAGATAACATATGTCCACCAACGGCGACCGGTGCAGGTAAGCGTGCTGGGGCGGTGGGGCGGGGCGGGGTGGGGGTGGATAATCCGACAAACGACGGAATAGGTACAATTAAATAAATGAATAACACCTATTTCGTCATCTGTCGACTTCCCCCTGCCATGCCCCGCTACACCGCCCCACCACGCTTACCTGCACCGGCTGTGACTGATGTCCACCTACCATCTCCTTTGATATACTTTTTACATAACAGACGTCATTCCTTATACTATGTTTGCAGTATGAAGCAGAGTGCAAGTTGTCAGGGAAGTACAGCTGCTACTACAGACCCACCTCAGGAACTAGGCTTGCCCCACATGTGTGTCTTGCTTTCCAATCATAGTCCAATATTGTTTTAGCTTATGGCTCAAATATCTGGGACATACAAGTCATCAAAATCATAAAATAACATCATGATGGATATTTGTAGCCATAGACTCCTCACTCTGTAAATATATCTTAAGGGTTAGTCCGGATCCGGAAACTTTTCAAGCAGTACTCCTGTGTGCCAGTAGGTGGCATCGTGTGGTTCCGCACCATGTAATTCCGCTCAAGAAGTGACGAGTCGAGCTGCAACTAAGCGCCACCCATGGTAGCTGACATCCGCTACTTTCTTTCTGCACCTCCATACGAGTATTCCGGAGCTACTCCTTGGCTTTTTAAAATTCTTCTTTCTCCATATTTAGTCTCAAATGTCTCAAAATAAAGTGTGCAAGGGAAATGTCAGGCCCCAAAACTACAGGGTTCTACCTTTGTAGAGACTGTTGCAGGCAGCTGCCTGTGAACGATACCCATGAGGTATGCCTTTGGTGCTTGAGATCAAAAGGATTTATATTCTGGCCAGTTGAAGTCAAAAGGAAGGACCTTTTCCCAGAAGTCGTTCTCATGGCAGATGCTGCTTGTGGTCAAAGTCATCAGGGAAGTCTAAAAAGAAGCATAAGAAGTTCAAGCTGGACTTGTCCCTCCCAGCTACCCCCAAAGTCCATAGATGGGCCGAGGGTGTCAATGTGCTTCCTGGTTTTACTCCCTATCACCATTGGAGCCTTATTTTGAGTTTAGTCCCGATACAGCCCGAGTTCCCGGGTCGATTGGTGATGTCGTAGCAGATTGAGGCTTTCAGTGAAACTATGCAGCACTTTTTTGGCACCTTACTTGGCTCCCTCTGGCACGCCTCCAGGTCCCACTTCCACTGGCGGGTTCATCTTGGTGCTATCTGGACCCTCTGAACCCTCTACGGGCTCCCTACTAGCTCCAGTGCTAGCTTCTGTTCCTTCTTCACAACCTGTGCCAGTTACTTTTGCATTGACACCTGTATTGATGCTGCTGGTGACAGTGAAGGAAGCCCAGCCTATTGTGCTGTTTGACTCTGAGCCAAACTCATCTCGACTGAGGGAGTGCTCTGATCTTATTGGGGTGCAGCCTTTCGGCAACCAATTAGATTTGGATACACTGCCCATACCACATTGCAGTGCCTAAGAATTCCATAATATTTGCGACAAGCTTGATGATGGGTACAAATTTCCCCCCGCCCCCGATATACAGAGGACATTTGGTACAAGAAATTTCAAGATGCTTGTGGCCTGGACACTTCTACAGACCTGGCCTGGTTTTTCCTCCTGGCATTGCGACAGAGGAAAAACACCCCCTTCACTGTGGTTATGAAAAGAGAAGCAGAATTAATTGACCTCCAATTGCCAAAAATGGAAGTAAAAGCCAATGTCCTCACCAAAGTCCTTCAGCCAGGTCTGACACACATGGGACCTTAGTTGCCCTTTATCGAGGTTCTGACAGAAACCAGACTCTGGGCACTGAGTTAATAGGCAAATAGCCCAATGCCATGGCCTAACACCTAGTGAACCAGACTTTTTGACTCAATACCCTACATCTGAGTGCTTGGTTGTATAGACATCTATGAGTAGAGTAAACTCTAACATCTTTTAAAACACACCACCTGGCTGTGGGTCTTACTACATTGAAACTTTCGGCAAGCTCATGTTTCCCTGCACCAGTCTGGCCTTGTGCTCTCTAAATGACAGTTGTCTCCTAGGTCAGTATTACCATGCACATTAGAACTGAGTGGCACACATTTTGTCAGCAGTTTCTGACATCCACTCAAACAAATGAAGGCTGCAGTGATGCCGTAAAATTTGTTATTCATTGTGGTCTAGATACCACTTATTGCCTAGGCTGGGCAATGGGTACTAATGTGACACTCAGATGTCATGCATGGATGAAGTCTAAGGGCTTCTCCGGGGATGTCCAGCCATAATTAGGGGGCATGTTGTGGTAGGGCTCTAATTATTGTGGGGAGAAATTGGACTCTGCCTGCAATAGTTTAAGGATAGCAGGGCCACAGCATGTTCCTTGTGCCATTCCGCCCAGTCAGAAAATATCACTTGTAATTTTTCCCCTTCCATGGCTACAGCAGGAGTTTTCAATACTATCAATGCCAGACTACACCAAAGATTTCATGCCTCCCAACCCTTTCTTGGCAGAGGCAGTGGTATACAAAAGCGATGCTCAGGATATCAGGGACAACCTACAGCTTAGTCTCCTGCTCGCCCAGCTGCTGCATCAGTAAAACAACTTTCGTTTGTCTTTCCCAAGACACAGATTACTTTGGGCAAGTGAATTCTTCAACTGGTCCATCTGGGATAAGCTCTTCCATTCCTTTTCAACCTGCTGCACCTTTCACAACCATCAGGGTGGTGACGGAGGACCAACTGTCCATCTTGCAGCAGGGAGTACATGCCCTTTTGGCCACAGGGGCCATAGAGAGGATTTCGGACTCAGAGGTAGGAGCTGGGTGTTACTCCAGATACTTCTGGTACCGAAGACGAATGGAGTCCTTCATTCTATTCAAGATCTTTGCCTTCTCAATGCCTTCCTGCAAAAGGACAAATTTAAGATGCTCAAGATAGCCCAGGTCCTGTCTGCCCTGTGCCGTAGAGACTGGATGGTAGCTTTGGACCTGCAGGACTCTTATTTCTACATCCCTGTCATGTAGGCATACAGGTGCAATCTGTAGTTCATGGTGGGGCAGAAGCAATATCTGCTTGAGGTGCCCCTCAGGTGTTCATGAAAGTGATGGAGGTGGAGGCAGTACACCTTTGGAGGTCAGTTTTTCTAATCTTACTCTACATTGACAACTGGCTATTGAAGACGGGCTTGCCCAGGCAGTCGGGACCACCTTTAGACAACTGTAAACCTCCTAACTGTTGTTCATAGACGGTCCCATTTATCAGAGCCATTCCGAACACAATATAGTTTAATGGCTTTCCCCAGAAGTTGAGAGTCCTGTGTTTCAGCCTCTGTCCTGGATCTCAGTGAGGAGGACTCTGAGTCTACTAGAATTGCTTGCCTCCTGCATCCTGCTGGTAAAGCATGCCAGATGGCACATTCAGGCTGTACAGTGAGATCTGAAGTGCCAGTAGACAATGTACCAGGGGAATCTGTCAGATTGTGTCCAGATTTGAAAGAAGGCAGCAAAAGACCTGGAGTGGTGGTTGCTGGACCGCAATTGGATCAGTAATAGATTCCTCGCATTACTCCACCTATAGGTGACAGTCGCAATTGATGCATCACTTCAGGGTTGGCAATGCCATCTGGGAGAGGTAGAAATGTGAGGACTCTGGTCTATGGTGGAGGCTGGGATCCACTTCAATCTGTTGGAGTTGCAGGCAGTTTGCATGGTGTTGAAAGCCTTCCTGCCCACCATCAGAGGGATGCCATTACTATTGCTTATGGACAACAATACCACCATGAGGTACTGCAAAAGCAGGACAGAATGAGGTCCTGGGTCCATGTCAAGAGGCTTTATTCCTATAGAAGTGGCTGGACTGTTAAGGAATTTCCCAGGTGGTGAGCCACTTGGCAGGATCTTTGAATGTCAAGTGGACTAACTCAGCCATTGAGACCTAGCAGACCAGAATGGCAGTTACATCAAGACGTGCTATAGTTTTTTTTTCAAAAACTGGAAAAACCCTTTCTTGATCTGTTCTCTGCCATGAAGAATGCTCAATGTAAACACTTTTGCGCACTGTCATTTCCTTAACTGCCCTCTCGGAGATGCGTTCCACATAGAGTGGAGCCGGGAATCTTGGATGGCTTCCTGCCCTTACTTCTCCTTCCTCAAGTTCTGAATAAGATGATGATGATAAGTGGGATTTGTAGAGCTCACAGCTGCTCCTAAGAATGTCCTAGCGCTATTCTTCCAGTAATTCTGTTAAGTTTGGGTGAAAAGCCATGTTTTCAGCTTATTTTTGAAAATCTGCTCTGAGCTTGCCACCCGAAGGCATAGGGAAAGTTTGTTCCACTCGGATGGACCAAGAAAGAAGAAACAAAAAAAAACAGCCCTAGCCTAGAGAATTCTAGGGACCTTGGCTAAGAAGCTATTTGAGGAACAGAGGTTCCTGGCAGGGCAGTAGAAATGGATTCTGGTGGACAAGTAAGTGGGGCCAATCTGATATAGTACTCTGTAAATCATCACCAGACTCTTAAACAAAATTTGTTTCCATATAGGGAGCCAATGAAAAGTATGAAGGCGACTGGAGACCCGCGTTCTCGGCAGAAGATTAAGTAGTAATTGTGCCGCTGCATTTTGGACCACCTGTAATCTGGGAATGAAGTAGTCCGGCAGTCGGAGGTACAAAGCATTGGCATAGTCCAACTGAGATGTAATAAGGGCCTGAAACACAATTTTCCTGGATGGAACAGACAAGAAAACAGATATTTTATTTCTGTGCAAGGAGGATCCCAAAACAGTTTCCAACCACTGTTCCAACTAGTGGCTGGAATGATAATAGGTTATCAAATTTAACTCTTAGGTTCTTAACCACCTCGGTTTGAGAAGCCGGAAAAGGAGCTCCCTCTGGCCAGCATGCCAACCAGTTAGTAGGTGCCAGTGTACAAAAGAAGTGTATTTCCGTCTTGTCAGCTTACACATCAGCTGATTCTGGTGCATCCAGCAGAACACTGCAGCCATGCAAGGCCTAATTAAGATTGAGAAAACAGGGCAGAAGTCATCCTAGTGGCACTGGATTGGTAGAGGAAAGTGTGGTATGGTACCCGGCACCCCGGGCGTGAGCATCTGTCCTCTGATCAAATAGCAGATCCAGGACGATCTTCTGTTGCAGCAACATAGCAGGGTCCAGCACCTAGATGTGTGCAATCTATATCTCCATGCTTGGAGGTTGAAAGGAGGCAGTTGATTGCCCTTGACCTCCCTGCTGTAGCCATTGATGTCTTCTTGTCGGTGAGGCATCCCTCTACACAATTAGTATATGCCAACCATTGAGACGATTTTGTGATTTGGTGTGGCACCTCTTAGATTGATTCACTACAAGACACAATGTCTTATCCTTGGACCAACAAGAACTTGTTTTGCTTCAACTTCACCTCACCTTTTTGATTTGTACCATTTTGAGTCACTGCACAGCTGTCCATTGGAGTTTCTAGCCATGATGGCAGTGTTTCTAATCGCTCTGTCAATCCACCATACACAACATTCTTCACAGACATGCTGGTGTTTAGGAGTGCAGCTTCTTTTCTAATGAAAGTGATATCTCTTTCATACCAGGCAGGTAATTAACCTTCTGGAATTTTTGCTCTGCCTTATCTCTCTAAGAAGTAAGAGAGGCTACATCATTTGGATCCCTAAATAGCTCTTCCTTTTTTATATCCATTGTACCAGGGACCAGCATGTTGACTTGTACATCTTTGTTGGATTCTCTCTGTCAAAGAAAGACAAGTCTGTGCAAAAAAGAACAATTCCCCATAGATTGTTTGTTGCATTAAAATCTACTACACACTGGCTAAAAATCAGCCGCCAGAAGGTTAGCGGGCTCTCTCCATCAGGGCAAAGGCTGCTACCACTGTATTGGCACACAGATTGCCTGTCCTTGATGCATACTGGGCTGCTACGTGGGTGTCAATTCTCACATTCACTAAACACTACTGCCTGGATAGTCTGGTTCATCGAGAGGGTCATTTTGCCCACTCAGTGCTACTTTTTGATCTTAGTCAGTCCACAGACCTCCCACCTGGAGAAACGCTACTTTAGTATCTATTCACAAGGTGAGGAATCTGCAGTTAGAAGTATCCATCAGAAGAACATGCTGCCTAACTTTGGTAACACGCTTTCTAGTGGATAATCCATGTAACCGCAGGTTGTTCACCGACTCTGCCACCTCCATGTTCTAGGAACTGGACTCCCTTTCTACATGAAAAGGCCCCAATCTAGAGATCTACCTCTGAGGTCATGGACCACCTAGAAAGCAATTGATGTCAGCATGCATGGGTAACACTTGTAGGAGTAGTGCTCGTAAACTTTTCGGATCCAATCTGATGCCTAGAGAATATTTACAAGGTGCGGAATCTGAGGTAAGAGTATCCACGAGAAAGACTATTACAGACAATAAGTAACTTGTTCTTCTGGAAAAAAATATGCTCTTCTGTTCAGTTAACCAATGATAATCATTTAAGAAATCCTGATATATTTGCCTGGATATAAGAGCAAAGATGACCCATCTAAATTATACATTTAAAAGGAAACAATAACAAAAGAAATTCTGATCTCGGGGACATGGCTTGCAGACCATCAAAGTCATTAACACATGTAACGAACTATCACAGTAGTACAATGAAGTTAAAATGGGGTGTATAGTATCAGATACCTTTGGTTTATGAATCATGTCTCCAAAACTAAAACATGTAATTGAAACCTTCTTAGATTAAAATGAAAGAGGCAAATAAGGCCCTGAGTCAGAGTGCTGGGTTCTAAAGGGTGCAGTAATTACTACACTTATGGCAGTTTTCCCTTGACGGATTTAAATGGTTCAATCCTGTCTACATATATATCAGGGAAAGATTTGTGGGAAGAAAAGGTAGTGTGTGACAAACGTTTTGCAGTTAATACTGATCCTGCATGTTTCACCTCATTTCTAAAGTAAAATCTCGGGATAGGAGGTATTTATAGCATTTGATAAATGTCACCTGTAGGACCAGTGATTACAGAGTGTAGTGAATCCCTCACCCTTGATGGGGTCACACATAATCGGCTTCAGAGAGACAGTGGAAAATAAAGGATTTTAGTATCCACAACCCAGCGGACTGCTGACATTTTCACTGATCAGCAAAGAATCTTTGCAACATCCTTGCCATCATGCAGAATGGGACGAAAAGGCTTTTGAGGAGAAAAATCACAAAATTCATCTTGGAGAACAGATAGCATGGTTTCACCAACGTGTAAAGTCTGGATGGGCCCTAGGCCCTCATGCTGGCAAGCAGACACACGCAGACACAGGACACACTGGAGGTATGGTGCAACTGGTCCAGAGCACGTGGGCTCGGCCTCTTTTATTAATGCTGTGTCACCTGACCAGTGACATCAGTGGTGGGTGGGTGTTAAGTGTAGTTACAGGCTCAGCACTAGAATGCTGACTCATGCTGTGCTATCTTCTTCGTGGTCGCTATTCACCGTCACGGTGTTTTGGCGTTGGCGCGTCGCTGTGTAGCGTCACTCTGGCGCTCCTGATTCCTGGCTCTCCTGGCACGTTCCGGCGCAGTGCTGCGCGGTCCTGTCGTGCGGGTGTGGAGTTCTTGCACTCCTGTCGCGTTCATGCGCTTTTGTGGTACGGTTCCGTGCTTCCTGGCGCGTTACTGCGCTGTCTCCTGGCGTCCTCCTTGCGCTTTCCTGATGTCCTTGTAAACTTTTCCCCAGTCCTGCAGCTAAGTTCAATTCTGGTGGCAGGTGCACTTTTCCCTTTTGGCCACTAGATGGCAGTGCTGACTCTTTGTGTTGCACTCGTGCTGGTTCAGGGAATGTCTGCCCAGAGACGGTGCTTTTTGTATTCAGTCTTTCCTTACCGCATCTTGTGGCTGGTGCAGTGGTGCTCGGGTCGGCCTGGTGGCGCTGCAGGCATTTCTCAGGCCAAAGTTCCCTTCCTTTTCTTGGTTCCCGTTTCTCACCCCAGCGGCCTCGAGTACTTTTGCCGCGCCTCGTGTGAGGCCTTTTCACTTGCTGGGCAGTGTAGGGGGGGGGGGGGTTGCTGGTGCCGCTGCGCCGCAGGTCGCATGCTGTCTCCTCTGACCATGCGGGGACCCGCGTTTCTTCCGGCGGTCTGTGCCTTGGCAGGGGGTTCTGAGGCATGGCGCTGGCCGCGTGCAGTCTCTCGCCGCCTTGCTCCTCTCAATCGCGGGTGGGCTCCGCTTCTCAGTCGGCGCCCCGCAGCTTCCTTCACGCTGCGGGCGCTCTGGTACAGTTTATTCCCTCTCCGCCGCACTTCCCACACGCGGCGGGGGACGCTGCAGGCAGGCCGCGGGTGGGCTCCGCTGGTCCTGCTTCACTTCCACATTCTTTCACCCTCGCAGCGGCAGCCGCGCACTACACATGCTGCGCTGCGGGGGTAGGAGGCGCTACAGGCAGGCCGCGGGTGGGCTCCGCTGGCGCTGCTTTCTTCACTGTTCACCGGGGGCCGCCATAACTATGCGGGTGGGCACCGCTCTATTGTTCAGTCATGGGGGGTCGCTTCAGGCTCACGCAGCCCCCCAGGCAGTCTATCGCCAGGGCTAACCTCCGGCCTACGGGCCTTTCACGTCGTCGCGGGTGGGGCCGCGTTGGTTGCCGCATCTGTGGGGGCATTCAGGTCCAACGTGATGGCAGTCGATGCAGGTGGGCTCCGCACGGCTCTCACTTCACCCCAGGCAGGGGGGCACACACGCTGGGCACTGGAGGTGCGGGGTCGCCTCCCGGTCACCTCTTTTCCTTCTCTGGCCCTGGCCTCTCGGCGGCCGGCGCTTCCTTTAGGGGGTGTGCCTTCACTGCTGACAGCTCCCCTTTCCTTTTTCCCCCGATGTTCTTCAGCCGCAGCACGCGTGGCTAGCGTTACCGCCTCGTCGCCATTGTAAAGTCTGGATGGGCCCTAGGCCCTCATGCTGGAAAGCAGACACACGCAGACACAGGTCACACTGGAGGTATGGTGCAACTGGCCCAGAGCACGTGGGCTCGGCCTCTTTTATTAATGCTGTGTCACCTGACCAGTGACATCAGTGGTGGGTGGGTGTTAAGTGTAGTTACAGGCTCAGCACTAGAATGCTGACTTATGCTGGGCACTACACAACGGAAGTCCCTTATTTTAACTGTAAAATGCTAGTAGAGAGAACTATTGGGGAGAGCAGCAATATGTAGAAATATGTAGGACCTGCTCTCTGCTGTATCTCTCCTTCTTAACAGATAGATAACAAGCAATCAATCTATCACCTTACTCCTCGGAATTCCACAAACTCATCTATGGAGTGCCTCAAGCTCAGCCCACCATCTTCAAAGGGTACACGATACCTCTGGCCAACGTCATCCACGCACACATCCACATCCTCTACTATGCCATACAACTCATACACTCCCTCACCCTCTCGTACAAGACCCACAACACAAGAAAAAAGTTCACCAACAAGTCAACGTCGTTGGTGCATCCTCCTCCCACACCCTAAAGATGCTGAGGAAGATCTTCAAATGGCTCCTAAGCTTCACTAGAAAAACTGTCACTCATGTACTAGTCACCAGCAAGTTGGACTACAGGAACACTGCCTACACTGGGATCACCAAACAACTCCCTAAAATACTACAAACCATCCAAAATTCATCAGCCAGACTCCCCCTCAACCTCCAACAAAGAACTTGTATCAAATCAAACCATACGTCAGGGCGCTTCACCTGCTTCCGATATCCAAATTTGCTCCTTTCAAACTCCTCACGTATGCATTCAAGGCACACCACAGCCCATGCCTCTCCTACCTGAATAGTCTTACCTCCGCTCTGCAGGACTCCTACTCGCACACATCTCACGCATAAACAAAACTGATCAGGAGGACGGGCATTCTCTTACATAGCACCGAAAGCGTGGAACGGCCTCCCAGTCCACATCAAAGCTGCCTCCTCTCTTCTTGAACTCTACAAGAAGCTGAAGACATGGCTTTTAAATTAACCAAAGTACCATAGGCAGTGCTAGGCAAACACACCTGCTCAGTTCCAGGATACCCTTGCGGGTGGTAGTGTGCTTTACAAAGTAGCATGACATGAAATCCTTAGTGTATCAATTAATATATAAACAAGATAAAACCTCTCTTATCAAACCTGTAAAGATAACAAGTTGACCTGCACAGCTAACTGATGCTGCCAGCATGTCTCAAAAAATAAAGTGCACCTGGATCCCATACACAAATTTCATTTAACACACTGCTAATCGTTCAATATCATGAAAACCGCAACTCTGTGCTCATTACGCATGATATGGGAAAAACTTCCACGCAAGTTCAATATTAACGCAACACCCTCCCGGCCGCCCACTCCACACGATGTAGCATGCTATCCAGGTAGTCAAGCTCTTTGGCACCTCACTTACTTGTAGCAACTGCAATATAAATGCTGCAATAAGAAAAAAATCATTTTTAAAAGACAGTGTGAATTACCATGCTGAACAGCCTTCCTACTTCCAGGTGGTTTGCCCTCCTCCTGGTTTCTTGCTAATTTGTGATGCATCATTTGAGCCTGTTGTTTAGAGTACCTGCTGTGATAGATCTGCCACTTTCTAGACACGCGCCGTGCTCCGCTTGAAACTGCAGGGCTAAATAAGAGTGATTTAATGTGTCACGCCAACCTCCTTTATACTTAGTTTTCAACAGAATGCCATTCCTCAATCATCCTTAATGGCTTAACTTATCCTGTGGCCTTGTATAACATCTGCTTCCTGTGAAAAATAAATGGCGACCTTCGCAGAGATTCAGATATTGATGGTGTTAGAAATACATCTTTAGTCAGGTAGATCTTGCTGCCCACCCTGGCTTCCTTCAGCATCAGATACACCCAATTTCATTAGAAAGCAACGTAGAACTTGCAAGAAACCCCTGGGTACCATTTTTTATTCCTAGCAAAATATTCACTATTTCTGAACCCTACACCTTAAGCACCAGGTGCATCAAAGCATGTCTCAGAAGACCTACAGCAGCTGTGTCCTGCTTGGGTCCACTGGAGCCGGATCCCTGAACGATTTTTAAAATGTCCACGCTTTATGTTGGTGCAAGAGACACGCCTGAAGCAACTACCCCAGGGACATTTTAAGGATTTAGGTGCCCTGGGACAACCATATTTTGGGGGGCCCTGGCCCAACCTTATTTTGGGGGCCCCTGTTCGGAACATCTTTCAAGTATGATCCAGTTTCAGGTTTTTCATGCCCACTTTGGCCAGTTCGCTGACACCGCACAGGCATACTGGTTCAAATTCTAAATGTGCAGTTTCAATATTGTGGGCAGCAGTCAACTAATATTATTGGAAATAATCTCTTCAACCCACTGCCATTTCTTATTTGTAAGGTCCTGTTAATCTAAAAGGAAATTTTTTATGGATGTTGCTTGCTGTTTAAAAACAAACATTTCTCTGCAAAATGTCTGTAATAGACTCCCACACTCTACCGGTATGAAAAAGTAAATTAAAGGAAAATAGTTATGAGAAAATTCTCTGCTGAAAAATCATTCAAGGTCATCAGGGTAGGACTGTGTGGAGAACGAAGACGTATCTATCAGGGGGCCCTGGGCCAGAGCCTAATTTGCCTTTGCCTTAAAACGTCTCTGTTACCTGCACCTCACAGGCTGCCACGTTTCGAAACCTATATTCCTTCCAAAGCGAGGACAGGCCCTGGTTTGATCTTTCTGGCCCCATGGGTGTCACCTGACAAAGTTCTTCATCCCTGTCCCTCTCCCCACAATTAGTACCAATCCTCTACCTCTTGTAGGAGCCATCTTTCAGTAGACCTGTATGCCAGAGCGATGGCTCTTCTGGATCAGTGGCTGCACCCCACAATCCGATATGCCCCAAGAGCAGGATTGTAGGGGCATATTACCAAGGGTGGCGATACGGCCGCTAAACCGGCGATAATTCTAGCGCTCTATTAGCAAGCTGTCACTAACTGATGTTAGCAACAGCTTTTAGGCGATAGCGAGCGGTTTGGGGCCCGCTTTGCATGTCAGCGATATTTATCGCTAATGACATGCAAAGTGGGCGTACCCGACCTGTTAGCGACTGAAAGCAGTTGCCAACGTCGCTATCGCCTATTAGCAAGGTAGGCGTAGCGATGGAAATATTCTCGCTATCGCCAAAAACCAACACTTGCTCAGACCAGTCCTTAGCCATGTTATCCAATGGGAGGTGGATAACATGGCTAAGAGCATTTTGTCGCTAATGCGTGAATATCGCTGTATTCTCAGTGATATTCACACATTTCGCCTGATTTTTATCACTTTTGAGATAAACCTTGCTAATAGCAAGTTATCTCAGCGATAAAAAACGGTGATGCGCGGCGATAAAAATATTGCCGCTAACCCTACTTAGCGATAAATATCGCTATTTGTTGGTAATATGCCTCGTAGTTCGGTATGGTAACCGGCTTCAAGGAGCACTTTTTATGACTGAATTTGAAATGTACTGAATGCTTGTACACACAGCTAAATTCTCACTAAATAAATGCATCAGACCTGTGCTCGAGTGTAAAGCTTTACTGGGTGTTTTGGATTAGCATTTGACTGCCTTCTAGATAGTTTTCTGCCCATTCTGCCTTTATTTATTTTATTTTTCGTTTTTCTTTTTTCTACAGCGCGAACCCGGTCCAACAGTCACTACAAAACTTCACAAGAGATTAAGGGCCAGATGTAGGTCGCCGAATACCGGTCGGTAACGGCCGAATTCGGCCGTTACCGACCGGTATTAGGCGATTGAGATGTAGGTGGGTCTGTATATACAGAATCGGTATATTTACCGATTCTGTAAATTTACCACTTCGGTATTTTACCGAATCGGTAAATATACCGATTCTGTAAATCCATATGTAGGTGGCACTCTTAAGAGTGCCACAGGCCCTTAAGAGTCGGTATTTTACCACCCAATCCAATTGGGTGGTAAAATACCGAATCCAGGTGTGCATGCACATGTGTTCATGCACACCTGTGCCATGTGACACACAGACATGCCCTTAGGGCATGTCTGTGTGCCACATGGCGCACATGCCTATTTTTGGGGTGCTAGAGGGTGTCAAAGTGACACCCCCTGCACCCTTGCTAAAATCGGTATTTATCGGTATTGCCCATTGATTCCTATGGGCTGCAAGGCCCATAGGATTCAATGGGCAATACCAACTCGGTATTTACAGATTCGGTAAATACCGAATCTTAACGATTCGGTATTTACCGAATCAGAAATACCTACATCTCCCCACCTCTATTTTACCACCTCTTAAATACCGTTTCGGTATGAATCGGTATTTTAAGAGGTGGTAAATTAAAATTACCTACATCTGGCCCTAAATATTGAAATACGAGTAAAAATCTAAAAGTACATACAGTTAAGCACCGAATACGGACAAGCAAGTCACATCAGCGGCAACTGGGAAAGAAATGCATTGTTCTCTTACTCAACCAAGGTGGTATGGTAGGAGGAGAATTTTTTGTTCCTTTTCAAAGGTAGAAAGACATGGTCATGCGTAGAGCTGGTGGAAGTGAATTCCCTATTCTTGAAGCACCATTAGAGAATGAGGGTTTAATATGTCGTTCTTGCTTGAATGTGGAAAGCTAGAGGAGAGGCACCCATTTGGCGACTCCCATTGATAACCAGAGTCTAAAAGTTGCTCAGCCAGATAAGGGCCTTTTGTGTGGTGAATGACTTTTTGGTGATGTAGGCAGTCTTAAATTGTGCTCTCATTTCAATGGGAACCAGTAAAGAGTTGGAAGGATAAGGAGGGATGTGGTCAAATGTCTTGTGCCGTGAAATAAAGCTGGTGGCTACGTGAAGAACAGCTTTGAGGGAGCGAGATGAATTTTTGGGTGACCAGAAAGGAAGGAGTTTCCACAGTTTACTCTCAAACATAATAGTACCTTTAAGTTCACATCGGGACTTTAGGGGCCTGATTACAAGTTGAGATGTTATTTATTGTCTCTGAATAATAATAACAATACCACAGGGTATGTTATTTATTGGGTGCAATAAATAACACCTTTTATGAGTTTATGGGGAATTGAGTGTAGTTTGTGTTGTCTCACCCTCCAAAATCGACATGATACACTAAATACTGTGTTTTCACCTGTTAAATTTCAGAAAGTTTGACATGCCAAAGTTGAACTAATGTTACCTTATTAAACGCATTAGATATTTATCAGATGTGTTAAATAAAAGCAAATATCCTGTGTGTAGACAGGGGTTTATGCACGGGACAGATTTAGCTATTGTTAGTCTATTGGCATGTTTCCTCTGTCTTTTTGCTTTCTGACTTTCCGGTTTTAACTCTGTTTTTGATGGTTTAATGTCTCCATGCACTTTCTCACAGCTGTTCAGTGTTAAAGTGCAAGTGCTCCTGTTGTAAATTGTGTAATGGATTGGTGTTTCTATGAATGGCATTTGTGTAATGGATTGGTGTTTCTATGAAAGGAATGATTTACTATTAAGTCCCTAGAACAGTGCACTGAGAGTGCCAGGGCCTGTAAATCAAATACTACTAGTGGGCCTGCAGCACTGATTGTGCCACTCACAGAAGTAGCCCTGAAAAGGTAACTCAGACCTCCTGCCACTGCAGGGTCTGCGCGCAGTTTGTAACTGCCATGTCAACCAAGAGCACCCATTTGCCAGGCACTAAACTTCCCTTTTCTTACATATAAGTTGCCCCTAATGTAGGCCAAGGTACCCTTGTGGGCCGGGTGCTGTGTATGTATGAAAGGTAGGACATGTACTAACACGTCCTCGAAGGGAATTACAGTGCATTTTGTTTTTCACTAGGGAAAGGCTATCTGTCCCATAGGGTAGACTGGGAGTTTTACTTATTAAATCTTATAAGCATAACTTTCCATTAGGACTAGATAGGGAAGTGGAGTGTAGTATGCCTGGAAGAAAGTAAAAATGCAGCTTTTAGTAAAGATGATTTTTACGTTCTGTGTTTGAAATTACCACTTTTAGAAAGAATATTATTTTCTTGCTTATCCATTCTGTGTGCCTCTGCTGGGTTTGTGGATTGACTGCCTGGCTTTGGAGTGACAGGGCGTGGTGATGTGCATTCTCTTCAGACAGCCACTAGGGGGGTCGAGGTGTGTCCTGCCTTTCCTGGATGAGTCAGGGCTATGCTGAATAGACCTGGGCCGCATTTAGAGTGGTGAGAGGAGATTTTCTTGCACCTGAATGGGCCTGGTCTGCTGTGGACAATGCTATCTCCCCCTCCTGCTGGAAAACGGGGCCAGAGAGGACAAAAATGGTTTGGACTAAGCGCAGAAACTCTCTGCCTGAGAGAACAAAGGAATTTTGAGTATAAATATTGGGGCCCAGACCCCAGAACTTTAGAACTCTTTTGGAACCAAAAAGACTAACAAGAAGAAGAGCTTGAGAAGATGTGAGGAGGGACTACCACTTTACTATATGCTTTGCTGTGTTGGCCTGCAGTGGTTGCTTCTGTCTTGGGCAGTGAACGGAATGGACTGAACTTTCTGCAACTTCTTTGTGTGAGTTTCTCCAAGGGTTTGAGGTAGAGCTTGCCCCCTGTTCAAGAAGTCTCACGAACAGCAAAGACTTCAAGTTCATCTCCTAGTAGAACTGGAGACTGTATGTTTTGTGCTGAAACAGAAGAAAAAGCAACCAGACACCGTCAACGATGCCACTGCTGACTCCGTGTTCTGAAGGCACCTTACACCGCAATCCTGGTCTCATCCACTACGCCACCTGATGCCGCCACCGAGCTGCTGCTTGCCCCGTGACCTGTAGCCACTGCACTCCGCACTGCCTCACTTCATGCCGCTGCCCAGGTATCAACAATAACGCCACTCCACCCTGACATCGACGCCGCTGCTTGCATTGTGGTTCGAGGGCACCTCTGGTAAGTCACTCAATGCACCGTCCTCATTCCGCGCCACAGCCTTGGCCTACCGACGCAGGCACCATTGACTCCAATTCCTCAACCTACGACAGAGCTTGAGGAATGATGACGATGCTGCTTGCACTGTGACCTGCCAGCACCGGGACAAGCAACGAATCACTTCGCACCGCAGCCCTGGTCTCACCAACGCCACTGGTAGACCGTCACTGAGCTGCTGCCTACATCGTGACCTGAGGGCACTGCACGCGCACCACTGCAATTCGCACCGCAGCACCAACGCCTGTCGACACCGGCGCTCCTGACTTCAACCGCGAGGAGTTCGATCTGCAACGTGTGTGACTTTAAGGGCCTGACGACTCCTGCACTGACCTTCGGAACCAACGCCTGCGAATGCTGGCTCTTCGGGGCTTATCAAGAGGTAGCTGACGCCCTGCAGTTCTAAGAAAGATACTGTTTTGCGGGTCTTCCCAACACCGTACCTGGCCCACGAAGCCGCAGTCAGCCAGGATTATTTGGATTTGTTGTTCACGATGCCGTGATAGCCCCGGATAGAGCTATCCACTTCAAGGAACTGTATTTTAAGTCTATTTTTGATCATTGAGATTTCCGAGAACTGTATGGTGGATTTTCTTTATCGTGTTTGGTCTTGTTTTGGATATATAAAAATATTGGATATTTTTCTAAACTGGTGTGGTGTCGTTTTGTAGTGTTCTCACTGTATTACTGTTGGATATGTGTAAATGCATTACACACTGCCTCTCAGATAAGCCTGATTGCTCTTGCCAAGCTACCAAGGGGGTGAGCAGGGGGTATTTTAGTAATGTAACTCCCTTACCCTGACTAGGAAGAAGGGTCTCTACTGGGACAAAAGTGCAAATTCTTGCCAACTAGTGACCCACATTTCTAACAGCCATCCAACTTGTGATCAGGCCCTAAGACTAATACTTTAAGTCCTAATCAGGAATGAACTGCCTGATGTCCCCTAGCAGCCTGAGTTCCTAGCAAGCACTCTTGGCCATAGAAGTGATTCGTCTCATTGGTTGAGCTGTTTGTTGAGGGTAAATAACAGGGTTATGGGATTATGGACAATGGCTGGTATACGTCCAGTGGGAAGCATGATTCCATTCACACTTGGACAAGAAGGCTGCATTGCTTGTGGGTAACAGTTCGCTGGCGGCTTGATATTTTATTTTTTATATATTTCCATCCTGTTGATGAGCAGGTAGATGTGCTTGAGGAAGGAGATCTTCAGGAAGAACTAGATTTCATTTGAACACTGATGATAAAGAATCCCAGAGTTTTGGATTATCTTTTCAAGTGGTGCTGGATAAAGATTGAATAGATTTGGGGAAAAGTGAGCTCGGCAGAAAACCCTGTGTTCAAGGCTGACTCTGCTTGATATGACTCTACTTTAACTGCTTGTGAACGGTTCGACAGATAGGAAGTGAGCCAGTTTACGACTGCTCCCTCAATGCCCATTCATGCTTTCAAGATGTTAACCTGAGAGAGTTGGTTAACTGTGTGGAAGGCAGCCGAGAGATCTAGAAGCACTAGTAGACAGGAATTACCAAAGTCAAGGAAGCTTGTCATCAACAACAAGTTGATTGGCAGTACGCTAAGAGGTGCGAATTGGTGAAGGATGTTGGTTTTTAGTAAATGGCAACTTTACCAAAGCCCTCTTTACCTTTCGAAAATATATGCCAATCATTCATCGCACTGTTCGCTGTATCAACCATCCTTCAGCTAATTGGTTGCATATTATGTTGCAATGTCCTAGGATTCAGAAGTTCTGGGAGGACATTTTTTGTTACTTGGAAACTGAATGTTGTATTCAATTGGCAGTGAATGATTTGTTAATTATTATTGGGTTTGATCCAGATCTTCTTCCTGACCATTTGGTTAAATTTGTATACATTGCAATGGCAGTAGCTAGATCACTTTTATTGCAAAGGTGGCGTACCGAGTTGATTCCTTCTGTCCTGGAGTGGGCCCATAAGATGAAAGCGGTCAAAAGAAGTGAACGCACTTATGCAAGTCAAGTCAAATTAGTTTTATTCGTTCACCAGTATCATAAAAGCATTCTACATTCAAATATTATAATATGAGTGTACATTTAAAAGTTACATTAAGTTAAAACACCATAAAATCTTGCTATACTTGCCAATTTAATAAATAAACGACTCTTTTAAAAGAATAAAAATATATATGTTACTAATACATATGGCTCACAATTACTCATTTGGTCGCTAGTAGCGTGAGGAACACAATCTTATGCCTAATCTTACTCCAATAACCATAAGTTGGATACTGTTTGTTGGGCTTTCTTATTTAGCACTTTTGTTTGAACAACCCAGGCACAGCCCAGAAACTTAGCAACTCCACATACAAACAGAGGCATAGATGAATCAGTTCTTAGAATACGTAGGGCAACTAGATGATTTGTAGTACCTAATTGACTGCATACGGGCTTGAGCCATTTGGCCCTAGCCTGTTTATAAGCAGGGCAGGCAAATAGTAGGTGAGCTACAGTTTCTTGCTGAGCGTCACAGGAAGGGCAGTTTGGTAAAGTGCATTTTAGAGAGTCCCATTTGGCAGATATAGTATTTAACGCTAAAGACCCAAATCTAAACTGCATATACAGAGCCATGTCTCTAGGCGTCCTAATAAAGTCTAAATATGGTTCAAAGGATCTGGCCAATTTATGTTGTAGAAACTCCTCAGTTAATTTCCAGAGCTTTGGATTGCATAAATCCTGTTGGTTGACCCAGTTCCAATAGATCCTTTTAAGCTCATTATTGGGAGGTGGAAGCTGGTTTACCCAGGCTTCGCCGAGACCCAGGTTTATCAACATATCCCTTAGGTCCCTGAGCCATTTGACCCTTTTATTGGTATCTGGTGTAATGAGCTCACTATGACCAGTCGCATAGCTGATGAGTTCTGGGGTGCGCCTTAATCTTGCCCAAAATAATAGGGGCGAAGTCTAGCCATGTCGCTAAAGGAGCGTCTGTCAAAGAATAGAGGCTTAAGTGGTGTGCTTTTAGGGAGAGATGCGAGGTCTCTAAAGAATTTATTTTCTGATCTACCGAACTCATCAGTTTTTTCAAAACCCCAGAGTTCTGCACCGTACATTGCTGAGCTCACAGCCTTTCCTTCGTAGACTGCAATGGCTGGGGCTACCAGTCTGCTTGAAAATGAGCGTTGGTCTTTACCAATAGCTCCCGCCACCCGCTTGTGATTGAGTAACATTTTGTCCAAGTGGGACCGCCATTACATATTATCGGAAAGCCTGATACCCAGATAGTCGAATGTGTGGACTCTCTCTAATAAATATCCATCTAGAGTAAGCTTGTTTCTAAAGGGTTTTCCTGGGTTAAAAGCCATAAACTTTGTCTTAGAAGTATTTATTGTTAGGCCCCTTAGGCTTCAAAACAGTTGGAAGTGGCTGAGAAGTTTCTGTAGTCCTACTGGGATTTTCGATATAAGGAGAGTATCGTCGGCAAAGAGGAGGGTTGGTATTTTTTCTCCTGCCAGGGTTGGGGTATCAGTTGGATATTCTCTCAAAAAACTAACCACTCGATTCACATAAGTGAAAAGAGGGTAGGATTCAACACACATCCCTGGCCGACCCCCCTGCTAACCAGTATCCTCTCTGTAGTTTGCCCCTGCACCCCCCATCTGACTCGGGCATAATTATCCTCATGGAGCCGTATTAAAAGGTTTAAGATATAGGAAGGGATGCCCATTTCTTGGAGCACTACCCATAGCTTTTCACGAGGGACTAAATCGAACGCAGTCTTAAGATCAATAAAAGCAAGGTAGAGGCTTCCCTTACCATTACAACCACTTTCCAATAAAGGAGAAGTAATCTAAATGCCTGATCCACTGTGCTAGTACATTTCCTAAAACCCGCTTGGATTTTAGGAAACCGGGAAATCCTTTTTGGGTAGCTGTGCGCCTTATAAGTGCAAAAAATAAATACAATAAAAATTGGTAATTGGAGAGAATACCCTCATCCTCCATCCAGTTCTGAATCCTATTTAAAAGGGCTCTGCCGACCACTTTCTGAATAACATCAATTAGGCTAATAGGCCTATAGTTAGCAGAGTCCTGGCAGTCTCCCTTTTTAAATATAGGTCCGACCTCTGCCCACTTCCAAGAATTTGGGACTTCAGCTCCCTTTAATATAAAGTTAATTAGGAGCAAAATATAATGGGTCCACTTCTGCGGCTCTGCAAGAATTAGATCACCTGGGATGCCATCGGGCCCAGCTGCCTTTGCAGGAATAATACAATTTATTGCCACCTCAATTTCTTTCAATTGGAAGAGATTGGTGGCTTCAATAGTTAGCGGGACCTGTGTTTGCTTTGATGGAGTTGTGTGGGGGCAGTCATCCGCTTCCGTGTACAATTGAGCGAAATGATCCTGCCAAGCCAAACTGGTAATGTGATTAGGGATTAAGATTTTATCTCTCTTTTCTCCCTTTTTGATTAATTCCCAAAAGGAAGCGGAGTCCCTTGCATTGCACGCATCTTTTAAGTCCTGCCAGTGGGCATTGTCCCAACTGCGTTTTGCCTGTTTCAAGGATTGGTTATACTCCTTCCTCGCTGTTTGGACCTTAGAGGAATTTTTATCTTTTACTGCTGCAACTAATGCCTGCCTTTTTCCTCTACATGACTTTGTGTACCATTTATGGGGACTTTTTGTTGGCCTCTTTTTGTGTCCATTACTTGGTCGAGCGTGGAAATAAGCACCAATCTGGCCAATTGTTTCTAGTTATATTGTAGGCACCGTCTCCCTCCCCCGAACTTCAGAGGAAGCTGCTACGAGTTCAGCTGTCTTTAACAATAAAATTGAGGAAATGTGCTTCAGTTTCAAATCTTGCCCTGTGACCTTCGACCACCTTAATTGCCTACCACAATTCGAGGGAATTAACTCCTTGGTGTGAAAAGAAGGGGTCACACCTACATTTGTTATAGATGGGGACCTCAAGTTCTTAATTTTAAGCATTAATGGATTGTGGTCACTATCAACGGTTCGAACCACTTCCATATCTATAACGGCGGCCCAAAGATGCATGTCCACCAAAATATAATCGATACAGGAAGGACATGTAAGTTTGTTGAAGGTGTTAGACCCCCGAATGTCTGATGGAGTTCTACCATTCGCAGCACTAAGACCATATTCTATTGTTAGAGCATTTACTTGGATTACGATCTGGGTCCTTTTCTTTATAGGAGGCAAGGATAAAAGTGGCACTGCCCAGTTACTATCCTCATCCATAATCCCTAGGAAGTCTTCACTACTTAGTGGCTCATATGTACAGTTAAAGACACCAGCCACAATGACTTTGGAGAGAGGGAGGAAATTGCCTAGTTCTTCTTCCAGCTGTGCTAGGATGGGCAAGGGCTTGCCATCCACTGTCCCTCTAATATAAACATTAAAGAGCTCCAATATTTCTCCCCCCTTCTTACCCACCACATAATATCGGAAGATGAGGTGTTATGTAGGGAGACCGTCCAGCCCAGGTCTAATCTAACCCATGCAACCAATCCTCCTGAAGGCCGCCCCTTACCTCTAGACACTGCCGGAGCATAGAAAGTGTTGTAACCAGATTTATGTAAAGGGGTAACGCTCCAAGTCTCCTGGAACAGGCATATGTAGAATGCTTCCACATACTCATTCCACTGGGGCAATAGCAGTTTTTTCTTTAGCCCTGCTATATTCCAGGAGAGGATTTTTAAATGAGATTGATCTTCCGGGGTTAAACTTACTATTTCCTTTTGAGTATCACTTGCTGGTGTGATCATATCAAAATGTACTGGAGATGACACAGACTTAATCAAAACAGAAGAGCTACTACAGATGGAATGACTGCTCCTATTCCCTACTTTTGAGGGTTCTTGGTGAAGTCAATCATTTACATCTAGGCTTGACTCAGTCCCATTTGCCACCAAAGCGGGATCCCTCCTCCTATCCTGTGTATTTATGACGGGAAAATGCCTTAACTGTGTGTGGGAATAGTCAGGAGAAGATGTTCGGAACTCTAATGCTATGCGGTTTTACGCCAACATGGGATTAGCCACGGTCAGTTCAATATTATTCAGTGCGGAATTGGGCACAGTGCATCTTCTTGCTCTAATTATGTCCTCCCTAATGATAGATCAACACCCACGAACATGGCGAATCCAATGGATAGTTTTATTGATTAATGATTTGCCACTTTCAAATCCCCTTGCCTCTGTAAGTTTAGGGACGTTGACCATATAAACTATATTTGGAGGCATGTTCCGGTCCCTTGCATTTCTTGACTCTGTTGTTCTTAAGGGACCAGGCAGATCAGACGTCAGAATTCTGGGTTGCTTATCTGATATGGCTCGTTTATTTTCTAGAGAGGTTGGTCTATGGGAAGTCTTGTAGGTGATCTGATGTATATTGGGGATGTGCTGTTGTAAACTACCTTTCTCAAGAAGTGGCTCCTTCAAAACTCCCCCCTCCCTCCGAGCGCAACATCCCTGATTTCTTTGTGCTCTATGTATTATCTATTAACTTTTGGAATTTTAATATTATGCCTAAAGGTAATCTCTTTTTATGGATGTACTGGTTTTAATGTATTTAATGTATTGCAATTTTGGGACTTCAATAAAAAACTTTAAATATAAAACAAAAAGTTAATTGGGAGTCCCTTTGCTGCAGCATTGTCTAAATCCAGTTTGGAAAAAGATGAGGAGGTTGATATGCCTTGCATAAGTGAAGAATTAACCAAAGTGGTACAGAAACGAAGCAGATATTTGGCAAGCTCCTTGTTAATGGTTTCAATCACCGCATCAGTAAAGTGGTTTGATGCTGTAGTATTGGTTATAATTTCAAGTAGCTCTGACTCTGAGACTTTTGTCAAAATAAGACCTGGCTCACAGCTTTATAGTTCCATCTGCAGTCATCTGTGTTGCCAATTGATGGGCGAGTGAGCACTATATTGACTTCAGTTGCTCAGAAACGAAATTCACAAAGGGCCGTATGTATCAACATACCCTTTTGCGATTCCTTAGTAGCGATTTTTAAGGAATCGCTATTTAGAAATCGCAAAATGGTATGTATGAAGAAACTCGCTATTTTTTAGCGATTCCTTAAAATTCCTTAATTGCGATTAGCAAATTGCTAATCGCAATTAAGGAATAATTTCCCATTCATTTCTATGGGCCAGGAGGCCCATAGGAATGAATGGGAAATTATTCTCAATTTCGATTCGCACTTTACTAATCGCAAATTGAGAATAATTTCAAGGGTGCAGGGGTGTCTCAAGAACACCCTGCTGCACCCCTGACAATGACATGTGTGTGCATATGGCGCACATACATGCCCTAAGGGCATGTATGAGCGTCACATGGCACCATTGGATTTTCTAAAAAAGTGCTTTTTTAAAAGAATTCGCAACTTACCACCAACTAGAACTTGCGATTCCTTAAGGGCATTTTGGAATTTCTTTTTCCTTGATACATTGCATTTAAGGAATCGCAAAATTTGCGATTCCTTAAATGCAATCGCAAAATAAGGAATGGCAAATTTTGCGATTCCTTATTTTGCACCCAAATTGTTTGATACATATCATTTTGCGAAAAGGGGTTCGCAAACGCCGAAATTCTGCGAATTTCTGCATTTGCGAACCCATTTGGCCTTGATACATATGGCCCAAAGTCCTCACACTTGCTTTCCGAAGAATGGGCCTTTCTGCTGGTGGATGGGTTGTTTGACTGCTTAATCACTTAGAATAGAAGTGTTAGTCCATTTTTAGAAGCATATATAATGTGTGAAGATTTAGCTCTGAAAATTTACAATTTGTATAGCGTCTGGCACAACCTAGCAAAAAAAGTCTAGACCGATTCGTTGGAAAGGAGGATTGTCTTCAATTTGTCTCAAGTTTTCACTGGCATTTTCTTTCAGTGTAAAGACCTTTTGAGACTTAGTGGAATGGGAGCTTTGCTCTTTCCTTTTTAGGTCGAGGGACCTATAAGCTGCGAAGCAGCTTCTGGTCCGGAGATCTTATGTTTTGGAGTAGGGCAGTTTAAACCCGCCTCTCAGCTCCGTTCGCTTCCATTGGCTGGCTTCCTAAACGGAGGCCAGCCACTGGAAGAGAAGAGAGTCACTCCAAACAAGCCCCGTCTCTTTCGGATTCGGGGGTGTAAGTTTTGCTGTTCTTTAGCTCGTGACGTCGTCCGTCACTCAGGACAGCAAAACACGCCCCCGAATCCGAGAAATTACGGAAGCTTGAGGCCGCCATTTTGCTGCTGGTACGGTTGAGGTAGTCTGCTCTCGCTATCCTTGTTTCTTTTTCCCACTGTTCCATTGATTTTCCTTTGTCTCCTTCTTGCTATTTCCCTGCAGACTCCCACCTCCCTACTCCCTTTCGCTCTCACCTCTCCTCCCAGTCCGTAGCTCCCTGCTCCGGCAGGCTCCCTCTCGGCGCTTCCCGTCCTGCGCGCTCCTCTGCCCTGTAACCTCCCACCTCCCTGCACTCTCACTCCCAGCTCGCCTCCATCCAGTCTCCTCCTCCCTCTACCCTCCCGTCCCCAGCAGTCTCTCTCAGATCTACCCATTTCTGTCCAACCTGCAGCTCTCCACTCGCTCCCAGCTCTCCGCCCTCTCTCTCTCTGACCTCCGTCTCCCCTACCGTCCCCTGCAGTCTCCGTCGCCGGCCTCCAGTCCCCTCCTCCCCGCAGCGCCCCCGTCAGCCGGATGATTGTCTCCGGGGCCGGAGGAGGCGGGCCCGGCATGTTCCAGGGATGATGCTGGGCTCCGGGCAGGCTCCGGACAGCAGCAGGTTCCCGCTGCATCACCTGGTCTGGAGAACCGACCCCTGGAGCAGGAGAAGGAGCTCAGCGCGCGGCAGGTGGGTGAGGGCGGGCGCGGCCACAAGGCATGGGGGGGAAGCAAATCTGGAGGGGGTGAGGGGTGGGGGTAAAGGGATCAGAGGGTATAAGGAAAACTAGTGTGAGGGTACCGGCGTGGTGTGTGGAGAGCACAGGTGTAAACGGCATAGATGTGAAGGCATGGGCGGGGGGTGGTTGGGGACTAAGCCTGGAGAATAAAGTCAAGGGGTGAATACGCTGACGGTGCTTCCGTGCCCATGGGTGGCGGTGAGGACGTGGGCATCAAAGGCTCGAACTGGGTGAGGCAGAGGCTGCAGCGGTTCCAAAGACATGTCTAGGTGCACATCTGGGCTGGGTACACGGGGAGCTGGATAGTCACACGGAGCAGAGTGACTGGTGTTAGAGCTGTTCTGGATGAGGGACTAGGAAGCCCGGGGATGAGTGTCTGCCGTGGACCGGGCTAGATGAGAGACTGGCTTCCCTGGGTGGGCGTGTCCGGCTAGATGAGAGACTGGGTTCCCTGATGGGCGGGTGTCTGCTGAAGTTCTGGACAGATGAGAGACTAGGTACATGGGTGCATGTGTGTCTGCTGTTTATCTGGCTAGATGAGAGACTAAGGTAATGGGTGCGTGTGTGTCTGCTGGAGATCTGGCCAGATGAGAGACAAGATTCCCTGGTAGCTGTGTGTCTGTTGTAGATGTGCCTAAATGAAAGACTAGGTTCAGGGGACGTCTTCGGTAGGTCTGGCTAGATGAAAGACTAGGTTCACGGTCGGGTGTCTGCTGTACTTCTGGCTTGATGAGAGACTGGGTTCACGGGTAGGATGGGGGGGGTCTGCTGTAGAACTAGTCCATATGAGAAGCGGGGCGCAGAGTGAGAAGTGTGGAAGGGATTTGCTGGAGTGCACAAGGACCTGTGCGCGCTGCTGCTGTGGCAGGGTGTCGGCCTAGAGCTGGGGTGTCAGACACTGTGCACAGCGGGATGGGTGGGGGTGCCTGCTGTGGAGCTGGCCTGTCTGAGCGGCTGAGACCAGTCCCAGGTGCCGTGCTGGAGGTCCTGTTCGGTCTGGCATGGGCACGGATGCGTGGACGCAGAGAGAGCCCTTCGGAGCGCACGTGCGCAGGGGCGTAGATCCGCCCGGTACTAAGCACCGGCCACACATCTCAGCTGGGATGGGATTTGGTGTTTGAAGGTCTTTGTGACTCGGTGCAAAGCAGGGGTGCGCGGGTGTCTGGTGCGGAGCCTGCTTGTGTCCGCAGCTGCGCGCATCTGGGGGGTTACTTGTTATGTTATGTTATGTTATGTTATGTTATGTTATGTTATGTTATGGGGTTTTATAGAGCGCACAGCTGCCCCAGCAAAGGGGCATCCCGGCGCTGATCCTAAACAAAACACAACATTGAACAGGAAGAAAACCGGAAATTAAGGAAACAGAAAAGTTTTAATGGCTTTCCTAAATTGGTACATTTCATTTATTTCACGAATGTGGGCTGGTAGAGCGTTCCATAGCTTGGCCGCTAGGTACCGGAAAGAACGTCCACCAGCTCTACTGCGCTTAAACCGGGGGATTTCAACCAGATTCTGGCCGGCTGAGCGAAGGGCTCGCATTGGCACATACATCTTCAGTAGAGGTTTTAGCATTCTGGGATTAGATTGTTTTAGGACTTTAAAAGAGATGCATAGAGCTTTAAATTGTATTCGCTGGGCTACTGGAAGCCAATGTAGCTTGCGAATGGTGTTGGAGGTAGAGCTGAAGCGGGGCAGGCCTACTAAAGCTCTTGCAGCTGCGTTCTGAACGCGCTGCAGATGGGCCGTTTCTGTTTTATTGGTCCCAAGGAGCAGAGAGGACGCGTAATCCAGTCTGGACAATATCATAGACTGGACAATCACTTGTCTGGTGTCGGGGTCGAAGAATTTCAAAATAGTTTTTAAGCTTCATAAAATTCCGAAACATGAAGCGGCCACTTTTTTAGTTTGGGTGATGAAGCTAAGGGCAGGATCCAACCAGACTCCCAGGTTTTTAACTTCTGGTTTCGGTATAGGAGTTAATCCCAAATTGGAGGGCCACCAGTGATCTCCCCAACGTACCGGATTTTTTCCCACCAATAGTACCTCCGTCTTAGCGGCATGGAGCTGTAGACAGTTGGCAGTAAGCCATTCTGCTACAGCAGCCAGGCCTGAGCTGAATTTGAAAGGATCCATGTCATTTCCCTCCGATAAAGCCACAGCTAGCTGCGTGTCGTCAGCGTAGGACACGATGTTAAGGTCCCACGCTTTGGCGACAGCAGCCAGCGGCTGGACGTACAAATTGAACAGGGTGGGACTCAGGGCAGAGCCCTGCGGGACCCCCTGTCCAATGGAGTAAGCCTGGGAAAGGAAAGGAGGAGTGGAAACCCGAAAAGACCTGTTGGTCAGAAATGAGCGAAACCAGGCAAGAGCCTTATCGGTGATCCCAGCCTCTTCGAGCCGGCGAAGCAGGATCTGGTGGGACACAGTGTCAAACGCGGCACTCAGGTCTAATAGAATGAGTGCCGCTGTTTGGCCAAGGTCGAGGGAGGCCCGAAGGTGCTCCGTCATAGCCAGGAGCGCCGTCTCCGTGCTATGACCGGCACGGAATCCATGCTGGGTGTCATTCAGTGTTATTGATGTTTAAGACACTAGTAAGAACGGTATTGACATGGGCCTCCGCTATCTTAGTGGCCCAGGGGAGCAGCAATATGGGTCTTTAGTTTTCGGACTTCTGGGGGTCTAAGGTAGGCTTTTTTAATATGGGGGAAACCCACGCTTGTTTCCATTTGGCTGGCACCACTCCGGTGGAAAGGGAAGCATTAATAATGTTAAGGTAATGGATCAAAACAGCACAAGGAGGAGTCTTGGAATTGGGTAGGCCTAAGGGGGTCCATCGGGGAGCCAGATTTGATAAGCTTGGTGAGCTGATTGAATCTTTCAGTGGATATTTCAGGGATAATAGGTAAACTCGACACAGAGCTATGTATAGCATCTAAGCCTTCGCTGAACTGAATTTCAGCAGTGAAGGCCGAGTAGATGGCCTGAATTTTTTCCACAAAGAAGGAGGCTATGTCTTCACATTGAGCCGCTGAGGTAATCACATTGCCAGCAGATTTCTTTGTGCTGAGTTCCTTTAAGATTTTAAAGATCACTTTAGCAGGATTGGAGCTATTTTTTATTTCAGTGGCATAGTATGCTGCCCGCGTCCTGCAGATGGCTTTGTGATAAATTTTAAGTTGTATTAGGTAGTCAGCTTTTTTTTCGGTGGAGTATTCTTTCCTCCAGTTGCGTTCATAACGTTTACAGGTCTTTTTGAGGCCCGCCAGATTTACGTCATACCAGGGATTGGCGTCCTGAGTGCGTCTTGTGCACCAGGTTTCTGGAATGAGCCTGTCTAGTGCCCGGGTAAGCCAGAAACAGAACAAATCGTATCCTGAATCTGCATCTGAAAAAGCGTTGAAGGGATCACTTTCCAGAAGGGCATGGAAATCCGAAAGACGGAGTTTACGCCAGGGTCTCTTACGTATGACTGTCTGGGTTTTACCGTTATTGGGGGCAGATATGCAGAAGAATAGTGCAACCATTAAATGATCCGACCAGGCAATAGGTATCGGAGCAGGGGAACTAGACGACTCAATGTTGGTAAAAATGGGGTCCAGCGTATGGCCACCAGTTGGCAAGCTGGAAGGCTGTAAGGTCCGCAAGCAAAGTGCGGATTATTGGTTCATGCTCCAGCTCGAAATGGAGGTTGAGGTCACCCAGGATGTTAAAAGTAGCTGATCTCATAGCGCAGGTTTCCACAATCTCCAAAAGAGATGTGTCAAAGCCACACATTGGACCAGGGGGTCTATATATAAGTAGCCCCGAGAAGGTAAAATGAGCGTTAATGGAAATGTTAAAATATCCACATTCAGCCCCTTTTAGATTAATTTTCTCAAATGAGCAAGGATAAATAGTTTTAGTAATAACCGCAATTCCGCCTCCTCTTGAGGCTCTATTAATCAGGGTGATAGAGAAACCAGGCGGGAGTGCTAAATTAGGGATAGTTGTTAAATCATCGTGCATCCATGTTTCAGTGATAAAAAATATGTCAGGGGATTCATCCACTAACAGATCAAATAATTCGGCATGGTGCTTGGGTAACGATCTAACATTAAGCTGAAGTATTTTCAGTTGATGCTGTGACACGGTAGGACTAAATGCTCCTGTAATAGTAGGGACCGGAAGACTAAATAAATTACAGGCGCAGGTGACAGGGCCGCTCAAGGGCTCAAAAGGGGGAAAACAGTCCTTACCAATGGCGGGGCGAAGGCTAAGCAGCTCAGTCCAACTCAGTCCTAGAGTAGACTTGCTTGCCTGGCCTGGTTTCACCAGCATCTCTGGCGAGAGGCGCAGGACTGGCGCGGACGGGCGCAGACGGGCTTGCCTTAGGCGCGCCCGCTGTGCGGTTGGGGCCCTATGCACATTTATAGGTCGTGAGGAGGGTGGGAAGGATGACAGCTAGTCCGCAACCCTCCAGTTTGCCCCAAGATGGTGGCCCGCCCCTCCACAGTCCGGCGTCAGCAAGCAATCTGCTGCGCGAGGACAGGGGATCGGGACCACAGAGGAGCTAGGGCAGATCAGCCCTTAGAACAAATAACAAGCGCAAGGCACTTTACAAATTTTAAAAGCAGGTAAAAAAACAATAGCGAGCACACAGTCTCCCGGCTTCCGCCTCAGGAGCGCTTTACCAAGGATCTGCGTGCGAGCGCTGTAGGCTGGGTTTTAACTCCCTGGGAGGGCGGGAAGGATGACAGCTAGTCCGCAACCCTCCAGTTTCTTGCCAGGTACAGAGTTGGTCGGAGGGCCTGGGTGTGCAGCAGCAGTCTGTGGAGTAAGTTACAGAGACGGGCAGTGTGTAGTGCTGTGTGCAGACGTGTGTGTCCATGTGCAGCTGGCCTCTGTGAGGCCCTCCGCAAACAGCCGGAGTGATCGACCCATGCAGCCCTCCTCCGTGCAGCAGGGTGTGCGCACCGCTGCAGAGTGTGGGAGGGGTGAGGTTTACAGGTGCTCTGCATAGCTCTGGGAGTGGGTGTCAGATTGAGGCTTCTTTGTTTGGACTCGTATCCTACTCAGAGCCGGCGTGTGGCTGAGGCAGGGCGGGCAGTGTTGGGACTCGGTGCACACCTGCTGCACGTCGGCGACAGGCTGCCTGACACGCTGGTGCACAGCTGGGATGAAAGGGTGGGGGTGTGCCATAGAACAGTCTGACACGCAGGATGAACAGCTGGAGGGAGTGGGTGTGGTGTACAGCAGGCTGTATGACTCACAGCTGACCTGGTGTGCGTGTATGTATGTGTGTGTGTGTCCGGTGTAGAGCCAGTGAGACGCTGGGTCCACAGCTGGGGTCCTGGGTGTCTAGCTTAGAGCAGTTTGAAGGAGAGGTCGTTGAACAGCTGGGTTGGGTGTGTCTCTAGTGTAGAACAGTTTAAAGGAGAGGTTGGGTGTACACCTAGGGTGGGTGGGCGTGTGTCTGCTGTAGAGCGGCTTGTAAGAAAGGTTGGGTGCACAGTTGGGGTGGATGTCTAGTCTAGAGCAGTTTGATGGAGAGGTTGGGTGCAAACCTACGGTGGTTGGGTGTCTGGTGTAGAGCAGTCTTGTTTGACAGGTGTGTAGTGTAGAGCAAGATGGGTGCCCAGCGGATGGGGAAGGTCTCTGTTGTAGTTCTGCCTGTATGAGAGGCTGGGTGCTCAGCTGGTGTGTTTGGGTGTCTGGTGTAGTGCTGGGTGCACAGCTGGTGTGGGTGGTGCAGAGCCAGTTTCCGTGGGAGCCGTGGTTCCCAGGTATCATTGTCAGTTTTGGGGTCTCTGGATGTGTGTAAGGGATAGATCACCACCAGGCAGGCGGCGAGGGGGCTGATCCCTCGTTGGCATGTGGGAACAGCTGGGTGCTGGTTGGTTGCAGGACGGTGGTAAGCGTTCAATGATACCTTTGCACAGTGGTAATTATTTCTTCATTTTCGCCTCCCTGCATCCAGAGAAAGAAGAAGGACCAATGCCCATATCCTTAGTCATTTCCACCATTTCTTCTCAAGTGGTCCCCGTTTATTGATGTTTGCCATTCCTCCTGTCAGAGTCCATTATGTATGCGTTCGCAGCTCCTCTGTTTGGTGGTCATTCTTCCTTCATGGCAGGGTTTACGGCACCCAGTGTTCATTTCTTGTTCTCTTGCCTTCCTTCCAGTGGTCACAGTTGTCCCAACTTCACCGTCCCTTCATCCCGTAGTCGTTGCACATTTGTAATAATCAGGTGTCCACTATTTCTTCATTTTCACCGTCTGCTTATTCATTTTCACCGTCCCGTCCCTGCACTTTACACTTGCATAACGTTTTTTAAAATTGAATCGCCACCACTGCTTTATTGTGTATTTTGTGTTCTGGGTAAATCCCCTTGGAAACTTCCCCAGAAAACGAATTTGAGCCGCTCTCACTGTACCTTAAAACTTTAAAGGCATGAAGCCATTCTCTAGGCTCACGGTCTCACTTACAATCCCCTCGAGGTCAGGAATCCACGGCCGCCATCTTGAGTTGGGGCCTGGACAGCGCTCTAGTGGCTGGGCGATTTGGGCCCAATCCACTATAAAAGAGCCGATTTACGAAATCCCAGCAGATTGATTGCACCATACTCCTGAGGCGGAAGCCGGGGGTTTAAAACGCCAAATAACAGACTACTTGTTATTTTATCTTTTTAATGCACTGCACTTTACACTTGCATAACGTTTTTTAAAATTGAATCGCCACCACTGCTTTATTGTGTATTTTGTGTTCTGTGTAAATCCCCTTGGAAACTTCCCCAGAAAACGAATTTGAGCCGCTCTCACTGTACCTTAAAACTTTAAAGGCACGAAGCCATTCTCTAGGCTCACGGTCTCACTTACAATCCCCTCGAGGTCAGGAATCCACGGCCGCCATCTTGAGTTGGGGCCTGGACAGCGCTCTAGTGGCTGGGCGATTTGGGCCCAATCCACTATAAAAGAGCCGATTTACGAAATCCCAGCAGATTGATTGCACCATACTCCTGAGGCGGAAGCCGGGGGTTTAAAACGCCAAATAACAGACTACTTGTTATTTTATCTTTTTAATGCACTGCACTTTACACTTGCATAACGTTTTTTAAAATTGAATCGCCACCACTGCTTTATTGTGCATTTTGTGTTCTGTGTAAATCCCCTTGGAAACTTCCCCAGAAAACGAATTTGAGCCGCTCTCACTGTACCTTAAAACTTCAAAGGCACGAAGCCATTCTCTAGGCTCACGGTCTCACTTACAATCCCCTCGAGGTCAGGAATCCACGGCCGCCATCTTGAGTTGGGGCCTGGACAGCGCTCTAGTGGCTGGGCGATTTGGGCCCAATCCACTATAAAAGAGCCGATTTACGAAATCCCAGCAGATTGATTGCACCATACTCCTGAGGCGGAAGCCGGGGGTTTAAAACGCCAAATAACAGACTACTTGTTATTTTATCTTTTTAATGCACTGCACTTTACACTTGCATAACGTTTTTTAAAATTGAATCGCCACCACTGCTTTATTGTGTATTTTGTGTTCTGTGTAAATCCCCTTGGAAACTTCCCCAGAAAACGAATTTGAGCCGCTCTCACTGTACCTTAAAACTTTAAAGGCACGAAGCCATTCTCTAGGCTCACGGTCTCACTTACAATCCCCTCGAGGTCAGGAATCCACGGCCGCCATCTTGAGTTGGGGCCTGGACAGCGCTCTAGTGGCTGGGCGATTTGGGCCCAATCCACTATAAAATGGAGCCTCCTTCCCGTCCGCGCAGCGGGCGGGCGCAGCGGGCGCGCCGATGGCGCGCCGGAGGCGCGCCAGAGGCAAGCCCGTCTGGGCCCGTCCGGACCAGGCCGGGCACAGGGCCACCCATTATGCCCGTTTCTCATAGTCACCGGATCAGACACTCACGCGACTATCTTTTACAATTCTGCACGCCAACCCCATCCCCGTCACCCACCCACTCGTCTACGCTCCAAGACGGGCCCTCTGAGCCACCCATCCTCCAGTCACCCACTTGTATTAGCCTGGCTCTGTTGAATTGCAGATCAGCCCCTAAGCATGCTCTTGAGATAAAAATTCTGATTCAAGACTTAAAATTGGATATTCTTTTCCTCACGGAAACGTGGTTAACGTCTCATTCCGAAGCCGACATTGTCAATATGCTTCCCCAAGACTACCTTATTCAATATCAGAACAGAATGAAGGGAAAAGGAGGTGGACTAGCGACGGTCTATAGAAACTCCTTCATATGCAGGCTACAAGCAGGAGGAATTGAGGATTGCGAAAGCGTCCACTTCTCAATTCAAATAACTCCCAACAATTCTCTTTCAGGTATCCTTATATACCGACCTCCCGGCAGCCTAGGAAACTTTGTGAGCTCATTACTAGAGTCCTCTATTTCATCCTGCACCTCGGCCCCAAATTTCATCTTGCTCGGAGACTTAAACTTGCACTTTGAGGACAGCACAGACAAAATTGCTGGGAACCTAATTTCTGAACTAAAAGTACTTGATCTTCATTTAATCAATTCAGATGCAACCCATATCAAGGGACATCTTCTGGACCCTCTTTTCACCAATCTGCCGAAAATCGAAGCTCAACCCCCACTTCCCCTCCCCTGGTCGGATCATTTTCTCATCCCATTTACCTGGCAAACCCCCTTAAAAACCACCCACATACTTACCCCCAAAGAACACGATAGAATATGGTCCAGACTCTCATTTGAGCACTGGACCCAGGAGCTTACACGCTCCGCTCCTCTGGCAGACTCCGACCCTGCAAAAGCAGACAACAACTTTACTAGTTGGCTTACCTCTTCCCTGGATATAATCGCCCCTAAAATAGACCTGAAGAAAAAAAGTAAGACATTTAAATCTCCATGGTACTCACAAGAACTTAGGAACCTAAGAAAAATTTGCAAAATCCACGAGAGAAAATGGAGGAAAAACTGGGATCCTCTTATTAAGGAAGAATATAAAACAGCAATGAGGTCCTACAAAGCAGCCCGTAAAGCAGCCCAATCCTCCTTTTTTGAAAAGAAAATTAAAGAAGCATCTAATTCAACTCGTGAGACGTATAAAATAGTCAAAGAGCTCCTTAAAATACCCAATCCCCCCTCTAATCAACAACCCACGGTTGCTAGATGTAACCAAATAGCTGGTTTCTTTCAAAATAAAATCATCAATATCTTGCAATCACTCCCACCCAAAGCTGATAACAGTTTCCTGGTTGCCTCTATATCTCCCACCACCAGTCCAACTCTAGATAACTTTAATCTGCTGTCCAATGAGGACTTTTTGAAAGCCCTCTCAGACTTGAAAAGTGGTTCCCCCAACGATCCCGCCCCCATCCGTATCCTTAAACAAATTGGACCCACTATCGCTTACCTGGCCACTAACCTTATCAACGCCTCCCTTAGCCAAGGAGTAGTCCCCCCCAACTGGAAACACGCAATTGTCAAGGCATTACAGAAGAAACCAGGCCACGACCCCTCAGATTTGTCCAACCTTCGTCCAATCTCTCTTTTACCAGGCCTGAGCAAGATTGCTGAGAGGGCGGTCAATCAGCAATTGTCAGCCTTTCTCGAATCTAACAATCTCCTTCGCCCCTCACAGACAGGCTTCCGTCCGGGGCAGGGGACCGAGACAGCTCTCCTGAAAGTGGTCGAGGAGACCAGATGCATCCTGGATTCAGGGGGATCGGTTTTACTGATCCTCCTGGATCTAAGCGCTGCATTTGATACGGTGGACCACAAGATCCTAATCCAGCGATTATCTGGGTTGGGAGTGAGGGGCACGGCACTTCGTTGGCTTTCATCCTTTTTGGAAAACCGTACCTTTCAGGTCTGCGAAGGGAACATACGATCAGACATCCTCCCCCTCCAATGTGGGGTTCCCCAGGGCTCGTCATTGAGCCCTACTCTTTTTAATACATACATGGCCCCCCTGGAGGATGTGGTCACCCCTTTTGGGATAAAAGCCGTCACATATGCTGACGACACCCAAATGGTTGTTTCATTCTCGCTAGAAGAAGACAAACTGAAAAACCTCCATGACTGCCTAGAAGGTATTCATGGCTGGATGTCCAACTCAAGGCTGAAGCTCAACGGCTCAAAGACTGAGCTCATGCTTCTGGGACATCAACTACCACCCCTACCCTCTACCATGTGGCCTCCATGCCTAGGACCCCGCCCAGAACTCAAAACTGAGATTAAGAGTCTGGGCTTTTGGCTGGAACAGAACCTCTCCATGATTACACAGGCAAAAAAAACAGCCGGTACATGTGTGGGTCTACTACGGTCAACCAGAACAATTCTTCCACTTCTCCCGGCATCATCCCAAAAAACGCTCATTCAAGGTCTAATTCTGTCAAGATTAGACTACTGCAACGCTCTCTTCCTGGCTGCCCCGGAAGCTACGATTAATGTTCTACAGAGAACACAAAATGCCGCCGCAAGGATCCTCACGGGGACCTCTCGCAGAGCATCAGCCAAACCTGCCCTTAAAGCACTACATTGGCTGCCGATCCGTGAAAGGGTCAAATTTAAAGCTCTATGCTCCACTCACAGAGCCTTGCAAAATCAAGGACCCCCAATGCTGAGAACCATGCTCTCCCTATACAAACCCAATAGGTCCCTACGATCAGCCCAAGGCAACCTGGCCACGGTACATCGAATTAAAAAAGCCCGGACTGGAGGACGTCGGTTCTCGGTCATGGCCGCAACCATCTGGAATACTTTGCCAATCCAACTTCGCTCCGAGCCGAATCACATGAAATTCCGGAAACTTCTCAAGACTCACCTTTTCCCTCAATAACCTTTCTCCTCATCCCTCTACTTCCACCCTCAGCTGTTTCTTGCAATCTCAGCGCTGGGACGCTCCCGGGCAGCCATGCGCTATAGAAAACCCAAATTCATTCATTCAGTCGTTATCCTGTCCTTGTGTTCGCCATTCCTTCATATAGGGGCCATTCCTCCTCCATGGTAGCCATCCCTTCATTCAGTAGTCTTCGAACATTATTTCTTCGTGTCCTGTCTATTCTTTCTTCGTCATCAGTATCCCACGTGATTCGTAATCACAATTTCTCCATCGTCACTATCCCTTGATTTAGTTACGTCCCCTGTCCGCGCTCCTGTGCAGTTCTATACACAATTTTATATTCCTTTATTTATATTTATTCATAGTTCTTTACAATCACCATCAAAGTAGTCTGTAGAACACCTTCACAGACATTCAATAAGCCTCTACAGGTCACCCCCTCTCCCATGCTCCCTCCCAGGCATGCAGTACCCACTGGCCCCCTCACGGTCCCTCCCGGCACAGGTGGCACTGTGCCCTGTCCCCCCAGGCCGGGGCCTACCTTGGGCTCCCCGTGCAGCAGCAGCCCCTGGCGGCTGTCGGAGCGCCAGCAGCAGGAGAGCCGGGGGTAGAGCCCGCGGCAGCCCTATGTGCCCGCATGCTCCCTGCGCCGGCTCCTCCGGGCGGTCCTCCTTCAGAGTGCAGAGTGCAGAGTGCATGCAATAGGTCATGCATTGCGAACAATTAGGCTATTGGGAATGTAAATGACAATACCATTTATTTAACGATTACGCTATTGGCAATGTAAATGACAATGCCATTTATTTATGATTTTAAAAAAAACACCCCCAAAAAAAGTCATGAGCAATGCCAATAGCTCTACCTTTAATAATGCCGAGACCATTGCATTGTAAATGCTTGTTGTGTTTCAGTTGACCGTATTCCTCTATTATGTCATACACTTATTGTTTTCAGCAGTTGCACACTTAATATATTGCTGATAACCAGAAATAGGAAGGTTCCAATGAGCCTTGTGAGCAAGAACGCAAGTATTAAAGTTTTTAGTGCCACAAAACCATATCTTTTTTTTTCCTGTTGATCTAAAGTTTTCTGGTGGACAAAAGCAAACTTGAAAGTGATCTGAAGGTGGTCTGAAAAATTGGTTGTTATAGGGTCATAGTCGACATTAGTGTATCTTTTGAGATTAACAGATCAAGAATGTAACCTTTACAGTTTGTGGGATTTTGGCAATGTTGGAAGAGGTCATTGTCACTGAGATTTGATTAGAGAACATTAACAAGTTTGTTGTCATCATAACTCTAGTGCAGACTGAAACCACTGAGGAAGATGAAGTCTTCCATGGCTATCAATTGGAAGTGATAAATTCCACACGGTCTTCAATGAATTAGTTATTTTTGCCAGCTGTGATGTGGGAGAGGCTTTGGGAGCAGGAATTTCAAGTGAAAGCCATTGGAGGAATTGGTAGTGAACAGTGGGAAGTTTACTTCAGCCTATAATATTTTTGTGGATAAGAGTTACTCCATTCAAATTTCTGTCTTCCCAGTCTCATCTGAGAATGGAGTAATGTGGGGGAGAAGGAAATCCTAAACATTATTTGACGAGTCATTGAGCTCAGTTTCTGTCAAAATCAGCATATCCAGTCAAATTTCACAAATGTTGTAGCTCTCCAAAGAATGGTTCACTTCTGAATGGTAGTAATGCAGTAGATTCCACAGCAAAGAATGTGTCTGCTTGGACGGAGTTTTTGGGAAGGAGGCAAAGTTGATGGGTGGCCACTTAGGTATTTGAGGTCCAATAGAGATATTTTCATGATTAGAGCAGTTAGCAACAACAGAAATCCGAAAGGCAGGAGAAAAAGGGTTGAGAGAGACAGGAAGCTGCCATCAAACAAGACAAGATTCACATCATTTGTGTAAATCATGACCTTGCGATTGTTCAAATCAAATCAAATCAAGAAGGCTTTATTCGATTTTAGTTTAAAATCATAAAAGCATACAGATGAAAAAATACATTGCATTATAAAAGGAAGCGTGCATACAAGAACCACATATTGATTTTAAGTTACACAGTTAAAAGATTAAAGGGACTTTAGGCCTCCCTTTGAGCATAATAACATACTTTACACAGTTTTCCGACATCATTAGTGGTAACAGTGTTCTAAAAAATGTGATAGTTAAGGTACATAAAACTGTTGTGCAACGGTTTGAGGCAGTTAAAAACCACAGGAAAACTACCGCCCTTAGTTAAATGAGTTCCTCTACCTACTAAGTTGTTGTCCATACCCTGGGGTCTGGGGGAAAGCATGTAGGACGTATTTGGGTAGAAGTCATGTAGATTCCAGGTGCAAATAAGTCCATCACCTTTTTGAGGTAACCAAGTTTGCATATATGGCACAATGTGTCTGCTCCTAAATCGTATCAGGATCAGATCGCCCGAGATGCCTTTTTTTGAGGGGACCAAGCCAGCCCACCCTCCGGACGCTTATTATTCTACCATCAAGGTGGTGGGGCAGAGGTCTGTTTTTAGCTAACCAGAACTTGACCTTATTCATCAGCTCATAATGTCTCTCAGCTTTACCTTGTGTTAGTTCAGGGACTCCCGAGAGAACAATTACAAAAGGGGCTGCCTCTGGTGGTAAATGTATGTGGGTGGTACGCTCAATTTTGGGAGGAATCTGACGCGCTGTCGTTGGATTGGGGGGACTTTGGGAATGATTGGAGGTATGGAGGTGGGGACTGATAATTGGGTAAGCACCGCTTCATGGGATGTAATCAGTTTGGGCAGGTTTAAAGAAGCAGTTGTCGGATGGCAGTAAGGTATTACAGCATGTGTGGAAGATTTCAGGTGAGATTTGATTGAATTTTCCAACCCCGTCAGCCTATCCCCCAACGTGGTAATTTTGTCAATCAAAGGATGTAGTAGAGATTTGATCAGATGTTCGATCATGGGCAGTAAGGCCTTCCGGGATGATGGTAATAAGTCGTCCAAATTTTCGACAATTGCCGGGGTAAAAGGAGACTTGATTACGGGTGGTGTGGGACTTAAAGATGGTTTATCTAATTTTTGAGTTTTGGCTAAGCTCCCATTTTGATCGTCCCCATCGTGCTTCCTTTTGGCAGATGTAGCACTGGGAGGTGTTGCACTATGGATGTTAACTTTATGTGTTTCAGGGAAGGGTTCCAGCTCCCTTGGACAAAGTGGTAGGTTGGTGCTTTTTAACGTGGGGGAAGACTCTGCTGGAGCGTACTTTGCCTTACACAGGCTATTTAATTCTTCCAGCCAAGAGAAACTAGATGGTAGATGTGCGATTGAATCTTCACAGGGTGAACTGATCGTGGAATGGCAAAGTGCATTTTTACCCACATCTCTGAACAAGGGAAACAGTTGGCTAGTTGTGTACACAGGGGTTATATCAAACTTAACCTCTGTTTGGGGCTTAGACATGGCTTGGTTGGGGAATTTCCAAACAAGGGGTTTACCTTCGATTTTTGAGCCAAAGGGGGGTGGCCCGTCCCGTCCTCCTCAGTCCTCTGAGGGCCACACAGGGCCCGCCCTTTGCCCGGGCTTAGCCCGGCGCACTCCCGCGTGCTCCCGCACTGCGGGGATTATGGGCGGGTTATAACACGCCTAGACTGAGAGCGTGTCAGTCAGCCAGGTGAGCGGGGACACAGGGAATCCTGGTGATTGTAGTTCCCAAGTGCCTGGTATCAGAGCGCTAGGGCGGCAGAGTTCAGCAAAGTTCGTAGGTCTCCCTCAGCCCCTGGAGGTCCCGTGGCAGCAGAGAAAACAAAGGCAGGCTTTCAAATTGTCCCAGTGAAAGATCAACACCAGCCCCAAACGGCGCTGCGGCACCATTGTTAAAAATGTGTGATGAGTGGCCCTTATTTAGGGTAGTTATTATTGGTCAGTGTTAAGAGTGAAAAATAGAAGTTCTGTTTTTTAGCTTGCCTTCTGGACACTGTGCAGTGACTTCTGATTTGTTACAGGTTTTCTACATCAACATCCCCCTCTTCCTACACATTTCTAAAGGGGAGGAAAGGCCCTTGCCTGCCCCCATTAGCCCTCTGGGAGTCACATGACAAGTGTCTTCATGCCTGTCCTTCTCACTGTATCTCATTTCAATACTCTGTCTTTCACCGTTTATCACCATTAGTGATAGTCATCACCATTTTCTTCAGAGTATAGTCAGCAAGGGTGAGATTTTCCTGAACCATCCAACTGTACCCCATAATTTTCCATGTCCTGAACATATGGTAGATACAGCATTGAAATGATAACCGTCATAAAAGCTGGCTTTGTTGAACTGATTTTGAAAAGTACTCTGTGCCGACTAAACTATCTTCTTTTTAAATAAGTACACTACGTTTCTTCTTGAAGGCATAACAGTGAGTGATGTTTAGAATTAGTATCTGACTGCCTTATAGTTTCTTTTATACCCCACTGTGCCTTCTGTTTTGTCATAAGTTTATTTTACTGGCACCCCACATGTTCCCAAGGTGAGGCCCAACCCAATTTTTGCAGCATTTGCCCTTTGGGGGTTATTTTGCACTGCTCTTTGTTTCTGTCCCTCCCTCAAATTCATTCATTCACCAGCTACAGTCCCTACGTAAACCCTTTTAACAAGGCATACAACTCTGATGTCCAGTTAGAGGGCAGAGAGACTAAGGCCATATTTTTACGGCTTCTTACTACTAGGGCCAGGGAATGTCTAGAGACAGAATCTCCATCCAGTTCTTTTTACACCCTATTCCCCCTCTTGTTATGCCTTTTCCCTCAGTAAATTGCATTCTGAGCTTTAGCGGAAAAAAAACGAGTGGCCTTTACTCCCTCCTGGGTTAACCTTATATAGCACTTCTGTCTGAAACTGTGCTCTTCTGTAGTGGACCTACCTTTAGTCCTTGAGAACCTTTACTGCCTTCACCTCTCTCTTTTATTATCCTTACATTTTTATAAGATATACTACTCCTCTTGGGCTGCACCTGTCTCCTTCTGTTTTCTTTCGGCTACCCCCATCTCACCATTTGGTAGAATGCATTGAATCTTGGTCCCTAAATGTGTTCCAACCTCCTGGGTTGCTCTTTGTGTCATAAAGATTGGACTTCATGCTTTTCTTCATTTCAATGTTTTTGGTTTCCTCCTATCTTTTGGATTACTCTATTTGCTCCTAGGTGGGCTCCTCTGAGCATATGTTGCACCAATCTGTTGTCTTACTATGGACTGCTCCTCTCTTGCTCCTATGTGAAAATCCTTTAGCCTTTTGGACCCTTTTGCTGTATGGCCCACCATAGAACTCCTGGGCTGCATTCTTTCACTCCTTCTCTGACTTAACTACTCATTAAACTTGTGACATGGTGGTCACCTTAACTGCATAGTCTATCATACTTCTCTCTCCCTCCTTTAGTTTACACTATTTCTCCTCTAGGTTGAAGTCACAGAATCTTCACTCCCTCCAGTTAATGTCTTCATTTCTCTTATAACACTTTATTCAAGATTTAACTTTTTGTTTTGCAACCTTACACCCCAGGCCGAGCCACTTTTCATTAATTGTTCTGTTTTGGTAAATTACTTATTTACAGTAATCAGTAAATACTACCACCATAGGCTTATTTATTTTACTTACTAGGTGAGGTTAGCACCAATTAGATTTTTGTCCATGGAAAATGGGGAAATACATTCAGAATCAGTGTTTAGCATGTAGCAGTTTTTTCACCTCATATTATCCCGATACATTTTGGCAGCTTAGACCTGCTGAAATCTGTTACACTTGACTTATTGAATTCTAGTTAGTTGTTGTATATCCTTAATTTATCGGACAATATGTAAACTAGTTTGCAAGTGTGTACTGAGTGCATACTCTCAGCCACCCATGTTCTTTTAAAAGGTAGGATGGTTAATAGTGGTGCCATCTAGAACGAATCCTGGCTCCTGTTTTGAGTTTGAATTTCAAGACAGGCCTAGTCTGAAAGACAACCTGAGAAGGACTCATAAAAGGGGAATCAACTCAAACCGGTTATCAAAGTGCATACAGAGATTCCACATCGGCTGTCTGCCATCCCTGTATAAGAGTGGGATCTGTTGACCCATTCTTGTTACAGTTCCAAGCTTTGTGTCACCAAGAAGGAAGTGATCCAAAGCAAAGAGTACCCAGAGGACTACTGCACAACCAGAGCTGGTTTCTGCCTAAAAGCCAACTTTTCACAGGTGAGGGTACATCTCTTGGAGTTGTATCTGGAGGAAGAACTGCCTCTCTTATCCCAAAAATGCTGAGGAGTCCTGCCTGGTCAAGAGGGAAAGAGAAAGAAGACCCTGCAGTAGAAGCAAACTGCTGGTGTTTACAAAAGTGGGCCCAGGTGATGTGGTCTGTCCACCAGAGAGATGCAACAAGCATCGCTGACTTGCTGTCAACTGGAAGACAGTTAAAAAACCCAGTAGAGAAACCAAAGCACTTCCCAAGCATGCCCAACATCATCCTAGTCATCACGACTTGTCGCACTTGCCTGAACGTGCCTGATTGTCCTGGACTTCTGAAGTTTGGATTGACGTTGCCTTGAGGCACCAGATGCATGCCAAGAAGTAGTTGTCCGTAGCACTTGCTGACTACTGCCCAAGCGATCTCCGCCACTGATGAAGTAGTATCCTGTGAACGTGTGTTGCCGACTCTAAGGTACTATGAATGTCTGCCAGGCGCTGACCCAGTGTGTTCTTGGCAGATTATGTCACTCAGACGGCAAAGCTGCTGCCTCAAGGCAATCTATGCCGAAGTACTGATTGGCTGCAACCATGCTGTTTGTGCACCCAATCGCAATTAGCTGTCCAAGCACTCAAAACACATTGGAGCTGTCAAGTGGGCACCGGAGACCTGCCCCTGAATGGAGGTCTGCATCCCTGCCATAATCCAGGGAGGCCAAGGGGACTGCTACAAAGACTCACAAGATGAGAGTATGGAGGCCCACTGCAATAGCGAGGCCCACCTCCTGCTGAAACCTATAAACCCCAGCAAAGAACCACCGTCTGAAGTTAACGGCTCACTCCCACTGTCTTCAAGACGTGACTCAGCAGCCGACACTGGCCTGAGTCGGACTACAGTGTGACTTGACCAAAGCTTAGCATTGCTCCGGCGAGAACAGGCTTGAGGTAGGCAGGTCAGCGCTCTAGTCGCTGGCTGCCTCCTGCCCTCCCGGAAGTTATTTAAACACCGGGCAGTCGACCTCACCGATCTAAGGGTAGCGGTCACGCTGAAGGGCTCTACATAGACCTGCCTTGATAAAATTTTACATTGCGCATTTGCACATTACAATTTTAGCTACTGGCACGATTTGCTTCGTGGGTTTTTAAAAATTAGTATTTGGATGCTTAACCCCCTTTTGTTATGCAGGTGTATTTCTACTGTTGCTCTATTTGATTAGCGCTCCCAGCGCTTACCTGGGCACTGCTATCGCCGTCTTCGCTCGCCAGCCGATCTAGGTGCTGGGGCGATTGACGTCCGCCATCTTGAGGTAGGCAGGTCAGCGCTCTAGTCGCTGGCTGCCTCCTGCCCTCCTCACCACCTATAAATGTGTATCCCCTACAGACGGCGCAGCGGGCTGGCGCAGCGGGCGCGCCGGAAGCGCGCCGAAGTCAAGCCAAAGTCCAGCCCGTCTGCGCCCGTCCGCGCCGGGCCCGTGCCGAGTGCTAAAACCCCTGGTACTGCGACCAGATTGGTCTACTCATCCGCATCTCTTTCGGCACTTCGATCACCAGGCACCGATTTCTGTGTTACCTATGACCCTCTTTCATCTACCGATGTACCCTACCGATTATCCTGCTCACATTGCTCATTTCAGACACACATTGTCAACCATAAAATTAAGGCCCTGACTACTCCGCCTCCTCCTATCACCTCTTTTCACTTAGCACTTATTAATGCCCGTTCCATGTGCAAACATAGGCAAGAAATTGCATACCTAATAATAGACGCCCACCTGGACGTCCTGTTTATAACGGAAACATGGACGGATGGTGCCTCGGACCCTGACTTGGTTATAGCAGTCCCTAGTGGTTTCACCATTCATAGACAGGATAGAGTAGGTCAGCGGGGAGGTGGGGTAGCAATTATAGTTAGAGACCACCTCCCAATCAGGACCACACCGATACCATCTATATGTTGCGGAGCTCTACTATTCAGTATTAAGCTCACACCCCTTTTCAATTTTAAAGGCGTACTGATATATCGCCCACCGGGAGCACGAGCCTCCTTCTTACTCAGCCTTGGGTCTATATTGGAATCCATAGCTCTGGAAGACCATTTTGCAGTTTTAGGCGACTTTAATTTCCATCTTGAGTCAAGCAGTGACACAGACACTGCATGTCTCCTAGCGGACATGGAAATACTAGGTCTTTATCAACGCATCTCTGTCCCTACCCATGATGCTGGTCACACTCTCGACGGCATTTTTACCAATATTGAGACGCTACATATTGCAGATGTCCTCCCCTTGGCATGGACCGATCATCACGCCATTATAAGTCATTTAGCTATTCCTGACGCCTCTAAAAGGAAGGCTGTTAACAATAGCCCCAAACAGGTGAGAGCATGGAAGGACATAAAGGTGGGGACGCTGAACACATTCCTGGCTAGAACATTGCCACTGCTGTCAGATGACCCTACTGTCGCCACAAACCAGTTCAATAACTGGCTTAATCAGGCCACACTTGAGCTAGCGCCCGTAAAATCTATCTCCCAGAATCGAGCCTCTCCTAGTGCTCCTTGGTTCTCAGATGAACTCAAAAAACAGAAACAATTAAATAAACAAAGAGAAAGACTCTGGCGGAAGCGCTATGACCCAGAAAGCAAATCATCATACAAAGATTCACTGGCCCGGTACAAACAGATGATCGCAGAGGCGAAAAAAGCCTATTATGCAGCTCAAATTGAGACTGCCAAAAACTCATGTAAAGAGTTATTCGACATTACTAAACGCTTGTCGGGTGGCATGCACGATCTTACACCACCTCCCTCACAACATCTCTGCGACGCCTTATCTGATTTTTTCTTTAAAAAAGTTAATGACATCTATCAGGCTTTTTCTTCAAACACGGACACTACTCCGCTATCCTTGTCTTCCTCCTCACGGGATAACACACTGACCCGTTTTGTCGATCTTACTATGGATCAGACAAGGAGCATTATCTTAAGGATTAAATCAGGTTCAGCTCTGGATCCGTGTCCGCTTAAAGTTCTTATGCCAGTTATGGACACGTTGATACCGGTCATAACCCATGTTTGCAATACCATGTTTAGCTCCGGAATTTTCCCGGCGTCTTTGAAACATACGTTGGTCAAACCTCTTCTAAAGAAAGTCAACTTGAATAAAGATGACCTGAAAAATTATCGTCCGATAGCCAGTCTTCCTTTTCTGGCTAAGGTAACAGAAAAAGCCATGAATCAGCAACTGTCGGAATTTGTGGAGCAGCACCAGTTGCTCGACAACACCCAGTTCGGATTCCGCAAATGTCATGGCACGGAAACTGCTCTCCTAAAGGCTGCGGACGATATTAGAGCCATACGAGACCAGGGGGGGACAGCAGTCTTGGTACTGCTGGATCTTTCGGCGGCCTTCGACACGGTCGACCATAAGATCTTAGTCGACCGTGTCGAACGACTGGGGGTCCAGAAAACTGCGTTGGACCTGCTCGTATCGTTCTTGGCCAACAGATCACAGGCAGTATCTCTAGGACCCTATCAATCATCGAAGGTGTCTCTGCCGTGTGGGGTCCCTCAAGGCTCATCCCTGAGTCCGACACTATTCAATATCTACGTGTCGGACCTTGCTAGTGTCATCAAAGCATTCGGGATGAGCCTGACCTCCTACGCTGATGACACCCAACTGGTACTGGCTATCAAAGGGGACGGTGAGGAAGTGGCCAATCGATTCACGACTGGAATGACGGTAATAGGTGACTGGATGGCCACGAACTGTCTGAAACTTAATTCAGAAAAGACTGAAGTGGTCATCTTCGGTCACCTTTCTCCGGGCTGGTCACCTGTCTGGTGGCCACCATCTTTCGGTCCTCTGCCTAGTCCAGCCAGCAAAGTGAGAAATCTAGGCGTCACTTTTGATGTTGGCCTCAATTTTATGGCACATGCTAATAAAACTGCGGCCACAGCTCATATGAAATTGAGATTGATTAGGAAAATATTACCTTTCTTACCGAACACTGCCGGGAAAACACTGGTCAGCTCACTAGTCCTGTCCTCCATGGACTATTGCAACGCCTTATTACTAAAGGCCCAAGTCCGAGTGATAAATAGGATGCAGTCAATCCAAAATGCAGCTGCACGAATGTTGGCTGGGATCCCTAAGTTTGCACCAGTCGCAAATATCATCAGGGATCTCCATTGGCTCCCGATGCGCAGTCGTATTAAATTTAAATCGCTGTGTATCGTCTATAAGTCACTCAATAATCAGGGTCCCCATTTTCTCAAACAGAATCTTCTTCATTATGTTCCAACCCGATCCCTTCGGTCCTCATATCAGAACCTTTTGACTGTGCCTCGCACTAGAACAGTCACATGGGGCGACAGGCGTTTCCTTGTCGCCGCCCCGAAACTTTGGAACACCCTTCCTGCACACATCCGGGCAAGTCCCTCCTTGTTCACATTTCGCAAACAGCTAAAGACGTGGTTATTTGACCAATAGCTTTTTTTTCTTCATTACCCAGTTTGCCGATCTATGCCCTTAATTAGCGCCGAGACGCCCACGGGTATTCGCCGCGCTGTATAAATGTCAATAATAAATAAATAAATAAATAAGCGGAAGGCCCACAGTGGCCAGACACCACCCAGAAAATAGGTGGGAGATTGATTGACAGGTCTAGCCCCAATGAAGATGCGGAGGTGAAAGCAACACACCTGCACTCGATATTCTCCACTAGGCCTTGGACTACAAGTATGGGAAAGGATAGAGTTAGTGGTCTAGCATACTAGTGTCACACCTGTATATTAGGCGTCTTGTACTTTTTGTGTTTTACATAGAATTAAGCTTTAGAATGTAATAAAAATACTTTTCCTCACCAGAGTATTGGGCTGGACGATCACAATATTGCTGTGTTGGGTATGTTGAGTTCAGGCCCTGCTGTAACCCCAGACTTATCTTCCTGAGAAACCTATAACTACTTGCCTTTGTTATCACTGAGAATCAACTGATGAAGGCATTGTACTTGGCCCAGTTTTGCAGCGCTATGGTAGGATAGAGGCAAATGATCCCAGCCCCCACAGCTGTGAACCATTAGCCCCTGCTGCACCAACGCCCCCTGAACTGGGTCGGACATTAATACTTATAAGTGCACTACAACCATTGGTTTGTTGTTGTCATTCACATTTGTTTCCGCCCTTTACAACAGACAACATAGGGCATTTGGTCAGCCCACTTCAGCCACATTTGAACACAAAGTAGTGACGGACACTTTATGGCAATGAGTTCTTTTTGAGACCAAAAATAATTTTTTTTATATTTTGTTTATATTGGTAAGGGCTTGGCAGGTCCTGCAACAATATCATTTAATGAAAATGTTGGCAAAATAGACAAGCATTAACAAGGCCAAAAGGCTGGCGGCAAATGCCAGACCTGTTGGCTTTGCCATTGCTTGTTTGATTCATGGATTCTAGCCTACTTTTCTCTCACTCTTTCACCCATACTAACATTACTTCACTTATAAAGAGTTCATGGGTCTTTTCTTTTTCCTGTTCCTTTTTAAACATTTGACCCCCATTTTTCATTTTTTTACGTTCCTTCTGATGTTCCACCTATTATCATCCTGGATCAATTACCTTACGCTCTTTTAAAATGGTTTTAGATTTTTTATTGAGAGGGCTAAGGAAGGGGAAGGAGCTAGGAATGACCAGGGCTTCAGTAGTGGCTGGGGGTTTGCTTCGCCCTGGCCTTGAGGCAGTGGTATCGAGAGAAAAGTAAGGAGGTATTAGGTGGGTAAGGAACCCCAGGAAGAAAGATTGGGTGGAGTTAGGGCTGGAGCAGCTTGTAGGACCACTTAATTTGGAGCCCCTCAGGCAGGAGAAGCCTGAAGGGATAACAGCGTGCAATCTCTGCAAAGGAGGCCAAGGGACGGATGCCACACAGGCTGGGTATCTTACGGCTCAAATGCACTTGCATGAAGAGAGGAAGTGGCTTTCTGCACCCCTTCTGATGGGAAGGGAGCACGACTATTCATAATGCAACTTTTCAAAGAATGCAGAATGGTTATTGTATGATGTGATGTGTGTGATGGGGAACAACCAGAAATGAATGAGGAAGGGAGTGCAGAATGATGATTGCGAGGATTTGTTTTAGATTAGGATGATGAGTGATCACTCTGGAGAGGGAGAGATTACGCGTAGCTAGGGAGGGGGGCTATTTGGGGGGCGGTCTGCCCCAGGCGGCACCATTTTTGAGGCGGCAGCAGCCGTGCTGGCCGGCACTGTTAGAGGCCCGTTGCGGCCACCTAGAAGTTCTGTGGTGTGACCAGACCGGGTGACCTGCTTCAGCTTCTGCTTCGGTAGCTGCACGCTGCCGCTGCATGCACAGTGCCAGCCGTGTAGCTAGGGATAGGGCGGGGGGGGGCGGTCCACCCCAGGCGGCATCAATTTTGAGGCGGCAGCGGCAGCGGCAGCACGGGCCGGCACTGTTAGAGGCCCGTTGCGGCCGCCTAGAAGTTCTGTGGCGTGACCAGACCGGGTGACCTGCTTCAGCTTCTGCTTCTGTAGCTGCAGGCTGCCGCTGCATGCACAGTGCACACAAACGCGGAACTTACTTTCGGCAATGTAAGTCCCGCGTTTGCACTGTGATTCTGTGCCTGCCAGCTGCAGTTACCGCAGGTCAGGAGTGCAGGCTGCAGTGCAACGCGGCCTAAGTCCCGCCCACCGCGTTAGTGACATCACGTCCAGTCGCTCGCTTTTGGGAACCAGGTGCGTGTCTTGACATTGGTTGAATATCCTGCAATTCTGGGCAAATCACTTAATCTCTCCTAGCCTACAAGAAAAAAAATAATCTCACCTTGCATAATGTAATCTAGAGTTCTTGTAAAGCGCTCTAAAGCTCTTGGCCCAAAATCGTTCTATATAAAACTGCAAATAAACAACTCATATACAACTGATGTTTCTTTGTGCAGGTATTTTCCACCAATCCTGCTGATAGGCTGTAACCTACATTTACCACCCTTTACATAAAAACAAGTTCCCTATCACTCCACTGTTCTATATTACACTCTTGAATCCTATGAGTTCAATAAAATATTGATGATGCAGCTTTAGTTTTAGTTTTTTATTTATTTACAAAGAGCTGCAGTGCCAGCCCAGGCCTGCAGTGCGTCAAGTTGTACTGAGAGGAGCGAGCGCGCAGCATTGATTACACAGAATATGTTTTTGCATTGTGACCATACAGCCAGGAATGTAGGTGTTCCAGCACAGCCTGGGGTATATTACCGCTCAGGTCAGATGCACTGCACACACTACCTCACGCCACGCAATGTATTAGTAACAGCACACACTCTTTGCTTTTATTTACTATGTAGCCAGCGACAGAAGGAAAGACCCGACGCCCCCCCCTGGGGCCCGCAGGGTCCCACTGTCTCGGAGTGTCTCCTCCTCCAGTACCTTTACAACCGGCCGGGCCCCGGAGCAGCACCTAGCTGCCTTCCAATTGGTCGCCCTGACACCGCCTATGGATGCTATGATGCTGCACACAAGGACATCATGACTCCGTAGATTAATACCACAAGACCACAGATAGACACAGTGACACTGCAGATGGTCACTGTGGGTCTTTAAGGGTTTCCATCCACTTTGCGAATTCATGCATCATTTGTCCTGGGCTGGCTTTTGTCTTGCTTGCTTTGCTATAAGTGTACCTTTCATAGTGCATATTGGTTGTATGATCGAACTTCTTGGGGAGTGCGTCATTTGCCATTTGGTATGTGCTACTTCCTCCTTTGGGAACTACTTGAATGCCCCTTTGACCCCATCTCCTGGTAGGTATTATAGATATTTGATTATCTTTGTGTCATTTCTTCCAGTGCGTCGATGAAGTAATCAAATGTTTGTTTTGATGATCGAGTCGGATTACCTGGTGCTAATGTTTTGCTTCTTTGTCATGCTTAAGGATGGGGAGGTTGGCCTTCCTGACTTGTAACGTAATGTTTGCTGGGGCGTACCTGTTGGTTTGCATATCTTGATCATCTTTACCTGTGTGCTTTTATTCCCCTCCCTTTTTCAATTTTGCTGCGTGCGGTTTTGTGGTTACTCGTACTGGCTGTTCTGCCTAGTGTGCCATTTGTGCTGCCAGTCACCGGTGTATTCAATTGTGTAGCCTTTGACCGTGTCATGTATGTGCATATAACTTGCATGATCGGGGTAACTATTAGCAGCACTACTACTTGTCTCTGGGTCATCTTTCAAGTGCTCACCATCCTTTTTCCCCATCACCCCCACCTCCCCCCCAAAGGGGTGGCAATCTGAGGGATAGCCCCGGGCGCCACAAGCTCTAGCTGCGCCCCTGGAGTGTGGCAATAAGAGACTAGTGCTTTGTGATGATGGATTGGGGAGTGCAGTGGGGAGGTTAATTGCCGGAGGAGTCTCGGTGCATTAAGTGAGGACACAGGCAAGAAGCAAATGCTGCACCATTTAAGAGCAGATGCTTCTTGGGATTCCAGAAGAAGAGTACAGATGGAAGCAGGAAAACAGTGCTATATCAAGATACTAATATATGGTGGTCAATGTTGGATGTGGTGGCGTCACAGGAAAGGGAACAAGAGGTAAAGCCTGGGAAGCTGGTTAAAGGTACAACGGACAAGGGGCGAGTTATAGGGGTACAGTAAACGGGAAAGGAGGGGCTGGAGTTGAGACCAAGCAGATGCTTAGCGACAGGAAGGATGATGTTTACAGGGATATAGAAGAAATGGAGAAAGCTTAGCAGAAAGGGAAGACAGGGGAAAAAGGAGACAACGTAAAGGGAGAAGGTAGAGTAAAATGGGAGAAGGAGAAGATGGCTGCCATATATGAGACAAATTAAGCCTCTATGAGCACATTCGTCTAATGGTGTGAAGGAAAAAATATGGAAGCGAGAATTTGTGGACATATACAAATTGTTAAACAGGGAGACTGAAGCAAAAGAGGAAAATTGAGAGCTGGCCAGGCACACCCGGGTCCTGGTATACATAGAGACATTGACATTAGTGTTTTGGATCTATGTGCATGTGTAGGGAAAACGGTACGCTGACAAGTGGCTTTACTTAAGTATCACCATTTAATAAGGAATGCTCAGTTAGATTTCAGGTGCCCGGCATGGTCTAGAGCTGATGATGTGTTCAGGGCACCATTGAGTTTTTATGGTGAGCATTTAATTTTTAATACTGAAACATTCTGTGGGATGTTGTAGCTCCAATGAATGGCACCTGTGCATTGATGCCTGCATATAACAATATTCAGTGTTTGCCCTTTCTGGCTCATCCCACCTGTTTGGGGACAGAAGTATAGGGAAAAGGACAGATGGTGGTGTAAGGGGGTGCTTGTTGGGGATTTAACGGGGAATGCACGTACACCAGTTCTCTCACTACAGACATGAATGGCCTGGCTGTCGGGTGAGGCATGCACTTACACAATGTTTTAGGCACGTCACAGGTGAAGAGAAGTGAGAGCATCACAAGACTGGTCAAAAGACAGACACAGCTTTTTCCAAAACGCCCCTACATCGGTTAGCCTGATATGGATATTGGACTGCCTTGCGCATTATCCTGACAGGAAGGTGGCCGGCATGCAGGAATGGGTGTTCAGGGTGGGGGTGTTTGGTTCATGTATCAACGGCCTAGACATCAGTGATGGGTGGATAATTTGAGTGAGCTTAAGTGCACTGTATCACAAAAGCTACTGAAACAAGCACAGAAGGGCAGGATTGCCGGTCTTTTTTCGAGGGCCATTGCTGAATTTGATGATGTCCCCCTTGGTGGTTTTACCAAAGAAAATAGAAGGAGAGTATCTGTTGATTCACCATCTGTCATGGCCAAAGAAGACATAGATTATTGATTTAATTGCTCCGAAGGACGAACCAGTGGATGACACAGTCAAGTTGGGGAGGAAATGTGGAAGAGACAGCTGAGTTGGTAAAATGGAACTTTATGTTGTTATTTCCAATAGTGCTGATTCATCCAGTAGATTTTTCATTGCTGCATATGTAGTTTGAAGGCAAAATATATGTTGATAGGGTTTTGTTCATGAGTTGTGCAAATTCTTGTTCCTTATTTGAATATTTAAGCCTTATTTCCACAATGGTTTATGTAAGCAAGAGCAGGCTACAAGCTGATTTCATATTAGCCGGATGAATCCTTGCTCTATGGCAAGGGGGGTGGAAGTTCGGTGATTGTAAAGGTTTTTGCCATTTTTCTAAAATTGGGAGGGTATTTCGAGATGTCTTTAGCACCCAAGAAGATTGAGGGAGTGACCATGGTTGGGATTTTGCTGGGGATTGACCAGGAACCACTAAAGATGCAAGTATTTTTGCAGAGGGAGAAGTTGCAGGAGATTGTTTAATTGCTGGAAGTGGCTTGTAAAGAGTGAAAGTTTGAGTTGTGCAAGGTGAAATAGTTGCTGGGTCACCTACATTTTGCATGTATAGAAGTCAGGTCAGGCAGAACCTTTTTCAGGAGGCTTTTTTTGAGCCATGTCCGGAAATGTTTTATCACATCATAGGATATGAATGAATGTTGCAGTGTGGGTGGATTTTTGAGTGTGGCAGCATTTTCTACAGACCTTCAACAGTGTGAGCATGTACTTCACTACATTAAACAAATTGTGAGGTTAACATTTTCTCTGCTGCAGCATGTGCTTTTGTTTTTGGGTTGTTCTGGATGAGATGCTGATCAGGGCCGGACTGGCCGCAGTGGGCACTGGGCGTTTCCCCGGTGGGCCGCCAGGGTGGGGGCAGGTTTTGGGACCCTGGGGGGAGTTTTTGTTACCAGGTCGGCAATATCGCCCCCTGTAACAAAATTGGCCAAAACCGGCCCTCGCAAACAGCTCGGCTGCACCCCCCTCCCCTACAGGGGGGCCGGACAAGCAGTTTGCCAGGACCGGTTTTGGTTCCTAGTCAGGCCCTGACGCTGATGCACACAGCAGTGGTTGTAGCGCTGGCTGAGGCAGGGGAGAAGCATCACTTTCCTTAAATTTTTCCAATTGGTGTTTGCATTGGTGGTGTGGGGAGCTTGAGCATGCTAAAAGATAAGTGATGTTCAATGTTGATTACATAACTGTAGTAGATCTATTTAACAGACAGATAGCAAGAGATTTGAGAGTGGTCAGCTGCGTACGTTCACTTTGGGTTGTTTGCACTTTAATAATGTTTTAAGGCAAAGCATGTTCTCAAAATGAGTAATGGCATTGCTGACACTTTATCTCATTCACAATAACTGAGGTTTCAGAGACTGGCTCCTGGAGCGGAAGAGATGAAGACTGAGCTACCTTAGGACATTTGGGCACTGGGATTATGAGAGTGGTGTATCTGGTGAAGCAGTCTTTGTCAGTGTCCACTTGGCAGTCTTATTCACAGGCATGGCGTAAGTTTCAGGAAAATGATGGTAAGAAGAGAGATGATGACAGAGATTGCATGCAGTTGCCTCAATTAGACTTGAAGCATTTTGGATTATCTTTAATTGATATGGGAATGTCACCAGTGACCATTGCTGGTGGACTGGCAGGATTCTCTTTTTTTCAGGATCCTGTGGTGGGGATTGATAAGGCAGTAAGTGAATTGGTGAAAAGAGTAGACAAGTGAAAGTGAATTTGAATACAGCAAAGCTACGGGAACCAGTTACATTTGTGGTTTTGAGAAAGTTGGTAGTGATATTACAGAGTTGTTGTTATGACTGTTTTGAAGATTAAATCTTTAGACTTTGTATGTTGCTAAAGTATTAAGTGCTTTTTAAGTTTCAGTTGTTGGGATCAAATAATGAACCAGGTGTGAGGAACAAAGAGGTAGCAATGGAAGATAACATTCTGAAAATCAGGTCACAATGGACTAAAATGGACCAGAATGATGTTTGGGTTTGTTGAAGACTGGTTAGGTAACAGGCTCATTTCCGATTTTGGTGTGGAAGAGATATTTAAGTTTACCAGGTTTGGTGGGAGAAGTTGGATGTTCCCTTGCTAGTGGAAGAACAGTAACTGCACCCAACATGTTGGGTATTTGTCGAGAAAAGTGTTGGTTTGACTCGGAATAAATGGCAAAGGTTTTGGCATACATTCTTTCATGGTTCGAACCAGCATCTGAGGCCGCAAGGTTGGTTTTGTATTCTCTGGAGATAAGGCATGTTTGGATGTGTAGGTCAAGGTACTGTGATAATTATTATGTGGGCATGGGTTCACAGGTATAGGGCTTTACATGTCTTGGCCATGTGTTTTCTGATTTTGTAGTAGGTAGTGTGCAAGGCCCACTGTCGGACAAGATTGTGACTTGGTTCGTGGGCATTACCTGGTACAGAGGGCTGCCAAATATGATGAGATCCAACCATTTTTTTTTGGGTGCAGTTTTCTATAAGGTATTGGAGTGCTTTACATGAGCATCAGTTATGTTATACAAGGGAACATTCATTTTTGGTAGGCACGGGGGATTAAGTGAACCTGGTTCTCCAGTTCCAAGGTCGCAGCTCTGGCCGTTACACCGCATCCTCATATGGCAGACCCTTGTGGCTACCAATAGACATGCGGTGTTATGGTAGGATAAGAATGAGATATGAAGGGGACAGCTGTTGCCGTTATTGACAGAAATATTTGTGGGCAGAGGATGCTTGGATTTGTTGGTACTCCACCTGGGCAAAAACTGCCATGTCCAGCTATCTGGGCCTAAAGTTGTTGAAGTAAATGAAAGTGGACTTGTTACGAATGAAGAGACTTTGGGCTGGTGCGTGCATCGTATGGGCTGAATTTGCCCTACGAAGGGTGTGGCAAGGTGCCAAGAAGCACAATGCCTTGGATAAGGTAAGGCGCATGTTGAATAGGACAATGAGAGTTTTTTGTGCAAGTTCAGAAGTAAAGGTTCTGTGGCACGTGCACATGTAGGAAGGAAACCCCTGTTTCTTATGATCTTATGGAGTACATTTACCTTTGTTTGGGAATTCATATTACTTGTTGCTGTTGCTCAAAGTTGAGGAGCAGCTGTTGAGGGAGAAGTTATGGTGTTGAATGCCATAGTGAGAAATTGATTTTTACAGTGGTTTTAAAATCAGGGTTTTCCTGTGTGGTGATAGTTTTGGGACTGGTGAGCCACAAGCAGTTGTAGCAACCCTTCAGAGGTGGGAACAGAAGTGAGAGGCTGAGATAGATCTTTGGCAAGTTGGAACAGGTTTAGGTGAGGATAGCTTTGAAAGGTTGATGATTTGCATGGGTGATGTGGCTGTGGCAAGTAATGGTTGTGAGATGATAAAAAGGAAATGTAGTAATTGGGTATGTGTGAGTTCTTGGGGATTCTCTGCACTTTGGGGACATTTTAGGACAGGATTTAAGTTTTTACTTTGTACTAAATAGATTTGGTTCAATTTATGTATTGGTTTATTATCTGCAGATCTGTCACAATAAATGTGTCCTTTTATGCTATATTAAGGTTTGATGTCTATCTTAGTTCTTGCCTGGAGCCTAATATGCTGCAGATATGCACTGCTGTAGGTGAAAAGTGTAAGACAAGTCATGGTTGCTGTTGGACCTGGTACTCCGCAGGGTCATCCCCAAACGTTTTGCCTTCTTCCTCCTATTTTTGCTGAATTTATCTTTGTTGGCTTTAAGACTTTGTGAACGTTACCACTGCCAATGAGTGCTAAAGTGCTTGTGCTCTCTGCTTGAAACATAACAACACTGGCTTATACCCAACTGAAATATTTAATTGACGTATAAGTCCCTAGTAAAGTGGTACTACATGTACCCAGGGCCTGTAAATTAAATGCTACTAGTCTGTCTACCGGACTGATTGTGCCACCCACTTTAGTAGCCTTTTAAACAGGTCCTCCCTGGACCGGAAACAAGTATCCTGGGACCGTTTTCAGAGCATCACCCTTCATCAGCCAGGCTAGCTTGAATCCTGTGCTCTCCATGCCATTGGAGTCAAGCTATCCTGGCTGATGAGGGCTGAAAGCCCAAAACCGGTCCTAGGATACTTGTTTCCAATCCAGGGAGGACCTGGCCTGGCAGTTCGGGCTGGACAGTTCCCATTGAGTGCAGGGTCAAAGATGATTTACATATGGCTGGGTCCAAACTGGAATGGCATGGTGAGCAAAAAATACGATGGATTTAGGCCCAGATCTCTGTACTGGGGTGAATGTATGACATTGTTCTGCATTCTGTCTATCAATTGTTCTTTTTGCATAAACTTCAAAGACACTGTCTGGAAGCTTCTCCCACCTTCCAGGACCAGAGCACCAGTGTATAAAATAAGAGTCTCAGACACCACCACTTCAGTACACTTCTGGACCTGTGGATACTCTGCCAGGAAGAAGGAATGAAGTGCTGCTGCAAGGATAGCCACTCTGCCATACTGCTGCTCTACAAGGAACTGTTGCCCTCCTGCCTGCTGCCCTCTTGCCTGTGGAAAATGAACTGGACGTGCAACTCCATCTCGAACCCAGGACCCCAGAGTGAGTCAAAGGGCTAGTATGCTGGCCTACTGATCTGAGCCTCAGGGACATAACAGGCTATCCCAGGAGCACCTGGACTCATCTTCTGCAAGTTCCTGGCCCCCAAGTGGTACCCCTCTGGTCCTAGACCCTTGGTGTGGCTAAGCAGGCTCTTAAATCAAGCTTTTGGGCTCTTTGAGACTGGAAATGGGCTTGTTCTCACCAGAACTGTGCCACTCACAAGGATAATCAGTGCGAGCAGCTGCCAGCTCTTCTCTCCGCCAGCAGCATTGTCAACCTGCAGGACACTGCCAACGTGACAAAGCTCCAGCCCGTATGTCAGCGATAACATGGCTGCTCTTCATGCCATGCCAACTGCCACCTGCGACGATCTCCTTGCTCCCAGTGACCTTCGTCCACATGAATGGGACTTTTGGCACAAAACTTGAGAAGGTAAAACTTCAGCATGACTAATCTGGGACTGTATTTGAACCGCGCTCCATCGCCGGCGGCCTGAACTTTTGACTTTGACTCAGACCTGTGCGGCCAGATAGCCACAGATGGCACTTTATGCTTTTAGGTGCTATATTACAGTTTATTCTTTAAATATTAATAATTCTGATTCTTTGTAGTTTGGGTCTCCTTTTATTTATTAACTTATGCTCTATTTTTCTAAGCTGGTGTTGGATATTTTACTGTTTGAAGTGTTGCACAAATACTTTGCAAATTGCCCATAAATTAAGCCCGACTGCTCTGTGCCAAGCTATCAGGTTTATTTGGGGATTCCTTGTGCCTTACCCTGACTAGGACAATGGTTGCTGCTGGACTAGAGCTCACACCCCAGTCAACCAGTAACCCAATTTCAAACAGTTGCACAGGCAGAAGCCTACTGTTTTGCAGTGCTCTGTATCATATAGTTTCATCCCCAGAACTATGGGGTACAGGAAACTGACCAATTGATAGAGGATGCTACCGCTGGAAGGTGCACTCGTTCATCAATTATAGTGTATTCTCTGCAGTCCATACTGGGGTGGCACAGGAGCAACCCACAGCAAGCGGCACAATATATGTTTGGAGGATTGCTCCTGACGACAGAAGGACCCAACCATAGGAACTGGCATTATGCGATCATCCATTGTAATCGCACTGAGGGGTCCACCGGGGATCAGCAGAAGAGCAAGTTATATACAACTACCCACAGTACATGGTTAAGGAGTCATGGAATGTGGTCACCCAAGGCAATGGAGGTCCCACCTGCAGAATGTGTTGAGGGCCCTTGAAACTCCCAGAAGTTCGAGGTATGATAGGATTTAGCTTGAGTGTGGGTGGGTTGAATGTTACGCACCCGGGGCCTCATTTATGAGAAATGACGCATCGCTGCGTGAAAGCAGCGATGCGTCACTTCTCAGTGGGCACTCCTTGCGCCATGATTGATGCGTCATATTTATAGTATGACGCATCATGTCGCAAGGAGTTACAGATACGTCAGTATTTCTGCCGTATCTGTAGGCGCAAAAGTGAAGCATTGCTGGAGTGTGTCACAAAAGTGACGCAACTCCAGCAATGTGTACTTTCACATGGGCAAGTCCCATGCTGTTAATGCCTGCGTCAGTCTTACGCCTGCCATGAAGCAGGCATAAGATTTTGACGCATTAGCGGCCAAGAACTGGCGCAGTGAAATCTTATAGATTTCACTGCGTCACTTCCATGACCCTTTCTAGTGTCAACCTTGCATACATTATACCTGGCGCAGGTAAAATGTGGCGCAGGGGTTTACAAAGTGACGTATCTACCTAGATGCGTTACTTTGTAAATATGGCGCAACAAGGCGCATTTTTTTACGCCACTGGTGCGTCACAAAAAGTGACGCACCAGCGGCGTAAAAGTGACGCACGGCCTCATAAATGAGGCCCCCGGACTCTGCCCAGAACCCGCGGTGAACACAGGACACGGTTCATAGTGTGGGGCGCGGGCGCGTGCAATGCACAACTCTCAGTGCAACGAAGGAGCGGCACGAGCGTAGGAAATAGTCAAGGCCTGCACCTGTGGGCTGTCGCAAGTAGTGCTGCACGGGCTGAAATTAGTGGCGCAGCAGCCTACAGACCCACGCCATGTGATAGTAGCTGATAATCATGAAAGAGGGACTTAGCTCAACGCAAGAAACATTTTGAGACCTGCAGCTGCCACCGGCCGCCCTTCTGACGAGAGGCCACTCAGGGCTTGGTAGTGTTTAGCGTCTTTCCTCTCCTCCCTACCATAAAACCTCACCCATCGTCTCTCATCTTCGTCTCCCCCGCAGCTCGCTGAAGTCTAATTAGTGATTCTGAGGGAATGCCAAGCTGTGTGAGGCCGACGAGTAACATCAGTAAACAACCGAGCGTCGAAAATGAAAACATCTGAAATATTAAATGCCGCGGGAGCGCTGGGACTCTGGCTCCAGCATGGCCCACAAATCATCACATTCCCGTCCGCGGCAGAGCAGTAACTATCCGGGAGCGGTGACTGTCCGGGGCCGGGGCCCTTTAATAATTTATGTCTGCCTGTCTGCTCGGGCCGTCACCGCGGCCCCGAGTCTGCAATCTGCAGCTGTTCAGACGTGATTCATGGCTGTCTCTGGCTGGCCGCTCTCCCACCCCCTCAGTGTCCCTTTTCTCCCGCGCCTGTCCACATTTTAAAGCAACGGAGGGATTGTTGGTGCACAAAGGCGATTAAAATGCCATGTAGGTCAAATGATGAGGTAAAGGCACTGAGGCACCGAAGGTTTTGAGCCTAGCATGTCTCTCCACCACCCCCCAACGGAAGAAATAATTAATTACATGTTTTGGGGAACATGCAGAAATCAGACTTGCTGTAGTGTATTCCACCTTTATTCCTGGTATTCCACCCAGAGAAAACATATGATGATGGTCGGAGTGCTGAACATTTTCAAGCGTTCGCCCCCAGTCAAGAGATGTGGGTTTAATCCATCATTCTTTCTTTTGCTCACTATGCCACCCCTGTTTGGACCCAGCCATGTTCAAATCAGTCTTCAATCAATCAATCAATCAAAGAATTTGTAAAGCGCACTACTTACCCGTGAGGGTCTCAAGGCGCTGAGGGGAGGGGGTGCCGCTACTGCTCGAAGAGCCAGGTCTTGAGGAGTCTTCTGACAGTGAGCAGGTCTTGGGTCTGCCGCAGGTGGGTGGGGAGGGTGTTCCAGGTCTTCGCGACGAGGAAGGAGAAGGATCTGCCGCCGGAGGTCGTTCGTTGTATGCGGGGGGTGGTGGCGAGGGCGAGGCTGGCGGAGCGGAGCTGGCGGGTGGGGGTGTGGAAGCTGAGTCTGCTGTTCAGGTAGGCTGGATCGGTGTTGTGGAGAGCTTTGTGTGCGTGGATGAGGAGCTTGAAGGTGATCCTCTCGTTGACAGGGAGCCTGTGTAGGTCTCTGAGGTGGGGGTGATGTGGCTGCGACGGTGGATGTTGAGGATCAGTCGGGCGGCAGCGTTTTGGAAACGTGGTAGTCGTTGCAGGTGTTTGGCCGGGATTCCTGCGTAGAGTGCGTTGCCGTAGTCCAGTCTGCTGCTGATAAGGGCAGCGGTGGTCTCGGCTGGCATTGAGAGCGAAGAGTGACTGGCGTCGTATCGGCGTCTGGCGTCATGGTGTTCGCGGGGTCCAGGGGTTCTGGCACTTGGCGCGGTCCAGGCGCGGACGGGCGCAGACGGGCTTGCCTCAGGCGCGCCTCCGGGAACAGTCCAGCCCGATCTGCCAGGAATAATGTGCCACTGGACTCACTGCTTTAAATGGGCCAGTACTATCCGGTACGGAGTACTGGCACTTTTTTATGTAAAGGAGAGTACCAGCACTTCTCAAGAGAAATGCTATACTTTTAATTGGAGAGTACCGGCACTTCTCAGAAACAAGCAGGTACTCTGGCCCGAGTCCCCTTACCACAAATTCAAGATAGAGCCAGTATAGAAGAGAAAAAAATAAGAGTGTCAAAATACATGACTAGTATAATGTTGTCTGGTCTACCCGAATACCCAGTCAAAGTTACTAATACCCGAGATAGATTTTACTTGACTGGGCACAATTCATGAACTGGTGGCATTCCCAAAACACGAAAAATGGCTGAAAATAATCTACAGATGCCCATGTGATGGCACAACCACTTAGTCCACGATGCAATTCAAGCTGTTCTGGGGGTTTTATTGAGATATCAGACGAACATTTTTACAACCAACTTTTATGTCAAAGAAAGTCTTGTTTTATAAGGATGCCATGAATTTCATATGCACCCTTGATAATTAACTAGTATGTCGAACTCCTGCAGGATATATAACCTATAAAAAGAAGGAGGACCCCACACAGACTTATTGGGGACTGGCGGGAAAGTTAGCAAATCAAGAAGGAATGTCCCCACGAAGAATGGACAATATAAAAGTGTCCAACTTCAATGTGTATTTCCTAGAAAAAACCTATTATTTAACGGACAGCACGCCACCAATTGGGCGGGAAAGGCAAAGGTACAAGGTTTGGCGTTATACTTCTCCAATTCGCATTCGAGCTACAAGGTGTTATCACCGACACTAATATTTGAAGGAGACCAAAGTACAAACATTAATCATAAAATACAATGAATAAAAGAAGATAGATGATTCCCACACTATGCGTTTTATAAAACTCTGTTACAATTTATTTGATACAAAAATAATTTTACATCATCACAATATTTAAAAACATGTCATACAATTTTTTTAAAATTTCATGTTACATTAAAAACACTAAAGAATCAAAAAAGTCGACGCGGCGTTTCGGTATTCTGGTGGTAGACCTTCTTCAGGACTGATTCTTATTCCAGTAGGATTTCTTATGACTACTGGGCACTGCTTTATGCTTTGCAAAAGGAATCCTGAAGGCTTCGGAATAATAGACCTGCCCCTGGTTTCTCTACACACTTCTTAATTTGTGGTGTCACTTATTTAAAGACGAAATATTCGCAACCCTTTGAGTTGTCGTTTATATTATTCCATCTTCTGCTGAGCAAGTATCTCTCTGCTCTGTCTTAGGTTATACATGTTTCAGGGTATTTGACCACCAGGAGGAGCCACCGTTCTATTGGTCGTGGTTGCCGTATTATTGGCTATTTTTTCTCGTTTCGGAAGATCCCGGACGTAAGGAGCAAGGACGGGCTGCCAGGAACCGAGGAGCGGGGAGGCCGACTTAATGATCGCGGAACGGACCAAATTGAAAACGGACCGACCGTGAATTAATGGGGCTTAATGAAGAGATAGCCGTCTCCCAAATCGAATAGCCAATAATACGGCAACCACGACCAATAGAACGGTGGCTCCTCCTGGTGGTCAAATACCCTGAAACATGTATAACCTAAGACAGAGCAGAGAGATACTTGCTCAGCAGAAGATGGAATAATATAAACGACAACTCAAAGGGTTGCGAATATTTCGTCTTTAAATAAGTGACACCACAAATTAAGAAGTGTGTAGAGAAACCGGGGGCAGGTCTATTATTCCGAAGCCTTCAGGATTCCTTTTGCAAAGCATAAAGCAGTGCCCAGTAGTCATAAGAAATCCTACTGGAATAAGAATCAGTCCTGAAGAAGGTCTACCACCAGAATACCGAAACGCCGCGTCGACTTTTTTGATTCTTTAGTGTTTTTAATGTAACATGAAATTTTTTAAAAATTGTATGACATGTTTTTAAATATTGTGATGATGTAAAATTGTTTTTGTATCAAAATAAATTGTAACAGAGTTTTATAAAACGCATAGTGTGGGAATCATCTATCTTCTTTTATTCATTGTATTTTATGATTAATGTTTGTACTTTGGTCTCCTTCAAATATTAGTGTCGGTGATAACACCTTGTAGCTCGAATGCGAATTGGAGAAGTATAACGCCAAACCTTGTACCTTTGCCTTTCCCGCCCAATTGGTGGCGTGCTGTCCGTTAAATAATAGGTTTTTTTCTAGGAAATACACATTGAAGTTGGACACTTTTATATTGTCCATTCTTCGTGGGGACATTCCTTCTTGATTGGATATATAACCTAGCTATTAGAAGAAGGAAACCTCTAGTACTACTGGATAATCTAGTCTATGAAGATGACTGAATGATGATCTTTGGTTGATTATATCTTAATTATGAGAAAGATAATTTTGAATGATGGGTTTTAATAACCTATGGAACGAGGGGCCATATTATCAAGCATGGGTGATACATTATCACCGCTTTTATCGGCAGGAAACTGACGCTAAAGTGGCGATAATGGGCTTGATAATATGCACTTGAGAAGTCCCATAGAAGCCCAGGTTAACACCAGAACCTGGGCTTCTATGGGAATTCACAAGTGCATATTATCAAGCCCATTATCACCGCTTTAGCAGCAGTTTCCTGCCGATAAAAGCGGCGATAATGTATCGCCCTTGCTTGATAATATGGCCTGAGTTTTTAAGCTGTAATGTATGGTATCATGGAAGAAATACAAAATCTTATTGTAAGACGTTTTTAAACTATGTACTTTTATGGATCGATAAAAAAGATTCAGAATAAAGTTATTTTTTATTTGGATAGGTGAAACACTTGCTGGCGACAACATGGGTGTTTAGATTCTACCTACTTCCACAATGCTTCCCTTTCTTTGTCTAATTTAGAGATTGATCACCTTGTTACTTTTCTTTATATGTATTGAATTTTTGGTATTTAACCTGTTTTGCTCCCCAGTCTGGATTATATCTTTCAATAATAAACACACAAAAAAGAAAGTGGGAAGATTGCTCTCAAGGCAACTAAGGGCCATACTTCCCCCACGAATGAGTCCATAAGGTAACAACTTCAGAGGAGACATCAGTTTAAGAAGATTCATCCTCTTGCTTTCTCTGACTTGTACCAGCACCTATACCTCAAAAAGCAGTGGGAACCAAGCTGAGGTCTCCCAATATCTGGAACACCATGTCAGATGGCTCATCCCTCAAGCTTGGTAACAATCATTGAATGACCCTATATCTGCAGAGAAAGTAATAACAGCCATAGTAAAACTTAAATTTAGGAAAGCTCTGAGGCCAGAAGGGGTAAAATAGTAATTTTTACAAGATCTACTCCTCTAAACTAGCACCAATACTAGTGTGCCTCTTTAATGACAGAGCAAACTGTCTGCCTCACTGACACCATGTGTGAAGGAGCTGTAACTGTCATTCACAAGCTAGGGAAGGATCCCTCTCAATGCACATATTATTGACCAATCTCACTCTTAAATATTGATGTAAAACTCCTTACTGGGACAGGCATTTTTACCACTATATTGCCAAAGATTGTTGTTGGACAGGCCGCATGTTCGAGCTGTACCCCCTCCCCGCAATGGGACCAGGACCCTGGCTCTCCCTGCATCCCCAGCCAGAGTCCACCAACGACCACCCGAAGTACCCTGCAATCCCTCCACTACAAGACACCAGCTCCGGACCCCGCTGGCCCGGGTCACCATCTACCCCACGACATCGACCCGACCGCCATCTTGGGGCGCTGCAGCACGAGGCCGCGTGGCCTCAACTCGACCCTCACCCTGGGCCCGGCCGGGCCCGACATCGAGGCACCAACCTCCCCCCAGGAGGCAGAGTGACCACTTGGCGAGTCAATGGGAGAAGGAATCGTCAACGGCTCTCCTCCGCCAGGTGTCGATCACCCCAGGCCGCCTGGGCGCTGGCTCCACCCCCCTGCTGGGTGTCTGGACTCCCTCATCCCGGACCTCCCGGCCCCCAGGCGCGAGGGTCCGGACATCAAAGGGGACCAGACCTATAACTGGGGCAGTGCCAGACCAGGAAGGCAGTTGTATCCTGGAGTCGAGAGACCCGAGAAGAACTCATCCGTGACTTGGCCTGCTGGCGCTGCCGCGGCCCTCTGCCTCGTGAAACCATCGTCTTGGCCTGCTGGCGCTGCCGCGGCCCTCTGCCTCGTGAAACCATCGTCTTGGCCTGCTGGCGCTGCCGCGGCCCTCTGCCTCGTGAAACCATCTTGGCCTGCTGGCGCTGCCGCGGCCCTCTGCCTCGTGAAACCATCGTCTTGGCCTGCTGGCGCTGCCGCGGCCCTCTGCCTCGTGAAACCATCGTCTTGGCCTGCTGGCGCTGCCGCGGCCCTCTGCCTCGTGAAACCATCTTGGCCTGCTGGCGCTGCCGCGGCCCTCTGCCTCGTGAAACCATCGTCTTGGCTTGCTGGCGCTGCCGCGGCCCTCTGCCTCGTGAAACCATCTTGGCCTGCTGGCGCTGCCGCGGCCCCCTGCTTTATGAGACTATCACCTTGGCCTGCTGGCGCTGCCGCGGCCCGATCCACAGACCCTCCAGCTCGAGGATTGTGAGCTCACCTTTTACCACCACCTGTACCGATCCGGTACTAAGACTGTCCCGCTACCCCCTTTCCCTACAGAGACTAGAAGTGAGAGGACCCCCGGGTCCAAGTTATCCTGTATCGCTGATATCCTTGCCTTAAGAACCTTATATAAAGCCTTGAACTCGACTTGGTGTGGTGCCTGTTTGTGGGGAGGGAGGGTACTTGTCTGTACGATCGCCGGAGACGGCCCCCCTCGGGGATCTCTCCCTCGGTATCCGGCCGACCCTCAGGGTCCCCGTCTAACATTGGTGGCCAGCGACGGGATCCGAACCTACGCATAATCGTACAGAAAGTCACTCGCCCCACCACACACAACAACCATGTCAATAGAGAGCGGAACAACGGAAAAATTTCAGATGGAAAAATTGGAAGACTACAACCACCGGGAACTGAAGCAATATTGCATAGAACTTGGACTTCCAACCACAGGTCTTAGCACAAAGGAAGACTTCAAACGAGCCCTAGAAGCTTGGGCAGAAACGGGTACGGCCGTACCCCGAACACAAACAACCGAAACGAGCCCCGCACCAACTAAAGAAAGAACGGATCTCTCCCTGGAAGAGATCCGAGAAAGAGAAAAAACCAGACTCCACGAATTAGAACTTGCCCGACTTCGCTTGGATGGGGAACTCAAGCTGGCAGAACAAAAAATAACCCTGGAACACTTACGACTCAGGGAAGAGCGGGAAGACAAGCAAAGACAGAGGGAGCTAGAGGAAAAGAGACTAGAATACGAACATGAGCGCAATCTCAAAGCACTGGAGATTCAGAAACAGAATAAAGACCTCGGGCTCCCCGAACGACCGACCCCGGCTGCCTCGACCGAACCCAAGGTTCACATCCCCAAAGATGTCATCCGGGAATACCACAAGAACGATGATATCCAGCAGTGGTTTAAAGCCTATGAGGTGGCAATGACCTCCCACCGGATTCCCCGAAGCGATTGGGGAGCCGGATTATGGGGGAGGTTTGTCAACGAAGGGCGGGACGCCCTGCTGCAACTCCCGGACCAGCTGATGACCTCCTACGACCACATGAAGGCCGCCCTCCTCACTCGATACGGGCTCACACCTGAGATGTACCGCCAACGGTTCCGCGACTGCAAACGGATTCCGGGTACAACTTGGGTGGAGTACGTGAACTTTTTTAGCCGAGCCTTCGAGGGGTGGATCAAGGGCAACAAAGTAACCACCTACGACCAACTCTTTGACCTTATCGTATGGGAACACCTGTCGAACAACTGCTTCGTGGAGCTCCGGCAACACCTCCTGGACAGCAAGCTAACCGACCCTCGACAACTCGCCGCCGAAGCCGACCGGTGGGAAAGCACCCGAGTTGGCCGGAGCGCACCCAGCGAAGTATCCAGATCGTATCGCCCCCGAGGGGGAGGAGGAAGTCAGGGTCGGGGGAGAGACCCCGGCCCCTCGTCACCCCTCAGAAACCCCTCGACCCCGGTTGGCCGGGGAAGCCCTGCCGTCCGGGCCGGTTTCCGGGCCAACATTACGTGCCACAGGTGCCAGCGACCCGGCCACTACGCCAGTGATCCCAACTGCCCAAAGAATCCGAACACTACTCCCCGCCAAGTTGCAGCGGCGGCCCTAGGGGAAGAAATAATCCCGGAAGACCAAGAGGAGTACGAGACCGATCCCTCTGAATGGGCACCCGCCGCCATGGCACTGGTCTGCTTAGGGGAGAGAGACATGATTCCGCGGGCCCCCCTTCCCGCCAACACACAGAAGTACGGTCAATGGGTCAACATCAATGGCCGCCGGGCGGAAGCCCTCCGCGACACCGGGGCCAGTGTAACGGCGGTCCGACGCCACCTCGTCACTCCAGACCAAATCTTGCCGAACATTCTTTGCCCTGTTCGATCAGCCGACAACTCCGAAAGCCTATGCCACATGGCCTGCGTCCCCTTCGAGTGGGGAGGAGTAACAGGGATGCTAAAAGTAACTGTCCGCGATGATGCCCCCGTGGACTGCCTCCTAGGAAACGACCTTGAAAGCTCTCCCTGGGCAGCTGTCGAACGGAGGGAGCACCTGGGGATGCTTGGCCTCCCCGAATGGGTCTGCGTCACGACCCGGTCCATGACCGCCCGCGCGGTCCCCAGCCCAGAAGAGCCCGAGTGGCCAGAACCTCCTCCCGCGCTCATCCCAGAGGAGGCCGCCCCAGAAGCCATTCCCTTGACCCAAACCGAAGAAGGACCCGACCAGCTTCGGGACGTCCCTGACCTGGCACAATGGCGGCAGGAGGGAGGCCCCACGCAGGAACAATTCCGGGCCGAGCAACAAACCTGTCCTTCTCTCGAAGGACTCCGGCAGCAAGCCCTGGCCCAGAGCACCGGGGATACCTCGGGGGCCCACTGGATCTACTGGGACCAAGACCTGCTCTACAGCGAGCAGAAAGTTGCAGAACTAGGGGCCAGTCGGGTGCTGGTGGTGCCCCTTCGCTTCCGAGACTTCCTCCTGAACTTAGCCCACGATGTCCCCCTTGCCGGACACCTGGGGCAGGATAAAACCTACGACCGCCTGGTGACCCATTTTTTCTGGCCCCACATGCGGAAGGATGTCACCAACCACTGCAAGGCCTGCCCCACCTGCCAGGCCAGCGGAAAAAGTGGCCGAAAAATCAAAGCACCATTACAACCCTTTCCTGTCGTCACCACCCCGTTTGAACGAGTGGGAATAGACATTGTGGGGCCCCTCGACCCTCGAACAGCCCAAGGACACCGGTTCATCCTGGTCCTAGTAGACCACGCCACCCGCTATCCCGAGGCCATCCCTCTTCGGACTGTGACGGCCCCCGTGGTGGGCCGGGCCCTGATGGGGATCTTCTCCCGGGTGGGGTTCCCCCGGGAGGTCGTCAGTGACAGGGGCACGAACTTTATCTCCAGATATATGAAGTCCCTCTGGCAGCAATGCGGGGTCACCTACAAATTCACGACCCCCTATCACCCGCAAGGAAACGGACTGGTCGAGAGATTCAACCGCACCCTCAAGGGGATGATTATGGGTCTAGAAGAACCCCTTCGACGCCAGTGGGACGTACTGCTGCCATGCCTCCTGTTTGCCTATCGGGAGGTCCCGCAGAAGTCCCTCGGCTTCAGCCCCTTTGAACTACTGTACGGACACCCCGTCCGGGGCCCCCTCAGCCTAGTCAAGGAAGGTTGGGAGCAGCCTCCCCAGAAAACGCCCCCGGACATCTACCGGTATCTCCTGGCTCTCCGCAACCAGACCCGGCGGTTCCGAGACACCGCCAAAGCCAACCTCGAGGCCAGTCAGGAGGACATGAAGAGGTGGTACGATCAGCACACGTCCTCCATTGAGTTCGAACCTGGACAACAGGTCTGGGTGATGTCCCCGGTTGAGCCCTGTGCCCTCCAAGACAGATGGTCCGGGCCCTTCAAGGTAATCGAACGCAAGGGGCCCGTCACCTATTTAATCGACATGGAGACTGCCCGGAACCCCCTACGGGTCCTCCATGCCAACAGGCTCAAACCCCATTTTGTGCGATCCGAACTCAGCCTCCTAATGGCTACCGATACTGGGACAGAAGAAGACTCCGAACCCCTTCCGGACTTACTGAGGGCCTTCGAGCAGGATGGCTCAGTGGAAGGGGTCCAGCTCTCCGAGGCCCTGTCCCCGGAGCAACGCCAAGACTGCCAAACGCTCCTGAGGCAGTTCGCCTCCCTGTTCTCCCTCACCCCCGGAGTCACCCCCTGGTGCCTCCACGATGTGGACACCGGGGACAGCCCTCCTATTCGACACCGAGCATACCGCGTACCAGACCGGGTACGAGCCTGCATCCAGACCGAGGTGTCCAAGATGCTGACCCTAGGAGTGATCGAACCCTCAGACAGTCCCTGGGCGAGCCCAGTCGTCCTGGTTCCCAAGGCAGCTGCCCCGGGCGTTGCCCCTGAGCTCCGGTTCTGCGTGGACTATCGAGGGCTGAATGCAGTTACCCGGACCGACGCTCATCCCATCCCCCGGGCAGACGAGCTAATTGACCGGATGGGGGCCGCCCGCTACCTGAGCATCTTCGACTTAACAGCGGGCTACTGGCAGATCGGCCTCACCCCTAGGGCCCAAGAACGATCCGCCTTCTCTACCCCAGACGGGCACTACCACTTTAAAGTCATGCCCTTCGGCATGAAAAACGCCCCGGCAACGTTCCAACGGCTGGTAAACCAGGTACTGGCGGGCCTGGAAGACTTCAGCGCCGCCTACCTGGACGACATTGCTGTGTACAGCCACCAGTGGACCGACCACCTCCGCCACCTGCGGGAGGTTCTACTCGCCCTCCGGCAAGCCGGGCTCACCATCAAGGCCAGCAAGTGCCAAGTTGGCCAAGGGTCCGTGACCTACCTGGGACACCAAGTGGGAAGCGGGCTGGTGGCCCCTCTCCAACTCAAGATTGCTGCCATCCAGGCCTGGCAACCCCCTACGAGCCAAACAGAGGTCCGGGCCTTCCTGGGGCTCACCGGATACTACCGGCGGTTCGTGAAGGACTATGGCAGCATCGTGGGGCCCCTCACAGAGCTCACCTCCAAAAAGAGCCCCAAAACCGTCAACTGGACCCCGGGCTGCCAATCAGCCTTCGAGAAGCTAAAGACCGCCATGTGCACGGCCCCCGTGCTCCAGGCTCCAGACTACAGCCGGGAATTCATTGTGCAGACGGACGCCTCCGATCATGGTGTGGGGGCCGTCCTCTCCCAACTCAACGCCGAAGGGGTCGACCATCCGGTGGTCTTCATCAGCAGACGCCTCTTGCCCCGAGAACAGCGCTGGAGCACCATTGAGAGGGAGGCCTTCGCCGTAGTCTGGGCACTCAAGAAGCTCCGGCCATACCTCTTCGGCACCCACTTCCGGGTGCAAACAGACCACCGACCCCTGCAATGGCTGATGCAAATGCGGGGGGAGAACCCGAAGCTGTTGCGCTGGTCCATCTCCCTGCAGGCGATGGACTTCACGGTGGAACATCGTCCAGGCCAGGACCACGCCAACGCCGACGGCCTGTCACGCTTTTTCCGCCTCAGCGAGGAGAGTCCCCAGGAAGATGGCTGACTCTCCCCGCCTTCAGCTGGGGGGGACGCATGTTGGACAGGCCGCATGTTCGAGCTGTACCCCCTCCCCGCAATGGGACCAGGACCCTGGCTCTCCCTGCATCCCCAGCCAGAGTCCACCAACGACCACCCGAAGTACCCTGCAATCCCTCCACTACAAGACACCAGCTCCGGACCCCGCTGGCCCGGGTCACCATCTACCCCACGACATCGACCCGGCCGCCATCTTGGGGCGCTGCAGCACGAGGCCGCGTGGCCTCAACTCGACCCTCACCCTGGGCCCGGCCGGGCCCGACATCGAGGCACCAACCTCCCCCCAGGAGGCAGAGTGACCACTTGGCGAGTCAATGGGAGAAGGAATCGTCAACGGCTCTCCTCCGCCAGGTGTCGATCACCCCAGGCCGCCTGGGCGCTGGCTCCACCCCCCTGCTGGGTGTCTGGACTCCCTCATCCCGGACCTCCCGGCCCCCAGGCGCGAGGGTCCGGACATCAAAGGGGACCAGACCTATAACTGGGGCAGTGCCAGACCAGGAAGGCAGTTGTATCCTGGAGTCGAGAGACCCGAGAAGAACTCATCCGTGACTTGGCCTGCTGGCGCTGCCGCGGCCCTCTGCCTCGTGAAACCATCGTCTTGGCCTGCTGGCGCTGCCGCGGCCCTCTGCCTCGTGAAACCATCGTCTTGGCCTGCTGGCGCTGCCGCGGCCCTCTGCCTCGTGAAACCATCTTGGCCTGCTGGCGCTGCCGCGGCCCTCTGCCTCGTGAAACCATCGTCTTGGCCTGCTGGCGCTGCCGCGGCCCTCTGCCTCGTGAAACCATCGTCTTGGCCTGCTGGCGCTGCCGCGGCCCTCTGCCTCGTGAAACCATCTTGGCCTGCTGGCGCTGCCGCGGCCCTCTGCCTCGTGAAACCATCGTCTTGGCCTGCTGGCGCTGCCGCGGCCCTCTGCCTCGTGAAACCATCTTGGCCTGCTGGCGCTGCCGCGGCCCCCTGCTTTATGAGACTATCACCTTGGCCTGCTGGCGCTGCCGCGGCCCGATCCACAGACCCTCCAGCTCGAGGATTGTGAGCTCACCTTTTACCACCACCTGTACCGATCCGGTACTAAGACTGTCCCGCTACCCCCTTTCCCTACAGAGACTAGAAGTGAGAGGACCCCCGGGTCCAAGTTATCCTGTATCGCTGATATCCTTGCCTTAAGAACCTTATATAAAGCCTTGAACTCGACTTGGTGTGGTGCCTGTTTGTGGGGAGGGAGGGTACTTGTCTGTACGATCGCCGGAGACGGCCCCCCTCGGGGATCTCTCCCTCGGTATCCGGCCGACCCTCAGGGTCCCCGTCTAACAATTGTCAAAATTTTACAGTGACAGGCCACGATAAGTAAATGTTCTGACCTATTGTAATAGGACCATAATTTAGCAATTATTAACCTAAGTTATGTCAAGAGTTCCTACAATATGCAAGAGATGAAAACCATTATGCTAAGGATAGATAGAAAGTTGCAAAGACTGGCAGCACTTTGTCAAGGGTAGGGCACAATTATTCTCGGCATAGCTAATATGTTGTTAGGGATGCCCGCATGACACCAGGGATAGCCATCCATTTAGCCAGGGATAACTAGAAGAATATTATCAGGGATTCTTAAGAATATGTCAAAGATATTCTAATGTTAGCCAAATGGAAGACAGAATGTTGTGAAGAATACCTAAAATATGTAAAAAAAACACCACATTATTCAGTGACATGCAGAACGTGGTCTGGAATGTCCTCAATAGACTTAAAGTAGGGGACATTTATGGTAGGTATGTCCAGCATGTTGTCAAGAAAAAGCACATATCAATGATTTGCCGCAATTTTTTGTGGGAGAGCCAGAATGTTGTCATGAATTGACACACTGTCAAGCATGGCCCATTTTTATGCCAGGGGTAAAGAAAATCTTGTCACAAAATTCCAAAATAGAGCAAGAATGAGCTCGTATTATGTCAGGAGTAGCTAGAATGTAACCAAAAATACTAAGTCTATGTCAGAAATGGTTCAATATCATCCCAGTCATGACTAGAATGGCACAAAGAATGTACACCAAATGTCTCTTATGGTCATTACTTGACCAGGTTTAATCCTTCACTATCGCACTACACCCCAATTACTCCAGAATCCACCCCCAGTCATGTTAGGATTTTACCATCTGGCCACGAGGTGGCGTTCACGAAGGCCCCTGGTGTTCTGCCTTTACCCCTAAATAGGATTGTATACACTTCAACACCCTACATTCCCATATCCACTTCATATTCCAGTCCAGGCTTCTGCACTTCCTTCTTGATACCTCATGGTCCCTGAGGTCCTTTCTGTCTCCAAACCCTGCCCTGATCAGGTACTAGTGGTGTTGGTATTCTATTCTCTATTTTTAACCTCTTTATACCTGACTTTTGGTCTGTTTCTCTCTCTTGGCTCCAACCCATACTCTGTTTCTAGATTTCCTGTGTCCTATCTTGTGTCTGCTGGTTTCCCTCATCTTTTCCATGACAAGTCCCAGTTTTGCTGTCTCCTCATTGGTTGTTCCCTGATTCCTTACACCTGATTGAGTCCTTGCATCTGGCTCTCTCTCTGCACACGTGCTCCTCCCCTAAGCCTCCTGCTATTTCTGACTGATGACCCTAGAGTGCAGCGGCTCTCAACTGGCCTTGCTGCTGAGCCTCCTTGAACTCTGCTGATCCTGCTACTATACACCAGGTTTTCCTTTTGATTTCTGTTTTCATTGTTGTTCGAATTCATGTTAATATTCTGGTTAGTTATTGTGTCTGTTGCCTTTCTCCTGTTTATCTTGCCTCTTTGTTCTTGTGTTTGCCTTGTTCTGACTGTACACCTCCAGGCCTGTCTTCTATATGCAGATTCCTTGTCTTGTAGTTCTGTATTCTTGTTGTGACTGCATATACCTGTCCTATTTTAGTTTGTGTGCCGGTTTCCATTGTATTTCAGTTTTGTGTATTCCAGTCCTGTTCCTCACCCATACTCCAGTCCAGATTTTCCCTGAGCCCACTTCCTGTTTCTATGTATCTTCCACTGTTCTCTTTAGTCATCGTGTGTGTTTATATGATGATCCTGATTTTCATTGCTTCCTATGGTGCCATTTAGACTTCAAGGTTTGTGCCTTTGTCACAGAGAATCAGCCACTGCTCATTCTATATAAAAGCTGCTGGGAGTCTCCCTGAACTCTGTGAGCTTAATCTGCTATTTGCCTTCTTGTAAGATCCTTTTCACCTCACAGAGAGATCACGTTTGAGGAGCAGGCAACTATAATTGTTGGTAGTGTCTATTTTTCCCTACTTTTAGCTTCCTTTTTGTACTTGTGTTAGCTTCGTAGTTTCCCCTACAGGCATCCAGTTCCCTATTTTCTGCCTGTTCCAGGCTGCTTCTGTACTGCTCCCGTCCCAACTTCCAGGTGCTCTCTTGTTTATATCTAAGCTCTTCTCTAGAGAGCCTTTATCTCTGCATAGAGCAAGCACCCTCATTACCTTGTGTTATCATGATCTCAGCTTGTTCCAAACTTAGATAGATTTTTGACAAGTCGCCCCAAAAACACACGTGTATACTCTCTCACATCTATTCACACATATATGAGGAATCACACACATATTTATTTACAAACGTGCACACATGCATGGAAATAGACACTGAGACTTATCGCCAAACTCCTAACTTACCTTCCTAGGACCGCTAGCACTGCAGGTAATCTTACTGCCCTCATCTCTCTTTGATGAACGCCTGCAGCAGGCATGGCGGCAAGGATAGGTGGAAGATATCATGATTGACTGGTTCTGTTTGTTCTACCTAGGACCCCGCGGTGCTTAATTTGTAAAATATTAAGTGTCAGGGCTCTGACCAGGAGGCCACTGCAGCTTGCACCAGCCAGCGTCCTTGTAATTGCTGTTAAAGCAACTACTAACCATCTCTCTCACATGGAAACGCGGAAGTTCAGATTATTCCAGGTCCCCAAAGCTAAAGGAATGGCTGGGGAGGCAGGCATTAGCAATTTTAATGTATATTGTATTTCTAATTAACCGTTGTTCTGCTCATCTCTAAATTTGATGAGCAGCGCCACCATGTGGTAGACTGTTCTAAGTATGGTGTTGACAATTAGGTTCTGGTGCCTAGCACCGGAAAACAATTAAATGCTGGTCCTGAGCACCAGAAAGCACCAGCTCAAATTAAGCACTAGGACCCCACCTTCACTGGCAATTAGTAGAGGATGGATGATCAAAGGAGGTCTAGGTTCCAGAGCAGCCTGATGCTCGCACTGCCCATTACTTATGTTATGCTATATTAGGTAAATGTGTAGAGCGCAGTATCATCCAGGAGGGTATCCTGGCGCTTAGCAGTTGTGAAACACTATGCTTTTACAGGTATAGTATATATAGAATGAGGCCAGTGATTCAAGTATCTTTGGACTACATGCTGTGTGCACGTGCAAAGGAGTTATTGGCTAAGCTGACCACTAGAGTACTGCCCTTCACTTGCTAATGAGTCTCATGAGGGGAAGCTGTAAAGTGCTTATGTGCAGCTACTGCCCAGGCCCTAATAGATCAGTAACAAATGAAGCCAAGGATGAGCACCAATGATCCAGGGTCATCATTATCCAATGGGCAGACACATTTATTCATGTCAACAAGGCCCCCCTTACCCAGCAGCCACCACTTATTGCTACCCGTGCCAGACCCTTCTGCCACCCACTAGTGCATCCACAAAGTAGAAGAAAAATCTTTTGTAGCACAGGAAATTATTCTTCCATTACCTTTGCATAAAGGATAGATAACAGATAAGACTATCGACATGTTTTTGTCCTAGCAATGATTTTGGATAAGAGGAAGATGCCCATGTCCCTAAAGTGCATGATCAGCCAGCCTTCAGGTAGGTGGGGGTATGGGTTCTTGTTGCAAGGGCTTCATTTGAAATGTGGATCTAGGTTAGGAAAAATGACAAACTAAAAATGAGACAGCAGTCAGTTAATTAGACAGCTTAATGTACCTCTGGGTATGTTCCAGCCCAAGGCCACACATTCTGGACATCTTGTCCCAGAACCATTAAGTCTTTGCACCTGTGCAACGTGACACAAAGGACTTAAAGTCTTTGAAAGTATATTTACTATCCAAAGCAAAAGGAGGTTTACCCTTGAAAGGTGCCATTTTCCCAGCTCAAAAATACCATTTGTGCTTCTTGTGTTGCTGTGTGTCAATGGGCCGTTACTGGGGAGTATCAGCTCAAATACCCATATCTTTTGATGTAAAGCTTAAACGATTAAAATAGTCAGAGCGGGCTTTGTGCAAAAAACTAACGCCTTCTTGAGACAGGTGAAAAAAAAGGGAAATGTGGTTCTTTCTTTTTTTTTTTTTAAATGTGTTAATCCTGCACGTGGTGCATATCACATATCCAATACAGGGGATTCTCCTGAGTTTGTCTAAGCATAGGAAGTAGCAAAAAAAGAATAATAATTCCAGTATAAATCCTATTCTAGGCAGCGCAGATTCACCTCTGCACCATGGTGCAAAAACTGTGTTGCACAAAGTATCCTGTTTGTGCACCAGCATCAATCCATTCTTAGTGGATATGGCTCTAGTCTGTTTTTCATTTTTGTGCACTGCAGCAAAGCATAATTTATTGCCTCACTGCGTTGCACGAAGTAGTAAATGTTGCCCCTAGTGTCTCATTTCAGTATTGCAGTTAAGATTATCCAACTAGTGAATTTTTGCATCGGAAACTTTTCTTTAACCCAAGATGAGCTACTGTTGGTATCACCAACTATTGATAAAACTATACTTGTAATATGTGAATTGGAACCCAAAACATGCTTTCATACAGTGATGCATGAATTTGAAGATAGAATGAACAAAATAAATTTAGACGGTCAACTTGGGTCTGATGGGACAAAACTGGCATTGTGAAATTGTTCCCAGTAATATCACTGAAATAGTAATGTATCCTCAAATACTTGTCACCCATAATTCACTATGATTGACAGGTGGATGTCTATTTCACTAATAGTCATCTGTGATTCATCTCCTGATACCCTAGGAAAATGACTTAAGGAACCTCGTTATGGGGACCGTTCTTGTGTTGGTGCCATTTTACTGGTATTTCTTCGCATCATTATACTGTTTTTTGACAATGCTGTTTCTAATCACTCGTCTCGGTTGTCAAAATGCATTCATCTGATGGACACAGAGGGCCTGATTCACAAAAGTAAAAGCACACTTTTGTGTTTTCAGCATTCACAAAACTGCAATTTGTGGAGTTCTCCGCCCGACTGCCAAGTTGCTGAAGTCGTAAACTTAAAACTGAAGTTTACGACTTCAGCAACTTGGCAGTCGGGCGGAGAACTCCACAAATTAAAAGGCCTGACTGGTCGTTTTATGTGCAGAGTTCTCCGCCCTGACAGCAGTGATTCAGCAATTCTAAACTTACTATGAAATTGCAGTCTTGTAAACAGGGTGGCATTAGCGCTGGTGGCGCTCAGTGCAACAATCATTTTTGGGGCCCCCATGCCCCAAGACCGCCTCCTAGGATTCTCTCACTACCACCAGGCAAAAGTGCCCATCTCTCCAGTCATATGTTTTTGCTAAACACAGCGCCCCCACCGAGGTCAGCGCCCAGTGCAGCCACTCTGGACGTAATTCCCTAAAGCCGGTCCTGTTTGTGAATGCCGAAAAAGAGAAACCTTACACAAAGGTGTACGTTTGCCTTTGTGATTCAGGCCTAGAGCGAGTCCAATGACAATGGGACTCGCACTGGAAGGCTGTGGATAGAGGAAGTTGGGGAATGGAACACATTTTGAAGGTGGGGCAAAAAAGCTAACAGTTTAGAGACGGAGATGTGACAGTACATTTATACATAGAGTCGCAACTACCCATATGTATGTGGCACATTATCAAACATAAAACTAGTGAAAATCCTCTTTCTGAGATATTATGATATTTCTGGGCAGTAATAATACTGGAAAAAATATTGATACGGAAGGTGTAGTAATGCCACTGAGCGGTACTGTGCTTCAGAGGTGAAGGGATAACCTGGGAGTTTCAGCACACGATTGCTGCAGATGTCGCTCTTTCCAGACCATTTTCCCTGCTCCGATTTCATCAGGTCTTACCAGGTGAAATCTGCATAGAGAAGAATCGTAGACAGTGCGGTATTTCCAGTGGTTTTCAGATAGATTGCATAAATATCCTTGAAGAAGAGAGCCAGAGGCTAGCTGTGCGTTTTCATGTTATATAGTGTGTAGAGCACAGCCGGTGGTTTATACAGGGCCAGGCTGGCCGCACCGAGCATTTTCCCAGTGGGCCGGAAGGGTGGGGGCCAGTTTTGGTACAGGGGGCCGGTTTTGCAGCAGTGCTGCAATATCGGCCCCCTGTACCAAAAGCAGCAGCAGTGTTTCCCACTCGCACCCCCCACACCTCCCACGGCCGGTCCGTCTCAAGTGCCAGGGCTGGGTTGCATTCCCAGTTCGGCCTTGGACCTGTACTGTACTTATTGGTAGCAAAGGAAGGGGAGAGGGGGTAGAGGGAGAGAACAGTCAAGCATATATTTGACTAATACATTTTTAGGTTATTGAAGCAGCAGTGCCCCATAGGGGCCGCTGAATGTATGAAATGTCCAGGGAAGCCAAAAGGGATTGCTAATGGCATGCATTCAACAGGGGGCATTGTAGGTGCTGCTGGCCTAGTAGTGGAAAGGGTATACCTTGACGTTTGCTTCATGTAATGACAATCACACGAATGTTCCCTTGAAAGTATGTTTTTGGAAAAGGTAATTTGTGAGCCACAGGAGTATGCACGTCATGCGTGGCAACACACTCGTGCAAACTTAATGTTAACCCCGTTCTCTTAAAAACAATAACACCGTTTTTCTACTGTGGCCCTGCAAAGCAGTCATCTGATTGAATTCCATATAAAGCGAAGTTTCATGCTAAATTTCTTTGGCACAGCATCCTGTGGAGTGGAGCTTTGAAAAGATTCTACTCATTACAAGGCACAAAATACGCTCTTATTGTGAGTGGACAATTTCGTTCGAAGAGTAAGGTTTCCACCTTGACTTTCATTAGTTCCTGCCTGGTCCAAGCCTGTAAAAACTCTGGCAAAAAGAGTGAAATTCTGTATTTTCATCCTCCTGAAACATAAACCTCAAACAATAAACCTATAAAGAAATCATTTAAAAATGATTTGAAAACCGTCTAAATCCATTTCAGAATGATTACTGGAGCAAACAGAGAAATAATTCCCACCTTACAAATGATTTTACAGCTACCAGCTCCTGGCTGTCCCAGAGCAGCAAAACGAATACAAAAGGCTGTATATTTTTTCTAAGAAAGGTGGCGATTCTACGGGGCTGGGAACGACCTATCCCAATAAAACCCAGATGATGCGAAGCAAGACGATTCTCTGATCCTAAAACCCCCTTTCGCTGCTGGCCGTCAGCCGCCCTCCATTTTCTCAGCGAGAGATGGATCTCTTCTAAGTGCTGACGGGCGCTGGAGGCAGCCCCGCGCTACTCTGTATTCAGCAGGCACGACCGGTGCATTTCACAGCCCAGGGGCTGCTCGCAACCAGCATTTCTTCTCGAGAGTGGCACCGCGCAGAAACCCTTTCACTGCCTTGCGTCCTCATCACTGCACATTAGCGTCCAAAGCATTCACTCCGAGAGGCGTCTTCATTAGAGCCTGCACCTCACACTTCAGGCCGGAGGGCAGCGCCTGACTGTACCTATTACGGAAGTGACGCTGATGTCATAACTACGGCCTTCACTCCAGGCTGATCAGCGGCATCATTAGCACCACTCACGTGGCGGAAGTGGCGAACCCACGTATCGCGTTGTCATACCCACGCTGGGGCCTGAGAGGATTGTTGTCAAAAACATTAGGATAGGGACCCTTAAAACACTTTCAATGATTCCCTTTGTAAGACTGTCTGCCCTTGTCCTGAGAGGCATACGAATTATGACAATTTAGATACAATATATGGGGTAGGGTGACCAACTGGCATTGGTGCAAATTCAGTACGGTGAGTGTAAAAATTCAGGACAAAGGGTCAAAATTCAGGACACAAATTGAGGACAAGAGGTCAAAATTCAGGACAAAACTTCAGGACAATAGGTACGTTTTACAGACACAACAGAGGTCGCGCAATCGTATATAAGTAAGCCCAGCCATTTCCAAACATATCCAACCATTTGCAAACCTATCCATCATGTATCCTTCCATCCATCATTTCACTCATCCATCCTTCATCCATCCCCTCATCCATCCTTTCACTCATCCTCCATTATCCATCCATCCATCCATCCACCCTTTCACCCTATCCATCTGTAGACTTATCCATCCACTCTTCATCCCATCCATCAATTCACTCATCCATTCAGCCATTTACCCTTTCACCAATTCAGCCATCCTTTCACTTACTAATCCTTCCACCCATCCACTCTTTTAGTCATCCATCCATCCTCCCTTTCTCTCTCCATCGACCCTTTCACTTAGCCATCCTTCCTTCCATCCATCTATCCACCCACCCATCCATCCATCTACTCATCCACTCATGAATCCATCCATTGACCCTATCATTCATCCATCTACCATTTCACTCCTTCCCACATCTATTCATCCTTTTGTCCATCTACCCTCCCTTTCACTCACTCATCCATCCTTACATCCACCCTTTCACTCATACTCCCATTCATTCACCCTTGCACTTATCAATCCATCAATCCGTCCATCATTTCACTCATCCACCTACCCACCCATCATCCACGCAACCATCCACTCACCCACCATCCACCCACCCACTCATCCATCCTTTCACCCACCCACCATCCAATCCACAGATAAATCCTTTCACCCACCCACCATCCACCCACCCACTCATCCATCCATCCTTTCACCCACCCACTCATCATCCATCCATCCTTTCACCCACCCACTCTCCATCCATCCATCCTTTCACCCATCCATCATCCATCCATTCATCCGTCCTTCCCCTCATCATCCATCCGTCCTTCCCCTCATCATCCACCCATCCTTCCCCTCATCATCATCCATCCTTTTCCCTCATCATCCATCCATCCTTTTCCCTCATCATCCATCCATCCATCCTTCTACCCACCCACTCATCATCCATCCATCCTTCCCCTCATCATCCATCCATCCTTCCCCTCATCATCCATCCATCCTTTCACCCACCCCCTCATCTACCATCCATTCCCTCATCATCCATCCATCCATCCTTTCACCCACCCCCTCGTCATCCATCCATCCACCCTTCCCCTCATCATCCATCCATCCACCCTTCCCCTCATCATCCATCCTTTCACCCACCCCCTCATCATCCATCCATCCATCCTTCCTCTCATCATCTATCCATCCATCCTTTCACCCACCCACCCATCCATCCATCCTTCCCCTCCATCCATTCCCTCATCCATCCATCCATCCCCTCATCCATCCATCCTTCCCCTCATCCAACCATCCTTCCCCTCATCCATCCATCCTTCCCCTCATCCATCCTTCCTTTCATCCATCATCCATCCTTCCCCTCACCCATCCATCCATCCCATCCATCCATCCTTCTCCTTATCCATCATCATCCTTCCCCTCATCCATCATCCAGTTACCCTTCCACCCATACATCCAGCTATTTACATTTTCTCTCCATCCTTCCCCTCACTCATCAATCCATCCATCCTCTCGCATTATCCATTTATTTAATCTTTCATTCATCCATTCACCCTTTCACTAATTCATCCAGCCATTCACCCATCCTTTCACTTACTTACTCGCCCACCTTTCCATATTAATTTTGAGCTGAGCCCTTTTGAGAAGAGGCCCATCAAGAACTTCACCCTCGCTGCAGGGGCCGTTCCAGTACTGGGACAGAAGCCACCCAGGGCGGAGACAGGATCCACCACAGGGGGGGACAAGAGCCATCACAGGCGGGAGTGGACTGGAGCCACAACATGGGGGGACAGGAGCCATCACAGCGGGGGGTGGACTGGAGCCACCACATGGGGGGGACAGGAGCCATCACTGAGGGAAGGGCAGGAGCCATCACAGGAGAGGGAACAGGATCCACCAGGGTGGGCACAGGGGTGGGCATGCAGTATTCTAGTATCATCTTGGGCTCCTCGCCCCCTCCTGCACAAGACAACGAGAAGACAGGCTCTCTGTCCAAAATGCCATCCCCCACTGTGATGTACAGTACTTACAGGAGATACTCTAAGAGAACTGATTGAACCGATTGTTCTCCATACTTTGTTAATCAGTGTGGGTGTGATTGTGCCATTTCTTTATTGTATTACATTATAGACTGCATGTTTGAAGAACCGAGGTTTGCTTACAATTTAGTGACAGTAATTAAGCTCGGTGTAGAGAAGCACATGCTGCCTCAGTGTAATCAGGGGTGTAATCTGGCTGAGTCTAGGATGTCTGGGGCCCTGGGTAGAAATGGAATGTGTGAGCCCCCTCTAAATAGCAGAGACATGATGCATTCAGCGCTGTTTGCATGTGAATAGATGTCGCTGCTCCTGAACCTGCAACCCCTCCCTCTCAGTCACCTTCGAAGCACCTCTTAACAGGTCATCAAGGGCTGGAGGTGTGAGGGTTGCCATCCCGCTGTGACGCTCCAATGCTGCTAAGTATCTGAGGAGCTTTGGTGCAGCATCGGAGTGAAGAAGGGAGGTGGGTGCAAGCTGAGCCGGCTTTAGGGTGATACAAAAGGGGATGATGGACGGAGAGTTTGAGCAAATCAAACACTCACCCCCAGTCAACTGTTCTGGGTTTAATCCATCACCATTCTATAGCCCACTCAGCCACCCCATTTCAGACATGGCTATATACAAATCAGTCTGACCCTGTGCCTCATGGGAACAGTCCAGCCCGAACTGCCAAGCCATGTCTTCCATGGAACGGAAACAAGCATCCTGGGACCGGTTTCGGATTCATAATCCTCATCAGCCAGGCTATCTTGAATCCAGTGGCCAAGTGAGCAAGGGACTCAAGTCTGAGCATACCCTGCCACACTTAGGGCGAACAAAGCGATACAAAAGGGGCTTTAGGGTGAGGCAACCGGTGCACTGTTAAAATGACGGACAAATGGCGTCTGTTAAAGAATCCTTCACGGACAACGGACAGACGGCCGAAATTACGGACTGTCCGTGAAATTTACGGACGGTTGGTCACCCTAATATGGGGATGTGAGAAGTTGGCCTGATGTATGATGTCTCCAATTCTGCGGGCACCTTATATCAGTCCAAACAATTCCTTATGGTGGAGGTTGTAAGTCAACCTTAAAGACAAGCTATCCTAGAGGTAGCATGGACTAAGCAGCCTAAAGGCTTAACTCAAGAGGACATGTGAAGCCAGCTGTTTCACCATATGCAATCCTGTAATATCAAATGAAAGGACACCACACAAGTTATATATTATAAAAATATATGTATTTATTCCCAGAATAATCCCCACTACTCTTTATGAGCAGTGAAGCACAAGCGTTTAAACAAAAGCACAGTATAACATATACAAGTTGCACAGTTATGGATGAGGCCGGTGGCCACTCAAACCATATATCAAAAAAGTGGTATAACAATCACTAATCGATCAGGGGTAAGGCCTAGGGCCTTGGGAATCGCTGGGACTACACTGGACTAACAGCAGTTAGGACGGGAGTAGCCCGCGGGATTCGGGGGCAGTGAAGAAAGCACATGCATGCACAAATGCAAAGTCAATGGTGCGTAAAAGTTATCGAGTTACAGTTTTAAGAGTCTTCCGACTGGACTAGAAGGACAAAACTTTAGACTAAGACACTAGAGGTGTAAACCACTACAGGAGCACCGGCGTTCAAGAGTTACCTCACCCACAGGAAGCGGGTGCACAGGTGCAAAGATGTGTCGGGTTTCGTCACGAAGATCTATGGTGCCTGGAGATGAAGATGCTGCAGGCGTCCAGAAGAGAAGTGTCCGGTGTGATCCAAGGGTGGATCGAAGATGTAGAGTACCTGAAAGCAGAGGGGACAAAGTCTGGGTCACTAGCCAGTGACCAGGAAGGAACCAGGAAGGAACCAGGCAATGTTGGGCGCAATCAGGTGCTTGTCGTGAAGCTTGTCTCTACTGCCACATGGTCTCTGGGGCACCGAGGATGTCCTGGAGTGAATCACGAGCTGTCCAACAAATGCTCTCGCTATCGGCGGTGTCGGCTTCAAGATCGGAGTCAACAGGCCTTGGAAAATGCAACCCATGCAGGATTCAAAGATGGCTTCTTACTCAGACCAGCAAGGTCTGAGCGAGTGCTCCTTTTCAGGGGAGCGAGGGCCATTCTGGAGCAACCAGACTAGCAGAGCAAATTCAAAGGGTCGTCGGTACTGGGGCCACTAGCCAACAGGCAAGCGACCGGACCAATGCATCGAGCAGGAAAATGCAAAAGGGCCCCACGCAGCACTCGAGGAGTGTGGAGGAGTGAGCTTCGGTGCAAAAACTGCTCGGGGCTGGAGCTTCTCAAACTCCAATGCACAGCTTCGAGGAAGCCTTGGATGCTGCACGGTCAGTGCTTTGTAGTTTTTCCAAGATGGCCAGCCCCACGCTTCAGGTCGCCTCCACGGGTCTCAGCTCTTCAGGGACTGTGGATCGGGCTGTTAGAAGGCAGGAACGCTGGGTCTTGTTGATCTCTGTTGCTCGAGTTCCGGCGGGAACTGCAACAAAGCAAACGTCGAGGTGCTGGATGGTGCCTGTTTGCACAGGGTGGTCACTCCTTGACCACAAGGGAGATTCTTCAGTCTTCCACATCGAGTGGGATGTCGATGGGTCCAGAGTTTCATTTCATAAGTTTCAGTCAGGATAATCTGATGTGCATCTGCACAGCTCCTACCTTTATTCCAAATCAAGGGGCTGGATTACCTGCTAGGTCCCTCCTATGGGTGGGACCCAGGAAGGGGGTGGTTACACCCCTTTCCCTTTGTCCAGTTTCACGCCAGGACTAGGGCTGGAGTGCCCCAGAACCGGTTTGACTGGATTTTGCCTGGGACACCTTGTGCGCCCCAGGCAGTGTCTAGTTTCTTTCAACCCTCCCTGCTACAAACCACTATCTCCTGTCTGGGGTGGTGTGACACCTCCCTGTGACAAGAAACCCTTTGTCCAGGCCTCCCCAGCCAAGTTTCGGTCAGCAGCAGGAGGTCAGACATGTGTCTGTGGCAGCAGCATCCATTTTGGATTGCTGGGGCTCTGGTTAGGATTAACCGTGTTTTGAGTAAAGTAACATGTCTTCTCACTCTAGAAGGGTGGGATGCTATCCCCATCACCAGGACTGGCGAGGGGGTAGTATTCCAAAGTGTATGACACCAAACACAACATGTTTTGATTAAGCCAAACCAAAGTTAGCATTAACCGTAAGGATTATAATGCACTTAAGAGTATATGGTATGGCAGTATCACTGGAACAGCATTAAGGAAGTGGTTCCAACACTGCAGACAGGCTCAGCTCATGCTAGAGCACCATCTCACATAAAACCAAGCACTCTGCCTCCAGGATTGTAAAGGCCTGCCATAGGAGTGACTTATAGGTGTCTATGTGTCCAGATATAGGTTTAGACATAGGTATACTATATCTAAGCAAGGGGTGAGTACACCACCTTGCCCCAGCTGTGGGAACAGTCAGTTGTGTCGATTTAAGTACCAGCCAGGGGTGGCAAAAGATATGCTGCAGCCCCTGGTAGGCCTTGGATGCATCTATACCGTGGGCACCTATAGTGCACTGTACAGGGGCTGATAAGGTGTCCAGTACCAAATTGGTGATGTACCTATAGTACATGGAGTCCATTTAAAGAGAGCAGATAGCCTGGGGCCCTGATTTGCAGGATCCCAGGCCAACTAAGTCGAAAACCAGCTAAACACAAGGCAACAAATCTGGGGTAACCATAGTCAGGTATCCACCTTCTACATAGCCCCCCCAAACGAAAGGAGGTAAGGCTATCCTTGACCAGGTAAGCCTATATTGCCTAAGTGGCCATATAAGGAAGTGCCTGCACTAGCATGGTTATCCCCTGTTTCATGGTCCACTAAGCAATCCCTCACCCTAAGGGTATCAGAGGGTCTCTACCATAGGGAATCACTACCTGTGGTGTGTTTTGGCAAAGTAAAAGGCTGGTGTTGAGATGGAGTACTGAAGTGAGGCTCCACTAATGTAGGGCTCAACTTCCTCCTGCCTTTCTTTCCATGACTGAGTTGCACTGTGCTCTCAGGGTCAACCTCTGGCTGCCTACAGCTGTAGGCTGGGTCCCTTTGGTTGGCTTACTGGAGGGACAGGTCAGGTTTGAGGCCTTGTGGTCCCAGGTTTGGCTGTGCCCAACAGTGTCCATCTGGGGGAGGTCCCTAACTAATGGTAAGGGGGATCCCTCAGGTATTCTTAACGTTTTTACCTTGCTAGGGCTGATAGCTTTGGTGGCCCTAATCTGCTGATGGGGGTGTTTTATTTGACAGGGGGCCCTTTGGGGCTCACTGACCTCCTTGACCTCTGCAGCCCTGGGCTGACTGAGGCAGGGTAGAGAGGGGCTGGTTACCTGCTCCAGACTGGGTCCCACCTTGTAAGGGCCCACTGACATCAGTGGCTCTGCCAGGCTAGGCCTGACTACCTCTGGGGCAGTTTCTTCACAAGGGGTAAGATCCGTTCCCTGAGGAGACTGATCTTTTCCTAATGTCTGGTGGGAGGGAGATTTGTCTTCCTCCTCAATGCTCTCTGTTTGTGTGGAGTGATCCATAGTTTCAGGCTTCACAACACATGAATCAGTTTGAGTTTGGGCTGTGGCCATCACAGCCCCACCAACCTTTTTCAGGAAGGGACTCAGTGTGGGTATGGGCTGCTACCATAACAGCTCCGCTAACCTGTTCAGGAAGGGATTCTGCTGAAGATGGGGCTGAGTCTTGCACAGCCCTACCAACCTTTTCAGGAAGGACATCTTGGATTGGGGCTGTAGCCATCACAGCCCCACTAACCTTTCCATGGACATTTACCATTTTAGAATGGGTTTCTTGTTCAACCTCAGCCCAGGCTGAGATTTCCAAATCATTCCCAAGTAGACAATCTACAGGCAAGTTTGCTGACACTGCCACTCTCTTTGGGCCAGTGACACCTCCCCAGCTGAGATTTACTACTGCCATGAGATTATTTTTCTGCACTCCATCAATGTTAGTCGCCTGATATGTGGCACCAGGTAAAAGTTGCCTTGAGGGGACTAGATTCTCAGTCACCATAGTGATACTAGCCCCTGTGTCTCTGTAGGCCTCAACTTTTTGACCATTGATGATGGGCTCCTGTCTATACTTGCTCAACGTGTTTGGTCAATCAGTGAAGTTGGCAAACCCCATGCCATTTTCATAGACAAGAGTATCTGTATTAGGGGACCTGGTTAGGCCAGAATCCACCTGAGTTCCAAAAGTAAACCCACCCAAATTCTTGGGGGTGCTCCCACCACCTGGGCGATTACTACTAATAGTAATAGGAGATGTTGGAGCTTTACTTGGAGGTATGTTTTCCTTATTGTTATTCCTGGGACAACTGCTATCAGTTTTCCAGTGGCCAGGCTGTTTACAGACTTGGCAATAAGGTTTCTTCTGGTCAGACGAAGTGTTTTGGGACCCACCCCCACCCTTAGAGTTTTGGGGCACTGTGGGAGACTTTTCTTTAGATTTATCCCCACCCTTCTCTTGAGCCTTGGAAATATCCTTCTTTTGGTCATTACCCTGATTCGTAGGCCTAATCCTGGTTCTGACCCATTTGTCTGCCCTCTTACCAAATTCTTGTGGAGAGGTCAGATCTGAGTCCACGAGGTGCTGGTGTAAAAGCTGGTTCTGACAATTACTTAGGATCTGCTCCCTCATAATCAAATTATACAATCCTGTATAGTCACGTACTTTGCTGCCATGTAGCCAACCTTCCAGAGCCTTAGTAGCACAATCTACAAAAGCAGTCCAGTCCTGAGTCTGTGCTTTTTGGGTATCCCTGAACAACAACCTGTATTGCTCAGTGGTTAAGCCAAACCCATCAATGAGAGCACTCTTCAGGACTGTATAGTTTTTAGCATCCTCAGATCTAACTGTGAGGAGCTTATCTCTCCCTTTCTCAGAAAAGGAGAGCCACAAGATTGCTGCCCACTGTTCTTGGGGGACCTGCTGTACCATGCAGGCCCTCTCCAGAGCAGTTATCCATTTGTGGATATCATCCCCATCTCTGTAGGGGGGCACAATCTTACTCAGGTTTCTATGGTCATAGGACCTGTCTTTATCCTTTGGGATATTGCTGCCACCAGTGGGAGTCTCCCCACTCAATCTCTGTTCTCTTGCTAAAGCAAGTCTAGCTTGGGCCAGGGCTACTTCCTCCCGCTCTATTTGGAGTTTAACAGCTCTCATCCTGGCCTTATGCACTTTCCTCTGAGGAGAAGTCATTCCCCTCTGAGATTCTCTTGAGGCACTAGAAATGTGAGAATCCCTGGAAGGAGTTCTCTCTCTTCTATTGCCTGGGAGAATTCTGCTATTGGGTCTGGAGAAGTGTCCTTCTCCATTCCCATGTAGGACCAAGTTGGCTTGGCTAAGCCTTGCAACTGGTACCTGGTTTCCCCTCTGATCATGATCTGACTCTTCACCTTCTGATTCAGGGTCTGCCTCCTCATTTTCTACTTTTGGGGAGGTGTGCTCAGGATCTGGGGGATTCACTCCTTCTCCTGACCCTGAGGGGACTATTCTGCCTTTCTCAAGATCATCCTTCTCCAGGATGGCTATCAGGATAGGAATGGTAGGGTTGTGACCCTTTTTCAGCCTCCTTGCAGTGCACAAGGCACTCAAGTCCCTATGGCTGAATTTGTCATAGTCTGAGGTTGCCTGTGGATGGTCAACAACCACAGGTAGAGAGCTCTGAGCTTCACCTATGCCAGACATGACTCTAGTGAGGTGTAAGTGATGCACTTACTTAACACTAAGTGTTTTCCTACTGTTCCTTGCTAGTGAGTTGTAGTCAGGGTGTGCTAAGCCCTTCTACCTACAACTAGTAAGTTCAGTAGAACTTAAATATGCTAAGCTTTGTTTATATGTACCTATGGTACTTAATGTGATCTTTCAATTTGATAAAAGATTGCAAAGGTAAAACAACAGCAAGCTCAAATCTGTACCGCTATTCACCAATGTGAGAAGTTGGCCTGATGTATGATGTCTCCAATTCTGGGGGCACCTTATATCAGTCCAAACAATTCCTTATGGTGGAGGTTGTAAGTCAACGTTAAAGACAAGCTATCCTAGAGGTAGCATGGACTAAGCAGCCTAAAGGCTTAACTCAAGAGGACATGTGAAGCCAGCTGTTTTACCATATGCAATCCTGTAATATCAAATGAAAGGACACCACACAAGTTATATATTATAAAAATATATGTATTTATTCTCAGAATAATCCCCACTACTCTTTATGAGCAGTGAAGCACAAGCGTTTAAACAAAAGCACAGTATAACATATACAAGTTGCACAGTTATGGATGAGGCCGGTGGCCACTCAAACCATATATCAAAAAAGTGGTATAACAATCACTAATTGATATGGGGTAAGGCCTAGGGCCTTGGGAATCGCTGGGACTACACTGGACTAACAGCAGTTAGGACGGGAGTAGCCCGCGGGATTCGGGTGCAGTGCAGAAAGCACACGCATGCACCAATGCAAAGTCAATGGTGCGTAAAAGTTATCGAGTTACAGTTTTAAGAGTCTTCCGACTGGACTAGAAGGACAAAACTTTAGACTTAGACACTAGAGGTGTAAACCACTACAGGAGCACCGGCGTTCAAGAGCTACCTCACCCACAGGGAGCGGGTGCACAGGTGCAAAGATGTGTCGGGTTTCGTCACGAAGATCTATGGTGCCTGGAGATGAAGATGCTGCAGGCGTCCAGAAGAGAAGTGTCCGGTGTGATCCAAGGGTGGATCGAAGATGTAGAGTACCTGAAAGCAGAGGGGACAGAGTCTGGGTCACTAGCCAGTGACCAGGAAGGAACCAGGAAGAAACCAGGCAATGTTGGGCGCAATCAGGTGCTTGTTGTGAAGCTTGTCTCCGCTGCCACGTGGTCTCTGGGGCACCGATGATGTCCTGGAGTGAATCACGATCTGTCCCACAAAGGTTCTCGCTGTCGGTTGTGTCGGCTTCAAGATCGGAGTCAATAGGCCTTGGCAAATGCAACCCACGCAGGATTCAAAGATGGCTTCTTACTCGGACCAGCAAGGTCTGAGCGAGTGCTCCTTTTCAGGGGAGCGAGGGCCAGTCTAGAGCAACCAGACTAGCAAAGCAAATTCAAAGGGTCGTCGGTACTGGGGCCACTAGCCAATGGGCAAGCAACCGGACCAATGCGTCAAGCAGGAAAATGTAAAAGGGCCCCACGCAGCACTCGAGGAGTGTGGAGGGGTGAGCTTCGGTGCAAAAGCTGCTCAGGGCTGGCGGTACTCAAAATCCAATGCACAGCTTCGAGTGAGCCTTGGATGCTGCACGGTCAGCGCTTTGTAGTTTTTCCAAGATGGCCGGCCCCATGCTTCAGGTCACCTTCACGGGTCTCAGCTCTGCCGGAACTGTGCATCGGGCTGTTAGAAGGCAGGCACACTGGGTCTGGTCAATCTCTGTTGCTTGAGTTCTGGCGGGAACTGCAACAAAGCAAACATCAAGGTGCTGGATGGTGCCTTTTTGCACAGGGTGGTCACTCCTTGACCACAAGGGAGATTCTTCAGTCTACCACATCGAGTGGGATGTCGAAGGGTCCAGAGTTTCATTTCATAAGTTTCAGTCAGGATAATCTGATGTGCATCTGCACAGCTCCTACCTTTATTCCAAATCAAGGGGCTGGATTACCTGCTAGGTCCCTCCTATGGGTGGGACCCAGGAAGGGGGTGGTTACACCCCTTTCCCTTTGTCCAGTTTCGTGCCAGTACTGGGGCTGGAGTTCCCCAGAACCGGTTTGACTGGATTTTGCCTGGGGCACCTTGTGCGCCTCAGGCAGTGTCTAGTTTCTTTCAACCCTCCCTGCTACAATCCACTATCTCCTGTCTGGGGTGGTGTGACACCTCCCTGTGACAGGAAACCCTTTGTCCAGACCTCCCCAGCCAAGTTTCGGTCAGCAGCAGGAGGTCAGACATGTGTCTGTGGCAGCAGCATCCATTTTGTGATGCTATGCTCTGGTTAGAATTAACCGCGTTTTGAGTAAAGTAACATGTCTTCTCCCTCTAGATGGCTGGGATGCTATTCCCATCACCAGGACTGGCGAGGGGGTAGTATTCCAAAGTGTATGACACCAAACATGACATGTTTTGATAAAGCCAAACCAAAGTTAGCATTAACCGCAAGGATTATAATGCACTTAAGAGTATATGGTATGGCAGTATCACTGGAACAGCATTAAGGAAGTGGTTCCAACACTGCATACAGTCTCAGCTCATGCTAGAGCACCATCTCACATAAAACCAAGCACTCTGCCTCCAGGATTGTAAAGGCCTGCCATAGGAGTGACTTATAGGTGTCTATGTGTCCAGATATAGGTTTAGACATAGGTATACTATATCTAAGCAAAGGGTGAGTACACCACCTTGCCCCAGCTGTGGGAACAGCCAGTTGTGTCGATTTAAGTACCAGCCAGGGGTGTCAAAAGATATGCTGCAGCCCCTGGTAGGCCTTGGATGCACCTATGCCCTGGGCACCTATAGTGCATTGTACAGGGGCTGATAAGGTGTCCAGTACCAAATTGGTGATGTACCTATAGTACATGGAGTCCATTTAAAGAGAGAGCAGATAGCCTGGGGCCCTGATTTGCAGGATCCCAGGCCAACTAAGTAGAAAACCAGCAAAACACAAGGCAAAAAATCTGGGGTAACCATAGTCAGGTATCCACCTTCCTACAGGGGTCCTCTAAAATAAAAAAAATAAAATTTAAAAGGCCGTCTCTAATTTCCGTATTATAGACGACGTATGATGTGTCTAGTCTCTAATTTCCATATTGTAGACGACTTGCGATGTGTCTAGTCGCTTTTAATAAAGAAATGTCGCAGCCACTCAATTGTAATATATTATTACAATTGAGTTCTGTCATCACAAGCCTCGCTTTTGGCGCCAGAAGCAAAATCACTGGGCATCCACAATTTAAAGAAGGAAAATGGGGACTGGCCTTTCTTTCTTCTAATATGTTTTTCTAAAACGAAAAGCATTCACAAGATAGGAGATATATTTATGGCAACATGTTTATGTCCGCACTATATGTAATCACAGGAAAAATCGAACCTCTCTATGTTTCAACGCAATGTTTTTTAAAATCTGATTTACATGAAACTCTGTAACCTGGGCTTGGGGTTCTGGGGTGACTGCTATACCAGGCTGCGGGTCAGGAACGAGAGTAACACCGGGTCGAGGGGGTAAAGAAGGTTTTATTGGAATCAAACGTCTCGATTGTAACATCAAAGTTCTTCTGGTTCTAAAGGTGAGCCTTTCCTTTGCAAACTGACTGGGATCCGTTTTGGCGTTCGGGTGTTGGACTGTTCGTCTTTCCGGTTTGTCGGTATGGGACCTTCAAGCTCTGGTCTGGTCGATGTGGTAAGTCTCTTGGCTCCGGTGACCCATGCAAAGGAAGACCAACAGAGAGGGAGCCGTTAGTTCTACTGTGTACTGGGGTATTCCCTTGGGACCGTGTGTAGTGACTGGAGGGAATCACCGGTGAACAAGTACAGCTATACAAGTGTGAAGTGTGGCGGTTCTTACAGACAGTGAGGGGTAAACGCGGGGAAATGGAAACGAGAGGTTGGGGAGACGAGGAAGAACAAACACGGGGTTATTGTACACTATTTACACACGCTTTCCCACCCAAGCCGCCATCCGCTCCCGTACCTGGGATAGCCACGCTCCTCCCCCGGGAGAGTGGCACGGCGGCTCACGGGTCGTTGGCCTCCTGGCTCTCCGTGGGTCGCTTCTCCGGCTCCTCGGTGCACTTCTTCGTGGCTCGGCACTTTGGTCTTCCGCTCTCCAACAACGCTCCTCGCCTTCTCCTCCGGGGTGATGTCCATCACTTCCTGGGGTTTATCCAATCTGGCGTCCCTGACGTATGCCGAAGGTGTGTCCTCCTCCTCCGTGTATTCCCAGTTAAAGGCGCTGTGTCCCTCTTCTTCGAGTCCGTCCTGATCTGAATACCAGGAGTCCGTCTGTAACGAAGGAGGCAGTACGGGGTCATTTCCCGGAGTCCACCACCCCTCGTTGTCACTCAGCCTCGCCCTGTTACAAACTCATACTAATAACTTTTGGCAAACAACACTAACTGCCTTTTGGTGTGTTAGATTTCATAGAACAGGTTCTGTACAGATTCTTTAGTCTGAAATAAACACGAACGAGTGAGACATAAAAGATTTGAGCAGTTTGTGGGAAGGGTGAAGGTTTGACTAGGTATTATAAAAATAATATGCTCTCTGCTGTACATTAAAAGGCTATTGCAAGTCAACTCAGAGTTCCATGACCTTATAAAGTAAGTCTGCCTCATTTCTCATCGATCTCTAAGGTGACTTGCAATATACCTTTAATGTACAGCAGCAAGTATTTTTTTTATAATACAGTCACACTATCACCCCTCCCTCAAACTGCTAAAAAACCTTGGTGTCTTGCTCTTGACGAGCACCACCCCACCTAGGGAGTGTGGTGCTTTTAGTGGCATCACGGGCAGGAGCCAGGTCAGGGGCTCTTTTGGGTCAAGTAACCCGGACGAGGGCAGTGCAGGGATTCCCCGGAAGAGCATCACACGGGGGGCGCGGGAGACCCCGGACTGCCGGGGGATTTAAATTCTCAGGACAGGAAGGGGAAGCCCTCTTTCGTCCTCAAGCCTTGGGTTAAACAGATCGAAGCATCGCAAAAGTCACCCACCCCTAAGAATAGTGTTCGGTTAGGCGGGATCCTGGGCAAGAGTAATGACAGGGACTCCGTTTGGCGGCGGCTGCTTGGCCCCAGAACAAGGCGTGCAGTCTAGTGGGGGATCCGGGCTGGCTGAAGAGGGGGCTGACCTGCTGGTGGCCCTGGACTCTCTGGCCCTACCCGAGAAGCTGGCGCTTGTTATAAGCAGTTTGTGAATCTACCTGCTGCTCTGGTGGCCAGTGGGCTGTCAGCACAGAATAGAGAACAGGGTATCTTGGTTGTGGCCTGCTGGCACAGCCCGCGGCAATGTGCTTCTGGAAGATCCAGGAATGTAAATACAAATATCCAGCCCATGGCTAAAATGTATAAGCCTTCTGTTTTACTATGCGTGTGTTTGCTGTGCAATAAATAATAAAGTTGGTCAAGGGTTGACAGACAGTGAGTCAACGTTTAAAGTGGGTGTAACTTAAATTAATAAAGACTACGCTGTGAAGACCAACTACGGACTTGGTGTGTTTACTAGGAACCAGCCTACATGGCAGGGGGCGAGGGGCGATTAGCACGTTGTATTCATTTTCTTTTGTGACATGCAGAATCTATACAGAACCTGTACTGCGAAATTTAACACCTAATGTATGGCGGGGATACTTTGTCCCATATATTGTTCAGTACAAACTATATTATCTCTTGTCTGCGGTATGGTACTGGTAAGCTAGCAGCGACCCTTACAAGTGCAATACCATCCCCACATTTCTTTAAGTGAGCACAAAAACCAAGCCCTTTACAAGAGTTTTGTGGAAGAGGCATTCTCACTCAAGAATTGTATTTGAGAAATTATCCAAAGATTCATTTTACTGTACTTTCTGATTATTTTGGTTTAAAAGCAGAGATTTTATATTCCACATTTATGAAACAGCAAAAATCCATTACTCACAGTGAAGTTAGCCACTGGCTGAAAAGGGCTGACCTATTTCCTTGTGTTCAGAGGTGGCTGCTAGCAGGGAAAAGTAATGGGGCAGTGCTGGAGGCAAAAAAACATAAAATTAAAACTTACCTGCAGCCTGCCACCCATAACCTCGCTGCCTCTTCAGCTCCTGACGATGCACACACAGGCTCCCAGACTCCCTTGCGCCAATCCAAACGCTGCTCTCATGCTGGTATTACCCAGCATGAGAGAAACGCCGGGATTGGGTTTCACGCTCCAGCAGGCAGTGGGCGCCTGTGCTCATGAGACCTGCTGATATCTCCAAGCAACAGCCTGGAGATATCCAAGTGTTTGTGTTGATTTGGCCGCCCTAAGACGGCCAGCCAAACCGACATGTGCACTTGCAGTGCCCTGTGCTCACCACTCCTCCTGCTGCTGTCCCTCATAAGATTGACCCACCCTCAACTCTCAGCTGCAGCCCCATTGTAAAATGAAATGATAAAGCAGTTTTATGTATTGCCTTATGATCATTTTATTTTACATGCGTTTGCTGGTTCCAGCAGTAGGGCAACGCTCCTCTGCCATAACGAAGGAGCCGCCCCTGCTTGTGTTGTATACTGTAGTGGGCGAATAAATATTTGAATCACACAACAAAAAGCCACATGATAAAGATTGACAGCTGAAAGTCCCTATAGTAATTATATTGCACACACAAGTTTAGAAAAACGAAAAGGTCATAGCTAAAACCTTAAAACCAAGTATGCTATAAATTAGATGGACTCAGACATATCTGCATAATCTATGCAAATACAGACATGGACATTTACAAAAACATTAGGTTTAGAATGCACACGCACACACAAGTGGTGATACACACCTGTTTGATTGTATATGTACATGAACAGCCGCGGCCCGTGGACGGAGTTGCGGTGGGACAGACAGGCGGGGCGGGGGAGGGGCAGGGTGGGGTGTGATAAACACCGGAATCTGGATGATTGCAGGTAAGTAAATAATTAAATTAATAAAACGAATTTCGTTCCGTGCCCTGCATCGCATTTTGCGACGCAAGGCGCGCTACGAAATTCGTTTTCTTAATTTAAATGTTTACTTACCTGCTATCATCCAGATTCCGGGGTTTATCACCCCCCACCCTGCTCCTCCCCCGCCCGCCTGCCTGCCCCACCGCAACTCCCTCCACGGGCCGCAGCTGTACATGAACAAGCTCGCACAGGCACTCATGCATGTGCAGATACTTAAGAAATGGATTGCATACACACAGATATATATGTACATGCATGCTAATACATGCGTGAAGGTGTGAGCATGGAAGTGCACATTTGCTCATTCTTGTTCATGCATTTGCACCACTTGCATGAGCATGCTTGCATAAGCATTCAGAAACAAAATGTGTGGTCTCTAAAATAAACACATATGCGTGGACCACACACATGGCCCCACACCTGTTTACTCTACTGAGCACTGAGGCTCTTACACATTCGCTGATGTACACAGTGGCACTCACTCACTCTTGCATTATGAACTGTACACATGCTCTCACATGTGCACTCTCATACTGTTACACCCAGAGGCACAACTAGAGCCAAATTTCTGGGGGGGGGACTAAAAATGTCCGGCGTGAGGGCTACTTCTTCCAGCAATAGGCAGAGTGGAAATGCAGGGCTCTAAGAAGGGGTAAAAAACCAACAAGGCCTTGTCAACAAGTCTTTTGAAGACCTATGAAGTACTCGGATGCCAGACCAGCCAACTCTACAGCAGCTCAAAAACTGTCTGTATGTGTGCCTGGGAAGCTGTCTCAGCCCAGGCTGATGACACACACTAGACAGGGGAGGGGGTATATAATGCCGAGGAACCCTTCCTGGCCTTTCCCTGTCAGGAGCCCACTCCTGGGCACCCCCAAGGTGAAGTTAGGCATCCTCAGCGTTGTTGGGGCCATTGTAGAGATTAAGCAAGCTATTGCCCAGAGGTGCAAAGTGGGACTCATGATTAGAATAGGCACTGAGGCGAGAATTATCAGGTCCGATGAAATTGAGCCCGAGACCCGCCGAGGCGGGAATTGAACCCTGTTCCCGGCCAGACTACTGCATCAGGGTCTGCCGCTCTAACCATTGAGCCACACTTCCCATACATATGCAGCTTCCTATTTCACTGGCAGACGTGGAGCTTCCAACTGCTTCTGAAGTGTAAGTGCACAAAATTATGCAGAACAAGCATAGTGCCATCTGATAGACAAGTTAAATGTTTTCTCTTTGCATCAGATGAGAAATGAAAAGTTATCACCCATGTAGATGCTATCCAGATGAAATCATGATTGCTTTCTCTTCACCTCTGATGAGTTGTATCTTGTTTCAGTGAACGTAGAAAACAGAAAAATGAAATTCTATTTGAAAGTGCTTGGTCTCCCTGCCCATCATATCAGCCACGTTTCAGAACTTAAAGGTTACCTATCATACAGACCTCACTCCAGGAGAGCAAAACAAGCAAGCATTGACAAAACCATTAGGCCTCGCCTATGTGAGAATCTATTGGCTTTGGTGGAGTGGCGTCCAGTGGGATTCTGTGGCGTGTACTGCAGAGGTATTGTGTGGCGAGCAGTCGCATTGAGTGGAGTGGCATTGATTGGAGGGGAGTGTTATTGAGTGGAATGGCATTGTGTGGCGTGGAGTGACATTGTGGGGCTTGGAGTGGCATTTAGTGGAGTGGGATTCTGCCAAGCACTTCAGTGCCTCATCAGGGGGAGTAATAACTATATAAATACAATTACTGTGAAGTGGCATTGTGTGGCATGGAGTGGCATTGTGTGGCTCAGATTGGAATGAAGTGGAGTGACATTGTATGGTGTGGAGTGGCATTGAGTTGAGTGGCATTTTGTGGAGTATAATGGAGAGAGATGGAGTGGTGTGGCCTTAAGTGGAGTGGCATTGTTTGTGTGCAATGGAATGGCTTTGAGTGGAGTGGAGCAGTGTTGTGTGGAGTGGAACGGTATTTTGTTACATAGCGTGGAGTGGCATTGTGCAATGTGAAATGGAGTGACATTGTGTGGCGTGGAGTGGCATTGTTTGTCATGGAATAGAACGGCATTGTGTGATGTGGAATGGAGTGCCACGGAGAGTAATGTGGAGTGGATTGGAATGCATTGTGGGGTGTGGCGAGGCTTTGTGCGACATGGAGAGGCATTGTGTGGCATTGTGTGGCGTGGAGAGGCACTTAATTGAGTGTTGTGGCATTGAGTTGAGTGGAGTGGCATTGAATGAAGTGGCATTGCGTGGAGCAGTGTGGAATGGCCTTGTGGGGTTAGAAATGTTAAAAACCTTTTCCAAACAGGAGTAGCAGCAGACCTGCTCAGTGGTACATCATTATAGAGAATTTTAGTAGTAATCAACTTGTTGTGAAAAGAGGCAAATAGAACAGACTTTCAAAGATTTAAACCAAAGATATTCCAGAGTTGAAAATTGGGTGTCTCTATGACGACTGTCTCAGATGTTGGTATGCGGGTCATGGTGGGATGGGAAAAAGCAACACGGAGAAGGTGTGGGTGCGAGGGAGAAAAAGCACCACGCTCAAGGGGGGGTTGGAGGAGAAGAAGAAATAGTATCTCAATCACAGCGAGAGCAGCGGATGGACACTAATTAAGATGAATCAATGCGTTCTTGGTCCATGCTTCACTGAAAGAAAAAGAATTGACACCCAGCAAGTACTTGCCAATTGTGAGGCAGCAAAGAAAAGTGACAAGGCTGAGAATGAATGGTGAGCAATGGCTTCAAAGCCCTTATAGTAAATAATACCCCTTCCAGCGACGGTGTATACGCTGTTGGCAGGCGAGACCTATAACAAATAATCTATTAAGGAGAAAACAATGGTGCTGGAGATGGGTGGTGCCCAAGGGAAGGGCAAAAACAACATTTGTGGAGACTCTGAGGACTAGCAGAAGTAAGAGTAGAACGGATTTAAAGCCAATCATGTTGCTTCCACCTAGGGTTCAAAGAAATGGAGGCAGAAGGAGGCTGATGGGGCGTGATGAGAGAACATTACAGTGCGGAATGAGCATGCAGAATGTGGCACTTGAAGGACAGAAATAGTATAACATGTCAGGGAGGACATGTGGCTTAACAGTCAGAACTCTGCACTTGAGAACTGGGGAGCAGTAGTGGTCGGTGGTGGGAGTAGCTGCCGGGCGGTGACGAGGGGAGGGGCAGGTTGGGGGGTAGTAATCTATGGATTATGCAGGATTACAGGTAAGTAAACATATAAATAAATAAAACGAATTTCGTTGCGTGCACTGCATTGCATTTGGGGATGCAGTGCGCGCAACAACATTAGTTTTATTTATTTATATGTTTACTTACCTGTAATCCTCCGTCATCCATAGATTACCACCCCCACCCTGCCCCTGCCCCTCCCCACGTCACCGCCCGGCAGCTACTCCCACCACCTACCACTACTGCTGGGGAGCCAGATTCGAGTCCCAATGTCAGCGGAACTTGTGATTCTGGTGAAATCACAATCTGCAGTGCAAAAAAGGATTAAAAAATGTATCTGACCACGTCAACCCAGGGACTGTTGGCTGGATGATGTTATAGCTCTCCCTGTTACTGTTGACGTGGCAAAAAATCTGAGAGTACTATTTGATGCTCCCCTTTATTTTAAACCTCATGTACTAAAAGTGGCAGGGACTTGTTTTGGTTTAATCAAAACTCCTACGGCTAGGAAAACGGCTAGGAAAACAGTGACTGTGGTATTGATTCTCTCACGCTTAGACTATTGTAACAGTCTTCTGGCAGGGATCAATAAATCAACATTGAAGAGATTACAGGTGGTCCAGCATGCAGCAGCCCGTCTGGTCCTGAAACTTCCGCGTAGGTCCTCCGCTTCGAGCGCTCTGAAATCTCTCTATTGGCTCCCTTTACATAAGAGAATTGTATTCAAAATCCTCCTAATCACTTTCAGAGCAGCACACAAACAGGGTCCAACCTACCTGTCAGACAGATTTACCCCTTATACTACAACTAGAACCTTCAGATGTTCTTCAGCGCATCTCCTCCAAACCCCCTGCTATAGATACAAAACCCGGGGAGAGACATCAGTAACAGTTTTAGGAACCAAAGCCTGGAACCTTATGCCAGACAAACTGAGATGCCTCGAAACAGAAAAACAGTTCAAGAAGGCTTTAAAGACCTGTATCTTTGAGATGTATGACATTACAATGCATGCTTTTACCACGCATGCCTTTACATCGCAGTTTTTACAATGCATGCTGTTACAACGCATAGCGTTAAGGGGTGCTGGATAGTGAATAGTTTAATTTACTATTCCAACTCCAGTCCCCGTGGATAGTAGGGAAGGTGTTGGATAGTAAATTAAATCCATTCCCTATCCTAGAGTGCCCCCCAGTGCAATGCGTTGTAATGACATGCGTTGTAATAGTTGCGTCGTAAAGGCACTGCGTGGTAAAAGTTGCGTTGAAAAGGATGTTTCCCGGATCTTTGGTATACCAGACGAAGTCTGTCATTCTCTTATATAGGTTCCAACTTTCTCTGGCCTGCATGACCTTAACTGGATAGCGCCAGGATGCTCCCTATTCAATTCAATTCAATTCAATTCAATTAATCTAATCAGATGCTCATAGAAATCACTTTATTGTCCTTGCACCATGCTTGTGCTATACTGTTTTGTATATCCTTCTTGGAGTTGAGCTTGTAGGTTGGAAGTGACTTTGTACAGCTGGGATAGCTTTCGTCAGTGGAACATCCCTTAGAAGCCACTCTGTGTTGAGCACAATAACTAAAACTACAATTATGCTGCTGTGCTGGGGAAGTCTGCAGACTTTTTAGTGATCTCACCAACACGCAAACATGAGCTCGCTGTCAGGCTGATCTGTGACACGTCGATTGTGACTGCAGAAATAAATTGTTTGCATGCCTGCATTTGCTCCTTATGAATATGGAAGCTGATAGTAAATGAGCTGAATGCTTATACTCACATTGCTGTCACCCAGTGGACAAGGTGGGCTGGCCCCTTGCCCAAGCTGTATGCTGCGGTGGATGCAAGAAATATGTGAATGAAACAATAGCAGATTAATGGATGAAGTGGATGGCAGAAAGCCCTTACTTTATAAGTAAGAATACTATAAATGTACATTTAGTAAAATCAAAAGTTCTTGTACTCTAAAAATACTTTTGCTTCATCCTCATTGTCCCTCATCCAAAAAAGTATATGACTCTCATGGCATCCATGCTGCTTGCCACCGCATCTCTCCTCTAACTTGTGACACCTATAAAACATATCTCTCTTTTACAGTATCAACTTCCTCTTTTTATCACTCCAAAAAATTGGTGCCCTTAACTTCCTCAACAACAAAAAAAACACTCTCCTTTCAGAAGTGAAAACTTTTCGATCTTCAAAGCTTTCCTAGCAGCACTTGAAAAGAAATTGACAACTTGATCTGAAAATTATAACTTTCTCCATTCCCATTGTTAGAATTGGGTCTCTAGTTGGCAGAGGTATGTACGCTGTCCAAGTAAAGACACTAATCCTAGTAAGGGTAAGTCAGATACACACCATAAATTAACCTGTGCACACCTAGATAGAACGATATCGCTTAATTTATTGAAACAAACAAGACCAAAATTACAAAAATGTAATAAGTAAAACCGGAGTTATTTATTTTTAAATAATATCTTGATATATGATGCTTAAAAGCATAATGCGACAACCAGAGCTATCTAGGCACACTTGACCGAGGTGAATTCAAAAGTTCAGGCCAATCATCATGGAGCATGGGTCGGATACAGGGACTAACCTTGTCCCGCTGAGAAAGTACCTTGGTCGCAGGATGCATCGAGGGCAAGATACGTGGAGCAGGGAGGCGATGCATTGGTTCTGGTCCTTAGGATTCGTAGGTGATGCGTCGTTGTTGAGCCGTGCACTCGGAGATGTGTCTTCGCTGTGCAACACTGGATGTAGGCGATGCATCATAATCGAGCAGCACTGCTGTCGATTAGATGTCTTTGTCCTCGCTGGCAGTGGCGATGTGCCGCCGTCGAGGGGAGCTGCCTCCTACCCAAGCCAAACCATCTCAAATAAGATACGCTTTATTCAAGTGTATTACACAATTACAACATTGTAAATGGGTTGAACTAGTCTTTATTCATTGGTATGTTACCTATTAACGTTCATATGAAGTTAACCCCTCACACTCATTTTGAGTTGTATTTTTTAAGTAAGAAAATATGTATTGGAAATTGCATAATTAAAAACATATTGTATGGTATACATGTTTTAAATGGCAACAAGTATAACCCTAGTAAATTGATTCTGTGAGTCCTGCATCAACGCTCTTTAAAATAAAGAGATTGGAACGCTGCTTCAGCTCTCTTATCTGCTTCCATTAACTGCCGACCAGGAAGCAGTTTTTTTTACTTCTATACATTTATTTAGAGGATATCCCGGTTTTCTGAATTGGGGGATGTGCTGCTCACCTTTTATCTATTCAGAAATGTGAATTCATTAAATTTAGTCCCTGCAGTTTACATAATCCAGTAAAGGCCTCACTTACAAATTCGTATTTTATGCTAAAAGTCTGAACCATTTCACAGTTTGGGGTTTCCACTATAGTTATCCAGTTATACACTATCCTTCGATCTTTCGTAACAAGAATTTGATCAAAAGAAAAAGTATACAATTTAGGGCAATTTAAACTAAAATCATATGAGTGACCAATCTGGAGTCGTGTTGCGTCTCAATTACTCTTAAAAAACCTAATGGATTAGCTGCTAAATTTCACAAAAATTATGTTAAATGGAAGATTTTGCAAAAATTGTTGAGATTTCACAACAGTCACTTGGTGACATATTATGTGAAAATTGATTGTGCGGCCCGATAGTGGTAACAAAACTAGTTCAAGTAGAAAATATCACTTTCATGACATATTCTTCTCAAACCAGTATACCTTTACCCATTTTCTGCAAGAGCCAGTTCCCACAGTAAAACTGTCAGAAATGTCAACACTTCTGAAATGTGTGGAATTTGTAAATTTTGCACACGCATGGAGCTTTGGATCCAGGCTGCCACACGTGACAATCTTAAGATTCACTACTTAATATACAAATTGGACAAGGTATTAATGATTTCTTGGAAGTTTGGAAGCACTTGGAATGGATAATAAATGCATTAACATGCTCAGTTGATACTCAAGTTAATAATAAATTAAATAAAGCTGACCAGCATAGAGTCACTAAGACGGATTAGGTATGTCTCAAACTCGATCTATGAATGAATAAGATAGAAGTAGCTGGCCCCGTGTCACAAAAAGCAACATCAGTATATTAGTCACAGCCATCCTAAAACTAAAGGACATTTCATTGTAATCTCTGCATGTATTTCTGTGCTTAACTTCCCACTACAATTGGAAACTGTAAGAAATGGGGTTACCAATTCTACGGGAGGTAGCATGGAGCAGAGCGGGCAGGCCAAACTCCTGAGGACATGTATGAAGCATCCATGCAGTACCCACAGATGACACACCAGGCACACCACAAAAGAGACATGACACCACTTTGGATGAAAACTAATAACTATTGTATTAGGTCCAACTTGCAAAAGTAAGACACAGTAATCACAATGCGGCACCAACGGGCGCCAGGGCAATGTATACCAGGGGGATTATTTACAGGGGTAATAGGAAAAAGAAAAAAAAAGGTAAGTCCGTTAGTTTCCAGGGCTGAAATAAAGACAAGGTGTTAGCAATTGACATGAAACATCAGCAACACCAATGTGAGAGAAAGAAACACTAGGCATGAAAACCCATTATGCATAAACTCCTTAGGCCAGCAACACGGTGCGCATAAACATGACATCAACATTAGGCACACTGGTGCAGGGGCAACATTACCATGAGCCTGGCACATTAGGCCTAGAAGGGTAACAGGAACACATTAGGCATAGAACTTCGGTAGACATAAATCCTGAATCCTTAGACAGAACTGATATTGGGGCCCAGGAGCATCAGTAGGCACATATTAGCAGGCATCCCACCTGAAAATAAGGCATTAGGCATAACGCACAGTGTGACTTACATTAGCGTCTCCTTCAAAAAGAGACATTAAGCACCCAGCATTAACCTCAGGCATATACCTAAATCATGGGGCAGGCTACGGACGTCGAACCTCAGGGGAACTTTTCAAGCATGCAGCTCCCACATCCGAGTCACGATGGGAACATCACCCCTTAACTCGCTGGGCAATGGGTTGACTTTTGGGCTCCAAAGGCAACAGAGGTAGCGCGTTGCAGCTGCCCACTATCAGGTGGGGCAGATGGAAAAACACACGGACACAAAAGGGGGGTGAGCACCGGCTGTGTGCCCTGTTGCCCTCTCCCTCTGACAGCTCCTCATAAGCCTCTGGCAGTCCCCCATACGGCCCCACTCACCGGGCTCCTCCATCCGGGCTTCAGGTTCCAGCCCACGGGACTCCGCTGGCGTCTTCCGGCAGGTCTGGGGGTGGATGGGGGCTCTCCCTCTCCTGGGAGCCCCCTTCGCTGGTGTTCCGGGCGGCCCTGGGCCGTCCGGCTCTACCTCGGCCCGGGATCCAATAGGGATGTGGCCTGAGGGAGGCGGGGCAGCTCCAGCCAATGGCTGTGCAGCTTCCCGAGGGCCGGGCGCCAGAGCCAATCAGAGGGCGGCTCCGGGTAGGCGCGTCCCGAGGAACCAATGGGGCCGCACCTGCCTCTTGGTACAGCTGATGACGTCGGCCTCGTAGAACGCTCCGGGGCCTGGTGCGGCATTTCTTCGATACCACCGCACCCCTCCCCTTCCCACAGGGGCTGCAGCAGCGATCTCCAGTGGCGCCCCTTCTCCCCTCAGCGCGGCGGTGATGGCGGCAAGGTTTCTCCCTCTTCCGGGCCCCGGGCCGCGCGGTGAGTTTAGGCGGCAATTCTGAGGGGTGGGCACCCACTCCTAACTTATTCAAAACGCGGGGTAGGCATCCGCGACGGTGTTACGTAGTCCAAGAGCGCCAAAACGCAGGGTAGGCACCCGCGGCGCTTTTAAGCTCACAGTTTCTCTTTGGGCCCCACAGCGCTTTGTGGGCCGAGCGCTTCCAAGATTATAGCGATTGGCAGGCACACAGCAGAGCAGTCTTGGTGGCGGCGCTCTGGGGACACCAGGCAGTCTCCTGCGGGCCAGCGCTTTCAAGGGCACAGTCCTAGGCTGGATAGTGCTTCCAGACACACAGCGCTTCTTCTAGGCACAGCGCTTTAGGATTATGGTGCTTAGGGGGCAGACAGTCCCAGTAGCAAGCCCCAGGGGCCCCAGGGTAATACTTCTCACCTCCTGGGGGGTCCAGTCCAGGGCGCTCCTTCCCTTCCAGGTGCTTTTAGGCGCAGCGCTTGTGTGGCGCCAGGTCCCACCACCCTCAGGGACCTAGGGGGCCCTCCTTCTTCAGGGGGCCGGGGCCAGAGCAGCAGGCACTACCGGGCCAGGTCAACAGTTAGTGAGGACTCATCAAAACAGGGCGGTAGGCTTCCACCATCCTCCACTGTAGCGTGGCCCTCCTCCTACACAGCAGCCTGAACTCCTGCAGTAGGGCTTCCACTAGCCCTGGGGACAGTAGAGGGGTGCTAGATGGGTGCAGGGTCCAGCACACAGGCCCAAGTGGCGGTATCCCCTGGCAGCAGGTCCCCTCACGTTCCTGTCCCAGCTCTGTCTCAGCACATGGTGGCATATCCCCCTTACTTATATGACACTCACCCCACCTACTAGACAGTGCCAGAAGCTTCTGGAATTCTCTGGGGAACTGGTTTAAACTGGCTCAGGGGGAGGAGTAGATCAACCTGGGTGCCAGGCTTTCCCTCCAAATTCAGGGGTGGCTGGGTACCTAACATCTAGACCGCTAACCTACTGCAGTCAGGTGGCACAACGCACAGCCATGGCATCCATTTTAAGTGCAGCATTCCATCAGGGTACATTTTACACAATGGGGGGGAATAAGTGCACACCGTTGCATCACATTATCACATTAACATGGCGTTTCACACCACACATGGCCTATACAGTAACCTTTACCATGGGGGAGACATCATTAAATCAGGGGGGGAGCAAAACATTTTGGGGAAAAGGGCCAAGTCCAACACGTCTCCCCCCAAGCCTAAAGCCAGGGTAGACCAATCAATGCCTTGCTGGGCTTCCATGCTTGGGGCGAAAAAAGGTGGACGCAGGCCCGCAACTACAGGAGCACGTGCAGTTTCTTCTCCACTCTGGAACCCGATTGTTTCCTCGCTCAACCCTCCCTTCACCAACCAAACCATCCCACTGAAGCTCTCTAGCGGGATGTGGCCAGGACTGGCCTCTAGGCCTTCCAGAAGTCTCTGGCCCTTGATCTCTCACAGAGTGGGGGGCAGTAGCCCCAGGCCCTTAGTACCCTTTTAACACTCTCCTTCTCCTCCTTGCAGCTCCAAACTGCCACCGGTCCTCCAACCTGGGGTCCGAACCCTCAGGCTGACCAGTCACCAGGGGCGAGGCTCTCCTCCCCCTACCTCTCCTTCTGGGGTTCCGCCCTCTCCTTCTCCGCGGGACACCCTCAGAACACCACTCTCTTCCCAACCTGGAGTCGAAACCCTCAGGTTTAACCGATGACAGGGGCGAGTCCTCCCTCCCCCTGTACCCCCTCCCAGAGTTCCACACCCTCCTACCTGGAGTAGTACCCCTGGAAGTCAATTCCGGGGGACACTGATTCCAGACGTCCTACCCACCAGGACAGGTACATTAACATGGCGTCTCACACCACACATGGCCTATACAGTAACCTTTACCATGGGGGAGACATCCTTAAATTAGGGGGGCGAAAAGCGAAACATTTGGGGGAAAAGGGCCAAGTCCAACAGAAACGTATTCCATTGCATCACTCAGTCTGAAATGCATGTTTTACTCACTTTAGCTGAACACTCTTGGGGCCCCATTAGGATGGCGGGCGGATGGCCACCGCCGGCCCGGCGGGGGCAATGCGACCACCATCCCTGCTGCAAAGACCCCCCGCCACATTACTATGGCTGGGGGGTCCGCGGTGGACAAAAAGATCGTCTGCCGCTTTTCCGCCCGGTTGACAAGTCGACCGGGGGGAAAAGGGTTCAATGTGGTGGCAGTGTCTGTTAGACACCGCCAGCCATATTAAGATGTGGGCAGGAACATGCCTTTCCGAAAGGCATGTGGGAATCTCTTGCGGGGGCCCGTTACGGGGTGGGGGGTGCACATGGGGGATACCTATGGTACCCCCCGGTGCCTGTCACGTTGTGCTTTGAAAAGCACAAAATGCATTTTTGGCATTGCGGCGGGCGGTGCTTTCAGCACCGCCGCCGCAATGTCAGAAATGCGGGATGCGCCCGCCAGTGTGGCGGGCACATCCTAATGGGATGTGCGGGACCGCCGCACCCTTTGCGGGTGGTCCCATTTCCCACTGGGATGGCGGGCGGACAAAGTCAACCCACCATACTAATGAGGCCCTAAGTGCTCTCCGACTACATATTATCTTGGCTGCTAAAAATTATAGTAATGACGGTGTCACTCTCCCCCCCTCTTTTGTAGGAAGCAGCTGTTTTGTAAACGTCTTGTTCTATTTAAATCATTTTAAAAGCAATAAGCTAGAGTAGCAAACAACTCAATATTAATGAGAGAGACCTGCTGAGAATAAAAAGATCTGCAACAAATTGCTGGTCCGCAGAGGACTCTTAATATAAGCCACCCTGCAGGTCTCACACAGTGACACAGTCTGAGAACTGACATCCTACTATGAAAAAGTCATGACTATAATGCACTACATCCTGGCAAGTCTCTTCAGCTGACATCTCATAATGGCAGTCATATGAATGAGAACTGCAACTCAGTCTGTAGGGGTAGATCCCTGATTCCCCTTCATTCTTTATTGAAACCTGTTACCTCTTGTGGATTCCCAAGATCACAAAATGGATACCGTCCTGCCACAGCTAACATATCAAATAGTAATGAAAACATAAAAGATAAACTACCAACAAAATAAAGAGAGCAAGAGAGCTATTCAATGTTGCCAGCAAAGCATGTCAAAAAATGCAAGTCTGTCTCTCACATTTACACAACCCTCACACCAGTAAGCACACCCCACACAGGATGACTCCTCCAGTACCAATTCATGGCTGGCCTGAAGCCTCCATTTTAGGGATCTTCTAATGCAAGGCCCAAAGCACCAGCTGAAAAGCAAATTATTTTCTTTCTGGCTGTTAAGGACTCCCCTCCAACCATCTTCTTGCCTACACATACCTCAGTCCCCCCAACCCTGGCAAGCAACACACATCAGGGATTAAACTAAAGCACTGTAGGGTTGGTTTTGCATCACCAGACTGAAATGGCAAAGCCACGCATAATTATAGATCCTATATGTGTGATCAGCCAGCTGCAGCTCTGGGAGGTCAGATACACTCAGCAGCCAGTGTGCTTTCTGTGCTGCCCCAGGCAGGTATTATAAGCGAGGCCGAGATGAGGCATCTTGTTGCTAGGGAAATCCGCATGGACCCAGCTAAGTTGTCTAATTTATTTTTACTGAAGTCAGAAAGAGAGTGTCACACTGCCTGTTGCAGGGGTCATAAAGTTGTTTGGCTACATGTTCATCAGTACTGTAGCCTATAGGAAGAGCACACACTCAATTCTCACACATGTGATAATGGCAGTTAACATTTTGTGTGGAGGCGGTACGTCGTTGAATACTGGCAGCACAAACAGAGGAATAGGAGATATTATATTAACAAGTAGAGAGAGAGAGAGAGAGAAAAAAAAAGAATGTGTGGGTGTGAGAGAGAGCAGGTAGGAAAGAACATGAACAGGGAAAGCGAAAAGGCAGCGGTGTAAAAGGAGACCGCGTGAAATATGCATATAGAGGATTTCAAAAATATACCGGGAGCAAAGTGTCAAAGTGAGAGACTGCAGATGGAAGGGGTGTGAACAGGAGTGATTGAGGCACTCTGATCACACTTACCCTTTTCACAGACCTAGTAAATTCATTTGACAGTCTTATATTCTCAGACTGGAACATTTTAAATTCCACTTATTCACAACAAAATCGTCGTTATCACTTATGGATCTGATACTGCTACCAAGCATTGACAACATCACTAGGTCTGGCTAGCTGTAGGTGTATATATTCGTTGCTGTGCGACAAGTCTGGATGCAGTGAGAAATCTCATAGAGATGAGTTTAAATATTGGTTATTACTTTGATGTACTCATGATAAAGTGTAACTCAAATGTTACAAATTTGACATTAGGATGTCACTTATACGCCAACTGAAACCATAGAAATATCGCACATAAGCAATCTGAAAACGCGGCAGCTATGCATTCCCTGTTCCATCCTCACACCCAGGGGCAACCCTGGCCTTATATTCATCATCTGATGGGGAGGAAACTCCAGATGAAGCTGACTTCACCCCCATTGAGCGGTCTCCACCTCACAAGCTCCCTGATGTCAGCCTTTGTTATATAGGATAACTGCTCTTTGTGTCAATCAGCCATGCTTGTAGAGACGGGGTGGGGGGGGGTTTGCAGGGTGGAGGACATAAGCAAATGCTGTTCTCTGGGAAGATCAGTACTCACCACTGTGGAGGGACCATTAGTGAAATTGGATAAACATGTGCAACATCTCCACACACCTCAAAGACTTACTGAAGTTGACAGAGAGACAAACTTGGAATCTGGAGAACACAGATAAAGGCCTCCCCATCCTTATGAAGCTGCACTGGGAACATCTTCAGATGTTGGGGGAGGAGGATGCAAGGTGTCATTTCATGGTCATGCACCTCATGCAGATGCTCTCTCTTTTGAGGTTCATTCATGTGTAGAGGGCCTCTTCACTTCTTTAGGGGTTAGTTTCTGGCCCACATGGTCAAGGAGCTTGTCCCTGGTGTATTTCAGATATTTGTTCTTCTGGGGTAACTCTACCTCCAGCTCCATCATTGCATTCCTCTTGGCATATGGTCCTCCCCTCTCTGTGATATCTTCAACCTCCACCCTTAATCTTGGATATTGTGACTTTATCCCTCTATGGGTGGGTGTCCTGCCCGTTCTGGTGCTCTCATCTTCTTCCTCATTTATGGTGGCATCCTTTTACACCCACAAAGTGGGTGAGGCCCTTTTGCTTCTTTACCCCTTGTGCTGTTAGTTCCCTGTTTTCTTCCTGACTGCCTTCTGAAAAGGATGAAAAGTGAGGTCACTAGTTGGACCCTCACCTGTAGACCATGAACTCTGGTTTGCGACTCAGTCGCATCCCTGAGGGGGTCTTAGCTCCAGGGTAACGTCGACATTCAAACTGTGCGCATGGCTGTTATTCAACACGCACCAGCCTGACATGATCTTGGACACCACTTTTGGTGAGTACTTGAGCACCCTCACTGCACCATGTAATCAAGACATCTGCAGCATGATTTGTTGAAGGCTAAATGTGTGCTCAGTGCTAGCTCGTGTATGTCTGTCTGGCTTATTGTACTTCTGTTAAGGCATGATGGTTGGACATCATAGGGGGTAAGGAGTTGGGAAGATAGGACGCGACAGGCTTTGGTTGCAACAAAGACGTGGTATTTGTTATAATTTGCTTACCATGAGAATGCTGCATGCCTTCTATACATGCAAACAATGAAAGTTACTCGCATGCGTTTATTGGGATAGGTCACAGTAACAAACTGATTATGTTTCTGAAGCCATTCCCAAGGTAAGAATGCAGTTCCTGTATAAGTTAGGTAAACATGTCTAGCAGCCAGGTCTCCAAAATCCCCAGCAACCGGCGGACATGCAAGAAGTAATTGTCAGAAAATGTAGGACGGAGAGTTAGATTTCCTGGGCATCACGGAAACGTGGTTAGAGGACTCTTCAGTGCCAGATTTGGTAGCCTCTATGCCGACTAATTTTTCATCATTTTGCCTCAACAGAGCAGGCACCATGAGAGGGGGGGGGAGTGGCCCTTTTATATAGTACACGCCTGAGGGGCGAAAGACTTTTTGCTGAAAACCTGGGAGGGGCCGAGGTCCTGGGCGTTAAGCTCGGGCTAGGGATGGACTGCTGGATTATTTTGCTAGTCTACCGACCCCCCTGGGCGTTGCCGGTTTTCCCGGATCTATTCCTGGAATTGGCCCAGGATGTTCGATCTCGATATAACAACGTAATCATCATGGGTAACTTAAATTTCCATTGGGATAAGTCCCCAAGGGAAGGCCAAGCTAACCAGATAGATGAGGCGCTCAGGTCCTTTGGTTTGGTTCAGAGGGTAATGGGTCCGACGCATGAGAAGGGCCATACCCTGGATCTCGTCTGGATTACAACCCCAGAACATGGCCGGGATCATTGCCTAGCAGAGGCACAGCCTTGTACATGGTCAGACCAGTACTTGGTGAAAGGTAGGATATTGGTTGACGAACAGAGGAGGAAGCCCGGAGTAGGATGGAAGGTCGTGAGGAAATGGAAGCATATAGATGGGGATGATATGGTAGCTCATCTCTTAGCTCGTCCTCTGATTAATAAGACGGAACAGAATCCAGACATCATGTATAAAGATCTAACAGATAAACTAAACAGGGTAGTGGATCTCGTGGCACCAGCTCGACGAATGAAGCTGATAGACAGAGGTGCAGGGGCCCCGTGGTACAATGAATCCCTTAGGGAAAAAAAGAGGGCGCTACGCAAATCTGAGAGAGCATGGCGGAAGGGCTATAGCCTTAATGCAAGGAGTTTGTACGTGCAGGAGCTCGCCTCCTACAAACAGGCGATCTTGATAAGGAAAGCTGAGTTTTATGAGGACAGGATCTCTAGAGCCCCGGATCCACAGAAAGAAATTTTTAAGGTCCTTACCGAACTCAGGAAAAACAAGGAGCAGAGTCCTGAGTTTAAGCAAGAAGACTGCCAAAAATTCCAGGACTATTTCTCCAATAAGATTGAAGATCTCTTATCGGAAATTGCTACCACCCCCATTTTGGACTGTCCTTTGCAGACGGCCCCAGTCATCCATCCTGTTGTTGACCCCTTGGTTACTCTGCCCTTGATTACAAATGACAGATTGACAAATCTTGTGGGGCGGGTTAAATCTGGCTCTCGGGCCGACCCCTGTCCCCCAGAGGTCTTCAAATTAGCCATGCCAGGTATCGAGGAAGATCTGTTAACTCTCCTTAACAGTTCCCTACAATTAGGTCAGGTCCCCCCCCCTCCTTCAAGGAGGCACGGTTGATCCCCCTGCTGAAAAAGATGGGGGCAGACGTAAAGAACTTAAAGAACTTTAGGCCGATCTCTCAGCTTCCATTCTTGGCCAAAGTTTTGGAGCAGCATGTCCTTACGTCTCTCGCTGACCATCTGGAGAAAAATGGCCTACTCGAGCAAAACCAGGCTGGGTTCCGTGCGCATCATAGCATGGAGCTAGTGATGTTATCCATCTTAGATGAGCTACGGAACAGAGCTGACAAGAAACTTCCTGGGGCCCTGGTGCTATTAGACCTCTCCGCGGCTTTTGACACCGTGTGCCATAGCCAATTGATGCTGCGGTTGAGGGACTCTGGCATCCAGGGCACAGCACTTGTCTGGCTCTCCTCTTTTCTCCAAGGGAGAACTCAGAGAGTTCAACTGGCGGATCTATCTTCCACCACAGTGCCAATTACTTGTGGTGCTCCACAGGGCTCTGCCCTTTCCCCTCTTTTATTTAATGTCTATTTGCAACCCCTGATCTCGGCCCTTAACCAGATGGACTGTCAAATCTATAAATATGCCGACGATACCCAAATCGTCATACAAATGGAGGACTGCTCGGATGCACACACAAGAATGCAGAATATCCTAAGATACACTACTAATTGGATGTCTCTGAACTCTTTAAAAATCAATCCGGATAAGACAGAGGTGTTGCCAATCACAATCGCTGGCAACCCCTGGAACGATCGGTTCTGGCCAGAAGATCTTGGAACACCTCCAGAACCCGCAGTAGTAGTAAAAAGCCTGGGCATCTCCCTGAATGGTAGCTTGTCGATGCAAAGGCAAGTCTCTGGGGTGGTGGGCACTTGTGTAGGTCTTCTTCGACAACTCAGGAACATTTCCTCACTCTTGTCCTTTACCACCCTAAGACGAGCCGTCTCTGCCATGATCCTAGGGAGGATGGATTATGGTAATTCACTATATGCAGGGCTCCCTCAAAAACAGTTGAACCGCCTGCAGATTGTTATGAATGATGCGGCCAGGTTGATTTTTAAGAAACCTCGGAGATCGCATGCTTCTCCTCTATTGCGTGAACTCCACTGGCTACCGGTCAAACAAAGGGTTCTGTTCAAAGGGCTTTGCATCACGCATAAAGCCCTGTATGGAAAAGCGCCAAGTTACATCAAAGCCCGACTGGCCTCGTACAAACCTGGCAGACGGTTGCGCTACTCAGATGCTTCCCTGCTAGTCCAACCGCGCTATAAATTATCCACCCTGGGCGGTCGCGCTTTTTCTAACATCTTCCCAGCTGTTTGGAATAACTTACACACTGAATTGCGCAAAGAATCCAACTTGTTGCCATTTCGAAAAAAATTAAAAACAGTGCTTTTTCAGCAAGCATGGGGTGTGCTGTAAATTTGTATTATCAGCTGTAGAACTTGGTTGGCATTTTACTTGGAAAAGCGCTTTGAGACCCCGGGGTGATTATGCGCTATATAAATTAAAAAAATAAAAATAAAAAATAAATAAATAGGTGTTCTGTGTGCACCAACAAAAGGCAGTGTGCCCATGGCATCACAGACACCCCATTGGTGGGGTGGATGCAGTAAGTGCCATGTAGGTGCTATCAATGGTGCCAGTGGAAAGGGGGCAATAGCATAGAATTACTTTGACACCTCTTACCTTTGCACTAGGAACAGCGGCATTGTAATATCCTGATACACGTGCATGATGATGCAGATCAGTGCCTGGTGCAAGCAGCGTGACTATTTTGCTGGTGTTATGTCTCCATTCACCCTATCCTAAGATCAGTGGTCAAGGAGTGCAGTGCAGCTGTATCTTGACATGTGAAAGGATGGCCTGGGAACAGGCTGAAACAAAGTGAGGTCTTGCTTCCAGTCTGCAGCCATGTCAAGAACCACATCCTGAGAGAAGAGCTATATTGCCGGTATCGCTTCCCAGGCCATACTGTTGATTGCTTGTATATTCTCTGTCTTCTCCTTAAGTAATTCTTCCTCAAAACGAGAGGCAAGGCAAACACATTTACCGACATTGAAGAAAGATTTGCAATCACAGCTTTCTTTCTTATGTGGCAGGCTGTATGCAATTGCTTGATGGTATAGTGAATTTCACCTGCTGAGAGGTGTAGTGGACACAATCAAAAATAAGCATTGGCATAGCCAATAGGTCTCGCCTTTGGGATCTTATGTGTGTAGCCAGAATGTTTGGCTATGTTGTAGAGCATTGTGGCAGCTGTGCATTATGTTGAAAAGATATAATAAAAAGAGTTAAGCATTTTTGTTACCTTTATACAAACGAAGATGACATTATATACAACTGAAAAACCTGATTAAAAAAAGATTTTAACATAAAAAATGTCTTCTAGTTTGTTTGTACTTTCACTGCTGGCAACTTCTTCCTGCCTGTTCGGCTGCTTGTTTGTTATATTTTTTTGTTATGGGGGAGTGGGACATAACTAATAGGGGAGTGGAGGTTGGAAAACAGTAATTTAATTAGAACACGAGCAGAGGACGGACTCTAGGGGAGAATCAACAGATGCCAGATTCCAAGAGCATACTGACATGATGCTAAGGTGGTGCACTGATGCAAAATGGTGGTGGTGAATGATATTTGGTGCTCAGGTGGTGACACTATATGGTGTGGATTGGAGGTAGGTTGTGGATTGTGGAGTTGAAATATGTTGTGTGGTGTGTAATTATGCTGTGTGTATAGGAAATGTGTGTAATTGAATTGTGTGGCCTGAAACTGTGGTGTTGAGTGAAATTATGCTTAGTGAAATTGTGTCCCTCCCTCAGCAGGAGCCGGTGCATGCAGGCTCCATCTCCGGGACAGCCCAGGCACGCGAAGGGAGGGGAGCCCGCACCGCTCACCACTATATCAGCCTCAGCCGCAGGCACCAGCGTACAGCTCACGGAGCCCCGCGCGGGGGACATCCAAGGTGATCAATGATGTCTACTCCTCACAGATGCACCCAGGGCACCAGTAATTCTCCTGCAAAAGGGGCTTATCAGCGAGGAACCGCGAGAAGCGAGGAATCAGCCGACGGGCGCAAGAACCACTGATCCGGAGGCACGTGCGCGCACTGGGCCTAGAAGTGAGGAGACTTTTATACAAGCAGCCACAAAAGTGAAGCGACCGCCATTGAGAAAAAAAAAAAGTCAGATGGAGGCCAAGGAAGAGAGAAGGAGAGACAGGCGCCCGCCTTTGGCCACTTGCATGCTGTCTTTCTCAGAAAGACGCACGCAAAGGCCAATAGCGGGAAATAAAAAAAAAAAGCACACGCACAAGCGTGTGTTTTGAGTTTAAAGCCCTTACAAAATGCCTCGTAGAGCAGCGCATGCGCGCTGGCTCTGGCAAGACCTAAAAAAAGAAGGGAGAGCCTAAAAAGCTGAGTGAACCCGGGCCATGCATAATAAAGAAAAAATGGTTCCCTATAGGGATTTCAGTTAAATACATTCGCTGGTACTGCAATAACGACTCTGCTCACGATTGTAGCAATATATTTTAAATACATTACCTTACTTAATATGCATTTTCTTTTAAGTGTCATAGCACATCACCTAGATACAAGCAGAAATTGATCTCATTGTCAACATTTACTATGTATGTACATCATTAATCTTATTGACATAAATCATTATCACTTTTGAGGAACTACTTTTTCTTTTTTGTTTAAGCACTCCATGAGTGTGCATGTGTTTTATAGCTCAGTCCCATGTGTGCGCCTCAGCCAAATGTCTGCCTCATTCTTTCCATGACAGTCTATATCATTTTCAAACTGTTTCTCGTGCTTGTCCACCCACCAAACTCGCTCTCAAACACTTTATTTTTGTTTCACACGTGTGTGCTTCTCCCATAGACCCCATGTTGCTCTTCCTGGAGTGCCACTTTTCCCTTCCCCTGCATACTTCCCATTGCTTTCCCCACCCGCTCCTCTGTTGTCCCCGCCCACTGTCTTTTAAAACAAAAATATTTTGTAATTATTTCGTTTTTGCGTGGAGGGCTAGTTAGAAGGGACCCCTGCCTTAAAAGAAAAGACACAGATGCAAGCACACACATACACATATATCTTTACGCATGTGTGTACCTGCAAGCTAACACAGCGGTCGCGTCATCACCCTTTAACTTTTTTAAAAAAATCTTTTGGCTATGCTGCACAGCATCTTACCGCATTGTACAACATCGCCAAATACATTGGCAAAGTCTATAGATGCCAAATGCAAGACCTGTGGGCTTTGGAAGTGCTTGTTTAAAGGAAGTAACAATGTTGAACAGTTCAGAGGGTGGAGGCAACCGTTCTTCTACAATTTTACTGCTGGGACTGCTGTTTGGAAATAGGTCTCTCATTTCGTCACACCTTTGTAGATCTCAAATAACCTCTACTATCCTTTGAGAGCCAGCCCTCGTTGTACATTTCAAGATACCCCCAAGTTAATTACACACAGCAGGATTATCTCCGCTGCACTTGCATTAAACACAGACTTCTTGCAATAATACAAGTAGACACAATGCTGGAGATTTACTATGATTTTGAGCCATGTTTGGGTCACAAAAGTGACGCAAATTGGCGCAAAATAATTTTTTCGCAATTTAATTTCCAGCTAAACTTGCTTAGCGCTGGAAATAATGGAAAAGTAATGCGAAGCAGCGCATAGCCCTGCTTTGCATTACATTGCAGCATGGGGGCATACCAAGGGTGGTGCATGGGCGTTCCCATGGAACCACCTAAGGTTTCTCATGCTGAACCCAATTTACTAATTAAAGTAGATTGGGTTTATCGTGAGAAAAATACACTCTTTTTAAGTAGGCGCAAGGAAGGAGAAATGTTTTCATATCTCCTTCCTTTTCTGACTTCGCATGTGTGTTGCACTTTACTGCACACACACAAAGTGGGAAAATGGTTAAAGTGAGTCTGTGCGTAGTATTTTGTACTGGAAGGGTGCAAAGGTATCTCCATGGCACACAGCAGCTAATTTCAGCATTGGCGCTAGTGAAAGGGGATGAGAGTGCCTTATTTAGTTTATAGGGTGCTCTCCTCCTCTCTGCTTTTCACATAGAGCAGCGCAGGATTTGCGGCTTCTGCAGTGTGTTGCGTGAAAAAATGGTAAATCTGCCCCAATGTTCCTACTGATGCAAAAAAAATATTTGAGTTGCCTTCGCTCAAATGGTACACCCCTGCTCTCTCTTCCCATGCCCCTGCGGTCTGGCAGCTAAAGCTACTCTGGAGAGTCCTTCAACACACACAGACCCGTCTCATAAAGGAGCTGGTAAAATGCAGTGCCTTCAAAATACATATCAACAGGTAGAAATGAAATTAAGCAATGCCAATAACCTAGAGCAGACACCTGCAGTTATAACAAGTTACCCCCCTCAGTAAATACGTGTTTACACATTTTGAAGGAGGCATCGATGTGAGAAATCAGGCCAAGTAAAATGTAAGTAAGGTAGAAATCAAACTCAAGTGCAAATAAGCCAGACTGATGTCAAACAAGTGTATCAAGTGCACTACTTCAGTGCTGCACTTTAATACTGCACTTCAGTGCGGCGGTGTTATACATTTGACTGAAGGATCCTCAAGCAAGCGAACAAATTGAACAATTCGGCTCCTCTTCCCTGACAATCACAACCGAAAGTCCTAGTAGTCCTATCATTAGTGACTCTCCAAGCTTCACTTCCGAGGCATTGCACCAGAGAACTAGTGACGCAAGGGCAGTAATGATCAGGCCAGATAAGTACAAGCGCAAGGTTGGTCACGGTGAGGCCACACACCACCATGTTTTTTTGTTGTCGTGATTTTAAAGGCCATTTATACAGTGCACATTCACCATAAGGTCTCTTGGCCTTCTTGCCATCTCAAGAAGGTAAACTCGAGACTGTAAAGATTCAGGTCGAGGGGTAAAAATTTAGGATATAAATTCGGAACAAAAGGTCAGTTTTACAGCCACATCCTAGGAGATCTTAAAATTCCAAATCTACAGCCAAGAGAAGTACAAATCAAACTAGGTTTATGTTCTTTGCTTTGTATAACACATATGATTAATAAGCAAACACTCACATATAGGAGGACTTTTTTAAGGTGAAAAAACTAGAAAACGTATATACATATTGTCCAAACAGAATTTGGCAGTCAACATCATAGACAGTTATCACAACTCTCCCCCTATGTCATGAATGATACTGCCTGAAGGAGCGCTGCTGAACAAGTATAGAGCTCAATGGCATGAGCAGTAGCAATATTAACTTTAATTGGTCTCCAGGTGTACCTTTTAGTTGGCAGACTTAATACAATCCTTTGCTCCCAAAAGAAGTTGCATGCCAGAGAGTTCAGGTGCTGTGAGCGTGGCTGATGCGAGAGCTGTGTTGCAGTTGTGAGCGTGTTAAGTGCGAGGAATTGTAAGTGTCGTAGAGTGATGGTGTGGTAGGAGACACTAACTTTCTGGGGGACCCAATACAAATTGCCTGTGGCCTTCACGCTGCTTGTTCTGATAAACATGTACAATCATAGAGTTTTGAAGTAAAACAGTCATTAATAGAAGCAATTTTTTATCCGCTTAACTGCGGTGTGAATTCTGCCGCGGTTTAAACGAGTGGGAGGGGTCGCATCGGCCAACGGACGTGCACGGCACTACCGAGGTAGTGCTCACGACGGCCATTGGCCGACGCACGCAGCGATGGGGTTAATCAAAGATTAGATGCATAGTTTAGATGCGGTTTTGTCAAATACAGCCTAATGTATGGTAGCTCAGGTAGTAAAGGCTTCCGCTGCCAAAAGCTAAACACAACCTGGAGGTCATGGTTTGAATCTCTGCAGAATCTGCTTTTCATGCTTTGAAGGTTCATAAAAGGATGAGTGTTACTGGGTAGGTATAATTTTAATCCCTGTAATTTTATTTTCCTCTTTCAAATTGTGCTGCACAATGCAGCATACATAGAAAGAGGAAATAAAGAGGAGAAATAAAGATATTTCTCCTCGTTACGCCTCCCTTGGGAAGTTTTAGCATTCTGACTCATTCCAAGGTCTAACAGTATTGGTAAATCTGGGCATGCTTCTGAATCCCTGGGTGGATGTGTGGGAATGCCCACGCTTTACCCAAAGTACGCCTTCCCAGGTCAGAGTTACACACACAGCAAACTGTGCTGCATTGTTCACAATGGATTTATCAAGCCATTCAGGGACGAGCAAGGGGGACGTGCATGGCTTGATAAGTCAAATGTAAGGGTTGTGTCTCTTTTGCATCCTGTTGTGTGGTGCAAAGGCGATGCACCCTATGACAATATGCCCTAATGATTTCCCCAGAATCACAGGATGTTGTGCTAATACAAAGACTTGCAGCTGGTACCTCAGTTCCAAAGTCGGCATCTCTGGCCATAATCACACATCCTCTATCTTAGATAAAATACAACAAAATGAACTTTGAGAAGCAGGTAGCTCTCCTAACTGGATTTATGGTCAAACGAATACATCTAACTTGCCTGACTGCAGACTGATAATCCAAATTTGTTGTGCCAAAGTGCTTTGAAGAGATTTAAAAGACTTGTTCGATACTAAAGAAAACATGTACTAAGTATGGCTCAAAGCAGACAGGCAGCATAGGTACATAATGTGAGCCTTACCTGGAGCCGGGAGTCTTGTGTATATCTTCTGCTTTCCATGGTCTTTTTTTCTCACAGACTGGGCTCATCATGGAAGGCAGCACCTCATGATGCTCACAAGTCTGCCACAAATGGAGCGGGGAAGTCTGGTCTGTGCATCATGAAGAGGAGCAGTCAGGAAAGGATGGGCAGTGTTTCATATCACTATAGTGTGGATTGGTAAAGAGTGAGGTTGTTTGGACCCATCTGCTAGTTCATTTTAAAGGTTGCCGAAGAATAGTGGGGCTAGCCCTGGGCATGTGTAGATAGAAAATGCACATGCCTACCTGAAGTTCAATGGAAGGTCCATTGAAGGTGTATGGTAGAAGGGTCTGTTTTTCTCTGGTTCTGCCGAAATTGGGGGGCAGGCCCTTTCTAGTCACGACTCTGACCCTGTCTCCCTTACTCTGGATCACAGTTCCTATAGTTTTCTTATGAACAAAATTGCACCCCTGTCCCTTTGGGGGGGGGCACCTGTGTGACAGCAGCCTCATTGCTTGACCCGCAAGATAGTCTTGAGTACTGGAAGCAGGGTCATACTGGCAAAACCATGGTCAGATAACCCAATCAAACCAAATTCAACAGAAGCCAAAAATTTCTCTTATCTGGATTACCCGCTCTGATCAAATCCAATTTGGAGGTTTGCATAACTGAGGTGCGCCAGTCCAACAGAGTAGGAGGCAACGAGTAAATTCTTAGCCGGACCTCGAAACTCTGGTGCCAGTCCGAAAATTACGAGAGCAGGGCTTATCGAGACTTCTGCGCCCTAGGCAGACGTTAATGCTAGGCAGACAGCATTCCAGAAGGGCAGCAGCTGGGGGCACTCCAAAAACATGTGGAGGTCTGAAGCAGCAATCAACCCGCATTTAGGGCACGCCACAGTTGCATTGTTAGAAAATTTAGAAAGCCTCTGTGGCGAGTAGTAGGCGGTATGTAATGTAAAAAGATGATTCCTACGGAGCAAGAGGGTTTCACAATGTTCCATAAGATCTTAAATGACTCAAACCACAAGTCTTCCACATTATTATTAGCAATGGATGAAGCCCACAAAGACACTGGGAGATGGAATTCGCCCTCAACCTCTTCCAAAAAAAGGTTATACCAAAATGAAACCTCTCTTCTGAAGGGTGACTTATCCAGTAGAAGAGTCACCACATTACTATCACCCCTCAGCAAGAATCTACCATTAGCAGAAGTCTGCGAGTGTTCCCAACTTGAGATTTGCAAGTATTTAAACCTAGAGAGCCCTGCCCCTATTTTGGCTAGTAAAGTTTCCCACGGGAATAAGCAGCCTTCCACAAAAAGGTCCCCCCAAATATCCATACCTGCCTCTCTCAGTGGAGTTGCGAGACTATCAAGAAGCCACCCGGGGTCCCAGGCGAATTCCACAGAGGTGATCTGGCTGTGAAGTAGTCGGTTTTTATAGTGCACCTAAGTTTCATACATGTTTTGGCGATGTCCCGTAGCACCTTCAGTTTAACTTTCTTAAAAAACTTGGGGTCACCGAATTTAAACAAAAACCCCTGCTCGGCTACCCCTTCCCCCTGAAGTAGTGCTGCAAACATACATCCACATCCGTAGTTTGTGGGCGTCTTAAGCAGCACCCTAGCATGGGAAAGTTGGAAAACCCACGCATATAACTGTAAATCAGGAGCTGCCAGACCCCCCCTTTTCTCTACGGCGCCTAAGTTTTTTCCAGGCTATCCGGGGGGTCCGATCATTCCAGATAAAAGAGCTTATATCGCTCTGGAGTTTGGCTAACAAAGAGGGCTAAAAAAAGGGGAATAGTGTTAAACAGAAAAGAAACTTTAGGGAGTACTGACATTTTTATTAGGTTTGCTCTACCCAAAACTGATAAGGGCATGGAAGACCAAGATCTCATCAGTCTGTGACATTCTCTGGCAGTCTTAGCAAAGTTAGATGGTACAAGCTTATTTATGTCCTTATAGATATCAAGGCCCAGGTAACGAAGAGTGGAACTCAATTCAGCCCCGGCCATCGGCTCAGGGTCATTCCATACCATAATGTCTGTTTTGGTGGCATTGATCTCATAACCGGACACCTTGCCAAAATCTTGGGCCAAGGCGATTACTGCTGGATAAGCTGAGGTGAGTTCAGAGGAGAAGAAGAGGACATCACCCGCATATAGGGCTACCTTCTTCTCCCACCCCTCCTAAATAAAGGGCTTGATGTTACAATCATCCCGCAATTTCTGAGCAAAAGGCTCGATATATAGATCGAATAAGAGGGGGGAGAGAGGGCAGCCCTGGCGCGTACCGCGTGTGATATTAAATGGTTTGGATAGTTCCCCGTTTACAAGCAAGGAGGCAGATGGATTTTGGTACAAGAGCCCTACAGCGCGCCTAAATTTATCACGATGTTAAATTTTGCCAAGGCCTCCGATAAGTAAACCCAGTTCACTCTATCGAAGGCCTTGGTGGCGTCCAATGTGAGGACCGCCAAGGGGAGTGATTTAACAGATGCCATATCAATGGCACCTATAAGGTCATACGTCAACTCGTAAAGCTGGCGGCCCCTTACAAAGCCCTTCTGGTCAGAATGTAGGATACTTGTGGCAACCGCCCTCAACCTGTTTGACAAGACTGATGCAAAGATCTTGTAGTCAGAATTTAAGATGGAAATCGGTCTATACGACCCGCAACAAGTAGAAGGTTTCCCTGGTTTTAATAATAGTGTTATAGATGCACTATTCCAGGACGCCGGGGGGTGTTCCCTCTAGAAGAATCTGGTTAAACAGATGGGTAAGAAAAGGAAGAATTGATGGCTGCAGGACCTTATATAATTCGGATGGCAAACCGTCCGGACCGGATGCCCTACCCTTTTTACTACCCGCGACCGCCAATCTCACTTCATCCTGCGTGATAGTTTGATGCAGGGTTGCACGCTGTTCTATTGACAACCCAGGCAGGGTAACACCCTCCAACCAGTCCTTAACCTGCTCTGTCTTGATATTTTTATCCTCACGGTAGATTTCAATAAAAAATTCTCGAAAGGCTCCCCTAATATCTGCATCAGCTGAGTGTGATACATTTCCTATGATGATAGAATCGATATTGTTCCTAACCTGGTCAGTCTTTGCCTTCCAGGCTAACAACTTCCCCGCCCCTTCACCATATTCAAGGTTGGCTAATTTACTTACTTCCCAACTCTCAAGGACCCGAGCATTCAACACTGATCCCAGATCCCCTTTTAGGATGATTAACTTATTTTGCCACTCCTGAATGGTGGTAGAAGGAACCTCTGGGTGCATAGCAATTTCAGTTTGGATTCTGGCCATCTCAGATTCTAGGGAAACGACGGCTTCCCTGTACATCTTTCTCTTGAATGCGCCTTTATTTGTTATGAGGCCCCTAACAAAGGCCTTAAGTGAGTCCCATACACAACCTGGAGAGGCTGTCTCAACATTTCTATCCATAAAGTGCTGGATCTCCAAGTTGAAAGTATTAATAACCTCTGCGGAGGAGAGCAATGATCGATCGAAAGACCAATTTCTCACGGGGCTCTTAGGGAAACCCTCCAGTACTAAGTGTATAGCCGCATGGTTGGATAAATGAAACGGCAAGTGAGACACAGATTGCACCAAGTTAACTAAGATTTGACTAATCAAGATGTAGTCGATTCTTGATTGATGATGATATCGATAATTACGGAAAGAGATACCTCTTTGATGTCTGCAATTGGCTCTCCAAATATCTACGTACCCTAACTGCCTCATATTGTCGAGCAGAAAAGACCTAGTTTACGACAAGGTCTTGGACCTGTTGGGGGGAGACTTATCAAGAAGTGGATCCAAGACTATATTAAAGTCACCTGCCAAAATAACAGGTTCGGGATATGACAGCAGGTGTGAAAAAAGAGTTCTCAACACTGATGGATCGTCCTGGTTTGGGCCGTAATATCCTATTATGGTAATTGGAGACCTGGCTATGATCATGGATACAATAGCCCATCTGCCCCCCGAGTCGACTAGCTTTGACACTAGTTTCGCTTTTATAGATTTTTTAAAGATTATTGCCACTCCTCTAATGTGCGCAGACTGGGAAGTTGCTATGCAAAAATCAATCCACCTGGTTTTTTTAACTAATGTTAACATTTCAGATTCAGCGAGGTGGGTCTCCTGGAGGACTATAATCTGCGCATCTGTGTCACGAAAGTATTGCATTATCTTGTTCTTTCTAGGATTAGTGTGCAGACCATTAATATTCCAGGAGAGAATTACTAATTTACTCATTGCATGAAAAGCCGCCCACCAAAACCCCTGTCAATGCCCATAAGCCATGCCACCAGAAATAGGATTGCCAGCAATATCTTAGAAACACATGTTCCTGAAACAACCTCTGCAGAATAAAAACCCAGATTAAGGACACACGAAAATGAGGAATTTTTCCCATTTTTTTCCCCTAGCAACCCCACCCCGTGCCCCAAACAGCCCCCCCACCCCCCTGGTAAACCCTTGCTCTATCTATCTGGAAGAATCCAGAAGATAGTGCCCCTGTTCTGGGTTCCCGCCCCCGTCAATAACAAAGAAAGCAAAATAACAACTAGACAAGAGCCAACGTCCGCAATGAAGCGCATACTGCTCAAGTATAGTCACCTATCCCTGTGACTACAACACAACACAACAAAATTTTATAAAGGAAATATTGCATTTTTTTCCCTATCCATATTCACATATATAAATGAATTTATTTTCTAGTAATACCATTGGTTTCCATTATTTTCCGGTATTGTACACAGCTTCCCTCTATTATCAGGCTGCCGACTGCTATGAACTTACCCTGTTGCCCCCTTATCTCTTCCCATGGCCAGCAATAGCTCGTCAGCTGCTTGCACGGACCTAAGGTTGTGTATGCTGTTTTTATACATAACTTTTAGTGCAGCAGGAAAGACCAGTTGAGCTACAGCACCATAGCTTCTAAAAGCCTCAAGCCTCCTCCCAAACTCCCATTGTTTATCAAGGGTGGTCCTAGACAAGTCAGAGCGAATCTGAAAGTTGAACCCTTTCCTGCTCACAGACTTCTGCTTAAGGGCTAGATTAAGTATCGCCTCCTTAAGGGAGTACGTGTGGAAGTTTACCAAGATTTTTCTAGGCTTAGTACTTTGTTTTTTTTTTCTGAAAGGCTCCCTGTGGATACGCTGAATATCAAGAGCTAGTTCTTCCACGGATTGATCCAATCTTAAAGCTTCTTTCAATAATATGATGACATATTGTCCGAGCCTTCACTGTCCTCTGGTATATTCAAGATGCGGAGATTGTTCCGCCGGGCATTGTTTTTGAGCGTCTCCACCCTCTCTGCCAACGCCTGCTCTTCTTTCCTGTGTTTAATAATGTTAGCCTTTGCCTCGTCCAACTGTAGGGATAAGCCAGTCACTGAATCCTCTAAGGTTATGAAGAACCAGGTTTTAGAACCCAGCGGCGCCAGGGGAACGCCCAAAGTCTCCAGGTCCTCCTGTCTTAGAATACAGAGACACGGGGTACTTCTTGGTGACGTCAAAGATCAGATTTATTAGCTGCAGCCAGTAACAGAGGTCCTAGAAGTACAACACGGTGTATGTTCTCAGGTGACTGCTCAACTTACAAAGCAAGCCATCCCTTTTTATACAAAAATTGTGCTTCAGGCAAACATTCCTTATTTACAGTTTGACCACTCACATGTTTCCATGACAAAAAGCAGGAGCATGATGACAAGCCCATTTTTAAGTTTGTCCAGCCCATAATCAATCATTGGTTAGACTTAACATTTTTCATCAGACAGGTCGATCGGACCCATAATAAAAACGGGCACATCCCCATCGTAAATAGGTCATAAAGAAAAGAGCAGAAACAGGTGTGGGTAAGATAAGGCATATTTGTGTGCAATAAAGGTTTATGATGTCCTGTGCTTTGATCCTTAATCTTGATCAGCTACTGGGAAAGGAACTGGCCTAAAAAGTTTGGCTTCAGGCACGAGGGTCAGTTTGCTCAGGTCATTTAGAAGTCAACTAAAGTGTACGTGTGCTAAAGACTCGTTCGGCCATCGTCATTGGCCTATGTTAGGGCAACCACAAAATGGCTGCCATACACAAAATGGAACCTGAGGGTTCAGAACGAATCCCTAAATACGCAGTGAATCCATCGGTGTAACGCGATGAAAACACTCATACTTGCCGTACTAACTGTTTACGGTTCGCTAATATCAAATTCGTAACGAAACCATGACCTTTATGAAACGGGTTCAGAATTCACGGAACCTCAGGCCCTCCTTTTGCCCTTACATAGGCAATAACCTACACTCACGTTAATCTGAGTCCAGGTCTATACTCATCAGATCATCAAGATGTTGCTGTAGCATCATCCTATTACTTAGCACGTCTCTTGATACAGGTCTCCCCGCACACGAGGTAGCACAAAGGCCACATATAGCAGGGGCACACTGTACACACAGACAGAACAGGAAACGAATGGCTAAGATCATCCCAATGATCATCAGAATCTTCCATCCCCAAGTGGATAACAATCCCCAAAACCATCCCATTAATGACCAATCTCCTTCGTCCACATGTATAGACTCGGAGATCTTGTGCAGTTTGGAAATGGCTTGGTACACTGTTGGAGCGTTGTGTTGTGGGGCATCCCTCTCTCTCGTGGACATAGAGTGTGAAATGCTTGCTGTAGTCGGGGGTACCCAACACAGGAGGTGAACACAACGCATCACGCAATTCATAAAAACTCTTCTGGCATTCGTCAGTCCAAGGAATAGGATTTGGAGTACCCTTAACAGTAAGAGCTATCAAAGGTTTCGCAAGGAGTGAAAAATTTGGAATACACTGTCTACAATACGAGGTAATACCCAGGAAAGCACACACTTCTCTCTGCGTAGTTGGCACACTCATTTTTGCAATCGCTTGGATTCGTTCTGGGGTCAATCTTCTTCCCTCCTTCGATAAGAGAGGACCTAAGTAGGTCACTTCTTGTCGACAATACTGCAGCTTCGAAAGAGACACTTTATGATGGAAGTCAGACAAATGACGCAACAACGACAAAGTAGCTTCTTTATAAATCTCTTCATTGTCAGCAGCAACTAACAAATCGTCGACATACTGAACAAGAGCAGCACCATCAGGTAAGACAATCGTATCAAGCTGTGTTTTCAAAGCCTGACTATAGATTGATGGACTCTCACAATAGCCTTGAGAAGCGCGCTTGAACCGGAAGCTTCGACCTCCTAAAGAGAAGCCGAAAATATCTCTACTCTCCTCGGCAATCGGGATGCTGAAGAAAGCATTCTTCAAATCAATCATCGTAAACCAAGTGGCTGAAGCTGGAATCATGGTCAGTAAGGTAGTAATATCTGGAACAACAGGAAATTGCGGAACTACAATCTTATTCACCTCGCGAAGATCGATCACGAACCTACATACAGGCTGTTGTGAAGAATCAGTACGTTTCAAAACAGGCAAAACCGGACTATTGCACACATTACCTCTCGTTTCTTCAATCACATCTTTCTCAATCAGGTCATAAATGATCGCTAGTAACGCTCTTTCACCATCACTAGAGATCCTATATTGGGGAATACGTGGCATTCGAACATTTGCTTTCAGCGTCACAACATATGGCGGTATCTCCAAAAGACCCACATCATTAGGACCAGTAGCCCAAAGAGTATCAGGAAGAGAAGACAATTCAGCTGGGAGTCGGTCTCTCGACAAATACATCGGAGAGATCACTCTCTTACCTAATGTAAGTTGTACTCCCCAAGGAGAACATTGTAGTGTCGCATACAATCATTTCAACAGATCCAATCCCAACAAATTCTCACCACAACCTGTCGTCAAAATAAGAGGTGCTTCCAATTCACAAGGTCCAACAGAAAGAGACAAAGGACTACAAATCGGGTTTCTAACTGGGGCGCCAGAAAATCCTACTGAAACATTCGTCAAGCCAGAGAAAGGTGCGCCAGGGAGTGTAGAGTGCATAATAGAACTCTTCGCAGCACCAGTATCCAACAGAAAAGGCTCTGACACACCTGATGTAATCACTTCAACATAAGGTCCACTCTGATCTACTGGAACTGAAACAACTCCCTCTCTTTGTCTATGGCTGTCCTAGCAATCATTACCGTCCATATTCTCACCTTCGACATAGTAGTCGTCAGCATAGTACTGAGTCGTCCTACCAGACGCACCATTCTGCTGATCAAAACAATTCATTGTATTTTGTGGAGGAAAGGAACGCGCATTCTGGGGGAACACACCACGTCCCCTACCTCTAGAAGCTTGCTGAACACCTCGACCTCTCACTCCAGAAACACCATTCGTGCGCTGCAACAGAACCGGACAACTGTTCTTGAAATGACCCTCTTCTTTGCAATATGCACAATGATTAGGGCCTACAGGAAAACGCTGTTGAGAGGACTCAAACCTTTGCGAGTTTTGCTGAAACTGCTGAGGCTGCTGGTAATCAGGTTGGCTACCACGAGGCGGATACGCTTTTTGCAAGAGAACCTTTGTCTTCAACTCTTTAGTTTTCTTGTCTGCTCTATCCTTCTCATCCTTATCCCTATTTTCGTAGTACTGTGCAGTAGCCAATATCTGTGCTGATGAGGAAACAGCCCAAGAACTCTCTGAATCCTTCAACTTAGTACACAACTCGGGAAGCAAGTTATGCACAAACTTATCAACGAACAACCGTTGACCACCTTCCGTACTCATGTCTTGACCACTATGGTCAATAAACGTCTCTTCAAACCTAGTGAAGAAATCAGACACACTTTCATCTTTCTTCTGCTTACACGCAGACAATTTGTCCCAGTTTACTCGCATAGCAGGCATTAAAGTCTTCATATAAGTAACAATCCTACCAGGGAGTTGTGCAACTAGAGGCTCAGGTTTGGCACCACCAACTTGTCGACCATCCGCAGCAGCAATATTAACCCAGGTATCACCTAACTCTTGCGCATGATCTGTATGACAAATTAATCCCCATAAAGGCTGTGGAACAACATTTCCAAACAACATGTCTATATCAGCTACATTCATAATACATGAGTCTGCAGTTTGTGATAATTCCTTATAGTACCCTGCAGGATTTTTACGGGGGTCAGGTAAGGTCTGTTTAAGAGCCAAAACTTCAGCTCGCTTCCATGGAACATGTACCCAAACACGCTGAAAATGTGCCGGTGCAGCTAAAATACCAAGACCTACATCAGCCTGAACTGCTTCCTTCCATACCGGAGGAACCTCTCTCATGGGATATTGTCGCACCTTTCGCCTAACAGAAGGATCAGGCTCAAACAACGGCTGAGAAGGAGACTCACTCCTAAACGACAACAATGTCGCAACTGCTTTCTCAACGTCAGAACCCACTATAGTTCCCTTCTCAAACTCAGACTGTATACGGAAAAACTCAGGCGGAGTCTGTCCCAAATCACCATCTTCCCATTCTTCGCGAAGGAAAGTACACATCTTATCGAAAACATATCTCTGTTTCGGTGCTTCCCATTGAGGGAAGACATCCATAACAGACTCTGTTATGGATGAACAGTGGAGAAGTGTGGCTCACTGGTTAGAGGAGGCAGACCTGGAAGCAGAGGTCAGCCCGGGACCAGGGTTCAATTCCCGGCTAGGCGGGGTCTTGAGTCCTAAAATGTCCATGGACTCGACAATTCTCGCTCTGGTGCCTACTTGATTCACGGGTTCACACTCTGCGACTCTGGGCAATAGCTTGCTTAATCTCCACAACGGCCTCTCGCGGTGGGATGCCTGGCTTTCACCTTGCGGATACCCTGCCTGGGTTATCTCACAGGGGAATACCAGGACGGGTTCCCTAAGCAAGCGCTTAGAAACCGCTCGGTGATTTGCGCTATATAAATTCCTGTACATTTACATTTACATTTACATCATATCTTAAAGGACGAGTAACCCATGTACGCGCTAAATGATCCAATACCTCCCGCTCTCTGGAATCAGGCAGTTGGCTACGCAACTGCCTACGCGCTGAAACAGGGGTTATACTCAATGACCCAAAGAAAGGAGATAAAAGACTAGTAACAGTATCAGTCATTCTCTGTCGAACAGAAGGAGAAGTCGACAAAAGAACATGAGGAAAAACAGGATGAGACAAAGCAGACGCAGAAGCAGTATCAGAAGGAGTAGACAATATAGGAGACTAAGTCATAGGAATTGGAGACGGGGCAGGTAGCAAAGTTGGCGGCCCTTGAGGAGGCTGCGCCAAAGAAATAGGAGCCAACTGAAGAGGAGCTGGCGGCTGTGCAATAACCGGAGGCAAAGCAACCGGAGGTTGCGCAACTAAAGGTTGCGGGGGTGCTGTAGCACTCTGCACATAAGGGGGTGGCGACCTCAACAAATGGGACATCAAAGAATCCTTATCAAATTCCTTCATTGCATCTTGCTGATGAGGTGGCAAAGCTGGATAACACTTATCAATCGCCATTTTACGTTGCCTGTGCAACTGCTCACTCGCTTGTTCTTCTTCGTTATCTTTAAACTGTATAGCAGCTTGCATTATCGAAATACCCTTCTCTCTTTTATTTCTCTTCGCTAATTTAATTTCTTTCTGTTTGGCTTCCTTTCACCAGAGGCGGAAAGAGTCAAACATCGCTGGCCGGGCTTTCTTCTTGAAGAGTTTAACTTCTAAATTATCTAAAATCTCCGTGTCATAAAAACCATATTGGGGCCACTTAAGGACACCGTCCTTTCTAGTGTAGCGAATCCACACTTCATTATACGTGATGGGGCCCACGCCATGTTTCAAATAGAGCTCATAGGTTGGAGTTCCAATCGGAGGAACTGGACACGAATCCTCCAATCGGGAATCCCTATTACAACCACAACAAAATATCTTACCAAGTCTGCTAAGACCAGGTATCTTTGCTCACTAGTCTAGCTTCAAACTTCAAGGGAATATCGAACACGATAGCCTCGTAAATACACGAGCCCCTCGGCTTTGGAGCTTGCAAGTCCCAAATCAAAGATCCCAAGGGATACCCAAAAACTAAGGACTGGGAGACACTCCACTCATACTTAACTGAGGTATCGATCACGTCACCAGAAGACCCGTCTATCGTCTCGCTTTACAAATCATCAAAGGGCTCCAAGACAGGGCGACAGTCGGGGCAGCAGTCCTTCGTAGCCGTCGGAAAGCGAGGAACCTCGCAGCAAAGACTTTCGGACCACGACGACATACAGGGGTCGATGAAGTGGCAGGCCTTCCTCCAGAATTTTCACACGAAGCTCCTCACGATCTTCAGGCTTGGACCGGTACCGCTGAAGTCGCCCCACATGGGCGCCAGTTGAAGAACCGGGTTTTAGAACCCAGCGGTACCAGGGGAATCGCCCAAAGTCTCCAGGTCCACCTGTCTTAGAATACAGAGACACGGGGTACTTCTTGGTAACGTCAAAGATCAGATTTATTAGCTGCAGCCAGTAACAGAGGTCCTAGAAGTACAACACGGTGTATGTTCTCAGGTGACTGCTCAACTTTACAAAGCAAGCCATCCCTTTTTATACAAAAAATTGTGCTTCAGGCAAACATTCCTTATTTACAGTTTGACCACTCACATGTTTCCACGACAAAAAGCAGGAGCATGGTGACAAGCCCATTTTTCAGTTTGTCAAGCCCATAATCAATCATTGGTTAAACTTAACATTTTTCATCAGACAGGTCGATCGGACCCATAATAAAAACGGGCACATCCCCATCGTAAATAGGTCATAAAGAAAAGAGCAGAAACAGGTGTGAGTAAGATAAGGCATATTTGTGTGCAATAAAGGTTTACGATGTCCTGTGCTTTGATCCTTAATCTTGATCAGCTACTGGGAAAGGAACTGGCCTAACAAGTTTGGCTTCAGGCACGAGGGTCAGTTTGCTGAGGTCATTTAGAAGTCAGCTAAAGTGTACGTGTGCTAAAGACTCGTTCGGCCATCGTCATCAGCCTATGTGAGGGCAACCACAAAATGGCTGCCATACACAAAATGGAACCCGAGGGTTCAGAACGAATCCCTAAATACGTAGTGAATCCATCGGTGTAATGCAATGAAAACACTCATACTTGCCGTACTAACTGGTTACGGTTCGCTAATATCAAATTCGTAACGAAACCATGACCTTTACGAAACGGGTTCAGAATTCACGGAACCTCAGTTACTGTTCTCACGTTAAGACCACTGATTTTATTATCAAGAGACTCACAGAAACACCTAATGTCAGCTTGGCTAAATCAGAGTGAGTTCTAAACCGCAGGGCATAAACACTTTTAGTTTCACTTGTTTGCTTTAAAAGTGCTTTTTTCCCAAGCAGCATGACATGAACACACATTTTATCTGTTTGACCAATCTGAAATGCTTTATTAAGGCATCCTGTTGGACTAAAGTAATTGAAAGGCTTGACTTCTCACTCGTCTGGGAACCTTTTGAGCAGCATCTATAGGCGGTGACCCAGCCGCCGAGACTGCACCACACCACGATCTTCAAGGGGCCCACAAGTACTGATATTTATCGATCTTTGCTGTGGAGCTTCAGTACAGGATGGAAGACGGGTTCGCCTGCGGAGGCCCATCTAGTGCCAGTATTTCAGCACAGCTATCAAGTGCATCCATTTGTGGACGATAATACCTGGCACTACCCTTCCCAGCACGCAGCACAAAATCTCATTGGAGTTTCCCCATCCAGGGGCGTGTCATAACGCATGAATAAATTCAAGTGAGTGACCGGACAGCACGTAATGATTCCGGCAAGCCTCTGATGAATAAGCATGAACATTGAAACGCGTAAGCCAGGCACGGAACCACGGTTTTAATTTATCCGCACATGGACGCCGCCTGGACCTACAGAAGGGCTCGTACCTCAGTACTGCAGTTTTAGTGCTTCTCACTCATCAGGGAACATTTTGATATATATATATATATATATATATATATATATATATATATATATATATATATATATATATATATATATCCAACAACGACCACTCCGGTTTTGAAGAGATCAGAGGACACAGCGGGGTCTGTTGGAAGATTCTCATTTAATGATTGCGGACATAATGCATTTCGGCAGAGAGGTGCCTTCCTCAGACGTCCATAGCAAACTTAGAACTGCACCACCCCTTCATTATTGACGCTGCAACCCTTTATTGAGCAGGAAGTCAGCTTTCTCCTCCAAATTGCCTGCAGCTGTAGTGATGTGTGTAAAAACCACAGCCCCCATCATGCAACAGTTCGGTAAGTACCGGGGTGGAGTGGGGTTTAGGAAGTCCTCGGTGATATATATATATATATTCAAACAACGTGCCTCAAAGACACACTCGCTCGTTTATCAGGAAGATTTTCCGGCAAGTTAATTTTCCTTTTGCCATGCCCTACACATTTCGGTCAATTACTTTGACCTTGTTCCCGTGATGTGATGTCATCAGTGATGTCACTGACCATGTCATGAATGATGTAATATGTGACATCATCAGCAGTGGATTGCGGGCGCGCAAGTTATAGTTAGTACAACTAACTATATCGGAGGAATTTCAATGGTTTTGTTCAAGTGAAATGTCCAGCTAACTATAACACCTCTAAAACCTATGGTTTTTTCAGTGAATTTCAAAGTTTTTTTTAAATGCTAATTCCTAACTATAACACCCCTAAAACATATGTTTTTTTCAGTGAATTTCAGAGGTTTTTTAAATGCTAATTCCTAACTGTATCAGGCCTCAAACCTATGTTTTTTTCAGTGAATTTCAAAGGTTTTTTAAATGCTAATTCCGAACTATAACATGTCTGAAACCTATGGTTTTTTCAGTGAATTTCAAAAGGTTTGTAAATGACTAATTTTAAATGTATTCGTTGTTATATTTATTTTTTTATACTAATTTACTACATTTTATTACACTATTTATTTTTAGATATTTTATTTTTTAAATTACATTATAATGACATTATACATTACATTACAAAATATACCTTATCATAATGAATTACTTTAGTTTAAAAACTTTAGAAATAGGCAATAGACTTTAAAGTACAGTACTTACAGTTGTTGCAATGGGCAACACAATTTCAAATACAATGTAACTTTGAGCTCAATGTCAATTTCTAGTTAAATGCAATTAGTTACTTTATGAATTACTTTTCTAACCACAGGACTGGATCCTATATTCAGTCCTTGGATATCTCCAGTAAACAGTTGAGTAAAAGCGTTTTGGTTACAGTAGTGATTTTTAAGGAATATTATTGTATTATAAAAGTTGACACTTAGAAACTTTTTCACATAGAATTACCAATGTTATCCTATGGGAGGAAATTCACTAAGCAGGTAGTGTTATTGTTACTTTTTCTTACTCAGTGGTGGATCCTGGATCCAGCCCTGATGCATCTCCTGTAAACAGTTGAAAGAATGCGTTTAAGTCATACAGACGGTTTCTAAGGAATATTTGTAGTGTGTGAAAATCAACACTTAGAAACTTTTCTGGTGAAAACCAGACAATGGATTCCAATGGAAGGAAATACAAGTTACTGGTAAGTATGGTTAGAATTACTTTTCAGGTTCAGTGCTGGGCTAAAAGATGCAGCACTGGGATCTCTCCTGATAACAGGTGAGTAAATCGGAATTGGTTGTTCGGATGATTTTAGGTGAATATTTTAAAGTTCGAAAACTCCACACGTAGAAGAATTTCCAAGGGAAACCAGTCAATGTTAGCCTATGGAAGGAAATTCAAGTTACTGGTAAATATGGTTAGAATTACTTTTCAGGATCAGTACTGGCCTTAAAGATGCAGGACTGAGATCTCTCATGATAACCGGTAAGTAAATCGGAATTCGTAGTACATCCAGTAAGCGCCACAGAGCTGCGTAGCAGAGAGATGTAAAAAGGGGCACGGCCTGCACCACCTCTCTGCAACGCAGCGCTTCCTAGAAGCACCTGGTGAGCTACTTGGCCCCCACGGTCCCTTAGGTTTGAAGTGGAATTTTCTCCCCAACTTAAAACGCGCCAGAGGGCTGGTTTGCACACATCACGTCAGGCCTCGTCCCCTCCCTTCACCATTGTGTAAACACACCCTGTCACCGTTATAAGTTGAGAGATTAAGTCCACTTCAATGCTAAAGGTCCCTAGGGTCAAACTAGGTCACTAGGTACCTCCAGTAAGTGCCACAGAGCTGAGTTGCAGAGAGGTGTAAAAAGGGGCTTGGCCACTGAACACCTGTCTGCAACACAGCTCCCTGGCGCATACTGGAGATACCTGTTGGGCTATTTTGCCCTCAGGGACCCTCAGCATTGAAAGAGAATTAATTCCCCAACTTAAAACGCACCACAGGGCGACTTTGCACAGTGGTGAAGGAAGGGGGCGTGGCCTAAGGTGATATGTCTGCAAACACGCCCTGTGGCGCATTTTAAGTTAGAGAATTAATTCCCACCATGTACCTCTAGTATGCGCCAGGAGGCTGTGTTGCAGAGAGGTGTTCAGAGGCCATGCCCCTTTTCACAACTCTCTGTAACGCAGCTCCATGGTGCTTACTGGAGGTACCTGGTGGGCTAGTTGGCCCCCAGGGGCCCTCAGGATTGACAAGGAATTAATTCCCCAACTTAAACCACGCCACAGGGTGTGCTTGCCCACATGTGAACTCAGGCCCCACCCCCTCCCTTCACCACTGTGCAAACGCACCCCGTGGCGCGTTTTAAGTTGGGGGATTAACTCCCCTTGAATACTGAGGGTCCCTGGGGTGCAACTAGCCCGACAGCTACCTCCAGTAAGTGCCACAGAGCTGTGTTGCAGAGATGTGTAAAAAGGAGCCGTGGCCTCAGAACACCTCTTTGCAACGCAGCTTCTTGGCATATACTGGAGGTACCTGGTGGGCTAGTTGGCCCCCAGGGACCCTCAAGATTGAAGAGGAATTAATTTCTCAACTTAAAACGCACCACAGGGCAGTGGTGTTTGGATAGTGTAGGGGGTCGTGCCGGGCGTAGTATTTTAGGGTTAAGGTTAGCACAGTGGTGTTTGGGTAGGGTAGGGGGTTGTGCCGGGGTAGTGTTTTAGGGTATAGGGTAACACAGTAGTGTTTGGGTCGTGTAGGGGGTCGTGCCGGGGGTAGTGTTTTAGGTTTTAGGGTAGCGCAGTGGTGTTTGGGTAGTGTAGGGGGTCGTGCCGGGGGTAGTGTTTTGGGGTTTAGGGTAGCGCAGTGGTGAATGGGTAGTGCAGGTGGTCGTGCTGGGGGTAGATTTAGGGTTTAGGGTAGTGCAGTGGTGTTTGTGTAGTGTATGGGGTCGTGCTGGGGGTTGTGTTTTAGGGTTTAGGGTAGCGCAGTGGTGTTTGGGTAGTTTAGGGGGTCGTGCTGGGTGTAGTGTTTTAGGGTTTTGGGAAGTGCAGTTGTGTTTTTGTAATGTAGGGGTAGTGCTGGGGGTTTTGTTTAAGTTTAGGGTAGTGCAATGGTGTTTGTGTAGTGTAGGGGGTCGTGCTGGGGGTTAATTCTGTGTTTAGGGCAGTGCAGTGGTGTTTGGGTAGTGTAAGGGGTTGTGCTGGGGTAGATTTAAGGTTTAGGGTAGTGCAATGGTGTTTGGGTAGTATAGGGGGTCGTGCTGGGGTAGTGTTTTAGGGTTTAGTGTAGTGCAGTGGTAAATAGGTAGTGTAGGGGTCGTGCTGCGGGTAGATTTAGGGTTTAGGGTAGTGCAGTGGTGTTTGTGTAGTGTAGGGGGTAGTGTTTTAGGGTTTATGATAGTGCAGTGGTGTTTGGGTAGTGTAGGGGTTCGTGCTGGGGGTTCATTTGGGGTTTAGGGTAGTGCAGTGGTGTTTGGGTAAGGTAGGGGGTCGTGCTGGGGGTAGATTTAGGGTTTAGGGTAGTGCAGTGGTGTTTGTGTAGTGTTTGCGGTTCTTGCTGGAGTAGTGTTTTAGTGTTTAGGGTAGTACAGTGTTGTTTGTGTAGTGTAGGGGGTCAATCTGGGTAAAGTGTTTTAGGGTTTAGGGTAGTGCAGTGGTGTTTTGGTAGTGTAGGGGGTCGTGCAGGGGGTAATGTTTTAGGGTTTAGGGAAGTGCAGTGGTGTTTGTGTAATGTAGAGGTCGTGCTGGGGGTTGTGTTTTAGGGTTTAGGGTAGTGCAATGGTGTTTGTGTAGTGTAGGGGGTCGAGCTGGGGGTAGATTTAGGGTTTAGGGTAGTGCAGTGGTGTTTATGTAGTGTAGGGTGTCGTGCTGGGGGTAGATTTAGAGTTTAGGGTAGTGCAGTGGTGTTTGTGTGGTGTAGAGGGTCGTGCTGGGATAGTGTTTTAGGGTAGTGCAGTGGTGTTTGGGTAATTTAGGGGGTCGTGCTGGGGTAGATTTAAGGTTTAGGGTAGTGAAATGGTGTTTGGGTACTGTAGGGGGTCGAGCGGGGTAGTGTTTTAGGGTTTAGGGTAGTGCAGTGGTGTTTGTGTAGTCTATGGGGTAGTGTTTTAGGGTTTATGGTAGTGCAGTGGTGTTTGGGTAGTGTAGGGGTTCGGACTGGGGGTAGATTTAGTGTTTAGGGTAGTGCAGTGGTGTTTGGGTAGTGTAGGGGTCGTGCTGAGGGTATTGTTTCAGGGATTAGGGTAGTGCAGCGGTGTTTGTGTAGTGTAGGGGGTCATGCTGGGGGTAGATTTAGTGTTTAGGGTGGTGCAGTGGTGTTTGTGTAGTGTAGGGGTTCGTGCTGGGGTAGTGTTTTAGGGTTTAGGGTAGTTCAGTGGTGTTTGGGTAGTGTAGGGGTCGTGCTGGGGGTAGATTTAGGGTTTACGGTAGTACAGTTGTGTTTGTGTAGTGTTTGTGGGTTTGTGCTGGGGTAGTGTTTTAGGGTTTAGTGTAGTACAGTGGTGTTTGTGTAGTGTAGGGGGTCATGCTGGGGGTAGTGTTTTAGTGTTTAGGGTAGTGCAGTGGTGTTTGGGTAGTGTAGGGGTCGTGCTTGGGGTAGATTTAGATTTTCGGATAATGACGTGGTGTTTGGGTAGTGTAGGGGGTCGTGCTGGGGTAGATTTAGGGTTTAGGGTAGTGCAGTGGTGTTTGTGTAGTGTTTGTGGGTTTGTGCTGGGGTAGTATTTTAGGGTTTAGTGTAGTACAGTGGTGTTTGTGTAGTGTAGGGGGTCATGCTGGGGGTAGTGTTTTAGGGTTTAGGGTAGTGCAGTGGTAATTGTGTAGTGTAGGGGTAGCGTTTTAGAGTTTAGTGTAGTGATGTTTGTGTAGTGTAGGGGTCGTGCTGGGAGTAGTGTTTTAGGGTTAAGGACAGTGCAGTGGTGTTTGGGTAGTTTAGGGGGTCATGCTGGGGGTAGTGTTTTAGGGTTCCGGGAAGCACAGTGGTGTTTGTCTACTGTAGGGGGTAGTGTTTTAGGGTTTAGGGTAGTGCAGTGGTGTTTGTGTAGTCTAGGGGCTCGTGCTGGGGGTAGTGTTTTAGGGTTTGGGGTAGTGCAGTGGTGTTTGAGTAGAGTAGGGGGTAGTGCTCACTAGGGAGTTAACTGGAAGTCTACTGCTGGTATTAAAATTGATTGTTCAGTCTGCATGTCAGAATTTTCAAATTAAATAGAAGAGGATTTGAGATCTCTCTTAAAACACGCCCTACATTTTCTTTCTACAACACTAACCATCATTTCTATGACAAAATGAACCCCTCATTTTGTTCCTTTATAAATTAAATTTTTTAAGTGTTACCAGTTTATTCCAATCAAGATGGCTTCAGGTGTGCCATCATTTTGTCATAAGTAAGACTGTTAGTACTCTAGTTGTTACTTTAGAGCACTCTGGATAGCTGCAGTAGAACATAAAGGAATCAACTGCCAGGCTGCTCCTGTTGAAATATAACAGGGGAGATATTTGAGATCTCACTTAAAACATGTCCAAATTTTTCTTTCTACAGCACTACCCATAATCTCTAGGACAAAATGAACCCCCTCATTTTATTCCTTTTTAAATTAAATGTTTTAAGTGTTACCAGTTTATTCCAATCAAGATGGCTTTAGGTGAGCCATACTTTTGTCATTAGTAAGGCTGTTAGCGATCTAGTTCTTTAGAACACTATGGGAAGCATCAGTAGAACACAAAGCAATCAACTGACAGGCTGCTCCTGTTGAAATATAACAGGAAGATATTTGAGATCTCACTTAAAACATGTCCTAATTTTTCTTTCTACAGCACTCACCATAATTTCTATGACAAAATAAACCCCCTTATTTTGTTCCTTTTTAAATTAAATGTTTTAAGTGTTACCTGTTTATTCCAATCAAGATGGCTTCAGGTGTGCCTTAATTTTGTCAATAGTAAGTCTGTTAGTGCTCAAGTTGTTCTTTAGAACACTCTGGGAAGCTGCAGTAGAACACAAAGGAATCAACCGACAGCCTCTGCCCTTGTTGGATGTACATGTTTTACTGAGAATGCCAGACCTAATTCTCACATGACTGAGAAAGATAATGTGAATTTACAGAAAATATGCTCTCATTTTAGCTTCTGGAGCACCTTCCAAACCTCTATGGGACAAGCATGAGAAAATAGGTTTCTCTCAAACATGATTCATGATATCCCAGCAGAAGGCTTTTTCATATGATAAAATCGCCTTAGAACACACCACAATTCCTAAAATGTAACTAAAGTCTTAAAACCTTCTATTAACTTCAATGCTTTTTAATGAGGTGCTATCATGTATATTGGTCCCAAGATGGCTGCCAACACTTCTTGGATGAAGTACTGACAGCCAATCAGATCTCACAATGAGATGTTTCGTTAGGCTCCGCCCAGATATATATGTACTTTTATCTTTAATATCTAAAAAACTACTGAACAGATTGACACCATTTAGCCAACAGGTACAAGCCTGAACTGAGGACTACCTCTTTGCCAAATTTGGTGTAATTCCGTTCAGCAGTTCCGGCTGTAGCTGCGGCTAAATGTCCCTATGGAACATTGCATGAAAATACATGATTTGGGGCCCCCCTTTTTTCTCGGCACCCGCTTCACGAATCATCCCGAGACTTTCAGGATAGGAGCGGAGCAGACCTGGCCATTACTTTTGAAAATTTCAATAAGATTCGTCAACCGGCGCCAAAGTTATTCCAAATAGAATGTTGCAGATTTCCTATGGAAAATAGGTCCTAACTATATCTACCTACTGGCGACTGATATATATATATATATCCCCAAAACAACCTCCAGTATTGCCGAAGGAAGGAGCCACAGACGGGGACTTGTGACGAGGTTCTTTATTGGTTAGCAGATACAGCGTGATGCATTTCGGCGTGAGCCTTCCTCAGACGCCTCTGCCCAACTGAAAGTTTGTGTGCCCAGCTGATATAAGTCTCGGAAGCATTCCTGATTGCTGAGTGCACGCCTCCCCCAACCATGTGATCGTCAGTTGCAGCGTAGAACTACTCACACTGCAACTCCCAGCATGCTCCAAACCTGGGTTGGTGTGACGAGGGGAAACCGAGGTAAACTCCTTGTGTTTATAGCATGTGCAGGGCTGGGCGAACTAAATCAGTCAATACAAACTTAAGAGCCTCTCAAGTCCATATATATATATTGACTGAAAAACCCATAGGTTTCACAGATGTTATAGTTAGCTGGACATTTCACTCATACAAAACCTTTGAAATTCCCCCGTTATAGTTAGTTCAGCTAACTATAACTTGTGCGACCGCAATGCACTGCTGATGATTTCACATATTACATCACTCATGACATGGTCAGTGACATCGCTCATGACATCTCTGATGACATCATCCAATGAATGTGTGTCTTTCTGAAAAATAAATATTCTTTATATGTGTATATCCTAAGGTCGATGGAAGAATGAATGGGTAAATAAGTGTCTAAATGGATGTTTTTTGTAAAAATGATTCGTTAACTGACTTATTAAGTGTATCTTAGTGAATACATGTATTAGCGAGTAATGTTTAAATATTTAAATATATGTATCAGTATCTCACTTTGTGTATAAATGGCTGCATGGGTTGGTGAGTAGCTACATGAGTGTGTATATGTTTTTTTTTTAGTATCAGTATGAGTGTCTGTATGGTTCGGTGGGGAATATTACTTATTGCACAGATGCATGAATGAGTGACTCACTATTTATATGTATTTTGAAGACAGCATGTGTGCAAGACTGTATGGGTGGATGATTTTGTGTATGGGTGGGATAGTGAGTGAATGACTGTCTCCATAGTGTATTCATGAGTAACTACATATGTTTTAAACTAGTATATGTGAGTATTGATGTATATAATTGAGTATATGTGAGAGTAACAGTTTGAAAGAGTACCTATATAAATAAGTATGTGTTTTTATAATTGAATGTTTAAGAGAGTAGTGGGGTGTATATAGCAGTATAATCAAGTAAATGGATTTTTGATATTTTTTTGCATGTGTGAATATGTGTGTGAGAAACTATATGGATGAGTATTAGTGTGTAACAGGTGTTTGAGTACATATGATGAGTAAGTACATGTATGAGTTAGTATATAGAACTGTTGGTGAATGAGTGGATGTGTATGTAGATATTGGAATTACCTAATAGGTTGTTGTAATTCGTATTGGTATCTCCATTTTTAAGAAAATGTTAGTTTCTATTTTTGAATGTGTGTGTCAAAGGTTATTTTACGCTGAGAGGAGGTCTGCCACTTTGTCACAAGGATGATGTAATCAGTGATGTCATCAGTGATGTCATTTGACATGTCATCAGTGATGTCATGAGTGATGTCACTGACCATGACATGAGTGATGTAATATGTGACATCATCAGCAGTGCATTGCGGTCGCGCGAGTTATAGTTAGCTGAACTAACTATAACGGGGGAATTTCAAAGGTTTTGTATGAGTGAAATGTCCAGCTAACTATAACATCTGTGAAACATATGGTTTTTTCAGTGAATTTGCAAGGTTTTTTAAATGCTAATTCCTAACTATAACGTGTGTGAAACCTATGGTTTTTTCAGTGAATTTGCATGGTTTTTTTAAATGCTAATTCCTAACTATGATGTGTGTGAAACCTATGGTTTTTTCAGTGAATTTGCAAGGTTTTTTAAATGCTAATTCCTAACTATAACGTGTGTGAAATGTATGTTTTTCAGTGATTTTACAAAGTTTTTTAAATACTAATTCCTAACTATAACTCGTGTAAAACCTATGTTTTTTTCAGTGAATTTGCAAGGTTTTTTAAATGCTAATTCCTAACTATGACGTATGTGAAACCTATGTTTTTTTCAGTGAATTTCAAAGGTTTTTTAAAATGCAAATTTTTATATTTTTTATATATTTATTTTTCCACAAACTGCCTTTGTATGTTTTAATACATTGACTGTATCCTGTAATATGCAATGGCACAGATACTTTTTATGATTTGGATAAAGTTGAACAGTATAATCTACATCTTCAATCAACATATAAGCACTCAAATTTATTATTTAACTTTTTTTTGTTTATTTTTCTAACATGCGCGCAACATGCATGCACCGCGCTATTTTTTTTAAATGAAAAAAAAAAAATTGTTTGCCCTTCGGGGTCCTTCAGGGACCCCCTGAGAAGGCCTAGGGGGTCAGGGAGTCTCCACCCTGCCTCCTTTTCGCGTTCTCCACTTTTGTTTTTGACTCTCTTCTGCCTCGAGGGTGCGTGCAACATACGCGCACCTCGCGGTTTTCTTTTTTTTTTTAAATACATTTTTTTAGGCCTTCGGGGTCCTTCAGGGACCCCCTGAGAAGACCTTGGGGGTCAGGGAGTCTCCACCCTGCCCCCTTTTCACGTTCTCCATTTTTGTTTTTCACTCACTTTTGCCTCGGGATGCGTGCAACGTGTGCACACCCCGCGATTTAAAAAAAAATGGGGGGCCTTCGGGGTCCTTCAGGTACCCCCTGAGAAGACCTAGGGGGTCAGGGGGTCTCTACACTGTCCCCTTTTAATATTTCCCACTTTTGTTTTCCGCTCTCTTCTGTCTCGGACACAAAATGGCGGCCAACACTTCCTGATTTCGACCGATTGGAATGTTGACAGACGTCTTAACAGCAAATCCGAATTCCGCTCACGCACACCCGATTTGCGCACCGTGCGCCCACGGTGCGCGCTTATAGATATATATATTTTTTTTCTTTTGATTTTCTCAGGAACTACTGGATCGATTTACACCATTTGAGCCAAAGCGTGATCTGCGATTCAGACTCTACCATTTTGCCAAATTTCTTGTAATTCCGTTCAGCCGTTCAGGCTGTAGCCGTGTCTAATCGTCCTATGGAAAATAACATGGGGAAAACACGTTTGGGACCCCCCTTTTTTCTCAGCCCCCACTTGGTGAATCCCCCCAAAACTTTCAGGGAAGGAGTGGGCCATCTTCTTTGAGAAATTTGCGAATATTCATGAACCGGCGCTAAAGTTATTCCCAATAGAATGTTGCGGATTTCCTATGGAAACTAGGTCCTAACTATAACTACCTACCTATATATATATGTGTGTGTGTGTGTGTGTGCATCTATTTATTTATTTTATTAAACTGCAACTAATTCTCCCATACTGTCAGTAATTCTTTTTTAACATATCGACCTAAATTCAAAGTAGTTTCTTTCAGAAGCTGGAAGGCCAAAGCACTAAATTATGTTATTTTTCTCAAGTACACTAAACACGATTCAGATCTATGACCCTCTGTTTACAGACACGCTTCTGAAATGATTGCATTAACCAACTAAGCTTTCCAACCAGAACACTGGATGCTGTGTGGTGTGGAACTAGGAGGCTGGATACCCTATTGGGTGATTAGTCGTGCTTTATTAATCCTGATTGATTGATTGTTGCAGAGGAGCAGCTGTATGTAGGCCTGGTACTGTTCCTTTTCAATTCTAAGGAGCCCGCGGTAGTGTGTGGCTGTTTAAAGATTTCTGCAGATCTTGGTCTGAAGGACTGAACTGATCCTGATGGCAGCCCTCACTGCTGACCTTAGTGGCCTTAAGGTAATTTGCCGCTGAAGAGAGTATGACAACTTTGTTCCTGAGACAATGTGAGTTTCTCTGAAGGTGTACTCTCTTTTGACAATATCTCTCCCATGAGAAGAAGGTCCTCGGGGCAACCTATATGTTCCATCCCAAAAGGAACACTCTGCGGTATGCCTTCTTTGCCATGACATGCATTTCGCATATCTGGTATCCAGACATTGAAGTGGACTAGGAATGACTGAACAAGGTTCAACATGGTTTATTAATTTGATTTAAACTGTTCTCACATGTTTTATTAAAAAAAGAAACAACAGTTCTTGAATGGTTTATTTGCCGCGAGTTGAAAGGAGATAAAAAGAGCCCATCTGAAGGGAAAGAGGGGAAAAACAGCAAAAGAAAATACGTCTTCTGTTGAGGGTGCCTGCTGCCTGAAAGAAATGTAAATATATGCATAGTGCGTGCACAATGTGCAAATTGCCTCCCACCCAACTTTTAAGCTCTTGATTGCAGAGGCTCAAGAAAGGAATGACACAGTTTGTGGTTCACCCGCAGCTTAGCCTTTTATTCACATCACCACCTTAAAAAATGTTGTTTGGAAAAACAGTCAACAAAACATAGGCATGTAGCAGAGCAATAAGAAAAAAGAATGCTCCAGACAAAATGACATATTCCCCATTTTTATCCACTTTAAACACATTGACTTGAGATGTGCTGTGTGCATTGTGCCAGAAGGCCCAAACTTGATATATCTCCGAAGGTCTCACCCAGGGGCATCCATGAGCTATTGCAAAGAAGAAATTTGGTAGGCAAACTTTGGTAAAAACTTCTACAGATCCCCTACATCCCAGAGGAGTACCAAGAGAACTTATACTCAGCGCACCTCTTAGCGCATTGGCCCTGCTAGGGTACCTGAACACAGGTGCAACCCCCAAGATGTTCCAATGAGACATCGCGGAGTGGGGCAGGAGGATCCAGTACTAAAAGTAGGTCAGTTCTCCCTCCCGCCAGCCTGGTGCCCACACAAAATAACACCCCTCCCAGGTGTACCCTCTTTTGACAGTATCTCTCCCATGAGAAGAAGGACACTGGGACCCCCTATGTGTTCCCTCCCAAAAGGAACACTCTGGGGTATGCCTTCTTTGCCATGAGATGCATTTTGCATGTCTGGTATCTAGAGATAGAATGGGTCAGGGGGATGAGTGAACAACATTCCAAAGGTTTATTTTTTTGATTTAAACAGGTCCCACACTTTTCATATACAAAAAAAAGAAATAGTTCTTGAATGATTTATTTGCCAAAAGTTTAAAGGAGAGAAAAAGGAACTCATCGATCTTGAATTGAAAGAGGGGAAAGGCAGCTAAAGAATAAACACGCCTTCTCTCAAAGGGGGCCTGCTGCCTGAAAGAAATGTAAATATACGCATAGTATGCGTACAATGTACTAATCACCACTCAACATTTAAGCTCCCCTTTGCAGATGCTCAAGAAAGGAATGACACCATTTGTGGTTCACCCACGGCGTGCCTTTTATTCAAATCAACACCTTAAAACTTTGCATATTTAGGAAAACAGTCAACAAAACATAAACATTTAGAAGAGCAATTAGACGGAAGGATGCTCTAGGCAAAATTACATATTCCACTTTTTTAGCCACTTCAAACACATTGACATGAAATCTGCTGTATGCATTGTGTCAGAAGGCCGCAACTTGATATATCTCCCAAGGTCTGACCCAGGGGCAAAGAAGAAATTAGGTAGGCAATCTATGGTACAAACATCTTCACATCCTCTACATCCCTGAGGAGTACCAATCTAACTCATACCCAGTACACTGCATAGCACACTGGCCCTCTCGAAGTACCTGACTACAGGTGCAGCCCCCAAAGAAGTTCCACCCAGGAGGATCCAGAACTACCAGCAGGTCAGTCCCACCTCCTGCCAGACTGGTGCCCACACAAAATAACACCCCTCCCAGGTGTGCCCTCTTTTGACAGTATCTCTTCCTTGAGAAGAAGGTCATTGGGGCACCCTATGTGTTCCCTTCCAAAAGGAACATGCGGGTATGCCTTCTTTGCCATTACACACATTTTTCATGGCTGATGTCCAGACATCAAAGTGGGCAGGGGAATGGGTGATTAACATTACCAAGCTTTATTAATTTGTCATAACAACACCCCGCTCAGGGGACAGTCCACTTCCAGAATCCAATTCTTGTGTGACCCCCATTATTCTGCTGCCTGGGACCCAGCCACAGGGTGATTAGATTAATGGCAAGCAGGCCCTCCCCTCCACTGATGCTAGCAGAGATCAGCAATGGCCCGTAAGATCGTTTCAATGAAAAGCTCATGACCCTTGACAGACAAGTGAACTCCGTCGCTGTGGAACTTCACTTTGTCAACTGGAGTATACTGTGCCATATCGTACCCATCGAAGAGCCCACCAGGATTCTCTGCATAGCATGGTTAAGGTTCTTCACCACTGACTCATTCATAGCCCTGATGGATGCCTCACCTGTTCCAGACTGACCGTGGAATCATCTCGGACCACAAGACTGAAACAAATAGTAAGCGTTTCCTAACTTTAGACAGGATTGAGAATAATGCTTCCCATACCCCCGCCTCCCCATTAGGACCATATCATTGCCTGCCGCATGGATGATAAGAATATCTGCAGTGGGTAAGCCACCCTCAACAAGGTTCTCCATCCAAAGCCCATCAATAAACACCCAGTGATGCTTCAATCCTGCATCCAGTTGGGCCCAAATCAGTCTGGATTCGCGAAAGTGGATCACTACTCTGCGAATAAAAAAGTGTCCACACCGTAGCACAGATGCACCAGCACTAGCCCTCACCTGGTGGCTGTGGAAAGAGATAGAGAACTGTGTTACTTGGAGCAAGTTTGCCCTTGACATACAACTGCCTGCTGCCTGGGCCTGGTGTGGCTGAACATAGTTCTCAAAGCATGCTGACTTCCATCTGCCCACCCCTTTAATGACCTCTGTAGATAGACCCAAAAGAAAAGGGAGGTGAACTGTGACACCTCTTCACCCAGCAGGGCCAAAGAGTGCTTGCATAACCATGTAAACTGAAAGCATGTAAGTGGGGACCCATCTACATGCATCAGAAGCTTGGTACATCCACCTGTGGGATGAACCTGAACAAATACCCTTGTAAAGACCACTGGGCAATAAGAGGTGCCAGGAGATGCCCTGAAGTGCACCCATATCTCTTTCCCTAGTAGGTCTGTATTAGACCTTCATGTATAGGAAGTCTCAAGACTCAATTTCATCCACAAATATCAACCCTGGAACCCAGACCTGTCTTGGAAGAGGCTACTAACTCATAAATCCTAAAGGTCCCAAAGAAGGCGAGATAATAGGCAAGACTAAACAACTTCACTTCATACTGGGACAAACAGACCTAATGTTAGACGCCAATGATATGCGACAGCCTGGCTACATTGATAGGCCTCCTGCTGTCCTCTGCAGACAAAACCAGGTGCTCCCAACCCTTGATGGCCTTCCGTACCCTGAAATCTTTTGTTTGATCTCTAACGCCCCTCAGCCCTGTGGCGATTGCTGACATCTGCCTCTGAACTAAAGACAGCAACTTACCCCCAGCTCTCTGACTAGCCACAATTTGCAACACATCCTTTGGGGCAAACTGCTCAGACACATTGGGTGAGCTAAAGGATGCTTTGTACATATGCCATGCAGTCTCACACATACGCTTTGTCATGAGGGCCAAGGATGCTGCATTTAAGTCTGAGGTAACAAGGCACCAAGTCTCCACAGTTCCTTGGGGAAGTCCATCACCTCATCTGTCTGCGGCCAAAACACTCTGAACCAACTTTGAAAAGGATAAAGCATGGCTGGAGATGCAGGGAAATTAGGAGTTTTGGGTGGGGGGGGGGTGTATTACTACTCAGGTATTAATTTTAATATGTCGGTATTAATCATTATTGATTTTAATATAAATTTTTTGTTATATTTAAAATAATCAAAATTAATGCTTATGAGTGTGCAGCACTCAGCCCCTGGCAGGAGATGCAAGGGAATTATGGGTTTGCCGTGGGGGTAGTGTATTAATACCCGGGTATTAGTTTTAATATCTGAATAATAAATTGGTTTGAAATTTAAAAAATGATGTAATGACTTGTTAAAGTTTAAAAACGAAAATAGAAGTGGGAAGAGTATTAATACTTAGGTATTTGATAGCTGAATATTCATTAAATCTTATAAATAATACTAAATAGGTATTCTAATATATATAACAATAGTTAGGAGGGTTTACCACTGACATGGGATGATAGAGAAGGTTGTGTACTATTTTTTAAACCGTAATCAAAAATATCTGTAAATATATGTACTCTTCTAATAAAATATAAAAATATAGTAAATAATATAATAAAAATTAGAAATGTATGCATGTATATTTTTATTGAAATAATTAAATAGAACACATGAAAGATCATATTAAAACAATGTTTCTTTTAAATATAACAATGAATAAAAAAAAATTATACATAAGTTTAAATAAGTATTCATTTGAAACATTTTTAACTTTTCAAAAGTAGTTTATTTACATTTTTATTAAATTTTTTTGTGTTTTCCCACGCTTTTACATTGAACTCAATGGGAGAAATTGTTCTTGTTTCCTTTTTTACTTTTAGAGATGACGTTCCCGGTTGTGCGTCTGTTTCTACAGTCAGTGGAGCATCGCGGTCAAGATCAGATGCAATGAAGAGCTGTGGTCTAGTAAGATAAATGTTACTTATTAAACAGAAAATGTGGGTGGCATACCTTATTGTAAGGAGAGAGGAGGGAGGTAGTTAGCTATATGTTGGTATTTAGATGTATGTTTTGAATGTTTTAACCACCATTTTCATTCCTATGCAGGAAGTGGTTGTAGGCCGACGTCGGGTTGATTGCTCTTTTAACACTTTTGGTTTAGAAAAAATATTTATAGAGAAAAATTAAGATTTTTTTTAAACAAAAGTGTAAAGACAGCAATGTTTTTCTATTCGTTTTGGTGTGTCACATTTTTTAGTATGGTGTATTTGCGGTAGTTCGACCACGTGGAAGTCTGGAGAACACAGATGGCATGGATGGCCAAATGGATATTTTGGACAATTTAAGTTTTTGTGAAGGATTGTATCTTTATAGGGGATTTTTACAGCATGTTAAAGTTTGGATTATTTTGCTTTTGAAAATGTAATTGCAAAAAACAACAAGTGATGGACTGAATGTGGATCAATGTCACACACTCCCCCAGTCAAAAGATCTGGGCCCAAATCCATCGTTTTTTTGCACTCCACACCACCCTGGGTCAGATAATGGCTTTATGCAAATCAGCTCTGACCCTGTTGCCCCATGGGAACAGTCCAGTCCGAACTACAACAGCCATATCTTTCCCAGACCGGAATCAAGCATCCGAGGACCGGACCGGTTTCGAGGTAACACCTCTCTTCAGCCCGGCTAGCTTGACTCCAAGTGGTGTGGAGTGCCTGGGACCCACGTCTGGGCATCCCCAGCGCACTTAGGGCGGCAATTGCAAAAAACAACAAGTGATGGACTGAATGTGGATCAATGTCACACACTCCCCCAGTCAAAAGATCTGGGCCCAAATCCATCGTTTTTTTGCACTCCACACCACCCTGGGTCAGATAATGGCTTTATGCAAATCAGCTCTGACCCTGTTGCCCCATGGGAACAGTCCAGTCCGAACTACAACAGCCATATCTTTCCCAGACCGGAACCAAGCATCCGAGGACCGGACCGGTTTCGAGGTAACACCTCTCTTCAGCCCGGCTAGCTTGACTCCAAGTGGTGTGGAGTGCCTGGGACCCACGTCTGGGCATCCCCAGCGCACTTAGGGCGGCAATTGCAAAAAACAACAAGTGATGGACTGAATGTGGATCAATGTCACACACTCCCCCAGTCAAAAGATCTGGGCCCAAATCCATCGTTTTTTTGCACTCCACACCACCCTGGGTCAGATAATGGCTTTATGCAAATCAGCTCTGACCCTGTTGCCCCATGGGAACAGTCCAGTCCGAACTACAACAGCCATATCTTTCCCAGACCGGAATCAAGCATCCGAGGACCGGACCGGTTTCGAGGTAACACCTCTCTTCAGCCCGGCTAGCTTGACTCCAAGTGGTGTGGAGTGCCTGGGACCCACGTCTGGGCATCCCCAGCGCACTTAGGGCGGCAATTGCAAAAAACAACAAGTGATGGACTGAAACCGGTGTTACCTCGAAACCGGTCCGGTCCTCGGGTGCTTGATTCCGTTCTGGGAAGGACATGGCTTTTGTAGTTCGGACTGGACTGTTCCCATGGGGCAACAGGGTCAGAGCTGATTTGCATATCGCCATTGTCTAACCCAGGGTGGTGTGGAGTGCAAAAAAACGATGGATTTGGGCCCAGATCTTTTGACTGGGGGAGTGTGTGACATTGATCCACATTCAGTCCATCACTTGTTGTTTTTGCATTTGAAAATGTAATGTCAGATTATGGAAAGGTTAAAAACATATGGATAGTGGATTGCAACAATGGATTTCTTGCTGCGTTTTTTGTTAACAATACTTAATTTTTCGGGATTTTTAAGGGGGGATGCTTTTTATAGTTTACACTGTATATTTTGCAGCACTGTGTGTACTGTAAAATATGGCTATGCCAATCAGTGTCTCTTTGGATAGTTTTGCGCAGGATTTGGATTCCATCGTGAATTATGTTTTACTAAATTGGTTATTTCTGAGTGGTCCATACTCTTGATGAATTGTGAAATTTTACGAAAGTCCAAGAGTCGAAGAAAGAAGACAACTGAAGGTAGGAAACCCGGAAAATACATTTAATTCGAATTTTGGGGGAAAAAGGCCAATTTACTTAAAAAAAAATAGGTGTTAGTGTTAGTTAGAAATGTAGTATGTGTGCAATATTGTCAAGATAATCTAAAGCCACCATCAACGAAAATGGTTGAATTTGTCCCAATAGTAGGTCTGACATTTTTTTTGTTCCTTTGGAAATCGTGGGTTCAGACTACCAGTCAATGCTTGCGCTATTCTCATTTCTTGGAAACTTTGCTTCTTCTTAAAAATTTCCCAAAAATGATAAAAGTTTGGGTGAGGTTTTCCTATTGATTTGTTGAAGGCGTTTTGCCATCCCTCTATGGCATAATTAGCCTTTGCTCCTCCCTCTAAGCAGGTTGTGTAACAGTTCCATCACTTCACAGTAAACCTTGGATTCCTCCTGCGACCCGACCTGCTTAGATGGCCAATCCTTGTGTCCTCAAAGTAATTTATTAGCGCGCCCAATTTGTCTTCAGTTGTAGTAAAATATTCTGATTCAGTAATTGTTGTGTAGTATTCATCCACACAGTCAGGAGGAACAAAGCATAGGGTTGTTAGGTTTTTTTTTTTACTGAAATTGCAGTTTATTATCTGATATGTAATCCTCAACTAAGGCTGTTTTTTAAAAAAAATGTCTCCAGTATGCCTGGGAAAAGTAAAAAAAAAGATCCTTTAATTTGGGTATCTAGATACATTTTGACGATGGTGTTAATCATGGGTAATTCAAAATCAATGATCACTTTTCTAGGACTTTTATTCTGTGTTTTTGATTTTTCCACAGTTAAAAATTCAGTGTAAATTGAGGGAGTAACCTGTACACTAATGGGACTACAGTGTTATTAATGTAGGTATGAATAGTGTATATTTTGGATGAATCAATCAATCAACTAATTAGGGAATTGTCAAGCGCACTACTCACCCCTGAGGGTCTCAAGGTGCTGGGGGTAAGCAGCTCCGGTCAGTCAAAGAGCGAGGTCTTGAGGGTCTTTTCGAAGATGTGCAGAGAGACGGCGTGTCTGATGTCGATCGGAAGCTCATTCTAGGCCATGTCCACGATGTAGAAGAAGGCCCTTCCACCCGTTCTGGCTCTGCGGATGCGCTGGGTTTCGGCGAGGGCGAGGTCGGTGGATTGAAGGTTTCTCTTGGGTATGTGGAAGGAGATTCTATTGTTGAGGTATTGGGGTCCAGTGTTGTGGTGGCATTTGAAGGCTTGGGTGAATTTCTTGAAGGTTACTCTCTTCTCGACTTGGAGCCAGTGGAGATCTCGCAGGTGTTGGGTGATGTGTTCTTGTTGAGGGGATGCAGAGGACAAGTCTGGCTGTGGTGTTCTGTACAGTCTGGAGTTTTCAGAGCAGAGACTTGTTGATTCCAGCATATAGGGCATTTCCATAGTCCAGTCTGCTTGTTATTAGTGCGTGAGTGATGGTCTTTCTTGATTTGGGGCTGATCCATTTGAAGGTCTTGCGAAGGATGTGCAGGGTGTTGAAACAGGTGGAGGGGACTGCGTTGACCTGTCATGTCATGGAGAGGGAGGAGTTGAGTATGATGCTGAGGTTCCGGGCGTGGTCTGTGGGTGTCCCATATATCATGACCAGAATGTTGGTTATCAAAATATCATACAAATAGGTATTTATGGCTTTATTATTCTTAACTCCACAACTGAGTACCTTGAAGATACATACATCACTAAGATACATACATGTGGAGTTACGTTTTGTAAATTTACACATACCTATGTATACTTCACTATATTTTATTAATCAATATATTGGTCACAGTAATTTTGTAGTTCATTATTTAAAACTCAATGATATTTATCGGATCAGAACGTTAGATAGTAGCCAACTGCCAAAATGTTTTCGAATCATGTCTGCATAAGTCAGGTTAAATAATATTCTACTTCACAAAAGTAATATTTAAAGTGGGCACCAGTATTGTGGACAATATCATGGCTTTAGTCTTTTGATAAAGAGGGCTTATACTGCTGGCATCGAAATTGTACTGACTTTTCATTAGCATTAATGAAAACCACCACATAAATGAGGATGGGTAGAAAAATGAAAATTGGTTTAGATGTTCCTATCACCTCATAAGAATCATCCGTACAGAAATGGTTGACACTGAGAGGAGATGAATGCCACCAATGCTAAAACAGACTGAAATAGGATTGCATTCTCATACCCATGCTCTTATAACTTTACACTTGAGACCCAGTGCAGCAAACTAACGTAGGTGATTGCTTTCTTTCGGATGTATGACGTTACAACGCATACTTTTACCACGCATACCATTACAACGAATTTTTTACAACGCAAAAACTATTACAACGCATGTATTTACAACGCATGTTTTTACAACGCAGGTACCTTTACAACGCATACCATTACAACGTAAGTATTGGTAAGTATATATTATTTTTTTAATTTAAAATAATTGAAAATAATAATATAATAATAATAATAATAATAATAATAATAATAATAATAATATAATTTAATTTAATTTAATTTAATGTATTTTAATTTTATTTAAATGATTTAATTTAAATTTAATTTTATTTTATTTTTACCCTGTACCCCTGTACACCAAAAACCCCAAAATGACCCTGAACCCTAAAAATACCCCTGTAGCCCAAAAACCCCAAAATAACCCTGAACCCTAAAAATACCCCTGTACCCCAAAAACCCAAAAATAACCCTGAACCCTAAAAATACCCCTGTACCCCAAAAAACCCAAAACTGACCCTGAACCCTAAAAATACCCCTTTACCCAAAAACCCAAAACTGACCCTGAACCCCAAAAATACCCTTTTACCCAAAAACCCAAAACTGACCCTGAACCCTAAAAATACCCTTTTACCCAAAAACCCCAAACTGACCCTGAACCCTAAAAATAGCCCTTTACCCAAAAACTGAAAACTGACCCTGAACCCTAAAAATACCCCTTTACCCAAAAACTGAAAACTGACCCTGAACCCTTAAAATACCCCTTTACCCAAAAACTGAAAACTGACCCTGAACCCTAAAAATACCCCTTTACCCAAAAACTGAAAACTGACCCTGAACCCTTAAAATACCCCTTTACCCAAAAACTGAAAACTGACCCTGAACCCTAAAAATACCCCTTTACCTAAAAACTGAAAACTGACCCTGAACCCTAAAAATACCCCTTTACCCAAAAACTGAAAACTGACCCTGAACCCTAAAAATACCCCTTTACCTAAAAACTGAAAACTGACCCTGAACCCTAAAAATACCCCTTTACCCACAAACAGAAAACTGACCCTGAACCCTAAAAATACCCCTTTACCCAAAAACTGAAAACTGACCCTGAACCCTAAAAATACCCCTTTACCCAAAAACTGAAAACTGACCCTGAACCCTAAAAATACCCCTTTACCCAAAAACTGAAAACTGACCCTGAACCCTAAAAATACCCCTTAAAAAACCCATACATATAAAATTTAAAATATAATTATATACTTACCAATACTTACGTTGTAATGGTATGCGTTGTAAAGGTACCTGCGTTGTAAAAACATGCGTTGTAAATACATGCGTTGTAATGGTTTTTGCGTTGTAAAAATTTCGTTGTAATGGTAGTGCGTTGTAAAAGTTGCGTTGTAAAGGTTGTTTCCCTTTCTTTCAACCTATACCTGACTGTGTATGCACTTTGTTGCTGATAGACTGTAGTTGCATAGGACTGCACTGACTTTTTACCCTCTCCATTTCTGTAACACCAAAATGCCTTAACATTCAATGTAAGGAAACTAAGGGGCTGATTACGATGTCAGTAAGACCAACACCAATGTGCTGTCGGTCTCACCAACATCTACAGCCGCGGTAAGATCGCCGCAAGATGATGTGGTCGGTCAGACCGCAATGCCACAGGGACCGACCGGCAGCTTCTGACGATATTGCATTCACCACAGTGGAGGCGGTACCTTCTCAGGCACCGCTGTGGGGTTTACGATCCACCTTTGTAGCAGCCATTTGACGTCTGTTCTTCAATGTGTTGGTACACACAAGTGATTAAACTTTTAAGTAAAGCAGCAAGTTCCTGTATGGACTTATGTTTGTTGATCTAGGGTCACGTTGGCCTATAGGGCAATCTCGCAGTTCCAAAATGGACAGTCTGACAGGCTAATATTTGGTCCATTGATATTCGTGAACATCTGCTGAGGCCTCAAACCAGATACCAGTTGTAGAGACAGTTGTCCATCAGATCAATCCAGCAAGAGAAGTTGAAATGGTTGGGGGAAAGCCTGGCAGGCACACTTTTCTTCATACCACCTTTTTGATCATGTTTATCATTTAGTTTTCTTATTGTTATCCAATGTGTTTATTTGCTTCCTTTGACTTGCAGTGTGTGGAAATCCCGAAGTTATTTAGGTAGATGGCTCAATGGATGTCTGGTCTACTCTGAGTCAAATGTGCTCCAGGGCAGTTGTCCCAGTATGGCCGCTGTCACCTCTGAAGTCTGTGTACCTCCACTGTGGTCCTCGTAATCAAGTACAGACTCTGAGACTGCACCCCTGGCCTTGTATGAACATTGTATGCTGTTGTGTTTGTTGTTTCATTGCATAAGTTAGGTATTTCCAAAGAAGGAGGGTTGTGGACCAGCTTTAAGTACACTAAAGTGGTACAAAGTAGCCAATTTAGGCTGGAAGAATTCATGATTCACCATATTGCTAAACAGTATCAAATAGCATCGACAAACACTGGCTGTTTCCAAACAACTGATACAGTATTTATATTGTGTTCTGTTGTACCTTCCCTGTTTTCAGATTTTTCTAGGCTTGTTCCAAGGTTTCCAAAGTTAGAGCTCACAAATATTAACACCTCATTAACATATTAGCACTAACATACTGAAGTGTGTTTAACCAGGTGTGCTGGTTTTGTAAAGTGCATAGTGATCTGTCTCTTCTGATTGTGGTTGGTCTCCACTTGAGAGCTCTGTTTTCAATGAGAGGACAATTGAGAGGGCAGTAGCTAATTATTTCTTTACTTTATGACTATCACTTTTCCTTTTTCGTCCCCTGTATGCAAGCTCTAGATCGGTTTTCTTAAAACCTTTACTGTGCAAAGCTGGTTTTAAAAATTATTTGCCTGCATTGGAATTTTTACAAAGGCTATCCTTGGTGGAAATATGTATTGGAATATTGAATTTTTATTAAGAACGCCATGAAAATAAGAAACCGTTATGAACAGCTAAACCTTTAAAACTGATCCTTTTAGCTTCAAGCATCAGACTCTATTGCTCCGTTCTTTAAGATTTTAATGAGATGTAGTTTTAAAGTAGTTTAAGATTTTATTGGATTTGTCTTATGTTTGCACATGATTGATAAATGTCTACTTTTATGACATTTTTAAGTATCGAATAAAGATTTTGAACTGAACTGACTTTAGTAATGTGTTTATTATGTTATGTTTGCATATATTGAGTTTACCAGTGACTTAATCCTCTTTATGCAGTGACTATGGGCCATATGTATCAACAAACTCTTTTGCGATTCCTAAATAGCGAATTTTAATGAATCAATATTTAGGAATCGCAAAATGGTATGTATGATGGAATTCGCTATTTTTTAGCGATTCCTTAATCTTCCTTATTTGCGAATTCGCATTTTGCGAATTCACAATTAAGGAATATTTTCCAATGCATTCATATGGGCCAGGAGGCCCATAGGAATGATTGCGAAATAATTCTCAAATTGCTAATTTGCAATTTGCTAATCGCAATTTGAGAATTATTTCAAGGGTGCAGGGGTGTCTCAAAGACACCCTGCTGCACCCCTGAAATGTACATGTGTGTGCATATGGCGCACATACATGCCCTATAGGCATGTGTGTGCATCACATGCCACCTTCAAAAATGCCAAATTGTGCATTTTTTGAAGAATTCGCAAGTTACCATCAACTACAAGTTGGTGGTAATTCGCGAATTCTAAACCAATATTCGCAACCCAAAAATGCTACATACATAGCATTTAAAGAAGCGCAAAATTGCGACTCCTTAAATGCTATGGCAAAATAAGGAATTATCTTTGCGATTCCTTATTTTGGCAATATTTCATACATCCCAAAACATGCAAAAAGGCTGTTTGCGATTCGCATAGGCCGAAATTCTGCGAATTTCGACCTTTGCGATTCTCAAAAGGCTTGATACATATGGCCCTATATCGCTTATATGTCTTGTTATTTTAAAAAGTGTTGAGAGCATTGACGGACAGCCAGAATTTACTCTGACTTAGATGAGAATGTTGCCCTCTGTCTAGTCTCGGCCCCTCGACCCTCTCTAGATTTACGCCTTGAACTGCTCACTCACATCTACCGGGAGAGTTAAGACCACATAACTGAAAGTCACTTTCGGTTGTGACTTCGTAAAGTGAGTGCTGGAGACCCTGAGCTCCCTGTTTTAGAGAGAGTGCTGATTCCTTTATAATTACCCATTCCTAGTAGCTAGCCTGACACAATGACATAAATCAGGAACACAGGGGATTATCCCATCTGAATAGGGAGGCCCGCCACAAGAATAATGGTAGCATTGGTCTCCTAATGCATTTCCCCAGGATCTTGTGAAATGTAGATAATGTAACCCGAGAGACATTAAGGAGGGAAGGAAAACCACTTTTCATGCTTTCTGTGTTACATATGCCTCTTTGAACGGTGACTTGGTCTGTTTTACAATATACCCAAAGTTAAAAAGTGAAGTATAGTACAATTAATCAAATGATCAGTTTCTCTGAACAGTTTTGTAGTCAGCTTGGAGACACCCAGTAAATTACAATATGGTTAGTGTCAAAGTTTTATATTTTCATTACGATTCTTTACTAGTGTGAACCAGTTCATAGGAAGGAATTAAATGTCCAAATTGGAAGTTGTACTTTCCTGTTATGTTTTTATACCATACATCAGGTGAGCAATGCCCATTGGGCTAAAAGGATTTCATCCCTCCCATTGCATTTTTCAGCCTTTGACCTCAATTTGATTGCCGTGCAACAAGTGCAAGGAGTGGAAAGATGGTGTGTTCAATAGGGGGACAGCAAGGGATGGCCAGTTTAGAGGATTCTGGGAACCAATTTCTATTCCCAGAATTCCTGCTGGTACTGAAGCCCAACATTCATGGCCTTCATTACACATCCCAAGGGCTGGGCACCATTTAAATGGTCAGTGGCCTCAGCAAGATTAGAAAAGAAAACGGGCACACCTATTTCAGATGACCTGATGGGAACGTCTGGAAATCTGACCTGCGACGCTACTTCTTTTAAGAAGGAGCTGGCTTGGCCATCAAAAGAGATTAAGATTATCTAAAGGGCAGTGCAAGCCTAAAATTTGATCCATTGGGGCAGAGAAAGTGAATGAGGTGGCAAGTAGTGGGAGAAGGGAAAGGAGGGGTAGTTAGTGCATTTGGGAGACCAGCAGGGACAGGAGGCTCTTGAAGGGTTAGGTGAAAAACACTGTGTGCTGTGAAGCAGCAGAGACGGAGCTGGAGGCTTGAGTCAGTGTATCACAATATTTCTAAGTTTAAGTAGATAGATGTGTTGTCCTCTTTGTTCAGACTCACTTCATCGACCTCAGAAAGAGGAAATACTTAGCCAGGCCGTTCTTGACAGGATGTAAACATAACCCGCAGGCTAATGCTGATCACCGCAGCTAGTACATTACCCAAATGTGCTATCTCAGGAGCTAAACCTGCTTTCTTGCTTTAAATCACAAATAATCTTGTTATAGGATATCAGATATTACTGTGCAAGTGTCCTAAGCTTGGAAATAAAATCAGCTCTGTCGGTAATTTAAAATGTGGATTGTCTCAAAATACCGAGCCGTGGGGTGGGTGGAGGGAAAAGAGACAGGCAGGAGACAAAGGAAAGGTGTGGTCCAGGGGCATGGAATGGTTAGAGCCAAGGACAAGATGATGGAACGGAATGGAATGAGGGGCATGGGATGGGTGGAGATAAGGGAGGGTAAAGGCAAGAGAAGGTTTTGGGGACTGGGTAGATGAGGATAGAGGAACACAGGCTGTGCAGAGAGACTGGCAACCAGTGGAGAAACCAGGGTTAAAGAATGGGTGGATGGATAGGCTAAATATATGGATGGAAAAGCAAAGCCAAAGTATGGGCTGAAGGAAGACTGGAGAGGTGTGAGTCATGACTTGTGAGGTGTGGTGAGACACAGATCACTGGGGAAACTGGAGATAGAAGATACACGAGGGTCGAGACCAAGCTGAAGGGTTACTTTTGGAGACAAGATCAATATATGGGTGTAGAGAAAGGCTAAAGATGGCAAGTGAGGGTCAAAGGAAAGGTGGAGAGGTAAGGACATAGGGATGAATGATTTACACAGAGAATGGATGAATGAGCAGGCAAGAACAAAGGATGGGTGGCTAAACAAGGGATAGGCTAAAAGACAATGCTAAGGTTGGAAAGCGAGTTGAGCAGTAGAAGCAATGAGATACACAGTCAAAAGATGGGTAGAAAGCCAAAGCCAATGGATTGAAAGAGGAAGACATGCTAAGGGGTGGAGGATTGCAAGGTCAAACACAACACTTAAAATAAACAGAATCACACATAGAATGTGAAAAGGACATGTTAGATTATTTTTAATCACATGCTTCTTTTTCATAAATAAAAGGCTAATTGTGATTATCAATGGCTCAGAATAACTACAATTGGGCCCTCCTTGTTAGACATATAGGTAGAAAAAGGACAGTTTTGTGACAAGAAGCCCATTCCATGAAAGTGAAACTGGGAAAGAGTGTGATCGTTGGACAAACAAGAACAAAGTGTATAACATGCCTAAGGTTTATTTATTCATTTGAGAAGTTTTATATAGTCTGTACAAAGAAGCAAACATGTTAAACAGGTAGACATGCAAACAGTAAATACTGTACATATAACAACAAGTAAAGAATACAAAATGAGAAAAGGAACTACAAGAAACATAGTAGCTATAGAGTAACAACATTGCATAGTAGAATAGGCTTCAAGAGCTGTATACACGACATAATAGTCCATTTGAATGATTCAGGTCGGTTGTTGAAGGTAGTCAGGAGCAAGGCAGAAAGGTAAAGCTACCTTAGTGGTTGGGACAGCCAGCTGGGTGCGTTTGAGGGTACAGAAACTTAACCCAGGAACGTTCGTATGACCTTGGCCCTTAGCAAACAATCTTTCAGTGGGGTGGATATAAACACATAAGCAATAGTAGAGGCGCAGCCTCGCCCTCTATACGTTGGTACAATATGACTATCTTTATGGTGTGCCGCCATAATTTCCATTACATTTATTAAATTATAATTGGACAATTGAACCAACAATTCTGCCCACCTATTACACGGGCGTTTATCTGTGGATAATTTCTAATCTAACATGTTAGTTCTTGAGATCCTGACATTAAAATCACCACCTAAACAGATACCAGCTAGCTTGTCAAACAGCCTTTGCCTTTGTAAATTTGAGATGAAATTAAACAGAATAGTAAAATTCGCATTTGGAACAGTATGAAAATCATTATTGTAGAAATTGATAAAGCAAATAGATACACCCCTGGTATAAATTAACGCCTGAACATTGTCATTGTCAGTTGTTAAGCCCTTAGCACTGCCACCTGCAGAAATGTTATTCCAAATTGAAAGACCGCCTGATGGGCGGCCCATCTTGGGGATAGGGGCAGTTATATTGTAACATTCAAACCCTTCTTGATGTAATTCTCGTGTTGCCCAAGTTTCTTGCAACATGAGGATGTCATATATTTGAACTATTTTTGTCCATTCATCCAATTCAATTTTCTATGCCAAACCGGCAATATTCCAACTCAGAATATTTAAATTAAGTTCATTCTCAACATTTTCAACAATGGGTTGGTAAACTAGACCTGGGCATGCGGGTGTGGGTGGAAGGGAAGTAGTGATATCAGATAATAATAAAGGCACCAGTCAATCCTGGCTATCAAGGCCGGACAGGGTAGAGAACCTGTTATGCACGGTCAATTGAGGTGCCTCATGGATTGCCATAGCTGACACTGGCTTATAGAAATAACCCAGTGGGAGTGACCAAATAAGAGTAGAATTTGCTGTATTGGGCTCCTCCATGGTTGATAATAATCTTTTTACCAAGGCTGGTTTTCTAAAATTAATAACTATGCAGCCACCCCCGATGTTCTTTTGGGAGATACCTACCCACTCTACCCTCTGTACCACGATTATATCATTAATATTTGCTGCCCGCAGCCCTTTATGTGTCCCAAGCCAGTCAGCACATTTGTTACGCAACTGCACCCAATATTCCATTTGATTCTATTTGATCATTTCTGAGTGGGGGTACTCCTTTTAAAACCAATACATATGGACAAGCTGCCGGGGGTAGGCTGAGGACTTCCCTGCTGCCCTCTGTCGTTCCCTACTTGGGCAGTTAGGGACTCCGCCACTTTGTATGTTGGGCGTACTGTGTGGGCTGCCCCTCAAGCCCCCCAAATTTACTGGCACTACAGTATTCACTGGGGCGTTATTTGAGGCTAATGGCCCACATGATGAAATAGCAGGTGAGCAATTCATTTGCCCAGTGCTGGGTTGAGTACCATGGGCAGCAATAGATTTAAGTAAGGAACATTCCTTAACTTTATAACATGTTTCACAGGTTTCTGAAGATACATTAGCTGTTATTACTGAAGCCTGTGGATGCTGGCTAATGGTGGGTGCCCCAACAAGATTGGAATTCGTCCCATTTTGTGAACTAACTTTAGGAATGGATGTTTGGGAATTTAACTTATTTGTCAATGTTTCTAAATGATCTAAGCGTCGCCAGAGAGCGGAGAAGTTCTTATCCACAATGTCTTTAAGGCGCTCACATACAGTGTCCATCATGGAGCTGATTAAAACCTCACCCAATCCGCAGCCCTTGGGAGAAACCACGGAGGCATCAGTTTGTGTGCAGATGGAGCAGGTTGTAGCCTTAATTTGTATTTGCTCCATGATTAAGTTAGCAGCGGTATCATTGGAAGGGTTTGCACAGCCCTGAATCCATGAACTAATAGCGGTGCGGGGGTGAGTTACACGAGGCAGCGGTTTCCTCTTCGAGACAGTCGGTTTGGTTAACTTGCTTTTCCGTTTTGCCCCAGTTGATGTTCCTGTTGGTAAGACGACCCCATTCAAAGTGCCATAACAAGGTGCCGCCAATACATCCTCTTTATTATGGTCATTATGGTCACTAGATCTTATTAGTGTCTGAATACTGGGCATTATAGTCTATGTATTGGGTACTTTAGTGTGACCAACAGTTTCGTCTGAGGCATCCCCTGCAATTAAGCTGCATTGTGGAGCCACCAATCCCAATGATATACGCCTTTCAGTTAATTCTATTTCATTAGCAACTATGTTAACTGCTCTCTCCAACATACTGTCGATACTTGTCATAGTCCGTGGGTTTGAGCTTGATACTCCATTACGTTTCCCCATGTATGTGGCAATACTTTTAATTAAAAACAGACGCAGTAGGTTTTGGCTCACCTTAATCTACTTAGAATTGCAGTAGGATGAGAGATGGCCCAGCCCAGCCTATTCTGGGCTCTGACGGGTGCAGACGGTCCCACCCTTAGCCCGCATGCGTCCTGTGCCGCGGGAGCCCTGGGCCCCTTTTAAGCGCTTCCTGGTGGGCTGTTTGCAGGATGCGGCGTGGAGCGCCGCAAGGGCTGCTGGGAAATGTAGTTTCCCTCGGTCTGGTCGGCTCGGTCGGCAATGAGCGTCCCCGGCTCTCCCCAAATCTTAGAAGCAAGTGGCAAGTGCTGGTGGCAGGAAAACTGGAAAATGGGCAGTATCATAAAGATACACCAGCACTAAAATCATGTAGTTTCTACTAATCCATAGGACCTGGGCATTGAACTTCTGACAACATAAACTAGGGGTTTGGTGCCAAGACTGATATGGGAACCCCTGCAGGATATGGTGGCCTATGGACCAGCTAGCTCACAGTGCCACCTTAAGCCCCCCTAACCTGCCAGGGAGAGAATGATTTCTCGCAGCCACTGAACATAACAACCCTGATCCCTCAGGGTATGTGGAAAAAGTACAGAACCTTTCACTCAGTCATTCGTGCTCACTTATTTTCAGATAAGTTTACAGAGAATACAAACTGGGACGTTTTCAACAAATGTATTGAACCACCGTTATTCTTACATAAAATACGTGTGCTGCAATGATTAATAGACAGAAGCAGATAAACGTGATTACAAGCACTAAAAGCTTAAACAATAGCTATAGTTTTACCATGGTGCTAAAACAATGTATATATGCAACCATATAAAACAAGGTAGTAATCTAGCCCTACTCTAAGTGTACCTGGAGTGTGTGTAGTTGTAAAGCGGTGAATCCCCCCAAGGGACGATCCAAACCCATTTCCTGATGGGATAGAATGAAGGACCCTGTCTTGATCATGAACTGGACGCCTCACGAGATGTCAGACCACTGCATGGTGAGTTCTCAGCATGTGAGCACCCTCTGTGTCAACAGAAGTGCCTCCTCTTCCAATCTGTTGGGATGCTCATTTTTTTAAAATATAAAGCAGCCTTGCGATGTGCCTATAGATTAGGGATGTTATGGATATGTAGATAGCCCTGTCGCTCTGTGGATGAAGATAGAGATAACATTTGTACATAGTGCGAAACGCGACCTTGTACATGATGTTCAGGGCATTGTGATAAAGGTGTGCGAAGCTAGATGTGTAAACAAGTTTAGTTTCAGGGAAGCTAATCCAACATTGTCATGCATGCAAATATGTGCAAAAGGTCACTGCTGAAAATGTTATTGTGAGGACAATGTGAGAAATAAGCTGCTTCGCTACATGGGCCTAACTTGGGAAAATAACACTAAGGGTTCAAGGGGAAGGGGCAGTGACTAAGAAATAAGAACAGTGTTAGAGGGCAGGATTATCATTAGAAAGCAGAACTAGAAGTAAGACCTGAGAGTAAGAGCAGCACTCCAAGAGTATGTGTGTTTTCATGAGGGATGGTGGAGAATCCAGAGGAGAGATCACCACCTAGTGGGAGGGTGTAACAGAAAGATAGCAGCTCACTCACAGTGACAGGACAGCACCTGGAAAGAAGAGAATGCCACCCTAATGAGGAGGCAGAGGTAGCAGCTGGAGAGTGGGCAACATCCTAAAAGAGATTTGCACCATGAGTGTGACAGGAAAGCACTGTCTGAAAACAAGAGAACAGCACCCCAATGGAGGTACCACCCAGATTCAGTGAGCAACAGTGAGAGAGAGATTAAAATCAGCACTCTGAGAGGGGTACACTCTAAGAGAAAGTGTGAGTAGCATACTAGGGAGTTAGGAGCCAATCAGTACTCTTAGGAGAAAGGAGAGTGCTGGCATACTTGGAGACATAATAACACCACCACAAGACAGAAACAGTATCTTGGTGATCAAATAGGTGGACAGCAGCCTGAGTAGAAATACATTAAATTATAGAAAATTGGGTAATTGGAAAAGGTTTATTGGAAGCCATAGGTCTAATCTCTGTATTATGAACATTTCTGACTGTTAGTTATTGTGAAAATCAAATGTTAAAGCCAAAGGCCTCTAGGGATGGGTGGATTAAGGATGAATTGTTATTCCATTGTGTTAAAGTCCCTATAGCCATGTATATCGTTACATTGATTCTCACAGATTATTGTTGCAGGCAAGGGTTCTGGTGCTGGTTCTCTCCTTTGACAAACTGTGCAAGTAGATTTACACTTTAATAATCCTTATTAAACTATTCTTTTGTGAATATTTATAGTTTTCTGACTGTATGCCTGAGGGATGCATTATAGGAACAATTATGCAAAATTCAGTAGGCCTGAGTAAGTTATGGTGGCAAGCCACTGATAAAGGCTATATGACTTATTGGTTTATTGGGAACATTTATGTCAGAGGCCATATATCTGATTTTATTATTTGAAAAGCTACAACAAAGGAGTTAGGACTGACCAATGTATTGAAAAAAAGGGCTGTTACAGTAAATAGACATTTAAGAGTGGGTTGACATTTTGGATGCCCAATAAACAACAGCTTTGTTGGATGGAGTCTCAAAGAGTATCTTATTAAGAAAGATTTTCAGCATTGGTTATCCCCTCTGACAAACACATGGTGTTGAAGATTTGTAATGGGTTACTCCTTGCTAGGGCATTTTCAGTGGGGTTGTATATTGTTTTTCCAGATGTATTTGTGTATATAATTGTGATTGTATGACAGTATACTTGATGGCTACTAGTTTATGAGCAATACAAGAGACCTCACTTGGTTATGGTAACAAGCCACTAATGAACGCTAGTTCATTGGACAATATATGTCAAATACCATAGGTGTTATCTGTTTATTATGAAAACATGACAACGTCAGTAGATCTAACTTATTTATTCTGAAACACATATATTAAAGCCAACAGGCCTTTAAGGATGGGTTAGCTTTACACTATATTAAAGACTGCAGACAGGTATTTCAGGTATGTTGTAACAGGAAATCTCACAGATTACATCCATGGACAAGTATTTTGGTGTTGGTTACCCCCTCTGTCAAATCATGGCAGGAGAAATTTTGAAGGGTTACAATCACTGCTAGACCCTCATAGGATAGGTTCTATATTATGTTACCTTTTCTAACTTTGTACATATTCCTACTTTTACAACTTAGTGCCTGATGGTTGCATTCTGGGAAGGCTTATTGTTAAACCCGGCTTCCTGGGCACCAGGGCACTCAGGGTAACTGCGCTCCAATCGCATCAACTGGAGTGTTTTCCACTTGTGTCTTCAGGGGCCTCAGTACTAGTGGACCCAAAACTGGATAACGAAGTACTCCTCTCCAGCACTTGACTTTCTCAGGGTAGCGAGACAGAGCAGTCCAAGGCTTACTCAAGGAGGTGAGGTGGGGTTAGACATTCAGAATGCACACCGTACTACCAGCTGATAAACTCAATGTCCAATCAGTGCTTTACCTTTTATAAAAGAAAAGTACTTTAATACACACAAGATAATTATACTACACATAAAACTAGGATAAACAGTGAAACCCAGATGTCTCTACAACCCTCTGGGACAGAGTTCAGACCCGAAACAGTATTATAGCGCCTAGACAACAGGCACTATAAAAACACAGTTAACATTAAAACACATTAATTATTGCATATTACAGACCATGTTACACAGGGCTGCTCTCATTCACTAGAGCCTTGATACCAATCTTTGGTTTGAAAGGATATAGTTTCAGCATATGATGTGAAGTCAAATGTTCTTGATCAGCCCTATAACTCCCACCCAAAGCAACAGAAGTGTCCTCCCATTGTGAGTGAGGACACCGCTCTAGTGGCATCAGGCATTTGACCACAGGTGCCTGACTTGGCACAGTTTCCTGGAGTCCCACTAGTCCAGTAGCCACTGGATAGCTGCAGGAGGGTAGTGGCTGGACAGAGAGCCAGTTCACCCTGATACCCCCAGAGATCACAAAAAGAAAAGTGGGGGGCTGTTTCACTGGCCTCTATTCCCAGCTACTGCTTGTACAGGCTCCCACAGTGCAGGGGAGGAGTTTAGAGAGGATTTGATCTCACCTTCAAGGACTAGAATTAAGCTTCCCCCTCTATGGCTCCCTTGATGTGCTGCAAGCTCCCTTCCTCACCAGCTTCCTTGATGTGCCGCAAGCTTCCTTTCCACACCGACTCTCTTGATGTGCTGTAAGCTTCCTTTCTACACCTTGGGCAGCTGTCTGTAATTTCCTTGCTCAAAAGCACAGGCTTCTCAAGCCTCACAGAAACAGCTGGTCTTCTCCCAATTGGCTGATGCCCTGGATTCTCATTGAACCCTTGCAGCAGACTCCGTCCGTCATAGAGAAAACTGCCTTAAGTTCCAGACACAGTGAGCAGTGTCTTATCTCCTGCCTTTACATCGTGGGTTGCGCCTGGCTATCTTCAGACGCACCTGGGGTGGCCTCCTCTTCAGTCATAGACCAGTCTGAACAACAGCTGACCACTCAGGCCAGACTTTTATCACCTCTGATTGATAGGCTCATCCAATCAGAGGGTCTGCTACTTTTGCAACCTGAATACACCTCCAATCACAAACCATTCATGGCATGTTCAATGCATGGCTAAAGCATGCACAATTTCCCCCATGTTTTCTGGTACCAGCCTGTGCAAATCCCTAAAGAAGAATTTTAATTAACTCCAGCCCAGGAGGCACTGACCAGTGGGGGAGGGTCCTCTTAGCAGAGTTAGTGCAGCTAAACCCAGATAAGAGCTGAGTGTCTACCCCAACCCACCAGGCCTTTCCAAGGAAATGGGGAGGGGCAAGGGGGGAGCTGGGATGTCCAGCAGAACAACTTACATTCCTCACACTGGCTCAGCTCACCATTCTTCCCCAGTACACCCACAGGCTCTCAAACACAAGTCAGGTAGACAAAGGAAACAGGACCACAGTGTGCAGACTGCACAGACTTGGTCAGAAGAGTGCCTAGGGACTCAACCCTCCTGACTATAGATGTATTGCTGCCACCACTATCAGTCTGCCACAGCCTTAATAGAGAAGAGGGCAGTAGCCACTCTCTGGAAAATAGGGGTACACTAGGCATGCCCCCTCGTCCTCAGAGCCAAGCTCTAGGGTCTCAATCCATGTAAACACGGAGACCCTCAGTGGACATGTATGATTGTCATGCTCACTGAGGTAGGGATCTAGAAACCATACAGTAGCTTTTGAGTGACTTGCCTGGAGATTAGCATAAGGCAGAGGAAGCACTCTCTCTAGAGACATGCAGGAGACAGTTCCAACACTTATGCCTAATGCATTAGGCCTCAGTTGGTTATGGTGAGAAGCAAGTGATAAATGCTATGAGCTTGGCTGTTTCATTAAGAAATCTGGTCTGATCTGTTTATTAAGTAACAACAAAGACAGTATGCCCGACTTACTTATTTTAAAAGCTTATGTTATGTTATGTTATGTTAATGGGTTTTATAAAGCGCAGAGCTGCCCCAGCAAAGGGGCGTCCCGGCGCTGGCCGCGTGAGGGCACAGTCAAAACAACAAGCTACACTAGAGGAAAGAGAAAAGTTTTAATAGCTTTCCTAAAAGCAAGCAAGCAGTCTATGCCACGAATTTGCTCAGGCAATGAGTTCCACAGCCTAGGGGCAAGGTGGCAGAAGGAGCGTCCGCCAGCACGGGAGAGCCTAACTCTAGGCACAACAGCCAGATGTTGCCCCGCAGAACGAATCCGGTGAGAGGGGACAGAGAAGGTGAGCAAATTGTGCATATGTTAAAGCTATCGCAAAAGAATGAGACCCGACTTACCTAATATGAAATGCTTTTATCAAAGACTAGCAGCCCGTCCCGACGTTGTCCGGGAGCAATTAGGCTTCAGGCCCCCCGCCGCCACGACATTGTCCGTGGGTCCCCCGGAGCCTTCCTCCATATATTACAGTATTATACCTCTATGTTTACTTTGTATGCTTTTGTAACCATCACACGTCACTTTTTCCTCCTGTAATGCACCGTTTGCTACGCTCACGATTGCCACTTTTGTAATGCACCGTTTGCTAGCTCTTGTATTTTTTTGGCTCACGATTGTCATTTTTGCTTTTGCTTCATTTAATGTAATGTTTGGTTTTGTTTTTTGCTTACTTGTAATGTTCTCATGTTCTCATCCGCCGCTCCCCGCTCAACCTACCTCATCCGCTTGCTTCATTTAATGTAACGTTTGCTTTTGTTTTTTGCTCACTTGTAATGTTCTCATGTTCTCATCCGCCGCTCCCCGCTCCTTAATAAATCTATACTACTATTAGCTGACTCTGCCACACCCGCGCTGACTCTGCCACACCCGCACTGACTCTACCCCAATTAAATAAATAACCTACCTCATCCACCACTCACCGCTCCTCCTCGCCGCTCCTCACCGCCTGTCCGCCGCTCCTCACCGCTCCTCCCCACCTGCCCGCCGCTCCTCACCGCTCCTTCCAGCCTGTCCGCCGTTCCTCGCCGCGCTGATGTCCGCCGCTCCTCTTCCGCTCCTGCACGCCGCTCCTCGCCGCGCTCCTGATGTCACCACGCAGGTCGCGGCCGGCGCTACTTGCAAGGGACTACTTTTTTTTTATCTTCAATTTTTTAAATAACGTATATTTTTTTTATTTATATAGCCTATGTCCATCTGCACAGCCTTACATTTACAATGATGTATCGGGTGTGTGGATTGGCGCTGTGGTTCCCGAGTTTACCCACCTCAAAGGTCCAAAGTTCTTGCTTTATAATAGTAGTATAGATAATAGGCCTTTAGGGTGGATTCGTATTGTACTGTGATGAAGGCTGGAGAGTGGTATTTTATTATAAGGAATCTCACAGATTACCTTTGTATGCAAGGGTTTGATATTCGTTTTCCCCATGTATCCTCCGCTGGGGTAGAATATTTGCACTATGATATTCGCTGTTAGTCCTTCCTAAGAGAAGTTCTGCCAACAATCATGTCATATGGATTTGTGATTTTGCTGATTCGTTGCCTAATGGTTCCCCTATTAGGAGGGTTATTTATTGTTTAATGGTAGGACTGAGTTGGTTTTAGTGATGAGCCAATGATAAAGGTTATAGGCCTGATTGGCTCAGTAAGAAAAAGTAATGCCCAGTGCCATCGGTTTAATCTGTTTATTAAGAAAAATCCGAACAGATACAATAGGCTTGACTTATGATGAGAATCAAATGTTAAAGCCAATAGACATTTGAGGATAGATTCTTATTAGACTGTGTTAAAGACTGTACACAGTTGTTTGTTAGATAGAATCTCTAGATTACTGCAATAGACAAGTATTTTTGTGTTTGGCAGCTAGCCAGGCAGTCCTACAGGGCTGATCACCTTACTTACATTCTTATGTTTTATTCTGTCTTTGCTTGCTGACTTTCTGTCTATTTTATTGCAGTGGGGTAAAAGGGTGAATGGTAGGCCTGGGCAGAGTTCACAGAACTCCACTCCTCGGAATTTTGTAGCCATCAAAACACTCTGCAAGATTCCATGTAGTTCCATGAGCAGGTTTAGAATAGAGTGCAGTCGTTGAAGTTCACATCTGTCACTGGCTCTGGCCACAGGTAGAGTGCAGTGAAGTGTGCATCTGTCTACTGTTCTGGCCTCACGTAAAGAGCACTAAAGCGCACATCTGTCCCGGACTGTTCACTTTTAGAAGTGCAGGGACATGTGCTGTCCCACACAAACTATATTGTGAATTGTTCTAATGCACTGAACGTACCACCCGCCAGGAAACCACTCAGACTTATGTAAGGTGCAGGCAGGCGTAACAACCCTGATGTGGAAGTGGCCGAGAAGTGGCGGAGAACAGGAGTGTATCCTTACAGAGAAGAGGAGTGCATGCTTTGTGATGTGGGTCATAGTGTGACCCCTGAACCTCACTGGAGGCAGGGCGGGTCATTGTAGTGTCGGCCACGGTGGGCAGTGCACATGTAATGGACAAACAGGTACATCACAGACTACAACAGAAGGACATGACCTCTGACTAACGGGATCCTGACCTTTGTCATTTGAAATGGAATATTGCAGATGTATTTGTTTATGTGTTGTCTTATACAACTTGGTTTCTGGTCGCTGCATATGGGAAATGTGTGCAACGAGGCAAACAGTCATCCATGCAATGACTGTGGCAGCATAATGGGCAATTAAAAAAATATAACAGGGCGCCATGAGCTGGTAGCGACAGGAGGGGGGGGTGGGAAATGCAGGAGAAATGAGGCATGACTGGTTTTATTTTGTTGCGTTTCGGCAGAGGCATTGCACTAAGATGTGCCTGCCAAGGAGGCAGGGCTGACAACAAGACGCTTCCCCTGCAGTAATGAGGGTACATGTTTAGAGACATTCCAGGTTTAACATCAGTCCCTTATTACACAGGAGTCCACACTTAAGGGGAGAAGGATACCCTTGAAAGGGCGAGATTTTGATCGATACCTTATATCTATTGATCCAAACCTCGATCTGGTCGACTGAACCTTTATTGCCTGTCTTGGAAGGAAACAGTACACCTATCTGCAAATTAGTTCACCCAAGAAAGGACTCTACTCTCAAAGATCACGGACAACTTCTAGGTTTCAAAAGTTTATTGTAAAGATATAATGAGCTGCAAATACAAGCATCTCAGAATGAGATTCACGAGATACACAGGTCCAATTACATACATGTGCTCTCGAAAAGCCCTCAGACGAGCAACAGAAATCACTAACACAAGTTCTAAAAATAGCAAAGCTATCAGCATAGACGCATATCTCTCCTTCATTTAGGTTGGAGGAAAACAAACACAGGTTAGGCGTCCCTACCCTGTTCTAGATGGTATCCCTACTTAACCCAATCCCAACCTAACAAAGGTGTCAGCAATGAATGACCCCCAAGGGAAGTCACCCACTCTAAGTCTCTTGGTGAAAACCTAAAGTTCTCCAGTCATGACCCCTCACTGCCTACCCATCCGCTCTCTAAAGGGTCCTCAGGTCTCTGCTCTAACTCCACCCAGGGGTGCTGTCCCTAATACAAAACAGTCAACAACATTTGAGACGCCCCTTGCGAAACGCCTCTCACGTGGTGCAACTTCAGGCTTTTTCCATGATGCTTTGTATTGGGCCTCAGACGTTAGAGTTGACCTTGCTTCTCAGTCTCTTCTCCGGCCCGCTGATACCCCTTAAACATTCCAGAACCCTCCTCCATGTCTGGGCCGTCTACTGAACAGACCTCTATTCATTCACTTATAATTGGATCCCCCCTTTCCTGTTGCAGACAGATATCTGCCGCCAAGAACCCAACTCTCATAGACTTCTAAAAAGGCTTGCAACATTTCTCAGCCCAGACATGTACGTGTAAATCAATGCTAAAACATTTCAGGCCTACAATATTTCACATTATGATTATAGCATTCAATTTCTTCATTTAATTAAAGCATGTTAAAACTCTTATTCTATTATTTAGAAAACATTACTCTAAATCATGGCCCATTAATGCAATGACCAAAAACGTTAAACAATCTGTGTCGTGAAAAGAAACACCTTCCCTTTTAGCTCCAGCTCTGGCCCTGAGGCCTACCACGTTCTGCGTTTTACCACAGACCATCTTATATGTTAACAGCTACACGACATAGATTCAAAATAATCACGTCTAATAAAATCATATAATGTCACACATTTCTGTATTAGTTCCACTTCTACTTAAATCTCTATATTAGCTATACATTTAGAATATAATTTCAGATACTATTAGCACTCATGGCATTTCTCATCATGACTTGTGCTTACTATAGGTAAGTGTGATGTACTCATACATTTATATCAGTTTGCGCTCTCTCAGTTCCCCCCTTTGATGACCTCTCGGGGTCATCACTAACATTTAAACTGCAGTTATTGCTGGCATTCTCTGTGCTTCCAGAGCTCTCAGGCTCCTGTACTGATTATCTTGTATGGCAGCCAATCTCTGCAACTGTTCTCTTTGGGCCCTTTCTGACCTTCTTGCTCTGTACCATTTGAATACCCTCACCAATCCCCACAATATTATCCCACAGATCAATATTATGATGATAGGCTTTAGGATATACCAAATAAAGCTTTTGCTTAAGGTGGAAAACCACCCTCCAACTGTACTCATTCCGTGGCCCACCTTTTCCCAGACATTTTCTCTACTCAAGTCTTCGATCTCTTTGTGTATATTAGTTATGTTCTTAATAACTTTCTCAAGGGGTTTTGAAAGGTCTGGAATGTAAGTGCAACATTCCTGAACCTTCAAAGCCTTACAGACTCCGCCCTCTTTTGCTAATAAGACATCTAATGCAAGCCGATTTTGAAGAACCATAGCCCTTATCGATTGCATCTCTCCTTCTACCAGCATTAAGGACTGAGCAGTGCTGGCAGACAACCTGTCGACAACTGTTGCCAGTCGTCTAATTTTAACATCATTAAGGATTATTCCCAAAAGAGGGAACATAGCTCCAAAGACATCTCCAACCATTTCTGCATCGCCTAAATCTCTCCTTCCCCTCGATGATGTCTGGCCCTCAATGATCAATAAGTCTTGTGCATGATATATTTTGGGGAAGACAATTGCCAAGTAACATGATCCATACCAGTTGTCAGGTAGTCTCACGTAAGCATTTCTTCCACATACAAAATACACATTTGGAATCACTTGCATTCCCTTCAGGAAATCCTTAGTGTAGTACTCTAAATTAAAAGCATGTTCACAGTCAACTTCACCCACGTATACATTTTCATAATACGTTTTGGCTCGGTGAAGACATAACTTTCCTTTCTGCGCTTTATCTAAAGCTATTGGACCACTACTACCCTTTCTCTTATGTGACTTCTCTTCCTCGGTCCAATCTAATTTCCCTTGTCCTGATTTTTTCAAAATCTTTTGTCTCCTGTAACGATCATCCACCTGCCCTATGAACTTTTTCTCGACTTCTGACACCTTGCATGTCAGATTATTTCTACGGGCATGTGAAGTATCTAAGGTAATCCAAGGAATGAAGAACTTGGCCAATCTGTCTTCACTCTTCCAGTAATCCCATTTATTCATCTGCTTATAATTCGGGACTTCTGGCAACACAGAATCATAATTGGAGAAATAGTATTCAAAACTATCTCTCTCATAAAATATACTAAGCAATAAGCTACATGTAATGCCATATGTCAGAGGGAGGTGATGATATCGAATTCCTTCATCTACAGACGCAGGCAACTGCATGCAGACGTAGCAATCCTTAACCTCCATGGCATCCACGTATTCATACAAAAGTTTAGCATAAGCATTTGACCTAAAGTCTCCTTGGGACTCGTCTACATGTAACCTGCGGGCTTCTGCAGCCAATAACGCTTTCTCTTGAGTGTTTTCCCTTTTCTCACCTGCAACAGTGGGTGTAAGTGTTACTACAGAATTCGCATCAGTTACCTTTACCTCTTCCTCATGTCCCTTTACATAAGAAATTGTTACCACTAAAGCTATTAATATTATCACTCCTACTATTAGTGTACCTATTATACATTTAGCTCTGCGGTTCGGGGTGCCGGCCTCCATTTCGTCAGACAATCTAGCTTTCCCTTTCTCTTTGCAAAAAAAGTTCTTTTCCTTTCGTTCCTTTACAGTCTCTTTCAATCCTTTTTTTTGTCTTTAGAATCCACACAGCTGGAGGCTGACAGCCTTTTTCGCAAAAAGTCCTTTCACAGTTCAAAAAGACAACCCTAGCCCTTCTCCATCCACTCAAGGGGTTCCCTAAAATTCTCTGCTTCCTGGGCGCTAGGTAATCTTCTTTTCTTCTGCTTGCTTTATTTACAAAGTCCTTTAACAATCGACTATTAGATTTGTGGTTGCAGCTTCAATAGCATAGTTCAATATTTCCAAGCGAAGAGTATGCTCTTCATGTGCTGTTATCGTGGTACCAAAGTCGGGGAATTTCAATTCTGTAAGAAACATGTGTTTTAACTTGCTGAGGCGGGGAGGTCTGGGGAGCACGAATGTTAGTGACCCTTCTTGTTCGACACCGGGTACCAACAGTTGTATTTCCACGGTGATAATGGGCTCAGAACTGGACACCACCACCGCTCGGATCCTCCCTGTCTCCGGTTTCACAGACATTTGTCGCCAGATATGTCCACTCAGGTGTGGAGTATCTTCTGTTAGGCACACGCACTCTTCTTGACCTTCTTCGGTCTGGTGCTTCAGCGCCCTGAGCACCTTCTTCTGGGTCTGAGTCTTCTGATATCGGAGGAAGGGTTGCTTCTGGAGTTGACCTCAGGCTAGAACTTCTTCTTTGCGGCCAATTTGCTTCTCCACGTGCCCTTCTACTCCTTCTCCTTCTGGTCTGTTCTCGCTCTCTTTCAGACCTGTCAGGGTCAGACTCGTACTCCCAGCTGTCTTCTCCTTCTGTAGCGTCTTCTGTTTCGCTGTTGTACTGACCGTCCTCAGCTTGGTCAGACTCGTTCCCTGCTTCCACTGGCACCCCTACAGCTTGGCTAGCCCCCTCTATGGCTTCTTGGTCCTCAGCTGGACGTCCATCCGAGAGAGGAGCTGTTTCCAGAGGTGCTGGAACCCTTTTCGTATGCGACGCGTGTATCCAGTTGGGCAGGCCTCCCACCTTTACAGCTGTACTTGTGATCAGGATGACCTGGTAGGGCCCACGCCAACGAATATCCAAGCAGCTTCTTCTCACATGTTTCTTCACCAGGACCCAGTCCCCAGGATACAGGTCATGGCAAGGGCCCTGACACGCTGGAACCTCTGCAGCCTGCACCTGAAGGGACACAGAACGCATGGCGTCAGACAGCCCCTTACAATAGTCCAGGATCATATCATCTGTGATATTTAACAGTGCAGTAGCTGGAATAGATGGCAGTCTCATTGCTCTCCCCATTAACACCTCATGTGGTGACAACCCTGTTCTTCTGTCTGGGGTACTACGAAGGCTCATGAGTACCAATGGCAGGGCGTCAGGCCAACTCAGGGTCGTTGAGGAGCAAACTTTCGCTATTCTGGACTTGATCGTGCCATTAATTTGTTCCACAATTCCTGAGGCTTCTGGTCGGTAACTGCAATGGAGTTTTTGGTCTATATTCAGTGCAACACAAATCATCTTCACAAGCTCGCTGTTAAAATGTGTTCCCCTATCTGATTCCAAAAAGGCCGGCACCCCGAACCGAGGGATAAGTTCTCTAAGCAGTAACTTAGCCACTGTGAGGGTGTCGCACCTACGTGTAGGGTATGCCTCAACCCATCTGGAGAACACACAAACAACCACCAAGACATAGCGGAGGCGGTTGCATCTTGGCATTTCAATGAAATCTATCTGCATTCTGTTGAATGGACCTCCAGACCTTCCTATGTGACTTAGTGCAACTGGTGTTCTTTTCCCTACATTCAGCTGCTGGCAGGTCACACAACGCTGGCACACTGCTTCTGCTGCTATTCTAAACTTAGGATTGTACCAAGTCTGTCTAAACACTCTCAGCATAGCATCTCTCCCTAAGTGTACGGGACCATGTATGAGTCTAGCCATTGGACTCACCATCTCATTGGGCAACACTGCTCTGCCGTCTGCTGAGACCCAAAAATGAGTCTCACCCATTACACATCCTGCCTTTTCCCATGTTTCCTTTTCTGAATCAGGAGCATTTTCTTGCATGGTTGACAGTTCATCCCAAGTATCAACAGTTTCCAGTATCATGGCTAATTCAGTTCTTACATTTATTCCACCCACATCCACCTCTGTGAAAGAGTAACCTTGTTCTGCGCAATACCGCGCAACTTCATCAGCATATCTATTGCCTTTCGAAACAAAGTCCTCATTTTTGGTATGTGCGATGCACTTTACAACTGCGATACTTGCTGGACATTGCAATGCTTCTAACAACAAGCGCACAAACTCTCCATTGCGAATGGGAGAGCCTGAAGAAGTCATGAACCCTCTTTGAGACCATAACTGCCCGTAATCATGAACTACCCCAAACCCGTATTGGCTGTCGGTGTAGATGGTGACTCGAATTTGATTGCCTGCTAAGCAAGCACGTGTTAGGGCAATAATCTCGGCTACCTGAGCGGAGTGTACTCCTTCCAGGCACCCTGCTTCCACAACTCCTTCAATTGTACAAACAGCATAAGCTGCTCTCAACTGCCCAACTTCGTCTCTTACACATGAGCCATCGGCAAAGAAAACTTCATCTGGGTCCGTCAGTGGCTCATCCACGATGTCGGGTCTGGGTTTGGTGCATAGTTCAGTCACATCGAGACAGTCATGGTCTGTATATTCATCATCATCATCAATATCATTTGGAAGTGGCATTAAGGTAGCAGGGTTCAAAACAGAGCATCTCTTGAGGGTCACGTTCTCTGCAGCAAGAATAACTTGCTCATAGCGCGTGAGCCTGCTATTGGTCAGATGCTGTGTTTTGGTCCTGGTCATCAACAGTTCAACAGAATGTGGCACGCACACCTCTAACGGGTGCCCCATAACAATATTTTCACATCTCTCAATGCTGACACCCGTTGCAGCAACGGATTTGAGACATCCGGGCAACGCTGCGGCTACTGGGTCTAAAGTAGCTGAGAAATAAGCAACTGGTCTACGGGCATTCCCATGGATTTGGACCAACACAGACAACGCACAACCTTCTCTCTCACAACAGTAAAGAAAGAATTGTTTATTGTAATCAGGCATTCCCAATGCCGGAGCACGACACAGGTCCTCTCTCAGCTGTAAGAATGCCATCAAACAGTCTTTGTCCCATGGTACCGGATCACTCACCTCTTTGTGCGTCAGTTTTTGCAAGGGCTTTGCTTTCAGTGAAAAGTTCACGATCCACTGTCGGCAATAACCCACCATCCCTAGGAACATCCTGACCTCTCTCTGTGTCTGAGGCGCGTTCATTTTCATGATCGCCTCTATCCTGTCTGGTGACACCTTTCGTTTGCCTTTCTCAATTCTGTGTCCCAAGTACTGCACTTCTGTCAGGCAGTACTGCAATTTTCCCGGGGACACCTTGTGCCCATTGGCAGCTAGGTGATTTAACAAAGCAATGGAATCTTCCCTGCAAGCTTCTTCTGTTTCTGACGCCACAAGGAGGTCGTCTATGTACTGGACCAGAACTGACTTCTGGGGCAGCACTAGACTTTCAAGATTTTTCTTCAGAAGCTGGTTAAAGATCGATGGACTCTCTGTATACCCCTGAGGGATACGACACCATGTTAGGACGCGATTTTCCAGCTTAAATGCGAAAAGAAAATGGCTATCTTCGTCCAAAGGGATCGAAAAGAAAGCCTGACAAAGATCTATCACAGTGAACCACTCTGCTTGGAATGGAATCTGAAACAGTATCACTGATGGATTCGGTACCACTGGACAACATGAAACGACTATGTTATTAATCTTTCGAAGGTCCTGCACTATCCGAAATTTCCCATTTGGTTTCTGCAGACCCATAATCGGGGAGTTACATGGACTACCCACGATTTCTTTCAGTATTCCCTGTTTAATCATGGACTCGATCACGGGTTTTATGCCTGCAATCGTTTCTGGAGTCAATTTATACTGGGGTGTTCTTGGGAACTCAGCATGCGGTTTCACTACAATTTTCACTGGGTCCACCCCTTTGACCAATCCAATCTCTTCCCCAGTGAAATCCCATACCTCTGATGCCACTGTCTCTCTCAAATCCCAGGGAAGCTCGTCTACTGTCAAAGTAGGGTACAGCTCCACACATATTCTTGAGTTTGCAACTTTGAAATCTGCATCATCATCATTAGTCAATACCTCCACTCCCTGGGGTGTACAATATATAGTACAATTCAATTTGCACAACAGGTCTCTTCCTAGCAGACACACAGGGCTTGAATCGCAAACTACAAATTGGTGCTCATCGCTGTACTTCCCTATTTTCACCTGTACCGGTTCTGTCAATTGGCTGGTTATTCTCCTGTTTGCGACCCCTACCACCTGTATGGTCTCTCCAGACATGGGCAGGTCTGGAACTGCAGCTGATCTGATCGTGGATCTAGTGGCTCCTGTGTCCACCAGAAATGTCGTAGGGCACCCTGCTACTTCTGCTTCCACATAGGGTCCCCTCTGATCTACCTCTAAGGCTGCCCCAAGGGTGCAGTCTTCTCTTTCCACTCTCTGTCCGGTTAATGGGTCCACATAATAGCATTCTTCACCTTCCACAAACAGGGGCATTTGTCTATAGGTCTTACCCATACTCCCTACTCGAGGAGGTTGCGGGAACTGGGCTCGGGGAGGAGCCCCCCCCCCTTTGAGCACCTTTCCTTGGTATGGCGTCGCCCCTCTCATAGGTGCGCTCTGGACCTCTTCCTCCTCTATCTCTTGCTCTCCGATCTCTACATTGTAAGGGCACTCGCGTTTCCAATGCCCCAACTCGTTGCACTGGTGACACCTAGTCGTTTTCTTCAAGGTAGCTATGTCTACTCTGGGTCTGAAGGTAGTACTCTCCTCATTACCCTTGTTCTGACTGTACTGCTTCTTACCTCCTGTACCTGTCCCTTGCTGCTGTTGTTGCGGTCCCCCTTTTCCTGCTGCCTGCAATTGTACCACCATCAGCTTCTCTTTTAGTTTCTTAGCCTTGGAGTCTACCTCATCACAGCAGTACCTGGCATATCTCAGTATTTCATCTAGGGGTCTACTTTGCCAACAAATCGAGTGTTGCTGAATCATTAAACTAATATCCGGTCTCAGTCCCAGGACGAACTTGGACACAAATTGCCCTATGTCCTTTGGATCCATTACATCCAAGCCGCTATACTGTTTAAACGCCTTCAGCAATCTCTCGTAATATTCATGGACTGTCTCTTTGGGTTCCTGTCTCGTTCTGTCTATTCTGACCCAATCTATGTCTTGCATTGGCACTTTTTCTTTCAGCCAAGTCATCACTCTCTCGAATTTTGCCATCACGATCTCGGACGGCCCATTAGTCCTAGCATCTCTCTCTGGCTCCGTTGTGGGCCACTCAGCGCTAACCTTGCATGCTGTCCACAGGTCGCCTGGTACTACAATGTCAAACAGCGTGTTCAGATCTATCCAAAGGACCTTTGAGATTTTTACAAATCTCTCCACTTGCTTGTACCACTCCACTGGGCTTTCACGTAATTTGGGGAAAGAGGTGGTAAAAGCAGCTAAATCTCCCCTACTCCAAGGGACATGTACATAGTTCCCATTTGCCACTTCACGCAAAGGGTAAGCTTCTATTCCCTGCTGTCCTGGTGTTATACCAATCATGCTTCTTCTGCCGGTCCCTTTCTTGGACCACCTCTCTTCCCATTTATCTAGTGCCCTCCATGTCCTTATTCCAGTAATCAATTCCCTTATGTGTGTTTTCAGCCCAATCGTTCTCCTCTCATCTAGATCTCGATCTGAGTAATGTAGCCTGTGGTTACCCTGTAATGCTTTGGTTCTTGACAAGTCCACCATATATTTGCCTGCTAGTTCGACTAACTTCTCATGGACTGCTCTCGCCTTTCGTGTGATGTCCTTTGCCATATACAGTATTTCATCCTGTTCATACATTTCCATTCTTTCTAAAGGCAGGGTACCATCTACCATGTCATCCAGATCTGACCTTAAGCTGGAGACATCAAGTCTCTTGGCTTTTATCTCAGCTCGCAATATGTCTTTTGAAGGGGGCTCCCTGGTCTCCCTACCATCCCAACTTCGAGCTCTGCGTTTGGGCTCAGGAGAATTAATGGGTGGCCTCCCTTGCTCCCATCTCTCCAGGTCCCATGCTCGGCCATCCAATCTTGGAAGGTGATGGAACACGGGCCTTTTATCCCTACTCTCTCTCTGCCCACTCTCGTCTTCTTCTCTCCTCTCACCGCACATCTCTCTGTTATTTTCCCTCTGGTCGCTACACTCCCTTTGCCTCGTATCGCTCAGTATCCGATACGATCCTTCCTGGTTCCCCATATTCCCTGGGCTGCGCTCATTTCTGTCATCACAGGGACTATGGTGCGACCTCTCACAACTCCCATTCTGTTCTCTGGTGCCAGGCACACAGTGTGGACACTTAAAGCTGTTCCTGTACTCTTGCGCTCTCCTCTCCCCTTCACTGAGTATTGGGCACGCCACCCCTTCACTCCCGGGGCCCCCGTTTTCCAGGTCTGTTCTACCTCCATTTCGGGCCCAATGGGTGACTCCCCTACTCCCTCTACAGTCCCACTCCGGGCTACTCTCCCCAGCCCCGCAGTGAGTTCGTGCTCTGCTGTCCTGACTTTCCCTTTCTGCTTCTGCAGCATTGATGCACTTTTGAGCCTTCACTGCCTCATCCCACTGCTTCATGTACTCATTTAGCTCTTGAAAGGATTTTCGTCCAGATCCCCTCAGATCCATTGGCCATCTAGGGCCCCCAGGATCTCCTCCTGGGTCCCCTGCTGTGTGCATCGGGGTGCTCCACTCTCTGGGTATCGGCATCTGACTTGGGGAATTAGTGGTATCGTTCCTCCTTGCCTGCTCTGCTCTTTCTCTGTCTTTCCGTTTCCGTTCTTCCCCTCTTGCTCTCTCTTGGTCATATATCGATATTATAGGACCTATGGTAACAGGTACCTGTAGTGCATCTGGTAATGGGTAGGATGTGGCGCTTTCCGTTTCCGGCGCTCTTTGTACCACAAACCTACCGACTACCTGTTGCACCTGACTAGGCTGGAGCAACTCTTTCTTTGGCTCAGGATCCCACTCTGAACTGGGAAGCAGTCTATGCTCTCCTGCATTGCCCCCCTTTTCTCCTTCAGTATTCTCGACCTCTCCCCCTGCTCTATTATACGGGGGTGGCCTGTCTGTCAGTAATCTGTTTATCAGGCTGTCCTCTGTTTCGCTCTCGTCATCTTCTTCTATGGGGCTTTTATTTACTGGCGCCTCTAACACTGGGTACAGTTTATTTATTTCCAAATTATGCACTCTCCATCTTTTAGCATCCGCATCCCACCTGGCATCCTGTACTGCCCTTACCGAGCGTTTCACCCTTTCTTGTCGTCTGTTCATATTCCTTTCATGCGCTGCCCTAAGCCATGCTTCAAGGGCTTCAAACTGGGTTGGTCTAGGCAAGGGTCTCTTTGAGGTCATGACTGATTTCAATCGATGTAACACCTCTAATCTGAACGTCCCGTACTTCGGGAACGTCAGTTCCTCGTTTCCTTCAGTAATCTTACTCCACTCTGATATCCAAAGGATCGTATGCAACCCAACATTTACTGCCATATAACGAGCTGGCGTACCCTCCGGCGGGGCTTCTTCCCCTTCATACGATCCTCGCCTCTCTTTCTTAAACAGTGCTTTCAACCATTTAAAACACTTCATAATTATGCGCACAAAATCCAGCCTCGCTACTCTGTTTACTTCCTGATGACAATCCACCAATCCTGTCGCGGCTTTGCTAGCTTGGCCTATCACAGCGCGGTCTTTCTCCTGTTGGCCAATCACGTCGCGACCCTGTATGACGTGTTCGCTAGCTGGCCTATCACAGCGCGGTCTTTCTCCTGTCAGCCAATCGCTGCGCGACACCACCTGACGTCTCTTTTCTCCGCTTCGCAGCAGCACCCCTCCTTTCTCAACTCGTCTCCCGGTTATGCATGCGTCCCATTCATACACTGAAAAATGACTACTTCCGACCAAGCGGTCACTTCTCTCGACTGTACGTCCACAGTCTATCTGTAATTGTCAACACAACTGACGAGATGTCTATCGTCTCTCTGATAGGTTACTTACACACACAGTAACTTCCGACCAGCGTCCGTTACTCACGCACTCACTCTTACGTTCCCCCTATCTCGGTCTCTCGGGTGATCAATGGTACCTCATGACCCCCTTCACACTAGTTGACAATTACTCTGGGTGTCCGATACACCCGAACCACTTAAGCTCTCCTTGAACTTAAGATTTCCACCGGTTGCGCGCGCTCACAACCTGTTCCACAGTCACTCTACAGACATTCAACTCCGCCAAACATTACAACATAGATACAATACAAAAACACCGCAATCTAACACGCATAACCCTTTATACTCACTCTCTCTGATACTGCTGCTTTTTCTGTCTCACGTCATCCGGATCTTCATCTGCGGGCTGTTCTTCCGATCATCGATTTCTAGGGGCCTTGGGGTAAGCTAACCTGGCCTAGGTCACCGTCCTCAAGAAGGCAACCATCCTCTATAGCTACCAACTGAAAGGGCGAGATTTTGATCGATACCTTATATCTATTGATCCAAACCTCGATCTGGTCGACTGAACCTTTATTGCCTGTCTTGGAAGGAAACAGTACACCTATCTGCAAATTAGTTCACCCAAGAAAGGACTCTACTCTCAAAGATCACGGACAACTTCTAGGTTTCAAAAGTTTATTGTAAAGATATAATGAGCTGCAAATACAAGCATCTCAGAATGAGATTCACGAGATACACAGGTCCAATTACATACATGTGCTCTCGAAAAGCCCTCAGACGAGCAACAGAAATCACTAACACAAGTTCTAAAAATAGCAAAGCTATCAGCATAGACGCATATCTCTCCTTCATTTAGGTTGGAGGAAAACAAACACAGGTTAGGCGTCCCTACCCTGTTCTAGATGGTATCCCTACTTAACCCAATCCCAACCTAACAAAGGTGTCAGCAATGAATGACCCCCAAGGGAAGTCACCCACTCTAAGTCTCTTGGTGAAAACCTAAAGTTCTCCAGTCATGACCCCTCACTGCCTACCCATCCGCTCTCTAAAGGGTCCTCAGGTCTCTGCTCTAACTCCACCCAGGGGTGCTGTCCCTAATACAAAACAGTCAACAACATTTGAGACGCCCCTTGCGAAACGCCTCTCACGTGGTGCAACTTCAGGCTTTTTCCATGATGCTTTGTATTGGGCCTCAGACGTTAGAGTTGACCTTGCTTCTCAGTCTCTTCTCCGGCCCGCTGATACCCCTTAAACATTCCAGAACCCTCCTCCATGTCTGGGCCGTCTACTGAACAGACCTCTATTCATTCACTTATAATTGGATCCCCCCTTTCCTGTTGCAGACAGATATCTGCCGCCAAGAACCCAACTCTCATAGACTTCTAAAAAGGCTTGCAACATTTCTCAGCCCAGACATGTACGTGTAAATCAATGCTAAAACATTTCAGGCCTACAATATTTCACATTATGATTATAGCATTCAATTTCTTCATTTAATTAAAGCATGTTAAAACTCTTATTCTATTATTTAGAAAACATTACTCTAAATCATGGCCCATTAATGCAATGACCAAAAACGTTAAACAATCTGTGTCGTGAAAAGAAACACCTTCCCTTTTAGCTCCAGCTCTGGCCCTGAGGCCTACCACGTTCTGCGTTTTACCACAGACCATCTTATATGTTAACAGCTACACGACATAGATTCAAAATAATCACGTCTAATAAAATCATATAATGTCACACATTTCTGTATTAGTTCCACTTCTACTTAAATCTCTATATTAGCTATACATTTAGAATATAATTTCAGATACTATTAGCACTCATGGCATTTCTCATCATGACTTGTGCTTACTATAGGTAAGTGTGATGTACTCATACATTTATATCAGTTTGCGCTCTCTCACCCTGCACATGGTAGATTTGGCGGCTCATTAAGAATGCCTAGTAATAATGTTAACAACAACATACTTGTACCCTCCCCAATCGTAAACACTTGAGTTGTTGTTAGGCAATCACACATGGACACTGATGCCACCAGTGGTCGGCGCGGGTTGAGTCAGAGCAGCGGGTAGCGTGAGGAGATGGCACGGAGGAGCAGCATTTTCTGTTCAGGAAAGGAAGAGCCTGTAGGAGCTGGAGCGACTACAGAGATGCCTCCAAGTGGGCCGCAGAGGCATAACGCGGTGTGAGCTATACCGGGCTGGGAGAGTGGGGAAGGAAGCACCTTCTGCTCATCCAATCACATCCGGGTAGAAGGAAGAAGGGTATCGGGTCTACTACTTGGAACCCCTTCGCTGTTACCTTGTTAAATCATTATACGCAAGACCCTCACCATTACTGGAGTGCAGTAGAAGCCCACATTGCTTGTCACAGAGTGCGTGAATTAAAACAAAACCAGTTCATAGCATATTGATGGTATATGGAAGATGACAGTGCATGGCGCGCAAAAGCGGGCCAGAAAAACTCCATCACGTGGCGGATCGTGGACTTTTTTCAGAACTTTACTCTCCAGCCATAGCGTGGAGTGGGAAAACTCTGCAAAGTCGGCCAGTGGAGCAGAGTTCCCCGCCCACCCCTAGTGAATGCAAGATTGACTCAGCAGTGGATAAATGGATGCATTCTTCTCAGTATTATCAGTTACAGAATGTAGTGGCTCCTCCCAATTGCTTTGCATGTTAGTTCCGCCTTATCCCTTGGAGTGTTAGCCCCACCCTACTGTTTGGTTTGTTAGCCCACGCCGAAGTTCAGCTCTTGGGGGCGTCCCTGCAATATACATCTGCAATATACATAAACAGTGCAGAAATATTGAGCAGAATTTACAACTATGTAGTGTCCTTTCACCAGAAAGAAGTGTGTTTCTGAGACCATTAGTTTCCTAGACAATATTTTTGATAGTGTAAGAAGGTTTTATATTTTTGTGAATAAGGCAGATGTAATCATAGCTGCTGTAGAATTTTTTTTATGATTAGGAGGCATATGTATGAAAATTCGTGTTTGCCGATTCTCAAATACCGATTTTTTGAGAATCGCTATTTGAGAATCGCAAAACGAGATGTATTTAAAAAAGGCAATTCTTTTGCGATTTCTTAGTATTCCTTAATTGCGATTAGCAAATTGTGAGATCGCATTTTGGTCCTTTTAGGAATGCATTAAAAACATGGCTTTTCGCAGAGGCCAATCTGTAAGTTGGTTTCCGGTACATATGTCTTATTTTATTCTGTTAGGCGCCTTGATGCCCATGGGCTAAGTCTGCGCAATACAAGATGTCTTTCATTCATTCATTCATTCATTTAAGGAATACCTTCCCATTCATTTCTATGTGCCAGGAAGCCCATAGGAATGAATGGGAAGTCATTCTCAATTTGCGATTCGCAATTTGAGAATTGCAAATTGAGAATATTTTCAAGGGTGCAAGGATGTCATAAGGACACCCTGAAGCACCCCTGAAATTAACATGTGTGTGTATATGGCGCACATACATGCCCTAAGGGCATGTATGTGCGCCACATGGCACCTTGACAAATGCCAAAAAGTGCATTTGTGAAGGAAATCACAAATTACCACCAACTTGAAGTTGGTGGTAATTTGCGATTTCTTAAGGCGAAATCGTAAAACTTGAGTGCTTGTTGCATAGCATTTAAGAAATCGCAATTTGCGATTCCTTGAATGGTTACGGATTCCTTAATTTTGCGATGCGATTTTCCTAATACATCCCGTTTTGCAAATGTTTTGTCGCAAACGCTGCTCTTTTGCGATTCGCATCGTTTGCGACTAAAAATTCCTTTCATACATATGCCTCCAAGTTATGTACAGTTAGGCGGAGCACAGGTGAACAAGGGGCCATAATACATGTGTGCAGCATGCTCCAGTGCAGAGTGATAAAATAATTGCACCTTAGATCTAGAAACCTTCAATATGTCTAGGTGGGGTGTGAGTATTCTTAGGTGGGATCACAGAACAAAAACCTGATTTTTTTAGAACTGTCTTGGTCTTTGAGCTTGGCCTAATAGCACATCTGTCTGATAGGGATTCGGTGATCACCAGAAAATTTGCTTAAAGAAGCATTACTAAGGAAAGTTCTGTAGCTCTGTCCACATGTTAATCTTCACTACAAGCATTTGATTGTAAAATAGTTGTGTTAGAGTCCACCTAAGAAGTATTTCCATTTCTCTTACTGATATAAACATTGTTAATGCAGACCTTAGATCAAATGTAGTAGGAAGCAGCTTCCCAAGGTGTTGCCCAGAGACTAAAATGTTAGGAAGGGGGTTAACATTGTGACGTTGTTGATACATGATTTAGCAGGGGGCTTTACATTGAATCTTTACCAAAAAAATACCTGAAGTGACTTAAATTGTTAACCCTCTGACAAAAATAATGGAAATGGGATTTGCTTTGTGAACTCCATGTAAAACACAATAGGAAGGTGATTTACATTGAGCAATCTCTGACAAATGTAGCTAGAAGGGGTTTTACATTGTGAACTCTAACAAATGTAAAAGTAAGAGGGTTTACAGTACATTGTGAACTCCCTACAAAATGCACAAGGAATGGGTTTTGCTTTGACAGTCCCAGTACAAAGACCATAGGAAGAGGCTTTACATTTTGAACTCTTCAACAAGAGCAAGGACGTGAATTGGTACATACGTCACCTTTTGGGTCTGGCCACAGTAAATGTTTCATTCATGCAGATGGAGAGTTAGAGTTCATGTAAATGTATACTTTAGGTCTACATGAATTGTTTGATGGATCTCCAACTTTCTAGGCAGAGACAAGTCAAATTGTGACTCTTTGATGAACATTCTAAAGAGGGTCTATACGCTCTTCAACACTAAAAGGACTTTTGACGCAGCTCTATAGCACAGATGGCACGACAGAGGTCTCATTTTCATTGTGCACCTTTGTAACATTATGTTTAATTGTGTGTGAATTAGTGCGTTTCGTTTTAAATTTAAAAATACTAAACATTGTTTTATTAGGAATTGTTGTGAAACGTGTGAAGTCCTTAAATGTGCATTTAATCCCTTTAATTTATTCTTTTGGCTTTGTTTTAAAGATTGCCATTTATACTCAATTCCTGAAATAATAGTAACACGCTTTCCTACTAAATCTCAGAAATGTTTTGCTTCACTCGTATGTTGGGTGACTAATAAAAATTTTAATTTGATAAAGTATTGGAGTTTGTTCTAACTATTCATCCTTATACCGGGGCCTCCATATGGTAGTCACTGGCTTTTGGATACCACCCTGCCCCCACTATTGTGACCTAAAATATTGATGCTACTATAAATAATAGTCTTACTTTCTGCCGTATTTGAACAAGATCATAAGTGCAATGTTTTTACCCTTCAAAGAGCTTTAGGGAACCTCTTCAGTGCCTCCGAGTTTAATGGCGAGAGCTTCTGATCTAAGCAGCTATCACATCTTGATTTGATTATAGGAATGCAATCTTCCTTGGCTTACCTAAATATCTTCAGACTGTGCAAGGTTCAGTTGCCACATCTGTTACTTAATTTAGCTTACTGCGCTTCTGTTAAATTTCATTTGGTCTGCCTTCAAAGGTTACCAGTGAATAAACAAATCTTTAAAAAAACCTTTTGAATGGGGCACAAGCACTTGCTGCTGGCACTTGTGATTTGCATATGGCTGGCTGGGTCTGAACTGGGGTGGCAAAGTGAACTAAAGAAGGACATTGGATTCAACCCAGATCTGTGACTGGGGTGAGTGTCTGAAAAGTTTTTTGCGCTCTGTCCATCAAACCCTTGTGTTTGCTTTGCACTTGTGCATACCTCAGCTCACTGCTTCAGCCCTATTTGCTCTCTCACATGCTTTAGTCCTCTTCTCCTGCACTCTTGGTTCGGCCACTGTTCTTTCACACTAAAGCAGGCAGACACTCTCTGTTGGCACTGGCTTCTGTGCCCAGTACAGCAGAGGTAAAAAAAAAACTCTGCCCATACACTGTGAGCGGCGTGCCTATGAGAGTTCATGGTGGGAGAGGTGTGGCGCCGCGGCCAGGGCGACTGACGCTGGAATCTGGGGATCAGGGTTCGATCCCCGGCTCCGGCGGCAGGTTAGCCCAGCACAATGTGACTCTGGGCAATAGCTTGCTTAATCTTCCCGACGGCCCCCAGTGCCTAGAGACCCTAATGGTTGATTGTGCGCTATACAAATGTGGATTATTATTATTATTATGTCAGGGTGAATGTCATTAAAGCCAGATCGTTTAGCATTGCCAATGCTTGTTTAATATTAACTTCTATATCAACACAGTGGAGTATATGTCGGCCCACCAGTAAAGTGGCCAGTTTGGGCCCGTCAGGTATGACTTGACCAATAGCGTTGAATAAGTATATTTTATTCTGTATTCAGTATAGTATTATAAGTACTGAGCAAAGATTTTGTTACTCGGAATTCAATCGTTCTTTTAATTCCGTGAGTCTGTAGTACCAATTTTTGTGAAGTATTTTATAATAAAGAATTAGTCAAATATGCTTCTCTGAATTAGAATACAATTTGTTGTAAAGCTTGAAATTCAAGACCATGTGTTACATTTTCTAGTCTCCTCTCCCTCTAATACAAATAGTGACGAGTCAGAACTGCTGCATTTTGCATCCCATAAACAACATGGTTGCCCCTAACAAAAGTTTAAATTGTACCAAATTAATTTCCTCCATATTCACATTTTAAATTTTAGCGATGTTACCTCTACTCACAGTGGCTGTGGTGTTGAACAAATAGAGTATATCCGTGTACGTCGGTAAAATCAAATTTAGCTCGATTAGTATAGAAATAAACCTGTTTGCATCGAAGAATGAAAATAAAATTTAAGGAGATCCAGCATATTTGAAGTTTTTACATTCAGATCCCATTGGGTTCCCATGTTGCTATTCCTCATTGTCCTGTTAAAATAAATATCTGACTTACAGGGAATATTTTCTAATATCAAAAATATTTGTCAGAAGCTTAACAAAGAAATATATGAGGCAAAGGAGTGCAATTGACACAGGACACCATCTGCGTCCTCATTAACTGACTGGATTAAATCATAAATGTCCCCTCAAGGAGTAGTGCTGGAGAGAGTTCTGAGGAAGGGGATTTTCTGCCATCAAGGACAAGATGGGGAGCTGCTGATGTTGGCGCCCACTTTACTTAGCAGCTGCTATGGATTTGTTTAATTTGTGTGCTTCATTTTCACATTAAGGACAGTAATTGGAATGCATAAAGTACTCCGGTTTGCTTCCTAATTCACAATAAGGGTGTTTAAAATAATAATGAATCTTTTATAAAGTAAGTGACGTTAAAAACGGGTGTTGTTCAGCAGCAATCTATGTCAGGGAGTCAGCGTGGATTGCTACGAACATAAGAGTTTTAAATTGGTAGTTTCGTATTGTAATGTTATCGTTTCTAAACATGAGCTTATCATTTTCTAAAAATGTGTACCTTTTAGCTTTTAAATACAAGTTTTATTTTCATTCTTTATTTAGAGTTTGGAGAGGCAATAAAAAATACAGATATCAAGCCACCATGAGAGTCCCATTTTCAAAACAGCATATGATAAGGTCGCCATCTTGAATAGGTAGGGCAGATACTTCCCAAGGTCTTCTGGGAAGAAGACTATGGAATCATGGGAAGGCAAGACGGCTCCAAAAAGAATTCAAGAAAGAAATATATATCCAGTGAAAGAAAGGTAAGAATATAGTGCCCAACATATGAAAATGGGAAGCTGCAGTTCCAAAACTGGAGCTGCGGCATACCTGTCAATCCAAATTGTCAGATAACGGGCCCCTGACGCAGAAAGAGAGCAGGAGCTGTGGGACATACCCACAATGCCAAAACAGCAACAGTGGGTCTCCACGCAGCACCTCGACATGCCCGAAGAATAGAAGGCAGCACCGCGGGCTGTATCATGGCCCATGAGGAAGAAGCGGGCAGCATCACGAGCCAAATCATGGCCTGAGGTGCAACAACAGGCTCGCCCCAGACTGTTGTCTCTCACCTCCAGACTATGGCGGACCTCCTGCACTCGCTGTGGTTCACTATCAACAGGCTGAAGTCACACCTGACTCCCTCTCAGACGCTCCCTTTCATTGGAGCTGTTCTGAACACAGTGCAGTTTTGGGCCTATCCTCCCGAGCACCGAGTCTGGGATATTCGGGCTGTGATACCAATGTTTCAGCCTCTATACCGGATTTTGGTGAGAATGACCCGGAGGTTGCTGGGCCTCATGGCCTCCTGTATCCTGATGATGGATCATGCCAGATGGAATTTGCGGGCTCTGCAGTGGAACCTCAAGTTCCAGTAGGCGCAGTATCAGGGGAATATTTTTGACTATGTCCAGATCTCGGAGGGAACTGCGCAACAACTACAGTGGGGGTTAACAAACCCAGCTTGGCTCAGGGGCAGATCCCTTCTCCCTTCCCCAACCAGACCTAACAGTGGTGACAGATGTGTCACTCCTGGAATGGGGTGGCCATATGGGGGAGGTGGAGATCAGAGGTATCTGGTCTCCGGTGGAGTCTGGGCACCATATCAACCAGTTGGAGCTCCGGGTTATCCAGCTGGGACTGGAAGCATTCCTTCCTTCTCTCAAAGGGAAAGTGGTACAGGTGTTCACAGACAACACCACCGCCCTGTGGTACTGCAACAAAAAGGTGGGGTGGGGTTGTGGACCTCATGTCAAGAGGCTGCTAGCCTCTGGACAAGGCAGGATCATCAGGGCATGACCCTGGTGGTTCAACACCTCGCCGGTTCTCTGAACGCCAGCATGGACAAATTCAGCCGTCGGTGCCTGGTACATCACGAATGGCATCTTCACTCAGAGGTGGTGTATTGTCTCATTCAGTGGTGGCGAGAGCCTTGGTTAGATCTGTTCATTACCAAAGAGAGTGCGCAATGTCAGCAGTGTGTGCAATGGAGTTTCCAAGGCGGAACTCGCTCGGCACAAGTGGAGTTGCGGTTCCTGTACGCCTTTCCGCCTGTACCACTTCTGACTGAGTTCTGAAGAAGATCAAGCTGGGCACACAGAGTCTGGTAGCCCGAACTCCTGAGCATGGCCATTGATCCTCCAATCAGACTGCCTCTTCGGAAGGATCTTCTGTCACAGCCACAGGATACTGTTCTTCACCCAAACCTGTCCAGCCTCCACCTCCTTGCGTGGAGATTGAGCGGCTACAGTTGACAGCTTTTGACCTTCCTCCCGAAGTCTGTAATGCTATTTTGGCAGCCAGGCGACCCTTCACTAAAACGGTATATGGCTGTGGATGGAGCAAGTTTGTGGCACGGTGCACAGCATACGCTGTGGGTCCCCTTTCTGCCCCTCTTTCAGAGGTTCACTTGTACATACGTTCTTTGGCCCAGCAGGGTTCTGCTCTGGGCACTCTTAAAGGCTATCTTGCAGCTATCTCTGCTTTTCTTCGGCTGCCAGATCAGTCCTCTTTATATAAGTCCCCTATTGTAAATGGATTCTTTAAGGGCATTACTCATGTCTTTCCTCCATCTCCTTTCATAATGCCCCAGTGGGACTTGAACCTTGTTCTAACCTATCTTATGTGTGCTCCCTTTGAGCCCCTTCACAACTGTCCTCTCAAGCTCCTCACTCTGAAAACTGCTTTCCTTGTTGCCACCACCTCTGCTTGGAGGGTGAGTGAGCTTCAAGCTCTGTCTTCCAAGCCCCCTTTCTTCTCTGTGCATCCGGACAAAGTGGTGCTTAAGATGAGGCTGTCGTTCCTTCCTAAAGTGGTTACACCATTTCACATAGGACAAACAATCAATTTGCCCACCTTTTTCCCATCTCTGCACCCTTCCAAGGAGGAGAAGAGACTCCACCACCTGGACCCTAAACGTGCGCTGTCCGTCCACCTTGATTGCACATAAGATTTCCGGGTGGATGATCAACTCTTCGTTGGCGATGTAGATGCTAAGAAAGGTCGGGCTGTTTAGAAGCGTGCTATCTCTCGATGGGTTGTCCTTTGTTTTAAAGTCTGTTGCGCTTTAGTGAAAAAAGAACCTCCAGTGGGACTGAATGCTCATTCCACTAGGGCTATGGCAGCAACCACTGCATTGGCATGCAGAGTTCCACTTCTTGACATCTGCCAGGCGGCAACGTGGGCCTCTTTCCATACTTTCACCAGACATTACTGCCTGGACAGACAAGTCCGGAGGGAAGACTATTTAGCCCGTTCGATCCTCCAGGACTTTCTGGTGTGAACTTAGTTCACAGACCCACAACTGAGGATGCTATTGCTGGGGTATCTATTCTAAGGAAGGAAACTACAACTATCTCTTTCAGATGAACAAGTTACTTACCTTCGGTAATTGTATCTCTAAGAGACATAGGTTAGTTGTAGATTCCTTACCACCCCACCCATCCCCCCGCTGTGCGAACTGTCTTCTAGGTATAGAGACTAAAACGGTGGTCTTTATTTAAAAACATTGCGTGCGACAAACCGAGCCGCGAAGACTGCACCGCCCTATTGAAAACAAAGGGGGCCATAGAGACCCAGAACTGAGCGTAGTCTCCAGCCGGCCACAGCGGTGAATGCATTATACCGCAAATTACGGTGTTCTCTTTAAACGTAAGCCCATTGGAGGGCTTGGTACAAGATCGATACTCACATGGACTGAGAAGCCTACTAAGGTATTGAAAATATCAAGGGGGCACATAATCTACTACAGAAAAAAGTACTATGACTACAAATACCAGCATGCTATACGAACTGTAACACCTGCTGCTTAATGGAAGGCATGATAAAGACGTGCTAGGATCAGCGAATATCCAGGAAGCAGACTGGATCTCGTACCTAACAGAGCATTTCCAGGCACAAGATAACCCTGACTGCCCTGGATTAACACGGATCTCTGACATTGGCACGAGTACAACATCGAATTCTCCATTTGATCAAATGCAGGGGCCTTCTTCATTCGCGGAACTGTCTGAAGAAAGAGTAGTCAAAGCACTGACTAAAGGGAGACAGGACGGAGCACCAGGCCCGAATGGCCTGCCACAGAGACTATTCAAGTCCGACGTCCCTTTCTGGTCCAAAGTGCTATTAAATCTTTTTAATTACACCCTGACTCACCAAACCATCCCGGATTCCTGGAGAGGTGCTATTATCCATCCCATCAACAAAGCCGGACCACGAGGCATCCCGAACAACTACAGATTAATTGCCTTGTTGGACATAGAGGCAAAACATTTTGCAGGCCTCATTTTGGAGGATCTTAGACAATGGGCCAAAGATAAAAATCTGATCCCCCTTAATCAGACAGGGTTTGTTGCCAAATCAGGAACAATGACAAACTTACTGGCAACCTCCACCATCATTGATAAAGCCCTCACAAATTCCAGGTCGGTCTTTTGCTGCTTTGTCGACTTCAAAGCAGCATTCGACAGGGTGCCCAGGGCAGCGCTGTGGCAAAAGCTAAAGCAGTGGGGAATCCCAGACAAGATCTTGAATCCTATTATCCTGCTGTACTCCAACACATGGGTTCGAGTGAAGTTAGGGTCTGGCGCGCATCTCTCCCGGAAAATCTGGACCTCGCGTGGAGTCAAACAGGGATGCGTGCTGGCTCCCCTTCTCTTCAATCTATTTATAGCGGACCTATCAAGCACTTTAGAGGAAGTAATCAGTCATCCACCAAAAGTAGGAGGCACGGCATTATGCAATCTTTTATATGCCGACGACTTGGCACTGTTCAGTCTCACCAGAGTGGGGTTACAGAGACTTCTGGATGCCTTGATGCAATACACGGCCAACAACCAGTTAGAAATCAACATGAAAAAAACAATGGTTGTTCCGTTTGGCAAAAAACGCTACAACGGTGGAGGTTGGACAATAAACAAAGAAAGCATTTCAATTGCCCAGTCGAACAAATACCTAGGGGTCCATTTGGACTCCAGGGGCAACTTCACCAAACAGAGCACCGTGATTGCAGCCAAGGCAACAGCGCTAATGATATCCCTGGCTAAGCTATCGAGGAGACTCTCAGGCCCCACGGTTCTGCCCTTACTGGAAGTGCTTAGAGCAAAGATCGGGCCCACACTTTCGTATGGCATAGAGATCTTTAAGGGAAAAATGAACAAATCCCTAAACAAACTGACAACCAAACTCTATAAGAAACTGCTCCACCTGCCGAGTACCTCCTCGCCAGCACAGGTCAGACTAGAGCTGGGCTTAACTAATTATGAATCCTCCAATGTTGGCTCATATCTTAATCTGATCCACAAACTAAGAAAGGCAGAAGCTGGCACCTTGGAATTCCTGGTCTGGAACGAAATTAGTATGAGCAATCCGGGAGGAACATACGGCCGCCTCCTAAATAACTACATCCAACAAACGTCTGCTGCGGATCTCTGGGCCCTCAACCCAAGTCAGACTGCCTTCAAAAACACAATCAAAAAAGTTATAAGACTGAAATCCCTGACTATGGATAAAGCTCTCCTTGCGATACGCAGCCATGCTTGGGCAGTAGCCAACTCCTATAAACGACTTTACCCGGCAAATTATCTTTCGATCACATTCTCCTACGATGTCTGATCGCCCTAAGACTGGGAGACTGGCGCTTCCTACAAAATCTCCCTGTATGGCGGCAAAAAAGGGCTGATCAAACGTGTAGAGGGTGTGGGTCTGTAAGCGAAACTTTTTTGCATGTGCTTTGCATATGCCCCTTCTTCATTTCCCAACGCAGACGCCTACTCAGGGCGGAATGGAACAGGCTGGGAGTTCGGACTTGCAGACACGCCATTACTGCTGCTCTGTCCTTAGAAAACACTGCCTTAAACATAAAATTGGCCAAATTCGTTCAGTATGCCTACAGGCTTCTAGAAAAATTGGACTGCTGTGTAGCATAATGTGTACCTAACCCCATTTGCATTGTCCGGGAGTGCTATTTTTAAATTGATATGTTGCAGTAAGCACTGATAAGAAAGTCACATTTTATTCTGTTTTTATTTTCTTTATTTTTTAATCTCTTTTAAGCTGTAAGATTGTATTAACGTGCTGGAAGAATCTTTTAAAGATATGTTTTATATCTAAATAAAGAATTTATTACACGTGCTAGGTGGCGCCCCCTGTGATTACATTGTCATTCCATGTATATATATATATATATATATATATATATATATATATATATATATATATATATATATATATATAGATAGATAGATAGATATATATATATATATTAAAAAAATTTTTTTTAAACAAAGACCACCATTTTGAAGAAGCACTCCATAGAAGCCCAGGTTCTGGTGTTAACCTGGGCTTATATGGGAATTCACAAGGGCATATTATCAAGCCCATTATCGCCGCTTTAGCAGCAGTTTCCTGCCAATAAAAGCAGCGATAATGTATCGCCCTTTCTTGATAATATGGTCCAAAGTCTTTTACCATTTCTACAGCAAAGTCTTTAAGCACAGGTGTAGGAAGGTGGATACCTGACTATGGTTACCCCAGATTTGTTGCCTTGTGTTTAGCTGGTTTTTGACTTAGTTGGCCTGGGATCCTGCTAATCAGGGTCCTAGGCTATCTGCTCTCTCTTTAAAATGGACTCCATGTACCCTAGGTACATAACTAATTGGGTTGGGTCACCTTATGAGCCCCTGTACAGTGTACTATAGGTACCCAGGGCATTGGTGCATCCAAGGCCTACCAGGGGCTGCAGCATATCTTTTGCCACCCCTGGCTGGCCATCCAAACTGACACAACTGGCTGATCACTCAGCTGGGGCAAGGTCGTGTAATCACCCCTTGCTTAGGTATAGTATACCTATATCTAAACCTATATCTGGACACATATATACCTATAAGTCACTCCTATGGTAGGCCTTAACAATCCTGGAGGCAGAGTGCTTGGTTTTAGGTGAGATGGTGCTCTAGCATGAGCTGAGCCTGTCTGCAGCTTTCAGAACCATTTCCATATAGCTGTTCCAGGGTATTGCCATAACATATACTCTTAAGTGCATTATAATCCTCGCGGTTATTGCTAACTTTGGTTTGGCTTTATCAAAACATGTTGTGTAAGGTGTCATACACTTTGGAATACTACCCCCTCGCCAGTTCTGGTGACGGGGGTAGCATTCCACCCTTCTAGAGGGAGAAGACATGTTACTTTACTTAAACGCGGTTAAATCTAACCAGAGCCTCAGCATCACAAAATGGATGCTGCTGCCCCGACACAAGTCTGGCCTCCTGCTGCTGACCGAAACCTGGCAGGGGAGGCTTGGAGAAAGGGTTTCCTGCCACAGGGAGGTGTTACACCACCCCAGACAGGAGATAGTGGATTGGAGCCAGGAGGGTTGAAAGAAACTAGACACTGCCTGGGGCACACACGGTGTCTCATGCAAAATCCTGTCAAACCGGTTCTGGGTCACTCCAGCCCCAGCTCTGGCGTGAAACTGGACAAAGGGAAAGGGGTGTAACCACCCCCTTCCCTGGTCCCACCCATAGAAGGGACCTAGCAGGATATCCAGCCCCTTGATTTGGAATAAAGGTAGGAGCTGTGCCAATGCACATCCGATTATCCTGACTGAAACTTTGATACAGAACTCTGGACCCTTCAACATCCCACTCAACGTGGAAGACTGAAGAATCTCCCTTGTGGTCAAGGAGTGACCACCCTGTTCAAACAGGCACCATCCAGCGCCCAATGGTTTGCTTTGTTTCAGTTCCTGCCAGAACTCGAGCAACAGAGATCAACAAGACCCAGCTTCCCTGACTTCTAACAGCTCGATCCACAGTCCCAGCGAATCTGAGACCCAAGGAGGTGATTTGAAGCGTGGAGCCGGCCATCTTGGAAAAACTATGAAGTGCTGACTGTGCAGCTCCCAAGGCACCCTCGAAGCTGTGCATTGGGATTTGAGAAGCCCCATCCCCGTGCAGCTTTTGCACCGAAGATCTCCCCTCCACACTCACCGAGTACTGCGTGGGGCCCTTTTGCATTTTTTTGCTTGACGCGTTGGTCCGGTCACTTGCCCGTTGGCTAGTGGCCCCAATACTAACGAAACCTTGAATTTACACTGCTAGTCTGGTTGCTCTAGAATGGCCCTCGCTCCCCTAAAATGGAGCAATCTATCTGACCTTGCTGGTCCGAACAAGAAGCGACCTTCTAATCCTGTGTGGGTACACTTGCCAAGGCTTGTTAACTCCGATCCGGAAGCCGACACCGCCGACAGCGAGAGCCTTTGTGGGACAGCTCGTGATTCACTCTAGGTCATCCTCGATGCCCCAGAGTCCACGTGGCAGCGGAGACAAGCTTCTCGACAACCACCTGATTGCCCCCGACATCGCCTGGTTCCTTCCTGGTTCCATCCTGGTCACTGGCTAGTGACCCAGACTCTGTCCCCTCTGCTTTCAGGTACTCTACATCTTCAATCCACCCTTGGATCCAAACGGACTCTTCTCTCCTGGCCGCCTGCAGCATCTTCATCTCCAGGCTCCATAGATCTCCACGACGAAACCCAACACACTTTGGCACCTATGCACCCGCTTCCTGTGAGTGAGGTAACGATCTAACACCAGTGCTCCTGTAGTGGTTTACACCTCTAGTGTCTTAGTCTAAAGTGTGGTAATTCTATTCCAGTCGGAAGACTTCCAAAACAGTAACTTTCTAACTTTTACGCACCATTGACTTTGCATTGGTGCATGCGTGTGCTTTTACCGCTGCACCCGATTCCCGCGGGCTACTCCTGTCCTAACTGCTATTAGTCCAGTGTAGTCCCAGCGATTCCCAAGGCCCTAGGCCTTACCACTGTTCGTAAAGTGATACTTACACCATTTTTTTTATATATGGTTTGAGTGGCCACAGGCCCTATCCATAACTATGCAACTTTTGAATGTTTAACTGTGCTTTTGTTTAAACGCTTGTGCCTCTGCACTCATAAAGAGTACAGAGGATTATTCTAGTAATAAATACATATATTTTTATAATATATAACTTGTGTGGTGTCCTTTCATTCGATATTACAGGACTGCATATGGTAAAACAGCTGGCTTCACATGCCCTCTTGAGTTTAGCCTAAAGGCTGCTTAGTCCATGCTACTATTAGGATAGCTTGTCTACAGGTTGACTTACAACCACCACCATAAGGGATTGTTTGGACTGATACAAGGTGCCCCCAGAATTGGAGACATCATACATCAGGCCAACTTCTCACATTGGGTGCAGCGGTTGGGATTTGAGCTTGCTGTTGTTTTACCATTGCAATCTTTATATCAAATTGAAAGATCATATTAAGTACTATAGGTACATATAAAACAAAAGCTTAACATACTTAGGTTCTACTGAACTTAGTAGTTGTAGATTAAAGGGAGTAGCACACCCTGACTACAACTAACTAGCAAGGTACAGTAGGAAAACACTTAGTGTAGGTAAGTGCACCACTTGCACCTCACTAGAAGCATGTCTAGCACAGGTGAAGCTTCCAGCTCTCTACCTGTGAGAGGTGACCTGACCAAGGCACCTTCCAGATATGCAAATCTCAGCGTCAAGGACTTGAGTGGCTTGTGCAACTCAAGGGGGCTGAAAAGGGGTCACAACCCCACTATCTCAATCCTGATAGGTATCCTAGAGGCAGATGATCTAGTTAAGGGTACAGAAGATCCCAAAGGGAATCCAGAGGATGAGGTAAACCCCCCAGACACTGACCCCATCAATCCAAGGGTAGATGTGGAGTTAGACTCAAGTGATTCAGACTCAGATCAGGATCAGGGGGATAACCAGGTACCAGTTAGGGAGCTTAACCAAGCTAACTTGGTCCTACATGGGAATGGAGAAGGGAACCACTTCCCCAGACCCAATAGCAGAATACTCCCAGGTAATAGAAGAGAGCGATCTCCTTCCAGGGAATCTCACCTTTCTAGTGCCTCAAGGGAATCTCAAAGGGGAATGACCCCCCCCCCCCAGGGAAAAGAGCATAAGGCCAGGATGAGAGCTGTCAAACTCCAGATAGAGAGGGAAGAGATAGCCCTGGCCCAAGCTAAACTTGCTTTAGCAAGGGAACAAAGACTGTGTGGGGAGATACCCACTGGTGGCAGCATTATTCCTAAAGAGAAAGACAGGTCCTATGATAATAGAAACCTGACAAAGATTGTGCCCCCTTACAAGGAAGGGGATGACATCCACAAATGGATGACTGCTCTGGAGAGAGCCTGCATGGTACAGCAGGTTCCTCAAGAACAGTGGTCAGCAATCTTATGGTACTCCTTTTCTGAGAAAGGGAGAGATAAGCTCCTCACTGTTAGACCTGAGGATACTAAAAACTACTCTGTCCTGAAGAGTGCTCTTATTGATGGGTTTGGCCTAACCACTAAACAATACAGGTTGTTGTTCAGAGATACCCAAAAAGCTCAGACTCAGGACTGGACTGATTTTGTAGATTGTGCTACTAAGGCTCTGGAAGGTTGGCTACTTGGCAGCAAAGTACATGACTATACAGGATTGTATAATTTGATTATGAGGGAGCAGATCCTTAGTAATTGTCAAAACCAGCTTTTGCACCAGCACCTGGTGGACTCAGATCTGGCCTCTCCATAAGAATTGGGTAAGAGGGCAGACAAATGGGTCAGAACCAGGATTAGGCCTAAAAATCAGGGGAATTGCCAAAAGAAGGATACTTCCAAAGGCTCAAGAGAAGGTGGGGATAAACCAAAAGAAAAGTCTCCCACAGGGCCCCAAAACTCCAAGGACGTGGGTGGGTCCCAAAACACTCCCTCTATCCCAAAGAAACCTTTTTGCCATGCCTGTAAACAAACTGGCCACTGGAAAACAGATAGCTGTTGACCAAAGGATAGCAACAAAGAAAATATTCCTCCAAGTAAAGCTCCAACACCTCCTGTTACTATTAGTAGTAATCCCCCAGGTGGTGGGAACACCCCCAAGAATCTGGCTGGGTTTACATTTGGAACTCAGGTGAACTCTGGCCTAACCAGGTCCCCAACTACAGCTACTCTTGTCTGTGAAAATGGCATGGGGTTTGCCAACTTCACTGCTTGCCCAAACACTTTGAGCAAGTACAGACAGGAGCCCCTCATCAATGGTCAAAAAGTTGAGGCCTATAGAGACACAGGGGCTAGTATCACTATGGTGACTGAGAATCTAGTCCCCTCAAGGCAACTTTTACCTGGTGCCACATATCAGGTGACTAATCTTGATGGAGTGCAGAAAAATCATCCCATGGCAGTAGTAAATCTCAGCTGGGGAAGTGTCACTGGCCCAAAGAGAGTGTCAGTGTCAACAAACTTGCCTGTAGATTGTCTACTTGGGAATGATTTAGAAATCTCAGCCTGGGCTGAGGTAGAACAAGAAACCCATTCTAAAATGGTAAATCTCCATGGAAAGGTTAGTGGGGCTGTGATGGCCACAGCTCCAATCCAAGATGTCCTTCCTGAAAAGGTTGGTAGTGCTGTGCAAGACTCAACCTCTTCTAAAGTAGACTCCTTCCCTGAACAAGTTAGCAGGGTTGTAATGGTAACAGCCCATACCCAAGCTGAGTCCCTTCCTGAAAAGGTTGGTGGGGCTGTGATGGCCACAGCCCAAACTCAAACAGATTCTTGTGTTGTGAAGCCTGAAACTATGGATCACTCCACACAAACAGAGAGCATTGAGGAGGAAGAGAAATCTCCCTCCCACCAGACTTTAGGAAAGGATCAGCCTCTTCAGGGAACCGATCTTACCCCTTGTGAAGGAACTGCCCCAGAGGTAGTCAGGCCTAGCCTGGCAGAGCCCCTGATGTCAGTGGACCCTTCCAAGGTGGGACCCAGTCTGGAGCAGGTAACCTGCCCCTCTCTACCTTGCCTCAGTCAGCCCAGGGCTGCAGAGGTCAAGGAGGTCAGTGAGCCCCAAAGGGCCCCCTGTCAAATTAAACACCCCCATCAGCAGATTAGGGGCACCAAAGCTAGCAGCCCTAGCAAGGTGAAAACTTTAAAAACTCCTGAGGGATCCCCCTTACAACTAGTTAGGGTCCTCCCCCAGATGGACACTGTTGGGCACAGCCAAACCTGGGACCCCAAGGCCACAAACCTGACCTGTCCCTCCAGTAAGCCAACCAAAGGGACCCAGCCTCCAGCTGTAGGCAGCCAGAGGTTGACCCTGAGAGCACAGTGCAACTCAGTCAAGGAAAGAAAGGCACACATGGTGGAAGATGATTGGAGGAAGCTGAGCCTTACATTAGTGGAGCCTCACTTCAGTACTCCATCTCAACACCAGCCTTTTACTTTGCCAAAACACACCACAGGTAGGGATTCCCTATGGTGGAGACCCTCTGATACCCCTAGGGTGAGGGATTGCTTAGTGGACCATGAGACAGGGGGTAACCATGCTAGTGCAGGTACTTCCTTATATGGCCACTTAGGCAATATAGGCTTACCTGGTCAAGGATAGCCTTATCTCCTTTCGTTTGGGGGTGGGGGGAGGGGGGTATGTAGGAAGGTGGATACCTGACTATGGTTACCCCAGATTTTTTGCCTTGTGTTTAGCTGGTTTTCGACTTAGTTGGCCTGGGATCCTGCTAATCAGGGTCCCAGGCTATCTGCTCTCTCTTTAAAATGGACTCCATGTACCCTAGGTATATAGCTAATTGGGTTGGGTCACCTTATGAGCCCCTGTACAGTGTACTATAGGTACCCAGGGCATAGGTGCATCCAAGGCCTACCAGGGGCTGCAGCATATCTTTTGCCACCCCTGGCTGGCCATCCAAACTGACACAACTGGCTGATCACTCAGCTGGGGCAAGGTCGTGTAATCATCCCTTGCTTAGGTATAGTATACCTATATCTAAACCTATATCTGGACACATATATACCTATAAGTCACTCCTATGGCAGGCCTTAACAATCCTGGAGGCAGAGTGCTTGGTTTTAGGTGAGATGGTGCTCTAGCATGAGCTGAGCCTGTCTGCAGCTTTCGGAATCATTTCCTTATAGCTGTTCCAGGGTATTGTCATACCATATACTCTTAAGTGCATTATAATCCTCGCGGTTATTGCTAACTTTGGTTTGGCTTTATCAAAACATGTCGTGTAAGGTGTCATACACTTTGGAATACTACCCCCTCGCCAGTTCTGGCGATGGGGGTAGCATTCCACCCTTCTAGAGGGAGAAGACATGTTACTTTACTTAAACGCGGTTAAATCTAACCAGAGCCTCAGCATCACAAAATGGATGCTGCTGCCCCGACACAAGTCTGGCCTCCTGCTGCTGACCGAAACCTGACACGGGAGGATTGGACAAAGGGTTTCCTGTCACAGGGAGGTGTTACACCACCCCAGACAGGAGATAGTGGATTGGAGCCAGGAGTGTTGAAAGAAACTAGACACTGCCTGGGGCACACAAGGTGTCCCATGCAAAATCCAGTCAAACCGGTTCTGGGGCGCTCCAGCCCCAGTTCTGGCGTGAAACTGGACAAAGGGAGAGGGGTGTAACCACCCCCTTCCCTGGTCCCACCCTTAGGAGTGACCTAGCAGGATATCCAGCCCCTTGATTTGGAATAAAGGTAGGAGCTGTGCCAATGCACATCAGATTATCCTGACTGAAACTTTGATACAGAACTCTGGACCCTTCAACATCCCACTCAACTTGGAAGACTGAAGAATCTACCTTGTGGTCAAGGAGTGACCACCCTGTTCAAACAGGCAGCATCCAGCGCCCAATGGTTTGCTTTGTTTCAGTTCCTGCCAGAACTCGAGCAACAGAGATCAACAAGACCCAGCTTCCCTGACTTTTAACAGCTCAATCCACAGTCCTAGCGAATCTGAGACCCGTGGAGGCGATGTGAAGCGTGGAGCCGGCCATCTTGGAAAAACTACGAAGTGCTGACCGTGCAGCTCCCGAGGCACCCTCGAAGCTGTGCATTGGGGTTTGAGAAGCCCCAGCCCCGAGCAGTTTTGCACTGAAGATCTCCCCTCCACACTCACCGAGTGCTGCATGGGGCCCTTTTTGCATTTTCCTGCTCGACGCGTTGGTCCGGTCACTTGCCCGTTGGCTAGTGGCCCCAATACCGACGAAACCTTGAATTTACACTGCTAGTCTAGTTGCTCCAGATTGGCCCTCACTCCCCTAAAATGGAGCAATCTATCTGACCTTGCTGGTCCGAACAAGAAGCGATCTTCCAATCCTGCTTGGGTTGCACTTGCCAAGGCTTGTTAACTCAGATACGGAAGCCGACATCGCAGACAGCGAGAGCCTCTGTGGGACAGCTTGTGATTCACTCCAGGTCATCCTCGATGCCCCAGAGTCCACGTGGCAGCGGAGACAAGCTTCTCGACAACCACCTTATTGCCCCCAACATCGCCTGGTTCCTTCCTGGTTCCATCCTGGTCACTGGCTAGTGACCCAGACTCTGTCCCCTCTGCGTTCAGGTACTCCACATCTTCGATCCACCCTTGGATCCAACCGGACTCTTCTCTCCTGGCCGCGTGCAGCATCTTCATCTCCAGGCTCCATAGATTTCCTCGCAAAAAACCGACACACTTTGGCACCTGTGAACCCGCTTCCTGTGGGTGAGATAACGATCTAACACCGGTGCTCCTGTAGTGGTTTACACCTCTAGTGTCTTAGTCTAAAGTGTGGTAATTCTATTCCAGTCGGAAGACTTCCAAAACAGTAACTTTCTAACTTTTACGCACCATTGACTTTGCATTGGTGCATGCGTGTGCTTTTAGCGCTGTACCCGATTCCTGCGGGCTACTCCCGTCCTAACTGCTGTTAGTCCAGTGTAGTCCCAGCGATTCCCAAGGCCCTAGGCCTTACCACTGTTCGTAAAGTGATACTTATACCACTTTTTCGATATATGGTTTGAGTGGCCACCGGCCCTATCCATAACTGTGCAACTTTTGAATGTTTAACTGTGCTTTTGTTTAAACACTTGTGCCTCTGCACTCATAAAGAGTACAGAGGATTATTCTTGTAATAAATACATATATTTTTATAATATATAACTTGTGTGGTGTCCTTTCATTTGATATTACAGGACTGCATATGGTAAAACAGCTGGCTTCACATGCCCTCTTGAGTTTAGTTTAACGGCTGCTTAGTCCATGCTACCATTAGGATAGCTTGTCTACAGGTTGACTTACAACCACCACCATAAGGGATTGTTTGGACTGATACATGGTGCCCCCAGAATTGGAGACATCATACATCAAGCCAACTTCTCACAACAGGATTAGCACGGTGCTATCCATGCTGAGCTGGAAAATGACCAAAGCCTTTTACCACTCCAGGCACAGTATTACAGCTTTGGATTGGTCCATGAGCAAGACTTGGAAGAGTTGAACTGCGTAGGTGTTTGCTACGTGAAATAAATATTTGTGGAATTTTCACCAGAGACTGGAATTAGCTGAGCTAATTATAACTCGTGGCCCCGCAGTACCCTGTTTCATTACCTCACATATTACAATACTCATGACATGGTCAGTGACATCACTGATGACATCACTGATGGCATCTCAAATGACATCATTCATGATATCACTGATGACATCATCCAGTGACTGTGAGTGCTTTTAAAATGTGTATGAGTGTTAAATATATATAACAATGTGTATTGAAGAATCACTGAATGTATGAGTGCCTGTATGGATGATTTAATGGGTATGTGACTGACTGTATAAGGGAGTGATTAGGTGTCACAGTGAATGTATGGGTGAGTGACTCGGTTTTTAGAATGCCTGTATAAATCTGTCAGATGGTGTCTAAGTGGCTGTGTGTGTTGGTGAGTGGGTATGTGAGTGGCTGTATGGGTTAGCGAGTGTTTAAGTGAGGGACTGTATAAGTGACTGAGTGTGTGTATGGGTGTGGGTGTGTCAGTGAGTGAATGAATGTGTCAGTAGTATATGGTTGAGTAACTGGGTATGTGAAAGGCAGTACAGGTGAATATTGGAGTATATGAGTGACTATGTGTGAGCGAGGGAGTGTGATAGTGGATGTATGGGTGAGTGTGTGCTTATGTAAGTGACTGTATACGTGAGTGAGTATGTGTTAGTATCTGTATGAATAAGTGAGTGAGTGATAATAACTGTAAAGGTGAGTAAATGGCTGTGTGAGTGACTCTCTAGGTGAGGGAGTAGGTGTGTGAGTAGCTCGATGAGTGACTGACAGTATGTGAGTGGCTGTATGAGTTTATATATCAGTGGCTGTATTAGGGAGCGATTTGGGGAATGAGTGGCTGTATGGGTGACTTAGTGGATGTGTGTGTGTTTTGACCTATGAATCAGAGAGTGGGTGTGTAATTACTGGTATGGATGTATCAATGGTTTTGAGAATGGTAGTGTGGAAGTGGGTGTATGTAAGGTGATATGGGGTGTGAGAGGGTGCATCAGAGATTCTGGGGATGATGCCATGAGTGATGTTATTTGATATGTCATGAATGTTGTCATGACTCTAGTGATTTTACTGGCCATGTCATGAGTGATGTAATATGTGAGTACATAGGCAGTGCATTGCAGGGGCGTGAGTTATAGTTTTAATTGTATTTCCAAATTATAATGCCCCTGTAACCCTTGTTTTTTTCAGTGAACTTCTAAGGTTTGTTGAATGCTAAATCCTCACATTAACGTCCCTGTAACCGTTGTTTTTTTTCAGTGAATTTCTAAGGTTTTTCAAATTCTATTTCCCAACTATAAAGTCCATGAAACCTGTGATTTTTTTATTTAATTTTTAAAGTCCTAAATTGCATTTTCTAATAAAATGGTTCTATATGGGGTATTTTTATAAGCTTGTATTTTCTTCAGTGGATTAATAAGCATTGTTTTTTTCTCTACATGTTTTTTAAATTCGCGACGACATAGCGATACCCCCAGACATGTTGCAAAAACAGAAAACAAAAGCAGACATTCAAAGATCACCAACACATCCAAAAATAATATGTAAAAAAAACGTTTTGAACATTGCCCTACACATATTACTATATACATACTTCTTTCAAAGCATTTTAAACTCATATTTTTCTACTAAGTTTCTTTAAAAACCATCTTTCAGACCTATTTTTCATTTTCGCGGTTATTCAGGATGTTGCGATGACATCGTTAACCCCGACGATAGTGCCATTTCCATAAAGTGAAAACACATACATGCACACATACTACAGTATTTTATACACTAGGGGTTTATTACTGTACACTTCAAACTCATGTTTTACTAGTGTATTTCTAGACCAACCATCTCTAAAACCTATTTTCCATTTTCGCAGTGACTCCGGAGCCCGCAATGATATTGGTAATCATGATTCGCGGGGATACGTCGTGAAAACGGAAAACAAAAGCAGACATTCAATAGCTACCAACACATACAAAAATTATAACTTCATAATTATTTCTAACCATCACAGTAGATAACTCACTATATAAATAAATCTCAAAATTATTTATCTGAATCTCAATATCTCAATAAGAATGATTATTAATGATTAACTGTTTTTTTTTATATTTTCACCAATATTCTCGATGACGTTGATAGTCGCAATGTCCCCACGATGGTACTTGGGGGCCCGCGCTGGCAGTCGCTGCATCAATTTTGGACACATAACTTGTGTCACTAACAACCCCATTTCCCTTATTTTAGCTTTTTCAGAAATGTTCTGACCCGGGAACTGTTCCCAATCAATAAGATGGCAGCCATAACTTTCTATTCTGGGCGCATCCAGACAATCAGCGCCTCCATCGCGAAACCACTGCAAAATATCCGCGGCCAGAGATATCACAATAATTTTAAACTTACATTTCTCAACAAGTAGTGATCGGATTTACACTATGTAAGCAAAAGGCACTTCCATGAACTAAAGGTTCCTATGGGATTTAACATGACAAACGCAACCATATGACGCACCCCAAATTCTCGGTCCCCACTGCACGGATCACCCCCAAACTGGCCATAACAATAGAACCCACATTGACACTTTTTGGGAAAAATTTCATGAAGATTGGCCAAACAACGCCAAAGTTAGCCAAGTCAAAAAAAGTTTTTGCTATGGAAACTAGGTCCTAACTATAACTACCCACCCATCTGCCATGCCTCACTCTCCTGTAGCCTAGCATTAACCAGAAAGAAATGGAAAGTAACAGGGGCCTTTACAGAGTCTTCAGTCACCACAGAAGTGCCCAGAAATCTGCTTAAATCTCCAGGTGGCCTCTGATATATTGACCAGCGAGAGAGTGATGCAGACATTTCATAGTATGTCTAATGTTTGAGTGATTTGCTGGATTTGTCAGATCTCTCATACCTTGCAAAAGTTGTTTATTTTTTTATTTGAAAAGGCTTTTATTGGCATCAGCAAGAATAAAAGAAACATACAAAAATATATATATAGGTGGAGTATACATTGGCGGTTTTTATATCTACAGTCCATTTGTGGATGCACGCTCTTTTCGTTTGTTTTCCCCCAGTTAAGAGGAGGGAAAGAAAAGAAAAAAGGAGAGAAAGGAAGAAGAAGGGGGGGGGTCTCACACTTGTTGTTGTCCTGATTGGTCTTACTGCCACAGAAAAATGATTAAGCACTGGCCTATCACTGAGGTTAAATGACAGCATGGACCAGTGAGTACCAACCTTAAGAAGAACCTCCCCTGGTGGAGCATCAGTGTGATGCCAGATTGTCATCAAAGCTTTATTCGATATAGAAATATCTTAAAAGCACACAACAATAAAAATACAATTCATGTTATTGATTAAAACACTTAATAAATAATTAAAAAGCAGAATAAAACAGCATTAAACCATTTACAGCTTTGAGTTAGTTAAAAAAGAAGATAACAGGAGACCGCCAAAGAAAAATTCATCGCATAGCTTTAAGTCTAATCACCCACGCCCATTTAAGAAATTTAGCTACCCCACAGGCCAGTACAGTATTGGGGTCAGATTGTAAGATTCTTAACGCTGGGGCATAGCCTCTAGTCTTGAGTAACCGACAGACTGGTTTTAGCCATTTAGATCTAGGCTTGTTGTAGGCACTGCAGACAAAAAAGACATGTGGGATGGTTTCCAATTCAGCGCTGCAGTGTGGACAGGTGGCGGGCGTCTGATGGGGGGGTTTCCATTTAGAGGTGCGATCTCGGAATGGTAGTGTTCCTGTTCTAAACTGGATATATAAGGCCCTATCTTTAGGTTTTCTAATGAAATCCATATAGGGTTCAAGCAAGGGTACTGTCTTGTGCAGACGGAACTCGTCTGTTAGTCTACCTAGATTATCCGCTCTAGATTCCTGGGCGTCGACCCACACCCAGTATGCCCGCTTGATCTCCAGTTTGGAAATTGAAGCACCGGATTCCCATACAACCCACAGGCCAATGGCATTAGGAGCTCCTTCACTTTTGAGAGCCAAGCAATATTATAAGACCCCTGCAAATTCATAACTTCTTTAAGGCCGTCTGCGTACCTCTTTAGCTCTGGTGTGCGCCACAGGCGGGCCCAATAAAGAAGCGGACGCAGAATTATAAGATCTTTGATAGATCTGCGACCAAGGTCGTATTGAATGGGTTTGCTTGGGGTACTCCTAGGGACAGTTAAAAGCTCCTTATAAAATGTATTCTTGGCCATTACAAGGGAATCAACATTACTGAATCCCCAGAGCTCTGCTCCGTACAGTGCGCTGCCTACTGCTTTTGCTGAATAAATCTCCAGAGCAGGAGCTATGGGTCTTGATACTGAAGATCTATGCTCCCTGCCTATAACACCCACGACCCGTTTGTGGTTTAAAGCCATTTTTTCAATGTGAGAGTTCCATTTAAGTTGGTCGGATATCCTAATCCCAAGGTAGTCAAACATTTTAACCCGCTCCAATGGCTCTTCATTAAGTGTGAGCGGGCGATTAGCTTTCCTACTGGGGTTGAAATAAAGGAGCTTGGTTTTAGTGGTATTAATAACCAGGCCCCTTAAATTACAAAAGACACAGAACCGATCCAGCAATTTTTGGAGCCCCATGGGCGTTTTGGAGACTAGTAGCGTATCATCGGCGAAAAGCATGGCAGGAACTTTCACACCGGCCAGACTAGGGGCATCAGCATTAATATCAGATAAAAAAGAAACCACCCCATTAACAAATAAAGAAAAGAGAGTCGGCGCCAGGACGCATCCTTGGCGGACACCTCTGTTCATCGTGATTTTTGCAGTTTTCTGCTCCTGCGTGCCCCACCGAATGCGTGCATACGTTCCATCGTGCATGCGGGCCAACAAGTTCAGAATGGGCAAAGGGAACCCCATCTCATGAAGAACCGCCCACAGACGCCCCCGGGGGACCAAGTCAAATGCGGTCTTCAAATCGATAAAGGCCAGGTATAAACTGCCCTTACCGATCGAGACTGTCTTTCAATGGAGTAATAACAGCCTGAAAGCCTGATCTACAGTGCTTGTACAAGCCCTAAAACCTGCCTGGAAGGGGGAGATAATGTTGTTCTCCTCTGCCCAGGAGAGGATCCTCTCTAGAAGGACTCTGCCTACCACCTTCTGACCAGCATCGATCAAGCTGATCGGGCGATAGTTGGCAGGGTCACCCCTTGGCCCCTTCTTGTAAATAGGTATCACTTCAGCCCCTTTCCATGAACTTGGGACTGGGGACCCAAGGAGGAGGGCATTAGTCAAGAGGGAAAAGAACTTGGCCCATTGCTTGGGGCTGGAGTGGAACAGATCACCGGGAATGCCATCCTGGCCCGGTGCCTTGCCTGGGACAATTTTGCTGATCGCAGACTCAACCTCGGACTGCCCTATAGGATCTATAAATACAGTTGTATCATACGGGGGTAATATACATTCAGCTGTCAGTTCGCTATTCTCGGGAACCCCGACCCCGGCATACAGTTTCCTGAAGTGGTCAAACCATTCCCTATCCGTGATATGATTAGGTAATAGATCTAGGCCATCATCATTGGTTTTTCTTACTAAAGCCCAGAATCGTTCACCATTCCTATTCTGGCTAGCCAATTTTAACTCTTCCCAGTGGGAATCATCCCAAGACCTCTTTGACACTAATAGTGCGCGTCTGTAAGCAGCTCGGCTAGACGAACCTCAGTTGGATCTCGGGTTTTAATGGCACTAATCAGTTTAAACTTAGCCCCTCTGCATTCGTGGTTGTACCACCTAGCAGTGGGCTTCCTACGCTTCGTTTGACTTGCCCCACGTCCATTGTGGAAGAGAGCGTCCATCCTGTCAATTGTCTCCACATATACCGTGTTAGCCTGGGCAGAACCTGGATCATCAGTACAGAGTGCAAAAAGCTTCTCGGTCTGATCTCTTACGATCTCCCCCAAGGCATTTGTCTTTTGCTCATTAAAGGCAAATTTGTGCCATTTAATGAATCTTTTGCAATTCGAGGGTACTAATTCTCTAGTCGCCATTGTTAATCTATTGGTGGGTAGGGAAATTCCCGCAGTTCTCAGGTTGCACAAACTAAGGGACAGTGGGTTATGGTCACTATGGATAGATGGGATAACTGCCATATCTGACACATATCTCCACAGTCTCTTGTCAACCAAAATGTAATCTAATCTACTAGGGCAACTAACCCTATTGTAGGTACAAGCACCAGAGAAATCTGAAGGCGTGCGCCCATTCACTGCTACCAGAGCGTGCTCCATCACCAAGGCATTCATTTGGATAATGACAGGTGTCCATTTTTTGATTGGCACAATCGTCAATTGCGGGATTCCCCATCTCGCATCTTCCTCAAATATACCTGCTGCGCCATCAGCGCCCAACGGTTCGAAGGTGCAATTGAAGTCGCCAGCAATTAATGGTAGAATATCTGGGGAACAGTTACAGAGTGAGCTGGCAAGTAAGGCAATGGTTGGGGATTTACCACCCCCCGGTATACCTCTAGCATAGATATTAAAGACTTCCAGAGTCACTGGGTCTTGGGGGACCCTGATCGTTAACCTCATCATACCATTGGAGGTGTTAGGAGAGTATGTGATCTTACAGTTTAAAGAGGCTTTAACCCAGACCTGCAAACCGCCAGACGGGCGACCCCGTCCAGAGGAAGGAGCTGAGACATGGAAAGTGGAATAGCCAGGCTTATACACCGATTCCAGACACCATGTTTCTTGGAAGAAACACAGGTCATACCTTCCAATTAGTTTGTTCCAGTCGGGAAGTGCTGTTTTGTTCCCAAGACCTGCGACATTCCAGGAGATGACACTCAAATGGCTACTCTGGTCGTTGGTATATAGTGTGACAGGTTCATTGGCATGACCATCAGCGGGAGTCGGAATGCTGGGATTAACCGAAGTTATAAGTTCATTGTTCCCAAAATTACTAGTATCGAACGGGGCAGAGTGGTCAACCTCAGTTCTCACACACGAGGTGTGGTCTATTCCCTGAACCTTGAGATTATCGTCCCCAATTACCAAAGCAGAGGGCACTGGAGGCGGATTACCACAGTCCATGTTGGACCTATGTGGGCCCCTGGCTATGTTTTCCGTGATAGTGGTTGGAACTATAGAAGGCCGGGAGACTCCTGGGGATTCCAGGAGTCAATCGACATCCTCCAGTGCACTGTACCGATTGTGGCAAGGGATAAGGGGTGGGATAAATTGAGGGCCATACCATACATCACTACACTGATTACCACCGTACTTAGGCCTCCCTCCTCTACGCTGTATCAAATTCCATCCTTCCGCCCCATCACCACCTTGGGTAAAGCAATTCAAGTCCCTACGGACCTCGTGCCTCCTTCCTCCCCAGACATGATTCGTGTCCCTCATCCAACTCCAACCATTATCCAACTGCTCCCCAGGCATGTAAAAGTAGGACAATGGTCTACCCACGACCGAGGTGCCGTTAAATCCAGGTTTCCCCATGCAAATGTACTCCACAGTTCGGGGATCCTCAAAAGTCACTACAACACAATCCCCCTGCAATACTTTTCTGTTGGGACCCACCCAGGGTGCTCTCTCGACCATCAAGATGTTGCTACAAGTGTTAGGTGGTAGTGGATGGTAGTTAGCTAGCCAGTGACATACCTTGTTATTGAGTGTCCGGAAGGGTTCTATGAATGACGGGGCCAGTTCTGGCCCCCCTGTCAAAACGATCACATAGCGACAGGCATCCGGAGGTAAATTAATATTTCTACGTTTCTGGCTCTTTGCAGGGTGGGTTAAATCCGGGTTTGGGGTAGGAGCAGCGAGTCTAGTCGGCTTTGATTGGTTGGTAGGCTCAGCTAGTACATGGGGCTGGACACTCCCTTTTTTGCACTCGGGGGTGGGGCGGTTTGGCAGTGGGATCTTAGATGTATTATTTTTTGCCACTGCTAAACGCTTGTTCACTTGCTGGGCATTACTAGTTGGGACACTTACATGTGTTGCCCTATTAGCATTGTGAGTTTCATGGGGTCTTAGGTCCTTATGTAATTCCCTGGAGCTTTTTTTCTATTCCATAAACCTTCCTGGTCCCTGTCTCATTAAATATATAAAAGGGCATGTCCTACCTGAATGCAAGCCAACCCTGAACTAGCCTGGATGAGTTAGCCAACCCCACCAGGCAGAGGTGGCCTAGTAATGTGGTAGACTGGTGGGTCTCTTGTGCAAAGAATGTGACAAATCTCAACTTGAGCTTTGGTGAGGACTCCCACGTTTCTCCTTGGATCATTATGACATATTAAGGACTGAGCAAACCATGGCCGATCTGTCACCCGGCATCGACCAGCACCCTTTTTGTTGAACTTGCTACCACTACCTATCACATCTGAACTTTAGCTCTGCAAGTTCCACAAGCTTCTTAAAAATCGCAATCTGACCTCTGATGTGTGACCATGTTTGTTTACGATTTTCTGTATCATGGATCATTAGAGGCAAGAGATCCTATCCATGAATGGCAGTGTGTTTCACAAATAATCCAAAATAAAATAAACAAGTTAGAGGGTCCTTCAGTGAGATAAACGGCGCAGCTCTGTAAATAGATAGGGCATGGACCCTTTGCCCACTGGCCTGCTCAGCACCAATGTGAGTCTTAGTGGTTCTGCCCTCCATTGATGCTGGCTCATAACTTGGTCCTCTTGAGGAGCAGCCCTCACTCTCATCTCGTGTTTCTCTCTATAGTGCGCTGCAGTCAAAAGCAGGAAACATCTGGGATCAGAAGTACTGGATGCAGCAGACGCGAGCATCCCCACCTTTGGTGTTACCACTGCTTTCCATCCTAATAGTGATACCTGGATAGTGGTCTCAAAGAGCATTAGACACGAACAGGGTCTTCAACTTAGCATGGCAGGGACGGCCTCATATAAACCCTTGTTGCAGGAAACAACCTTTACAACGCAACTTTTATAACGCACTACCATTACAATGCATTCATTACAACGCAACATCCCTTACAACGCATGCTATTACAACGCAACCATAACACGCATGACACTACAACGCATATAATTACAACTCATGTCATTACAACGCATACCATTACAACACATACAATTACAACGCATAGTACTCTTACACTATCCAACACTTACCCTACTGTTACACCCCCTGGAGTTAGAATATTAATTTTTACCCCTACACTATCCAACACTTACCCTACTGTTGCACCCCCTGGAGTTAGAATAGTAATTTTTACCCCTACACTATCCAACACTTACCCTACTGTTGCACCCCCCTGGAGTTAGAATAGTAAATTTTACCCCTACACTAGCCAATACTTACCATATATGCAATGTAATGGTATGTGTTGTAATGGTATGCGTTGTAAAGGTAGTATGCGTTGTAATGGAATGCGTTGTAAAGGTAGTTTTTAAAAATTCGTTGTAATGGCATGCGTTGTAATGGAATGCGTTGTAATGGATGTTGCGTTGTAAAAAACTGCGTTGTAAAGGTATGCGTTGTAAAAGTATGCATTGTAACGTCATACATCCCTTGTTGCACCAGCCCCTCTGGACTGCCTCCCTATGGATACAATGCGGAATAACCCGCTGCTGCCTGAGATGTACCCTAGGGGAGCAGAAAATGGTCCATGGTAGGAACAGTGATCTTTAAAAATATCAAGAGTTAACCAGTCACCAACTTCGAGTAATCTATGCAGCTTTATACGAGGCCCACATCTGGCATCCACATGAACACTTGAACAATTCAGCTGCCCAAGAAGAGTGGTGAAGTGCAGCTAAATGGAGGTTTGTGGGGGGAGGGGGGCTGCAAAATCTCAAAATAGGTTTCTTAAGAAAATAGAAAACAATCTTACAAAGGGGCTTTTGAAGCCAAGAAACGTATGGCTGTCAGACGACCCTCATACTATATCAGCATCATTCTGAATGCGTTATTCAGGCTCATGTTTAAGTCATGATAAACTTTGAGTGACCCCCCCCCCCCCCCCCCCCCTGGCCCCGCAGCTACCCCGCTCTCTCGGCATCTGCAGCACGGCTCCTGGGTAGGCCTCGATCTGCATCATTTATAACGCGCTTTATATTCACTCTTCTCTGACACGGTGATGTCACTCAGAGTTGTCTCCCTGCAAAAGGAGGTGACTGACCTCCCTTTTTTCAGCCGCAGAGCCCTGAGTGAAGTAAAGTGATCTGTGGCTTCGTTGACTGTCACGCTGGGGAAAATAAAAGGATAATTTCCCAGCAATAAACAAGGACTAGTCTGTCAGGTTAAAAGTCAACCTCGCTCGGGATGCGACGTCAACGCAACGCCGGCCTCTTTCCTCGGCTGCGGGGCTTTTATAGGGATGTAGGCGCTGTGCATTGTGGACATTCAGTGTGCGTTTATCCGTGATTAACTACCTCTCTGGGTCCTGTAACCGCACAAACAGCTCGGCCCTCCGAACAGACAAATGGCGAGATGCTCAATTATTTAACTACGCCATACCTACAGGGAGGACGGGAACCTGCGCGCCTACATTATTCTCAGTCTGTGTCCGTCATAAAAATACACACCCAGGCTGCCTGGGGAGAGGCGATAGTTAAACTGAGCCATATCCAATTTGAAAAGTGGCAATCTCCGCGACCTTGAGGGGGCAATGTTCACTTAAGTCCCTCATTTCCGCTTATCTTATCTGCTAACCAGAGAAAACTGCCATCAGGGCACGGAATATCTCATTATAGAACCCCCCTCTTTTTGCTTGAGAGCGAGGGTCTTCATCACATGACCCTCCCCCCCCCCCCCATACTATCCAGTCGTCCATGTCGAGCAGGGATAGAGGCTGCTAAGGAAAGATTATGCATGATTCATATCTAAGGTTAAAGACCACTCATCCCTACCTATTTGTGTATTGAGTGTTTTCCCTGGAATTGAACCAGAATTTAATGGACTTACAGCCTGATTCATGAAGGTACCGTTTTGCGAGTCTCTAATAGCGATTCATAGCGAATCGCTATTGAAGACTCGCAAAACGGTATTCATGTAGGAATTGCTAAATAAATAGCGATTCCTACATATTCTCTATTTGCGAGTAGCAAATTGCTACTCGCAAATAAGGAATAACTCGCCATTCATTCCTATGGGGCCCATAGGAATGAATGGGGAGTATCCCTTATTTGCGAGTAGCAATTTGCTACTCGCAAATAAGATAGCGATTTTAAGGGTGCCAGGGGTGTCCAAAGGACACCCTGTAGCACCCCTGAAATGCTAATTGAAACAGGTGTTGCGCACACACATGTCCAAGGGACATGTGTGTGTGCAACATGCAACTTAGAAAAATGCTTTTAAAAGCATTTTTCTAAGTTTTTGCTATTTACCGAGAGGTCAGACCTCTCGGTAAATAGCGGCCCAAAATTGCTAATTCGCAATTTTTAAATGTGTCATGAATAGCATTTAAGGAATCTCTAATAGAGATTCCTTAAATGCTAATCCTCGCATATTTGCTAATTCTTTATTAGCGATTTTTGCATTTGGGATGATGAATCCCAAATGCAAAAATTGCACTCGCAAAGGGCCAGATTCTCAGAATCTGGCCCTTTTGCGAGCGCTTTTAGCTACATGAATCAGGCTGTTAATGTCCTCCTGCAAAAATATCGTAGCCAAAATACTGACTACTAAAATACATGTAGGTTTACTATACTTAACTCCGCATATAAATGATGTACACATACCTCCATAGACATTTTAAGCAAGGACAAAGTGGGTAACTCTCCAGGGTCACTACCTGCCAAGGGCTCCCTTATTACAGTGAGTGAGACTATCAAAAGTCCTGCACACAATAACATCGCTCATAAACAACAGCTTATTTTTCTAATTTGTCAGCGGATTTAATTGTGCTCTGGGAAGGGATGATTTTCTCAACACAAATAGTGCTTAGAGCTGCTTTGTAGCACTTTAAGTAAAGGGAGCATTAGTTGGGTGTAACGTGGATGGGTTTGTACAAGCACCCATTGGGGCCCAATAGGATGGCGGGCGGATCGCCCCTGCTGGGCCGGTGGTAGCCACCACTGGACCGGCGGGAGTGATCCGCCCGCCATCCATGCCTGATTGACCCTTCGCCATATTAGTATGGCTGGGGGGTCCGCAGAGGACGGAAAGACTGTCCGCTGCTTTTCCACCGGTCGACTTGTCGACCGGGCGGAAATGAGGCATACTATGGTGGTGGTGTCTGCAAGACATTGCCATCCATATTATGAGACAGGCGGTTCTTGCTTTTTGGGGGGCGTTGCGGGCCCCCAGGGTGTTGGGGGTGTGGGGGTGCACATGGGGGGTACCTATGGTACCCCCTACATTTGCATGCACAAGGTGGCAGGCACTGTGGGGTGCCTGTCACGCTGTGCATGCAAATGCACAACATGCTTTTTTTACATTGCGGCGGGTGCTGCTTACAGCACTGCCTGCCGCAATGTAAAAAATGCGGGATGCGACCTCCAGTGTGGCGGGCTCATCCTAATTTGAATGTTGGGACCGCCGCAACATCGGTGGTCGGTCCCGTGCTTCTAGGCGGTGCCGCCATCGTAATAGGCCCCATAGTTCTTGAAGTTTGGCTCAATCTACTAAGATTGTTAGACTGGCTTTGCATAAAAAAATAACACCTAATTGTAGCAGGTGCAAACTTGAAAAAATGTTTTCATATCTGCAAACATTCCACTCATTGCATGGGTGCTGCACTATACAGCACATCCAAAATGTATGGAATGTTTAAGAATTTGTCTAGGCAAAGGATTTTGTACTGTGAGGGTATGTTTCCAGTACAAATCCTATGCTCGACTGCACATACCTCTGTACCATGATGCAAAGGTTAGGGGTGCTCTAGGCAGCCTGTTGTTGCACAAGTCCAACAATAGTGCACAACAACAGGCCATGTTTAATAAATATGGCTCTGCGCTGCTTTAATTTCCCCGACTTTGTGCAACTTTAGAGCAGCAAGCTCTCTCTATCTTTACTTCTCTATGAACCTTCATCCTCTCTCTCAGGTCTTGAACTCCCCAATGGTTAACCTCAGCTCTCTCTCAGTATACCCAATGTACCTCACTCAACTTCACCCCCAATCATTGTTACTTCAATGCCTCACTTCTCTGCTTCCACTTTCTCTCCTATTTCTGTCTTCTTTCCTTCACCTCTCTAAATATAGTACTCATTTCTGGCTACGTCGTTTCTCTACCTCTACCTCTACCTCTACCTCTTTTTCTTTATCAACTCCTTTGCATCTCTTTCACTCACTCTCTCACACACAAATATTTCACAACTCTCGCCTTCTGAATGAACCACACCACCTTCTCTATTTAACCTTTCCCAGCTTTTTTTCTGCGCTACACCATAATTCTTTATTTACCCTCCACCGCTCTCTCTACCTTTGCCTCTTCCCAACCACTCCCTTTACTTTCAATACCTCTTCTTATTTTGCTCTCTCTACCTTGCATCTCCATTTTCCTCAGTCTCTCGTTGTATCTCTACATCTCACTACCTTTCCCGCTCTCAAATTCACTTTTTTTCTACATTACCCCTCTCTCTCACCGCTTGCACTACTGTACTCCTCTGCCTCTCACTAAATTTCCTTCTATCGTTCTATAACTCTACTGCTCTACCACACTCTAAAACCATACCTAGTTCTCTTTCTCTCCATCTATACTTTCATCTTCCTAATTCTAACTCTTCTCATCTTTCCTTCTGTTTACTTAACTTCTCTCCCTACCTCACACATTTTTCTTCATCATCTTATTCTCTATCCTGTTCTCCCTCTACCTCATATTTCTTGCTATACTGTTTTATTTATGTCTTTGTTCATCTTCTGTATGCTGCCCTGTCCATTTCTGTTGTGCAGCAGGGTCAGAGGTAACTGTCTAGCCAGAGAAGTGCACACATATAAAGAGAAGAGGAATACAAACAGGAGAAGATAAATTAAGAGAACGTTTTTAGACTTTTACCAGTGGAATGGTAAAATTGTGAAATTCTGTACTGCTTTGATTTTCAATAATGCAGCAAGAGTTCCTCTAGTGAAGAGGGATATATTAGCCATTACAAATACTCAGCAACTAAAACTACAATTTCAAGCCCAATACGCATATTAATTACTTTAATATTATGCAGTAGTGTAATAAATCTGTAACAAGTCACCCATGGCATGTTATTTATCCCACAATTTTGTTAGACCCTGAACCCCACAGAAAATGTTGTTGTTGCGAGTAAGAACATCTAAACCCAAACTAAAAAAGAAATCGGTTTTTCAATGCTTTTTCAAGTTTTCCTTTGATACTATTGTCCTGTGCCAGCCCTTTTCAGCTTTTGTCTATTCTTGTGGGCCCCCTTTCCTGAAGGTTTACCATATAGTTCAATATTGTTTGGCATCACAATGGATTATGAATAACAAAAAAAGGGTAATACACTGAGATTTACTTTAAATAGGGACTCTAAAATATATCTTGCACAGGGCCCCACATGTCTGTAAAATGTCACTGCATACCATTCAACACACCTGCTAATGGCAGGTGTCACATGCTTTCCACCTCTTTTACCCACTCACTTAGAACCCCTTTACCTTTCACCCACCACTGTGGAAAAGTAGCATCAGCATCTGCAGGCAGACTGGTGGATTCACCAATGGTGTGCTTACTTTAGTCATCAATTACCTTCCTGCTGCACACCTCTGGTGAATCGAGAAAGCAACAGAGACCACAAAGGAAGTTCAGGCATGATTAAATCCCTACCTCTGCACAGAACTTCGAATCACAAAAAACAGCACAGGCGCATTACTGATATATTTACTATTCACTCACATTTAGGCATACATATATTAAGAGTTTGACCGGGAAACACAGGATGTTCCAAAACTGGGATTCAAACCCACATTAATAGGTCTTTAAGTTGGTAGTGCACCCAATAGGATAAATATCTGCTTCGAGATGTTAACCTAAATCTGTTTTTGTTACTTGAGGTGGAGTTCAGATATCTACTGTTCACATTAAGTAAATACTTGAATTGCGCTGAAGCCTGAACATTATACCATAGAAATTGAGATATTTGCCATTTATTTTTAGACATAAAGAAATGTAAGTTAGTCAATCAGAATTACCCAATGTGCCAAAGCTGGGATTCAACCCGAGACCAGCAGTTTCTAAAGTCAGCTTTTCGTGGCACACTAAATCTTAATAACATATTGTTCCCCTGATGTTTGAGCCTAGATTGTTTTTGATAATGCAGGAGGCTGTGTGATTTCAGAAAGCTACCATTCACAGGTGGTTAACTGTCATACTTTATTAATAACGAAACTGTGAGCCTCCCCTAAAATTGATTTTCACCCACCAAGCTGCTACAACATGTTCAGAGATAGGTGTACAAATGATTTCTTTAATAATTCCAGAGCTACTGAACAGATTTACAGCAAATTACAAAAAGCACTGTTTCTGGACCAAGATCTAGCTCTCTGCCAAATTTGTTGTAATTTCGTTCAGTGGTTTGGGCTGTAGTCTTGTTCAAAAACTGCAAAATCCCCATAGACACTGACTGGGGCAAAAGAGTTTTGTGACCCCCCCCCCTTTTTCTTGGCACTCACTTGAGGAATCACTCTGAAACTTTCCAGACAGCAGCTAAATTAACTTGGGTACTAGTTTTGAAAATGTTGTCAGGATTTGTCAAATGGTGCCACAGTTTATTAGCAAAACAAAAAACTCTTTGTCGATAGGAAAAAGTTGGTCCCAACTCTGACTACATCCTGGCTACTGGCCTTTAACCTTGCGGGTTTTCTATGCTTCAGTGATGCACCAAACCCAGTATTCAGGGAAATGTTTTGGTTGATTTGACTGACTGTGACTTCAGGTTTGTGAATTCACTCTTTTTATTTGCGTGTAGTGCAAGCCTCCCCTCTTCTTTGTATACATCTGCAAACTCATTCAAAATGATTCCCCTTCCCACGATGTGTTCACTTTTCCAAATTCTGGGCAGTGCTTTCCAAATTAGTATATTCTTCCGCACTTGTTGTGCAATTTGCCTTCCTCTCCCGTTCTGATTGTGTCCAACTTGTACGCGGATGCATTAAAAGCTCTTTTTTGTTCAATGTTAACCATTGCTTGCTCAATCTACGTTTTTTTGTTGAAGTTTTATGTAGCAGTAGCTCGACCCTAAGGTATTTGAGCACTTTACATGAACACCAGTTGCGTTACATTCATTTATGTTAGACACAGGGAGATTACGTGATTTGCCCAGATTCACTGGGTGTTGAGCATCCCTGCTGAGACTCAAACCTGGTTCACCAGGTTCGAAGTCAACCACTCTAGCCACTTGGCCACACCCTCTCCCTGACCTGCTATCCTCTTTTGCCCATGTGCCAGGGGAGTAACCTAGGCCCCTGCAGTGCAGGGAGCCCTACACCCCTTCAAGGGCCCCCAATCAGGTCAAGGTTAATGTATACCAGTGAGATATGCAAGATTCAAGGTGCCCATCATTACATTTTGCAGGGCGCCCAATCATTGTGCCTTACGCCACTGCTACGTGCTCTACTGTGCAGTGCCAATACGCTGGTCGTGATTATGAAAGAAGATTGAACTTTGCCTGACTTTGTAGTTATCATCAATTTGCCCGCACACAAGTCAAATATAGTGGGTTGGTGGCCATGTGTTTCTCTATTTTGGAGCGTTTATGTTTCCCTGCAGAATGCCAGGCATCCATACGACGGTGCACAGCTCAGTCCAGCTGATCCTGTCAGCTCTGTGTATGTGAAGCTGCCCCAGTTAGTTATATGGATCGACTGATTGATGAGATGAAATCCAATGTACTGCAGCCAGTCTTAAAGCCCTCCCTCGTCAACCAGTGCCGTCAAGCATTGAACAACTTCCCAGTTAGCAAAAGGTGACAACACTTTAACCTGCCTCGATGCCTGACTCCATTTATATGCATAGCATCTTCCAACTCCAAGTGCTGAGCATAAAAGTCCCCATAAAATGAAGGCAGTTTAACGAGAACTAAAGTGGAGAAGAAAGTCCGGTCACTGAGGTGGATCGTGGTCATTAAAGGAAAGACACAGCTCTGAGGATGCATAGAGGTGAGGCTATGAACCAAATGTCAGTGCACTTTATAGATCAGTAGTGGCTAAATGAAATGCTTTGCCTCCTGGGTCCTTCCAAACTCACAGATGTGCAGCTGGAAATCTTCAGCTAAAGGTTTAGCTAAATTAATTAAATGTGCTTCCTGTAAGCTTGCCTTCATGCTCGTTTATTTTAGCTATTCCCCTCCCTAGTGTTTCGTTTTCACATGTACCAATCTCAGGTGCCTCTCTATCACATTACATTTAAGGATTTACCAGGTGTGGGTAATGTACATTACTTCAATAATATAGGCCTTAAAGTCCCTGTCCTTCCCATATTCTCGTAAATTTGGAATAACCCACAGCTACCTAAGAACTTTTTTCATGGTCCGTAACGCCCCTTCATTAAAATCAGATCTAGAATTGCTTCATCAGTTATACCATCAGGGGACCTTCAGATATCTTCAGAGTCTTATCAGTGAATTTAGGGATCTACAACATGGATTTAAAAAAATATTTGCAGTTGCATGATCTAACACACAATTTTGATTTCAATCACATAGAAAAGCCCTACATCTGTTTGGTTTTATATAAATCTGCACAACAAAATGTCCGCGTATTATCAAATATTATCTAATTCGCTAGGGAACTAGAAAATCATCATGCAAAATGGGCTACTAAATGATCAAAGTGGCTAACAACCGAAATTACTCAGGATTCATGTGTCAACTCATTCATTTGTTTAAATGTCTACCTCATCTAAACTTAGACTTTATTAATACAAGATATTATTTGATTTTTATGTCACTTCCACTAAAATGTTCAAATGTTATCCATGTTCAGGGGGTTGTATGGATGTCACCCATTTTCAACCAGACTGGTGCATATGTTTTCAACCTGCCCTGTAATGATTCCACACTATGATGCCACACTTTGATGCCATCCTTAGCAAAATTGCTGTCTTTGTGGGTTGTTTCTCTGTTAATCCCAATTTTTCACTGATACTGATGAGCATCACTGATTGTAAGAAATTGAGTTGAAAGGGGTGGGAGCCCCACTAAAACAATAAACACAACACTTGTCAGGAGTCACAAAAGTCTCTAAATAAAGTGTTGCTTAGCCCTCTGGCAGCTTGACACAAAAACAGTCAGGTTTGACTTAGACGCAATGCGTAAAATACTTATGCAGCACTCAAACAGTAATTAAGTGAAAACACAACACAAGAAAAATCACAAACCAATTTAGAAACTGAGAACATTTTAATAAATAAAATGAAACAAAAACGGCAAAAAAATAAAAAGTAGAACCAGAGTTATGAATCTTTAGAGATTCAGAGCGAAATAGCATCAAAAAGCACAGAGCTCAAATTGTGGTTATCTAGTCACGCTGGGTTGGTTCAAAGTCAAACGTTCACGATGACGCGATGTAGCGCGGGTCAGATAAAGAGACAAGGTTGATCCTGATGGAGAGTTTACCTTCTCACTTAGTCCTGTTTCACCCGAGGAGCCTCAGTTGGAGATTTGCATTGGTGGGGGCCACAAGGATATCATTGTTAGTGCAAAGAAGAGCTGGTTGCTGGTTGGAGTTTGACCACAAGAAGATTGGTGTTGGTGTTGGTAGCCAGTCGGAGCTTCACATTAACAAGAGATGATGGTGGTCATGGCTGACGTGAAGAGCAGGAGATTCATACTGGTGGACAGTAGCCGCTAATGGAGGGAGTACTTTGGGACGGTGAGGCGGGGCGGGGGAGGAGCAGGGTGGGGGGTAGTAAACTACAGAATATGGCCGGAGGTAAGTAAAAAAATAAATAAAAGAAACAAATTTTGTTGCGTGTGCTGCATCACATTTGGCAATGCAGTGTGCGCAATGAATTTTGTTTTATTTATTTATTTGTTTACTTACATCTGTTCGGCCATATTCCGTAGTTTTACCCGCCCCGCCCCGCCCCACCGCCCGGCAGCACTCCCTCCACGAGCCCCTTCTGCTGGTGGAATACATAGTTGTTCTTTGCTGATGTGAAGTGCCCAGAACATCTAGATTTTCACCTAGAGCCCAGGCTTTAAATGTTTTTCACTACCAAGGGCCAGATGTAGGTAATCTTGATTTACCGATTCTAAAATACCAAATTTTGCCAATTCGGTATTTTAGAATCGGTAAATGCTATGTAGGTAATTATTCGGTAAGTATTACCGAATCGGTACAATTCAGTATTTACCGAATCGGTATTTACCAATTCGATAATTCCCATTCATTCCTATGGGCCTCCAGGCCCTTTGGAATTACCGAATTGGTAAATACTGATTCGGTAAAATGGGGAACTCATTCAAGGGTGGCAGGGTGTCACATTGACACCCTGTTGCACCCCTGAATAGTGCATGGGTGCACATGTGGCAGACATACATGCCCTAAGGGCATGTATGTCTGCCACATCGCACTGTTGTAAAAGCAAAATAATTGCTTTTGCAAAGGTTTTCGATATTTACCACCAACTTGTTGTTGGTGGTAAATACCGAATCCTTACCTATGCAATGCACTGATTTGAGTGCTCCCTACATTGCAAATTCGGTAATTTACCGATTCGGTATTTTAAGGAATCGGTAATTTACCGATTCCTTAAAATACCGAATTGGTAAATTACCGAATTTGTCATTTAGGCCACCTACATCTCAGTAGCCTAATACCGGTCGGTAACGGCCGAAATTCGGTAATTTCGGCTGTTACCGACCGGTATTGGGCGACCTACATCTGGCCCCAAGTCATGTAAAACCTAATCACACAAGTCCTACAAATACAATGGTTTATTGAAGGTCTACCTTAGGGGTGACTTGCAAGTATTATAAAAAAAAAAGGTTAGGCCTGGCTAAAGATGTATTTTGTTAGTCAAAAGAACAGTTTAAAACTGCACACATATCCTACAGGGCGAGGCCTGTAGACACGTTTTGCAGAGTTACTTTAGTGGGTGGAACAATGAGTTCAGCAGTCCACTAGTAGCATTTAATTTTCAGTTTCTGGGTACCAAGGTTATCATGTTTAGAATGGAACACTGTACCACTGGTTAGCATGAGTAAAGCGAACAGAGTCCTAAAAGCCAACAAAAATGTTTCAACAAAGCAAGGCGCAAATTTGGGGTGAATCTGAAGAAAGGGCCATTGTTGTGACCACAGGAACTCCTCAGGATCTGGGCGACATTCCCAACTCTGACTGAGTAGACACAGAGTATTGAGGCAATCAAGCGAGGGATAGGAATTAAGGTAGGAGCAGCAGGGAAAAGGATACCAGTAACAAAGAAACACAAGGTTAATATATATCTTTCTACATCCCTGTTTACTCTCATATAGTCTCACTAGATGAAACCAATACCTGTCATAACACTCCCACAGCTACGATGAACGCCCTCTACTCTCAGTAAGACACCTTCTCTCACCTGGAGGATAAACTACCTACAAACGAGACAAAACAATTACTACTCCACTCTCCTCTTTCAGTCCTTAAATCATAAGGAACAAGAAACCTCATACATACCCTTTCTCTCATTCCCATAAAAGTAATATGAAACCATATAAAGAGGACAGGCAGGGCCGGACTGGGAACCACAACCGGTCCTGGCAAAGTGCTCGGGGGGGGGGATTTGGAGGTGCCACCGAGCTCTTTGCCGGGGCCGGTTTACGGCCGATTTTGGTACAGGGCTAATTTTGCAAATTGGCCCTGTAACAAAAATGGCCCCCAGGGGTCCAAACCCGGCCCCCACCCGTGCGGCGCACCAGGTGATTGCCCGGTGCCCGCTAGGGCCAATCCGGCCCTGAGGACAGGAAAGAACAAAAGAAAATGTCCCGGTTGGTACTGCAAAAACTGGGATTCCAAGGCCTTAACAGAAAGATGCTTCCAAATCCATTTCCCGAGTGTGATCCTGAATGCTATGATACCAGAAAAAAAGTCTTGTAAATGTTAAGTGATACCCGAATGTCACCCAATGGTCAATAAACAAAATGAAAATCCAGACCCCGATCACACATTTGGCACATCCAGAGATTCCCTGGAAATAACCAGCTTTCAGGGGAACGGCCGCTGACTCACTTGACCTCCTTCCATGGTGAAAAAGCATTCACAATGCAATGGTCTCGGCATTATTAAAGGTAGAGCTATTGGCATTGCTCATGACTTTTTTTTTTTAATCATAAATAAATGGCATTATCATTTACATTGCCAATAACTTAATCGTTAAATAATTGGCATTGTCATTTACAATGCCAATAGACCTTCACCTCTCTGAAACAAGTGCATTAATGCACTGAGATATTTTACCTTCTTATGGCCATATTTTATGAATTTCAAAATGCAGCAAGGACGTGTTCCTATGAACCAGAACCAAAAGGGCCAGCGCTAGGGGTGATGGACAGCCAGGGTGCATGTTTGGAGGGTGGGACATAAGGTAAGAGGCATCCAGCCACGGTGCTGTCTCTGCCACACAGCAGAGGTTGCTCGTGAACCTGCCATGTCAGGACTCGGTCCCAAGCACCCTTCACAGGACCACCGCCCACACTCGCCACTCAGGAGGCCCCTCTGCGAGGACCATCTAACGGTTCCCCGCGGAGCCTTGACCCGCTTACCGCTTTCATCCTCTCGGCGGCCAGAAAGTAGAAGCGCTTGGCAGTCCTCTCCAGCCCCGCGGCCATTTTCCACTCTTTCGATGGTCTGCCTTGGGGAGAGAGGAGTATGTTGCCATCAGCTCTCACTGGCTGCTTCTAACCCGGCCACGGGCATTGCCTGTCACTACTAGCAGACCCACTGCCGGGAACTACCATTATGCACTGACGGGGGGGGGGTCAGGGGGGAGGCAGGGGTGATGAGCTATAATATACGCCAGCAACAGTCAGCCCGTGTACAGCCAGGCACTACTTGAATTATATGGTTGGGACACCGACTAATAATCAGTGTTTTCGAATGACTGTCTGCTCTGTGGTCTGAAATCTCTAAATTACAAGACTGCTGTTCTCTTGCTGGCCCTTTAAATTCCGCAGAGCCTAATACACGTCGTCGATGGATGGTGAGAGATGGATGATACCAATGCAACGGGAAAGGGGGCTGCGGTTGCCAGGGCACACTATGCCGATTCTCTTCTCAGTCAGCATCCGTGTACTCGTTGGCGCTGACTTTGGCGCTGTCTAAAGCCTGTGCACGCTGGCCAATCATCATTTCCTTCGCCGAACCACGCCACCAACTATCACGCAATTCTTTAAGAAATCGGAGCACCCTATTTTTCAAACTTTTTTTATTTTCTGCATAAGACTATTGAGCACATTTGTAAACATGCTGGTGAGTGTTTTGGGATAAACCCACATCTAGATAAAGCAAGAGAACAATGGTGAAAAAAGGCACCCCTTCTGCTTTGATTGCGAATTTCCATTCAATCATTCATTCAGGCGCTAACACTTTTTACGTCAAGGAAAGGCCAAATGTTCTGAGGTTTCATGATAATAGTCTCCAATGTCCCTGAATTTGATGCGGTTTATAAATATTACATGAGATGAAACCGTTTCCGCTTTCCGCAAATCTTGCCAACATCTCAGTTGAACTAGGGACCGGGGGAACCACGAGCTGCCGACAGTGGTATAGGGGACATCAAGCTCGAATGCCGGCCTCGGCTCAATACAGTGTGCTTCTGGACAAATCACTCAGTCTCCCTGTGGTCGAAAAAGGTAAACAACGAGTTCGGTTGTAAGGTGCCATCTGTTCGCGCTCATTAATGGTATAGCAGCACAATTGAGAAGTCCTGTTACTGCCCTATGAAAAGATTTCAAACCCTGCAGAGGGGTGCCTGTAATGTCATTTGCTGTGCCTCTGCCCTGACCCCACAACCTGCTGTCTATTAAAGCGACGGTGTTTCAAAGGCAAATCACGCCTTTTGTTTCAAAGAACAGAAAGTGAAAAGCGCTACGCACCCCCATGTCGGCGCTTGGCGAAGTTCCTCGGGGTGCTCCTTGCGCTGCTCTTCCAGGCGGGGGTCCTGTGTCCCGGAACAGATTACAGACCTGTCCTCTGCTTGCTCTCCGACACCCTCACGGTCCTGCAATGTTTCCTTCCATCAAAAAGATCGGCAGGCCTCACAATTTCTATGTTGTGGCCAGGAGAGGGACAAAGGTTGCAAACCCGATGACGGTCTGTGTGTGGGTAGGTCGGCAGGTCGGTGCGGGCCGCGGTGCCAACCGAAGAGAACAACAACAAAAAATGGCAGCCGCAAACGTCTGAAAATTTCGGAATCGGGGCGTGTTTTTGCGTTCTGAGTGACAGATGACGCCACAGGGCGAAAGAACGCAAAAAACACGCCCCCGATTCCGAAAGAGACGGGGCTTGAACTGAGTGACGCCCCCCTCATCCAATGCCTGGCCTCCGTTTAGGAAGCCAGCCAATGGAGGAGAGAGGCGGGTTCAAGCCCCCATACCTAAAAACATTATATCTCCCACCGGAGACTGCGCAAGCGCGGCCTTCGGTCCTCGACCCAAAAATGACTCCTACGTCCGCTGACAAGGATCTCCATATAACCTCCCCTTTGCCACCGCAGAACAGGACACGGTACCCGGACACCACCGCTCCTCTAGGCGGCCCGTAAACAGCAAGAAAGAGCCCCGAGCAGAACCAGCTCATGGACTCTCAGGATGAGCAGCTCCGAGCCCAGACTGCACCAAAGACAGCGTGCGCTCACCTAAAGGCACACGAAGAATGTTAGATCGCAGAGCAGCCGCCCTGCAACGAACTTTCAGAAGCTCACTAGAATTACACACAACGCTCCGTGCGTTGGCCGTAATATAACTGGGCAAGGTCCCTCCCAGAAGGACGGCTTTCTGGGAGATGTAGTTCTGATACCATCCCTCCAACGCCACACATAAGGCGGGCGCTGCCCAGGGCTCGAGTCAGGGTACCACACGGGTGGACGGCATCCCCCCACTTATTTTACCGGGTGAACGCCGGCCCCCCTGCCAAACGGCTAGACTTCCATCTTTGGCCTCTCTGGGACGAGGAGCTCGGAGCTCACAGCACGCTGCTCACACGCTGACTTCTCAGATGCAATCGCATCTAAGGGGTGAGCGAGGGGAGGCAATGAGCCTGATGGTGCAAACCACCTTTCCTGACATCACTTCCTGTCATGACGTCACTTCCGGTGACAGCGTCCTCCCACCTCTTTTTTAGGACTTGTGCCTTGGCGCTACCTGTCACAGCCTGACAACCATATCAAACACTGTTAACCTTAACTGTGAGTCTATGAAGATGGCTATCTTTATAGCACTCCTCAAGGATTGGAAATGACTTATTCTATCACACAAGAGCTAGCCTAGAATGAGTTAACCATGAAGGAAAGGAAAATTAACACCAAAGGACAATTGGAAAGACTTGATATCAAAATCTACACCAACACATACAAGCATGGAAGAGGTTATGAGTATATATTTCAAGAAAGGAAACATAAGGATATATTCCACTGTTTGACATTATTAATCTCCTTATGACTGGCCACTTGATTCAGTGCCCTGAAGAAGTTTGTGGCAAATGAAACACGTTGGCAAATGGCTACAAATAAACTTTTTTTAATGAAAATATTTCTATTATTACTGAGTTTCATGAGAAGAAAATACCATTATATAAAGCTATCCAGTCATGGATTTTTCTTGTGGAATAGATGTACTCTGTACTGACAAAAGAGAATATTTTTGTGAAGGTGCTGATTAGCCACTTTGGAACTGGTATTGTAGTATGGCTGTTGGCTTTCCCTAGTAGGGGTTGTGGTGATTGACCTCTCTTGATATTTTGATTGGATTTTAATACTACAATTTACATGATAGGTGCAGTTGTGCTGGACAGTGGATGCCCCAATCACCTGCTGTGATTGGCGCACAGTGACTAACAGAGCCATGCAACATTCTGCAGTGACATTCGTGTGCACGAGAGGGCACTGAGGCATGCGTGAATGCTGTTTTATCCAGCACTGCACTCGATTAGTACCTCCAACATGATTCAACGTCGGGTTGATGGACACCTGTGAGTGCCTAGTTGCTCTTCCTGTGAGCTGGTGGTTGGTATCAGCGAATCGTCACAAAGGTTCATGCACGGAATGAGAGCGGGGTGGGGCTCAATCATTGAGTTGCCGCGGATGCCAGGTGTGGATGTCCGAGCTGCGGAGGCCTCTGGTGTGAGCTCTAGGTGCCAGGGGGAAGATACCTGCAGAATCCGAGGAGGAGGTTGAAGGGGTGAGGAACCCCTCCTCTGGGCAAACTATCATCCAGCAGCGTGTTCTCTTCTGCTTCTCCGCTGCCTGCTCTCCTGCCCACTTCAGAGCCTGATATGAAGCACACATTTTCTCCTCCCCACGCCACAGGGAAAGCACCAAGAGGTGGATTGACGGTCCCCGGGGGACTGCGCAGGAGATAAGTTCAGGGGGAAGGGAATCTCAGGGGGTGAGTAATACGGAGGGGCCCCCAGTAGGGGAGATCCCTGCCAGGGAGCTGCACTGTGGCAGCTGAGGCAGCCGAGCTAGGTTTCGGCGCAGCCTGCTGCCTTGTGCACTCTTATGCTGTGCAGGCTGTGTCTCAACCTGTGAGCTTAGTTGTGGACCTGTGAGCTTCCCAAACTCTCCAAGCCCTCAAACTATAAACTTATAAAATAAAACCTACTGCTGTTTCAGCACCTGCAACTTCACACCCTTGATGCACCAGCCTGCTCAGGCTGGCTCAGAGTACCCACCCAGAGTGTACCCCTGCTGGGAGCCTCAAGACAGGAAAAAGGGCGCATGCTTGTGCCCCACTCCTGGATAGCAAGGCTAAAAAGACAGCACAGAAGCCTGCAGGGAAGGAAGAGGCGGGGCTGACAGACTGGTTTACCTATCCTGGTGAAGTAATTCATCCACTAGGATTTCATTTTCCCAAATGCATGAACAACAAACAACAACAACAATAAGCAAACAACATTAATAACAGTTATAACAAAAAACATAGGGCAACTGAAGACTCAAGAAGGAAAGGAGAAAGGAGCAAGGGAGAGTGGAATAACAAAACAAAATTAAAAAAAATGACTTTTCTTTTTAGAAGGACTACTTGAGGGAGCACCTGAGCCAAAGTGATCCAATCTGCCAGTCAAAACAAGGCTGAATAAGGGAAGGCAAGTAAAGAGTTACAGCACCAGAATACAGCACCATAGCATCACAGCTTCAAAATATATGTCCCATTTTGTGAGCCCTACCTCGATATCATATTAAAACCTAGAGACAGGGCACTTTATTTTAAATTTAGAATAGGAACACTTCCCGTGGGCGAACTGACAGCCAGGTGGAAGACTCAGGGTCAGACAATTCCCTTCTGCCCGTACTGTACGACAAGGATAGAGTCAGTTCTCCACCTCCTATTCGAATGCCCCGCTTATGAAGCTCCCCGCCACAGGTGGTTGAAACCCCTCTGTAGAGAGTTAGGCACCAGATACCATAGGGAGGCCCTACGAATCCTGAAAACAGACCCACGGCCTCTCTTTGCCTGTGGCACGGCGAAGTTCTTAAGCTGGGCATGGCTGATCAGTTCAAATAGGCTTTTGTACCTTGTTTAATTCTGGTTTTAGATTGTCATTCTTTTATGTAATTTATTGGCGCCTTCGTACCATGAATTGTATGTACTTTTTCTATGAATTGGCTCCTTTTATCTTTTTAAACTAATGTGTGCATATGTATTGCTTTTTAAGACATGTTCTTTGTCGAAATAAAGCCATTTGACTGACTGACATATATATATATATATATATATATATATATAAGAATCCACAATCCTGAAGCGCCGAACAGCAACAGCAACGGACACAGCCAGGTACAGACCACAAACCAAGGATTTCACGAAAAAATAGAGTGCTTTATTCCATCAATGGGGATGGCGGCATGACGCGTTTCGTCCGGGGAACCCGGACTTGATCACATGACAAGACCCAGAGACATAGGTGGTTAAATACTGGTAACAACACGAAACTCCTCCCATAAATACAATAGACATAAAGGAACCATCGTTCAATGAAAAAGTATTTCATCCACATATAATGTACAGTGTAAATAAATGCTAAATGCAAGAAACACTAAATTCACTATACATTTACAACAATCTTAAAATATAATAAAAGATTCTGTTGAAGAACATAAAGGGCTAGTGCCCAGTGGATAATCATAATCCCTTATTTATATATTATAACAGAACGATAAAAGCTAATGTCAGTGGGGACATGTTGTGAAACCAGTATTACAGTTATAATAACCACAAAAAGTTTTTTAAAGTGCCAAGAAGAAAAGTGCAAGGTGCATAATCCCAATAATTAGCAGCAAACATTATATATCCAGGAAGAACCTAGAGCAGAATAAGAAACCTAATAAAGTGCAAAAAGTGCATATAAAATACAAATTTCAAAATCGGCAGTGCATATAAATAATTAGTTAGGGGACGGGGAAGAGGAACAGGGCCAATCAAATCTAATGGAATTCCTGTATTGCAGCAGACAATAGGATATACCTATGAATATTGAGTTGACACAGCTGGGTATAAAAAGTCAAACTTCAATCCTAAAATATTTTAAATATCAGAGTAAACAGTATAAATTCATCCATAAACCATCCATAACATAATCAAAATAGATTAAAACCACGTAAAACAGGTATAAAATCCATTATAAAAAGGTTATGCATATGATGTAATAAAATATTTACAGAAAATTCTTAAGATCTTCTCCCATATTCAGGCCATTAGGGATCTTACTGTTTAACCTCAAGATATATTGACTCTCTAATTGTCTGAGTCTCTTCTCTCTATCCCCACCCCTTTTGTTCACGGGGACTGCATCAATAACAAAGTATTGCAGGTCATTCAGATTATTATTGTGTACCAGCTTGAAATGTCGTGCCACTGGGTAATTGGGGTCAGAATTCACAATAGCACGAAGATGCTGTAAAATTCGATTGAATACTTGCAGTTTAGTGCTGCCAACATAGTAAAGCTCGCACGTACATCTTAAAACATAGACCGCATGGTCTGTTTTGCAAGTATACACATTATTTATAGGAATTACTGCATCTGTAAAAGCCTCTACAAATTCGCTGGTGTTCACACCGAATTTACATGCCCGGCATGAACTACATTTCCGAAAACCTGTTTTGCTGGAATACCAGTTAGGTTTAATGATGGTTTCAGGACTGGTCTTGACAAGAGCATCCCTCATAGAGGGAGCTCGTCGAAATGTAATGTTTGGAAGATCTCCTACCAGAGGGCCTACTACAATATCTGTTTTTAAGATGGGCCAATTAGATTTAATAATTTGCCTCATCTTTTTGTGTTGGTTATTAAAAGTAGTAATTAGCCGAATGGCAGATTCTTTAACTGTAGCAACACCCTCTTCTAGAATGTCTGAAGCAGGTTGTTCTACCATATATATATATATATATATAAACCTAAGGAAATGACAGACCTTCACGAGGAACAAAATAAATGAGGAAAGATAAGTGAGTGATGGAGCAAGGTGAATTTTTGTATACCCTTGTGATTTCAACATTCCATAACACTAACGAGTACTAAATTGTGCGGTTTTGAAAATTAACCAACCTAGAGTAAAATTACATACACCAATACACATGGGATACTAATTTGCATGTATTGCCTAAGCGAATAAATTATTAATCTGTCGAGTATTGTGTATTAAAATGTACGCATATTTTAGGTACTAAAATAAAACCTGCATGAATGTGCTTTTGTCCGTTTATTTGTGGCGTGAAACATGAAGATTGGTAAGTTGAATCATGCATGTTGCTTGCAGCTAGGTAAATACTAACTGGGTTACCATTATTAGGGGGGAGGTAAACAGAAAGGGTTTTATTTCATAAACTTACATTTATTTGTGTTTGTTTTCATGATAGTTCCTAAATGAGGCCTAAATGGGCACACAAAATAATAGAAAATGAAGTGTGTCTGAAAGTCGGAGATGGCGACATAAATACGCATGCGCCAGAGTTGGAGCTGCAAGCTGCCCGTGACTGAACAGCGTGGGTCAAGGACAGTGTGGGCATTTTGTGGGGCCCATGCCAAAGATGACAGCGAAGCAAAAAGCCTACCTGTGGGAAAGAAAGGCAAACTATCAATTTAAAGAACACTTTGGAGGCAGTTATTGTCGAACAAAGAAACCCCAGTTACAGCAAGTGAGGATGACACTGCAGTAAATTTACATAGAGAATGATGAGGTTATGCTCATCCGGCTCCAAATTGACCAATCGCAGACATTACAGAACTTAAGAGTTACGAATTTAGATAGATAAGTTAGTGAAAAAGGGTATAAAAAAGGACGTTTCGGACATTGAAAAGAAGCTTGCTTTCCAATCTGATTTTGCAACCAAGATGCTGTCGGTTTGAGCAATTTTTGCTTTAAGGCGCAGGGACTTAGAAATTTTCCCCTCTTTGACTTAATTTTCGAATGGGTGCCGCATCCCAAGACAGAGAGATAGAGAGGTTTCTATTTTGGGATTATTGCATTCTGTACTGATGTCTTCGTTTTTCCGTCTGGGTAATATTTTCGTTGCTTATTTCTTTCCGCTGTCATTTGCTAATAAATTAATGTTATTGAAATTTTAACCTATTCTTTTCAGGGTTTTATTGCAAACTGAGTTTCTTTTAGCTTTAATAAAAATAGAGATCATGCTAGAAAATTTGAAACATGAGAAAATAAAAATTAAATAAATGAGTAATTAAAATAGTTTGATATTCCTTTCAGTCAACTTTTACTAGCAGATCCTAATTTAGATAGTGAAATGATATTTGTTTTCTTGTTTAAAGTAAAACCATGGTTCTTAATAATTAACCTGCAGTTTTAAATAATGTATAAATTATAGTTTAGGCATTCCACTATAGCACCGCGACTCCCTTATTGAACCCATACTGAATCCTCGGAACAGGTTAACTGTGTGTATGAATGATCAGAATGATGGGCCCAAAGTTGTAAGTTGGTGTAAGAGGTTCTGTGGGTTTATCAGTAATGTAATGTAATTGCCCATTTATACCGCGCAACAATCGCTCCAAGGAGCATCTCGCACCCCTGCAAAGTCAACCTAATGTCAGATGTTACCTTACTGCTTGGTTTAACCAAGACCGGAATCACACTAGAGCTCTGGCCGTTATATCCGGAAGGTTGTAGATCCAGGTTTTTAATTGTTTACGGGAATCTGGTTCCTTGTCCAGTGCTCTTAGGTGTGGAGGGAGGACATTCCACGCTTTTGTACCTAATACCGCCAGAGATTTGCCCCCTCGGGTTTTGAGTCTGAACCCTGGAACGGTCAATAGGTTGGCATTTAGGGATCGTAATGCTCGAGTTGGACAGTATCTTACGAATTTCTTCCTCAGGTATAGGGGGCCTAGATCGTGGGCAGCTCGAAAGGTACTTACAAGCAATTTGTACAAGACCCTTTTTGTTATAGGCAACCAATGTAGTGCGTTAAGAGCTTTGGTTGCTGAGGATTTTCTTGGCCATTTTAAAACCAGTCTTGCTGCCGCAAGCTGTACCATCTGGAGTTTATGGGTGACCACTTTATTAGTGCCAGCATACAGGCTGTTGCAGTAATCAATGCGTGATGTTACTAATGCAACCGTAACTGTTTTCCTTGCTTCAAAGGGCAGCAAGTCAAAGAACTTCCTGAGCCCCTTTATCACCCCAAAACAGGTGCCTGCCACTTTTGCTGCCTGATGTTTAAAGGACAGGTCGGCATCAAAGTGTACCCCAAGGTTGCGGGCCGAGATGGTAGTGTGAGGCGGTATTTCTGCCTTCTCAGGCCACCATAATCTGGGAATGAATCCATTTTTTGGGCCTATTGGCATGATCTCAGTTTTGCCTGTGTTGCATTTTAGGTGATTTCTCCGCATCCAGTCAAAGGTGGCCGTTAGGCAACATTTAAGTTTTTCCTCCCAGACTGATTATCTTTATCCATTACCAGGATAAGTTGTGTATCGTCGGCATATGCTATTACATCCATGCCGAATGACGATATCAACTTTATCAGAGGTGCAGTATAGACATTGAACAATGTCGGACTCAAACTGGAGCCTTGAGGCACTCCCGTTAACAGTGGTTTCTCACTGGACCGGAATTCCCCCAAGGTCACCACTTGTCTCCTGTCACTTAGGAAATTCTTTATCCACTCCAGGGCTATGCCTGTGACGCCAGATGTTATTAGCCGGTCTATTAAGATAGCATGACAGACCGTGTCGAAGGCCGCCGACAGATCTAATAATATCAAGACAGCCTTCTTACCTTGATCTAAGGCTGAACGGATAGTTTCAGTAGTGAACAGGAGGGCTGTTTCCGTGGAATGTTGAGCCCTGAAACCTGCTTGGTTAGGATGCCATACTTCACTATCTTCAAGAAAGCGTGTAAGCTATTTATTTACTATCGACTCTGTGATTTTACACAGTGCCGGAAGTAGTGAGATGGGACGTAGATTTGAAAGTATCGTGGGGTCAGGGAGTTGTTTTTTTTGCAGTGGTTTCACTGCTGCTAGTTTCCACTCTGGGGGGACATTGGCCGTAGACAGTGAGTTATTAACAATGTCATTTATGACTGGGTTGACAGTTTCTGCAATGAGGTGCAGGAGTCCAATTGGGCACGGGTCAAATGGTGAACCTGACTTTGTTGCCAAAATTGCTCGTTCAGTCTCCTCCAGACTGATTGTACAAAAGGCTGTAAGCTGGGTTACATCCTGCCTAGTGTTGTCGGCCTCATTCTTTGAACCTGATATGGGGACCTCGAAATCCTTCGTCAGCCCCTGAACCTTTTCTTCAAAGAAGTCTGCGATAGAGTCACAGAGCATTTGTGAGGGCGGAATGTCCTGCATTAGACACTTAGGTTTATTAAAATCATTCACGATTTTAAAAATCGCTTTATGTTTGTTATTAGCTGTATCTATTGCTGACGTAAAATGCTTCATTTTTGCCTGTTTAATTAGTGCGTGATAAGCACTCTTAATTTTTTTGTATTTACTACGTTCTATGCTGCGATAGTTTTTCCGCCAGCTACGTTCAGCTCTTCGTAGCTCCCCTGTTTATTTTTAAGTTCTTGGTCGAACCAGGGGGTGGACGTCTTCTTTTTCCCAAGTCTACTTTTGCTTCTTCCCTGTCCAGCCATACCTTTCAGTTCATTCATCCAAGCCCTAAAGGTGTTTAAATTAGGTATTCCTACTAGCTTAGGTCTACATTCTCTAGCCATTGTAGTTAGCTCTGGGTGGGTCATTATAGCTTTCCACTCATTTCGTCTGGCCTGGTTTCAGTCTTCTACATATTTATTCTTTCTGTTAATCTCCAAAGGGAACGTAAAAGGGATTAGCGCATGATCCATCCACGTTTGTGGTTTAAGGCGATCTATGGTTAGCGTAGCTAGATTAGTGGCAATGCAATCTATCGTATGTCCAGCCTCATGGGTGGCTTCAGTGTCACAAATAGTGAGACCCAGTACGCCCATGGTTTCCCTATAGGATGCAGTAGATGCTTCCGTTGTGGACTCTAGGTGGATATTTATGTCTCCCAACATAGTAAAATTAGTGTATCTAAGTATCAATGGGCTTAGCGCGTCTCCAATACTCCCCAGAAAGCCTGTGCATGGTCCAGGTGGGCGGTAGATAAGTGCCCCAGCAAAGGAGAAGTTGTCGTGAATTTTAAGACAGAAGCCCATCCCTTCCACATCCTTTAACTCATGAAGTTCAGTCACAGAACAGCCAAGTGTATCTCTGTATATAATAGCCACTCCTCCCCCCGTTGTTCATTTCCTCTGTCAGCCCTTTCAATACTATACCCTGGGGGTAGGGCATGTACTAGGTCGGGGGTGCACCCCGGTTTGAGCCAAGTCTCCCTGATAAAGAGACAATCTAAGTTATCGTCGATAAGAAGGTCCTGAATATGCTGGGCATGCTTTGGCAAGGATCTGGCATTGATTAAGCCTGCCTTCAAAGTATAATGGGGTGTTGAAAGGGCGGAAACCGGAGACCACGAGAAAGTGCAGTGGCAATTCTGACAACTAACCCGGCCTGTCCAGCCTGAGGGATCTAATTTATGAAGATCGCATCTGGAATCCGGTTTCAGGGCTAACAAATCCTGAGTACTATAACTCCCTTTGGTATTGATCCCAGCAGGGTTCCTGGCCCTGCGCCCAGCCCGTGCGCGGACGGGCGCAGACAGGCGCAGACGGGCGCAGACGGGCGCAGACGGGCACAGACGGGCTGGACTCTGGCTTGACTCTGGCTTGACTCCGGCGCGAGTACGGCGCGCCCGCTGTACGCGTCCGCTGCGCGGAGTCATGGCCGTTTGTTTTTATACCGGTGCCTCTCGCCCCCAAGGGAGGATAATCCAACGTAAGATGGCCGCCGCAATAGCTCCGCCCGTGCCCCAGGTTGAAAAACAGCCCTGAAATCGGCCGGACCCTCAGGGGAAGGCAGCGCTAAGTAGGGTGAGTGCAATCCAGTGAAAAATAAAGATAAAAATAGTGTCTTCACCCAAAGTCGATGTAGACACCAAGCGCCGCGCTAAAATCCGCGCGTTAGTGCAGGGGGGAAAGGACACAAAGGGCAAGTGATCACAAATAGTAATTAAAAATAGCAGCAAGAGAAAAAGAGTGAACCGCCCGGCTCAAGCCTCAGGCGACATTTGCAGTATTCTCGCAAATTAGTCCCTTTACTGTTTTTATACCGGTGCCTCTCGCCCCCAAGGGAGGATAATCCAACCTAAGATGGCCGCCGCAATAGCTCCACCCGCGCCCCAGACCGAGACAGCCCTGAAATCGGCCGGACCCTCAGGGGAAGGCAGCGCTAAGTAGGGTGAGTGCAATCCAGCGAAAAATAAAGATAAAAATAGTGTCTTCACCCAAAGTCGATGTAGACACCAAGCGCCGCGCTAAAATCCGCGCGCTAGTGCAGGGGGGAAAGGACACAAAGGGCAAGTGATCACAAATAGTAATTAAAAATAGCAGCAAGAGAAAAAGAGTGAACCGCCCGGCTCAAGCCTCAGGCGACATTTGTAGTATTCTCGCAAATAAGTCCCTTTACTGTTTTTATACCGGTGCCTCTCTCCCCCAAGGGAGGATAATCCAACCTAAGATGGCCGCCGCAATAGCTCCGCCCGTGCCCCAGGTCGAAACAGCCCTGAAATCGGCCGGACCCTCAGGGGAAGGCAGCGCTAAGTAGGGTGAGTGCAATCCAGTGAAAAATAAAGATAAAAATAGTGTCTTCACCCAAAGTCGATGTAGACACCAAGCGCCGCGCTAAAATCCTCGAGCTAGTGCAGGGGGGAAAGGACACAAAGGGCAAGTGATCACAAATAGTAATTAAAAATAGCAGCAAGAGAAAAAGAGTGAACCGCCCGGCTCAAGCCTCAGGCGACATTTGCAGTGGTGATTTATGAAGAAGTTTTGGAGCCGCGCTGCACCATGAGGCACAAAAGAGGTCTTCAGCAGTAAGGAAAAATGCAAAATATATAAAAAATCCAAACCCCCTAAATCTTATCTCCATGAGATCAGGAAAGACAAGGGGTCTGTCCCTGAGTACGGGAAAGTTAAAGCAGAGGAAGACAGATTCTTAAAAACATGGGAGAAAATGCTATCCTCAGCCCCCCTAGTAGTAATTAATTCAGTGTCCCATGATAGGTTTCGGTTTCCCTACCCCGCCCACTTTCTAATTATGCCTATAAGTTAGCAGAGTGTGTCTAACAATTGATATATTCACTAATGCATTCTCGTTTATATTCTAACGTTAGTTGCTCATTTATGCGTGAGACATTATTACACAGTGTTCTTAGCTTAGCCTGTGTGCCACCATTTTGAAGCATCCCCCTATTCGTGCGAGTTGCACTTGCTCATTCCCCCTCCTGTAGGAATAGGAATATTCCACATGTTAGCAGTTTTGCCTCTCGGCCCACTGGGACTGAAACTACCAGCGAAACTCCTTATCACTCTGTTCTCATGTGCTGGAGATGCTCAAGCCTGGCTCCGTGTCCTTGGGGGCTGATAGGTGAATGTTGCAATCCCAGGTGCAGATGCCTACTGTATGAGACCAGTGTTCAGCATCTCAGGGGTTCAGTACTTTTCCACAAATGGGCGTGCCTTACTCTGCTTTTTCGCATTATAATGTGTTACTGTAATGACGTGAGTCAGTCTTTCTCGGCGCACTCTTAGGGGTGAGGTCGAACAGGGCCCTCTCATGTCGGAGCTTATGGCCTAATAAAACTAATTGTTTTTATTCTTCTCCACTGTCCGGCTGGCTTATTATTGGGTAATAATAGGTGAGTGCTGTAAGTCACTCGGGTGGATTTGAGCCACGCTTATCAGATGGCGCCCGAACAGGGACTCCGCGATTAGGACCTTTCTCACCCGTAAGGGGGTAGCAGAAGGCCGGGGACCCTCTGGTCGGCACGGTGGGCCCGGGTACCCACTTGATGCCGAGCTTGGTTCTCGCAGCGCTGCCCCGCCCTGCTGATCGGAAGAGGTCCCGGTCCATGATCCTACGCCGGAGTCCAGAAGGCGGAACTTTGGAGCTGACCGTGTTGGTCCAGGCAGCCGGAGGTGGAGAACGGTAGAAGTTGGTACCGCGCATAGAAGGTGAGTGGTCCGACAGTTGCTTGGAGGAGCCGGAGTGCTCCGAGGGACCGGTGCGTCTCTGGTGATTGGAGGAGCCGGCGTGCTCCTGGGGCTAGTGTGCTCTGGGGAACTCAGAGTGCAAGTGGCGCTCTGACAGACTTGGCAGAGATTGGGTGAACGTTGTTTTGTGGTCATCCGACTGGATAATACTGTAGGCGGCGGGTGGCTTGCCACGGAGGGATCTCGGGGCTCACCCGAACACCTAGGGTGGTGGTTCGCGGAGATGAGCACTGAGTCCCACGTGGTGTAGCGCATGCCGATCTGTAGTGTTGCCCGGAAGACGGATGTGTTCCCCAGTCTCGGAATAGCGGGTGTGCGCTGTTCGGTCTGCAGTAGGATCCAGGTTCCCCAGGACTTGGTCGACGGGCCTTGTCCCATTTTGTAACACGTGTTTTGGTACGGATTTGAGGTAGTGTGTATTGAAGTTGTGAGTGTGATCTACCGGTAAGTGAGCAAGTGTGCAAGTGCGAGTTTTTCTGCTAGTGTGTGATTGTGTGAGAACAGGATGCCGTGTTTCAGTAAATTACGGTGTTTAGGGTGCTGTGGTGATGTCTCAGACGTTAGATTGGCTGAGAGCCAACCTGCCCCGGTGGAGGGCTCTCCAAATTTCGACATGTACGTTAAGCATGGCTTACCCCCGATTTTGTTTTCTACTTTGTGGCATAAATATACCAAAGATAATGTGGATTTACAGTGGCATTTGCTTGGCTCTTTTGATGGGGCAAAGTTAGATTATTTACAAGATAGATTGTTTGCTAGGCGCAGCCGACAGAGTATGTTTGATTCTTTGTGGATGTGGCAGAAGGAGGTACGAGAACGGCAAATGAGGGAAGAGAAAGTGATTCAAAAGAGAGCGGCACAGACGATGGCGCAGAAAGCTAGGGAACACACTAAGAAAGAGAATGAACAGCGAATTGAACGCGCAGATAGACGTTTTAGGCTATTGGATAATAAGAGCTATGTGGTGAGAGAAGATGAACAGGATGAGATGGAGGACATTTTGAACACCCGACCCCCTCCCCCATATGCCCCGCAGTCTTTGTATCCCATGTTGGTGGATTCCACCTCCTCGGCGCCGGTTTCAGTTCCCCAAATGGGTGCCCCTCCCTTGTCCGGTGCACCTGCTTCCTCCGTGGCTGAACGAACTCCCCCCTCTGTCACTACACCCCTGCTCTCTTTCTCCGCGGCAAGCCCAATTGTACCTGCTGTGCTCTGCCCGGTGTTCTCTACTGATTCTGCTATTCCCGCTGTTTCAGCCAGTGCTACCCCTCAGAGCGCGCTACTGACTCCCACTAGAGGAGCTGGAGGCGGATTGTTTACTCAGGTACGGAAGTTACTTACACGTTCGGCTGTTGGGTTGGATGAGAAGACAATGGTAGCCAACCAAGCTTGCCAATGGGCCAGAAATAACATTTATTCATTGGAAGACATTTGGCCTACCATGAAAGACTATGAGCCTCTGATGCAGCAACATGCTTTGCGGCATATGGCGACGACATTGATAGCGTTGTGGGAACAGGGATATGGTGGGGAGGCACCAGCGATTCTCCGAGATATCAAGAATAATGCCTATAGGGCCAACACTGGAATAAAGGATGTGTTCCGTAGTCTGAGGTTCCTGTTAGAATATAGGAACGAGTTGCCAGAAGCGGGGGAACCCCATTACCCTGGAGTACACCCGATGCGGGAAGTGCATCCTATATTTCACCCTGAGGTACCCGAGATAAGAGACCCTACAACACAGGTTGTGACCCAGGCTCGTATCGACGCTCATTTCCAGGAACAGTGGGTGTATACGCCCTGGAAAAGGAGCGAGGTATTAGCTTTGAAGGCTCAGTTGCCTGACTCGAGAAAAAATCCAACGGCTTATTACAAGGAATTAACAGAGGCAGCTTCCTCGACGGTCATGACTTTAGCAGATATTGAATTATTTTTTGGATTATTGGTTCCCGTGGATGTGGGGAGACCGGTGAAGGGTTCAGATCATGTAGAAGAGCTGGGTGGTACTTGGGAAGCGTTCAAAGATTGGGATAAGGAGCGGAAGCCAGGAGAAAAACCGAAGGCTGAGATACTAGCGCTGCCAGGGCGAATAATAAAGTATATGCATTCAGTCATCCCACCTAAAAAGGTAGATTGGGACAAGTTGACGGCCTGCAGACAGAAAAAGGATGAGGCTGTTTCAGATTTCTTTACCCGTTTTGAGGAAACGTTCATGGATTTTAGCGGGCATGATATATCTCAAGATGGCGGGTTGCGACTTTTTGTTAACAGATTCGTAACAAATCTGTTGCCAGAGATATCAACCCGATTGCAAGCGTCAGAGAGTACATGGACGACATCCACTCCCTCTGGGATTCTGAGTACGGCCCAGTATTACGAGCATAGGGAAAAAGAAAATAAGGACAGGCAAGAAAAGAAGGCGAAGGATTTGAAGACAAAGGTGTTATTGCAGCAAGTGGCGAAGGGACGGGGACGTGGAGCCCCGCCCATGGCGGCTGGTCGAGGAGGAGGTAGCTACGGAAGGGGAGAGAAAAGAGAGCGTTTGGGCCAGAACCAGTGTGCCAACTGCAAACAGGAGGGGCACTGGTGGAAAGACTGTCCGCTGCTCCGGTCCACTGCCGGACAGGGCAGGGGACGGGGACGGGGAGACGCGAATAAGGATAATAGGCAGTCTGAAGAAGGCAGGAGACCGGGTGGGAATTACTTCGACGGGGGAAGAGACAGGCAACACTTTCAAAAGGAGGGTGACGATTACAGAGATCGGCAGTACTATAAGGATGCATATGCTATGGATGACCTGACAGGATTTTCTTATAACTAGGACAGCGTAGGGCAGAGCAAGGGACCTGTTTCTGTGGATGTTGATCAACGTGGGCCTTATGTAACGGCAGACTTGTCGGGATCCCCTCAGAAATTTTTAGTGGATACAGGTGCTACGAAAAGTTCTGTGGCACATTCCCAGGTCCCAGGGGCGGCTCTGTCTGGCAAGACTAACATTTCTGTGGGATTCTCCGGTACCCCAGTGGTTAGCCCCATCTCTAAGCCTCTTGCACTTACGATTGGCCCTTTCACTGTTGACTCTCCTTTTCTTTTAACATCGAATTGTGGTGAGAATTTATTGGGTTTGGACCTGTTGAAAAGATTGAATGCTACAATTTACTGTTCTCCAGACGGTGTATACCTCACGTTGGGTCCTTCTGTCGTGCGTGCGCAGCAGTGTTTCTCGAAAGATGAGCCCCTCCCGGTTGAGTTGGAGGTTGTTCCTGGGAGTCTGTGGGCCAGCAGCGATACTGATGTGGGGAAGATGGACATTGACCCAGTGTCCATAAAAGTTAAGGTGGGAGCGAAGTTGCCTCGGATACCCCAGTATAAAATATCTAGGGCTGGGGAGAGGGCTCTGCTGCAAATAATACAGGACTTGATCCGGTCTGGGGTAGTAGAAGAAACAGATTCGAACAGGTGCAATAGCCCCATCCTTCCGATACTTAAGAGACCCTCAGGTGATGCAGGCGAAGGTACACCTGATGTCTATCGTTTTGTGATTGATTTACGACACATTAACAAGGTGGTTGAGCCTCAGTATCCGGTGGTCTCCGATATCACCACTATTTTGACCATGATACCTTCCACAGCTAAGTATTTTTCTGTACTGGACCTTAAGAATGCTTTCTTTAGTATCCCTGTGCATCCAGATAGCCGTTATCTCTTCGGATTCTCATTGGCTGGCCGCAGCTTTAGATTTTGTAGAATTCCTCAAGGTTATACGGAAAGTCCCAGTATTTACAGTCAAGCTCTGAAAGCACAGTTGGATGATTTGGAGCTCCCACAGGGGAATGTCTTGTTACAGTATGTAGATGATATTCTCATTGCCTCAGATACGGAGGATGGATGCCGTGAGTCTACTGTTAAATTGTTGCATCATTTGGCCTGTAAGGGACACAAGGTGTCTCTTCCTAAATTCCAATACTGTCAACAGGAGGTTACCTACCTCGGTCATCTCCTATCGAATGAGGGGAGAAGGCTGACGCCGGAGCGCATCAAGGCGATAACTAACATGGCTATACCTAAAACGCAGCGAGAGGTGCGCGCATTTTTGGGCATAACATCGTACTGTCGCCAGTGGATACCTAATTATGCTTTACTAACAAAACCCCTTCTGTATCTGACTACTAAAGAAGTGCGCGAACCCCTACCTTGGACTCCAGCATGTCAGGAAGCGTTTGAGTCATTAAAAACTGCTTTATGTTCTGCACCCGTCCTGGGGACACCCGATTACCGGAAGCCCTTTGTACTCTACGTGCACGAGGCGGAAGGTTGCGCGCTGTCTGTCCTAACTCAGAGTTTTGGTGGGAAATAGAGACCTTGTGCTTACTTCTCTGCTATGCTTGACAACGTGGCAAGAGCACTGCCGAGCTGTCTAAGGGCTACAGCGGCTGCTGCGGTCTCGATAAGACAATCGGCAGGGCTCGTACTGGGCACACCCCTCACAGTAATGGTCCACATGCCGTGGACATTTTGCTAAACAGGACACAGACGCAGCACTTAACTAGTGCTCGTCTAACGGGTTATGAGATGACATTATTTGCACCACATGTAACGATAAAAAGATGTGCCACCCTGAACCCAGCCACACTATTACCCCTCCCTTCAGATGAGAAAGACGATGAGGTCCATGATTGCCTGTTTCGGACAGAGGAGGAAACAAAGGGAAGAGTAGATTTGACAGATAAGCCCCTCGATGATCCCGATGGGGAGCTGTATGTTGATGGGTCCTGTTTTAAATTAGCAGATGGTACCACAACGACAGTATATGCAGTTACGACTTTAAAAACGGTGGTCGAGACTTCTAGAGTCCCGTACAATTCAGCTCAAGCTGCAGAGATAATAGCATTGATGCGAGCGTGTGAATTAAGTGAAGGATTGGATGTGAACATTTACACGGACAGCCAATACGCCTTTGGCGTGGCTCATAGTTATGGGAGACTGTGGGCGGAGAGGGGATTTTTGACATCGCATGGACAGAAAATTCAAAATGGCCCATTGATATTACGACTGTTGACAGCTTTGACACTCCCCAAACGATTGGCTGTGATTAAGTGTAGTGCACACAAGGCAGTGGTGGATGATGTAGGACGAGGAAATGCATTTGCAGACCAAACAGCTAAAGAAACTGCTAGGACAAAACTTCCACGAATGTTCGTGGCAGGACCAGCTAGGTGGGTACCAGATGTTAACATGTTTGCAGACACTGTACAGAGTGTGCGGAACATACAAGAGAAAGCAACTGAGGAGGAGTTGAAACAATGGAAGGATGGAGGGGGGCGGTTGGACTCGGATGAGTGTTGGACGGATGTGTCAGACAAACGACGATGGTTGCTCCCGAATGCATACGTCCTCCCAGTAGTGACGATGGCACATGGACCAGCTCATATAAGTACAAAGGGGATATGTAAATTATTAGATCCGGTGTGGAGTAATAAGAACATTTCCAGGGTGGCGACACATTTGGTACAGCAGTGCATGGTTTGCTTAAGACATAATCCTGGGAAGGGAACACCCGTCCCTGTAGGCAATTTCGCACCTCCATCCTACCCCTTTGAAGTGATACAGATGGGTTACATTGAAATGGAAAGGGTGAATAACCTTAAATACGTCCTTGTGGTGGTATGCTCATTCAGTAGGTGGGTGGAGGCTTTTCCAACAAAACACTGTACAGCCATATCGACAGCTAAAATGTTGATCAAGGAGTATTTTAGTAGGTATGGTTTACCCAGGGTGATCTGGAGCGATAACGGCACGTCCTTCAATGCTGAACTGATGAAACAGATCTGTAAGGGATTACAAATCTCTCAAAAATTCCACGCAGCCCAACATCCACAGGCGGCGGGTTTGGTTGAAAGATTTAACTGTACATTGAAGTTAAAAATGGCCAAGATACAGGAGAGTACAGGGCTGCGTTGGCCAGACGCGCTTCCCCTTGCCTTGCTTTCTACAAGAGTAACAGTGAATTCTAAGACAGGAGTTTCCCCCCATGAAGTTATATTTGGCAGGCCCGCCAATGTGTGGGGTGTTCCTAGACCCAAATGTTTCTCAGAGATTGAATATCCTTTGTTGACAGATTATCTGTACGCTTTGACTAAAGATCTTCATTCTATTCATCAGCAGGTAGCAGACACACTGAAGCCGTTGCCTGAGGGGCCGGGCCACGACATCCACCCAGGGGACTGGGTCGTGGTGAAGAAATACCAGCGGAAGTCCTGTTTGGAGCCTAGATGGTCCGAGCCAAAGTTGGTGCTCCTTACCACCCGCACCGCACTTCGAGTGGAGGGTCGGAAGGCGTGGATGCACGCCTCCCACGTGAAGAAAGTTCCTTTACCTCTACCTTATGATGCGTGGGTCCGAGGTGGCGTTGCAGATCACGAGACCGAGCGCGTGCCCAGATACATCCCCTTCTCTGATGCTTTACTGACAGAGGGGGGACACAACGAGAGCGCGCGGAGGCCAGCCCTGAGTGGTCGCAGTGCACAAACAACGGAAGCCACCCCTTTTGAAAGTGATTCACCAATTCTGTTCACAGATCCTGAAGTGCGAGGGAGCACTCACTATAACTTGCGGCCCAGAAAAGAGAGGCGAAAGAACTGAGCACTGGAAGAAGGGCTGAGGTAGGGATTAGAAGTGGACTATATTAAAGAGGCTAGCCTAGTAATAGGGATGGACTGCTGAAAGAGCCCTGGTGCATTTTTGAGACACTGCTGAATGGGACGCTAGAGTTGTGTGTGGGCCCAAGCTCAGTGCTCCTGAGTTGCTGCAGTTGTGCGACTCCGTCGAGGGATTGGGGTTTGCGAGACTGAAAGCCTGCCTATGAGGCTTTAACGGACATAGGGAGAAGAGCCCTTTTGAAGGGTGAAGCACCCCTCTGGCCGGTTTTGGAGTGTCTGGAACTTTTTAGTAGAGCCCCTAGTGTCTGGAACTTTTAGGGTATCACTTGGTCCGTTCATTAGGAGACATGTATCCCTTTGGCCGTCCTATCCCCGAGGAGGAACAGCCTTTTGCTGCTCCTCGCTGATCCGAACCAGATTCCCCATGGCATGCTCTGCCGCGAAAAGGCAAAATTGTGGCTATTGTGGTGTTCGTTATTATATTTTTGATAATACTTGGAATATTGTTCTTTCTGGATGAAGCTTACCCTGCCCACAAGCTGGTTCCTACTCCCTCTACTTTGCCAGAGCATAATATGATCACTGTCGATTATGGTGAACAATGTATGAGAAAGGGCTATTGTGATAATGTTTTCATAAAAACTTTACATCATGCTCATGCTGTGTATAATGTGACAGACTGCTGGGTCTGTGGGTTGCTTCCTTCTGCTGCATATAAGAAGGACAGGTTACTGGCACTTCAATTGACTCCTGTGAATAGCTGTGTGGGCTAGTATACCCTGATAGGCATGGTAAAGTTCTTTCAGCAGCCTGATTCTCTGTCCCCACGACTCCCTGGTAGTGGGTCAACACTGACAATGTGAGTACGCCCTCTGCCCCCTTCATCCCTTTGGCGGTTGTATACTGATGGACGTTTTGACCAAAAATTCTTAGAGACCCGCTCGAAAAAGGTAGAACGATTTACGATGCCCAACGACACTGACAAAGTGCGAGAGAGTTTCCTACAGTTGAACTCTTCCCTAGCATACAGACATCCCCCTGCAGCAAATAGTACTAGTCCTTCTCTGGTACCCCTAGCGACAGTTGGGCCATCACCTTACTTCTGTATTCAGGGTAGGGGTCCGATTAAAGTGGGTGACAGCCTTTGCAATGTGACTGCCTCGATTCGCCTGCCCCTCAGTCCTTCAATGGTTACCCCCCCGAATATCTATTTTGTATGTGGAAATAATGGGTATTTGTGGTTGCCTGAGGGTTGGGGTGGAACATGTTACTTGGCGTACTTACTTCCACCTGTTTATGTGGCACCTTCAGATTATCATAAAACTCAGCGAAGGTTTGCCGTCATGGAAGGACTGCGCAAAAGGAGGGACCTCCAGGTAGAGGACGTCGATCAGACTGACACTTCTGGGCAACAATTCACAGACTTCTCGAAGGGTTTGTTACCATTCTGGGGTCCTATCTTTAATAGTAGAGCCATTAGGCGTCTGTCGAGGGTGATGGAAAAGGTGGTGACTACGGAGGCTGACATTGCAGCAAACATGTCTCTTGAGATGCAGGCTATGAGATTATTCACGATCTAAAATCGGATGGTGCTTGACGTCATCCTTGCAGATAGGGGTGGAGCTTGTCGCGTCATCGGGACCTCTTGCTATGTGTATATCCCTGACTCCGCCCCGACGGTTAATTTAGCTGTACAGAAACTCCATAGGTTGGTAGCCGAACTCCATCAGGACACTGGTACCTGGTCCTTGCAGACATGGTTGTGGGGTGTTTTCTCCTCCTGGGGTTGGAAAATACTGATGGGTTTAGTAGGAGTAGTTGGTGTCCTTCTGACATGTTGCCTTTGTGTGTACTGCCTTCCTCCTTGCTGCTCTATGTGTGCCAGTAACATACGAGTTTCTAAAAGACGGACAAAACAATTCCCTGTTTCCAATGATCTTGAACTTTATGATCCCCGCTGGCTGATGCTTATTGATGATGATGTTCTTGATTAACATGTTATGCTGGCCCTTAGACTTGATGTAAAGATTCTCCTTTTGGCTAATAAAGGTATCATTTATGTTAGCCACACTTGCTAAAAGGAGGGTCTGATAGGTTTCAGTTTCCCTACCCCGCCCACTTTCTAATTATGCCTATAAGTTAGCAGAGTGTGTCTAACAATTGATATATTCACTAATGCATTCTCGTTTATATTCTAACGTTAGTTGCTCATTTATGCGTGATACATTATTACAGAGTGTTCTTAGCTTAGCATGTGTGCCACCATTTTGAAGCATCCCCCTATTCGTGCGAGTTGCACTTGCTCATTCCCCCTCCCGTAGGAATAGGAATATTCCACATGTCAGCAGTTTTGCCTCTCGGCCCACTGTGACTGAAACTACCAGCGAAACTCCTTATCACTCTGTTCTCATGTGCTGGAGATGCTCAAGCCTGGCTCCGTGTCCTTGGGGGCTGATAGGAGAATGTTGCAATCCCAGGTGCAGATGCCTACTGTATGAGACCATTGTTCACCATCTCAGGGGTTCAGTACTTTCCACAAATGGGCGTGCCTTACTCTGCTTTTTCGCATTATAATGTGTTACTGTAATGACGTGAGTCAGTCCTTCTCGGCACACTCTTAGGGGTGAGGTCGAACAGGGCCCTCTCATGTGGGAGCTTATGGCCTAATAAAACTAATTGGTTTTTTTCTTCTCCACTGTCCGGCTGGCTTATTATTGGGTAATAATAGGTGAGTGCTGTAAGTCACTCGGGTGGATTTGAGCCACGCTTATCACCCACAACATAGAAATACAGGGCCGGAGTACAGGTGAATCGGCAGCATGCATCTTGAGAAGCCTCACCTACTCCTTTCAGCCAAAAATCTCGTCTAAGTTTTGCTTCCTGAAAGATGCAGGCTCCACCATTTTCTCAACCAGTAGTGGAATCCAAGGCCTGCAGCTGTCACTCGAGCCCCTACAGGTTTCAGCTGCCAAACGGCTAATGCCCAGGCAAATGTGGCTTTTAAGGACTCCAAAGACCCTAAATATCCCACCGATAAAGTCAAAGAGGGCAGCACACCACCACCAGTACAAGCTATATGACCAAGGAAGGCATCCAAGAGCACCAAAACAACCAGGAGGTCACCAATGCTATGGGATATCAAGGGTTGGCGTTGGAGTGGACCAGTTGGATATCACGAGCCGGACATCAGACACATCATCCGGAAGCATTGCTGACACACTCCTGGGAGGACAGCACGGCCAAGGTGCAGGAGGTTTGCACTGATCCAGAGGCCAAACCAAGTGGCCTAACCCTCTGTCCGGACCCACCTTCAAATAAACTCAGCCCAACGCCGCCACCATTGGAGTCCCAAGCTCAACTCCATGAAGTAATAGAGGTCCAGTAACATCTGGAACTCCTGGCAGATGAGCAGGGTGTACTTTCATATTTGGTCACTCAAGAATGGGACGAAATGGTGGCCTCTTACACATTGGACTCTCCAGGGAGGGCCCCCACCCCAGCTGACGTCAAGGACCTCAAGGGCCCCAAGGGTGAGGCAGAATCGGACAACAGGAAGAGTGCTAGTACAGGCAGAATGGCTGTGTCATGGATTGTTTACATCTGGGAATCAGTGTTAAACACCGTGGAAGGCCTTCCGTATCAATCAAACAAGGTGGATATTCAGCTGACCGTACTCAGTACCCTAGCTCTCTATGTTGCTGGCATAGGTGAGAAGCTGGGGAATCCAAATTCCCTGATCAAGCTGTTACGTCGTCAGTCCTCAGGATCGCTGTGTTGCCAGAAATGTCCACCTCTTGATCTAGCCAAGTCTACTAGCCGTAATGGCACAGGTCAGTGGCAGGATCAAGTGAGGGAAGGAAGTGAAGGGGACAGCAAGGAGGGAGACCTGAAACAACAAAGAACAACCAATAAGTACCAAGTACTCTATCAAGACTATTTCCACAATGATAAATCATATGCTATTGTAGAACCTGTAAATAAACCAAAAAGCAGACAATTGTGCTTGAGCCCTGTTGCAACCAATGCTATGATCCAAAGTAAACTCTGACTGTAGAAGAAAAACATAAACACAACCACAGGTATACATAAGTATAGTAACATCTATATGGTCGTACTCTTATACCCCCATAGATTTAAGAAACCTGCATACCATACCCTTTGTTTGTACTCGCTGAATCCTATTGGACACTATTATGTAAGCATAGCGCCATGGCCCCAACAGTCAATAAAAGAGTGATTTAGTTCCTTGATCAATGCTGAGTAAAGGCAAGTTTGTACGGAATTAAGGTAAGAGAACTCCAGAATAAAAGTCAACTAAGTATAACACTCGTGAAGTAAAATCATAAACAGGGTTACCATGAGCTAGCTCTCGTCGAGATCCGAGCCTTCATTGAAGGTAAGCAGGAAGAATTACCAGCAAAGACATCTCCACAATAAGAGCTAATTGCCCCAAGAATAATCGTCCCCCGCACGAGCGCGATGAAGGCACTCACCAACGGGGAGCAATACAAAATGAGTAAATAGCCCGACAATGCCAATCGAAAAAGAACAGAACCGTCCCCCGCACGAGTACACCCTGTGCACTCACCAATGGGGGGCAGAATCCGATTTGGCCGACAATGCCGATCGGAAAGGTATAACCAGGAGACTCCTTCTCCCGCTCGAGCACCAAGTAGAGGTCCCCAACGGGAGATAGGCGAGAACAACATCGGCAGAAAATGCCGATCGAAGGAAGCACAAAGCCATCCTCTGCGCGGACTGCTGGCCAGGAGCCCACCAACAGAGGGCAGAAACAGGAGTCGGCCGACAATGCCGTCCGAGCACCAGCAGGACGAAGATCCCAGCACCAGAACGCGATGGAAAATCCGACGGCGTTTCCTGTAGAGTGTCCGTCTTCATGGGACGCCGTCGCACACAACTGGTGCAAGTAGTCATGGGAATTGTAGTTTCGGCAATGGGAAGAAGCCGAATTCTACTCAATCGAGGGTGCTGTCAGCCACGTGTTGAGCACAAATGAACATGCAACACAAGCGGGCACAATTGGAAGCAAAGCTGATCTGCTGCGGCAGCCAATCGTAGATAGGCTGTCCACCCTCCCTTCCATGTTTAACAACATTCTAAACGAGCTCCAAATGAGGCTCAAGAAGGAGCACTCCACAAAAGAGAGCATCACGGTCACAAGAACCCAAAAGCCCAACCTGGAGGCCCCAGTGCGGACCAATACTTAGACGTCAAACCCTAGCTGCTTACATGGGGATCCTCCACATCTTTCTATGTCAGATCAAAAAGGGACCCCCTCACTGCATCCCCATTGCCGGAGGCAGTTTCAGAGCAAATTGAAATGCAGAATGTCAAACAAAGGCGGATGAAGAGGATGGTGGGTTGGAACAAAAGAACAGTTACAAATCATCCAGATGTGTATTCCCTCCTCCGTATGAAATACATTTCTCTTACCTGCACCCCTGCCTGTGAACTCCCCTGAAACTCCGAATCATTTGACCTAAATGAAAGCCCTCTCCCCGCACTATTATCATGGGAGGGCATGCACATGGAAAGAAGATGAAAATGACTCGACGAAGGAGAAAGACTCACCCAAGGTACAAAATACCTCTATCCACGCATAAGGCTCACTTGATTTACATGAGTAACTCCTCAGAGAACAACAACAGCTCTTACATGCCCATTGGCAGGTCAATAGTCCAGGAACCTCTCCAAAATGAACCAACATAGGAGAGGATCCTCGAAGGGAACAGGATAGCAACCAGAGGGAAAACAGAACATAGACAAGGGAAAGGCTAAGGAACATTTGGAGCCTTCCATTGAGGGTGGCATCACAGAAGACTGAAATTACCAAAAGATAGCTGGTGCCAGGCTTCCGAAAGTCAATCAGCAAATCTCACCGGCAGGACAAACTAGAGCAACCGTTGTAACTGATCTGGAACAACTCCCATCAACCGAGTCAAATTCAACCACTGAGCACCTGAAAGAGCAGAGGCACACATCACTATTGGCCTCCAATTCACAGACAGACTCCTGCATCCTGCTCTTTAAGCCCGAGAACAAGTCTAGGGGAAAATGCGGATCAGCATTAATTGCCCATAAAGTACTTTTGGAGAAACAAACATTCAGGGTGTGGGAAATAAACATCACTCTTTACCACGGCTTTCCGATGCAGGATAGAAAAACCATGCTGCAGCACCAATCACCAGTTTGTTGCTCAGGGAACTTCACGGGGAGTCACCCATATGGGGAATGGCGCCCAACGACAGGCAACCCCGACAGCAGCTCTTTCCATGAAATTGGCACCAGGATTTCAGGTGGATATCTAGAACCATAAATTAGACCACTGACACCCAATGACAAGACTCACACTGGGCAGCTCCATTCTGGAATCGCAAATCCATCCTCAGCTTGTGCACTTGGAATGCCAACAGGTTTTCAAGCAAGGTCATGGACCCCAACTTCATGTGCTAGATTAAATCATTTGACATTATCCTGCTTCAGGAAACATGGTTAGATGACCCGCTCCAACTAGAGGGCCTCATGCACTTCAGCACACAAGCAGTTAGGCGTTCGCAACATGACCACCCATCAGGGGGGCCGGCAACTTAAGTGTCACTTAAATGTGCAACCAAGGCAGAAGTAGTTCCATCTTCTTCAGCAGCCATTATTGCTGATAAGATCACCCTTAACTTAGATGGGCACAATGAGGAGGTCACAATTTTCAATGCCTACATACACCAAAGCAGAAAAAACAAGACTCTGAACAACTCGTGGATCAGCTTCTGGCACATATAAGCAATCAGAATACCCCAAACCTCATTCTCTACGGGGATCTACATTTACATCTTCTGGGCTCCTCGGAGGAAAAAGATGTGGAAAGTCAGTCTTCATACTGGAATATTCCAGAAAAAAGAAGGAGTCTCCATGGCAGAGCAAGCAAAATAGCTAGACACCTATTGGAAGGCCTGGAGCACATCAACTCCAGGGCGCTAAACCAAAGATTCCCATATCACTCACCGCTGTTGGCTACTTTCTATTTTGCATTCACCCCCCCTTTTTTTTTTTTATTAGTTCAGTTCAAAGCCAAGTACAGAATACGATAGAGCAGAAAGGGACATCAATACATTAAGACTTAATGTACAAATAAACAAAATAGAAGAAAAAGTAATACAATAAATAATACAGTACCATCATAAACAATCAGACATATAGTCACTCTAACGGGCCCAAATGATCAATCATTGCCTGCCAAATTTTGGTCCCCCTTTGCATTTTCCTAGGGGATTTAATACGATATAGGTTATATTCTAAATAAAAGACATTATAGAACTTTGCCCGCCACATCTCATATACCGGTGCTTAGGGTTTCAGCCACATTGAAGAAATGCATAGGCGATGTGAGAAGTTGGCCTGATATATGATGTTTCCAATTCTGGAACCACCTTGTATCAGTCCAAGCTTTCCCTTATGGTGTCTGGTTGTAAGTCAACCTTGTAGACAAGCTATCTTAATGGTAGCATAGACTAAGCAGCCTTAAAGGCTTAACTCAAGAGGTCGTGTTAAGCGAGCTGTTTTACCAATCACAGTCCTGTAATATCAAATGAAAGGACACCACACAAGTATATATTATAAAAATATATGTATTTATTACTTAAAATAATCCCCGGTATTCTTTATGAACAAAGGAGCACAAGCGTTAAATCAAAAGCACAGTATAACATACAAAGTTGCACAATTATGGATGAGGGCGAGGGGCCACTCAGACCATATACTAAGAAAGTGGTATAAGAGATACCAATCGAACGGTGGTTAGGCCTAGGGCCTAGGGAATCGCTGGGAGCAGTCGGGACAAGCAATGCTGAAGTCGGGAAAAGCCCGCGGGATTCGGGTGCATCGCTGAAAGCGCACGCATGCACCAATGTTAGTCAATGGTGCGTAAAAGCTACACAAATAGAGTTTAGGGACACTTCCGCTGAACCTAGAAAGACAAAACTTTACACACAGGCCCTAGAGGTGTGTACGAGTGTGGGAACACCGGCGTTGCAATGTTACCTCACCCACAGGAAGCGGGTGCATAGGGTCGAAGTGGCGTCGGGTTTCGTCACGCAGGTTCTTGGTGCTTAAAGCTGAAGAGGCTGCAGGCGTTGTGAAGGAGAAGTGTCCGGTGGGATCCGAGTGGATCCAAGTCGAAAAGTACCTGAAAGCAGAGAGGACAGAGTCTGGGTCCCTCAGCAGTGACCAGGGTGGAACCAGGACGGAACCAGGCAATGTCGGGCGCGATCAGGTGGTTGTTGAGGAGCTTCTCTCCGCTGTCACGTGGGCTCTGGGGCATCTGTGATGTCCAGGACCAGGTCACGATCTGTCCCACGTAGGCTCTCGCCGCCGGCGCTGTCGGCTTCAAGATTGGAGCAAACAACACTTGGCAAAAGCAATCCACGTGGAACTGGGAGATTGCTTCTCACTCAGACCAGGAGGGTCAGATTGGGGGCTCCTTTTTAGGGGAGCTGGTGCAAATCTGGAGCAACCAGAATCACAAGTCGTATTTCAAGTTTAATCGGCACAGGGGCCACAAGCCGGCTGGCAAGTGACCGGGCCAATGCATTGAGCCAAAAGAAGCAGAAAGGCCCCACGCAGCACTCGTCGAGTGTAGAGGGGTGAACTTCGGTGCAAGAGTGGTTCAGTGTTGGGGCTTCTCAAACCCCGGTGTACAGCTTCAAGGGTCACTCGTGGGCTGCACGGTCAGCGTCTCGTGGTCTTTCCAAGATGGCGTGCCCCACGCTTCCGGTCGCCTCCACGGGTCTCAGCTCTGCAGGGACTGTGGATCGGGCTGTAAGAAGGCAGGCAAGCTTAATCTCGTTGATCTCTGTCACTCGAGTTCCGGCGGGAACTGCAACAAAGCAGACGTTGAGGGCTGAATGGTGCCTGTTTGCACAGGGTGGTCACTCCTTGACCACAAGGGAGATTCTTCAGTCTTCTACATTGAGTAGGATGTCGAAGGGTCCAGAGTTTCGTTTCTTATGTTTCATCAGGATAATCTGAAGTGCATTAGCACTGCTCCCCCTCTTATTCGAATCTGGGGGGCTGGATTACCTGCTAGGTCCCCTCCTATGGGTGGGACCCAGGAAGGGGGTGGATACACCCCTTTCATTTGATCCAGGCTGCGCTGGGACTGGGGCTGGTGTGCCCCAGAACCGGTTTGACCAGATTATGCAAGGGGCAGCCTTGTGCTCCCCATGCAGTGTCTGGTTTCTTTCAAACCTCCCTGCTACAATCCACTATCTCCTGTCTGGGGGTGTGTGACACCTCCCTGCGACAGGAAACCCTTTGTCCAGGCCCCTTTGGCTGAGTTTCGGTCAGCTTCAGGGGGTCAGACTTGTGTCTGTGGCTGAAGCATCCATTTTGTGGATCTGAGGCCCTTTTAGAAATTAACCGCATTTCAGTAAAGTAACATGTCTTCTCCCTCTAGAGGGGTGGAATGCTATCCCCGTCGCCAGAACTGGCGAGGGGATAGTATTCCAACTCGTATGACACCTTAAACGACATGTTTTGATAAAGCCAAACCAAAGTTACTATATAACCGCGAGGATTATAATGCACTTAATAGTATATGGTATGGCATTATCCTGAAACAGCTTAGGGATTTTTCCCGATGGCTGCAGACAGGCTCAGCTCATGCTAGAGCTCCATCTCACATTAAACCACGCACTCTGCCTCCAGGATTGATAAGGCCTTCCATAGGAGTGGCTCACAGGTTTATATGTGTCCAGATATAGGTTTAGATATAGATATACTATACCTAAGCAAGGGGTGATTACACCATCTTGCCCCAGCTGAGTGATCAGCCAGTTGTGTCAATTTAAGAACCAGCCAGGGGTGGCAAAAGATATGCTGTAGCCCCTGGTAGGCCTTGGTGGCACCTATGCCCTGAGCACCTATAGTGCATGGTACAGGGGCTGACAAGGAGTCCATTTCCAATTGTGGTATGTACCTAGGGTACATGGAATCCATTTTACAGAGAGAGCAGATAGCCTGGGCCCTGATTAGCAGGGAACCAGGCCAACTAAGTCAAAAACCAGCTAAACACAAGGCAAAAAATCTGGGGTAACCATAGTCAGGTAGCCACCTTCCTACATAACCCCCCCCAAACGAAAGGAGATAAGGCTATCCTTGGCCAGGTAAGCCTATATTGCCTGAGTGGCCATATAAGGAAGTACCTGCACTAGCATGGGTACCCCCTGTCTCATGGTCCACTAAGCAGTCCCTCACCCTTGGGGTATTAGAGGGTCTCCACCATAGGTAATCACTACCTTGGGTGTGTTTATGCAAAGCCAAAGGCTGGTTTGGATATGGAGTATTGAAGTGAGGCTCCACTAATTTAGGGCTCAGCTTCCTCCAATTATCTTTCACCATGTGTGCCTTTCTTTCTTCAACTGAGTTGCACTGTGCTCTCAGGGTCAGCCTCTGGCTACCTAAAGCTGGAGGCTGGGTCCCTCTGTTTGGCTTGCTGGAGGGACAGTTCAGGTTTGGGCCCTTTGGGTCCCAGGTTTGGCTGTGCCCAACAGAATCCATCTGTGGGAGGTCCCTAACTATTTTTAAGGGGGCTCCCTCAGGAGTTTTTAAAGTTTTCACCTTACTAGGGCTACTAGTTATGGTGCCCCTTATCTTTTGATGTGGGTGCTTTATTTGACAGGGGGCCCTCTGGGTCTCACTGTCCTTCTTGTCCTCTGCAGCCCTGGGCTGACTAAGGCAAGGTAGAGAGGGGCAGGTTACCTGCTCCAGACTGGGTCCCACCTGAGAAGGGTCCACTGACATCAGAGGCTCTGTCAGGCTAGGCCTAACCACCTCTGGGGCAGTTCCTTCATCAGGGGTAAGATCAGTTCCCTGAGGAGGCTGATCCTTTCCTAAAGTCTGGTGAGGGGGAGATTTCTCGTCCTCCTCTGTGCTCTCAGTTTGTGTGAAGTTATCCATCATTTCAGGTTTCACAACACACATATCAGTTTGAGTTTGGGCTGTGGCCATCACAGCCCCACCAACCTTTTCAGGAGGGGACTCAGTTTGGGTTTCTGCTGTTATCATAACAGCTTTGCTATTCTGTTCAGGAAGAGCTTTTGCTAAAGATGGGGCAGAGAGTTGCTCAGCCCTACCAACCTTTTCAGGAGGGGCATCTTGAATTGGGGCTGTAGCCATCACAGCCCCACTAACCTTTCCATTGGAATTTACCATTCTAGAATGGGTTTCCTGTTCAACCTCAGCCCAGGCTGAGATTTCTAAATCATTACCCAGTAGACAGTCCACAGGCAAGTTTGATGACACTGCCACTCTCTTTGGGCCAGTGACACCTCCCCAGCTGAGACTTACTACTGCCATGGGATGATTTGTTTGGATTCCATCAATGTTTGTTACCTGGTATGTGACACCTGGTAAAAGTTGCTTAGAGGGGACTATGCAGTCAGCCACCATGGTGATGCTAGCCCCTGTGTCTCTAAAGGCTTCAACTTTCAAACCATTGATGATGGGTTCTTGTCTATATTTGCTCAAGGTATTTGGGCAATCAGAGAAGTTGGCAAACCCCATGCCAGTCTCATAAACAAGATTATTGGGTGATGGGGACCCGGATAAGCCAGGGTCCACCTGTGCTCCAAAAGTAAACCCACCCAGATTCCTGGGTGTGCTCCCACTTCCTGGGGGATTACTGCTGACAGTAACAGGAAGTGTTGGAACTGGCTTTGGAGGTATATTCTCTTTATTTTCATTCTTGGGACAACAGTTGTCTGTTTTGTAATGCCCAATCTGTTTACAGACATGATAATAAGGCTTTTTCTGAGTTGAAGAAGTGTCTTGGGACCCACCCCCATCCTTGGAGTTTTGGGGCCCTGGGGAAGTCTTTTCCTTACTTTTATCCCCACCCTTTTCTTGAGGCTTGGTAGACTCCTTCTTCTGGTTACTGTCCTGATTCTTAGACCTAATCCTGGTTCTGACCCATTTATCTGCCTTCTTTCCCAATTCTTGGGGAGAAGTCAAATCTGAGTCCACCAGGTGCTGGTGTAAGAGCTGGTTCTGACAATTACTTAGGATCTGCTCCCTCATAATCAAATTATACAATCCTGTGAAGTCATGCACTTTGCTGCCATGTAGCCAACCCTCCAGAGCATTAGTAGCACAATCTACAAAATCAGTCCAGTCCTGAGTCTGTGTCTTCTGGGTGTCTCTGAACATTAACCTGTACTGTTCAGTGGTTAAGCCAAACCCATCTATCAGAACACTCTTCAGGACTTTGTAATTGTTTGCATCCTCATGTCTAACAGTGAGGAGCTTATCTCTCCCTTTCTCTGAAAAGGAGTACCATAAGATTGCAGCCCACTGTTCTTCAGGAACCTGCTGTACCATGCAGGCTCTTTCTAGAGCAGTCATCCATTTGTGGATGTCACCCCCTTCCTTGTAGGGGGGCACAATCTTTGTCAGGTTTCTACTATCATAGGACCTGGGTTTCTCTCTAGGAATAGTGCTGCCACCAGTGGCATCTAAGCCACACATTTTCTGTTCTCTTGCCAAGGCAAGTCTAGCTTGAGCCAGGGCTACCTCCTCCCTCTCTATTTGGCAGCTCACCCTGGCTCTATGTTCTATCTTCTGAGAGGAAGTCATCCTTCTCTTGAGGCACTAGAAACTCTGAGAGTCCCCTGATGGAGATCTCACTCTTCTGTTGCCTGGGAGAATGATATTTTGGGATCTGGGGTGGGGCTGGCCCTCTCCATTCCCAAGTAGGTTTAAGTTGGCCTGGTTAGGCCTGGCAACTATAACCTGGCTACCCCTCTGATCCTGATTTTCAGGATCCTCTACATCTGAGTCATCCTCCTCCTCTACCTCCTCTTCTTCTTCCTCCTCTGGAGTGGTATCAGTTACAGGGGGGTTCACTCCATCTCTTGAATCTAGGGGAGCTGCACTCGCCTTAGCTAAGTCATCCTGTTCTAGAATGGCTATCAGGGTAGGAATGGTGGGACCTCTGCCCCTTTTTAGCCCTCTTGATATGCACAAGGCACACAAGTCTTTATGGCTAAGTTTCTCATAGCTGGAAGTTGCCTTGGTAAGGTCAACTGTCACAGGTAGAGAGCTTGGAACTTCACCTGTGCCAGACATGACTGCTAGTGAGGTGTAAGTGGTGCACCTACCTACACTAAGTGTTTACCTACTGTACCTTGCTAGTGAGCTGTAGTCAAGGTGTGCTAATCCCTTTAATCTACGACTACTAAGTTCAGTAGAACTTAATATGCTAAGCTTTTGATTTATATGTACCTAAGGTACTTGATGTGATCTTTCAATTTGATAAAAAGATTGCAATGGTAAAACAACAGCAAGCTCAAATCCGCACCGCTGCGCACCAATGTGAGAAGTTGGCCTGATATATGATGTTTCCAATTCTGGAACCACCTTGTATCAGTCCAAGCTTTCCCTTATGGTGCCTTGTAGACAAGCTATCTTAATGGTAGCATAGACTAAGCAGCCTTAAAGGCTTAACTCAAGAGGTCGTGTTAAGCGAGCTGTTTTACCAATCACAGTCCTGTAATATCAAATGAAAGGACACCACACAAGTATATATTATAAAAATATATGTATTTATTACTTAAAATAATCCCCAGTATTCTTTATGAACAAAGGAGCACAAGCGTTAAATCAAAAGCACAGTATAACATACAAAGTTGCACAATTATGGATGAGGGCGAGGGGCCACTCAGACCATATACTAAGGAAGTGGTATAAGAGATACCAATCGAACAGTGGTTAGGCCTAGGGCTAGGGAATCGCTGGGAGCAGTCGGGACAAGCAATGCTGAAGTCGGGAAAAGCTCGCGGGATTCGGGTGCAGCGCATGCACCAATGTTAGTCAATGTTGCGTAAAAGTTACACAAATAGAGTTTAAGGACACTTCCGCTGAACCTAGAAAGACAAAACTTTAGACACAGGCCCTAGAGGTGTGTACCAGTGTGGGAACACCGGCGTTGCAATGTTACCTCACCCACAGGAAGCGGGTGCATAGGGTCAAAGTGGCGTCGGGTTTCGTCACGCAGGTTCTTGGTGCTTGAAGCTGAAGAGGCTGCAGGCGTTGTGAAGGAGAAGTGTCTGGTGGGATCCAAGAGTGGATCCAAGTCGAAAAGTACCTGAAAGCAGAGGGGACAGAGTCTGGGTCACTCAGCAGTGACCAGGGTGGAATCAGGACGGAACCAGGCAATGTCGGGCGCAATCAGGTGGTTGTCGAGGAGCTTCTCTCCACTGTCACGTGGGCTCTGAGGCATCTGCGACATCCAGGAGCAAGTCACGATCTGTCCCACGTAGGCTCTCGCCGTCGGCGCTGTCGGCTTCAATATTGGAGCAAACAACACTTGGCAAAAGCAATCTATGCGGAACTGGGAGATTGCTTCTCACTCGGACCAGGAGGGTCAGAGTGGGGGCTCCTTTTCAGGAGAGCTGGTGCGAATCTGGAGTAAACAGAATCACAAGTCGTATTTCAAGTTTCGTTGGTACAGGGGCCACAAGCCGGCTGGCAAGTGACCGGGCCAATGCGTTGAGCCAAAAGAAGCAGAAGGGCCCCACGCAGCACTCGTCGAGTGTAGAGGGGTGAACTTCGGTGCAAGAGTGGCTCAGGATTGGGGCTTCTGAAACCCCGGTGTACAGCTTCGAGAGTCACTCGTGGGCTGCACGGTCAGCGTCTTGTGGTCTTTCCAAGATGGCGTGCCCCACGCTTTCGGTCGCCTCCACGGGTCTCAGCTCTGCAGGGACTGTGGATCGGGCTGTAAGAAGGCAGGCAAGCTTGATCTCGTTGATCTCTGTCGCTCGAGTTCCGGCGGGAACTGCAAAAAAGCAGACATCGAGGGCTGGATGGTGCCTGTTTGCACAGGGTGGTCACTCCTTGACCACAAGGGAGATTCTTCAGTCTTCTACATTGAGTAGGATGTCGAAGGGTCCAGAGTTTCGTTTCTTATGTTTCATCAGGATAATCTGAAGTGCATTGGCACTGCTCCCCCTCTTATTCGAATCTGGGGGGCTGGATTACCTGCTAGGTCCCCTCCTATGGGTGGGACCCAGGAAGGGGGTGGATACAACCCTTTCCTTTGATCCAGGCCGCGCTGGGACTGGGTCTGGTGTGCCCCAGAACCGGTTTGACCGGATTATGCAAGGGGCAGCCTTGTGCTCCCCATGCAGTGTCTGGTTTCTTTCAAACCTCCCTGCTACAATCCACTATCTCCTGTCTGGGGGGGTGTGACACCTCCCTGCGACAGGAAACTCTTTGTCAGGCCCCTTTGGCTGAGTTTCGGTCAGCTTCAGGTGGTCAGACTTGTATCTGTGGCAGAAGCATCCATTTTGTGGATCTGAGGCCCTTTTAGAAATTAACCGCATTTCAGTAAAGTAACATGTCTTCTCCCTCTAGAGGGGTGGAATGCTATCCCCGTCATCAGAACTGGTGAGGGGATAGTATTCCAACTCGTATGACACCTTACACGACATGTTTTGATAAAGCCAAACCAAAGTTACTATATAACCGCGAGGATTATAATGCACTTAATAGTATATGGTATGGCATTATCCTGAAACAGCTTAGGGATTGTTCCCGACGGCTGCAGACAGGCTCAGCTCATGCTAGAGCTCCATCTCACATTAAACCACGCACTCTGCTTCCAGGATTGATAAGGCCTTCCATAGGAGTGGCTCACAGGTTTATATGTGTCCAGATATAGGTTTAGATATAGATATACTATACCTAAGCAAGGGGTGATTACACCACCTTGCCCCAGCTGAGTGATCAGCCAGTTGTGTCAATTTAAAATCCAGCCAGGGGTGGCAAAAGATATGCTGCAGCCCCTGGTAGGCCTTGGTGGCACCTATGCCCTGAGCACCTATAGTGCATGGTACAGGGGCTGACAAGGAGTCCATTTCCAATTGTGGTATGTACCTAGGGTACATGGAACCCATTTTACAGAGAGAGCAGATAGCCTGGGGCCCTGATTAGCAGGGAACCAGGCCAACTAAGTCAAAAACCAGCTAAACACAAGGCAAAAAATCTGGGGTAACCATAGTCAGGTACCACCTTCCTACAGGTGAGCTACGGCCATAAATAATAGATATCTATTTTTATAATATCCTAAAAAAAACATCAGTGTCATTAGATAAACGAAACATAATCAACTCTCTGGAGATTACCACATCACAGTTTAGAATATGTGACAGAAATTTTTCAAAAGATGTAAAAAAAGGTTTTAACACTGAACAATCAGAAAAAATATGCACAATATCTGCCATGTCCGATTGACACCTAAAGCATTTCTCATTATAGGCATTTCCCCATTTCAGCATTTTAGAAGGTGTATGATAAAGATTAAATAAAGTTTTGTAATGCTGTGATCGTAAATTGGCAGACAAAATTATTTTAGCAGCCGTATTAATAGAGTCTTGAAAGGGTACTACAGGAATACCGAATCTAATACACCATTTAGACTCCATATCGTCCTGCTGAGTATTCAACAAATAATTATATAGAGTCCCTATCCGTGACGGCTTTTTTAGAATTTCCATAAAATCGTTAGGACATAGAGGTAGGATACTTTGGTGTTTAAAGATGAAATTGCGTAGTTGTAAATACTTAAAAAAGTAGAAACAGTATATTTGTCTTTCAACTCATTAAATGTAACCATTGTACCATCTTTAAACATAGAACCAAGAGACACAATGCCTTTCTCCCCCCATGTACGCATCGTACAATCAATCCCAAAATATTGAAGGAAACAGTTCTGTAGAGTCGCATGGAGTATAGAAATGAATACGTCCCCAAAAAATAATTTTCCTAACTGTGCGCCATCCTTTAAAGGCCGCTAATACTAATTTGATCTGGTTCTTTTATAGTAGCTAGGTTCTAAAAAACGAAGCAGCATTTGTCGTGATTGAGGACCAAGTAGGAGAGAGAAAATGTCCGGACTCTCAAATACGGGTGGAGTCCCCCCAATCACAGAGCATTTAATATTTTGCAAAAGACAAGCCAGATAATATAATGCAAAGTTTGGGACGCCCCACCCACCGCGCAAAAGTGGAAGTGTCATAAATTTAGAGGCCCTACGTGGAGATTTTCAACCCCATAAAAACCTATCAACTATAGATTGCAATTTCCTCAATTGTATAGCAGATAACTCCAATGGTACCGACCTGAGATAGTACAGCACTTTAGGCAAAATAGACATTTTTAAGACGTTGCGTCTCCCAACCAGCAACAAGTGTAAACATTCAAGTTTCTCTAGCTGGTTTTTAACAGATTGCAGTATATCTGTCCAATTCATCATAACCAACTCTTGAAGCGACAGCCTGATTTTAATGCCAAGGTATTTAGCCTCGGGAGTAAAACGACAGTCATTATAGCAAAGTCCTGTAGAACAAATGACCTGGGTTTTCATTGTATTGAGTTTGTACACATTACCAAACTCTTGTGTTAAATTTTCGATCTCGAGTAATGCTGATTCGGGATCAGATGATATAACAGCAACATCATCAGCATATGCTAGCACACGTATACTGCCCCCAGGCAACTCCATAGATTGTATACGCTGAGATGTTGCCAACATCTGTAGAAGTGGTTCGATATACATAGCGAACAATAACGGCGAACATGGGCAGCCCTGCCGTGTACCCCGAGTAATATTAACAAATGCTGATTCCTGGCCTGACAAACAGATCTTTGCCCTAGGGCGTCTATACATAACTTGTAAAGCGTGTATAAATCGGGGTCCAAACTCCATTTTAACCATAATTGCCCTTAAAAATGCCCATGCAACGCGATCAAACGCTTTTTCGGCGTCTAAAAACACCAATCAAACGTTCCCGTGTGTTGCCGCAGCATAATCCAAAACTACGATAACGCGGTGTATATGATTGATCGTACCACGACCAGGAAGAAAGCCATGTTGTTGATCAGAGACTAGTGCAGGTACGACCTGAATCAGCCGGTTCGCAAGAATTTTAGAATATAATTTCGCATCTACATTGATGAGTAAAATAGGTCGAAAAGACACAGGAAGATGCAGGGGCTTGTCTTTCTTTTTAAATACAATTATGCTTGCATCATCCCACGATGGAGGGGGGTGTCCGGCTTAAGCGGCAATAAATGTCGCCAGCATGTCAGCTTTAATAATAGGAAATAACAAATGATATAACTCTAAAGGGAGTTTATCGGGGCCAGAAGCCTTCCCCAGAGCCAAGTCCTTAAGTGCTGTCTCAAGCTCTTGCATTGTAATGGGCACATCTAACTCTTCTTTATAGATGGAGTCCAACTGGGGTAAGTCAAATGTATCAACAAACTGATCAATCGAATCGAGAGAGAAGTCTTCTTGGGTATAAAGTTCCGTATAATAATCATGAAATACCTTAAGAATACCCTCAGATGACTCTACTAGGACACCTTGGCTGTTTTCTATAGACGCTATACGCTGTGCAGTCTGTCGCCCCCGTATTCTTTGGGCTAAGCATCTTCCCACAGTCTCCCCGTACTCATATCTCTCCGCGCGGTGAATTTCATATTGGCATGCTATATCATGGGTCCACACCCCATTAATCTTTGCCTTGCATCTTGCAACTTTATCTTGTGATGCACTACTATCCCGATGCATACTAATATCCAGTATCAGTTCCCGCTCTGCATTTGTTAAATCAAATAGCAATTGCTCAGTTATGTTTTTTTGTTTGCGTTGTAGAGTCCAGCCATAACTAAATTTTTCCCCACGTAACCCTGCCTTGAAGTAGTCCCATACTATTGCATAAGAGGCAGAGCCCCTATTAAAATCCAAAAACTGCTGGGCCCAATCTAAAACTTGACGCACATAAGTTTCATCCGAAAGGAGTTTCTTATTAAATGTAAATGTCCGTTGCATGCGCTGGATTTTAAGCAAAGGCATGTCTATAACAACCGGGGCATGATCAGATGTAATACGTGGCATTACAGACATCCGAGCACCAGCCGCGAGGTAACTAGGTATAAAAATGTAGTCTAACCGCATACATTTTTTGTGGGAAGAAGAAAAAAAAGTAAAGCCGGGATCTCTTGGATTTGCCAAGGGCCACCCGTCTAACAGCCCATGTTGAAGCAATAATTGCCGTAACTCTCTGATTACCTTCGGCTTCCTACCCACATAGCCACTAAATTTAGAGTCCCAAGTGGTCACCTCACCATGAATATTAAAATCGCCAAGTAAAAATAAAGGTGTACCCCAAAGAGCCAGCTCAACATTCAAAAACTCGAGAACGGCGGTATCGTCAGTATTTGACCCATATAACGAACATATCGTAGCAACAACATTCCCTATAATGCACTCAACAATTGCCCATCGTACTAAGCTATCAACTTTAGTCTTTCCCGTTGTAGCAATCAATTGCCGCTCCAATATAGCCACCCCCCGATTCATAGTGGATTGTTGTGAGGCAGCCAATACTACACACCCAAAATCCATCAAAACCTTCCAGTTCGCCCATAGAATAGGAGTCTCCTGGAGACAAATAATATCCGGCTGGATCAAACGAATTTCATGCAACACTCGCCTACGTTTGAGAGTATTATTTAGCCCACAGACATTAAATGAACACGTACGAAAATTATAACTAGCCATCACATCTTAATTGACTCATTAGATGACGACACCCATAGTTGACAAAAGACAATATATTTGCTCTTGAAGCCTTATAGCTTTGAACTGACTTTTCCCCCTTTAATCCCCACACAACCCCCCGTGAACCCCCAAACCCTCCACCAACCCCACCCGACCCATCCCCCCACCCCATGTGACCCTCCCCCAAAACTAAGGCAAAAGGGCCTATCGCCCTGTCGATGTGTGTGAGAACAACTCACAGTGTTTGGACGAATCCGTTAAAAAGGAGAAACAAGCATGAGGGAAAAAAACAATATGGAAAATCGAACATGCAATACCTATAACAACCCTTCACACTAATGAATTCAGATATTCCTTAGCTGGGGCCTCAGATGTAAAGAACCGATTCTGCCCTTTGTACACAGTTTTTAAAGTAGAGGGCTGGAGAAGAGAGACTTGTACACCCTTCAATTGAAATGGAGCAATCAGCTGGCGCAACCGCCAGCGGTTCTCTACAGTGGCGTGGTAATAATCGGGTGCACAAAAAAATAAACACCCTTCCCAGAGCACTTTTTATCCGGTCTTGAAAGGTCGTATAGTGTTTGTCTTGCCAAAAAGTTGTTTAATGATATCAAAATGGCACGTGGATATTGAAGGCCTTGCGTGGCTCATGCTGGTCGCTGTCGAAATGGAAAACGGTGTGCCCGTTGGATCTCCTGGGACCAATGCCACTGCTTAACCTCAGGGAAGGCCTCCTCAAAAAGTTAAACGGCAAACTGGCGGATGTCCTGTCCCTCACGCCCTTCGGGCACTCCCAAAATACGCAAATTATTACGGCGTAATCTGTTCTCCAAATTGACCAGTTTTATATGGACATCATCCTTCTGAGCCTTAAAACCGTCAATGTCAGTTTTGTTGTGTGCCACTTGATCTTCCAGTGAGGAGATACGCCCCTCTGCCTCTACCATTCTATCTGTAAAGTCGTTACATGATTTTGCAAGCCGTCGCACTGTATTCTGGAGTTTTTTACAGGCAATGCTGGCCCTAGTGTATCAGGGCAAAAAATAGCTAAATACCCTGCTAAAGTTTCCCTTCCCCGGCTGACCGCACCTAGAGTAGGTTACAACAAAGCTAATTCTATTCATTTACCGCCGGAAGCGGCCCCATACGTGTGCATTCTTGCGGGTGTACCTCCTCTCCCACCTGGAAAAACTGAGAGACAACACGAGTTAGTTAATAAAACCAAATTCTGGCTGTCAAAAAATAGGCCATTGCCTTGTTATCAATACGGAGCAATAAGGAGTGCCAGAAGGGTGGATTGGTTGGGCTCCCTTCCCAAAGATGTTCCTGGAGACTTAGTACTTGTGTGATTTAGAGACAGAAATATTGTCCCGTACTTGAAAACTTGGCCGCCTGAAATAAGAGACGGCTCAATCTCCATTTGGGATTTATATGACTTCTATCCAAACATCCCGTGCTTTCCTCCTCTTCCGAAATCATACCCTATGTGGCAGGACTTATAAAGTACACCATGACTTTTTGGGAAAACATCTGCACATGTAACAATGACTAACCATGAACCCCTATGATCCTGTCTCTGCTGACGTCACAGATTGTGTGTTTCTTTTTTTTCTTAAATAATTATGTTTGCGCTACCAGCCTAAATACTCTGTTTAATGAACATTTGTGACTACCTGTACTGTATTAACTTTTATAGAATCAAGTATGTTTTAACTTTTTTATAATGCAATCGTTTTTAACATGTGTACTTTTATGCAATTCTCCGAACTGCGAAATAAAGTTTATAAAGTAAGGGTTTTCAGATGATGTTCAGCCTTAGCTTCCAGACGTTGATCCGAGATGGCCTTTAAAATGACATCTAATGCAGCTTGGCTTGTGGTCCCGGGGCTGTAGCTGTAGCTGGCTTGGTCAGTAGAGCCTGCTTGGCCCAACTGGCCTGATTGACCCGGCATTGAATCTTGATCTGCATCGGACATAACCCCACCAGAGATTTCATCACCCAAATTACTATCCACTTGTTGGTTTACCACTGTAATAAATGTAGTCTCTTTAGTGGTATTTTCAAGCGATGAAGTCTCCGCCTCATCCTCTAGGTCGCCCTCCAAATCAGAGCCCCCGGACTGTTCTGATAGTGAATAAAATTCACTATCTTTATTGCTAATAGGATCACCTTCTAGCCCTTCTGTCCCAATTGGAATCAAAGGAATGTCCAAAGCTTGTGTGTATTCAAAACTAATTGCGGCATCAGAAATAGGACTTTGTGCCATATCAGTTAAGGGGTGTAATAAAGGTGCTGAAAGCACGGGAGAAACTACTGGAGACACAACTAACTGTTCAAGCGCTTCCACCAAAGTCTTATCACGATCGGTCTCTGCCCCCAAAACATCAGGATTTTTGCTATCCGTGCTTCCAGCGGCCAAAGTTTTTGACACTGGAGTCTTTGCCATGGATTGAAACATTTGCGGAATTTTCGGGGTACCAGTTTGGCTGGAATCAAAATCCACATTGCCGCTGCCATCTTGTTTTGTCTTTGCGGCAAGAGCAGCCCGGGTTCCAATCTGGCTCTCCCCACTGGCTCTAGTTTTACCGCCGCGAGCTGTTTTTGGACCCATAATGAGCAGACTGGATTTTTTACTTAGCGATACGTTACAACAAAATAAATAAAGCAAAAGCTATAATACCCACAGAAAAAAAGTCTAAGTCTATGATATCACCAAGGTGAAGTTCGATAAAGTCAATTTCCAGTAAATCGCACTCGCCAAATTAGAGCGCGGTATTATCAGTGCTGTACCGGCTTGCAACTTTGTATCCAGTTTATAGTGACTTTAAGGCTTTGAAGAGCAGAGCTGCCGCTCCTCTACCTTTCACCCACCTCACCGTACTCTATCAGCGGGACGGAATACGCGACCTTTAAGGCGCCAGCCACACAGCTCCAGGACTCCAGGGCTTACTGCCGGATACACACCCCCACAAGACCTCCACAGGCTTCACGGACTTCACCAGGCGTCTCTACACGTCTCGGCGTCTTCTCCGTGTCCTCCCACGAGAAGCCGAATACCAGTGCAGTGCAGGGAGCCGCCGCCTTTCGTCTCAATGCCGTCTCTCCTCCAACCAGCAACCAACAGAAAGTCGCGGCAGCTCCGACTTTTCGAGCCGCTACAGTCCCCACTGCCCACTGTCCACTGGAGGGTTTGCCGGTGCTGCAGTTACAGCTGCGGGGTATCGAACGGTGCCAAATGCCTGGAAACAACTCGCTAGGGTCCCAGGTAAGAGAAATCTTCGGATCGCCAAACGGAGCTTCTCACACGCACGCCTGACCAGCAGGCGCCATCTTGCCTGAGCGTTCACCCCCTCAATGCTAGATTATATGTTAATTTCACTTTCATTATTCCATGAGTCTCCGCATTCTGCCTAAGGGGATAAGGGAGACAGTGACCATAGGCTACAGGAGACAACTCTCCTGGCAGAGCCACCAGCATTGGAAACATCGGCAAGATTTTCACACTCAAGCTTTAAAACCAACTTCAAATGAGTAAAAACTGCTCTGCAAACACCGAGGAGGTCCTTGAATCTACAAAGGCTCTTTTACAGGCACAGGAAAGGATAGAAGGTAGATGCCTCATGGATGGATGGTAAAGCTTCACTGCAGAAACAGCCAACTCCTTCTTCAAGTCCATCAAAGCAAGACTCGACCAAAACACCAGGGAAGCAGGGTTGTTCTCCATTGCTCACCGTACTAAACTGAAACAACTCAAAAGGGCCATAAACAGTACATTGAGGTCGCTAAGATACACACCTGGGGACTCCCATCTTACCTCTATACTACGTGAAAAAAGAGGCTTGTTGAGAAAATTAAAATGGAACATCAACAGATCTCAAGAGGATGATCTTCGGGCAAACCTTTTCGTAGATATCAAATCAAACAACAGTGCTCAATTCTGGGGAACAGTAATGAAAAAATGCCCAAGAAGGTGTAATATTTTACATCCCGGAAGAGATCTGGCCTGACTTTCTTGAAGCGCACTTTTACCATCAATCTCTGAGCCAGTCAGCAAAAAGAGTGTGGAGAGATCTTCAGAATACTGACCAACCATGCAGCGGAACCCCTCCTCAAACCAGCCACTATCAGTGTGTCTCAGAAGGCATTCATATCACGGCCATTAATTGACATATTGCCAAAAGCAGAAGAGAGGAGTCCCCTGGGCCAAATAGTATCCTGCCGGCCCCCTTTACAGGACAGGGACTATTGAGCAGAGGTACTTGACCCTCTTTTTTGAGAGGTCAGAACCTTTAAGAAATTCCCAGCCTCCTGGAAGGGCTCAGTCGTCTCCCATTTACATAAAAGCTGAGACAAGGCTACACCAAAAAACTACTACCTCTTCGCTTTGATCGACAATGAGTACTTCGCAGGCACCCTACTTGAGGAACTCAAAGCTTGGGCATCAGCCAATTTCATCACTCCACTCAACAAACCCAGTTTCTTTAAACATATGGGCACAGCCACCAAATTCTTGGACATGTCAATGCGCATAGACATAGCATGAAGCATTAATCATTCACTCAATCTCTGCTTCATAGACTTCAGAGCAGCATTTGATAAAATAGACAGGGCTAGGCTCTTCAGGAAGCTGGTGGACTGAAATGCCCTGCCTTCATTGCTGCATAGTCATTGCTGGATATGCTGATTCTACTCCACACAGATACCTGGGCGTAGGTGAAGCTGGCCAAAGGCTCACATCTCTCTGGACGAGTTCCAACCACCAAAGGATTAAAAGAAGGGTGTGTGCCTGCCCCTAGACTATGTAACCTCTATATGGCGGATGTGACTCAGTGTCTCACCACCAGCAATTAGCATGACCCTAGGCCGAAGGGCACAACGTTCTCCAGTTTTTTATATGCAAATAATGTGGTCCCGATGAGCCACACAATGGTGGGCTTGCAACATCTCCTCAATGCAATGCAGGATTACTCAACAAACGAAAACAATGACCATCAATAGTGGCAAAAAAATGCCCTGCCTGGCACTTGGGGAAAACACGGATCCAAACCACAACAAACTACAAATGCCTAGGCATAGAAATTGACAAGGAGGGACATTTCACTATGCAGAAGGAAGCAATTAAGGGAAAAGGGATGGCAATGGCAGTAATGCTGAGAAACCTTAAATTGGAGCGAATAGGCCCCTTCCTGACACCACTCCTCTAGGTGGCTCAATCAAAAATCCTACCAGAAATTACCAATGTAATTGAATCCCTGAGAGGCACAGGTGCTAAGACTCTAGACAACACTTTAGTTATGGCTTACAGATTTATTTTCAGTATTCCAAACTACTCTTTGGTAGCGCAGATTCCGCTAGAGTTTGGTCTAACAAAACAGTCCTAGGCAAGACCAGGTGCATTCATTATCTGCGGGCACAAGATCAGGAATGCAGCTACCAACACCCTGAATCATCTCTTATGACAAGAGCTGCAGCATCGAAGCATGTCACCTGTCTGGGAATGTCTTCAAGAGTCTCTTTTAAATACTGAGCTATCTCAGGCCTGGTATACTCCAACCAGTCACTCCAGTCTTAAAAAACGTGTTTGGAAATTGATAAAAAGGCAATCACTGGTAGAAGGCAAGGCATCTTCTCAGGCTGTAGCCATGCCTGGATGACAGTCAGTAGCTATAAATCGCTCACCCCTCAAAAATATTTAAATCTAGGCTACTCAAGAAAGGCAAAGGACATTAAAAAAATACTTCCCTCAATTCCGCCTCTCCCACCATGGCACAGGGCACAATTTTCGAACGGTTGTCGAATTTGTAGGTTAGGAACAGAAGATCTCCTGCATCTGCTCTGTATCTGCAGCAAACTGAAGGACAAATGGATACAACTGCTCAAAACTCAGTTTAACTCAAAAGGGATCTGCACGCGGTGACAAGCAAATATGGCCTGCTTCAACACAGCTCAAATGAAGGCTGGTAGGATTTCTTGTGCTGTGGAAAAGAAAATGCTAAGAACCAGCAAATGCCCTTCAACAGCAGTAGGCATATCTGCTACGGAGGAGAGCAACCTCTAAACCATAATCTAAAGCTGTATTTGTAACCATCGTTCTTTATTCCCATGACCTGATTTTTAAAATCAAACATTGCTATTAACAGGATAATGGGGTATACTTAATCTGCTTATGGAAGTACTGCACTTATGCACCTACTACTATGCAAGTAAGAAGACTAACCCTGGGCGAAGTACTAAGCTACGATAGCATAGTTTGATTAGTTTGCGCTACTTCGCACTAACCGAAGTGCACATAGCACAATGCAAACACGCGTAGCGTAGCGGTCATTTTTTGCTTGCTTGCGGTCCGCAACGTCAAGTTGGCAACCGCGAGCGAGCAAAATGACATCCTGGCGAGACTTTTTCCTCGTTCGCGATCAGCAACATCAAGTTGCCGATCACGAGCGTGGAAAATAAACCTCCCGGCGAGATTCTGAACGCGGGGAGGTTAGGTTTCTCATTGAGTGGTTGCGTATGCTCGCGACCGCCCGCGATGAGAAACTACCAGTCCGCGTTGAGAAAGCTGCAGCTCGAGTAGAAATCTACTTGAGTGGCAGAAAACGACTGCTTGCATTGTGCAAGATGCGGTTTGCACTGATTGCACAGTGCGGACAAGTATCCAGCACTGTGCAATCAGTGCGAACAGCAATTTTCACAGTGCACTACGCAGTTCACGTAGCTATGCACAGCTCGCGTAGTGCGAAGTGCACTTCGCGTGGTAACACGTAGTGCTACTACGGTAACTATGCCCAGGGTTAAAGAACACCAGCACACATGAATTGGCTCCTTTGCTAAGAAAACTGCTGCCTAATACTTTTTAAATTAAGGGAAGTAGCTTTGCACCATAGCATACATGTCCTGGGACCTGGGTCCCGACCTCTAAAGCTAAATTTCCTCACGTTAAGATAAAGAGAAAACAAACACAAAGAGAAAACATTCCGGGGGATATTCTCAAGAACATGTGATAACTATTACAAAATTAGCTTAAGGCAACTTTCAACATCACAGTCTATTGCGGGAAAATTACGCTGTGTTAACTAAGGGGTCTATTAGGATGGCATGCGGATTGCTACCACCCTACCGGCGGAGGCAATCCACACGCCAAAACACCCCGCTGATCGGCCTTTTACCCCCGCCACATTAGCATGGTGGGGGGTACCCCAGTGGACGGGAAGACTTTCCACCGCTTTTCCGCTGGTAGGCAATCGTCATGTTTGCCTACCAGGCGGAAATGGCCCACAATATGGTGGCTGTGCCTTGCAGGCACCACCATCAATATTAGGATGGTGGCGGTTTCTTGCCTTTCCATGGCGGAGACTCCACCATGGAAAAGCATGCAGAGTTCTCTTTGGGGGCCCATTGCGGGCCCTCTGGAGGGTGGGGGGCTGCACTTAGGGGGTACCCATGGAACCCCCCAACATTGGCATGCACAAGGTGGCAGGCACCGCTCGGTGCCTGTCACGTTGTGAATGTCAATGCACAACATGCATATATTGCATTGTGGTGGGTGCTGCTCACAGCACCACCCATCACAATGCAATATATGCGGGATGCCACTGCCACTGCGGCAGTGGCATCCTATTACCGGTGCAGGACTGACGCACCACTGGCGGCTGGTGGCTGGTCCCAGCATCGCTAGGGTGGCGGGTGACTGAAGTCCGCCCGCCATCCTAATAGACCCCTAAGTATTCACAACATGGCGGTACCATGCGATAGGATCACAATAACGTGTATAATGACCGCATTAAAACCAACACACAGCCACAGAAATGCTAAACACAAACGCAAAAAAGCTGTGATGAAGCCAATCGCGATACAAAAATCATCGAAAACCAGTGACAGGCCTGCAATTCACACGTGTCAGGCAGGAAAATTCACAATAAAAGAAAAAAAAACAGACAAACAAATGCCAAACAACAGCGAAGCACAATGGATGCTGCCGGAGCAAGTACTGAGGAGAACCATTACCCCACAAGCCCCCAGGAGGACCTGCCTGGGACCTCGGGTCATGGAAGGCCAAGGAGAAGAAGAGTAGGAAGAAGAGGTTCAGTCCGCAGGAAAACAGGAACCTGATAACGAAGGTGGTCAAACACCATCAACAACTGTTCGTCACCTCCACTGTGTCATTGGCAACCAAAAATTGACTATGGCAGTCCATCGTGGACAAGGTGAATGCAGTGGGAGTGCTGAAGAGGACAATGAAAGAGGCGCTGGAATGACTCAAGGGCAAAACCAAGCTTAAACTCGCCAACAACAGGATGGCAGCAATGCTGACTGGAGGTAGGAATCCAGCGCCAAAGGAGGAGCTGGACGATATGGAGGAAACGGTGTCCACAGTCATCAGTGGGGAGATGGTGGCAGGAGTTGGGGGACCGGACACTGCTCAACAGACCGGACACAAAAGCACTGGGGTGAGTAATGACCAGGGACTGGGGGACGGAGGAGATGGGCACAGTGGCACACATGTACAAATAAGCTGAGCACATCTACGGACAAACCATGCTCCAGCCCCCGACTCCAACCAAGAGACCAATGTACACAAGTATGCAACATCTCAGCACTGAATAGGCACAGAAGGCAAAGGCACATCGCATGAAATAGAGAAGGGGCAGCAAAATCAGAGCTGCAGGGGCGACTCCCCCGAAATGCAGCACACACACATAACATGCAGAGCACATCAACACTGACAACATTGTGGTACAAACCGCAATACGTTCACAACAGAACACAGGGCACAACTGGTGCTGACTCGGTGTAGACACTGGCCAATCACATTTGGCATTGCAGGGAAATGTGAGCTGATAATGTACAAGTACAAACACACACACGTCATCATGTCAAAATATCCACTGTCCCCCATCAAATAGAAAGCACCTCACAAACAGTCACAATGTACACAGTCATGCAATCTGTATGAAAACATGTACAATGCGACAACATACATGTGGACTGTAGGAGAGTAGGTTCTGCTTTCCTATGGTCACCCCACTTTTTGCTTTTTGCTTTACTGGTTTTCGACTTTAATGTGGCTGTGGGCCTGCTAATCAGACACACAGCCCAGCTGTTCTCTCTCTACATTCATACCATGTACTTATGGTACATCACCAATTGGGAAATGGGTCACTCTTGTGAGTCCCTGTACAGTGTACCATAGGTACCCAGGGCATAGGTGCACCCAAGGCCTACCAGGGGCTGCAGCATATCTTATGCCACCCCCGGCTGGCCATCCAAACTGACACAACTGGCTGATCACTCAGCTGGGGCAAGGTCATGTAATCACCCCTTGCTTAGGTATAGTATTCCTATACCTACCATTATATATAGACACATATATACCTATAAGTCACTCCTATGGCAGGCCTTAACAATCCTGAAGGCAGAGTGCTTGGTTTTATGTGAGATGAGGCTCTAGCATGAGCTGAGCATGTCTGCAGCTTTCGTAACCATGTCCTTATAGCTGTTCTATGATATAGCCATACCATATACTCTTAAGTGCATTATAATCCTTGCGGTTAAATGCTAACTCTGGTTTGGCTTTATCAAAACATGTCGTGTAAGGTGTCATACGCTTTAGAATACTTCCTCCTCACCAGTTCTGACGACGGGGGTAGCTTTCCACCCTTCTAGAGGGAGAAGACATGTTGTTCCTGTTAATCCCGGTTAAAGTTAACCAGAGCCTCAGCATCACAAAATGGATGCTGCTGCCACAGACACAAGTCTGACCTCCTGCTGCTGGGAGTCCTTCCAGCGAGGGAGGCTTGGACAATAGGTTTCCTGTCTTGGGAGGTGCTAGCACCACCCCAGACAGGCCATAGTGTATTGGGGCAGGGAGGCCTGAATGAAATGAGACACTGCCTGGGGCACACAAGGTGTCCCATGCATAGTCTGGTTCAAACCAGTTGCTGGGGCACTCCAGCCCTAGCTCTGGCTCAAAACTGGACAAAGAGAAAGGGGTGTAACCACTCCCTTCCCTGGTCCCACCTATAGAAGGGACCTAGCAGGTAATCCAGCCCCTCAGATTAGTATATAGGTAGGAGCTGAGTCAAGAGACTTTAGATTTATCCTGAACTAAAACTTGTAACGAAACTCTGGACCTTAGACATTCTACTGCAACTAGAAGACTGTAGAATCTCCCTTGTGGTCAAGGAGTGACCACCCTGTGCAAACAGGCACCATCCAGTGATCTGCGGTTTACTTTGTCGACGCTCCTGCCGGAGCCCGAGCACAGAGTCTGACAAGAGCTAGACTTCCAGACTTATTTGACCCCAATCCACATTCCCTGCAAAGCTGAGACCCGTGGAGGCGACGAGAGACGTGGGACCGGCCATCTTGAAAAGCCTGCTCTTTGCTACTTGTGCAGCTTCTAAGGCACCCTCGAAGTTGTGCATTGGGGATTGAGAAGCCCCAGCCCCGAGCATCATCTGCACTGAAGATCAGCCCTCCACACTCCACTAGTTCTGCGTGGGGCCCTTCTGCATTTTCCAGCTTGATGTGTCTGTCTGGTTATTTGCCCGTTGGCTAGTGGCCTCTGTGACAACAAACCTTTGAATCTACACTGCCTGCCTGGTTGCTCCAGGTGGGATTAGACCTTCCTGGTCTAATCCTAAGCGAATATTCGATTCCTGCATGGGTTGCATTCACCAAGACCTGTTGACTCCAATCCGGAAGCCGATGCCGCCAACAGGGAGATCCTTTGTCAGACAGTCTTTATCCAGCTCCTGGTCATTGTCGACACCTCCTGGTCCACGTGGCTGCAGAGTCAAGCTTCACAACATCACCTGATTGCTTTGCGACATCGCCTGGTTCCTTCCTGGTTCCTTCCTGGTCACTGGCTAGTGACCCAGACTCTGTCCCCTCTGCTTTCAGGTACCCTTCATCCTCGATCCGCCCTTGGATCCAACCGGACACTTCTCTCCTGGTCGCCTGCAGCATCTTTCTCCAAGGCTCCATAGGATTCAGCGACGAAAACCGACACACTTTGGCACCTATGCACCCGCTTCCAGTGGGTGAGGTAATGCAAGTACTCCAGTGCTCCTGTGGGTATGAACTATCCTAGTGTCCTAGTTTTCAGTAACTTTCTCCTAGTCCATCCGGAAGTGTCCTAAAAGAACTAGTTTCCATTTCTTTAGTTCCCATTATAACTCTATGGTAACTCGTGTGTGTGTTAAGACACTGCACACGCATCCCGTGGGCCTCCTACTCCCTAACTCTTGTTAGTGCAGCGTAGCCCCAGCGATTCCCTAGGCCCTAGGCCTATCCTTTGTTCGTGATGTGGTTCTTATACCACTATTTTAGTATATGGTTTTACGTGCCCCTAGGGCCCTACTGTATGTTGTGCAACTTATTGTATGATAATTAAGTATTTTGTTATGTGCTTTAGCCTCTGACCTCATAAAGAGTTCAGAGGGGTTGTGTTAGTAATAAATACATATATTTTATATATAACCTGTGTGGTGTCCTTTCATTTGGTATTCAAGGGGTTATATATGGTAAAACAGCTTGCTTCACATGCTCTCTGAAGTTTTAGCCTAAGACTGCTTTGTTCATGCTACCACTAGGATAGCTGGTCCATAAGGTTGACTTTACAACCATCACCATAAGGGTTGTTTGGACTGGTGCAAGGTGCTCACTAGAATAGTGAACATCATATACCAGGCCAACTTCTCACATGAAAACCTTGTTAAACTGCAACTCTCCTCCACATTGCAGAGGGAGAATCAACACCTCCTGCAGAGCAGCCCAAACCTCTCTTCTCCGATGACGAAGAGGACCACCACAGCTTTGACTCCGATGCCCTCCAACAGCTCATGGACAGCCCCCGCAGCCCACCTCCAGGAGCAGGGCAGCCCAGCTGCTACGAGGAGACCCCACCCCCTGCACAGACCACATAGCAGGCAGCACCCACCTTCACGGTTGCCTCCCAGGACCCCCATGAAAAACACATGGCTTTCCAATGCCATGTGTTGGGGTGCCAGGAGAATCTGGCTGAACAGGTGCGGGTGGGCTTCGACCGCATGGCAGACAAACTAGATGCCATACGTGGGTGTCTAAGTCCCATAAGGGACCACTCACAGTCCCTAATGGACACCCACAGTCCACTCCAGGCTCTCCAATGGACCATAGCTGACATCGCAGGAGCCCTGAATCAGAGGATTGGACAACTGTCCAGTCAGAGTGGCTCTAGCGATGTCACGCGGGAGTTGGGAAATATGCCGAAGTTAATGGAGACCATGGAGTGGGCAAATGCGAAAAGAGCGGCTGCCAAGGCTGTACACCAGTGAGTGGTAGCTGGGTTCCTCAATGACCTCAAGACCATCATCATGGCATTGTTACCACAAAGCTTGGCGCTGATGGAGCTGCTGCTACCACTCCATCCACATCTCCGCCCCCTGAAGTGTCAGTGCCACACAGTGCATCAGACATTCCACCTCCTGCCCCTGAGGTGTCATTGCAACACAGTGCAGGAGACGGAACACCACCACCAACACGTGAGGCACATGAAACTGCAGAGGACGAAGATGCGGATGAATCTCCCATTGTGGTACGAAGGATGCCATAGCATTCTTCTCCGCCATATGACCAGTTTCGGCTTGGTCCTGGCCTATGCATCATCAGCTTCCACTGTCCCCGATGCACTCTGCGACACTCACCTTGGACCTCGACATGGACTGGCATAATCTGTTTGATCGCCAATGACACAGCAATCAGTCTGTGGACTGAACTCTTCCTTTGGACTTGGCATTCCCTGGAGGACTCTGGCTGGCCCTCTATGGTCTTTCAAGTGTGGAATTATGAATGAATGTAGGCTAAGTGAATTCCTCTTACGTCCATGTGGCTCAAGTCGTAGAACTTGGGTCACAGGGTGACACATTGCCAAATGCGGTCCGGGTGGCGCAGACACACAACAGGGACACACGTATTAGTAACTTCCTTGTCCAGCCCAGTACGGAACCATGCCCAGAGCCCCAGGGTCATTGTTCACACCCTTACGCTGGACTGACATATGCCAGGGCAGCCCGACGCACAGTCTAAATATCGAGTTTTTTATTTTGACCTACAATAATATCGAGTTGTACATATCGTAGGGACAAAATATTAAGTATGGGCAAAATCAGCGAAAGCGTGGTCCACGAAATCGTGCGAAAGCGAATTCGCGATCCGCATAATTCACGAATTCGTGGGAAATTGCGAATTTTTGTTTTTTTGCGTGTTCGCGGGGATTTTTGCGTGTTCGCAGGGCTTTTTGCGTGTTCGCGCGCCGCTTGCATGGCAAAGTTACCCATGCGGTCGTGTATGGGCACAGCACCCTCTGGTTCATCACTGCCACCCTCTGGTTCATCACAGCACCCTCTGGTTCACCACTGCCACCCTCTGGTTCACCACTGACACCCTCTGGTTCACCACTGCCACCCCCTGGTTCACGACTGCCACCCTCTGGTTCATCACAGCACCTCTGGTTCACCCCTGCCACCCTCTAGTTCACCACTGCCACCCTCTGGTTCACCACTGCCACCCTCTGGTTCATCACAGCACCCTCTGGTTCACCACTGACACCCTCTGGTTCACCCCTGCCTCCCTCAGGTTCAGCACTCACTACTGCCACCCTCTGGTTCATCACAGCACCCTCTGGTTCACCCCTGCTGCCACCCTCTGGTTCAGCACTCACCACTGCCACCCTCGGGTTCATCACAGCACCCTCTGGTTCACCACTGTCACCCTCTGGTTCACCACTGCCACCCTCTGGTTCACCACTGCCACCCTCTGGTTTATGACTGCCACCCTCTGGTTCATCACTGCACCTCTGGTTCACCCCTGCCACCCTCTGGTTCACCACTGCCACCCTCTGGTTCACCCCTGCCTCCCCCTGGTTCAACACTGCCACCCTCTGGTTCATCACAGCACCCTCTGGTTCACCCTGCCACCCTCTGGTACAGCACTGTCACCCTCTGGTTCACCACTGACACCCTCTGGTTCACCACTGCCACCCTCTGGTTCATCACTGCCACCCTCTGGTTAACCCCTGCCACCCTCAGGTTCAGCACTCAATACTGCCACCCTCTGGTTCATCACAGCACCCTCTGGTTCACCCCTGCTGCCACCCTCTGGCTCAGCACTCACCACTGGCACCCTCTGGTTCATCACAGCACCCTCTGGTTCACCACTGTCACCCTCTGGTTCACCACTGCCACCCTCTGGTTCACCACTGCCACCCTCTGGTTTACGACTGCCACCCTCTGGTTCATTACAGCACCTCTGGTTCACCCCTTCCACCCTCTGGTACAGCACTGTCACCCTCTGGTTCACCACTGCCACCCTCTGGTTCACGACGGCCACCCTCTGGTTCATCACAGCACCTCTGGTTCACCCTGCCACCCTCTGGTACAGCACTGTCACCCTCTGGTTCACCACTGCCAACCTCTGGTTCACGACTGCCACCCTCTAGTTCACCACTGCCACCCTCTGGTTCATCACAGCACCCTCTGGTTCACCACTGACACCCTCTGGTTCACCCCTGCCACTCTCAGGTTCAGCATCAGCACTCACCACTGCCACCGTCTGGTTCATCACAGCACCCTCCGGTTCACCCCTGCTGCCACCATCTGGTACAGCACTCACCACTGCCACCCTCTGGTTCATCAAAGCACCCTCTGGTTCACCACTGACACCCTCTGGTTCACCCCTGCCACTCTCAGGTTCAGCATCAGCACTCACCACTGCCACCGTCTGGTTCATCACAGCACCCTCCGGTTCACCCCTGCTGCCACCATCTGGTACAGCACTCACCACTGCCACCCTCTGGTTCATTACGGCACCCTCTGGTTCATCACTGCCACCCTCTGGTTCATTACTGCCACCCTCTGGTTCACCACTGCCACCCTCTGGTTCATCACCGCCACCCTCTGGTTCACCCCTGCCACCCTCAGGTTCAGCACTCACTACTGTCACCCTCTGGTTCATCACAGCACCCTCTGGTTCACCCCTGCTGCCACCCTCTAGTTCAGCACTCACCACTGCCACGCTCTGGTTCATCACAGCACCCTCTGGTTCATCACTGCCACCCTCTGGTTCATCACAGCACCCTCTGGTTCACCACTGCCACCCTCTGGTTCACCACTGACACCCTCTGGTTCACCACTGCCACCCCCTGGTTCACGACTGCCACCCTCTGGTTCATCACAGCACCTCTGGTTCACCCCTGCCACCCTCTAGTTCACCACTGCCACCCTCTGGTTCACCACTGCCACCCTCTGGTTCATCACAGCACCCTCTGGTTCACCACTGACACCCTCTGGTTCACCCCTGCCTCCCTCAGGTTCAGCACTCACTACTGCCACCCTCTGGTTCATCACAGCACCCTCTGGTTCACCCCTGCTGCCACCCTCTGGTTCAGCACTCACCACTGCCACCCTCGGGTTCATCACAGCACCCTCTGGTTCACCACTGTCACCCTCTGGTTCACCACTGCCACCCTCTGGTTCACCACTGCCACCCTCTGGTTTATGACTGCCACCCTCTGGTTCATCACTGCACCTCTGGCTCACCCCTGCCACCCTCTGGTTCACCACTGCCACCCTCTGGTTCACCCCTGCCTTCCCCTGGTTCACCACTGCCACCCTCTGGTTCATCACAGCACCCTCTGGTTCACCCTGCCACCCTCTGGTAAAGCACTGTCACCCTCTGGTTCACCACTGACACCCTCTGGTTCACCACTGCCACCCTATGGTTCATCACTGCCACCCTCTGGTTAACCCCTGCCACCCTCAGGTTCAGCACTCAATACTGCCACCCTCTGGTTCATCACAGCACCCTCTGGTTCACCCCTGCTGCCACCCTCTGGCTCAGCACTCACCACTGGCACCCTCTGGTTCATCACAGCACCCTCTGGTTCACCACTGTCACCCTCTGGTTCACCACTGCCACCCTCTGGTTCACCACTGCCACCCTCTGGTTTACGACTGCCACCCTCTGGTTCATTACAGCACCTCTGGTTCACCCCTTCCACCCTCTGGTACAGCACTGTCACCCTCTGGTTCACCACTGCCACCCTCTGGTTCACGACGGCCACCCTCTGGTTCATCACAGCACCTCTGGTTCACCCTGCCACCCTCTGGTACAGCACTGTCACCCTCTGGTTCACCACTGCCAACCTCTGGTTCACGACTGCCACCCTCTAGTTCACCACTGCCACCCTCTGGTTCATCACAGCACCCTCTGGTTCACCACTAACACCCTCTGGTTCACCCCTGCCACTCTCAGGTTCAGCATCAGCACTCACCACTGCCACCGTCTGGTTCATCACAGCACCCTCCGGTTCACCCCTGCTGCCACCATCTGGTACAGCACTCACCACTGCCACCCTCTGGTTCATTACAGCACCCTCTGGTTCATCACTGCCACCCTCTGGTTCATTACTGCCACCCTCTGGTTCACCACTGCCACCCTCTGGTTCATCACCGCCACCCTCTGGTTCACCCCTGCCACCCTCAGGTTCAGCACTCACTACTGTCACCCTCTGGTTCATCACAGCACCCTCTGGTTCACCCCTGCTGCCACCCTCTAGTTCAGCACTCACCACTGCCACCCTCTGGTTCATCACAGCACCCTCTGGTTCACCACTGCCACCCTCTGGTTCATCACCGCCACCCTCTGGTTCACCCCTGCCACCCTCAGGTTCAGCACTCACTACTGCCACCCTCTGGTTCATCAGAGCACCCTCTGGTTCACCAGTGCCACCCTCTGGTTCACCACTACCACCCTCTTGTTCACCACTGTAGATTATGGGGGGAAAGCACACCTGCCCAGCCTCAACTGAGATGAATTAATTTGGGGCTGGTTAATGTGTCATCGAATTTGTGCTTCAAGTCTGGCACCTGCTTCCTTAGCTGTAAGTGCTTCCTGTTGCAGTTATTTTTTTTACAGGAGCATTGTGCCATACTTGTAACTATTCTCTGACCCTGCTTTCAGGGTCAGAGCAGGGTCATATAATAGTTGCAAGTAGGCAACTGAACTCTGGAGCGGCCCCTCAGGAAGCACTACAGGGAATGGTTACAAATTAGCTTGAACTTTTGTACCTGCTAAGTGCTTTCAGTTTTCCAAAATTAGTTTTTCTGCCATTTCGCGAGATTCGCGGGGCGCGAATTCGTGTGAAATCGAACTTGCAATCCGCAAATTCGTGCGAATTTGATGATTTCTTTTTTTTTGCGTGTTCGCACGTGTTTTTGCTTATTCGCTGACCGCTTGCAGCGCACCGACCCCGAGGTTGCCCATGCGGTGGTGTATGGGTGCGGCCATCTTGTTTGCGTGACGTGTTTCTGTTTCCGGGCGCTCGGTGCATGCTCGCGTTTAATGCGGCGCGTGATTACGTGTTCGTGGGCGTTTTTGCGTGCTCGCGGGGGAAATATCGCGCAAACTTACCCACGCGGTCCTCTATGGGCGCGGCCATCTTGTTTTTCATTCTTTGCTATGGTTTTAGGCATGCTACCTTTCTATCCATTCTACATCTTCATAATCCTATTTTCTGAACTTTTTTTTTTTTTGCTTATTATCTCTCTCTTCATTTTCCTACATCTATATTTTGTGTTTTTTTAAACTTTTTGTTACTTTATTACCTACTTTATTTCTTTCGCTCTCTCTCTTATTTTTTTTCACACCTATTCTTCTTTCCTTCTTCTTGTGCCCAGGGCCATGGCTAAGGGAGGCGACAAGGGCAAGGGGAAGGGCCCAGCACCCCGTACCCAGCTCCCTTGCGGGCGTTTGAGGGGGGAGGAAGTCCAGGCCAGGGAGATCTTCTCTGCGGTGGAGGTGGCCGCCTTGATGTTTTTCATCCAAGTCCACCTCCCTAAGACCGTGGCAGCAGGTGGGCGGATTGCTTCCGGTTACGGCGTCCGGGAGCGTCGCCAGCTGTGGGAGAAGGTGTGCCGGCGCATGTACAAGGAGTCTGGGGTCCGGCGCACCTACCAGCAAGTGACGCACCGGTGGAGTGACATCTTGGACCGGGAGCATGACATGTTCGACCTGCTCGGTGTGGAGATCCCTGGCCTTGGTAAGTAGCTATTTAATAACTACTTTTTTTCCTTCTGCTCTGTTATATTGCTAATCTATTTTTTTCCTGAAGAGTACGAATGCTGCTGATTCGATTACGTTGCAGGTAAATTAATGTTTAAATAGCTTCTGTCATTCCAGGTGCTCGCCTGGTTATTGGCGTTGCTACTATGCTTACTTGTTTGCAACTTTTTTGTCATTTGAGAACATTATGGCGTAATGCTAGAGACAGTAGACTCAAGTCTAGTCCTTCTTTGTACTCCTGCTGCTGCCACTTTGAAGAGATAGTGGTGGATTGATACGTTGAGTATATTATGTATTACTTGTTATAGGACATTTGTTAGTGGTCTGCAATCATGATGACGGACTGTGTCTGTCACGCGACGTCTCGTGCTGCTGAGTGATGGCAGTCGTAGTAGAACCTTTTTGTTGTTGATGTAGTTAGTGAATTACATAATTTTCCTATTGGACGGTCTGCGAATCCTGCAATACTGTACTACTATCCTCCTAGTTGACCAGATCAGATGCAATTGATGTTAATTTGTTTACCCGACATAATGTTAGATTGAGTACAAAGAAATCAAATATTTCCCAAAAAACAATCATCCATGTTGTGTTTCATTATTTCATGATCACCAGGACCTCCCAGGGGCAAGGCGGCGGCAGCGTCAGAGACTCCGGTGGCAGAAGGTGGAGAGGCTCAGTCCCTTGCAGGCTCTTCTGCTGGCCCCAGTAAGTTGTTCTATTGTTATATTAATACTTATACTTCCCTAACTGTTACAGCTCCTATTCATTACAAACTGGTTCCTAATAATTCTATGTTTTACAAAATATTCTTTGATCTTCTTCTAATGTAGACTACTTTCTACATTCTTATCCTGCCTCTACCATCACTCTCTGTGCTACTACTATTTACAATTATGAGTCGGTCTGTGTAGGTAGCTAAGCTTGCCCATTCGGCAAACGGTGTGAAACAAAACTCTGATACAGCAATAGCTCTAGGCACTGAGTGCAGTCCTCTGGGTTGCCCTTGCTGTCTATTCCAGTCTTCTTAATGTAAGTGCTTTGACAATTTCCAACAACAAAATGTCATTGTTTACACCAAGTAAAAGGTAGCAGTTGCCTTTTTGATTTGAGAGGAGCACATCCCATACCGCTAGTGTTTCAGGGACTATTCTGCACACAAAGAAGTATGGACAAGATAAATAGGACATTGTTGATGATAGGTGCAGTTCGACTTTCGACATACCTCAGTCCGAACAGAAGTTGAACCCCCAATCTCCTGACCGACTATCTAGAATGTCTGACCAATGATTTTACGACCCAGAACAACAGAAGAAGACTACCTCCGAGTCCCGGCCTATCTGAGTCACTGAAACATGACTGCCAAGTGCAGTAGTTCAAACCTTTCCGCTCACTCACTCGTAAACAAAAACCACACAGTGTTTGTTAGTTTTAAAGTTTTATTTTCAATTAAGAAATGAAAACATTATTTCTTTATTTTTAATAGCGTAGTATTCTGATGGATGAAGATGACGTTAAAGTTTAAACAACATTCCCATGAATGAAATTAGTATGACTCAAACTTAATAATAGTTAACAGACACAGGAAATTATTAGAATAACTGTGTGTGAGCCCCCACCTTCTTTAAAGTACTTAAAGTACTGCTGGTGATGACTCAGTAGTAGTTGGTGAATCGTCTGGCAGAAGGGCAATGGAATCTTCTTTCTGTAATGAGAAAAATGGTGCACGTTAAGCAAGCATTCATCAGTTGTCATAAGAAGAAGTGCAGCATTTAATGGAATAAGCATATAAAAGGTTAACACCCTCCCCAAAACCGTTACTTTTTTTCAATCCCAGTAATAAAAAATGTGTTATGTAACATTTTCTTCCATTACGAGACAAAATAAGGGGTTGTGTATGGCATCTGAAAATATGACATGTTTTTCCTAGACGTCACAACATCTGATGCGGCACAGATGACCATCAGTGCCGGGGCCAGCAGTGCGGAGGGGTCCACTCTGGATGCGGCGGCGCCAACAGGAGGAGCTGGGGGGGAAGACTCAGCGGCGGCGGATGGTGGTAAGTTATTATACTCCTTACTTATTGAAATTTTTTTGAGTAGGCTCGTAAAGGAGTGTATGATGTACTGTACAGTAGTACACAGTACACTAGTATAAGTACACTGTACTGTCAAGAACATTTACTAATTTAGAACTACTTTTTGGGCTATCACGGAGAAGACAGTCAACCTTGACTTGTAATAGCATTAGCGGCGGTACTTCTCTGGTAACCAATGGCCCCCTCTATTTCACTTCAACTCAGCTGGCAAATTTTTATTGTGAAGCCAAGTCATATCAGATGTAGTTTATGGATGTGAAGAACGAAAAGTTAAAGAAGGGTGTAACGAAGGACGAGCGAGTCTTAATATTTATTTATGACTGTAAAGAATGGTTTTGTTGAATGCAATTCAACATAAGAAAGAAGACGGCGGTTTCCAAAATATGATGAAAAAGGTGTTCGTTGGTTGTTGACAACAAGACATTTTGGTACATTTGAGACATTAAGAAGAATCATAGACGTACTTTGGAAGCCTGGATGTTATCTTCTTTATCCTCCTCGTCGATAGCAGAGGTGTATGATGTAGTAGAGCAGACGCTGAGTGGATGAAGTATGGCCAGTGGCAGTGCCACCCCTATAGAAAAGTAAGACATTCCTATCCCCACCTGCTTGTACTGCTTAAAGTACTGCAAGTCTGCATCATCATGGCCTGTGTCTGTATTTCTTGGGTGAAAGCTGAGTGAGCTGCCATTATAGCGGTTTACCACAAGTTCACTTACCAGTAATTTATTTTGCAAAACAAGAGAAAAAAAGTAAAAAGGCCTTTTTTTAGTACCCTCTGACTATGTAGGTAGTAGTGAGTCCACCTATAGTGCTGCTAGTGGAATTCCTGAAACTCACAGTGTCACAGGCTTACAAAGACGGCGGAAATATACATGCCAAAATGTTATACTGTGTTTGCTTCTTGCTGGTGTTACTGAGTGTCAACCTTCCGTTGAATTATTTTGACTTTATAATAAAGACTATTGGCTACAGTATTTTTCTTTCTTTCTTCATAGATGCTACTCTCAAAAAGCTCACCCGTAAGGAGATGGCTGTCCGGGCTAGGGCCCATAAGCTGGAGGCTATTTGTGTCGAGTATCGGCGGTTGTGGGCTCAGGAGACATCAACATCTACATCCTCCTCCACTGCCCCCGGGTCCACCAGCCAGAAGCCTCCAGCCAAACGGAGCCGTGGCCCGACAGCCTCCCGCTGCCGCCGCACAGCAGCAACAACATCAGCGGCCCCCCCAGATCCTGGATCGTTCGGGTGCGCCGACTACGCAAAAGAGTGGACTACCTGGAGCGGTTGGCCGAAAAACATCACCGCCAGCTCCGGGACCTCCGCAAAGAGCAGTGGGACATGAAGCAACAGCTTGCAAAACTACGCCACCGGAGGAAGTGACTGTCCCTTGCCCCTTTTTTAAAGACTGTTGGGGGGGGTGGGAATTGGGTGTTTGGGAAAAGGGACTTTTGGACTTTAGGACATTGGTTGGGGTTAGGTAGGGGGGTGAGTTGGGTTAATTTATTTCATTTTTTGACTACCTCAATATATTTCTTAATAATTATTTTTCATACCAAAACATAGTATACGCGTTCATATTATTTTGTGTGGGTGTGGGCGGTGGTTACTGGATGTTTGGTTTCTTCCAACTTACCAGCATGAATGAAACATCTAGTCCTGAAATGTACCAAAGTGCCAGTAACCGAGTTAGTGAATTCAGTAGCCCTACTAGTACTTTACTAGTAGTACTGGCAATCTCTGCTCTCCTCCCAGTCCAAGCCCATTATTCTACCTCTCCAAAATGCTTATCTTACCTGTGATTCGTGTTTGAGAATCGGGGTAGCCCCAGGGCTGGCTGCATTGCAAATGGTGATTAAGGTTGGTTATTGACTTGAATCCTCGACGGATGCAATATCATTGTTGTGCCGGTAGCAGTAGTGGTACACACTTGCAGTATCACCATATGAAAAAAAGAGGAAATTAAACATTGAGTGGCCTGAGCGTAGCATTAGAAACAGTACAATAGATAGTACGGTACAGAACAGTGCCCTAAATTGTAGCCTAAGCAGTGCCAACGTAAGGTAAGCATTAAGCATTAGATTGTTCACGTCGTGTAGGAGGAGGATGTTCTTATTATCAATCCACAATGGCGCACATGAACTTCTGGTTGCTTTGACCTTATCCTCCCCAGCAAGTGTGTGGAATTTATTGTTGTTGTCAGTCACACCTCAATGAAATACCACACAGCCCGGGGGAAGAGGGTTAGGGTTTGAACATTGGATGGGAATGGGGGTTTTTGGGAAAGTTTGGTAGAGAGGAAAAAAAACACAGCATGGACAGTCAAACAACAAATGAAGAGAAACAAATCTTTGGATTTGAAGATATTGATAAACCTTTAAAGGGACATAAAGGATGTATACTGGTATATTGAAAACATGGCAAATTGCGCTGTTCACAAAAAACAAACAGCAATTGGTTTCAACAGAGACAGACAGCCATTGCTGTCGACTGCATGCCATCTTCTCATTATTCATTACCTGTTCTACTTTATGTCTGCATCTTCTTCGGAAAGTGAGGGCCCACAGGGCAGCCTCTCCTGTAAATTTCAGAAGTAGGTCTGTCAACAATCAGCAAGCATGTAGTCAGTCAGTTATTTCAGTCCCACTTGAGGGGACTCGTCTACGAAGACAAAGTTTGTTTTTTCTCCATAATCCATCCATCTGCCTTGAGGGAAATGGATAGGGGGAGTCTGGAGGAGGAGGATAGAGGAGCATGATTGAGTTGTGAACTTGTGAACATCTGAATGCAGACTGCGGCACCTTCAAATCAATAAGGAAAATAAGATGAAGACAGTGCTGATGATGGACTTATTGTGATTAGGTGATTAGAGTTTTGTTGTGGTAAAAGTAGCAAAACAAAGAAAGACACACAGGAATAAAAGTGAATAAGTACGGAAAAAAAGGAAGTAATGTTCAGTCCTCGGTGTCAGGGAAGCAGAGCTCGTCCTCCAAGTCTATGAATTGAGACCGGAGTAGGTCTGGTGACCGAGAAGAACTTCCGTCGTCGTCATCTAAGTCGGTGTCCTCTTCTTCCTGCGTGCATTCACGTATTTTGTAATCGGGTGGTATGAAGTGCTGATTCATCTTGATTATTGTTAACCTCTCCACATTTTTGGGCAAAAGGCGGGTCCTTTTTGAAGTAACAATGGCACCAGCAGCACTGAAAACACGTTCAGAAGACACGCTTGCGAGTGGGCAAGACAAATAATTTAGAGCCAGGTTGGTGATCAGTCGCCATTTTGAGCTTTTCGTATACCAATATCCCAATGGGTTCTCATTATAACAGACCTCTGTTGGGTCATCCAGATTAAGCATGAGCGCAAAATCCGCTCCGATCGCGGATTTTGCGGATTTTCGGTAAATCCGCGATCCGCGAACTCTCGCGAATTTACCGAGAATCCGCAATCCGCGATCGGAGCGGATTTTGCGGTCAAAAGTTCAAGCCTAATGCATTTACGATGGCGCCGGCAAGCTGCCAGCGCCATCCTCAAATGGTTACTTAATTAGCTTCGACAGGAAGCTCTAACAGATAAGATAAAGCAGGGGCTCGAGCGCCTGCTTTATTTTATCAGTTGGAGCTTCCTGTTGAAGCTAATTAAGTAACTTTTGCAGGATTGCGCTGGCAGCTTGCTGGCGCCATCGTAAATTATTTACAGTGTCTTCTTGCATAAATTTGAAGGGCAGGGTTCATTCTGGCACGACGGTCCTGGCACAAAAAATAAACCTCAACAGGAAACACTTGCAGGTGTGCCTTGTTCCCAAATATACCATCGGAAATCCGCTGTGATGCTGGTCTCTGACCTTTTATACACACAAGAGGCATGTGCGCTCGCATTGAAGCCCCGTCCGTTTGGCCCCGCCCACACACTCGAGGTGTGCACCGTCTTCCCGCCATTTACCCACTATGATGGACATTTCACTCAAGGGACCCCTGCGCACTTCGGCGCGATTGCATTAACACACACTTGGTCGCTGGAACTAGTTGAAGCGCAAATGCGGTGACTCATTCATCAGCCCAAAAAAAATCGTGAAATCGTGGCATTTGCATCTTTGACTTTTAAGAGCACAATCCCCGTGCTGTTCCTGTGACCAGGGGCTTCTGTCTCTTAATCTGCTGCTCTGATCGGTCTCTGACGTTTTATACACACAAGAGGCATGTGCGCTCGCATGGAAGCCCAGTCTGTTTGGCCCCGCCCACACACTCGAGGTGTGCACCGTCTTCCCGCCATTTACCCACTATGATGGACATTTCACTCAAGGGACCCCTGCGCACTTCGGCGCGATTGCATTAACACACACTTGGTCGCTGGAACTAGTTGAAGCGCAAATGCGGTGACTCATTCATCAGCCCAAAAAAAATCGTGGCATTTGCATCTTTGACTTCTAAGAGCACAATCCCCGTGCTGTTCCTGTGACCAGGGGCTTCTGTCTCTTAATCTGCTGCTCTGATCGGTCTCTGACGTTTTATACACACAGAGGCATGTGCGCTCGCATGGAAGCCCCGTCCGTTTGGCCCCGCCCACACACTCGAGGTGTGCACCGTCTTCCCGCCATTTACCCACTATGATGGACATTTCACTCAAGGGACCCCTGCGCACTTCGGCGCGATTGCATTAACACACACTTGGTCGCTGGAACTAGTTGAAGCGCAAATGCGGTGACTCATTCATCAGCCCAAAAAAAATCGTGGCATTTGCATCTTTGACTTCTAAGAGCACAATCCCCGTGCTGTTCCTGTGACCAGGGGCTTCTGTCTCTTAATCTGCTGCTCTGATCGGTCTCTGACCTTTTATACACACAAGAGGCATGTGCGCTCGCATGGAAGCCCCGTCCGTTTGGCCCCGCCCACACACTCGAGGAAGCCCCGCCCCCAAATCCGCAGATCCGCAAAATCCGCGGATTTTGCGGATCCACGATCCGTGAATCCGCAAATTCGTGAATCGTGGATCCGCAAAATCCGCCCATGCTTAATCCAGATAGGCCTGCACCACCGACTCAAGGTTCTCCAGTGTTGATCCACTTTGCGTACCATCTGCGACCTTTTCATCAGTGAACCGAGCTAACCCTTGCTGAGTTAGCCAATCCCCTTCCGACAATATTTGTTTGCGGCCTGGTGCAGGTGAGGATGATGATATGGTTGCTGGTGTCATTAACGGCTGTGAGGTAAAGTGACTCCCTTCGGCCACGGATTGAGAAGTGGAACTTGACGCCAGATGGCCTGCTGATTCAGTTGTACTTGTGCTGCCTCCTTGAAGGTTCTGCCGGTCTTATTCGAACCGAGTGGCTGACACAGCTAGCAAATGTTTGTACTTTGAAACATCTGCTTTAGAAAAAGGAATGAAAGTATTGGTGGGCAGTGCCTTTTTGTACCGTGGATCAAGAATAGTGGCACAAATGTAATGTTGTTCTGTATGTATCTTTTTAAGCCTTTCATTGTCAAGTAGGCGCCATAATAACTTCTCTGCCAAACCATATGCTTCTCGCTTTTCACCATCATCTCGGAACGTTGAAGACACCTCCTTCAGTTGGTGCTCTAGCATGCGCAACAATGGGATAGCTTTGCTCAAAGAACAGTCCTCCCTGCTGACTTCACGCGTGAAGAGCTCAAAAGGACGAAGCATGTCTGTCAGGCTTGCAACTAGCTTCCATTCCTCCAACTCTAGCATCAAGTCTTTGTGAGTAGAACACAGTTTAAAGACAAACTCATGTATTACCTCCCACTGCTCAGACAGACGCTCAAGCATGTAAAAGGTTGAGTTCCAACGTGTTGCCACCTCCTGGATTAGTCCTTTGACTGGCAATTCACGTTCATATTGAAGGCTCCTTAGCTGCTTCCAGGCCTTAAAAGAATGGTTGAAATGTGTGCAGATTTTTCGGCAGATGGTCAGTACTTTGACGACTGGCTCTTCTGTTTTCAAGAAGGCTTGCACCACGATGTTAATACTGTGCGCCAAACACGGCACTCTGAAATAGCCACCTTGTTGCATGGCCTTAACTATATTACTGCCATTATCCGTGGAAACATAACCAACTGTGCGGTTTCTTGGATGCAGCCATTCATTGACCTTCCTGTTAAACTCCTCCAAAAGGTGCAGTGTGAGATTTCTCCATGGCAAACATGCCTACTGTTGCATGTTTGCGAGTAGCTTGAAAAACTTCCTCTGTGTCAACATCTTTATGTTTTAACTCTTTTTCGACCCCTGCAAAAGAGACCCAGTTTGCAGTGATGCACATGTAATCAAGGGCTGGGCAACTGGTCCACATGTCTGTTGTCATGTGGATAGTGTGAACAGCACTCTTCAGAATAGCTGCGCCAATCACCTCCACCACATCTTGATGTAGTGCTGGAAAAGCAACCCTTGCAAAATAGGACCGGCTAGGAACCTTCCATTTAGGGCAGACTGTTGCCACCAATTCACGAAAACCCACCCCTTCCACGAAAGAGAAAGGGAGAAGGTCCAGCGCTCGCTAGCATTTTAGCCAGCTTTGCGTTATACAGACGCACCGTTGGGTGGTTGCGTTCAAATGGTGCAACCGACCAAAACATGCTGCTAATGGTGCGCTGGACCGTTTTACGTGATGATGATGATGCAGACTTCAAACCAGTTAGGCTCATTGATTTAGTTTTTTGCATTGGTGTCTGTCCCAGACTCTTAGTGTGCCTCATACATGTTGCAGGGGTAGAGGGTGTGGGTGCTACCACTGCAGTGCTGCTGCCAGGGGTACTGGGTGTACCAGAAAAAATGTTTGTCGCTTCTTCACTTCCCCCGTGCACGATCAGCCTCTCGTCATCATCATCAGATGCAATGTCAATGGATACATTTGGATCAGTTCTACTTTGGACTTCCTGGATCTTACTTAGGTGCGCATACCACTGGATAGGGTGGTGTTTTTTGGGGTCACCTCTCTGGCCTCCGGTACCATAGTTGGTACCAAGCTTACCCCGACTAACTGATACTTTACAAATCGAACAAACGACCACGTTTTCTGCCTTTTTGCTAACAGTAAAGAAGTCCCAAACTGGGGACTGAAGATGTCTGCTGGTGGTGGAGGCGCTACTTTGACTTTCAATGCCAGATGAAGTGGAGGATGGGCGTGGCTGAATTTGTTTCTGATGTTCACTTACAGTACCACTACTTGAGGTAATGGAGGTTGAGCTGGATGGAGGTCCCTGCCGGCCCTTCTGACGAGAAAATATGGAAGCTGGAGGTCGTGTTGGTGTTGTAGTTAACTGCGTTGGTGGTGGTACCAGTGCCACGCCGACCACATCCCGCTCAGCAGCCATTCGGGCTTGGGTTAAAATGTTTGTCTGCTGCATGCCCGCTGTGGCTGGAGTGACGTCTGTGATGACTGGGTCATCGTCAGACTCTTCATCAGCAGAAGAAGGCACCTCTTCTTGTTCATCGTCAGCAACCATAAGTCAAAGCCTTGCGGGAACCTTCCTTTTAGGCTTAGCTACCTTTGTCGGCTCATGGCGTGCCTCACTGTCAGACTGCATTGGTGGGTTCCAAACAAGATCAAGGTCATCAGAATGAAGGGGACTTGAAGAAGAACTTGTAGTAGTAGAAGCCCTCCTTAACCTTTTTCTTGCTGGGGATCTGGAAGACAATGGATCATCCTCAGGAGGAGTGGCTTCCTCTGATGATTCTTCCACTTGAATATCAATTTCCTGATATGCCCCTACTTCTGGAGGAACATGCGTTGTAGGCAGTTGTGCCGCTCCATGAACCTCTAGTGGCACCTCTCCATGCACCTCTACTTGCGCCTCTCCTTGTGCTTGTACTTGCGCCTCTCCTTGCCCATGTACTTGCGCCTCTCCCTGCCCATGTACTTGCGCCCCTCCTTGCCCACGTACTTGCGCCTCTCCTTGCCCATGTAATTGCGCCTCTCCTTGTGCATGTACTTGCACCTCTCCTTGCCCATGTACTTGCGCCTCTCCTTGCCCATGTACTTGTGCTTGTACTACTTGCACTTGTGGTTGTCGTTGCGGCTGTGATTGTTGAACACTCGCCAGCTGAGTTACACCCGGCGTTGATTGGATGGTACTTTCTTGTGATGAGCCAACATCACTGGTCGATGGTGATTGAACAACCAAAGTGGCTGCCGCAGCAGCACTCATGGTCTTGGACCTAACTTGGCGTGGTGGCACTGACCCCAATGAGGCGGAGGTGCTGCTTCCAGCTTGGTCCCCGGCGGACACCGCTGCTGCTGCAGGCGTAGTTTTTTTCCCCCAAAAAAGGAGTCGGTGGGCACACCCGTCTCCTTGGTAGGTGGTGCCACTTGCTTCTTCTGCTCCTTCTTACTGGCAGTGGCACTGGCAACTTTCTTCGCTGAGGCGCTACGGCCACCTTTCCTTGGGCCCATCTTCTTCAGATGTCAGAACAGCAGGCCGCAGTTGCACGAGTTGCAGAGTTGTCTTGTCTGTGGCCACACGTGACGTCGTGTGACGTTGTGCTGCACACACCGCTGCAGGACTTCTTCCTGGCACTGGTGGTTCTCTTGTGCACCTAAAAGCAATGGAAGACAGAGGAACATCAGTTATACACCCCAAAAAGTCGAAAAACACATAAAAATCACCACAATCCCATGCCATCCATTCCCTCAATGATGTTTAAATTCAAGACACCCCACAGAAAGACTAGGCCCCTGCACCACTGAGTACCCCTGGGCATAATGGATGAACGCTAGGCAAAATGGGTGCAGGCCTGAGAACACTGCCTGCCTTCAAAGTGGCCCCTTGCCCCCCAGCACATGGCCAGGCCCTGCCTGTACCAGCACTCGAAATGGCCCCCACCCACATGCCCAGTCCCCAACAACACCCCCAAAAATCGAAAAACATATAAAAATCACCACAATCCCATGCCATCCATGCCCTCAATGATGTTTAAATTCAAGACACCCCACAGAAAGACTAGGCACATGCACCACTCACTACCCCTGATCATAATGGGTGAAAGCTAGGCAAAATGGGTGCAGGCCTGAGAACACTGCCTGGCTTCAAAATGGCCCCTTGCCCCCCAGCACATGGCCAGGCCCTGCCTGTACCAGCACTCAAAATGGCCCCAACCCACATGCCCAGTCCCCAACAACACCCCCAAAAATCAAAACACACATAAAAATCACCAAAATCCCATGCCATCCATGCCCTCAATGATGTTTAAATTCAAGACACCCCACAGAAAGACTAGGCCCATGCACCACTGAGTACCCCTGGGCATAATGGGTGAAAGCTAGGCAAAATGGGTGCAGGCCTGAGAACACTGCCTGCCTTCAAAATGGCCCCTTGCCCCCCAGCACATGGCCAGGCCTGCCTGTACCAGCACTCAAAATGGCCCCCACCCACACGCCCAGTCCCCAACAACACCCCCAAAAATCGAAAAACACATCAAAATCACCACAATCCCATGCCATCCATGCCCTCAATGATGTTTAAATTCAAGACACCCCACAGAAAGACTAGGCCCATGCACCACTCACTACCCCTGGGCATAATGGATGAAAGCTAGGCAAAATGGGTGTCCTCCAGCACATGGCCAGGCCCTGCCTGTACCAGCACTCAAAATGGCCCCCACCCACATGCCCAGTGCCCCAACAACACCCCCAAAAATCGAAAAACACATAAAAATCACCACAATCCCATGCCATCCATGTCCTCAATGATGTTTATATTCAAGACACCACACAGAAAGACTAGGCCCATGCACCACTCACTACCCCTGGGCATAATGGATGAAAGCTAGGCAAAATTCTCCTTGTTGCGCCTCCCTACGCCTCCCCTGGGGAGGTGTAGCATTCACACGCATTTCCAGATTTACCATTCCTCGTAAAAATGTGTCTTGTTCCATGGGTATTGGGTGGTAACACCCACAGCAACACCATGGAACTCCCCTTTCACGCAAAGTACTGTGTGTACAGGGGCCATATTTACAAAGACAGAAAACGCCACGCAGGGTGACTTTTCTTGTCCTTGTAAATAAGGGGCAGAGAAATACGCCATCAGTATGTCACAAAAAGTGGTGTACTGTTGGCACAGGGGGCTTGTAAATCTGCCCCTATCTACTTGGTTTTCCATTAAAAAAAGCTCCTTCTTGAAATAGGCCCTATCAAGGGGAAGTGCTTTTATTTCTCCTTTTTTTCCTACATTGTATGTGTGCTGCAGCACACATACAATGTAGGAAAAGTTCTAAAGTTAAAGTAAGCATAGTATTTTGTACTTGTACCCTTCCAGTACAAAACCTACACTACATTGATGCAAACACCTTTTCACTACGGTGCAAATTTGTGTGTTGCGCTCGCAGCCCGATTGTGCTCCGGTGCTAGAGAGATCGGAGCAGAGTGCCATACCTCTATAAATATGACGCTGTCCTGCTCTCTCCTTCTCACGGAACGCAGCACAGCATTTTGGTTTCTGCGCAGCACTGCGTCTGAATTTAGTAAATAGACCTCCTAATATTTACTTGAGGTACTGTCACGATGTAAAAGGCCAGACCGATTGACTTTGGCAATGCTTGTTACCTTGTGGTACGCTTTGGTGTGTGGAACACTGCAGTAGAGTTGCATCAAGCATTTTTGTGGGTTTACATGTCTGGCTGCGTCAATGCCCATTGCATCACGCTCTAATGTGTATGCTTAACAGAGCGTTCGGTCTCTAAGTAATGCACCGGAGGAGAAACACTGAGTGACCGGAGAGGTGATTACATTTTATCGCTTTAAATTAGCCTTGTAAGAGATGAGCAATAAAACTTTATGGCTATCAATACTAAAGCATTTGCATTTTGTTTCAAGATTGATTACACATTTCGCCTCGTCTTGAGCAGCCCCTCCCAATAATGCCTTTCTTTGCCAAGGCCCTATTGAAATGGATATTTCCGAATTACATAGCCTCCTCTATGTTGAGAGTGCACTATGCAATTGTTTACATTTAATCCCAGGAACTGCAGGAGTAGCATACAAGCTGTCTTTGTCACATACATTATCTCGATTGTAATTTCTTTTTCTCTGTATTGATTTGAGTGTAAACACGTTTGGAATACTTATTGCAAGGAAAGCGGAAAAAGTTAACCCTTAGGGAAAAGCCAAACTCCAACATGAATGTCAAGATTTACAAATATACGTGCAACACTGCGTGGAAACGTGCAGCCTATTGCGCAGTGCTATAATTAGAAAAGCGTGGCGTGCGGGTGATGTCATCGAGCACGCTTGCACTATAAATGAAGTTTGCGCAACATTATCTGAACACCCTCCATTACTAGTCTCTATGGCACAGGAGAATTATGAAGCATAAATAATGTAATGTGTATAATTTGAATACAATTATAGATAATATGTGTGAGAAAATCATGCAATTTATCGGATGTTCCATCAATAAAGTCTCTCCACTTTACATTTTATTCCGCATAAAACCAATTCACTTTTCTTTGAGTGCCTTTAAGTGATCTAACTTATGTAGAATACTAAGGGCTTCTTGAAGGGCGTAATACAGGCCCCTGCTGTGCAATGGGGCCCTCATAATTAAAAGGGTCCCCAATTCACCCTAAAGGCATTGAATCAGGGGCCCTCTCAACACATTCTGCGGGGTGGGGGGTCATCATGCATTGCACCACTGGCTTTCTGCTCACTTCCCACCCCTAACATCCACTCTGCAATATAAGGCCATTTAACTCTGTGCCTGCCTCAACGTTTACAGCGAGAATATTTCTGTGATTGAAAGTTGATTGAGGCTTCCCTTTGTGCCACTCTCTGCTTCGTACGACCACCTTCGCTAAAGTTTAGTTAATCTGTGCCGGAGATTTTTTAACCAACAGAGAACCAATTGGCCCTCAGCAAAAACGGTAAGTATTCTTCAAATGAGAATCTGAACTTGAGAATGCCCACCTTCCAAAGTAGAATGACATTTTTTGAATTAACAGAGGTAGACAGATCCCAAATCAAGACAGTATAAGCCATGGGTACTCACAAACTTTCTTTCGGGGGACAAATTGACAGTGTGGTTTGTGGCTGAGGGCCGCACCGGTGGTGGCGGGGTCAATGGGGGAGGGTGGCGGGGCGAGAGAAAAAAAAACCTGTGACCATGAGGTCGAACACAGGACCCTGCAGCGGACTCCCATGTTCCCTGAGCCACCAGACCTGGCATACACATTTATTTCCCCCTCTCTCTCTCTCTCTCTCTCTCTCTCTCTCTCTCTCTCTCTCTGTCTCCCTCCCTCGCTCTATCTCTCCCTCCCTCTATCTGTCGCCCTCCCTCTCTCTCTGTATCTCTCTCTCCCCTTCTCACTCTCTCTCTGTCTCCCTCTGTTTCTCTCTGTCTCACTCACTCTGTCTGTCTCCCTCTCTTTGTCTTCCTCCCTCTGTCTCCCTCCCTCTCTCTCCATCTGTCTCCCTCCCTTTGTCTCCCTCTGTCTGTCTCCATCTGTCTCCCTCTGTCTGTCTACCTCCCTCTATCTGTATTGCTTCCTCTGTCTCCCTCCCTCTGTTGCCCTCCTCCCTCTGTCTGTCTCCCTCCCTCTGTCTGTCGCCCTCTGTCTCCCTCTGTCTGCGTCCTCTGTCAGTCTCCCTGTCTCCTTCCCTCTGTCTTCCGCTCTCTCTCTCTCTCTCTCTCTCTCTCTCTCTCCCTCTGTCTCCCACTGTCTGTCTCCCTCTGTCTCCCTCCCTCTCTCTGTCTCCCTCTCTCTCGGTCTCCCTCCCTCTCCCTTCCTCTGTCTCCCTCTGTCTGTCTCCCTCTGTCTGTCTCACTCCCTCTGTCTCACTCTATCTGTCTCGCTTCCTCTGTCTCCCTCCCTCTGTTGCCCTCCTCCCGCTGTCTGTCTCCCTCTGTCTGTCTGTCTCCCTCTGCCTGTCTCCGTCTGTCTGTCTCCCTCTCTCTGTCTCCCTCCCTCTATTGCCCTCCATCTGTCACCCTCCTCCCTCCCTCTGTCTGTCTCTCTGTCTCCCTCTGACTGTCTCCCTCCCTCTGTCTCCCTCCCTCTGTCTTCCTCCCTCTGTCTTCCTCCCTCTGTCCTCTGTCACCCTCCCTCTGTCACCCTCCTCCCTCTGTCTGTCACTCTCTGTCTCCCTCTTTGTCTCCCTCTGTCTCCGTCCCTCTGTCTCCCTCCCTTTGTCTCCCTCTCTGTCTCCCTCTGTCTCCCTCCCTCTGTCTTCCTCCCTCTGTTTCTCCCTCTCTCTCCCTCCCTCTGTCTCCCTCCCTCCCTCTGTCACCCTCTGTCTGTCTCCCTCTGTCTGTCTCCATCTGTTTTCCTCTGTCTCCCTCTATCTGTCTCGCTTCCTCTGTCTCCCTCTGTTGCCCTCCTCCATCTGTCTGTCTCACTCTGGATCCCTCTGTCTGTCTCCCTCTATATGTCTGTCTGTCTCCCTCTGTCTGTCTCCCTCTGTCTGTCTCTCTCTGTCTCCCTCTCTCTTTCTCCCTCCCTCCCTCTTCCTCCCTCTCCCTCCCTCTGTCTGTCTACCTCTGTCTGTCTCCCTCCCTCTGTCTCCCTCCCTTTGTCTCCCTCTATCCGTCTCCCTCGCTCTGCCCCCCTCCCTCTGTCACTCTCCCTCTGTGTCATGTCCCGCGTGGTTCACGGATCCCTTCATGGATTCCGGGCAGTAACAGCGTTGTTCACGGGGCCCGGCGGTATCAAAGAGCACAAAGACTACAGTTCCCGGCATGCCGCGCGTAGGTCACGTATGACGCCGAGTGTGCGCGCGCATGCCAGGAAACAAAGGGACGGGACCAACGGCTGCAAGACGCCGATAATTCCGTTGTTGCAGGGACGTGCTGTGTGGAGCTCCGGACCATTGGTATTGATCCGACTTGTTTCCAAAGTCCGTCAGAACCGTGAGTAAAAGCTTTCTGGAGGCGGTGTGAGGCGTTGGTTCCATCGATCCCAACAGCACACCGGCCGGCTGAAACAGAAAGCGGGGAAGGTTCACTCGGCTGAGTGCATTTCTGCTTCCCCTCTTAGTGCATTGTGTCAGACCCGTGTTTGGCATTTTCGGGGCAGTGGAGCTACAGAAACATTGCGCAGCTCCATTGTCAGACTCACAGTGTGTATATATATGTTGGTGTACATTGCGTTCAAAAGCAAAGCGAAGGGACTCACTTGCTCCTAAACGTTGAGCCTCACTGTTTATGTGCCCGGAAGGAGTAAACATTAATCCTTTTATCAAAATAGGCACAGCAACGAATTCTGCACAGTAGTGTGAAGGCAACACTGCAGTCAGTACTAAAAGAATCTTTCTTTAGGTGCTTTCAGGCCAGGTTCCAAGTGCAGCAGCATTTATTATTCTATTGTTTTTGTTTCTGCAGGAGACAGGAGGGGTTTTGAGAGAAGGGCTTGTGACATACCCATACAAATAGATATGAAGCAATATTCAGGGTATGTGTAGAGTACGAGTTGTTATACAACAGTCATTTACGTGTTCCTACAACAGTGTATGAAGTACAGTGTATGTTTTGTTTTACAGCTGGGTACAAGTCCTCATACCTCCTCCACATCAGTGTCTCCACTAGGATTAAAGCCTTGTGTATTTTCCTTTACAGGTATTACTCACAACTCGTGGGAAGTTACTTGGGTAGTGAAGGCCATTGTAGAATTCCCCTTTACTGAGTGAGGGAGATAGGGTGTTCTAATCTGTTGTAATTTGTCGTTACAGATCTCCCTCCCCGCTGTCCCCTTCCTTTCCCGCGCCCCGTTGAATCATCTCCTTTGTTTGTGTCAATGCATATCGAACATTGAGGTGGTTTAGTAGGGCCAGGTATTGGACTCTCAACTCAGCCCCGAAGAAGCCTAAAGCCGAACCTGACAGAATTATCGGCCCAAGGATTTTACCTCTTCTTGGCTGTTTTGAGAGTCACCATGACTACCTTGGAGGATGTTATGGCTGCTCTAGCCTTAGTGCAGGTAGAGCTGGCCGCGTCCAATAGAGAGGTAGCCGCCTCAAGGGCGGAGAACGCTCAATTGCGGGCTAGGATGGATAGATTGCCGCTAGCCTCCGCAACCTCGGGAGCTACCGGCGGCTCTTCCCCTACCACTTCGGTGGTGGTAGAAATGCCGGCCCAAATACCCTTAGCTCCACCGGAACGATACCATGGGGACATTAGAAAGGTACAGGTGTTTATGACGCAGGTCCTGATGCACTTTATGTGCAAACCAAAAATGTTTTCCACACACCAGGCGAGGGTGGCTTTCCTCATTTCTTATTTAGGCGGGGAAGCTGCTCAGTGGGCTGTTCCGATAGTCAGAAGGGATGACCCTCTCCTATATCAATGGGATGATTTTAGGGAGGAATTCGAGAAAACGTTCGATAGGAGGGCGGAAACCTTCACGGCAGACAGAGAACTTTTAAAGCTAAAACAGGGAGATGCAGATATTGTCACGTATCTCAACAACTTCAGAAGACTTGTGGCCGAAACGGATTGGCCGGAGGCCAAGAGAACAGCTTTGTTCTATCAAGGCCTTAGCGAGGAAATGAAGGACGTATTGGCCCAGATCGATCCACAACCCCGTACCTGCACTGCATTGATAGAGCTCGCCTTACGATTGGATCATCGTATGAAAGAAAGAAAAGGTGAACATAGGAAAAAGGACAAAACTGTGATGCCCTATGAACAAGCCAGTAGTGGAGAAAAACCGGCTACTCATTCCGAAGCGATGGATGTAGGGGCCGTGCGAGCATCCCTAACCACTAGTGAGAGAGACCATAGGCGCAAACAAGGGTTGTGTCTCTACTGCGGAAAGAAAGGCCACTTCCTGCGCGAATGCCCTGTGAAACCGAAAGGCAACAGATACAAGGGAGGACAACTCCTCGCCGGAGTGGCAGAAAAGGATTCGGGAAACGACACGGCTTGAGGGAGGACGAAGGGAAGCCCTCAAGCATACATATCATCCCTTCGCTCGCCCCAAGAACCGAAGCAGAAAAAACACATCTGTTTCTGCAAATGTCCCTGATGATAGAGGGTGTACAACAGGAAGTACATGTGATGGTCGACTCCGGGGCTACGGGTTGTTTTATGGATTTCACTGAAGCGCGGAGACTAGGAGTAACACTAGTACCCAAAAACACACCAGAAACGGTTTACGCTGTAGACGGGAACGAGTTACAAGCAGGACCCATACGGTACCACACGATAGAATATGAACTGGAGTATGAGGATCACCATCATGAAACGCTTGCTTTCAACATCATAGAAGCACCACAGTATGGAATAATACTGGGTCTCCCATGGTTACAGAAACATGATCCTGATATAGTTTCTTTCTCCGTACTGTAGTGAACACTGCGTAATGACCCCTAGGAACCCTGCTTCCGCTTTATCTTCATTGCAAACAATAGCCACAGCAGCAGAAAAAGCCGTGACCTTGCCTCCTTGCTATGCAGAGTTTGGGGCGATCTTTAATGATAAAGAAGCAGAAGAGCTCCCACCTCACAGAACCTATGATTGTCGCATCAACCTCCTCCCAGGCTCTGAAATCCCCAACGGGAGAATCTACGCTTTAACAGTGCCCGAAACCGAAACCTTGAGAGAATATCTTGATAAATATTTGGCTCTAGGTTTCATTAGACCTTCCAGATCCCCTGCAGCATCTCCATTATTCTTCATACCTAAAGCAAATGGCGAAAAGAGGTGCTGCATCGACTACCGCGCATTAAACGCCATCACAGTAAAAAATCAATACCCCTTGCCTTTGATCCCAGTACTCCTGGAACAAGTCCGTGCAGCGAGTATTTACACGAAGCTGGACCTGCGTGGGGTATCTTACCTTGTGCGCATTCGGCAGGGTGATGAGTGGAAGACGGCCTTTAAGACGCGGTATGGACTCTACGAGTATCTAGTAATGCCCTTTGGGCTTTGCAATGCCCCGGCCGCTTTTCAATTCTTCCTCAACGAAGTTCTTCACGATTTCTTGGATCGTCACGTGGTCGTTTACATAGACGATATTCTGATCTATTCAAATTCAACAGAGGAGCACATAACACATGTCAAATCCGTGTTACAGGCACTAAGGGAACACCATCTTTTCTGCAAGATCACTAAATGCGAATTCCACGTCACTACGGTGGAATTTCTGGGCGTAATGTTGACGCCTTCGGGACAAGTGATGGCAGAAAGAAAAGTGCAAGCTATAGTGGAATGGCCAGTGCCCAAGAACGTCAAGGACATACAGAGCCTGTTGGGATTTGCCAACTTCTACAGAAAATTTATAGCAGGATTCTCAGGAATGGTGGCACCACTCACGAGACTCACGAAAAAGAACACGCGGTTCGTGTGGGATCAAGAGGCTCAGCGGGCGTTTATGGCGTTAAAAACTGCTTTCTCCTCAGCCCCGGTGTTAACACATGCCAATCCTGATTTATTGTTCATTGTTGAGGCAGACGCCTCTGAGATTGCCCTGGGGGCAGTATTGTCCCAAAAAGAGAAAACCACAGGAGTTCTACATCCAATTGCTTACATGTCACGGAAACTCAGTCCCGCGGAAATAAATTACACGATCGCGGAAAAGGAACTGCTCGCCATAAGAGACGCTTTCCTGACATGGCGACACTGGCTGATGGGAGCCAAACACGTAATCACCGTGTATACCGACCATCACAATCTGCAGTTTTTAAGAGCAGCAAGACATCTGTCCCCCAGGCAGCTACGATGGATGTTGTTTTTTGAGGAATTCCGCTTCGTGGTTACGTTCAGGCCCGGTACGAAGAACAGAAAAGCCGATGCGTTGACCAGAAGAGAAAATCACCTGTTCCCTGTGGAGAAACCCGTTCGATCGATTGTAGAGCCAGAACAGGTGATAGGAGTGACACACACCAATGATTTCCTATCGGGCGTACGGAGAGGAGCCCAAACTTGTGTGTGGCGCACATGGCTCCGTCATCACCCTGAGTGGAAGATGAAACAAGGCATCCCTATGAGAGGAACACAAGTCCTAGTACCCACGACTGCCTTGCGAAAAACCGTGTTCTCCTGGTGCCACAATGTTCCGTGTGCAGGACATATGGGATTCATCAAAACATTGGAAAAAACCCAAAGACAATTCTGGTGGCCTTCCATCAGACCGGATTTGAAACAATGGGCGGCGGAGTGTGTTATCTGTAACCAGATGAAATCAAACCGACAACAACCGCAGGGGTTGTTACAACCGCTAACCACTCCCGCCCTTCCGTGGGAAAGATTCTCAGTGGACTTCATAGTAGGACTCCCGAAAGACCAAGGCAAGACAGCTATTGTGGTTGTGGTGGATTTCTTAACAAAGATGGGCCACTTCATCGCCTGTGCTCAGGTGCCCACTGCAGGCCAATTAGCTCACCTCCTGCTAGTGAACATAGTAAGGCTACATGGCCTGCCCCGTGATATAGTATCTGATCGCGGGGCACAGTTTACAGCCCGATTCTGGAAAACATGGTGCACTGCCTTACGTATCACCTCGTCAGTGTCCACAAGCGTCCATCCGCAAACGGATGGACAGACGGAGAGAGTAAATCAATCCTTGAAACAGTATCTCCGTTGTTATGTACAAGAAAGCAGCGATTCTTGGGTATCTTGGTTGTGGGTGGCAGAGGTGGCCTACAATAGCACCCAACATGCATCCACGCTACACTCGCCTTTCTATTGTTCCTATGGGCATCACCCCCGGTTCACCCCCATGCTGTTACCTTCCGATAACATAAAAATACCTGAAGTGAAGGAAAGACTGCTGCGGGTGCGCCAAGTTCTTTTGGATACACGCAGGAAACTTGCACAGGCTAAAGCTAGATACAAGCGCCAAGCCGACAAGCACAGGAGACCCAATCCGGTCTATCGGAAGGGGGTTCTGGTGTGGTTGTCCACAAGAAACATCAGGTTTAAGCGACACAGCGTGTTCAACCCCCGGTTCATCGGTCCCTACCGAGTGGTGGAACATGTAAACCCGGTGGCTGTACGTCTGCGTCTACCGACGCAGATGCGTATCCATCCGGTTTTTCATGTGTCGCTCTTGAAACCCTCCAAGTGTTCTGTGCGTAGAGCCCCTCGGCCTGTCTGGGTGCACCAGGACCAGGAGTATGAGGTGAGGAAGGTCTTAGACTCTAGATGGGTGAGAGGTCACTTGCAATACTTGCTGTCCTGGAAAGGGTTTGGGCCGGAGGAGGACTCCTGGGAACCGGCTAGGGCCGTTCGGGCTCCCCGGCTGGTGGCTCGTTTCCATCGTTTGTTTCCTGCAAAGCCACGGGTGGGACAGTCCCCGTTGTGAAGGGGGATGTACTGTCATGTCCCGCGTGGTTCACGGATCCCTTCATGGATTCCGGGCAGTAACAGCGTTGTTCACGGGGCCCGGCAGTATCAAAGAACACAAAGACTACAGTTCCCGGCATGCCGCGCGTAGGTCACGTATGACGCCGAGTGTGCGCGCGCATGCCAGGAAACAAAGGGACGGGACCAACGGCTGCAAGACGCCGATAATTCCGTTGTTGCAGGGACGTGCTGTGTGGAGCTCCGGACCATTGGTATTGATCCGACTTGTTTCCAAAGTCCGTCAGAACCGTGAGTAAAAGCTTTCTGGAGGCGGTGTGAGGCGTTGGTTCCATCGATCCCAACAGCACACCGGCCGGCTGAAACAGAAAGCGGGGAAGGTTCACTCGGCTGAGTGCATTTCTGCTTCCCCTCTTAGTGCATTGTGTCAGACCCGTGTTTGGCATTTTCGGGGCAGTGGAGCTACAGAAACATTGCGCAGCTCCATTGTCAGACTCACAGTGTGTATATATATGTTGGTGTACATTGCGTTCAAAAGCAAAGCTAAGGGACTCACTTGCTCCTAAACGTTGAGCCTCGCTGTTTATGTGCCCGGAAGGAGTAAACATTAATCCTTTTATCAAAATAGGCACAGCAACGAATTCTGCACAGTAGTGTGAAGGCAACACTGCAGTCAGTACTAAAAGAATCTTTCTTTAGGTGCTTTCAGGCCAGGTTCCAAGTGCAGCAGCATTTATTATTCTATTGTTTTTGTTTCTGCAGGAGACAGGAGGGGTTTTGAGAGAAGGGCTTGTGACATACCCATACAAATAGATATGAAGCAATATTCAGGGTATGTATAGAGTACGAGTTGTTATACAACAGTCATTTACGTGTTCCTACAACAGTGTATGAAGTACAGTGTATGTTTTGTTTTACAGCTGGGTACAAGTCCTCATACCTCCTCCACATCAGTGTCTCCACTAGGATTAAAGCCTTGTGTATTTTCCTTTACAGGTATTACTCACAACTCGTGGGAAGTTACTTGGGTAGTGAAGGCCATTGTAGAATTTCCCTTTACTGAGTGAGGGAGATAGGGTGTTCTAATCTGTTGTAATTTGTCGTTACAGATCTCCCTCCCCGCTGTCCCCTTCCTTTCCCGCGCCCCGTTGAATCATCTCCTTTGTTTGTGTCAATGCATATCGAACATTGAGGTGGTTTAGTAGGGCCAGGTATTGGACTCTCAACTCAGCCCCGAAGAAGCCTAAAGCCGAACCTGACACTCTGTCACCCTCCTCCCTCTGTCTACCTCCCTCTGTCTCCCTCCCTTCTTCTGTCTGTCGCCTTCTGTCTCCCTCTGTCTCCCTCCCTCTGTCTCCCTCCCTCTGTCTTCCTCTGTCTCCCTCTGTCTCCCTCCCTCTGTCTCCCTCCCTCTGTCTCCCTCCCTCTGTCTCCCTCCCTCTGGCTCCCTCCCTCTGTCTCCCTCACTCTGTCTCCCACTCTCTGTCTCCCTCTCTCTCTCAGTCTCCCTCTGTCTGTCTCCCTCTGTCTGTCTCCCTCCCTCTGTCTCTTTCCCTCTATCTCCCTCTGTCTGTCACCCTCTATCACCCCCCCTCCTGTGGCAGCCTGGGCTGAGACAGCTTTGTGGGCACACACACAGTCGCACCACAGTACTTCACAGGTCTTTAAAATACCATTTACTTGTTAATGAGGCTTTGTTGTACTTTAACTCTTAGCGCCCCTGCATCTCCACTCTGACTATCGCTGGAATCGCCCGGCCCCCATAGAGCAGAGTCTCTTGGAGTCCGCGCTGCTGCGGCGGTGTTTGCTGACACTCTTCAAAAATAAAAAAGATAAAACACAGGTACAATGTCTGCAAGGTCCGCGGGCCGCCAAGAAAGGCTTGCCGGGCCGTTGGCGGCCCGCGGGCCATACTATGAGTACCCGTGGTATAAGCCATGGTACCTCGTCTTGATTTCAGCTGAAAAGATGGCGCAGCATCATGGGAAGTTGTGCAGAAGATGAAATGTGCAAACAGCGGGTGCACTCATCTTACTGGCTGCATTTGCGCCTTTCTATCTGAAAAAAAATAATATTTGCACTCAACTTTTTCATGGCTATCCCATATTTAGATTGTGCATGAGCACAAAATTAATTAACGCTAATGCAGAAGTGCACACATGCACTGTTCGTATTAGTGCAATTTCACATTTTAAGTATACATTTTTCACATCCGCTGATTTAATTTTGGCAGTGTTAACACCTTTTACATAAAAGCAAAATGTAAAAACAAGGGCCTAGATGTATCATCGTTCCTATTTGCGATTTCTTAATAGCGATTTTTACCGAATCGCTATTTAGAAATCGCAAAATGGGATGTATGTTCAAAATCGCTATTTTTTTGCGATTCCTTATTATTCTTTATTTGCGAATTCGCAAGTTGCGAATTCGCAAATAAGGAATAATTTCCCATTCATTCCTATGGGCCAGGAGGCCCATAGGAATGATTGTGAAATAATTCTCAAGTTGCGAATTCGCAATTTGCTAATCGCAATTTGAGAATTATTTCAAGGGTGCAGGGGTGTCTCATGGACACCCTGCTGCACCCCTGAAACTTACATGTGTGTGCATATGGCACACATACATGCCCTATGGGCATGTATGTGTGTCACATGCCACCTTCAAAATTGCTCAATTGTGAATTTTGAAAGGAATTCGCAAATTAACACCAACCTCAAATTGGTGTTAATTTGCGATTTCTTAACCAGAATTCGCAATTTGAAAAAGCTTCATACATGGCATTTAAGGAATCGCAATTTTGCGATTCCTTAAATGCTTAAGCAAAATAAGGAATCGCAATTTTTTGCGATTCCTTATTTTGCTAATTTCTCATACATCCCAAAAGATGCAAAATGTCCGTTTGCGATTCGTTAAGGCTGAAATTCTGCGAATTTCAGCCATAACGAATCGCAAAAGGCTTGATACATCTAGGCCATGGTGCCCATTAAAAAATGCACAGCACCAAAACACATGTTGTATGTGCAGAGGCAAAGGTGCTATCGAGATATACACAAACGTCCAGTAAACATATGTACACTCGAGTGCTGAGAATTGTATTGGAGAGAAAATATTTTTCAAAAAACCCATAACATATTTCTATGCTGAATCGTTACAAGATAATCTTGTATGTGAGAGGTCGCCTTACTTGATGTAATAGCAATATTATGTGCTTAGAGGAGTTCTGGCAACTTTTGGGTCTGGTGCCACTGCACCTGCTGCACCATTCAAATCATGCAACTGGTACCTGCAAGGTAACTGCACTTGTGACTGCCTGTTTAATGGCTTCCTAGAGCTTTGGGCACTGCACCTGCTGCACCACTGAAATCATGACCCTAGTGCCTGCAAAATAACTGCAACTGTGACTGGCTGTTTAGTAGTCAAATATAGCAATATTATGGGCCTCATTTATGAGGCTGTCCGTCACTTTTACGCCACCTGTGCGTCACTTTTTGAGACGCACCGGTGGCGTAAAAAATGCACCTTGTTGCGCCATATTTACAAAGCAGGCGTAAGACTGACGCAGGCCCTTTCACATGGGGCTTGCACCATGTGAAAGGACACATTGCTGGAGTTGCGTCACTTTTGTGACACACTCCAGCAATGCGTCACTTTTGCGCCATACAGATACGTCAGAAATACTGACGTATCTGTAACTCCTTGCGACATGATGCGTCATACAGTAAATATGATGCATCAATCATGTCGCAAGGAGGGCGCACTGAGAAGTGACGCATCGCTGCTTTCACGCAGCGATGTGTCACTTCTCATAAATGAGGCCCTATGTGTTTGGAGGAGTTCTGACAACTTTTACACCCAGTGCTGCTGCACCTGCTGCACCATTCAAATCATGACCCTGTTGTCTGCAAGGTAACTGCACATGTGGATGCCTGTTTAGTAGTATAATACATCATAGCTCATGTATATTATCTTTCATTTTAATGCACAATGTTTATTACAACCTTTATACTTTGATCACAATGACCAAATAGATTAAGTTGAAAAATCAATCCGATACTGCTTACAAAATGCAAAGAAATGTACTGAGGCATGAATAGGAAATTGCACAAATGTTCTCAGGCAAAAGGATATGCTTTACACAACTAAGGGCCCGATTAGGATTGCGGTGAATCCGCATCCTCCGGGCCGGCGGAAGCCACCGCCGGCCCGGAGGATGCGGATTCACCGCTGCGTTGAGAGAAAAGACCCCCCACCAGATTAGGATGGCAGGGGGGGTCATCTGCGGACGGGGAGACCATCCGCCGGACCACGGCGGAAAAGCTCTAATATGGTGCCGGTGTCTATCAGACACCGCCAGCCATATTAGGATGCATGGGGAAACATGCTTTTCCACGGCGGGTTTTCCGCCGTGGAAAAGCATGGGATCTTTGGCGTTTGGGGGCCCGTTGCGGGCCCCCAGGGTGTCGGGGGCGTGGGGGGTGCACATGGGGGCTGCTTCAAGCAGCACCCACCGCACGGTTAAAGATACAGAATGTGACCACCAGGGTGGCGGTCACATCCTAATTGCACTGGAGGGACCGCCGCTGCCCCTGCGGACGGTCTCTCCATCTCAGGGGTGGCGGACGGACGCAGGTCCGTCCGCCATCCTAATAGGCCCCTGAGTACTAAAAAGCAAGCATTCCAGCAAACTATTAGAAGGTGTCTGCCTTTTCAGGGGAAAGAGATCTTATTTGGACAGTGAATAGGGCTTAAACAGTGTGAACAACTTCAGTAGAAATATCATAAATTAGTGCAGCTAGGGGAAGTTAAAAGTAAAGTTCCACACAAGGGTGAATGAACACAGTAATTCTGCTATGGGAACTTATAAAAGGCCCCTTTTAAGATAAAATATATACAAGAGATTTCAGAAGCACAGTGCAAGTGCTATGCAGGTGAAACCTAAAAACAGAAATCAGTGAAACTAAATGAGGACTATGATCTCAACATCAAAACTAGTCCATTGACCCAATACTTATATATTTGTGGCAGCTAGAGGCTGAGACCTTTGCTCCTGTCCCTTGTCTTCCAAGCAAAATGGTGCAAATTCTCTTTATCTAGCACGCTGCTTTAAAATGTCAAGACCCGTTTATGTTCAATGTTACCTCCTTTGACATAAAAAGACCCCAGGCCCAACCTTAGTGGTCCCACACCTAGTTCCTCTCTCTCTCATCGACACAACTAGAGTTTGTAAAGAATATGCTCAGGCATCAGCTAAGATTTTTAATCAGTCCTACATATATTTAACATACTATCCGGGGTATTAAAAGTCATCAGCTATAATATTTTAAGTAAACTACATTACACATTTGTACATCATCTAACCAATATTCATTTACTGCAGGGTAAAATACTCCAAACCCAATGTGAGAGTATCTCCATCAGTTTTCGTTGGACAATGTACACTCACTATGAAACCCCTCGACGACTCCTCTGATTTTGCGATTACCTTTTATAGGTGTGGTTTATCTTAGTTTCACTTGCTCACTCTGAGTCAGGTCTTTCACAGTACCTAATTTCAAACCACATTTAGCAATTGGCCCTTCCTTAGCCCTTATTCTGCTACCAAAGACTGATTCTTCCATACAACTCCCGAGTAAGATGCTAACTAAATAATCATGTTGAGTAAGCCTATAAAAGTGGATACCAACTCATTCAAGATACTCCACCCTTCAAATCTTTCTAAAGCACCTGTTACATATTTCAAACACAGAACCTTAGAAGAGTTCCCTGATACATTCGTTTTGAATCCATTACACTCAGGACCAGGGATACTCAAAGTACTGTCCGGGGGCAGCATGTGGCCCTCTTAACCTTTAATTGCGGCCCCCTTGTGAACCGAAGCACTGGGCTGCTGTTCACTTGACAGCAGAAATATTCAGAAAGCTGTGAAACAAATGGGCATACTGTGTTTACACATTAACTAAAGTAACTGTAAAAAAGAAAAGAAGTTAACCTAGACAATTTATCTTTAGCAACACGTTTAGTTTTAAAGACACCTTGCATTACACATGTAAAACATGATAACCTCTCTGCAAATTAGGCTGATTTTTGGTAAGAAACTTTTAAATATGCAAGGCAGGTTATTTTATTAGCATTTTCCAGTGAAAGGAAGTCAGACATGCATGTTCTTACTAGTCCAGTCTCTGGATTATGCCAGCATTTAATCCAGAGGAGAAACGGTGCAAGTCCCAACTTTTTAATCTATGTTATCGCAGTCAATATGATATTTATTAGTGACTGCTAGCAAAGCTAATTACAAGTGGCTATGTATCTCAAATTAAGGCGACATTATCTCCAGAAGAAAGCAAATGGACCTTTTTGTTATTGAAAACAGCGGCTGTAATGAAACTGAGCATATAAATCAACCACTGCAATTAGTTTCCCATGTTATGAGGGTGTTCTCTCCATTCTGCTTTGACTTTCTCCAACATGCAGCAGAATGATTTATAAAAGAGGTCTAGGATTTAATACCGCACTTATTTGTGTTTTGGGAAATTGCTAGCATATGGTGCAATGATCACAGGAAACAAGACCCCATAGTTTACTAATGTGTGAAAAAGCTTTCCACGTCGAACATTTACAGAAATTATTTGATCCGCACACATTAATTGCAAAGAATCGGTTCCACCGAGTGAAATTGTTCACGCATTTCTTTATTCTTTGAATTTTATTCTCTTTTCTTCACAGGTAGCCAACGCGTTTTGTCCTATTTAAGGACTTCTTCAGGACACATCAATTATGGGGAATGAATGCCCAGAACACGCTTTGAAAGTTACGGGTCAACAATGATCAGACACCGTTCAAGGGAATATACTCTATAATATCAGCCCTACTAGTGACTCAAAATAAAAGACGTACAGCTACGGAGGCTGCCATTTTCCCAATTAAATCTTTTAGGGAATAAAGTGACAAGCGCTACTTTGATCGAGGACTCCATTATCATAGAGGCACAGAAGAAGTATTGCAAGGTTTGCCTAATCTGAGAAGAGGGAACATTCATTCAATAAAATGGATAATTGATGAGCCCTGAAGAAGTCCTTAAATAGGATGAAACGCCTTGGCTACCTGTGAAGAATAGAGAATAAAATTCAAAGAATAAAGAAATGTGTGAACAATTTCACTTGGTGGAACTGATTCTTTCTCCAACATTCACTCTGATGACATGTAACTTGCATTGTGTACTTGTTGCTTTTTCATTGTCTCTTAATCATGCATGATTATTTTTATAGTTAATATTTAGAGCAATATGCACTGCACATATAACTTTAGTAAAATGAAAGGTCTGTGCTAATGCCAGACCTAATAACGGATACACCCAAGATAATCTATTGACCGAAAACATGTGGAAACTGGCTACTGGCCTAGTTGCCATATTTAATTTTCCAATAAGTCCTTTGATTATTGCAAATTGTACGCAGGACCTGCAAGTTAAGTAGCTGCAGTGCTTGTTACGTCCCACTAAAGTGACAAATAAAAACATGACGGCAGGCCTACTACCAGTAACCTGGCTGTGCAGGTTTAAATTGCATATTCAACATGTCAAAATAACCTCTTTTCCCAAGCCTAAACCATTCTTTTAAATATTAATAAGTCACCACTAAGTAGGCCTTAAATGTCCATAAGACAGGGTGCTTAGGGCCTAATTTGGATGTCGGTCGAAGTTGCCTCCGACCGACATCCCTGCGGTTACAAAACCGGCCGATCTTGGTTTGGCGATCTGAAACCGCAATTACGATGCAACCGCACATGGTGCAGGCGCAGACTCCCATTTCCCTTAGGGACTTGTGTGGTGGTCGGAAACCAGCCAAAGCACAATCTCCCATAGAGAAATGGGAGTTACTGTAAATCCTTGCACCGTGTGGCAGGCACAGTACAGGGATTTACAGGGGTGCCCCCTTGGCATCCAAATGGAGGCTACGGAGGAAGGGGGGGCCCAAAGTCGCTTTCCGGCAGACTTTCCATATCGGAATGCCCGACATGGAAAGCTTGTCGGAAACCGACATCATAATCCCGACAGTGGAAACACCTTCTATAGGGGATTATGTGTTGGTTCCGACTGCCTGACGGGCTCCTTGAGCCCGTCGGAAGTCAGTTGGATTAACCTGCCACTTTCAAATCCGACTGCCATTATTGCAATATTGTGGTCAGATTTGAAACCCTTTAAGTCGGTCAGAAGGCCCTTAATGTTGAACATGTCCTTACAGTGAAAATGCCCTAAAAGCTAATTGCACTGTAACAGGGTTAGCTGTTTCAAAGGAAAGCATTGGGATACAATATTAAAGTTAATTGAGTTCCCGCCACCTAGGAACCAGTTAAAATGTTCAATCTTGCAATGTAATTTTTTTTTTTTTACAAACCCAATTCATTGGTAAAGTTGGATTTGTAACACATCTTTCAAAAGGTTCTTTCAACAAGTAACCTTTTACCTGAATAAAACATTTGCATGAGCTGAAAAGTTCCTTGATGAGGTGTGAATTGGCTCACAGAGCTGAGTCAAAGGTGTTGGCTGTGGGGCGATGTCTCATTTCTAAGACAGGATGAAAGTCTGGGAAGTGCCCACAAACTTACTTATCTTCACAGGGGCCTGCTCTGTTACAGGTAGATGTAGATCACACCGAGGCCTGTCCATTCTAATGTTCTTATAGCTAGCCAGGCTCCAATCCCAGTGGGAGAGGTAGTACTCTCAGAACCAGTTTGAGTGTCCTCAAGGGAGGGTTTGCTAATTTTCTTGGCCACAGCTCTATAGTGTGCAAAGGAGCTCTACACAAAGAGGGAAAGGTTCTGCCATGTTGGTTTTTGTTAGACAGTGGCACTCTGCGACTGTTTGCAGTAGGCCACATGGGTACTGCTGCAAAAGTGGCTAGTGATACAGCTGAGAACTGTTTCCCTATTTCTTGGGAGGGGGCAGAAGTCACCCCACCCGTAGTGCTAGGCATATATGTGTCACCCCCTGGGTACCTTCTTCAGAACACCACTGGTCCTGGGGCGCTTTCTCCATTAGGGCACAGGGGCTGCGCCCCTCTGAAATTCCTACACATTTACATAAAAACATATTAAATAGATCGATTTATTTAGATATACGATCATAGCTCTAAATAAATCAATGTATTTAAGTCTGGGCTGAGCTGTCTATTTCAGGCTGCCTGCCCTGCCTCACTCTGATGCAGGAGACATAAGCCAGGTAGTAAATACACTTTTGCAACTGTGATACAAGATGCAGGGCTTTCTGTTTTAAAGCCATTCATTGCCATTGTGCTCTATGGTTGTATGCACTCTGTAGGCCAATGACGCAATAAGCACCATGGTTTAGGGCGTCGGAGAATTCATCCCTGCATTTTTTCAGACATCCATCATTCACAGGCATAGATCCCACTCTTTCGACATACGTGAGAATGGATGCAAGCACGTCTGATCTGGTGCCTTGTTCTCTGTAATGGTAAGTGTTTGCAAGCTAATGTTGTGTTATGTATATTGTGCTGAGACCCCTCATCACACTAACCTCCCCCACTGTGACACTCCAGGCCCTCGCTGCAGATTGCTGGCTCCGTTAGAAGTGGGGCTGCTGTATTTGTTCATCCGCGAAATGGATCCAAATAGCGAGCAGTGTTCTTGTTCCCTTGCGAAGTTGATCCATATATCCAAGTCAAGCAAGGCGAGAAATATGTTCTTACAGTGGACAGTTCTCTGATGTATGACAATAAAACTAGCTGTGTCTTCATGCCCCTTAAGTTAACACTTATGCCGAAAACATGGATTGACTTGCAAACAATGAATGTTAAAAATGTTATGGGAATGCATTTCAGTTATTTAGTTCCTCCCTTATTTCACATGCTTTACTTAATCTTTCATTCCCCAAAAGTAAGCTCTTATATAATTTTGTTGCTTATCTGTATTTTGTTCTGAGAATACTTTAAGGCTTGAGCCACACCAGGTGTTTATAAAGGGCTTTGATTGAGCGCGCAGGTGCTAAGGCTGAAGCTAATAAAAAGTGTGTGTCAGTGGGTTGACCTCGCTGCATAGCATACAGAACAATATTTATGTATTCCATTTGCAACTGAAATTCTGTGGATATGTGTGTGAAGGGGGTAAACAGATGCCAAAATATTTGCAAGGCAAAAGTAAGAGAAATGAGAGTGCTTAAATTTGAGGGAATGCAGTGCATGTTTAGAGGTGGTTAAGAGATAGAGATGCGAGGAAGTGCATTCAGGGAAGAGTGAATAGAGGATGCTGAAGAGGAAAGAGTGGTGGTTGAAGATGCACTGATGGACAACATATGCAGAGAAAAAGAGGATATATATCTAAACTGTCTACACATAACTGAGGACCACAACTCCTTCCACAGGCCTCAATGCTATTTAATTCAGAGACTCACAGTTTCAGAATGAAACCATTTCCAACGTTAATTTTTTATAACAAATTGTTGTTACTCATTTATCTTAAATAGCTAACACCCATTGACAAAGCTAATCGTACTGACAGGCTTTAGGTGTATGTCAGTTGTGTCATTTATCTGGATACAATTACTTCTCAGAGAGAAAACAAAATACTGGTCAGGTGGCACACTATGGGAATCACAGAAATGTGTTTGACATTTTCCTTTATAGAGAGCCCCCACTCTTTTCATCCCACTTAAAGACCTGTCTGCACATATTTCTATATGACTGGTTGCAGCCAGCAGCTATGGGTGCTTCTTAAAGTCAGGTTAGCCATATTTTTCCAAAGTTAATGATGCATGCAGTGCAAGACACTGGGCAAGCATACATTTTATAGGGCTAAAGTTGTCATGCTGTACAATTTACACATTAGAGTAACTGTTGAACATATCAATGCAGGAAGATGTGGGGCAGTGTTTAATGTTTTTAATATTTCAAGACTATACGTTCCCACTGCTTTATAAGCTTTGCTTTATCACTACATTCATTTGCTTTAAAATGCACCATTTGTCAATCTTTTTTTCATTTCATCCTTGGGAGAGTGACTCACCCTGGATCCCAGGTTTGTCCATTGAACTGGTTATTATCGCTCGCTATATAAAAGTCATGCCCAACGCTTATGCTTCACCACTTTCAAATGTAACCAGTCACCACTACACTGGTCCTGTGGAAGATAGAAGGACAGCATCTGCTGTTGATATCTTTGAGGAGAATTCTAAGGGCTGGACCTGCTCCCACTTATACCCAGGACTAAGATGTGGACTGCAAAGGACAGTTGGCTGACCTTCTGCTAAGGTACAGGGACACAAAAGCTGCAAGAATTCCACTTTTCAAAAAGAGCTTGGCTCACCAGTTTTGAATGGACCTGCCCTGGACCCCATTGGTGGCTCCTTTGGGAGGAAGTCCTGACCCCCAATATGCTGCTCCTGGAACCCTTGGCTAGTGGTGAAGTGTATTTGAGGTGTTTTTGCCTGGAAAACCAAGAGAAGACCAGGACCAACCTGCCAAGTTGATCCGCTGAGAGTACATTGCCAGTGGGCTTGACTTTGCCATAGCTCCTGCTGCGTTCTAAGAAGCAGCACATCCGGTTCAGCGAGTCTGACACGACTGGCATTTTGACGATTTAGAGACTTCTCTAGCTACAGCCTGCAACCTTGCCCTACTGAGGATATCTGACATCCAGAAAAGATTATAAGTCCAAAGGTAGAAATCTTCACCGGGCCTAACAGCATTCAATCAACTTTGACGGCTTACTGGCAGTGAACTCAGTACTTTTCAATACTTTTCCTGCTCAGAGCTTTTCTCACCTTTGTCGACTGCTTCACCGAAACTTCATCCTTCGTCCAACCTTTGAGAAGCCCATCTCCTGATTCAACCTGCAACATTGCTCCTCTAATGAGTCTAATTTCTCAGAAAACGTCTAAGTCCATAGGTAAGTCTTTGATTGGGACCCTCCATCGCAGTTGGACTGAAACTTACCTTTGTCTACCGTGACCAGTTCCCAGCAGCTAGCGCGTTGCACATTTTTGGCACTATTTTTATTTAAATATATAAAAATTCATATCTTTGATTTACTTTATTTAATTTTTGTTGTTTTGGTATAAATTTGTTCATGAAAATATGCTCTATTTGTATGAAATGGAGTGGGATTTTTATTGTATTGTGTTTCTACTTTGTAACAGTTTGGTACTGCTAAATGCTTAATATATTTTCTTGAGCCTGTCTAATCTGTGTTATAGCTACCAGGGGTTGAGCTTAGGTTTAAACTACTGAAACCTTTGTTAGACCTAATAAGAATTGTGAGATTATCATTTGTGGTGGACCCTAACTAATAATTCACTTTTTTACAATGGCACTTATGATCAATTAGTACGACATTTCTGACTTCGGCAAATTTCAGCGGTTTCTGGATTTCCAATTATGAGTTAGGTATATTTATCAAAAGTCTGCAATTATCAATTCAAACTCTTGAAAATTCGGACTTTTGGAAACAAGGAGAAAATAAAATTTTTCAGTTCTGATTGTCGATCTTATGGCTCAGTAACTTTAATATCTATTGATATTTTGTGCTGATTGATCTTTCATCAAGTTACTGCTTTGTGGACGTAATGATGTTTGTGCACCCTGTTGTCCTTTCCTGCCTCCCTTTCCCCTCCCTTGTGTATCTGTGTATGTGAGCCCTCGCGCGCTGCTTATGGAATGTTGCATTTTGACAGTTGGGGAGGGAGGTGTTTGGTGGCATTTTGAAGGATACATACTCGTAACTCTAATAAATGTTGTGACCTCACCTGAGGTTTCAATGGTCACTAAAGGCCCATTTTGGCGCTGAGCGCAGGATAGCATCATGCTTGTAGGCTTTCCTATTGATGCCTCAGGAGGGCGTTGGTGTTTTTTCCTTCTTGTAGGTATTTTTTTCCCTACACTCCCTCCTACCACCTTACCACCTGCACTCACATCCCAACCTGCTACGGCCCTGTTTGATGACGCCACTCTTCCCTGCCTTCCTTTGGCGTTACGAGCTGCTTCTAACTCTGCAGCGCCGCTCTACTTCTCTCACCGGTGTGCTTGGGCGATCCCACCCACCAGTCAGCCGAATCTGCCTCTCCAGCAACCTGACCCAGCAACTGTGTGCACTCTTATGTTCTATTCTTCTATGCTGCTGTGCCTGGGCAGTCCTGCCCAAGTCAACCACCTCCGTCTCCACTGATTGTCCCCTGACTGAAGTGGGAGTAACTGTGCTTCACCACCTACCAGCAATCACTACCCCAAATCTCCTGGTTGGTAGTTTTTTACCATGCTTAGTAGTAGTAGTAGAAACATCTTTATTAGTTGTTTTCCCCATAAAAGCTCAATCAAATCCACAAACATGTACAATAATTTGCTATCATTCACAATAACATGTAAAGAGGACCTGTGGGTTGAGATAATTATTGCTAAAACTCACTAATTTTGTTATGGATGTAAGATTCATCACCACGCCGTGTGCCAGCATCTGAATTACTGTCAAATTACTCTCTCAAGATGCAATGGAAAGACAGTTATTCCACCCTAATTTAGAGGCATCTGTGTCAGCTTGCATCTCACTCTAGTATTGCTATGCTAATGCACCCTAGTGGCAATGTCTTCCTTTTAAACAATCGCTTGCTGTGTTGACCATACAGTATTAAAAACATGATATTGTTTAGTGACACATTACTGAATTTATTTCACCCACATCTTAATTGTTTTCCTCTAGTCTATAATTGTGTCAATACCATGGCTAGAGGGATGAATGCTGTATCCTTGCCAGCTACTTTTTTAGATATGCCGGGTGCACTCACTGAAAGCTGGGACAGTGGATAAATAGATTTTAATTGCATCTGGCAGCTACTGAAGGAGTGGGATGTAGTGCAGAAGGCAAAAAAAATCCTTTGTACAAGTCTATAAGCACTGAAGGAAGATGTTTGTTTGACAATGTGAACCCTGTAGAGAAACCTGAAAGGAAAGAGAACTGGAGCCAATACATTGAAGCAAAGAAAAGAATGAAAGAGTATTTTGATGCACCCCTCAGCATTATAATTGAACTTCACAATTTCTATTATAGGTACCAGGCGCAAAGTGAATCTATTGAAGTGTATGCCACAACAATGCATATGGTCTCTTCATGTGCTTTTTAGAACACTGAGGAAATAATACACTACTGCTTGTGTAAATGCTCAAGAAAGATTGTTGTGCCTCAAAAATCCCACTCTTGAAAGTTTATCAGCTATGAACTTTCAGCTAAAGACATCATAATGCTAAAGAAACCAGAAGCCACATCTAGTGATATTAATCTGATGTTTTAATAGTCATAACAAATTCGAAAACCCTAAAGTAAAGGACAAATCTAATTTGCCAATGATCAAACGAGAGGAACCTAACAAGAATGAATGAATGCTACAGGTGTGGATCAAATAATCATGTAGCTTCATACATGAAATGCCCAGTTCTAGGCAAGGAATGTCAAAGATGTGGCAAGAGAGACCATTTTGAAAATGTGCGTAAAGTTAATGTACGCCCAAGGAAGGTATTTGGTACTCAAGTATTGAGGAACAAGTAGATGCCCTAATTATAATGGTTGCAATGCTGTACAAGGCTGATGTCAAAGACCAACCCAAATGCATGCTACCAAATAATCAACAAAACACTGGGGCAGATTACAAGCCCCTTGCGCCACTTTTGCGTCACTTTTCCCATGTTAAAAGAGACGCAAAAGTGGCGCAAGGGGCTTGTAAATCTGCCCCACTGAATTTTCAGCAGATACAGGTTTTCGTGTCACTAATGTCTCTAAAGAACACTATGACAAGATTCCTGGAAAAGAAGCATTGCAACCCAGTAGAATTGCACCTGGTGTTTATGCAGAAATAAGATTTATCTTGAAAGTGTCTTTGCTGCTACCCTAAGTTTTAAAGGTGGAACAACGAAGGCTGTAGTTTATGTTGTCAACTATGGAGTTAGTATTCTAGTGAGGTCAGAACAACAGAACCCATGTATGATGATAAATGATAGAACTGAGCAACGCTGGGGCGAGTGCCGGTGACCCACAATGCAGGGCGGGAGCTTACACGGAGAGTGCTCTGAAAGATAGAGGATGGCTGCTGGCACAGAGATGGCCACACTGAAGGTGCCTCAACCCATCCTGGAAGGAGAGCCGGGAGATGTGTGCAACACAGGGGGGAGAGTTGGCAACCGATCTAGCTGATGGCTGATGGGTGGTCGCTACAGACTTGCCCTGGTGGTGAGGACTGAGCAAAGTGCTACCTGGTGACTGGAGCCATCTGGGGCAGGAATCAGACTGTATAGCAGCCTGTAGGGTGCTGGGTCACATGGAAATGCCCTGATGGTCTGGGGTGCTGCAGGTGATGCTATGAGGCTGCTGCTGGGATTGCAGACAGTGTACTTCCCTGTAGAGTGGTGTGGAAGAGGAGCAAGAGTAATGTTGCTCCATCTGCTGAGTGAAGATTAGCGTACGATGCACTGCCCATTGTCAATGGTCCAGTGGTGTGGAAATGATGGAGCAGTGAACTGAAGACAGAAGCAGTCCTCCCACATCTGTTGCCCCTGTCACAGAACTTCTGGAGCAACTTGGGCCATACAAAAGTGACTGGGGACACCCTTGGGAGAGAGAAAGGTGCACCACATGGAACTCTGCAGGCTGAGACCAGCAATGCGAAGTAGAAGGAGCTGGCCAATGCGCCGCCTCGACTGTCGACTCCGCAGGACATACTAGAACTCATCCTCAATGCAGTGAATGCCTCTCCAGAGATCATGCAGACTAAGATTGATAACTTCTTAGGGGATTCTCTGCAATGATCTTCGTAAACCTGTGGCCAAAGTGAAGGGAACTGAGGTGGCCATAAGGGACATGCGCCCAAACGTGCAAGAGTTGCTGGACAGAGTATCCAACCTGACCAGGAGGGTGTAGATCTTGGACAGACAGACAGAGGATACAGAAGGGAGCATTAGGCTCAACACCATCAGGATTTTGGTTTTCCCTGAAAAGCTGAAAGAGACAGATATGGTTGTCTTTCTAGAGGACTGATTATCCCAAATGTTCACCCTGGAGGACTGTCGCTGTTCTTTGCCCTGAAAAGGGTGCACAGAGTCTGAGCGACCGCTGCCCCTAGGGCTCTCCAGCGCCCAGTAGTAGGAGCCCAGGAGACTAAATACTTCAGCATAGAAAAAGCCTCCATAGCTATTTTCCCTGTCTAAACACTGGCGGTCCAGCAGCAAAGGTCTTCTTTCCTAGTGATCAAAAAGAAGCTCCAGAAGACTGTTTTGTTATGCGCAGTGCAATTCAAAGTCATTGTGGATGACCAAACATGTTTTTCAGCAGCGCAACCGAGGCATGGGATTGGCTTGTGCGGCAGACAATGGGGCAGGATGGTGGAGTTCACACGGGACCACCAAGACCAAAACGAAAGTGGAGAAGAAGGATCACAGACACCCGAGGGGTGCGCCCAACTAAGGTCCAGGTAGATCAGGAGAGTGCTGCAGCGATTGACGTGACAGCCTTGGCAGGACAGAGCTCAGAGACATGCAACACTGGCACGTCCTCAGACAGTGCCGACTTGCACGATGTCTCAGAGAGTCTCACGGCAGGACCCTCACATCACCCCCAGGCTGGTGGACGATCTGTGAGACTGTTGGCTACCACAATGCTCGGTGTATCGGCACCGTAACAAGCACAATGCAGTCACACTGTAACAGAGCTGAGTCGCACTTCCAGCTTGAACTGAACTTGCTCCTAGCAGCTCCATGCTCGCTGCTGAATGGAATGCTCCAGAGATAGGACCATGCAGTATCTGAGACGGAAGGGGCCTCTTCTGCAGCTATGGCAGCAACCGCCCTCATAAATACCCCATTTCCATGACTGAGGATTCCGGGGTTTGCTATGCAGTGCTGTTTTATATTTCTTGTTTTGGAAGGAGGCCGTTGCTACTCTGACCTGGGATGGTGGTGTTGAGTTTGGGTGCAGAGTTTTTACCCGGTTTTGGCAAATGCACTGTTTACCTTTTATTGGTGTGAGTGGTGGGCGTGTGATGTGGAGCTCTGAATCGCTGATGAGTGGCTACCTGGTGTGTGGAGAGGGCATTAACATGAGGGGGGCAGACTTCGTATCCACTTGGCCAACTTAACCGCCAAGTGGTTGCTGAAAGCCAGCCTTTGTCCCATGTACATGAAACAACGGCAACCTTGGGTAACGCCTGGATTTTCAACACTTGATTTTACAGTCATTTGTGACCAGATACTGCTGTAGAAAGATTCTTCTGATCTCACCTCCTTCATAACTCCCCTGGATTCTTTCAGATTTCGCAGTTTGCTGTTCGGTCGCAACTCTTCTTCCACTGTATTCTAAAAAGTTGTGAATAAACTGGTAGAGGGTCTGAGTAGTGTTATAGCTTTTCAAGACAACGTGTTTGTTTTCTCCCATGATTAAGAAAGCCATCGACTCATATTGAGGGAAGTTCTCAGAAGAATACAAGTGAGTGGATTAATGCTTAAGAGATAAAAATTAAAAAATTTCAAGGATGAAGTATCTTATCTGGGCCATGTCATCGGTGCTGATGGAGTGAGACCTAAACCAAGACTAGTTTCTGCAATTGTTAACTCATTTCAAAACAGTAGCACAAAGAAGTGTCAAGGCACACAAGTTCTGCACTCGTCGACACAGAGTGATCGTGGTAAGAGTTTAGCTACAGCTGGTACAATGAACCAGAGACGTGACCCCCCTACGCCTCCATAAGGGGAAAGAAAACCCCAAACCACACACAGTGTGGTTCAGCACTCAACTTCACCGTCAAATATACAAATAACGGAGATTATAGTCCATAGTCCACAAATAGGGAAAACAAAGTGATGTCTACTCAATAAATCATTGAGCGAGTCGTTCTTCCTTTGAAAATGTATTCTGTATTCTTTATTCATTAGTTGTTCTTAAAAACACAGCATGCAATTGATAGCTGACACGTTTCGTCCCCCTGGGTCTTCTTCCGGGCTTAGCATGCAAATGGTGTTTCCCGCATGTTTTCCATGGCATTCTTTCTAGGAAAGATACAGTGATGTATTGAATACAATGAGTACAATTGCTCACAAAAGTGCTAGCATGACGTCCGGTTCTGATGGAAAGAACCTATTTTAAGCCTCTTCCAAGGATGAACTGAAATCCTTCCTGGCTTATTTGAGTTTTACTCAAAATTCATATGACATTTTTCTGACAAGGTAGAACCAATGCTTTTCATGAAAAAAAGAAGTGGAGTTTCTTTGGGACGAATAATTTTGAAAATGCTAAAAGAAGAAATACAGAATGCCCATTCTCTGAAATCTTTTGACAGGTTGTTACATTCCATTGTAAGTGTGGATGCTAGCTAGATAGGCCGTGGGGCAGTGTTAAGTCAAGACAGCCATGACAATAATCAAATCATTGCATTTGCTTCATGCAAGCTAAGAGGACCAGAATGTAAATACTCAGTAATTGTGTGTGAGCTATTGGCATGTGAGCTGTGGTCAAATGCAAAAGTTTTTTATGGGGAGTCCATTTCTCATTAGGATGGATCATAAGCCACTTGTAAGTATATTAAATATGTACTATTCAGATAAATTATCACCCCACATCACTAAACTTGCTTGCAAACTAAATGAATATGTAATCAATGTCGAATATTTGTTTGGCAAATCCGACAATGCAGCTGTTTTTTTTTGGAATGTATGCAATGTGATGATGATAGTAATGAGGATGATACATGTGATGTGGATAATGATGATGTTGCTGTTGCTTATTTTTCAGATATAATGGGGATGGCAAAAGCCTTAAGTAAGGTACAGTCAAGAATGCCATTGCTGATGACTGAGTATTTCATGATTTCTGATCTCACTGTGAAGGGATGGTCAAAAGAAAAACAATTAGATACCAATTTGAAATCATGTTGGAAAATCATGGATGAGCTGTACATTATGGAGTATGCAATTGTGAGTAATGCCAAATTGGTGGTTCCCATTTTACGTAGATCAGACCTTCTTGCTTTGGTTCACAGATGTCATCCAGGTATGACTGGCATCGAATAGAATATTGGTGGCCATCTATCTAAGAGTGCTGCTTGTGCAAAGATGCAGACAAAACTGTAACTGTGCACTTGTGTTCCTTTATTCCTGTGTTCCTGTACCTGATGGGCCATGTCAAAATGTAGGAACAGATTTGATAGCCAAACTACATAATGATTTGAGATATGTGATTGTCATTATTGACAGTTATAACAAGTGGATTGATCTAAAATTAATGGACAGCCCCAACAGCAAAAATGTATTAGCGTTATTGAAGCAAATCTTCTCTAGAGCAGGTTTCCTATCATTCATTGTGAGTGACAGTGGGTCACAATTTGTGGCTACAGAAATGTCTACATATTTTAAAGATTCAGGACATAAACTTTGCTCATCATCATTATATTATCCCCCAGGCAATGGACAAGTTGATCGTGCCAGTCACCTTATTGAAGAAACTATTCAATTGTCTATGAAAGCCAGAATACCTCTAAATAATGTATTACGATTTAGCCGGTGGGTTTACCGTACTACTCCCACACGTAACAGGTGTAATGTCATTTGCCTTAAGGGACAGACCACTTTTGACTAAGCCACATCCCCATTGCATCCCAGGGATGACAAGGGTGAGAAATGGTGCAATTTCTGAGAAAATGTATATTTTGTGAGACATTGTAAAAGGAAAACAATTCAAAATGGAACAGCATTATGACCATAGAACAGGTGTGGACAAAAGGAACATAAATGTTGGTGACGTTGTGAAAATCCGATGTCCCCAATCTAAACTGAGATGCGACAAATTTGACAACTCCATGTGGGTAGTTAAAACTACAGGATATGCCATTAAACTGAAAAGCGATGGGTAGTGGAAAGTCTTATGCGCCATACGATTAACCCCATCCAAGCAATCCCTATCTCTCCCACTGGTGTCACCAATTGTGGGAATAAGGGAATATTGAAGGAGGTGCATGTTCTACAACATAGATGTCTGCTTTTCTACCTTCCAATGTGTCGCCTCCACAGGATCTCATTGATAGTCTCCAAGAGGTTCGAGTTGATGCCCAGAAAATGTCAAGCAGAAGGCCTTCACACAATATCAAATCAAATCAAAAATATTTATAAAGCGAACGGCTACTCAATAGAGTGTCCTTGCACAAACAGTTCAGAAAAGAAGAAGGACCTATGAGTGAGAGATTAAAACACCTCATTAAAAAGCCAAGACTTGAACTGACGTCTAAAAGACTCCGGATGCTTAATGCCTTTGAGAGACAAGGGCAAAGAATTCGAGCCTCTGGTAGCTTGGCTGAAAATGAAAAATCACCCCATCTTTTTTCACTGTCTTGGGCACCACTGTCAGAAAAGACTCCGTAGAGTACAGTGTTCGTTGAGACGGATAGTGCAGTGGCGTCTTGGACAGATAGCTGGGCCCCAGTCTATAGAAAGTAAGCATGGGCGGATTTTGCGAATTGGCAATCCGCGAAATTGCGTATTTACGGATTCGCAATCCGCAAAATCCGCGTACTCTCACGAATTTTGCGGATTCCTTTTTTTTGTGTTCGCAAGTGTTTCTGCCATTTCGCAAGGGTTTTTTACCAGTTCGCAAACGCGAACTTACTTGTTGGGTAGCAACGGTCGCGACCATGTTGTTTCTACGTCTGGTTCATCACAGCACCCTCTGTTTCACCACTGCCACCCTCTGTTTCACCACTACCACCCTCTGGCTCACCCATGCCACCCTCTGGCTCACCCATGCCACCCTCTAGTTCATCACTGTAGATTATGGGGGAAAAGCACACCTGCCCTGCCTCAACTGACATGAATGAATTAGGGGCTGATTAATGTGTCACTGAATTTGAACTTCCAGGCTGGCACCAGCTTCCTTATCTGTAATTGCTTTCTGTTGCAGTGTAATTTTTTTAACAGGACCTTTGTTGTATATTTGTAGCTATTCTCTGAGCCTGCTGTGAGGGTCAGAGCAGGGTCATAGAATAGTTGCAAGTAGGCAACTGAACTCTGAAGGGGCCCCTCAGGAAGCACTACAGGGAATGGTTACTAATGATAAGATTTAACTTTTGCACCTGCTGAGTGCTTTCAGTTTTGCAAAAATCCAAATATCCAGCAGCATCCACAAAAAGTAATCCTTCCAGGTCAAGATCCAAATCAAAGTGACCAGCACATGAAGAAAGCACTGGGAGGAACCTGCTGGACAGGAACAGGAAGTTGGAGACTGTGGGGCACTTCCTTCCTCCCACCCCCCCCCCCCCCCCAAAATGGACTCCTTGCAAAAAGAAAGTGCAGGCAAATGTCAACCTGAGGAGTTATTCTGATAAAAATTATAATTTTCAAGGTTTATGCTGCCTGCTGGTGGATTTCTTGTGCGAAATTGCAAATTTTGCAATCTCGCAATTGCGAGATTGTCGCTGCCCGCTGCATCTACGCGTTCGCAAGTGTTTACTCCCGCGATGCGTGATCACGGGCCTTTATGACGTACTCGCATTGCCAAACTCTCGCTGTGCAAGGTGGCAAGCCGCGATGACGTCGACAAACTCCCGCGGGATCCCGCAGCAAGATCCAAAATGGCGCAGCACACGCAAACATGGAGAAAAACAACTCTTCAAACGCTGAATGACGGTAAGTGAACGCTGCGCGCCGCAAAATTGTATAGTATTCTATTTAGCAAGTGCGACCAAGCAAAAAATCCGCTTCGCGTGGATTTACGAATTTTCGGCAAATTTGCGAGAGTTCACGGATTGCGAATTTGCCGAAAATCCGCAAAATCCGCGAGCGGAGCGGATTTTACGCCCAAGCTTAATAGAAAGCTTTGTGGGCTAAGGTCAGTCCCTTACGTTTCATGCTTGCCTTGACCGGGAAACAATGCAGATCTTTGATGGCATGCCAAGTAGATTTAAGGATTATATTTTGCATTAGCCTTTTTCCAAAGGAGGGAACAGATATAAAATCTATTGGCCTTTTGCGCTGAATGATCTTTCATCAAGTTATTGCTTATAGAATGTTGGATTTTGACAGTTGGAGAGGGAGGTAGTTGGCAGCATTTTGAGGGAAATGCTATACTTGACGAATCAAATAAATGTCATGTCCTCACCCGAGATTCATGTGGCCATTACAGTAACTTCTAGAGGCTAATGATTATTAAGTAAGAACTGTTAGAGAATTATGCTAAATCGCTTCTCAGAAATGTAAAGGTCCATGATTTTATAGAGAATTACATAGAGGTGGCCTTTACAGGGCACTTAGCATAATGATCCATGGTTACAACTGTAATTGTAAACACAAAAGTAAAAATTAGCCTTTTGACTATGAAGGTGGTGTAACCATTAGATTGTACATTTGTTGTTAAGTTAACCAATGATCAAATTTCACCAACCAGCAACGGGTCTCAAGGGGTGTAATTTGTCTCCTTAAACCAGGATGAAGTATGAGTGCTCTGAACACAAAGTGGCATAGCTCTCTGCAGCAGTACTTACTCTGGATCCATATTGCTCCTGGTTTCCCCCTTTAATCGAAGGTCTTTCTTCTCCAGATCACATTGGATGCATTTTGCGCTAAGAAACAACTTTAAATGCATACCACGAATGGTAAGGGCAAGTGGCTGTTCACACCCGCTAAAAGTGCTCTTGCTGTAAGTTCTTTTCACCCAAATTACTCTCAACCACTCAAACAGGAGTAACTGCATAATTGGTGGAGATTTTGCATCAAAGAGTAAATCTGAATGACCTGAATTACACCATTACTCTGACGTAATTGAAATTCTGCCCAAGTCTAGTCCTTATCTAGAGTTTGCCGGAGGGGCTCCTCTGTCACAAACACTGTAGAGATCCTATCTGCCTTATTACAAGTGGATTGTGTTATGGCATCTGTAAGAAGGCAGACGGGATAGCTATCACAAGTGTGATGTAGAAAACCGTCCACCAAACTCCAAACTCATTGTTTTTCCTCACAAAAACCGCAAACGTTTCTATATTTTTTAGCAAATATTTTTTATCCATCAAAATAACAAGAGCAGCATTCACGCAAAGATGCTACCATCTTCATGTAACCTCATACATCATACCATTCTGCATTTTAGGTCCGTACAGTAGTACCCACAGATATGTTCCAATCCACCTCAGTCCCAGTCGCAGGTCAGGCAGGCTGGTCAGGTTGGGGAGACCCTACACTTTGGGGGGTCCCCACCTCCAGGGCACAGTCCACCTCCAGCAACACATCAGTCCTCATGCACCAGCGATGGATGTCTTCCTGAACTCTGTAATCCGTCCACACCATGGTGTGTCTTATCTCCTCTGCTGTTAACATCAGCAAACATTTGCCCACATGCATCAAACTGAATTGCATTCGCAAACGGTGCGAATCGCAAAACTCGTCCGTTTGCGAATGCAATTCATTGCTTTGGATGCATTAAGCTTTTTTGCTTTTTTCGCAATTTAAGAAATCGCAATTTATTTGCGAATTCTTAATTGCGATTCCTTAATTTTCGCAATTAAGAATTCGCAAACAGGAACATTGATGCATGTGGCCGATTGTGCCATAGGAGGGCCCCTCGGGGTGCTCAAAGGATCATGATTATACACTTTGTCAAAAGTTCCAATATTTGAGTAAAAATCCACCTGGTGAAAACTGCGCGACCTATGGGTTGTAATTGTATTAATCTTAGAATCATAAGAAGGGTGTGTTGAAAAATCGTTGCAACTTGGCACATCCCGACTGCAGGTTGGAATCACTGGTGACAGTGCAAGAAATCGTAGACTCACTCTTCCAGTCTTATGATGCAAGTCCTCTTGGCTCTAGAACTCACAACCGCGCGTACTTCACTCAAACAACCTTCATAGGTTCAGCCACGCTTTGTTAGGTCTCGCTAGACGTAAGCAAAAGCGAAGCTTTTGCTGTCTATGCGAGACAACTTATGTAGTTACTTTTCAGGGAATGAGGACAGCAAAGTGCCACGCGCATTCGCAGGCCGAGATTTGACCTCGTGAGTGCGCACGTTGTCACTCACACATGCGCACAAAGAAAGCCATACACACTGCATATACACACACGCACCCCCCCTTAATCAGACACACAGCGCACACAGACAGACAGACGCACGCACAAACACACTAAAACAGACACACGCGCATACACCCCACCCCCACTCACCCCTCCTCTCACTCAACACACTTACCTGTTCTGGCGGTGCTCGGCGGCGGATCTGCATCTCGGGCGGCGGTAGCGCTTTGCGGGGCTCTCTCACCACATGAGAGCCCCGCCTTCCCCATGCGCCCGCCCGCTCTTCACCCGGTCCCCCATCTCGGGACCGGGACTCAATGCGGAGCCTTCGTGGCTCCTCGGGCAGCTCTCTCTGTCTCTCGCCGCGATGGGGCGGGACTTCCGGTTGGGGCCGCGCTGGGATTGGCCGGCTTCCCAACCGCTTCCGGGTCGTCGCGGGCAGCGCGGCGGCCCGGCACAGCCATGATGCGTATGTTCCCTTTCAACTTCCGACACCGTTTCTTGTCTGATTCCAATCAAGAGACCTGTAGAGTTTAGTTTTTCTGTTTGCTGCTGAGTTTTGCCAATTTCTTGGTTTACACTCGAACTATGCACAAATATATCCACTCCCCTCCCTCAATCAGTACCTCATTCAGTACCTCATTCAGTACGTCATTCAGTTGATTACAGTATTCAAATACTGCTTTGCCTCCAATAAATACTATTTAGCTGATCATACATCACATGTACCGGTTTTTAAATTTGTAGTTGTGAACGCGGTTTCATTTTCATAATATAATAATTCAAAAAAAGTCCAGTTTTATTTGTGTGGATGAAAGCGATTTAGCACATCCCATAATGTAAAAATTACCCTTTTAAACTTTACTGTCCCTTCCCAATGCTGTTATCCCAATTTGTTTCCTTCAACATTTGTGACCTAATTTAACCACTTCGCAGTCAGCACTGCTCCTGTTTTAAAGCATGTTTGCTGCAGTAATAGATCTACCTTTTAAGTTATCTAAACCTTCCCTACGTGAGTATTTTCATACTTATCTTCCACTATCCCACATGACTTCCATGATAACGGAGTACACCATACAAAAGGCTGAGTGTCCACAAGAGTGTGAATACCATCTCCGTCCGAATCCCAGACCCTAGCCCATTCTGAATTACACAAGCTCCAGACTATTCTGATCCTGTTAAACATTTGCCTATAATTATTACAAGCTCAGTTCAGTACCTAGTTTTACCTCTACTTTGAGCCCCTACCAGAGTCTTCCAAACATCGTATTACCTGTAGCTACACATCTCCATAGTGAGGTTGCTAAATATCAAACAATCAATGTCTGCAGGGTGAAGAGTCAAAAGAATAAGATCCAACAGGTGGAGTGTTTTAAAGATTAGGGATTGCTCTTTTTCCCTCTCTCACCCTCACACACCCTCACACACCCTCTCTCACCCTCACACACCCTCTCTCACCCTCACACACCCTCTCTCACCCTCACACACCTTCTCACCCTCACACACCCTCTCTCACCCTCACTCACCCTCTCTTACCCTCACACACCCTCTCTCACCCTCTCTCACCCTCACACACCCTCTCTCACCCTCACACACCCTCTCTCACCCTCACACACCCTCACTCACCCTCACACACACCCTCTCTTCCTCACACACACCCTCGCACCTTCACACACACCCTTGCACCCTCACACACACCCTCGCACCCTCAAACACACCCTCTCACCCTCACACACCCCTCACACATCCCTCAATCACCCCTCACTCACCCTTCACTCACCCCTCACTCACCCCTCACTCACCCCTCACTCACCCCCCCTCTCACCCCCCCTCTCACCACCCTCTCACCACCCTCTCACCCCCCCTCTCACCCCCCCTCTCACCCCCCTCTCTCACCCCCCTCTCTCACCCCCCTCTCACCCCCCTCTCACCCCCTCTCTCACCCCCCCTCTCACCCCCCCTTCTCACCCCCCTCTCTCACCCCCCTCTCTCACCCCCGTCTCTCACACCCCTCTCTCACACCCCTCTCTCACCCCCTCACTCGGCGCTCTGTGTGTGTGTGTGTGTGTGGCTCTGTGTGTGTTTGTGGGTGCAAATGCAATAGGTCTCGCATTTGCGAGAGATTAAGCTATTGGCATTAGTAAATGACAATGCCATTTATTTATGTTTTAAAAACCAACACATAAGTAACAATTTTGTCATTTACAGTGCCAATAGCTCTAACTTTTGCAAAGGCGAGACCGTTGCATTGTAAATGCTTGTTTATAATAAGCAGCCATTTTCATACTCCATTTCCAAGGACACGCGTGATTTGTAGAAATAAAAGATCTTTTTTTCCTTCAAACAGCACTTTCTGTCTCTAGTCGAACATAAGCCTCACGTTTTGTAACGTGCGACGCCTGATCGCTTGCAGGGTTTCTGCAATGAGAGTTCATTATCACGTTTTAATGAACACATCCCTGCAGTCACTCGGAACAGCAAGACGATAACATGCTATGGCACATCGGCTGGCTAATAAGCACCCAAGACACTTCACGCCTGACAGAGATGCATGCATCGCTGTAGCTTTAGGACAAGAGGCTGTGAAAGGTAAGGAAATGGACGGTGTGAATTGAAGGAAGGAACGGACGGGGAAGGGAGAGCACAGAGAAGGGCGGACGGGAGGAGTAGACATAGACAAGGGTAAAGAGACCATGAAGGGATACAGGGGAATCATGAACATGGGGGCATATTTACAAGCCCCTTGTGCTGCTTTAGCGCCGCCGTTGTGTCACTTTTGTGACGCAGCGGCGGCGCAAAAGATGCGCCAAGGTGCGGGGTATTTACAACGTGGCGCATCTGGGAGATGCGTCACGTTGTAAAGCTCTGCGCCAGAAGGAGGCGTTCCTGCGCATGGGGGGGGGCGTTCCAGCGCAGGAACGCCTCCTGAAAGTGGCTGAGTGAAATCTACAAGATTTCTCTCAGTCATTTTGGTGCCCATGCTGCGTCAAAACCCTGCGCCTGCTTGAAGCAGGCGTAAGGATTGACGCAGCATTGGAATAATAGGCCCCCCAAGCATTGCTGGAGCTGCGTCGTGCTTGCGACGCAACTCCAGCAATGCGACACTTTTACGGCACAGATGCGTGACGCATCTGTTTCATTTTTGCCCCATGGTGCACCGCATTGTAAATGCAGCGCAACCATGTTGGCGTAGGCATGGCGCACAATAAGTGGTGCATCCCTGCTGATAAGCAGGGATGCGCCACTTATTGTAAATATGCCCCATGGAGTTTAATCCTTTAGAAAACAGATAGAGGTGAGAAAAATGAATGAAAGGGAACATATTTGTAAAGGCACAATAAGAAGTAGAAGATGAGGTTATAAAAAATGTGAGGGAAACTGAGACGAGGAAGACGGCGTTAAAAAGAACAAGCAATAAGCACTTATATATCCAATCATTTTCATCTTGCACAACCGTTTCCCTAAACCTGGACACTGGCAAAGAATAAACTTTACTAAGTTTGGAGAGGAGATCTGATACCATCATCATCATCAACAATCTTTATTTCGGCAACATTTGCCATAAAAGATAAAAAAAACACCTTTATACAAATAAAACAATGCATTACATCATGGGCGATCAATCAGGCTCTTTAAATCAGCTACGTAATTTCTTTAGGCATAACATCGTGCATACAGTTTTAATTAATTCATAAGTGTAGTAAAATTATGAAAATGTTGATTACATGTTAAAAAAACTTTTATAAAAATGTATCATTTATTCCACAGCCCTCATTAGTAAGCGTCTTCTCTTATGCCAAAAAATGTCCAAGTATTTAGCTAAGGCAAACACGATCATACCTGGAAGATCTTTTTTTAACACCCTATAAGCCTGTAAACAGTGGGTGAAACCCAAGTTTTTACAGGCCGGTACGATACAGTGCCTCCTTGTCTGCACATAAGCTCGGCAGAAAAACCATATGTGAAGCTCTGTTTCCTGGTCATAATTACAGCCAGGACAATGACTCAGGGAGGACTCAGTCCATTTACTAGTGTAGGCTCGAATTGGTAGGCTTCCGTACCTCCACTGTAGGTACAATTTCCTGGTAGTTGTTGGAAATATGGCATCTAAGACTCCCTCCAACTTATAAATATCCTTAGTCTTTAAGAAAGAATCAGTCAGAGTGCCGGACTGTGTGCCTTGTCTGTGTGCACTTTCAGAAGGTCCTGAACAGGTTCGGCACTCAATCTGCTGTCAAGGTCAAAAACCTCTGTTGTTGCTCTGGCCATGGCATTTCTCTTGACCCTCTTTAGTGCAAAGGCAGGGCAGATGCCACAGTTCATGTGCACTGTCAAATTAAACTACATTTTAAAGAACAGAAACTAAATTTCTGACCTTTAAATTTGGGGGGCCACGTCAAAAGAAGGCTTGGCTGGGCCCCCTGGGACTCCCCCTGTGGCTACAACTCTATTCATCAAATAGCACTCCCAAATATAAAAATGCCGTAACCATCTTTATTTCAACCCCACCCCAAAACATTTCTTCTGGCTATTATTTCTCCGTTAAGGGCTGCTTAAGCTTGGGCCCACTCAAACATTTATCTCAAGATCAACGGCCTTTATTGCAGCATAAGAGGTAAAGGGTAAAAACTATCCCTTGTAAACATCTCAGTACAGTGTAACCAATGTGGCCACACAATAACCCGCTCGACAAGTTAAACTGAGTATAGTAGGGTTTAACTATCATTTCAGAAACAAATCAATGCAGACCAATCTCAACATGTTCATATAGTAATGCAGAACGACCAGAATAAGTCTAAATATCCTGAAGGGATTTACCCTATGTAAACAAAGCAAGCGACTAACTCTATGATGATTCAGGTGATCAGGAAAAAGAATTGAGTATCATATTTCATCATATAATTCTCCAAAGTATTATATAGCAATGGGGTAACCCAATAGGCCAGTGGACTTGGGTAAAAAGTGGTACAAAAGTTAGTGTCACAGTGGAGAACAGTCAAACCACATATAAATAAGGAATAGATCCTTGTTATCTAATCAAAGATCAGACATCACCATTAAATTGTACCAACAATGGTTGTGATTTTATTTCATCACAAAACCGGAGTTAATCAAATGATAAGGTACAAAGTATTTCACGTTTAAACAATTTTTGTAAAAAAACAGGTGAACAAAGGGTGGGGTGGCAAATGCATGGGAGGGATTTGTGATAGTGATGTGAAAAGGGGGAGTAGTGCACATATATACATCAGCAATTAATATTTACAACCTATCCAGCCAGACAACTGGCCAGCACATACATGACAAATCATAACATATATGATTTTATCACAAGCCCCAAATTGGTGTTGTATTATTTCTAACGCAGACAGTATTCACTGTTTAGATTTTTTTAAATTTGCATGGGGTCACCCATGTGTCAAATCCGTTCCACTGACAATAAATTTTTCCGAAGAGTGATTTTACTTTCACGCTAGAAGAAAAAACGGAAATACTGATAGAAATGTTTCTGCTTTTCATACGTGTGTGCTAAAGAATCATTTTGAATATTGGAGTGGAATTCTGCAAAGTAAAAGATGGGTTCACTCGTAAAAATAGGAGATGGGAATTATTGACTATTGTTTAACTGTAGTAGCTATTAAATGAGCAGGCAGGGTTTTTATTGTTACTGTGGGAGGAATGTGGCGATCTATACTTGATGCTGTAAGCTCTGCATTCATTTTAGCGCTAATTAACGACGTTTGTATATTAGGATGGCACATTTTCTATGAATGTAAAGAGGACGTGATTAAGAGGGGCAGTAATGCAAGGCCATGAATAATGGATAGGTGACACTTTGGTAGGCAATTTATATTTGAGTGTGGAAAGTCTGATTATTTTTTATCACCTCCAGTCCTTTCATGTTTAAACATGTTAGGGGCTTTTAAAAAAGGACTGGTGCAGTATTCCGTTTTTTGTCCTTAAAATTGTATAAAATAATAAACTAGAACTCGATAATACAAACATAATAAACTAAATGATTTTGGTTGTCTTGACCTCAGTGTACAAATGCAATGCTTAAGTTGATAAGCTTTTTGTGTGAGCCAAAAACAAGGTTTAGACTGAATACACCCTTTTGGTTTACAATCTTCTGTTGCATATATCTTCCCATATATTTGTCTATTCAGTGATTTCCTGACAGTGCATAATTTTGGTACTTTTGTTTTGTTTCCGCAGCACTGCTCTATTCACACGGCTCGACTGGGAACCGAAACCGGCCCTGGCAAACAGCTCGGCCAGCCTGGGAGGGGTTTGTGCTAGAGGAAAGCACCACTCCTGTTTCACCGCTGCTACCTTTGTTACAGGGGACCGATATTGCAGCTGCGCTGCAAAACACGCCCAGTAAAAAACCAGCCCCCCAAGGGTCCAAAACCAGCCTCTAACCTGGCGACCCACCGGGGAAACGCCTGGTGCCCACTATGCCAATCCGGCCATGTCTATACGCTGGAGTGTTTTCTGAGTTAGAGTTTTTAATTTATTTTGAAAAAGTTGTAACTTTTTATTTAACAAAGCAGAATATGTAGACGCTTGTAAATAAAATAATGCTGGAACTCTTTTGGTTCCCACTTTACACCGTAGGTCTGTGACGTAAAGTCAGCCTTAGAATGTTGAGTTCTGACTTACACACAGCGGAATAAAGATGTGTTAAACTACTCTCTGTGTGTGGCGTGGTTATTGACAATTATTTGGGCTGGCAGGATGCTACAGTCGGTAAACTAGAGCAAGCAGAGTGCAGCTGCAAACTGCAGGCCTGTTTACTCTCTGTATAACCCATACAGTAAAATGTTTAAGTACTTGATTAATCTAAACTTTTCTGTTCTCTCTTGTGGTGGTACTCTGACAGTGACCTGCAGTAGCACCCATCCTACTTTTCTGAACAAACCATATATGAAAATGAGAGGCAGAGGGAGGGAATGCATAGGTCTGAGAAAGGAGGGAGAGGGGAGTCAATGGGTAGGAAAAGAAAGGGCCAGAGAGGTGAGTATGGAGAGCAAGTAACTGTAAAGTACCCTCTCACTCTAAAATGAGTTGTAGTGGAGCATGCCATACACAGCTCCAGCCTTGCTGTGCATGCGCCGAGAAATCATGTTCTTTCAACCATGCCCGTAAAAGTTACCAATAATGATTTGATACTTTTTGTAGCTGTGCGTAATAGTAAATGTAATTGTATTTTCATTTATATAGTACTTACTATGCCTGATAAGGCGTCTAATTGATTTTTCGGCGAGTAGCACGCTACTCCAGAACCCATAAAGGATTAGTGGTGAATTAGTATAGTGAAAAATGAAAGTAATTTGAATGATGAATATTGTAGGAGGGTGGATACCTGACTATGGTTACCCCAGATTTTTTGCCTTGTGTTTAGCTGGTTTTCGACTTAGTTGGCCTGGGACCCTGCTAATCAGGGCCCCAGGCTATCTGCTCTCTCTGTAAAATGGACTCCATGTACTCTAGGTACATACCCAATTGGGTATTGGGTCACCTTATGAGCCCCTGTACAGTGTACTATAGGTACCCAGGGCATAGGTGCATCCAAGGCCTACCAGGGGCTGCAGCATATCTTTTGCCACCTCTGGCTGGCCATCCAAACTGACACAACTGGCTGATCACCCAGCTGGGGCAAGGTCGTGTAATCACCCCTTGCTTAGATATAGTATGCCTATATCTAAACCTATATCTGGACACATATATACATATAAGTCACTCCTATGGCAGGCCTTAACAATCCTGGAGGCAGAGTGCTTGGTTTTATGTGAGATGGTGCTCTAGCATGAGCTGAGCCTGTCTGAAGCATTCGGAACCATGTCCTTATAGCTGTTCTAGGATATTGCCATACCATATACTCTTAAGTGCATTATAATCCTTGCGGTTATTGCTAACTTTGGTTTGGCTTTATCAAAACATGTCGTGTAAGGTGTCATACGCTTTGGAATACTACCCCCTCGCCAGATCTGGCGACGGGTGGTAGCATTCCACCCTTCTAGAGGGGTAAGACATCTGGGTAACAGTAAACGCGGTTAAAACTAACCAGAGCCTCAGCATCACAAAATGGATGCTGCTGCCACAGACACAAGTCTGACCTCCTGCTGCTGACCGAAACTCCGGCAGGGGAGGCCTGGACAAATGGTATACTGTCACAGGGAGGTGTTATACCACCCCAGACAGGAGATAGTGGATTGAGGCAGGCAGGGCGAGTGAAACTAGACACTGCCTGGGACGCACAAGGTTCCCCATGCATAGCCCAGTTCAAACCGGTGCTGGGGCACTCCAGCCCCAGCTCTGGCGCGAAACTGGACAAAGGGAAAGGGGTGTAACCACCCCCTTCCTGGGTCCCACCCATAGGAGGGACCTAGCAGGTAATCCAGCCCCTTGATTTGGAATAAAGGTAGGAGCTGTGTCCATAGACTTTAGATTATCCTGACTGAAACTTTGATACAGAACTCTGGACCCTTCGACATCCCACTCGACGTGGAAGACTGAAGAATCTCCCTTGTGGTCAAGGAGTGACCACCCTGTGCAAACAGGCACCATCCAGCGCCCAACAGTTTGCTTTGTTGCAGCTCCCGCCGGAGCTCGAGCAACAGAGATCAACAAGAACTGGATTCCCAGACATCCAACAGCCCGATCCACAGCCACAGCAAAGCTGAGACCCGTGGAGGTGACGTGAGATGTGGGACCGGCCATCTTAAAAAGACTGCAAAGTGCTGACAGTGCAGCTCCCAAAGCACCCTTGAAGCTGTGCATTGGGGACTAAGAAGCCCCCGTCCCGAGCAGCTTGTGCACCGCAAATCACCCCTCCACACTCACCGAGTGCTGGGTAGGGCCCTTTTGCATTTTCCTGCTTGACGCGTCTGTCCGGTCACTTGCCCGTTGGCTAGTGGCCTCTATGACGACGAAACTACAAATCTACTCTACTGGTCTGGTTGCTTCAGACTGGTACTCGCTCCCCTGAAAAGGAGCAGCATCTCTGACCTTGCTGGTCCGAGTAAAAAGCGATCTTCAGATCCTGCCTGGGTTACCTTTGCCAAGGCCTGTTGACTCTGATCCGGAAGCCAACACCGCCGACAGCGAGAGCCTTTGTGAGACAGCTCGTGATCCACCCCTGGTTGTCGTTGATGCCCCCAAGTCCACGTGGCAGCGGAGACAAGCTTCTCAACAACCACCTGATGGCGCCCGACATCGCCTGGTTCCTTCCTGGTTCCATCCTGGTCACTGGCTAGTGACCCAGACTCTGTCCCTTTTGCTTTCAGGTACTCTACATCTTCGATCCACCCTTGTATCCAACCGGACTCTTCTCTCCTGGCCGCCTGCAGCATCTTCATCTCCAGGCTCCATAGAACTCCACGACGAAACCCGACACACTTTGGCACCTATGCACCCGCTTCCTGTGGGTGAGGTAACGATCAAACACCGGTGCTCCTGTAGTGGTTTACACCTCTGGTGTCCTAGTTTAAAGTGGCTAAGTTCTAGTCCAGTCGGAAGACTTCCAAAACAGTAACATTGTAACTTTTACGCACCTTTGACTTTGCATTGGTGCATGCGTGTGCTTTTAGCACTGCACCCGAATCCCGCGGGCTACTCCCGTCCTAACTACTGTTAGTCCAGTGTAGTCCCAGCGATTCCCAAGGCCCTAGGCCTTACCATTGTTCGTGAAGTGGTTCTTTTACCACTTATTTAGTATATGGTTTAAGTGGCCACCGGGCCTATCCATAACTGTGCAACTTTTGTATCTTTAACTGTGCTTTTGTTTAAACGCTTGTGCCTCTGTCCTCATAAAGAGTACAGAGGATTATTCTAGTAATAAATACATATATTTTTATAATATATAACTTGTGTGGTGTCCTTTCATTTGATAATAAAAGGATTGCATATGGTAAAACAGCTGGCTTCACATGCCCTCTTGAGTTAAGCCTAAGACTGCTTAGTCCATGCTACCACTAGGATAGCTTGTCTATAAGGTTGACTTACAACCACCACCATAAGGGTTGTTTGGACTGATACAAGGTGCTCACTAGAATAGTGAACATCATACATCAGGCCAACTTCTCACAAATATGTTAGTCAGTTATTTGGATTGAGAAGGATAGTAGAGGGATGGAAGAGGGGGAAAAGGTTTGCATTTATATAGAGCTTGCTACCGCTGATGAGGTGTTGAAGCTCTTTTTCAGCGAGTATCACTCTACTCCGGAACCCATAAAGGTTTAGTGGTGAATTAGTATAGTGATATATGAAAGCAATTTGAGCAATGGATATTTTAGTCAATTATTTGGATTGAGGAGGATAGTGGAGGGATAGAAGATGGAAATGGTTTGCATTTATATAGCTCTTGCTGTCACGGCCGGACTGGTAACCAAACCAGGCCCTGACAAACTCGGCCAGTCTTGGGGGGAGATGGTTTTGGCTGATTTTGTTGTAGGGGGCCGATATTGCAGCTATGCTGCAAAACCGGCCCTGGTAACAAAAACAACCGCCCAGGGGCCCAAAACTGGCCCCCACTCTGTCGGCACTCTGGGGAAATGCCAGGTGCCCTCTGCGGCCATTCCGTCCCTGCTTGCTATCCCTGATGAGGTAGCTATTATTAGTTTTTTGAAAAATCATTATGGGCTGTACGGAAATTGGTGCTTATTGGTAGCTGTCCACCACATCCCCTGGTGTGAGGCCTCCTGTTCAACGGGCATTCCCAAAATAAATTTCACAGGCAGTCCTCATGCCCTTTTGTATTATTTCTGTTGGCAATGCTGCACCCTGCCCATTGACCTGAATACCAGCATCCTTTCTGCGACCCTCTATTACTCTTTTCCCTCTGCACTATTAAGTGAGTTTTAAAGATGGTGCCCCATGGGAGGCTGCGGTTTTCTCCAGGTCATCTCTTGCGCCAGAATGGTCCCACCATTTGACACCGTAGAACAGGAAATTGACTGAACTGGCAGTAGATGGGTATTGAGAAGAAATTGTGAACCCTCCTAACGCAGCAAATACGTTTCCTTTTTCTCCAGCTCGCCATATGCAGTTAAAAATGTAACCTCTCCGACTAAGGATAACCGGGCATGGCCCCATCACATTCGTATGCTTTGTCGTTAAGCACTTTCCTTCAAGTTTATCTAAGCACAGACTACAGCAATCTTCAATAGGTAGGATTGCTGTTTTAGGACAAAGCAATTCTGGTGAGATCCCATATCTACAGTCAGCAAGTTGCCTGTGCCTGTACTGAGCAATTGTTAGATATTTCTTAGTTCTTGTGTAGCAGCATTTTTAGTGCAGGATAGTCCTGCATATAAACGCAAGGACCTTCATCAAGAGTGGGCTTTCATTTACTGGTTCATCTTTTATGCCACCTCCCTCCACCGCAAAGTTACAGATGCCCTTGGCATCTAGAACCTTGGAATGAAGCCCTAGATTTGCATCATTCAGCCAATATACCTAAATACAAAAACTTGCAAGAAGACATAAAATAGTCTATTGATGTCTTAGTAAACAGTTACAGAATATTTGCATTTTTACTTGTCAGTGTTAACTTTACACACATCTTTCGTTTGGAACTTCCTTAAACTGGACTATGGCTGCCAAGTTCCTCTTGTCAAATGACACTTTGAACCAGTACATAAAAAAACAGACCGGGTTATTCAGAGCAACTTGCTGGGCGCCAAAGGGTAGCTAAACTTCATTAACATGCATGATAATTATTAATTCATCATACTTCAGAAATTCCTTATTGCTGAAAAAATCTTTCGTTTTTATGTGCAAAATATCTAACATCGCATTTTTCCAGTACTTAAAACGTTTTCCATTAAAGATCCAAACCAAACAACTTATGTTCTAACAATTTCCTAAAAAGGATACAAGTTGATACTGCTTTCAGTTCATTAAGGCCACAGCCCTTCTTCAAGGGAAAGAAGCACAACTGCAAATTGAAACACCAAATTAACCAAACATTAAAGAACCTAAACACAGCCACAACATTGTATATGCGCCCTCTCCTCTCCTTTGACACATTTTCTATTCTCTCTTTACCTCTGAGCCTCGCTTCTGAACAAAGTAATGATACATCTTTGCATGCTGTAAATATTGCCATTAACCCCCCCCCCACCTTTCTAACAAAAAAACAAAGCTAACAATGAAATACGTAGGTTGAGGTACTCCTGTACAATGACCATCATGTACCAGAAAGTCTGAACCACCACAGCTACCCTTAGCAGAATTAATTTAGGACAGAAACATGTGCTCTGAAACAACGTCTACAATGTGGCATTTTTAAATTAAAGAATATCATAAAAAGGAAAACATAATAGAAACCATATTTATTTATCTTTATGATACATGAACATTAATCCAGGCTCTGAATCAAGCATGGTACTCATTCAATCTTTCATAGACTGTGGCTGTAAACAAACTAGAACATTAAAGAATCTCTTACCAGGAGTTATGAGAGTTATTAGAGGTGTAAGATGCTTCACTACAGTCTTTAAGAGCTGTTCTCTTATACTGCTGAAAACTGGAACAGTGGATGCATCGCCAGCTCAAAACAACTTTCCAAGCGAGGTAGAAGGTCTACAAAATAATAAATTAAGAGAGCCAGCTCAAGAGAACAACCCAGAGCTACCAGGTTCATCCTTTCAACAGCCAGCCCTCCAGCTGCAACAGGACCAGACACTCCTGAGACAGGTCCGGAAACGCCAGAGGGCCGGGATCCATGGGAGGTTCCCAGCAAGGCACCTCCGCCAACTGTAACAAAAGAGGTAACCAAGGCAGCCTACTCCAGACCAGAGCTACCAGGATCACAGAGACCTTGTCCACCTTGATCTTAAGAAGAACCCCTGATGTAAAGCAATTGGAGGAAAATCATCATACACCAACCCCATCCCCCACTGAAAGGACAGAGCATCCACCCTCAAAACAGTCTGCGACGGAGACAGCGAGCCAAACCTCTCCCTCAAGGCGTTCTCCTGGGTTGCAGACAGGTCCACTCCCAGCATTGCTACACTGGCTCTCTTTCCATGTAACTTAATAAATCTACTCAAGACATCAATATTTGTATCCTACAAATTACTACATCTCCATTCGGTTTCCAGATCGTAAAAAGGATAGGGTAAGCTGCCTTCCCCTGTTACTCCACAGAGACCCTCCGAATGGCCCCCTTGTTCAACAGGTCCTGAACCCCATCTAACAGAGCTTGATGTTTTATTGGTGAACTGGGAACAGGGGTAGCACAGTAAACTTCCAAGGGGGGCTGTACAAACGCTATACGATACCCCAGTCTGACAATCTGCAGGACCCACTGATCACTGACAAATTCTTCCCAGACCGGCAAAAAGTTCCTGAGATGACCCCCAACAGGGCCCTCCCCCAGAATCACAGGATAGTCCTGATTTAGATTGACTGGCTGCCCCCGAATTTCCTTGTTGGCCCTGGGATTTATCCCAGCCACGTCCCCTACCACGAAAGGGCTGAGCGGCCATTTTAGACTGAAACGCCTGCCCAAGTGCTCGCTTATGGCCAGCAAACTTTCTTTTCTGTGGAGGCCGGACAGGAGCCAAAAGCTTCTTGTCCTCTGTGGTTTTCTTAATCATAGCTTCCAAGGGATCCCCTAGAAAGTTTGAAGCCCGTGAAGGGTATCTTCAGGAGTGCATTCCTTTGAGCCGCCTCCGCTTTCCAAGGCTTAAGCCATAACTGCTGCCTAGCTGCCACTGAGGACCCAGCAGCAGCAGATAAAGCACTCAGGGAGTCCATAGACAAGTCGGACAAAAACGCAACCGCTGCTCCAACATAGTCACTGTCCTTGCTCCTCCTGAAGCAGCTGCTCCGAAATACTTTGACAGTCTTTCAGCAGTGACTGGATCAGATTCCTGGAATATGCCTCAGATCTAACAGCCACATTGGAAACTGCAAAAGACCTTTTCAAACCCCTTCAACCTGCTTATCCCCAGGATCTGAAGGCACCACATACTCCGATACAACAAGGCTAGGTGAAGAAAGGCCTGCCAACAGAGAATCAACCTTCACGACAGAAGGGAACTCATCTGAAAAACCTTGCAATGGATAACATTTAGCCAGCAATCGGGGAAAGGCATGCTTATCTACATCCCTCCGTTTACCTTTCAGTACATTCCGGACAGACTTATGGATAGAAAGACATTCAGGCTCCTGTTTCAGATAATTGGCAAATTAATCTTCAGACTTTTCCGAAACCAAGGGATCACGAAACGCCAAATTGTTCTGTACATGTTGCAAAATACTGTGGGGATTCACTAGCCTGAAATGCAGCAGAAACAGTTGCCTCAATCATCTTTTGAACATCCGCTAAGGAAGGAGCATCAGAAGGCCCATCAACCACCTCCTCCTGCAAGTGCTTACACTTCTCAGACCTCTTAACCCCATCCACGATGAGTCAGAAGTGAGATTAATCTCCACTACCTATATACAACTGCTATTTGACCGGTCACTCTAAACAATCAAAACTAAAACACCTTTGTCCAAAATGCTCACTGACCAATCGCTACACAGCAGGAGCTATCACTCGACTCCACCTGCCAAGCAAAATCACATCCCACTCTGCTGTCAGCAGTAGAAAGAAACTCTTGGGTGCATAAAAAACACAATCAGGCCCGCAACTTGCCCAGTTGACAGATAGCCCTGAACATGCAGAGAAGGCGAACTACCCACCGCCTCTGAATGGGTCACGCCCTCAAAAGAAACAGCTCAGAGCTTGCGGCAGTCCCATTATACGGGACACCAGCCCTGACTCCATCTCAAGAGAAGCCCTCATGTACCTTAGACAAAGCTCTTCTAGAGCAGCACGCACACCACCATATCCCTGGCGTGCTGGTCGTCCCTACCTAAAAAACGGATCCTAGGCAATGGCTGACCTGCTGTAGTAGGAACTCAGCCAGGCCTACGATCCATGAGAAGCACTCCTCCACCTTGTCGTAGCTGAGGAGGCGAGTACACCCCACCACGCCGCAGACGTGCTGGGCGGTAGCTCTGCATTAAAAAAACAACAACAGATCGGAGCACTCAGACGTCCCGTTTCAGCAGGGGCATGCGCCCACATCCGATTTTGCACAATGACACCACTCGGGAATCAAATTACTGCAGAAAGCAATGGTCGACAATAACCAGCGAGGCTCATAACCCTGAGCATGGATCTAATCTCACCATAAAAACATCTGCTAAAGCAAACCGCCCACACTTACCACAGAACATGAGTTCCAGCATTCTCTTTCAGCCACAGAAAAAAACTGGATGTTGGAAGGTAAGATCAGGGATTATGTGCCACAGGATGGGGGCATGGCTTGGAGGGTAGGGATGGGAGCAGGAGAGTTTCAGCTTGGGATGTCTGTGGGGAAGAGCTATTGCTCATGTGTGTAAGAACTGTGAAAGGGAGGTGTGGCGAGGAGGCAATGCTTTCTCGATAAATGTTAAATGTTGTATACTTGTAAAGCGCACAGCTGCCCCAGCAAAGGGGCGTCCCGGCACTGTATACCGCTGGGGAACCCGTCCTGGCTTTCCCTGTGGGATGGTCCCTACTGGGAATCCCCAAGGTGGAGCCAGGCATCCCCGGCGTTGGTGGGGCCGTTGTGGAGATTAGGCAAGCTAATGCCCAGAGTTGCCGAGTGGGACCCCGGGTTAGAGTAGGCACCGAGACGAGAATTGTCGAGTCCGCTGACCCTGGTCCACGACCCTGCCGCGTCAGGAATTGAACCCTGGTCCCGGGCCGACTTCTGCTCCCAAGTCTGCCACCTCTAACCAGTGAGCCACACCACTCCACTAAGGGATGCTTAAAAACACTTAATGCTCAAAATGGCTACTTCCTGCATGGGGATGGAGGAAGGGGTGAGCGATGCATCCCATTGCATTATGGACTATGTAGTTTTGAGGATTTAAAATGTTAATGGCCTAACCCCTCCCCCTGACACATTTCATTATAGGTGTTTTAGATATAGGGGCTGTTGTTAGATATACAACGAGTTGTGGGTAGGAAAACAAAAAAAATGTATAAGTGTAAATACTCATATTGGAAAGATTAAAACCTGAAGTGGAGCAAAAGGAACCTTGATAAAAACATAAATGTTTTTGGTGTATTTGAGGTGTGCAAAAGTGTACACAGGTAAACACCTGTGACTCACAAGAAAAATATTATATATGTCATGCGACGTGTCATCCTTAGGAGGGTCTTCCCTCAAACTTTTTGTCTGCTTACCTCCTACTTTTGATAATTCTTTTGTTGGCCTTAGGACTCTGAGCTCTTTACTGCTGCTGACCAGTGCTATAGTGCATGTGCTTTTCCCCTAAACATGGTAACATTGGTGTATACACAATTGGCATGTTTAGTTTACTTATAAGTCCCTTGTAAAGTGGTATACCATATACCCAGGACCTATAACCTAAATGCTACTTTTCTGCTTGCAGCACTGATTGTGCCACCCACGCAAGTAGCCTTTCAAACCTGTCTCAGGCCTGCCATTGCAGGGCTTGTGTGTGCAGTTTACTGCCACTTCAACTTGGCATTTAAAGCTACTTGCCGAGCCGTAAACTCCTCTTTTATTACACACAAATCATCCCTAAGGTAGGCCTTAGGTAGCCCTTAGGGCAGAGTGCTGCATAAGCAAAAGGTAGGCAATTTACTGTTACGTTTTGCATGTCCTGGTAGTGATAAACCCCCAAATTTGTTTTTCACTACTGTGAGGTTTACTCCTCTCATAAGTTAACATTGGGAATTCCTTAAACCCTTTTAAGCTGTAATTCCTCATTGGAAAAGAGTAGCTGCATGATGTTTTGCATCTTTGGAATGGTAATGATAAATCCTCTTTACTGCTAAAGCTGGATTCAACATTACTAGTTTAGAAATTACACTTTTAGAAAGTGAACATTTCTCTGCTCTTACTGCTCTGCGTACCTGCAGCTTGTTTCCAAAATGTGTCTGGGGTGAGTGAAAGCTTCACTTTGTGCATTATCTCTAAAGAAGCCACAAACACAGGAAGGTTAGGCGTGTCTGAATACACATCTACATTCTGATGGCTCTTCCATGAGCAGGAAGGGAGGGGACTGCTGAGACTTACAGCTGAAGAGGCAGTATCTTGTTTCGCACACAAAGGGCTGATTGCCCCCAACTGATTATCTGGAACCAAGGCTGGGAAGAAAGACCTGTGTGCACTTCAAAGACACTTCTTTGAATTCACACCCACTTCAAAGGCCCATTTGGGCAAAAGTACAGGGTCTCTGACCCCACCAAATCAGACACTTCTGTACCCACAACTGGAATCTGTCGCAAGAACAGTTGTGCTGCATCAAGGACTGACACTCTGCTGGACTGCTGACCTGGAAGGCCTGGTTTTCTCTTGTGCTGCCCTGCTGCTCTGTGACTGCAGAGGGGAGCTGCACTCTACCTTGTACTGAAGTGATCTCCAACTGCTTGTTGGCTTGCCTCCTGCTCCTTGAGACTCAGGGATTTAAAGTCTCTACCCCTGCTTCTGTGCCTAGTTTACTAGAAGTGGGACCAGATACTTGCATCATGGAAATCTATGCATCCCCAGTCTGCTTGTAGCAGAACCTGCGCATCGATCCGGTTGCTGAAGTCGAATCAATGCATCGTTCTTGGAACTAATGCATCGCCTTGAGAGCCCCGACACATTGGATCCAAGCATTGCGGCCATGGAGAATTCGACGCATCCTTCAACTGCATCGAGAAACCTGCCACATCACAGATCAGAACCAAAGCATCTTGGAAAGTCACTACATCTATGGAACAGACACATTGGTTTTCCTGCAGGATCAACATCAACATAGCGCTCGAAGTACTGCTGGACTGCGCCCTGCGCTGTTGTAACCAGGATAAGAAACTTTGTTCACCGGGGCCTGTGTGGATCCTGTAGCTGGCCTGTGCTCCATCGTGGTCGACCTTAATTATAGAGTTTGCCCCGAACTAGCATGACCAGATCATCCCCTGAGGTGTTTATTGCTTCTAAGCTCTAGGATTCTTTTTAATCTTTAAACATTCATAACTCGACTTCTATACATTGGATTTTTGTTGTTTTAGTTTTGAATTATTTATACAATTATTGTCTATGTGTCTAAACCTAGGCTTTTTGTGGTGTATTCATTCAGTTAATATGTGTGTGTGTGTGTTGCACAAATACTTTACAAATTGTTTCTTTAGATAAGTCTGACTGTTCTGTACCAAGCTACCAGTGAGAGTGAGCACAAGTTATCTTTTAGTATTTATCTAGCTTACCCTGACTAAAGTGGTGGTTCCTGCTTGGACAGAGTGCATACCTCTGCCAACCTGAAACCTCACTTTTAACATGATCAGGCTGGAAATGCTAAAACCCAGAATGGATCAATGGGACCCATAATAAAATAAGATATATTGTGGGGCTCAAGCGGTTACCCAAACTTTAAATAATCTCCTGTGGGAAAGTACATGGGTTACTAAATCGAAATCTATCAAGTAGAGTGGAACAGTAAATATTGTTTAGTGAATATGTATTTTCTGGGAAGCCCAACATCAGAGGAACGTAGTATAATCTTAATCTTGTCAGCAAATAACGATGCTAGGGATTCTCAACAAAAGAAAGATAAGAGGAACTACCGCGAAACACAGGAGGTGAGGCCAGGTAAGTAATTACTATGCTTTTCATTTTATGCCTCTCCCATCTTATCTGTTCACTTTTCGCTATGAAGAGCTCTTTCACTCTTGACTTGGGGTACGAATAACAGTTACTAGGATTTTTACATAAATCCTCCAGGCCCATGGAAGTAAGTGTCTGTCTTACATATGTTAACCAAGGAATAGTATCAGCATGGTCAAGTTTCATGATGCCACTTATGATGTGCTGGTTAGGGTGGATCAGATTGAAAGCCACAGCAGTAGCAGCGCCGTTTTGATCATATCGCTGATGTAAGGCAGCCCCAATTCCTTACAGGCAATATATTTGCTGCAGGTATCTGGAATTGACAAAAGCCTTTTAGCAAACTTATTCTCAATGACTTGTAACTATTCTTTGTACATGGTTCCACAAATTGCGGCCCCATGTGTAGCTATGGTGATTGTTTTTGCAGTATACAGTTTAATCAATTATTCAATTGATTTTCTACCCACATTTTTGGCAAATTTAAATAATGCACCTATGCATTTAACCATAAGATTTGCCCTGTTTGACACCATCTCAGACCACTTTAGTTTTGAATTGAATAGGATGCCAAGATAGGCAAATTTCTCCACCCTATCTCTGCTTTTGCCCTCTATATAAAACTTTCTCAATGTTTGCTTGTCCCCGCCAACTGATAGAACAAAGGTCTTTGTTTAAGATGAATATGTTGTGATGCTATTCTGTAAGGCCACCGATGTCCTAGCCAGCAATACCACGTCATCTGCATACAACAGGATATGAAACTTTATAGAAGCTGTATTGGGAACATCCTTACTTTTCTCAATCAACACCTAGTTTGTAAACAGTGAATAGAGAAATGGGGCTAGGACACACCCCTGCCCGACTCCTTTCTAAATATTAAAAGTTTTGGCGCGCTCCCCCTGCTTTCCAAAACGTAGCATTGCTACTGCCTGCATATATGATTGTCTAATAAATACAATTATCCCTGTGTCCACTCCCATGGCCTCCATAATGGACCATAGTTTATAATGGGCCATGCGTCAAAAGCTGCTGAAAGGTCCATAAAGGCTGTGTGGAGCTGACCTTCTATAGAAATTACATATTTTGACGCAATCAGGGTTAAATTTAGGAACTAATAGAGGGACCCCCTGCCCTTTCGGAAGCCATATTGAACCATAGCTACAACATTTTTACCCTCTGCCCACTCCTCTAATCGATTTAACAGAAGTCTTCCCATTCATTTTGCCATGCTATCTATTAGGGAGATCGGGTGATTGTTTGATGGGTTTGACCCACCCCCTTCTTGTATATTGGGATGATGACTGATTGCTTCCAGGAGGGCAGGAGGCGTATTTTGCTAATTGCATTGAATACAATTTTTAGAAGAGGGCCCATAAGATTCTATTTGCAAGAAAGAGGTCTACCAGGACCCCATCTGGTCCAGCCACCTTCATGGCGGAGGACTGAGAGAGGGCCAATTCTTTTTTTTTTTTTTTTTTTTTTTTTATTGATGTAAGATGTTGTTTGCACCGTCTATCACATAGAAAGAAACACAGTGGAGTCGCCTACAACCCCATCGGGCCGGCAGCATGGATTCACAACAGAGAAAGATGATGTTAGTTGTACACAGCCCATCAGCCGACATCCAGCGGACCGGCGGCGTGTTATCTGCTAAATCACAAATTGTCGTCAGTGCCATAGTCACTTACATACTCGTTAGTGGACTTACATTTTCACATTTTTTTTTTCCTGAACAGAACTGAAAATAACCATATGCTACCCAACTTGTAACTCTCCATTCGCTTCCAATAATCTGCATCACAGCATCCTCACCCCTCAGTACCAATACTATACATTAGTTCGCTCTTAGTCGCACCTTCAGGTTTGTACATTATTCAGTGTCCGCCTCCGAATCCGACGTGCCACGATTCAGTAAATATGCACGCAGGAACCCCCAATAGTCCCTAGGTCTAGATCCGATCGGCAACTCCTCCTCGTATGTATTTAGTGTGTCTCGACAATAAACCATGTCTTCAATCCAGCGTTTCACCTCCGGGTTCCTCCTGCTGTTCCAGTGGAGGGATACCCTTCTTTTGGCTAGCAGTAGTGCCACAACACAGAATTTGCGTTTCAAAGCTTCAAGTTGTGGAACAATACCCAACAGACAGACTTTCACTTCACATAGCAAGGAAACTCCGAGCATTTCATTCAAAACTTGCATTACCTGTTCCCAGTATCCTGCCACTTTGCGACAGTGCCATGCCAGATGCATGAAGTCTGCTTCGTCTTGGTTACATTTGCAGCATTTTGAATCGTCCCTCAAGCCGTATTTAAACAGTCGCTGAGGCGTGTGGTACACTTGATGTAAATATTTGTAGTGTATGATTTTCAGGTTACCGTTTGGCGTCAACATGCCAGTAAGCATACATGAGGATTCCCATTCCGCGTCTGTTAGAGGTTCTACCAGCCCCGCGTTCCATTTTTCCCTGGCCTTGTTTGTGTTACCCCCTACCGCACCCTTCATGCTTGCGTACAGTTTAGATACCATGTGAGACGCTGTGGGTGTAGTGATGAGTAGTTGCAAGGGTTCAAGAGTTTTTGGCTCTTCTGGGTGTGTGGGGTAGTGTTCCCGAAGTGCCCTTTGTAGCCTATAATAATTAAAGCTAAATAGCGGGGACGGGTTACTGATGTATTGCAATTTGTCCAGGGTCTGGAATTCACCATTTGTATACAGATCACCCAGTGTGTCCATGCCAGCCCGTTTAAACAGATCCATGCCAATTTGCTCTTGCGTGACCGAAAGGGCCGGGTGTTGTGCTAGTGGAAGCCTTGGCGCGTATAATGGTAGGCTGTCTGCCGCCTTCCCCATCAATCTCCACGCCTCCGTGGTCGCATTAACCGGATTTATATCGTGGTCGTGTAGCCTAGGGCGTTTATGTGTCAGTATGCTGGCTAACGGTATCGGGTCCGCATCGCCCGCTTCAACAGCCACATGTGTCAGAAAGGGAACATCGTGGTACCAGAAGTGTGCAAATTGCGCTTGAGCGCATAAGTAGTACAGGTAGAAGTCTGGGACCTTGAAACCCCCCTTAGCATATGGCAGTGTCATGGTGCGCAGTTCCATCCTTGCCTGTTTCCCTGCCCAAAGCAAACTAAGTACCAACGTATTGATGTTACGAAATAATGCAGCTGGGGGTTTGATGGGAATATTGTTAAATAAATACAGGAACTTCGGTAGAAGTACCATTTTTACAATCGCGGCCCTGTCCGCCAATGACAAGGGAAGTCTATTCCATCTCTTAATTTTGTCTTCAAGGGCCGCTATAGTACGCCCATAATTCGTCCGGATGACCAACTCCGGGTCTCTGTGAAACCATATACCCAGATATTTCGTTGGTTCCTCCTGCCATTCCAGCGGGTAGTCTAATTGTGTTGGGCGTGTGCTGTCCGTCAGCGATAGGATGAGAGATTTACCCCAATTTATCTGCAGTCCGGACTTTTGACCAAATTTTATGTATTCCCTCAAGAGCGGATTCAAATGCTGTTCAGGATTTTTTACATACAACACCATGTCATCTGCATAAAGCGAGATGTGTATGGGCCGGGATGGCATTTGAAGCGCTGAGTAGTGATGGTGTTGCCGGATTTTACAGGCCAGCGGCTCTAATATCAATGCAAATAGCATCGGTGATAACGGGCAACCTTGCCTAGTTCCCCGGCCTATGTGAATGGGTTCCGAAACGTACCTGTTCACTCTGATTCGCGCAGTTAGGTTAGTGTACAGCATTGATATCCATCCTAGAAAGATCATCGGGAATCCCATACGTACTAGTACTGCCTGAATGAAAGACCAGCCAATAGTGTCAAACGCCTTTGCAGCGTCAAGGAACACTGCCACAGCCTTCGTCTCAGGAGCCAGATAGTGTGCTAGTGCAAACAGTGTGCGGGTGTTATGTGAGGTGGACCTATCGGGGATGAATCCGGATTGGTCGGGCCTTATTAACAAGGGCATAAGCGGTTTTAGCCTATCAGCCAACAGACTAGCTATTATTTTTGTGTCCACATTTAATAATGAAAGAGGGCGGTACGAGTCACATTTGTCTTCGTCCTTGCCCGGTTTTAGCAGTGTGATGAGTAAGGCCTCCCTCATGGATGCCGGCAGTGTCTGGGCCTCATGCGCCGCCCCATACAGACGCACCAAGTGTGGAGCTAATAAGTCAGCATACTTTTTATAAAATTCCGTTACAAAGCCATCAGGCCCCGGCGCCTTGTTATTTGGCAAACGTTGAATAGCGTCCGTAACTTCTTCCACCGTTATCGGGCGTTCTAAATATTGCCTATGCCCATCCGCTAGCCATGCCAGTTCAACATCCGCCATGTAAGCCAGTAAATCAGCCTGTGATGGCGACGAGCGTGCCTTGTAAAGCGCGCCATATGTTTGCATAAACTCTGTCAATATCCCCTTAACATCGGTAATCACCTCCCCGGAGTCAGTGCAAATGGACGTAATATTTTGCATTGGTTTACCTGAGCATATTTTAGCAGCCAGTTCCCTGCCCGGCCTGCCCCCTTCACCATACCTCCTGGCAGTTGCCCTTCTAGACACATATTGAAGTTCATCTGTTGCGAATTTAGAGTGTTCTATCAGCAGCGCTTGAATGTCCCCCAGCACCTTTGCATCCCCTGTCTGGGTGTATGTCTGTTCCAGTGCGTGAATGGCCTGCTCTCGTGTGTGCAATTGCCGTCGGATATCTTTCAGGATGCCTGAGGACGTACTGATACAAACTCCCCTAATTGTGGCCTTAAAAGCCTCCCACAGCAAACCCGGGTCCTCAGTTGATGGGCCGTTATGTCAAAATAGTCTACTATTGCCTTATGTATGGTGGTGTCATATACAGGGTCTCGCAGCGCAGCAGCATTGAAGCGCCATGTGAAGGGTGGTGGGTCATACTGCGGGATACCGACTTCCAGCATCACCGGACTGTGATCGGACAATGTTCGTGGTAAGTGTTTAACATCCACAACCCATGATAAAACTTCACGTGTACCCAGCCAGTAGTCCAGCCTGGACCAGCTGTTATATGCCGCGTTAATGTGTGTCGCCGTTGTGACCCCTGGGTTACGCACCCTCCACATATCTACCATATGTAGGTCTTCCATAGCGTCCTGTAGCATCGACCTAGCCTTCCCATGTTGTTCCAATGTATGTGCCGCCCTGTCTAGATTGTCCTGTAGTGTAACATTGAAATCGCCTCCCCATATTATGTGATGCGTGCCACACATTACCGAAAAAACCCGGATCATCTGTATTAGGGCCATACGTATTAACCAGCAGCATCTTCTGCCGTCTAACCGAGCCTGCCACAACAACACTTCTCCCATCTGTATCCCTGTGTACACCTGTGATCTCAAAATTAGTCCCTTTCTTTATTAAGATGCTCACCCCCCTAGAGTAAGACGAGTAGCTCGAGCTGGTGATGGATTCCGCCCATTTAGTACCCAATGTGGATGTGCTGTTATGTGCCAAGTGTGTTTCCTGTAAGAAAACAATGTTAACGTTCAAGCGGTCAAAATATGCAAACAATCGCCTAATTTTTTTCGGGTTGCCTAGACCTCGCACATTCCAAGTGAGGAACCTCAACGTATTAAGCTTCGACATTACTTTTGACATACCTACTGGCAGTTAAGATCATATCACTAGGGAGGAGCTGTAGCCCTCTTAGGTACAACGCAGTTACTACGCATTGGGGCGTAGTATGCCAGATCCATGACAGTGCAGAGCTGTGAAATTTAAAACCTGCATGGCTGTGTATGGTCAAGGAGATCGCCATGCTTCTCAGATACAGATTTCGTAGCTTTTTAACCTCCGTTTCCCTCTCCCTCCCCCCTCCCACTTTAGCACCCAAACTTTGCCAAAGCCATCCCCTAATAAACAGTAACCTCATTCGAGAACTTGGTTTGGGGCGCACCCTCCTAGGGGTGTCACCAGGGTCACACATCTCCATCCACAAAGTGGACGTGGACAGACGCTTATTTCGCCTTTAATGACGTTCGCTTATTAATTCACCCCTCCCCCTCCACCCGTCATCAAGAAACTTGTATAGTTTACAGTCTAACCCAGAACAGCAAACTCCTTTGTAGCTCAGGCCAATAGTTCGGCAGAAGTTCGAGTCAGTACCAAGAAGAAGGACCGCCCCGATGGCCTGCCAGTGCAGGACTACCCAGAACACAATTGTATGCTAGGGTGTATGGCATACCCCTGATCCCGGCAGCCTGTTACCCACCCTCTGGAAATCGCCGGCACCTCGGGTACTCACTGCGCGTATGTCCAACTCAGGCCGTGCTGCTGTACACGATAGTTCAAGTGGCATGTCTCTGTATGAATCTACATTTTCTAACTTGAGTCTTGCGCCAGCTTGGTGTAACTCGGCGGGTCGATACCTCTAGTTCCGGTAGTTGGACAACCATTCCAATCTCGCGGCTCGTCCAGGGAGATCACGTATAAATCGCAGCACCCTCCTTCATTCCACATCACTCGTTGAGTCCGTTCTCTCCTGCGCTTTTCGATGCTTCCCTTGTTGTTTGATGAATTCATGTGCAGCCTGCACCGTCTGCAGAATAACAGGTTTACCCACGTTCGTGATTTTGAGCTTCGCGGGGTACAGCATCGCGTACTCCAGACCCAGATCCCTCATTTTCTTCTTTACTGGTGCAAATTCTTTCCGCGCCAGTTGGACCGCCATGGTGTGATCAGGATAAAACTCCAGAGTGTTCCCTTGATGTGTGATTTTGCCCATGTCTCTGGCGAGCCTTAGTACAGTGTCTCTGTCTCTGTAATTAAGCACACGGGCTATGATCATTCGTGGGGTCGCTCCCGACTTCGGAACAGGTGCCAGAGAGCGGTGAGCTCGTTCAATCAGAAACATCGGGGAGAGTTTGTCAGCGCCGAATATGTCCTTCAGGAGCGTTTCGATATATGTTTCCATTCTCCCAGTGTTGGTGGATTCCGGCAGGCCAGAAATTCGGAGGTTGTTCCGCCTGGACCTGGCTTCTTGATCTTCCACCCTAGCGCGCAGGGTTTCCACCGTCTTCTCCAATCCCCCGCATTTCTTCGATGTAGTTTTATGCTCGTCCTCCACTTTGGAAATCCTCTGTTCCGCCTCAACAATCCGCTCGTCGTGTTTCTCTATCTTGGCCGCCATGTTGTCCACTCTTTGCACCACGCTGTCAAGTTTGCCATTCATTTCCTGCAGGCTCTGCTGGATTGCTCTGAGAACCGACTCCATGCCTGACCCCTCTGCCACGTCTCCTTCGCCTTCTACTTCTGGGGTGGGTACCGTAGTTTTCTGCTGCTTTTTCGATTCAAATGGGAGCCTGGTTTGTTGTTTCTCCGGCTTCCCCATGGCCCAGTGCGACAGAGGTGAGGTAAGTGCGGTCGTCTTCGGGCTACCTGCTGGTGACGCGCCGGCTGCTAGTGTAGCTTGGGCAGCCAGTTGCTTGGTTCCCCACCTTGGGGTACGCCTATTCATCAGCCTCAACAGCCGCTGGGAGCGTCGTTATTTGTGCAGCAGGTCTGGCGGCCGCCTGGCGTAAGATCTCATGCATGTGTGGTGATACTAGCGCTGTATAATGCCCATTTCCTGGCTTTCGTTGGTCTAGAAACGTAGTTGTGGGCCATCACAGGTGTGCATTACATGTCCATGTGGCATTGGGATAGGGTCCGCGCGCCGCCGTGCACTAGGCTCTAGATACCGCTTTTCTCGAGCGCACAGCGTTGCAGGCGTGCATAAATGGGGGTCGCGGGATAGTTGCCGCTTTCGTGGTTTTTACCGCAAGTCACACTCACTGTGCGTCACTCTCCAAGCTGTTTTTTCGCTACCTCTTGTGGTCAGTGACTCTGTCTCTCCTATTCCGTGGGCGGCCGTTGCTGCCTTTCAGGTGCGTTCCAGCGCCTCCGCCATCTTGCCTCAGCTGGAACGCACAGTGAAAGTCACCGTTACCCACTACTCGGACCGACCGTCTTCGCTCTGCAGCCGCACTTCGTACCTGGTGTCACCAGTCCGCTCATCCACCGTCATTCGGCCGCCACAGCCGCCACAACTCCGCACTCAGCGCTAATGTTGACGGGCGCCAGGCGTGGCCATTTTGTGCCGTCTCGGTAGTCCTCCGACTCCGCGCCGATTTCTTGCCGTTTTGCCAGTGGTCAGTCACCTAAGGGCCATATCTGTGTCGGCCACACATTCCGATGCCGAATGCTGTCTGTTTCGCAGCTGTAGCGGCGGGCTAAAGGGGTGATAGGGCGTCCGCAGTCGCGTCCATCCGGTGGAGCTGTCACATCAGCCAGCCATCCCGCAGTGCGCCCTCTAGCGCCCCCGCCAATTCTATTTATTAAATTTCAAAAGGCAACTTGAGTATTTCCCCTAGATCTAGACCGGTTAGTCCCTCACACAACATTACCTTGTTTTTAAAGATTGACTGAAAGGGTGTCACCCAGCAGTCGTCATCTATGTATGTGTCTAGTGATGGACCTCTATCTTCTTGCAGGAAAGGTGAATTAACTACCTTCCAAAAGGCTTTGCTACCCCTGGTAATTGATGCTTGGATTAGATTCTCCCATGCTTCTGCCTTAAGTTCATTGAGTCTTTCATTCCTTGCTAGCATATATGCCCTCCTGCACTCACTAATTAAGTGTCTGTTTCTTGGTATGGTTCTTAGTGGTTTTCTAAGATTTGCTGTAGCAAGGGAGAAATTCATATTGAACCACCTATTCGTAGCAAGGGAATTCTTTTGAGGGGAGCATTAAATAGAGTTGCGTTCATTCCAGAATCTTACCAAATGCCTTGATCACCTGCTGTTCATTTGCTTCAAGATCTAAACATACCAAAACCTCATTATTATTTTCCATTACAATCTCTTTTAGCAGGGTATTTACGTTCACTTTATCCCATCTTAAGGTGTACCCATTCTTACTTTGTAGAGTTGGTTTTCGGGCGTATTTTCCCATCTTTTCCTTACGTGGACCCCAAAGAAAACCATAGCTCAATAAAGCATGGTCACTAAAACCAGACATCTTAACCTTAGGTTTTTTTGAGGTACCCCTGAAAGTGTCGGAGATAATTATGTAATCAATAGCGGAACATATACCTGCCCTGTAGAAAGTGGGGTGCAGCTCACCAGTGCCTACGTTAAAATCGTTTCTGATTTTGAGCTGCCATGAGATCAGTAGTTTATTTGCTCTCGATGGAACTTTGACGATGCCCCCTGGGTGGAATTGATAACTGTCTGTACTTACCCCGGTGCCAGAGCAACCTTTTCCGATGCCTGGTGGAGCTGTCCTATGCAGCTATAGAGGAGTTTGGCTCTGGTTCTTCCCTCGGCTGTCACTTACACAACCGGACATGGGACATTGATTTCCTCGTCTCCCCGTTGTGTCTTCCACCTTTCACTCCTGTTAACACCTGTATACACGCTAATAACTCATATTATTGTGTTATCTCATGTTTTTCTCCTATGTCTATTCTTGGCTATGTCATTTTGTAACCCATAACTCGCTGATCCTCGTGTAAAGCGCTCTGATACATCCGGGTCTAGCCAGCGCTATATAAAACTTTGCAAATAAAATAAAAATCAATAAATGTAGGGCATTATCAGAACCTGCATGATTGAAATGGCAGATTGCCCCGCCATTATGGTCTGTTACCCCGCATAGTCATTGCTCATCTTTAGGGCAGCTACTGGCATTAAAATCACCTACCCAGGGGATTAATAAGGGTTTGGGGTGATTATATATCAATTCCTCCACAATTCTGCCGAGCTCCTCTACCACAGAGACTGAATTCACAAAGTGGTTATTATAGAAATGTATTAAGAGATGGTCTCTGTTGTTGTGTCCCTTTAGAATTAGTAAGTGTAATTAAGGGGAGTTATTCCAGAAAGACAGTAATTTAAAATCTATAGTATTTGAAATCAGGGTTAGGGTGCCTCCCTTTCCTCTTCCCCTTATTGATGGCAATGCTGGGGTATGGAAGGCGCAAAAGCCATTTCTGTATATTTTTCTCTCCATGTTTCCTGAAAACATATTTAAATGTCAGTTTTTTAGTTCCTCTTACCATTTGATTTTGTCCTTTTTATTTTTATACCCAGCTACATTCCACGTTATGAGTGTGAGCTCATTTTCGTCTGATCTTGTTGAATCGAATCACTGACAAAATCTCGACCAAGGAAATATCGACCTCTCGTGTAAAAGAACCGATCCATGAATTCAGGGGGATCCTCCCCAAAAAATTGGTCACTTGTTCGGAATTTTCCATCAAGGAACAGGTCGCCACACGTGTGATAGCCAAGGCGAACAAGCATATTTTGACATATTTTCTCGGTGGTAACCTTTAATAACAGACACGCTTGCAGTGACAATTTGGGGGAATAGAGACGCGTTATGCCCTCCACCTTCGCTAGCCAGTAAATTGCCTTCACAGTGCAGTCCACCGTAGTGGGGTCCCGATTACCTGGCTTATATGGGGCAAACACATGCCCCGCCGGGGGGACCGGCGCCATGTGGCCGTCTTCGACCGCCAAATGGGGCATGTAAGGGGGGGATGAAACCAATAGGCTGCGAAATGCGCCTGTGGACTGTGGTAGAATCTTTCGAAATCGGGTACGTCAAAACCGCCAAATCTATATGGCAGCATCATAGTGTCCAGCTTCAGGCGTGCCTGCTTCCCTCCCCAGATCAGCCGCACAAGCTGCGTCTTAAGAGTGGCAAATAAATGCGCCCCGGGGTAGTAAGGAAGATTCACAAACAAGTAGAGGAATTTAGGCACTATCACCATGAGCGATATGCGCCCTGCCATTGATAGCGGAAGCTTAAGCCAGGAGGTGATGTTATCCGTAACTTTGGAAATGACCCTGCCGTAATTCGATTTCATTAGTATGTCTTTATCTCTGGAAATATATATCCCCAGGTAGCGAAAGTCAGATTCTTCCCATTGCAGGGGGTAATCTAGGGGTTGGGGGGCAGTACGGTCAGTCAGCGGGAATACAGCTGATTTACCCCAATTCATTTGTACTCCTGCAAACGCACCAAATTTTGTGATTTCATGCAACACGGGGTTAAGGTTGTCCCCTGGGTTGCAGACATAGAGGGTGATGTCGTCTGCATAAAGGGAGACGAGCACATGGCGGGAAGGGTAGTTGAGACCTCTATGATTATGGTGCTGCCGCAATTTAGCTGCTATGGGTTCGATTGCAATAGCAAATAGAACAGGCGACAAGGGGCACCCCTGTCTCGTCCCCCTGTGTATCCGAAAGGGCTCAGAGCGCGCCCCGTTAAGCAATACTCTAGCCAGTGGTGCTTCATACAAGAGTTTAATCCACCTAAGAAACTGTCCCGGCATCCCCATATAGGCCAGAGTCCCAAACATGTAATCCCATTCCAGGGAATCAAACGCTTTGGTAGCGTCTAGAAAGACGGCTACCGCCGCGCACTTAGGGTTGATGTCCTGGATGATCGCAAGCAGTGTACGTAAATTGTGCGAGGTGGCCCGTTTAGGTACAAAGCCCGCCTGGTCAGCAAAGACCAATTTTTCAAGTAGGAGGTTCAATCTGGTGGCAAGGACTTTGGCTAATATTTTCATGTCACTATTCAGTAAGGACAGGGGCCGATAAGAGTCACATTGATCGGGGACTTTACCCGGCTTAAGTAAGGACAGTATGTGCGCTTCTCGCATAGTATGTGGGAGTACGCCCTCTTCCAGCGCTTCGTAGAATACTGCCTTAAGGACAGGAGCTAGAATGTGGACATAGGTCTTGTAAAAGTCGATGGTGATCCCATCCGACCCTTGGCATTTGCCGGAGGCCATACCCATTATTGCGTCCTTAATTTCGTCCACTTCAAGATCGGCCGCCAAGAATTTTTGCTGACCTGGGCCTAGCCACGCAAGAGCCACGTCCTCAAAGTAGCTCTCTAATGACACCGTGGCACTGTGTTGTGAGGTATAAAGCATTTTATAGTACTCAGTCAATATTTCCAATTGTTCCGGTAATGATCTGCTCGATCCCCCTTGACCATCCTGAAGTTCTGTAACAAAGTTTTGGAAGCGCGGAGGTCGTACAGCTCCAGCCAATGACCGCCCCGGTCTTCTCCCTCCCCATATCTCCTAGCTTCTCCCGGTTTCCCCCGGAATTTACATTCACGTTCTGCCTCTTCGGTGTATTCCAACAGTTTCTCCCTAATGCGCGCTTGTATGGGGAGGGATCCGTGGCGCTCCCAGCCTCTCGCTCCAGTGCCCTCAGCTCAGTCTCTAAAGTGTGTAGGGTACCTCGCAATGCCTTCAGTATGCCCCCACCCTTTGCAATGCACCACCCTCTAACAGTCACTTTGAAGGCCTCCCAGACAGTAGTAAGACTCGCTACAGAGCCAGTGTTCCTAGGGAAGAAGTCAGCTATCTCTTGCTCCAATTCGGACCTAAAAGCAGCATCCTGCAGGTGCGAGGAATTCAGCCGCCAGCCAAGATAGGGAGCAGTATCCACAGGTATGTGTAGAGAGACGTACACAGGGGAATGGTCCGAAAACGTCCTAGCCATATGCGTCGCCCTTTGGACCCAGTTAGTCATTCCTTTCGCCAAAAACATATAATCCAGCCGAGCCCAGGTATTATGGACAGAGGAGTGGTGTGTGCCCTCCCGGTGTGTCTGATGTAAGAATCGCCATGCATCTATTAATCCCTCCCCTTTAACTATATCTTGCAAGGTGCGCTAAGAGGTGGTATAATGTGCCGGTGCAGCCTGTGACCTGTCCCACGCCGGATCCGCTACAGTATTAAAATCCTCACCCCAGATGAGGTACCTACACCCCAGCGTTCTCACTTTGCCATGTAGCAGTTGCAGGTAGTGTGGGTCATCTACATTAGGCCCATAGTAATTCACAAGAGCAATGTCATGCGACTGTAAGGACCCCCACAACAAGCAGTACCTTCCATCTGGATCTTCTTCTCTCCCTCTCTCCACAAAATTCAGCCCACGTTGCTGCTCACCCCCTTTGTTATCAGAGTATCAGACGCTGGCTGACAGGGAGGTTCTCTACATGGGAAAATATGCTACAGCCCGGGTATACGGAGAGGGGGATAGGCCGGGCGCCCTTCTGGCCCGTATGGTCAGGGGTTCTCGCAAACCCTTGGTGATTGACGAGCTGACCACCCCAGAGGGTGACGTGGTCACAGATGAGGAGCAAATCCTGACAACCTTCAGTCGCTATTATGCTGACCTCTATCAGTCCAAGTCTCTAGGCGCGGAAGATGCCATGGACGACTATCTGGGACATATCGCTATGCCACTCCTGCGGAATTCGGATAGGGAATTCCTGATGGCCCCCTTTCAGGAAGACGAAATCCTGGAGGCCCTAGCAGGCATGCGGGCAGGTAGTGCACCGGGTTCCGACGGGCTCACGGTGGGCTTCTATAAAGCCTACAAGGGAATCCTGCTCCCACACTTGGTCACCCTCTTCGACGAGATCTGTGAAGATGGGGAAATGCCCCTCTCAATGCGGGAGGCGCTGCTGGTCACCATTCCGAAGCAGGGGAAACCTCCGAATCAGTGCAGTTCATACAGGCCCCTTAGTCTGCTCAACGTGGACGCTAAGATATACGCGAAGGTGCTGGCCAACCGGCTGGCCCTCTTAGTCCCGAAACTGGTGGCGCCTGAACAGTCTGGGTTCGTCCCATGCAGGAATCTGACGTATAATATACGCACAGTCCTGGGCACCATGCAGCATGTGAGGCAGGAGAACAGCGCGCTGGCGATTTTCCTGGATATGGAAAAGGCATTCGACTCTGTTGAATGGCCATTTATGGTTCGGGTGCTTCGGAAGCTGGGCTTGGGAGAACCATTTCTGCAGAGGGTTGGCGCCCTGTATCACCGTCCGTCGGCCAGACTAAAACTGGGGGATAGGGTGTCGGCACCGATTCATATCAGTAGGGGGACACGACAGGGATGCCCCCTATCGCCGCTACTTTATGCGCTGGTTGCGGAGCCCCTGGCCTGCGCCATCAGGGAGTACCACAGTTTGGAGGGGATCAGCTTCCCCTGCTATAAGATAGGGATATCGACGTACGCTGATGACACCTTGCTGTACGTCCGTGACCCGGAGTCGAACTTGACTTCGGTCCTCAGAGAGGTGGTCCGCTTTGGCTCACTCTCGGGTCTGTGAGTGAATTGGGATAAATCTATCGCTTTCCCTCTCACTCCTGTGACACAACCCTTCACTATGGAGTACCCCCTAAGGTGGACCACTGATTGGGTCCGATATCTGGGTATTCAGCTGCACACCGACCCGGAGGTCCTGGTACGAGATAACTACGGCGTGGCCTTTACTAAATTGGTAGAGGATGTGGACGCCTGGAGGAAACTCCCGCTGTCCCTCCTGGGCAGGATTGCTATTATGAAGATGATCGTACTGCCCCGGTTCCTGTTTCTCTTCACGAATATACCAGTGGTGCTCCCGAAGGCTTTCTTCAAGCAGCTCACGCAAGTTCTCATTCGGCTGGCATGGGCCGGCAAACAACCTAGAATACGGTGGGCGACGCTGATTCTTCCCTGCGAAATGGGGGGTCTGGGTGCCCCTGACATGGAACGTTACTACCGAGTAGCGCAGGCGGCTCACCTGCATTCATGGGTCCACGGCGAAGCACGCACACCGCACTTGATCCTGGAGCGACTGTTTGCAGACCCGCTCCCTCTTCCAGCCACGATAAGCCTCCCACTGGATCGATCGGTCGGGCGACTCGACTCCCTTAAGGCGACCAACCATGCATGGCATGCACTGATGCGTGCACGCGACTGTGCAAGGTTATACTCACCTCTGATGCCGATTGAGTGGGCGCTCTGGCTAGGACCCCTGAGAGAGAGAGGCGTTGTTGAGTCCCTTCGCTCTTTGGGAATCGTGAGGATGGAGGACCTGTTTGTTGAGGGCACACTTAAAACCTGGGATCAGCTTGCTCCGCAGACTGCGGGCCCCTCATTGCTCCAGCAATTTCAGTTCCACAGGCTGCGCTCGGCTTACCGGGAGGAGGTGGGCTTGGCTGTGGAGGAACCCGAGGAGGTCCCTGAGCTGACCTATATTATTAAAACTAAAACTCCGGCTAAGCTACTCTCGAATGTTAACAGGTTGGGAGTGGCGCACCAGCGGCTGCTGCAATCTAAAGCCAGTGAGGCGTGGCAGGAGGATCTGCAATCGCCTATAGACAACATCATGTGGCGATACTGCTGCTCCAGCACCCGTAAGATCTCCCTTAATGGCAGGCACAGGCTGGTGCATTTTAAGTTCCTCCAGAGGGTGTATTACACTCCCGAACGACTGCACCGCTATGGCCTACGGCCCTCGGCGGAATGTGAGCGTTGTCGCACTCTGGTTGCCGACTTTTTCCACATGGCGTGGCTCTGCCCCGGAGTGCACGCATTCTGGCAGGAGGTGTTCGCTGAGCTTGATCAGATGCTGGGGGAGACGCTGCCCCGGGCACTGGCGCTGGCACTGCTCGGTTTTTCTAAGCCACTACCGCCATCACTTCGCCGGCTGGCCAATATGGCGTTGCTGATTGCCAGGAGAGTTGTGGCGTCCTGTTGGATGTGTGGGCCGCTCCCCACGGTGGAGAGATGGAGGAGGGATCTGCGGTACTGCTGTACACAAACCGAGTTGTACAGTGAATTGCTACCACCTAGGAGTAGACCGAAAAACTTTTGGGACCTCTATAAGGAATATTTACAGAAGGGGGAGGAGGGAAGTTCGGGCACGTCAGAGGTGGTGGATCTTCAGGACCAAGTTTCAGAGTAGAGGGCTGGACGGACGGGGGTTCTTTCCTATGGGATGAGGAGTGATGGAGGTAGTGGGGGGGTGCTGGGATAGCCTTGCCATTTCAAAACACGTGAGGGGTATGGAGGGTGGGCCACTGAAGGGGTTAGGCAATCGGGGGTACGGGGTAGGACGGGACACGGTATACACACACCACGTTTATTCTTGTTCAGACCAGCTTGTCATTACACGGACACACACTCGGGTGGGAGGGGGGAGTTTGGAATAGGGGTTTGGGTAGGTTTCTGAATGTTCTTGTTTCCCTTTGACCTTCCATAACAAGAGACCTTGCCTTCGAGTTTTTATTGATGGGTGGTCAGTTGTCGTGCTGCATTGCGAGCTGCCTCCGAGGGGGAGTTAATACCAACAATGCTGGGCTGGTTCCACTACATTTTGCCGCCGTGCCCCCGGGATGCCGGTTACTATGGCTGTGTAACACTTTTGACTGAGGAGTTATTGAGCTTTGTGTAGCCAAGCAATGTACGTTTGTCAATACATATGTAACGACGATGACTTTGATGTTAATAAAGGTCTTTAAAAAAAAAAAATAATAATAATTCAGCCCACGTTTAACCAGGATGGCCACCCCTCTTGCGTAGGAGGAATATGATGCAAAGCAGCCATGCACAGCCCACCTGGATGCAAATTTAGGGGTGGATCCCCGTGCCAGATGCGTTTCCTGCAGGAAAGCAATATTAACATGGTGCCTATCTAGATAGCCCAGTACTTGTCTCCGTTTACGGGGGTCATTAAGCCCTCCCACATTCCAACTAACGCCTGGAGTGATGTCTACCTGCTTATCCTGCATTTATGGAAAAAAACAGCCTCTGAACTCCCGCTGAGGGCTCTCTTTCATCCGCAACATTCATCCACTCGAGTCACACGTCCCTTTTGATTCCCAACCCGGCCACTTCCCTCCATTAACTTAACGTTCCACGTAAAACTGTTTCCCTCCTTCCCCTCCCTCCCCTGTTCTCCCACACCGGCTGCCCCAACCTGCCAGAGTATGATACCCCCCCTCCTTAACCGAAAACAGGTCCCCAGATGCCAACATACACCCAAATGGACCAAGGAAACCTGACTAAACAAACACAGTAGTGTTAGTCCAACAAGGGGTAATGCCCTCAGTGGGGGCCGCTAGGAGCTCTCGCCAGTACCGTCACACCTCCCTTTTTCACCCATCTACAACCACCTGGGCTTCAGGGGTCGTTTCGACGGGACGGGGGTGGGCGGCCAAGAGTCATATCATGCCTTCAAGTAAGTAATAATGTCATACTTCACCTTCCCGATGGTCAACTTGATGTCGCCATAGGGCTCTCCGGCCCGCAATCCAGCAACTTAGGTGGCAAGTCTCATGAGGGTTCCGATGAAGGCGAGGTAGAGCGCGATCTCCTCCTCGCAGCTGTCTCTCGAGATGCAGAGCGCCTGTCATGTTTCAGGAAGTCTTCTGCCTGTTGGGGCGTTGAGAAGATATGTTGTCGGCCTCTGTGATGAATCCGTAGGCGTGCTGGATAGAGCATCGCATATTTGATGCTGCGGGATTGAAGTTGTTTTTTCACCGCCTGGAACTTTCGTCGAGCGTCCTGCACCATTTGGGTGAAGTCGGGGTAGAATGACAAGGTGGTGTTCTCATGGCGCACTTCACCTTTTTCTCTTGCCAGGCGAAGAAGCGTGTCCCTGTCTCTGTAGTTCAGAAATTTCATAATAATCGGGCACGGTGTTGCGCCCGGAGGGGGCTTCGGCGCCAGGGAGTGGTGCGCGCGCTTGATAACAAGGTGCGCCGAAAATGCGTCGCGCCCAAAAAGTTCTATCAGCAGACGTTCCATGTAGTCTTCCAGGCGCCCTGTATTGGTGGTTTCGGCCAGGCCTAGCATACGTACGTTTTTTCTTCGGGAACGGGATTCCAAATCCTCATTACGTTCAGCAATGACTTTTAGGAGTTTGTCCATGTGCGCTATATGTTGTCTGCTAGTCGTTGCACCATCCTCTAAGTCCGACACTCTCTGCTCTACTCCCTTGAATAGTTCCTCGTGACCATCCAGCTTCGCCACCACGTTATCCAAGCGGAGGGTCATGGAGTCTATTTTTGAGTCTATGGACATGAGGCTTTGCTGCATACTGACCAATAGGGCCTTCCAACTGTCATTGCGTGGTTCAGGAGAGCCAGCTGTGCCCTGAGTGCTAGAGGTCGCTCCCGGCGTTCTGCGTGTATCAAAGGGGAGTTTAGATTGCTGCTGCTCCGGCTTGCCCATCCCGGCTCGCTCCCGGGTGCCCCTCCTAGGCGGACCCGGTTATTAATGATGCGCTGGCTCAACCACAGTCGGTGGTGCAGGAAGATCAGGGTTAGGGGGGCGTGTCTCGTGTGAAGGGATCCGATCACCCTCTATTCGCCCCACATCCAGCTTCCAGGGCAGATTAACCTCCCGCAGCAGCGCTACAATTTTCTCTCACCTCGTGGACAGTCCGCCGGGGCTTGATTGTGTGATGCAGGGGGGCCGGGGGACTGCAGGGCTCCTCCGACCTCGCCACTGTCAGGGGTGTTGCCTCATGTGCCTCTCAGGACCATTCACTTCTGCCTATGCGTGTCCGCCCCTCCCGGAGCAGGGAAGCCTCTCTCGGACCCAGGCGGGCAGCGCTCAGCAAGTTCCCGGCCCACACGGCCCGCCGTCCACAAAATGGCGGCCATGTCACTCCTCCGTCGAGGGCCGCGCAGTCTCTCTGCCGCGGTGCCGTCTCCACACCTCACACTGCAGTAGGTGAATCTAACAGCCTCACCTCCAGGCCATCCGCAATGTCCTCCGGTTCTAGGTGGCGGCCCGCCCGGGCACCGAGGGTCCGCCGCGCGATAAGCACCGCACACTGCCGGCCTGCGCGACCTCGGTCTTGCGTAGAGTTGCGATCCGCCCCCTCGTACCGGCGCTTCGCGCCCTTTCGGCCCCGGAGTCCTCGACTGCCGATTACAGGATAGTCGTTGCTGCTACCGAGCCGGAATTCTCCCCACGGCAGACGGAGGTCTTCCGCCGAGTTTTGATGCAGGTTAGGGCGAGTGTGTTTAAGGCAGGATGAGGATTAAGTGTGGTTTTACTCCCGGCCTGGCGAGAGCTCGTCTCAATGGCGGCCATACAGGTCAAGCGCCACCTAGCGCCCCAATTATTTTAATAATTTATAAATTAATACAAAATATTATAAATTACAAATATATTTACAAACATAAAACAAAAACATAAATAAAATATAAAGAATTATGTCTAATAATTTAAAACAATTAAATATACTTTCAATATTTCTAAAATTAATTATATACTACATTATCTAAATTTATACAAAAAATGAAATAGCTAAATAAATAAAAATACTATTCAAAATCCATAACTTAAAAAAACACAGTAATAAAAATGTTGGATAGCATAGAACTTAAAATTACCATTCCCACTCCACAGAAGCAACAGTATAGAAACTGTTGGATTGCGTAGGGGTAAAAATTACTATTCCAACTCCAGAGAGTGCAGCAGTAGGGAAAACGTTGGATAGCGTAAAAGTAAAAATTACTATTCCAACTCCAAAAAGTACAACAGTAGGGAAAGCGTTGGATAGCGTAGGGCTTAAAATTACTATAACAAATCCAGAGAGTGCAACAGTAGAGAAAACGATGGCTAGCGTAGAGGTAAAAATTACTATTCCCACTCCACAGAGTACAACATTGCATTGTGTGTTGCTCGCTTGCCAGCTTGCGTTGTTGGTGCCTGATTGTGCCAGTACTGCTTGCCCATTTGTTCGCGTTTGTTGAGGCTGTGCCCCAAACTCGTCCTGCTTCGCTTTTTGGCGTGCTGCCATTTTGTTGTTTGTTATTGTGCTTCCCAGCCCGGCTCTCCACCCTGCTCCCGCCTCCCAGCTGCTCCTCCCTCGCTCCGCCCCCCTCCACCATCCTCTTATGACAGATGCAACTGCGCGCAGCGGAAGCGCCCCATGCGCGCCGAAGGTGCGCCAAAGGTAAGCCCGTCTACGCCCGTCCGCGCCTGGACCGCGCCCAGTGCCATACCCCCTGGTCCCCGCAAATCCCACTCCGCCCGCATAACGTACGACGCCGCTACCCTCTCAGCACTTAACCCCGGCCGTCTCCCAAACTGCTACCAAGCCGCCCCAGGACACACCCATGGACCCTTCACCTGCCGCTCCTGCAAGTTCGACTGCATCAGGACCCACACCAAATCCACTAACTCCAAACAGAGCTTCAACACTAACCACCTGAAATGCATCCTACTCAACACCCGTTCGGTCCACAGACACGCCATTGACCTCTGGAACCTACTCGACACTACTTCGCCGGACGTCGCCTTCCTAACAGAAACCTGGATGAACGCCTCCTCAGCTCCAGACATTGCCATAGCCATCCCGGACGGCTACAAGATCATCCGAAAGGACCGCACCAACCAAACAGGAGGAGGCATCGCCATCGTCCATAAGAACACCATCCGCATCACGACCAGTTCCGACGACAACCTCAAAACCGCAGAACACCTCCACTTCCAGATCCACACCGACCCCAAGACCACACTCAGAGGCACCCTCATCTACAGGCCACCAGGACCCCGCACACAATTTAGCGAAGACATCACCGACTTCATCAGCCCACACGCCCTCCCCTCCAAGGACTACATTCTACTGGGAGACCTCAACTTCCACCTTGAAAAGAAAAACGACAGCAACACCACCGCCCTCCTGGCCAACCTGGCCAACCTCGGACTCGAACAACTTGTTGATACCCCCACCCACTATGCCGGACACACGCTCGACCCAATCTTCACCTCCAGCAAGCACATCTCCTTCAACCACACCACAGCTCTCCATTGGACAGACCACAGCTGCGTTCACTTCAACTACAAAAAGCCCAAAACCCACAACCTCCCACAACCAGTTCCCCGAAGAAACTGGAACAAAATTACCACCGACCAGCTCTTCACATCGCTCCACCAAAACCCTCCTGCCAAATCATTGGACCCAAACCAAGCTGCCACCAACCTCACACAATGGATCATCCTCAGCGCCGACGAACTAGCACCCTTGAAAAACCATCAATTCAAGCAAGGTAGCAAAAAAGCCCCCTGGTTCAACGATGACCTTAAGAAATCCAAGAAGTTCTGTCGCACTCTCGAGAAAGCCTGGAAAAAAACCCAACCACTGACAACCTGACCACCTTCAAGAACGCCACCCGCAAATACCACCAACTGATCCGATCCACCAAGAAATCAGCATTCAAGGATCGACTTGACAACAACGCCCACAACAGCAAGGAACTATTCAACATCGTCAAAGAATTTACCAACCCCACCGCCGGCACCAACGACATCACTCCCTCCCAAGACCTCTGCGACTCCCTAGCCTCATTCTTCCACAACAAAATCGTCGACATACATAACAGCTTTGAAAACCAGCCGGAGACCAGTCCGCTCCACCCACCTCCGAACCAAAACCCCCCTCTAACAACCTTTGCGCTTGGAACCCAATCACCACTGAAGACACCATCCCCCTGATGAACTCCATCCACTCAGGATCGCCAACCGACCCATGTCCCCACCACATCTTCGACAAAGCAGACTCCATCATCGCACCCCATCTCAGAGACGTCATCAACTGCTCCCTCAACTCCGCCACCTTCCCGGAAAGCTGGAAACATGCCGAACTCAGCGACCTCCTGAATAAACCCACAGCAGACCCCACCGAACTTAAGAACTACCGCCCCATCTCGCTCCTCCCATTCCCTGCCAAAGTCATTGAGAAAGCCGTCAACAGTCAGATCGCCGCCTTCCTTGAATCCAACAAATCCCTCGACCCCTCACAATCCGGCTTCCGAGCCAAACACAGCACCGAAACCGCCCTCATCGCAGCAACAGACGACATTCGAACACTACTGGACAACGGAGAAACAGTTGCCCTCATCCTACTTGACCTCTCCGCAGCCTTCGACACAGTCTGTCATCGCACCCTTATACAACGCCTCAGCAACGTCGGAATACAAGGAAAAGCATTAGACTGGATCATCTCGTTCCTCGCCGGAAGAACCCAAAGATTCCGCCTCCCCCCTTTTAGATCAGAGGCCACCGAAGTCATCTGCGGCGTACCTCAAGGATCATCACTCAGTCCCACCCTCTTCAACGTATACATGAGTCCCCTCGCATCCATCGCGCGCCAACACAACCTCAACATCATCTCCTACGCTGACGACACCCAGCTGATCCTCTCCCTCACCAAAGACCCAAACACCGCCAAAACCAACTTACACGAAGGAATGAATGATGTAGCCGAGTGGATGAAGAACAGCCGTTTAAAACTGAACTCGGACAAAACGGAAGTCCTCATCTTAGGCTCATCCCCCTCTGCTTGGGACGACTCATGGTGGCCACCGGCCCTGCGAACCGCACCCATACCAACGGACCACGCACGTAACCTGGGCTTCATCCTGGACTCCTCCCTCTCGATGACCAGACAAGTCAACGCCGTCTCATCATCATGCTTCAACATCCTACGCATGCTCAAAAAAATCTTCCATTGGATCCCCACCGAAACAAGAAAAACGGTCACCCACGCACTGGTCACTAGCCGACTGGATTACGGAAACACCCTTTACGCCGGAACCACAGCTAAACTACAGAAAAAACTCCAACGCATCCAAAACGCCTCAGCCAGACTCATACTAGACATCCCCCGCCAAGATCACATTTCCGATCACCTGAAAGACCTCCACTGGCTCCCCGTTAACAAGAGAATAACGTTCCATCTCCTCACCCACACACACAAAGCCCTCTACGACCTAGGACCCGAATGCCTCAACACGCGCCTGTCCTTTTACACCCCCACCCGACGACTGCGATCGTCCAATCAAGCCCTCGCCGCAATTCCGCGCATCCATAGATCCACCATGGGAGGTAGATCCTTCTCCTTCTTAGCGGCCAAGACTTGGAATTCTCTCCCCACCCACCTCCGCCTTACACAGAACCACCTCTCCTTCAGAAAGCAACTAAAAACTTGGATATTCGATAAGTAAAATACCCCCCCATCCCTCAAGCGCCTTGAGACCCTCTGGGTGAGTAGTGCGCTATACAAATTTTTGAACTTGAACTTGAACTTGGAAAGCGTTGGATAGCGTAGGGGTAAAATTACTATTCCAAATGCAGAGAGTGCAACAGTAGGGAAAGCATTTGATAGCGGGAGGGTAAAAATTACTATTCCCACTCCGGAGAGTGCAACAGTAGGGAAAGCGTTGGATAGCGTAGAGGTAAAAATTACTATTCCCTCTCCAGAGAGTGCAAAAGTAGGGAAAGCGTTGGATAGCGTAGTAGTAAAAATTACTATTCCCACTCCAAAGAGTGCAACAGTAGGGAAAGCGTTGGATAGCAAGAGTGTAAAAATTACTTTTCCCACTCCAGAGACTGCAATAGTAGGGAAAGTGTTGGATAGCATAGAGGTAAAAATAACTATTCCCACTCAAGAGAGTGCAAAAGTAGGGAAAGTGTTGGATAGCGTAGGGGTAAAAACTACTATTCCCACTCCAGAGAGTGCAACAGTAGTGAAACAATGGATAGCGGGAGGGTTAAAATTACTATCCCCACTCCAGAGAGTGCAACAGTAGGGAAAGCGTTGGATAGCTTAGAGGTAAAAATTATTATTCCCACTCCAGAGAGTGCAACAGTAGGGAAAGCATTGGATAGCGTAGGGGTAAAAATTACTATTCCCACTCCAGAGAGTGCAACAGTAGGGAAAGCATTGGATAGCGGGAGGGTAAAAATTACTATTCCCACTCCAGAGAGTGCAAAAGTAGTGAAAGCATTGGATAGCGTAGGGGTAAAAATGACTATTCCCACTCCAGAGAGTGCATTAGTATGGTAAGCATTGGATAGCGGGAGGGTAAAAATTACTATTCCCACTCCAGAGAGTGCAAAAGTAGGGAAAGCATTGGATAGCGTAGGGTAAAAAAATTACTATTCCCACTCCAGAGAGTGCAAAATTAGGGAAAGCATTGGATAGCGTAGGGGTAAAAATTACTATTCCCACTCCAGAGAGTGCAACAGAAGGGAAAGCATTGGATAGCGGGAGGGTAAAAATTACTATTCCCACCCCATAGAGTGCAAATGTAGTGAAAGCATTGCATAGCGTAGGGGTAAAAATTACTATTCCCACTCCAGAGTGTGCATCAGTAGGGAAAGCATTGGATAGCGGGAGGGTAAAAATTACTATTCCCACTCCAGAGTGTGCATCAGTAGGGAAAGCATTGGATAGCGGGAGGGTAAAAATTACTATTCCCACTCCAGAGAGTGCAAAAGTAGGGAAAGCATTGGATAGCATAGGGGTAAAAATTACTATTCCTACTCCAGAGAGTTCAACAGTAGGGAAAGCATTGGATAGCGGGAGAGTAAAAATTATTATTCCCACTCCAGAGAGTGCAACACTAGGGAAAGTGTTGGATAGCGTAGAGGTAAAAATTACTATTCCCACTCCACAGAGTGCAAAAGTAGGGAAAACGTTGGATAGCGTAAGGGTAAAAATTACTATTCCCATTCCAGAGAGAGCAACAGTAGGGAAAGCATTGGATAGCAAGAGGGTAAAAATGACCATTCCCACTCCAGAGAGTGAAACAGTAGGGAAAGCATTGGATAGTGCAGAAGTTAAATATAACATACTTATAAATAATTGTTGTAAATTAAACAATAAAAAATGTAATTTTTAAATAACTCTACATCATTTGCAAATACCCATTATTAATTACTAAAAACATAATTACAATTAAATAATTAATTAACAATAAAATAACAATAAATACCAATAGATAGTAATTGATAAATATAAATTAACAAATAATTAACTATTAAAAATATCAATTAACAATTAAAAAAAAAAATTAGCAATCAAAAAGAATTACCAATCAAAAAATGTAATCGCCAATTACAAACCTTAATTACCAATTACAAAAATTAATTGACACATTTAAAATGTAATTACCAATTACAAACGTTAATTGACAATTAAAAAAATTAATTACCAATTAAAATATTTAATTACCTATTAAAGTAATTAATTACCAATTATTTAGAAATAAAATTATTATCAATACCAATAACAAATAATTATTTACTTAATTAAAATAAAAAAAAAAATAATTACCAATACAAATAATTAATTACCAATTAAAAAATATAATTGTCAATGACAAACCTTAGTTACCAATTAAAAAAATTAATTGCCAAATATAAAATGTAATTACCAATTACAAACCTTAATTACAAATTGAAATACTTAATTACCAATTAAAATAATTAATTACCAATTAATTAGATTTAAAATAATTATCAATACCAATAACAAATAATTAATTATTTAATTTAAATTAAATTACTTCCCACCCAATTCCTCTATAAACCCACAACCCGCTACAAAACTTTAACGCAAAAATTAATTACAATTTATTTACAATTACTAAAAATTAATAATGAATTTACTATATTTAAAGTACTTCCCACCCTATTCCCCTATAAACCCACAACCCACTCCAGTACTAAAACATAAAATTCAATTAAAAATAAAAATGTTAATATATAAAAAATAGTACAGATATAATTTAAAACAAATAAAATACTTAACAAAAAACATTTAACACATACATATAAAATAAATAATAAAATACATAATAAAATACATAACAACTAACTAATATCGATATTAGTAACATCGAAATTAGTGACAACGATATATTTGATATCGATATTACTAACTTCGATATTACTTACATCGATATAATAAAAATCGATATTACTTACCTTAGGGTCGATATTCTGTCCAACGATATTCTTCTCCTCGATATTCTTCCCCTTCGATATTTTTGACTCGATATTACTGTTGGTCGATATTAGGGAATCGATATTTTGACTGTGCACCGTTGAATCTTCCTCTATTTGATTAGGGCCTATTTGATTAGGGCAGGTCTCACACAAAAGTGGTTCAAATCTCTTTTTTATCAGATTTATATTGATATGTCTTGTAAGTTCTGTTCAGGAGTGTCTTCTTTTATCATCACCCTGGTTTACCTGGTTTGTATAAAACGAGGTCTGGGTGGGGGGTACGAGTCAATCACATCTATCCATACTCTCTAGTACGGAGAATCTATTTCTGATTGGAACACATAGGCTATCATTCACTGGCAGTCTAAAAGGATTTCCCATTGCCTTACCTTGTGGCTTATAGGATCTCAGCAAATCTGAACAAGGTGGTTTGTAGAAGTAAACTAACAGAACAACAGAAATCTGAGACTTTAAGGAGGGAGCTGATGGTAATTGATTTAACAGGTTGCCCACTAAGCAAGGATTATTGAAATTAACGATTATTCAATCACCCTCAATTATTTTTACAATGACCCCACCCATGAGATTCTCCTGGCCATGATCAGGTAGTCCTGTATATGGGGGCCAGCTCTAATGAACTTCGTTATCCAACGCTGTGCTTTATCTATGAGTTAACCTTTGGATTCTTGTTGATTGGAACAGAACGTTTAGCATTATTAAAACATATGAGCATGCAGCAGAGGGTACATTTATGGAATTATTTTTACTCTCCCTCCCATGATATCCGCATGCTGAGTGCACCTCGCAGGTCCCAGTAGGCTTCTTCAAGAATGACTTTGACTATCTTACATAAATTAGAGCCATGTGGCACTGCCATATCTAGATCCTCAGTTACTCTCCCCTTGATGGTGCCTACATTTTGAGTATTACTTGGTCTGTGACATGTGATAATTGTGCTGGGAGGGACTTGTGGGACTAGCACCCTTTGGGCCTGGTGAGGTGTTAGTTTTTTTTTTAAAGTTTCAAAAACCTTTATTGAATCATAGAGCATGGTACATCAATACATAAACTTCGAATAATGACATTAAGCATTAGAAAGCATATATAGGTCATCTTCCCAATCAAAGGTTACCCTAACCACTCCCTCCCCCCGTTAACATAACATAGATGAATTAGTAGGAAGCAAATGTCCATAGTAGTCCGGAAGTAGTCCATGTGCATAGCAGATGTACAAAGAGCGATGTAAGGGTGTCGTTCATCTCCTGTACCCCACCCTCCCAGTTGCCAGTAAGGAGACACAATAATCAGGTCACGACCCCAACATAGGAATCATTATTAGGCCCAGGCCCGCATAAATACAGAGTGAGCAACACATGCAAATACAACCCCAATAGCCAGTGAGCAGTAGTAGAGTGTATGCGGATACGGAGTTACTCAGGTGTTGTAGTGAGCAGTGTTACAGTGGGCAGAGCCTCCCCAACCTGAATGTCCTCTTCCCCTGTACTCAACCTAAGAAGATATGCCGTGAGTGGTGCCCATATGTCTTTTGGCTGTGAGGTGAAGGGGAGGAGCTCAGCATAGTCGTGGAGCCTCTCTTGCCAAGTGGACAGGGAGCGAATCCAACACTTAAACTTGGGGGTGCGGCCTCTGCCCCAGCAGCATGCAAGTAAACGCTTAGCAAGCAGCAGACTCATGGCTAGAAATTTTTTGTGTAAGGTGACTACAGATTGCGTTAATCCCAACAGTCCCATGAGTGGACAGTGGGTGATTGTCACACCGAGCATGCTCGTGAGTCCCTCAAACACCTGATCCCAGTATCTAGCAATTTGGGGGCAGAACCACGCTAAATGTATGAAATCGGCTCCAGCGGCGCCGCATCTAAGACAGCAATCAGTGTCTCTTAAGCGAAACTTATGTAATTTGGCCGGTGTGTGATAGAGCCTGTGAAGAAATTTATAATGGAGTAGCCGCAGTCTATTGTTACTGGTAATTGCCTGTGTCTGAGTGCAGCTGGTTTCCCACTGTTCTTCAGTGAGGGGCGAGTCCAAGTCTCTATCCCATTCCAATCTAGCTCTAGCAGGGGCAGCGCCGGGCGCATTCAGCGCGTGTTTATAAAGCATGGATATGACGTGTCGAGGGGCTTCAGGTTGCACCAATGCATGAAGTGGGGCGAGAGTATCAGGTTCAGCGGGGAAAGAGGGAGTCAAGGCTCGCACATTCTGCCTCAGTCTGGTAAATAGAAAGGTATCCATGATAGAAGGTGTCACGTCCCCGAAAAACTGTTCCGCCGTGCGGAATATACCCTCTACATAAAGGTCTCCCCAGCAGCTTATTTTAAATTTACGCAGCATTACGTGACATATTACTTCACATGTAACTTGTAGCCTAGGATCATTAAGCAAAGGTAAATTGGGTGAGTAGGCAAATGGGTTACCCAGTCCATTGAGAAGACGGTCCCATGCCTGTACAGTGCAGTCCACAGTGGAAGGGTCACGGCTTCTTTGACTGACATGGGTATGAATATAGCCAGTGGGGAAAACAGGGCTCATATAACCGTCCTCTACGGCCAAATGAGCCATATATGGTGGAGGGTGATACCAGTAAACCGCAAAATGGGCCTGCGCGCAATCATAATATCTCTCAAAATTGGGGACTTCGAATCCACCCAGATGGAAAGAGAGCATAAGAGCGTCGAGGCTGAGTCTGGCTTGTTTTCCTCCCCAAATAAGACGTGAAAGCTGGGAATTGAGGGTGCGGAAAAAAAAGGCGCCAGGGTTGTATGGGATGTTAATAAAGAGGTATAGCAGCTTGGGTAGTATGTTAATTTTTATCAGCGCAATGCGGCCCACCATGGAGAGGGGAAGGTGGAGCCATTTTGAGATGTTGTCTGTAATCTTGTCCATTGCGGTGCCATAGTTGGCACGCATCATTGCTTCCTTGTCCCTGAGTACATGGACACCCAGATATTTCACCTCATCCTGCTCCCACAGCAATGGGTAGTCGAGCGGGAAAATGTGCGTATTATCTGTGAGTGGGAAGACAGCAGAGTTGGACCAATTGATCTGAATTCCAGTGACACCTCCAAATTTAGTAATTTCGCGCAGTATCGGGTTTAGATCCACACCGGGTTTTTCAATGTACAAGGTGATGTCGTCGGCATATAGTGACACCAGGAGAGGCCGGGAGCTATAGATGAGGGAGCGGTGATTGTGTTTTTGCCTAAGTATTGCAGCCAGGGGCTCAATTGCCAAGGCAAAGAGGATGGGGGATAGTGGGCAGCCCTGTCGGGTCCCTCGCCGGACATGAAACGGAGCGGCTCTGGACCCATTGAGGAGTACAGTAGCAGTGGGCTGATGATAGAGGAGTTTCACTCAGTCTAGGAAACTGAACGGTACCCCCATATATTGTAGTGTACCTAGCAAGTAGTCCCTTTCAAGGGAATCAAATGCCTTAGTGGCATCAAGAAAGACCGCAACGGCATAACATTTGGGGTTGAGATCTTGGATCACGGCGTGGAGTGTGCGGAGATTATGGGAAGTAGCCCGATTGGGCAGAAACCCGGCTTGGTCAGGAAGAACTAAGCGTTCCATGAGGAGATTGAGTCTCGTACCTAATACCTTGGCTAGTATCTTAGTGTCATTGTTCATGAGGGAGAGGGGTCGGTAGGAATCGCAGTGTGAAGGGGACTTACCGGGTTTGAGTAGAGAGGTAATAAGCGCCTCCCTCATGGTGCAAGGCAGACTGCCCTCCTCCAGGGCTGCGTAGTAAACCCGTTTCAGGACGGGAGCCAATATGGGGGCATATAGTTTATAAAAATCAATAGGGAGGCCATCAGAGCCTGGGGCCTTGCCAGAGCGCATACTCATTATGGCGTCCGTTATTTCCTCGAGTTCCAAGGGGGCATGTAAAAACTTCTGTTGTCCCTCACCTAGCCACGCCAGCGCGACGTCGTCGAAGTATGAGGAGAGGTCAATAGGTTCCCCTCTGTGTGATGTGTACAGTGCATGGTAGTGGTCTCGGAAAACGCGGAGAACATCAGGGAGGTTTCTGTGCGTATCGCCACTACTATCCTGCACCTCAGTGACGTAAGTCGTAAATCTGGGGGGCCTGACAGCGTTCGCCAGAGCCCTCCCCGGTCTGTCTCCTTCTCCGTATATACGTGCCATGTGTGGGCGCCCCACAAACTTGCCCTCTGCGTCTGCCACCTGTGTGTATTCAGAAATTTTGTACGTAATCGCAGGAGAGTGTCGGGGTCAACTGGGTTTGGCCCTTTCCAGTTCCTTTAGCTTGATTTCTAGTTTATGCAGGTCAGTGCGCAAAGACTTTAACACTCCGCCACCCTTCGAGATGCACCATCCCCGGACATTAACTTTAAAGGCTTCCCAGACAGTGGTCATACTATCTACCGAGGAGATGTTGCGCTCAAAAAAGTCGCAAATATATTGTTCGAGTTCGGCCTTAAAGACCGCATCCCGAAAGTGAGCAGGATTGAGACGCCACGATAGGTAGGGGGAGACATTCAGGGGTATCTGGAGCTCTACAAGGACAGGAGAGTGGTCCGAGAAGGTGCGTGCAAGATGAACTGCTCGGGCCAGCCAGGGAGCTAACCCAGCAGAAATAAACACGTAGTCGAGGGTGAACAGCCTTTACAACGAAACTTTTACAACGCACTGCCATTACCACGCAACTTTTACAACGCAAACTATTACAACGCATAGCGCTGGGGGGCGCTCTAGGATAGGGAATAGGTTTAATGTACTATCCAACACCTTCCCTACTATCCACGGGTGTGGTATTGGGTTTCGTCAGGCCTACATACTCTGCAAAAACTCACGATGACCATAGAATAGAAGTTGGCACGGAAACTGGAAAATGCAAAAGACAAGTTTATTAGGACCCCATGGGGTGGTGGTACATTCCTACAGCACCCTTCGGTAATGCAAGAAGTATCACCCCGAACATCGGTGCGTGACCTCTTTTATACAAGTTAACAGCAATAAAAAGGTAGGCGGTATACATTTGAACAGTTTAGGTACATATAAGGGCATTTTTGGAACACAGCCAGCATGTGGGAGGGGCTTGATACCACTGGTCAGTTTGGGGAACATTCCTAAAGAGTGACCACTCGTTAGTCCAAAGATCGTGTGTATGCAGGCGCGAGATTGACCAGTGCTATAAATATCCTGTTGCTGGGCAGGGTAAAGGTTCATTGGCATGGAGGAAGGACGAAAGGGCACGCTGACCACGAGGCCGCATGTTCATATAAATGGAAGCCACCAAATACAAAATGGCCCCCGTACGTTTAGTCAAGTTAACAGAAAAGCTTGTGTAGCTGAGCTAAACGCTAACTCAGGTGCTGCCAAATTACGACAGACGCCCCTTTTAGTGTTTAGCTGAAGCTACCTCATAATGGACGTAAACCGGATGTTCATCATCAAAGTCAATCATCATTATTTTCATCACTTCGACATTACTCATCTGTACATTTTTAGCAATAGCTCGTTTGGATGGGATACAGGCTGTAATACATACAGAGCATAAAGTAGGGCCACATTGGATACATAAACAACAGAAGAAGAATATCCCAATAATCACACATAGAACCGTTAACAGTTTCCAACCCCATGTTTTGAGCAGAGTCCAAAACCAGCCAGAGAAAGTCCAAATACCGTTATCAGGGTGAATTTCAGCAGCAATTTTGTGCAATTTGGAAATAGCATCATATACAGATGGTGAATTATCGGGGACATAAACACAACAACTACTACCGATGATACGGCATGCACCCCCACGATCTGCTAGTACTACGTCCAGAACCATTCGGTTCTGAAGCGTAACAATTCTCGTAATCTGGAGTTCTTCAGTTATATTCCCTAAAGCAGAGGCAGTTTCGTTAGCAACAGCTTCCACAACACGTGTTAGCCGCCTTATTTTCCTGCTGTTTAAAGCAGCACCAACAAAAGAGAACAGGCCTAAATTAAAATCCACATATTGTTGTAGTGAGGTGTCGGTTTGGTCAACATCATCAAGGTCCAATGTTCTCTTAACTCTATGCAATATAAAATTGTGATATAATACAAAATCATTATGGTACATAGGCGGGGCAATAAACACAGGGGGTAGTACAAAAGATATATAGCATGTGCCTAACCATCCAAAAGGAAGACGATGATAACCTTTATTACCGCAAATAAAATAAGTGTTTCGTGAGGCCACAAAAGTAATACCATTTGGTGTATCAAATGTGAGAGTAGTATTGCATTCACTCCTCCCTACCGGGATTGTTCCTTTATTTCTTACGCAAAGATCTGCTTTGGTATCAATAACTGTAATCACATGTAAACTAGACATATTTGTAAGTCTCTGATTGGTGAAGATACGGGGTGCAGATACGTTGTCCGGTCGATATTCTTCCGTCTCAAATTTAGTTCCTTCAGCTTGTGGATAGCCATCTCGATCGTTATAACAGACCTTGTTCAATCGGAAAAGTAGTCCACCTTTTGTTGGCCATCTTAAGGTAAAGAGAAGAGTGTACCAAGCATTACACGAACCATTGTGAGAAAAAGGAAGAGGAAAAAGAGGGGTTCCTCCTCTCTTCTGTTGTCCAGGCAACATCCCACAAACCCAACAATTGGAGGTATTTGTCATATTGTGTGTATGGTGTAGAATTTGAATGAAACTGTTATTCAGATAAGTCTGTCTATGTCTCTCTTTATGATAAGGCAAAGTAAAATGGAAATGTTCAGATGGGATTGGAGTGGTAGGCAGTAAATATTCTCGTGCAGGAAACAGTTTTTCTATAGTCCAAGCTATTACTACTATCACCACTATTGTCGTGGCAAAAAGAACTGCACCCAAAATTCTTCTATTTCTCAGTGTCATAGGTGCCATAGTACAAAAAACAAAGTCTCAAGAACCAAACTAAAAAATAAAAAATATAGTGCTGAGAACCGAGGCTGCCGCTGGTTTCTTCTCCGAGATTCAAGACGGGTGTCGCTACACTGGGCAGAACTGATCCCCCCCCCTTGATATTCCCGGCCTCCGTTTTCACAAACCTCGGAACGGTTACTAACCAGTCTTGAAAAATACAAAGAGAAAAATGATTTCCTTGGCCGCAGGTTGTACTTCGCTCCACCAGAAACAATGTGGTCCGGGAAGGCTCCCTCCGACTCGTAAGGCGTAACAGCTGGGCTCCTCTCGCGCGTCCAAGATGTCTCGATAGTCAGACAACACTGTAGGGTTCACCAGATCCGGGGAGACACGTCGGCAGTGCGTTGAATGTATCCATCGCTTCTTATTCGTGACGCGCACAGCCGTTCGCGTTGCCAGCAGCACTTGTTCAGGGCCACGCCACCTCGGCTCCAAACTGCTGGATCTCTCAAACACTCGGATCATCACATACTCGCCAGGACGGAGATCGTGAGCCTCTCCAGTGGAATTGTCGGGGAGCGCTTCTCGAACCTGTTGATGAATAGAAAGTAAATCATTTGTTAATCGTCCCAAATAATCGTTCATCATTATACAAGGCACATCATGTATCAAACGAGGCTTTGGAACTTCCCAAATATTCATGGGCCTTCCGAACACCACTTCATAGGGTGTGAGGCCAGACCGGGAATGTGGCACTGATCTAATAGACAGCAATGCCAAAGGCAAAGCGTCCGGCCATTTCAAAGACGAGGATGCCACGATCTTCGCTAGCTTCAGCTTCAGAGTCACATTGTACCTCTCTACTAGACCTGCTGACTGCGGGTGGAATACAGCATGGAACCTCTGTTTAATTCCCAATCCTTTCAGGACATGTTCCACTACTTTCCCAACAAAATGAGGACCATTGTCATTCCACAAAAATTTACAAACACCATAACGCGTGAAAGTACTCTTTGAGTAACACCTTAGCTGTTGTCAATGCTGTATTATCCTTCGTGGGGTAGGCCTCAATCCATTTACTGACGGCACACACCACCACTAGGACATATTTGAGGTTATTACAGCGCTCAAGCTGGATGTAATCCATTTGCAGTACTTCGAATGGTGCAGTAGGTGGAACGAACCCGCCTTTAGGAGTATAGGTCCCTTTAGCAGGATTGTACTGTAGGCATATCAGACAGGTCTGCACTACTCTCTTAGCCGTGCTGGCAATCTCAGGATGCTCCCAAACTCGTGTAAGCAATTTAGTAATTGCAAGAGCTCCAATATGTGCCAACCCATGTGTCATTTGAACCATTGCTTGCAAATAAGCAGCAGGCAATTTCCATTTCTCCATGTCTTTGCTTCTCCAAAATCCCTCATCATCCAGCACTCCCTCTGTTGCCCAGATTGCGAGTTCTGCTTCAGATGCTGATTTCTGTATGTCTAAAATGTCTTCTCTAGCATCATGCCATCGCTCAGCTTGCGATCTCACCACATACATAGGGGAGTTGTTTTGTAACATGGCAGTCTCTCTCGCTATGCGGTCTGCAAAAGCATTTCCTTGCCCTATTTTGTCTGTCACCTTCTTATGTGCACTACATTTGATTATTGCAACTTTCTTTGGACATAACAGTGCATTCAGGAGGTCACATACCAGCTCTCCGTACATGATGTGTGTTCCGTGTGAGGTCATAAACCCTCGTTCCTTCCAGTGTAGGCCAAAATCGTGCGCTACTCCAAAAGCGTAACGGCTATCAGTGTAGATATTCACACATAAACCAGCACTTAACTCACATGCTTTCGTTAAGGCTATCAGTTCAGCCGCTTGGGCCGATTTTTGCGGTATTCGTGCTGTTTCTACCACTGTTTTAAGTGTCGTGATCGCATAGGCTGCGGAAGCTGTGCCATCTGGCAACCTCACACACGATCTATCAACCCACAGTTCCCCATCTACATCTGGAAGTGGCGTATCCTGTAAATCGACACAACCCTTTGTTTGTTCGTCAGTCAGGAAAACACAGTCATGTTGTTCTTCCTTCTGGGTCTCAGAAACAGGATATGGCAATAAAGTAGCAGGGTTCAGAGTGGCGCACCTCTTCAATGTAATGTGTGGCGCCAACAGTGTTAACTCGTATCCTGTTAAACGGGCACTGCTTAGATGCTGCGTTTTCGTTTGGTTCAATAGAGCATCTACCGCATGGGGAACTAATACCAACAATTTGTGCGACAAGACTATTCCCTCACTCTGCCGTATAGCAACTGCTGTTGCTGCAACTGCTCGAAAGCATCCAGGCAGTCCTCGAGCCACAGGATCGAGTACTGCTGAAAAGTATGCACAAGGCCTCTGTTTGTCTCCGTGTAACTGTACTAAGACTGACAATGCGCACCCATCCTTCTCATGTACATACAATGTAAAGAGCTTTGTATAATCTGGTGTACCTAACACTGGCGCAGAACAAAGAGCTTGTCTCAATTGTTCAAAAGCATTCTGACATTCGTCCGTCTATTCAAGGGGGATTGGTGCAGTTTTGGACAGCAATGCTAACAAAGGTTTTATAATGCATGAAAATCCTAATATCCATTGCCTACAAAAGGACGTCAACCCTATGAAAGCACGAACATCCTTCTGAGTGCAAGGGACTGGCGTATCTAAAATTGCTTGAATTCGATCTGATGTCAATGCACGTCCCTCCTTAGACAAAAGATGACCGAGGTAGGTCACCTTTGGTCTACAATATTGTAACTTTTTCCGTGAAACCTTGTGATTGTTTTTAGCCAGGAAAGAAAGTAGGGAGAGTGTACTCTCCTCGCATTGCTCCTGTGTGTCTGCTGCGAGTAAAATGTCATCGACATATTGAATAAGCGCCACCCCAGACTGCAAATCAAAAGAATCAAGCTGTCTTTTCAAAGCCTGGCTGTAAATGCTAGGGCTTTCTGTGTAACCTTGAGGAACTCGACAAAATCTATAAGATTTATTATTTAGTGTAAAACCGAACAAATATCGGCTGTCAGGATGAATGGGGATCGAAAAGAAAGCATTTTTGAAATCTATTACCGTAAATGTAGTAGATGTGGGTGGAACCAAAGTAAGTAAAGTGGTGATGTCAGACACTACTGGGATACTGGGGTACAACTATCTTATTAATTTCCCTCAAATCAATAATGAAACGATAGATCTTAGTATCTGTATCTTTCTTTAGGATCGGAAGAATTGGACTGTTGCAAACATTGTAGGGAACTTCCTCCACCACCCCTGCCATTATCAAATCATTCACAATATGTGTCAAAGCTATTTCGCCTTCTCTGGAGATCTTGTACTGAGGGACACGAGGCAAAGTCGCTCCCTCCTTTACAGTAATGCGTACAGGAGGAATAATCATGTGACCCACATCAGTATCGGAAGTAGCCCATAAAGTGCTTGGGAGAGAAGCTAACGCATCGGCCTCCTGCATGAGGCACGATCTCTCAATTTCTGGGTAGTTCTCATTCAAGATAACCCGCACCCCTTCAGGGGCACAGCGTATTGTTGCACGAAAATGTTTTAGCATATCAAGTCCCATAATATTATCTGGTGTATTTGGAGATAATAGAAACGGACATGGGGCAATGAATTTATCAATGTGAAATGTAAGGGGTTGAGACAATGGGCTTAGAGAAGGTGTTCCATCGAACCCTATTGCAGTAATTATTTCTCCAGACAGGGGAGCCCTTGGAACCAAGTGTTTGGACAGAGCGCTACGAGTAGCTCCTGTGTCAACCAGAAACTTATCAGTAAAACCCAAAACATGTGCTGATATATATGGACCCCTTTGATCGACTGGTACTTCAACCGATTCCACACCCCATCCTATGCAATCCTATGCATATCTATTATCCTGAGACTCAGTATTCTCTTCTTCAGCTATCTAATATTGATTCCGTCGATCAAAAGTATTATGTTCAGCCTGACCACGACCCCTTGCTTCAAACCTACCACGATTATTCGCTCCACCCCTTGGTCCTGAATAACTATTCCGCGACCTTCCACTTCCTCGTCCCCGCTGACTACGCTGTTCACGAAGTACCGGACAATCTGCAATCCAATGTCCAAACTGCTTACAGTATGCACACTGATCCTCAGAAATGTCAGAACGAGGGGGAGACGCAACATACGATCCTCGTCTACCCCGATCATTCCCTCTCGATTGCGTAGCATGAACCTGAGCTAACATCACCTTCGTCTTCAAGTCCTTCGCTTTCTTATCACTACTTTCCTTAGCCTCCAATTCCTGTCTTTCATAATACTGAGCCATAGTTAATAAAGAAGCGGGGGTTGCAGTGGTCCATGAACTTTCGCTAGCCTTTAACCGTTTTGCAATCTCCGGTAGGAGATTAGCCACATACTTGTCAACGAACAAATGTCTGCCCGTGTCCTCTGTTACTAATTGACCACTGTAATCATGGAATGCTTCCTCAAAATGGGAAAAGAAATCAGAGACCGATTCGTCCGACTTCTGTTTACAAGATGCCAATACTGTCCAATCAATCTTTTTAGGGGGAACAAGCGTTTTTAATTTATTCAAAATAGCCGTCGGTAAATCTAATATTAATTAACACGGCTTGCATGCAGGTTCCCTAGCCAAATCGGCTCGAGTTATGTCCTTCCACTCTGCACCTAAAGTCGCTCGATCATCAAACTTACGAATCGCCCTCCACATATCAGGAGGCAATATCAACCCAAAGAAAAGATCAATATCGACTAGTGTCATAATGCACGAAGAAATAGCGCCCTCCACTCCTTCATAGAAAGCTGCTGGATTTTTACGGGGGTCAGGCAAAGCATTCTTAAGTGCCATAACATCTGCTCTATTCCATGGCGTATAACCCAATTATATATGAAATAACCCTTCGCATCTACAGACGTCTTATCTTCATCCGTGCCTGCCCCTTTAGGAGGGACATATAAAGGCGCAGCCTCTCGCATAGGCATAACATTAACTGCAACGCTCTTATCTGATCCATAGATAGGGCACTCTCTGGAAATTTCCGTCGATCCAAACGCTGATGGATACGATGCCTTTTTCGCCGCTCGCAATCGTGTCGCCTCATCCCGTAGCTGAATCAAACGCCGAAAAAATTCATCCGCATCTGAAAGAGCAAAAATACCTTTACGGAAATTCTCACGACCAACTGATATATCTTTAGGTTCCAACTCAGGAGATTGCTTCCTAAACCGCTCAACAACTTCATCTGCAAAATGATCTCAAAAATACAATCGTTCCTTTTCAGACCACTTACTCATAAGATCATCAACCCCTGAAACAGTTATAGCATTTATATTAGGTTTGCGAGCAACCGAACGCAATTCCGTCATACGATCGGTAGGTAACCTGGTACGCTGTTTATCCTGATTATCCTCGTCCGAGTCCTCGTCCGGAGCCGTAGGCGGAACATACGGAGGCGGGCAACGATCTAACAATGAAAAATCATCTAATTCATTAGTAAGGACAGGATAAAGAGGACGTCGAATAGTAAACTGACCATTAACTTGTAAATTACGTTCTCGACTCTCTTTCTCTTTTTGTTCCTGCAATTCTTTCTCCTGTAGCTGTAAAGCTTTATCCCGAGCAGCCTTTCGCTGCTCTTTGTCCGCCAAGGCTTCTTCACGCTTCATTCGTTCACGCACCGCTTTCTCCCACATACGCACACAATCAAACATGTCCTGTCTAGACCTGCGCTGAAACAGACATTGTTCCACATACTGAACTTTTCGTAAGTCAAACGACCCATGTAGTGGCCATTGCAATTCACGATCGGTTTTGGTGTATTTATGCCATAATGTGCTAAACATAATGGGAGGAAGGCCAAATTTAATGTACATTTCGCGATTAGGAGTTCCCTCTGGGGGAGCCGGCTGAGATTCATTTAATCGATAATTGGTACCATTTCCAAAACAGCACATTCCTCGGAGTGTGCTTAGAACAGGCATGTCAAAATATCACGAAAGCGCGATATTACAACAAATGGCACTTAAATGTACTGTACGCACGGTGTGCCGTTCAAACAAATTCAAAGTCAGAGAAATATCCCTACATGCCTGCCTATGTGAGGTGCACTCCACATATAATTCAAATCATAGGTCCAAACGTTAGCTAACTCATACAAATTCAAAAAGTCACAGTAAGTGTCAGTAGACTACCTTACCAATCATAAGCTTACCAATTATTTTCAAAAGTGTCCAGATTCCATCTGCCAAGTTCCGTAATCAAATCAGCCAATGGGCACTACACGGCAATCCAAACGATCAGGATCTCAGTCGAGGACCGGCGCCACCTGGAAGGTCAGATCGGAAGGAAAGGAAAAGCACCGTGGGTGCCAAGACTCCGGTCACTCAATGGCAGCGTACGCGTCCATAGCGAGTTTCCAATCCTTCGTCGCGACCTCTCCTTTGGGCATCCGAGTCGCCGATGAGTCCCTTCGTGGTCGCCAATTGTGGTATCGGGTTTCGTCAGGCCTACATACTCTGCAAAAACTCACGATGACCATAGAATAGAAGTTGGCACGGAAACTGGAAAATGCAAAAGACAAGTTTATTAGGACCCCATGGGGTGGTGGTACATTCCTACAGCACCCTTCGGTAATGCAAGAAGTATCACCCCGAACATCGGTGCGTGACCTCTTTTATACAAGTTAACAGCAATAAAAAGGTAGGCGGTATACATTTGAACAGTTTAGGTACATATAAGGGCATTTTTGGAACACAGCCAGCATGTGGGAGGGGCTTGATACCACTGGTCAGTTTGGGGAACATTCCTAAAGAGTGACCACTCGTTAGTCCAAAGATCGTGTGTACGCAGGCGCAAGATTGACCAGTGCTAAAAATATCCTGTTGCTGGGCAGGGTAAAGGTTCATTGGCATGGAGGAAGGACGAAAGGGCACGCTGACCACGAGGCCGCATGTTCATATAAATGGAAGCCACCAAATACAAAATGGCCCCCGTACGTTTAGTCAAGTTAACAGAAAAGCTTGTGTAGCTGAGCTAAACGCTAACTCAGGTGCTGCCAAATTACGACACGGGGACTGGAGTTGGAATAGTAAATTAAACTATTCACTATCCAGCGCCCAAAAGCATTATGCGTTGTAATGGTATGCATTGTAAAAAATGCAATGTAAAGGTAGGCGTTGTAAAAGTATGCGTTGTAACGTCATACATCCACAGTCGAGTCTTGCCCAGGTAGAGTGTAGGGAAGAGTAATGTGTGCCTTCTCGTAAGGTAGGGTGGAGGTGTCGCCACGCATCTATTAGATTGTTATCCGCTGCGACCTCGCACAGGGCGCGCAGCATGTTAGTGTAATGTGCGGGGAGCGGGCTGGACTGATTGGCAGAGGGCTGCATAGCAGTGTTAAAATCCCCGCCCAGAACAACGTGAGTGATGCCTAATGTGTGTATTTTGCTCCACAATACCCTCAGGGTGGACGGCTGGTCTGCGTTGGGGCCATAGAAGTTGGCGAACAATACATCGTGCAAGCATAGACAACCCCATACTAGACAGAATCGACCCTCGTTATCCATGTCGCATCCTGCGGGTATAAAGGCCACTCCCTTTTTAATCAATATCGTGACCCCCCTAGCGTAGTTAGAATACTGTGAGAAGGTGCGACTGGAGGCCCATCGAGTCGCGAAGGCAGGGGCCTGGCCGGGGGAAAGGTGCGTTTCCTGCAAGAGGGCAACAGTTGCGCCCTGCCTGTCAAGGTATCCTAGTATCTGTCTGCACTTTCTAGGATCGTTCACTCCTCTTACATTCCAGGATATTAACCTGATAGTCTGCGCCTGATCAGAGCGGATCATGGTGGCTGGGAAAAGGGTATGGCAGAGAACAGTAGTGCAAGTAACGGGTAAGTGTACACAAGTGGAACAACGCAGTATTAACAATACATAGCATGTGAAAGTGATGTAATAGTGGTACTCCGGACTTAGGACAAATGTGCCCCCCCTCTCCCCTCTCCCACACTGACACCCCAACTTGCCAGGATTAAACCATCCCTCCCCCCGTAATCCAACCACTGAGAAGCTGCTCCCAGCAGTATCAGCCCCAACAAAGAAAAGTCATGAAGTCTCAACGGGGAATGCCCTTAGAAGGAGGGCCGCTAGGGGCTCCTGCCCATAATACTCCATCTCCCTGTTTCACCCATCTACCACCACCTGGGTCTCAGGGGCGGAAACAACGGGGTGGAGAAGAGCAGACCAGGGACAATAGAAATTCTTTGGTCTACAATAGAGTAATACATCACCAATCAGCAGGATGTCGTCATGGTGCCAGGAGGAGGAATCATTCCGCAGGACAAGTCCATCTTGAAAGAGGCACCTCAAGAGGGTTCTGACAGAGGAGAAGGAGAGCAGGACCGGCGCCTGGCAGCAGCCTCTCGCGATCCCGACCTCCTGTCATGTTTCAGGTATTCTTCAGCTTGATGAGGCGTTTGAAAGATGTGCTGGCGGCCTCGATGGTGGATCCGCAGCCGTGCAGGGTAAAGCATTGCATATTGGATACTACGGGATTGGAGCTGCTTCTTCACTGCCAGGAACATGCGCCGAGCCTCCTGCACCGCCTGCGTGAAATCTGGATAGAAGGATAGCGTGGTGTTTTCAAAGCGAACTTCCCCCTTCTCCCGTGCCAGGAGTAGCAAAGTGTCTCTGTCTTGGTAGTTGAGAAATGTCATGATAATGGGACGGGGTGTTGCTCCCGGAGGAGGTTTGGGCGCCAGTGACCGATGTGCACGTTCAATAACTAGGTGCGCCGAAAAAGAGTCGCGGCCAAAAATGTCACTTAGCAGTCGTTCCATGTAATCTTCCAGGCGGCCAGTGTTTGTGGATTCAGCTAGGCCAAGGAGGCGTACGTTGTTCCGCCTGGAGCGCGCCTCCAACTCCTCATTCTTGTCCGCAATCACCTTCAAGAGTTTGTCCATCTGCGTCACTTGCTGTCGGGTTGTGGTTGCTCCATCTTCCAGGCCTGAGATTCTATGTTCAGCTTCTTTGAGGCGTTCTTCGTGCCCATCCAACTTGGCCACCACATTGTTCAACCTGAGATTCATGGAATCAATTTTGGAATCTATTGAGGTCAGGCTTTTTTGCATGGTGACCAGCAGGGTTTTCCAGCCGTCGTCCTGTGCCTCCGGGGGGTCTGTCTCGACCGGAGTTTTGGAGCTGGCACCCGGTGTCCTGCGGCCCTCGAAAGGCAGCTTTGACTGCCTGGGTTTAGTCTTCCCCATCACGACAGCTCGGTCCGTTGTAGGTCAGGGTCCCCAACAGCCAGCCCACGTCCCCACACTCGGCCGCGCAAATCCAGCGCCTGTGTGCTCTGGGCGAGGAAATGGCGGGCGCGTCGTCCGGGTCAGCAGTGCTATGAGGTGCCGATAGCGTGAGGGACCGGCTCTAGAGTCCTGATGGTCCAAGCGTGAGCAGCCCAAGCGAACGGGCGTACTCACCCCCTACAGGATCAGAGGGTCTGCAGTGGCGGAGTGCATGGAAGGGTCTGCAGTGGAAGTAGCTACAAACAGCAGAGTCAATGTAGGCAGCAGTGTGTCTCACCTCCCCTCGGTAGGCTCGAATAGGGTCCCTAGAGGCAAGCGTGGGTTGAAACACCTCAGGAAGGCCACTAATTCAGCAACAAGGCCAGGCGAGCAGCAGTCGCTCCGCTGGGCGCCGCGAAATGGCGGCCGGCATGCGGGAGGCGGAGGGGGAGCAGGGGCCCGGAGGCCAACCTCCACCGACGCAGTGCCAACAGGCTGGCGCAAGTGTGTGACGCTGTGGAAAAGTAAATTTTGCCATGTTCTGTGTCCCTACGTGTCCCCCATCTTATGTTATGTGTGCATGATCAATATGCATATGTATTCCCCATGATCGATTTAAGACACAATTACAGTTGTGTCCATCTTTAGTATGCCAGTTTCCAGTTCTCGTGAAAGCTACGAGTATTAGGCCTATGTAAAGCTACGTTGCCACGTTTCTCAGTGTGCACGTTATTTCATTGTAAAGTCCCCGTTTCTAGGCCTCAAAAGGGCCCGGACTCAGATTCAGCTCCTGTCTCCTGAACCCTCGCTGAGGAGCGATACAGCCCCCACCCGTATCCCTGACCCTTCACTTACTTCCTGCCTCACAGTGCCCGGCTCGGCCTGGCTCTGCCTGCTGGTCTGCCAAGAGTATGTTATGATTCTAGTTATCAGTTCAGCTCTCCTTCTCTGCATTCCTAAGCTACTGAATCGCATCAATAGTTTCCGTCATGGTCTAGCCTTTACGTCTCCATGTAAGAGAAATACTGAATTAATGGTCATTTAATATTCTTCAACACACACTACATGTAGAATAATGCATGCACCAGTCTTAGAGTCTGTTAGCCTTTACCCCGATAACTTTTGGATTCTATCAACATGTTCTCTAAACATCAGATACTAGATAGTGTTTAGGTACATGTCGCTCTGACTCTCCAGACTTCAGTCTCTTCTTCTAGCGCAGAAGTCATAGCCCCCAGCTTTTCCCTAGTAACACGTCATTGTCAGTTTGCGCGCACCACTAGGTTAGAGGTCCCGGCTCCTTAGGTAGCCCCCTCCATGTTTCCGCCCCATTTATGACATATTCTGTTACGTTTACATCACATGTCTATGTTCACGCCTCCTGTTACACCCACTTTCACCCTTATCTTTCGCGACTGTTACTGACCCCACCCACTGTTACGCCTACTGTATGTACTGTAATGCAATTGTTTTAGTATATATACTTGTGTACTGTTATTAAAGCTAGCTGCCATCCTTTTCCTGTGCAGGTTGTCCTGGTCCTGTCCTTTATGCTGTATTAAACCTGCATACTCCGACTACCTCGAATCTTGACTCTTATTTATTGAGCTATCTGTTATTATATATCCAGTCAAAAATAGAGGTATTATTTATTTATTTACCACATAATGGCGCCCGAATAGGGACTTGCCCTTTCCCCACGCGCCGTGAAGCCACGCAAGCCCCCTGATCCTCTGCAGCCGTGATGGAACCATACCGTGCACGTGCAGATATTTCTGCTTCAAGTATCCCTCAGGCCCACGGAGGAGACGGAGGTTGCGGTCCAGCATCCAGACGAGGCGGTGGAGGAACGCGGCGAGTCCCGACCAGAGCCCAAGCCGAGAGTCCAAGGTCCGAGGTATCCGGAGGCCCACCCGTAACAGAAGTCCGAAGTTCGTCCGTCCGGCGTCGTAGCAGTCCAGTCCAGTCCGAGGCCTTTCCGTTCTTGCTGCCCGGTGAGTACCGTTGCTGGGGTAGTATCTAGACAGGGTCAATTGCATTGTCTCTGGTCCGTGGGTTTGGGGTACACAGATCCAACACGAAGTGTCCACTTAGGTGGGTGCGGGTCCTGACGTGTCTCTTTATGAGACCGGTAAGTTTCGTACTGTTTTAGCAGTGCATCTAGTTTCTGTTCTAGTCTGTTCTGTTCTCGAGAAATTCATGTATTCTGTTCTCAGTATTCCAGGTAGTATTTTGTCAGAACTGTTATTTTAAATGTCATTCATGTATTTCAATGTCGTGGTATGAAAGTGGTGTAATTATCGTGTTCATTGTGTATTGTATTGTGTCTAGACTCCAGCCCAGTCATGCCTTTGTTTTCCAAATTACGTCAGTTAAAAACTAGGAAAGGTCTGTTAGAAGAAGCAGTTCCTGTCCCGCCTAGGGACAGTCCAGGTCATTTTATGTATCAAAAGCATGGCATAAGTGCCATATTATATCTAGATTTATGGGTGGAGTACACCAAACAGTTAGAAGAAAAGTACAGATGGCCCGTATCGGGTACATGGGATGCCGAGTGCATCATGCGAGTAGAAGAAGTATTATGGAAAAAGAAAGCCAGACAGTCACAGAAAGATGCCATTGAGTTATGGCGCAAAGAATCTCATAAAAGAACCGAAAAAGAAATCAGAAAGTCGGAATTAAGTAGAGAATCCTCAGGAAAAGCCCAAGAAAGGGAACTAATCGAAATAGGTGAACGAGTTAAAACCGAACAGTCAGACAGACAGAGGAATGCCCTCATTAAGGGTATGTATCCTCTTCTTGCCGAGGGCTTGCCAAAAGCGACCCCGGAAGCATCCAGTAATTTTCCGCCACCTTTAGTTCCGACCAAGCTACGTCACAAACCGACCGCAGCTGATATTTTTATCTCGTCCTATTTGGACGACACAGTCCCAGAATATGCAAATCCTGTTCCGCCAGCTCCTGTAAATAATGTAATTCATGGTCTTCCAGACACCGGGGCACCTTTTGCAGTACCTGCTACGGTACCCCCGGTCCAGCCCGTAGTACAACTTCCCGCCACATCAGTCACTCTGCCAGCACGAAGAGTATCGGTCGACGATTCTAGTATAGGGGCCGCAGGAGGAGGTCCTCCTGCTACCCCGCCGCCAAGTAGACGTTTAGGAGCAGTCGAGTTACATGAACGTGCGTTACAGCGTACGCCCAAATATAAGTCCATTGCAGAAATCAGACGAGTTCTTACTGAATGCTGTTATGATCCAGTCCCAGGCGAGGATAGTATGGTTCTATATTCCGTACGTATAAGACAGGTGTCCGAGTATTTGGTCACCCTACCGAATATGAAAGAAGATCTAGACAGAATGTATCGTTTCATTCGTACAGGACAAGATCCAGAAAGTATTGGTGAAGTCATGTCTCTCAGAAAAGCTGAGATCCAGTTGATGTTATTAAAGTTTCTGATCAATTGTTTAATACGGGAACAAGATTCCCCGACTAAAGATCCGGTCGAAATGAAAGTTCTGACAAGGTGGAGTGATAATATAGCCGAGGGTAAGCACAAGACAATCAATAGTATAGAGAGTATGTACAAGAAAATTCGTAAAGAAATAATAAGGTTACACGAACAACGCAAAGAAGCTCTAGGAAGCGAGAAAGAGAATGACTCTTCTACTGAAGAGGTAGAGGACGAGAATCCCGCCAGAATAGCGTATGTAGGTAAATCTAGATTTCCAGACCGACATTTATGCCTAGAACACCAGAAAGTCTTTCATCTTCCAGCACCAGAACAAGGTTCTCTAGAACAAGTATTTCAAGCTACTGATCACATTCTGAAATCACGAATCGGTTATAGTGAGTTAAGTACTATGCATGAACAAGAACTAGCCCGATCAGCAGTCCGATGGATTACTGATTCTACCACTTTTCCAGACGAAATAGTGGCACAAATGTTTCTGAAACTGCCCCAGCCGAGCAGCGACTGGTGGGTATGTATATGATCCAGCACCTCATTACATTGTATGAGGGTCAACATTCTGATCCAGGTCCGTTACATGATATCCTGAACGAGTTACTCCAGTATAGATGGAAAGGTTTAGGTACCGATTTAATTAGTGTCATTCTAGAACAGCGCCACAAATATAGAACGTTTTTGAACCCGCATTTTGTTCATGTCTCACCTCCAGAAAGTAAACCGTTTTACATAGACAGACAGAATCCGTTACGAGAAGTACACCCAGTTAGGACAGCAGATGGTGAAATGCAACGAGTATTTGTTTACACCCCAGTTACAAAGATGGAACTCTTAGAGATGAAGAAATTAATTCCCTGTCACGACAAAGATCCAGCAGGGTTCCACCGAGAATTAAAGGACATGCTCCGTATGGGAGAATATACGTATCCAGATATAATTAAAATGTTAAAAGTCCTGTTGCCTGCGGGCATATACGAAAAACTCAAGGAAAAAGATTGGGAGGTGGGAGAGAAAAAGATAGATTGGGCAGCTCTAGAAGCTGAAGATAAGATACGAGTACCAGGTACCGGTCTTGGAGAGAAATGTAAAGAATTACCTGAACTGTTAATACAAGTGTTGCCTAGATTATTAGCCACTAAAAAGGAAGACTGGGATGCAATCTCAGCCTGTAAACAGAAACAAGACGAAGACACTAGTGATTTTTATTCTAGATTTGAGAAATGTTTCATAATAAACAGTGGTTTGAAGACGAGTAGCGAGTCATACCCTCATCTTTTTGTTACTAAATTAGTCGAGAATTCAAGTCCACAAGTTAAGAATAGAGTTTTGAAAGTCGAAAGTACATGGCAAGCTAGTACCCCGTCCCAGATGTTACAGATGCTCCAGTATCACCAGAATAGAATCAGAGAAGAGCAAGAACACGAGAGAAGACGTATGAAAGACACGAAAATGAAAGTACTAGTTGCACAATCTGTTCCTCAAGACAGTCAGAAGAGGGGCCCGAATCAAGCCAGTCATCCTGCAGCTCCCGTTAAAGGGACATGCAATTATTGTAAACAGCCAGGTCATTTTATAAACGAGTGTGCAGTTCTGAAACACAATATAGCCACTGGTAAAACTAAAGAAAGACCACGTCCGCCTAGACAAGAACAAGTTTCACAGACTTCTCAGCCACAGAATGCACAACAGACAGTTACAGCACCGCAGCCTATCGCTGCAACACAGCATGTTACACAGCAGATGTACCAGTATGCACAATCCGAGTATCCAGAGTATCAAGCGTATTCATGAAACAGCCTAGAGAGGGAGGTAGGCTTGCCTCTCATCGAGATTCCTGTAGATCAAGAAGGTCCCTATGTTCATAGTCAAGTATTAGGGAAAGACAGAAAGTTTCTGATTGATACAGGGGCAAGTAGGACGATTATTAGTCACGACGAGGTTCCAGGGGCTCCGCTCTCAGGCTCTAGAAATGTTTCCCTTGGATTTTCAGGAAAGCCTATTGTAAACGAGATTTCAAAGCCAGTTACTCTAGAAGTAGGTCCATTGTCTCGAACTACTGATCTATTACTTACGAAATCATGTCCAGAAAATTTGTTAGGCATTAAGACACTGAAAGAATTAGGTGCAGTTATTTGCTGTTCCCCAGAGGGAATACGTTTGTTTTTACGTGACTTCAAGGGTCACTAAGTTTTACGAGATTTTGATCCAAGATTGTCTAATGTCCCGCAGCATCTATGGGCGCAAGGTCCAACTGATGTTGGTTTCATGCAAATCACACCCCATCGTGTGACTCTCAAGCAAGGTGTAGTCCTGCCACGAATCAGACAGTACAGATTGCCACCTGAGGCTGTAGCAGCCTTATCCAAAATTATTGACGAGCTTATGACTCAAGGAGTAGTTGTAGAAACTGACTCCAATGTATGTAATTCTCCGATCATTCCAGTCATGAAACGTACTGATCCAAATGCACCCCCAGTATATCGATTAGTGATTGACCTTCGAGAACTCAATAAATGTATTATCCCCCAGTATCCAGTTGTTCCAGATATCTCATCTTTATTGACAGCCATTGATTCTGAGGCAATATTTTTTACAGTAATCGACCTCAAGAATGCATTTTTCAGTGTCCCCATTCATCCAGACAGCCAGTACCTTTTCGGTTTTTGTTTAAATGGAAGGAGCTATAAATTCACGCGAGCTCCTCAAGGTTTCACAGAAAGTCCTAGCATTTACAGTCAAGCACTTAAGAGACAACTAGACAACATTCACATGCCAGCTGACACTGCCCTGCTCCAGTATGTCGATGATCTACTGATCACAGCCCGTTCTGAACGTGCTTGCGAGCGAGCATCACTTACAGTTCTGTATTTCCTAGCCGAGATGGGGCACAAGGTGTCTCCTTCAAAGCTTCAATTCTGTGTCCAGCAAGTGATCTACTTAGGCCACTTACTGTCCAAGTGGGGTAGGCAGTTGACACCTGACCGTATCCAGTTAATAGCGAGTCTTCCTCAGCCCAAGACCCAGAAGGAGGTACGTGCTTTTATCGGCCTTACTTCTTATTGCAGACAATGGATTCCTCAGTATGCATTTCTAGCCAAGCCACTGATACAGTTAACGACACGGGAGGCAGCCGTATCGACTGTCCTCCCTTGGATATCTGAACATACACTTAGTTTCAATGAGTTAAAGACAGCTTTATGCCAAGCTCCCGTTCTAGCTACACCGAACTACAGTAAGCCTTTTACACTTTTTGTCACAGAACGTGATGGTACAGCATTATCTGTTCTCACACAAGATCAAGCCGGACAGTACAAGCCCTGTGCTTATTTTTCGAGCACACTAGATCCAGTAGCCCAGGCTCTGCCGGCGTGCCTCAAGTCAGTTGCAGCCACAGCACTAGCTATCAGACAAAGTGATTCCATAGTATTAGGACACTCCCTGACAGTACAAGTTCCACACTCCGTGGAAGTTCTTTTAAACCGAACACAGACTCAGCACTTGACAATTGCACGTTTAACAGGTTATGAACTGACACTGTTCCAGCCACACATAGAAATCAGACGCTGCAACGTTCTAAATCCTGCTACACTGTTACCGTCAGTTACTTCAAATCCTGCCACACATGACTGTGTGGAAGTTGTTAACATTATGACTAAGCCAAGACAAGACCTGACAGATATTCCATTACCAGATCCAGACCTGACACGTTATGTGGATGGGTCATGTATGAGAACGAGTACAGGAGAACTAGTAGCCGCGTATGCAGTGACTACTGACACTGAAGTTATTGAAGCACATCGTATTGACACCCTGTCCGCTCAAGCAGCAGAGCTAGTTGCTCTGACACAAGCCTGCATACACGCCAAGAACCTGAAAGTTAATATTTACACAGATTCACGTTACGCATTCGGAGTTGTACACGACTTCGGAGTGCTCTGGCAGGAGAGAGGCTTCATGACTTCTCATGGAACCAAGATTCAGCATGGTCTCCTTATTCAGGCTCTGTTAGATGCAATACATTTACCGACATCTATCGCTATCATGAAATGCAAAGCACATACGAAAGTTACAGACATTATTTCCCAAGGTAATGATCTAGCAGATCGAACAGCCAAGCTTACAGCACAGACTCCAGACATACCAGTTAACAAGACACCGACATCCACTCTAGAACAGACTACTTGTATGACAGTTAAGGACCCTACTCAAGATGTCATAGATATCCAGTTACATGCTACTCCCGAAGAAATCAAGAAATGGTCCGAACAAGGAGGGGTCCAGACAGATCAGGGATGGTTGACGAAGGGAAAAGCCACATGGTTTCTCCCCGACTCAATGGTTCAAGCCATTATCAATACCGCACATAGTCCTGCACACCTAGGAGAAAAAGCCATGTTAGACAGTATCCAGAACATTTGGTTTAACAAACATTTACGAGCTGCAGCCAAGCAGAAAGTACGTACCTGTATGATATGTTGCCAGTTCAATCCAGGTAAAAGTGTCCCGGTGGAACAAGGTGGATTCCAGCCCCCTGACCACCCTTTTGAAGTCCTCCAGATGGATTATATTCAGATGGAGCGATGTCGAGGATTCAAGTATGTCCTTGTAGTTGTATGCGCTTTGTCCAGGTGGACAGAAGCATATCCAGTCCCAGATTACACAGCCGCGACCACTGCCAAGCAGTTGGTTCGTGAATTCTTCCCCCGTTATGGACTCCCTAGGGTCGTATATTCTGATAACGGCCAGCCATTCTCATCCGAACTAATGAAGCACGTTTCCCTGTTGTTAGGGTACCAGTGGAAGTTCCATTGTGTACGCCATCCAGAAGCAGCCGGTCTCGTAGAGAGACATAATCAAACCTTGAAAATCCGTATTGCCAAAGTATGCAAAGAGAAAGGTGTAGACTGGTTAGTTGCCTTGCCAGTCGCTTTGTTTTATATGCGCATGGTCGCACATTCCAGATCAGGTCTGTCCCCTTATGAGGTCGTATTCGGCTGCCCCCCGAACGTGTGGGGTACACCCAGACCCCGAAGTATTACAGATGTTTCCAGTAATATGCTGACAGATTACCTAGCTTCCTTGATGTCTGCCCTACACTCTTGTCGTTCACAGGTTGCCGCCGCATTTCCAGACAATACCGAGGTGAAACCGCATGAAATCGTTCCAGGAAGCTTGGTTCTCGTCCGCAATTTTGATCGTTCAAGTCCGCTGGAGCCTCGCTGGAAGGAGCCGAAGTTAGTCCTTCTAACCACCCGTACTGCCGTCAAGTTGGAAGGCAGGAAGGGGTGGGTGCACCTGTCACACGTCAAGAAATTTCACGGACTAAAAACTGTTTCCAAGAACATTTCCAAGGATTGTCAAGATTTTAAAGACTGCCAAGATACTATTCTTAAGGACTGTCCCGCAAATGACATTGATTCAAAGCCTCCCCTGTTAGAGGAAACTCCGCAGCAGGAGTATAAAAAGAAGCTCCGGTCTAGTAAAATAAGTCAGCCAGTTTAATTGTCTAAGTCCTCCCCTAGGTGAAACGGTTAGACAGGTATCTGACATGTATGAAATAGACCCCCATAGTGAGAGAGTTAGTCAAAACTCAATCCGATGTATCGTTTTTCTAAGTTTTATATTATTTTTAAGCTTAATGATTACCTGCACGAGTTATGCATTTCATTTATGTTTTCCAATTTCTCATGTAAATAAGTTTTCTAATGCTACAGTAGAGCACACGTTTAGTGATCTGCCTCCTCACGAACTATCCTATCGTCTTGCTATGCGCAATAATTCATTTATCCGTATGTTGCATTATTCACACCAGACCAGCAATGCCACTAATTGTTGGGTGTGTGGTCGACTCCCCCCTTTCCAGACACCGAAGGGAGTTCTGCCACTGTTTCCTTATCCATTCTCACATAATGGCTCATGTGGAGCCTGGTCCACGTTAACGTCATCCTCAACTGATATGTCCTTTCTGAACAGTACATGTTTTCCAGACAAGCAAGGTCTTCCCCACAGAACAGGGTTAGATCTAGAAAATGAAGTTTATAATTTGGGTAATTATTCTTCGAATTTCATGGTCCTGAATGTTCAGTCTGATCCTACTCCAGACTTACCTGCTATTTCAGTACTACCAGTCAAAGGCGAATTATGTGTCAGAAATAATGGTTCCGTACATGTAGGACATAGTGATTGTACTACTATTGTCAAGTATAGTGACAGTGGGAAATCTATTTTCAAAGCTTCACGTCATTCATATTTTGTTTGTGGTCAGACCGCATATGTTCGTCTGCCCCTCGATTGGGAGGGAACCTGTTACATTGCCTTCCTACTGCCACCAGTTTTTCTAGCCCCATCTGATTATCACAGGAACACACATCTAGTACACATTAGACATAGAAGGGAGATCGAGTCCCCGATTGTCGATCAAACTGAAACTGCTCTAGAACAGTATACAGATTTCAATAGAGGTTTCTTTTTCTTTATAGGACCTATCCAGAATAGTAAGTTAATACATAGATTAACCAGAACCCTCGAAGCAGTAGTGAATGAGACTGCCTCTGCTCTAGGTAACTTAACCGAAGAGCAATCTGCTATGAGATTTGTCGTGCTCCAAAATCGTCTCGTTCTTGACGTCATACTGGCCGATAGAGGAGGAGCATGTAGAGTCATCGGATCTAGTTGCTGCATTTTCATTCCTAATAACGCGCCGTCTGTTTATTCAGCTATAACCAGACTTCATAAAATTGCCCATCAGTTACACCAAAATCCAGGCACCTGGACATGGTCCGGTTGGTTTTGGAGTATAGTTTCTGCCTGGGGATGGAAAGTATTGTCATTTCTAGGTATTGCAGTAGCGATCATATTCAGTTGCTGCCTCTGTATACAATGTGGCCCTGCGATTTGCGGCATTTGTGCTACCTCTTGTATTCCTAGTCCCAAGTCCCGTCCTAAATCCCGTTCCAAGACAATTCGAGATGAGCAAATGATACTGTATGAAATGATAGATGGTATCATGAATATTGATGTTTCCTGATGGAAACGTAGTGACAAGGAGGGAATGTGGAAAAGTAAATTTTGCCATGTTCTGTGTCCCTACGTGTCCCCCATCTTATGTTATGTGTGCATGATCAATATGCATATGTATTCCCCATGATCGATTTAAGACACAATTACAGTTTTGTCCATCTTTAGTATGCCAGTTTCCAGTTCTCGTGAAAGCTACGAGTATTAGGCCTATGTAAAGCTACGTTGCCACGTTTCTCAGTGTGCACGTTATTTCATTGTAAAGTCCCCGTTTCTAGGCCTCAAAAGGGCCCGGACTCAGATTCAGCTCCTGTCTCCTGAACCCTCGCTGAGGAGCGATACAGCCCCCACCCGTATCCCTGACCCTTCACTTACTTCCTGCCTCACAGTGCCCGGCTCGGCCTGGCTCTGCCTGCTGGTCTGCCAAGAGTATGTTATGATTCTAGTTATCAGTTCAGCTCTCCTTCTCTGCATTCCTAAGCTACTGAATCGCATCAATAGTTTCCGTCATGGTCTAGCCTTTACGTCTCCATGTAAGAGAAATACTGAATTAATGGTCATTTAATATTCTTCAACACACACTACATGTAGAATAATGCATGCACCAGTCTTAGAGTCTGTTAGCCTTTACCCCGATAACTTTTGGATTCTATCAACATGTTCTCTAAACATCAGATACTAGATAGTGTTTAGGTACATGTCGCTCTGACTCTCCAGACTTCAGTCTCTTCTTCTAGCGCAGAAGTCATAGCCCCCAGCTTTTCCCTAGTAACACGTCATTGTCAGTTTGCGCGCACCACTAGGTTAGAGGTCCCGGCTCCTTAGGTAGCCCCCTCCATGTTTCCGCCCCATTTATGACATATTCTGTTACGTTTACATCACATGTCTATGTTCACGCCTCCTGTTACACCCACTTTCACCCTTATCTTTCGCGACTGTTACTGACCCCACCCACTGTTACGCCTACTGTATGTACTGTAATGCAATTGTTTTAGTATATATACTTGTGTACTGTTATTAAAGCTAGCTGCCATCCTTTTCCTGTGCAGGTTGTCCTGGTCCTGTCCTTTATGCTGTATTAAACCTGCATATTCCGACTACCTCGAATCTTGACTCTTATTTATTGAGCTATCTGTTATTATATATCCAGTCAAAAATAGAGGTATTATTTATTTATTTACCACAACGCTGTGGACTCGGTGGAGCACAACCCAGCAGGCGCAAGGAGTCCGCAGCCTCTTACCGGATTTGCAGGAGTCGCGAGGCCCCGGTTATAAGATCCGTCAAAATGGAGGACGTGATTCCCAGTTTCGCAGAGTGCGGTCTTAGCGCTGCAGGCGGCTATCCACGCTTTGTCCCCACCTCTCCCGCTGTCTTACACAGGAGCCCTCACACGTGGTAATATCTGGGAGGCGGGGGGGGCTTCTCAGGTTACCACGTTTCCCTGGTGCACCATCCGAAGGTAGTGTGGCCGATGGCGGCAGGAAGGGGGGCAAGGGGGGCCCCAAGAGCACCCCGGCACCGTCCTCTGTTAACCCGGGCTCCGGGGGAGCAGCAGCAGGCACAGCGGGGAGTTGTCCCGGTGAAATCGGAGCCGCGCACAAGGAAGCAAGGCCGTGCATTCGGAGCGGCCCGCTAGGCCCCGCAGCACTGACCTCCAGTGGACAGCAGCAGCCGCTGAGGAGCACAGTCACCTCCGCCGTCCCCTACCGCGGTCACTTCAAGTTCGCCTCTCTGGCGCGCTGCAGGCGGCACAACCCGAGACTTCCACCGATTGTGGAGGAGAACCCCCAGAAGGGATCGAGGGTATTTGCAGCCGAGTTATTGTGGCCAGGATGGGGTTTATGTTGAGCGTCGTCCCCGGTCGGGCAGGAGCTCTACACAGGAGCAGCCATTTCGCTCCAGCGCCACCTAGCGCCCCAAACGGTGAGGTGTTAGTTACGCACCAATAACCTGGTGATTTCCATTGAGGTTTTCAATTGGAGTTGGGTTTGGTTGTGTCATAACCCCTGCTTCCCCCAACCTAACTGGTTTATTAGATGCTAAATCCTGCAACGTGCGCTCTATGGAAGCCAAACATAATTGTTATTGGTTGCAATAGCAAAGACAGTTTATCACAGAGTTTGCCATAAAGCTGATCCCACTTTTCACCCCCGTTAACAATGCTACACTAATCAAAGGAACTTGGACATCAACTTTAGGCTGCGTCGAAAGGCACCGCCGTGACCTCTTTGAAATATTAGGGGGATGTTCTTTAGTAAGGCCCCATTTCCTTTACCCAGTGTCTTTGGCTGTGGGGATCCCTGGGAGTTCCGATCTTGAAGTGGGATGAGAATTAATACATGTTGATGACTTGGGAGGCATAGATTTTGGGGTTGCCTCGCTTGATGTCAAGAGTTGGGTTAAAGTCTCTGATGTTAAAGAAAGCCCAGGGTCACTATTACTGCCCCCCTTTGGGAATCTTTTCTTCGTCATGACACTCTCTTTAACAATGGCTGTTGTTGCTTTTGCAAGAAAAGAGTCTAAGGCAGTAATGGTTACCTCTTCAGGTGCTGATGGGTTTGTCTTCTTCTTTCCCATTTTTTCTTATCCCTCCAAAGTCTTCCACTGGAGAACCAGGTGTCAGAGGGGAGGCCCAGCCCAGTTTCTTCCGGGCTCTGACAGGCGCAGATGGGCCCATCCTTGGCCCGGCTTTGCCAGGGGCACGGCCCGGGCGTATCCGGGTGCCTCCCATGCTGTGGGTACCAGAGCGCACCTTTGAAGGTGTCAGGTGGCTCCTCCCACCTCCCTCAGTTGAGTAGTGAGCAGTGTTTTCTGGGGGACTGAGTCTGTGCCTTGCGCTGCCCACGCTGCGCCAGGCACAGAGCAGCAGATGGCAGGAAAACAGTTGAAAGGCGTCCGTGCACCAAATGGCAAGAGAAAGACGTTTTTTGTCAATTTCTAGTAGTAAAGTGATATTTTATCACCCCACCTATAACATCACTGATGACATATTTCTTTGACATAATTGAGAACATCACAGCAACATTTGAAATTACATCATTGATGACAAAACTATGCATGACGGAGCCACAAGATATAGTTACTTTAGGGCACAAGCTGTGCCTTAACGTACCACCAAAGACATGAAATAGCGTCAATACATTTTTTTTATCATCCAGCACTAAATGTTGCTACTCCTATCTTCCTTCTCTAGTGAGCTTTTTACCTAACTTAACAGAACTAGGACCCCATTCAAAAGCAGGGGTAAGTGAAATGGAAAGGTGCAAGTCCCTGAAATGAAGGCACATGCTAAGGCAGCTTTTTATTATTTTATTATGCCCCCAAGGCACAATACATCCTTCGCTAAATATGCTCAGAAAGGAGCAAGATGGACAAAACATAAAAAATTGGACTGATAATGTAGTATGCTTAAGTATGTATAAAGCAATCAACTGGAGCGTGCAAACTCCGCATTACAAGATTAAAATGAAATAGAATTATAGTTGTATCTGTTTTTCCGAGCTCCAATGACTGACTAATTCCAAAATGGGCTTTTTGCAAATAGCTTCCAGCAACCTTCTGAGGCATCTGTGTAGCCTCTAAGATGGCTCTTAAAGTTCACTTCAGAGGCCATGCATTTCTGGAAAGCTGCACATTCCTGCAGATATGGGGCCAGAAGTAGCAAGCCTTTTACTTGTCACAAACGGGCCAATTGGCAGAATCGGCCCGTTTGCGAATGGTAAAAAGCCTTTTGGGATGTATCATCCCAAAAGGCATTTGCAAAATAAGGAACCGCAATTTTTGTGATTACCTATTTTACGAATGCATTTAGGGAATCGAAGTTTGCGACTCCCTAAGTGCAATGCAGGAAGCAGGTTAAAATTGCCCCTTTGCTTTAAGGAATCGCAAATTACCACCAACTTGAAGTTGGTGGTAATTTGCAAATTCCTAGAAAAATGCAAATTTCTGCATTTTTCTAAGTGCCATGTGGCGCACACACATGCCCTTAGGGCATGTATGAGCGCCACATGTGCACATTTACCTTTTTTGGGGGTGCATCACGGTGGCCTTTTGACCCCCTATGACCCTTGTAAATGCATTCGCAATTTGCTATTACCAATTTGGTAATCGCAAATTGTGAATGTCTTCCCATTCATTCCTATGGGCCTATAGGCCCATAGGAATGAATGAGAAGGCATTCTTTAATAGCAAATTGCAATTTGTAATGCGCTATTAAGGAATATGCAGGAATCGCAATTTTCTTTTGTGAAACCTACATACATTGCATTTTGCGATTCCATAATAGCGAATCGGTAAAAGTCGTTATTATGTCCTCACAAAATTCAATGTTGATACATCTGGCCCAAAGTTTTTTAATGGAGCTCTGCAGCCCTTGTCTCTGTTTACATATTTATGTATTCGAACAGGATGGCACATAAATTCGTGAACCTTAGCTGATACATTATTTTTGTGACATAACTTTCGTTATAATATAGAAACTGTCAATTTATTGCAATTTTTTGCGGTCGTTGTTAGGCTAGCTCCCAGGCAAAATGAGAAACCGAGCGTATATCACTACTGTCGTTGTGTCATGTCGGATCGAAATCCACTACAATTGTCACCTTGTTTTCTCAACGGTAAAATGATGATCCTTTCCTGGAATTTTATTGTCCAACACAACATGACGTTTTAAGGGCGCTCTTCTCCTGTTTCATCACATAACACTGCTATGATGATTCACGTAAGTAGCTGTCTATATTCTGCCAGTCTTTGTTTTTCTGCCAGTCGTACACAGTTATCTTTTCACGTTGTACATGTGGGTCTTTGTAGTAAACTACTTCTCTACTATTCTTCATTGTACTGCTCCGTTGGAATGTACCTTGACATCATAGAATGCCTAGGTGCCTCTCTGTGTCTAGAGTGTCAGTTGGTTAACCCAGCATCTTCCTTTACTACAGTCTTCAAGTCCTGTTTTGCCAGTAACTTCCTAGTTGAACAGTTTTACCCATAATTACAAAATGTGTACTGCACAGTGGTTCATCAGAAGGTCTCTGCATGTGATTCATGATAGTTTAGGCAGCAATGGCTGCATTAGTTTTTACTCTAGCAGTGGCCTTGAGGGATGCCATGACAATGGACAAGATGTGCCTGTGAAAATTGAAAATTCTGAATGTCAGGTATATACAGGAATGACTTGGACCTTTGATACTTTCCTAGTCAGAACCAGTTTGTAATGCTAACAATGGGGGCGCGGGTGTTGAAGACTGGTCACCCTTCTCCCTATTTGAGGTGATAGAAGTGCTCTTTTTGCTTGGTACTCTACATTAGCCCTGATCTTTTGACTGGGTAGGAGTGTTCTGCTTAATTCAGATGCTCTGTCCATCACCACCCCTTTTATGAATCGTTTTGGCCACCACAAGTGTGGAAGGGTATACTCAGATGTGAGTCCCTTGCTCACTGCACCATCAGGATTGAAGCAAGCCGGGCCGAAGACGGCTGCAATGCCAGAAACCGGTCCCCGGAAGCTTGTTTCCTTTCCAGTAAAGAATTGGCTTGGTAGTTTGGTCTGCCCTGTTCCCATGATGCACTGGGCCAGGGACAGACTAATTTGCATGTAGCCAGGTTCTGAACTGGGATGGTGCAGTGAGCTAAAAAACGGTGATGGATCAAGCCCTGATCTTTTGACTGGGTAGGAGTGTTCTGCTTAATTCAGATGCTCTGTCCATCACCACCCCCTTTTATGAATCGTTTTGGCCACCACAAGTGTGGAAGGGTATACTCAGATGTGAGTCCCTTGCTCACTGCACCATCAGGATTCAAGCAAGCCGGGCCGAAGACGGCTGCAATGCCAGAAACTGGTCCCCGGAAGCTTGTTTCCTTTCCAGTAAAGAATTGGCTTGGTAGTTTGGTCTGCCCTGTTCCCATGATGCACTGGGCCAGGGACAGACTAATTTGCATGTAGCCAGGTTCTGAACTGGGATGGTGCAGTGAGCTAAAAAACGGTGATGGATCAAGCCCCGATCTTTTGACTGGGTAGGAGTGTTCTGCTTAATTCAGATGCTCTGTCCATCACCACCCCCTTTTATGAATCGTTTTGGCCACCACAAGTGTCGAAGGGTATACTCAGATGTGAGTCCCTTGCTCACTGCACCATCAGGATTCAAGCAAGCCGGGCCGAAGACGGCTGCAATGCCAGAAACCGGTCCCTGGAAGCTTGTTTCCTTTCCAGTAAAGAATTGGCTTGGTAGTTTGGTCTGCCCTGTTCCCATGATGCACTGGGCCAGGGACAGACTAATTTGCATGTAGCCAGGTTCTGAACGCGGATGGTGCAGTGAGCTAAAAAACGGTGATGGATCAAGCCCTGATCTTTTGACTGGGTAGGAGTGTTCTGCTTAATTCAGATGCTCTGTCCATCACCACCCCCTTTTATGAATCGTTTTGGCCACCACAAGTGTGGAAGGGTATACTCAGATGTGAGTCCCTGGCTCACTGCACCATCAGGATTCAAGCAAGCCGGGCCGAAGACGGCTGCAATGCCAGAAACCGGTCCCCGGAAGCTTGTTTCCTTTCCAGTAAAGAATTGGCTTGGTAGTTTGGTCTGCCCTGTTCCCATGATGCACTGGGCCATGGACAGACTAATTTGCATGTAGCCAGGTTATGAACTGGGATGGTGCAGTGAGCTAAAAAACGGTGATGGATCAAGCCCTGATCTTTTGACTGGGTAATAATGTTCTGCTTAATTCAGATGCTCTGTCCATCACCACCCCCTTTTATGAATCGGTTTGGCCCCACAAGTGTGGAAGGGTATACTCAGATGTGAGTCCCTTGCTCACTGCACCATCAGGATTCAAGCAAGCTGGGCCGAAGACGGCTGCAATGCCAGAAACCTGTCCCCGGAAGCTTGTTTCCTTTCCAGTAAAGAATTGGCTTGGTAGTTTGGTCTGCCCTGTTCCCATGATGCACTGGGCCAGGGACAGACTAATTTGCATGTAGCCAGGGTCTGAACTGGGATGGTGCAGTGAGCTAAAAAACGGTGATGGATCAAGCCCTGATCTTTTGACTGGGTAGGAGTGTTCTGCTTAATTCAGATGCTCTGTCCATCACAACCCCCTTTTATGAATCGTTTTGGCCACCACAAGTGTGGAAGGGTATACTCAGATGTGAGTCCCTTGCTCACTGTACCATCAGGATTCAAGCTAGCCGGGCCGAAGACGGCTGCAATGCCAGAAACCAGTCCCCGGAAGCTTGTTTCCTTTCCAGTAAAGAATTGGCTTGGTAGTTTGGTCTGCCCTGTTACCATGATGCACTGGGCCAGGGACAGACTAATTTGCATGTAGCCAGGTTCTGAACTGGGGTGGTGCAGTGAGCTAAAAAACGGTGATGGATCAAGCCCTGATCTTTTGACTGGGTAGGAGTGTTCTGCTTAATTCAGATGCTCTGTCCATCACCACCCCCTTTTATGAATCGTTTTGGCCACCACAAGTGTGGAAGGGTATACTCAGATGGGAGTCCCTTGCTCACTGCACCATCAGGATTCAAGCAAGCCGGGCCGAAGACGGCTGCAATGCCAGAAACCGGTCACCGGAAGCTTGTTTCCTTTCCAGTAAAGAATTGGCTTGGTAGTTTGGTCTGCCCTGTTCCCATGATGCACTGGGCCAGGGACAGACTAATTTGCATGTAGCCAGTTTCTGAACTGGGACGGTGCAGTGAGCTAAAAAACGGTGATGGATCAAGCCCTGATCTTTTGACCGGGTAGGAGTGTTCTGCTTAATTCAGATGCTCTGTCCATCACCACCCCCTTTTATGAATCGTTTTGGCCACCACAAGTGTGGAAGGGTATACTCAGATGTGAGTCCCTTGCTCACTGCACCATCAGGATTCAAGCAAGCCGGGCCGAAGACGGCTGCAATGCCAGAAACCGGTCCCCGGAAGCTTGTTTCCTTTCCAGTAAAGAATTGGCTTGGTAGTTTGGTCTGCCCTGTTCCCATGATGCACTGGGCCAGGGACAGACTAATTTGCATGTAGCCAGGTTCTGAACTGGGATGGTGCAGTGAGCTAAAAAACGGTGATAGATCAAGCCCTGATCTTTTGACTGGGTAGGAGTGTTCCGCTTAATTCAGATGCTCTGTCCATCACCACCCCCTTTTATGAATCGTTTTGGCCACCACAAGTGTGGAAGGGTATACTCAGATGTGAGTCCCTTGCTCACTGCACCATCAGGATTCAAGCAAGCCGGGCCAAAGACGGCTGCAATGCCAGAAACCGGTCCCCGGAAGCTTGTTTCCTTTCCAGTAAAGAATTGGCTTGGTAGTTTGGTCTGCCCTGTTCCCATGATGCACTGGGCCAGGGACAGACTAATTTGCATGTAGCCAGGTTCTGAACTGGGATGGTGCAGTGAGCTAAAAAACGGTGATGGATCAAGCCCTAATCTTTTGACTGGGTAGGAGTGTTCTGCTTAATTCAGATGCTCTGTCCATCACCACCCCCTTTTATGAATCGTTTTGGCCACCACAAGTGTGGAAGGGTATACTCAGATGTGAGTCCCTTGCTCACTGCACCATCAGGATTCAAGCAAGCCGGGCCGAAGATGGCTGCAATGCCAGAAACCGGTCCCCGGAAGCTTGTTTCCTTTCCAGTAAAGAATTGGCTTGGTAGTTTGGTCTGCCCTGTTCCCATGATGCAGTGGGCCAGGGACAGACTAATTTGCATGTAGCCAGGTTCTGAACTGGGATGGTGCAGTGAGCTAAAAAACGGTGATGGATCAAGCCCTGATCATTTGACTGGGTAGGAGTGTTCTGCTTAATTCAGATGCTCTGTCCACCACCACCCCCTTTTATGAATCGTTTTGGCCAACACAAGTGCGGAAGGGTATACTCAGATGTGAGTCCCTTGCTCACTGCACCATCAGGATTCAAGCAAGCCGAGCCGAAGACAGCTGCAATGCCAGAAACCGGTCCCCGGAAGCTTGTTTCCTTTCCAGTAAAGAATTGGCTTGGTAGTTTGGTCTGCCCTGTTACCATGATGCACTGGGCCAGGGACAGACTAATTTGCATGTAGCCAGGTTCTGAACTGGGGTGGTGCAGTGAGCTAAAAAACGGTGATGGATCAAGCCCTGATCTTTTGACTGGGTAGGAGTGTTCTGCTTAATTCAGATGCTCTGTCCATCACCACCCCCTTTTATGAATCGTTTTGGCCACCACAAGTGTGGAAGGGTATACTCAGATGGGAGTCCCTTGCTCACTGCACCATCAGGATTCAAGCAAGCCGGGCCGAAGACGGCTGCAATGCCAGAAACCGGTCACCGGAAGCTTGTTTCCTTTCCAGTAAAGAATTGGCTTGGTAGTTTGGTCTGCCCTGTTCCCATGATGCACTGGGCCAGGGACAGACTAATTTGCATGTAGCCAGTTTCTGAACTGGGACGGTGCAGTGAGCTAAAAAACGGTGATGGATCAAGCCCTGATCTTTTGACCGGGTAGGAGTGTTCTGCTTAATTCAGATGCTCTGTCCATCACCACCCCCTTTTATGAATCGTTTTGGCCACCACAAGTGTGGAAGGGTATACTCAGATGTGAGTCCCTTGCTCACTGCACCATCAGGATTCAAGCAAGCCGGGCCGAAGACGGCTGCAATGCCAGAAACCGGTCCCCGGAAGCTTGTTTCCTTTCCAGTAAAGAATTGGCGTGGTAGTTTGGTCTGCCCTGTTCCCATGATGCACTGGGCCAGGGACAGACTAATTTGCATGTAGCCAGGTTCTGAACTGGGATGGTGCAGTGAGCTAAAAAACGGTGATAGATCAAGCCCTGATCTTTTGACTGGGTAGGAGTGTTCTGCTTAATTCAGATGCTCTGTCCATCACCACCCCCTTTTATGAATCGTTTTGGCCACCACAAGTGTGGAAGGGTATACTCAGATGTGAGTCCCTTGCTCACTGCACCATCAGGATTCAAGCAAGCCGGGCCAAAGACGGCTGCAATGCCAGAAACCGGTCCCCGGAAGCTTGTTTCCTTTCCAGTAAAGAATTGGCTTGGTAGTTTGGTCTGCCCTGTTCCCATGATGCACTGGGCCAGGGACGGACTAATTTGCATGTAGCCAGGTTCTGAACTGGGATGGTGCAGTGAGCTAAAAAACGGTGATGGATCAAGCCCTAATCTTTTGACTGGGTAGGAGTGTTCTGCTTAATTCAGATGCTCTGTCCATCACCACCCCCTTTTATGAATCGTTTTGGCCACCACAAGTGTGGAAGGGTATACTCAGATGTGAGTCCCTTGCTCACTGCACCATCAGGATTCAAGCAAGCCGGGCCGAAGATGTCTGCAATGCCAGAAACCGGTCCCCGGAAGCTTGTTTCCTTTCCAGTAAAGAATTGGCTTGGTAGTTTGGTCTGCCCTGTTCCCATGATGCAGTGGGCCAGGGACAGACTAATTTGCATGTAGCCAGGTTCTGAACTGGGATGGTGCAGTGAGCTAAAAAACGGTGATGGATCAAGCCCTGATCATTTGACTGGGTAGGAGTGTTCTGCTTAATTCAGATGCTCTGTCCACCACCACCCCCTTTTATGAATCGCTTTGGCCAACACAAGTGCGGAAGGGTATACTCAGATGTGAGTCCCTTGCTCACTGCACCATCAGGATTCAAGCAAGCCGAGCCGAAGACAGCTGCAATGCCAGAAACCGGTCCCCGGAAGCTTGTTTCCTTTCCAGTAAAGAATTGGCTTGGTAGTTTGGTCTGCCCTGTTCCCATGATGCACTGGGCCAGGGACAGACTAATTTGCATGTAGCCAGGTTCTGAACTGGGATGGTGCAGTGAGCTAAAAAACGGTGATGGATCAAGACCTGATCTTTTGACTGGGTAGGAGTGTTCTGCTTAATTCAGATGCTCTGTCCATCACCACCCCCTTTTATGAATCATTTTAGCCTAGTCTAAAGCAGGGAACAGAGCAAATGAGCAACTAATACAGTCGTGGCTCCCGCAGGTAAGCGTGGTGGGCCGGGCGGTGGGAATGTCAACAAATGACGGAACAGGGAAAATTAAATAAATAAATAAATCCTATTCCGTCCTCTGTCGACATCACCCACACCCCACTACCCCACCGTTCTTACCTTCAGGAGCCACGACTGAACTAATATGCACCCATTTCCAACCACAGCAAAAGGTAGGTAACCAACTTCCCTTGCCAATCTGTTTTCCTTCCCGGCCAGGGCACATGGCAACTAAGGTGCCACCCATTCTCAGCTAGAGCAAAGCTCAACTATCTCATTCCCTTTAAAGTCAGGCGCTGCCGTTCCAAAATAAGGCGTGTGTCAAATATTGTTCACTCAGGGCACAGGGCTACAAAGTTCCATCATCATTCATATTAAAGGATGAATTTTCCGGTATATCACTGGATTAGTAATCTAAAGATATTATATCTAAGTTTTCATATTTAAAAATCTTTTTAATGCCCCCTTATTCACAACTGATTTGAAGCAATGATTTGGATACCGACCACTGGTATACTTTATGGATAGTAGCAATGCAGGTTATTTCCTAAACCTACTACATTCGACCTTGAAGATCACCTGGGGCATAGGTTGAGTGGGGCGGTTTGGAGTGTTACACTCCACTTAATAAAAGTATTTTCAGATGAATAGTTGGGTACAAGGGCTTTTAGTCGCGAATGGTGAGGTGTCAGTCGGATTTTACCTGTGATTTTTGCACACACAAACAGACAAAAACACATACACACTCTGTCATCTCGGTTTTGAAAGCCCTAAAAATGCTTATTTTACAAAATATTGTGTTTCTCTCATAGCACTCCTATTCATTCGTATTCCTCTCCCTTTCCACTACCTCTTAAGCCCCTCTCATGCGTCGCGCTAGTCATATAATGTATTTTAACATTATATTCCAGAGTGATGGTAGGGAAATCTGATGCTCACTCCCCTCCCCACCCACGCTCCCAATCTTACTGACCTAGCTACGCCCCTGAAGATCACAGACAGTTATGCAATATCTCACAGAACATAGCATCATGTAAATTAGGAATCCGTAAGTACCGCATAGTGAAGATGTTAGCAGTTACCTTACATGTCATAGTCTTAAAGAACGTTTGGTCACAAAATGTAATACCATATTGGGGTGAATAGTCCTGAAGATGTTGATCACACCGCGTGTTTTTTTTCCAGCCCCAGGCTGTGAAGGAGCACCTACCAGCAGTGTGGGGCTGGAACACTGGACAGGTGTCCCATGACTTCTTCGTCATACCTTATGTAAAAAACATCCCACACTAGGACATACAATCAGTCCTACCAAATTCTCAGCAGGTTATTGGGGCGTTACCATCTGCCTACCCTCATAGGTTAGCAAACACATGAAAGTATCTAGGTTTTTACATATATTTATAAGATCCACAGTTATAATGGCAACACCCAACATAGCAAAAGTTTTCAAAATGAAGAATTGCCAGTAGTTATAAATCTGTCATTTAGAGAGTTCTGAGACAGAACTATGTGCATGAACCAATGCTTAATAAAGCCCAAGGTGCCACAGCCCCACTGATTGTATCCTGCTGTGGTGTAGTCATAATGAAATGGGATTGTTTAGATAAAATAACTGTAAACAATGCACTTTTGATATGTCTAATCAATCAATTGGTTAAAATAAAATTGGCTAAAATAAAGAGAACATTCTGGTACCGGATTGGTCCTAATAATACCGAAACTAACATTCGATTACGCACAATACAGTGCACGTATTTTTAAAGAAGAGTGAGTAATTTTAGCGTTTACACAGGAAGTAGCACACACGGTGAATGTAGACGGGGCTACTGAGTGGCTAATTCTTTACCACTGAAGACAAAAATGTACTCAATCCTCTAATGATTCTGTTTGCGGGACCTATATAACATAATTGTGCAGCATTTTTAACAGTACATAATTGTGCTTCATTACGAGTATGTTTTTATAATAGCTGCACTTCTGCCAGCAGCAGTGGACAAAGTATAAAGGTGTCTTGTATTTTGTAAAGCATAAAACATTCATCTTTACTTTAGCAGTAACTCTGAAGCCTATGTAACCTTGTAGTTTAATACCTTAGATTTAAATTTTATATCTTGGATTTAACTTGTATTTCATATTCAGTATGTCTACAGCCTGCGGTTTATTTCCGATGCCTTGTGTTCCTAATGATGCAAATTTCAAACAGGTTGTTACTAAAGCTTCCCAAGGCATTTCATATAAAATAAATAAATTTTGGAGAAGCTTAGCTTGATGGTTAGAAGGTTGGTAGCTATCCTTTGACTGTAAACTGTCCAGATTGAATTTTCAAGTGTTCTTATTCACAATGAACAATTACTCAGACAATTTCTCAGACATATAGTGATGATCAGCTAAAGCCACTTTACTAATCTTTCCTGTTGTGAAGGCTTGTGAGAAATTTAGAACTGTCTGAGCACATTTATGACAATTATCTTTAAATGACTTTTTTGTTCCAAAGAAAGTCAGAGCCCCCTAGAGTAGTCTGTTTTCGCCTTATAGTTGGGGAAAATGACCATATATTTAGAAAATCAACCCATTCACCATGCTAGAATTGGATTTTAGAACATATTTAAATGCTATTGAAATGCTTATTTTAGAACATATCTTACAAATTAAAACATAAATGCACTTTGCTAAAATATTGGTAAGTAAACTGAAAATATATTCACTAGACGAGAAATCACTTGCAATTGTGAAATCTTTCTGAGTGAACGTAGATATAAATATTTTCTGTTAGAAAGGAGTTAAGCAAGCAAGATGGGTCAAAATTGTTGTTCAAAATAATGGAGAAAATTGTGAAGGAGGGTGGATACTGCGAGGAGTGAGAGGTTGATGTCATAGTGTTTCACTGTTATTGGCCAGTTGCTGTTTCGAGTAGTGCTGCATATTGGACATTGTGAGTTTGGATCTCGCATTGGATAAAGCCTGCTGAAATTTAAAACTGTTATTTGATAGGTCATTGAAAATTTTACATGTATGAAACAAAATCAAAACATTTGGTTTCACAAAAATGATTGGGCCAATTGAATTGCTAAAATGAAATGTTCAAAGGATTGAAAGAAATTTGTGAGGGTAAATGTTACCATTCCTGTTCGGAAAGGTGAGGAGTCACCTCCTGAGGGTACTCCAGCGTACATAATGAGTAGTAAGCATGGATTCAATTTGTGGTTGCGGTTGAAACAATGGATGAGAATTACTGAGGACAAGGGTGCCTTACGTTTTCCTATGTATGGAACTTTTAACACCCGGATTTTAGATCATTTGAGGTGGAAATTCTGTGAGATGAAACCATCACCTCTACCCGTGCAATATGAAGCTTTACAGATTTGACAAATGTTGTAAGAGAGAAGGAGAAGGTAAAAAAATCAAAAGAGCAGGTAGAGCATAGAATAATTATGCAAACTCCCAAGGGGATGAACAGCAGCATAGATGGAGGAAGGAAATTATTGAGGAAAGTAGACTATATCTAGTTCTTACACCAGAAGTTAAGGAGAAGGGTAAAGATGCAGTTAAACGAGAAGAGGAAGAATCAGATACTGATTCAGGAGATGAGATACTGGAAGGAATGCTGTCATCCCGGCCACCTCCTGTAACCTATGCTGATCCAGGAGAGATAAGCGTTAGTGCGACCAAGACTGTGCCTATTGCTACAGTATTGCCAGCGTTATCTTCAATTGAACGACCCTTACAGGTTCTACAAATTGTCCCATCAATAATGAGGTGACCAATAACTGAGGTCCCTATTGACACTAACTCAGTTGTATTACAAGTAATCCCTACTGCACCACCCTAAATCGAACGAAGTCTAGAGGTTGCGACGACCCCAGTTGTCTAAGTACCGACTACACAGAATAGACAGCTAGTGCTGGGGAGACGTCAACAGAATTTACAAGCCCTGATAGGCGGAGGAGGAACTTTGGTCTTTACGACCCCTTTGTGTTCTAGCGAGTTACCGGGAAGTGGAGAAGGTGAATAACCAGCTTGGATTGAGGAAATAACAAGGGAAAGAAGGGCGGAAACTACAGAGCCTCCGAAGACTGCAGAAATTAAAAAGGATAAACCTTTAGACATTCCAAAATTAAAAATAGTTTTGGAGGAATTAATTAGGGGATGTTTGGATTTTAATTATTTAAATCAATACAAAAGACCTGAAGTTTCATTTTTATGTAAAGAAATTACCTGCAGAGCAGCTACTACACACAGTTATTTAGCAGGAATATCAAAGAAATATGATGTGGATCTTACCAATATTGTGAATTTGCACAGAAATTACTGAGTTCAATTGGATGACCAATCTATTGAGAATTTGAGGATTCCAGGGATGCATGCTCACATAGTGGGATTTGATAACATGCATCCGCTGATGGAAGGATGTGGAAAAACCTAGAAATTAGGTGGGAACGAAAGTATGAAAAAAAAAGGAAACGCAAGCAAGAGAGGATAAAGTCAGAGAAGTAGCAGAATATCCATCAGAGAGGTAGTTGGGGTTACTTTTGTACATGTTCCATGGAATAGTGGTGATTTGACTGCATTAACAAACAATTTCCCAAAGCTAAAAGACAAGCCGGTACAGTGCTATGATCAAGTGGAGAGATTTATGAAAATTTCGAAGGTGTTGTGGAAGGACCTGGATACATTCTTTGACATTGTGTTTCAGTTGTGGTCCGAGTCTACAATTTCTGTACAATGGCTTAAAGCTGAGCCCCAGAGAGAAAAAGGCACAGGTGTCCCATTACCTATAGTGATGGAGACATACAAGGCAGTAATAATTTCCTGAAAGGCAAAATTCCTCCTAAAGACATTGAGTTGTTGAAAAAGAAAAGAATGACTCATGAACCCAAGGAAATTGTTCATGAATAATGTGTATGGTTGTTGCAGGTTCTCCAACTGCATAGTAGAAGTGGATATCCTAAAGAGAAGGATATGGAGATTTTCGTGTCACAGTTTGTTCTAGTATTGAAGCCTGAGCTTAGTTCACATATCGCACATTATCTAATCTGCTGGCAGTCAAAATCACTAGATGAAGTCCTGCGATATGCAAAATATTGCAGTGAAGAATTGGACATGAAGCAGAAATTTATGTTGGCTCAGACTAAGTAGGCTTAGAAATGGATTCAAGTTCCGCATTGGGTTAAGGTCAGGGTATGATGCAGGGAGTTGTTGCCCCACAAACAGGATTTGCAACAAACTCAAACCGAACGTGAGTGTTTCCGGGAAGAGGTAGAGGTGTTCCTACAGGTGTGGGATCTGGGACCGACATTGCCACCTTAGAGAAAGTTACTGCCTGTCACATTTGCAATAGAATGGGCATTGAATGTGAGAATGTCAATGTAATCCTGAAAATATTGCAGGGCAAGTTAAAAATTCCCAGGAAATTACAGGTCAAAGAATGCAGATACGCCAGTTTCAAAACCAAATGCATTGCCAGACTCAAATGACACCTGTTGTACCAGGACAAATAGGAAATGCTCAAATGTATATAAACCAGCTTCCAAAATTAAACCCTAATCGAAATCAAAATGTCATGACACAAGTACAAAATGTGCATCCGGATGTGTTAGGGCAATTTCCTTTGTTTGAAATGGATGAGTTTAGTTTTTAAAATTCCCAATGACGGTGCCTGAGAGAGGAAGAGGATTGTGTACTTGGCACAGTCTTTGAGGTAGACCAAAGTGGCTCATATGTAGATAGCAATGTCTACGGTTATGATGTATCATTTTTATTTGATACAGGAGCCACCCAATCCACAATTAGAACAGTGGAAGTTGCAGAATTACCTGTCTCTGGAAAAACAATCCAAGAAGTTGGATATACAAATAAACAAATGTCAAATCCAATTTCAGAAGAGGTTCCAGTCTAAATAAGGACCTTTGAAGAAGAACATCAATTTGTGGATTGTGATTCCAGCCCATAAAATTTATTAAGAAGGGATTTGTTGTGTAAAGTAAACTATGCCATTTATTGCTCACTGGATGGTGTTGCATTTGAGACTCATAATGAAGATGCTGATTTCAAATTAACTAAACAAAATACTGAGGCAGGAATGTTTACCTTGTTGACAGTTGCAGAATTAACAGAGGATCTCAGAATCACAATGAATACTGAAGTCTAGGACTTTACAGGAAAATACATTGAACTCATAAAAGGTGTAGAACCAGTTTTTCCAAGAACACCCTCTTACCCATTGTCCACTGAATTGATTGCAGGGACACAACCTTTAATTGAAGATACGCTTCAGAAAGTAATATTGATAGAATTAATTGGCAGCCCATGTAATTCTCTTATAATGCAAATTAAAAAAACAAACTGAAAATATACAATTCTACAGGATTGGTGCAAAATTAATGAGATTGTGGAACCTTATTGTCCTGTTGTGCCAAAATCTGCTTCTGTGCTTTTCCAAATACAATGTACAGCAGAATGATTTACAGTCATTGATTGTGATAGGCTTTCTTTCCAGTATCCCTGCATGAAGATAGCCAGTTCTTATTTTCATTTGTGTTCCAACAGAGAACGATCACATGGTGTCATGCCCCTCAAGGGCATATTGAGAACCCTGCTATATTTAATCAAATCCGAAAGAAAATTCTTGAGCTTTTGCAAATGCCCTGTGACTATACATTCATGATTTTTTTATAGCTTCAGAAACATGAGGAGCATGCAAAAATGACATCATTGCATTATTAAATCACCTGGCAGAAAATGGATGCAAAGTGTCTCCAGGTAAACTGCAGTACTGTCAAAAAGAAATTCACTACCTTAAATGGAGTCAGAAAGGTGTCACCAGAGACAGAGGAAGCCATCTTGCAGATTAATCCACCACAAACACAGAGAGTTAGCAGAATGTTTTTGGGAATGGTTGGCTACTGTGGACAATGGATATTAAATCTTTCTTTAACAGCAAAGCCCCTTCTGACGCTTACACATCGAGATGTGTCTGATCCAATTCCTTGGATTCCTTGGGATAAGGAATGCACCAGAGCCTTCCTAGAGCTGAAAGATAAATGTTGTCACACCTCAGCACTAGGAATGCCAGACTACACTAAATAATTGACTTTATTTTGCAGTGAAAGAGATGGGTGCGCACTATCAGTGTTAACATAGATGCATGTAGGAGCCCGAAGACCTATGGCTTATTTTTCAACTACCCTTGATCCTGTAGCATCAGGACTCCACAGCTGCTTGAAGGCACCAGATAATGTCACAGTCAGGTGTAATATGTGAAATGTTTATACTCTTATGCATGAACGCCTATGTATGAGCCAGAAGACAAAGATGATGATTTTGATCATGATTACCTAAGTGTCACTGAAATATGCACAACCAGACATTAAGGATGAACTCCTGATTGAGCCTGACTATGTACTATTTGTTGATGGTTCATGGCTACGTAAGTAATGAAGGCACACTAAGGGTATATACTGTGTGCACTATAACTGATGTGGTTGAAGCCTCCTGCCTACAATCCGTTTTCCCTGCACAAGTTGCTGAGCTAATTACCCTTACCCGAGCCTGCAGTTTGACTGCACAATTGAGTCATCGTCTTTACAGACAGCCAGTATGGATTTGGTGTCGTTCATGACTCTAGACAATTATGGATGGAAAGAGGTTTTTAACTTCTACAGGATCACTTATTAGAAATGGACAGAATGTAAAGAATCTACTAGAAGCATTACAAATGCCGAAGAAAATTGCAGTCTAGGGCATCAAACAGGCAATTTAGAAAAAATTCTTTTAAAATTCAACAATACTATTTTTTATTTATAAGTCTGTCCTGAAGAAGGTGGTGTTAACCAATCTCATTCCACTCAAACACTGCGTCAACAACAGTTTTTCTTATAGTATTGTTTTTATTATATTGTACATTGTGGTTGTATATCTACAAATATATGTTTTATCTGTATCTGTAACTGTAATTGATGCAATAAGAAATAATATATAATTGTGTGACTTGTATCATAAAGAAATGTGTTTCACTTAAAACTGTTATACAGATGAATATGACTTACATGAGAGAGGGCCAGGAAGAGCCAAATTTTGCCCTCTCTTTTAATGAAATGTTGTGTATCAACTTTGGTTTTATGGTGTATATACAAAAAAAATGATTCAATAAAGGAGAAGATTTTTTTTACTAAAACAAGGCCTTTAGTCTGTTTGTAGTGGATGTTTGAGTGGGCATGTGTATGCATAAGGCAGTAAAACAAGATAGAACGTCATAGGGAATATTTCCTTGTTATTAGGTGTTTTAACCCAGTTTCCTTTGCGCTAGAAGGGTTTCTCTCTTTTTTTGTTTCTTGCTTTTATAAAAGACAGACACAAAAATGAATCAGACACGTAGGCATTAGTAGTTGTGACCACACCTTTGAATTATTAGGGGTAACTTGACACATTTTACAAGGAGCCGAGGAGCTTTTATTCCTGGGGTATATTACATTTGTGAACAAAATGTTTACTTTTTATTATCTGCTGCCTGGGGAGAAACCTGTTATTTGGGCATACTTATTCCAAAAATGTATCATGTCAATTGTGATAGAGTGGAAGTTTCGCACTGCAGTTTAATACTCTGTAGGGTTGCATCATAATCATGTGTAGAGCGTACCCACATACAATTGTGTCTTGTGTAAACATGAATGTTAGAATTCTGAACAGTATAAATGTATCTACATGACATATATTAGTTTACTGACAAGTAGTATGAGGAGTTAATCATAGGACATAAATGTAACTAGCAGAAAACGCTAACATGAAGAAACTGTGTTGTGAAGTTTAACACTTCCCATGTACTAGATGTGTTTGATAATGATACTTTCCATAATTAGGTAATTGTGTTAGTCAAAATATAAAATAGTTATGTAACTCGTAATGCTTAAGTGATACGTTCCTATGTTAGCCAAAGCTGTAGGCTTGAAATGCAAACCCCTGATTACTCTCTCTTTAGGATTAATGTTGTAAATTTCATGTGCACTGTGGAAGCTGTTCCATCTTACGTTTTGCATTGCAGGTGGAGAAGCATTGTTTAGGCAAATAATGTCTTTATTTTAGCAGATAGGCAAGGAGAGAAGAAGTTACAATGACATGGCTTGGAGGCAATAAGGGACAGAGTCGGTTTCACACTGGAGAAGGCACAGGAACCAAGGACGAACTGTTGCAAAGGATGTACATGAAAAACACTGTGGAAATGAATGCCCGTGACTGTACCCATTGTGGATTACATGAAAGAAGTGCATAATGGGAATTCTACCTGTGGGCAACCGGTTGGAAGTAGGGATAGTGCCCCATCTTCCTTCCCTTTGGAGAGGAAACATCTCGGAAAGCATAGTGGCTTTATGCTGCTTTACCCATCTCACAGGTGGAGAGGCTTCTGAGGAAGACTCCACAACTGACACCTTTACTCCTGATTCAAAATGCTTACTTATTAACATAGGGATGTGACCTTAGCTATAGAGTAGGGATAGATTTAAATGCTCTTCGTTCATCAATCCTTGACAAAGGAAAATTTGGACTCTTGCTTCATTATTGTCTGCATCCTCCTCGAGCTAGTAGTTCTGTTCATTTTGCACCATCTGAATTGGTTACATAGGTTTGGCTTAATGCTGTTTCTTTTGTATTTCTATGGCCTCTTGTTGACGTGTGTCTATGCTCAGTTATTTTTGGCTTTGTAAGAAACCTAACTAGCCTTCCTCAATTGTCCTGTGGTTATTATGTATCATGAAGCGGTATTTCTAAATTGACTGTCCAATAATGATTTTCTCCCCTTCTCAATTTCGTGCTGCTTAAAAGATACATCGGAGGTGTTTTTAGAAAAGTTCCAGAAATAATTGAAACAGCCCTTTCAATAGCATAGGAGCATTAACTCTAACACCACCACACATACTTAAGTGAAATGCAGGAAGTGGAGCCTCATTAATGAGAGATATATTTGGAGAGGTGATACCGCCAGTTGGGATAATAGTAAATGATGAGCAGATCAGGAAACTAGCTACCGTAGTGGATAAAATGGCGACTAGGACATCTGGAGCTTTATTCCTAATTAACACAAAACTAATTGCTATACGATCTATTGTTTTGCAAGACAGTCTTGCACTATACATCCTTCTGGCCGTGAAAAAGGGGGTCTGTTACATGCTCAAGCTAACTCACTGTTGCTCGTATGAACCAGAAGAGAGTAGGAAAATAGAAGAATTTGCAAGAAATATATCAAATTTAAGACCTGAATAACAAGAATTGAAAATACTAGGGTCCAATTATGACCTCGGTTGGAAAGCTTCCAACCTTAGGTTGGAGGCTTTCTGACGTACACCATCGGTTTAACTTCCGACCACCTAATTGAAATTTAGGTGGTCGGAATTCATTCTGGCTGGATTCTGAGCCCGTCGGCTAGTCAAAGACCGGCCCGTAAAACATATGGATGGCGTTTTATGCCATCCCGATTATAAGGCTCGTTTACAGTAGGCTTTCCATGCCGGGCTTTCCGATATGGAAAGCCTGTCAGAAAGCGAGTTTGGGGGACCCTAGCAGGGCCCCCTTCTCTTTGTGGCCTCCGGTTGGGGGCTGAGGTGACATTGATCTCTGCATGTGTGGCAGGCACCCTGAGGTGCCTGCCATGAAGTGCAGGGAAGAACACAACCTCCCATTTCCTTATGGGAGCTTGTGCTATGGCCGGTTTATGGCTGTAGCACATGCTCTCATAGAGAAATGTGAGTATGCGACTGCACCATGTGCAGGGTCATTGTAATTAGGTTGTTGGGACCGCCGACCAGAGGTCGGTCGGACCTGTAATAAGCCCCTTTTTCTGTATAAAAATGTCAGGAAGTGTTTATTTACAAATGGCAACTGGTTCTCAACAGCTGAGAAAGGAATAATAAAAGCTATACTAATGCCCATACTAATTATTGGATTATGCCTAATATTCCTATATGTCTTATATTTGATCTGTAGATATTTTCTGCGCAAAAGACATGATGCTTATCAGCAAAAACTTTTCTAAAAAGACATGGGTTTAGTGGGAATAATGAATGATGACTACATGAAGACATAACAACACTCAGGGGGATAACATGAAAGAGATGGGATACACTGGAAGATGAAACTGCATTATATGTTCAGTTTTGAGAGTGAAACCAAATTATTATGATGATATACATCATCAAACAGGAGGGAGTTTTGAAAACAATACCATATATTTAGAAAATCTACTTATTCACTATGCTGGAATTGCATTTTAGAACACCTTTAAATGCTATTGAAATGTTAGTTTCCAGAAAATAACTTACAAATAAAAACATAAATGCACTTTGCTAAAACATTAGTAAGTAAACTGAAAATATATTGCATTATAACTAATGTAGAAGTGAAAGGTGTTATTAGAAATGCTTCATTTAAATATGCATGTTTTTCAACATTTTGCACCAAGTAACCATACTTTAGTCTATTCAATGACTAGGGAAGCTTTTCTTTCAGTCATTGTTCATAATAAAGCATTCTGTGCAACTGCTCAGCACTGATGTCATCTTTAGAAATGTGCTGACTCTAATACAAAATTGTCTGCAATGTCTAAACTGTCAAAATGTGAATTTCCACTCCTGGTCTAATGAGAGTCTATTAAGCTCGGACAAATTCACCATAAAGAACAACAATTACAAGAGCACTTAAGTGCAGTCCTAGTTTAACCAATTAGAGGTTGCAATTTTGTGTGAAAGTCACCTTTCACTCACTAATTTGATTCTTATCCAGGAATTGTGATGGAGCCCTGTGTTGCGATTAAGGAGCCACTCTTCTATCCCCCAGTCATTTAAGTTCTGTCCAAGCTTATGTCAGTCACTCAAGCCAAACACCTGGCTGTGATCCACTGGAAACACGCATAACTCTGTTTTTGTTGTTTGAAAGAAAATGCTCTTCACTAGATAACATTGTGACTTTAATATTAATGGTTTCAAAGAGTGTTTACGGTAAATGCAATAAATTATGTTTGTTTACCCATTCTTGCATTTTGAGTAATAAAAAATGTACAAACTTTTTCCCTTCCTTATGCAGCAATGTGATAATTTAATGGATAGTCATATAAGCCCTTTTCAAGGAATTGGTGGGTTGTAGATCGCCTGCTGACTTCCGGAATTTGGCCAGACTAAGGGGCTCATTAGGATGGCGGACGGAAGAGCCACCGCGGCCCTGGAGTAGGCGGAAAAAGCCTTTTCCGTGTCCGCCTGCCGCGGATACTCCGTCCGCCATATCAGGATAGGAAAACGTGTCAAATTTCCGTCCGCAACGGAAAAGCACGCACCGCCGCCGAACTACACACGACCACGTGGCGGACGGAACACATCCGGAGGCCCCGCCGTACGTACTGACGTCTAAGACCGTCCCCCAAATCAAGATGGCGGAAAACACACATAAAACCGCAGCGGAAAAACAACCTGTCTGAACACGGCGGAATCCCCACAGCGAACATAGGTGACATAGCAGAGATACCCACCGCAAGCTGACCACCACCATGGACCCAGCGCTACACGCTTTCCCGATGCTCTTCGCGATCCACCACGTCCTAGTCATGGCCCACTATGGACGACGACGCAGGTAAGGCACAAACCATTGGCTGTCTGGAGGGGAATACCAGCAAGGGACGTGACGTAGGGAGGGGGAGTGTCATGTTACCGAAACCACTGATGAGAAGCATATACGAATACACATTTGTAGTACGCAAGCAGGAATGACAACGACAGACCACGAGACTTGATAGACTACCTTTATTGTACAAAATAGGGGTATAATCACAGTGTATGCGTGAGCATGGGCAAAGTGGGCACCAGAGCAGCTACATCATTGGCAGTTAACGAGAGGGCAGAATGCAGTATCAGAGCTTCAACAGGGCATTGTGCAGTACAGAGCAGGTACATCATAGGCAGGTAACGAGAGGGCAGTATGCAGTATCAGAGCATCAACAGGGCATTGTGCAGTACAGAGCAGGTACATCATAGGCAGGTAACGAGAGGGCAGTATGCAGTATCAGAGCTGCAACAGGGCATTGTGCAGTACAGAGCAGGTACATCATAGGCAGGTAACGAGAGGGCAGTATGCAGTATCAGAGCATCAACAGGGCATTGTAGAGTACAGAGCAGGTACATCATAGGCAGGTAACGAGAGGGCAGTATGCAGTATCAGAGCATCAACAGGGCATTGTAGAGTACAGAGCAGGTACATCATAGGCAGGTAACGAGAGGGCAGTATGCAGTATCAGAGCTTCAACAGGGCATTGTGCAGTACAGAGCAGGTCCATCAGAGGCAGCACGTGAGAGGGGCTAAGTGCATCAACAGTCCATTGCACAGAACAGGTCCATCAGAGGCAGCACGTGAGAGGGGCTAAGTGCATCAACAGTCCATTGCACAGAACAGGTCCATCAGAGGCAGCACGTGAGAGGGGCTCAGTGCATCAACAGTCCATTGCACAGAACAGGTCCATCAGAGGCAGCACGTGAGAGGGGCTAAGTGCATCAACAGTCCATTGCACAGAACAGGTTGATAAAAGGCAGCACATGAGAGTGCAGAATGCAGTATCAGAGCATCAACAGGGCATTGTAGAGTACAGAGCAGGTACATCATAGGCAGGTAACGAGAGGGCATTATGCAGTATCAGAGCTTCAACAGGGCATTGTGCAGTACAGAGCAGGTCCATCAGAGGCAGCACGTGAGAGGGGCTAAGTGCATCAACAGTCCATTGCACAGAACAGGTCCATCAGAGGCAGCACGTGAGAGGGGCTAAGTGCATCAACAGTCCATTGCACAGAACAGGTTGATAAAAGGCAGCACATGAGAGTGCAGAATGCAGTATCAGAGCATCAACAGGGCATTGTAGAGTACAGAGCAGGTACATCATAGGCAGGTAACGAGAGGGCAGTATGCAGTATCAGAGCATCAACAGTGCATTGTAGAGTACAGAGCAGGTACATCATAGGCAGGTAACGAGAGGGCAGTATGCAGTATCAGAGCATCAACAGTGCATTGTCGAGTACAGAGCAGGTACATCATAGGCAGTAAACGAGAGGGCAGAATGCAGTATCAGAGCTTCAACAGGGCATTGTGCAGTACAGAGCAGGTACATCATAGGCAGTAAACGAGAGGGCAGAATGCAGTATCAGAGCATCAACAGGGCATTGTGCAGTACAGAACAGGTACATCAGAGGCTGCACAAGTACGTGTCCCTACCAACCCGTCACAGGAACCACAAGAGTGCCACGCAGTTCTCAATGGACACACCATGTGAAATAACATTTGAGTGAAGTGTTCAGCACCTCACATCACAGAATCAGGGGGACTGCATGAACTACCTGCCTCGGACACACTGGCAGCACCAGCAACAGGAGTGTGAGACACAGCCACAGCCCGAGTGACATACACATGGGCCACGGACCCAGACACACTGGCAGCACCAGCAACAGGAGTGTGAGACACAGCCACAGCCCGAGTGACACACACATGGGCCACGGACCCAGACACACTGGCAGCACCAGCAACAGGAGTGTGAGACACAGCCACAGCCCGAGTGACACACACATGGGCCACGGACCCAGACACACTGGCAGCACCAGCAACAGGAGTGTGAGACACAGCCACAGCCCGAGTGACACACACATGGGCCACGGACCCAGACACACTGGCAGCACCAGCAACAGGAGTGTGAGACACAGCACAGATGTAGTCACTGACACGTGAGCCACTGACCCAGACAGACTGCCAGCACCAGAAACAGGAGTGTGCAACACAGCCACAGATCTTCTAACTGACACGTGAGCCATAAACCCAGATACACTGCCAGGACCTGCAACAGGAGAGGGCACAACTGACACTGTGCCACCATCTGATACATGAGAGTCAACTGCACCAGCGCCACTGGGACAACTGAAATGATGAGCCACAGGGCTGTATGGGCCAGGAGGCAGGGTGGGCCTGGGAGCTGGGGATAGCTGACCTAGAGCCAAATCGGGGTTGGCAGGTGTCAATGGTGTGTGTCTGCATTTCTTAGGGATGTGTGAGTGCACCCTGGACAGGACAGGACTGGCAAGTGGTGGGGACTCCAAATAATCACCACCCACCATAGGTGGAGCCTCTGCAGCCGGGGATCTGGTTTCTGGGGACGTGCTGGAGCCTGCTTGTCGTTTGCTCTGTGCCTGCCGCCTGGACTCGGAATCATGTGTAATGGGGGATGCAACTACAGGGGACACCCTCCTCTGCTTCTGACTGGCCTGGATGGGAGTGGAGGTATGGGGGGACTCCGCCGCGGAGACATCTGTTTGGCGTTCAGTAGAAAACATCAGCCTCAGTGCAGCCAGGGGTGAAGTATGCCTGTCCTTGATTGCGCCATTGTCCATGCTAGATGCCTTGTCCGTAGGATGTGCCTTATCCTTAGGTGGAGTGTTGTCTCTGGATGTAGCCTGTGCCCTGGTCGCCGCCCTGTTCCTGCCAGCAGACTTGTCGTCTGTGGTGCACCTGTCTCCAGTAGACACCTGCTCTCTGTGTGTGTCCCTGCCCTTGGGAGATGGACCTTGCTCTGCTGTGGGCCTGCCCTTGGGAGTCTCCCTGCTCCTAGGAGGTGCCTTTGTCTTGTCACTGTCCTTGGGAGTGTCCCTTTCCTCTGCTGTGGGCCTGCCCTTGGGAGTCTCCCTGCTCCTAGGAGGTGCCTTTGTCTTGTCACTGTCCTTGGGAGTGTCCCTTTCCTCTGCTGTGGGCCTGCCCTTGGGAGTCTCCCTGCTCCTAGGAGGTGCCTTTGTCTTGTCACTGTCCTTGGGAGTGTCCCTTTCCTCTGCTGTGGGCCTGCCCTTGGGAGTCTCCCTGCTCCTAGGAGGTGCCTTTGTCTTGTCACTGTCCTTGGGAGTGTCCCTTTCCTCTGCTGTGGGCCTGCCCTTGGGAGTCTCCCTGCTCTTAGTAGGTGCCTTTGTCTTCTGACTGGCCTTGTCCAAGGTACAGTCCATGGACATGTGAGTATCCCTTGCCTTGGGAGTACCTTTTGTGTTGAATGCCTGTGTAGCTCCTGAAGGCATGTCCCCCAACAACACTTGTGGATCCTGTGTGTGTACTCCAGTGTATCTGACGTCATCTACGTGAACAGATTTAGCTGATCTAGGGGATGGGGTCTGTGCCCTGCGTGCCCTGACGTGCTGTCTGACGCTGCTTCTAGTGCAATAACCTGTATTTGAGTCCTGCTCAGAATAATCACTACCCCTGAGACATCCAGTGGTGTAGATGGGGAAACAGAAGTAGCACCCTGTTCATGCGACTGTACTATTGCAGACGACACACTGCTTGCCAATGACTGCACTGTCCTGTGTAGACCTGCAAGATCGCCATGCATCCCTTCCATGAATGCCACCACCTGCCCCAACTTCCTATCATGGTCCTGGAAAGCATTTGTCATATTGGTCTGCCCCACACACAGCTGTCGCAGCAGATCAATGGCCTCAGCACACAGTGCATTTTGACTCACCGTGGCAGGGGCAGCGGTGCCTGCACCGAACGCCACTCTGCTCCCCCTACTCCTCCGGCCAAGAACAGTACATGGTGCAGTTGGCGGAAGTGTGGGCCCTGTGTGCTGTCTTCCGACAGAAGGTGATGAGTGCCCACTCCCAGTCTGTGACAACAGTGCAGGCTCACCAAGATTGTCCGACGAGGAGGACGATGGTGTCTCCACATGCGAGTCCTCAGGGACGGTCCTGTCCCCCTCTCCGGCGCTGGCCTCCTCTGTATCAGTCTGCGTGTGTGCGAAGTCTGAGCCGGACTCATTTCGTCGACTACTCTCCACCGTCTGTGGCTGAGTGTCCTCTGTCATAGCTGAAATGCACATAAAAGATGTGTGAGTCATGGGCAGACTGACGTACAGAAGGACCAGGATTGCCAAATTACATAGCTGACAAAGATTTTGTAGCCCTCATCCTGCACACGGCCCACCTCTACCAGTCATCCTCACATTTCCTGCCAAGGGGCCATGGACCACTAGGGGATGTGCTTCAACACTCAACTACTAAGCAAGTGGCGTGTCAACATGGCGGACCTGGATGTCAAATGAGAACCACCCTATGGGACCAAAATGGCATCACAGACATACATACGCAACACGGAACTCAATACTGTGTCTGTGCACCAATACATGCATAGCACTCACAGGTTTCCTACACAGACAGTATGCTCACCGCTAGTTTGCTGTTGATCGGCACTCAGACGTTCGGCCAGTTCAGGATGAGTCACTGCAATGATACGGTGCATGAGAGGGGTCATGGAGCGTCGTGCCAGACGGGGCGTCCTTGGAATCAGGCCCAGTGTTACTTCCGCTACATTCTTGCTCAGCCTGGAAATGTCGTCCCAGTGTTTGTGGCAGTGTGTATGTCGTCTGTTGCACACCCCCAATGCCCGTACTTCCCGTGCTATGCTCCTCCACAGCTCCTTGCGAAGGTGCAGCTTGACCTACCATGATGGGAGACAAAAGGGTTTAAGTCAGTGGACAGGTGGCCTGTCACACACATAGGGGCAAGACGTAACTGTCAGCAGCCATGCACAATCAGGAACATATGTGTAGCCCACACTACACAGCTAAGATAGAAATAGGCCTGATTATTTGGCCCCCTCATGCACACCAACATGTCCCACACTGCACTTACCACCCGTCCTGGTGCGCCGTAGAGGCGTCCATAGTTGCGGAGTACACCGTCCACGAGGACATCAAGCTCCGCGGCGGTGAAGGGTCGAGACCGGATCTCTTTGCCTCTCGACATGGCAAGATCACGGAGTATGGCACTAGAGCAGCAGTCGGTGGTCAGCTCAGCAGCAGCAGCAGGTCGAGGTGATGGTCACAGGCAGCAGTCGGTGGTCAGCTCAGCAGCAGCAGCAGGTCGAGGTGATGGTCACAGGCAGCAGTCGGTGGTCAGCTCAGCAGCAGCAGCAGGTCGAGGTGATGGTCACAGGCAGCAGTCGGTGGTCAGCTCAGCAGCAGCAGCAGGTCGAGGTGAACAGGCAGCACTGGTCCCCAGGGTAGGAAGTGTCATTTTGGCCAACACACATATATAGGGCCCTCAGCACGTGTCAGTGGCATACGTCGCCAGCAATTGGTCAGCCCTGGAAGTGTGATCGTGAAATGGGCCAATGACTGGCCCTGTTGTTTCGGTGCACTGCTTCCGCTACTTGCGATTGGCCATATGCGGCCAGCGTCCCTCTTCCCATTGGCTGCATGTGCAGGGACCGTCACGGGCACACATCGGCAACCGCACGTGCAAGCCTCAGGCACGGATGCTTCAGTTGCAACAATGTTCTATCACTGGCGCCTCCATGGCGGTGCACGTACTCAGCGGGGGAGGTGCAGGCCTATACACCCTGTAGATGTACTCAATGGACATGCCAGTTCATGACCCCCCTTACAGTCACCTTGCATCATCCACCGTACACCGGCCGGAGCGGCCGGGCCTAGGACGGCCGTGCCCGGCCATGTACACAACCGCCGTGCCCGGCAATGAACACAACCGCCGTGCCCTTGTTGGTGAGTGTGCAGCGGGGACTCTTGTGATCTCTGTGTTGCATGGGGTACCCACCATATCTTGTTGTGATGTTTGTGTCTGTCATCCCCCTACATAGGCGACTCGGCTTACCCAAACCGGCCCTGGCTCCTCAGTCCCCTACGTAATCCTAGTACAGCGGGTGAAATGCGGTACAATGAAGCACATGGAAGGACACGGAGAGTCATCGAACGTACCTTTGGACTGCTAAAGTCTAGGTTTCGGTGCCTCGATAAGACCGGAGGGGCCCTGCCTTACTCACCAGGAAAAGTATGCAGGATCGTGATTGCCTGCTGCATGCTCCACAACCTGGCAGTACGCAATGACATTGAACTGCTGTTGGACCCTGAAGACGAAGGAGTTCCTCGGCCTCCCATCCCACCCATGTCGACTGATGAGGATAGTGGTGAGGAGGAAGGTGTGGACCAGAGGCGCCAGCTCATAGATCGCTACTTCCCTTGAATGTGAGTAACTACCTCTAGTGGCGGTTGACAATGCCTCATGTATGTTTGCTGGTGTTGTGTGGATGTGGGGTTCATCAGCTGGGTGTTGTTTGTGATGGTTGCATATGTGTGTCTTCATGTCTTTGGACATACAAGTCTCCATGATGTGTATGCTCTCATCCCATGCTTTTGTGATGGTTGTCGTTTGTGTAATGTTGCTGTGCATTGTGTTGTGATGTGTGTGAATCTGTTTCCTGACGTGTGTTTGCTGTCTCTGATTTTCTCTAGGTCACTCCTGCAGCGCCATGATCATGTACGACTATGATCCCTGAACCTGTTTACGTCTGTTTCTGAAGGCAATCATGTGAATAAACATGGAGGCAAAACATCATTGTGTGAGTAAGTGCAATTTATTTACAGGTTGTGCTTCTGTGCTGGTGAATATTTACAAGTAAGTGGGGTGGAGGGAGTTGGAGTTGAAGGTAATGGCAGATGAAATGTCCGTGCTGACACCACATTGGGGGGTGTCAGGGTAGTCCAGCAGACCAGTGGGAATGATTGTCTGTGGGACAGGATACTTAGCTGGGTGAATGTCTGGCACAGGCAGTAACATTGTCATGGTCGTCCCCTCTTGGAGCGTGTGGATGGCGCTCCAACACTGCTCTCAGCCACTTCCTGCCTCGGCCGGCTCCTCCGTCTCTGAGGTGGAACAGAGTCAGCTGGGAGGGCAGGTTGTTGATGGGCCACATCCGTCGCCAGGGGCACAGGTGGTGGTGGCGGCGGTGGAGGCGGAGGTGACGGTGGCGGGGGAGGCGGATGTGGCGGTGGAGGCGGAGGTGACGGTGGCGGTGGCGCTACGACACTTGGTGGAGGGGGGGGTTGTTCCGGCCAACCCATTCCCTCCACATCGTAGCTGTCCTTCCTCTGCACGGCGGTGTGTGGCTCGCCTGATTGGCTGATGTCCCGTTGGCTGTGTTTGTGGCCCACTCACCCTGCTTGTGTGTGAGGCCGATGGACCAGCGTCGTGCGCTGGGTTATGCTGGGTGGCACCGGCAGGAGTCGTGGTGCTGGTGGTAGTGGTGGTAGTGGTGGTACTGGTGGTACTGGTGGTACTGGTGGTGGTGGGGACTGTGCAGATCACAGAGACAGGTGTCGCTGGAGTCACACATGCGATGTTGGTCGGTCCCGGGAGTCCCTGTGAGCCAGATGGCCCTGGCTGCGTGCTTGGTCCCGCTCCATCCTCCGCACCGGAGCTGCCTGTGTCCTCGTCACCAGAGAGTCCTGTAGGTGTGGGAGGCGAGGCTGGCGGCCGGGTACTGGTTTCCCCAGTCAGTTGACGATCACCTGAGGGACAAGATAGAGCTGGTCAGTAATGTGGACATTACATGGTTATATAGATTTGTAGACATTTCTGTTTCCTGTCGCACACACCCCACCCTCCACCACCACCACCCTCCCCGTGAACATGGGGGCCTATTGGGAGTTGTAGTTTGGGCCTCTCACACACCCCACCCTCCACCACCACCACCACCACCCTCCCCGTGAACATGGGGGCCTGTTGGGAGTTGTAGTTTGGGCCTCTCACACACCCCACCCTCCACCACCACCACCACCACCCTCCCCGTGAACATGGGGGCCTGTTGGGAGTTGTAGTCTGGGCCTCTCACACACCCCACCCTCCACCACCACCACCACCACCCTCCCCGTGAACATGGGGGCCTGTTGGGAGTTGTAGTTTGGACCTCTCACACACCCCACCCTCCACCACCACCACCACCACCCTCCCCGTGAACATGGGGGCCTGTTGGGAGCCATGGACATGTTAGTGAGTTGGTGTCCAACGTGCATGGGTTGGGGCGTAGGAGATGTTTCTTCTCAGTTGTGTGAGCCTGACCATGTCATGCTGATCGTGGTGCTTGGTTTGTACTCACCAGTCTCTTCTCCTTCGTCAAGTCCGTCTAGGCTCTCTGGGTGTAGTATCACCAGCAGCTTCTCCTCCCAATCGGTGTAGGGTATGGGCTCCGGGGGTGTGCCACCGCCAGTATGATTGGCTCTAGCAAAGTTTTTAGCTCGGATGCCCTTGACCCTGGTCTTCAGGTCATGCCACCGCCTCTGAATGTCATGCTTCGTCCTCCGCACAGTCCCGACGCATTCACCCGAGTGACGATCCTGTCCCACATGTGGTTCTTTTGCGCCACGGACGTCTGCTGGACTTGGGCCCCGAAGATGTGGGGCTCAACACGGATTATTTCATCTACCATTACCCTCAACTCTGTCTCCGTGAATTTAGGTTTTTTTTTGGGTGCCATGGTGTGTGGTGCTCAGTGTGTGAGTTGAGTGAGTTGGGGGGTGCAGGTGTGTGGTGTGTGATGTGTAGGATTTGTGTGGTGGGTGTTTGTGTGGTGGGTGTGGGAGGGTGGTGGGTGGGTGTCTTCTATGTGAGTTTGCAGTATCTCGAATTGGGCCTCTTGCTAGCAGCAATGCTGTGATGCAAAGGATTGTGGTAGCGTGTGGGTGTCATTTTATAGTCGTGTCTCAATGGTTGTTGGCAGTCAGGTGGTAGGTGGGCGTGTTGACTAGTGTGCATTATTGGATAATTGGGACGTGTCATGGTGGCTTGTGCTTGGTGTTGGTGTGTGGGGGGGGGCGTTGACAATGTTCGTATGTTTGCTTTGGACTTGCGGTACACTTTCTAACATTTGTTTGCCGCTAGGGATGTTGTGCGTGTTGGCCTTCCGCAGTGATGCTGTGGTTATCGTAGCATTCTTTCCGCCGCGGACGTGGATGGCTGTGAGTTCCGTGGTACGGGCGGATTTATCCTAATTGAGGCCACGGAGTCTTCACAGGTATGGCGGTACATGTGTTATTTTCCGCTGTCATTTCCGTCCGCGGCAGTGGTTGTTCATTGGACTCCGTCCGCCGCGGACGGAGTTGGATGTGTTCCTTCCACCGCGGACGGTGTTGGTTATGATCCGTCCGCCGCGGTCGGAGTTTCGTGACATGATTATCCTAATCCCAACCGCGGAATCTCCGCGGCGCAGCCGGGAGTAAAATTTCCCCCACCATGGCGGACAGTACCCATTTCCGTCCGCCATCCTAATCGACCCCTTAATGTTGTTATTTTTAAGAGCGGAAAGACAAAAGACCACCTTCTATGGTTCTTGTTTAAAGAACTCTACAGGTATTCTGTTTGGTTATGGTGCTTTTGAGGGTTTACATGTACTGATAGTTAACTCGAATTAATCGGCTGAAATAATAGTGATAGGTTTAGTGTCTCTAATTATCAGATATTTCTATATACATGTTTTCTGGGGCTTATAGGGTTTAATATATCTTTTTCTAAATCAAAGAGTAATACAGTAATCAAATGCTCTCCGAATCTCTATTAGTTTCCTTTACGATGACAGTGCAAAATGCTTTACTTTAGTTTTTTTACTTGTGTAATATAGTTCGATCCATGCCTCCTCTATTCTAATTACATTTTAGCATTTGGAGAAATTTGACTCTTGATATCTGATCCTTATATTACATAAGCATTCATGATTTTTCCCGTTAGTCACTTTTCAAGATTTTAAGAGAACGTGGATTGGATGGACCATTTGGTGTTGTGTTGATACCCCTTACCTGGTCCTTTGGATTTCTGCTGCTACCCAGTGACTCCCTGCACTCAAGGAACCCCGCAGCACCTCGCCGGACCCGCTTCGCGGGTCCCGCAGCGCTCTTAACTGCTGAAGCTGCTGGCCGTGTGGGAGCATCCCTAGGAGGAACGCGGGGCAGGTGAAAGCGCCGGCGGGGCTGCGAGCATACAGGCAGGGACTCCAGTGTCCAGGAGTCCCTGCGCGCCCGATCTATCACACCTGGGCTGCTCTCCCCGCTGGCCACGCCCCCCGCCAACGGAGTGAAATACAGGCTTTGTCTTCAGCCCACCGGGACCATTTGGTGTTGTGTTGATACCCCTTACCTGGTCCTTTGGATTTCTGCTGCTACCCAGTGACTCCCTGCACTCAAGGAACCCCGCAGCACCTCGCCGGACCCGCTTTGCGGGTCCCGCAGCGCTCTTAACTGCTGAAGCTGCTGGCCGTGTGGGAGCATCCCTAGGAGGAACGCGGGGCAGGTGAAAGCACCGGCGGGGCTGCGAGCATACAGGCAGGGACTCCAGTGTCCAGGAGTCCCTGCGCGCCCGATCTATCACACCTGGGATGCTCTCCCCGCTGGCCACGCCCACCCGCCAACGGAGTGAAATACAGGCTTTGTCTTCAGCCCACCGGGACCATTTGGTGTTGTGTTGATACCCCTTACCTGGTCCTTTGGATTTCTGCTGCTACCCAGTGACTCCCTGCACTCAAGGAACCCCGCAGCACCTCGCCGGACCCGCTTCGCGGGTCCCGCAGCGCTCTTAACTGCTGAAGCTGCTGGCCGTGTGGGAGCATCCCTAGGAGGAACGCGGGGCAGGTGAAAGCGCCGGCAGGGCTGCGAGCATACAGGCAGGGACTCCAGTGTCCAGGAGTCCCTGGCCGCCCGATCTATCACACCTGGGCTGCTCTCCCCGCTGGCCACGCCCACCCGCCTATCTGCCTATCGGCCATTTGCACGTTGTCTAAAGGAGACCAGTGGAACCGCAGCGCGGGAGCACGCGGGAGCGCACCGGGAGAAGCCCGGGACAAGGGCGGGACCGTCTGTGGCCGTCCGGGGACGATTGAGGACGGGACGGGCCACCCCCCTTTCATCTGGATTTTGTGACTCTCATTTACGTGAATTCCACCTAAAGATAAGTACTCTCTTTACAATACATTGCAATATATCACCCCCTGTTTGATAAATACCTGCTATTATGTCTACAAGGGGTAGCCGGAGTAAAACTGCAGCAGGAGGAGCTAAGGTTACTGGTCCTATTGACAATTTCATCACGAAAGCAAATGAGGCTATAGACCATGGAATATCCTTATTGGAACGACGAGTTTCTCTAGAACTGGCAGAGGCGAAAAGGTCGTCATTGGGTCTGTTTGCCTCAGCCAAAACACCTCACCGAGATTCCGAAACACTTGTCACGCCTGGTGTAATAGTGGAAATACATAGTATGCCAAACATTGTAGACTTATCTGCAACCCAGTCATTTTCGGATTCACAGTTGAGCCTGGAAAAATCACCAAACTTAGACTTGTCAAATGATTTTGACACAGAACTAGGTATGGTGACTGAGTCAATTCCAACAGCAAGTCCTGCAATAGTCCTGAATTCTATTATGGTAGAGACACCTCAAGTTATTTCTAATATTGATATTGTAAGCAGCTCCATTGCCAATCATACTCCGACTATAAACCTGGACCGGGTAGTTGCAAACCCCATCCCTGATATACCTACTGTCATCAGTAACACACTGGATGATTCAACCTCCATTTCAAGAACCCTGAGAGGTTTAAGGGAGGGGGTTATACAGAAGCGACTGCCCCAAACTTTAAATACAAATTTAAATACAAATACAACTATCCCTAGGGAGAATCCCCAGGTACAGAAAAGGCAGGGGAAAGGTCCAGCAAATAGTTTTAAGAAAGGCAATAAGAAAGGGACCACAGATTCTGCACGCTTAGGGGAAATGTCTAGTCTGGGTTTGACATACAAAGACTGTACCTCTAATAGCCAACTAATAATGAAGGTTGGGGAACTTGTGAGCGCCCATCTAGCCACTATAGATGCACGATTGGGGTTGATAGAAAAACAACTAACTGAATTAAGTATTATAGTTAGAAGTCCCCCTGTAAAAGCACCATCCTCATCGAATGTAGCAAAACCTTGTCCCCCCCAAAAAAAACTGTTCAGTCAGCAATAAAAACCATGCCAGCTACCACCACCACTACCAAACCTAAGGCAGTTTTAACGACTAAGGATTTGGTAACAAAACCAATAGTACCCACCCCAACCGCAAAATTTTAAGGTAATGACTCAAAAACCCAGGGGGGCAGTTCTATAAAAGGGAAAGATAAAGTTAATGAGGGGAATAAGCAAAAGGAGTGGCATAAAGGGAAGAAAGGACGATTCACCGCCAACCTCCCCCCAGGTTCAAGTCCTTTTGTAGTAGTAATGACGGGAGTCCCAGAGACCCCAGATAACATAGATGAGCCATCATGGTCCCTATTAAACAAAGTTACTCACTGGTTGAGGAACAATAGGCCCTTACCCCCACACTGCGCAAGTAAAATCCGGACAGTACGGAGAGTACCCTGGGTAGGCCATGAGAAAAAGAAAGTACAAGGTGACTGTGTGATCATTAACTTCGATGACCCCCACACAGTAGATTATATCTGCTCCTGGGTTAGTGAGGGATATAACAAGGGCATCGAGACAAGGCATCTTTCATATTTCTACCCACCTAGGGGAAACATTAGACAAGAACGTTATGATCATGGATTGGATGAAGGATGGTGCCGGGTGGGGCAGAGGGACCTAGGAAACAACTGGGGAGAATGGGGGAGGAACGACCACAGGTATAATAATTATAGAAACTATCAGAGATGTGTTCCAGCGAGGGATGCTACTTGGGGGTTCCCTATATCTAATAGATTCAGCAGCCTGGATATGGTTGATTGACTCCCATCACTAACTGAACCACAAAACACTACACTGGATGCCAATGCTGGGGGAAAAGAGAGCAGTGAGGTTGAGCTTGAAAGTACACAAATTGATGAGGCACACCTTAGACTAGTTCGGGGCTTAACCAGCTCACCGGGCCAGAGGTTGCCCCCGGAAAGGGAAGAGCATGTCACCCCCTACAAGCCGGTGGCACAGATGATTCAAGACGCGGGTTGTTACATCAGCACTCAGGACACTAACCTAAATATGGGCAGACAACACTCAAAGGCGCCAAATAAGGAACTCAGAATCATAAGCTGGAATGTTGCAGGACTCCAGCAAAGGGTCTCTGACTTGGAATGGTTAAAGGTTATCTCGGATAAGGACATAATACTGTTGCAGGAAACATGGGCGACAACTGCGGTGCATATAGAGGGTTTTCATTGTTACTGTATTAAGGCCCAAAAGCCTGTTTTTGGCCGCCCGATTGGAAGTCTACTAATCGGGTTTAAGATAAGTATAGGGGGGTCTATAAAATTGATTCCGTCTAAAAGTGCAAACATTCAGATAATTAAGTATACCCGTAGGCTCCCATATTACTTAATTAACTTTTATATTAATGATTTTAATTCAACTCCGAACAAGAACTATATAGAACTCTTCGGAGAAATATCCAAAATAGCGGAAAATTCTCACAATCAGGTGAGCACTAGGACAATTCTTGCAGGAGACTTTAATGCGAAGTTTCTAAAATCTAAAAGGGACAACACACAAATAGACAGGGCATTTAAACGTGGTGAAGAATTAGAATGTTTTATTAACGAACATATCCTAATAGATATAATGGATGTCAATAAAAACGAGCCACCTACTTACATCCCAACCTTTAGAGGTCGAGAATTCTCTAGCACAGTGGACTATATCTTTATGTCTTCTGACCTAATAGATAGAGTCACAAAGGCTAGGGTTCTTGAGACCGCCTTTGGGGATCATAACGCTTTGGAGGTAAATATTGGTTTAGGTGTCTCCAACGCCTTTGCTCGCACTCTGGGAGCCAGGGACATCATGGCCTCGACTAATGACTTAAGATTAAAATGGCGGGGGTAGATAGCAGTCAAATAATAAACACAATTATGAGTAATTATGGCTCGCTAGTCGACTCCTGTTCCCTTGTTGATGGGAATCATCAGAGGATAGTAAAAGATTTTGCCACACTCTGTTATATTATAAAAACTCTTTTAAGTGTCCCCACTAAATTAACTGCCTCTGAGCCAAGGTGGTTCGATTGTTACTGTTCAGCAGCTAACAAAGCCCTTCGCAGGGCTCTAAATTGTAAACCTAGAAGTATAAGGGATGTACGGGCTGCTAGACAAAACTACAAAACAGCTATAGGATCAAGGAAGGCGGCTTTATTAGTTGAGCAATGGGAGGCTCTAACAACTGCTGCTGCAATAGGGAGCAGTACGACTTTCTGGCCTGCTGTTAAAAAGATGCGGGACATGGGCAAGCAGCTAACCCCAACAAGCTGTACCATAGCGAGTGAGCAATGGGAATTACACTTTTCCAAAATATATGCTAGCCTGGGAGCTGTCATAGGAGATTATTGCCCTGGAACACTGGAATCATTAGAAATCACCCTGGGGGAAGTCACCGTGGCCATTAACCAGAGCCTTGGTAATAAGGCACCTGGGCCTGATGGCTTCCCAATAGATATAATTAAGCATAAGCCGGAACTCTGGGGACCGATTTTTGTAAACATCTTTAATAGTCTCCCGTCTGTCCCAATACCTGAGACCTGGTCTACGAGCATAATTGTGCCTATTTATAAAAAGGGCGAAAGATCTGACCCTGCAAACTATAGGCCCATTTCGCTCCTGGACAACACGCTGAAAATCTTGGGTAGGGTATTGTACAATAGAGTCAACGAGTGGGCCGAGGAAATGGGGGTACTAGACCGTTGTCAAATGGGTTTTAGATGTAAGGTTGGAACTATTGAACAATGCTTAAATTTAAATCTTTTAATAAGCAAATATAATACAGCCAAGGCATCGCCCATTTACCTTGCATTTATGGATTTATCGTCCGCATTTGACCTGGTAAATAGGTCAAAATTGTGGTCGACTCTGTTGTCTTACGGCCTAGATGCCCCCTTGGTACACTTCCTCGCCTACCTGCACAAAGATACAAAGGCGCAGGTACGGATTGATATGGAGGGCACAGTTTCCGGGCCAATTAATGTTGAAAGAGGTGTGAGACAGGGGTGCGTTTCAGCACCCCTGTTATTTATTATTTACATAAATGGCCTGAGTAGTTCCCTGAAGAGGGCCACCACAGATGTTCCCAAAATTAAAGGAGGTTTGTTACCCTTTCTTTTGTATGCTGATGATGCTGTGCTTATGGGATTAACACCCAATGCCCTACGCGCACTAGTCAGGGATTTCTCTTATTTTATGGGGAACTTGGATCTTAAGGTAAATTTAAAAAAATCATTTATTATGTCCTGTGGGCCGGGCGCCAGACAACTAAATTCCATCACGGTAGGAGCTGATAAGTTGCTTCCAACCAAGACTTTCCCATATTTAGGTATGGTCTTTGCTGCGAACGGCCTGTGGAGTGGGCATATTGCCCACGCCACAGGCAAGTTCTCAAAGGCCATAAACTCAATCCTTTCCCTTCCCAGACCGAAGAGAATTGGAGCAACCAAAGCAATCCTAAAGATATACAGACTACAGTGCACTCCAGTGGCAACCTACGGCGCAGAAATCTGGGGGTTAGTAAAAACCCCCACACTACAAAGAGAAGAGAATCGGCTCTGTAGGAAATTGCTGGGGGCTCCCATTTCATCGTCGGGGTACATTTGTCATTCAGAGTTGAATATACCGTATATCAGTGATTTTATTGCTGCATGGCCTGCACTATTCTGGCTGGCCATTTGGGTCAATGACTGTGCTAGTTTAACACAGGATATCCTGAGGGAGTGCTTAGCCTGTGATAAATGGAATAGGATCCCATGGCTCCGTGCTATACAGGAAAGTTTGTCTAGCATAGGCAGAGGCAATCTCTTTGACAACCCATCTCATATCAAGAGTACTGATAAAAAGGAAATGCAATTTGGACTATATGCCTCCTATAATGAAAAGAGATTGTCAGATGAGATGCGGAAACAAACTGTTGCGTCCTATACTAACAATGGTTTATTTATACAACAACTTCCATTGTATTTGATACTGCCAATGTGTAATTGGGAAAGATCTTTACTTTTTCGAATGAGAGCCGGAACTATTACGTTTTCACTCTGTTTTCCCTTGGGACATAGCACATTTGGAAATATTCCGTGCCCTTGCGATGGAGTTAGTAATCAAAATGACCTACACTTCTTTTAAATTGCAAGTTTTACATGAAATATATTAAATGGTTTTTAGCCCCATATTTTAAAAAACATAGACCGCTCTCCTTGAATCAGTCCTATTTAATGCTCCTAAAATTAGAGGATGATGAACTTATATTCCGCACAAGTACTTTCTTAAGAGTTATTTTTAATGTACGTAAAACTATGGAATGCCCTTGATTTATCTGCACTTTTTATGACCATTGACCTCTCTTGTACCTTATATAATGATACATATGATATTTTGCAATTGTATTGATATGCACTTTATTACACCCATTGTAGCTTAAAAAAAAAAAAATGTTGAACTGTATTTTAATTGTGCTTGTATGGATTTGCTGGAATCCGAATAAAGATTTTGAATCGAATCGAACCGGATGTACGTCGTTACGACGCACACTATTACAACGCGTTCCATTACAACGCGGTTGTAACAACGCAAGTCGTTACAACGACTTGCGTTGGGGGGGCGCAAATTAAACAAATTTAATTTACTATTCCAACACCAGTCCCCGTGGATAGTAGGGTAGGTGTTGGGATAGTAAGTTAAATGATTTACTATCCTTGAGCGCCCCCCAGCGCAATTCGTTGTAACAACTTTCGTTGTTATGACCGCGTCGTAATGGAACGGCGTTGTAATGGTTGCGTCGTAAACGTTGCATACCCGTGGATTTCTAAGTCACACTGTTTGTATTAACAATAGCGATTTTGTTCATATACCTACAAGTTCACTAAAGTCTTAGGGGCTTATTACAATGTTGGTCAGAGTTGCCTCTTGCCAACACCATCTCGGTCTCGTTACCGGCCGATCATCAGTTGGCGGTTGTGAATGCCTGATTACGATGCTACTGAACACTATTCAGTTCCATACTCACTTTTCTCTATGGAAGCTTGTGTTATGGCCGTACACCAGCCCTAATAAAGGCTCCTGTAGACAAATGGGTGTGTGTGGAAAACCCTGCACTCTGTGGGAGGCACCCCATAGTGCCTACAACACAATGTAAGGTTTTACAGGGCGGTAACCTAGGTACCCGCTCGACCATCAACGACAGGCCGCGGAGGCAAGCCGCTTTCCAACAGCATTTCTGTGTCAGAAAGGCTGGCACGGAATTGTAATGGGAAATCGACATCGTAATCGCGATGGCGTAAGCGCCGTCCGTAGGGGGTTATGGTGCGATTTCAACTGGCCCGAAGACTCAGAGAGCCAGTCAGTACTGTGTCGGAATTACCAGCTGGTTTACGTACCGATGGCAGACATAGTAATCAGGTGGCCGGACCGCAAACCAACCGTGCCGGTCGGAAAATCTCTGACCGTGGTCGAAAAGCTTCCGACTAGCGGTTGAAGGCTTTCTGACAGACAACCTAATTTGCCTCTTAGTATTATTGCACAGTTATACATACTTTAAATGCACTGCCAGTTTGCTATCCTGTGTTGTACGGTACACATTTTAGTTCAACCATCCTAGTAAGCATAGCCTCATTCTGAAGTTTGTACAATGAAATGAGGATTGCAGAATACTATTTGAGTCAGCCGTTTACACAAATCCACTGTAACTGTCTCCTGAGGGATTCGTACATTCTTCTCATGAGAGGCGCTTGGTACCGGAGTATTAGGGTCTCTCTACAGTTTAAGTCCATCACATATTCCTGGTTTATTCATTTGCATTGAGATGAAGTGCTTAAATGTAGCACCCAAATGTATGGATTATAGAATTGTATACTCCTTCTGATTAGTGGGCAACGGTCTGGTCCCTTAATTTGGCATTACCTGTACTCATTTTGAATGCTTGCATGCTTTTTTGTATAAAGCATGTGTATGTGCGATCTAGTGTGTTTGTTTTCTTTTACAGATTCCAGTGCATTGTGTGCCAGGAAAAGCCTCACTCAGCAAGCAGGTCAGGTGCTGGCCCAGACTACATACAATGAATTCAAGAGATTACTGAAAGATTTCCTCAAGAAGGCTGGGATGGGGCACAGCCCAGCACTGGACTTGGTGATTCGAACTGACGGTTTTAGCATGCTGTTCTAAACTGAGGTGGCGTTTAACAGTGTTTACCATATTGTGATTACTTGTTTTGCATGTATTGTTTTTTACTGTTTGTAATGTGTTAAAGTGTGCTTAAGGTGGTGCCTTGGAATGGGATAACCGGAAATTAGACTGGTCTGATAGCTAGGAATGGGAGGAGTTCAGTAGTAAAAACAATGGGGCCTATTCGCAAACTGTATTATGTAGTACGTTTAGTCGTACGACAATAGTGCTACTCAATGTATTACAAAATTCTAATCACTAGCCAACAAGCACAAGGTCTACACTTCCACCTCGTCTATCTTTTATATGAAGAGATTCTTGCCCCAACTGTAGAGATTTCTGCACATCTAGGTATACAATTTAGTAGTGAATGTGGGAGTGGCATGGGGGAGTCCCTGGAAAATGGGGAATATTAACAAATAAATGGGAGCAGTTTACAGAGGGCTAGGAGGGGTTACAGAGGAAGATGCACCCACCCACCAAAGAGTAAGCCTATTGCTATTCACAAACTGCACTTAAATAGTTACTTAAGCTAAAAAGTACCCCGCACAGCTGCAAATGTACTCCAGCTCATACTTGTTTTACGTCCAGAATCACACACTGCCAACCACTGGCACTGCAACAACCCCTCATAGAAAATAATGAAGGCAGAGACTTAAGCTAGCACTTCATAGGAACGGATGTTGAATTAAATTCATTAATTTGAACTTTAAAATATAAATAAATGTATTTAATGTTAAATATGATATATAATAATTTATTATAAAATATGTTAATAACATTTTTGAAATGCAAACATTAATGTAACTTTTATTACTAAAGCATATTTATTTTAAAATAATTCTATATATATAACGTTTAATACTTTTCTACATTACTATACAGTTTAAACTTTAAGTGGGATTTTTTATTCAAATCTTAATAAAATGTATTTTAGTTTAATATATTAAAAATTGAATAATTAAATTCCAAGTTACTATTGCTGTATCATTTTTTTTAAATAAATCTACTTTATAAAAACATTTATTAAAATAGTAATTTAAATTAAATTCACATTAATATTTAAAGTTAAAATAATTTAGTAAGTGTATTCAATTTTTAATCTTTTTTCTATATTTTACAAAGGGGGGATCCCTGCCATGGTTTTGGAGACCTCCTCCTACATGTGAAAAGTTACAAGTTGTAACTTTACACTTGTAAATTAGGCCACACCCACTGATATTAGAGGATACCAACATGTACTTTTACACTTTTAAGTAACTGAACACTCATTAAATGGTGAATAGCCAAAAGTAGTAAAGTCACTTAAAAATGTAAGGGTAAACATACATGTGTAGATTTACTCACGTGTAAATTACCTTTTGTCAATTTATTTACAGTTTTATAAAGCCTGAACCTGACACAAAGGTATCAGAGCGCTGTACAGGGCAACCCCCAAAACCTGTTACATGGCATATAGCATACCCTAAATATGAGAAAAATACTCACAAGACAGAGTTTGTGGTCCAAGAGATTGCAGTTAGAGCCCAGGTTAAAAACTTGTGTTATGTTAGGAATCTGTCTAGGAAAATCTGTTAACCTCTTTCTTGAAACCATTTGTCAATGGGTTAGACCGAACATCCGGCATGGTAGAGTTCCATATTCTCAACGGGATTCCAGAGAAAGTGTGGGCATAGGTCTTCTTTTTTTTTTAATCTTGGTGGTTCCAGCAAGAAAGAGTTGACACTTCATAGGGAGTGGTTGCCCACTGATATCTTGACCTTGTCTTTGAGGTCCTCCGTGTACCATGCTATTTTCATCAGGATCCTTGCCTCCACTGGTAGCCAGTTGAGGGACTTAAGAGCAGGCTTGAAGTGGTTGAAACATCTAATTCCTATTATTAGTCTTGCCATTGCATTCAGGATTACCTTGAGTTGTGCTGTGCTTGATTTGGTGGACCTGTTAGGGTTGCACTCCTATATTGTAGACCGGATACAACTTGGATTGGACTGTGATCTTGAAGTCTGGTGGCGGGATGAAGGTTTCACCCTCTTTAGTATGTTCATTTGGAGAAAATCACTGCGTGTGTATTCGCAGATGTGTGCTTGCATGTTAAGATTTTTGTCCCAGGTTATCCCAATGGATTTCTTTGCTGCTATGGTTGCAGGTGTGCATTTGAAGGCTATCAATTACTTCATCCATTCTTGTATCAATTGGAAGCTATTGGGTTGGGAAAAAAGGAGGAATTCAGTTTCAGGGCAAATAGATTGAAGTGGTTTTGTGACAGCCAGGTCTAGGTTTTCATAAGAGTATCATTGAGTGGTGCATTACTTTCCTTGGAGGAAACTTTCAAGTACAGCTGAGCATCATTTAATACATGTGGTATGCCAGGTTTGCATGTTTGAAGATCTCTGCTCACGGTTCCATATTAAGGTTGAAAAGTGTGGAGGAGACAATGAATCCTTGAAGAACTCCCCAACTGACCAGACAGGCTTTAGATAAGGATCCTCCTAATTTGACTGATTGTTGATAGTTTTCAAGAAAAGTTGTAGACCATTTTTGTACTTTTCCCTATAGCTCAATTCTATATTCCAGTTCCTCAATGAAGCAGTCGTGGATGACAGTGTTTTAATGCGGATGATAGGTCGAGTAAGGTGAGGAGACAGGAGTCGTTCTGGTCCAGTAAGTTAAGAAAATTGGCCATGATGTGAAGGATGGCTGATTCAGTGCTGGGTCCTAGTCTAACCTCCAACTGGAACTTGTCTAATATACTGAACTGCTCAATGTGTTGACATGATTGGTTATGTATACATTTTGCCAACAGTTTTGCAAGGAAGGGGATGTTTGACGCCGGATGGACGGACGTTATTTAGATCAGGAGAGGTGTCACTCATCCTGTCTTCAAACATTTGGGTATGATTCCTTGAATTAGTGATGATGAGTTTATTGCTTTCGTCCAAAGAGACCAAATTAATAAAGTCTTTTATGATTGTTGAGGGGTTTGGATCACTGCAGTCCATTCAGCCACATTCGTCATACAGTTGTGAAAGTTGGCCCTCATAGTGGAGGTATCTTCAGAGAGTGTGAGGGTGAGCTGGGTGTAGTCTACATATAAAATGATGTTGAGGCCAGGGGTTCCGACAAAGGAGGCTAAGGGCGTCATGTAGGTGTTGAACAGGGTGGTGCTGAGGGATGTCGCAGATGGTCAGCTTTGTTTTCGACATGAAGGGTGGCAGATGAGTTCTTTGGGTTTGTCCAGTGAGGAAGGATGTGACCTGTTTGAGGGTGTCTTCCTGGATCCTGATGTGGGAGAGTCTCTTGATTGTGTGGTGAGATACAATGTTGAAAGCTGATAAGAGATCGAGGAGGATAGGGGCCATTGTCTCAATCCAGTCGAGGAGGGTACTGACATCGTCGGTGGCAGCAATCAAGGCGATCTCATGCTGTGGTTGGCGTGGAAACTGGATTGAGAGGCATCCAGCAGGTTGTTTCTCTCCAGGTGTTTGGTGAGCTGGAGGTTGATGGACTTCTCTATGACTTTGGCAGGAAAGGGAAGCATCAAGATGGGGCAGTAGTTCTTGAGTTCGCTGGGGTCGGCGAAGGGTTTCCTGAGGAGGGGTCTGACCTCTACATGTTTCCATCTATCGGGGAAGGTGGCTGTGATGATGGATGCATTGAGAATGTAGCTGAGTTTCCAGCTGATTTTCCTGCTCCCCATGATGAAGAAGCGGTGGAGGCAGGGTCAGTGTGTGCTCTGGAATGGAAGGTGTTCATGATGGCTTTGTTGTTCTGTGCAGTGAGTTGTTCCCATGTGGTAAGCAGGTGGTTGTGGGTGGCGTGCGCTGGTGTGGGAAGGTTGTAGAGGTCAATGGGTTGGAGTTCGCAGTTACTGTAGATAAAATATATCTTTTTGTGAAAATAGTCCACCAGGGTGTTACAGAGTTCCTGGGAAGGGAAGATCGTGTTCTCTGTGGCTGATCAGCAGGAGAACTCTCTAACGATCCTGAAGAGTTCCTTGCTGTTGTTGGGGCCTTGCTTCGATGCGGTCTGCCAGGGTGCCTTTTTTTGTGTCTTTAAGGCAGTGGTGGTATTTGTTGAGGGCTGACTAAAAGGTGGCTCAGCCTGTGGAATCTCTGCTTGTGTCACAATTTCTTTCTAGATTGCTTGAAGTTGCACTTCATTGTCCTCAGGTCAGATGTGTACCAGCTGACTTGTTTGGTTGATCTGCAGGTCTTGGCTGGAAGGTTGGGGTGTCTCTGTCAGTGCAGTTGATGTTCCAAGCAGAGAAATTCTGGATGGCCTGTTCCAGGTTTGTTGCGAGGTCTGGCTGGTTCATGTTGGGGTAGTCCATTCATTGGGTCTCTGTCACTTTGTTCCAGGTGTGGTGGGAGGAGCTGGGGGGCCGGTGGTGGTGCATGGGGATGCTGCAATGGTGAAGTAGTCGATGGTGTGGTCAGTCTTAGTGAGTTTGGTGGAATGACTGTACTTGACTCTGTCACTGGCAGTGAAGATAGGGTCAAGTATGTGTTTTGTGCTGTGTGAGGGGCTGGTGACTAGTTGGGTGAGACCGATGTTGCTCATGCTTTTCAGGAGGTTGGCGGAGTTTGCGTCTTTCGTCGAAGAAGAAGTTGAGGTCACCAAAGAAGATGTAGTTCTGGAGTCAATGGCGAGTAGGGTGATGAATTTGGTGACGGTGTTGCAGAAGCCAGGCTGTGGTCCTGGGGTCTGTAGGTGAGGGTACCTCTGATGGTGGTTTTGCTGTCAGTCTGGAGTTTGAGGTTGAGGTGATTCATTATCGGTGTGGTATTGTCTAGGTTGTGGTGCAATGTATGGTTTCTTCGTGAATGATGGCGATGCCGCCTCTGTATTTGTTTGTGTGGGCCTGGTGAATCATCTTGTTGCCATTGGGCGTCACAGAGGCTATGTCATGATGGAGGGGTTGAGCTAGGTCTCTGTGATGAAGATAACATTGATGGTGAGGGAGGGAATGGTGTTCCAGATTTCAGTGGTGTGTTTGCAGAGCAATCAGGCACTGAGCAGGAAGCAGTGGAGTAGTTCTGGGGTGGTCGTGCTTGGTGAGGTGGTTGTGGTGAGGGTTTGCGTGAGGGCGGGAAGTCCTATGTTGCAGGTGAAGTGGCAGCAGTGACAAGTGAAAGTTCTTACTGTTGATTGAGGAGATGGAATGCTATAGCTTTTGTTGTGGTGTCTGGGGACAAGGGCTTGGAGCTCCACGGCAAAGTATCTGTGAGTGGCTGGAGGGCCAGGGTTTCTGGAACTGGGCGCTGTCCCGGCACGTACCTACACAGATGAGCTTTTCTTTGCTGTGCCTGCGGCATCTGAGTGTGTAAGCTGTGCAGTCGCGCTGTGACCTCCACTAAGTAGGTTCTGGGAGGTGGGAGTCCCACTGGTAGGCTCTGGGAGGGGACGCAGGAGGGAAAAAACTGCAGGAATCAGTTGGGCAGCGGCTGGAAAACGAACAGATCAATAAAACCAGAATCAGGCAAAATAAGCACAAAAACAAATCTGGTCTTCTTTGAGGGCTTTAATTGCTGCCTGTTGCTTATGGCCTATGTTTTGATGTACAAAATGGCGGCCCTTTTCAAGTTTGTCGATCGATGACAACAGGACCTGTTCAAAAGCGAGAACTTCTTTAGGGATATTTTGGTTTGGGACAAAGGTGGACTTGTTGCGTAGGCCAGTGACCTCTGTGGAAGACGGTGAGGGATGGTTCCAAAAAAATATTTTTAAAATTCGTTTAAAAATATTTTTTTGGAACCATCCCTCACCGTCTTCCAGGGTGTAGTCGCCATTTTGTACATCAAAACATAGGCCATAAGCAACAGGCAGCAATTAAAGCCCTCAAAGAAGACCAGTCCATCATCATCAAACAGGCCGATAAGGGCGGTGCAGTGGTGGTGTGGTCTCGTGAACAATATCTAGCAGAAGGTTACAAACAGGTCAACAATCAAACCTGGTATAGACGTCTTTCTGAGAACCCAGTCAAGGAAATCCAACAACTCATTGCTGATTCATTACAGGTGGGGGTGGATGGTGGCTTTCTGGGCAAAAAAGAATATGAATATCTTCTAAAAAAATTTCCCAGAACCCCGATACTCTACCTCCTGCCCAAGATCCATAAGAGCCTTCAAGACCCCCCAGGACGTCCAATTGTGTCTGGATGTGAATCCTGTCTTGAACCGCTCTCGCAGTATGTGGATTTCTTTTTGAAACCATTTCTACAGTCAGTCAAATCATACTTACGTGACACTACGGATTTTCTGCACAAGGTTGAAGATACTGAGTTCGACCCAGACACCCAACTGATGGTCACCATGGACGTCACCTCCCTCTATACGCAAATTCCACAAGAAGAAGCGCTAGAGGTGATGGAGATTTACCTGAACCTGAGAGTGAGGCCTCACCAAGTACCCACCTCCTTCATTTTGAGATTGGCAGAAATTGCCTTAAAAAAGAACTACTTTACATTTAATGGGGACTTCTTCATGCAGGTCAAGGGCACCGCGATGGGGTGCCCTTATGCCCCTGAAATGGCCGTGCTTTTTATGGCCCAGTATGAGCAAAAGTTTGTGGACAATAATAACCCCTTTGAACAACACATCCGGCAGTGGTTCCGCTACATAGATGACGTCTGGCTCCTGTGGCAGGGGAGCCAGACCCAGCTGGTGGCGTTCCACGATTGGCTTAACAATAGGCATGCTGACATCAAATTTTCAATGATGCAGAGCAATGAAAGGATGACCTTTCTTGATGTAGAAATATCAAACGTCAATGGGGTGTTGAAATCATCCCTCTACAAAAAAGACACTGACAGGAATACAATCCTGCACCACAGAAGTGCCCATCCGAGGAATTTAAAATCCAACCTTCCATATGGGCAGTTGTTGCGCATAAGGAGGAACTGCTCCCACTTGGATGACATCACGTCTCACGCAACGACGTTTTGCCAGGAAATGCAAACAAGGGGGTACCCCAAGAAACTTTTAAAGCACTCTTTCAAAAGAGCTCGCTTCACCCCCCGAGAAACACTCCTACAAGTTCGGCCCAAACCTACACTGGAGAGACTGGTCTGTGTCACCACTTTCGGACCGGACACACACACGATAAGAAAAACTGTTCTGAACAACTGGCATCTAATGGCGAACTTAGATTGTCCACTTCCGCGACCGTTGTTCGCCTACAAGAGGAATCAAAATGTGGGACAACATATCACGAGAGCAGACGTGTCATTACCCAAGAAGAAAATTGATCTACTAAGCCAGTGGAACCTGAAGCCAATCACAGGACACCACAAGTGTGGCACCTGTGTTGTGTGCCCCAATACTATCGAAGGTGACGAGTTCCAACATGGAGCTACGAAGTGGAGACACCGAGAATTTTCTAATTGTAAAACTAAAAATGTCGTGTACTTGGTGCAGTGCCCTTGCGACCAAATTTACATTGGCAAAACTACCCAACAAGTTAATACACGCATCTGCCAACATCGGTCTCGGATTAAAAACAAAATCACGACTGCCCCCATGGTGGAACATTTTCTGACTGCCAAACACGATGCTAATGAGCTAAGGTGGACGGTACTGTATACATTACGTCCATCAACGACCAACGCGGATTTGGACCGATTGCTCCTTAAAAAGGAAGCATACCTTATCTTAAAATTCAACAGTGTCCGCAAGGGCTTGAACAGTCTGTCTGAAATTGCGAGATTATAGACCAGTTGTGCCTCGAGTCCTATTGCCTGGACAGGTCTGTCTCATTAGTTCCTCAGTTGATTCACTGCATGTAATTTAACATCATTTTTCCTGCGCGGATAGAACTACAAGCCCCATAAACCGCAGCGCACGGCGGTGTGCTTTTTGCCATGGCAACACCGGTGGCGTCCATCTTTGGATCCACACAGTATGCGGGAAACGCTTTCCGAGCAAGACGGAGGTAAGCACCGCTCCCGCGGAGCCACGCCGCCCGCTTTGATCACTCTCGCGTCTTCACGCATTCAGACTAACCCGGTTCCATTTGCCCATAGTAACCGGAGCCTGGGGAATATTGTACGCGCTGGCGTTTGAAGTCAGATTGATCCGCATGACCAGACCCCTCGCGCAGAGCGATCAAAAAACAAAGGTACGTTTTTTCACCAACTAATTTTGTGCTCGATGTACACATCAACTCCAGCCACATATATTAATCCCGCACTGTTTATGCACAGCGCCCGGACTCACCATTCAGTGCAAACTCACGGAAGGATTAAATTCTACTTCCGAAGGCGACTGCCCACGTTCAGCAAAGAAGGAGCTGACGGTATGTGCCTTTTTGCATTTCTGCATTTTTGAGTCTTCTCTTCAATCGACTTGGGCACTTTATATGTTCTAGCCGCGCTAATAGTAATCCACCCTATTGCAGGTAGTTCTGCCCCCCTGACTCCTTTAGGAGCTAATCCAGCCTGCATTCCCAACTACACCCTGAATTCGTTTCTGCTGAAGACCCGGTAGGTCCCTCTGCTGTATGTCACTATACAGGGAGCTCTGTCTTTTCAATTCCACAAACCTAAACGCTATCTTTTCTCTTTAAAATTTCACAGACAGAATAATTGTGCCCTGATGAGAATCCGGTACATAATCACCAGGATTCGAAACGCGTCGGCCAATTAGAAAGGACAATTTGGATAGCAGCATTCGCTGGCTGACAATTAATTTTGAATCTTTTTTCACGTTCCTTTCCTAATTTTTCATCACCAATTTTGTGTTTCGCACAAAGTCTTTTTTCATTTGTCAATTTGTGTTTCACTTATTATATTGTAAATATTGTTGTCTGTTGTGAAAAGCTTTTGTATCTAAATCTCTTTGCCAATAGTGAATATTATTTGTTGTGATAACATGTCGTTATGTATATAAGTTACACTAAATGTTGATTGCATATTGTGTATATATATGTTTGTCTGATCATAAGTAGGTTGTTATGACAAAATAGAATTTGAAATCAAAAATTGATTGGTATAAATAAAAATACCTAGTTGAGTACGACAAACAGTGTTCTCAACTTTTCCTTAAGTGTGGGATAAAGAAGAAGTGGCGAGGCAATTTCTTTTGTTTATTGATCACAGCAATGGTGGCCTACGTTTTAATAAGCAAACCTTTTTTTAATGCCTACTGTTTTCCTTAAAGGAAACAATCCTGAGTTCAACCATTTTTTTTAAAATATTGAGAGTTAGCACTGGTCTTTAAGGCCACTACATACTCCTCAAAAACATTTTTTCACATTCACAAAGAGGAATGTCCTTTGTGAATGCCTTACCTCTTCCACGTCCTGGCCCATTGATAGGATTATTATGTTTCTTCCTTCCAGGAGCCCCTTTTTTATACTTATGTATGCTGATTATTAGATATAGATGTTGAAATGTAGAATGTACACTAATTCTTGCATCATGATAATCAAGTCTTCTTGATTATACTAATAATATTTAAATGAATCCAATCTCTTTTTCCAATTCTTGATTTAAACGATAGACGATGTTTCGTTAACAGAGACGTCTGTTTCTCATTTCTTATTATTACTATTTCTAAATAAAAGAATGGTTTCACAGAATGTAAGTAAGTGAAATTGTTGCAAATAATTTTTCTGCTTACTCTTCATTCTGAGCGATTCAACAATGACTAGACATGTTATGAGCACTAAGAACAGAGTACGAAAAGAAAGAGGGGACGCAGAACAGAGCACATGCAGAATCATTATCTTCCTTTGCAGACAACTGTGGGAAAGCACGCTTAACTTTCCCTTTGTGGGTTTATCAGCCTTCTTTTTAATATAGGCCAGAATAACAGCTGCTCTTATTTTGTTCAATATTGACTTATTGACTTAATTGCTTAGAGGGGGTATGTGGGTGTGATCCGACTTTGAAACGCTAAATATACCCTTTCTTTGATGCTAAGATTAGTGTAGTTTACCAAAGATGAGAGAGTGGGATTCCAGACATTGATGTTGAAAAACCTGACGATTGTGCTACTTTGTTTTTGCCGTTCACGCATCTGGAAAATATATGGCTGTTATGTTAACTTTTTTAAATTAGTTACTATTCATCTTGTATGCACTAGGATAGGATTTTGATTATAAAAATAAATCTTTTAAAACATGTTCCCTATATCATAGTGCCCTTGAGTGCACTTTTCCATGATGAAACAGGGTTTGCTTTCCACTGATTTTCCGTGTGATATATTTTAGTGTTGATCATTACCTGAAAAGCACCTCACTCAAATATTATTCAGTGGGTTGTGGGGTGGTTGTATTCCAACTATCTTTCTATGTCTGGTTAGCACAATGACAAGTCCTTCGTATCAGGGATTCTAGAAAGCCTATCCCAGGCCGTGTTCTGGAATGCTGATCCAGAAAACATGACACCTTCTTCAGGTACCAGCATTTACCCAGACCAGCTTGGTCTGCAGTGAGCTGTACCTCCAGTTGTGCAGATTATATTCTGTGCATGTTGCTGATAAGAGCACACAAATCAAATGATAAAATTGGGTCAGGTTGGCTGAAAGATGTTGGTGCAAATAACCCAAAAACCATTCAAATGTTGAATCTTTGTTTGACGACAATCAGCTAGTACCTTGATAATATGAGACCTGTACGTGCATTAGTGGTTAATTTAGAGAATTCTTTCCACTTTCTCTTGTCTCAGGAAAGGGTAATTTCAAATCTAAATGTAGAATGCATCAGTATGGTACATAATGCAGGATAGTAATTCCCATCTACTCAATTTAATATAACGTTTTGCTGCTGTCTACAAGGTTTTGGGAGATTATAATGTTTATGTCCTACAACCTAATGTTTGACGATGGAAATTACATTATTAAACTATGAACAATAATCCCTGTGCCTTTAGCACAGCACGTTTGTCAGCTAATAACTGTTGATGCTATGCGTTTGTTACGAATTTACTGGTCATTTGCAACACACTGAGGGCGCCATTTTCAAGAAAATGACACAGCGTGGCGCCGGACACCATTTAGCAACAAACAACGCATTACTGTGCTTTCCCTTGCACTGGCGCACATTTATCTGCCATGCGCCAGCACAAGCACCTTGGTGTAATTTTGGAAGGGAGCCCGTGCTGTAGGGATGATTGCTTTTGTGCAGGAAGGGACACCTTCCTGCACAAAAGCAATCATTCTTGGCATTGTCCTCTTTCAATGCATGCTGCAGAATGCAGCACACATAGAAAGAGGAAAAAATGAGGAGAAATAAAAGTATTTCTACTCGTTGCACCTTCCTAACACAACCTCTTTGCACCTTCCTAACACAACCTCTGTGGTGGTGTTAGAATCTGACACATTCCCAGGTTTATGATTCCTCGTAAATCTGGGAATGTAACAGATTCCATGGGTGTTGCGTGGGAACGCCCACAGCAACACCCATGGAATGCCCCTTTCAAGCAGTGACCTCAGTGTAAGGGTCACATATTTACAAGGCTGTAAAAATCCACGCAAAATGGCTTTACGTGGCCTTGTAAATATGCTGCGGCACATTGAGCCACCGGAGCGTCCTAAAAGTGACGCTCCAGAGAGCAAAAGTGCTGCAAGGGCCTCGCAAATGAAGCCCTCATTTGCTAGGGAAAGGTGCTACTAAGTATTTCAACTATATGTTGAGTATTGTATGTTCTCAAACCGACACTTATCCTTTATAGTCATTATTGACTTCACAACTACGGCTATAAATGTTCTTGATATCAACCTTTTGTAATAACATTGCTATGGTGGAGGATTCCATCAATGTTCCTATTTCTATGGATTAAAATTCTGCTGTGGGTTAAAATAATCTCTGCCCATCCCATCCTGTCTGACTTTTTCCCAGAGTACCCTGCTTGACCGGTCAACCATTAAGCAAAACACAAGAATGCAAGGGTCCTTTGGATTCATTGCTCAAGTTACACAGCCTTCAACAGAAAGTATGTCTCACTAAGCCTCCTTGACTCTCCAAAACCAGCCAATTGGTGATGGCGATCCTGAGACAATGTACAGTGCAACACAGTTATCACAGTTGCCTTAAAGGTTACACTACCCTTTGTCCTCTGAATCCAATGACAGCAATGCACTTTTCTGTCTCTCGCAACCTTCACATACACAGGGATATGACTGTTAGTTGTAGAAATGGGGAAATGGGAATGGGATAAGAGAGAAAACTGAGACATAGACTCTACGACTCTGACCCATCTCTTTTGCTTATCAAGGATATCTGCAGAGATGTAGGAAACATCTACGAGACAAATAGGTATCCTACGTAATTTGTTTCAGAAGATTCTATGCTTAACTGTAGTACTGGATAGATATACCATAACGACATCTATGAGTAACCAACTCTTTGTAGTGTGACATGGAACATGTTATTCCTGAAAACTAAACACAAAAAGAATTAGTCCCTCAAATAGATACAACAGGCTTTCAATCTATGTGTTGAAAAATCACCTCGAGTTTTCACTATGCACTGTCTTGTTGAAGATGAGTTATATTATATTCCTGACAATGTTGATATTCTGTTGCTCCTTAATCTTGGAAATTCGTACTGCATAGAAGAACTCTAATACCTTATCCATGGCATTTATATACTTGTGCAACATAATTCAGTCTAAAGATCATTCTTCTTCCATCATAGGATAATCCTTTTAAAACTTAACTAAACACAGTTTTAGAAGAGTTCTTATAAATGTTCAAAAAATAGATCAGGTTTTTCATCAATACTCCTTTGTGAATACTTCTCGGTATTTCCAATATGCATCATTACATACCCATAGTAAGCAATAGGTATTGCCACCCAAATCTGAGATCCATGTGGTGAAGTCCTGGCAGTCACACCATTATAGCATGATCATCTAGCAAAGACACATAAAATTCTAAATTTAAAAATCCTAAATAGCGATTCCATAGAAAGCGCTGTTTAGGAATCGCAAACTGGAATGTACATACCCTGCGATTTCCTAATAGTGATTTCTACAGATTCATATTTGCTATTAGGAAATCAGTATTTAGGAAATCGCTAAACTGCAACTTCCGTTTAGGAAATCACAATATAAGAAGCAGAGGCCCAAATGCTTCTGGAAGCAGTTTGATCATGTCAGAGCCCAGGTGGAGGATAATTAAAGGGTGTGGCCACAAGCCAGAGGCCTACACCTTCTGAAAGCAGGGAGTGGGCTTGCAACACTGCTGCCAGTAAAGAAGACCACAAGCAAACAACACCATGAGTGCTGAAGAGGGGAAGGAAGAAGGGAGCAGCAGGAAGCAAAACATCAAGATTTCGGAGAAGAGTTGGCGGTCCTACTAGAGGAATGCATTGGGAACATGGACCAACTCTTTGGGAAGGTCTCCATCTCAGTCCCTGAGGCCCAGAAATCCATCTTCTGAAGGGCATCCTTGAGAAGGTCAAGCCCCTGACGGTGTTGCAAAGGACAATCCCCAAAATACGAAAGTGGTGGTTTGACCTGCGCTCTCGTGCCAAGGAGAAGCTAGCCAGCAGGATGGCAGAGAGACATGGGACTGGAGGGTGACCATCAAACACTTCCCACTGACTGCCATTGAGATGCTAATTGAGGGTAATATATGACGTTACAATGCAGTCTTTACATCGCAACTACCATTACATTGCATGATTTTACAATGCATGCCATTACAACGCATTTTTTAAAACGACCAATACAACACATTCCATTACAACACATACCATTACAATGCATAAGACTTTTAGGTCAACAGTACGGTAAGTGTTGGATAGTGTAGGGGAAAAAAATGCCATTCCCACTCCAGTGAGTAGCAACAGTAGGGAAAGTGTTGGATAGTGTAGAGGTAAAAATTACTATTCCTATGTACCCCAAAACCCATACCCACCCTAATACTAAACAATTCTCCATTACTTACCTTATAATGCATTGTAATGGCATGCATTGTAGTGACATGCGTTGTAATGGCATGCATTGTAATGGCATGAGATGTAAATACAGTTGTGTTGTAACAGTTGCGTTGTAAAGGTAGGTCGCTGTAATAACTGTGTTGTAATGGATGTTTCCCATTGAGGGGACCCTCGTACCAGAGAGTGTCACAGGAGTTGGAGAAATTGATACCTATATCCCAGCAGGCACCAGACAGGGTAAATCATCTTCCCTTATGTACCAGCCATAACATGAAGTTAGGCAATCCGCATAATAGATATCACAGCATGAAATACTCCATTAAGGTGCTTGGCCCACCCAGGCAATGCATCATGGGAGTTGCAATGCACATCATTAGCATGTGGTACTGAGTGCTGATGACCACACCAAACATATGTAATATAAACCGGGGGATTGATTCAGTTGAGGAATGTCAAGAGGCTGGAATCAAAGTACAATTATGCAACAACAGCGTGCCTCTGACACCATGAATTAAGCAACTCTTTGAAAAACCAATGGTTTTTTTATTTAACGTTGGGATCTTTTCATTTTTCTTGTATTCTTTTTTTCAAAAAATTTTAAATTACACAAACATAACCCAAGATGGGCATTGGAAACATTTCTTAATGTGTTCAATCAAAACAAAGCAGTGAGTCCTTTAAGTATATACAGCGCAACACAATTTAAATTTAAACAAATGGTGATATATACATTCAAATCAAGTGTCTTCCAATCACAAAGAGAAAATATTCATCATGAGGAAATATTAAAAAATATTTCAAAGGGTACAGTGTGGATGTTGATTTTTCATCCACTGTTAGTCCTATTATTCTGCGACAAAGCAACAAGGGCAGATTGGAACTTTTTACTGTCCTCAGGGTAAGGATGCTTTTTAGTGCCAGGGGAGAGGTCAAGGAGGTAGTTTCCAACATGAGGGACAGAAAAACCCTAAATTTAGAGCTGGGATGGATACAATTCAAAGTCTGTACTCTACTCGGTTTGCCTAGAAACCTCTCTCAAAATGGGCCAACGTGTTTCGACCTTCTGGATGGTGCTTCTTATTGTGAAAGTCTTCATCAGGGGAGATGCAAATTCAAGAGAACAGGATTTGTGTATATATATGATTAAAACAGACCAATATTGCCATCAGTGTCACTTATGTGGGGGGGTAATTAACCAGTCACCCCGTTGTGTCAGGGCTCAAGCAGAAAGTGCTCTTATAGGTGTTTTTGGTTAATATGGAATTACTACACAATCAGAGTATAAAGCCAACCTTGCAGCCCATTGCTTTTCTATTTCCCCTCCTCTCCTCTAGCCCAAGACACAGCGAAAACAGAATTATCAGGACTCTCCGCTTCACCACAGTTGCGGCCACTATAAGAAACACGGTATGTGCTCTAGTTTTAAATTGTGGAGATAAATCTTGTCACAGCTAATTACCCCCCCCCACATAAGTGACACTGATGGCAACATCTGTCTGTTTTAATCATATAGGTACACAAGTCCTCTTCTCTTGAATTTGCATCTCCCCTGATGAAGACCTTCACAATAAGAAGCACCATCCAGAAGGTCGAAACGCGTTGGCCCATTTTGAGAGAGGTTTCTAGGCAAACCGAGTAGAGTACAGACTTTGAATTGTATCCATCCCAGCCCTAAATTTAGGGTTTTTCTGTCCCTCATGTTGGAAACTACCTCCTTGACCTCTCCCCTGGCACTAAAAAGCATCCTTATCCTGAGGACAGTAAAAAATTCCAATCTGCCCTTGTTGCTTTGTCGCAGAATAATAGGACTAACAGTGGATGAGAAATCAACATCCACACTGTACCCTTTGAAATATTTTTTTATATTTCCTCAGGATGATTATTTTCTCTTTGTGATTGGAAGACACTTGTTTTGAATGTATATATCACCATTTGTTTAAATTGTTTTGCACTGTATATACTTACATGACTCACTGCTTTGTTTTGATTGTACACATTAAGAAATGTTTCCAATGCCCATCTTGGGTTATGTTTGTGTAATTTAAAAACATTTGAAAAAAAGAATACAAGCAAAATGAAAAGATCCCAACGTTAAATAAAAAAACAATTGGTTTTTCAAAGAGTTGCTTAATTCATGGTGTCAGAGGCACGCTGTTGTTGCATAATTGTACTTTGATTCCAGCCTCTTGACATTCCTCTACTGAATCAATCTCCCCGGTTTATATTAGTCTTAGAGTAGGCAGCAGGCCTACGAGGGATTTCTTTGACACACAAGAGATCCTGAGCGAAATTAGTACTCCTACAAAGAGCATTCATACCTTTGTAGTCAATCAGGTACACAAACGTCGCCCACCACAACCACAGATCACTACGTACAAGGCAGGTTCTCCATCTCCACAGAGCACTTACTGGCCTTCTTGGACAGCATACACAGAAAAATTACACAAACACGATTAATTGATTGTGGACTCTTCGAGTCCAATATGCCAATTTCATGAACGAACCAAAAACTCTGAACATCAGAGAGGAAGACATGGAAGAGTTATTGAAACACCCTTCCAAGCTAAATCCAGGAAACACATTAGTGAACCAAAATCAACAATCAGACTTGGAGAAGATCACGCGGCTCAAAAAGAAACAAATTCGCACAGCCTTACATGGTGAAGTCTCACTTGAACATCCAAGGGCAGGAACCATACCAGTGGGGTTACAAGTCAAAAACGTGCCTGTAATATTCACAGATCAACCAGCATACCTGGATGGATTTAGTCATATAGGCACAAAATGTTCCAGGGATTGGATGTTCCACTCCATAAAGACAGCTGAACGCCTATGCCAAGTGGAACTAGATCTGATTAAAGAACTGGAGGCTGAGTTTCTCAATAACACAGCAATTCAGAACTCACAAGAACTGTTGACAAAATTAGAAAAGGAGAACGAAACGTTTAAGAAAACTACAGAAGACATCAAAAGAGCTAAACTCCAGAAGGACATTAGCAATTTCACGGAAAAGAAGACCTATCCGTACCTAGACAAGGAGTATTACAAACAACCTGCCAATATTGGCATGCTCCGCACCTACGGTGGGAGGAGTAGAAGACAATATACCACATTTTCGGAAGCATCTTCCTATTCGACAATTCGAGCGATTCAGAACCAACGACCGGCACAAGTGGTAATCAACCAAGGTAACTTTACCAGCCAGGGCCTTTTTTAGAAAGGGGTCGGGGAAGACCAACCGGAAGAACAAGAACACGACAATGGTACAATGGTCCTCCCCCACCACAACAATATCAAGGGGAGATTACAACCAGGAGGAGAGTCTACCGTTGGTAGACCCCAAAAAAAAACCTGGTTCACAATCTGTCAAAGTATGTTTTATCCCAAGAAGAAATAAATGTACTGCAGAAAGGATTGTCTTTTATACCAACTACGAAACCAGACATCCGCCAAACCAAATTGGAAATGTTACAGTTTTTTAGGAAAATGAGACTAAAAATGTTTTTTTCTGAGAAAGAAGTAACTTCACAGAGAAACTACTCAGGCCTTAAAAATCCATCAACCATTGTTCCAGCCACGGAGGTCATGCCGATGGAATTGCTAACATTTGAGAGGAACGTGATGAGGGACCTAAACACTCTGGAAGAAAAAAGAACGTATACCAAATGGAATCTGACGAGATCAGAAAATGAGGCATTACGATCGCTCATGGAAAATGAAGAAATCATTATAAAACCTGCGGATAAGGGTGGATCAATCGTCATCTTAGAGAGAGACTTATACGAATCAGAAGTCACATGTCAACTGTCTAATACGGAACACTATAGACAATCAAGTGAAGATTACACAAAATTAATCAAGGACAAATTATCTTATTTAACAGCATTGGGTATATCAGAAGATTGGCTATCAAAAAAAGAAGCGGAGTACATGATTAACGACAACCCCAGGATACCGCTCCTGTATAACCTACCCAAAATTCATAAAGACACCCAAAATCCCCCAGGGAGACCAATTATCTCCGGAGTCAATTCAATTTTGGAGAGACCAGCGAAGTATGTTGACACGTTTTTGAAGCCTCTAATTGGGAACACTCCAAGCTACATCAAGGAAACGATGCAAGCAATAACCATATTAGAGGGACACAATTTCGATGAAGATGACGAATACTTGGTGACACTGGACATTACTAGTCTCTACAACAACATCCCCCAAGAGGCAGGGTTGGAATCGATGGAAGTCTTCCGAGACAAAAGAGAGAGACCCCACTCTGTCCCCACTACATTTCTACTCCAACTGGCAGGTATCTGCCTTAAATACAATTTCTTCAAGTTTAATGACCAACAGTTCCTACAAACCAAGGGAGTAGCCATGGGTTGTCCATTCGCCCCTGAGATGGCTATAATGTTTAAGGCGCTCTTTGAAGATAATTGGAGTTACAACCATAATCCATTTGAGGGCCACATAAAAATGTGGTACAGATATATCGATGATATTTTTATGTTGTGGAGAGGCACGTACGAACAATTGCTAGAATTTCAAACTTGGCTCAATGACAGGAACCAGGACATTCAATTTACACTCATTGCCAACAAGACACAGTTGAACTTTCTAGACCTCTTAATAAAACATGACAATGGCTGTCTGTACCCACACTGTACACGAAAAACACGGGTAAAAACACCTTACTCCACTTTTTCAGTTTCCATCAGAGAAACCTACGGGAACATTTGCCATTTAGTCAATTTTTGAGGACAAGGAGGAATTGTTCCATGAGAGCTGACTATTTTCACAATGCCAAAATACTGTTGGAAAAACTCGCGGAACGGATGTACCCACGTAAATTACTCAAACGAGCCATGAAACCAGCGTGGTACACTCCAAGGGAAGCGCTGCTTACACCTAAGAATAAAGAAGATGCCTCCCCCCTTGTGTGTGTGACCACTTTCTCAAGTAAGACCAATGAAGTGAAAAAAATTATAAGGAGAAACTGGAACACAGTCAAAGCATTAGAACCGTTGGCTTCCATCACGATTTTCGCACTGACGAAAAACAGAAGTATTAGGGACAGACTGGTACGAGCAGACACAATGAAAAAAAGAAAAAAAGGAATGATCAACCAATACGCAACTTACTCTCACTACCACCTATTAAAGGCCACAAAAGATGCGGCAATTGCTCAGTTTGTGCAAGTACAATAGAGCGTACCGTCTTCACCTATGAGAGTAAGTTTGTGAAACACGAGGAGTTCACAAACTGCAACACCCATAATGTCGTCTATGGCATCATCTGTCCTTGCCCTAAAGCATATATCGGCAAAACCAATCAGGCCATTAAGAAACGTATAACGCAACATCGCTCCAGGTTAAGATGTGGTATTCTGACTGCTCCACTGGTTTCCCACTTCACGGAACATCAACACAGGGTGGATGATTTGAAATGGACAGTACTCAAACACATCAAAGGCAACAACATTGATTACTTGCTGGCAAGATTTGAGGCCAAAACCATTTTGTACTGCCCAGGAAGTCTTCGGCTTCTACAGCTCTTGATGCATTACACTGGCTACCAATACATAAGCGCATACTTTTTAAAGTTCTTACCATTACCTACAGAGCCTTTTACCATCATGGCCCACTGTATTTGCGCAAACACTTCAAACAATACCACCCATTAAGATCACTCAGGTCCTCTACAGGTAACCTACTTCATGTCCCCAGGTTTAAATTGTCAACCAGAGGAGGAAAATCCATTGCAGTTATTGGCGCAAGAGCATGAAACAAACTCCCCCCTCTCCTGCGTCAATCTACAACTGAACCAAAATTCAGAAAACTTTTAAAAACATGGATTTACTCTTTGCCAAATTCCGAACGCATGGGACTGATATGATGTGTTTATTGACAAGTAGTCTTTTCTCCATCCACTACCTGCGGTCATCTAGGAATCTAAGCGCCAAGATACTCCTTGGAGTGGTAGCGCGCTATATAAGCTCTATCTCACATCACATCACATCACATCACTTGAACATATTTGATAATGGCCTAAATGAAATAAGTGAAATAAGTCATATAATTTAGGATTCCGAATCATTAAGACATTCGTACTGTGCAGGCCAATTACCACACCTACTTCAACACCTCCCCTGGCTCCTCCTTATGCAATGTAAATATGATCCCAAATCACTCAGCAGCAACACCTTCAAACATTCATTAGCCTCCAAAGTCATTCACCAGTAGAACGATGAACTCCACTACAGCAATCTTGCCCCACATGCTGCACACGCGAATGAAGGACGGCAGGATCGAACCCTTCCCATATCACTAACGTAACACGCCTGTCTCCAAAATGGCCACCATAAAAGACACAGTCAGTCATCGGACCAATAGAGCAGCAATGACGCAATCACGCTACGCGGCCAGCGAAATAGAAGCGGGACCATTCAACCCGGCACCACTTGATCAGGATTTGAAAGTTTCAGCTGGGAAAGAGACACCCGCCGAAAAAAATACGGAAGAAGACGCGCTTGCAAACAGTACCGCGGTCCGCCCCGCGCTCGGACAGGAAAACAAGCCGCCCGCCAACAGCCCGAGAACATTAGATAATTTAGACCTGCAAAACAGGAAGGTAAGCTTTGGCGTTGAAGCCGACTTTCGCCCTGCATAGCGTCACACATTTGTGGGCACTTTGACACAACACGGGTGTCCTTGATCATTTCCTCACACACCCCCCTGTTCCCCTCCCCCCTCCCCCCCCCAGCAAGCCACCGTTCAGAATAAAATGACGTGTGTAACATCGTGAAAACGCTCACATATTAGTAGATACAGGGACCATCGCTGGGGCCGACAGGTGCACATCGGACTTTGCCACCTTGAAGGTATGATGGCCAAAAACACCTATAAGAGCACTTTCTGCTTGAGCCCTGACACAACCGGGGTGACTGGTTAATATGGAATTACTACACAATCAGAGTATAAAGCCAACCTTTCAGCCCATTGCTTTTCTACTTCCCCTCCTGTTAGAAAGGCGATCCCCGGGGAGGCAGAAGATGTCTGACTGACCACCCCTAGGTCCACCCCTCCGTCTAGAAGTAGCCGAGCGTTATCAAGAGGCCTCCTGGGTGAGGGTCCTCTCCTAGGATCGTACAGCAGAGTAACCACAATACTACAAACGGACACCACACAAGAGGTTAAGTTCTCAAGCTTTATCAGGAATAAAGGTTGCTGGTTCTCAGCGGTGTGTTCAGGCAGATCGAGGGATCTGTAGAGTCTCGTAAAAGGGTCGTGGTAGCGGGACAGTCTCAATATAGGGGTGCAGGAAAGGATAACCTGCGCACAGCTCTCAATCCTCGAGCCGGGGGTTCCGAGAGGCCGAGCCGCGGCAGCGCCAGCAGGACTCGACAGGTGGTCGGGAACGGAGAGGAGGCGGCGGCAGCGCCAGCAGGCTCTCAAGATGGTTCCGCACAGGTGGGCCGCGGCAGCGCCAGCAGGCTCTCAAGATGGTTCAGCATGGGTGGGCCGCGGCAGAGCCAGCAGGCTCTCAAGATGGTTCAGCAAAGGTGGGCCGCGGTAGCGCCAGCAGGCTCTCAAGATGGTTCAGCACAGGTGGGCCGCGGCAGCGCCAGCAGGCCCTCAAGATGGTTCAGCACAGGTGGGCCGCGGCAGCGCCAGCAGGCTCTCAAGATGGTTCAGCAAAGGTGGGCCGCGGCAGCGCCAGCAGGCTCTCAGGGTATCTTCAGGTTACAGGAAAATGAGTTCTTCTGGTGATGGCCGTGACAGCGTCAGCAGGGCTTTCCAGTCCAGGATACAACTGGCGTCCTACTCCGGGGCTGGCCCAGATATAGGACTGGGGTCCTTTGATGTACGGACCCTCGCGCCTGGGGGCCAGAGGGGCCGGGATGATGGTGCCCAGACACCCAGCAGGTGGGTGGAGCCAGCGCCCAGGGAGGCCGGAGGGCGATCGATACCAGGCGTCCGGGGACGGCTGGAGGGCCATCGAAACTCCCCTTCCTCCGGGATCTGTCGAGTGGCCATTCGACTGCCTGGGTGGATCTTGGTGCCTCGATGTCGGGGCTTCGCTGGGGCCTGGGCCGGGGCCGAGGCCACGTGTTCGTGACGTGGTGGGCCCAAGATGGAGTCGGGCCGGTAGTGGTGGTCCGGGATGGTAACCGGACCGGCAGTGTTGGGGCGTGCAGGGTCGGGCAGAAGGGGCTGCCAGAGGCTCGGTGGAGGGCCGATGTCATTCGGGGGCCCGCCATGCGGGAGGGGTAGGACCACGCCATGAGGCCGGGTCCAACACCTCCTCTCCTCTATCCCAAGACACAGCGAAAACAGAATTATCAGGACTCTCCGCTTCACCACAGTTGCAGCTACTATAAGAAACACGGTATGTGCTCTAGTTTTAAATCATGGAGATAAATCTTGTCACAGCTAATTACCCCCCCCCCCCCACATAAGTGACACTGATGGCAACATCTGTCTGTTTTAATCATATAGGTACACAAGTCCTGTTCTCTTGAATTTGCATCTCCCCTGATGAAGACCTTCACAATAAGATGCGCCATCCAGAAGGTCGAAACGCGTTGGTTTCTAGGCAAACCGAGTAGAGTACAGGCTTTGAATTGTATCCATCCCAGCCCTAAATTCTGGGTGTTTCTGTCCCTCGTGTTGGAAACTACCTCCTTGACCTCTCCCCTGGCTCTAAAAAGCATCCTTGGAGGAGGAGCTTCGCGTGCAACCAAGATGGCCGCATGAGCACAGGGCTCCCAAGACCCTCGTAACCTCCCGAATATATCCTGTCACTTATCCTGTGCACAGTTGACATCTTTGTGCAGATGAACCACAGGTGATCCTGAGACTGCTGTCAGTATCCCGATCGGAACCCGGAGACCGGAGTTGTGGTGCTGGAAAGTTTGCAGCCTTCGTCTCTTGGATACCCGGCACCCGAGTTGAAATGGTGCCCGGGGCGTAATCGAACAACTTCGGCCTAAGGCAGCGGAGACTCCCGGTCCAGCTCAGTTTCACTTTTGTTTTCGACTATTGCTTTGGACCCCGGGCTTGAGACGCCTTGCTTGCTTCTGCGGCTAGTATCCCACCTGGCTCTCGGACGTGCCCGGAGTTTTTTTGGTCTTGGTTGCATAATCACAGCAAACATATGTGCACAACACAAGCAAATTACAAACACACGTAGCAGAGTCACAACAATATTGTGCCAAACTGTTAACCATTTAATGACAATAACTATATACATGTATTTCCACAGATCCCAGTCCGGATGGTCTGGACCTGTGGCAGTAGAAGTGTCTACTGGTAGTGATGTCGTCCCTGAGCCCACCACACCACCATCCCCTCTGCTTGCACACCAACAGGCAGGAGAACCACCTTCTCCCCACTGCCAAATTTTTAGAACAGCAATGGCGGCCAGTCACATTGCAGGGACCTCACCACAGCAGAGTCCAGGACAGTGCGAAAGCACACTGAGACCATATCTGGAATGTTGGATACCCCACTCATTTATAGTGGCCCAGAGAGATCCATCCTTTGGACACAGCGCCTGAAAAGCAAAAAAATAGGTGCTGTCAATAGGCAGCTGCAGTGCATGACAATGTCAATTTAGAAGGAGTGCTGGCTATCAGCGATAGAGCAGTAGCACCTTGCACAGCGGATGCAGCATAGGGAGTGCCTGGTCCACTTAGAAACATTCACCAGGTCTTTCAACTGACTGGCAAGCCTGGCAAGGTGGACTGTAAATATACAGACATACATGTCCCACAGCTGCCAGGACATCGCTCATGGGCTGGTGCAGGACAGAACTACATTAGGAAACATACAGACACACAACGTGTGCCTCCCCAACATCCCCTCAGCCCCTGAGATTGAGGAGGACTCCAGCGTCAGTTGCATGTCTGTACAGGAGCCATGCTCAAACAGGTGTGCATGCCAAAATCTCTCTGAGTCTGACACTGTGTTGTCCCACGACCCAGTGCTACAGAGAAAACACCCAACTCAAGGAGGTGCAAGAAGTGACTCCATGACAACTCCGTGGGATCAGTTGCCTTTATTTTTTCTGCACATAGTTTGACCGGTATATGTATTCAGCAGCTGAGGGGGGGGGGCAAATGGAAATGTGTGTGCCATTGACCCAGCCAAGGACATTGAGGAACTGTGCTACCCTGTAGAAATTCAATTCTGTTTGCTGCAATGATTGAATAGGGGTATTGGGAAAATACATGTATTGGTTTAGCTTTCTAACCATAACGTCTAGGAACTTGTGGAAGAACCTGGAAAAGACGCCCCCTGCAACTGCTATGACTCCCTGGTAACTCCCCAATGCTAGGTGGTATAGGCAACAGAATATCTGCACATGGAGGGGCATAGTGTTGCTCCTAAGTGTTGGGGCCTGCAGCCGGGGTCGCAATTCAGCTATCAAATCAAGTAAGACCTGACTGTTCAGTCTGTACCTTTCAATGATCTCCTCCTCTGCCTGGTCACAGTGTGTCCTTCACTCTAAATATCCTCTCCTGTCTCCTCCTCCTTCTGTCCCTCATAGCCAGAATCCTCATCCTCCTCGCCAGGATATATAATACCGCCATTGTGAAAGAGCAAGATGCATTTTGGGGGCCTTTTTATAGTTTGCACATGGTTACTATCTGTTCTGACCCAATGGTAATTTCATTTCCTACATTGCCATTTTGTGGTGAGTTGTAATTAGGAAATCCTTTGAACATGCATTTACATGTGTTTGCGATTTGCCAATAGGAAAGCACTATTTGCAGTTTCATATTTTGTCAATTTCCAAAATGCAATTTCTACTGGATAAATAAACGCATTTTGCAACTGCATTTTTGGCTTCCAGACATATCGAATGCCTATTTAGCATTTTTCAAAGGCCGAAATAGCTATTCCGACCATTAAGAAATGCTAAATTGCTTTGTGGATTTAGCGCCAAGTTCTTGTGGATAAACATGGCTCCTTTCAAGTGACCTGTATGATTAGGGATTGCTGGTATGACAAGGCATTCATAATCCAACAAATAAACTGTTACCTCACTCTATACAGTGCTCTGATATGCTCAGGACATGTTCACGCTTTATAAAACTACAAATAAATTTAAAAAAATAACTAAACACAAGGAGGTAATGCACTAAGTCTACTGGATAATAAAAATGTAGTTTGATGTTAATAAGTTTAAATCAGCATGGCTTAACCATCTTTTGAAACCAAACCTATTCCAACAGACAAGCTCTAGTTCCAATTGTAAGACACAATCATTAGACACTCTGGGGCATATTAGCAAGAACCTCATTAAAATTATCGCCGTTTTAGCGGCAGGAAACTGCCGCTAAAACAGCGATAATGGTCTTGCTAATATGCGTTATAGTATTCCAATAGAAGCCCAGGTTAGATGTGCAGGACCGTGCACAGACATAATATCGACTCCAAAATATCGTTTGGACAGAATATCGAGTCAAAAATATCGTTTGGACAAAATATCGACAGGACAGAATATAGACAGCCAAAATATCGTTTTTAAGGTAAGTGAAGTAATATCGACTGTAAATAATATAGAAAGTGAAAATATGTAAGTATATAATATAGATAGTAAAAAAATTCGTTTTTATTTTTAGGGTTCAGGGTCAGTTTTGGGTTTTTGGGTAAAGAGGTATTTTTAGGGTTCAGGGTCAGTTTTCAGTTTTTGGGTAAAGGGGTATTTTTAGGGTTCAGGGTCAGTTTTCAGTTTTTGGGTAAAGGGGTATTTTTAGGGTTCAGGGTCAGTTTTGGGTTTTTGGGTAAAGGGGTATTTTTAGGGTTCAGGGTCAGTTTTCAGTTTTTGGGTATTATTTTATTATATTTTGTTACTATATATATATGATTTAATAAATATGAAATAAAAAAATATTTATTTAACTTTCATTAATTATTTAATTATTATACGTTAATTTAGGTAATTTTAAGTATATTTTAGTAATTAATTATTAATATTAATTTAATTTAACACTGTTTTTAGTAAATACAATATTTTTTACAACTATATTTTTGTAAACGATATTTTTAACTCGATATTTTTGTACTTACCTGTTTGTAGATAGAAACTCGATATTTTGTCTCTCGATATTTTGTCAACGATATTTTTGATGGTCGATATTCTGTCCCTCGATATTATTTCAGTGATCCGTGCAGGACATCTAACCTGGGCTTCTATTGGAAATCTATAACGCATATTAGCAAGCCCATTATCGCCATTTTAGCGGCAGTTTCCTGCTGCTAAAATGGTTATAATTTTAACGAGGTTCTTGCTTATATCTCCCAAAATTCTTGTGTGGGTTGATCAAAACTGCCTGAGAGATTCAAGTTTACACTTTTAAGTGCAGATGGTACCTCTGTGACGACCTTGTGGGTGTGCACCCTTTGTGTGACAGTTATTCAAATTTTGTCCAAACGATCAAGGCCAGATTATGAGCATTTTGCTATCCTCCTTCAGTTTTTTTCTTGGTGTAGCTCAGACACATAAACTACTTGAATGTAGGTTAAGTGTCTCTTAGATTGAGCCAGTCAAATGAATGATTACAGTGATCAAAGAACCATAAGATAACATCCTATTTCTGTGCTGGTATTGAGATATCAATAATCAGTTTTTTACTATCCAGCACAAACTCAACCCCTTTAATACCTTTGGTGGCCAGATGTTTTAACACAAGAATCTTTTCAAGGAGGTGAAGTATAGCACTGCGGTTTAAAGCTAAAGCTACATCTTTGCCATTGTAGTTCTTTAATAGCCAAAGGGCCATATTACGAGTATGGAGGTTATGAGGACCTCTGTACTCATGGTGGTGGTCTGACCACCGCCACCACTGCAGGTCCGCCTACAGTATTTTGAGTGTGGCGGTCAGATTGCCACAGGACCGCCACCTCAGCCGGGATCCAGGACCCGCAGCGATGCGGATAGGCCAAGTAATATGCTGTTGGTGTCAATGCTGGCACTGCCAAGTATATAACGACCTGTCTCTCTGCTGCCCATTTCATTGCAGGGAGCCCGCCATGAATACAGGGTCCCTGGCCACTACTGGATATGGGGCTGTGTGCGGGGGGGACACATGTTGTGCCTCTCTACAATTGGAACTTCGTTCCTGCTCGGTGTGGCATGCATGACATGGTTCATGCTACACAGTGCAGGAATATGCAGTCGGCCCTCTGACGACGGTAGTCTGCATGTTAGGCTCTCTCCTACGAGCCTAACATACCACTGCCGTGAGACCGCCACTGCACAGCATTCCTAGTTGAATCTGGCAGGTGGGTGCACCACTGCCTTCGCGGTCCTCCTGTGGGAATGGCAGTGGCGGTCCTGCAGAAGGACAGCCAAAGTCATAATAAAGCCCAAAGTGTGGTTGAAGTATCATCAAACTGACCTTTTGCAAAGGTGGAAATAGTGTGATTAGATATTATGGGTGGTAGACAGGCACGTTGGTTTGGATCCTTAATACTTCATTGATCATAGGGCTTGCATCTAACAAGGAAAGTGGTGAATCCTGTAGGCAGACATTTTAAATTGTGTTGTTAACTAATAATTTGAGCCTTATTAATGTTATCAAGTTCTTTATGTTTGTTGTGTAAGTTCCTTCTTTGCTGGGCATTTAACATAAGTGTTGCCAATTAATTCATGCACAATTAGTTCCACAGAATCAACATGCACCTCTTTGCACAGTTTAGAATTTAATTTTTTTATACGACCATCATTCTATGATTGACTATACCATACTATACTATACTATACTATACTATACTATACTATACTATTATATTATATTATATTATATTATATTATATTATATTATATTATATTATATTATATTATATTATATTATATTATATTATATTATATTCTTGTGTGCTAATACTGATTCTGGTCTTCTAGCTATATTTTATGGCTAACTTAGCCCACACACCCTCTACTTGTTTGGCCATCGGATTATCCCCTTATGAAACACGAGAAATGTAACCACTACATGTCGATGGAGATTCAGTTGTTTTTTGTTTTTGTGGATGAAGGTTTAGTTTTGGAGTTTCTTATATCTTGCTTAAAGGATTTCTTTGTGCAGGCTGTTCATTGGCACAACTAATGAATGTCTTGAGTATAGCAGAGAGTGGAAATTGCATTGAGACCAGTGTTTCAATAACTTAATTTGCTCTGACTCTTTGGAGTTCATAGCCAGTACCAGTGGCTGCATCTCACTCATTTCCTTTTCCCCAGGAAAAATGGATTGTGTGTCACAGCTCTGAAGACTGCTGCAAGTACTGAGCAGGAAACTATCCTAGCTATCATAGTACATTTCTGGATCAAAACATGCTACCAAGGAATTAGTTGACTCTGCACATACTCAGAACTGTTAGAGTTAGTCGGCTGCACCACAATGTACATGATATATGAGATTGCATATTTACTTGTTCTTCAGTGGCACAGACTTCCATTGTAGCTGCAAATGTGTTTTCCACACATAAAAGGTGATGAAAGGAATGCTTGCAATAAGTCTAACTACTGGCAATTACTCGGGTAGCATTACAAACCCATCATTCTTTTGCCCACCATGCCACCTCAGTTTTGACCCACCCATATCTAAATCAGTCTTAACCCTGCTCCAATAGAAACAGCCCAGCCTGACCTGCCAGGCCGGTCCTCTCTGAACCAGAACACAAACAATAGTAGGCCAGTTTCACCCTGATTATGATTCAATTTTGTTGGTTTTTGTCATGTCTATAGGCTTAAAGTTGGACGAGATGAAATATCATAGAAGAGGTTTTCCAGCTCTTGGAACCTTCTTCAATTTTATGATTATTCTTCTGGGTGCCAATTGATATATCTTGATCAAACCCATGACCACTTTTTTTGTGAAACTTAAAACTGGGTCACTAGCATTATGAACCTTACCAGAACGTAGCATCTGTGTCGAGATTCTGGTACACCAATATATTAGAACTGTACAAACAGGTCAATAAATCTAGTAAGTCAAATATCCACCTAAGACTTAGGCAACCCGACATGGGGGGGGGGGCACAGCCTTACTGACTTTTATTTCAAAAGCTCGTAAAAAGAGATATAAAATAGTATCCAAGGAACACCTCCAATAACGCTGTTTAAGGGACTTTAGACCCAGTAGGTCACAGTTTGTTGCATCCAGCTTGTGTGTGTGCGGGACCCAGTTATGTCGAAGACTCTTGGCCATAATTTAGGAACTTTAGGCAGGAAAACAAACTTGCAAACGAGGAAGCCAATACTGATAATAGCTAGCCTTCCGTCAGTCCTTAAGGAGATTGTGTGATTAAAATGGCTGATATCAAAACTTTAACAAAGCTCAACTGACCCAGTGAGGCACATTACTTCCAGCCTTCTGAGACCCCTGAGAGCAGCGGATCGGAGGTACGGAGGCGGGGGTTGGAAGGAGGAGGAAAAGTGAGGTACGGGGCCGGACGCTGGTGGGGGGAGGGTGTGGGGGAAGCAGCTGTAAGAAATAAAATAGAAACATACCTTCTCACTGCTTCTTCGCTGCGTCTCTCCTCCGTAGTTCTCTCTCGCTCGACCACAGGAACCACACACCCAGGCTCTGAGACAGTCAATCACAATGCTGCCTTAGCAGCGTTGTGATTGGTCTGAGCATTGTGATTCGGCGCTCAGCTGCTGACTGGAGGACTGGGCATGTTCTCCACATAGGCTGCGATGCAGCCTGCATGGAGAACATGCAAAGTGCGCTAGACTGTTTTGGGGGGCCCGAGACAGCTGTCCAAGTAGTCATTGCACAGTTTAGGAGGGCGCTTCAACTCCTCCCCTGCCCCCACCCCCTCACGCAAAGCTGTGGGTAGAAGTAGAAGGGAAAAAAATGATAATAACGAGTTATCATTTTATTTTCTCTGTGTTTCACTGCAAAAAAAGCAGTGGGGTGACACTCCTCCGCCTTAGCCGAGGAGCCACCACTGCCTGATAGGCACAATGAAAAATTAATGTCAGAGACAAGCCTCAAACCACATGGTGCACTGGCTTTCTTCCTACACTCTCAGCACTGTTCTGGTCAGGTGAGTCAGTAACCCAGCTCACAGCTCAGGTGGCCTTGTGAATCTTTGCTTCTTATCTCAGTGCAGCTCTATTGGGGGTGCTGTAGCAGTTCACATCAGAATGCCACTTAACCCCAAATGCCGCTACTTACAAAACCTGTGCTCTCCAAGGCAGCGATCGGGCTGCAGTAGTGAAGGCAGCAAGAGGCTGCAATAGTCAACAGCCAAAGGATGTGTGGGTGGCAGAAACTCCAGCATCAGCAGTTGTGCCAAAAATCACAAATTGCTGGAAGCCATGGGGAGAAATGCCGGAAACACAGGCCTAAGACCTGACTATTCCTGGAGCAGCAGCCGAAGGATGAGGGAGGGAGTTGTACACGCTCACCACTTCTATGGCATCCTCAACTAAGGGAGAGGAGCAAATACTGACAGGCCATTAAAAAAGAATAATAAACATAAAGAGTCCCCCATCTGTCCCAAGTCTCTGGAATTAATTTGCATGGGGAGGCCAGTAGGCTGCTACCCTAGCTGAAACGATGCATCTCAAAAAACATGCATATGCTGATAGCAGCCGGGACTTCCACAGTGAGGGTTGAGGGGTTCCACCTTGAGACTGCAAGGGAAAAAAGGCCAGTAGAGGTTCTCCTCTCACAGGGGGCATCATAAGGTTGTCCCTTTGGAGCACTAATTTACTGTTTGAGGGACCACCTGAATCAGGAACCACAAAAACTGCATAAAGGCAAGGAACTTTTCATGGACAAAAGAAATTTGGGGCAATGATACAGCTGTGCAGGTCATCAGTGACATTTGTACTGGCACAATTCTTTCGACCTCTTGTAAAGCTTTCACTAGAACACACTCCTCTTGATAGATTTTTTTTGTATTACATAATTATGACCATTATTCAAATTTGTGAAGCTGATCTGAGCATCTCGTGTTATTTTACTTTAAACGGTGACCTAAATGGCCAATCTGCTTCCTGAATCTCCACACTGATATGTTAATGTTGCCAAGTTTCATTTGGATCAGAGGATGCCATTATGATTTCAGGAAATAAAGGCTCCATATCAATTAATGTATGTATATTCTTTTTATAACAATATTTACAGAGAGTTAAGACACACCCCCTAAGTACTTTTCACCGGTAAATGAAGATCACTTTAATTATAATATAGGACATTTATGGATGCATTACAAACCTAGAGCAAAGGTAAAAATGCGAAAGTTGCGTTAATTTTTCCAAAATGCAGATTTTAAAGATATGCATTTTTATCTTTTAGATAAAATGACTTAGAAAGTGGATTGTTCGTTGGGCAAGAGGGTAGTCTACTACAGGTATTACTGTTGCTATTTATTCCTGTAGAAGTTTCAGTAATTTAAACCAGAGCTCAATCCTTGGTAGCTATGGCAGAACAAAACAGGGTTGACTTAAGAAAAAGGGTAAAGCATATAGAAGTACCCAAACAGTCAAAAAGTCAAAAATACAATACAATTAAAATCTCACCCCAATTTATGACCACCGAGAGCATTTTAATAAAGAAAATTACACCAAATATTTTTCAAAGTTGTAAATAATAATAGTGCCAAAAAGTATCAAGCGCCATCTGCAGCCATCTGGTTGCGCCTGACTGATATGTAGGCATGAGCTAAAGCTGGCTGCGATGCAGTACGGTTCGGAAACAGAGACCATGTTTGTTCTGGTTGGAAGTTTAACTTTCTGACTAAGAAATGTTTATAGAGAAAAAGTGGTCAATGATGAGCCGTCAGCAGAACAAGCTGGATCAGAAGCAGGTCTCAACGACAGTGAGTTATTAAAAAGCTGGGTTACGTTGCAGTCATCAGTGAAGGCAGGAAAGCTCAGAGAGGGCAAAGTCCAAATCTGTGTCCAGGAAGTCCTCATCATTGACAAGATACTTCTAATTGGCGGTCTCTATGTTTTTTCTTAGACATTTTCTGGAAACCGGATTTCCTTCAGTGGAACAAACCAGCAAGTTGAGACAGACCGGCAATGTGAGAGCTGCGGCTTCAACAGCAACACTGGTCTCCATTGATTCCCCAGACAGGGTTTTAAAGTCTCACCTTTTGTAGTGTGGGCAAGAGTCAAGTCAAAAAATAAAAAATAAAAATAAAAATAATAAATAAAAATAATAAAAATAAATAAAAAATAAAAAGAGGAGTGCACTCCAACTCCAGCAAATGGTTCCAGCAACTCAGGAACAGCACTTGGAGGCCAGGACTCACCCAATAGAAGCCACCAGCAAATTCCAAGGCAGATCCATTTGAAACTGATCAGCTGGGCTCCTTCAGGAAAGAGTTCAGTTTTTGTTTCCATGTAGCTTAACAGGAGGTCATACAACTGAACCTAGCGGTACAATTATTTTTCCTGGGAACAAGTGAGAGCGGATCTGGCCCTTAGGGATCTCCTCACAGGTCTCAACAGCAGATGCAGTCCTTCTTTGCCTTCCCCAGCTCCAGCAGAGTTCTGAAGAATGTATCAAGGGGTGCCACATGTATGCTTGACACTAGCCTGTAGGTAAGGGTTACACCTGGCCCCTCCCTGACCAATATGGAAAATGTCCCCAGGGGTAACCCTTCCAGATTTTACAGCAGTTCCTGTGTGCACTATTGCAAATAATCCCACATTGCCCCCCGTCTAAATCCAACATGGCAGAACTTTTCCTTCCTTGTTCAGAGATCCTGTGCCCACCCTAGAGGTGTCTCCATTGAAATGAACAAACCCTCCCCTGTGGTCACTCAAATCTGGTTTTGGGTGCAGCACCTCTCCTACTGAAATTGGTGTCTGGCTGTCTAGTTAGATAAAAGGAAAGCAGGCCGAAGTGTGAGATACATCTTCCACTGACTGGGTAGGCATTCTATGAATATACGTGTATACGAGTAGGTGCAGACATGCTGTCCGCGCGCCAGAATTCTGGGTGTGCGTTAACGCGACACCTCCATGCCACCTGATGTTGCCATATTCCTGTTTATTTTAGGATGGCCTGGAAAAACACACACACAGTAGGTAGCACCAAGGCAAACAAACTCAGTGTGGGGTAGTTTGTCCACTATATGTTTTCTGTCCTGATGAAGCGCCACGGATCCCTATGACCAGAATAGGCGCAAAGCATGTCGACACACCTGTGAAGGGGTGACTAGAGTCAGGTCCCTCCCTCAAGATGATATGATAGTTCCCCTATTAAGTCTCAACACTCAGACTATCAGGGTTCCTTTAAAAACCTGTGGTAGCACTCACCTTCTACAGGGGTTTTTATCCCTGAAGGACAATCCCCTCATTAAAGTATAGTGTATGATCTCCCTTACCAATTTTAACCTTTATTCACACCCCACCACTTCACATCATGAATCACCTCACTTGCACGACTCATACAGCAGCCTCTAAAAAAATCCCCACCAAAGCGGCCCTTCGGGGGACCCGTACGCCATTACCACGCCCGACGAGCAGCACTGCCCTATTATGAAGCATTTGGGAACACAAGGGGTTAGGTCCTTTATGTGGTGAGGGCTAGACCTAATGACAATAGTAAGCAACACGAAGTGCCCAAACCACAGTGACTCAATACGATTTTTTGATATAGGGTAAGAAACAATTTATTATCGCTACCCTAGACACCATTATTTTGTGTCAATCATTTTCTGTTTTTTATATTTTGAAAAAATTGTTGACAGAAAAAAGACATTGATTACAAATATTTACAAGGCTAAACAAACTTTAGCAAACATTAAAGGCAAAGACTATTTACACATTTAGAAACCATTATGACATACATTGGAAAGTATTCTTGATAGAGCGCGCGAGGCCACCCGACCAATAATTTCGCCGTTTCCGGCTTCGGGCCCATATACTTTCAAATCACCATATACATTGACCAGGTGACTTCACGAGCTCTACCAATTTGTGTGTGTTCCCTATTACTGTTTCTCAGCGTACCCGACTTACCATCCACTAACACGGGTACCTAATGACCACAATGAATCAGGGAGCTAGCTGTAAAGGAAAGGCAACAAAATACAAACCCAACCAATATCATTCAAAAACACTGTTTAAATGACCACGGACAACTGGAAGTTTTAAATTGTTTATCTAAAGTTCGTTATTTTCATTCATCAAATACACAAGGAAAAGGCATTCAATAACTAGGATAATGTAAATGATATAACTATAGAGAAATAAAGACAAGGTAATCATCGAAATACTACTATGAAATGCAAATGAGAAAAATACTAAACAATCTCAGAAATGTTTAAGCATGGACAGACTATGCATGGGTAACTATAGAAGGGCCTATAAAGAGTAACACGCTAAGCTTAAAGTGAATGGACCTTTAAACAGTCTAGGTAAGGAGGTTCTAGACCATATCAGAAAATGACAAACTGCAATGCAAAATATAATTTCTAACAAGTGAGATGACATGGGAACACGTTTATGAGAAAATTGCAAATGACTTTCAACAGTTTGCGGAAAGCATGGAAAAATAACATATGCAATGGGTAACTTTATTGAAGCAAAAGTCAGAAATTCAGAAGGTGCAAGGTTTAGGAAGTTCAGAGCAATATTTACCTAGACTGGTGTGGAAACCAAACCCTGGCCACGGGTCAGTTAAGGACAGGAAACCCTCAAGGAAGGATACCCCTCAAAGGACAGCAAGTGCAGAAGGGACACCCAAGACAGGACAGGATACCCTCGGAATAGGAATCAGGACAGGACCCTCAGGACAGGACAGCAAACCCTCAGGACAGGACCGCTCAGGACAGGACCGCACCCGCAGTTTGGAAGCAACGCCTGCGCTCCACCCTCTCTGCAGCTATCGATCAAGACCCCGATTGGGTCAGCGAACTCCCAGCAAAGTGCTTCGCCAGCACTTTAAGGTTCAGTAAAACCTTAGTCTATGGTCAAATTCGGACAGAGTGCTCCGCAGCTCTCTGTATCTTCAGTCACCTATTGAGTACGATGGGTCAGTGACAGGTCAGCTAAACCAGACAAGTCGGACAATTCCCTAGGTGAACCCAGGGTAGATATACTGTTTGGGGCAGTGTACCACCCCCCAATGTTGCAAAGTGTCAGAATCCCTCAATTTGGATTGGTCCTAAGGTAGGATTTGGGTAACACACCAATCATAATACAACATTTTAAGCCTGTATTTGCATACTTGGGTACCGCCTATCGAGATTGGGGTTCCCATGAGAAACAACACGGCAAACAGTAGCGCAACATTACAATGTAACATATAAGGAGCCACATTCGCTGTTCTCGCGGGGCAGAGGTGACTTTCTCAGGAACATCTTGCCCATCACTGCCAACTGGCTGTGTTCCATCAGTCAAGGTCCACTGTGCCGCAGAAAGTTGCGCAGGCGCAGAAGGGACCTCCAATATGGCTCTCCTCTCTCTCAGACCCCCATTCCCCGCGGTACATGAAAAGTAAGCGAAAACAAATTAATACATAATAATGTCATTATGAAAACACATCACAAGGTTTGCACTTCTAACTTATCATCAAGAAATATACTTATGCAGTCTAAATGTGGAGAAGTGTGGCTCAGGGGTTAGAGGCAGCAGACCCGGAAGCTGAGATCGGTCCTGGACCAGGGTTCAATTCCCCGCCTCGGCGGGTCTTGGGCTAAAAATTCCACGGACTCGATAATTCTCGCCCCGGTGCCTCCTCGACTCACGGGTTCACACTCTGCGACTCTGGGCAATAGCTTGCTTAATCTCCACAACGGCCCCTCGTGGCGGGATGCCTGACTTTCACCTTGTGGATACCCTGCTATCTCACAGGGGAATACCAGGACGGGTTCCCTAAGCAAGCGCCGGGAAACCCACTGCGGGTAGCTGTGCGCTATATAAGCTCAACTACTACACACTACATTTACAAATGTTAGCTACATAGAAACACCAACAAGAGCAGTGGCACGAGCAGTACCACACTGGGCCAAGCTATGTATTACGCATGCGCATAAATTTCCCTCCAATTCTGCAGACACGTCAGGACACGTGAGTGTGACTGATGCATGCGCAGTAACTAAATACAAGCGGCGGCCATTTTAAGTGACTCGAATAAATTATTTTAGTAAAACACATGTGCAAGCTTCTAAATCCTTATTCAACCTTAATATAAACGTTAGTAAAACATACACTTGTTACCTTGTTACACATAAACGAGGTTCATGAGTACAGCAAGTCCGCAAAACATGCGAAGCTTTGCTTCATCAATCCCCTCTTTGATGATATTTACTATCATCACAAAATATAAATGGAACCAGATGCCAACTTTCTTTCACACTTTATACAGCTCTATCTCTTCCAACAATCGCTCCAACTTTTCTCTCTCAGTTCTGGTAGGGTGAGAAGTCTTCACCTTTTTGTATATCTGATCATTCACTTCCTCCAATTCCATTTCATCCATACTCCGTTTCAACCCTTTTGCATTCACTTGATGTTTTCTGGTGTGCTTGCGGCATTTACAACAGATAAAAATGAATAATATGATAAGACCTATAATTCCAATTGGCATCAGTATCTTGAACAATAAGCTTTTACCTAAGCTAGCAAGCCAATGACCTACATTTGAGAGACCATCTACCAGTCTCTTCCACGCACTATCAACCTCGAGTGGTTTGAGTTCCTTTGTCAAATTAGTAATGTTCTTCACATATCTTTTGATCTGTACACTTTTGTCCGGAATATAAGTGCAACAATGTTGCGCCTTCAACATCCGGCAGACTCCGCCCTCTTTTGCCAATAAGGTATCAAGAGCAAGTCGATTCTGCAAAACCATTGATCTGATCGCAACCATTTCGGTATTGACCAGCAGAAATCCATGAGCTGTCTCAGTAGACAATACATCCACTATAGTAGACAATTTACAAATTCTATGTGTGTTCAGAACCACTCCCACTCCAGGTATCAGTGCACTGAAAATACTACCCATAATTTCCCCTATACTTTCTCTTTTACTACGCATTAAGCCATTAGTATTTTCACTGCTTCCAGCAACTCCATTCACATGGTATATTTTCGGGAAGACAATGCCAAAATAGCAACTTCCATACCAGTGATCCGGCAATTTGAAATAAGCCTTGTCCCCACAAATATAATAAATTCCAGGAAACACAGGCTCTGACCCATTTTTGAAACCCCAACCTCCAATTACCTTGTAATTATGTTCGCATTCACTGGAACCAATGAAAACATTATTATAGTAGCTAGTCTTCTCGCGATGAAGACATAACTTTCCTTTCTTTTCAAAATCCAGCAACAGAGCAGGTCCCGCCCCACCATTTGAGGTGCCTTCCATGTTCTCAGCCCACTTTGGCCTTTTCTGACTTTCGTCATTAGCCTTCTTTTGTATTTTAATTCTTCTTTTCTCTGCCATGTTCAGGAACATCTTTTCCTGTTCACGCAAAGAACAAGTCAAGTTATCTCTGTGTGCATCAGCTATGTCAATGTTACCTATAGTCAGAAAATAGTCTCCCATATATCTTATTGTGTCACTTTTGGTATGTACAGGATTCAAGTTCCCACGTATAGGAAGTTCAGAAAAGATCACGTCATTGTTAGAGTAATAATACTGTAACGGTCCTCTTTTGTAAAATAAACTAGCTAAAATGCTACAGGAGATTCCATATGTCAACGGCAAGTGATGGTATGTCACGCCTTCAGCTACAGAGGTAGGTAGCTTCATGCAGACATAGCAATCTTCAATTTCCATAGTCTCTACATAGTGTATTAACAAGTTTGCAAAAACATTTAAGTGTGTCTTGTTCTTAACTCCATGATAATGTAGTCCTCCCTCATCTGATGCTTCTAAATCTTGTTTTGTTTGTCTCAGTACTCTCTCATGTCTTGCTACACTCAGTGTTGTCAGCTCCTCACTGTCAGTATTTACAATTTCAGTAGGGACAATATTAGTCTCTTTACTCACAGTAAAGGGAATAAGGGAATGAAAATTGTTAGTCCTATCCAGATGACTATCAGTACTACTATACTACATATACACACCTTGCAGCACGTCTTGAAACGACTGCAACTAGGTCTACCATTCACAGTTGAATCAGACATTTCGGCTCAGAAGAAGTTTCTTGACCCCTCTTTGTGTCTTTACACAACTAGCTTACTTTGTGCAAATTCACGGTGGTTCGTCTTCTTCTTCAGCAGAGTACTCAGGGACGGGCTCTCCGTCGCTTACGTCAGTTATATCAAGATCTTCAAGTTCTTCCAACACAAGTGTCCATTCAGGTGACTTGTACTTCTTGTTTTGTTTCTTTATTCGATCACTTCTTCTTTTGGAAGTGTTTTCCTCTTGTTCTGCTATTCGCGCACTTCTCCTTGCCTCTGCACGTTTTTCTTCCACCGTCTTTATCCTTAGCCTCAATTTCTTTACGAACCTAGGCTCAAGGTGCTTTCTTTTCTTAAGTCTTTTAGTTGCCACTTGGACTTCGCTTTCTTCCCTTATCCTCTTTTTCTCTTTAGCAGGTGGCAATTCCGCTTCACTTTCTTCTTCTTCCCCTATCTGGCTAATTCCAGGGCTAGCATCTAGTTCTTCTGCCTGGTTACTAATCTGGCCTTGTTCAGGAATATTTTGTTTTTGACTTTTGATTGTCTCTGTTTCTGTTTCAGTTTCAGTTTCTGTTTCCTGAACCCGTTCTTCTATCCCTATCTGATCCTGTTCAAGCACTTCGATCTCTTGATTTTCTTCTGCTCGAACTATTATTCTATGTCTAAGCTGTCCCTTATCCACATCAGGAGTTAGTGGAGGTGTATCGAGCACCTGTTCTGTCCCTGTCTGACCTTCTCCTTCCTCAGTTTTGATGTGAATCTCAAGCGGCTGAGGTTCTTCGCCTGTGCCTTGCTTTTCCTGACTAGTCCACTCTCTACCTTCACAAAGTCGCTCTCTTGTTCGGATGGGATCTTCGGTCAGATCAATCAATGGTATCCACTCTTCTGGCCATATGCTTGGCAGCTCGTCATCAGCTACTCCTGGCTCAGTTTCCTGGACCTCTTCAGCAGGCTGGATTCTTGGCAGTTCGTAATCAACTACTCCTGGGCCAACGTCTGCTGTTCCTGCAGCTTGACTGGTGCTGGGCTGTTCGTTGTCCGCTGCTTCTGGTCTGGCTCCTGCAGAGTCCTCCGCTGGACGCCCTTCTTCTTCAGGTTCCTCGTCTGGTAATACCTTCTGGGTGTGGCCGGCGTGGATCCACTGGGGAACACCTGCACACTTCACTGCAGTGGTTGTTACCAGGATTACTTGACGTTTCTTTCCCCACCTTGGTGCCAGACAGCTTGACCGAGTGTGCTTCTTTATTTTGACCCAGTCTCCTGGAACCAAGTTGTGGAGAGGAGTCGTTGGATTGAGGATGCCGTCGTCTCCGATCTGGCGAGAGATAGAACGCACTTGGTCACCCAATCTTCTGCAGTACTCAAGCACCAAATCATCAGTAATACTCAACAGTTTGCTTCCTGACACCCATGCTTGTCTCATCACTCTTCCCATAATGATTTCATGGGGACTTAGGCCTGTCTTGCGGTCAGGAACACTTCTCAGTCCCATCAGGACCAGGGGCAGGGCCTTCACCCAGTTCATGCCAGATGCATCACACAGCTTTGCTAGTCTGTTTTTGATAGTTCCATTTATTTGTTCCACTACTCCAGAAGCCTCTGGATGATATGCACAGTGAAGTTTCTGCCTTATTCCAAAGGCCTTACAGAGTTCAGCCAGTACTTCATTCTGAAAATGTCCACCCTTATCTGATTCAATAATGAATGGAACCCCGAATCTAGGTATCAGTTCTTTTAGTAAACACTTGGCTACTGTCAGGGCGTCACTTTGGGGAGTAGGGTAAGCTTCTACCCATTTTGAGAATACGCAAACAATGACAAGGACATATCGTTTCCCCTCACAACGTGGCATGGTGATGAAATCAATCTGTATCCTTATAAAGGGACCCCCTGATCTCCCAATTTTGCTCAGCTCTACCATTGTCCTCTTGCCTGGGTTCATCTGTTGACATGACAGGCACCTCTGGCAGAGGGACTCCGCTACTTTCCTGAACTTCTTACTGTACCAAGTCTGTTGAAATACCAGAATCATGGCATCCCTACCAATATGTGATCCTTCGTGTATTAATCTTGCCATTGTGCCAAGCAAGTGTCTGGGTAATACAGGCATACCAGTTGGGCCCAAGATGACACCATCCACACGTCTCGGTCTACACCCATCCTCCTTCCATTTCTCTCTTTCTTGCCAAGGGGCCGACTCCTGCCACTCTCTCACTTCATCCCATGTAGGCACTTCTTCAAACACTTGAAGTTGGCAGCTGGCTCCGATCCCCCCTCGTTTAGGATTAATGATATAGTGATCTCTGGCGCACCATTGGGCCACTCGATCAGCATAATCATTTCCCAGTGATACTTTGTCCATGCTCTTCTTATGAGCAACGCATTTTACCACTGCCAGTTCCTTTGGTAACTGGATGGCCTCTAAAAGGTCATGAACAACTTTTCCATTTCGAATGGGAGTACCTGAGGAAGTCAGGAATTCCCTCTGTAGCCACAATTGGCCAAAGTCATGCACAACACCATAACAGTACTGACTGTCAGTGTACACTGTTATGCGTATGTTTTTCCCAATTTGGCAAGCTTTTATCATAGCAATCAATTCGGCTACTTGTGCAGACTTTATGTTATATAGATAACCTGCTTCTTCAATTTTTGTTAAGGAGACTACTGCATAGGCAGCACTCAGGCCTCCTAGTTCATGTCTTAGACAGGAACCATCCACAAATAATTCCATGTCATGCACGGGCAATGGAGTTTCTTTAATGTCTGGGCGTGGCTTGGTGCTGAACTCTGTCAGATCAATGCAGTCATGTTCATCATCATCCCCACCTTCCATATCCAGGGGGTCGGAGAGTAAAGTGGCAGGGTTCAGAATACCGCACCTAACAATGCTTACATTTGCTGCACCTACAAGAATCCTCTCGTATTTTGTCAGCCGGCTAGGGGTGAGATACTGCGTTTTGGTTCTGGTCAATAAAATTACCACTCCATGTGAAACATACACAGTCACAGGATGTCCCATGACAATGGACTCACTCTGTTCCAAACTTGCGCAAGTAGCAGCTACTGCTTTCAGACAGCCTGGTAACCCAGCAGCTACTGAGTCCAAGGTGGCAGAGAAATAGGCCACAGGCCTTCTGGTCGTGCCATGTTCTTGAGTCAGGACTGACAATGCGCAATTATCGCGAGTGTCACAGAATAGGGCAAACTCTTTGGAATAATCTGGCATTCCCAACGCAGGGGCTGTACATAGACAATTTTTCAGTCTTGTGAAGGCCATTAGGCTTTCATCGTCCCATTCTACAATATCTGGCATTCCTCTCTTAGTCATTTTTATCAAAGGCCTGGCTAAGACTGCAAATCCCAGAATCCACTGCCTGCAGTATCCTAGTACACCCAGGAACATTCTGATTTCTTTTTGAGTACGGGGCAACTGCATCTTTTGAATTATTCTTACTCTTTCTGATGTGACTTTTCTGACACCCTTTTCTATCTGGTGTCCTAGATATTTCACTGATTTTGCACAGAACTGTAGTTTGTCAGGGGCCACTTTATGCCCTTTCTCACAGAGATGATTCAGTAGGGCAATGGTGTCAACTACACAGTCCCTATGACTTTTAGACGCCAGTAGAAGGTCGTCTATGTACTGCACTAGGACAGAGTTCCCAGGTAAGATCAAAGTCTCTAGACATTTTTTCAAGATCTGATTAAAGATAGAGGGGCTCTCTGTATACCCTTGAGGGACCCGATTCCAGCAATACACGTGACCTTCGAAGGCAAATGAGAAAATAAATTTGCTGTCGGGGTGCAAGGGTATTGAAAAGAATGCATGACACAAATCAATCACAGTGAACCACTCAGCATCCCAGGGAATCTGGTACAGAATCACTGCAGGGTTCGGGACAATAGGGCAGCAAGGAACTACAATTTTGTTTACCTTTCTCAGGTCTTGCACTACCCTGTACTTGCCACTAGGCTTCTTGATACCCATAATCGGTGAGTTGCATGGGCTACTCATCACTTCCTGTATGATGTTTCCTTCTAGTAATTTTTGTATTTCTAGTGTAACACCGGCTTTCACTTCTGCATTCATTCGGTAGGGCTTGGTGTTAGGGTATACTGCATTGTCCTTGATGGCTATCTGTATGGGGTCTACATCCTTCATTAATCCTACATCTTTTCCAGTGAAATCCCACACATCTGGCTTCACTGCTTCTTGGAGTTCTTTGGGCAAGTCCTGCAGGGTCAATCGTTTAATTTCTGAGTCAGGTCTGAGCAACAATAATTTATAAATGCCATCTTCATCTGGGGTCTGAATTTCAACACCCTTTGGTGTGCAAAAGATAGTACAGTTCATTTTGCACAGCAAATCACGACCCAGTAGATTCACTGGACTGGTGTCACAGACGACAAATCTATGCATTTGTTTAAAGTTTCCAATTGAAATCTCCATTGGCTCGGTAACAGGAGTACTAATCAATTGATTAGATACACCCACTACTTGGAGGTTTTCTCCCGAGAGGGGTAGGTTTGGAACGTCCACTGTTCTTACAGTAGAACGGGTAGCACCAGTGTCCAACAGAAAGGTGACATCATTTCCGTCAACCTTTCCTTCAATGTATGGTCCGGACTGGTCTACCGGCAAGGAAGCGCCAAGTACGCACTCCTCGTCCTCCCCTCTCAGGCCCCGTCAGTACTGATCATTACAAAGGAAGGTATCATTCAGCAGATACTGCGAAGTTGCTGTATTTCTGTTCTCACCGCTTTCCCAAACTTCTATCTCATCACCCTCTGCCTGTTTTCCCCTGTATACCTGCTTTGGTGCTCGAGGCACCTGAACTGTTTTTACCTGTGGTTGAGTCTTTCTTGGTCTTTCTTTCTGCGTCTGTGGAGTTAAATCAGGTGTTTTGGCGTTATCATCTATCAAATAGGGACACTCGTTACGCCAGTGTCCAATTTCGCCGCACTGATGGCAGGGAAATTTCTTCATAGCCTCTTCCCTGCTAAATTTGGGCCGGGGCTTTCCTCCACCCCCACCCCCAGGACCTTTGTTCTCTGCATTTTTAACCAGGTTACTCAACTGCTTTTCCTGCTGTTCTGCGAGCTTCACTTGAGCCCACATTACCTTCTCCTTAAGGGCCTTTTTCTTTTCTGCCATCTCGTCCTCGCAGTACTTTGCGTACCGCAGGACCTCATCCATCTTTTTGGTGTGCCAACAGATTTTATTATCTTTTATCCACTGACAAATTTCGGGTCTTAAACCATTTACAAACCTGTAAATAAAATGCGTCATGTCTTTCATCTCGATGTTATCAATACCACTGTATGTTTTGAACACCTGCAATAACCTCTCATAGAAGGAGTGCACTGTCTCGTCCCTTTCCTGTGTTGTCCTATCTATCTTGGTCCAATCAGTTTCCTTTGCGGGCACTTTTTCTTTCAAATGCTGAATTACCTGCTCATATTTTTGCATGACATCCTTCGATGGCTCCCCTGTTTCTTTATTTCTTGGGTACTCTTCACTAGGCCAGTCTATGGCTATTTTACACTGGGTCCATAAATCTACCGGAACCACAATGTCGAAAAACCCATCCAGGTCTTTCCACAGACACTTCTGTACTTTCACGAACCTTTCCACCTGCCTGTACCAGTCTACTGGTTTCTCTCGTAATTTTGGAAAATCGTTCGTAAAGGACACAATATCCTGCCTGGACCAGGGGACATGCACATATTTTCCTCCTGGTACTTCGCGCATGGGGCATAACTGCTCAGGTTTTTCTACTTCCCTTAAAGCAAACTCAGGAGCCTCTTCTTTCTTTCTCGCCCACCTGCTTCTCCATCTCTCCACATCTCCCCATTTTTGCAGTACCCCCAATAATTCTTTAATCTGCAACTTTTTCCCTGCCACATTCAGGTGCTCTATATCTTTGTCTGAGAAGTCTGCTCTGTACGGTTTCTGTAAGGGCTTGGATTTTGAAATATCTACCCCCATACTGGCTGCGGTGTCTGTCAGTTTTTCGTGGAGCACTCTGGTGTTTCTTGTAAGGCTTTTACACATAAACCACAATTCTTCTTCAGAGTAGGTATTCAATCGATCCAACCCCACATTTCCTGCCATTAATTCTTCTATTTCTACCCTCAGCTTGTAGAGGTCTAAAGGTTTCGTTTGCGGAGTCTGTTTCTCTAATTCGCGACTCCAATTCTCAATTTCTTCTGGCGTTACCAAAGAGACACTCCTAGTACCTGTAGCTGATTCCATTTTAATTTCTTTCGCATTAAAAGGGTTATGCCTCTGCTGCATTCCCTTTCCGGTCTGTTTGTTTGGCAAGTCCAAGAACGCTACTTCAGACTCACACTCACTGGACTGATCATCTATGATTATCGGTTCCTGTCTCGGGGGTGCCATGACTGGGGTCATAACTGGAGTAATCGGATTTCCCTGACCATTGCCGTATAACGGAACCTCTGGTCCAATAGTTACTGGAATAGTCAACGCCTCAGGACTGGTATTTAACTGGGAGATTTTCTGAATTATTTCTGTCCTTTGTCTAGCTAGAGCCTCTTGCTCCTTTTCCACTAGTATCCTTCTTAAAGTCGTGTCATGTAATATCTGTGGGGTCAATGGAGGAGTAAAACTCGGGGCAGTAGGATGCGTTTCACTTGGTCCCCCACCATAATTTGGTTTTGGGAACAATGTTCCGGTGTTAAAGGACCTGCGCTCTTCCTCATATGGAGGTTGAACAAAAGGCAGTCCTGTACTCGATGGTTTCTCTTCGTTTTCATACAGGGGTCTGGGAAAGAAAACTTCCGTACGTGAATATTTTTCTTCTTGGTTTGCGGGCACTTTGGGATATATATCCCTTGTTTCCGCCGGTTCGGGTTTCTCAAAATAGGGCAATACCTGACCACCCCCTCCCAGTCCTAGGGATCTGTCCTCTTCCTTTAGGAAGTGGCGACGGGGAGCATCTCCTACACTGGAAGGTCGGGCCCCCTCATTATAAGGTGGCGGACTTCTGTTACAGATGTCATCTATCAATTCATCATCTGACTCCCCAGGAGCCCCCCAATGCTTACACTTTTCGGTATTTTTCTCACCCGCTGCAGGGTTATGACATGCCGGCATCATAGGAAACAGACCCTCAACAATCATGCTCTGCCTCCACTGCTTCATCCTTTTGTCCCTGGACTCCTGTTTCAACCTGGGGTACCACTTGGTCAAACCCTTGTCCATTCGGGGTCTTTCTCTTTCAAAAGCCTCAATCTCCCATTCCTCTAATGCCTCATACTGCGTTAGTCTCGGTCTGGGATGCAGTTCATTCATTCGGGTTCTTAAATTAAATAAGATCCTACCATTGAAAGTACCTTCTAACGGAAAAGCCAATACTCCGTCATCTTTTGTGTACTTCACCCAATTCTCCAACCACACACAGGTATTGTACCCTCGGTCAAACATCATGAATGAGGCGGGAGTATTGGGTGGTGGGACAAGAACACCTTCTCTAGATTTAATCGGTTTGTCCGTTTTGAAATAATTTTTCACCTTACTTACAAAGGACAATTTTCTCTTTGTTCCGTACATAATATCGTATCTATTAGTCTTCCACTGATCCCTTTCAAACCCTAGGTGCCTTGGATCAGGTCTAGTTCCTGTAGTCTGCGAGTGCCACATACGACTTCTACGCTTAACTTTGTTTACAAACTACCTCCAATCAGAACGCGCTTCAGAAATCCGTGCGACCAATGGGTGCGCGACTCTAAATAATCTCCGCCAATGGGTGCGCGGCCCCTTCGTGAGACAGTTCTCACGCTCCGGCGCTCACCCCTCCTTTACAATTCCAGCTCCGCTACCCGCCCGCTGCTTCCACCAATCCCAGTGCGGCACGGAGTGACGTCAGAGGCGCTTCGCGACTGACTCCCTCCCTTCACAAGGTAACGGAAACTTTCTTTCTTTTAAAGTGCTCAGTGCTTGGTTATTTAACAACAAATACACATTCGCCACAGTGCTCAAGTGTCTAGACAGAAAGATTTCTTTCACTGCAAGTAAACTACTTCCATTTACTTTTCACGCGCTGCGGGCAGATCTCTTCCGCCTACCCTTCACTCTAGCATCGGTGAACCTGTTATTCCCCTAAACTCATCCACTTCTTTCCGGGATATATCCGAGTCTAAGGTTTCCCAGCGGACCCCTTTGCTGCCACCCAAGCTCCGAGGAACCTGCTACTCTTCCGATGTGACCCTTACTAGGTTACGCCACTATGGGAATTTTGCCAATGAACCTCGTTACTAACATTTATTCACACATTTATCCAGAAAAAACCCTAGTTAGTGCTTCCCGGTTATCCTAACCTGCACCTAACTTTCCTCAAGCCTGTGACCTCTGGACAATGGATTCTATTCACCACTTGCCCTTTCAATTCCCCGGGGAGTTCGGACAACATGAAACTAAACGGTTGACAAATGCATAGATTAATACATATAACAATATAAGAACAAGAATAATAATGAAAAAACAATTCATGAATTCAAAGGCAACACACTTCAAGAGACTGATCAGATCCCCTGGAATGGCCGCTCTTATAGCAGCATCAATGTACTAGCAGTTACCGACTTGACTAGACTAACTAGTCCCTGCCTTAATTTCAACTAGTCCCTAACCATCCTCTGCTTACCAGAAAAACTGATAGAGCGCGCGAGGCCACCCGACCAATAATTTCGCCGTTTCCGGCTTCGGGCCCATATACTTTCAAATCACCATATACATTGACCAGGTGACTTCACGAGCTCTACCAATTTGTGTGTGTTCCCTATTATTGTTTCTCAGCGTACCCGACTTACCATCCACTAACACGGGTACCTAATGACCACAATGAATCAGGGAGCTAGCTGTAAAGGAAAGGCAACAAAATACAAACCCAACCAATATCATTCAAAAATACTGTTTAAATGACCACGGACAACTGGAAGTTTTAAAATGTTTATCTAAAGTTCGTTATTTTCATTCATCAAATACACAAGGATAAGGCATTCAATAACTAGGATAATGTAAATGATATAACTATAGAGAAATAAAGACAAGGTAATCATCGAAATACTACTATGAAATGCAAATGAGAAAAATACTAAACAATCTCAGAAATGTTTAAGCATGGACAGACTATGCATGGGTAACTATAGAAGGGCCTATAAAGAGTAACACGCTAAGCTTAAAGTGAATGGACCTTTAAACAGTCTAGGTAAGGAGGTTCTAGACCATATCAGAAAATGACAAACTGCAATGCAAAATATAATTTCTAACAAGTGAGATGACATGGGAACACGTTTATGAGAAAATTGCAAATGACTTTCAACAGTTTGCGGAAAGCATGGAAAAATAACATATGCAATGGGTAACTTTATTGAAGCAAAAGTCAGAAATTCAGAAGGTGCAAGGTTTAGGAAGTTCAGAGCAATATTTACCTAGACTGGTGTGGAAACCAAACCCTGGCCACGGGTCAGTTAAGGACAGGAAACCCTCAAGGAAGGATACCCCTCAAAGACAGCAAGTGCAGAAGGGACACCCAAGACAGGACAGGATACCCTCGGAATAGGAATCAGGACAGGACCCTCAGGACAGGACAGCAAACCCTCAGGACAGGACCGCTCAGGACAGGACCGCACCCGCAGTTTGGAAGCAACGCCTGCGCTCCACCCTCTCTGCAGCTATCGATCAAGACCCCGATTGGGTCAGCGAACTCCCAGCAAAGTGCTTCGCCAGCACTTTAAGGTTCAGTAAAACCTTAGTCTATGGTCAAATTCGGACAGAGTGCTCCGCAGCTCTCTGTATCTTCAGTCACCTATTGAGTACGATGGGTCAGTGACAGGTCAGCTAAACCAGACAAGTCGGACAATTCCCTAGGTGAACCCAGGGTAGATATACTGTTTGGGGCAGTGTACCACCCCCCAATGTTGCAAAGTGTCAGAATCCCTCAATTTGGATTGGTCCTAAGGTAGGATTTGGGTAACACACCAATCATAATACAACATTTTAAGCCTGTATTTGCATACTTGGGTACCGCCTATCGAGATTGGGGTTCCCATGAGAAACAACACGGCAAACAGTAGCGCAACATTACAATGTAACATATAAGGAGCCACATTCGCTGTTCTCGCGGGGCAGAGGTGACTTTCTCAGGAACATCTTGCCCATCACTGCCAACTGGCTGTGTTCCATCAGTCAAGGTCCACTGTGCCGCAGAAAGTTGCGCAGGCGCAGAAGGGACCTCCAATATGGCTCTCCTCTCTCTCAGACCCCCATTCCCCGCGGTACATGAAAAGTAAGCGAAAACAAATTAATACATAATAATGTCATTATGAAAACACATCACAAGGTTTGCACTTCTAACTTATCATCAAGAAATATACTTATGCAGTCTAAATGTTAGCTACATAGAAACACCAACAAGAGCAGTGGCACGAGCAGTACCACACTGGGCCAAGCTATGTATTACGCATGCGCATAAATTTCCCTCCAATTCTGCAGACACGTCAGGACACGTGAGTGTGACTGACGCATGCGCAGTAACTAAATACAAGAGGCGGCCATTTTAAGTGACTCGAATAAATTATTTTAGTAAAACACATGTGCAAGCTTCTAAATCCTTATTCAACCTTAATATAAACGTTAGTAAAACATACACTTGTTACCTTGTTACACATAAACGAGGTTCATGAGTACAGCAAGTCCGCAAAATATGTGAAGCTTTGCTTCATCATTCTCACATCAGACATTATTGAAAAAATAATACAAACATTTTTATCACAAACAACAAAAAACTTGCAAACACTGAATGAGAGAAACTAGGGGTTGGGAGGATAAAATATAAGTAATTAAATGACTTATATATGTTTTAATGCTGGACCAGCCGGTCCTAGCTTTTATACAACAATAATACTTTGTATCTCCCAACCAACACTGCCACTTCGTGTTGCTTACTGTTGCTTACTATTCTGAAGCATGCCATCCTCCAGGGGATGTGTTAGGGCAACATAAAACAGTCCTACTGACTGTCCCCATCCATAACTCTGGTCCAGGCACTCTCCACGACTTGAGAAACCTTGCTTCTCCTGTTTTCTTAGGAACATTAGCCCTTTGTTGATTCTTTGATTCTTTGAATAAATGCACAGGACCGGGCACATCCCCTGGACCATCCTGTCATGTGAAGATCAACTTCTACCCACACCAAGGCCTTTGTCTCATTTCTGGCAGCCATTTTACACCTAATCAAGGAGCTGTTCAGCTCTTGGTAGACAATTGGAAGCAGTGCCCCAGTGTACAGAGACCAAACAAACAGCAGAAAAATCCAGCATAAAGTGGGGTTGACAGTGCAAAAAGAGCACAAAAGGGGCATTTTCCTACAGTTATCTGATTGAGATTCAGACAAATTTCCTCAGAAAAATAATTCTGGCATCTGCGACTGTGATAAGAGACGATTAGGTCCAGAGATTGACTCATTCTGCCGTTTTTAATGTATACGAAGAATCAAGGAAGGTTGACCTGGGTTAAATACCATGAAGACAATACTGAAGGCTTTTGAAATTTAGCTTGCTTCTAAGGGCAGCCAGTGGTGGTTGGTGAAAATAAAAGCTAGATGACCCAGCGCTTTTACTTCTGTCTACAGACCTACGTCTGAAAGAAGGATTGCTACACTGGGAATTAGCCATGAACCTAGGAGCCATTCTAGGATTGAGTCACATCCATCAATGTGTAAAAAAGAGCCACAGCTTGTATTGTCATTCTACTCATCTTTTTTGAGGTACACAAGTTTTCACTTTCTGGAACAGATAAAGAAAACACTTTGTCTTTTTTCACTGTTGTCCTTGAAAGTTAAGTACATTTTGATGATAAAGGCCTATATACTGGTTTGTGGGGCTATATCTGAGGAGCTGCTTTCAAATACACCTATGATAGCCAAAAGTGAAGCAGTAATGGGGAGTTCCCATTGTGAAGAAGTAGAAACTCTGCTTTTCCTGGGTTCATTTTGAATGAGAATATTGCCGCCAGGTGGGTTTCAACATGTTCCTTTTGGTTGAAGATGGATTCCAGATCCGCCACTTAAGAAATGGTAGCTGTCACTTTGTAATTGTGGAAGGAAGGAAACATTCCTTCCGGTACTAAGAATACTAACAACTCTACCTTAGGGTTGAATAGAGTGGGTAGCATTATTGAACCTTATGTTATGCAGATTTGTAGCGTGCACTGTCACCCAGGAGGGTATCCTAGCACTGAGCAGGTGTGAGTGTAGCCATACCTAGGGCCTCATACTACTTGGAAAGCCATGTCTGCAGATTCTATCAGAATTCAAAAGTGAGGAGGAGGTTCTTTTGAATGCCAGCAGGTCATTCCATGCTTTAGGAGTGATGTAGTGGTAGGCTTGACCACCAGATCTGGTTTTGGGTATGTGTGGGATTTGTGCTCGTAGGAGTCTGGACAAGCGGAGGTGTCTGGAAGCTTTGTGAAAGCAGATGCAATTGTTGAGGTATTCGGGCAGTGTTGTGTAGTGCCTTGAAAGTGTGGTTGAGGAATTTGAATTGTGCTCATTTGTGAATGGGGAGACAGTGAAGCTCCTTCAGGAGTGTTGTGATGTGAGTGCAGTGTGTGGGGTTAAAAATTATTCTGGCCTCTGAGTTCTGAATGGTCTGCAGCCTTCTGGTGAGTTATTTGTTGATACTAGCATAGACGGTGTTGCCATATTGAAATTTGCTTGTGACCAGGCATGCCTGATGGTTTTCCGGGTGTTAATTGGGAGCCATTTGAAAATTCTCCTCAGCATCTTGGGCGGTCATGCCGAGTTTGCTGTTGTTGATGATCCCGAGGTTCTTGGCGTGGATGGTGGGGGTGGCTATTGGTCCTAGCTTTCTTGGCCACCAGGTGGAGTCCCACAGAGATATTCTGTTCCAGAAGATCACAATTTCGGCATTGTCGGTGTTCAGCTTTAGATAGTTGGTCTGCATCCAGTGGCTGGTTGCAATCATGCAGGCATTGAACTTGATCTGGGTTACCTTGCATTTTGTCCATGAGAGACAGAATTAATTGTGAGTCAAAGGAGAGGACTTTGATATTATTAGAGCAGAAGATGCTGGCTACAGGGATCATGAATGTGTTAAAGAGGGTCGGGCTCGAGGAGGATCTGTTCAGAACCACACAGATGAGGTTGCGGCGTCCGAGGCGTACGGTGCCAGGCTGACTGACTGGGTCCTTCCAGTTAGGAAGGATCAGATCCAATGGAGTGTTTGTCCTTGAATTCCAATATTGTGTAGGCATTGGATGACGATGAGGTGGGAGACTTTGTCAATTGCTATAGAGGCATCCAGGAGGATAAGGGCTGACACGTCTCCTCTGTCCAGATTAATGTAGCTATCCTCTGTGGCTGCCATGGGCAGTTTCCCTGCTGTGGTTGGTTTTGAAAACCAGAATGAGTTGTGTTAAAGAGTTGGTGGTCATTGAAGTATTTGGTGCTGGGTCTGTTGATGGTTTTCTATAAGATCTTTGCTGCGAATGGTAGCCAAAAGATCGGCCTGTAGTTGGTGAATGTTGAAGGGTGTGCAGAGGGTTTCTTCAGCAAAAGGAGGACATTTGCATGTTTCCACACATCTGGGGAGGTTGAGGAAGAGGTGGAGGCATTAAGAAAGGGTGTGAGCATGGGTTCCTATGAGGTACCATGAAGTACTCCAAGTGTTATTTGAGCAATATGTGTGTTTCAGCACACTAAGGCAAGATTATTCTAAACGATTGTGAGTGGGGGAGTGGCATTTTAGATCAACAAGTAGATACTTGTTATTACATAAATGCATGGTTGAATAGCTGTTTTTCTATAAGTATAAAAAATCCTATTCCTTGAGATAATTCAAGTGTCTTTAGATTTGACCAGGAATATAGGATGTATGACGTTACAACGCATACTTTTACAACGCCTACCTTTACAACGCGGTTTTTACATCGCATACCATTACAACGCATAGTGCTTTTAGGCGCTGGATAGTGATTTATTTAATTTACTATTCCAACTCCAGTCCCCGTGGATAGTAGGGAAGGTGTTGGATAGTATATTAAATACATTACCTATCCTAGAGCACCCCCCAGCGCTATGCGTTGTTCTGGTTTGCGTTGTAAAAGTTGCGTCGTAATGGTAATGCGTTGTAAAAGTTTCGTTGTAAAGGATGTTTCCCGGAATATACCCCATTTAATGTTTTTCTTTGTATAGCCTTGAATAAGATATGTAAATATTTTTAAGATATACATATATCTGCATGTGTGTACATATACATATATATATATACACACACACATATATTTTCTGCTCTATTTTAATAGTTTACGATGACAAGCAGAGAAAATGTTTACTTTTTGCAGTCCTTAGATGGAGAAAAGCTAGAATCTTTCCGCATGTTTCTACACATTCCGGCTACTGAAGCTTTAAAATAAAAAAACACAAAAAACGGACTTGAATCGCACTGTTTCTAATATCTGTTTGCAAAAAATATCTTAAAGTTTTTTGATGTGATACATTTTTCTCTAGAGGTTTTCTTCTTATTCCTCATGTTTGCAAACATGCTTGATCTTTCATATGAAAGAGCTATGCACCAAGGTTTTAAATGGTTTGTGGGAAAAGTGATGATGTGACCATTTATTATATGGGATAAAGTACCCCAGGCATAGAAGATAAGAATAATGAAAGTAATCTCAGAGTTCTATAACCTTATAAAAAAATTCGTCCTGAGGCCTCCTTCTTCCATATGGTTATGGAACTCCTCGGTGACTTGCAATATCCTAACAATGTACATCAGGTTGGACTTTATTAATATTATTAAATATATATATATATGTGTGTGTGTGTGTGTGTGTGTGTATATTTACGCACTTCAAGGTACGTAAGGAACGGAGAGCCACATATTGCGAGACATTGAAAAGGCAACAGATGTGTGGTTTCTCATCGGCACCAACCCACTGGGGTAGTTATTTATTCTATTAATCAGGGACACAATAGCACCCATTGGGGATTGATCTAATGGGGAACTGCAAGAACCAGGAGGCAATTTGCACACGCCCACATGGGCGGGACTTAAGAACATTTATGAAGGTTCTCCACTTCTGCTGTTGTTTTTCAGAATGTGCCAGTGAACAAGGAATGAAAATTCCAAAACGCGTTTGGCTGTACAAGGGAGCCATGATGGAACTTTACACTGTTGCAGTCTGCAATTAAAGAGGTGATTCAACTCTCCATTTGAGGCGTCCTCATTAGGGGAACCTTCTTTGTTGGTTTGTTGAGTGGCTATCCCAGCCGCAGGGACGCCCTGCTGCTCATTGTACAGATCTGCATCTCGCAACTACGAGGTGCTTAAGGAACGGAGAGCAACATATTGTGAGATATTGGACGCAATAGATGTGTGGTTTCTCATCGGCACCAACCCACTGGGGTAGCTAATTTTTCTATTAATCACAGACACAATAGCACTCACTAGGGATTGATCTAATGGGGAACAGCAAGTACCAAGATGCAATTTGCACACACCCACATGGGCGGGATTTAAGAGCATTTATGAAGGTTCCCCACAGCTTCTGTTGTTTTTCCGAATTTGCCAGTGAACAAGGAATGAAAATTTCAAAACGCGTTTGGCTGTACGAGGGAGCCTTGATGGAACTTTACACTGTTGAAGTCTGCAGTTCAAGAGGCGATTCAACTCACTGTGTCAAGTCCTAAAATTAAAATGCAAATCACCCTACTTCTTCACTCTGCTGCCCAAACCCCGTTGTGAACCAGAAGGCTGACAATACTCAGATTATTACCTCTATAGGTGAGAGACTTGGAGAGACGCTGGACATTCTCATAGACTGTCTCTCCAAAGTGGCCACATAAATGGAATCACACTGCCTGCAACCTAATGCTGACTAAAAAGAGATAATGCTGTTTGGTGGGGCCTGTACAATCTGATACAATTCCTGGTGGCCATTGCTCATGGGCCAGGTGCCTAGACTAAAGAGGGCAGATAAGAATCTTGTTTTCTTAATAGACAATTCTCTCTCTATGCAAGATCAGCGAAATGTAAAATGTGGTAAATATTTTGGCCTCCTCCGTTTGTGGTGCAAGCTTTTTCATTGGATCCCAGCAGATTGTTAAAGGACAGTTGCCCAAGCATTACTGATGAGTACGCTGAATAATGGCAATTTCTTATACTTAGGAATGGCTGACTTCCTACTTACTCGCCTGCAACCCAGCCAGAACAGGGCAGCTAGCCTTATCTGTAAAGCACACAAAGCAGCTCAGCTTCTGCCTGCTTGGACTCACTTCATTGGCTCCCTGTACGTAAGAGGGCCAAATTCAAGCTACTATGTCATGTTCATAGGGCACCCTACCATACTGGGCCTGTCACACTACGTGAGCGAGTTACCTCCAATAAACCTACACGCACACATTGCTTCACTAACCTAGCTATGGTGAGGGTCAAGCACATTATAAATGGGTGAATGTTCTTTCAACCATCTAGCTGAAATCCATTGAAATTCTTTGCCTCTTGATCTCTGCCTTACCTCTGACCTCTTTACATTTCGAAAGAGTTTGCAGACTTGGGGGCATATTTATGAACCCTGTGCATCACCGGAGCATCACTTTCTGTGGCGGTGCGAATCACAAAATCATATCTATGAGCCCATGCAAAGCCACCATGCGTGGCTTTGAATGGCCTCATAGATATGCAGTAAGGCAAGGCAGCACAAATCACTGCGTTGCCTTACTGCGTTCCATGGGCGTTGCAGGGGGTTTTCCCACACAACACCCATAGATTTTGACACTTCCCCAGATTTGAGAGTGCAAATAAACCTGGGGTAGGGCAAAACCTTACACCTCCTGAAGTGAGGCATAACGAGGAGAAATAACTTCTTAGGATTGTTTCTGTCCTCAAAGGTACCCTTTCCTGCACAAAAACAATCCTGCCGACAACACAGGCACCGTGCAAGGGTGCCTGCATTGGTGTTAGGCTGCTGAAAACGCACCAGTGCAGGGGGTAAGGGCTGGAATGCATTGTATTGCATAAATTCTGTGCATTTCTGCCCATTCACTTTGGTGTACGGCAGCTGCACTGCCCTAAGCCAAATCCCCATAAATGAGAGCCTTTGGATATTCCCCGTACAATGGTTTGTGCATTGTGTCATGTAATCTTCGATTCAGCGCCAGGATATCCCCTTGAGGATGATTGTAGCGGATGTATGACATTACAACGCATGCTTTTACAACGCATGCTTTTACCGCGCATGCCTTTACATCGCAGTTTTTATAGCGCATGCTGTTACTACGCATAGCGCTAAGGGGTGCTGGATAGTGAATAGTTTAATTTACTATTCCAACTCCAGTCCCCGTGGATAGTAGGGAAGGTGTTGGATAGGACATTAAATCTATTCCCTCCAGCACAATGCGTTGTAATGACATGCGTTGTAATAGTTGCGTCGTAAAGGCACTGCGTGGTAATAATTGCGTTGTAAAGGATGTTCCCCGTTGTAGCGCTTTATAAATACAGTAAATAAAGGCTTTTTCTGTTCTGTGTTACCAATCTCCATGAAGATCTGCGAGCTCCTATTATCCTGCTGAATAATGCACAAGAACAGGGGTTTTATGCGGACTCTAAACAACGGCAGCAGTGCCTCCCCCTTTCACACCCCTCCCACCATCGAAATGGAAAAGTCAATCTTTTTGGCTTCCTCATCTTGTTTTTATATGGCGGTGTGGGAACCACAAGTCACTTTTAGTGCGCGCGCTTCTCCCGAGACCACCTGCTAATGATACCCCGGTGAGTGCCGGCCTGGAATTTATACAAGATGCTGCCGAGGGCATTTGCGCGGGAAGTAAATATTGCTCAGCACTGTAAATGGTCAAAAAACAGGCAGGTTAGGAATTTAGAATGCAAATAATGAGTAACGAGAGATGAGCATTGCGAAAGGGGGCGGGTGGATTTATATAAGCAATAAAAACGCTCATGCAGTGAGGAAAAGGGCTATGCAGCAAACTGCGGTAATGTTTCTTTCGGCAACGAGAACCTGTTATGTGATTCATACCATTCCCCCTCTACCTGTTTTTATTTTCTTGCTTTTTGCATAATCAAGTCTATTTTTTCTACCTCCCTTCAACGTGGTCTCTTGAAGTGATTTTTAGAGGTAGTACACAGTGGGCCACAGATAAGTCTGAAAGGCAGTCATGAATGTGTGCGCGAGCATGCCCTTGGAGATCTTCATTGGCTGCCTATCAAACTGAGGATTATATTGAAATCACTCTGTATTGCACATAAAGCACTACACAATAAAGGACCAAAAGCTTTACAAGTCAAACTAATAAAATACACCCCTGGAAGACCCATCCAATCAGCTACATAAAACTATGTACTAGAATATAAATTCAAAAACGTTCGACAAGGAGGACATGCTTTTACCGCAAAAGCAGCTCAGAAATGGAATAAACTGCCAGCCCTATTAAGATCTCACACTGACGTGTTCAAGTTTAGAAGGTCTTTGAAAACCTGGCTTTTTCCTCATTAATAGTCAGTTCATCCCCATTAGACTCTCTTCAGTCGATTTCCTCACATGTTGGTCTAGCTAGAGCCAGGATACACTTTTTGGTCACAGGGCGCTTTACATATACTGAATACAATACAATACATGTTTATGCGCACATATATAACCATTACAAAATAAAGGTTAATACATGTTATAATTAGGTAAAAATGTGAGTTAAAATATACTGTTTTAAAAAGAACAAAACCACTGAAATTCACCAGTTATAGCTATCTCAAGTCATAACTTGCGCCCCACCATGCACAGTGTTGTCATCAATGATGTAATTTTAGATGTTGCGGTGATGTTATCAATGATGTCATGAGTGATGTAATATGGGAGGTCATTAGGGGGCAGATGTATCAAAATACCTATTTGCGATTCTCAAATAGCGATTTTTTAAGAATCGCTATTTGAGAATTGCAAAATGGTATGTACAGGAAAAAATCGCTGTTTTCTAGCGATTTCTTAAAATTCCTTAATTAAGGAATAATTTCCCATTCGTTTCTATGGGCCAGAAGGCCTACAGGAATGAATGTGCAAGAGTGTCATGAGGACACCCTGATGCACCCCTGAAATTTACATGTGTGCACATATGGCGCACATACATGCCCTATGGCACCTTCACAAATGCCAAAAATTGCATTTGTGAAAGAAATCGCAAATTACCACCAACCTGAAGTTGGTGGTAATTTGCGATTTCTTAAGGAGAAATCGCAATAATTGAATGCCTGATGTATAGCATTTAAGGAATCGCAATTTGCGATTCCTTAAATGCTTACGCCAAATTAAGGAATCGCAAATTTTGCGATTCCTTAATTTTGCTATGCAATTTCCTTCATACATACCGTTTAGCGAATTTTTAGTCGCAAACGCTGCTTTTTTGCAAATCACAGCGTTTGAGACTAAAAATTGCTTTGATACATCTGCCCCTGTAAGGGTATAAGGAGGGCAATAATTTGAGTATCCCCATTTTCTTTCCTTGTAGTGGACAGTGCAGGGTACCTCAGGACACCCATAGCCTAGTTGGCTCCCTGCAAGTGCCATTCAGGAGCCGACCGCAGCAAATTTTTATTTGCCACCAGGGGCACCTCCGGCTCCCTGCAAGCTACCACATTGTATGAGGCCATGCAGGAGCCAGCCACCTTTTATTTTCAAACACTGGGTGCCCTGGTTCCAGGTCTACTGGAATTGTACAATGCTGCAGATGCAGCTTCTTTGTATAATTATAGGTTTGATGCATTTGCTGCACAATCCCTCACCTTTCCGCATAATATGCAGATAAAAAATATATAGTTTCTAGCTCAAACTGATGAAAAGTTGATAAAAATGGGGCGACTAAAATGGAGCGACGTGGTTGAATGTTGTGGAAGGACCTTCCCAAAGATTAAATGGTCATGTTTCAGTTTCTTATTTCCATTTTGAATTTTTAAGCTAGTACTAAAGATATGAGATCCTTTCCCAGACAGTATTACAATATGTATACATTACAAAATAATGAAGTAATTGTATCAAAAAAGGTGTTGCATTATGCTGCATTAGCCAGTGTTGCTCCCATCCTGCGGGAGCAGCTTTTCTTTCTGCTCCCACCACACAGGAGCAATTCTAGATGTCCCTGATTATGAGATTGTGGGCAGGGAGAAACTTTTGTGCTCTCATCTGGCGGGAGCAGCTTTCGGCACACAAAAGTCTTCCCTGCTCGCGCATGTGTGGGCATTGAAAAGACGTTGTCTGGGGATAGGGTCCCTGAGACACAGACACTGAGCCTGCCAATGGGGATGGGATCCCTGTGGTCATAGAATGGCTTTGGGAGGGGGCAGAATGTTCCCCTCACACTATTTTAAATATGGCCCCAGGGGATGGAGTCCCTGGGGTCTGTATGCCTGTGCAGTGAGGTACCCCGGGACCTGGAAATGGCCAGGGAAAGAGGGTGGGGCTGCATGCCCCATCCACATGAAAATATATTGCACCACCCTTCAGGGCGCTGACCTACCTCCTTTTGTTTTTCTGTGTTTTTGAGCTTTTTACATTTTACTGCAGATCCTTGAATCCTCAGCAAATTAGTGGCAAAATAAAATATTACAATATTATGATTTTGGACCCAGGAGGCACCCTCTAGAACCCTTGCCCCAGGCAATGGGGAGGGGGGGGGCAGAACATCAATACTCTGCTCCACTATATATTTTCATATACTTTTTTGTAATACAGGGGACTAAGCCTTCAAGTCTAAAATGACTGCTGCCACCTTTGTGATGATGTGGTGGCAGACAATCAGATCTTGTCTTCATACCTCTTAGCTCCACTGATCCTTCACAGCATAAAATATACAACGATTTTGAACCTTAATGTTTCGAAAATTGCAGAACGGATTTATACCACCTCACAAAAAGCACACTTTCTGGACCAAGACCTACCTTTCTTCTAAATTTTAGTGTAATTCCATTCTTCTGTTTTTGCAATATCGTTGGTCAATTTTCCTATGGAAAAATGAATATGAAAAATGCTTTTTGGACCCACCCCACTTTTTCCCAGCCTTAATTTGACGGATCACAATGGATATTTCTAAGAAGAAGCTGAGGTGGATGAGAATATTTGGGGGGAATGTTTTGGGTAGATTTGGCAAACTGCGCCAAAGTTATCAGCAAACAAAAAATTACATTTTCAGCAGAAACGTGATCCTAACTGTAACTGTTTATATATATATATATATGGAAGCTCGTGTGTCAAAGAACACATGCTACACTCGCGGGGCTGCTTTGAACAAGGCTTTATTCCACACACAAAAAAGCTTGGATAGCTTAATGTAACGGGAGAGTTCATTTCAATCCTGTTTCGTCAAAAAGTTCCCTGACGCGTTTCGAAGGCGGCTGCCTTCTTCCTCAGAGGGTGACGATATCATTTGCAGGTGAGCAGCAGGATGGGCCTTGTTAAATAATGATGGCACACCCCTGGATGTGGCGATGCCTCATGGTCCTTGTAGTCCTGCTTGTAATCTTTACCGCATATTGCGTTGTCTCCCACTTCATCAACTGTGCGGGAAAAGTCTCGCTCAGAAGCCCCTCGCCAGCCAGGCGGCGTCTTAGTCTATGAGCAGGAAAGTGGTGAATACCGTCATTCCAACAAGCTGTATGCTCGCCCTTTCTGGACTCCTCCCTCGACGATTCCTGGTGGTGCTTGGCGCATTGCAGTAGCCCTGCGACGCTCCGTTTACCCATCAAGGCGCTAGCACTCTTCGTGGCGGGTGCGGCTGGGAAGGTGATGGGACCATCCTACAATGGAAGCTCGCGTGTCAAAGAACACATGCTACACTCGCGGGGCTGCTTTGAACAAGGCTTTATTCCACACACAAAAAAGCTTGGATAGCTTAATGTAACGGGAGAGTTCATTTCAATCCTGTTTCGTCAAAAAGTTCCCTGACGCGTTTCGAAGGCGGCTGCCTTCTTCCTCAGAGGGTGACGATATCATTTGCAGGTGAGCAGCAGGACGGGCCTTGTTAAATAATGATGGCACGCCCCTAGATGTGGCGATGCCTCATGGTCCTTGTAGTCCTGCTTGTAATCTTTACCGCATATTGCGTTGTCTCCCACTTCATCAACTGTGCGGGAAAAGTCTCGCTCAGAAGCCCCTCGCCAGTCAGGCGGCGTCTTAGTCTATGAGCAGGAAAGTGGTGAATACCGTCATTCCAACAAGCTGTATGCTCGCCCTTTCTGGACTCCTCCCTCGACGATTCCTGGCGGTGCTTGGCGCATTGCAGTAGCCCTGCGACGCTCCGTTTACCCATCAAGGCGCTAGCACTCTTCGTGAATCAGATCTTGTCTTCATACCTCTTAGCTCCACTGATCCTTCACAGCATAAAATATACAACGATTTTGAACCTTAATGTTTCGAAAATTGCAGAACGGATTTATACCACCTCACAAAAAGCACACTTTCTGGACCAAGACCTACCTTTCTTCCAAATTTTAGTGTCATTCCATTCTTCTGTTTTTGCAATATCGTTGGTCAATTTTACTATGGAAAAATGAATATGAAAAATGCTTTTTGGACCCACCCCACTTTTTCCCAGCCTTAATTTGACGGATCACAATGGATCTTTCTAAGAAGAAGCTGAGGTGGATGAGAATATTTCGGGGGAATGTTTTGGGTAGATTTGGCAAACTGCGCCAAAGTTATCAGCAAACAAAAAATTACATTTTCAGCAGAAACGTGATCCTAACTGTAACTGTTTATATATATATATATATATATATATATATATATATATATATAGATATATATATTCACTGAAAAAACCATAGGTTATATACCATATATAGTTAGGAATTAGCAGTTACAAAACCTTGAAAATTCACAGAAAAAAACCATAGGTTATAGACCATATATAGTTAGGAATTAGCATTTACAAAATCTTATTTTACTCACACAAAACCATTAAAATTCCATATATAGTTAGTTGCACTAACTATATATCGCGCACCCGCAATCCACTGCTGATTATGTCACATATTACATCATTCATGACATGGTCAGTGACATCACTGATGACATCACTGATGACATCTCAAATGACATCACTGATGACATCACTGAAAACAACATCCAGTAATTTTATGTTTCTGTAAAGTTTAAATATGTCTTACATATTGAAGAATGAGTGGATGTATAAGTGTCTGGATGAAGGATTTAGTAGGTGCATGACTGACTGTATGAGTGAGTGATTAAATATGTCTCACTGAGTGCATGGGTTAGTGACTAAACTGTCTTAATTTGTGCATCATTATGTCTGTTGTTCTGTAAACTGCTGCATGTGTTGATCAGTAGCTATATGAGTAACTATATGGGTTATTGATTGATTGCCCAAGTATTTGTATGGGAGACTGAGTGTGTGTGTGGCTGGCTGGGAGGTGTGTGACTGTGCAGATCAATGTGTACTTGTATCAGTGATTGTATAAGAGAGTAAGTATGTGTGTAGTATATGTTTGAAAATGTAAGGTGTTCTATGTTTAACTGTATAGATGAGAACATGGAAGTGTGATTGATTCTTTACAGGACTGACTAGGTGTGTGAGTAACTCCATGGATGAGTGGCAGAGTGTGAGTGTCTGTATAGGTGTATGAGTGCATATGATAGTGTTGTAAAGATGAGTGATTGTATGTATGAATGATTGTATGGGTGAATGAGTGAATGTGTGTGTAGACGTAGGAATCAGTGAGTGGGTATGTAGTAACTAGTATTGGTGTGTCAAAAGTTTCAAAAATTATACTCTGTATTTAACACTGGGTGTAACAGAGGTTATATTAAAGTGTGAGGAGATGCATTGTATTGTCACATGAATGATATCATCAGTGATGTGATCATTGATGTCAAATGAGATGTCATCAGTGATGTCATCAGTGATGTCATTTGAGATGTCATTAGTGATGTCATCAGTGATGTCACTGACCATGTCATGAATGATGTAATATGTGACATCATCAGCAGTGGATTGCGGGTGCGCGATATATAGTTAGTGCAACTAACTATATATGGAATTTCAATGGTTTTGTGCGAGTAAAATAAGGTTTTGTAAATGCTAATTCCTAACTATATATGGTCTATAACCTATGGTTTTTTCAGTGAATTTTCAAGGTTTTGTAAATGCTAATTCCTAACTATATATGGTCTATAACCTATGGTTTTTTCAGTGAATTTCAATGGTTTTTTATTAGCAAATATCAAAAGCTTTAAAATGTATTCTTCTTTAAATCGAAAAATATATTTTATATGTTTTTAATACAATGTTTTTATATATTTTTTTTTTATTTTTTTTTTGTTTCGCTTCCGGTCCGCGAACCGGGTAGCTTCCCGTTAGCTCAATTTGCTGCCGCGACCCGGTCCGCGAACCGGTAAACGTTCCGTTTGCGCAACTGTCGCGTTAGAAAACATCATCGTAACGCATCGCTTAACCGCGACGTATCGCGTTGTCGCGTAATGCGTCTTATGACGCGCCGCGTTAGCGCACCCGGAAGTGCTCCGGTGCGCGAAGCGAGGCGCGAAGCGAGGCGCGAAGCGCAGCTTCCCGGAAGCGATCCGGGGCACGGCGCGGAGCGCGTAACGTAAGCATAACAGGTCATGTGACTTGTTAATAACACTTTTCATTGGGTCATTTCACTTTTGGTTTCCTAATGATGTAAGGCTAGGTCATGTGACCTAAAAATAACACTTTTCATTGGTTTAGAACTATTTTTTTTCCCAAATGATGAAAACCCCTCCTTGTTTCCTCACTCTGACTTTCATCTTTGTGAGAGGAAGACCTTTTTTCATCACTTAGCAATGGCAAGTGTTGTAGCTTCAGCTGGTGCACCCCCACCACCACCACCACCTTTTAGGAAGAGAGGACCACCTCCTCAGGTTATGGTTGAGCAAGAGGAGGAAGAAGAGGAAGAAGAGGAAGAGGAAGAAGAGAGGCATTTTTTGCGAGAAGAGCCTAGGAGGTCCCGTGTCAAAGTATATTTTATTTGGCAATTTTTCAAATATCCCCAGGGCCAAAAAAAAGTGAATGCTCGGTATGTAACTTGCCTTATTTGCAAAAAAGATCTGTCCAGAGGGACAGATAAACAATATAGTTATGGCAATTATACGATGCATCGCCATATGTAGAGGTGGCACCCTAACAACTACAGTGCTGCGCAGGTACGTGACCTGCAGGAAAATCCCCCGCCTGTGGCCAGAAGATCAAATGTAGAGGAAGTGACGGGACCAGAGGCGAGGGAGACGGTCCCAAATATACAGATGAGGTTCGGGACAATCAAACAAGTGTGCCTGCGTTGCGGTCAGTTGATTTGCTACAGAGAAAGTAGCATCAATTTAATCAACTTAGCATTGACAATCATGATTGTCCAAACCGGCCCAGAAAATAAATTATCTTTTTTTTTTTTGTTGCTCCTGTTGAGCCCTTTAGAATGAATCGTTTTCGTCCCCCCCCCCCAAAAAAACAAAAAATATATAAAACCGTTCAAAAAATACAAAAAAAGTAAAAAAATGTTCAGAAAAATAATAAAAAAAATATAAAACAACAAAAATAATTAAAAAAAAGTTCTTTTCAGAACTACCTCCCCTTTATAAAAAAAATTGCTAGAATGTTTAGCACTCTGGCAACCTCTATTTCTTTTGGTTCGCTTCCCGGTTCGCTCGCCGGTACGCGAACCGGAAACGAACCAAAACATTTTTTTTTTTTTTAAAAAGAAGAGTAAGTATAAGGGAAGGAATCAGAGAGTAATGTTAAAAGAAAGACAGCTATAGGGAGTAAACCAGAGATACTGTTTAATAGATCTATTTACCGAAGAAAAGATGGAAGAGGGTATCATTGTGAAAAACAAAATAGATAAGGAAGTGAAAGAAAAAAAGGAGAGTAGAAGAATAATAAACAAGAGTTTCCTAGAGAATGTGAGTGAATGTTCAAAATAAGATTAAAACATGTGGAATAACAGAGAGAAAAAACAGAAAGCAGAAAAGAAGAAGTAACAGAAAAGGAATGATTGAAACAGCAAAGAAATGTAAATAACATAGGGGCATATTATCAACATAGGCGATAAAATTATCGCTGCTTTTATCGGCAGAAATCTGCCGCTAAAGCCGCTTTTGCGGCAGAAAACTGCCGCTAAAGCCGCTTTTGCGCAGTTTTCTGCCGATAAAAGCAGCGATAATTTTATTGCCTGTGTTGATAATATGCCCCTTAGTGTGCTTGAACTACAGGGAGAAAGCATAATGAACAAGTAGTGAAAGAGTGATCAGTCAGAGACAGTGAGAGTAATAGAGACGGAGTGAGTGAACAAGAGTGAGGAACTATGAGAACAGAGTTACTGAGAAAAGGAGTGGAAGGAGTAGAGTAAGTAAGTAATAGAGAAAGGAATGAGGGAAGTAGCAAAGGCAGGAAACTGAGGGTTAAAGAAATGAAGCAGTGGAACTAATAGAAGTTAAATGTGATAGAAATGTAACGAAAAGAGTACAAAACACTTACCTTATAATTGTCGTTAACTTAGTCACTTGTTATTTTTATACTTTCAATCTGTGAAAAAAAAAAAGAATTTGAAAAATATTAAAACATGTATTTAAAAATTAGAAAAGACAAGGGAAAAGATTGACAATCATCCAATTTTACAAAGAAATAAAGTTAGACATAAACATGCAGAAAAAAAAGAGAAAGAAACGGTGATAGACAGTCAGAGACAAAAAGAAATTTAAATAGAGTAAATTACTTAGAGAGAAAAAAGAAGATACTTTCAGTGACAGAAAAGAAGGATAGAAGAGTAAACTAAATTGAAGTTGTGTAAGCTACTAAAAGAAAGTGAGTAAGGTAAACTATATAAGGAAAGGGTGAATAAGGAAAAGAGAGTGAGAGAGGAGACAGAGGAAGTGAAGGAAAGAGTGTCAGATACAGACTGAGTGAGGCATCTACACAATGTGATTCGTAATGTTAGGAAACACAGGTAATGTATTTGAAAAACGTGCAATTTTTTTTGCTCAATCCACAATCACATCACTTGTGTTTCCTTTGCTTAGGTATCTCATTGTGCAGAAGTAGTCTAGCATATGAATGAGTATGCAGAAGGTGAGCACTGTATGCAACAACTTTGACACTTACAGAAGCCTCAGCTTCTCCATGCCCCCTACACAGTCCTAAATATATACATTTTAAACTGACGGTATCTTGTTGCAGATGAAGTGAGGCCAATCTTGCAACATGGTGCATCTTTTGCACTGCTGCTGCGTCACAAAAGTGACACAATGGCGGCGCAAAAGAGACGCACGGCCATCATAAATCTGCCCCTAACATTTTAAATGATTGTTTCAGGATGCCGATAAGGTGTGGCCTATCCAGGGATTTGTTTAAGGTGAGGCCTACTCAGGGTTGCAGATGAAATTTAGGCTTATTGAAGAGTACAGAGGAGATAATACATGTGCAGGCCTACCAATGAAGTGAGTCATGTCCACTGCACTCTTGAACAAAGGCCACACCTCCTCTGTGTCCCTGGACAGGCCTAAACCTCATCTGCACAATGTGATTCGTAATGTTAGGAAACACAGGTGATATAATTGAAAAACTTGCAAATATTTTTGCTAATTTCACAATCACATCACCTGTATTTCCTCAGCTTAGGTATCTCATTGTGCAGATTTAGTCTAGCATATCCAAGAGTACGCAGAAGGTGAGGACTGTATGCAACAGAGCAATGTACATTACTCACCTCCCTTGACACTTACAGAAGCCTCAGTTTCTCCATGCCTCCTACACAGTTCTAAATGTATATCATAAATACAAAAAGGTACAGAAATAATTATACATGTTAAATGGTTTATTTTTGCTGTTCTCAGAATATATCAAATTTCACTAAAAACAGTGAGTTGAAGGTACTCATCTTATAACAGCGGGGAAAAAAACACAATCAAAATGATTGTGTTTAAAAAACCCATATAACATAACCAATCGGAAATCAGAACTCTTGAAAAGTAACTTACTTTCCATGACGTCGAAGGATGTCCTATGAACAGCTTATACTCTGTTGTGCTGTTATTATTTTCTGCCCGCCACTTTCTGAAAGAAAAGCTCCATCGTATTGACAAATATGTTACATACAATAAATGACTTCTCGCTCTCTACCGCACTTCTCCTCAAGGCCAAATCGTGTAAGAGCCATTTATAACTCTTGGAATTCTTCTAAGCAAATCCCATCATTTTCTTTTTCCACAACTTTCAGAAAGAAAACGTCCAAGATCACTTTCACAATCCTGTACTAGTAATATCTCACCCTTCTTGCTCACTCATGTTCCACATTAACTTTTCACTCTGTACTACACTTATCCTCAAGGCCAAATAGTGTAGGAGCCATTAGAACCTCTTGAAATTCCTCAGAGCAAATCCCGAGATTCCTACCCTAAAATTTTGGTTGTAAAAACACCAGGTAAGAATTTTTTAGGGTCAAAAGGCAATTTTTTTTTTAAAGTTAAAACAGAATCATTGCAGAATGACCAGCCGTGTCTAGACTTCAAATAAGCTGTGTAATGTCCTGATGTTGTTGAAGGACCGTCATGATATATAATTGCTGCAGTTACAAAAGTCCTTCCTGATATTGACAACTGCGAAGCCACAAAATGTTTAATTAAAGTTGTCAATTTTGTTCCTCAGGCCTACATCGTTGGAACATTAAAATGACATACTGGCCATATGTTCGTATAAATAATGTGGAGAACATTGCAGACTTACATTGGCTACACTCCATGTTGTGATCAGCTGCTTTTACTAGCTTACTAAAGGACACTGATTTACTGTCTGGCAAAGTTAAATATATAAATCTTTCAGACTCTACACTAGTAGTACTTGATACCCTACAGTTCTCGCAGTCATGCTGCCATTGATAAGAAAGGCCAAACAGATGATCTACAGCTACACCTTCATCTTGCAATACATCAAGCATATACGTTAAAAACTCCTGACAATCTTGCTGAATATTTTGAGAGAATTGCATTTGACCTGAACATTTGTCTAACAGATTTCGAATTTCAGACACACTTTCTATTTTTGTTCTATCAGTGCTACATTTCTCTAACACAGAATTAAAAAAACTGCAAAATCTTTGATCCGAATTGACCACAATCTCTTCTTTTAAAGTTTCTAGAGAAAAGACAACATTAACCACTACATTAGCATAGCAGTTGACACCAGAACTGTTTTCAAATTGAAAACCAACAACATCTTCAACAGAATCCATTTTTTTTCTGCTTATAATTTCAGGTTCATCGACTTTTCGTCTTTTTGCTACAACCTCCCTACTATTGGTCACATTTCTTCGTTTCCGGCCTACCACACGTTTCTCAAACAAAGGATATTGGGGCAAATGTGGCGCATACTCTCTTCTTAACCTATTGTATTCCTTAACACAATCTAGATCCGCACAAAGTACAATCCCGATAAACTTCTGACTCGTGACAATGCCATATATGCCATACCCTCCTTGAACACAGAACTGCCAATATTCACCAATGCACTGTCTACACTTAAACCTTGTGATTTATGGATTGTCACCGCATATGCCAAGCAAACAGGAAACTGCTTATGGCGAACATATAAGTCTTTTACAAGCAAAAACCTAGCAGAGCAACGACCAATTAGCTGTACTTCCTCAATGCCATCAAATTTAATTTTTAAAAATTCAATTCCATCTCTATTTCTGTATTTCTCAAAATCAACAACATTACCCATTGATCCATTTACCAGACCTCTTTCAACATGTAAATTCCTTCTTAAAATTACACAGCAATTTAAGCACACATTCAGAGTCTTTTCAAAACCTGCAGTTTTAGATATAGTCTTCTCTAGTGAATCCAATTTTGATTTCAAATTCTCAGACAAAATAATTGTTGATCCCATATGCTCTACTCTGTCAATAGCTTCCAGTTTCACAATCTCTTGGTTTTCTAAATGCAACATTTTGTTGTTGAAGATGGCACATTCTGCAAGAGTTGGCATCAAACATATTCCAGATTTCTTCTCAGTAATTTTCCGAAAAATATTCTCAGGCACAACGTCTTCTTCTGGATACAAATTTGACAGTAATCGTGCATGTAAAGCTTCATTCCCATGCTCGGTCACTTTTCCGATTCTAACATCTTGTAGAATATTCTTATCATCTTCATCCTTCGCTTGACGCATATTTTCACGCAGTTCAGCATAATTGAAGTTTAACCATATATTGACGTTGCCAATGCTCCCTAGGCACTTCCTGGTATCTTCATGCGTTAGCATTTTGAACACAGGTTGTCCTTTCACTGGTGTCAGCTGCAGAAGATCACCGAAAACAATGATGTGTTTGCCACCAAATAACACATCATACTCTGTTTTGAGAACTTCTTGCATTCTCAAATGCACAAAGGCAAGCATGACATTGGAAACCATGCTTACTTCGTCAATGATAAGAAGTTTCATTTTCCTCAAGACTCTTGAAACTTCGCAACAAGCATCTCCAGATAACTTGTGGTATTGTAATTTGTTATCATGCTCCACTGGCAGCATCAGTAGACGATGCAAAGTAATACCTTTAATGTTATGTGCTGCCAGTCCAGTTGGAGCGGTGACAACACAAGACAGCGATGACTCAGTCCTTTTCTGCAAATAACATGAAATTGCTTTAATGAGGAAACTTTTTCCAGTTCCCGCTTCTCCACTCACGTACAGTCGGACAGGCTTTAAGGACGTACATGAGCACTCTTTCTTCTCATGACTTAATCCATGATCAATTTGGTTGGTAACTTCATCATATATTTTCCTCTGCTCAACGTTGAGTTGTCTTTCCAAGTCTTCTAAGTTAACCGCATCCTCCTGAGCATGTGCCATGGCTCTTTCCACTTCAATCATGGCAGTGGCAGCTTCATTTTCGATAACTGGCCCTCCTAGTGGATCCTGACTCAATGAAACAGAACTCTGACTGTCCTGAGAACTGTCTCTAGCAATCTCGGCTGCAATCATTGCTTCCTGCTCGATTTCCGCATTCAACATTTCTAGATATTTGGGAAAAACAGGACATTCTATGGTCTCCTTGGCGGCATTGAAAGAGTCTTCGTAACAGAGGAAATCTCCAAGCAGTTCCTCTTCTGCACGCCAAGGCTTGAAAAGTTGCAAAAGAGCTAAATAGAAAAACTCTTTTCTTTCAGGAGATTCGCCTCTCAATTTTCGATGGTTTACCAATTGGCATTTTCTTTGCTTGACCAGACACCCCTCACTTCCAATTACAGCATACACTCCTTTATCAATATCTTCTTTGATGTTCCTCTTGAATATGTAATTTTGTAGAACCTCATACAGACAAACATTCTCGAGGTGACTGCTTCTATTTGGATAATATGTATCCAACATGTTAGTCTTCAAAATATCGGTACTGTTTGGCTCCTTTTCCGCCAAATACTCAATTTCTCGCACAGGTTTCAGAACTCGATTACGCGTTGCAGCAGACCAAGACTCGCCCAAATGATACTCCTAGATTTGGCATAGAGACTTGCTGAAGATAACCGGTCAGAACATTCGTAAGCTCCGATTTCTCGATGCGACAACATCTTCAGACTGAAACTGTACAACTTCTTACTGAGGCTTTTTTCATGGGAAATGTCCTCCCACATATCCTTCAATTCTGTCTTTTCTTTTTTAGTGATGTAAGATGTCACATACCGAGCCACAGCCATACAGTTATCAGCCACAAACTGTATATCCATGTTAGCATTCCACATGGACAAAATCACTGGGTTGTAGTCGTTGATGTACTTGGACTCTTCGTTCCTTTTCAAATTGTATGTGTTTTTGGGTGATTTCCTCGTCACATTATGTCGCAGCGAAGACATCAAACTGTTCACTCTTCCTTTAGAAATCACCGGTCGTGGAAAGCCGAAACGACATTTTGTGTAGAACTTGTCCTTGTTTCTGAATTTACGACGACAGTACTTTCCGCAACGATGGCTTTGGAAGCGTAAAACTTGTTCTCTTATGCTTTTGTCTTCCATTGTCTTTGGAACAGCACATGTAGATTACTGTTCTATGAAACTCATCACTAAGTCATCCGGATCTGTTCCAAATTTGGGTGCATCTTTGATCCATAGCAGCATATGTATATGAGGAGCACCTCTTGCTTGGTACTCCTTTCTCCAGAAGAAATCCAACACCTCTCCAAGAGGTGGATTTTTCTTGGTCATGATGAAAGCCATCATAGCTTCAAACCTATGATTGAAGTACCTGCATACATTCACTGGATCCAAAGAGCACAGTTCTCCGGGTGTCTTGAATTCGATATTTTCAATGTTTCCATTTGCCTCTCGTAGAAATTCAAGTAAGTCTTCCCAGCCATACTCGGCACAGCTGAGAGTGAGGAACCATGTGGGAGTTCCTAAGTTCCTCAGCATACATTTTAAATCACCATGACGACGGTACCAGTACTCATTAGTACCACGCTGAAACGCCATGAGATTAATCAGGTGAGAATCCAAAATACTGTCTTGCACATTGACTTTATCCATGAAGTCCCTTGCCGAGATATTTTGCATCTGTACACCACTTTTCAAGATGTGGTTCACTGCATATGACAGTCCAGACAGATCGCTTTCAAACAGGAGATCAATCAATCAATCACGGACATTTATAGAGCGCACTACTCACCCGGAGGGTCTCAAGGCGCTTGGGGGCGGGTGCTGCTACTGCTCGAACAGCCAGGTCTTGAGCTTCTTCCTGAAGGAGAGGTGGTCTTGGGTCAGGCGCAGGTCGGTCGGGAGTGAGTTCCAGGTCTTGGCGGCCAGGTAGGAGAAGGACCTTCCTCCTGTTGTCGTTCTTCGGATGCGGGGGACGGCGGCGAGGGCGTGACTGGCTGATCGGAGGTGGCGTTTGGGAGCGTAGAAGTTGATGCGGTTGTTGAGGTAGCTCGGGCCTTGATCGTGCAGGGCTTTGTGTGCGTGGGTGAGGAGACGGAAGGTGATTCTCTTGTTGATGGGGAGCCAGTGCAGGTCTCTCAGATGTCCGGAGATGTGGCTGCGTCGGGGGATGTCGAGGATGAGTCTGGCTGAGGCGTTCTGGATCCGCTGGAGTCTCTTCTGGAGCTTGGCGGTGGTTCCGGCGTAGAGGGCGTTGCCGTAGTCCAGTCGGCTGGTGACGAGGGCCTGGGTGACCGTCTTCCTGGTCTCGGTGGGGATCCACCGGAAGATCTTCCGTAGCATGCGCAGGATGTTAAAGCATGACGAGGAGACGGCGTTGACTTGTCTGGTCATGGAGAGGGAGGAGTCCAGGATGAAGCCCAGGTTGCGTGCGTGGTCTGTCGGTGTGGGTGCGGTGCCCAGGGCGGGGGGCCACCAGGAGTCGTCCCAGGCGGAGGGCGAGGAGCCCAGGATGAGGACTTCCGTCTTGTCTGAGTTCAGTTTCAGGCGGCTAGTCGTCATCCACTCGGCTACATCTTTCATCCCTTCGTGAAGGTTGGCTCTGGCCGCGGCGGGGTCGCTGGTCAGGGAGAGGATCAGCTGGGTGTCATCGGCGTAGGAGATGATGTTCAGGTTGTGTTGGCGCGCGATGGGCGCGAGGGGGGCTCATGTAGACGTTGAAGAGGGTGGTGCTCAGCGAGGATCCTTGAGGGACGCCGCAGATGACTTCGGTGGCCTCTGACTTGTACGGTGGTAGGCGGACTCTCTGTGTTCTTCCGTTGAGGAAGGAGACGATCCATTCCAGTGCCTTCTCCTGAATTCCGACGTTGCTGAGGCGCTGCACTAGGGTACGGTGGCAGACAGTGTTGAATGCCGCGGAGAGGTCTAGGAGGATGAGGGCCGCTGTTTCTCCGTTGTCCATCAGGGCTCGGATGTCATCGGTGGCAGCGATGAGGGCGGTCTCGGTGCTGTGGTTGGCTCGGAAGCCAGACTGTGAGGGGTCGAGGGATCCATTCGTCTCGAGGAAGGCGGCCAGCTGTTTGTTGACGGTCTTCTCGATGACTTTGGCTGGAAACGGGAGGAGCGAGATGGGGCGGTAATTCTTGAGTTCGGTGGGGTCCGCTGTTGGTTTCTTTAGAAGAGCGCTGAGTTCGGCGTGCTTCCAGCCCTCCGGGAAGGTGGCGGTGTCGAAGGAGGTGTTGATGATGTCCCGCAGGTGGGGTGCGATGACAGCGTCGGCCTTGTTGAAGACGTGGTGAGGGCAGGGGTCGGTCGGAGATCCGGAGTGGATGGAGTTCATCGTGCGGACGGTGTCATCGGTGCTGATCGGCGTCCAGGCGCGGAGGGTGGTGGTGGATGGCGTTGCTGCGGTCGTTGTGTGCGATGGTTGAATGCTGAAGCTGTTGTGTATGTCCGTGATCTTGTTGTGGAAGTAGGAGGCGAGGGAGTTGCAGAGGTCTTGCGATGGGGTGATGTCGTTGTTTCCGGCGTTGGGGTTGGAGAGCTCTTTCACGATGTTGAAGAGTTCCTTGCAGTTGTGTGCGTTGTTGTCCAGCCGGTCCTTGAATGCAGTTCTCTTGGTGGCGCGGATCAGTTGGTGGTGCTTCCGGGTGTCAAGCTTGAGGGTGGTCATGTTGTCCGGTGTTGGTTCGCTTCTCCAGACTTTCTCGAGGGCTCGGCAGTTCTTCTTGGAGCTCTTGAGTTCGTCGGTGAACCATGGGGTTTTCTTGCTGCCGGGTCTGCTGGGCGGGGTCCTCAAAGGGGCGAGTTCATCCGCGCAGTTGCTGATCCACTTCGTGAGGTTGTCGGCGGCCTGGCTGGGGTTCGCTGTGCTGGCGGGAGGGTGCTGACTCAGGGAAGCGGCGAGCTGGTCGGCTGTGATCTTGTTCCAGCTTCTTCGGGCAACCTGTTGCTGGTGGTGGTGGGTCGTCGTTCTTCTGAAGGTGAAGTGGACGCAGCTGTGGTCCGTCCAGTGGAGTCCTGTGGCGTGACTGAAGGCGATGTCTTTGCTGGATGAGAAGACGGCGTCGAGTGTGTGTCCGGCGAGGTGGGTGGGGGTGGTCACCATCTGCTTGAGTCCCAGGTTTGCGAGGTTTTCCAGCAGGGTGGTGGTGTTGCGGTCGTCGTTGTTCTCCAGGTGGAAGTTGAGGTCCCCGAGGAGGATGTAGTCGGCTGAGGGGAGGGCGAGCGGGCTGATGAAGTCGGCGATGTCCTCGCTGAATTGTGTGCGTGGTCCCGGGGGTCTGTAGATAAGGGTGCCTCTGAGGGTGGTCTTGGGGTTGACGTGGATCTGGAAGTGCAGGTGTTCGGCGGGTGCGATGGTGTCGTCGGTGTTGGTCGTGATGCGGATGGTGTTCCTGTGGATGATGGCGATGCCTCCTCCTGTCTGGTTGACGCGGTCTCTCCGGATGACCTTGTAACCGTCCGGGATGGCTATGGCGATGTCGGGCGCTGAGGAGGCGTTCATCCAGGTTTCCGTGAGGAAGGCGACGTCTGGGTCTGTGGTGTCGAGCAGGTTCCAGAGCTCGACGGCGTGTCTGTGGACGGAGCGGGTGTTGAGCAGGATGCACTTCAGGTGGCTGCAGTTGTTGCTCGTCGAGGTCTTGGGCACTGCTGGAGTGGTGCAGGTCGGGATGCAGGTGAACTTGCAGGAGCGGCAGCTGAAGGGTCCGTGGGTGCGTCTCGGGGTGGCTCGGTAGCATCCAGGGGGTCCGCCGGCGTTGAGTGCGTTGAGGGTGGCGGCGTCGTACGTCCGGCGGGTGGGCTGGGGTCTGCGAGTGCCAGGGGTTCCGGCGCTGGGCGCGGTCCAGGCGCGGACGGGCGCAGACGGGCTTACCTTTGGCGCACCTTCGGCGCACAATCGGCGCGCCCCCGCTGCGCGTTCGCACGGTCGCCATATATGGCGAAGTGCGAGGGAGGGCGGAGCAGCTGGGAGGCGGGAGCGGGGAGGGTACAGAATGAAAAAAGGGGCGGGGTTAGCGGCGGTGGCGGGAAGCGGGGAGCGGGGAGGGATGAGACGGGGGCAACCAGGGAAAACCAGGCAGACAGGAACAGAGGGGAACAAAAATACAAATACCAACAACAATTAGCAATTCAAACAAATAGACAGTGGAACAGGCAGGAAAGCGAGCACAGACCATGCCGCTCGATGGCAGGGGGCGTGGTCACAGCCGGAGCAGAGAGGCAGGCAGGCGGGGAGGCACTCGCAGCAGCTGGTGGCCGTGCGGCGCGGGGGTGTCCTAGACTGGGTCACACTCACCTGCGTCGCACGGTCGCCATATATGGCCAAGTGCGAGGGAGGGCGGAGCAGCTGGGAGGCGGGAGCGGGGAGGGTACAGAATGAAAAAAGGGGCGGGGTTAGCGGCGGTGGCGGGAAGCGGAGAGCGGGGAGGGATGAGACGGGGGCAACCAGGGAAAACCAGGCAGACAGGAACAGAGGGGAACAAAAATACAAATACCAACAACAATTAGCAATTCAAACAAATAGACAGTGGAACAGGCAGGAAAGCGAGCACAGACCACGCCGCTCGATGGCAGGGGGCGTGGTCACAGCCGGAGCAGAGAGGCAGGCAGGCGGGGAGGCACTCGCAGCAGCTGGTGGCCGTGCGGCGCGGGAGTGTCCTAGACTAGGAGATGAAACAAATAGGGAATGCATTGACGAAACCTAGGATCTTCTGCATACAATCGTAAAGTACGGTATTCAGAAGCAGGAATTTGATCAGGTCGCTCATCATATCTTCCTCCTTCACCTGTTGGAAATAGCTGTGGGAAACACCGAGCTTCCAAACTTTCCTCCCAAACACTAATGGGACTCCCTTTGGCTTGTTTCATTTGAAACAACTCAATAGCATTCCCCATGACTTCCTTGGAATGCAAAGGATGAACACTATAATGTTCATATATTCCTTCATTTTTAGAGGCTTCTACTTTCACAATTTGACCAGCACACAAATCGCTATCCTCTTCTTCACTTACTTCCTCTTCTGCAACATATACATTCTTATAGTACTTATTTTTTTTCTTGAAATACAATGTTGCCTTTTTGACTTTCCTAACATCCACTAAATCTTGCCATATTTTCTTACTCTTTGTCGGAACCCCATTAACTAAGATAACCAGAGGTTCCTCTTCCACTTTCTCTACTCCAATTGTATTAATGTTTTTCTTCAAATCTAGAGGCAAATAAACAACTCTTTCCTTTAATCCTCTCTGTAAATCTGATGGAGGCAATTTCCCTGTCTTTCGCTCCATTCGTACAATAGCTTGAAAGGGATGGACACTTTGAATCAAAATAGATTCATAAGTATTTAAATCCTTCAATTCAGAAGGAATCTCAACCAATTCCAGATTATTATGAACCGCTCTAGCAGGCATCCGGTTTTGATTTATTTTGTTACAACAATAAGTACACACACGTTGATCCAATCCCAAATCAAAACAATTTTCTACCATCAAGTATGTTGCGAAATCCTTCCATTCACTATTATTTTCTCTTTCACTTTTTGCATATAAATCCACTAACTTAGTCTGATTCTTATAATAAGTGCGTCGACAACACACACAAGTGAAATTAGGCCTCTCACTTGATTTCACCTGAAACGTGGCAATTTCCTTCTGAAAATTATCTGTACTGGAAATCTGTACACTCTCTTCCACATTACCTTCTTCTTCTGGGTCAATTTCAACATTCTCCTCTTTACTTGCAAAGTAACAAAACTCAATTTCTGCACAAATATTCTTCACATCTACTTCTGAACCATGCAAAAGAGCAGTGCATAATTGTTTAAGCATAATTGCTGGACTCTTAGCATAATACAACATTCTAACTAATTTCCTCACTTTATTATGATGCACTGCTAGCATCCTGAAATGATGAAAAACACTCTGGCATATTCTCCTGGAAAGACAAGCCAATGAATGACCATGCAAACCTGTCAGTTCTCTCAATCTGCAAGGATCTAAGTCTTGCAACAACTTAATTTCTTGTTTCAGACTTTTCTTACTATATGCACGTAAGAAATTACAAAACAAATCAATTGATTCCTGTCGCACACTGCAAATACTACTACACTTCCAGGTGTACACTGGACCCTTAGGACGTCTCCCTAAAACTTCATCACCTAACACCTCTTCTGCCTCTGTTGTCACAAGTTTTTCTTTTTCAACCACACATCCATCTTTCACCTCATATGCTCGACCACTGGTGTCAACTGCATGCACCAAATCATTATCCTGGAAATAACTCTCCACATTAAAAAATGCCTCACAACTTGAACTATGCATCCATTCTCCTGAAAAAACTTCACAAAAATTACTACGATTAACTGTTCTCTTCCATCTACTATTTGATTTGAAATCATAAATTGCCTTGTTTAGTTTCCTAATTCTATTGATTATCAAAATAAATAACTCGCTTAATTTCGAAAGCCTGATCAATAATTTTCTCTACATCTTTCTTTCTCTTATAAAAAGCCACTTTCTGTTGACTTTTCTTAATATTTTTTAACCAATTGCCAATTATCCTATTGCGGAACATTCGTCTACGAATGTCCCTAAACTGATTTTTCCTTCTACTACCATGCACAGAGTTATCTCCTGCTCTAGCAGTAACATTTTTTAGTGGCCTTTCCTTCCCATTTAAATTGGCTCTCTTTTTCTGGACTAAAACATGTTCTGTACTGATACTTTTTCGTCTGCAAATGTTTCTTAAAAAAGATTTCGTTGTCTTACCCGGAGCTTTCTTGGTGACTTGACAAGTTTTTATTGTAGAGGACTTCTGCAAGCATTTAGTAAGCTGCTGTGTTTGATGTTTTGTAGCCTTTTTCCTCCTGTCCTTCAAAGGCATCGTATAATTTTGAAATGATCTGCAGTTGAATCTGTGGTAAAATATAATAAAAATTTTATTAACCACTATTACCAAACAGTAAATCAATAACAGTCGTCAAAAAATTAACAGACTAGTTGTCAATTCTACATACAATAATTTTTAGTGCATTAGCAAATTTAAAACTCACAAATAGTAGCAAAGAGATGGAATGCTTCTACATTTGACCTGTGCTCTTTTATATGTGAATCTGAACTAATTTTATTAGCATATTTCACTATTTTAATAAAGACACTTCACACAATCTGTTTTTGAGGTTGTATTTAATTTTAAATAAAACGGTTTACATGGTTACTTTTCATTTCGAGTAACTTAAATTTATTTTTAAAAGTCTTTATAGGTTAATAGGCTTGAGCAGGTCAGCTGCCCACCCTATGTCATACAATTCTGACAAATCAGCATCCTCATCATATTCTTCCTCATCCACAGGATATAAATCATCCAAGGGATCTACTTCCACTGACGTTTCAATAACAAGTTCAATGATAAGATCGAGATCAACAGATTGCTCATTATCACTCATGCTTGATGTTGTTGTGATCTTTAAAAAAAGAGAACAACAATGAGATGTTGCAGAGTAAGAGACAAATCTCGGAGACTATAACAGTAAAATTGTTTAACAAGAGTAACATTTTGCAGATATTATTTAACCATGTCCAGCGATGCTGAGGAGGTGAGGCCTATGTCCAAGTTTTCAGTGAACAGGACTCATCTCTTCTTAACCTGGGATAAGCCTCACCAACACTGTGTCCCCTGCTAATACTTAAATTTAAAGGAGCAGATTTATGTTAACTGGCGCATCCCCAGGGATGCACCAGTTAACGTGCGCCACTGCTCTGCCACCCATGATGTGCCGCATTTACAATGCAGAGCACCACTGAGCAAAAACAGCACAGATGCGTCACGCCTCTGTTCCACAAAAACGGCGCATTGCAGGAATCACGTCATAAGCGCAACATATCTACTGCAATGCACAGGGGCAAGCCACACATTGCATGGTGCATCACTCCTTATGCCTGTTTCAAACAGGCGTAAGGATTTGATTCAGCAATGCCATAAAGGTGACTCAGTGAAATCTTCTTAATTTTACTGTGTTAGTTTTACAGGGCTTTCATGCAAATGACTGTCCACCCTACAACAAAACACTCACATGAAACCTGATGCAGGTTTCATGTGGCACAGGACTTTACAGCATGACACATCTGCCTAGATGCATCAAGTTGTAACTATGTCGCAACATAGCACATCTTTTGCACCGCCGCTGCGTCACAAAAGTGACGCACAGCCGCGCAAAAGAGACACACGGCTATCATAAATCTGTCCCTAACATTTTAAATGATTGATTCAGGATGACGATAAGATGTGGACTATCCAGAGGTTTGTTTGAGGTGAGGCCTACTCAGGGTTGCAGATGAAATTTACGTTTGTTGAAGAGTACAGAGGAGATAATAAATGTGCAGGCCTACCAATGAAGTGAGTCATGTCCACTGCACTCTTGAACAAAGGCCAGACCTCTTCTGTGTCCCGGGACAGGCCTAAACCTCATCTGCACAATGTGATTCATAATGTTAGGAAACACAGGTGATGTAATTGAAAAATGTGGAATTTCTTTTCCTCATTTCACAATCACATCACCTGTGTTTCCTTTGCTTAGGTATCTCATTGTGCAGATGGAGTCTAGCATATCAAAGACTACGCAGAAGGTGAGCACTGTATGGAACAATTTTGACATTTACAGAAGATTCAGCTTCTCCATGCCCCCTACACAGTCCTAAATGTTTACAGTTTAAACTGACGGTATCTTGTTGGAGATGAAGTGAGGCCTATCTTGCAACATGGTGCATCTTTTGCATCACTGCTGCATCACAAAAGTGACGCAACAGCGGCACAAAAGAGGCGCACGGCCATCATAAATCTGCCCCTAACATTTTAAATGATTGATTCAGGATGACGATAAGGTGTGGACTATCCAGAGGTTTGTTTGAGGTGAGGCCTACTCAGGGTTGCAGATGAAATTTAGGCTTGTTGAAGAGTACAGAGGAGATAATACATGTGCAGGCCTACCAATGAAGTGAGTCATGTCCACTGCACTCTTGAACAAAGGCCAGACCTCTTCTGTGTCCCTGGACAGGCCTAAACCTCATCTGCACAATGTGATTCGTAATGTTAGGAAACACAGGTGATGTAATTGAAAAATGTGGAATTTCTTTTGCTCATTTCACAATCACATCACCTGTGTTTCCTTTGCTTAGATAGCTCATTGTGCAGATGGAGTCTAGCATATCAAAGACTACGCAGAAGGTGAGCACTGTATGGAACAATTTTGACATTTACAGAAGATTCAGCTTCTTCATGCCCCCTACACAGTCCTAAATGTTTACAGTTTAAACTGACGATATCTTGTTGGAGATGAAGTGAGGCCTATCATGCAACATGGTGCATCTTTTGCATCACTGCTGCATCACAAAAGTGACGCAACAGCGGCACAAAAGAGGCGCACGGCCATCAAAAATGTGCCCCTAACATTTTAAATGATTGATTCAAGATGACGATAAGGTGTGGCCTATCCAGAGGTTTATTTGAGGTGAGGCCTACTCAGGGTTGCAGATGAAATTTAGGTTTATTGAAGAGTACAGACAAGATAATACATGTGCAGGCCAACAATAAAGTGAGTCATGTCCACTGCACTCTTGAACAAAGGCCAGACCTCTTCTGTGTCCCTGGACAGGCCTAAACCTCATCTGCACAATGTGATTCGTAATGTTAGGAAACACAGGTGATGTAATTGAAAAATGTGGAATTTCTTTTGCTCATTTCACAATCACATCACCTGTTGTTCCTCAGCTTAGTTATCTCATTGTGCAGATGTAGTCTAGCATATCCAAGAGTACACAGAAGATGAGGACTGTATACAACAGAGCAATGTACATTACTCACCTCCCTTGACACTTACAGAAGCCTCAGTTTAATATTTCTCAGTTCAATATTTATTTAAAGAAGCAGACACCAATATGACCTTCTCATAAATGTGAAAAGTGTTTTTTTTATAAAAAAAAGGATTTTCTGGTCATAATTTGAAAACACAACACAGGTCCTATGTAGAAGCACACCCTATCAGTACTTAAATTAGCCAAGCACACATGGGGGCGTATTTACAAGGACCTTGCACCACGGGGAAATGTCTTAAATTAAAATGGGAAAAATAACATCAAAGGGACTCAAAGGTCTTGTAAATATGCCCCAAGCAACCTATGAAACTCTAGCAGTACATATGAAGAAACCTAATTGATTTCTAAAAACGTTTTTAAACACATCATGTTAAGCAATTATATACCTACATTCATGGGGAAGTGACTTAAAATGCCCTAAGACACATGAAAGCGTATTTTTAAGGCCCTTGCACCGTTTTTGCGTCACTTTTAACATGGCTATGTAACTCAAAGAATCAAAATCTAAATTTGCCAAGCACACATGGGGGCGTATTTACAAGGACCTTGCACCACGGGGAAATGTCTTAAATTAAAATGGCAAAAATAACATCAAAGGGACTCAAAGGCCTTGTAAATATGCCCCAAGCAACCTATGAAACTCTAGCAGTACATATCAAGAAACCTAATTTATTTAAAAAAACGTTTTTAAACACATCATGTTAAGCAATTATATACCTACATTCATGGGGAAGTGACTTAAAATGCCCTAAGACACATGAAAGCGGTTTTTTAAGGCCCTTGCACCATTTTAGCGTCACTTTTAACATGGCTATGTAACTCAAAGAATCAAAATCTAAATTTGCCAAGCACACATGGGGGCGTATTTACAAGGACCTTGCACCACGGGGAAATGTCTTAAATTAAAATGGCAAAAATAACATCAAAGGGACTCAAAGGCCTTGTAAATATGCCCCAAGCAACCTATGAAACTCTAGCAGAACATATCAAGAAACCTAATTGATTTCAAAAAACATTTTTAAACACATCATGTTAAGTAATTATATACCTACATTCATGGGGAAGTGACTTAAAATGCCCTAAGACACATGAAAGCGTTTTTCTAAGGCCCTTGCACCATTGTAGCGTCACTTTTAACATGGCTATGTAACTCAAAGAATCAAAATCTAAATTTGCCAAGCACACATGGGGGCGTATTTACAAGGACCTTGCACCACGGGGAAATGTCTTAAATTAAAATGGGAAAAATAACATCAAAGGAACTCAAAGGCCTTGTAAATATGCCCCAAGCAACCTATGAAACTATAGCAGTACATATCAAGAAACCTAATTGATTTCAAAAAACGTTTTTAAACACATCATGTTAAGCAATTATATACCTACATTCATGCGGAAGTCACTTTTAACATGGCTATGTAACTCAAAGAAACCAAATCTATTTGTAAAACACTTGACACAAAGCAACATTTTAAATACACAACTTTCTTCATAATTTTCTCCTTAAAGCATACTAATCTCTATTTAAATTAAATGATTCTTTTCTCACCTTAGCAAATACTTTTTGAGTTTCAAAACAGTCTCAGACACACACCAATTTGTCTTCATTAGAACAAAGGGTATGCACTCTAGAGGCTGCAACCAACAATGGCACAGAAATGCTGTAATTCATCACACATATCTCTCATGTCACCCAATCAAAACTCTTCCCTCACTTTTTTCAAATCAACACCCTTCCCCCCTCTGCCCTTTCTGCCTTTTTTCCATAGCAACCACCTCCTGAAAGACCTCTCATGTTTACAAGTTCACACAACAATGTTTCAATTGAACTCTGAACTCTCAGTTCACCTGCGTATCCAGTGCAATCTTTCATAAAATGATTTTTTCTTGACCATTCAAATTACATCTTTCAAAGAACTCATCCATGCACCCTAACTTTCTGTTTCCAGCAATCAAAATCCACCAATCACTGCTACTGATTCATTAGCACAGAAACTCCACAGTTTTTTTCATTACATACTCCTATTGTTTCAACTGCCATTTCATTACCACACTTCATCTGACTGCAGCAGAACCTCCTCTCACTATGTTTTCTGTCTGGATTGTTGGACATAGTTACATCCATTGGGCTCAAAGGTGTGCTGATAACAGAAATTTACACAACCTCAATTTACAAAATGTGGAAATCAACTGGATTGGCCACAGAGGATTAAGATGTCACCAATTGATACCATTGGTGAAAACCTTTTTGCATTTGCCAAAACCTGACCTGTTAATTGTGCACTGTGGAGGAAATGATTTGGGCACTTTGACTGGGGTAGGTCTGGAAATGCTTTTAAAGGACACCTTTGAACAATTGATGGCACTTTTTCCTCAAACTGCCTTGGTATATTCAAATATATGCCAAAGACAGAAATGGAGGTGGTCCAAGCAATTTTCTCCACAAATTGAGAAATCGAGGAAGCATGTAAATAAGTCTGTTTCAGCTTACATGAGAGACCATGGAATGGGCTCCATCTACAACAATAACTTGCGTTACTACATGCAAGATATCTACAGAGAAGATGGAGTTCACTTCTCAGATGAGGGGAACAGAGTTTTCATCCTGAATTTAAGACTATGTATTGGTACCTGCTTATAAGTACCTAAATCTACCACAGACCCAAAAGCTCTTCTCAGAGCTACCCTTACTATGATCACTATAAACAAATTTTAAATGTAACTTTTTTTTAACTAATTTTCACAATTTACGCTTTCCGGAGCGCTACCCGGTACGCGCACCGGACGCTAACCGCGTGAAAATTTAAAAAAAAATGTTTTTTTTTCGCACATATGGGTCTCCTCAGCCACCCTCAGAAAACCTAGGGGGTCAGGATACATCTACCGTGCCCCCTTCTCCCCATTCTGAACATTATTTGCCCTCCATCTTGTATCTCGATTCTACCGAAACACAAAATGGAGGACTCCCGTAACGCTGTCGGTTCGCGTACCGGGGCGCGCACCGGGAAGCGCTCGCTGAAAAAAGGTGGGAAAGTAATTCACAGAAAAACCACTGGAGACACTTTCACCAAATATAGATTAGCTCATACTACATACCAATCCCTACCATTTTCACAAATTTGATTGGAATTCCATTTAGCCATTTAGCCTGTAGACCTCTCTAAATACCCTGAGGTAAATTACTTCACAAAACACATCTGAAGTGTTGGAATTGACAACCAATTAAAATGTTACTTTCATTTTCTACTTTTTTACCTGGCATTTGATTGGTTATGTACCTGAATATATATAAATAAAGAGAGAGAAACACAGCCATTTTGACTACTACTTCCTGGAGTACGTTGCAAGAGCATTTTCACTGACAACTTAAACTTGTTTTTAAAAGGTAAGATGTTATTTTGAAAACTAAAGTATATTGTGCACTTTAAGTTAATATGGAAAACTTTTTCTGATAGTTATATACTATCCCTCTGTAATAGTTATAGATTTAGATAGACTTTTCTGTTATAGTTATGGATGGATTTAGGCTTGTCTTGTATAATTATGAATTGACTAAGGTTTCATCACATACACATTGTTATATTTCTACTACCAGTCTGATACTATACACTGCCCAAAGATAAATTCACTGTTAAATTAATCCCAACAGTGCCCTATCTCTACTGATATATATATTTTTTATGCAAATTTCAGGCAAAATGGAAGAAGAACAAAAAGTGTTATTTGAAATTGTCCTTGAAGAGACCAATCAAGAAAACATTGAACCAAATGACATTGAATTCATGGATGAATCACAGTACCATGAACTACTACAATGTGTACAATCTGTAGATTTCCTCCTTCAAAATGAGGACATGTTGCAAGTTATGTTCACTCAAAATAAGGAAATTTCGGACACTCAAATGTTGGAAGTTATGTTCACTGAAAATGACTACATTTCGGACAGTCAAATGTTAGACGTTCTATTAAATTTTGAAAAACAATCACAAAAATAAAAAAAATAAAAAAAAAACAACAAAACGAACAATCAATAAACATACAATATTTGAAAAGTCTATCATTCTTTTTTCCTCATAGTACGCTCCCCGGACCGCTTCCCGGTGCGCGTACCGGGCGCTCCCCACGCAAAACAAAACAAAAAATGTTTTTAATTTTTTTTTGCCCCGCGGGGCCTTTTAAAGCCTCCACATCAAACCTAAGGGGTCAGGGAGGATCTACTATGCCCCCTTATGGTCATTTCCCCCTTTGTTTTGGCCTCCTCTTGTCTCTCGATCCTACCGGGAGACAAGATGGCGGCCGCTCCGGACTGTTTAGAATGTTGACAGACACCGGAGAGCCAATCAGCTTCGCTTCGCGAAGTTCCGTTACGTGTCAAGTACGCGAACCGGGGCGCTAACCGGGGCGCGCTTACAGATATATATATTTTTGGGAACGTTAATTTATCAAAATCCACTGGAGCACATATATTGAGACCTAGCAAAGGCACATCGGGCAAACAATATCTACAATTTTGCCAAATTTTGTGGAAATCCATTCAGCCGTTCGAGCTAAAAGTGAGTCCAACCGCCCTATGGAAAAATGCATGGGAAAAACGCGTTTTGGGACCCCCCTTTTTTCTCGGCCCCCCTTGCCGAAACCCCCCCAAATTTTCAGGGGCTGCTCAGAAACAAAATGTTAAATTTTCCTGAAAATTTCAGCCAATTCCGTCCTCAAACGCCAACGTTATTCGACATAGAATTTTCAAAAATCCCATAGGAAAAAAATCCTAACTATATATACCTACTGGCGACCGCCAGTAGGTAATATATATACATATATATATAAAAATAAAGGTTAAAGCGATGCTATAGTTAGGTGAAAATGTCAGTCTTAATGTGACGTGTTAAACCTAAAAAACAGTGAAATTCGCCAATTATAGTTTACTGAGTTAGCTATAACTTGCGTGCCCACCATGCACTGCTTATGACCTCAAATATTACATCATTCATGACATGTTCATGGACATCATTTATAACTTCATTGCTGACATCATCCAATGATTGTAACAGTTTGGTGTACCCTTATGATACTGGCAGGTATTCAGCAAGGTACATCTAGACCAAAATTTCTATAGCCTCTTTATTACTAATGGGTGTAAGCTTATGCAAGATGTTTTGCGTCCTAAAGAAAATGGGTTGTGTGAAAAGTGTTAGCTCTCTTCCAATGGTTGTGCACAGCGCGAGCACCATGCAGAGCAGAGACTAGTTGATTGTCCACAAGAGATTGGCTATCTATCAAAGCTTTATTACAGGCAAAAGACTGTACGTGGTATGTAATTACTATGCTAATAGGCCTCAACTGTTTGAAGGGAGTGGGCTCCTCATGAGAAGTTCTGTATAGGAGTGAAAACTGTTCGCACCAGGGACTGTGTTATAGAAAGTGCCCAGGGGGCACAATGGGCATGTGCGCCCACTTTGTACACAGTCTGTGTGCTTTGGTATTACAGAATGGGCCACAGAAGCTGTGCAGCCCCTTCTGTAATGCAGATAGCACTGGTGCACATGTAGCGCCAACACTATTGAGAGAGGGCATTCCCTCATTTGAATGGGGGCATGGCCTAATAAAAATGAAGGAATCTTTTTACCTCTGCACTCATGCCTTATTATGGATTCAGGCGCTAAGCAAAGCAGGTGTCAGGAGAAGCACTGACAGTACATCACAGAAAAGGTGGCACACTGCCAGTGGGCCCCCTGATGACAGCCCTCTGGAGGGGGTCACGGGTATCCTGTGGATGGCCCAGACATTCCCTTGCAGGTGGATGTAGTCACTCAATGCTCCCCTCTTAAAAGTGTAGGCTTTGAAGCAGCCACTCCGTATTTCACATAAATACACTGCCCCTAGGATAGTACGAGTTTGCCGCTGACCTGAGGGCAATGCATTCAACATAACAGGGTGCACTCACTCTGTTTGTGCATAGCACTCCGGTTTGAAGGTACACCATGGTGCAAACAGGGCAAGTGCACCCTATATGTAATCGTGCCACAGGAACTTGCCCACCCATGTGTGCTTGATTGTCCATAAGAGGTTGGCTATCTGCAAAGTGTTTGGTGCAAGGTGAAGACTGTGAATAGTAGGTCCTTCACGACCCAAGGGACTTTGGGACTCTAGAGGCAGTGGGCTCTATGGAGACTGGTTCTGCACTTGGGGAAGACTGTTGACAGTAGGTACTTTCATACCCATTTGTGTTTCAATGCCCATAAGAGGTCAGCTATCTGCAAAGACTTTAGTAGAGTGGAAATGTTGTGCACAGTAGGGAAATGCCCACCTAATTGGGCTTGAGTTTCTGGAGAGTGTGGGTTCTCCATGAACAGTTATTCACAGGGTGAAGACCGTGTACACAAGTAATTTACCCACTCGTACGGTTTGGTTACTCAAATATGGGCTGATGTCCACACAGTTTTCAATATTGGGTGAAGGCTGTCTGTTGGACTTAGCCTTCGCTGCAGGGTTACCACAAACCTTTTGCCTTCACCCTTCCGCTTTTGCTTGATTTTTTTTTGTTCGCCTTAGGACTCTGTGTACTTATACGCTGCTAACTAGAGCAAAAGTGCTCCTTAATATATGGTAAAATTGCCTTACACTTGATTGCAATATTTAATTTACTTATAAGTCCCTAATAAAGTGGTATAGTTACACCCAAGGCTAGTAAATTAAATGCTACTTGTAGGCCTTCAGCACATATTGTGCCACAACCGTAAGTAGCCTCTTAAACATGTCTTAGGCTGCCATTTACAGCCCTTATGCATTTTTAATCTGCCAGTTCTACTAGGCAAAGTAAACCCCATGCCAGACCAAAAACGCACTTTTTTTATTACATATAAGTCGCACCTAAGGAAGGCCTTAGACAACGCATACGGCAGGGTGCACTGTGGTTAAAAATGTCGGCATGTATTTTTAAGTTTATCGTGACCTGGTAGTGAAAAACTCCTAAATTTGTTTCTCACTACTGCAAGGCCTATCTCTCCCACAGGATAATATTAGGTTACCTTATTACTTTTAATAAGTGATAACATTTGTTTGGGAGCCAGTGGAAATATCATGTTTGATGTCTAGGGAATTGTAATTTAAAATCCTCTTTATTGGTAAAGTCCGATTTGAAGCCACATTTCTAAAAATGCCACTTTTAGAAAGTTTAATGACACAATAGGGAAACCCAATTATCCCCAGGAATTGGGTAAAGTAAAGTTTCATACACAAAATATCCCTTGAAGAATTATTTATATTAGAAACAGGTTCTAACAATTATTCACGATCAGCGGTGTGATCCAGACAGTGAAAGAAAGGAAATTATATTCAAGGATGTATTCAAATATAAGGGTATCAGAAAGGGTGGTGGCAGCACTCGTGAAGACCCGCTTGTGCATTTTTGGGACAGATTACGACTTGGTAGCAGCGTGTAGCTCCTCCTCTGCCTCCCATTCTTTATCCTGTGTTTTATCACTGTTTTAGTTTGAACTTTGCAGCGCTCTGCATATTTTTTAAAAATCAAGTACTTGCCTCATTTTAGGGCCTGATTTAATCCGGGTTGCATTGCGGGTGATCTAATACCTGCCTCCTCCCTTGGGTGTGCCTCCCTGCCCCGGTCCATCACGGCTGACGTGCCGCTTGTTTGGAGGGCAGGCGCCATCTTTGGTGAGGGCCTGGATCCCGGCGGTGCCGCTTGCCTGCGGTCTAGCTGGGGGTGGGGCTAACTAAGAAATTGACCAAGAGCGCTGGGTGCCTTGCGGTATCAGAAAGGGTGGTGGCTGCACTTGTGAAGACCCGCTTGTGCATTTTTGGGACATATTGCGACTTGGTAGCAGCGTGCAGCTCCTCCTCTGCCTCCCATTCTTTATCCTGTGTTTTATCACTGTTTTAGTTTGAACTTTGCAGCGCTCTGCATATTTTTTAAAAATCAAGTACTTGCCTCATTTTAGGGCCTGATTTAATCTGGGTTGCATTGCGGGTGATCTAATACCTGCCGCCTGCCTTGGGTGTGCCTCCCTGCCCCGGTCCATCACGGCTGACGTGCCGCTTGTTGTGGAGGGCAGGCGACATCTTTGGTGAGGGCCTGGATCCCGGCGGTGCCGCTTGCCTGCGGTCTAGCTGGGGGTGGGGCTAACTAATAAATTGGAATGACCAGCCGGACGCGCAGCGGGCGCGACGGAGGCGCGCCGAAGGTGCGCCTAAGGTAAGCCCGTCTGCGCCCGTCCGCGGCCGGCCGGGGCCAGGGGCCTGTCACTTTGCCCAACCTGTCATTTATTCTGCCTCCGACTTGACTCGCCTGCATGCCTATTGGCCCCTTTGCCCTACCATCCCTCCCAGATTAGATTCTCTGGGACTTCTTTGTTCCCGCAATTCTTTCCCTGAGCTCAATCTCCCTCTGGCTACAGCTCACACTCCCTTTACCCAGCGATTTGTAGCTACTTCACTCCCTCTCAACAAGAGACCCACTATCTCTAAATTTTCATTGAGCTATTTAAATACTCGCTTGCTGGTTAAGCACCAGCTACAGATTTTTCAGCTCTTAGACTCCAAGCAACCTGATATCTTACTTATCAGCGAAACCTGGCTGAACGAAGAGTCCTCCCCGGATATCCTAGCAGCAGCCCCATCAGGCTATTACATCCTTCAAGCTAATAGAGCCTCAGTCAAGCAGGGTGGTGGGGTTGCAGCTTTTAGCAAACATCCTATTAGGTTCTCTGCTCTAGAAGCGACCAGTATCCCCCTGCTCGTTTGTCTCATTCTTAGGTTAGAATCTCCTGTGGCACCCCTGATGTGTGTTCTGGTATATCGGCCCCCTCAGTATATGCCCAATTTTCCATCCTCATTCAGCGACATGCTATCCCAACTGGTCATTAACAACTCCAAAATTCTGATTATTTCAGATTTTAATTACTGGCACTCGGATGCTAGAGAAAGTGTATGCTCCTCCACTTTCTTTGACTCCCTGACTGGCATGAACTGCTCCCAACATATTCACTCAGCCACACATATGAAGGGTCACATTCTCGACCAGGTTAGGACCTCCAACTTGGAGATTTCTTGCCCCCTTATCCTTCCTTGTCCCTGGTCGGATCACTTCATTATTACTTTTACCTTTACTATTACTTTCCACGCCAGTCGTATCCTGGAGGGCAATCTCCCAGCTAGAAATTGGAATAGGGTCGATCTCGGAGAACTTGTTACTCTTCTCAGAGCCTCTTCCCCCCCCCCCGCCCCCCACGGGGTGCGGTTCCTGAGACACTCAGGCATCCGATTTGCGGTGTTGGCTCGAATCAGCTAGTGACATCGTGGCACCCCTCAAACAAATTAGGTTAAAACGTCTCCTCGATGCGCAAAGATGATTCTCAGTGGAGCTCAAAGAGCAGAAACTCAAACTCAGACAGGCAGAGCGTTGCTGGCGGCGTGATTACACCCCCGACAAGAAGTTGGCATTCACATCTTTGCTCAAGGAATATAAGCTAGCAATCTTGCAAGCCAAAACTTCTTACTTTTCAAAAGAAATCTTGGACTCTGCCTCTAAGGCAAAAGAAATGTTTTCCATTGTAAATGAGCTCTCTCACCCAGACAGGATTACCCTTAAACCCCTCCCTTCCCAGGCACTCTGACTCCTTCAACTTGTTCTTTATCAATAAAATTGCTAAAATCAAAAAGAGCATCTCTTGTATCCTTTCCCCTGCCCTTCCCACCCTTGTGGCCATTCCTGCTAACCCCAATTCCCAGTGAATCACTCAAATACCTCTTATTTCAGAGGTGGACTATTTAGCTTTGTTAAACAAGGTGGCCTCTGGCTCCCCCACTGATTGCTGTCCCCCTCATGTCTTGCGCGAGGCTTTTACTGCCTGCCCCATCCCTCCTATGATGCTCCTCAGTAATTCACTTAAAGAGGGCTTGGTCCCCAGTGCCCTTAAAACTGCTGAAGTGGTGCCCATTCTCAAGAAGCCCAATGCTGATCCTTCGCTTATGAGCAACTTCCGCCCTATCTCTTTGCTCCCCTACCTCAGTAAAGTTCTCGAGGCCCATGTCACCTCTGCCTTGAGTTTCTTTATCGAGTGTACGTAGTTTCTCGATCCCCAACAGGCCGGCTTCAGACCCGCCCATTCCACCGAGTCGGTCTTACTCTCGGTGATGGAAGAATTGCGGAGGGGTGCGGACCTTAACATCAGCCAGGCCTTGGTACTCCTGGATTTATCTGCGTCCTTCGACGCGGTTGACCATGACATTCTGGTCGACCGTGTCGAGGAGGCCGGCATCCAGGGAGCGGCCCCTAATTGGGTCCGCTCATTCTTGAGTAACCGTCACCAGGCGTCCGCCTCTCCCAGTACACCGCTAATAAGGTCAGGCTGACATGTGGTGTCCCGCAGGGCTCTTCCCTCTCCCCTCTTCTTTTTAATCTTTATCTCACCCCCCTGATTCGGTCCTTACGAGAAAGCAATGTCACTGCCTTCAATTACGCAGATGACATTCAGCTGATTTTCAACATTGACTCCTAGGACGAATCAATTGGTAATTTCCAGTCCACTCTGCGTCACATCAGTGACTGGATGGGGGCTAACCACCTAAAACTTAACCCCGATAAAACCGAGCTGGTGCTTATCGGGGGCCCCTCCAATCCGTGGAGCTCCAATTTTTGGCCCTCTGACTTGGGCTCCCCCCCTTGCCCTGCTGACTCCGCCAAAAGCCTTGGAGTGACCATATCTAAAGACCTGTCGATGAAGCCCCAGATTACCACCGTGGTGTCTTCTAGCTTCTTCCATTTAAAGAAAATTCGGAAGATCTCTCGTTTTCTCACCACTGAGGCCTTCACCCTGGCTCTTTTGGCCTTGGTTATGTCTAGAGTCGACTATGCCAACTCATTGTATGTGGGTATCCCTGCCTACCAGCTGAATCGACTGCAGCTGGTTCAGACCCAGGCCGCACGATTGATCTTTCACCAGCCCAGGCATCAACATGTTCGCCCTTTGCTAAAGTCCTTACATTGGCTCCCCGTGGCTGATCGCTGTCATTTTAAACTGGGCTGTATTATCTTTAAGGCCCTGGCTGGCCTTGGCCCTGCCTTCATTTCTTCCTCCCTTTGTCACTACGTCCCTTCCCGTAACCTTCGATCATCCCATCTCACTTTGCTTTAAACTCCCACCTTCAAACGCAAGAAGCATGGTGGGCTTTGATTCTCGTTCCTTGCTCCTTCCTTTTGGAACGTGCTTCCGTTGGAGTTTAGGCTTACTTCTTCCTACACTCAGTTCAGGTCTCTCCTGAAAACTCACTTGTTTCGCAAGGCTCACAATTAGGTTTTCCTTTTGCTTTCTTTTCTTTTTCTTGCTGCCTATTTATCCATTTATCCTTCCTGTTCCTTCTATGCCGACTAGCGCCAAGAAACCGTTGGGTGTAAGCGCGCTCTACCAATTTCTTTACATAACATAACATAACATAACAAATGTGTTTTACTTCATTTATATTGTATTTCATTCATTATGCATGACATCCACTTTCTTTGAACAGTATATACATAATATACACAATATGCAAACAGAACACTGTCACTACCAGCACGATCCCATCGGATTCTACATTTTTGTCAGGGGATTGGTGACAGTGTAAATACCCTTTTCACCCCAAATAATATGGTCAGCAAATGTAACACCCCATATACTTGTAATGAAGATGAATTAGTTCAGTAGCCGAGGTGTAGATTAATGAAGACGGTTAGTTGATGCAGTTGATCCAGCGCTCCTAATGAAAAACTGTCTCACCAACGCTAACTAACACCACAATACTCACCATTAATCATGAATCACTTACAAAGGCCCATAAACCAACGAGACAATTTTTCAGCGACTGAATCATGTGACCTAATTAATCAGAACTATTCACAAACTATTTACACATTTATATACAACTGCAGTTTATAATTTCTTACCATGGTTTTTAAACATGAATCATTATAATTAAGTCACTAAGGCAAATGGATCAACTGATGGTAACTAGACCATGAATAAACAAGACCAGATTGTCGTTTCAAAATCTAATTTTTATTAACTTTATTATTCAAAGAAAGAGCATTTTATTAAGAATCTTTATTTTATTAGCAAAATGAAAGCAGCATGAATTATTAGACTGACAGTTCCAAGGCAAAATCAGAAAGCATGATTATTAGCAAAAATAACAGTTTCCATTCCCTCAAGCTATTTCCCTGTCTAAATCTCACTTCACCTAGGAAAGAATAATCATTAAGACTGCTGTCCTTACGTGCGCCAAAAAGTCCAACAGCACGTCACGCCCATCAGGAATCGGAAAGCGAGAAGCGCCCTCCTGCCCAAGGGGCCAGGTTTTATACCTTTCTAACTAGCTAATCTTCCCAATAATTGTATACTTTCTTTGCCATCCAGGATTCCCATTGGCTGTCCTATGTCAGTCCACATTATGTCATCACCGTTTCCAAACCAAGATCGGGCTTTTCTTTAGCCCTATTGTCCTTAGCTTTCGTGTCATTTGGCTTCCTCGAAAGTGTTACATTTCACTCGAGTTACAGTTCATAACTTCCTAGCCTTGGCTAACTTACCGCTTCCTGTCCTTGAGCCTTTCTCTCCAAGAGCACGTTTAGCACAACTTATTAAACTGCATTTTCTGACAAAACTGTCGACGTGGTAAAAGTTTCCACTTCTGTGCAAGGCTCCTCTCTGGACAAGATTCGAAACGCCATCTTTTTGCAGGCCTTAGGCCTCATTCGAAAACTATTATTCAAACAAACACAAGACATCAATTAATTCAAGAATTGAGACCCATTCTGTTACCCACCCCCTTTGCTAATTATTAACCCGTTAACTTTTATGTTACCTAGCTGAGCACACAAAGCAGCATTTTATATCTACCTTCTTCATTAAGGCCGCAAGGATTCTCCACGAGCTTTTGCCACAGAAAAGACTTAACATAGGCACACAAATAAACACATGCCATTAATTAAACAGCCCCATTTAATACTGTCAAAGACAATAGACAGGGTTAGTTTATTATTTTCTTTGCAATTGCAACATAGAGCACATAAGTTAGTCCCTCGTGTTTTTGTGTAAATGCATTTTAAAACTATGTTGATTAATAATCTTCACCACATACTTGTTAGTACAGTTACAGTTTTATGGAAGTTTAACTTTTCGAGTCTGAACAAAATTTTATTCAACATCTCGCTCCATCAACTCCCTCATCTGGTGATTTCAAAATCACCAAACTACACCCAAAATTTTTAGCAAAACTTTTCAACCCTTGAACATGTTCTGGACATTCAGAGTATTAGTGTTTCTAAACTTTTGATTCAGCTGTTTGTTTGTAACTCTCATATTGGGATCTACGGAACTCTTCTAATTCTATTTCTTTTTCTTGTTCTTTTCTGAGTTTGTAAATTCTTTTCTTTTCCCTTAGATATTTCTTTCTCTTGTGTATCATGCAACTAATTTTTAACAAAAGTATCACAATGACTTTGACTATTAAAGGACACAGTATTTTGCCTAAAATTGAACTACCAATCTCATGAAACCAGTTTTTGATTGCTTCAAATCTTTTGCTCAAACGTTCCGAAAAATCTTCATCTTCTAAAGGTTCTACCTCAGCATGTAATTCTGTAATATTCTTGATATACATCTCTATGTTCCGGCTCTTGTCTGGGATATATGTACAGCAATGCTGAACATGCAAAATTCCACAGACTCCTCCTTCTTTTGCGAGCAGAATGTCTAATGCAAGACTGTTCTGCATTACCATCCTTCTCATGGCAATAAGTTCTGTATTCACTAATTGAAATCCACTAGCAGTATCAGTAGACAATCTATCAACAATTGTAGACATTTTTCTAATTTTGTTTGCATTCATGTTTAACCTTTGTAAGATGAACTGTAAAATATATTGTTCACCAGATGGTATTGAGCTCCAAACTCAAGAAGAAGATGGGCCTTATAGGTTAACAATGTTAATGGTTGAAGCAGAGGAAAGTAAATTATTTCCTGCATTTGATAAAAATAATCTGCCTGAAGAATTAAAAGAGACAGTCAATGCTAAAATTTGGGATTTGACTGGAGACAAAATGGATTTGATGAAAAATGTAGACCCAGTAAAAATTACAGTAAAACAAGGAGCAGATTATCCAAACATTCCTCTGTATAAAATGAAAGCAGAGGTTATTGAAGATGTCATACCTGTAATTGATAAATTCATAAAACAAGGTGTTCTAAAAGAAATTGAAAGCAGTCCATGTAATTCACCGATTATGGGAATTAAAAAGCCAAACGGAACTTTCAGGATTGTTCAAGACTTGAGAAAGGTTAATCAAATTGTCGTTCTATGTTGCCCAGTTATTCCAACCCCAGAGGTAATTCAATATCAGATTCCGCATGATGCAGAATGGTATACAGTTATAGATCTTTGTAATGCATTCTTTACTGTTCCATTGCATCCGGAAAGCCAACAAATGTTTGCGTTCAGGTTCCAAGAGCGTATCCTAGCATGGTGTCGTATCCCTCAAGGGTATACAGAGAGTCCATCTATTTTTAATCAGTTGCTAAAGAAATCCTTGGAAAATCTAGATTTACCTGGAAAATCAACGTTAGTGCAGTATATTGATGATCTCCTTGTGGCTGCAAAAACACGAGATAATTGTGTGACAGATACCATTACTCTTTTAAATCATTTGGCAGATGAGGGACATAAAGTGTCTCCTGCAAAATTACAGTTTTGCAAACAAGAAGTAAAATATCTTGGTCACAGAATTGCAAAAGGAATCAGGCAAGTGACAACTGAGAGAATTAAAATGATTCAGGCAATGCAACCTCCAAAAACACAGAGACAAGTCAGAATGTTTCTAGGAATGGTAGGTTATTGTCGTCAATGGATTAGTGGATTTTCAGTAATTGCAAGGCCATTGCAGAGACTGACAAAAGCAGATAAAAAAGATCCAATCACCCTAACAGAAACTGAGTTAGAAGCTTTTGAACAGTTAAAAAGAAGTTTGTGTGAAGCTCCAGCACTAGGAATGCCAGATTATGAAAAGGAATTTGAGCTGTATTGCAGTGAAAGGGAAGGCTGTGCATTATCAGTCCTGATTCAAAGACATGGAAGACTAAGAAAGCCAATAGCATATTTCTCAGCTGTTCTTGATTCTGTTGGAAAGGCATTACCAGGCTGCTTAAAAGCAGAAGCTGCAACACGTGTAAGTCTGGAACAAAGTGAGGGGATAATAATGGGATTCCCTGTAAAAGTATATGTACCCCATTCAGTTGAAATTCTCCTCACTAGAAGCAAAACAAAGCACTTGACAAATAACAGGCTAACAAAATATGAAAAAGTTATTCTGGGATCAGATAAAGTATAGATTGCAAGATGTGTGAATTTAAATCCTTCCACATTATTACCTGACGGTACTGTAACAGAAATCAGAAATGAAAATGATATTGATCATGAATGCTTGGATGTATTAGAATATTGCACCAAACCCATGCAGGACATTAAAGATGTCCCATTAACTGAATCAGATTATGTTTTATTTGTTGATGGTTCATGCTTAAGAACAGATGAAGGTGTTCTAAGTGCAGAATACTCTGTGTGCACAGTTGCAGATGTAGTTGAAGCCTCTTGTCTCAAAGGAATTCGTTCGGCTCAAGTAGCAGAATTGATTGCTTTGATTCGTGCATGTGAAAAAGCAAAAGAGTTAAAAGTTACCATAGTGACTGATAGTCAGTATGGATATGGCGTAGTCCATGACTATGGCCAGCTCTGGTCTCAAAGAGGTTATTTAACTTCTTCGGGAACTCCTATCAGGAATACAAAATTGATCAAAAGGTTGATCGATGGTATTCAGCTGCAAGGGAAAATTGGTGTCGTGAAATGCACAGCTCATAAAAAGGGAGATGATTACATGACAAAAGGGAATGCATATGCTGATGAAATCGCTAAATGTTTTGCAAAGAATAATATGTCCATTAATCGGGAAAAAGACAATGAACATGTTTTGAACTCACTTATGCTAACATCTGTAGTTGAGACATGGCAAGGAGTAAAAGATTTACAAGATGAAGCAGACGATGAGGAAAAAGATTCATGGTTAAAAGCAGGTTGCAGACAGCGAGAAGAAGATGAGATTTGGGTTTACAAAGATGACAGACCAGTTATACCAAATAGCATGATTGCTGACATGGCACAAATGTATCATGGTCCAGGACATTTAGGAAGAGATTCAATGATCAGATTGTTTAGGCAGACATGGTACAATCCAAAATTCAGAATAATTGCAGAATCTTTTTGTCAAAGGTGTTTGGTCTGTCAGCAGATCAATCCAAACAGAAAAACAGTTGTGATCATGGGAACCATAGGACGGGAGGGTGGTCCTTTTACCAGATTACAGCTTAATTTCATTGATATGCCACCTCATAATAAATTGAGATATGTTTTGGTGGTAATCTGTCTGTTTTTCAGATGGGTGGAAGCGTTCCCAACACGTCACAATGATTCAGTTACGGTGGCAAAATTGCTCTTAAGAGAAATCATACCAAGGTATGAATTTCCAGTGACGGTCGAGACTGATTGTGGCACACATTTTGAAAACAGATTGTTACAATTGATTTGTGAAGCACTGAATATAAAGCAAAAGTTACACTGTGCCTACAGACCAGAAGCATCAGGTGTTGTTGAGCAAGTGAATGGCACAATCAAAAATAGGATAGCTAAAATGTGTCTAGCTACAGGAAAGAAGTGGACTGACGCACTTCCACTTGTTTTGATGTCTTTGAGAAGTACTGCAGATAGAAAAAACAGGTTTGAGTCCACATGAGATTCTCATGGGCAGAGTCATGAGACAAGCATTTGTTCCAGTTGACAAACTATTGAGCATTAATGATAGTGTCATATTGGAATACTGCAAGAATCTATCTGACGTGGTGACTTCTGTGTTCCATCAGGTGGGAACTGAAGTGATTTCAAAAGAAAAGGAACAAGCTCATGATCTGTTACCAGGAGACTGGGTGAGGACAAAAGTACACCGAAGAAGAAATTGCCTAGTACCCAGGTGGCAGAAAGCAAGACAGGTGATACTTGTCACAACAAATGCAGTAAAGTGTAGAGGTGTGAAGAGATGGATTCATGCTAGTCACACCATTTGTGTGTCACCACCTGAAAATCCTGACGAAGGTGATACAACAGCTGATTCAGATTCTGAAGAAGAACCTGAAAGAAATCCAGATCCTGAAGATCGACAAGATAGTCGACATCTGGAAGATTCAAATGCGAATGAGGCATTGAATGTAGAAAATAAAAAGTTTGTAATACAAGTTTCTGAAGATGATGAAGATCTGCTAGATCAAGAAGCAGAAAAAGAGTCTGAAAAGCAGTGATTCAAGATCAGGAGAGTATTGGCAAGCAGATTGGAAGCTCTGGAAGTAGGAACGAAAATTCTGAAACTGGTGGATTGGAAGTAATTGAAGAAGAAGACGAATTATCGAGTACCAGCTATAAGGATGATGTTCCTAACAGAGTGAAGCTGCCGAGTAAAGAAGCACCTGAATCTAGAGCTGATATCACAGAAAGCGAAACAGATGAATGTGATGAGGAATCCAAAGTAAAAAGATCAAGGAAAAGAGCTTGGAGAGTAGAGTGTAATCTTACTGAACCAAAGAAGAAGTTATCAAGAAAAGGAGATAATTGGCCAAATGAAAATGAATGCTTAAAATTTAAATTAGTGAACAGATCAAAAGAGCAGGTTAATGAGGTCTAAAGTCAGAAAGGAGACTCAGACAATAAAAATCAAACAGGAAAGAAAATAGAAGTGATTAGCAGTAGAGCAAAGAGGGTGATAAAGCCTAACCAAAAGTATAAGTCACCTGAATGGACCTACATTATTATACCACCAGTGGTGGAAGTGAATAGTAGTAGTCAAGAAGATTTAGATGACACAAGTGATAATGATTGAAATTGTATTTGACACAAGGTCGAAGATATTGTGTTAGGTGACACAAGGTCAAAGACATTGTGTTAGCTGGAAAAACATATTGTTGTAAGACGTAAGGTCGAAGAAAAGCTGTTAGAAAGTAGGGTTTTCTTTAAAAAAAAAAAGTAAAAAGAGGGGGGTGTATATAGTGATTTTTAAATGTTTTATTTTTTTTGAAAGGCTCTTGTTTCAAAGTAAAGATGCCTTCTACTAATAGCAATTCGAGATGCTCTATTTTAAGAGATGTTGCAAAATGTCTTCTATATGTGTAATACTAATAGTTTTGGTTTGGTTAATTTTAGCTGGTTTTTTTCCTTTTGGAATTGATAAAGAAATGTATAAAGCTAACATGACTAGTAAAGTTGTGGTTAAACAAGATAATCATGTTGTAGTTGGCAAAACTAATAAAATCATTAAGCACAGACCAGAGATCCACCAAGATAGATCTGTTGGTGATTTTTCTAGCAATACCTTTTCAAGACTTTTATCCGAATATGTTAAGGTGATGGACGTGAAAGATTGTTACATATGTGGGAAACTACCTGCTTCTGTTTCGGAAGGGGTTACTTACAAAATGCTTCCTCTTACTTATGGCATCACTTGTAGTGTAATAGCTAGTTTGTTTTATCGGACAGGTCGTTTAGAGTATTACTACTCTAATTATGATGAGATTTTTGCAAATTTAAAAGTTGACAACAGCCTGAATAAACTGAAACACGCTAAACAGAAGAGGGAATTTTCCATAGTAATTAATGAACTTACTTATGAGTGTGCTTTTAGAAATAATTTAACATGCAAGTTGGGAACGGAAGAAAAATCATTCTTAAACATGGTTGAATAGAGAAGGGCAATTTACAAACGAAATGAGATGCTGAAACAAACCAAATCTAAGTTTTGGCAGATTGAGGATGAAAAGCTTAATGGTAGAAACGAGAATGTTGCAATTAATATAGACAAACCTGTCAGCGGAAAACTTTGTATGAGGAGAGATAACACATTATTTGACAATTATTTTGTAGGTGCTAGTCAATGTGAAGATACTTATCAAATCTTAGGGGGATGGGGATTTAAAGGAGGCAAAGATCCAATTTTTCCTGGAATTTATTTTGTGTGTGGGAACAAAGCTTATTTTAATATCCCAGACCACTGGTATGGGACCTGCTACGTTGGTTTAGTTTTTCCCAAAAATGTTCATGTACATAGAAATGCAAAAGGTTCATTTGAAATTAGCAATCATCTGAGTAGATTCAGGAGGGAAAGCTTTTCAGAAATATTGGGTGTCATATTTGGTGCTTTAATACCTATGGTAGGAATAACCCTGAATGCAAACAAAATTAGAAAAATGTCTACAATTGTTGATAGATTGTCTACTGATACTGCTAGTGGATTTCAATTAGTGAATACAGAACTTATTGCCATGAGAACGATGGTAATGCAGAACTGTCTTGCATTAGACATTCTGCTCGCAAAAGAAGGAGGAGTCTGTGGAATTTTGCATGTTCAGCATTGCTGTACATATATCCCAGACAAGAGCCGGAACATAGGGATGTATATCAAGAATATTACAGAATTACATGCTGATGTAGAACCTTTAGAAGATGAAGATTTTTCAGAACGTTTGAGCAAAAGATTTGCAGCAATCAAAAACTGGTTTCATGAGATTGGTAGTTCAATTTTAGGCAAAATACTGTGTCCTTTAATAGTCATAGTCATTGTGATACTTTTGTTAAAAATTAGTTGCATGATACACAAGAGAATGAAATATCTAAGGGAAAAGAAAAGAATTTACAAACTCAGAAAAGAACAAGAAAAAGAAATAGAATTAGAAGAGTTCCGTAGATCTCAATATGATAGTTACAAACAAACAGCTGAATCAAAAATTTAGAAACACTAATACTGTGAATGTTCAAAACATGTTCAAGGGTTGAAAATTTTTGCAAAAAATGTTGGGTGTAGTTTGGTGATTTTGAAATCACCAGATGAGGGAGTTGATGGAGCGAGATGTTGAATAAAATTTTGTTTCGACTCGCAAAGTTAAACTTCCATAAAACTGTAACTGTACTAACAAGTATGTGGTGAAGATTATTAATCAACATAGTTTTAAAATGCATTTACACAAAAACACGAGGGACTAACTTATGTGCTCTATGTTGCAATTGCAAAGAAAATAATAAACTAACCCTGTCTATTGTCTTTGGCAGTATTAAATGCGGCTGTTTAATTAATGGCATGTGTTTATTTGTGTGCTTATGTTAAGTCTTTTCTGTGGCAAAAGCTTGTGGAGAATCCTTGCGGCCTTAATGAAGAAGGTGGATATAAAATGCTGCTTTGTATGCTCAGCTAGGTAACATAACATTTAACGGGTTAATAATTAGCAAAGGGGGTGGGTAACAGAATGGGTCTCAATTCTTGAATTAATTGATGTCTTGTGTTTGTTTGAATAATAGTTTTTGAATGAGTCCTAAGCATGGGCGGATTTTGCGGATTGGCAATCCGCGAACTTGCGTATTTACGGATTCGCAATCCGCGAAGATCCGCGAACTCTAGCGGACTTGCGGATTTTTCCGTTTTTTGTGTTGGCGCGTGTTCGCGCCGATTTTGGGACAAGTTCGCAATTGCGAACTTACTTTTCGGCTTGCAACGGCCGCGACTATGTTGTTTCTACGTCTGGTTTATCATCACAGGTTCACAGCACCCTCTGTTTCACCACTGCCACCCTCTGGGACACCCATGCCACCCTCTAGTACATCCTCACAGGCACCTATTAGGTTTATTTATTACTGTAGATTATGGTGGTTGAAAAAAGCTAGCACACCTGCCCTTCTTCAACTGCCATCAATTAATTTGTGTTTCATTAATGTGTCAGTAATTTTGAAAGTTCCAGTCTGGCTGGCACCTGCTTCCTTCCTTATCTGTAATTTGCTTTTTGTTGCAGTGAAATTTTTTTTTTACAGGACCTTTATGGTGCTATTCTATGAGCCTGCTGTTTGGGTCATAGCAGGGTCATAGAATTGTTGCAAACTCTGGAGGGGCCCATCAGGAAGCACTACCTTGAATGTTACTAATGTTAAGTTTGAACTTTTGCACCTGCTCATTGCTTTCATTTTAGCTAAAATCGTTTTTTTTGCAATTTCGCGCGTTATTTGGGGCGCGAATCCGTGCGAGATCGATTTCGGAAGCCGCGAATACGTGCGAATACAAAATTGTTTTTGTTGCGACGTGTATGTTCGCGTGATCTTGCGCGTGTTCGCGAGGCGCTTCTAGCTATTCGTTTGCCAAGTTACCCTATCGGTCGTACACGGGCGCGGCCATCTTGTTGGCGTGACGTAATTCCGTTTCCGCCCGCTATGTGTAATCTCGCAAAGTGTGCTGCTCGCGAGTACAAGTTCGCGCGTACTCGCAAGGAAAATCTCGCGCGAACTTACCCACGCGGTCGTGAACGGGCGCGGCCATCTTGTTTCTCATTCATTGCTATGGTTCTGGGCATGCTTTCTCTATCCTCTCTCAATCTCTGCCATCCTTTGCTTGTTTGAAGTTTTTTTGATCTAATTTTACTTATTATCTAACCCTCTATTTTTCTAGCTCTATATTTTTGTGTTTTCTGCAGCTTTTAGTTACTTTTAAACTACTTTTTTAAACTCTTTTATTTTCTTCTTCACTATTCTATTTCTTCTTTATCATTTAAGTTTATTTCTGCCCAGACCATGGTAAAGGGAGCCGGGAAGCACCCTGAGAAGGGGAAGGGTCCCGCACCCCGTGCCCGGCTCCCGTGCGGGCGTTTAAGGGGGGAGCAAGTGGTCCCGAGGGAGATCTTTAGCGCGGAGGAAGTGGCGGCACTGATCTTCCATGTCCAGCGCCGCCTCCCCAAGACGATCCTGGGAGGCGGCAAGATCGCGACCGGCTATGGCATCCGGGAGCGCCGCCAGCGGTGGGAGAAGGTGTGCCGGGCCATGTACAAGATCTCTGGGGTCCGGCGCACATATAACCAGGCCACCCACCGCTGGACCGATGTCATGGACCGGGAGCGGGACTTGCTGGACGCGCTCGGCGTAGAGGTCCCCGGGCTTGGTGAGTAGTAGTAGTAGTACATTTACTACTCTGTTTTATCCTGCTCTGTTATTTGCAAATCTTTGTTCTTTACCAAGAGCAATAATGCTGCCGATTACATTGAGGTAAATTATATTTCAAAATCTTCTATGCATTTCATTTTCAGGTGCACTGCTCTCCTTCTCAGTAGCCTTGCTTGCTACTATGCTTCTTTGTTTTGTATGTTGTGTTCAGAAGCATTTCATTGGCCTGAGAAATTATGTATCAGTGTACTGTAAAGAAAAGAACTGCGTAATGCTAGACAGTAAGGGTCATATTTTCAATTACCGGCGCATCCCTGCAAAGTAGCAGGGATGCGGCAGTAATTGTGTGCCATGCCACCACCACCCATTGGCCCAAAACGTCACAGAAGCCTTACGCATCTGTGCCGTAAAGGCAGCGCATTGCTGGAGTTGCGTGCCAACGATGGCGCAGCTCCAGCAATGCTCTGGGGTACCCTATCTCCCCAATGCTGCATCAAGCCGTACGTCGGCTTCAAGCGCGCAGGGTTTGAGTCATGCATCATTGTCATAAAAATGACTGATTGACATCTTGTAGATTTCCCTCAGCCACTTTTAGGATTCGTTCCTGCGCAGGTACGCCCTCCCTTGCGCCGGAACGCCCCCTGATGGCGCAGGGCTTTACAACGTGATGCATCGCCCATATGCCCATATGTGTTTTTTTTTTTAATATATACGCCGCACCAACACCATGGCGAGTCTTTTGTTCTGCCGCTGCGTCAGAAAAGGCACGCAACAATGGAGGAAAATCAGCCGCAACTTCCGCAAGGGACTTATAAATCAGCCCCAACAGACTGAAGTCCAGTGTCCTTCCTTTAGACAGTCACATGGCTATCAGAAGAAATAGTGGCGGTGGTGGCGGGTGGATTGATAGTTTGAGTATTCACTGATCTGCAAGCAGGATGGACTTTGTCTGTCACGTGTTGTGCACTACTGCCTGCAGTGCCAGGCCTAGGCAAACCTCTTTAGTAGTCTGTTTATTGAGTTACATAGGAACTTTCTAAGTCAACGTTCCGCAAATCAGGCAATACGAATAACGTAGTATACCACATGAGATAGATCCCGTGGAATAGTTGTCTATCTATTTGCTATTTTTCCAAAATATGTTGTTATTGTTCTTTTGAAATGTTTGATTTGGTTGAAAAATCTCATCCATGTTTTATGGTTTTTCTTTCTTTCATGTTGTACATCAGCTCCCCCCAAGGGCAAGAGGACACAGGAGGAGGGTGCTGAGGATGCAGGCCAGGATCGGGCAGGCGAGGGCTCCTTTGCTGGCCCCAGTAAGTTTACATTTTACTAAACAGTACCTATTTTTTCCTAGCGTTCCTCATTCGATTTTTTCTAAATCGTCTTTGATCTTCTTGTAGACTGGATATAAATTCTTATCCTGCCTCGAATATGATGACTCCCTGTGGTATTACTAGACTATTCTTATTAGTCTGTCTGTGTAGCTAACTAAGATTGGACATTTGGCAATTCCATTGGACTCCCATTATATTCAGCAATACCTCTATGCACTGTCTCCTTACTGACTAGATAGTGTGGCAGAGTCATTCAGCTCCCGAAGTCACCGATTATAGATCCCCAATGATCTCTAGATTATCGTACGCAGGACAAGAGAGTAGTACGGAGTCACAGCACAGTCAAGAAGTGTCAGAGGCACTCATGCTTGCAAAAATTCCAAAACCTTTAGCTCATCCACTCTAGTCTAGAGGAACAAAAACCACAGAGTCTATTTAAGTGTAAAAGCTTTATTAAAAGTAAACACATTTATTGAAATCTACTTTGTCATAAAACTATTTAACTGTAAACGGAAAAGTGGTTAGTGCTGACGATTAATTGGACACATTTCTTGTGGTCGATCCGAACTCTCACCTACTTTGAACTTGATCCTGGTCGTGTTCTTAGGACTCAGGAGTCAAGCTTCTGTCTGTTAGGAGAAAAAGTGGTGCGTGTTAAAAATCAAAAGCAAGCATTCATCAGTTGTGCATAAAAGTGCAGCAAGACAACAGCCTTCCCTGGAAAATGGGACATTTTTACTATGGAGTAGACAGTCACAAATTATTACATTGTATTCTGTTTTTTTAACATTTCTCCTAGACCAAATATTATATAGTAGTGAGTGGTGTATTCTAACTTTCTTAAATGTACTTTGTAGGTGTAACATCTGGTGACGGGGCCAGCGCGGAGGTGGCTGATGTGTTGGACTTGGACTCGGAGGCCTCTGGGGAGGATGCGGCGGTAGAAGAGCTGGTGGCCGTTCCTGTGGGGGATCAAACGGTGGTGGCGGAAACAGGTAAGCTATATATTCCTTACTTATTGAGATTGAAGACTGCATAGTGAGCTTTCTGCACGGGTGTATTACAATTACAAATCAACCAGGTAGTAGCCTCCTCGAAATGTACTTCGACTTAGCTGTGAAGTTTTTGGTGAGAAGAATCCCAATAAGTTCTTAGACGAACGTGATGGATGGGATGAACGAAAAGCGAAAGAAGGGTGTAAGTAAGTGGGACGCGAACTTGTATGATGGCTGGCAAAGAAGAACGATATGTGTTTGCTTGGACCCAGAGGTGGCTGGGAAGGAAAGAATATGGTATGGTGCATGGCTGGGTCAATGATGAAGCAAGGATGGGTGGAAGGACAGCAGCCTGGGTGGGTGAAACAGAAACTGTATGTGTGCGTATACTTTGAATGAATGGATGCCTGGAGCATGGTATTCTCTGACTCTTACATAGCAAATGTGTATCTAGAGAGAGTAGATGGTCGCCAGGTGAAGTAAGTGTTACCTTGAAGAGCATGTACCACCGCACCCGCACGTCCGTCCCAGTGCAGGGAAGGCAAGGAAAAGAAATTGTAAATGTGTCCAATACTACCATGAATAGTAGCAGTACTTTGTATTGCGTTTGCATTCACAGCATATATCTGGTTATTACGGTGGACACTCCGTACCTCTCTTAATAACTTTAGTTTACTTGTAGTACGTCATTCATGTGTGGGTGTATCACTGTGTTCACTCAATATTAAGCAAAGCACCTAAAGTCATCTCATCTGTCATTAAATACGTCCCATGTGAAGTGATAGATAATCAAATTAGTTAGCTTCTTCAGTTTCCTTTTCTAGTACTCATTTGCACTGTAGGGTGAAAGGTAAATTAATTAAGCAGTAGCCCTTGTAACAGAGTATTCTCAGTGCCACCCGTAATAGAAAAGTAATAGCTTCACCACCTGCATGTACTGGACCGGTACAGTAACGCAAGTCTGTCTCCATCATCATGGTGTGCAACTTTTTTTCTCGGGTGCAACTTCACTGTGCTGTGTCCATGTCATTCTGCCGGCTTGCATAAGATAACGTACCCATTTCCCTAAACAAGAGAGAAGAAGAAGAATAAGACTGGTGTACTGTCATAGTCGACTGTAATGGAAGTCCATAGTGGTCGTAGAATTAGTTCATTAAACTACCACTACTGTTAGAGCAAGGATGCAGAAGTGGGAGGGTTACATAGATACTGTCCTCAATAGTTATGTACTGTGCTTTCAATTTGCTACTTGTACTCTGTGACCCAACTTTCGGCTCAATCACTTTGTGTTATTAATAAGGAGCATTGGTTACAGACTATGTCTTTCTTTCTTCATATAGTTGCTCCTTCTTCCAAATCAACAACAAGGAGGGAGCAGGCTAGATTGGCCCGGCAACGGAGGCTGGAGGCCACAGTCGCCGAGTATCGGCGGCTGGTGGCCCTGGAGGAGGAGGAGGACACGCAGTCGAGCGGGGCAACATCTTCGACTGCATCCTCCTCCGTGACTAAACCAGCGGGACCGAGCCGGGCTAAGAAAGCCGACCGCCACCGCCAAGCACCCGAAACACCAGCTGCCCCCCACAGGAGCTGCAAGGAACGCCAACACCGCCTACGAGTCCGCATGTCCAACCTGGAGCAGGAGGTCCTGAGGTATAAGACCTTGGTTAAGGGCCTCCGCTCCGAGCTTGCCACCCTCCGCAAGGAGTATGATGCCCATGCCGCATCATGCACCAGCACCAGCACCCTCCAGTAGTGGAGTGTCCCTTGCCCTTTTTTTATAGACTTTTGGGGGGTGGGATTTGGGAGTTGGGATCGTTTTGGGACGTTTCAGAGACAATCGTTGGGGTTAGGGTGGGTGAGGGAGATTATTTTGTTAGGGATAAATAAATATATTTTTCAACTACTTTATCTGACCATACCTGTTTTTTACTGCTTTTCAGTCTGGTGGGTGGGGGGCGGGGGTGTAACAGTAACTTTGTTTTCCTGAACAGTCGTAGGACTTTAGTAGTACAACCGTCAAACTCTTGTCTACTCCGAAATAATACTCCATTATACTACCTCCCACCAAACGCTTATCTTACCTGTAATTTGTGTTAGAAATTAGGGCTAGGCCCAGGGCTGGCTCCAGGTGAAATGGGGATTAACGTTGTCATTCCTGGGCGGGTGACATTTCCTCATTGCGGTGTTACTAGTGGTGTGACACAGTGGCAGTTGCATGCCTATGGAAAAAAAGAAAACGAAACCTTGTTTGTACTCCTTACTGTAGCATTACAACGGTTACGGTACGATCGAGAAAATAGCAGGTGACAGTACACTAGAACAGTGCCATAATGTAGCCTAACAAATGGTAAAGTATTGCAAGTATAACTAGTACTTGCGTTGAATTTATTTGACATTGGCTACTACTACTAGAAGATATAGTACTGAAGCTGAGTAAGTCTAGAAGATATCCTCGTATTCCTTCACCAGCCTGTTGCTGCTATCACCTTATCCTCCCCAGCAAGTGTGTGGAATTATTGATGTCATTTTAGTCAGACATCAAGCAAAACAACACAGCCCGGGGGAAGAGGGTTAGGGTTTGTAAAATGGATGGGAATGGGGGTTTCTTTTTGGGTAGGTTTTGTTGAGAGAAGAAAAAAAAAGCAGAGCATGGACAAACAATAATTGAAGATACAGAGTTTACAGACAATCTTTGGTTACAAAGTAAAGGTAAGCACATGCAGTCACACTCATAGAATAAAAGACAACAATGGATACTGTATCTGTATTGCGTATGTTGTTGGAGTTGTCCTGTTGAAATTGGTAAGTAAGTTGCATGCAGCAAACAATTCCTCTTATTGGCGGCACTCCTCCATTCCAGCTGACGCTTCGTCCATCAATGTGGTGGTGACCACTGACAGAAGAGACACCCTGTCCACTGCCTGCCTGGCGGATGTTGACTGAAACCCGGCCTGTAATTATTGAACGGAAAACAGGAAGTGCTATTACAATACCACTGATAAATAAATAAAAGGTATGTACGCTGTGTGGTTCAAAAAGTCACACTTTGATGATGCCTAGCAGAAAAATGGTTACAAAACGTACTTTGAAAGTAACAGTAGACCCAAATACAGACCGTGGATTGTATTCAAACCACTTGCCTGCAAGCAAAAGTATCCATAGCCAGCATCGCTCCAACAGTGCTCTACAACAACAGAACCGCGTTGCAATAGAACCCCCCTAAACACATGCAATCCTGCTGCTAGGGCTAACCCTAACGAACCCTAACTTACAAAGTGCCAAAACTGGTGTTTCCTTATGGATTTTGTCCAACTAACTTCTAGCCGGTATTAGACCTTCCCAGGAATGCCCCAGGCAAGACCCGCCAACCCACCCGCAAAAAAACACCCAACACAACACCACCAAACAGCGAAAAAGCTAAATCTCATACTTACAATGTCTCTCGGCCTTCGGTCCAAACGCGGCGCTGTGCAGCTAGGTCGTCATCATCATCATCAATCATCATAACTCCTGTTTTCCACCACGGATTTCCTGAAAAGCAAATGCAATCAAGATTAGACTGTCGCAGCAGTGCTTCGACAGAGACCCCGGCCGCAACCCACCCACGAACAGCAGGAAGCCCCCCAAAACGCTACATTGAGCAAGATGTCTGAAGAAATGGCAAAAAAAAGGCTGTTCCTTATGGATTTTGTCCAAAACACTTGTATCCGGTATTAGACCTTCCCAGGAATGCCCCAGGCAAGACACGCCGGCGCCAACCCACCCGCAAAAAAACACCCGACAACACCCCCAAACAGCGAAAAAGCTAAATCTCATACTTACAATATCTCTCGGCCTTCGGTCCAAAGTAACGCGCTGTGCAGCTAGGTCATCATCAATCATCATAACTCCTGTTTTCCACCACGGATTTCCTGAAAAGCAAATGCAATCAAGATTAGACTGTCGCAGCAGTGCTTCGACAGACACCAAAAATTACACACAAACCCCCGGAACCCCGCCAAAGAGCACCTCAAAGGCAAGCAAGTCAGCAAAAACGGCAAGAAATTTTCACCTCATATTTGGTCCAAAACACTTTTGTCCATTATTAGAGCTTCACAGCAATGGGCCCAAAACCGTCAACTCACCCGCAAAGAAGTACAACACCCCCACAAGTGCTGAGTCTTTCTTCATTGTGCGTAATCCAGCACTCTGCTTGGAGGGAAATCGCAGTCTGGAGGAGGAGGATAGAGGAGCATGTTCTTCAGAACTTGTGAACCTGAGGAATGTAGACTGCGGCACCTTCAAATCAATAAGCAAACAAGTGAAGACAGTTCTGATGATGGTCTTCTTTTTGGGATTAGGTGATTAAAGTTTGAATTAAATTAACTGTGCAAAACAAAGAAAGAGAGACACAAAGCACACAGGAATAAAAGTGAATAAGGACGAAAAAGAAAGTTCTTGATTGATTGTCTCATTTTCAGGGCTCGGTGTCAGGGAATAAGAACAAGATTTCGTCATCATACTCTGCGAATTCAGGCTGGATGAGGTCAGTGGCACCGAACAGAGAAAAAATCCCCTCATCTACGTTGCTGTCCTCATCGTCTTCATGTGGCGTGCTTTCTCGCACTTTGTAATCTGGTGGTATGAGGTGCTGATTCATCTTGATCATTGTCAGCCGCTCCACATTTTTGGGCGATAGGCGGCTCCGTTTGGCAGTTACAATGCCACCAGCAGCACTGAAAACACGTTCAGAAGACACACTTGCGAGTGGGCAAGACAAATAGTTTATAGCCAGGTTGTAGAGCTGTGGCCACAATTGTTTTTTGCCATGCCAATACTGCAATGGCTCCTCATTAAGAAAGACCACTGTTGAGTCATTCAGATAGTCCTGCACCATCGACTCAAGGTCATCAACTGTTCCTCCACTTTGCTTACTTTTTGCTGTGCCTGTGACATTTTTTAGAGAACCATACCCCATCAAACTTAGCCAATCCTCCTCCCCAGCCACTGTTAGTGTTGTCATTGTGTGTGGTGCAGATGATCCAGTTGCCGGTGTCTTTAACGGCTGAGAGGTCACTTGTGCCCCAGCCACAGGTGCAGAAGTGGATTCTTGTGACTGCGGATGGCCTGCTGATGCTGATGCTGATGTACTGGCTTCTCCTTCAATAACCTGCCGTTCTTTTTCAAACCTCTTGGCTGACCAGGCTAACCAATGTTTGTACTTTTGAACATCTGCATCAGCGAAAGGAAAGAATGCGTTGTCTGCCAGCGCCTTTTTGTAGCGTGGATCCAGAATAGTAGCACAAATGTAATGCTGATCTGAGTTGATGTTTTTAAGACGTTCATCACCACGTAGGCGATGTAATAATTTCTCAGACAAAATGAAATGGTTTTTTTTTTTTTCATCTTTTTCAAACTCAGAAGAAACCGCCATCAGTTGGTGCTCCAGTATGCACAACAATGGGATAGCTTTTCCCAAATTACAGTCCTCGTGGCTGACTGCACGCGTGAAGAACTCAAAAGGACGAAGCATGTCTGTCAGGCTTTTAACTATGGCCCATTGCGCCTTACTCATCCGCAGGTCCTCCTTCTGAGATGTAGCCTCTGTCAAGAAATAGTGATCGAGTACCGTATACTGCTCATGCAGACGCTCAAGCATGTAGAAGGTTGAGTTCCAACGTGTTGCCACCTCCTGGATGAGTGCTTTCACTGGCATTCCACGTTGAAGTAGCAGTCTCCGCAGATGCTTCCGGGCCTTAAAAGAATGGCTGAAATGGTTGCACATTTTGCGGCAGGTGGCCATTACCTCGAACGCTGGACTCTCTTTATCACTCAAGAATTTTTGAACTACCAGGTTGATACAGTGCGCCAAACACGGCACTCTAACATGGTGACCCTGTGACATGGCCTTAACTACATTGGCGCCATTATCCGTGGAAACATAACCAATCTTGCGTTTTAGGGGGGATAGCATTGACAACACCTTTTTGTCAAACTCTTCCAAAAGGTTTTCTGCTGTGTGACTTTTCTCCAAGGCAAACATGGCTAGTGTTGCATGTTTCCGAGCAGCTTTGAAAACTTGGTCCGGGTCAACACCTGCGTTTAGCTTTGCTATAACACCTGAAAAAGAGACCCAGTGTGCAGTGATGCACATGTAATCATCGCCTGGGCCACTGGTCCACATGTCTGTTGTCAGATGTATTGTGTGAACAGCACTCTTCTGCAAAGCTGCCCCAATCGCCTGCAGCACATCTTCATGTAGTGCTGGAACCGCAACTCTGGCAAAATAGAACCGGCTCGGAACCTTCCATTTAGGGCAGAGCGTTGCAACTAATTCAAGAAAACCTACCGCTTCTACAAAAGAAAAAGGTAGAAGGTCCACAGCTAGCATTTTAGCCAGCTTAGTGTTATACAGACGCGTCAGTGGGTGGTTGCGTTCATATGGCACGTCTGAAGTAAGCATTGTTCTAATGTTGGCCTGGACCAAGCATTTACGGGCTGATAATGACTTCGTTGACCCAATTTTGCTCGCTGGTGAACTTTTGTGCGTTGGTGTCTCACTCGCTCCAACACTCTTAGTGTGCCTCACATTGGGTGTGCTGCTGAGAGGGGTACTGGGTGTAAGGGAAGTGTTTGACACGTCTTCTTCCTGCTCGTCAACATCAGATGAAACATCAACGTTTCCTTGATTTTGGCCTTTCTTGATCGCAGCTAGGTGCGCAAACCATTGGACACCGTGCTTTCTGTCAAGATGACCACTCTGGCCGCCGGTACCATAGTTGCTACCTGGCTTACCACGACTAACTGCAAGCTTACAAAGGGTACAAATGGCAAACCTTGGATTTTTGGGACAAACAGTAAAGAAGTCCCAAACTGGGGACTTGAAGTGTCTGTGGGACCTGGAGGAGGCGGCGATACTGGTGGTGGTGGTGGTCATGAAGCTAATGCCAGATGAAGTGGAGGATCTGGATTGGCCAACTTTTGTACGTTTTCCACTTTCACCGCCACTAATTAAGGTCGAGGTTGACGCAGGTCTCTTCTTGCCAGAAAGAAATATGGAAGCGGGACGAGTTGGTGTACTACTTAACTCCAATGATTGTGGTGTTTCCACTGCCTCCTCATCGACAACATCATCATCATCATCATCACGCGCAGCAGCTCTTCGGGCTAGGGTCAAAATGTCTGTTTGCTGCATGCCCGCTGGGGCTGCAGTGACCTTTATGATGACTGGGTCGTCGTTGGCAGAGTCTTCATCAGCAGCAGTATCCGCCACTTCTTGTTGAGCCTCATCACACTCCATAAGTCTGAGACTTTGGACGAGCTTCCTTTTACGCTTAAGTACCTTTGTTGGATCATGGTGTGCCTCACTCTCAGACGGCTGTGGTGCTGGTTCCCAAGTTTGATCCGTATCATCAGAAGGAGGTGTGCTTGAAGAGGATGTAGACACCACCCTTGATCTCTTCCTTGCTAGGGTTGTGGAAGACAATGAAGGATCATCAGGAGGAGTGGCTTCCTCAAATGATACCTCGCCTTGATTGTCGATTTCCTGATGTGCCCCTACTTCGGGAGGAACAACTATTGTGGGCACTTGTTGTGACCCTCCATGCACCTCTGCATGCGCATCTCCTTGCGCTGCCTCTCCTTCCACATGTACTTGGGCTTGTACTTGCACATGTGATTGTTGTTGCCGCTGTGGTTGTTCAACACTCGTCAGATGAGCTACAACAACCTGTGTTGATTGAGGGACATTGCTGCTGCTTTCTTGCGATGAGCCAACATCACTGGTCGATGGTGATTGAAGAAGTATACTGGCTGCCTCTGCAGCACTCAAGGGCTTGGACTTAAGTTGGCGTGGTGGTGGTGGTGGCACTGAGCCCAATGGAGCGGGGGTGCTGCTGCCAGCTTGGTCCCCAGCAGATCCCGCTGCAGCTGCTGCAGGCATACTTTTTTTTTTACTCACAAAAAAAGGGGCGGGCGGCACACCAGTGTCCTTGGTAACTTGCTTCTTCTGCTCCTTACTGGCACCTTTCTTGCTAGAGGAGCTACGGGTTACTTTTTTTGGGGCCATCTTCTTCAGAGCAGGTCAGCAGGCAGCAGTTGCACGAGTTGCAGAGGGTTCTGTGTCCAGACGTGACGTCGCGTGACGTTATGCTGCACACACCGCTGCAGGACTTCTTCCTGGCACTGGTGGTTCTATTGAGTCTTCTTGTGCACCTAAAAGCAATGGAAGACAGAGGAACATCAGTTCAGTTATACACCCCAAAAAATCGACAAAACACAGAAAAATGAGCACAATCCCATGCCATCCATGATGTTTACATTGAAGACACCCCACAGAAAGACTAGGGACATGCAAGTATGCAACACTCACTACCCCTGGGCATAAGGGATGAAAAGTAGGCAAAATAAGTGCAGGCCTCAGACACTGCCTCTCCTCAAAATGGCCCCCTTACACCCCAAGCACATGTTGCTGCCTGTACCAGCCAGCACTCAAGATGGCCACCACCACCACCCACATGGCCAGTCCACATCAACAGTACACCCCCAAAAAACAGAAAAACAGCCAGAAATCACCACAATCCAATGCCATCCATGATGTTTACATCAAAGAGAGTGAGACAACACCACAGGCACACTCAGTCCATGCACCACCACCACCCCTGGGCAAGCAAAAGGCCACACCAGCAGCCCCCCAAAAACGACAAAAAACAATAAAATAAGCACAATCCCAGCCCATCCATGGCCTCAATTATGTTTAAATTCAAGAAGACACCCCACAGAAAGACTAGGCCCATGCAACACTCACCACCCCTGGGCAAAGGGCCACACCAGCAGGCCCAAAAAAACGACAAAAAACAATAAAATCTGCACAATCCCAGCCCATCCATGGCCTCAATGGTGTTTAAATTCAAGAAGACACCCCACAGAAAGACTAGGCCCATGCAACACTCACCACCCCTGGGCAAAGGGCCACACCAGCAGGCCCAAAAAAACGACAAAAACCAATAAAATCTGCACATTCCCAGTCCATCCATGACCTCAATGGTGTTTAAATTCAAGAAGACACCCCTCAGAAACACTAGGCCCATGCAACACTCACTACCCCTGGGCATAAGGGATGAAAAGTAGGCAAAATAAGTGCAGGCCTCAGACACTGCCTCTCCTCAAAATGGCCCCCTTACACCCCAAGCACATGTTGCCTGTACCAGCCAGCACTCAAGATGGCCACCACCACCACCCACATGGCCAGTCCACATCAACAGTACACCCCCAAAAAACAGAAAAACAGCCAGAAATCACCACAATCCAATGCCATCCATGATGTTTACATCAAAAAGAGTGAGACAACACCACAGGCACACTCAGTCCATGCACCACCACCACCCCTGGGCAAGCAAAAGGCCACACCAGCAGCCCCCCAAAAACGACAAAAAACAATAAAATAAGCACAATCCCAGCCCATCCATGGCCTCAATTATGTTTAAATTCAAGAAGACACCCCACAGAAAGACTAGGCCCATGCAACACTCACCACCCCTGGGCAAAGGGCCACACCAGCAGGCCCAAAAAAACGACAAAAAACAATAAAATCTGCACAATCCCAGCCCATCCATGGCCTCAATGGTGTTAAAATTCAAGAAGACACCCCACAGAAAGACTAGGCCCATGCAACACTCACCACCCCTGGGCAAAGGGCCACACCAGGAGGCCCAAAAAAACGACAAAAAACAATAAAATCTGCACAATCCCAGCCCATCCATGGCCTCAATGGTGTTTAAATTCAAGAAGACACCCCACAGAAAGACTAGGCCCATGCAACACTCACCACCCCTGGGCAAAGGGCCACACCAGCAGGCCCAAAAAAACGACAAAAAACAATAAAATCTGCACAATCCCAGCCCATCCATGGCCTCAATGGTGTTTAAATTCAAGAAGACACCCCACAGAAAGACTAGGCCCATGCAACACTCACCACCCCTGGGCAAAGGGCCACACCAGCAGGCCCAAAAAAACGACAAAAAACAATAAAATCTGCACAATCCCAGCCCATCCATGGCCTCAATGGTGTTTAAATTCAAGAAGACACCCCACAGAAAGACTAGGCCCATGCAACACTCACCACCCCTGGGCAAAGGGCCACACCAGCAGGCCCAAAAAAACGACAAAAAACAATAAAATCTGCACAATCCCAGCCCATCCATGGCCTCAATGGTGTTTAAATTCAAGAAGACACCCCTCAGAAACACTAGGCCCATGCAACACTCACTACCCCTGGGCATAAGGGATGAAAAGTAGGCAAAATAAGTGCAGGCCTCAGACACTGCCTCTCCTCAAAATGGCCCCCTTACACCCCAAGCACATGTTGCCTGTACCAGCCAGCACTCAAGATGGCCACCACCACCACCCACATGGCCAGTCCACATCAACAGTACACCCCCAAAAAACAGAAAAACAGCCAGAAATCACCACAATCCAATGCCATCCATGATGTTTACATCAAAGAGAGTGAGACAACACCACAGGCACACTCAGTCCATGCACCACCACCACCCCTGGGCAAGCAAAAGGCCACACCAGCAGCCCCCCAAAAACGACAAAAAACAATAAAATAAGCACAATCCCAGCCCATCCATGGCCTCAATTATGTTTAAATTCAAGAAGACACCCCACAGAAAGACTAGGCCCATGCAACACTCACCACCCCTGGGCAAAGGGCCACACCAGCAGGCCCAAAAAAACGACAAAAAACAATAAAATCTGCACAATCCCAGCCCATCCATGGCCTCAATGGTGTTTAAATTCAAGAAGACACCCCACAGAAAGACTAGGCCCATGCAACACTCACCACCCCTGGGCAAAGGGCCACACCAGCAGGCCCAAAAAAACGACAAAAAACAATAAAATCTGCACAATCCCAGCCCATCCATGGCCTCAATGGTGTTTAAATTCAAGAAGACACCCCTCAGAAACACTAGGCCCATGCAACACTCACTACCCCTGGGCATAAGGGATGAAAAGTAGGCAAAATAAGTGCAGGCCTCAGACACTGCCTCTCCTCAAAATGGCCCCCTTACACCCCAAGCACATGTTGCTGCCTGTACCAGCCAGCACTCAAGATGGCCACCACCACCACCCACATGGCCAGACCACATCAACAGTACACCCCCAAAAAACAGAAAAACAGCCAGAAATCACCACAATCCAATGCCATCCATGATGTTTACATCAAAGAGAGTGAGACAACACCACAGGCACACTCAGTCCATGCACCACCACCACCCCTGGGCAAGCAAAAGGCCACACCAGCAGCCCCCCAAAAACGACAAAAAACAATAAAATAAGCACAATCCCAGCCCATCCATGGCCTCAATTATGTTTAAATTCAAGAAGACACCCCACAGAAAGACTAGGCCCATGCAACACTCACCACCCCTGGGCAAAGGGCCACACCAGCAGGCCCAAAAAAACGACAAAAAACAATAAAATCTGCACAATCCCAGCCCATCCATGGCCTCAATGGTGTTTAAATTCAACAAAACAGTTGTATCATGCACCCATAACCAACCCTGGTCCTACTGGATACTGTGGCTACCCACAATATAATTTATTTAATTTTCTGAAAAAGTTCCAAAATTGTACTTGCAGCAACTGTAATGCCCCAAACAAACTTACTTGTGAAAGTTGATTTCTAATCCAAAAGTGATCCAAAGACAGTCAAAAAGGCCTCAAATCCAAATATCCAGCAGCACCCACAAAAAGTAATCCTTCCAGCTCCAGATCCAAATGAAAGTGACCAGGAGATGGACAAAGCACTGGGAGGAGCCTGCTGGACAGGAACAGGAAGTTGGAGACTGTGGGGCACTTCCTTCCTCCCCCCCCCCCCCAAAATGGACTCCTTGCAAAAAAAAAGGCCATGCAAATGTCAACCTGAGGAGTGATTCTGATAAAAATCATAATTTTCTGAAGGTTTATCCTGTTTGCTGGTGATTTTCTTGTGCGAAATTGCAAAATCTCTATTTCGCAAGTGCGAGATTGTTCCTTTCCGCCGCAACTACATGTTCGCAATTGCGAACTCTCGCGAGGTGTGCTGTGCAAGGTGGCAAGCCGCGAGTACGTATTCGCGGGCGACAAACTCCCGCGGGAACACGCAGCAAGATCTAAAATGGCGCGTCACTCGCAAAGAAAAACAACTCGGCAAACGCTAAAATGACGGAAAGTGAACGCCGTGCACCACGCCGCGCGCCGCAACCAAGCAAAAAATCCGCCGCGAGCGGATTCACGGATTTTCGACAAATTCGCGAGCGTTCGCGGATTGCGGATTTGCCGAAAATCCGAAAAATCCGCGAGCGGAGCGGATTTTACGCCCATGCTTAGTCCTAAGGCCTGCAAAAAGATGGCATTTCGAATCTTGTCCAGAGATGATCCTTGCACAGAAGTGGAAACTTTTACCACCTCAACAGTTTTGTCAGAAAATGCAATTTAATAAGTTGTGCTAAACGTGCTCTTGGAGAGAAAGGCTCAAGGTCAGGAAGCGGCAAGTTAGCCAAGGCAAGGAAGTTATGAACTGTAACTCGAGTGAAATGTAACACTTTCGAGGAAGCCAAATGACACGAAAGCAAAGGACAATATGGCTAAAGAAAAGCCCGATCTTGGTTTGCAAACGGTGATGACATAATGTGGACTGACATAAGACAGCCTATGGGAATCCTGGATGGCAAAGAAAGTATACAAATATTGAGAAGATTAGCTAGTTAGAAAGGTATAAAACCTGGCCCCTTGGGCAGGAGGGCGCTTCTCGCTTTCCGATTCCTGAAGGGCGTGACGTGCTGTTGGACTTTTGGTGCACGTAAGGACAGCAATCTTAATGATTATTCTTTCCTAGGTGAAGTGAGATTTAGACAGGGAAATAGCTTGAGGGAATAGAAACTGTTATTTTTGCTAATAATCATGCTTTCTGATTTTGCCTTGGAACTGTCAGTCTAATAATTTATGCTGCTTTCATTTTGCTAATAAAATAAAGATTCTTTTTTTTTTTTTTTTTTTTTTTAAAACCTTTATTGAAATACTCGTATCAGTACAAGCGCAGGCCTACAACCACAGGGGCCCGCCGCTAAATCAGGAGAGTCAACAAGGAGCAGCATCAATGCGTACGGCAAAGCGAATACAGTATAGACATGGAAGAAAGTTGCTACACAGTAAGCGACAGGATAATAAAGGTTTCATTTTATGATTTATAGAGGAGGCAGCAGCCATATCTACCAGGGCGTCATGCAGCATATACAGAAAAATAAACGGGGGAGGGGGGGAACAGGAGGGATATAGCCCCCCACACAATCAGGTAACCACCGTAGGGTCAAAGCCCAAAGACATCCTATGCCCACCAAAGGGGTCAAAAATACAGGAGAAGTCATAGCAAACAATAAAATAGGATGCCACACAGACAGCCCACCCGCCCCAAAAAGGAAGAAAGTGCAGACACGTGCGAAACGAAGGAAAAAGGACAAAGGGACATAGCCCACCCCCTAGGAAGAAAGCAAAAGGGACCATAGAACAAAACAAGCTAAAATAACAAACACCCCCCCCACCCTACATCACTGTAATGGCTATGGCCTACCCCACTAAACAGCGTGCCTGTCGCCCCAGAGTGTCCCGAAATATAGAATAAAGAGAAAGGGAGAAATAACGGAGAAAGAAAAAGGAGAAAAAGAGAGAAGGAGATGAGAAAGAAGAGAGCGAGGAGAGGAGCCGGCGATCGAAATACACAACACCTCCCCACCCGCAACAAAGATGCAATAATCGAGGTCAAAAAAAGGATATCAAGAATAGCCCACACAGAGGATGGAGACAGGAATTGTCCAAATAATGAGGTCCGGAGACGCCATTAACAAAAAGAAAGTCCCGCAGTCACCCAGACACGATCACCCCTGTCCACTTCTATGAAGAACAGAACTGCCAGACCTCGGCATGGCCAAGAAACAGTATGACATAGCAGGCTCATACCAGACAGGGAAAACAAGTGGAATCTTCGCGGAACACCGCCCCGGCCACCAAGAAGCAACCAGGAAAACTCGGCAGCAGTCAGAATGCAAAAGCACACCAAATATCCACGTGGCCAAGTTCAAAACCTGGGACGTCCAGCACAAAACAAGGAAATCAGGATGTAGAAAATACTGCAGCCTCGGCACCGGGTCCACTTGATCCCTTGGAATCGAACACCCATCAGGAGAGTCCAGCACAGCAGCCGAAGGAGTCTCAACGATGTCAACTCGGGGAGACAAACCAACGCCACAAAATGGCGGAGCAACCATGGCGGCGATCCGCAACTCCAAGTTCCGACATTTCAAGGACAGGTCGAGCCGCAGAGAAGACAGGGCAAGGAAGACAGCACTCCGTGTAGGCGCCGCCCAAATCAAACGAGGGCCGGGGAGAACAAATGCAGCAACGTCCCCGTCTCCAGGAGGAAGACACTCCGAGGGGCCATCCGCCATCTTGTGCACCCCGCACATCGCCATTGTCTCGCCCGCCTCCAAGTTCACCAGGAATGCCAGAGGCCACAGGAGACACAGCCGATCCGCGGCGGACGGCGCCCAGCGGAGAAAGGAGAGTCACCAGAAGAACGGGCGTGCTCCCCACAGCTCTCGGGGAGCTCCGCACCGGATCCCAGGCGGGACAAGCAACAGGAGCGGGCGTCTCACCCGAGGGGTGCCGGACAACGCGGCCTCTCTCTCCAGTCCGGCAGGCAATCGGGCATGTGGGGCGGCCCACTATCGGGGGTGGTTCCGCTCCGATGTTTCCGGCTCGCGGCTCTCAGGCTCCCACCATCGGGTCTCTCCACCGGACCCGGACCGCCGGCACTCCGAACATCTCCGGGCAGACACTGCACTCGAGGCCCCGGCATCAGGGCCGGGAAGATCGGCAAGACGACGAGGGCAGAACGCAGGAACCACTGCACGCCGGAGCCCCGGAAACAGACGGTAAGTGAAGGCTCTTCCCTGGTAATCGAATTCAAAATTCCTCGAACAGGATTAAAGTCAGGATAGGCGGCGGGGAGGAAGGGATCTAGGAGCGAGGCGTTTATGCGACCGTTCCGATCGCCATCTTGCCTCCTCCCCCAAAGATTCTTAATAAAATGCTCTTTCTTTGAATAATAAAGTTAATAAAAATTAGATTTTGAAACGACAAGCTGGTCTTGTTTATTCATGGTCTAGTTACCATCAATTGATCCATTTGCCTTAGTGACTTAATTATAATGATTTATGTGTAAAAACCATGGTAAGAAATTATAAACTGCAGTTGTATATAAATGTGTAAGTAGTTTGTGAATAGTTCTGATTAATTAGGTCACATGATTCAGTTGCTCAAAAATTGTCTTGTTGGTTTATGGGCCTTTGTAAGTGATTCATGATTAATGGTGAGTATTGTGGTGTTAGGTAGCGTTGGTGAGACAGTTTTTCATTAGGAGCGCTGGATCACAGTTCATAGGTGGTCTGTAGTAGATGGTAAAATACATTAATCCATTAAGTCCATAAAGGATTGAACCCCACCAGGAGCAGCTTCCTTGGTGCTCAGCCCATACTCTCAACTGACACTCCACATCGAGGCATACCAACATTCCATTACCTCACCATGCACACCAACATTCCGCAGCACATCCTCACTGGCTGAGAAGCAAAGGAAAGGAAGCAGGAAAGATGCATTGCACTAGAAACCAGATACCACACATCTTCCGTCTTTACAAATCAACAGCAAAGAGATTAAACCAGAAGTAAGCATAGAACTAGCATAAGTAACATTGATGTGAACATGCTGCCAACAACGTAATATAAACCCGACAGCACAATGCATTTCATGGAAAGGTAATCAAAGAATACATAAAATGAAATTAAAATGAAACACTATTGTAAGGAAGGAGCAGACAATACAAAGATAAGTGAATAATGACATTACACACATCTTCCCCTTTTTTGGAGCAAAACATAACAAGAAAATGCAGGAAACAAACCCTGGATTCAATTAAAGATACAATCATTTAGATGGTAAAGGCTAAAGGAGAACAAAATATTGCAAGGAAAACACTTAAATGAGGAAGAAAAAAAGAGAACAAGGCCTAATTCTGACCATACGTGCAGCAATACAAACTCAAGTAGAAATATGAACACAGGACAAAGCATTCAGTGTACACCAGTACACACTGTAGGAGAGTAGGATCTGCTTACTATGGTTACCCCCACTTTTTACTGGTGTTTCACTGTTTTTCGACTTTAGTCTGGCTGGAGCCATGCTATTCAGGACCCCAGCCTAGCTGCTTCCTCTCTAAATTGATTGCATGTACTTTAGGTACACTCCAGATGGGTTACTGGGTTACCCTTGTGAGTCCCTAGTATACTGTGCCTTAGGTACTGAGGGCATAGGTACCACAGAGGCCTACCAGGGCTGAAGCATGTATTATGCCAACCCTGGGAAGCCTTCCAAAATGGCACCACAGGTCTGCTACTGCAGCCTGGGTAAGGTGGTGCATGCACCCCTTACTAAGATATAGGCTACCTATATCTACCTTTAATCACTGACACATATAAACCTATAAATCTAAAATACTGACTATTACCCGATAAGTGATAGGTGCAGTGATTATTGCCCCATACCCTATTTCTTTTTGTGTTTCATGATTAATTCCTTTTTATATTGTAATTTGAATATTCAAAGTTTGGCGTATATGGGCTGTTACATTTGCTGACCATTTTATTTGAGGTGAAAAGGGTATTTACACTGCCACCAACCCCTTGACAAAATTGTAGAATTGGATGGGATTGTGCTGGTAGTAACAGTGTTGCTTTTTGTATATTGTGTCTATTGTTTACACACTTTTAGAAAGTTGGCATTTTCCCGTCCTAACCATTCGGTGCCTGTTCCTGTTTCCTGGGTCACATGACTAGGTGTAGTTGGCAGGCACACTTTGGGTTTTCCTCACCGGCAGCCACACAATAGAGAGATGGGTGTTGGGAGGAAGGGCCTACAAAGCAGGATGTGGCGGATCTGTGCACAGTCCTACTTCCAAGTCTAAGATACTTCGTCAGCTCATACACAAAGAATTTCACACTAGCCTATTGTGCCTGCAGACAGACTGGGCCTAGGACTGCTCCGCCACCTGAAGCTTGCCCTTTTCGTTCAGAAGACTACTCTGCTACAGGCGACTTCCGTGTCTTTTGGGTTTGAAACGTCACATTATGACTGATATTTTCACCTAACTATAACCACCACTTTAACCTTTGTTTTTTTTCAGTGAATTTCAATTTTTTTAATGTAAAATTTGATTTGTTGCCACACCTAACTAATCAGTTATAATATATTTTGTGTACTTAACTATAACCTTATCTTTGTTGATTTTTTAAATTAATTTTTAGATTTATTTTTTAATGTAACTGTAGGAAGGTAGATCCCTGACTATGGTTGCCCCCAACTTTTTGCCTGGTGTTTTGCTGGTTTTCTGACTTAGTTGACCTGAGGCCCTGCTATTCAGGACCCCAGGCCTACTGCTCTCTCTGTAAAATGGATTCCATGTACCTTAGGTACATATCTAAATTGGATACTGAGTCACCTTATCAGTCCCTGTACAGTGTACCTTAGGTACCCAGGGCATAGGTGTACCCAGGGCCTACCAGGGGCTGCAGCATGTATTATGCCACCCCTGGCTGGCCATCCAAATCTGACACAACTGGCTGCTTGACAGCTGGGGCAAGGTGGTGTAATCACCCTTTGCTTTAGATATAGTATACCTATATCTAACCCTAAAATGGACACACAGATCTCCTATCAGTCACTCCTATGGCAGGCCTTAACAATCCTGAAGGCAGAGTGCTTGGAATCGTGTGAGATGGTGCTCTGGCATGAGCTGAGCCTGTCTGCGGCTTTCGGGACCCATCCCTTAGCCGTTTCCATGATATCGCATACCATATACTCTTAAGTGCATTATAATCCTCGCGGTTAAATGCCAACTCTGGTATCGCTTTATCAAAACATGTCGAGTAAGGTGTCATACGAATTGGAATACTAACCCCTCGCCAATTCTGGCGACGGGGTAAGCATTCCACCCTTCTAGAGGGACACGGCATGCATGTAACCTGTAACCCGGTTAAAAGTCAGACAGAGCCTTAGCATCCACAAAATGGATGCTGCCACCGAGACACAAGTCTGCCCTCCTGCTGCTGGGAGTCCTCCCAGAGCAGGAGATAAGGACAAAGGGTTTCCTGCCAGGGGCGGTGCCAGCACCGTCCCAGACAAGGTTTTGTGTATTGTAGGTAGGCAGGGCTTTAGAGGAAGGTGACTGCACGTGGCACCCCGGTGCTCACTGTGCATAGGCTGGCTGGAACCAGTTCCAGGGACACTCCAGACCCTGTGCTGGGGAAAAGCCCGCCAAGGAAGTGGGTGTAACCACCCCCCTCCTGGTCCCACCCATAGGGCAGGACTTAGTCGCGTGCCAGCCCCCTTTTCCCAGATAAAGGTAGAGACTGGCCCCCTTCCAAATCAGATCATCTTTGAATCCTGAAACTACTTTCTGCGAAAGGAACTCAAGACTTCTTCCTAAGATTTCTCCCTTGTGACTAAGGAGTAGTCACCCTGCATCCGCAGGCACCATCTAAGAACACTGCGGTCTGCTGCAAGTCCTTCCTCCGGAATCCGACTGCCCAGCTCGACGAGAACCGACTTCCCTGGCACCTCTGACCTCTACCTGCATCATTAGTCACGCTGAGATTCGTGGGTGTGACGAGACCTCGAGGGACCGGCCATCTTCAAGACTGCACAACTTCTTTCCAGCAAGCCCGCCGAGTGAATTCCTGGTGAGTGCTTTGGGGTCCGAGAAGCCCCCACCCTGAGCAGCTCCAGCACCGAAGTGCAGCCCCCCAGCATCTCCACGATCTGCGTGGGGCCCTTCTGCTTTTTGCTGCTCACCGCGTTGTTTGGCTACTAGCCCGCTGGCTTGTGGCCTTCCTGACGACGCCCGACGACATTTCTGTTGCTGGTCTGGTTGCTCCAGACTGGCCCTTGCTTTCCTCCATCGGAGAAGTACCCTGGACCCTCCTGGTCCACTCAAGACGCCATTTTAGGTCCACCGCGTGGGCCTTGCATTTGCCAAGACTTGTTGCCCAATCCTGGGTCCAGCGACGTCGACAGCAAGAACCTTCGTGGGACAGCTCGCACCTCCATCCTGGTCGCCGACAACGCCTCCTGGTCCGAGAGACTGCAGAGCCCAGCAGCGCCCACTCACCTGACTGCGGTGACTTCGCCCGGTGCCATCCTGGTGCCCACTTAATCACTGGCTAGTGATTCAAGAACTTGGTCCCTTCTGCTTTCAGGTTTTCTTCTTCCTTGATCCAGGCTTGGATCCATCGAACTTTCCTTCACTGGTCGCCTGCCAGCAACTTCTTCCTTCCAGGCTCCTGGTCCGGCAACGAGATCCCCGACGTCTTTTCAGACCTATGCAGCTGCAGCCCCTGGGCTAGGTAACTTCGGCACTTCGGTGTCCCAGCATAGCCTCACTATCCTAGGGTCAGGATCCACTGTCGTTTTCTTCCTACCAGGTCGGGTTCGCCCGTGAACACTAACTTTGCCTTTACTAGCCTCCATAGACTTTGTCCCGCATCCCGCGTGAGAGTGCACACTCTGCACCCGAGTCCCCTAGGTCTCCTAGTAGTAATCTAACGATTCCCTAGTCAAGTCCTAGCGATTCCAAAGCCTATTAGAACTGTTACTTACCTGCTAGTAATTCGCATTCCACTTTTTAAGTATATGGTTTTTCGTGCCCCTCGGGCATTTGTGTATAACGTGCTAACTTAAGTATTTTCGTAAGAGTTTTTGTTGTGTGCTTAGCTCCCTGTCTCATAAAGAGCCAGGGTAGTCTTGTTATAAATAAATACACTGTTTATTTTCATAACAACTTGTGTGGTGTCCTTTCACTGGGTGTTCAAGGGGTAATGTGATGGTAAAACAGCTGGCTTAACACGCCCTCTAGAGTCTTAGCCTTAGACTGCTCGTATCCATGCTACTAGGATAGCTGGTCTATAAGGTTGACTTACAACCAATCATCAATAAGGGTTGTTTGGACTGATATATAGTGATCACTAGAATAGTGAGCACTGCACATCAGGCCAACTTCTCACATTGGTGAGCAGCGGTTGGGATTTGAGCTTGCTGTTGTTTTACCACACATGCCCTAAGAATATCTTGTGAAAGATCACATAAGTACTAAAGGTACATATAACTTAGCTTAGAATACTCTGAGTTCTACTGAACCAGCTGTTGTAGCTCCTAGGGCCTAGCACACCCTAAACTACAACTCTAGCAAGGGATCAGTAGGCAAACATATAGTGTAGGTAAGTGCACCACTTACACCTCACTAGAAAAGCATGTCGACTCAGGGAGACTCTACTGAGACTCCACTGGTCAGTGATGACCCTCCACAGGTCACTTCAAGATATGCAGCTCTCAGCTTCCAGGAGATGAGACAGATCTGTGTCTCCAGGAAACTGAAGCAGGGGTCTAACCCCACAATTCCCTTTCTGATAGGTCTCTTAGAGACATATGATGCCAGAAAGATTTCTCAGTTACATGAGAATATGCCAGCCTTAGAGGGAACCTCTGGGGATCCAGACCTCCCCAACACTGATTCAGCAGTTGAGGAGGGGGATCAGGAGGAACTCTCTGGGGATGAGGTAGACAAAGGTCTTGAGGTAGTCAGAAGGCTAACTAGGACCAACTTAGACTTACTTGGGCTAGGATCTGGGGGACCCCCAGTACTAACCCGAAGTGGGCCTAACCTTGGAGTTAGGAGAGATAGATCTCTTTCTAGGGACTCCAATAGATCTCTGCACTCTAATGCCTCTTCTCAGGGGAGAAGGAATCCTCCACAGAGGAGATTTACTTCCCCTCAGAGAAGGGAGCATGAAGCTAGGATGAGACAAGCTGAACTGAGGATTGAAAGGGAAGAACTTGCCCTGGCCAAAGAGAAGCTTGCCTTTGCTAGAGAGCAGCAGATGAGTGGGTTAGCACCCACTGGTGGCAGCAATCTCCCAAGAGATAGAGAGAAGGGTTTAGACACTAAACACCTGACTAAAATAGTGCCCCCCTTTAAGCAAGGGGATGATATCCAGAAATGGATGGCTGCTCTGGAGAGGGCCTGCACTGTGCAGTGCATTCCCCAGAGTCAGTGGGCAGCTATACTGTGGCTCTCCTTTGATGGTAAAGGTAGAGATAAGCTCCTCACTACAAGAGTGGAGGATGCTAACAATTACCAGGTCCTGAAAAATGCACTGGTTGATGGGTTTGGCTTAACCACTGAGCAGTACAGGTTGCTGTTCAGAGACACCCAGAAAACTCAGTCTCAGGACTGGTCAGACTTTGTTGATTGTGCCACTAAGGCTTTGGAAGGCTGGCTACTGGGTAGCAAGGTTACTGACTTCACAGGATTGTATAATCTTATTATGAGAGAGCAAGTCTTAAATAATTGTCAGAACCAGTTATTACACCAGCACCTGGTAGACTCTGAGCTGACCTCTCCACAAGAATTGGGTAAGAGGGCAGACAAATGGGTCAGAACCAGGATTAGACCCAAGAACCAAGGTGGTGACCAGAAAAAGGAATCAACCAAGCCTCAAGAGAAGGGTGGGAATAAATCTACAGATCAAACCACATCAGGGCCCCAAAAATCCTCTGAGGGGGGTGGGTCCCAGAATCCTTCCAACAACCAGAAGAAACCTTATTGTTATCCCTGTAAATAGGAGGGTCATTTAAAAACTGACAGCAGTTGCCCAAAGAATAACAATAAGGAAAACATACCCCCAAGTAACATTCCCAAACCTCCTGTTACTACTAGTAGTAATCCCCCAGGTGGTGGGAGTGCCCCCAAGAATTTGGGTGCATTTACTTTGGGAGTTCCTGGGGACTCTGGCCTAACCAGGTCCCCAAACTTAGATACTCGTGTCTGTGAGACTGGCATGGGGTTTGCCAACTTCACAACTTGTCCCAACACTTTGGGCAAGTACAGACAGGAGCCCCTCATCAATGGTATAAAAGTTGAGGCCTATAGAGATACAGGGGCTAGCATCACTATGGTGACTGAGAGTCTAGTCCCCTCCAGGCAACTTTTACCTGGTGCCACATACCAGGTGACCAATATTGATGGAGTACAGAGAGATCATCCCATGGCAGTGGTCAATCTCAGCTGGGGAGGTGTCACTGGCCACAAGAGAGTGGCAGTGTCACCAAACTTACCTGTAGATTGCCTACTGGGGAATGATTTAGAGCTCTCAGCCTGGGCTGAAGTTGAGCAAGAAACCCATTCTAAAATGGTAAACACCCATGGTAAGGTTAGTGGGGCAGTGATAGCCACAGCCCCAGTCCAAGATGTCCTCCCTGAACAGGTCAGGAGGGTTGTGCCAGTCACAACCCAATCTCAGACAACTTCTTTCCCAGAACAGGTTGTCAAGGCTGTCATGGTAACAGCCCACACCCAAACTGAGCCCCCTCCTGAAAAGGTTGGGAGAGTTGTGATGGCCACAGCTCAACCTCAGACAGAAGATAGTGTTGTGAAGCCTGAAACTATGGATCACTCCACTCAGACAGAGAGCATTGAGGAGGAAGAGAAATCTCCCTCCCACCAGACTTTAGGAACAGATCAGCCTCCTCAGGGAACTGATCTGACCCCTTGTGAAGCAACTGCCACAGAGGTAGTCAGGCCTAGCCTGGCAGAACCCCTGATGTCAGTGGACCCTTCCAAGGTGGGACCCAGTCTGGAGCAGGTAACCTGCCCCGCTCTACCCTGCCTCAGTCAGCCCAGGGCTGTAGAGGTCAGGGAGGCCAGTGTTGGACCCCAAGGGGCCCCCTGTCCAAAAGAATTTCCCAATCAGCAGATTAAGGGCACTGAAGCTAGTAGTCCTAGCCCAGTGAAAATAAAACATACTCCTGAGGGATCCCCCTTAAAATTAGTTAGGGACCTCCCACAGATGGACACTGTTGGGCACAGCCAAACTTGGGACCTGAGGGCCCCAGACCTGAACTGTCCCTCCAGTAGGCCAAACAGAGGGACCCAACCTCCAGCTGTAGGTAGCCAGAGGTTGACCCTGAGAGCCCAAAACAACTCAGTCTTGGAAAGAAAGGCCTCTATGGTGGATAATGATTGGAGGAAGCTGAGCCCAAAGTTAGTGGAGCCTCACTTCAGTACTCCATTTCAGCACCAGCCTTTTTCTTTGACAAAACACACCACAGGTAGAGATTCCCTATGGTGGAGACCCTCAGACACCCTTAGGGTGAGGGATTGCTTAGTGGACCATGACATAGGGGGTAACCATGCCAGTGCTGGTACTTCCTTAAATGGCCACTTAGGCAATATAGGCTTACCTGGACAAGGATAGCCTTATCTCCTTTCGTTTGGGGGGGGGTTATGTAGGAAGGTAGATCCCTGACTATGGTTGCCCCCAACTTTTTGCCTGGTGTTTTGCTGGTTTTCTGACTTAGTTGACCTGAGGCCCTGCTATTCAGGACCCCAGGCCTACTGCTCTCTCTGTAAAATGGATTCCATGTACCTTAGGTACATATCTAAATTGGATACTGAGTCACCTTATCAGTCCCTGTACAGTGTACCTTAGGTACCCAGGGCATAGGTGTACCCAGGGCCTACCAGGGGCTGCAGCATGTATTATGCCACCCCTGGCTGGCCATCCAAATCTGACACAACTGGCTGCTTGACAGCTGGGGCAAGGTGGTGTAATCACCCTTTGCTTTAGATATAGTATACCTATATCTAACCCTAAAATGGACACACAGATCTCCTATCAGTCACTCCTATGGCAGGCCTTAACAATCCTGAAGGCAGAGTGCTTGGAATCGTGTGAGATGGTGCTCTGGCATGAGCTGAGCCTGTCTGCGGCTTTCGGGACCCATCCCTTAGCCGTTTCCATGATATCGCATACCATATACTCTTAAGTGCATTATAATCCTCTCGGTTAAATGCCAACTCTGGTATCGCTTTATCAAAACATGTCGAGTAAGGTGTCATACGAATTGGAATACTAACCCCTCGCCAATTCTGGCGACGGGGTTAGCATTCCACCCTTCTAGAGGGACACGACATGCATGTAACCTGTAACCCGGTTAAAAGTCAGACAGAGCCTTAGCATCCACAAAATGGATGCTGCCACCGAGACACAAGTCTGCCCTCCTGCTGCTGGGAGTCCTCCCAGAGCAGGAGATAAGGACAAAGGGTTTCCTGCCAGGGGCAGTGCCAGCACCGTCCCAGACAGGGTTTTGTGTATTGTAGGTAGGCAGGGCTTTAGAGGAAGGTGACTGCACGTGGCACCCCGGTGCTCACTGTGCATAGGCTGGCTGGAACCAGTTCCAGGGACACTCCAGACCCTGTGCTGGGGAAAAGCCCGCCAAGGAAGTGGGTGTAACCACCCCCCTCCTGGTCCCACCCATAGGGCAGGACTTAGTCGCGTGCCAGCCCCCTTTTCCCAGATAAAGGTAGAGACTGGCCCCCTTCCAAATCAGATCATCTTTGAATCCTGAAACTACTTTCTGCGAAAGGAACTCAAGACTTCTTCCTAAGATTTCTCCCTTGTGACTAAGGAGTAGTCACCCTGCATCCGCAGGCACCATCTAAGAACACTGCGGTCTGCTGCAAGTCCTTCCTCCGGAATCCGACTGCCCAGCTCGACGAGAACCGACTTCCCTGGCACCTCTGACCTCTACCTGCATCATCAGTCACGCTGAGATTCGTGGGTGTGACGAGACCTCGAGGGACCGGCCATCTTCAAGACTGCACGACTTCTTTCCAGCAAGCCCGCCGAGTCAATTCCTGGTGAGTGCTTTGGGGTCCGAGAAGCCCCCACCCTGAGCAGCTCCAGCACCGAAGTGCAGCCCCCCAGCATCTCCACGATCTGCGTGGGGCCCTTCTGCTTTTTGCTGCTCACCGCGTTGTTTGGCTACTAGCCCGCTGGCTTGTGGCCTTCCTGACGACGCCCGACGACATTTCTGTTGCTGGTCTGGTTGCTCCAGACTGGCCCTTGCTTTCCTCCATCGGAGAAGTACCCTGGACCCTCCTGGTCCACTCAAGACGCCATTTTAGGTCCACCGCGTGGGCCTTGCATTTGCCAAGACTTGTTGCCCAATCCTGGGTCCAGCGACGTCGACAGCAAGAACCTTCGTGGGACAGCTCGCACCTCCATCCTGGTCGCCGACAACGCCTCCTGGTCCGAGAGACTGCAGAGCCCAGCAGCGCCCACTCACCTGACTGCGGTGACTTCGCCCGGTGCCATCCTGGTGCCCACTTAATCACTGGCTAGTGATTCAAGAACTTGGTCCCCTCTGCTTTCAGGTTTTCTTCTTCCTTGATCCAGGCTTGGATCCATCGAACTTTCCTTCACTGGTCGCCTGCCAGCAACTTCTTCCTTCCAGGCTCCTGGTCCGGCAACGAGATCCCCGACGTCTTTTCAGACCTATGCAGCTGCAGCCCCTGGGCTAGGTAACTTCGGCACTTCGGTGTCCCAGCATAGCCTCACTATCCTAGGGTCAGGATCCACTGTCGTTTTCTTCCTACCAGGTCGGGTTCGCCCGTGAACACTAACTTTGCCTTTACTAGCCTCCATAGACTTTGTCCCGCATCCCGCGTGAGAGTGCACACTCTGCACCCGAGTCCCCTAGGTCTCCTAGTAGTAATCTAACGATTCCCTAGTCAAGTCCTAGCGATTCCAAAGCCTATTAGAACTGTTACTTACCTGCTAGTAATTCGCATTCCACTTTTTAAGTATATGGTTTTTCGTGCCCCTCGGGCATTTGTGTATAACGTGCTAACTTAAGTATTTTCGTAAGAGTTTTTGTTGTGTGCTTAGCTCCCTGTCTCATAAAGAGCCAGGGTAGTCTTGTTATAAATAAATACACTGTTTATTTTCATAACAACTTGTGTGGTGTCCTTTCACTGGGTGTTCAAGGGGTAATGTGATGGTAAAACAGCTGGCTTCACACGCCCTCTAGAGTCTTAGCCTTAGACTGCTCGTATCCATGCTACTAGGATAGCTGGTCTATAAGGTTGACTTACAACCAATCATCAATAAGGGTTGTTTGGACTGATATATAGTGATCACTAGAATAGTGAGCACTGCACATCAGGCCAACTTCTCACAGTAACAAAAAATGTAAATATTAAATTAATATTTATCACAAATGTTGCTTTTAGATTTTCTAGTCACTTTTCAAGAGTGGGTTTTCATACTAATAATAAATGAGTTTTTTCTTGTGTACTTATTTTTCTCATTTTACATGCTCTTGCAGGAGTATTTCAGCCAATGGAAGGCCCCAATGGGAACGTCAAGTAGGTTTTATGTCCATCTAGTTCCAGCAGAAATCGTGCCTGAGCGCTGACATTTAAAAAAAGTTGATTTACTATCAAAGATAAAGTTTTGTTTAAGTTTGAGCCTAGAAGTATTAATAATTAATAAGTTTCTCTTGAGTCTTGTTGTGTAACAATTGCTCTCTTTTTTATTTTTACGATCCTGATAGTCTTGCAGGAGTAATGTTGCATGCATGCAAGACATTTGATTGGTTGAAATAAATGTCTTGCTTCACTTATATTTCACACCCTTTCAACTTCTTTTCAGGTTGGCACTTTGATGTGACTACATTTTGTGGTGGACCTTAGGCTATGATTTTATCTTTTTTATTCTGTCATTTGCCGTAGCATCAGAGTATGACAGGGAGCAGGTATTCCATGAGGAGACCTCTCATCAGCCCTCAAAAGAATCCATTATGTGACAATATTTTAACATTCCATAAAGAATGAAGGTGTCAATTATGTTTGTAACTTGCAACATTTGAAGAAAAAGTTTTCCACGGGTAGTGACATAAAATATAGTTATGGCATCATAGGGATATGGAGCCACATAAGATCTATGCATCCAATCCACATGATTCATACAGAACAAGAGCAGCTAATGCTGGGGCCTCCGCTTCCACAAAAGGAGCCTCTGCAAAGACCTCTCTACCGGGGGAAGGTTGTGCTTATTAGGGGCTTGCCCACGTAATCGAACTTGGGTCTGTTGAGGACCGGCCTCTCTGTGAAGACCAATGTGTAGGGTGAAGGCGGTGTGGTGCGGGCAGTCCTCCATGTAATAGCCTAGGAGTGGTGAGAGATGGACCTCTACATCAAGAGCTCTCTACAGTGAAAAAGGTGTGTGTAGTAGGCGCTTGTCCACATATTGGGGCATGGATGTGTTAAGGGTCTGGTCTCTCCTTGAAGACCTATGTACAAGCTGAAATGTGTGCGTGTCAGTGGCTTGATCACCTAAAGAGGCTTGATTGCCTGGAGAGGACCTGCTCCCTGACAACACTTTTGTACATAGTGAAAGGTGAGCATAGTAGGGGCTTGTCCAGCTACTGAGGCTTGGGTGTCTGAAGGCAAAGAATGTTTGTAGTAAGGCCTTGGCCACCAAATATATGTTTGGATGTCCTGAGGGAATGGGCTCTCCTTCACGTCTTCTTTACATGGTGAAGGGTGTGTGTAGTAGGGGCTTGGCCACCTAATGGGCCTTGAGTGTCTGGTAGGAGTGCTCTCTCCATCAACACTTCTGTACTAAGCGAGGGTTTGCATAGTAGGGGCTTGGCCACCTAATAGGGCTTGGGTGTCTGGAGCGAGTAGACCTTCTGTAAAGATTTCTATAAACGTTGAAGGAGATGCATAGGAAGGGCTTCACCAACTAATTGGGCTTGAGTGTGTGAAGGCGCAGGTTGTGCGCATTAGGGCCTTGGCCACCAAATGGGACTTGAGTGTCTGGAGGAAGTAGATCCATCAAGATTTCTGTACTAGGCAAAGGCTCTGTTTGGTAGGGTCTTGCCATCTAATGAGGCTTGGTTGTCTAGAGAAAGTGAGCTCTCTGACAAGGCAGCTGCACAAGGCAAATTGTATGTGCAGTAGGTGCTTGGTCACCTAATTGGGCTTGGGTATCTGGAGTCAGTAGGCTTAACTTTAACCACATGCGCGCGGCGGGTTTTCCCGCTGCGCGCTGAAGTTTTTAAAACCCCGCGGTTCATGACGAGCTCAGCTCGTCATGAGCGCACGGCAGGTAAACCTCATGACGAGCTGAGCTCGTAATCAGCGCAGAAGGGGTTAAAGACTTCTTTACTAGGTGAAGGGTGTGCAAAGTAGGAGCCTGGCCAGATAATGGAACATAAGTGTCTGGAGGGAGTAGGCTCTCCACCACTTCTGCTCAAAAGATTTATTTTGATTATGTGTTTTGATCCCTGGAGCAAGCGGGATATGTACCATGTGCTCTTGCAGCAGTCCCACAGAGCTACATGGGTTGGTGAGACTCCTGCAGGATCACAACAGCAATAAAATAAGTTTTTTATTTAAATGTAAGTCAAGGAGGGGTCCCTCTGGGACACACCACCAGGCTCAGTGTCAGGGTTCCCCTACCCTGCCCCCTTATATCTCGTTTTAAACAATTTTCAGGACATGGGGACTGAGCCTATGTGTCCTGTATTGGCAGCTACAACATTTCTGTTCATGTTCTGTCCAGCTAATCAGTTTCCTTGCTCCCACAGATCCATTGTGATCCTGTAGGAGCCAGACAGCCAAAGGAAAAAAATCCCTTGTGTCCAATCAAAATGCTCACTGCACTAGTGCTGGCGAATTTCAGTGATTTTGTTTTGTACCTTTTTTAACTTATTTGAGCACCTAACTATTACATTACTTTAATCTTTATTTTGTCAGTGGATTTATAGAGCTAAGATCGTATTACCATACCTAGCTATAATGTAACTTTAACCTCTTTTTTCTGCGAATTTCAGGTTTTTTTACTGTTAGGAAAGATATTATTGCCATACCTCACTATGGGGCATATTTTCAAAGGGATTGCGCCACCTGAACGAATTTTTTTTAATGTTACGGTGGCGCAATGGCCTGCACCATATTTATAAAACAGTATTAAGCCACTTTGCATGGCTTAATGCCATTGTGTAAATATGGTACCCTTTCATGCAGTTATTTGCATGAAAGGGGCTTGAAATGGGTGTTGCTATGGGCGTTTCTACTGCAACACCCATTGCTTTTGATGCTGCCCCAGATTTACAAGGATGTGTAAATCTGAGGCAGTGTGAAAAACTAACACCATGCAAAAGCAGGCGATAGATTGGCGCAATGAGCAGAAATACTTGTATTACTCCTCGGTTTTGCTTTTTCTATTTGTGCAGCATTCTGCAATACACATAGAAAGAGCAAAACACAAATAATTATTGTTTTTGTGCAGGAAGGTGTCCCTTCCTGTACAAAAACAATCATTAAATCATGACAATTTGCTACTTCTATGTCTGCTGTAAAATGCAGCACACATAGAAGTTACAAATCCCCATTATTGATTGTTTATGTGCAGAAAGGGACACCTTCCTGCACATAAACAATCATCCCTGCACCACAAGCACCTTTGCATTATGGTGCAAGGGTGTCTGCGTTGGTGCTAGGCAGCTATTTGTAGCGAAACCAAAAGAGAAAACACAGGGGTGCGCTGTATTCTTGTAAATGCAGTGCATCCCTGCATTTTTTAAAAGACGCATTGTGGCACTGAAAAATGTGCAGCTGCCCCATGCTGCCCTATTTCCTTGTACATATGCCCCAATAAAGTCTATTTAACCTTTGTTTATTTCATGAATTTCTTGGTTTGTATTTTAGCATATTCAGCCAACATGGCCACTGCGGACACCCTTCAGCCATTCGCAACACTGGATTACAACAGGCCAACCCCCTGCTAGCGGCCAATCCACTGTATCCTGCCCTCTGCAGTCAGCCTGCTGCTTCTGCCCTGCACCTTTCGTGCTTGCGCTCAATTCTCGATCTGCATGCCCCTGCCCCCTTCCGCCTGCCCTGCGTGGCAAGCCTGCTGCCTTTGCCTCCCTCCCCCACTTCATTTTCTGTGTGCATGCACCTGTCCCTCTCTCCAGCTGTCCATGATCCTTTGGACTACCAGTGCCATCCCCACATGTGTGGTCCATTGTGCTGACTCTGCCCCTACTGCCTACCCTGTGTGGTCAACTTGCTGCCCCTGTCTCCTCCACCCTGCTCTCCAGTGTCTGAGTCCATGCCCAATACTCCCTCCCTCCCACCCACCATGGTCCATTGTGGTGCCGCAACCCCTCCCACCTGCCCCCATGGTCTGCTTTACTGCCACTCCCCATCCCCCTTGACCTGCATAGTCCCTTATGCTGCAATGACCCTACTGCTTGTCCTGTGAGGTCACTTTGTTGCCCCTGCTCCCCTCCAGTGTCTGAGTCCACGCCCTATCTCCTCCCTCCTTCCCTCCATGACCTTTGGTTCTGGCACTGCCCTCCTGCTTACCCTCCATGGCCAGCTTGCTGCCCTTGCCTCCCTCCCGATGCCTTTGGTTGTCTGTGTGAATGTCTCTGCCCCCTCCCTCCTGCTCTCCATCGTCCATTATGCTGCCACTGCTACTCCCACCTTTCCTGTGTGGTCATCTTTCTGCCACTGCTCACCTCTCACTGTCTTCTGTATTCGTTGTGTGTGCTCCTGGCACAACGCTCTGACCCTCCAAAGTTTGCTGGCACTATCTCTGCCGCCTGGCCTGTATGGTGGCCTAGAGATGTATGACATTAAAACAAATGTCTTTGACATGCATGCCTGCATTGCATTTCCTGCACAAGTCTTTTCCACACATATGCCTTTTTCCATGCATGCCTTTACATTGAAATGATAACTATATATCAGGCAAGTGAAACCCCTGTCATTTATACATATATATAGACACACACACACATACTCTCTGTCCCTCCCCCTCTCTCTCTCTCTCACACACACATACACACATTTCAAGTGTTTGTAATTGATGTGCCTTTCAGGAGTATGGATGATGTAATTGTTATTACAACCAGGCCTGTAGCTCGGAGTATTTGTTTCAGAGGCACCGTCCTAGTAATGAAAACATGAAGTGAAATGATCAACCTCAGGGGAATGTAAGACTACGCTGGATGAGTCAAGTGTGTAACAATTTCAAGGGGCCTCAAGGAGTACCTGTTTACCTAAAGGGGTATAATACCGTTGAACTGCATTGTGCAGATGCTTTGCTAACAAAGTATGAACAATTAGAAAGTCTAAGAACAGGCTGTCAGTGATAATTTTGAACCTATAGAGCACAACACAGATACTTCTTTAGGCTGAATTACTCCAGTTGAATTGGGGAGGTTAGGGGTAAAGCAGAAGAATTCCCATCGTTCTGAATACCTCAAAGCACAGTGCCCATTTATGTTTGATCCAACTTCAATACCCCACGCTCACACCACTTCTCATGTCATTCTCAATACTGAGGGTAAGGCCTTAAGGATCAATCTGCTCTTAAAGTCTTCCATTAATAAATAGAAAGCAATAAAATAGAAGATGACCTAATTCATCCAAGACATACATATACAAATGACCTGGTAACCGAATGAGGAAAACCCTGCTACCTCAAGGGAAATGTCAGAAGAGTTGCAGATTAATAAGTTATGCCTCACAATATAGGGCACTCAAAAATATGGGAATATGTAGGATGGAAGGAACTTGGCCAAGCCATTAAGTAATTACAGGACAGAGTAAAGATCGTGTATCTAATGCTATACATCAATCAGTCAATCAATCAATCATGGACATTTGTATAGCGCGCTACTCACCCGGAAGGGTCTCAAGGCGCTTGGGGGGAGGGGTCCGCTACTGCTCGAAGAGCCAGGTTTTGAGGAGCTTCCTGAAGGAGAGATGAGCCTGGGTCAGCCGGAGGTGGATCGGGAGGGAGTTCCATGTCTTGGCTGCCAGGTAGGAGAAGGATCTTCCTCCGGCGGTGGCTCTGTGGATGCGTGGTACAGCGGCGATGGCAAGGCAGGTTGATCATAGCTGGCGGGTGGGCGTGTAGAAGGTCAGGCGGTTGTTGAGGTACTTGGGGCCCCGGTCGTGGAGCCTGAACGTGATCCTCTTGCTGACGGGGAGCCAGTGCAGGAGATGTGGCTGTGTCGGGGGATGTCCAGGATGAGTCGTGCGGAGGCGTTCTGGATGCGTTGGAGTCTTTTCTGAAGGTTGGCTCTGGTTCCGGCGTAGAGGGTGTTTCCGTGGTCCAGTCGGCTGGTGACGAGTGCCTGGGTGACCGTCTTCCTGGTTTCGGTGGGGATCCACCGGAAGATCTTTCGGAGCATAAGCAGGGTGTTGAAGCACGATGACGAGACGGCGTTGACTTGTCTGGTCACCGAGAGGGAGGAGTCCAAGATGAAACCCAGGTTGCGTGCGTGGTCCGTTGGTTTGGTAGTGGTGCCCAGGGCCGGGGGCCACCAGGAGTCGTCCCAGGCAGAGGGTGATGATCCCAGGATGAGGATTTCAGTCTTGTCTGAGTTCAGTTTCAGGCGGCTGTTCTTCATCCATTCGGCGACGTCTTTCATCCCTTCGTGTAGGCTGGTTCTGGCGGTGGCGGGGTCGTTGGTGAGGGAGAGGATTAGCTGGGTGTCATCGGCGTAGGAGATGCTGTTGAGGTTGTGTTTGCGTGCGATGGCAGCGAGAGGGCTCATGTAGACGTTGAAAAGGGTTGGGCTGAGTGATGATCCTTGTGGTACGCCGCAGATGACTTTGGTGGCCTCGGACCAGAACGGGGGGAGGCGGACTCTCTGGGTTCCTCCGGCGAGGAACGAGATGATCCACTCCAGTGCCTTCTCTTGGATTCCAATGTTGCTGAGGCGCTGTACTAGGGTGCGGTGGCAGACAGTGTCGAAAGCTGCGGAGAGGTCCAGGAGTATGAGGGCAGCTGTTTCCCCGTTGTCGAGCAGGGATCTGATGTCATCAGTGGCTGCGATGAGGGCGGTCTCGGTGCTGTGGTTGGCTCAGAAGCTGGACTGCGAGGGGTCGAGGGATCCGTTTGTCTCGAGGAAGGCGGCGAGCTGTCTGTTGACGGTCTTCTCGATGTCTTTGGCAGGAAAAGGGAGGAGCGAGATGGGGCGGTAGTTCTTGAGGTCGGTGGGGTCCGCTGTTGGTTTCTTCAGGAGGGCGCTGAGCTCGGCGTGCTTCCAGCTCTCCGGGAAGGTGGCGGTGTTGAAGGAGGTGTTGATGATGTCCCAGGGATGGGGTGCGATGATGGAGTCGGCCTTGTTGAAGACGTGGTGGGGGCAGGGGTCGGTTGGCGATCCGGAGTGGATGGTGTTCATCGTGGGGGTGGTGTCTTCGGTGCAGACCGGGGTCCAGGCGCAGAGGGTGGTGGTGGGGGGCGTTGGTTCGGTGGTTGGTGCGTGGTTGGTGCGCCGAATCTGTTGTGTATATTGGCGATCTTGCGGTGGAAGAACGAGGCGAGTGAGTCGCAGAGGTCTTGCGTGGGACTGATGTCGTTGGTTCCGGCGCTGGAGTTGGAGAACTCTTTGACGATGCTGAAGAGTTCCTTGCTGTTGTGGGCGTTGTTGTCCAGTCATTCTTTGAATGCTGTCTTCTTGGTGGTGCGGATCAGCTGGTGCTGTTTGTGGGTGGCGTGCTTGAGGGCCGACATGTTGTCCGTGGTCTGGTTGTGGCGCCAGACTTTCTCGAGGGTGCGGCAATTCTTCTTGGAGATCTTAAGTTTGTCGGTGAACCAGGGGGCTTTCTTGCTGCCGGGTCTGCTGGGAGGGTTCTTCCGTGGTGCGAGGTCATCTGCGCAGTTGGTGAGCCACTGTGTGAGGTTGCTGGCTGCTTCGTTGGGGTCCATTGTGCTGGCAGGAGGTTTCTGGCGGAGGGAGGTGGTGAGCTGCTCGGCGGTGATCTTGCTCCAGCTCCTGCAAAGAATCTGTTGCGGGTGGTGGTGGGTCGTGGTTCTTCTGAAGCTGAAGTGGATGCAGCCGTGGTCAGTCCAATGGAGTCCAGTGCAGTGGCTGAAGGAGGTGTGTATCTGGAAGTGGAGGTGTTCGACGGCGGTGAGGGTGTCGTCGGAGTTGGTCGTGATGCGGATGGTGTTCCTGTGTACGATGGCGATGCCTCCTCCAGTCTGGTTGATGCGGTCCTTCCGGGTGATCTTGTATCCGTCCGGGATGGCTATGGCGATGTCAGGCGCTGAGGAGGCATTCATCCAGGTTTCTGTGAGGAAGGCGACGTCTGGAGATGTTGTGTCGAGCAGGTTCCATAGTTCGACGGCGTGTCTGTGGACTGAGCTGGTGTTGAGCAGGATGCACTTGAGGTCGTTGCTGCTGGTGCTCGGCTTATTGGGTGCGGCGCAGGTCCAGAGGCAGGTGTATTTGCAGGCTTGGCAGGCGAAGGGTCCGTGGGTGCGTCTTGGGGTGGCTCGGTAGCAGGCAGGGGATCGACCGGCGTTGAGTGCGTAGAGGGTGGAGGCGTCGTAGGTCCGTCGTGTGGTGTGGCCTCGTCGGGGGCCAGGGGTCCTGGCGCTGGGTGCGGTCCAGGCGCGGATGGGCATAGGCGGGCTTGCCTTTGGCGCACCTTCGGCGCGCAATCGGCACGCCCGCTGCACGTGCTCGCTGCGCGTGCACGTGTACTCCGCCATAAATGCCGAAGTGGGAGGGAGGAGCAGCTGGGAGGCGGGAGGCGGGAGCGCGGCGGCGAATGGGAAGGAAAACAGAAGAAAAAGGGGCGGGCCGCAGGGGAGCAGCGGCGGGGAGCGGGGAGAAGGGCAGGAAACGCAGCAGGGGCAGGACACAGTAACAGCGCAAACGAGGAGAAAAAGATACGCACAGAAACAAAATACAGAGGCAGGAAACAAAATACAGAGGCAGAGACCAAAATACAGAGGCAGAATAAAAAAATACAGAGGCCCAGGAACTCAGCTGCAGGGCAGCGGCGAAACTCGGCAGAAGCGGGGGAAGCCTGGGCTCACTCACGGGGAGTGTGCGCGGTGCGTGGAGCGACCGGCCCAGAACAGGGTCAAGGGTCACTGCTCACATCAAGAAGTACTGTATTCCGAACTTGCATGTCATAACTTTTGTATGCCTGCAGGGTGACAGGTATCAATTCTACTAGTTCCCTTTCGGAGATGCAATAGCCATGCCTTCTCCTGTGGTCTAACTAGTGGTCTCCAAAACACTCCCATCTCGTGACATTAAAAGTAGGCCAGGACAAGAAGTCAGAAAACGTCAGGGCGATATGGGGCGATATAGAAGGAGACAGGCAGATGGCAAACAGGATTGTATGACAAAATATCAAAAGACCGAAAATCGACCTACAAAAATATTGACACAGAAATATCGACATCAAAAATATCAAAGTCCTATCTGCATAAAGGTAAGTACAAAAATATTGGGAAAAAAATATTGTTGTAAAAAATATTGATGTTAAAAATATCGTTTTTTGAATGTTTTAATAATAATGTAAAAATAAGTAAAAAATAAATATAATATACAAAATTATAGATCTAAACATTAAAACATATTTAAAAATAATAACTAATACATATAATTTTAAAATTAATTGAACATCTACATATAAATTAATATATATACTTACTCCACATATTGCAACAGTAGGGAAAGCGTTGGATAGTATAGGGGTCAAAATTACTATTCCCACTCCAGTGAGTGCAACAGTAGGGAAAGCGTTGGATAGCGTAGGGGGAAAAATTACTATTCCAACTCCAGAGAGTGCAACAGTAGGGAAAGCGCTGGAAAGCGTAGGGGTGGAAATTACTATTCCCACTCCAGAGAGTGCAACAGGAGGGAAAGCGCTGGATAGCGTAGGGGTAAAAATTACTATTCGCACTCCAGAGAGTGCAACAGTAGGAAAGCGCTGGATAGCGTAGGGGTAAAAATGACTATTCCCACTCCAGTGAGTGCGCCAGTAGGGAAAATGCTGGATAGCGTAGCGATAAAAATTGCTATTCCCACCCCAGAGAGTGCAACAGTAGGGAAAGCGCTGGATAGCGTAAAGGTTAAATTAACATACTTATCAATTACATACAATTTTATTAAAAAAATTAACATATTAAGAATTTATTTACAAAAATATTATTAATAAATACCAATAAATTACAATTAATATTTACTTAAATAACATTAAATTAAATCACACACAATTCCCCAATTAACACAAAACACACTACACATACAAAAAAACAATTAATTTAACTATCAATTATTCAACTAATACCAATTAATAAATTAATATAATTATAAATTAACTAATTAATAAATATGAATGACCAATTAATAATTAATCACAAATTAATAATTAATGAACAATAAGTGAATTAACAATAACAATAAATAATAATTATTAGTCATTCATCTAGGATTGACTAAATTTTTTTAGATAGAGGCTCAATAGCCAATCTACGAGAAGTTTCAGTTCTCCCGAGTCACTTGTCCGACCACGCACCCCTAAATTTTCTATATCAGATCAAGGAGGTACAGCGGCAAGCATCAAGATGGACCCTTAACAGGGCCAAGTTGCAGGACCCCGAGGTGATTGCCGCTGTGTAGGCCTCGTCCTTGGAGTTTTTCTTGCTGAACTTAGGCTCTACAACACCTGATGTAGTTTGGGACGCCTACAAGGCCTGGCTTAGGGGGAAACTCCACGGAATTATCTGTTATAAGAATAAGATCGAAGCTTGGGTACTAAAGGGTATTGAAGAGAAGATAAGTGGTCTGGAGAGAGAAAGAGACGGTGCTAGCAACGGGGACCGGGAGCAATTCACTTAGATCTTGGGGAAGTTGGAAGAGGCGAGATCAGAATACAGAGGGAGACTAGAAGCTAAATGTAGGGTGCAGTGGGATACTAGTAGGATGCAGAATTACGAATATGGGGAAAAAGCTGGTGCCTTATTAGCATGGAAAGCCAGAACTGACCGAGCTAGGAATGATATAAAAGAACTTAAAATCAACCCTAGCGGAGATATTTCAAATAAGACCGAGGATATACAGACTGTCGAGATTGCCAGTAGCGCAAGAATAGATAAAACGCCAAAAACCTTATTCTTGTGACTAGCAGAGATGATGACGGAAGAAATGCCTCCCAATTCCTCCTAGCACAACCCCCAACAGAAGAAGGCTATCCTCCTGTGTGGATTTGTACCCAGGGGAAAAGGGAAGTGGATAAAATATTAAACTCGCTGTAGGGTCTGTGTTTCCCTCAAGGTCTGGTCAAAGGAACTGCTCAATACCAGGATAGATGTCAACACTGTAGTAAGGAATGACAAAGCAGAAGATATAAGATCTATCCTCTTATTCCCAACACAATTTATCAATGTTCATTCTCACTACTCACCAGAATTCCCTCAGCTAAAACAGGCAATTGTGCACATGTAGATTCAAAGCAAAATACTGTGCAGCACCACTCCTAAGTTCCTTTTGAGGTCAGCACACTGCAAAATACGTAGTCTTAATTGGCAGCAAGAACACGTGTCTCTTCACAGTTACAAAAACCACAACAACCGGGAGGACGTCCCTCCGTAGAAATGCGAGTGTTGTTAAGGTTCACAACACAGGTTCAAAAATTGCCCAACCAGTACTTCATGAGCAGTGATGCTTCCAAGTCAAAACATAGCAACAGAAGTGAAGGGGTTGAAGGGGTAATCTCCAAACAACCGGTCACAAAAACCCCTGAAAGGAATTGTAAAGAACGCATCTATTCTTTCAGTCGCGTTCTCTGTCAATTTCTTTACTCGCTCGCAATGCAACTCAAACGCACTTCAGCGCGTTTAAAGCACCGCGGCTTTTCTTTACACAAGTTTTTTCGTGACAAGCGGAGGAGGCGAGCCCACACTCTCTCCGCCAAAAGTACCTGTGAGTTTATTCCAAAACGGTTTCCCAAAGGCTCAAAAATGTCGAAAATATAATCAGGCAGCAGCTCCAAGTCTTCAAGCTGAAGTCCGGCGGGGAACACCATCCGCCATTCCTAGAGTAACAGGTTGATTGACAAGCACCTGTCCAGTGGAAAGGAGGTGCTTTAGTAAGATCCGCCCAAGGTCTCCACACTTCCTGCCCCTTGGCATGCTGGTAGCTGTAGTCTTTCTGTTGCTCTCCATCGTACCATTATGGTACGGCAAACAGCGGAGTTTATAGGGATAGGTCAGTTTCTGCTTTCGTGACCACGATATCGCTACAGAACCCCCTCTCGAGGACTGCCGACCCGGCAGTCATCCAGGTCTACCCGGATGCAGAGAGTGGAACTGCTCCACCAACTCCGGACAATTCAAGTTGCTCACAGGTTCCCAAGTCCTCTCCTCAGGCCCATAGCCTTTCCACTCCACTAGATATTGAACCCTCCCTCTAACCATACCAGAGTCCAGAATAGTCTGAACCTCATATTCCTCCTGTCCATCCACCTCAACAGGAAGAGGCTTCTCAGGCAGTCTCATACCGGGAGGACAAGGTTGAAGCAGGGAAACATGAAAGACAGGATGGACCAACCATGAACTAGGAAGTGACAGTTTCATCGCTACAGGATTGATGACCTCAACTATACTGTATGGACCCACAAATCTTGGTTTCCGTTTGTTCACCCCCTTGAGATGGAGATTTTTTGTGGAGAGCCATACCCTGTCCCCCACCTTATAGCTAGGCTCCTGTGTTGTTTTCCTGTCTGCAAAACGTTTCTGTGTGGACTGAGCATCAACTAGACTATGTTTTGACGCAATAAGCACTGCTCTAAGATGTGCGTGATGTTCATGTATACTGGGTACAGGAGAGTGAACAGGCCACTCAAACGGAAGAGTGTTAGGATGATAGCCATGGAGACAAGAAAAAGGAGAACAACCCAGGGTAGCATGCACAGCTTTATTATATGCGAATTCAGCCATCCATAACAACGTGGTCCAGTCCATATTGTTTTGCAGAGTGAAACATCTGAGATACTGTTCCAATGTCTGGTTCAGACGTTCCGTTTTACCATCAGTTTGGGGATGGTAGCTGGAAGAAAGTCGTGCATCAGTGTCTTACAAAGAGCTCTCCAGAACCGAGACGTGAACTGAGTCCCTCTGTCGGTTATCAGCACACAAGGGATACCATGAGCCCGCACAATATGCTGGAGAAACACCCCTGCCAATTCTGCAGATGTAGGCAAACCTGCCAACGGTACGAAATGTCCCATCTTCGTCAGATGGTCTACAACAACCAAAATCACGTTTTTTTCATCACAGGGTGGCATTTCAACTATGAAGTCCATTGATAGCGTATGCCAGGGTCGTGGAGGAATAGGCAAAGGTCTGAGGAGACCTACAGGCTTTACATGAATGGCCTTTCCTTGTGCACAGACTGCACAGTTCCTAATGTAGTGTCGGACATCATCTCGGACTCGAGGCAACCAGAAGGAACGTTCCACACTGGCAATGGTTTTATACATTCCCATATGCCCCCCCCAACGTGGAATCATGGGTCTAGGCTAACACTTGCTGCCGCAATGCTTCAGTTGGAATGAACAATGCAGTGCCATGATAGGCAAGATCGTCTTTTTCTGCACAATGCTCTGGATCTTCCTGGACCCATTCCTGCAAGTTTTGATCTGCCAGAGCGATCCTCACTTCCTCCAAGAAATCCTGTGAAGATAACAGGGCTACCGATGGGGTCGGATCACCCACTTCCGTCAATATGAAAGGAGGTTCGACGTCATCGTTTTCTAGTTGTTATTCTATTTCTCCGATACGAGAAAGGGCATCCGCTTTCCCGTTTTGTGGCCCAGGTTTATACTTAATGATGAAATCAAAATCAGAAAAGAACAATGTCCATCGTAATTGCCGTGGGGTGAGTGCCTTAGCGGTCTTCAAAAATAGTAGATTCCTGTGATCAGTATATATTTCTACGGTATGCACCGCACCCAGAAGACAATGACGCCATTCCTCACATGCTCTTTTTGGTGGAGAAGTGTGGCTCAATGGTTAGAAGAGGCAGACCATGAAGCAGAGGTCAGACCCGGGACCAGGGTTCAATTCTCGAGGCGGCAGGGTCTTCAGCCCAAAATGTCCACGGACTCAATAATTCTCGCTTCGGTGCCTGCTCGAATCATGGGCTCACACTCTGCAACTCCGGGCAATAGCTTGCTTAATCTCCACTATGGCCCCCGGCGGCAGGATGCCTGGCTTTCACCTTGGGGGTGCCCAGTACGGGTTATCTCACAGGGAAAAACCAGGACGGGTTCCCAAAGCAAGCGCTTAGAGACCGTTGGTGATAATGCGCTATATAAATATAAATTACAATTACAAATTACAATTTTTATAGCAAGGAGCTCTTTGTCCGTGATGGTATAATTAATCTCGCATGGTGTCAATTTTTTCGAGAAGAATGCAACAGGATGAATCTGGCCAGTCACAGGATGTCGTTGAGATAGCACACCACCCACAGCATATTGAGATGCATCCGTTTCAAGTATAAAGGGCATTTGCGGATCAGGATGACGAAGGATCGGAGCCTGGGTGAACTGCCTTTTGAGGAACTGAAACGATGTAGCCGCCTCTTCACTCCAAACAAAGGGGGTATTCTTCCTCAAAAGACGGGAAATCGGATGAATGATTTTAGAGAAATCCTTGATGAATCGCCTATAGTAATTCGCGAAGCCAAGGAAGCTCTGCACCGATTTCACATTCTGAGGGGTGTTCCATTTTGTAATTGTATCAACTTTGCTCGTGTCCATTTAAAAGCCTTTTGCATTAATTACGTAACCGAGGAAAGACACTTCCTGTGCATGGAACAGGCATTTCTCAAGCTTTGCATAAAGCGAGTTTTGCTGTAATTTGCCAAGCACGGTTTTCACATGGGTTACGTGCTCTGAAAGGGTCGAAGAATAGACCAGAATGTCGTCTATATACACGACGCAAAAGGTTTCCAAACATCCTCGCAGCACTTCATCTATAAAAAACGGAAACGCAGCAGGGGCGTTACATAGCCCAAAGGGCATCACCCTATATTCGAACAGCCCAAATTTTGTCCAAAAGGCCGTTTTCCACTCATCCCCTTTTTGAACCTGGACCAAATGATATGCTCCACGAAGGTCTAGTTTGGTGAAAAAACGGGCTCCCTTCAGCTGGTCCATGAGCACTGGTATCAAGGGGAGAGGATATCGATTCTTGATGGTCACGTGATTTATCGCCCTATAATCGATACAGGGTCTTAATTCGGCACAATCCTTCTTGGGAATGAAGAACATAGGGGATGAGGCTGGTGATGTTGAGTGTCTAATGAAGCCAGATGTAAGATTCTCCTCAATGTATGTTTTCAGGTACTGTGTTTCTTTCTCGGTCAAGGCATAGACCGGACTGCATGGGATGTCTGCTCCGGGCACCAGTTCAACACGGCAGTCATATACCCGATGTGGAGGCAGGTTGGTAGCCTTTTGTTTGTCGAACACAGGAAGGTATTCATTGTACTCCTCAGGAAGAACGGTAGCACAACAATAATGTTCTTGAGAACATTCCGTCGCCAGACAAACTGAAGGCGTTATGCCAGGGGTGTTGGTATCCGGAAGGTCTTGATTGCAATGCTCCTTGCAATAATCAGGTGACAGAGTGATGGTACGTGCCGCCCAACTGACCTTAGGATCATGAAGGGTCAACCAGGGCATGCCTAAAATAAGCCGAAATTGAGGAGCATCAATAAGTTTGAACTGGATGTATTCCCGATGATTTTGACTGGTCTGCATTAACAAGGAACATGTGTGATAAGCCACAGGACCGGAAGACAGAACAGTTCCGTCAACTGCCTTCACCAGCTCAGGCTTTTCCTTCTTTTCGCACACAATTCCAGTTTTCATGGCATATTCTTGAGCGATGTAGTTTCCGGTAGCCCCGGAATCAAGCAATGCGTCGATATCCAAAGCGTCTCGAGAAGTGACCCACAAAGTGACTTTCAGATTCATATGTGCGACAGCTGGATGCAACGTATTGGCAAGTACAGGTGAGATCATAGGAGATTGGTAACCCAAGGCAGAGACCTCTTCCTGATTTGGGTTCTTTAGTTTTCCGCCGGTTTGTCAGACTGCATAAGTGCCTGAACACGAGGCACAAAAGGTCTTCCGGGTAGTGCATTCCGTGCTTTACATTCCTTAATAAAATGTCCTCCTTTACCACAATACAGACATTGTTTCAGTCTTCGTCTTTCCTCTTTTTCCTCCTGCGAGAGGGGACCACGTATACCACCTATTTGCATAGGTTCAGTTCCTTCCGATGTTTTTGGATGTTCCTCAATGGGGCCTTTACATCTGGGATAGAAGTGACGACTGTCTCCTCTATTTCTGTCTCCTCTTCTTTCCAGGAGTCGATGATCTAACTGAACCGCCAGATCGATAAGTTCTTCGCATGTAGGAGGGAGTTGAACGACTTGAGCCAGGACATCTTTCAATTCTCCTCTCAATCCTTGGTAGAACAATGTGATTCTTTTTTCAGGAGGCCAGTCTGTTTTGACTATAAGCCAATTAAAAGAAGTAATATATGTCAACAGGTCTTGGGAACCTTGTCGTAATGTCAACAATTCCCTTTCAAGAGTCATCATATGTGATTTCCTATCGAATAGTTTCCGTAGTTCCAAACAAAATTGGGGGAAATTGTGCAACATAGGATCATTCTTTTCCATTAAGGGAATAGTCCAGCTCGCTGCATTGCCACCCATATATGACATCATAAATGCCGTCTTTGCAGGGTCATCATGGAACGCAACAGGTTTACATAAAAAATGTAGTCTGCACTGATTCAAAAAAGTCTCAAATTTTCTGGGGTCCCCATAAAATCGCTCAGGGGGTGCCAATGGAATCCCAGTATTTTGAATGACATGTTCGGTGTGTGCTGGATCAGTAGGGGGAGGTATAGTAGGAGGATGTACAAAGAACCCACCCCCTTGAGCACCTGAAGATGGGGTTTGTGTAGGTGATACAGGAGGAGGCAGTGTAACTGGCTTGATATAAGAAACCCCTCCAGTTCCTCTACGTGTAATTCCTGCTACCTCCCTGCGTAGAGTGCCTACTTCTTTATACAATGTTTGATTTTCCAGGCTTGATGATTGCACCTCGTGTTGCAACGCAGCCAAGCTTTCCACCACTGAGGCCAATACCACATTAACGTCCATCGTCTAGGCCAGGTGTGTATACTTGGGCTTGTCAATCTGTCGAGATTACCAGTAGCGCAAGAATAGATAAAACGCCACTAACCTTATTCTTGTGACTAGCAGAGACGATGACTGAAGAAATGCCTCCCAATTCCTCCTAGCACAACCCCCAACAGAAGAAGGCAATCCTCCTGTGTGGATTTGTACCCAGGGGAAAAGGGAAGTGGATAAAATAATAAACTCGCTGTAGGGTCTGTGTTTCCCTCAAGGTCTGGTCAAAGGAACTGCTCAATACCAGGATAGATGTCAACACTGTAGTAAGGAATGACAAAGCAGAAGATATGAGATCTATCCTCTTATTTCCAACACAATTTATCAATGTTCATTCTCCCTACTCACCAGAATTCCCTCAGCTAAAACAGGCAATTGTGCACATGTAGATTCAAAGCAAAACAGGAACAAAAATAATAAATACTGTGCAGCACCACTCCTAAGTTCCTTTTGAGGTCAGCACACTGCAACATACGTAGTCTTAATTGGCAGCAAGAACACGTGTCTCTTCACAGTCACAAAAACCACAACAACCGGGAGGACTTCCCTCCGTAGAAACTCGAGTGTTGTTAAGGTTCACAACACAGGTTAAAAAATTGCCCAACCAGTACTTCATGAGCAGTGATGCTTCCAAGTCAAAACATAGCAACAGAAGTGAAGGGGTAGAAGGGGAAATCTCCAAACAACCAGTCACAAAAACCCCTGATAGGAATTTAAGGAATGCGTCTATTCTTTCAGTCGCGTTCTCTGTCAATTTCTTTACTCGCTCGCAATGCAACTCAAACGCACTTCAGCGCGTTTAAAGCACAGCGGCTTTTCTTTACACAAGTTTTTTCGTGACAAGCGGAGGAGGCGAGCCCGCACTCTCTCCGCCAAAAGTACCTGTGAGTTTATTCCAAAACGGTTTCCCAAAGGCTCAAAAATTTCGAAAATATAATCAGGCAGCAGCTCCAATTCTTCAAGCTGAAATCCGGCGGGGAACACCATCTGCCATTCCTAGAGTAACAGGTTGATTGACAAGCACCTGTCCAGTGGAAAGGAGGTGCTTTAGTAAGATCCGCCCAAGGTCGCCACACTTCCTGCCCCTTGGCATGCTGGTAGCTGTAGTCTTTCTGTTGTTCTCCATCGTACCATGATGGTACGGCAAACAGCGGAGTTTATAGGGATAGGTCAGTTTCTGCTTTCGTGACCACGATATCGCTACACAGACCTGTCTTCTCTCCATGTTCTCAGAACTGTATAGGGAAGACCTGGCTCCCCTGCCAAGTTCGATTCAGTCATTTCTCAGTAATAAACAACTCCCCGTACTCTCAGAAGAAAGCAAAAACAACTTTGATGCCCCCTTTACGTTAGAGGAGATCGCAGTCCAGATAAATAAATCTAAGAACAAAAAAGCTGCTGGATCAGATGCACTCCTGAGTGAAATATATAAACACCTTAAAGTGGAGCTCTTAGAAGCATTGGGAGATACCTTTAATTCAATCTATAGTTTAACTGGAAAGGTCCCTAACACCTGGAAAGAGGCAATAATAGTCCTGATATTAAAACCTGGTAAGGACCCAAAAAAGGCAGACTCTTATCATCCAATCACCCTGCTGAATGCCGATTATAAGATCTTTATGGGCATTTTAGCAGGGAGATTGGCCAAACTGATACCTAAGCTAATACATCCAGATCAGAAAGGGTTTGTCGCAGGTAGATATATCCAGGAACAAACACAGCTCCTTATAGGTAACATCGATCTGGCTATCCAGAGGACAGAACACTTGGCTGTTGTCGCTGTCGATGCGGCCAAAGCCTTTGATAGAGTTTGCTGGGTATATCTATGGGAGGTTCTGAAGGCTATGGGATTCGGTCCAATCTTTATGCAGACCTTGCGGAACTGCTGTCAGGGTGCCTTTGCCCGAATATTTCTAAATGGGTTCCTCACGGCGAGTTTTAATATTCAGAGAGGAACTAGGCAGGGGTGCCCGATATCACCTCTTTTATTTAATTTGTACGTGGAACTATTAGCCCAGATGCTCAGACTGGATGATTCAATCTATCCATTTAAATCAGAACAATATAGCTCAAAAATAGCTCTGTATGCTGATGACTTGATACTGTATACAAGTGACCCAGACACAGCTATCACGAGGGCGGAAGAGTGTATGTGTGAGTTTGGATCGCTCTCTGGGTTTCTTGTTAATAGAACTAAGACGGAGGTGATGTGTTGGAACCTGGAGTGGCTAGGGACAGTAAGTGAAGAGATGAGATACTTGAGGATTTATGTAGTGAAGGAAGTTGAAAAGATTCCCGAGTTGAACCTCAAGAGGGTGGTAAAGGAAATTGACAGTCTATTCAGTAGATGGAGAAATCTCCCACTGACCATCTATGGGAAAACCAACTTAGTAAAGATGGTTATTCTTCCTAAGCTGTCCTACCTCTTCTCTTCAATCCCATTAACATTTCCGAGTAAAAGTCTGATGAAAGTACAGAGTAAGATCAGCAGTTTTATCTGGGGCAATAAAGGGGTTCGCCTGGCGTGGAAAAAACTCAGACTATAAAAAAAGGCGGGTTAGCCCTTCCAGATGTAAGGCTGTACGCAGCAGCATTCCAGTTCAAAAGCATACGGATGCTGCTAGTGAAGCCTGGGGAATCAGCCTGCGGGAGGCTGCTGGGCGAAATGGTGCGGGTGGAAGGGGGAGGAGATGATGAGGCGTTTCTATATAAATTTGGGTCACCTAGGTTCTTCAAGAGGGTGCGTCTGAAAGTTTTAAGGACATCTCTGGAATGTAGGTGCAGGCTCATGCGCAGTTGGGGCATTGGATACTACTCTGAAAATGCCCCCGTGTGGGATGCACCAGGAACTCTGGACTGCCTGCAGGATAGCTTGGCATTGCCGATAAAGAGGGCAGGTATCAGAATTTGGTCCGAATGGTGTGCCCCAATGGATAATGTGCCATGTGAATGTGACAATTTCTCTGATCAGGATTTGATACATTTCGTATTCTTTTGCCCCTTCTTTTCGGAAGGTAGGGCAAAATATATTAAGCCCCTCCTAAGAGAAATGGGTTTTTTACAGTTAAAACCCTGCATTGTTGTTTCTTCAATTAATGGAAAATCATCGGGTCATGTTCTGTGTAGCGAATTTTTTGATTGCATCAATTCGCGCTAGACGGAAGAGACTCCAGACGAGTATAGCTGAATGTTTGCCTTATGCCTGATAGTATTATTACATTTCCAGGTTCTGCTTCATTTTATATATGCTCTATAATGAATTGTGAAACATTGTTGATATTTGGTGTAAATCCTGTGTGTCACACAACTCCTATGTATTGCTAATGAATTTTAAATGTACAGTTATTAACAGCTCTGTATGATGTTCTTATGTATTTGCATAGTATACTTTTATGATTTCTATTTAATCGAATAAAGTATGTTTTGACTTGACTTGACTTGGTCCGAATTGTTGGACTCTGGGGGATATATCCCTGGGAGTACCTGAGGGCAAAGATCGGCCCGGGGCTCTCAAGATTCAAATACATACAGTTAACATCATGGTATGAGGCAGAAAATTGGGAGATCAGTGGAAATAGAGAGATTGAAGATTTGCTGCAAGGGGTATGCCCATTTAATAAGGACATTCCTATGTGGTACAACAGCTTGTTGGAGGTCGAGGACCAAGAGACACCTGCCCTTGCTGCAGTATGGACGGAAACTCCATTTGGGCCATCAGCAGACTCTTTGTATGAATCTTCATTAAAGACCCTGTACAGATCTGTTAAACCTGCCTGTTTAAAAAAAAAACATTTCTTCGTCATCAATAGACTCTATTATACCCCTGCAAAAATTGCAAAGTTCGCCCCTGATCCTGCCCCCAAATGCCCCAGGTGTGCGGCAACTTTTGCCAACGATCTACACATCTTTTATGAGTGTCTAACACTGGCAAGATTTTGGACTGAGGTGGGTGACAATTTACGGGACATCTTCAACACCATCATAGAGATAAATATGCAACTGGTATTCTTTGGAGACGATGGTCGCCTCAGCCAGAACCTCTTGCAGAAAGATAGGGGTCTATTATTGTATTTGATATTGTTGGCTAGAAGGGAAGTGTGTATATAATAAATATTAATTACCAATTAATACGAACAATTAATTAATCATTAATACCAATTAATAAAAACATATTAATTAATTAATTATAATTAAATTACTTCCCACCCTATTCCCCTATAAGCCCACAACCTGCTCTGATACTAAAATGCTAAATTTACTTTAACAAAATTACTAATTTCTAAACATTTATTTAAAAAATCATAACAACATATTTAAAGAAGTGTTTAACACACATATGAAATACATACTAAAATACATAACACTAAAAAAAATCGATATTATTAACAACGATATTTCTGCTTACGATATTACTTATGATATTACTTACTTCGATATTACTTACTTCGATATTTAAAGATTCGATATTACTTACCTTAGAGTCGATATTCTGGTCAGCGATATTCTTGACGTCGATATTCTGTACCTACGATATTAAAAACTCAATATTAATGTAGGTCGATATTTCAAATTCAATATTTTGATTGCTCACCGGCAAACAGCAAGGGAAGGGAAAGCCTGGGAGTCACAAAATCATAGAAAGAGAGGGGGAGAGGGGAAGAGGGATGGAGAGGGGTAGAGGAAGTGTTTTAGAGAGAAAGAGAAAAAGGAGGATATAAAGGTAGGGAGAAACAAAAAGATGAAGAGATGGAGAAAGAAAGAGAGAAAAAGCATGGGCAGACAAAGATAGTATTTTAGTGCGATACAGCAGGAGAAAGACTGACAAGCAGAGAAATAGAGAGAAAGACAGTGAGAGAGAAAGGGAGAGACAGAGAAAACATCTGGAAAGCGATAAAGATATGGGTTGACTCAGTCACCTTTGGGAAGTGGTACTATTGAGGAGAAGGAACTTAAATCTCCCCCTCCCACCAGGGGTCCAAGGTTAGGCAACCCCCCGCCCGTAATGACAGTTGGTTCCTGGAATATCGCACGCTTACAATCTAAAATTGTATTGGAGGAATGGGCCGGGTTTGTTGAACAATTTGATCTACTGGCTTTCCAGGAGATCTGGTCTGTTGACCAGGTCCACCATCCCGGGTTCTTTAATTTCTCGAAGCCAGCGATCGGGGGCGGAGAGAAAGACCTTCTGGTGGACTTATATGCTGGGTGAGACAGCAAAGTGGGTTAACAGCTGAGGAGGTCTCCACCGACAGCCCTGACATCCTGGCCCTACGGCTTCAGGAAATCACGCACCGGCAATCTTGGTTTTTAATGTGTACACAAGAGGTCTTCTGGGAGGGAAGAAATCTGAGACCGTTGCTCTCCTGGATAGCCTCATAGAGCACCAGAGGGAAGGGTGCAATTTGATAATTATGGGTGAATTTAATTGCACCTTCGACCCGCTGGACTTGGAGGATTGTAACCTTTGTGTAAACGAGGATAAGCAGCGGGGAATCCCGTGTTTAGATTTGTGCCCAGTTAGAAAATGGACAGAAGCTGCCCATCAACTTAAAGGGCTGTATCTGGAAAGGGGTGTGTGTGCTGTTATTGGGAAGACTGTTTCAGACAGGCTGGGTGTTCCCACTTATAACTATGGCGGCAGGAGTAGCCGCATAGACTATATTTTCTTAAATGTAGAATGCTGGAACTCCTTAATCGATATGAGGGTTCAGGCAAGGCCAGAAAGCGACCATGACCCACTGATTCTGCTAATTAAGGCCTTGGTATTTCATAATTATCGAACAGAGCAGGTTGGTGAATCTTTGTGAGAAATGTCTTTATCCAATGACATGAGGAGGGTAAGATGGCCCAGGCTTGCTGACAACGAAGGGGATCTTGCTATAATGAAGGACCTGGTTTCTCAATCTATCTCCCTTTTCCAAAACTGCCCCACACAGGCGGATACGGATGTAATTTCTCCACAGGTCCACAGTGACCTGTTTCTCACTTAAAAAATTTCTTTATATAAGCATGTAAAAAAAAGGTGGAGGTCAGGGCCGTAAAGGCCTCTTGGTACAATAAAAACTGCAGAGAGGCCTACCGTAAGCTGTCCAGGGCCATCATATCAAAGATATGGGTGAGGTGAAGGCCACCAGGGTCAATTATAAGGAAACCCAGCTTAGGGCCAAAAAAGAATGGGATGAGGATTGTTGGAACGATCTTCTCCTAGCACGCAAGGGGGAGAACATGACCTACTTCTGGCAGTTGGTGAAAAGGGTATACTGAAGGGTTGTTCTTGTAGTTGGTGGCGCGCTTTATGCGGCATTTCTTGACTTAAAATCAGCTTTTTACCTTGTTCCACGTAATAAATGTGGAGCGCCTTCTTAGAACTGGGAATGCCCCTGGAGCTTTTATCGATGCTAGTTAAGCTCCAAGATTCCAACCATGCCCAGGTTAGATGGGGCTCACACGGAGAGGTCACTGATAAATTCCCGGTGGAAAAGGGAATGCACCAAGGATGTGTCCTTCCGCCTACCTTGTTTTCCCTATTTATTGACAGGGTAGTTCAATATTATTTCACATGCCCGACCAACGCTCCTATGCTTGGGGGAATGAAATTCCCCCTTCTCATGTTCACGGACGATACTCTTATATTATCCAAGACCCAATCTGGGCTGCAGGTAGCCCTGTCACGTTTTTTTGGGGAGTTCTGCCGAGATCATGAGCTGGAGGTAAACATGGAAAAGACTAAATTTATGGTTCTCCATAAATCAAAAGCTGTCAGGAGAAAAGTCCTTATGAACAATGTTGCCCTTAAACAGACAGATGTGTTCACGTATTTGGGTATAACTCTAAACAGAAAGTTGCACTGGAAACCGCAAATCGACGTGCTTGCTTTGAAGCAGGCTCAGCTTGCCGGGGCTCTACTCAAAGAACACAGACCGTCACACACTAAACCTATTGCCCCCGTACTTACAATATATAACACCAAGGTGGTCAGCCCATTTTTATACAGTGCAGAATTATGGGCGCATGAGGACTTAACATGTCTGACTATAGTCCAAAACAAATTTATGAGGGCTCCAACAGGTCTGCCGCAATATTTCCCCCTGGTCCCCCTATTTTTGGACCTGGGCTGTCACCATATTGAGGAACTCGTCAGATTTAGGCCTTTAGCCCTCTGGAGAAGGTTGTGGGCCACCCCTGAACTTGATCTTTATGCTAAAGCCCTCCTGGATTTCAGGGGTGTTGGGACTGGATCGAAGATCAAATGGCTTCAGTATATTAGAGAAACCCTGGTTGCTATGGTGCTGGGTACCTTGGGGGATCATCCTGACTCGACTCCTTTTCCCTCTAAAAAGGAGTTTACTGCCACTTACATGGGTTTTGTGATGGAGAAACGCTTTTCTAGAACAACAGGTCCTTCCCTAACTAGAGACCTCCTTTCCATTAAGCATGTATCTGTGTTTGACCCCTACTGGGATCTTATTTTAAAACCACTAGATAGGAAACTATATCATCAGTTTAGGGTAGGCTCCTTGCCCACAAGAGTTTTCACCAGTAGATGGCTTACTCCCACAACGGACTTATGCCTGCTGTCTCAGGCTTATCCTGAAACTATTCCCCACATGTTATTTGTTTGCTCGGCCAACAGTGTCCCGAGGAGGAAATGGCGTAAACCAATATGTCTTGTCCTTGGCACAAGGGTTGCCACTGAAGCCCTGAGGATTTTACAGACATGCCCCGAGGAGGCAATTGTTATCGCCACCGCTAAATTCCTAGGTTGGGCATGGAGGCTTCGGGCCAATAAACTCAGGGTCTAAAGATATGTATTTTCATAGTGATTTAAGATGCGGGGCAGTATGAACTGTTTTTATCCTTTTCTATCCATATAAAGACTTAGAAGTTGAGTGTTTTTCCTTCTTGTGTATTAATTATCGTTCTAAATTGAGAGTCTTGGTCTGTGGTTTAATACTTATTTTAAGGAAACTTTGTGTATGTTTTAACTAACTATTTATTCTAATGTGTTTTAATGAATTTATTTTATTGTTTGTATTTGTCTTTTATGATTCTATAATCGAAATAAAGACTCTATGATTGATTGATTGATATGGGTTGACAGAGAAAGGCGTTGAGGTAGCAAGAGACAAGAGCTAGCGAAACACAACAGATTCCTAAAAATAGAAAAATTGGACACGACATAGAAAGACAGAGCGAGATCGTAATAGCCAGAGAAACAGAGAACAAGAGAAAGAAAGATGGAGGCAGAGAAAGACAAGGATAGAGAGAGTGACAGAGACACAAATGCAGGAGAGGCAGGAAAAGACAAGGAAATATGGAAGAGAGAGACATGGATAGATATAAAGTAAGAGGGGGAGACAGAACATGTGATGAAGAGACAGAAAGGCAGACATAGACAAAGAAGGTCAGGGAGAGAGAAAGACACAGAGAGACCTTTGGAAAAAAGGTGAAGAAACGTCTGTATCTGTGTCTGTTTTCCTCTAGTTTGCCAGCTATATATAATAAATCTATCTATCTCTATCTGTCTGTCTCTTTTTTCATATTAATCCGTTTCTACCTGTCGCTGTCCATCTTTCTTTACCTAACTGTTTCTATCTGTCTTGATGCATTTATCTATATTTAGCGGTCTGTCAGTTTATCCAAAACTATATCTATCTATCTATCTATCTATCTATCTATCTATCTATCTATCTATCTATCTATCTATCTATCTATCTATCTATCTATCTATCTATCTATCTATCTATCTATCTATCTATCTATCTATCTATCTATCTATCTATCTATCTATCTATCTATCTATCTATCTATCTATCTATCTATCTATCTATCTATCTTCATATGAGTGTTATAAGTTTAGGCACAAAATACCCCATATTACGCAGAAGACTGAAGAATCGGGTTTTCTTAGAACCCAGCGGCGCCAGGGACACGCCCCAAAGTCTTCGGATTCACCTGTCTTGGTATACAGAGACACGGAATACTTCTGGGTGGCGTCAGAGATCAAATTTATTAGCTGCAGCTAGTAACAGTAATCCAAGCAATACAACACAGTGTACAACTCAGGAAACTGCTCAATTTTCGTAGAGCAAGACATCTCTTTTTATGCACAATATTCTCATTACAAATGCACACCCACTGCGACAAATACTGACAAATGAAATACATTTTCCCACACATTATCACATTCCAAAAAGCTCAGTTTACATTGTACCAACCCACAAGTTAATTATTAGAAATGTCCCAAATTCAATTTCCACAAGCCGGACAAACCCATTTTTGAAAGCACTACCCATGTAATGAAAAGTCGTAAGGAAAGGAACAATTCAGATGCTGAATAGGATCAGATATGTGCAAGGAAACTACAAATTAACGATATCCTGAACATTGATTGGCAATTTCAGACAACGATCAGCTAGAGAAATTGGCCTCCCAAAAGGGTCAGTTTCAGGTGACGGGGTCAGCGTCCTGCAGTTCACTCACAAGTCAGAAAAGGCCTAGTTAATGCGTACATGAACAACGAAGCCCATGCAACTTTGTTCGTTCGGTTACCTCCACGGCCTACGTGAGGGCAACACAAAATGGCGTCAGGAACAACTCAAACAAAATGGAGTCTGGTCCCGAAAATCACAGAACCTCAGACCTCCTTTTGCCATTACGTAGGCAATAACCTAAACTCATGTCAATCTGAATCCAGGTCTATGTCTATTCTCATCAGGTCATCAAGGTGTTGCTGTAGCATCATCTTATTATCCTTCACTTCTTTCGGGACGGGTCTTCTTACGCACATCGTAGTACAAAGACTACAAATGGCGGGACCACACTGGATGCATAAACAACACGAGAAAAGGATATCTAAAGCCATACCAAGGAACATCAGAATCTTCCATCCCCATCTAGACAACAATTCCCAAAACCATCCCATCAATGACCAGTTCCCTTCGTCTACATGTATAGACTCAGCAAACTTATGTCATTTCAAGATGGCTTGGTACACTGTCGGGGCATTATCTAGTATGAAAACACAGCAACTAGACCCGATCAATTTACATATTCCACCTCTATATGCAAGTATAATATCTAAAACTATACGGTTCTGTAACGTCATAAGACGATCCGCTTGAAGCTCAGCTGTAATATTGCTAAGGGCACCAGCAGTTTCATTTATAGTGGCTTCAACCACTCTCGTAAGCTGACGAACATGCCTACTATTAGTAACCCTGGGCGTAGTTTGCAAAGTAGCGCTACGCGAAGCTACGCGAAGTGCACTTCGCACTACGCGAACTTCACGTAGCACTACGCGAGCTGCGTAGTAGCATGTTCGCACTGTGCAAGATGCATTTTCAATGATTGCACAGTGCGAACAAGCATCCGGCACTGTGCAATCATTGAAAACGGCATCTTGCACAGTGTGAGCTGTACTTTTCTGCCGCTCGAGTCGATTTTTACTCGAGCTGCAGCTTTCTCAATGCGAACTGGTAGTTTCTCATCGCGAGCGGTCGCGAGCATGCACGACCACTCGCAATGAGAAACCTGACCTCCCCGCGTTGAGACTCTCGCCGGGATGTCATTTTGCTTCCTCGCGGTCGCGAACATGACGTTGAGGACGACCGCGAACAAGCAAAAAATGACCGCTGCACTACGCTACGCTGCGCTATGCATGTTCGCACTGTGCTACGTGCAGCTCGCGTAGTGCGAAGTTGCGTAAACTTCGCAAACTATGCGAGCGTAGCGTAGTGCTTCGCCCAGGGTTAACTATGAGCCATAGGACCCCAAAAGGGCACGAAACCCTTAAAGAAGTCTCCAGCTTCTTGTGCGACAGTATCTCTCGCATCAATGACACCTCTACCATATCTTGTCTTATGGTAATTGAAAACAGCAGTATATGTAGGGGGAAGCAAAAATGCCACATAACATGTGCCTGAAAAATCAGGAGGCAACCATGTATATGCTCTGTCGTAACAAACAAAATACGTGCCTTTGGCTGGCACGAACTGTGGAGATTTCTGGGATGTATAGACATAGGTGTGACCACACACACTCTTACCAAGCTGAGCTCTCGGATTCTGACCATTACCTTGCAGACAAAAATGATCTCGGTGGGGTACGATCCAAATAGTGGGAGACCTTTTCCGTCTTTCCTTTTCTGTCAGGCTAATGCTATACCCAGTCTTGTTCCAACCAATATATGCTCGTACCTCATCCTTAGGGATAGCATTATGCGCCTCAATATCTCTGATCATATCTACTATTCCCTGTATCAAGGCATTATTACTCGCATTATCTTTGACGGAACGTACAGGAGATGCTTCATTCGCATAGATAAACATTGCTTGGAGTGCCCACACTGACCCATTAGGCGAAAAAGGCAAAACTAAATATGGCATTCCCTTATCTCTCGTAGGCGGCATAAGACCACATACCCAACAATTTGTGGTATTTACTACTAGCTGATGCTGATGCAACATTTGTATAAATGAATTGTTAACAAATTCTGATCTTCGTGTCTGCTCATGTTCAGGCAACGTATGAAATTCATGTGGAGAAATAGTAGCAAAAGAAAGAGTAGGTTGGGACATAGATGCAAGTATCAATTGTGTAACATAGACAATCCAACCCACACAAGCCAATATAATATTCAAAAGCATTAAAAAACACAATATTAAAAAACATTTGCTACCAACCAATGTACACATTTTCATCTTAAAATCAATTCTCTTGACACTCTTATCAGACTCAAAAGACTCCATCCTCTAACGTGCTGCTCACGGCTATTACCTTCTTCACTTAAGTGTGCGTCAAGATCGTACTAACAACCAGGAACCACAGACTTTTCGTCAATTCGCGGCTCACCCCTTAAGGCTGTACCGCGACCCTGCAGCGGAGTCCGGATGGTGACTCAAAAAAGAAAAAGAAAAAAAGTCTCTTGATCTGACAAAGTGTAACTCACAACAAAAAAAATTCAAGTTTATTTGTCCGTTTATTTATCCTTCCTCAGTCTTAGGTTGTAACGCTCTTTGCCAGGCACAGTTTGCTCTTGAAAAAGTGTTTCCGGATCCGTTGTATCCAACCTTAGACATGACGGCACAGCAGCTTGCAGAACTTCATCATCCGCACGTTCTGACTGAGTCCATACCAATTGTGCATCACTAAAAGGTACAAATCTAGGAATTCTCTCACATTCAGAATCAGCTATACCTTCCCTCACCCATTTGTCATACGGTAAGGGCAACGGAACCTTTTTACGATGGGTACCATGTACCCAATTCTTTTTACCAGCTACTCTAACTGCAGTCCGAGTCGACAATAGTACTAGAAGGGTCCAGTCCACCTTGGCTCCAAGTTCTTGGTTCGTTGAAAATTTCTGGTAAGAACATAATCACCAGGTTGAATCGTGTGGCCTGGATCCGCAGTCGCTGTTGGCAAACTGTCATAGACCTGTTGGTTGAGAACACGTAATTTAGAAGTCAAGTCATGTAAGTAATCCACCAACATAGGGTACTCGATACCTCTATACTTTTTAGGCCACGGCACACCCCAATCATTGGCCGGACGACCAAAAACAATTTCATATGGGCTAAGTCCCACACGAGAATGTACTGTCGTCCTTGTTGAAAAGGGCCAACGGCAAAGCATCTGGCCATGTAAGACCAGAGCTCGCTTGTATCTTAGCTAACTTCAACTTCAGAGTGCCATTATAGCACTCGACAAGTCCAGCAGCCTGGGGTGATTCGCAGCATGGAATTTCTGGTTGATACCCAAACCCACACACACTTTCTTCATAATCTGACCCACAAATTCACTCCCAATGTCGCTCCATACAATTCTCGGCAAACCATACCTAGGGAAATACTCCTTGAGCAAAAACTTGGCTGTAGACAAGGCAGTATTATCCTTTAGGGGGTAGGCCTCTATCCATCTGGAAAAGGCACAAACAACCACAAGGACATACTTCAGGTTATTACATCGCTCCATGTGAATGTAATCTAACTGTATCACTTCAAACGGATATGTTGGAGGGGCAAAATGACCAGCTGGAGTTAGAGTTCCCTTTCCAGGATTATACATCAGACAAATCATACAATGCTTCACCACATTCTCAGCACATTTAGGAATTCCAGCATTCTGCCATACTGGAGCCAACAACTTACATATCCCTTTCGAACTAATGTGAGCCATTCCATGAGCCATAGTAACCACTGGGAGCACATACGCATCAGGCAACAACCAAAGCTGGTGTTCCGACAACTCAACCCAACAACCTGTCGAATCCAACATACCCGTAGTTTCTCTCCACACACTCACTTCTTTTTCCGTAGCTTCAGCCTGAATCAACTTCACACTTTCTATTGTGTCTTCACACATTCCACCAGCCATAACCCAGTTAGCAGGGCCCGCAACATACATTCGACTCATCATATCTTTCGCCGTTTCCTTCGCAACTTCATCTGCAAACACATTTCCTCTGCCCACATCATCCACAATCTTCTTATGCGCACTACACTTCACAATTGCAATCTGCTTTGGGAGAGTAAGTGATTCAAGCAGTTCATTCACTAATTGCCCATGCTGAATTTTCATACCATGGGAAGTAAGAAATCCTCTCTCTCTCCACAAGCGTCCAAAACTGTGGGCAACACCAAACGCATACTGACTATCAGTATAAACATTCACTCACTTTCCTTCTGACAACACACACGCTCTAGTCAATGCTATTAACTCTGCTGCTTGCGCAGAATTCTGTGCTATACGTGCTGTTTCAACAACTGTATATAAAGTTGTGACAGCATATGCTGCAGTCGTCTCTCCATTCGGAAGCTTGAAACACGAACCATCTACCCATAGGGTACCATCAACATTCGTAAGAGGAGTATCTTTTAAATCAACTCTAGCCTTTGTTTCCTCCTCTGTCCGAAGAAGTCAATCATGCTGTTCTTGAACATCTGTCTCTACAGAAATCGGCAACAACGTAGCTGGATTCAACACATTGCACCTTTTGATGTGCACATGGCTAGCCAAAAGCGTCAACTCATAACCTGACAAACGTGCACTAGTAAGGTGCTGTGTCTTGGTCCCATTCAATAAGGTATCCACTGCATGTGGGACCATCACAATCAACGTATTATCCAATACCAAACCAGCAGACTGTCGGATAGAAACAGCCGCTGCCGCTGTAGCTCTCAAACAACTCGGCAACGCCCTAGCTACCGGATCTAACGTAGCTGAAAAATACGCACATGGACGCTGCTTGTCTCCAAATTGTTGCGTCAACACTGACAATGCACAACCTTCTCTCTCGTGTACATACAGTGTAAAAGGTTTACTGTAGTCCGGGGTACCCAACACCGCGGCAGAGCACAATGCATCACGTAACTCAGAAAATCTCTTCTGACATTCGTCAGACCAAGGGAGAGGATGCGGAGTATCTTTAAGAATCAGCGCCAACAGAGGTTTCGCTATCAGGGATAAATTCGGGATCCACTGGCGACAATACAAAGTGATACCCAAGAAAGCACGGACTTCTCTCTGTGTGGATGGCACACTCATTTGGGCAATCGCTTGAATTCGTTCTGGGGTCAATCGTCTTCCCTCCTTCGACAAGAGATGACCTAAGTAGGTTACTTCTTGGCGGCAATACTGTAACTTCGAAGGTGAACTTTATTGATGAAGGTCAGACAAATATCGTAACAAAGAAAGAGTAGCCTCTTTACAAATCTCTTCATCATCAGCAGCAACCAGCAGATCATCAACATACTGAATAAGAGTAGCACCAGAAGGCAATACAAAATCATCAAGCTGAGTTTTCAACGCCTGACTATAGATGGAGGGACTTTCACAATAACCTTGAGGTGCGCATTTAAACCGGAAGCTTCGACCTCCTAAAGTGAAGCCAAAAATATCTCTACTCTCTTCAGCAATTGGAGTGCTAAAGAAAGCGTTCTTCAAGTCGATAACTGAAAACCAAGCAGCTGAAGCAGGGATTAAAGTCAACAAAGCAGTGATGTCAGGGACAACAGGAAACTGTGGCACGACAATTTTATTAACTTCCCGAAGATCGATCACAAACCGGTACACAGGTGGCTGAGAAGCATCAGTACGCTTAAGAACAGGCAGAACAGGACTGTTACACACATTACCTCTCGTTTCTTCAACTACACCCTTCTCAACCAAATCATAAATAATAGCTAAAAGAGCTCTCTCGCCATCACTAGATATTTTATATTGCGGAATACGAGGTAGCCTAGCATTCAACTTAAGGGTAACAACATAGGGTGGAATCTGCAAAAGACCAACATCATTGGGACCTGTAGCCCAAAGTGTATCAGGAAGCGAACGCAATTCCAATGGAAGACAATCTTTAGACAAATACATCTGGGAAATCACTCTCTTACCCACTGTAAGATGTACTCCTGAAGGAGAACAATGTAATGTCGCATACAATCTTTTCAGCAAGTCCAAACCCTACAGATTCTCACCACAACCAGGTGTAGAATAAGGGGAGCTTCCAATTCACAAGGAGCAATAGAAAGGGGCAAAGGACAAGAAACCGGATTACGAACTGGGGCACCAGAAAATCCTACTGAAACATTGGTCAAGCCAGACAATGGTGCACCAGGAAGTTTAGAGTGCATGATAGAACTCTTCGTCGCACCAGTATCCAAAAGAAAAGGTTCTGCCACACCTGATGTAATCACTTCAACATAAGGTCCACTCTGGTCTACTGGAACTGACACTACTCCCTCACTTTGCCCATGGCTGTCCTAACTGTCATTATAGCCAGCACTCTCACTCTCGACACAATAATCATCAGCGTAGTACTGGGCAGACTGAACAGTCGGAACATTCTGTCTGTCAAAATAATTCTCAGAATTTTGAGGGGAAAAGGAACGCTCATTCTGGGGAAACACACCACGTCCCTTACCCCTAGGAGCTTGTTGGAAACCACCATGACCTCTTTGACCAGGTACACCATTCACACGCTGTAGCAAAATCGGACAACTATTCTTGAAATTACCTTCCTCTCTGCAGTAAGCACACTGATTAGGTCCTGGCAGAAATCGCAGAGCGAAAAACTCAGGCTTCTGTAACAATCTCTGAAACTGTGGGGGTTGCTGAAACTGAGGCTGATTCGGACGAGGCGGATAAGCTTGCTGTAAAAGAACTTTCATCTTTAAGTCTCTAGTTTTCTTCTCTACTTTATCCTTCTCATCTTTATCCCTATTCTCATAATATTGGGCAGTAGCCAATATTTGGGCCGACGAAGAAACAGTCCATGAACTCTCAGAGTCCTTTAACTTATTAGAAAGTTCGGGAAGCAAATTAAAGACAAATTTGTCCACAAACAACCTCTGACCACCTTCAGTGCTCATGTCCTGACCACTATGATCGATGAACGTCTCCTCAAACCTAGTAAAGAAATCAGACACACTCTCGTCTTTCTTTTGTTTACATGCTGCTAACTTATCCCAATTCACTCGTAAAGGAGGCATCATAGTTTTCATTAAATTAATAATCCTACCAGGTAATTCTGCAACTAAGGGTTCAGGTTTGGCACCTCCTACTTGCCGACCATCGGCAGCAGTAATATTAGCCCACGTATCTCCTAACTCTGGCGCATGATCCTCATGACGTATCTTTGCCCACAAAGGTTGAGGAACTACATTACCCATCAACATATCTATGTCAGTTAAATTCATAATACACGCATCAACTGTCTGGGACAACTCCTTGTAATAACCAGCAGGATTTTTACAGGGATCAGGTAAGGTCTGCTTAAGAGCCAAGACCTCTGCTCTCTTCTAAGGAACATGTACCCATACTTGCTGAAAATGAGCCGGTGCGGCCTGAATACCTTGATTAGCATCGGCAACAACTGCCTCTCTCCATACAGCAGGAACCCCTCTCATAGGATACTGCTTCACTTTCCTCCTGACAGAGGAATCAGGTTCGTACAATGTCTGAGACGGAAGCCTAGACCTGAAAGCAAGTATCGTCTCTACGGCGTCTGCAACATCAGACTCCACTATCGTCCCTTTAGCAAATTCTGACTGGACATCAAGTACTTCCTGCGGAATCGGACCCAACTCATTATTTTCCCATTCCTGACGAAGAAAAGTACACATTACGTCAAAAACATACCTTTGCTTCGGCGGATCCCACTGAAAGAAAACATCCATAACCGCTTGCAAATCATACCTAGAAGCATTTAAAACCCATCTACAAGCCAATAAATCCAACACTGTCCACTCTTCCGAACTAGGAAGCTGACTACGACTCTGCTTACGTTCCGAAACAGGGGTCATATTCAGTGACCCAAACAGTGGAGACAAAAGATTAGCAACAGTCTCAGTCATTCGTTTTCGAGCAGAAGGAGAAGAAGTAGCCATAAAGACAGGAGAATGAATATTTTGAGGCAAGAGAGGTGTAGGGACAAAAGTAGCAGGAATCGGAGAAACACGAATGGAAGGCAAAGGAGTTTGAGGCAAAGCTGGTAGCAAAGCTGGCGGCCCTGGAGGGGGCCGCACAGTAGAAGGGAGAACCATCTGTGAAGCAACGGGTGGCTGAACAATAGCAGGGGGCTGAACAACAAAGGGTGCAACAACCAGGGGTAATGGAGGTGCTGCACATAAGGGGGTGGCAATCTCAGTAAATGTGACATCAAAGGATATTTTTCAGGATCTTCAGTCACTTTTGGAGGAGAAGGTGACAAGGCCGGATAACATTTATCGATGGCCATGCAACGTTGTCTATCTGAGACTTCACTCTCACGCTCTTCTCCATCTTCCTTAAACTGCCTAGCAGCTTGTAGTACTGACATATTCTTATCTTTCCTATCTCTCTTTGCTTGCTTAATTTCTCGCTGTTTGGCTTCCTTACGCCAAAACATTGCCGGCCGGGCTTTCTTCCTAAATAACGCAACTTCCAGATTATCTAAAATATTTAATTCGAAACTTCCATCTTGGGGCCATCATAAAACACCATCTTTCTTTGTATAGCGGACCCAAACTTCGTTATAAGTGATAGGACCCACTCCGTGTTTTGAATAGAGCTCATAAGTCGGAGTTCCAACTGGAGGTATCGGACACGAATCCTCCAATCGGGAATCCCTGTTGTAACCACAGCTAAACCATTTCCTAATTTTGCTAAGACCAGGCATCTTATAGCTCACTAATCTAGCTTCAAACTTCAAGGGGTTATCAACTATCGATACACTCGTAAATATACGAGTCCCTCGGCTTCGATTGTTGCAACAATCAAATCAAAAACCAAGAACCAAAACAAAGTCGTGGGAGCGACCCACTTATACTTAACCAAAATATCTGTCACGCCACCAGAAGACCGTCTATCGTCTCGCTTTACAAAGGATCAATCAAGGGTCCAAGACAGGGCGACAGTCAGGGCAGCAATCCTTCGTAGCCGTCGGAAAGCGGGAAGCCTCGCAGAAAAATACCTTCGGTCCCCGTCGACATGCAGGGGTCGATGAAGTGGCGGCCTTCCTCCAGAATTTCCTCACGTGGCTCCTCACGATCCTCGGGCTTGGACCGGTACCGCTGAAGTCGCCCCACATTGGGCACCAACTGAAGAACGGGTTTTCTTAGAACCCAGTGGCGCCAGGGACACGCCCAAAGTCTTCGGATTCACCTGTCTTGGTATACAGAGACACGGAATACTTCTGGGTGGCGTCAGAGATCAAATTTATTAGCTGCAGCTAGTAACAGTAATCCAAGCAATACAACACGGTGTACAACTCAGGAAACTGCTCAATTTTCGTAGAGTAAGACATCTCTTTTTATGCACAATATTCTCATTACAAATGCACACCCACTGCGACAAATACTGACAAATGAAATACATTTTCCCACACATTATCACATTCCAAAAAGCTCAGTTTACATTGTACCAACCCACAAGTTAATTATTAGGAATTTCCCAAATTCAAATTCCACAAGCCGGACAAACCCATAATTGAAAGCACTACCCATGTAATGAAAAGTCGTAAGGTTAGGAACAATTCAGATGCTGAATAGGATAAGATATGTGCAAGGAAACTAAAAATTAACGATATCCTGAACATTGACTGGCAATTTCAGACAACGATCAGCTAGAGAAATTGGCCTCCCAAAAGGGTCAGTTTCAGGTGACGGGGTCAGCGTCCTGCAGTTCACTCACAAGTCAGAAAAGGCCTAGCTAATGCGTACATGAACAACGAAGCCCATGCAACTTTGTTCGTTCGGTTACGTCAATTGCACTGGCTACCGGTACAACAAAGGATATGGTTCAAGGCAATGACGATTGCACATAAAGCGATGACAACATCTGGACCTATCATATTGCAACCCCTGTTTCAACCCTATCAGACCCCGAGGACCTTAAGGTCCAGCAGTAGAAATCTTCTTATGGTACCCAGGATAAAAAGAACCCGCTCAGGTGGCAGACGATTTTCCCTACAAACAGCAAAATTCTGGAACCAGCTTCCCGACTCCCTGCGGCTGGAAGCGAATTATCTGAAGTTTAGAAAGCTGCTGAAAACATATCTGTTTTCATAATTCGATGAGGACTGACTGGGTTTATCTGAAGCGCTGGGATGCTCGCGGGTAAACATGCGCTATATAAATGCGTAGTCATTCATTCATTCACCTCCACGGCCTATGTGAGGGCAACACAAAATGGCGTCACGAACAACTCAAACAAAATGGAGTCTGGTCCCGAAAATCACAGAACCTCAAGACCTTGAAGTACCTAACCCTGGGCGAAGTACTACGATAATTTTGCGTAGTTTGCACTACTTCTCACTACGCGAATTGCACGTAGAACAGTGCGAACACGCGTAGCCGGGTGTAGCGGTCATTTTTTGCTTGCTCGCAGTCCTCAACATCAAGTTTGGCGATCGGGAGCAAGCAAAATGACATCCCGGCGAGACTTTTTCCTCGTTCGCGATCAGCAACATCAAGTTGCCGATCGCAAGTGTGGAAAATAAACCTCCCGGCGAGATTCTCAATGCAGGGAGGTCAGGGTTCTCATTGTGAGAGGTCGCGTATGCTCGGGACCGCACGCGATGAGAAACTACCAGTCCACGTTGAGAAAGCTGCCGCTCGAGTAGAAATCTACTCGAGCAGCAGAAAACGACAGGTTGCAATGTGCAAGATGCGGTTTGCACTGATTTCCCAGTGCGGACTAGCATCCGGCACTATGCAATCAGCGTGAACAGCATTTTGCACAGTGCACTATGCAGTTCGTGTTGCTATGCATAGCTAAGCGTAGCTTGCGTAGTGCGAAGTGAACTTTGTGTTGCTACGCATAGCGCTGCTACGCAAACTACGCCCAGGGTTACGTAATACGCGAAGTCATAAGCAGTTGGTGGTGGGAGTGCAAGTTATAGTTATCTCAGTAACTTATAACGTTTCAATTTCAGTGGGTTGGTTTGTTTTTCTAGCATTAGGTTTTACCTTAATTTAATACCTATCTATAATGTCACCTTAACCTTTGTTTTTTCAGTTAATCCCTGGGTTGTTTCGATGATATTCAGCCAATGTCCCCATAGGCACAATTAAAGCCTTGCCCAGTGGGGGGTTTGGCCACAGGGCCTGGACCCTGGCCAGGACCTGCACCCAACCCCACCAAGGCTGGCAAGCTCCTGCTGCAGCCAGCCAACCCGCACTGTGCATAGCCTTTGACCATGTGCCATGGGGGAATTTGGCTGCAGGGCCTGTCCTCTTGCCAGACCTTGCATCCATCCCGCAGATGTCCAAACCACATGCATTTTTTGTATGAATCCAACATGTAAGCTTTACCCCATGGTACTGCTGCACCATGCAGGCTTCTTTGGTGAAGCTTGCACAGTACGGCTGTACCATGGTGGTGAAGCTGGTGTAGTGGCTTAATTTTTGGCCCTGGCAGTCCTTCTGGGTATCTCCCACAAGTGCCTGGGGCTCCAAACCCTGTCCACTTATACTCTATCTTCAAAACTTTTTCAGTGCACTGGGGCCAAGTCCCTTACACCTGTATTGGCAGCCACAGCATTTTGTTCAGAGTTGCAGCCATCCAATCAGACCACCCTGTCCCGTGGGCTCGTGACATGTCTTGCAGTACTACAATGCCCAACAAGAAAAAAAGCTCCGTCGGCCACTCAGAAGGCTCTGTCTTTTTTTTTTTTTAACACCGTGCGATTACCACAGGACCAACCATCCAGATATACCTAACTTTTTACCCACTTCAAGCCCAACCTACATACCTCTTTAAATGTCGTTTTATGGAAAATCGCTGAATGCATTTATACCAAATCACAAGAAGCACATTTTCTGTGGAAAGCTCTAACTGTCAAATTTTGTATACCTCTGTTCAGCCATTTTCTCTGTATCACAGAGCAAAGTTTCCTGTGGAAATGAACATGAGAATAGCACTTTTGAGACCCCCCTTTTCTTGATCCCCACTTGACAGAGTGGCTTGAAACTCTCCATGAAGGCGCTAATGTGATCAACTTTTTTTGGGGAAAGTTTTGTACAGATTCATTAGACGGCACCAAATATATGAGCAAAACAAAACATTTCTTTCCTATGCCAACCCGGCCTATCTACACAGTGGCAACTGATAGATATACTCACCTAGACAATATAGTCCCTGTATTGCTTCCCCTTCCATGCCACATCTTTCCCTTCCGTCTTCCATCCTTACTATGACATCACTGTATCAGCCTCCTGCTCACATTTATCCTATGGATGTGGAAGGTTTGTGCAGAACTTTGCCCTGTCCAACCAGGTTTGCACAAATATTCCCTGACCCATTGAATTTACATCGTAATATGCAGATTTAGCTGCAGAATAACCTTTCAGAATCATAAGTTCCAGCCTCCCAGTATCTCCACCTCTAACTCTGCCATACTCTTAATTGGGTTCATTGTGCTAGTTGCTATTCTGAGGTCGATATTGTTGCATGCCAATATGTTGTACCTCATATTCTTAAATACTGCCATTGTCGGAGGCTTCAATTGAGTACACCTTGGGATTAGCTTCTGCGTAATGTTAACAAATAGTGAAAAAAATAATCATTATTCCTTCATCGACGACACAAGGATTAAACCTGTACGCAAACCTGTAATCAGTTCTCTCAGCATAACAGATAGCTTCGACTGGGCTTACAAAACAATACTTGTGTAAAGGTTTGTCTTGCTCAAGATTCATGTTTAAAACCACCAAAAGTGCCCAAAACAACTGTACCCTTGTTCGCATTGACTGTACACAATTTTGTTTGCAAAATATATTCACCATTTTGGTAAAAATTCTAATTGAATAAGTGTCCTGCAATAAATCTTTAGTTCTGACTGAGGCTGACATCAAATTAAATGCTTTTCAGTGTTGTGAAGCACATTTGGCCCCACAAGGAAGACAGGGAGTGTTTAAGTTCCAAATCATAAAAGTTTATTGAAAGATTTGTAAAGTTACAATGTTAAATCATCAGGATTCATTGTAATTCAAAAGCCAATTCATGCATGCTTTAGACAATTTATCCAAAGTTATTCAAAATCATACGAGCAAAGAAAAACATATTATACAGTTGTCTCAAATACAACGGAGCAAATCCGTTCTCCCATTAAGGGGAACTCCCTACACTGCTAAACTAGAGAAAAGTTATAATAAACTGGAAGGGAAGCCAGAATATCAGAATTCTGCCTCAAAGCCTCTGAAAGTCTGTGGCGAGCATCCTCTCTTAAAGAGGGAGAATGGAATTTGCATCTAAAGACAAGTAAAAAGGCATCTGAATTTCTAGTGTGAGAGAGTCTGAATGGAATCTAAATGCTTGCAAACACATTCCTAAAACTACAGCATTCTAGCATTATTAGTAACAAGTAATTTCTCAAACAGACAACCAATCAAGTGAAGTAAGAAAAGATATAGTTGTCTCATTAAAATATAGAAACCTTTCTCACAAGCAAGTTCAGCCTTTGACCTTCAAACTAGCAGATAAGGCATTGGGGCTGCTTGCACTTACAGGCAGCGGCGACTGGCACAAGTAAATGTGGTGGGGTGGGGCAGGGTGCGGCAGGGGGAGTCAACAGATGGCAGAATAGGTATTATTTTCACAGTGGAATTTTTTACTCACTTTGTACATTTACTTATTCCTAAAGTACATACCCTTATACTTGCTTTCTTGCAATCTGGTGAATCTTCTGGCTCCTTTTCTGATGCACTCATTTGCCTTATACCTAAAGAGGGCAAAGACCCACAACACTACAAAAACTATCGACCTATTTCTTTGGTCAATATTGACTACAAATTTTTTTCAAAAGCCCTAGCTTTGCGTTTGGAATCTCAGATGCCTGATCTGTTAGGAATAGAACAGTCCGGTTTTGTTAAAGGACTCATCACAGATAATACTCGCTTATTTTTTGACATTCTTTCTAAGGCCTCCCATCTCTCCCATCCCTTGGCTGCCATAGCCTTAGATGCTGAAAAAGCATTTGATAGAGTTGAATGGCCTTACCTTTTACATACACTTCAGTGGTTTGGCTTTGGCCCAAAGATTATTGCTTTAATTTCTATATTTTATTCCAATCCAAGCGCAGCTGTATCAGCGAATGGTGGCATCTCTTCCTACTTTCATCTTGGAAGAGGCATCAGACAGGGCTGTCCACTCTCCCCTTCCCTCTTTAATCTTGCCCTGGAGCCTTTTCTGTTAAGGATTTGTGAAAATGATAATATTCATGGTTTTACCTTTAAGGAGACCACTGTTAAAATGGTGGCTTACACTGACGACGTCCTTTTATTTTTATCACAGCCCCAAGTCTCTCTTCCCGCTTTTTTAGGCAAAGTTGACTCTTTTGCATCTGTCTCTGGGTATAAATTAAGTAAAGATAAATGCAAGATTTTACCCCTTACCAAATATACTCTCAAAGCTGATTTCGCTGTCTCTGGGTTCACATGGAATCCCAAACACATCATGGGGCAGATTTACAATTACTGGCGCATCCCTGCAAATGAGCAGGGATGCGCCAGTAATTGTGCACCGCAGCTCCGCCACCCATGATGCGCCACATTTACAATGCGGCACACCATGGGGCAAAAACGGCACCATTGCTGGAGTTGTGTCGCAAGCGCGACGCAGCTCTAGCAATGCTCTGGTGGGGCCTATTCTTCCAATGCTGCGTCAAGCCTTACGCCTGCTTCAAGCAGGCGCAGGGTTTTGACGCAGCATTGGCCTAAAAGTGACTGAGTAAAATCTTGTAGATTTCACTCAGCCACTTTTAAGAGGCGTTCCTGCGCAGGAACGTCCCCCCTGCGCCGGAACGCCTCCTTATGGCGCAGGGCTTTACAATGTGACTCATCTCCCAGATGCGTCACGTTGTAAATACCCCGCATCATGGCGCATCTTTTGCGCCGCCGCTGCGTCACAAAAGTGACGCAGCGGTGGCGTAAAAGAGGCGCAAGGGGCATGTAAATCTGCCCCCAGGTACTTAGGTTTACATTTTACTCCCTCCATATCAGGGACGAAATCTCGTTGTTTGGAAAACTGCATACAAAGGCTATCATCTTTAACGGCGAAATAGCACCCCCTGTATTTATCTTGGTGGGGCCGCTTAGACACTATAAAAATTATGCTCTCTCCCATAGTCTTATATACAATTTCTAATATTTCTCTTTCCATCCCCTCAAAATACTTTAAGAAGCTGAATTCTATTTTATCTTCCTTTTTATGGGGTAACAAGAAATCACGTATGTCTATCTCAAAATTGATTCGCTCAAAGTCAGAGGGTGGGACAAACTTTCCTGATTTCCCCACCTACCACAGATCCTTTTTACGGCGTCAAGCGTCAAAATGGCTCTCTGATCTTTCCGGTAGTTGCCCCCTTTGAACTACGCTTGAACAATCCTTTCTTTCGCCTTTTTCATTTCAGGAATATCTCTCTTTCACTCGAAAACTGCAGTATGTGTCCACCCCTATAATCAAACATACTTCTAAAATAATCCAGACTGCTTTACTGACCTCCTTCTTCAACTCTCCTATAAGGCATAACAAATCTATTTTGATAAATAATAAACCTTTCTTCTGGAAATCTTGGAGATGGCGCGGTCTGATCTGGGTGCTTCAATTATACGATCAGGACCAAATTATGTCCTTTTCACATGTTAGCACTCTTTTCGCCCTACCTCCTTCCCTTAACTCTAAATACTCTCTTCTAATGAAAACTATTCAAAATGCTCACACACAATATATACCACCTCAGCCAAATGCTTCCCATGAATTTGTTAATGCAGATAAATTAAGGATCCTTATCATTAATGAATCTAAGGCATCCACTATATATCAATTTTTACACACTCCTTCTCATCCAAGGGACAAAACGAAGGTAGAATTATTGTGGGAAAAAGATTTAGACTATTCCTGGTCTGTAGACTTCTGGGATAGAATTTGGCTTACGCTTAGGAAGTCCTCTAGGGCTGCAAATACCTCACAGACTCTCTTATTTTCATATACAATAGGCTCTTTCTTTCTCCACTCATTCTCAGTGCGAGACATTCTCACCTTCCAGATACTTGCTGGTCTTGCTCGTCACCACATGCCGACATATACCATATACTTTTCACATGTAACCTTGTTCTGAACTTTTGGGAAAGGGTATGGTCCCAAATTAATTCTATCTTTGGTTCCAATCATCTCTTTTCTTTTTCACACATCTTTTTAGGCAGCCTGTCCCCTATTTGAGAAAATTGCGATTCCAATGTCAAAGTAATAGATCTGCTGTTAGCAGTGGCCTTTCAACAAGTGACTAAAAATTGGAAAGACTTTACTAAACTGTCTTTTCAAGCGTGGTGGTACGCTGTCTGCTATAATCATAGGCTTGACATGACATTTGTATATCCATTGCACATGGCAACAAAACGTCTAGACTTATGGTCACCTGTCACGCTTTTCATTGACGAAAGTGCTAGACACTCTTTGTCTCCTACACCTCAACAACAAGAAGTAACTAAACCTCCATGACTTCCTTTATGTTGACATTATGTGGATTAACATATTCTCTCTTTTTGCATATCAATTTTTTTGTTTGTATTATGTATGCAATATAGATTTTTCATTTATTGTTCTTCTCCTACTTATGCATGATATGTTAGACTGTATTTAACGCCAACCATTTTTGTTCATTAAATTTAAAATTGATATATTGTATGTAATTCTTTCATTTTCATTATTATGTTTTTTTATATCACTGTATTTCTTTACCTTAATAAACTTACTCTTGAACTTAGAATAGGTATTATTTATTTATCTAATTATTTCTATTCTGTCATCTGTCGACTTATAGCCCCCTTCCATCCCGCCGTGTCCCTGGTGCACCCCACCATGCTTACCAGTGCCGGCGACCGCTGCTTACAGGTACAGCTAAAAGGCTTTCATTCAATTAAGAAATTCCACCACAATCTCAAAGGGCAAAACATTCTTTTTTTTTCGCATGAGAAACTAGAAAAAAAGATTGACACGTTTTCAAGTAGCTTCAGGTTTCAACTAGAAAATAAATGCTCACTTTTCACAAACCAAATTGGCAACTAAAGTGATCCATTTTAAAATACAGGCCTAAATTTACTATATGCAGTTTAAACGTGCGAAAATGCACTCTCGATACATTTGTGTGTTGCATGTTAATGTCGATATATGTGCAAAGTATTTAATTATGAAAATGCATTGTTCGTTTGGTGATGATCAGTATTCTGGAGTCAAACTAAGCTTTGGTCGATATTCAGTATTTTGACACAACTTGCCGATTGCTACACAATAGCATTTATTCCATTCATTTTCATTTTACAAACTGTCATATCACTATCAGCAGTACTAGGGCTCATTCATTGTTGGCTACTGCATGGTTGATGCCAGAAGCGATATCACTGCCATGATCAATCATGACCATCGCTGCCTCTTGATGGTTCTGCCATGTAAGTCAATGGCATGTAGAGTGAAGTCTGATTTCCATCTTCACTGTTGATATACATACTGTCAGTGCATTTGAGACATGGATTGAAAATGCTTTTGTTATCGCCTTCTACTTGGTTGTAATTTTTTTCACTTGTGGCGATTTTCCACGTGTAATATTTTGACTTCTTTAGACAACCAACAGTGCAAAAGGAAATTGTCAGTCGGTGCAAACGCCATTTTGAACTGATCAGTTAGCTCTAATTGAGGTGCAAAATTGCTTAGTTATGACTACAATACATGTAAACCATCCCATGCCTGCCGCGATTCTTATTGTCAATACGAGCACTGAAGGTTTCTGTGCTAATGCAAAGCACAAAATGAATTTTCAAGCTTCAAGTTTTCATGCCCTTCATTTGATCGTCGACAAATTCCTGAACTTCAATTCAACTTGTACTTAATGGTGTTTAATTCTCAACTGCTAAATCTTTGTGAGCTATGTACACGTAGGTCATTTACACAGCCAAAGCTTTTCCCGGTGGCATTTCGCAGTTACATTCAGCACGTTCTTGATGCATTTCTTCTTAAGTAAACACGTTTTTCCATACATTGAATGACAGCACATCACTCTGGGAGCCATTTTCCCATCTGTGAGTGTGTGTGCATCTTGTTCTGGCCCGCATCCCCTGAAATGAGGGCGCAGGGGAGGAATTAAACATTGTGGATCACATTCTTGAGAATCTTCATTAAAATAATTTACTTCAGACAGTTGATTTGCCCAGAAAGACTGCAGTCACTTATTTTATTAAACTTCTAATTCACATCAGTGCTCAGTCCTCTGCATTAGGCGGCATCAGTGGCTGCTCAGTATTTGATTACCCTAAAGTCTCTTAATCCCAAGGTAGCCAATTATAGACTTATTTGCTGAACATTAGCCACTGTTCATCATTCCTCTGCTTCCCAGATGACTTTGTAGGAATAACTCACTTTTTAATCTATTGCTAAGCATAGATTTTCTTGAATCTTAAAGAACTCTTGCCTCATTTGTTTTCAATGCCAGCAGCAGCTTTATCTCACAGTAGCTGAATTTCTCCTTGCTTCTTCTCATTAAATACTTAGGCACACATTTAAAGCGTGGTAGATGGGATACTCAGGGTGTCACACTCTGTCAAAAGGTAAACAGATATTCAAACTTTACAGTAGCATACAACATTCCTCACCGATTGCACATCTGCAGGCCATGACACGGTGGAACAAATACTTACTTGACCCACTAACAGAGGCTCAGTGGAAATTTTGCTGCAGTCAATTGGAGATGCTATCTCCCAATTATAAGCTTCGCCTCATACATTTTAAATACTTGCACCACTTACATAGGACACCCATGCAATTTAAGAGTATGGGTCTCCGTCCCGAGGAGAGCTGCAGGAGATACGCTGTGCCAGATGCCTCCTTCTTACACATGGCCCGGAATTGTCCCGGGGTTGAGCGATACTGTGCCAAGATCCTTAAGTACATAGGCGAAATCCTCGAGATACAGCTATCCCTGACTCCCAAACTCTGCCTTCTGGGCCAGGTGCAGGATGTCACGCCAGGGCGGCGTAGACTTTAGGCCATGTTACTCCTACTGGCCAAACGCTGGATTGCCTTACACTGGGTCAAACAAGGCCCACCTACTGCCAAACTCTGGATTCTTGATGTTACCTTTTGTCAAGAACAACTTAATGCATATTGGGAACTCCTGCCCAAGGCCTCTCGACATAAAGACACGTGGAGTCCCTTGCTGGTTTTGCTATCCGCATGCAGCACAGACACTACGCAAGTCCTGGAAGCCTCTGTAGCCACCCACTGACAGTAACCCAAAACATGTCTTACTGCCGACCACTCGCCACCAACTGTTCCTATGTCACGGCACTGCACCACTGGTTGATTTTTCGCTTTCAGTACTTAGTCATGTCTACAACTGTCCACTACATAGAACCTCTCTGTAATGCCGGCTCCTAGTGTTTTTTGTACCTGATTAGATGCCTCTGTTTTGGACTGGTATGTTAATCCAATGTAATTGTTTATGTTATATATCTCAGCAATCCTGATCTATATTGTGTATTGACTCCTCTAAAATGCCAATAAACAAATAAAATAGGGAAACAGATATCCAGGTTGTGTATTACTAGTGTCATGGGCGATGATGCACTTGAAATACAGCATACAGGATATTCCTCACGTTTCTGATGAAATATGCCATACTCCAAACTCTAAATAAGGCCTTAACCTTGTTTTTTTAGGAAGGTTACCAAATAGCCAGCTTACTTTTACCAACAACTTAGGATCTACGACATTAAATTCTGATTTGGCTTTGTCTTTCTAACCGTCCATTTCTCAGCTTTCCCCCAATGGATGGCACAACTGCTGAGTCAAAAGTATGGGTTGAGAGTCGTGAAAAGAGGGTGCCCGTTGCGAGGGCTTAGACAAGGCAGAGATTACACGGAAGTGGTTTCACCAGAATACTGGATGATATTGAGTTGATTATCGTAACTAGCTCACTCTGCGGTCCGCCTCCCGTTTTAAACGACGTTGATACACTAAAGAAGCTAAGCGCATTAAATCAGCAACAAAAAGCCCGCATTGCAGCATTCCACCCAGTCTATATGGCCCGTATTTTAAAATTAGGAACAGCTCCATTATCCAGTATACTTACCGTTGCCCATACAGTTTAAATATCAGCCACAAAGAGCTGCATTTCAGAGCACCACCAGGCTCTAACGGTTCGGTGTACACAATTATTAACGCCTCCACCATTAAATAGATACACTACTGTCTGCACAGATTCAGTATATCAGCGCTATTCAATTAGCAAACATCACGGATATTTTCTGTGCTCTCAGCAAACTCTACCGAAGGGTATCAATACTCTCGACTAACAGATTTGTGGCCCTTCTAAAATATACACAGGAGGGGCGTGGCTTTGGAGCCTTCGGAGATGGCCGCGGTTCTTGGGAGCTCCGCCGCGACGTGAGGATTTGGATCGGCCCCAGGACTTATTTCTTTCGTCCGGACCTGAATTTGTTCCGTTTTGTACGCCGGAACCAAGGCTGCCTCTAATGCGGTGAAAAACGGCACTCATGGTGAGCCTTTTGACTGATTTTTCTCCGTTTTGTTGCTGCTCCTCAGCGTAAACCCGCACCCGCCATTTTGTTTTTCGGTGTTCCGCTGATCCTCGCTCTGTTTCTGCGACATGAATCTTCCTCTCAGGACCACCTCCTTTTTTGGAAATGTTTACTTCTTTCTCCATTGATGATTATTTGTGACCATCCTCAACTTGCTGGTCTCTCGACTTCGTTTGTTTATATTACTCTCTGCTGACTGACTTTCCATCTCTCCTTTATCGCTTCATTTTCGAGACACCTCACGATTTCCCTGATGGACTATTTTACATTTCTTCATGGCGTCGTCTCGAAATAATCGTGGCAACTCCACTCAGTCTAAACAAGCTAGTTTGGATGACTACAATCCATTCAGCGTTTTACAAGATCCTATGGATGGGGATGTCGCTGATTCTAATACATCTAAACCATCTCCATTAGCTTCCAGTTCTCGCTCCAGCTCCAAACAAACTACTAAAGTGCCCTCAACATCGGCGGCTCCTTCTGGCAAACGAGTGAAAACGAACCCACCATCTCCTACTAACTCGTCTTCCACAATTTCTATGGAGCTTATTCTTGAGGAGATTCGGGCTCTTAAGCCCCACATGGAAGAAACTAATACTCGCCTGCAGAATCTGGAATCTTCTTGGTCGCTCACTGAGCAGAGAATTGGAGAGTTGGAAGGTCGTGTGGACTTAGTTCAAGGTCTTACCAATCAAGTCCCCCTCATGTCTCAAGAGATATCTTATCTTATACTGCAAATTGAGCAATTGGAGAATCGCAAAAGACGCAATAATTTGTGTATTTATGGACTGGCAGAAAATCTTGAAGGCTCTAATCCAATCTCCTTTTTTCAGTCTTTCCTGCCACCTCTTTTGGGTTTCACTGACACTCCACCATTGAACATTCAACGTGCTCACCGTCTTGGTCCACCCCCTCACTCTGCTTCTGTTTCCTCAAAGCCAAGAGGTGTTATTCTTTATTTTTTGGAGTACACTGAACTGCTCAAAGTCCTTCATGCAGCTAAACAACGTGGTAAACTTACCTGGAATGGCTCTAACCTCTTTTTTGCCCTGGACTATGCCAAGGCAACGGCGGATCGTCGGAAAAGATTCTTAGAGATGAGGCCTGCTCTGCGTAGTCTCAATGCCCGCTATGGTCTCTTCCACCCTTGCCTCTTCCGAGTGGCCTACAATAACAAGACGACCACGTATGAAGACCCTGCTTTACTTCAGCGTTTCTTGGACAATTGCAGTAGCAGTTCCATGAAAGCTCCTCCGCCCTAATGGCCCATTGCTTCTTCCTTGATGAATCTGTTGTGCTTTGTTCTTGTTTTTTGTTTCTTGCTTATATTTTGTGGTGTTCATGTTATTTGATGTTTTAGTCCTGTCGAATTGCATTTTTATTGTGTTGTAGTTTCTGATTTCTTCTCTTCACCCATTTCCTCCGTAGGTAGCGGTTTTGTGGTCCCTCAACATTTCGTACCTTCTTTGTTCCTTCCTGAGGGTTGTTCCTCTCCTCATGGTCCCGTCTTGGAGTTTCCTGTTCAGCGTTCCATTTCCCTCATGTGGCTCCACCACCCCTGTTCTTTTCGTTTTCTTGTGGTATGTTTTTGGTTACCTTACTTTCTATCGAGTACTTTTCTTTTTTTGTCCTCCTCAGCTGTGTTCTCTTCTTTCCCTTCTTTTCTTTCTCGCTCTCTTGTTTCCCTATCTTTCCTCTTATTTTTCCCGCCTTTTTTCCTTTTCGCTCTTCATTTACCCATTTCGCAGTTTCTTCTACCTTTTCTTCTCCTTCTGCCTCCACTCCTTTTCCTATTTTTCTTTCCTCGTTTATTCCTATTTGGTTGTATTGTATTTAATGTTTTTCCTATGTTCTTGCTACTATTGTTGCATTGTTCTCATGCTCTTTGCTTTTTTCTAAAAAAGTTTTAAATGTTGATTAATGGAGTTTCATGGAATGTTAGAGGTTTGGGGTCTCCTATTAAGAGACAGCGTGTTCTTTCTCATTTAGCCCATTTGAAAGCAGATATAGTTTTACTTCAAGAAATTCATATTAAGGACGTTGAAGTTTCTAAGTTACGCCGAAATTGGGTAAGCCATGTTTTTGCTTCCCCTGGTTCGGGTAAGCGTAATGGCGTTGCAGTTCTGTGTCATAAACGTCTTTCTATTCAACCTATTACTCAAGATGCGGATGCCGAAGGACGTTGGGTAATTGTTTCATTATTGGTTAACAAGATTCCTCTCACTATTTTCAATGTTTATGCTCCCACTGTGCACGACAAGTTATTTTGGCCTCAAATCCTTTCTTCCTCCATGCAGCTCTCTGATGATTATTTTATTCTTGGTGGGGATTGCAACATGATTATGGATCCTTTTCTAGATAGAAAATCCACATCCCGTTTCTCCCCATCCCAAGCCCATTCCCAGTTTAAAAACACCATATCCCAACGTTCCCTGGTCGACTCCTGGAGACTTTGCCACCCTACTTCACAAGAATATACTTTTTTCTCTCCCGTACAATCCTCCCAATCCCGAATTGATTATCTTTTTATTTCCAAAGCTTGGACACAACACATTACTCACTCAGACATTGGTTCCATCCTCATCTCTGATCATGCCCCTGTTTCCTTAGGTCTTGATTTACTCCCTCCTGTTAAAGGTACTCGTCGATGGAGATTCAACAATTTCCTTCTTCTAGACACCCAATTTACATCTGCCTTCCTTGACTTTGCTCCACGCTTTTTTACAGAAAATGAATCTCCTCACACTTCCCCTCAATTAATCTGGGACACTTTCAAAGCTGCCTCTAGGGATTTGATTATTTCATATGTTGCCAAAAACGTCGTCTTGCACGACAATCCTTATCTACTTTAACGTCCCAAATCAAACAGCTTGAACATTCTTATTTTTCTGCCAAATCCCCTTCTGTCCTTACTCAGCTTATTAATGCTAAACTTTCCTTTAATAAATTATCTACCGACTCTGCCAATTTGATCTTACTTAAATCTAGTGCTAAGTTCTACTCCTCTCAAAATAAAGCTGGAAATGTTCTTACCAATTATCTTAAAGTCAAAAAAGAGCGGACAAAAATTGATTCGATCGTCTCTTCTTCCAATGTTACTCTCCACAAAGATGAAGATATTTTGGAAGAATTCACTCACTTTTACCAGACTCTCTATACCCCAGAATCTCCTCCCTCCTCCTCGGACATCGATGCGTATCTCTCTTCCATTCCTCCCCCCAGGTATCGGACGTTGACTTTTCATCTCTTTATAAAGACATTTTCCCGCGGACATTTTGGAGGCCATTCGTGTTCTTAAGAAAGGCAAGGCCCCAGGTCCTGATGGATTCTCGATTGAATTCTATTCCCATTTTTCCTCTTTTCTTGTCCCTAAACTTCACCAATTATTTTCCTTTTTTATTACCTCTCAGAAATCGGAAGGTTCTTTTCAGGAGGCCCTCATTTGTCTTCTCCCCAAGGATAACAAGGATCATACCTTATGTAAAAATTATAGGCCCATCTCTTTAATTAATTTAGATTATAAGACTTTTGCAAAACTTTTAGCATTAGGTCTGGATAAAATTCTTCCCCAACTCATTGGCAAAGAGCAATGTGGTTTCATCAAAGTCCGCCATCTTTCGGATAATACTCGCCTTTTCTTTAATGTTCTCAGTAAGTCCCCTACTGTCTATCACTCTTTGGCTGCTATTGCTTTAGATGCTGAGAAAGCTTTCGATAGGGTCAACTGGTCTTTTATGCTTTCTACTTTATCCTGGTTTGGTTTTGGCTCTAAATTCATTTCTTATATTTCTTTGTTATATTCTTTTCCTAGGTCTTTTATTTTTGCTAATGGTCTGGTTTCTTCCTCTTTCCCTCCTTTTAGAGGTGTCCGTGAAGGTTGTCCCCTTTCTCCTCTTCTATTTATTTTGGCTTTGGAACCATTTTTATCTCGGATTAGATTAAATCCTGATATTTCCGGTTTTCCGTATGGAGATACTCACTTAAAGCTTTCTGCTTATGCGGACGACATTCTTTTATTCCTTTCTCATCCTCTTACCTCTATTCCGGCTTTCCTGTCTGAAGTCTCTTCCGAGGCCAATGTTTCTGGTTATAAACTCAACGTTGATAAATGCGAAATCCTTCCCCTTAATAAATTCTGTTTCCATGCTGATTTTTTACTTTCTTCATTTCATTGGAGTCCTTCTAAAATAAAGTACTTAGGCCTCTGGTTCACTCCTTCTATTAAAGACACGGTTGCCTTAAACATTAAAACTCTACTTACAACTTTAACTGACTCCACTACTAGATGGCATCCTTTGTTCTTATCTTGGTGGGGTAGATTAGACTCCATTAAAATGATGCTGGTTCCAATAATTTTATTTGTCCTCTCTAATCTTCCTGTTAATATTCCAAAGTCTTGTTTTAAATCTATTTATTCTATCCTTTCCAAATTCTTGTGGCAACACAGAAAGGCGAGGATGTCTTTTGCAAAACTTAAACATCCTAAATCCTTAGGTGGTGTTAATTTTCCAGATTTCTCTTCGTACCACTCTTCTTTCTTCCTCTCCCACTCATCCCCTTTATTACTGGATCCCAGCGATGATACCTCTTCTATTCCATTGTGGTGTGCACTTAAATCCTCCTTTTTTCATACTTTTTCCTTTAAATAATTTATTTCTTTATCACACATTCCTCCCAAGTTGTCCCTCCCTATTCTTGAAAACTCCAGGAAAGTTTTTCTTCCTCTCTTCGTTAATTGTCTTGATGATAGAGCCCGCTTTTTGCACTCCTCCATTTGGTACAATCCTCTTACCAAAATCAAAAATAAAACTTTTTTCTGGAAGGATTGGTATTCTTTCGGTCTTTTTTGGGTCCATCAACTTTTTCAAGATGGTCTTTGTCTTCCCTTTTCATCTATCCAATCTCGCTTTTCTCTCCCTCCTTCCTTCCTCCCCAAATATAATTCATTACGTGCTGCCGTTCAGTCTTCTTATGATTCTTTTGCCGCTCCTCCCGCTCCTCCTATACCTTCCTCGCTTACTATTCCCTTTCTTTTGTCCTCTCCTGCCGCTTCCCAAATTTACAAGCACTTACAAGATGTTCCTCTTCTCCGTGACAAATCTAAAGTAGAGCAAGATTGGGAAACTGATCTTGGCACTTCTTTTACTATCCCAGTATGGCAAAACATTTGGAATAAACTAAGGAAATCGTCTAGAGCAGCTAATACCACCCAGACTTTATATTTTATTTATAACCGACTTTTAGTTACTCCCTCTAAACTGCATGCTATTACCCCTTCTATTCCCTCTACATGTTGGTCCTGTCCCAATGCCCGTACCGACCTTAAACAAATGCTTTTCACTTGTCCCCTCATTCAAGTTTTTTGGACCAAGGTATGGCAACAAATTAATTCTATTTTCTCCACGCAATTTCCATTCTCACTCACCCATATTTTTCTAGGTAGTCTCTCTGACATTTGGTCCTCCCAAATTTCCTTTTCCAATACTTCCATTATCGACCTTCTCCTAGCGGTGGCCTTTCAACAAATTACTAAATCCTGGAAAAATACTTCAAATGTCTCCTTTCAGGCTTGGTGGTATGGTGTTTGTTACAATCACAGATTAAACAGAGCTTATGTATACCCCATTCAACTTGCTATCCAACGTGATTTACCATGGTTACCAGTTACTACTTTTTTAGATACATCTGTTCAATCTCGTCCTTTGCATACCCCTTCCCATGAAGAAGTTCCTAAACCCCCTTGATTTGCCTGTGATGCCTTTTTCCTTTTTACGAACAGATTGCCTTCCTCTTATTTTGCAATAATTTTATGTAGAAGTTTCCCATGTTTCCTGCTTTTGATATTTTATGCCTCTGATACTCTTAATTTATGACTTGTTTCTTTACTTTTTCCTTTCCCCATCTTTTCCCTTCCCTTTCTTTCTTTTTCTCTTTCTCCTTTCTTTTTCTTTTTCTCCTCTCCTCCTCCCCCTTTCTATAATGTATTTTTTGCTCCTTTTTTTGCATTGATTGCTTGTATTCCATATTGCTAATTTTGTATCCTTATTTGAGGCAATCTTTCTTTTAATAAAGTTTCTTTTAAACTTAAAATATACACAGGACTGCTCATATAAGATTGTTGATGGTACTTTCCTGATGAAGACACCAATTGTGTTGAAACGCGTTGAAGAAACCATCGTCCTTTAACTAGGCACCATAATATGAAATGTTTTTAATATGTTAGGTGTATCATAATCTTGTGATATGTTATTGTTTCTATGATGTTTTTTTAACCTTTATGAATATGATTAAAATTTATGACATTTTTTATTCACACTTTTTCTTGTGACTTGCTTGCTTACATTGCACTACAGTATATATTGCCTGGGAGTGTTATTTTTCATCAATCGTATATTGAGTTGATAGCACATGCCATTTGACATTAATGACTTCACAGGTTTGACCCCCTTATCTCACACTTAGCCACTCAACATCCTCCTATTTGCAAATGGGGGTTGATTTGAAGGGCAAGTTGATGAAGTTACAGAAGGTTAAAGGTTCTCTTAGAATCCTGTAAACCTTATTTTCCTGCCTCTGTTCCCACTAAGTGCTGCCCCCTGAGCCCCTGAGCTCACAGTTGAAGGGTGTTCGAGGCCCTCCTTCACCCGCAGGCTCCTGCCTGCTCCTCATCCCTGGTGGCCGAGTGGGAGAGCACTCGGCTCTTATGCTTTTCTGCATCTGGCTCTCTTACCTCTTTCCTTTTGTGCCCTCTTTTTCTCTTTCCTTTCCTCATCTTTCTTTCTCTTTCCTTCTTTGCCCTTCTATCACTTTCCAGTTTTTCTTTTTTCACTCTTCTCACTCTTTCCTTAATTTTTCCCTCGTTTTTCCGACACCATCACCGTCTTCATCACACCCCACACCCCATGCCCTCGCATCCGAAGACTACACTTGGAGACTTAAACTTCTACCTGGACAACCACAATGACTCAAACTGTGCCTCTCTCCTAGAGAACCTCACCAACGTAGGACTGAAACAACTAGTCACCACCCCCACACACACAGTGGGGAACACTTGACCCCGTCTTCACCGGAGGAAACATCGTCTCCTACAGCCACACCACGTAACTCCTCTGGAGAGATCACAGCATCCACTTCGCCTTCAAAAAAACCACCAAACACAAGCATGCCCATTGCCTTCCACGCAGAAGTTGGAACACAGACAACCAGCTTCACCTCTGCATCCCACCACCAACTACGTCAGATGCAAACACCACAGCACGCAACCACCACAGCTGGATCATGAACTGCGCCGACATACTTGCCCCTCTCAAGAAAGCCACCACAAGTCACAGCAAGAAAGCAAGCTGGTTCACCCCTGCACTCCAAGAATCAAGATGCTCCGGCCGACAACTCGAAAAGACATGGAGAAACAACAAAACACTGGAAACACGCGCCGCCTACAACGCAGCCACCACCGCACACCACCAACTCATCAAATCCACAGCAAAGAAGTCCCTCTAAGACAGATTTTCACCAAAGCACACAGCACCAAAGAGCTCTTCTCCACCATCTAGGAATTTGCCAAACCCTGCAGCCAAACAACAGATGTCCCACCCTCCCAAAACCTCTGCAATAGATTCCGCATCTTCTTCCACCACAAGATGAAGATGATCTACGACAATTTCAACAACCAATTCCACCTCACCTTTCCAGCTCCCCCCTCATGCGATGCCACTCTACAGATTATGCTCAACTGGATCCAGCTCATGACAGAAAACACATTGAAGACCACGGAAGCATCCACTCTGGAGCACCCTCAGACCCCTGCCCACACCACATCTTCCACAGAGCCACCTCAGCCTTTGCAACCGAACTACATTGGACGATCAACTGCTCCTTGGTCACTGCCACCTTCCCTGATGACTGGAAACACGCCAAAGTCAACACCTCCTGAAGAAACCCTCCTCGGACCTGACGGACCTTAAGAACTTCAGGACCATCTCCCTGCTTCAGTTCGTAGCCAAGGTCATCGGAAAGGCCGTCAATACCCAGCTAACTAACGTCATAAAAGCTAACAACGTCCTGGGCATCTTCCAATCTGGATTCTGTAGCAACAACAGCAGAGACTGCCCTACTCGCTGCCACCAACGACATCTGCTCCTACTCCACCAGGGCAAAATGGCAGCCCTCATCCTACTGGACCACTCGGCTGCATTTGACACCGTATCCCTCCTCATCCTAGCCACCAGTCTCCAAGATGCCGGCATCTGTGGCAAGGCCCTCGATTGGATCCGCTCCTTCATCACTGGCAGAACTCAGCGGGTCAGACTCCCTACCTATGTGTCAGAACTGACAGAGACCAACCGGGAAGTGCCCTAGGGCTCCCACCTCAGCTCCACCCTCTTAAATGTCTACATGGCCACCCTTACAACCATCGACAGGAACCACGGTCTCAACATCATTGCCTACACCAATGACACACAGCTGATCCTCTCCCTCACCAACAAACCCAACATCACCAGACACAACTTCCAAGAAGGTATGATTGCCTCTTAGATGAAGAACAGCTGCCTGAAACTCAACTCAGAAAAGACAGAAGTATTCATCCTTGGCACTACCCCCTCTGCATGGATCAACACCGTCTCCCTGACCTGCTTCAACCAGAAAAACTGTCACACAAACACTAATCAGCAGCAGACTGGACTACGGCAATACTCTCTACGACGGAATCAACAAGAAACTCCTCCGCAAAATACAGACTATCCAGGACGCCGCAGCCAGAATGATCCTCAACATCCCCCCTCGCAGCCACATCACCCAACACCTCTGTGATCTCCACTGGCTTCCAGTTGAAAGAAGAATACCCTTCAAACCTCTCACCCATGCATACAAGGCCCTTCACAACACCAGCAAAAAGATCAATTGATGGACATAATGCAGAACAATGTCATACATTCACCCCAGTACAGAGATCTGGGCCTAAATCCATCATTTTTTTTTGCTCCCCATGCCATTCCAGTTTGAAATCAGCCATATGCAAATCAGTCTTGACCATGTGCCCAATGGGAACAGTCCAGCCCAAACTGCCAGGCCAGGTCCTCCCTGGACTGGAAACAAGCATCCTGAGACCGGTTTAGGGGTTTCACCCCTCATCAGCCAGGATAGCTTACCTCCAGTGGCATGGAGAGCACGGGACCCACGTCTGGGCATACACGTCCCACTCGGGTGACAAATGCAAAAAGAACAATTGATGGACAGAATGCAGAACAAAGTCATGCATTCATCCCAGTACAGAGATCTGAGCCTAAATCCATCGTTTTTTGCTCCCCATGGTAATCGCCAGGCTTCCTGTATCCTGTCTCTGTTTCCTGATAGCCAAACTACCATTGTATACAACAAATGAGGGAGGGTGATCCAATTGGATCAAAAGGGCAGAAGTACCACTCAAAAGGAGTGGAAGGTCCGCCACAGTCCGTGCCCTACGAAAGAGCGTGGTGATTGGCACATGCCAACCACCACGCTCCCTCTCCCTTGTGACCAGTACACTAACCCTTACTAGGAACAGCCTTGTCCATCGTTTTTGATAAAATCCAAACTACCATTCCCATAATGCAGTAAGACAGGTGCCAGGTTGTATACTTTCCCATGTTGCACTGGTCTATTATCAGGTGATCTTGATAGCTTATAAGCTGTCAGCTCCCGTTCCCAGGTGCTAGGCTTTCTTTCCTGAAAGAACCACGCCCCTCCTGGGTGTATGGATCTTACATGAGTTCAAATTCTTGTGCTACTCTGTGCTTCTATGTTCTCCTGTGATTTGTCTTCTGCTCCTGAGCTACTGAGGAGTCAAGCTCTGCCATGTAACTCTAAGAGTTCATATTGGTAATTTTGCCTCTCGCTAGCGAGAGTAAGGACGTTTCATAATTTTCCGATTCACCCCGCCTGTGAGCTTGAGAACGCGGTGAAGTCTTGTCGCTCCTCCTGCCAGATAGCACGCGGACGTGCTGTGATCACCTTCTCACCTATCCTTCCCCTGGTGGACTTCCCTGCCAAAAGACTGAGATTGCTTGTTTAAAGAGAATGGGGGTTGAGAGCACACTGCCTCACAGTCCCAGCACAGTTTGCCCCTTTGCATCCTGGCAATCCAGTACACAGTTCAAACTTACTTCAAAATTAGCTGGAGTTTTTCACCAAAGTTGGTGCAGACATTGCTGTATATCTCTAGACACGTGTTTCTGGGTTGAGCCCTTCATCAGTAGAGAGCAGCAGTTTTAGAGAGCAAAGAAAAATCATCTGGGGTTGCTGGAAATGCTGCCAAGTTCCTCTCAGATCAGAGTACCACTCACAGGCACACAGGTGCATCTCCAAAGCTCGTCAGCTTGCTGGCTCAAGGGAACCTTTTAAACAGAATGATGGTTGGGAGCACACTGCCTCACAGTCCCAGCACAGTTCGCCCCTTTGCATCCTGGTAAATGCAGTACACAGTTCAAACTTACTTCAAAATTAGCTGGAGTTTTTCACCAAAGTTGGTGCAGACATTGCTGTATATCTCTAGACACATGTTTCTGGCTTGAGCCCTTCATCAGTAGAGAGCAGCAGTTTTAGAGAGCAAAGAAAAATCATCTGGGGTTGCTGGAAATGCTGCCAAGTTCCTCTCTGGTCAGAGTACCACTCACAGGCACACAGGTGCATCTCCAAACGTCGTCCGCTTGTTGGCTCAAGGGAGCCTTTTAAACAGAATGGGGGTTGGGAGCACACTGCCTCACAGTCCCAGCACAGTTCGCCCCTTTGCATTTGCTGGGACTGTGAGACAGTGTGCTTCCAACCCCCTTTTCGTTTGTTTAAAGCGTGAGGTTGGCTACTGTATTTTTGGGATTTCAACTCTCCGCTGATGATGAGCAGCGTGAATTTTCTTTTTTTCTTGTTTTGTCCATTTCAAACGCACGATTGTCGGAACGAAGTGGGTACATTGTAACCGCCCTCTTTTGCTCTCACCGACGGCAATTACTGAGCCCTCTACCTTGGAACCGAAAGTGAACTTACACTGCCATCTTGTGGGCTCTAATTAATCGACACATACTATTTTTTGGGAAAAGCCTAACTCAATACTTCCATCATATTTTTGATGGGTCGACTATGGGCAGACTTATGCCTTGAACTGTTTATTTGTAAAGCTCGTGGTAAGAGCTGCTATTTCCTTTCCTACCACAATAAGTCACTGAAGAGACCTCCTTTATATGGGATACAAGCAAGTGTAGAAGTGAGTATGCGAAAGTATGCAACCTGTATTCCTTAATCAATAGTCCTGTTATATATTCTTGATTAGAGAAACAATTCTCTGGTAACCTTCTCTCATTTCTCACAGTCCCAGCACAGTTCACCCCTTTGCATCCTGGTAAATGCAGTACACAGTTCAAACTTATTTCAAAATTAGCTGGAGTTTTTCCCCAAAGTTGGTGCAGACATTGCTGTATATCTCCAGACACGTGTTTCTGGGTTGAGCCCTTCATGTCATGACCTGCCTCGATCCACGTGAAGCGCCTGCATGAGTAGCTGAATTCGGATGTGCAGGATACTATAGCGCTGCTTCATGGACTACAAGTCCCATAATGCCTATGATTGGGAGGAGCTAGATGTTTACTTAGGTGGCCAGTTCACGGCCAGCAAACCGTACGTGATTTGCTACCCGAACTTGAGACTGGTTCTGAACTTGTTTGGGTCTTCCTGTTCGTTTCCGTTCAGCGGCTGCTGAACGTCCGAGTTCATCGAGGTCGTGTGTGTCTCGGCTGAGACACGCAAGGAGCAGTGACCTTCTGGATTGTTTGCTGGCATTGGGCGGCTGCCGAGCGTCCCCAAGACTCGCTTGTGTTGCTGTTTAAACACGAGGCGAGTTGTTTGAATTCCATGCTACGGGTGCACGCATTCTGGCGGCTACTGGAAGCACCTTTCAGATTCATTTCATTCCTTCGGGCAAAAGAGGGAATAGCGAAGGTTCTCGGCTGAGACCATTTCTTTTTGTTTTTTGAAGAGAACGGAATCCCAGCGTTTTTGGCGATCTATTGGATTAAATGATTGGGAGTTCATCTGTTCGTGAGTACTCATGTTCTTGGATGAGATGTGTTACATACCTTAGTTTCATTTATCCGGATAAACTATTCATTTGCTAAAGAACTTGGCTATTAGTGATTGGAACTTTTCTTGACTTCAAGAGGAAAAGACATATTTGTTCCTCATTGTTTTGGATGAGTCGGATACAACTTTGTTCAGCCATGGATTAATACTGGAACTATTATTTTTTACGTTCAGCATTTGGAATGAACTAAGGGAATTTTTTCAGTTAAAAAGAGAAGGCTAGAAGGTATGCATGGTTCTGAAGAGTGGTGATCGTTGGGGCATGTTGTGAGACCTTCTGATTTGATTATTTCCTTGGTTTATGTATTACAGAAGTGGATGTTAGGGTAAGAGGCTATTATCCGACACCTGCCACGAAAGAGGAGGAGAGCAGTCCACAGTTAGTTGAAAGTGGTAGGTGGTGTTCTAGCGAGAATTGAATGAGCGTAGTTAGTGATTTCTTGTATGTAATCTTATATGTGTTCTTCTTTTCTCGTTTCAGCCTCCCTTCCCGTTCCGGTCCCTTCCTTACCTTTTCCCTCGCCTGATTTCCTTTATGCTCTGTGTATTTATTACAATCGGAGTATAGGGCAATCTGGAGGTGGACCCCTTTTAAGCATCACCTGATCCTGAGGAAGCGGAATCGTGACACTTCATCAGTAGAGAGCAGCAGTTTTAGAGAGCAAGAAAAATCATCTGGGGTTGCTGTAAATGCTGCCAAGTTCCCCTAAGGTCACAGTCCCACTCACAGACACACAGCTGCATCTCCAAAGCTTGTCAGCTTGCTGGCTCAAGGGAGCCTTTTAAACAGAATGGGGGTTGGGAGCACACTGCCTCACAGTCCCAGAACAGTTCGCCCCTTTGCATTTGCTGGGACTGTGAGACAGTGTGCTTCCAACCCCCTTTTCGTTTGTTTAAAGCATGAGGTTGGCTCCTGTATTTTTGGGATTTCAACTCTCCGCTGATGATGAGCAGCGTGAATTTTCCTTTTTTCTTGTTTTGTCCATTTCAAACGCACGATTGTCGGAACGAAGTGGGTACATTGTAGCCGCCCTCTTTTGCTCTCACCGACGGCAATTACTGAGCCCTCTACCTTGGAACCGAAAGTGAACTTACACTGCCATCTTGTGGGCTCTAATTAATCGACACATACTATTTTTGGGGAAAAGCCTAACTCAATACTTCCATCATATTTTTGATGGGTCGACTATGGGCAGACTTATGCCTTGAACTGTTTATTTGTAAAGCTCGTGGTCAGAGCTGCTATTTCCTTTCCTACCACCATAAGTCACTGAAGAGACCTCCTTTATATGGGATACAAGCAAGTGTAGAAGTCAGTATGCGAAAGTATGCAACCTGTATTCCTTAATCAATAGTCCTGTTATATATATTCTTGATTAGAGAAACAATTCCCTGGTAACCTTTTCTCATTTACTGTTTTGTGTTATTTATTTCTGCAGGGATACACTGCCTACAGATCCACCCACCTCCCTACTGGTCATACCTAATGATTCTTCTGGTGGTCCTACGTCGTCTCTTCACTCCCTAGGGGTATTAGTCTATCTGTCGGTGTGCCTAGTTTGGCCAGAGGTGGCTGTACCCTAGGGGAGAGAAATGGCTCACACTGCGCTCCTGTGGATATTGGTTCTTCTGCCTAGGGACCCTGTCTCCCGACCCCCCATGCCATTCCAGTTTGAACCCAGCCATATGCAAATCAGTCTTGACCCTGTGCCCAATGGGAACAGTCCAGCCCGAACGGCCAGGCCAGGTCCTCCCTGGACTGGGAACAAGCATCCTAGGACTGGTTTTGGGGTTTCACCCCTCATCAGCCTGGATAGCTTATCTCTAGTGGCATGGAGAGCACGGGACCCATGTATGAGCATACCCGTCCCACTTCAGGGTGACAAATGCAAAAAGAATAATTGATGGAAAGAATGAAGAACAATTTCATACATTCACCCCAGTGCAGAGATCTGGGCGTAAATCAAGCTATCCTGGCTTAAGAGGGGTGAAACCCCAAAACTGGTCCTAGGATTCTTGTTACCAGTCCAGGGAGGACCTGGCTTGGCAGTTCGGGCTGGACTGTTCCCATGAGGCACAGGGTCAAGACTGATTTGCATATGGCCAGGTCTAAACTGGGGTGGCATGGTGAGCAAAAGAATGATGGATTTTACCCAGATCTCTTGACTGGGGTGAATGTTTTGATTTGTTCTGCATTCCGTCCATTTATTGTGTGTCTTTTGCTTTCTCGCCCTAAGTGCGCCAGGTATACCCAGACGTGGGTCCTGGGCTCACTGTGCCACTGAAATCAAGCTATTCTGGCAGAAGAGGGTGAAACCCCGAAACCGGTCCTAGGATGCTTGTTTCTGGTCCAGGGAGAACGTGGCTTGGCAGTTCGGGCTGGACTGTTCCCATGAGGTACAGGCTCAAGACTTATTTGCATATAGCCAGATCTAAACTGGGATGGCATGGTGAGCACAAGAATGATGGATTTAACCCAGATCTCTTGACTGGGGGTGAATGTTTTGATTTGTTCTGCATTCTGTCCATCAGTTGTGTGTCTTTTGCATTCTCGCTCTAAGTGTGCCAGGTATGCCCAGACGTGGGTCCTGGACTCATTGTGCCACTGGAATCCAGCTTTCCTGGCTGAAGAGGGGTGAAACCCCGAAACCAAACTAGGATGCTTGTTTCCGGCTCAGGGAAGACCTGGCTTGGTAGTTCGGGCTGGACTATTCCCATGAGGCACAGGGTCAAGACTGATTTGCAGATGGCCAGGTCTAAACTGGGGTGGCATGGTGAGCAAAAGATTGATGGATTATACTCAGATCTCTTGACTGGGGTGAATGTTTTGATTTGTTCTGCATTCTGTCCTTCAGTTGTGTGTCTTTTGCATTCTCACTCTAAGTGTGCCAGGTATGCCCAGACGTGGGTCCTGGACTCACTGTGCCACTGAAATCCAGCTATCCTGGCTGAAGAGGGGTGAAACCCCGAAACCGAACTGGGATGCGTGTTTCTGGTAGAGGGAAGACCTGGCTTGGTAGTTCAGGCTGGACTATTCCCTTTGAGGCACAGGGTCAAGACTGATTTGCATATGGCCAGGTCTAAACTGGGATGGCATGGTGAGCAAAAGATTGATGGATTTAACCCAGATCTTTTGACTGGGGGTGAATGTTTTGATTTGTTCTGCATACCGTTCATCAATTGTGTGTCTTTTGCTTTCTTGCCCTAAGTGCGCCAGGTATGCCCAGACGTGGGTCCTGGGCTCACGGTGGGACTGTAATCAAGCTATCCTGGCTGAAGAGGGGTGAAACTCCGAAACCGGTCCTAGGATGCTTGTTTCCGGTCCAGGGAGGACTTGGCTACGCAGTTCGGGCTGGACTGTTCCCATGTGGCAGAGGATCAAGACTGATTTGCATATTTTATTGTATTGTATTGTAATTGCATTTATATAGCGCTTACTTCCCCTGACGAGGCGTCAAAGCGCTTTTTCGGCGGGTAGCACGCTACTCCGGGACCCATAGAGGATTAGTGTTGTATTAGTATAGTGAAACATGCAAGTACATTTTAAGTGGTGGATAGGTTAGTCAGTTATTTGGATATGGAATGATAGCAGAAGGATAGAGGACAAAGGTTTGTATTTATTTATCGCTTGTTGACGCACGCTATTCAGGAAGCCTGTAAAGGATTCGTGGTGAATTAGTATGGTGAAATATGAGGTAATTTCAGTGGTGGATATTAGTCTGTTACTTGGAGTGAGAAGGATAGCAGAGGGATAAAAGGGGAAGAAAGATTAGCATTCATATAGCACTTGTTACCCCTGATGGGTGTTGAAGCGCTTTTCTGGCGAGTAGCACGCCACTCCGGAACCCATAAAGGATTAGTGTTGAAAATTAGTATAGTATAAATATGAAGTAATTTGAGTAGTAGAAATGTTATTCAGTTATTTGGGCAGTATATTAGTATAGTTGAATATGGAATTTGAGAAGTGAACATGTTAGTCCGTTAATTTTGGTTGAAAAGGATAGTGGAGGGATAAAAGAGTGAAGGATTCTTTTTTTTTTAGGTCTTAGCAGTAGGAAGAGGATTTTGGATGAGTAAAAAGGAGTTTTGGAGGGGAGGAGTCAGAGGGGAGAGTTTAGAAAGGTTTGTTTTAGGGGATCGGTGTAGTAAAAAGAGGTGTCAGATAATGCAAGGAGGGGTAGAGCAGGAGAGAGTCTAGAAAGGGTTATTATGGCGATCATAGTAGTGGTATGGGGATTGCGATAAATGAGAGAGTGGATGTAGAGCATGGGTACTCACAAACTTTCTCTCGGGGCCAAATTTACAGTGTGGTTTGTGGCCGAGGGCCATACCGGTGGTGGCGGGGTCAGTGGGGGAGGGGGCGGGGCTTGAGCAACAAAAAAAAATGCTACCATGAGGTTGATCACTGGTCCCTGCAGCGGACACCTTCGTCCACTGAGCCACCAGACCTGACATACACACAACTCTCTATCTCTCTCATTCTTTCTCAATCTCACTCTCTCTCTGTCCCTTCCTCTCTCTCTCCCTCTTCCTCCGTCTCTCTACCTCTCTCTCCTTCTCTGTCTCCCTCTGTCTCACTCACTCTGACTGTCTCGATCCCTCTCACTCCCGCTCTCCCTCTGTCTCACTCACTCTGACTGTCTCACTCCCTCTCTCCCTCTGTCTCACTCACTCTGACTGTCTCGCTGTCTCCCTCTCTCTCTCTGTTTCCCTCTTCCTGTTACCCTCTCCCTCTCTCTGTTTCCCTCTCCCTCACTCTGTTTACCTCTCCTCACTCTGTTTCCCTCTCCCTCACTCTGTTTCCCTCTCCCTCCTTCCCTCTGTCTCCCTCTCTCTCCTTCCCTCTCCCTCCTTCCCTCTGTCTCCCTCTGTCTCCTTCCCTCTCCCTCCTTCTCTCTGTCTCCCTCTCTCTCCTTCCCCCTCCCTCAATCTGAGGTCTCCCTCCCTCACTCTGTCTCCCTCCCTCGCTCTGTCTCCCTCCCTCGCTCTGCTTCCCTCCCTCGCTCTCCCTCTATCTGCCTCTGCCTCCCTCCCTCGCTCTCCCTTGCTCTCCCTCTATCTCCCTCCTTCGCTCTCCCTCTGTCTCCCTCCCTCTCTCTCCTTCTGTCTGCATCTCTCTCCCTCCCTTGCTCTCCCTCTGTCTCCCTCCCTCGCTCTCCCTCTGTCTCCCTCCATCGCTCTCCCTCGCTCTCCCTCCCTCGCTCTCCCTCTGTCTCCCTCCGTCGCTCTCCCTCGCTCTCCCTCCCTCGCTCTCCCTCTGTCCACCTCTGTCTCTCTCCCTCGCTCTCCCTCTGTCTCCCTCGGCCTCTGTCTCCCTCCCTCGGCCTCTGTCTCCCTCCCTCGTCCTCTGTCTCCCTCCCTCGCTCTCCCTCCCTTGCTCTCCCTCGCTCTCCCTCTATCTGCCTCTCCCTTGTTCTCCCTCTATCTGCCTCTCCCTCACTCTCCCTCGCTCTCCCTCTGTCAGCCTGTGTCTCCCTCCCTCGCTCTCCCTCGCTCTCCCTCTGTCTGACTCTGTCTGCCTCTGTCTCCCTCCCTCGGCCTCTGTCTCCCTCCCTCGCTCTCCCTCTGTCTGGCTCTCCCTCGCTCTCCCTCCCTCGCTCTCCCTCTGTCTGCCTCTGTCTCCCTCCCTCGCTCTCCATCACTCTCCCGCGCTCTCCCTCGCTCTCCCTCTGTCTGACTCTCCCTCGCTCTCCCTCTGTCTGCCTCTCCCTCGCTCTCCCTCAGGGAGGGAGATGTGTGTCTGTACTAAGCCCCCCAACACTCACCCCAGTGTATGTCAAGGGAAAGGAGATGTGTATCTGTCCTAAGCCTCAGCCTTTCAGAGCAGCTTTGAGGGGAGCAGCAAAGCTCAGCAGCATCGGTGACAACAGCAGACACCGGACTCTGAAGAGAGGACGAGTGAGGGAGAAGGGAATGGAGAAACATAGATAGAGTGCATTGGATGTGGGAATGACGAGAGCGATGCTCCAGGGCATTGAAAGTTGAGACAGAAGGGAAAGGTGTTTTCAAACAAATATTTATTTATTTGATTTTAATTAAAGACAAGAAAAACAGGTATGAGCACATCAGGATCCTCAGGATTATGATAGTTGTGGACAGCTTGTATCAATAATGCATATGCTGTGACATGGCATGCACATATCTGTGCAATACATGTGATTCACTCAGTGCCTCTGTCTCCCTCCCTCGCTCTCCCTCCCTCTGTCTGCCTCTGTCTCTCTCCCCTTCTTCCTCCCTCCCTCTCCCTCTGTCACCCTCTTCACCTCATCCTGCCTGTGTGTGCCTGGGCTGAGACAGCTTCCGGGCACACACACACACAGCCGCACCCGAGCAATTGACAGGTCTTTAAAAGACCATTCCCATGTTAATGAGGCTTTGTTCACCTCGCAGGCCCCTGCAGCTCCACGGAATCACCCGGGCCCGGCCCCCACAGAGCAGCAGTCTCTTGACTCGCGTTTTTTTGCTGACACTCTTAAAAAAATATATATACATTAAAACACGGGTACGATGTTTGGACGGTCCGCGGGCCGCCAGGGAAGGCTTGCCGGGCCGGCAGCGGCCCGCGGGCCGTACTATGAGTACCTCTAATGTAGAGGATATATTGATAGGTGTATAGGATGAGAGATAGGGTAGTGCATTGAAAGGAGTAGTAGAAAGAAGTTTGAGATGAGTCAGAAGGTTAAGCTAGAAGATATATTGAGCGCAGTATAGGCTGAGAAATAGGCTAGTGCATTGGAAATGCTAAATTAGAAGAAAGTGCTAAATATATAGATCCATAAGTACATTGAAAGTATATAGGTACATAAAGGAAGTAAGTATATTTAGATTAAATATATTGATAAAGGCACAGGATGAGAAATAGGGTAGTGCATTGGATATGCTTTTTCAGGAGAAAAATAACAAACACACAGATCCAAGTACCCGTATTTTCTGGCGTATAAGGCGACTGGGCGTATAAGACGACCCCCTACTTTTCCTTTAAAATATAGGATTTGGGCTATATTTGCTTGCTCATCAAATTACCCCGGCGTATAAGACGACCCCCGACTTTTGAAAAGATTTTTAAGGGTTAAAAAGTAGTCTTATACGCCAGAAAATACGGTACATGGAAGGTACATAGATGCACAATGGAAGTATGTACATGTAGACCAAAGATGATTTTTATTTATTGATTAATATTATTATTATTATTTGTTTTTTCTTTTCTCTTAACAACATAATTATTTTACATGTTTTATAAAGTAATACACAAAGATAGGTACATATCTATAGTGAAAACAAATGCTTATATACAGAGGGATATGCTGTAAATTTCTGTTTCCGTATGGTGCTTATGTTGGGAAGAGCCAAATCTTGAGTAGTTTTCTGAAGATAAGGTGGTTGTCGGTGGATCTTATGTTGGGTGGTAAAGAGTTCCATAGTTTGGCTGCTTGAACAGATTAACCCAGATTTAACCCAGATCTCGTGACTGGGGGTAAATGTTTACATTTGTTCTGCATTCCATCCATCAATTGTGTGTGTTTTCTCGCCTTAAGTGCGTCAGGTGTGCCCAGACGTGGGTTTTGGGCTCACTGTGCCCCTGGAATCAAGCTATCCTGGCTGAAGAGGGTGAAACCCTGATACCTGTCCTAGGATGCTTGTTTCCAGTTCAGGAAGTACCTGGCTTGGCTGTCCGGGCTGGACTGTTCCCATGAGTCACAGGGTCAAGACTGATTTGCATATGGCCAGGTCTAAACTGGGGTGACATGCTTAGCAAAAGAATGATGGATTTAACCCAGATCTCTTGAATGGGGCTGAATGTTTTGATTTGTTCTGCATTCCGTCCATCAAGTGTGTGTCTTTTTCTTTCTCGCCCTAATTGCGCCAGGTATACCCAGACATTGGTCCTGGGCTCATTGTGCCACAGGAATCAAGCTATCCTGGATGAAGAGGGTTGAAACCCCGAAACTGGTCCTGGAATGCTTGTTTCCGGTTCAAGGAGGACCTTGCATGGCAGTTCGGGCTGGACTGTTCCCATGAGGCACAGGGTCAAGACTGATTTGCATATGGCCAGGTCTGAACTGGGGTGGCATGGTGAGCAAAAGAATGATGGGTTTAACCCAGAACTCTTGACTGGGGACAAAACGCTCCATACTTGCAAATCTGGAAATAGTAAAACCTGCTGGAAAATAATTAATGAAGCAGAAAAGAACTCCACCACTGTTTACAATGCAAGCATAACCAAGGAGCTTTGGGAGCAGCACCTTATGAACCACCACTCCATCACACCATCTGACTCTTTAATAGGTGGGAGCAAAGATGATCAGGTGGGTAGAATACACATGCCCAATAAAAACCCCTGGTACAAATTGCCTGCAGCCTGCACTCTTCAGGTCCAACAGAGAATCTTGTGTAAAAAAACAATACTTTTTACAACGCAACAATCAGTTTACATCAGACCGTCCTGGACTCTTGGTGGGGCTCTATAATGCATTCAGTCTTCAAAGGGGCTATAAGAGCAATCCAGCTAACTATTGATTCATTATTTTGCTCAATATCGAATCAAAGTACTACATCAGTTTGCTACTGCAAGATCTCTCAGCATGGGCAGATAGTCAGGAGCTCATCCCTTGGAATTAAATCGGTTTCAGCACAGGGCAGGGCATATCATCGCTGCTAGACACTCTTGCAATTTGCATGGAAAAAGCCTTTAACACAAAAACCACCCTCTATGGTAGTTTAATTGACTCTAAAGCTGCATTTGACAGGTTATCCAGAGAACTTCTCTGGCAGAAATTAACTAAGATCAGGATCCCATCATAAATAATGAAAGCCATCCAACTATTGTATTCTAAAACTTGGCTCTCTGTGAAGCTAGGAGATGGCACTAAGCTCTCCCATAAACATCTACACCAGAGCCCGATTGAAGTAGGGGCGGTTTCTGGTCTCCCTGGTGTTCAACATCTACATCTCCAGCCTGTCCAGGCATTTAGATATGCCAAACACTCATGCCACAGACCGAGGTCACACTCCAGCCCACATTCTGTATTCTGCCAACTTGCTCTTAATGAAAATGATCCCTTTGGGCTGCAATGCCTTCTAGATGCTCTCTTTGCCTTCACATGCCAGAACAAACTTGAAATTAACCCCTCAAAAACCAACGTTGTGGAGTTCAGTAGGAAGCTAAAAACACCAGAGTGACGGTACATCAACAGAATGGGGCTCGCTTGCGACACAAAATATACATTTCTTGGGGTAATATTCGCTAGCAGGGACACTTTTATCCCACACATTGAGGCAATGAAGTGCAAAGCCGTCGCTCTGACAGCAGGTTTTCTCACTCTTTAAAAATCACGGCAAGGTCCCTTTCTAGCGCCATTACAGTAGACCATGGCAGTAAAATGTCTACCAACATCCACGTACGGATGTGAAATCACATTGGGTAAGGTGGAGAGACAGCTAGATCTATCATCGGCCAAAGCCTATCAGATGGTGTACAAGCTCACAAACCATACCTCACAGGCCGAACTACATCTGGATTTTGGCCTGACAAAACAATCCTGGTAGCTAAAATGTTCATTCCTCAGGCTAAGCCACAGACTCAAACTCACCAACAAAAATACAGTAGCGTACCATATTTGGCAGGAAATAAATAAACAGAATCCAATTTCCACTTTCAGACATATATTTGAAGATGCATTACAATCCCTGCAAGCATTAAACCTGTGGAATCCCTTGGTGTGAGCCAGCGTTTTAAAAAACAGCAACTCAATACCTTGCCCAAATCCCTCTCTGCAAGAAGATAAGTCTGCCTAAGAGATCATTGGCAAGTTAATAGCACTTACAAGCCTCTAAACCACATCCATATTTTGATCAGGGGTAAGGGTATCAAACAAAGCTAAAATGTATGTGACTCCGGGACGGTGATTAACCAACATTGGATTATAAGCTCTCTTGGCTAAAAATGGCAGATGGCTAAAAATGGCAGATGTAGTGGACTGTCGATTAGACACAGGGAAGGAGTCACTGATCCACATCCAGTGTACTTGCACTGTTTTGTTGCCTGAGCGAATAAAGATGTTGCAAGAGGTCTTCAACCAGGCCATGATACAAACCTGCAGACAAGCTCTCATGACAGCACTCATCCCTGAGTACACCCGCATAAATGTACTAACAGTGGTGTTTTGAAATTTTTGGATGAAAGAGTGAAGGCCCTCATTGAGCAGAATACACGTTTGATCTATGGTGTTAAGTGAACACAGCGCCAATGAATGTTGCTGCTACCGGCTATTTGACCCTTTATCCTTCACCTGTGTCTGAACATTGAGAGTAGACTTCAGTCGAGAGGATATACCAAGTACTGTCACTTTTGCACATCTTGCATCATTTAGCTCTCACCTGTGTCTGGAAACTGAGAGCAGATTCTAGGGGAGACCATATTTCAAAAGGCGTTATAGTCCAGCAGGCCGCTTTAGCATATCTTGCGCACATTTGTGACACTGCGCTGAATGGTTCTTTAATACTGTTTTAAAACATCTGCATTTAAGATTTTTTATAACGTAGTTTTACTGTATAGGAGTGATAAGATAATTGTTCTAGTGTTTATATACATCTGTTTACTTTTGGTGCAGATTTGTAGGAAAGAGTAGTGCTTTTAATTAACTATACACTTTTGCAATAACATTTGAATTTGACGTAGAGCCTTTGTTCATATTAAACCCCTAACTGCTGGCCATTTGTGATGTTTTCATCTTCAAATTTTTGTCACGATGGCCGATTTACAAAAGCAATATACCATTATAGTTGCAGGAATATATAGGATTTGCAGGTTCTCCAAGAACCCAAGGTACCCAGAGCCAACCACTGAGCTGCTTCGTACAATGGTTTTTCATTGTGTACCAAGTATAAACCAATTCATGTGGTGAAATATATAGAGTGGAAAATGGGTATCAAGGTAACCTATGCATTTCTGAAATGGGCACAAGATAAGGAGTTTAGAAGAAGTGGTTATTTTTACATTTCTGAATTTGTGGGTATCCAATTAGCATATGATTTAGAGGGTATTTTTCAAAATGTCTTCTTTATTACACATTGGCTTACATTTGGAAGGCACAAATGCAGCAATAGCACATTGGTAATAACAAATGTTCTATTATTATATACTCCTACATGTCTTCTGATAAAAATGATACGTTACTTATGTGGGTAGGCCTGATGCATGTGACAGGAAATGGTCCAAATGGGGATTTGGGGGGGCAGCCGACCAGCAGGAGGCTTGTCCCCACTGGTTTTTTGGGGCCGGTAGGAGGGGAGGGGAACACAGGACCAGGACGGACAGGAAAGTCCGTTGGGCTGTTTTTGGGCTGGGGGAGGTCCTTTGGGCTATTTTGGGCCTGTTTTTGGGCTGGGGGGTGGATATAGCTTGTATGTTCGTGTCACTGTCCACCATTTTGAGGACTGTAACACAGCAGCCGGCTAAAAAACGTTGGGGGCCTTGTTTTTGCCTTGTTTTGCTTGTTGTCAGGTTTTCTAGGCCGTGGTTTGGCGTCGCGGCAGGCGGCGGTAGTGTTTGGTGTAAGAGGCGCTTTGGCGGTGAGGACGGAAGAAATGGCGGCGCTGGGTGACCCCCGCGTCCAGGATGCACTGAGGCTGCTAGGGGAGTCGGGCCGCATGGACCTGGAGCGGCCCGACCTCCAGGTAAGGCCGCCGCGGCGCGCTGCCAACGCCGCCGCGGCAGCGGTGATTGCCTGTGGGCCTCCGCGGTCCCGACCGCGGTGGGCCCCGGGAGGTGGGAGGGATGGGAGGGAGGCGGGAGGGGGATGCCGGCGCGGCAAGGCAGGGAGGCGCGGTAAAGCGCCGAAGATTGCGAGGGGGGCCGGAAGCCCCCAGGGACGCACTACATTGCAGTTTGTGGGTGGGGCAGGGGGCCGGGAGGGGGCTGGGGGAGACGGTGGTGCGGTCCTTGACAAGGGGGCGGTGGCCCCGGAGGTTGGCAGCGGGGGAAGCTGGGGGGGGTGGGGGCCAGGCAGCAGGAGCCGGGGAAGGCCTGGGGAGGGGTGCTGGGGTGCGGCAGGAGCAGGAGGGTGGGGGAGAGGGTGGGGGGGGCGGGACAGGAAGCAGGGGGAGCAGGGTCACCTCTATTGATAGAAGAATCAGACATGGAGGAGGTGGGGGGTGGGGAGAGGAGGGGGAGGGGAGGGGGGATGGGGGAGGGGGGAAGGAGGCGCGAAGAGTGAGCTGGACTGGGGGTCATCGTCCGGGGAGGGGGGGAGCGTGGTGGGCCCGAGCAGGTCCCTGTCGCCGGGGAGAGGGAGGGGGGATGGGGAGCGGGGGGAGCCGGGTGTCGAGGGGAGGGGTGGGGGGTGTGGAGGTGGCTGGGGGTACTCGGTGTGCGGGTGGGGCCAGGGGGGAGGCGGCAGGGAGTGGGGGGGATGGTTTGGGGGGTGGGACTGGGATGGGGGTCCGGGGGGTGGGGGGGTGGGGGGGCACACAGTGGCCGGAATGGGAGGAGGGGTGGGGTTAGGGGTCAGGGGGGTGAGGCGGGAGCTGGGGGCGCCCGGCGCGGAGGGGGAACATTCGGCGCGGTGGGCCGAGGGGCACAGCGGGGTTGGGATGGGGTAGCGCGTGGGGGGGCAGGAAGGGCCTTTTTTCCCCGGTATGCTGGACTCCACCTTTTTTCCTTGGCAGGACATGTTGGCGAGGGGCTGGGGTGAGCAGCATGCGGCTCCGTTCCACTGAGGGGATGGGCCGGCTCTGCCTTGTACGGGCGGTCGCGCTCCAAAGTGGGACATGGCATGGGACGGCGTTGGGCGGCGACAGGAGGAGTCACCGCCAGCCCCCCCCTAAGGGTCACATCGGCCGCCGGGAGTAGGGGGATGCATGCAGCTCCTGTTACTTTTGCTGTGGGTACGAGTGCGGTGGTGGGAGGGGGCGAGTCCTTTGATCTGGTGGATCTGATGCGGGTGTGTAGAGAGAAGGCGGGGTTGAGCTGGCTGGAGTCCAGTAGGGACGGCCGGGGGCTACAGGAGGTAGGGGATGGGGAGTCTGAAGAGGAGGGGGAGATACGGGAGGGGGGATCTAGTAATGTTGTTGGCAGTGTGTTGCAGGTCCGGCCACAGCAGGACGCGCCCAGGGTGACGGCCCCCTCAGCTCCACTGGTTAGGTGGCGGGATCCAGCTCGGACGCCGACCTTGATGCCAGGTAAGGTTGGAGACGGAGTGGGGAGTGGTGCGGGCAAGAGGCGCTGTGTGCAGGTGTAGGTGGGGACGGAGACATGGGGGATGATGTGGGACGGCTGGTAAAAGGTCGGTATGTCAAGGACACAGGGGTGGGTACGGACGGCAGGACACCGGCGGGCGCGGTCGGGTCGGGCGCTGGCGCGGCATCAGCGGGTGCAGTGGCGGGGCCGGCCGCGGCGGGGAGCAGGGAGAGTTGCGTGGTGCCGGTGCGGAAGCTTCCCTACATGGGGGTGACCAAGCCGCTGGGGGCACACTTGTCACTGGCGACGAGGGAGAAGATTTGGAAGGGGGAGTACATTGACATCTTGAAGCTGTTGCATAGGGAACTGACTTCCAAGGAGGGGTCCAAGGAGGAAGAGCAGGAGTTGGCTAGGCGACCCAAGGTCCCGTTGACGATCGACAATTGGTCAGCGGCTTTTCTAATATACGCCAGCGTATATTGTGAAAAACTCCCGGATCGGTCCATTGCGCTATTCAAGTACATGGACGTGGTGCAGAGGGTGCAGGTGACCTATGGGGGTTACGCCTGGTCCCATTATGATGAGGAGTTCCGGGCACGGATTGCGGCCGACCGGAGGCGAAGTGGGGTGAGCTGGATTCTGACCTGTACCAGCAGACAATGGGTGGGGCCAAGTTTGGTCGCACCGTCTGTACGGCCAGCGGTTTGCCGCTCGCGCCGGCCCCCTTTTCGGCATGCCCCACCCGCGGAAGGGTGGGTCAGGGTGAGCCTAACGGTCAGAGCACAATCGGGGCCTGCTGGGACTTTAATAGGGGGGCGTGTGGCCGGCAGGTGTGCCGTTTCCGGCATGTGTGCTCAAAGTGTGGGCGGTGACACCCGGTGGTACGCTGCTGGGGTGTCACGGGGCCGCCAGGACAGCAGCCCGCACACGGTGGAGTGCAGGGCGGGGGGTCACAGAGTGGGGGCGGGGAGGTGGCTGGGGGTCTGGGGCTTTGGGAAAAGGCTCATACGCCGGTTAGAGTGGTGCGGATGGAGCCATGGCTGGCGGCGTACCCGCGGGCGGATGCCGTGGCTCTGTTGCGATGCGGTTTTCGGGATGGTTTTCGGCTGGGCTATGACGGCCCGCATATTGCGCGCTGGGCGGACAATCTGAAATCAGTACGGGCTCACAGAGGTATTGTGAGGGAGAAGCTGTTCAAGGAGGTCAAGGAGGGCCGCATGGTGGGCCCATTTGTGGAGCCGCCGCTGCCAGGGTTGATTATATCCCCGATAGGGGTAGTGCCCAAGAAGGAGCCGGGACAATTCCGGCTGATTCCACATCTGTTGTGGCCAGCGGGTAGGTCAGTTAACGATTTCATCGCGTCGGATTTGGCGTCGGTGTCTTACACCTCGGTGGATGTGGAGCGGAGGCTCGTGTCAGGGGTGGGACGGGACGCTATGATGGCGAAGTGTGACATTAAGTCGGCGTTCCGCTTGCTCCCGGTACACCCGGAGGACCACCAGTTACTGGGGATCCAGTTTGACGGTGGCTTTTTTGTGGACAAGGCACTGCCGATGGGGTGTTCCATCTCCTGCGCGCTATTTGATCGCTTCAGTTCCTTTTTGCAGTGGGCTTTTTACAGGCGCACAGGCTCTGAGATGGTGACGCACTACCTGGATGACTTCTTCCTGGTGGGGTGACCCGGTGCGACGGACTGCCAGCAGTTGCTGGACAGTTTGGCAGGGATGATAGAGGAATTTGGGGTTCCCCTGGCGCCGGAGAAGACGCACGGTCCCAGTACGGTGTTGTCCTTTCTCGGTATAGAGCTCGACTCAGCGGCCATGGAAGCACGCCTGCCGGAGGACAAGAGGTCGGCAATGTTGGCTTTGGTGGGCGACATGCTAGGTAAACAGAAGGTGTTGGTGCGGGAGGTCCAGGTTCTCCTGGGGCATCGGAACTTTGCTTGTCGCGTGGTGCGAGCGGGTCGTACCTTCTGTCGGCGGCTAGGTCTGGCTCTGTCGGGCTTGACGCTGCCCCACCACCACGTGCGTCTCTCGGCGGGGTTGAAGGGGGATTTACGGATGTGGCAGGTTTTCCTGGAAAGTTTCAATGGTGTGCCAATGGCGCCGTCGGAGGATTGGGAGTGGGACGTGACGCTTTACTCCAATGCGGCAGGTGTCGGCGGGTTTGGCCAGTATTGGGACGGGAGATGGTGCGTGGAGCAATGGCCGACACATTGGCAGGCGGGGGACGGAGCATTGCCTTCCTGGAGTTTTTTCCATTGTTGGTGGGTGTCACGGTGTGCGCGGCTGAGTTGGCGCACAAGCGGGTGTTGTTCCGGGTGGATAACATGTCGGTGGTGCATGTGGTGAACAGGCAGTCGGCACGGGACCCCCAGGTGTTGAAGCTCATAAGAGTTTTTGTGCTGCGCTGTTAAGAGAATGACATTATGTTTCATGCGCGCCACGTGCCAGGAGTGGACAATGACATTGCGGATGCCTTGTCTCGTTCATAGTGGCAGAGGTTCCATGGGCTAGCCACGGCGGCGGAGACGGTCAAGACGCTGATCCCGGGGGATCTGGGAGACACCGGGTCGTTCAGCTGGTGAGGGCATCGGTGGTGGCGTCCATGTGGACGGCATACAAACTGGACGTGGGAGGAGTTTCGGCTCTCTGGTACGGTAAGGCGGGGGATCCCTGGCAGAGGGAGGAGCAGGTGGTGCGATTCATGTTGAGCTTGATGGACAGAGGTTTGTTGCGGGTCACGATTGCGGGCAAGTTGGCGTCGGTAGGGTTCATGGGGAAGTTGTGGTGGGGGGTATCCCCCGTCGGCGGGCGAGCTGGGGACTCGTTTGATGGAAGGATGGGCGAGGAAGAGAGGAGCGTGTGTGGCGCAGCGTCGGCCGATCACGGGGGTTTTGCTGGTAGACTTTATTGCGGCGCTGCCGTCGGTGTGTCGCAACGGGGAGGAGACGGTGTTGTTTTCCACACTCAGGTCCTGGCTGTTTTTTAGAGCTTTCCGGGTGTCGGAGCTGGTGTGTGAAAGGGGGGCGGGGTCTCCAGTGGGAGGATGTGGAGATGCGGGCCCGGGAAGTGGCGGTGCACTTGCGACGTTCAAAGACGGATCAAAGGGGGGTGGGGACGTGGATGGTCTTGGGACCGGGTGGTCGGGATGGTGTGTGTCCGGCGATGTGGGGCCACCGGCTGGCGGCGGGGCGACGGGCATCGGAAAATGAGGTCTTTGGTCGGAAAGGAGGCGACAGGGTGACGGCGGCTCAAGCTTTGTGGGTTCTACGGCACGCCCTACGGACTATCGGTGAGGACCCGAAGGCGTTTGGGACGCATTCTTTTAGAATCGGGGTGCGACGAAGGCAGCGCGGTGTGGCTGGGGGACGGAGGAGATCAAGAGGCTGGGGCGATGGAAGTCGGACTGTTACAAGCGATATGTCAGAATGAGGGGGGTGGAGGGGACGGTTTGAACTGTGTGTTCCGCCCTCTTACATGTGTGTCTTTTCAGGTGCTGTGGCGGGGCCGGAGGTGGCGCTTCTGAACATATACATAGTGGGACACTCATTTGTCAAGCGGGCTGAGAGGGCTGAATGGGACAATCACCGGACGCTCAATCTGGAATTGGATGACAGATTGTTTAGATGTCATTGGCGGGGAAAGGGGGGAATGCGTTGGCATGAGTTGATGCCCTTGCTGAATACTGTGGTCAGGGGGGGGTATGCCCGGATGTGGTAGTGGTACATCTGGGTGAAAATTACCTGGTGCAATGTAAAGGTTTGGCACTGGTCAGGCAAATGAAACGAGATTTGTTGGAGGTTAAGAGACAGTGGTCAGGTTGTCATTTGATTTGGTTGGACTTTATTCCCAGGAGGAGTTGGAGGAGAGCTGAGCGCCCGGGAGCTATTGACAGGACGAGGAGAAAGATCAACAGGGAGATGAAGGATTTCTGTGCTAGGGAGGGGATAGGCAGGATGGAGCATCCCGAGCTTAGGTACGGGGCGGTGTATTTCTTTAGGGAAGATGGGGTTCATCTCTCAAGGTATGGGATGTAGCTGTACATAGTTCAGTTGAAGGAGGCACTGGATGCGGCGTTGGGAGTGAGCAGGTACCCGAGGAGGCTGGAGTCCTAGGGGGGGGGTCGAAAGACGCTAATGCGGCTTTCGAGTGGCGCTTCTCCTAGTTAAAAAGGGGGTAGTGGGGGTATTGGAAGAGGTCTGGGTTGGCTTGTTGTAGGCGGTGGGGGACTGGAGGTCTTTTTGCAGTTGTAGGCAGGGGGTAGGTTGCAGACGGGATGTTATATGATGTTATGAGTTTGCAATGTTGAGGATCCATTTAGGGGTGGTGGGGGGGTTGTTAGGCATTCACTATTTAGTGAGTCATAGTTTTGTACAGCGCAGGCCAAGATTGGGGTTTAGGCAGGGTGCACCTGATTCCAATAAAGCGGCCTTTATCACACCATTCCTGTGTCTGTGGTCAGTACCCCCCCTCCCACTGGTGGGCCCCAATGGGGATTTGGGGGGCAGCCGACCAGCGGGAGGCTTGCCCCCACGGGGTTTTTGGGTCCGGTAGGAGGGGAGGGGGACACAGGACCAGGATGGACAGGAAGGTCCGTTGGGCTGTTTTTGGGTTGGGGGAGGGCCCTTGGGCTATTTTTGGGCTGTTTTGGGGCTGGGGGGTGGATATAGCTTGTATGTTCGTGCCACTGTCCACCATTTTGTGGACAGTGACACAGCAGCCGGCTAAAAAACGTTGGGGGCCTTGTTTTTGCCCTCCCGCCCGTCCAGTGTAAGGGGGGGGGGAGCCTAGGGGGAGAGGGGGGGTTTCATCGGGGGGGTTTGTAGTGGTTCAGAGGAGGTTTTCTTGGATGATGGTACACGGGTGATGGAGGTAGTAGGGTCAGCTGTGTTGTCGCTGGATCAGGTGCGGGTGTACTGCCTTTGTCATTGGCGCTTCTCCTAGTTAAAAAGGGGGTAGTGGAGGTATTGGAAGAGGCCTGGGTTGGCTTGTTTTAGGCGGTGGGGGACTGGAGGTCTTTTTGCAGTTGTAGGCAGGGGGTAGGTTGCATACGGGATGTTATATGATGTTATGAGTTTGCAATGTTGGGGATCCATTTAGGGGTGGTGGGGGGGTTTGCTAGGCATTTACTATTTAGTGAGTTATAGTTTTGTACGGCGCAGGCCAAGGTTGGGGTTTAGGCAGGGTGCACCTGATTCCAATAAAGCGGCCTTTATCACACCATTCCTCTGTTTGTGGTCAGTGCCCCCTCCTACTGGTGGGCCCCAAACACAACATGGATACATACATTTTTTCTACTGACAACTGACCCTTTCTTTGCTAATTGGGTAACTGTGGATTTTGGGCCTTAACTTAGCCAGCACCTTGAGAAACCTAGCAAACTTGCACATTTTGTGAAACTAGACATCTGTGGAAACTTAGGGTGGGGTAACTCGCATGGCTTTCACCAGGTGTGTTTACCCCCAGAACCTTTGCAAACCTCAAACTTTGACTAAAAAAAACACATTTTCCTCACATTTCTTTGATGGAAAGTTCTGGAATCTGAATGGAGCCAGAAACTTCCTTCCACCCAAAATGTTTACAAGTCTCCCAATAACAATGGTTATTTACTTGTGTGAGTAGGCCTAGTGCCCGTGACAGCAAATGTCCCAAAACACAACAGGGATACATCACATTTTTTCACTCTAAACTGCCCTTTGTGTGCAAAGTGTGTAGCTGTCGATTTTGGGCCCTAGCTCAGCTGGCACCTAGGGAAACCTAGCAAACTTTCAAAGTTTTGAAAACTAGACACCTGGGAGAATGCAGGGTGGGATGACTTGCGGGGCTCTCCCCAGTTTAATTTTTTATCTGATCGATGCAGCTTCTCCAAAGACTCTAAAAAAGACAAAAAACACAAAGTATTACTTTACATTGCGGCATACACAAGACAATAGCACACTTCAGAGTACATTGGGGGCACTCAAGCCACTGTTCATTTATTATGGGACTGACATGCAGCAGAGAAACGTTTAGGTGGGAGATGATTAAACAAAACATATCTAAGTCAGACAAGGTCAAACACTAAGCTCAGGCACTATAATAAGTGTACTCCAGTAACAAATAAGATAAGTAAGCTGTTGTGTAACTAGACCCAAGCTTTGGCGGGGCTAATATGTTGAGGGGCTGGGGGCGGAGCCATCATCATCGTCAGAGTCACAATTACGGTTAGGGTCTCCCTCCACTGTTAAATGTTTGATTTTAATACTCCATTTAGAGCAGAATTTTGTGATTTAGCTTCTGGGATAGTCATTGGCAAAATGTGCCTAATAATAACACTGAGGGCAGTTAAATGGGCGTAAAACATATTTTCAAGATATTGGGGATAACTCAGCTTTTATCAGCATACAATACATTTACAGTATTCGTAGGACGGGATGTTAATTAAAACGATCATTGTCTTGCTTTTGGGGACAAGGTGCCTCGTGAACTGGCTCTCAAACCCATGGAATGCAGAAAGTGTACATCCTGGTACTACATAATAACCCGAAGTTCCAGTTAACATCAAATATTCTTGATTTTGATATGCTTGGGGCCTCAAAAAAACGTAAATGCATTCCCCATTTGTTAAGTTGTTGGCTGTAAAATAACACAAAGAACAGAATCAGAGCACAAGTTGTGAGTATATGTGGTTCCCCCACAGCAAAGAATAGAAACTCAAACTTGTAACATACCCATGAATAGTGGCAGCTGTAAAATATAAACTAGTAGTAGAGCTGTGAAAATATTTGCCATGGTTCATGAACAATAACTCATCTACAACTTAACTCTTAGAAATATTTACACATGTTTATCTGATGCAAAGGAGAGTGTATTTCAATGAGATTTTTCTTCAAGGTGAAACAATCATGCAGTACCCACATTTAGACTGGTCCACCTTCAGGTTGCTAGCAGTGACAAATGTGACTCCTATCCTCTGTTAAGTTGTGTTCCCCTGATGACCCTCCTTACCCCTGCTGTGCTCCAATGCCTTCCTCATGCACTGTCCGAAAATATCGCTAAACTGTTTAAACTCATACTTTACATCTTTCTGATATGGATTAGGCCTCGTGCAACCAAGATGCATTCACCATACTACTGACAAAATTATAATTTAGATCCATCTGATGTAAAAGAAATTCTCTCATGATACCACTTCTACGCGGCTTAGGATATTTTTTTAGAAAAGATAGCAGATAAACAGATGAGCATGGACAACCTGTTGGATAACTAGCGGATGCTGGTTGCTGATGTGATTGGTGAGGTGTCAGTTGGTAGTTTCTCTAAGACCTTTGTTGTGTAGGGTAGGAGGGAGAATGGGGTGTAGTTGAAAGTATGGGTCAATAAATGGTTTCTTGAGCAGCGGCATGATGGTGTCTTGTTTCCTGGTGTCTGGGAATTTGGCTGAGTCAATGGAGGCATTGAGGATGGGTGTTTGTGCTTCACTGATCAGTAGGAGTACTTTGGTGAAGGCATGGTTGGGGCAATGGTCAGAAGGAGGCCCCAAGTGAATGGTCCTCATGGTACCAGTGATTTGGATGGTGGCAATGACAGGCTCGAGGTCAGGGTTCACTAATCAACCGCGATGGGAAGTTGAGATGCAACAGTGCTGTGCTCTTGTTGAGGGTCGAAGTAGCTGTATAAGGGGATGACTTTGTTAATGAAGAAATCCAAGAGCTTGTTGCAAAGTTCGGGTGGGGGGGTGATGTTGCTGAAGGCGGCAGGAGGCGTGGAGGAAATCTTTGAAACGTTGCTTTGAAATTATGATTTGCAATTGTTTTAGATCCTTACTGATGGGGCTCTCTCAAGTGTTGAGGTTGGCTACCTTTTGGTTGCCATGTGTTGTGATTAACTGTGGTGTGCTGCAAGGCTCCTCCTTTTCCTTGATGCAATTTAATCTCCATTTTTAACCTCTGCTACACCTCAGCTACCCATTTGGATGCCAAGCATTTTCATATATAGATGAGATATAGATCATGGTTCAGCTGAACCAAATGGCACAAGATCTACGACCCAAATTGAATGTTTTTTTGGACACTGTCCAGCAATAAAAGGATCACAACATTCTAACCATTAACATCAACAAGCCAGAGTTCTTACTTTTCAGTAGAAAAACTTCACCAGAGAAACTGTTTACTGCATTGTGCCATAGGTGATCCACCAATCCCCATGGGAAAGGTCAAATTAATTAGTGTGATTCTTCATGAAAATCTGTTCCTTCGCCCCTGATATTTCTTCTGTTGCCAACCTCTGCTTTGGGTTAGTGAAGGCACATACAAAAATTCTACCATTCCTTGCATGTGATTGCTGCTCTACAGTTATGCTCATCTTTACAGCGAGGTTGACTACTTTTATTCCCTGAATTAAGGCCTCCCTGCTAGGCCCCAGAAAATCCAGAATTATGAGGTAAAACGGATCTGTAAACTAATAAAAAATGATCATGTGATGTTTTGAAAGTGTAGGCTTCACTGCAGTGGGGGGTAGTCATTCCACTTTGATGACCCTAACATTTTTAAATGAGCCTCAGTTCTCGTTCAGATGAAGCAAAAACGATCTGGTCTTTTCAGAAATCAATCAAACCGTTCCTGTTTAAATGCACTTGCCATTTACTATGCACTCAGTAATGCTTGCTTTTGTACCAAACTTTTAGGTTGTTTTAGTGTCAAATATTTCCATAGTGGACATCTGGAGTGAGGTGTGAGAGTTTAGAACCATATGATGAAAGCAAGGTGTGGATAGTACTGCTGCGCATAAGCATATGGTGTAGGGTGTAGTGGAGAGGGTGAAAATAGACACCATTGTGTGTGCAGTTAAAGATCAACTTTTGCTTAAAAAAAAGACCACATGGATAGTTGCATAGTGTCAACCCTTTGGAGATGAAGTTAAATCACCAAGGAAATATTGTGCCGACGGACATTGCACTTTTGCCTTAGATGCAATTTGTGGAGGAAGCTTATCTGTAAGTGAGACTGCGTTACGTGTTAACATAGATATGTCAGGCAGCGCGTTCACCCTGAATACTTCTGTTGGTACTACTGACAAACGACAGATGTTAATTGTTTTGCAAGTCAATGGCACTCATTTTGTTATCCTCCGAAGGATGAAAGGCTGGGTGGTACAAGGATTTGAACCCGTGGCTATTGCACTGGAGTAGATACATTATCCCGCTCAGCTGTCATTACCGGTGTCTGTGTTATAAGTTTCAGTTTCATAATTATAGCTACTTTCTATGTATTGTCTTATGAACCTCTTCACAGCAACAGAAAATAAATTTCTCTTAACATTTCTGTTCCAATGTCATATTCATTATTTACTATCAAAGGCAAACTTGTTCTCCATTAGTTTCTGTGTTATCACTGTATTATCTTTTTACAATCAGATGTGAGTTTAAATTAGTGTTTTTTTGTTGTACACAGGGTGAAGGGCACCCATGCTGTGTTTTTTGTCTTTCATCTTTCTTGCATATGGTTATTATGCACGGAGACTGATCAGGTCGAGAGTGGGGTGCAGGAGGCACACCAAAGCAAGGCAAAATAAACGAAGCTTCATCAAGCTTTTAGGGACTAAAAAGGGCTGTAGGAACACTTCATGTGAGGCTGTCCTCCAGCCTGGCAGTCCAGCCCAGCCCACTGAGGCTGACAGGGGGATGAAGCCCTTTCAGCCCAATAGCTGTTGCGCCCCTGTAAGTAGGCAGCCATTTGCAAAGCTAAAAGAAATGGGGAGAGCACCAGACCTATTTGCCAGAGCTTGCTTTATCATCACTTATGCAAAAAGTCATTGTAGGGGGAGCCTCTGGGCAGAAAGAAGGTCGACCCATGTGTTAGGCGGGTCAACTACCTAACATTTTTTGGGGGAAATGTGTTTTTTTCTCAGCAGAAATACACATTAAAAAAAAAGTATATGCCCCTGTGGGATTCGGTGCTTATGTAGAAAGGGCCAACCCCCATACACTAAACTGATGTTTGCCTTTAAAGTTAATATATAGCAAACTCAACCCAAAGGTATTCATGTGCTTTACTTGAATACCGGTTACATTACGCAAAGTAATTTTGATATTATTGCCCATGGAGATGTTTTCTATTCCCTGGGAGGAGTCACCCTGGGAATAGCAAACATCTCCATAACCAAAACAAATGTGCCATATGAAGAAATAGCTGACCCCCAGTCAATTGTTTAATGTTGTCAAAGCTGTTTGGTTCCCGGGAGGGGGATTGGGGGGGCTAATGCGAAAACCTTTCACAAATAAATATACACCTGGCGGGTTTGCCCTTATACCAGGGCAGACGACCCCGCCTAAGAGAAGTCCCCAGTGTCTAGTGATAATCTGCTCATGACAGTGCAACCGCCATCCATGACCAGTAAGAGGTTTGTGAAAGGCGTTGTCCCATTTCCCACAATGCTTCCCACAAACATTGGGAGGCATCCTGGGCTGAGAAAAACCCACTGGATGTGGCAGCAGTTCTCTCCGGTGGGGTTTGTGACATCAGCACGCCTTGACATCACAAATGGGCGTGGCAATGGGCAGGGGCAAATGCTGAAAGGTTCAGCTTTGCCCCCAACCTTGACCAATATTTCAAGAAATCTCTGGTGCAAGCACTGGATGTCACTTTAAATCCCTCCCAAGTGTCAGCCAATGGCCAACAGACGCATTGGGAAGGGGGGCATGTATCAGACATTAGACAATACCTGCACCAAAAGGGTGAAGGATCTTGTGTTTAGCAGCATTGATAGGTCATGTAGCCTTACTATTTGACCTAGCAGTGGTGCCCCCCCCCCCAATTTTTAGAACATGTTTTATTCTGGGTGTTTTTTTGCTGAAGCTCTCCCGTCGCTTGTCCAGCCTGTAGCTCACCTACGCGTCTCACATTATCCAAGTTAAAGTAGCATCTACTCATGGAGGACCGACAAAAAAAATCCAGGCATTTATAATGAAAATATAATTTTCCTTTTCAAGTGTTTGATGGGTAAATAGCATCTTTAGTTGATAAAAAAGATCCATCTCTCACTGACTGAAGCTGTACCTTCAGGTTAATCATCTATTTAGAGAGTCATACCTTACCTGGTAATGTTGTCCAATAATCTTCTGAGCAAGGTGACAGGCCCTCCAGGAACAGGACGTATCAACATTAACCTGTGGTAGACCTGTCTGGGAGCGCGAGAAGCTTCACAACAAAGACTGTATTTCTTCTCCCAGCCCCGTCTGCCGGGCTTATCGCCTGAATGACACCTCCAACCAAATGATGGATAATGGACTTCAATTTCTCTTAGAGTTTCTATCCGTCTGGCGGGAGACGTCCCCCGCCATTACAACTCCCACTCTGCAATTTACAATAGATCAAAGAGTGGGCGAAGAGTCTCCGACGAGGGCTGAGCGCGCGAACGAGAGCGGTTCCGAGACGATACTTTGCACTGAATGATTAAGCCGGGCATGGCCGCTGTCGGAATTGCTCTGCCTGATGAGACTGAAATATATCTTGACAACTCATTTCGAAGAGATTAACCATTCACGTTCCCCCTGAACCTTTCACATTAGCCTCACTCCTATAACACTGTGCAAATTGAAGTCAATTATCCATTGCATTACTGAGGTGTCAATCATCCCTGGGGAAAACACGCCACAATTGGCAGTCCAGGAGTGGATAGCCCTCGAGGGGGAGGGGACAGGGCGCAGCAGCAGGAATTATTTTAACCTGTCTGGTAGCCGAGTGACCTAGCGCCTGCAGTGCAGGCCATTTTGATTCCCCCCGCAGATTAATCAGGTAATAGCACCCTGCAGGGCCATTTGAAAGGAAGATATCAGAGGGCATTTCCTCTCGCTGCTGGCAGGGTATGACTTGGAAAGATATCGCAGCGTAGAATGGCTCTGAAGCGACCCTGACCAGTGAATATGACTTACGTTCTTCCCTTTGCACGTATTCATAAAAGAATCAATGCCTTTTCAGCTGGAAGGTAGGGCTTTAGCCAGAGCCATAATTAATGGGTAATCTCCCCTGCAAGGCCAGAAGCTCGCAGTACATTTTGGACCCGAAGCGACTCGGTGGAGATTACATCTAATGTTGCAGAACCTCTCGAATCCGTGCATTGTTCCTCCGGCCTGAGTGAATTGTTTTGCTTGTGGCGCAGCTCTTTTGACGGGTGACGCAGGTCGATCGGTAGGGACGTGGTGACTGAAAAAGAACATAGCCGCAGTTCTCGCATGACCTGAAAGTAAGTCGAAGAAATCATAAGGAAGAAGCGAGGGCTCTCCAATTCAACAACACTCCTTTTTAATATATAAAAAGCACAGTATAAAGAGAAGTATCAGTAACCCCTGGGCTTTAAGTCGGCCGGGTCTCACCGGTGCTGAGCTCCGGTAGTTTTTACAGGGGGCCTAGAAACGGGTCTCTATCGGCTCTGTTTTGTGCCTTGTCACAGGCGGACCGTTTATTTCGGACGGCAGTGTCAGCAAGCACATTGATATGCGAGTGCTCACACTGCTCACTTCTCACTAGTGGAGAGATTACGGCATGATGTCATGCCAGGTGAGCATAAGGGGAAGGGAAATCTCATAAAGAGAGGCCTTTTCCCTCTGGATTTCCCTTTTCTTTTTGAAACTCAGGAGCAGTGACATTGTGGTGGACGGCCACCAGGGCTTTAAGTGGAAACCTTTTCAATGTCATAAAGCCAAAGTTGCTGCTTATTTATCTTATTCAACTAACAACCATTGACAAAGCCAATAGTTGTGACTTGTTGTAGGTATGATGTTACTTGGTGTATCATATATCCGGATGCAATGACAGAAACAGGAAAATACAAGTCGGGCGGCACACTATGCTAAGCATAGATTTTTAGCCTATGTGTTTTTAAGCCATGCCCTTAATTACACTGGCCACGCCCCTGTGAGAGAACCCTCAGTTTTTTCATCCCACTTAAAGCCCTGAGTAACCCACTATAGCTTTGCAGACTTCTACGAGCAAACATTTTCTAGGTTCTTGCAGTATCTCATAGTTATCGTTATTTGTGCCATTTTTATTTTTGCGTCACTTTAACTTAGACAGTCACGTGTATTCGTGAATGGACCTGAGAGATGATGGGTGTTCGAAGCTAGATGTGACTTTTTTTATTTACTACAATCAATATGCCATTTTAAATTCCCCATAGAGGCATTTTTAAAGGAAAATTCCGGAAACTATTTTCTTTGTTGATATTTGGTTAGAAAAACATCTCAACAGCAAGTAATGAAATGTAGATTGTAAGCGAAGTATTTTAAATCTTCAAGGCCTTGATCACAATGTGTGAAACCATCTTATGTTTGGCGCTTACCACAGATTTTTAAGCTGTGTGCAAATGGCACCCTCTTGGGATTTGGCCTGCACATTTTCCACAGGGTCACAAATAGCTTTGAACACCCAGGGAAATTGGTACACCTGTTGCCATATTTTTGTGTGTGGAAAATATGCTCTGTTAGAGTGTTGTTCATTTTGACGTGTACATTTAAGAATCAGGCGCAAACAGTGCACTTGTCAAATACCAACCTCCACAGAATTGGTATTTCAGCAAAACACGATGCAACGCTCATGACCTCATGATGTGAAAAATGAAATCGCGCATTACATGGATGGCATCGCTGCATGCCTGTCGATTCACTAAGATGCCAGGGGTTGAAGAAGTGACATTGCATGCCCTTTGACCTTCACTGTCACTCACACATGCTTACACATTCACACTTACACACACTCTCAAATACTCTCAAACGCAAGCACGCACACAACAAACATTGAAAAGCCTTTTTTACTTACCTCAGTGGCCAGAAAAGGTCATATTCCAGCTAACTGGACTCCATAAAGATCCATGTCCCCTAGTGTCTGCAGCGTCTAGTGTCCCGGTCTTCTGGTCATTTGGGTATCCCTTTTGCTGTGTAGGTAAGTAATGTTTTACTATGTAAAATCAATAAATCCTTTGCATATACAGACCCATCATTGATTTCGAATAAAACAGAAACTTTGGGAATTAAGATGTTACCCCCTCCCACCCGGTCATGATGGGGTTTTGATCTGAAACTATAACTAAGATGCTGTTGAAGGATATCCAGGGGTGTCCACCCTGCTTTGCTGTCCCTTTTGTGTCATGCCTTATGGGACAACTGGTTGAGTCGCTGATGGGGTAAGTTAAAAGCGTGATTGGGTGATCCCAGAGTACCGAAGAAGTTATTAACTGGTATAACTGGTTTGGTCAGGAGGATAGTATGTCTCCCCCTTCTCTTGATGAAGCAAAATTTCAGAGAGGGAGATTGTGTTCTGTCCTATCAGATGCCTTCATTAGTGCTCCTTCATCCCCCTGGAGCTATTTCATTCTTCAGGAAATTAACTGTAGCTCAGCTGAATTAAAGCAGACCAGTATCTGATTCCAGAGAGAATTCAGCCAACATCTTCGGAGGCTTAGGGTGGACCTACAAAGGCATGCAATACATAATGTGAATTGTGTCCTCTTTTGTGTGGCTGCACAGCCTGCAAACCATCTTTCCTTCTGTCCTCAACCAAGAGGAGTCATGTGAATTTGAATGCAAGGTCCCTTATCGGTATTTCAATATTTGCCTCTTATCCTACTGTTGAAAACTTCCCTCAGATATTGCTGTGGTTTCAATGATGTATAGCTGTTTAATATCATCCGGCGTGTTAGCATTTCTCTAGGGTAGCTCTGTCATCGAAAGGTGATACTATTTTGGACGACAGCTTTTTTTGAAGGTTTTATAACTCGCTGTTGCAGGACATAGGGGCATATTATCAAGGGGGTTTATCTCCGCTTTTTTGGCTTTAAAAGCCAAGAAAGCGGAGATAAAATGATCTCCCTATTACCTAGCTGTCGCTAACACCAGTTAGTGACAGCTAGTAGGAGATAGCGACAATCTTGGGCCCCACTTTGCATGTCAGTGATATTTATCACTAATGACATGCAAAGTGGGCGTGCCAAGATGTTAGCGACTGGAAACAGTCGCTAACATCGCTATCTCCTATTACCAACTTTTGGAGATATTCGCGCAAAGCGCGAATATCTCCAAAAGCTAACACCTGCCCTGAGCAGTTCTTAGCCATGCTATCCAATGGGAGGTGGATAACATGGCTAAGAGCATTAGCTCGGTAATGCATGAATATCGCTGACTTTTCAGCGATATTCATGCATTGCGGCCGTTTTTTATCGCATTTGCGATAAACCTTGGTAATACCAAGGTTTATCTGCGATAAAAATCGCCGCAGCTCAGCGGTAAAATTTTGTCTCTAACCAAGCAATAGCGATAATTATCGCTATTGCTTGGTAATATGCCCCATAATTCTGCTAAACTGAACAAATCAATTGTTGCATTAAGATACTCTCTTGAGGGTGAGTGAGATCTATTGGTTATTTTGCGTCCAACATCCCGGGGAAAGCCCAACAATACCTAAGAGAAGCACTTACAGCCCAGGCTAACAGGAAAATCCTGTTCATGTGGCTAATCGCCCTCAAGATTTCGGACTTTAACCCAACATGGGCCCGAAAGGATGGAGCAGACTCTTGTCGGTTATCCAACAACCAAAAGGAATCCTGGCTTCATCTTCTATGCTGCTGTCCCAAACTGATCAGTGAATATCATCGGCTGCTTCGCCCCATCTTTAGGGTCTAGGGCACAAGGTCCTGCAAGGAGGCCATAGACCTGCATCCTCATGAGAGTGGCAAACGTCACACACTCAATCAGAGAGGCACTCGCTGCCCCCCACCGCTCTCAGAACTTGGGGCAGGCAATAAACTCAAACAAACAATTGCCTGGGCCTCCAACGTCTCGAGCTTAAAACAAAACAAATGGATTCCGGTAATAGAGAGCAGCCAATGCGGGCCACAGCTGGGCCCAATATCTGGAAAGTTCATTTCCTCATATCTGCGTCCCAGGCCATCACAAGAGGCAGTTGTGTTACCATAACAGCAACATGGCACGAGGAAGTCTCACCTTGTCCCTGACCTCAACTTTCTAACATTTTGCAGATCATGAACCAGAGCTGAGTGCCCAAACACCAGAAAGGGGTCCGACATTGCCTCACTACTAGTCTCCCACGCTTAATCACAACAACTTTAAACTAATAGACTTTTTAACGGATTTTTAGAAATGTTGTGCAAAAAAAAATCAACAAATGCTCGCCGGAAAAGAAGGATTTTACCAACAAAATGGGTAACAGTATTAATTGCTGGTCTTACAAAACTAAGGACTAGAGGGTTCGGGGAGGGGGGGGGGGCAGGGTGGAGGTGTGCGGATTTTAAGTAAATTTAACTAAAATTTTTAAATAATTGAACGGTTAATACATTTACTTACTTATTGGTTGTTTCCAACCATACGTTGTGATTTATTGTATTGTATTGTTTTGTATTGTAATTGCATTTATATAGCGCTTACTACCCCTGATGAGGCGTCAAAACACTTTTTCGGCACGTAGCATACTACTCCGGAAACCATAAAGGATTAGTGTTGAATTAGTATAGTTAAATATGAAAGTAATTTGAGTGGCAGATAGGTTAGTCAGTTATTTGGATTCAGAAGGATAGAAGAGGGAATTTATTTTTTATTTTTATAGCACTTGTCACCCGTGATGGGGCGTTGAAGCGCTTTTTTGGCGAGTAGCACGCTACACCGGAAACCCATAAAGGATTAGTGGTGAATTAGGATAGTATAATATGAAAGTAATTTGAGTGGTGGATATTAGTCAGTTATTTGAAGTGAGAAGGATAGCAGAGGGATAGAAGAGGGAAAAAAGTTTCCATTTATATAGCGCTTATTACCCCTGATGGTACTCCGGGAACCCATAAAGGATTAGTGTTGAAAATTAGTATAGTGAAATATGAATGTAATTTGAGTGGTGGGTATGTTATTCAATTATTTGGATGGAGAAGGTTAGCAGTGGGATAAAAGAGGGAAAGAGGTTTGCATTTATATAGCGCTTGCTACCCCTGATGGGGTGTTGAAGTTCTTTTTTGGCGAGTAGCACGCTACTCTGGAACCCATAAAGGATTAGTGTTGAATTAGTATAGTGAAATATGAAAGTAATTTGAGTGGTAGATATGTCAGTCAGTTATTTGGATTGAGAAGAGTAAGGGAGGGATAGAAGAGGGAAAAAGGTTTACATTTATATAGCGCTTGTTAACCCTGATGGGGTGTTGAAGCGCTGTTTTGTTTAAATATGGCACAGGTTAACCGCGATCAGATGCTAATGTAAGGCAGAAGAGTTCATAACCAACCAAGATAAACGGAAAAAAAGGTAACCCTAGGAATGTGGACCTCCCACCCCCATCTGTAGGTGACCAGATAAATTAGGTGCACTAATAAGCCTTTACCTAAACTATTCCCCAGTCCATTTAAAAAATAGAGGGCTGTTGCAACCCTTTTTTTAGCCAAGCAAATGCATAGCATGCATAGCAAATCTTAAAAAAGCTATAGTAGTTCTGAAAATACACAATACAGAAACAACTCCTTTTGACTCTAGTGACAAAGCATGGAGCTAGCTTTTAATTTCTCGCCTAGGAAACGCTTGCACTGTCTCTTAGAGACATGCTGTATTCAGTATATGATGCTCTTGTCTGCGGATTTAAATCTGTAGCAGATGGTGGCAATTGCTGCTTGCCTGGCAAAGTATTGTTTAACTAAACTCCAGCCTGATCTGTGCAGGTTATGCATTGCTGGGGAGTTGGAAAATGTTCCTTTAAATACTTGCAATGATGATATCCAGGACATTTGAATATCCGCCCTGTAAGAATTTGCTTCCATAAGCCACGGTAGGCACCACCTTGGCCCTGGTAATTTCTAAGATGGGGCTGTACGACAAACCGTGTAGATTTATGAATAGGGTCCTTAGCGCCACTGCTAGGTCTATCCCTTTTCTTTTGGTTTCCTCCTTCTAGGATTTGAAGGATCCGTTGATGTTAAATACCAGGGTGAGGTATTTATATTCACTGGTCTCTTCAACCTTGATGGAGTCAAGAAACCAACTAGACTTTCCATTGGTTCTTCTGCAGCAGTTCATGATTTTTATTTTCTTGGTGTTTACTCTCAGGCCATTCACTGTGGAATATACTTGGGTGGCATTCTGAAGGTGCCTTCATCAGTGTAGAGAAGTTTTGAGAGGAGTATGGAGTGGAAATTAAGGTCATGAGAATTGATGGAGTTCAGAGCGGTTGATAGATCTGCCAAAAATAGATAAAAAGGTGTAGGGGCCAAGACACATCCCTGTTTAAGTCCACAGGACATTGTAATCGCCCTAGATAGGCAGGCTCCGCTTCCCAACATGATTATGACACAGGTGTCGGATTTTCAATTGCTCTTTAAAGCACGGGGGGTATTAACCAGCTTGTTAGTTTCCTGCAGAGTCTGCTTCGATTAACACCGTCAAAGGCAGCTTTGTAGTCGATATAGCATATGTAAAGAGGAAATTTGGAAACTTTTGAGGAGTCAAACAGTAGTGACAGGTCATAATATTTATAGAAGTCTCATATTTTTTGTGAACCCAGTATGATTGATCGTGATAATTGCGTTTATAGTGGCCAAGTCAAGAAGGTGCTCCACTAAAATGGCCACTTAGTATTTTGCCTCATTATCTATGAGGGCTATACATCTATAGCTCTCTGTGTCTGATTTGTCACCTCCTTTGAAAATGGGCTTTTATGATGGAGCCTTTCCAAGATGCTGACATCATGCCTCCAGTTAGGGTGTAATTGAACAGTGAAGCCATGTACTCAGCCCATTTCATTCAGTTGGTCTTGTAGATGGCCTGGGGAATTCCGTTTGGACTTGGGACTCCGGTGGTTCTACCTTTAGTTATCTGTTGAATGAATGAATGAATGAAGCCAGATTTATATATCGCGCAACTTAGCCCCAGCGGGCGTCAAGGCGCCTAGCCAAATAAAACGATAAGGTCAAAGAGCATGATTACAGGTAGGCCTTGGTAAAACACCACGTATTTAGAGCTTTCTTAAAGAGAGCCATGGTGGGTTGGGATTTGATCTCAGAGGGGAGGTCATTCCATAGTTTAGGGGCTACAGATGAAAAGGCTCTTCCACCCCATCTGACTTTGTTTGTCCGAGGGACGGTAAGAAGATTCTTATTGGCAGAGCGAAGATTTCTGCTGGGAGTGTAGGGACTCAGAAGGGAGCTTATGGCCTCAGAGCTTCCGCCGGATAGTGCACTGAAAACTAGGAATAGGATTTTAAAAGAGACTCTGGACTGGATCAGGAGCCAGTGAAGACTCTTCCTAGCAATAGAAACAGAAGCGATGCTAGGGACATCCAGAACAAATCTGGCAGCCGCGTTCTGGATGGTCTGGAGGCGTTGGATGAGGCCTTTATTGATGCCAGCGTAAAGGGCATTACAATAATCCAGCCGTGATGTAACTAAGGCCACCACGGTCTGTTTGCGGGCTTGAGGGGAGAGATAGTGAGCGATTTTTCTAAGAACTTTAATAACTCCCCAACAGGTAGAAACAGTTCTATTGACCTGTAAAGACATGTCCAGAGAGGTATCGAAGATCACGCCAAGATTCCGGGCGGAATTTGACGGTACGGGACAAGCTCCAAGAGAAGGAGGCCACCATTCACTGGACCAGCTGTTTTGATCTTTACCGAAAATCAAGACCTCGGTTTTCTCTCCGTTCAGCTTCAGGGCGTTTAAAATCATCCAATCGGAGACAGCCTGCATGCAGTTCCTGAAGCAGAGCGCAGAGGTACTCGCCGGGTGGGAGAGGGACACCATGATCTGGGTGTCATCGGCGTATGACACCACCTCCACCCCCTGAGCTCTTACTAGCCTAGCAAGTGGGGCCACATAAATGTTGAAGAGGGTCGGACTCAAGGCCGACCCCTGTGGAACCCCACATTGCACAGGCTTGGCAGGGGAGAGGAACTCTCCTAGCTTGACCCTCTGTTCTCTCTGATCAAGAAAAGAGGACAGCAGGCTCAGCGCTGGGCCCTCCACCCCTATCTCCCTCAGACGAGCTGTTAAAGTCGAGGGAGATAGGGGATCAAAAGCGGCGGTCAGGTCTAAGAGGACCAAAAGAGTGGTCTGGCCTCGGTCGACCATAGATCGTATATTGTCTGTAACTACTGTGAGCGCCGACTCAGTGCTGTGGAATTTTCGGAAGCCATGTTGAGACTGGTCCAGGAACCCAGAGGCATCAAGGAAAGCAGTAAGATGCTGATTGAGGTGTGATTCCAACATTTTGGCTGGAGCAGGCAGTAAGGAGATCGGCCGGAAGTTTTTAAGGGTGTCCTGATCCAGAGTGGGCTTTTTGAGCAATGGCTTGACTATGGCCTGTTTCCAAGATGCAGGAAAAAGGCCCTGAGCCATAGCCTGGTTCATTACCTCAAGAAGAGGGGGCAGCAGGATTTCCCTGCAGTCTTTTAGAACCTTCAGAGGGCAGGGGTCCATGGGTGACCCAGAGTTTGTCCTGTTTAACACTGTTGGTGTATGGCATTTGCATCAATGATGGGCACAGCATCTTTATCCTCGGGCTGGGCAGTTGGTGTGCTGCTACCCTCAGGTGAGTGGTCCCCTTCAACTTCTGGTGTTGAAAGGACAATCAGGAAGGTGGCCCATGCATGCTCAGAGATGTTGGATTCCAGACAGGACTGTGATGAATTTCTTAAGGTATTCACCATTCTCCAGAATGCATTGTAGTTGTGTTGCTTGATGTCTCCAATTCGTTTGGACACAATATTTTGATGAGCGGAGCACTCCTATTTCCTGTTCCTATTTTTTTTTTTAAAGAAAAACGTTTTTTTACTAAAAAATCCAGTGGTGCTACTCCTCTACGCGTGCTCTCGACACATGTGAATTAACTAGCATCCTATAACAAGTACATGGACTTGAATGCAGTGTGCACTGTTCAATTTAACCAAATTCAGTAATGTGTTAATCACAATATAAATCACAATCTACTTATTCATTCATCCTACACATTTATTAAAACATCTATCATTTTACTTCATTGCATATGGTAGCATATTTTTTGTACCTCAAACATATCCTGACCAAAATTTTTTTTGTCAACATAAGTTACCTTGATATTTGTTTCAACATCAATATATATTCATAACATTTGTTGTACTAACCAAAATGTCTGTCCTGTTCCTTTTCATCCCCGATACATTTCGGGACAGCTAGGTCCCTTCCTCAGGGGCATATCTGAAAACCCAAACAAAATATCACTGTTTAATCATCTTTATAGAATACATGGAGTTACTCAAACAACAAAAAAAACATTGTGTACATGATGGTTCACACAAACCGCCATTTCTCTTTAAAACAACATTCCAGTGAATGATCCCCTTTATCAAATCAAGCCTGTATGTGTCAACCTCAGGTGTGTTTATGCTGTTCATGCAAAATATATAGCTTCTATTGTGACCATTGTCTCACTATATTTATTTTAAAACACCCTGTTCTGTTTGTAACACTCATGATAGTTTGTTCCAGAAGGCTTCTGTGTTTAACTTCTTTGCACTCCAGGCCACCCGTTTTAGCTCCCGGTTTGTGTGCCTCAGTTCCTCTCTAAGGATTTTATTGTGTGAAGACTGCCGGACTGCAGGCATGGACTTATTGACTTTTCATTTCAGTAGTTTGTTTGCCCTGCTATTGTGGTAATTATGGCCGATCACTGGGTGAGCCGCTGGGAGGGCCCTTTTGGGATTGATTCTTGAAGCGTGGTCTTAAGAAAAAGAATCTGCAAATGCTTCCCAGTTCAGAATTAATATTGCTCGAGGTGTTTTGTAGGTGAAAATTGGCTTTTTGATCCAGTAATTCTATTGTGACTGAAGACCATTTTACTTTTTTTAAGCCGGTCATATGTATTGAGCCTTAAGGTTCTGCCATGCATCTATTTTTGCTCAGGGCGAGCAGAAGTTCCAGATCCAGGAGCAGATGTTCGCTTTTGGATCTTGGGGCAATTTTGAATGAATAGACTCATTTTAACAAAGGGCAGGGATCCCAGTGTGTAGTCTATAAATGATTTTCCATTGAAGGAGTGAAAAGACAAAACTGGAGGGATGTCACCTGAAATCGACCATTGAGAACCTGTAGACCCTGGTGTTCTAATTTGCCAAGCAGGTTGAGGCCCTTTGTGTCCCTCTTCCCATTGTAGTACTTGACTCTCTCAGGGTAGTGAAGCAGAGCAGTCGAAAGCCTATTCAGGGGAGGTAGTGTGGACTAGTAATCTCTATCCACTAGCATACAATTACAACACTCATTAAATCATTGTCTGTCAGTGCTTTTTCTTTGGAGAAGGCATAGTACCATTACCATTACTACACATACACACTACAAAACACTATGCATTGATTTACAAATATATACCTAAGCTAGATGGCAATACCTTTGATGACATTCTAAAATTATATTTGAGCCCCAGTGGGTTATGTAACATAATTATAACACCCCCACCAATTCCAGATGTAACACCAAAATATAGAGTGTGTAATTTTAAATAAAGCATGCCTATTGGCTTTGGCAAAGGGTCACCACATCAATATATAAAGTACGCCTGTTTTCTTTGTAAAGGGGCCCCCATGTTAAAATATAAGGCAAATTGATTGGCTTTGTGAAGAAGTCACCACATATATAAAATTAATACATATTTTGAATCACCATGAAATTCAATAGACCCTATTATCACATTTAACTTCACTCATGAAAAATATATGTGTTGCAATGTTTGCAAATAAATCCTTCAATAAACCATTGACATTCAAAACATTCTAAACATGTGTCAGAGTCTTTCTTTTAAGTCTTTGGTCCACATAAAATACAACCATGAGACTCACTACAAGGGGTCCATACACTGCAAAGCAGGAGTTTACAGCATTTTCTGTAATGAGAGCTACATAAGCTCAGTGAAAATCGTCATGAGCTACTGAATGCCAAGTATCTTGCGCATTGTTACCAGGCACCCCCTTGGCTGACTTAACCCGTTCCGTGCTCGTGACGGAACCACTCCGTCACGAGCCACGGGCGCGCTGTGCTAATGACGGAGTGGTTCCGTCACGGCGCGGCCTCCCTGTCCACGCTGCAGCAATTCCGCACCTGCGCGGCAGAATTAATGAGTGGGCGGGGCCGTGACGGAACCACTCCGCCATGAGCACAGCGCGCCCGTGGCTCGTGACGGAGTGCTTCCGCCACGAGCATGGCGGCGCCGCGCGACCCCCCACCCCCACCCCCAGCGCCACAGCGGAATTCCCGCCGCGGCCAAGGGGGTAATTGATTTTAAACCAAATGTCCACAGAGCCGATACTATGGTTTGAACAAAATATTGTCACTAGGGGTACTGTTATAGGGCTGCAATGTGTGTCTGTGAGTGCATGGTCTGTGGGGACTAATTAACTTGTGTGTGAATGAATGTAATATATGTGTGTGGGTGACTGAGACCTTGTATTGTATGTACTTGTGGCACAGGACCTATCTTTCACCATATGTGAAACAGATACATGTACAACACAAACATACAACCATTTTTTTTTTAAACGGGAGAAATTAAAGGTGAATTTATTTCTGCAGTTTAAATTGCTTTCATTAAAAAAAAGGCTATATTTTTCAGTTATAAATTTAGTAGCATGTCTATCAGGCACTGGGAGCAGTAAGCCTGCCAGCTGTGTGTGAATGTGACACTTTGAAATGGGATGGAATTTACCTGAAGAGATAACTTTATGTTTATGTGCATTACATAAAACTAATCATTTAAATTGTATTCCATGTCAAAGTGTGTTTACAAACAATAGGCATATTACTGCCAGTGGCCTGTAGACATAGTGCCATATTTATAAAAGAAATTACAGTCATTTGTTTAAATGTGAGGAATTTAAAGTGAAGAAACATGCTTCATAGAACATTAGGAATTATTTTGCTTAATTTATGTTGAGAAAAACATTAAGACACAGTTGCATCGAAACATATTTCTTCACTTTAAATTTATCCCATTTGAAAGAAAATTACTATATTTTTCAGTTATAAGTATGGCACTGTGTTTACCAGCCACTTGGAACAAGATGTCTGCTGTTTGTAAATGTGACACTTTGAAAAGGGACGACATTAAAATGAAGACTTATCTTAATTATTAAGCTAACTCTTCATTGTAATTTTCTCTCATTTAAAGCATTCTGAAATATCATTTTGTTCTCAAGCTACATTACTGAGTTAGAAACAACTTTTATTTAAGAGTTCAGTACCTCAGTGCTCCATTTATGAACCTCTGTGACCCACTTGGGTCATAAATCCGAGTGGAACTCTGCTCATTATAGTGCTTTGCTATCTGCAGCCTGATAATAATTTAAAATAAACATAACCTTTCCTTAACTTTAAAATTAAAACACACCCTTTTTTGAAGTTCTTAGTCAAAAATGTACCCAATGCTGGGTGCTACCCTGAAGGTTTCTGCATGCTACTGGGAACTCGGACTGGTTGGAGACACCTCCTGCTCAAAAGCATGGAAGAAAAAGTTCCTGCTTTGTGAGTGCTTGAACACAAAACATCTTGTGGGGTCAGGCTCATAAGGCCACAGGAAATTTATGGTTGATCTTCAAGGAATACTTAAGGGGGACTGTGACATCCTTGGCAGCCCTCCAACAACACTGTTCAAATATGTCAGTGGTGCCCCAATCACGAGCAAGGTAATAAATAGCCCACATGGAGCATCATTTTGTGCTCCAGGGCTGAGATTCGTGCATACTCAACAGGCCTACTAGCTTCCAAAGGACACACTTTGTGGAAAGCTGGTTTTACTGACTCCCTGTGCCATTCTTCTCTTCTATTGGATCCTGCTGCTTCTTTCCTGCTGATGAGGTCATCTTGCACAGCCCTTCCACTATCAACCAGCGGAACACCCCCCTGCCTGCACTCCCAGGAACCAGAGCCTTCATGCTGTGTTGCAAAGCACTCAAGGAGGTAGTGAAGCCAAGTCATCCCCCATCTGGTGCTCAGGGGCATAAGGGGGCAGGTCACCCTTTCAAAGAAAGTATAGTACCTCCCCACACCCAAGCCCTTTGTCCTCTGGAAACAATCTGCATCTTACCACAGGGGACCATCTGGCTTCCAGGTAACAATTGAATACTTACAATACTCACAATCTTTCGGCAGTAAAATATTAACTTTGTAAAAGTACCTGTTGCTTAATAAATATAATTCGATTTCACAATTAAAATATATTTTGAATAACTATTAGATGAATTCTTGAAAAATTGCTGTAGCTACTACTAATCTGAATTTAGCATTTGTAAATGTAAAAATGTATCCTCGCGTTTTCCTATTGAAGCTGAGTGCATTGGTACAGTGAAAATAACATTTGGGTATATTTCACAGTAAGCATATGTTCAGCATTACCTTTTACATGTCTTACTTTTAAATGCCAAGCACCCTGCCTTTATTAGCAGTAAGGTCTACTTAGAGGTGACATTAATATTTAAAGGTTTAATCTTGTCAAAGGGGTTATCTTGACTGGTCGAATTTGCATTTTAAAACTGCCAGAGGCATGTTACCTGTGCATAAACCAGGCTTCGGATGACAGTAGTCTGTCACGTGCTGCCTGCACACTCATGAGGACACGTGTTCATGCATAACCAGCCAAGGGCCCTTTACCCTTATTGCACCGTAGCAGCCTTATTCTAAAAGGCAGACACTGGCTGTAAACACACTCATTCCCATTGTCATGAAATTACAGTGAGTGAGTTTGAGGTAGTGAGACTTACCCACGGCAAGGGTCCATAACCAGGTGATCAGAAGCAAAATATCCTGGCAGACAAAATGAGCAGAGCCCATTTGCAAACCTTACAATACTTTAAGCCACCTTTTTGTTGCATGATTATCTTTAAAACTATTTCACAGCTTTAGACAATATGTTATAAGTAAAATTATGCCAAGTCTGCTGTAAGTGAATTCAGAAGTTTTTAAGTCTTGCCTGCAGGCACCTTTTAGCTATCTGTTGTCCAAGACCTGTTGCACACAATGCCAAAACCTACAGTGGACGTATGGCCAGCGCATTCCACAATATTGGCTGACTTTCCTGTTACTCTGATTTGCTTCCTTCTTAAAAAATGTTTTTCCTTCTTCTCCTTGAGCTTGGCCCTTCCAAGAAGCATTGAATCTTTATCATCCCTTTGGCTGGTTGAGTTGAATCCTCCCACTAAGTACAATCAGGAACGACTTAATAAAAAAGGATCACTCTATAGGAGTGCATGCTTTTTCTTGCTATTTCTCCTTCTCCCTTATGTGCTGTTTTTCCCTTCAAAATCCCACCTCTGCACACTTCATGTGAAGCACATGTTGAAACCTTAAATACCACAGTAAGTAAGTAAGTAAGTAAGTTTATTGTGTTGATTATTTAAAATCTTACAATATTACACATTCAAAAAGGTCAGTAAAAGCTGTATTCATACATAAAACAGTTAAAATATCATTCAAAATTTAAATATTTAAAATAGTTACATCTCCTAGATTCCTTTTAACTGTCAATAAATTTTTTACAAACGTAGCGTTTAAAATAATATCATTCGAGTCCAAACACCTTATCAGGGCCTGCCTGCATGACCTTATGCCTCGTGCGTTCAAAGGATTCTTAAGCAGAGTTTTTCTCTCCTCGAAAAGTTTCGGACAAATACAGAGAAGATGGAGGATATCCTCCTCACCGGCGTTGCACAATCTACATTCCGTTTGCATTACCGTTCTTAACCAGGGTGGACGATGGCACAGGCCTGGCATTGTTCCGAATCTTGCATTGAGGAGGACCTGTTTATTTTTTTCCGTCCAAGGAGTCACCAAATATTGCTGGATTTCTTTCTTTTTGTAACCATTTATTATTGTCCAAGCATGTTTTCTTTTAGTAAGGGTGGCTTTATCTTTTAGAATAGATAGGTGGCTTGCAGTTTTGTTAATTATTCTCTTAAATGATGTCTTGGTTATATTTGTATCCCATATTGTTGCCACCTCAAACTCTTTTATTGCTTCCATTAGGTACGACCCTGCCAGAGAGTTCGTGTCATTACATAATTCTTTCCATCAAAGTTGCGATATTTCATTTTGATGATCAGTTTTTATTTGATTCCAGATTTTTATTAAGTGTGCTTGCCTTGTATAGTGTTGGTTAATTAATCCGAACTCCAACCTTACTTGTGCAGGGGAAGCGTTTGCTGGAAGCCGGAATAGGGCCCGATATACTCTGGTTATGTTTCTATTCAGGATTTCAGTATCCCTACCCATCGCAGCTTCACTACCGTATGTGATAGTCGGTTCTAGTCTTGCAGAAATAATACTGAGTAGAGGGCGGTAAGTTAGGCTGGGAAGTGATTTCTGCACAATTCTAAATGCAGCAGACAATGCGTTTGATTTCCTTTGGATATCCCTTTTTTGCAGTTGGAGGTTGCCTTTCGCATCAAATAAAACCCCCAGGTATTTATATGACTCCACTTGCTCCAGCTCGATGTTATCCATAAACATTTTAATGGTATGTTTTTTCGCATTATTTTTGGTAACTACCATAATCTTGGTTTTTGTATCATTTATGACCATACCATTTACCTTAGACTACATGTAAGTTCTTCTGATTAGTCGCTGTAGACCCACTTTAGTATGGCTCAAAAGTATCACATCATCTGCATATGCACACAGTAGAGCTACAGTAACATTGTACAGTCACTGTGCATCTGAAGCAAATAGTCCCTGAATGTCAGGACACAAGTGCTTAGCTTGACTATACTTTTTCACTCTCAAAGTGTAAAGAGACCATGAGGCTCGCCATGTCAGTACTTGCTGTCTACCATGGGTTTGTGTAAAATAAACAAGCTTCAAAGGAAATTAGTAGGTTTCCAAGCAAAAACAGGTGTTGAAAAAGTGTCAATACTGTTGCTTTCAAGAAAGATATAATTCCAAAATGAAAATGCAGTGTCTTTTTTCATGTGCTTTGGTATATTTAGCAATATTGACAGCACTTATGTGTGAGGCCTTCTGTTGTAAAGATTTAGCATATTTATATGTAAATCTTGGGTGTGTGTTTACATACTTGAATACATACACAAACACAAAAACAAGTAGCAGTTGAATAGGATTGTCTAATAGGATGACACATCGGCCACATACTATAAAGAATAGTGTGAGTATGTTCTCTAGGGCAAAGAAGAAGGGTGTGTGTATGTTATAGTAAGTATTTTGTTTCAAGTTCCAACAGTTGTATTTGGGAATTGACTTTAACACGTTGCCCGCAGCAGGAATTCCGGCCCGGTGCTGGACATTCCAATCGCGGGCGGGGTCGTGACGGAACCCAGGGGTCATGCGCACAGGCCACCCGTGGCTCATGACGGATGGGTTCCTTCATGAGCATCGAAGGGGCTAAAAAAGGCACTACCCGTGTTTCTCAATGTTTTTAATGCCATGATTAATGAGTTCTTAATAGGTCATATGTGTAGTGGAAGCTATGTATCTCCTACAAGTAGTAGAGAAGGATTGCTGTGTCATCACAGTGAAACTCACTGGTGGCTGAGAGAAATAAACAGTGAATAAACATTCTGCAACCCCAGTGAATTAATGGGAGCATAGAGGTCAAGCTTTGGAAATGTAGCAGGTGTCCAGGAGATTCTTCTTCCGCCACTAAAACCTGTTGCAACTGGAGGGAGGCTGGAGGAAGGGTAGCCATAGGAGCTAGAGTTGCGTAAGAAGACACAGCCAACTACGATCGCACGTAACTAGCAAAAGTGAGAGGCACCACAAAAGAGCAGCTCGATCAGCTGCAGGGATGGCCATCACTGAGCCTCTGAGACCGAGGCAGGACAGGAGACCCTATTACTCCTAGGGAGTGGTGTGGTTATGCCTCACAAGCACTATAATATATTGTTCCCTTTTCTGACAATGTATAGCAGTAGTCATCATAAGTGTATCATCTTCCCCAGCCCCGGAGCATGCAGATGTATTACACCTCATGAGAGATGCGGTAAAGCATACCTTTATTCATCAACATACACTCACACTGCGCATAACAGCCTACTTCCCATTAACCACACCCTTACACCTTCCTGCATATTACGTATTTTCTCTTCCAGAGTCCGCCCAGAACCACAAGGGTCCTATTGCGTATAATATCAATGTACTACATCTTCCCCTTTGTTAAATAAAAAGTGGCAGACATCCTGAAATCACATTTCCTCAATTAGACAACGTAGCGCTCGCTCTTGCCTCGGGTGATCAAGGTCCACCCTGATCAATCAGCGGCAACATAGGCTCAGGTGCTCTAGCCGGACCTACTGGCGGGTTCGTCTCATGCATGGTTTCAGGAATTGACAAGTGTCTCGTCGGTGTTTAAAATGTGATGTGGTCCAAGTGATGGATTGCCCAGGATGATGCACCGTCACCATATGTCCCTTGCACGCCACAGCCTGTAAAGGATCAGTGGCAAAAGAAGTGTCTGTTTTCGTTTTTCGTCTCTGATTAACCAGTACCTCGTCTCCTTTGTCAAAGACTGTCTCCTGGGTATGGAGATGTTGATCTGCATACATTTTCCTTTTCCTTTTCTAAGTTACCTCAGTGTCTCAAACCTTGTCAATATTCACTGATAGATCCAGGGCCCATTCAGGTAGTTTTGTTCTGAATGCTCTCCCAAATAGCAAGGAGGTGAGACTCTCACCACTTGTGGAGTGAGGAGTTGATCAATAGAGCCAGAGGGCATGACACATGACTTGGTTTAGATTGATTTCTTTCATCGAAGCCCCCTGTATGACCCTCTTGAGTATGTCAATGAATCATTCAACTACACCACTAACTTGGGGCCAGAGGGGTGTGCTCCTTTTGTGTTTGACATTGAGTCGGGCAAGAAATTCTTTGAACTATGTGCTGTTAAAGGGCGAGCCATTATCAGATTTGAGGATTGCGGGGCTACCCCATGTTGCAAAGATGTCATCAAGCCTTCTATGACTTTGTCATGGGTTATCGAAGATGGGGGTTCCACCAAAGGAAAACACAAATATTTGTAAATGACTACCATGAGATGGTGTCCATTTCCTAAAGGCCCAAACAAGTCAACTGCAACCCTCTCCCAGGCATGGGCAGGAAGGTCAGACATTGTCACTGGGTGCTCTGCCACCTTGGAGGATAAAGAATTGCAAATGTGGCACGCCTTCAGCTTCTACCAGACTTGCTATTCTAGCCGAGGGAACCACACTTGCTCTTTTGGTGGCTACGATACCACGGTGTCCTTCATGGGCCAGCTTGATAACCCGCTATCTTAGGCTCCCAGGTATGATGGATCGTGAGCCCTGCAGTATTACGGCTTCTTCGGTAACTGCTTACTCATCCTGTACATTTTTGAACTTTTCATAGTAAATATACCTTTGCGCCTGATGGAGTGAGGCGAGGCCCAGGGGAAAGGCTGCTTAATTTTTCTACTGGCATAATCAACTTACCGCTGTCTATGATCAAAGTTATTGGGTGATTGTTCACTTTCAATGTGATTTTCAGACAGTGTCCAAAGGATGTTTTTAGCTTTGTTTGGTGAGTTTTCCATGAGCTGCGATCATCTTTAAAGGCAACTAAAAACAACATGCCCACGTCCATCTTTGGTAGATATTATTAGTGAACACCAATCTTCTTCACTATTACTTGATAGTGACGTTGAAGAACCTTTGTACAATGAGTTTGAAGATGATTGATTTTGCACCGTTTCTACTTGTCGTAGCCAATGTTGCTTTTTGGTTTTGGGGACATTTTTGGGAGAATGCTTCTGGAATGTTCTTGCATCCATTTTCTCCTGTAGTCGTGAAACACTTGATTTTTTTTTTGTATAACTTTATTTATTGATAGCAGCCCGTCCCGACGTTGTCTGGGTATGAATTGCTGCCGGCAAGTAGTATATTGTTTTGTAGGATTTTGTTTTGATAGCATTTCTTATCTGTGACAGGCCTGTGAAACGCTCCGATTCACAGTGCACTGCTGATGCACTTAAGAGTGCGCGTTCAGTAGTGTGTGAACTTGTTTCCCTACTTTATTTTTCCTTGCAATATTATATAGCGCGAACTCGACAACATGGCATGAGCACAATTTACATTACAGAAGAACACATTCATTTGTGGTAGGCACGGGGAGACAAAGCGATTTGCCTGGAATCACAGGATGTTGAGCTGATGCCGAGATTCGAACGTAGCTCCCCAGCTCTAAAGTTCGTAATTCTAGAACTTGTGGCGGGAGGTGTGTCTAAAAGTGTATGTCGGTGCTGGCCATCAATGAGAGAGACCTGTGCATTTTTCAAATCGGTGGTGAAAAAATATGAGTATGTTGCTGGAGATGTGGGCCGCCGTGCCACCAATGTACTTACCGGGGGAGGGTAAACACCCATTATTCCGCAACTTTCTTTCGCATACCATCACTCCGCATACTTTCTTTACGAAAGCACCATGACTCCGCAATGCCATTATAACGCATGGCATTACATTTTATATGCTTTTACCACGCATACATTTACAACGAAATTCGTTGTAAATGTATGAATGGTAAAAGCATGTTTTTAAAAAAAATGTTCAGATAAGGTAAGCATGGGTATAGGGGTATATGTTTTGGGGTACTGAGGTATATGTTTTGGAGTGTTTGGGTATTTTAAGGGTTCAGATATAGTTTTGGGTTATGGGGTACAGGGGTAGTTTCATGGTTTAGGGATAGGTATGGGTTTTGGGGTACAGGGGTATTTTTAGGGTTCAGGGGTAGGTTTGGGTTTTTAAGTGCAGGGGTATTTTAAGGGTTCAGGGCATATAGGGTTAAGATGGGTTACTGTTTAAGGGTGTTGGGGTATTTTAAGGAGTACGGGTGGGTTATGATTATGGGGTGCAGGGGTATTTAAAGGGTGCAGGATGGACACCCGGAGCTGAAATGTACAGAACCTGGGAAGAAAAAACAATGAAATATTGGGCACAACGCTCGCTTTTTTTTCCGTAAGCCCGCGGCCCGCACACGCCCACGCCCCCAGCACACAATATGAGACATGGCATGAAGGGCGGAACGTACCACACGCCCCCAGCACACGCCCACAGCACAATGCATACACGCCCACAAGGGACTACTTTGCTGGCACGGTTCTTTTACCTTTTAAATGTATATGGTGGGCGTCTGCATAGCCCATATCCTTCTGCTGCAACTGCCCCTTCCAACGCTGTATTGGGTGTTGCGATTGGTGCTGTGGTTCCTGAGATTACCCGCCTCAAAGGTTTGGGCTCTCTCTTTATTATATTAGTATAGATTTTTCAACGGCATGTGAATATTATATGAGGATCAATCATATTCATACACATCAACAGTATTTATCAGGGATTGATCATTACAGTCAGAGGCATCGCATAGTGAACACATTAAGTGAACATCCCCATTGCCAACAGTCTCTGGTGAAGGAGAGAGGGGGCTGGTACCTCCCCTCCGGGAAGGTTGCCTGTCCCGTTATTCACATCACAATCCCGATACATTCAAGAATATACATGTGGAGAACAACGTTGAGGCATTGGTTCACTGTGCGCCAAAGGGCAGTGTATGCATATGATAGGCCTAGAGGCCTAAGCCAATATTTCTTCTCTATCGGCATCTGAGGTTGCTGAGGGCAGGGCAGCAAAGCAGGTTTTCGGGGGACCCCAGATGTCCCCGAGCCGTGATGACAAAGGGAGTAGTTCGGCATATTTGCATAGTTTCTCTTAACAATATGTGAGATCAGAGAGCCACCCCTTAAACTTCGACGCTCTGCCCCTACCCCATCTGAAGGCGACGCGGCGTTTGGCCATCAACAATGCAATTGACAGAAAGCGACGTTGGGACTTTACTACCATTATAGTGTACCCCAGCAGGGCCATCAGTGGAGTGGGTTCAAAGGGAATTGCTGTCATCTGTGCTAGGGCTTCGCAGACCTGCCCCCAATATGCACTCACCCAATGGCAGTCCCAAGCCAGGCGTAGGAAATCAGCTCGATGGCATCTACATCTTTCACAATCATCTGTATTCCGCAGTTTAAATGTATGCATTTTAACAGGGGTATAATACAGTCAATGCATAAATTTTAAGTGTGTGATGTTGAGTCTGCTACTTGCAGAGACCTGCTCCGTTTGCGAGCAGCAGTACTCCCATTGCTCGTCTGTGAGCTCCTCGCTGAGTTCTGTGATCCAGTGTAAACGGGAGGAACATGGGGCCACTTCCAGTTGTGCACATATGGTGTGGTAGAGTCAGGAGACCACGTGCTCCGGTGAAGTAGCTTGCAGGATCAGATGTAGCGGGGCTAGCGTGGGGGTTTCCTGAGGGACTGTTGGAAAGTTGTGCCTTACTCCACGCCGAAAGCCGCAGATAAAGGAATACGTCTAGTGGAGAGGGCTGAGTGTCAAGGAATATTTGCTCCTGCGACTTGAACGTCCCATTAAAGTAAAGGTCTCCCAGGTTACAATGCGTATTCTTACTAGTAGGTGAAAGAAGCCCGTCTCTTGTAGCAGTGGCAATTGTGGGAGGTATGCTAGGGAAAGTAGAGGCAAATAGAGTGATGTTTCCCCTAGGGATGCGAGTATGCAGCACCAGGCCTCTACCGTGCCAGTGAGCGTTGTGGGTAGTTTGTCCCTGGGTTGTGGGGTGGAGTATATCATTCCTGCCAGAGGGACTGGGTCCACCAGCCAATGTTCTGCCGCCACCTGCGACATGTATGCGGGTGGGAGAAACCGAAAGTAAGCATAGTGTGCCTGTGCACAGGAGTGATATAATTCGAAATGAGGGACGTCAAAGGCCTAGTGAGTACATTCCACTGCAGTCTTGGTTGTTTGTCCCCCCCAAGTGAGTCTGAAATGCCGCCCTGGTTGGTATGGAATGTTAAGTAACAGATAGAGAAGCTGTGGAAGAACAACCATTTTTATTATGGACACGCGGCACGCCAGGGAAAGTAGCAACAAGATCCATCTGGTCACACAGCTAGCAATGCGACCGAGAGCCCTACCATAGTTAAGTCGCATTAGTTCCTCCCGAACTCTAGTTATACGTATCCCCAGGTATCTCATATCTGAGTCACACCAATCCAGTGGAAAGTCCATGGGAAATAGTGTGGCAGCAGAGGTGAGAAGGAAAACCACAGATTTACCCCAATTAATATGTAACCCGAGTGTTTCCCAAACACTATGAATTCTCTCAGAAGTGGGTTTGGGTTTTCTTGTGGGTCCCTGACGGAAAGGGTGACATCATCAGCGTAGAGAGATATAAGTATTTGGCGCAGGTTACATCGTAACGCCTTGTCTTGATGGTGTTGCCGGAGTTTAGCTGCCAGAGGCTCGATTGCAAGGGCGGATAGAAGGGGGAAAGCGGGCACCCCTGTCTAGTGCCCCTAGTCAAGGGGAGCACCGGGGAAAGGTGACCATTAATCATGTCTCTAACTGTGGGGAGGGTATACAAGAGGCAGATCCACAGGAGAAATAGTGGAGGGAATATCATGCGTCACAGTATTTCTAATAAGTAGTCCCATTCGACCGAATCGAACGCCTTGGTGCAGTCTGAAAAGACCGCTGCCATGGCAAGGTCGGGATACACATTGTGTAGTATGGAGAATAACGTTCGCAGATTATGTGAAGTTGAGCGCCCAGGGATAAATCCTGATTGATCTGGGAGAACAAGCTTCTCCATCAGTAAGCTTAGCGGTTGGCTATGACCTTAGCAAGAACTTTGGCATCGCAATTAATTAGTGACAAGGGTCTATACGAGTCACAATTGGCGGGTGGTTACCCAGGCTTAAGTAGGGAGATAATAAGCGCTTCTCTCATGGAGGGAGGAAGTGTTCCTTGCTCTAGAGAATCTTCATATACTTCCCTAAGAATGGGGGCAAGGGTTTCAATGTACGTTTTGTAGAACTCAATGGCAAGTACATCGACGCGGGGGCATTCCCTGACCTCGTTTGCATGATGGCCTCCCTTATTTCATCCAATTCAAAAGGGGCACACAAGAACTCCGTCTGTGTATCCCCTAGCCATCCCAGGGCGACAACAGCAAGGTAAGTGTCCACATCAAGTGTATCCCGTCTGCTTGAGGTGTATAACACTGAATAGTGAGTTTTGAACATGTTCATGATATCCTCTGTGTCCCTATGTAATACCTCCCCAGGTCCCTCAACTTCCAGGACATAATTGGAGAATCGAGGCTTGCGTTTGGTCTCCGCCAGTGCCCTACCCGCTATTTCTACTTCACCATAGCGTCGTGCTACTCAATATTTCCCCCTGTATCAGGTTTGTCACAAAGTTCACTCTGCAATTTGCCATCTCCTCCCAGAGAAAGCCTGTTCTCTATGTTCTTTAGCTCCTTCTCTAAGTTCTGTAGTGTGCGTTGAATGTCCCTCAAGACTCTACTACTCTTAGCAATGCAAAACCCCTAACTGTGACTTTGAATGCTTGCCATACAGTTTCACCGCTCTCAACCGAACCTTGGTTCCTTTGCATAAAGTCTGTAATTTCCTGTCCCAGTTCATCCCGAAACACTGCGTCTAGCAGCGTGAGGGGCGATAGCCTCCAGTTACGCCATGGGAAGTTTTCTCCTGGGGAAGAGATCACTATTTTTACTGGAGAATGGTCGGATAACGTGCGGGCTAACTGCATGGTTGATTGGATTGCCGGCGCAAGGCCGCGAGATATGAATCATTAGTCCAGACAAGCCCAGGAAGCAGATTGTGCTGTGAAGTGCGTGCCTTCCGTTGTGCGGGGATTTAAGTGTCGCCATGCGTCTATCAGTTCCCCATCCACCACTATGTCTTGCAACACCCTTTGTGGTCTTGTGTAGTGATGTGGTGCAGGATTGGATCTGTCCACAGTGGAATTTAGAGCTACATTAAAATCTCCGCCCCAAATTATGTGTGTAGTGCCTGTTGCCATGATCTACCCCCACAATGTAGTGAAGAAGTCCGGGGCATCGGTGTTAGGGCCACAACAGCATGCCAGGGGGACTAACTCTAGGCCCAGCCTACCCCAAACAAGGCAATAGCGTCCTTGCTGATCCTGTGCTGTGCAGGCTACCACAAAGAGGGTGTTATGAGGATAGCTGTCCCCCTGGAGTATGAAAAATATGAGAAAAAAGTGCAGTGATCTGCCCATTTGGATGCAAATGTGTTGTTGTGAAGGAGGTTAAGGTGAGTTTCTTGGAGCATCGCCACTTGTGTCTGATATCTATCTGAGTATGATAACACCCTTCTACTCTTTCTCGGGTTTTCTAGCCCCCTGACATTCCAGGTGAGGACAGTGAGCCTTTGGGAATTTGTTAAGTTAGTAGCAACAAAAAAGTCTGCGGGTCTCACAAACAAAATATGTATAGACAGACGCAGGGACTGTACTTACCCCAGATGAGCACAGTGAAAGAGGAGTCTCAATTAAGAGGACGGAATCCCATCACCCACCGAGGTGGCATGCTTCATATTTGGGGTCTCCTCTTGGCTGCACATTTGTGCACCCAAGGAGCTACCACTCCTTGCTCGTGTAAAGGAGGAGCTCGCAGATGTTTTAATATAATCCAGGAATAGAACACCTAGGATTGATGAAGCATAAGGCAGTGTGGTGACAAAATTGAGTGCAGTGTATGTGATAAGTGTATTTAAAATTGACTACCAGGAGAGAAAAAAAGGATTTATTAGGTATCCCATGGTGTCAATTGTTAAAAAGCAGTAGAAGCACGATCTGAAAAAATGGTCGAGTTGTTACAGTTGATGTGCTTAACTTGTCTCCATGGTCTCTGAGTACCAATATCCACCTCCGTAGTGTGCCTAGTCTGTCGGCAGACCACACAAGTGCCACATGGGTAGTGTCCCTGGACTGCTGGCATATTCCAGAGTGTAGTTGGTCCAGGTGCCGAAGCACATCTCTGTTGTGCATGGACAAGACAGACGAGTAAGTCCTTACTCCTTTTGAACGAGAAAAGAGGTGAGAGTATCTTGTTCTGTCCTACATTAAGGATTCGCCAATGCTTATGCACAATCTTTTGGATCCTGTTAGACTATTTGCTGAATGTATTGACAAAGGTGAGTCTGGTAAGAGGAGGTTTAGGCGCCGTGGGTTCTATAAGAGCTTCCCGTTTGTTATTTGAGGCCGTCAGATGCGGCTGGTCAGCGGGTGTTGGGGCGTGTATTTAAACTCATGCCGTTTCTGGGCCACCACCGCTGGCAATACTCAGAAGTTTGGCCCAGGGCCACGACGGATTAGGTAAGCGCAATGGCTGTTGCATGGATGTCCGTCTACTCCTTTAACTGCTGAAGTACTTGGCTTGTTCGTTGGTCTCATTAGAACAGTGTTTAGATGAGTCTTCTAGAAATAGTTGAGTCTAGTGTTTTATCACTGTACAACTTATTTTGTCGTGACTTGTATTCCGTGCTCACATATTTCCCATGAGCTTCGTCTGACATTTGTGTTGCACATTGTTCCACTTACTGCCAGAGGGTTCTGCATTTTATTAGGAGTGGGCAGATTGCAACTGCCTGTTATCTTCTAAAACACACTGAGCAGCTCTTCTTATGCACTAACATGGCGGTGCTGCTGACAAACCCTAATTTTAATTTGAAAGTACTTCTAGAGGTGTTGTAATGATAGCCCTCTTTTCTTCAATACATACCTATATCTATTATACGTTTAGTTTTTTCTTCTTTCTTTTTCCTTTCACAGAGCGTTGCCTCACGCCCTGAGCTGTAGCCAGGAGCGGTGGGTATCCTCCCGATTTGATACGGGTAAGCTGATTGACATAATGTCCTCGTACATTCAATCTGAGGACTTTAACATTTCTATATTGTTGTGAAATGTTTCATTATATATATTTAGACGTAGCTTGTACATTTGAACCTGTTCTTTCTCTTGGGAGGAGTGCAACACCTATACCAGTAGTGGCTACATAAAAGTATTACACATTTATAAGGTATCGCTCTACACAGTTTGTGTTATTTTTCTGCTTTTCACTATAATTACAGTGCAGTAGTTACTACTTGGTCTTGAAGAAAGCCACGCTTAATATAAGATATAGGTTGGCTAAAACATGTAGACCTCTTCACTCGGGTGCTCGCACATTCTTTCAGATCACGCATCTACTGCTTTTTAACCCTTGACACCATGGGATACCTAATAAATCCTTTTTTTCTCTCCTGGTAATCAATTTTAAATAGACTCATCACATACACTGCACTATATTTTGTGACTACTTGCCTTATGCTTCATCGATCCTAGGTGATCTATCCCTTGATTATCCCCTTCGCTGCTAGGCCTTTTCCCTCCTGTGCTAAGCCTTTTTTTGGCTATTTGGGGTAGTGTGTGGTTAGGCCCCTGTAACTTTTTGACCACATAAGGTATCCACGCCAATTTTGCGTTCTTTTCTTCCAACATCATGAGGATTCTAAAAGTACCCAGGGTTTGTGGATTCCCTTGGAGAGGTCCCAGAAATTAGCCAAAATACAGTAACATTTTTGTTTTGTTCAGAAAAATGGGTAAAACGGGCTACAAATGAAAGCCTCTGGGTTTTTCCCTGCAAATATTTTCAAAAAAGGGTTTGTGGGGCTGAAATCACATTTTCCCCAGCTTTTAGGGAATGACAGTCTTTTGTCAGAGAACCAACATTTTTTACACAGTTTGGGCATTTTTCTGGGACATAGCCTATTTTTGCTTTTTTTAGTGCTTTCAATCTTCTACCAGTTAATGGTAAAAATGAGTATGAAAGCAATAATGGATCCTGGAAAGCTATACATTTTAGAAAAGTAGACAAAATTCTGAATTCGGAAAGGGGTCATTTGGTTGATCCATTAAGGTTTCTTTATAGAAACTAACAGTTACATATTGGAAATATTTCAAATTAGTTGAAAAGGGCAGCCTTTTATGTCAACATTTTCACCTCTAACTTCTTGTAATTATGACAGCTCATTGAAAGCAGTTTACTTTTATATCCGCTGGACTTTCCTAGTTGTGGGGATATATAGGACTTGTAGGTTCACTAAGAAGCAGACGAACCCAGAGTTAAAAACTGAGTAGCAATTTGCAATGGCTTTTTATTATGTACCGGGTAGATAGCAATTATTGTGCGAAAATGTATACATGTAAAAATTGGTATGAAAGACACCTATGTATTTCTGAAATGGGTACAAATTATAGAGTTTAGAAACAGTACATATTTGCACATTTTCAAAATTGGGAATACTCATACTAGCATGAGAATTATTGGTCATTTTTCAAAATGACTTCTTTTTTACACAATGTCTTTCATTTGGAAGGCAGAAACGCATCAAAACTCAATAGGTAACAACAGTTGCTTTACAAATCATATTTACCATAAGCCTCCCGATAAAAATGGTACCTCACTTGTGTGGTTAGGCATAGTGTCCACGACCAGAAAGGGCTCAAAACCCAGCGTGAACACACCACATTTTCACAATGAAAATGTACCCTTTTTTGCGAAGTGTGCAGCTGTAGTTTTTGAACCCTAGCACTGCCGGCACCTAGGGAAACCTAGCAAACCCATACCTTTTTGAAAACTAGACACCAAGGGGAATCTAGGATAGGATGACTTGACTGCCTCCCACCAGGTTGTGTTACCCAGAATCCCTTGCAAACCTAAAAAAGTGTCCAAAAAAACAAATGTTTCCCACATTTCTGTGGTGGAAAATTCTGGAATCTGTGTATATCCACAAATTTCCACACACCCCGCGTTCCGCAAAGTCTTCTGAGAAAAATGGTACCTCACTTGTGTGGGTTGGCCTATTGCCTGCGACAGGAAACGGCACAAAACATAATGTGGTTGCACCTCAATTTCGCAGTGAAAAATGACAATTTTTTTGCAAAGTGCCTTGCTGTTGTTTTTCAACCCTAGCTCTGCCGGCAACTAGGGAAACCTAGTAAACCTATACATTTTTTAAAACTTGACACCCAGGGGAATCCAGGATAGAGTGATTTGACTGCCTCCCACCAGGTTCTGTTACCCAGAAACCCTTGCAAACCTAAGAAATTGTAAAAAAAAACACATTTTCTCCACATTTCTGTGGTGGAAATTTCTGGAATCTGCGTGTTCCCACACATTTCCTTCCACCCCGCGTTCACAAAACTCTTCCGAGAAAAATGGTACCCCACTTGTGTGGGTCGGCCTAGTGCCTGCGACAGGAAACGACGCAAAAGGCAACGTGGTCACACCTCAATTTCGCAGTGAAAAATGACCCTTTTTTGGCAAAGTGCCTAGCTGTAGTTTTTTAACCCTAGCTCTGCCGGCACCTAGGGAAACCTAGCCAACCTTTACATGTTTGAAAACTAGACACTCAGAGGGGAATCCATGATGGGGTGACTTGACTGTCTCCCACCAGGTTATGTTACCCAGAAACCCTTGCAAACCTAAAAAAGTGTAAAGAAAAACAAATTTTCTCAGATTTCAGTGATGGAAGGTTCTGGAATCTGTGTGTATCCACAAATATACTTCCACCCTGTGTTCCCCAAAGTCTACCGAGAAAAATGGTACCCCACTTGTGTGGGTCTGCTTAGTGCCTGCGACAGGAAACGGCGCAAAACGCAACGTGGTCCCACCTCAATTTTGCAGTGAAAAATGACCCTTTTTTTGCAAAGTACCTAGCTGTAGTTTTTGAACCCTAGCTCTGCCGGCACCTAGGGAAATCTAGTAAACCTATAAATTTTTTTAAACTAGACACCCAGGGAAATCTAGGATGGGGTGACTTGACTGCCTCCCACCAGGTTCTGTTACCCAGAATCCCTTGCACACCTAAAGAATTTACCAAAAAAACACATTTTCCTCACATTTCTGTGGTGGAAAGTTCTGGAATCTGCATGGATCCACGAATATCCACCCACCCCGCGTTCCCCGAGGTCTTCTGAGAAAAATGGTACCTTACTTGTATGGGTCGGCCTAGTGCCTGCGACAGGAAACGGCGCAAAACGCAACGTGGTCGCACCTCCATTTCGCAGTGAAAAATGACCCTTTTTTTGCAAAGTGCCTAGCTGTAGTTTTTGAACACTAGCTCTGCCGGCACCTAGGGAAACCTAGCAAAGTTATACATTTTTGAAAACTAGACACCCAGGGAAATGCAGGATGGGGTGACTTGACTGCCTCCCTCCAGGTTCTGTTACCCAGAATCCCTTGCAAACCTAAAACATTGTAAAAAACCCCACATTTTTCCAACATTTCTGTGGTGGAAAGTTCTGGAATCTGCATGGATCCACAAATTTCCTCCCACCCAGCGTTCCCCCAGGTCTCACGATAAAAATGATACCTCACTTGCGTGGGGGGGTCAAGGACCCGTGACAGGCAAGGGCTCAAAACCTATTGAGGCGACATCAAAATTACCTATCACAAACCAACCTGGTTTTGCGAGGGGGGTCCCATGAGTTTTTGGCCCGGGGCTCGGCGGCCATCTAGGAAAACCTACCTAACCAATACATTTTTGGAAACTAGACACGCGGTGGAGTCTAGCGAGGTATGGCTTGCATGGTTTCCCCATCATTCTCTTACCCAGAATCCACTGCAAACCTCAAATGTTGCCGAACAATTCACTTTTTCTCACATTTCTGTGTGGTAAAGTTCTGGAATCTGCGTGGATCCACAAATTTCCTCCCACCCAGCGTTCTCCCAGGTCCCCCGATAAAAATGGTACCTCACTTGTGTGGGTAGGCATACTGGCTGCAACAGGGAATGACCCAAATCATACTGAGGAGACTTCAAAATTACCTATAGCAAAACTACCTTGTTTTGGGGGGGTTGGGCACCTGAGATTTTGGCCGCGGCGGCCATCTTGGGAAAGTACCAAACCCAAACATTTTTGGGTCCAATGAGGTGTAGCTTGCATGGATCCCCCAAAGTTTTCCTACCTAGAATGCCATGCAAACCTCAAATGTAGCTGAAAAAAACCACATTTCCCACATATTTGTGTGTGGAATCACTGTGCCGGCACAAATTTCCAACCCCACAGTGTTCCCCTTAGTGTCCCGAGTAAAATGATACCTCACTTTTGTGGGTGTCCAAAGCAGAACTGGCTAAAAACTTATTTTTTAAAAAATGTAGCGCTTAGAATTCTCGGTGCTATACTCTGAATCCCTATGTTTTGGGCTCTTCCTAGTCACAGGCCTTTGGCCCACCCACACAAGTGAGGTATCATTTTACTCTGGAAAACAAGGGGTACACTGGGTGGGAGGACATTTGTGCCGGCACGGTGATCCCACGCGAAAATGTATGGAAAAAGTGTTTGTTTAGCTAAATTTGAGGTTTGCAGGGATTTCTGGGTAGGAAAACGTTGGGGACCTGCACATGCCATACATCGCTGGATTCCCCCAGGTATCTAGTTTTCAGAAATGTTTGGATTTGGTAATTTTCCAAGATGGCACCCGAGCCCGGGGACAAAAACCCAAGTGACCCCCCTTGCATAACCAGGTTGTTTTGTGATCGGTCATTTTGATGTTGCCTCAATAGGGTTTGGGCCCTTGCCTGTTGCGGGCACTAGACCTACCCACACAAGTGAGGTACCATTTTTCTCGGAAGGCTTTGGGGAATATGGGGTGGGTGGAATTTTGTGGATCCACGCAGATTCCAGTACTTTCCAACACAGAAATGTGAGGAAATTTGTTTTTTTGGACACATTTTTAGGTTTGCAAGGGATTCTGGGTAACAGAACCTGGTGAGAGCCAGTGAAGTTACCCCATTTTCGATTTTCCTGTGTGTCTAGTTTTAAAAAAATGTACAGGTTTGCTAGGTTTCCCAATGTGCCAGCATCACTAGGGCCCAAAATCAACAGGTAGGCATATTGCTAAAAACAAATCCGTGCCTAGTCGGCTTTCTGCCGCCCTGGGGGGTGTCGGGGGTGGGGTTGCCCGGATATGCCCCCAAGGGGGGGCAGAAACACTGTGGCTATATTTTTTGAGGGGTGGGGGCATTGATATGCCCATTCTGGGCATCCCCCACCCCTACACATAAAAAAGCCAGCGTAATCGTTGGCATCAAGTGGGCTTTTTGCCCCCGGGAGGGCATATTGGGGGCCACTGCCCCCATATTCCCTCAAGGGGGGGCAGAAAGGCTGTAATTGTTGCGGGTGGGGGTGGGGGCATTGGCATGCCCGTTTTGGGCAGCCCCCAACCTAATAAAATTGTGCCCAAAAAAATCCCTGGTGTCTACTGCCCCATCTGCCCCCGGGAGGGGCAGGAAGGCTGTAATTTTAGCGAGGGAGGGGGTGGAGGCAGAGAACCTACTAGATGGCAGGGATTTTTTTGAGCAAATTTTAATTGGGGTTTGCCCAAAACGGGCATGCCAATGCCCCCACCCTAATAAAAAAATTCCCCAAAAAATCCCTGGCAACTAGTGGGCTTTTTGCTCCCCCAAGGGGGTGCAGATTTGGGGCTAATGCCCCCATCTGCCCCCCAGGGGGGCAGAAAGCCTACTAGATGCCAGGGATTTTTTTTAGCAAATTTTAATTAGGGTGGAGTCTGCCCAAAACGGGCATGCCAATGCCCCCACCCTAATAAAAATTTGGGCCAAAAAACCCCCCTGGTGTCTAGTGGGCTTTTTGCCCCCCCAGTGGAGGTCAGATTGGGGCGACTGCCCCATCTGCCCCCAGGGGGGGCAGGAAGGCTGTAATTGTTGCGGGGGGCATTGGCATGCCCGTTTTAGGCAGCCCCACCCTATTTCACATGTGCACCAAAAACATTCCTGGCATCTAGTGGGATTTTTACCCCCCTGGCGGGGCAGATTTGGGGGTAATGCCCCCATCTGCCCCCCAGGTGGGGCAGAAAGTCCACTAGATGCCAGGGAGTTTTTTGTGCAAATTTTAATTAGGGTGGGGTCTGCCCAAAACGGGCATGCCAATGCCACACCCTAATAAAAATTTGCCTTAAAAAATCCCTGGTGTCTAGTGGGCTTTTTGCCCCCCCCCCGCGGGGAAGATTGGGGGCAACTGCCCCATCTGCCCCCAGGGGTGCAGGAAGGCTGTCATTTTTGTGGGGGAGGGGGTGGGGGCATGGGCATGCCTTTTTGGCCAGCCCATCCAAATTCAAATTTGCCCCAAAAAAATCCCTGGTGTCTAGTGAGCTTTTTTCCCCCCGGGGGGCAGATTGGGGGCTACTGCCCCATCTGCCCCCCAGGGGGGCAGGAAGGCTGTAATTGTTGCGGGGGAGGGGATGGGGGCATGGGCATGCCCGTTTTAGGCAGCCCCACCCTATTTCAAATTTGCCCCCAAAAAATCCCTGGTATCAAAAACTGCTGTCCTAGAACCTAATTCAGAAGAAGCTATGAATCAAAAGATCATTACTACAATTTGATCAAAGTCTAAAGGAGTTAGTGTGCAGAGTTGGACTCCTTACGCCTAGGTCAATAATTTAAACAATTAATGTAAAAGTACAGCAACAAACCAAACAATTTACGTATTCACCAATTAATTTAATATGTTCAGTTTAAGGCGAATAGTTAAGTATTATTCAGGTTTTTCAAGGAAATGGGAAAGGTTGCTCCAGGGGGGAACGTGCGCAAAGTAAGAGTGTTCAGTGTCAAGCAGTGAAAAAAGGGAGAAGGAAACTCAGTGACATAGAAGAAAGGAAATTCGTGTTTTTAACAATATGTACGGTTAACAGTCACCGTCATATCCAGCCTAGCTCCATATATGATACAATACGAATCAATTATTTACACAAATACAGGATAAAATTTCCAAAATAGCACAATTTGGGTCACAAAAGAAAGTCTAGGCCTAAAATGAGGGCGTCGACGTTTCGATCCGTCTTAGGGCTCGAGGGAAATTTCGGGCCTCGGCCGTGCGGATCTTCATCAGGACTGGGAAAGAGAGTGGCAACCTTGGATAAGATGGGTGGGTCACCCTACGTTAGTGCGTGGTGGGTAGCCTGTAGCTGTTCCATATCGGCCTTACTGGGAAAGTCTCTTCCAATCGATTAGCTCTTAGTCGTGTGTGGTGAGGTAAGTATCACCGTCTGGGCTGTGCCTTAATCACAGAACGATCGGCAAATCTGAGAACGTTCGGTAATCCGTGACCTGTCCCCTCACTGCACAAGTCGAGTCACTCGATTGGAAGCAGGGATCCACTGGGGAGGGAAAGGGGGAGAGAAAGGGGAGATTCTCCCCTTTCCAATGATACCTCTCCCGTTTTTCTACGTGCTCAGGGGGCTGAGATAGCCCCCTGAGCATGTTGAAAGTGAAACTTTCGGTTTGTGTTCAATGACGACAGCGCGACGTGCACACTGATCGTCATTGAAAAGAAACCAGGGAGGGGGCCTCGGGAGCCGGAGAAGCTCTTCCCCAGCTCCCAAGGTCCCAGGGGAGAAAAGGAAATCCCTCTGCAGCAGAGGGATTTCGTGCACCTGGCCTCATGACGGAATGGTGCCGTCATGAGCACAGGGGCACTGATGCTCATGACGGAACCATTCCGTCATGAGCATCGAAGGGGTTATATTAAAACATCCGCGAGCTCCTCTTTTACACTAGCAAGGAGTGGTAGCTCTTTGGGTGCACTAGTGTGCAGCCAAGAGGAGATCCCAAATGATGAAGCATGCCACCTCGGTGGGTGATGGGATTCCATCCTCTTAATTGAGAATCCTCTTTCACTGTGCCCCTCTGGGGTATGTACAGTCCCTACGTCTGTCTATATATATTTTGTTTGTGAGACCCACAGATTTTTTTGTTGCTACTGTATATGACTTGGGGAGTCATCCGCGCAGGACTTTAAATTTCCCTTAGACCCTCTTTTTCTCATCTGTTAGTATTTTGATGTGTTAAGTTACCCCCCTGGGTATTAAAGAGATTAATATTTTCAGTTCCAATGCCAGTGTTGTCGAACTAATACTGGATTGTTTTACTGTTTCTTGCCTGTCCCATCTTGTAAATGTAAATTTTAAATTGATACTTGTATAGCGCACTACTCACCCGCAAGGGTCTCAAGGCGCTTGTACGAATACCGCTGTGGAACCCATCCTGGCTTTCCCTGTGAGGAGTCCACTCCTGGGCACCCCCAAGGTGGAGGCCAGGCATCCTTAGCGATGTGGGGGCCGTTGTGGAGATTAAGCAATCTATTGCCCAGAGTTGCAGAGTGGGACTCCATGATTGGAATAGGCACCGAGGCGAGAATTATCAGGTCCGTGGAATTTTTGAGCTCAAGACCCGCCGAGGCGGGGAATTGAACCCTGGTCCCGGGCTAGACCTCTCCATCAGGGTCTGCTGCTCTAACCATTGAGCCACACTTCTCCACTTGCCTCATCCATTACGGTAACCCTGTTAAACAGCCCCATCCCCCCCCCCCACTGAAGCATCCCAAACATGCCAAGGTCATTCCCTCCCCGCTCCCAGCACCCCATGAGAGCCAGAAACCAAACACAGACTAGTCTGCAACTCGTCGCAAAGGGGGTATGCCCTCAGAGGGTAACTTCTAGGGGCAAGCACGGTTCTTCCCCGCCCTCTGAGTGGCATGGCGATGGATACTTCATGCCTCTCGGGGGCGGGGGTGCTCGGTTCAGGAATTATTTCATCCATGGACATTATTGAACTGGTAGATGCCGTAGGGTGATCAAGTTCTGTCATCATATTCTGTTCAGAAAGTGTGCTATAGCCATTGTGTGCCCTTCCTAGCTCCTTAGAGCCTGTATTTTTGTGACATTTTAAACAGTCAATAGTTTCCCACTGAATCTGTATCAGGAGAAGTATCTATGGTGGAAAAGGTGTTGTTTTGTCACTTCAGTCTCTTTAGAAAGTCCTCCACTTGCTGCGGGTTTGTAAAGAAGGATTGTTTGCCCTGGTGTGTTACTCTTAGCCTGGCTGGATACAGAAGAGCGTAATCTATCTGGGCTGGGCGGAGCTTTAGCTTTGCTGCATTCAATCTGTACCAATCTTCCTGCACTGCATTTGTGAAGTCCAGATATATTGTGAATTTGTTTCCCTCATATACCATATGGCCTGGTACTGCCTAAGTCCTCTTTTATTTTTAGACCCAAGACTGCCCTTGGATAAGGACTCCCTCCCTCCTCCAAGGCAAGCATTTCAGACCACACACTTTTGGATTAGGGGGAGTAACCCCCAAACGTATTTATTACATAATTAAAACATCAACTCATTATTTACATTATGTACAATTTCGCAGAAAGTCCTGATACATTGATAGATACATGATGTTACTTGGCTAACCTTAACATGTTTTTAATACATCACCATTTCTACCATAATCTAAACATGTTTATACTCCACTTTCTGTATATCCCCGAAAGAGCCTACGGCGAGGTCAATGACTGGCAGCCCCTGATCCAGGTAGAACGATAAAGACTCCACTAGAGTAAGCTTGCGTAAAGGGTACAGTTTATCGGACAGATATTTTTCCCCGGGCCCCCCTTCACCCTGAGCCTTAACTTCATAACGGGGGCTGTAATTCTGCATCCTTGCACCCTGATGCGCATACGTGTGCGAGGGTGGCTGACCAGCTTACTGGAAAGCGTGACTCCCGTGGCCCCCGCACCTCTTCAGCCTACCGACCGGCTGTCATTGCCCCTGGAGTTGTAAACGTTGCGTAGGGGGTCCAGCTTACCGAACGGATGTCTCCCCTGGACCCCCCTACTCCCTGAGCCTTAGCGCCATAAAGGGGTACTGTAATTCTGCATCCTTGCACCCTTGTGCGCATGCACATGTGGCAGCCTACTGGAAGAGTGACTCTCTGGCCCCCACACCCTTTCAGCCTACCAACCGGCTGTAACTGCCCCTGGAGTTCCATGTGAGAACGTCTGTCTCCCACGCGGGCATCCCCATTTGATAAATGGTGATGCCCGCCATGAACCGATAGCCCGGACCTGTATGCTGGGGAGTGAGAGAACAAGAGACAGTTCTCGCTCCCCCAGCCCCCTTTTAAAGGAGGGGCGCTGGGCAGACCGGACGAAACCGGCCTGCCCCTACGTTCTAGTATCGCGCTGAACCGGATCCACTCAAGTGCTTCCGGTTCGTGCCCCCACCGGGCATAGCCATTGGATGCTCTAGGGAGGTGAGGCGCTGCGTCACTAGTGCGAATGGCGACCCCCCACTTCCTCCGAGCTCAGGGGACTGGCGCGACCACCATCATGGCGGCACGCATGAGTCCGCGCTAAGTCTTGCCCAGTTGCCGTTTTTCCCGAGCCATCTTCAGTGCTACATTCCTGTCCCGGTAATTCAGAAGGCATGCAATTATATGGGTGGTCTGGGACCAAGGGTGTGGTGTGCCCTTTTCACTATGAATTGGGAGGAAAAGGAAGCAGCTCCGATTGTGTCTATTAACATTTTTTCGATGTATTCTTCCATTTTGCCCGTGTTGGTACTCTCCAGAATACCAACACGCTATGTTGTTTCTGCGGCTGCATGCTTCAAGATCTTCATTCTTTACTGCTGTGATCTTGAGCAGCTTGTCCATCCGCCCCACCTGTGTCTGCATGCTGAAGGGACTGTCCTCCACCTCCGATTCTCGCCTTTCGGTTTCCTTTATGCATTCCCCGTGTCCCTCCAGCTTGTGGACGATGGCGTCCATGCAATTGGTCATGGCACCCATCTTCTCCGCGATGGTGTTGAGGCTCTGTCTGTCAGGGACTGTCTGGGACTATGTGGGGAACACAGTCAGGGACTTGGACAAGGACTGGGAACTGGGTAGAAGACGTACACAGAAAGGAGGAGTACAGTGCTGCCCTCGATCATACAGGGAGTCAGAGGAGAAAAAGGTATCCAAAGGGGAAGCCTGTACAAGTGAACAAGATGGGTAAGACTCAGAAAGGAGGGGTACTCACAAGGCAATTTAGCATTCAGACTAACTACACCCAGGACGGACGTGCAAGACATATATATAATACAACTTTAAAAATAAAGGGGGGTGTGGGGTAAAGCACTCAGGAGCTCCACATGGTAAGACTGAAGCTCAGTAAGTTTCTTACCCGCAATTGCTGTTACAAATACTGACTGCAAATACCCACGTGTAGGATATGCATGCACAGGCAGGGTCTGTGGAGCTTATACCTATAGTGATGTTATAAATGTAACTCAAAGACAAAACTCACAGTGAACAAGAAACACCACCTAGGTAGTCAGCTGAGCCCACGGATCCTGGCGATCAAACAGGAACACGCAAGGCAGTAACAGCAAAGGGGTAGAACTAAACACAAGCACAATAGACAAGGAAATAGCAAGGAGGAGTGCTTAACAGGAAAGGTAGGAAATGACAAGGCACACTTGGCAGAAAGCAGGTAACAAACATACAAGGTAACAGAAGTAAGACAGCAGAATAGAAAGGCAGCAAACTAGAACTGGAACCAAGGAAATGGGAAGCAAGGCAGGGACTGGAAATGGATATACAGAAGGGGAGGCGACAAGGGTATACTAGAATAGTGCAGGTTAAGGAATCAAGAAAACAAAGTAGCATAGAAGGCAGTGCTGGGGCAGGAACAAGAAGTGAGTTAAGGCTCAGGAGTCAAGGCAGCACTGCAGACAGTGCTGGTACAGGGACAGGGAACTACCAAAGCTTCAGGAGTCAAGGTAGCACTGCAGGCAGTGCTAGTTCAGGAACAGGGAAATTACTAGAGCTCAGGAGTCAAGGTAGCACTGCAGGCAATACTGGTTCAAGAAAACAGGACATAGCTACAGCTCAGGAAACAAGGAGTCAAGAGAGCACTGCAAGCAGTGCAAATCAGGAACAAGAAATAGCTAAGCACAGGAAGAAAGAATAACTATAGCTCAGGAACTCAGGAAACAAGGTAGCACTGCAGGCAGTGCTAATTCAGGTACAGGGAATAGCTACAGCTCAGGAACTCAGGAAACAAGGTAGCACTACAAGCAGTGCTAATTCAGGAGAATGGAAACTACTGCAGTTCAGGAACAAGGAATACTAGGGCTATGGCATCAGGGTAGCACAGCAGGCAGTGCTAATTCAGGAACAGGGAAAACAGCAGCAGGTCAGGAACAAGGCATAATTAAAGCTCAGGAAACACTGGAAACAAGAATAGCAAAGGCTCAGGGAACTCTGGAAACAATGATTGGTCTCACCAGTAAACAGCTACAATGACCAACCTGGGTCTGAAGGGAGCTGGGGCTTAAAAGAGCTCACAGTAATCATATGCATCATGTGTGAGCAGGCAGTGCAGCAGCCAGCCACAGGTGAGCTGAATTCCTCCTCCCATCCTTGGCCTGCAGGGGTGGAGACAAAGCAGTGAGCAGGGAATTCTGGGTAATGGAGTTTCAGGCATGAGTAGGCTGGCTTTAAGTCTAAGCAGGCTGACTTTCACAAAACCCTTGAAACATAAAAACGAAACACAAAGGTGTATATACAAAAGGATTTTATCACAAAAAATTCTCGGATCAGCAATAAATCAAGAAAGCAGGTAAGGGAATGCTGGTGTAAGTAGCGTATTAATAGACTAATAAATAACACAGCAAAACCTAAAAAAGAACATCTATCCCAAACAAATAATGAATCAAACACTGCAGGGATAAGACGGATGTCGACGTTTCGGTCTCTTAGAATAAAATTATCGAGACCATCCTCAGGACTGTTGTCAATTAAACACTGCTGAAGGCTGTAATGTAATCTGCAACATAAATGTTTACAATTACATGTCTGTCATAGTTCAAGCAAAGTAAACCATACACCCATGTGACAAAACTGACTACAAAAATATGTGACTTACTAAAAATAACATGACAAACACATTTCATAATTACAAAATACACATATATTACGACACCATTTTGAGCAAGCAATACCATTGCTCCAAATCTGTGCCCCCTCGAACTAATTTGTATCTGCAAGAGGGTAGAGTTGGTCATGTACATGTTCATGGAGCTTAAATCATTTAGGCAAACAGAATGGAGAACATGGCGAAGATGCTATCTACACATATTGGAGACAGTTCAAAATAGATGTAGTTCCAACATTTCACCCTGTTAACTCAACCATTTTGGAGACCTTATACATCAGTGTGGCCATATCTATAAGTCGCATATCAGCGAATACTGCATATGGATTGTCAAAGAACCACATGGTAGCAACAAGGCCAAGTATCTAGCAGTGATGTTTACATAGTACACATTAAATGCGAATCATGTGAATGTTTCACAAACGTACCACGGTGGAAAACCAAAGTGCTGGTCGCTGCCAGAGGTTTAAGGGCCAAAAATGGTACCTAAATAAGAACCAGGACTTAGTATATATAAGGTTTATGCAATTGAAGACTGTATACAGATTTCCAACAACACACAGAGAACATAGTACCTATTAATGAGGACACCAGGAGGACGTAAATCCGTCGCTTTAGAGTGGTTGGTGACTCAGGGTTAAAAAACGCTGAAAACATGATAAAGAGGGCCGTAAATATAATGTAATCTACCTCTGGCGCACATGAGTGTAAATAAATCTAAATTAAACACACCTCGGTGTATGGCAAAGCGGGACCTGCAGTCCACGTAGCGTCTGGAGAGTTCGTCCACAAAGAGTTAAAATCTAAAGAGAGGGGTACAACGAACTTAGCCAGTCATAAAGAAAGTTTGCTCTGACTTCTAAGGGATATCAAAAGAATAGCTACCTTTTTTAAATGCAGCAATCGCAAAGTTCAGGACCATAGGGCGCTTGAATATCAGGGCGCTGGAATCTTTAAAGTTACTGCAAATAAAACGATATGACAGCCAATGAGTGTCAATATCACAGTCAATCTGACCAGGAGCACGGCAGGCACCGTGCTCCTGGTCAGATTGACTTCGACCTTGCTGTGTATTCTAGGTAAGCGTTACACGCTAGTATGGACTCTCTGCGTATAGCGCAGTTTCACCTGTGATATTGACACTCATTGGCTGTCATATCGTTTTATTTGCAGTAACTTTAAAGATTCCAGCGCCCTGATATTCAAGCGCCCTATGGTCCTGAACTTTGCGATTGCTGCATTTAAAAAAGGTAGCTATTCTTTTGATATCCCTTAGAAGTCAGAGCAAACTTTCTTTATGACTGGCTAAGTTCGTTGTACCCCTCTCTTTAGATTTTAACTCTTTGTGGACGAACTCTCCAGACGCTACGTGGACTGCAGGTCCCGCTTTGCCATACACCGAGGTGTGTTTAATTTAGATTTATTTACACTCATGTGCGCCAGAGGTAGATTACATTATATTTACGGCCCTCTTTATCATGTTTTCAGCGTTTTTTAACCCTGAGTCACCAACCACTCTAAAGCGACGGATTTACGTCCTCCTGGTGTCCTCATTAATAGGTACTATGTTCTCTGTGTGTTGTTGGAAATCTGTGTACAGTCTTCAATTGCATAAACCTTATATATACTAAGCCCTGGTTCTTATTTAGGTACCATTTTTGGCCCTTAAACCTCTGGCAGCGACCAGCACTTTGGTTTTCCACCCTGGTACGTTTGTGAAACATTCACATGATTCGCATTTAATGTGTACTATGTAAACATCACTGCTAGATACTTGGCCTTGTTGCTACCATGTGGTTCTTTGACAATCCATATGCAGTATTCGCTGATATGCGACTTATAGATATGGCCACACTGATGTATAAGGTCTCCAAAATGGTTGAGTTAACAGGGTGAAATGTTGGAACTACATCTATTTTGAACTGTCTCCAATATGTGTAGATAGCATCTTCGCCATGTTCTCCATTCTGTTTGCCTAAATGATTTAAGCTCCATGAACATGTACATGACCAACTCTACCCTCTTGCAGATACAAATTAGTTCGAGGGGGCACAGATTTGGAGCAATGGTATTGCTTGCTCAAAATGGTGTCGTAATATATGTGTATTTTGTAATTATGAAATGTGTTTGTCATGTTATTTTTAGTAAGTCACGTATTTTTGTAGTCAGTTTTGTCACATGGGTGTATGGTTTACTTTGCTTGAACTATGACAGACATGTAATTGTAAACATTTATGTTGCAGATTACATTACAGCCTTCAGCAGTGTTTAATTGACAACAGTCCTGAGGATGGTCTCGATAATTTTATTCTAAGAGACCGAAACGTCGACATCCGTCTTATCCCTGCAGTGTTTGATTCATTATTTGTTTGGGATAGATGTTCTTTTTTAGGTTTTGCTGTGTTGTTTATTAGTCTATTAATACGCTACTTACACCAGCATTTCCTTACCTGCTTTCTTGATTTATTGCTGATCCGAGAATTTTTTGTGATAAAATCCTCTTGTATATACACCTTTGTGTTTCGTTTTTATGTTTTAATGTGTTTGTTTTTTGTTAAATATGATTCAAACGAATAGATCTTTTGCATAGTAACATATGATTTATACATGGGGTTAATTGATTTCTCCTCCCACTAAGTCAGACTAAATAATTTAGTTTCATTTAAATCACATCCCTTGAAGGCATCTCTACCCATTCATTCTATTACCCAAGCCCTCAAGGGTTTAACTGGGTCGCTCACTTTTCCCTTGATCATTATTTCACAAAACCCGGCATGGATTGGGAATGGATGTCAATTCCCAAATAGTGTCCAAATGGCTGGAAGTCAAGATATGCATGCAGGGGAGTGTCAGGAAGCATATTAGAACACTGGAAAGTACCACAGTTCAGCCTCCTGGTGGTGGACACGAGAACATAGGGAGCGAATCATGACACTGTCACACTTCCTGCATCAGGGATTTCATGTCCTCTCCCATTTGGGAGGCCGCCCTCTGTGTGAGCTCCTCACCGGTCTCCCCAACATCCTCCTGCTGAGGTTGGCCCAATTTCGTGGACACTAACATCAGCCAATGAGTGTCAATATCACAGTCAATCTGACCAGGAGCACGGCAGGCACCGTGCTCCTGGTCAGATTGACTTCGACCTTGCTGTGTATTCTAGGTAAGCGTTACACGCTAGTATGGACTCTCTGCGTATAGCGCAGTTTCACCTGTGATATTGACACTCATTGGCTGTCATATCGTTTTATTTGCAGTAACTTTAAAGATTCCAGCGCCCTGATATTCAAGCGCCCTATGGTCCTGAACTTTGCGATTGCTGCATTTAAAAAAGGTAGCTATTCTTTTGATATCCCTTAGAAGTCAGAGCAAACTTTCTTTATGACTGGCTAAGTTCGTTGTACCCCTCTCTTTAGATTTTAACTCTTTGTGGACGAACTCTCCAGACGCTACGTGGACTGCAGGTCCCGCTTTGCCATACACCGAGGTGTGTTTAATTTAGATTTATTTACACTCATGTGCGCCAGAGGTAGATTACATTATATTTACGGCCCTCTTTATCATGTTTTCAGCGTTTTTTAACCCTGAGTCACCAACCACTCTAAAGCGACGGATTTACGTCCTCCTGGTGTCCTCATTAATAGGTACTATGTTCTCTGTGTGTTGTTGGAAATCTGTGTACAGTCTTCAATTGCATAAACCTTATATATACTAAGCCCTGGTTCTTATTTAGGTACCATTTTTGGCCCTTAAACCTCTGGCAGCGACCAGCACTTTGGTTTTCCACCCTGGTACGTTTGTGAAACATTCACATGATTCGCATTTAATGTGTACTATGTAAACATCACTGCTAGATACTTGGCCTTGTTGCTACCATGTGGTTCTTTGACAATCCATATGCAGTATTCGCTGATATGCGACTTATAGATATGGCCACACTGATGTATAAGGTCTCCAAAATGGTTGAGTTAACAGGGTGAAATGTTGGAACTACATCTATTTTGAACTGTCTCCAATATGTGTAGATAGCATCTTCGCCATGTTCTCCATTCTGTTTGCCTAAATGATTTAAGCTCCATGAACATGTACATGACCAACTCTACCCTCTTGCAGATACAAATTAGTTCGAGGGGGCACAGATTTGGAGCAATGGTATTGCTTGCTCAAAATGGTGTCGTAATATATGTGTATTTTGTAATTATGAAATGTGTTTGTCATGTTATTTTTAGTAAGTCACGTATTTTTGTAGTCAGTTTTGTCACATGGGTGTATGGTTTACTTTGCTTGAACTATGACAGACATGTAATTGTAAACATTTATGTTGCAGATTACATTACAGCCTTCAGCAGTGTTTAATTGACAACAGTCCTGAGGATGGTCTCGATAATTTTATTCTAAGAGACCGAAACGTCGACATCCGTCTTATCCCTGCAGTGTTTGATTCATTATTTGTTTGGGATAGATGTTCTTTTTTAGGTTTTGCTGTGTTGTTTATTAGTCTATTAATACGCTACTTACACCAGCATTTCCTTACCTGCTTTCTTGATTTATTGCTGATCCGAGAATTTTTTGTGATAAAATCCTCTTGTATATACACCTTTGTGTTTCGTTTTTATGTTTTAATGTGTTTGTTTTTTGTTAAATATGATTCAAACGAATAGATCTTTTGCATAGTAACATATGATTTATACATGGGGTTAATTGATTTCTCCTCCCACTAAGTCAGACTAAATAATTTAGTTTCATTTAAATCACATCCCTTGAAGGCATCTCTACCCATTCATTCTATTACCCAAGCCCTCAAGGGTTTAACTGGGTCGCTCACTTTTCCCTTGATCATTATTTCACAAAACCCGGCATGGATTGGGAATGGATGTCAATTCCCAAATAGTGTCCAAATGGCTGGAAGTCAAGATATGCATGCAGGGGAGTGTCAGGAAGCATATTAGAACACTGGAAAGTACCACAGTTCAGCCTCCTGGTGGTGGACACGAGAACATAGGGAGCGAATCATGACACTGTCACACTTCCTGCATCAGGGATTTCATGTCCTCTCCCATTTGGGAGGCCGCCCTCTGTGTGAGCTCCTCACCGGTCTCCCCAACATCCTCCTGCTGAGGTTGGCCCAATTTCGTGGACACTAACATCAGCCGGGGCTGTCTGGTGTCTGTCTTGCCCATATTTTATGCAGAATATTAATCGGTGCAGCGTGAATGAGTGCAGGAGGGGGAGGGCCGATGTAAAAATGCACGCTTGGGCAGATTTCGTTTGTCCCAGTCCGTAGAGCTGGCCCGTCGAGCTGCCCCCCCTAGCACCACCACACCGGGCCCACTCACCCCGAGTGACGATATTTGTTGCAGCCCGCTACCGCTCTGGCTTCAGCGCTCCCGCCGAGCTCGCCTCACCCGGCAGCAGGGCAAGCCGTCTAGTCTTTGGGCAGTGCCCACGCCCACCACAGAGACCAGGAGGGCCCAGAACAGAACAAGCAGGTGATATAAACGTGTTAGTATATTGTCAGCCGATCACACAGTTCAGCGGCATACCGGGTCACGTCTCTCCTCCGGTCACCAGATTCTCAGGGCTCCATTCTGCTGTCATATTGCGGGCGACCCAAAGCAGTGCTTGCCGGACGATTGGGAGGGCGGAGGCGGGCTGGATCAATTACGGTGCAGCCGAGGTCCCCCCACGTGACCCCCTCGCCAATTTCTTCAATTACATACAATGTCCGCTGCGATGTGATGGGCCCATGCAACGCCATGCTCCCCACCCAGGGGACAGATTGGTGGGGTCAGGGGACGGCCTCCGGTGCCTCAATGCTCTATAATTATTTTTCCTCTGCTGTGTGCTCTCTGCAGTCATGTAGCATGTCCCACTTTGATCGGCAATGCAAGCGCCCCTCAATCCTCAATCGCACAGATTTGCCTTTGCGTTCTGGTGCCAAGGTAAGGGATGCCCCTCCAGCACCACCAGCTCAGCCATCATCACAATCCCCTCACTTGGGCGGATGAATGTGGGGCCAGCCGCACTCTGTGTGTGGGTCGTGGTTCACTCACCCCCGTTGCAGTTCCACAAGGCAGATGTCAGCCGCCGCCAGTACGCGGCCCAGCCACCACGTGGGCACATCGGGACTCGATTGGCAGGCCAAGCCCAGCAGGAGTTCCAGACTGCGTAGATCTCCCCAGCAGCACCGCCAGAGGTCTCAACGCAGTATGGTTTGGCAGCACACCAGCAGTTCCAAATTTTCACAGCCGGTGCCATGGCCTTTAGGCTTCTATACCCTGCAATTAAGGTTCGTTTTTCCATCCAGGAACTAGGATAAATTTCAGGATTTTTGGTGCTGAGCTGCAAGAGCCTCACATCCCTGCGGCCATTTTCTTGTGCGCCACCTAGCGCCCCCAAGCACTTGATTTTTCTTTCACTCAGCGCACAGTTATGAAATGGCTCTCTTTCCCGCAACCTTTGCAAACTTGTCCGATGGCTGGCCATTTATCTTTGTAGGGAAATAAAAGCCCACATTAGAAAATTAGCTTTGTTTTCTTTGAAGACGTTGACTTTTGTGCATCTTGTTTACGCTTGTGCTTGCTTTTCATAGTCAATGACGATTCATTGTGTGCTGTTCCTGCTTCCACCTCAGCAACTTGTCGGTTTGCTTGTTCTTCTGCTTCCACAGCCATTACCATTTCGCTAGACTGTGTGTTTCTCTCAGCATGTGCCTTCTAAACGAAATTGAATAGGCAGCCATCAATGACTCTGAGGTGCATAGCTTCTTTGTCGGTGAAGTCACAGAATCTGCACTGATTAATGAGTACATCAAGTCTTTCATACAAAGCTCACTCAGTTGAGAGAGCACCTCTGCGCACAAACGATAAAGACCAAAAGGTCTAGTTCATTTTAAACATAAATGTAAGGACGTTGAGTCAATGTAAGTTATTCATCAGCTTTCACATTTTATTCATGGTTTTGAAAGTGAGAATCCAAGAAGTAATCCAAACGAATATCATTCCAACAATCAATCTATCGTTAGACTAGTAGTCACGCATCCCGATGCATTTCGGGCAAAGCCCTTCTTCAGGGAAATACTCTATGAAAACAATCCAAATGAAAACGATTCAGTTTGGTGTAAAAATAAAAATGAAAATAAAAATAAACTATACTCAGTTGTATGCGTCATGCATAGTGAGAATTATATATATATATATATACGGTCATGCAACGAAAATTAAACGGCCAGACTGGTAGTGTGTCCAAGTGAATGAAGAAAATAAAAACCTAATGTTCACAAATGGTGCAGACAGTCGGTGCTAAAGCAGTCAACGCTGTTAACACGCTTGGTGAAAAGAAACGGTTGTAAAGAGCCCTCGTTTGCCCGTTGTGATGAAAGTCGGTAAAGAACCGCATGCGTGATAGAAACTAAAGGTCCGGAACGTTAGAAAACCGTGCTCAGAAACTGAAATAAACCAAAATGACGTGCAGCATAATATGTCCCAACTAGGGTACTTACATCTAGTAGTCGTTGAACGAGCTCCGCGAAGAGCCGTCAAGTCCGTGAACTAACAGGCGAGCCGATATGGGAACATTCAAATACCGAGGGTGACCCGGGGAAAAAAACCCAGAAATGGACGAAGGACTTCAAAACAAAAATAACACCAGGAAGAGTGATAACCAAGGTGAGGGCCATATTGGAACGGTAGATAAAGCCACAGAAAGCCCAAGTAAATATGAAAAATAGGGTGAGGCTGAAGCATGAAAATAACAAACCAACAAATGATGAAACACAAGTTAATGAGTCAGACTGATATGCATAAATCAGTTACAGATAACACAAAAATTCCATACGGTCATTAAGACCATGCGGTGCCATCGTGGACATCAAGCGGATCCAGAAGTTTTCTCTTTTTAACAACGTATTCTTGTTGTTCAAAGTGATCTTGACTTGTTCGAGCACTTGAAATTTCAATTGAGCCACACTGTGTCTCTGTTCCATGAAGTGAGTAGCCACGCTGGATTTTGAGTTTTGTGTACGTATATTGCTTTTATGTTCCAAAATCCGTGCACGAATCTTTCTCTCCGTGTGACCAATGTAACATTTGCCGCATGGGCACTTCAACATATAGATGACATTGCTGGTGTTGCATGTAGCGTTCACTTTCAGTTTTATAACATGACCTTTCATGGGGTGAGTCGTTCTGTTACCAGGGATGCAATTCCCACAGTTACTACAATTGTAACAAGGTTTGAAGCCATTGTAAACCAAAGGGGTGGTGATGGACGTGGATTTATTCAATAGTTCTTTGACATTGCGACCTCTGGTAAATGCAAACATTGGAGGTTGGTTAAATAAACCATTGAAATCAGGTTCCATGGTGAGTATAGGCCAGTGTTTCCGAATGATGTGTTGAAACTGATTCGACAACTTTGAGTGTTTGGAAACTACAACCATACGATCAGTGGTGTTCTCTGGTTTGGGTTTCAGTAATTGTGATCTCGCACATTTATCAGTTCTCTCCATGGCTAAATCCAAGATAGGTGTGGGGTACCCACGTGCTTTAAGTCTCTCCAGGGTGTTTTTGAGGGCCTGTTTGCATTCATGATCTTTAGAAACAATACGTTTCACTCTTAAAAGCTGAGCAAAAGGTAAGTTATTCCTGAGGCTGAGTCGATGAAAACTGCTGTAATGTAGTATAGAGTTCCTGTCTGTAGGTTTTCGATAAATGGTCGTAGACCAGTCGTTGGTGTCTCGATGTATTTCCACATCCAAATAGTGGACGCATTTATCACTATACTCCCAAGTGAACTGAATGCGTTCATTCACATTGTTCCATGATTCCAGAAAGTTGACAAGAGTTTCAGTAGAGCCGTCCCATAATAAAAAGACGTCATCAATGTACCGTAGGTACAGTTTTCCATGCTGTGTCCAGTTACTTTGGTTCAGAATGTGTGACTCTTCAAATACTTTCATGTAGATGTTAGCGTAGCAAGGAGCAGCCGAATTTCCCATGGCCGTGCCGTTCAACTGCAGTATCCATTTGTCAAGTACAGTAAAATAACTATGATACAAGGTGTACATAGTCAGTTGCATCAAGAAGACTTTCAGGTCAGAGTCCAGATCTGATATGATAAGTGTCTGTTCAATCGCTTCCATACCGCCATGATGGGGGATGGAGGTATAAAGAGAACATACATCCACCGTACACATAATTAACTCGGTGTTTTTAAGATTGTTCATGATAGGTTCAAGCTTGGCCAGAAAGTCTGTCGTGTCGCGAACATGTGACTGAGATTTGAGTACAAACGGTTGCAAGTACCTGTCCAAGAATTTGCCTGTGTTCTCATGTATGCTTCCTCTCGTAGACACAATTGGCCGAAAAGGAGGTTGGGTCGGATGCTTATGCATCTTGGGGAGCATATACATGACAGGTGGTCTGGGGTTGATAGGTGTAAGGTATCTTCTAGTTCTATCATCAATAGTGCCATTATTGAATGCTGAGTTGATGATTTCAGTCAATTTCTTGGAAAATTCCAGGGTTGGGTCTCCCGGTAAAAAGTCATAAGTGTTGGGGTCGTTGATATGAGCCTCAATTCGTTGTTCATAAAAGGTGGTATCCATGACCACCAATGCTCTGCCTTTATCCGCATTCATGCAGGTGATCTTCGGGTTGTCTGCAAGTTTCTTAAGGATGTCTCTCTCCTTTGTGGACAGATTCCCATGTTTCACATTAGATTGAAAGGGTAAGTGTGAAATTTCCTGTCTAACTAAATTCTCGAAGGAGTCGATAATCTTGTGGCTTTGCGGCGCCAGGAAGGTGCTGTGCGGGCGAAGTCCTCTCAACATGTCGTCTTCCAAAGTTGGTGTAGGGCATATGTTCTGGAAGTAATGTCTCAAACGGATATTCCGTACGAGTTTGAACACACTGACTTCTAACTCCAAAGTGTTAGACCGAGTGGTGGGCACAAATGATTGACCTTTTTGTAAAGTTTTTATTTCTTGGGTCGATAAAGCAATGGAAGAGATGTTGATGACCAGATTTTCATCCGGTTTTATCGTCGTCGGTTGTTCCTCCTTGGCTTCGTTGTTGTTTGATTTTTTCCGGTTACCTCGGCGGGTTTTTCCCCCCAGGGTTCTTTTTGTTGTGCTTGATCTGATTCTAAAAAATGAACCGCAGGATCGGTGGAGGTGCTTGGTGTTTGAGGATCAGCATTGGGAGTCTCGCGTGTTGGTCGTGGTCTGTTATCATCCTCAGACGATGAGGTCTCATTGCCCGAAAAAGGATTGTAAGCTTTGTTAGGGCGTCGGCGGGCGTACACCTCTGCCCAGGTGTATACCTCGCCGAGCTTGTAGTCTATAGTGTCTCTCTTAAATTTACGGAGCTTTCTTTCCTGTGTCTCCTTCGTATGTTTGTCAATTTGAATTTGTAGATCTTCCAACATTTTAGTGAATTCTTCAATTGGCATGGTTTCGTCTAGCTCCTTTTTTACGCTGGTGATCTCTTGTGCTAGTTCTTCCAAAGTCTTAGATAGCTCCTCGACGATCAAGAGAATCAAGTCGAGGGAACATTTATTGAGGATGGAATACCACCGCTCAACAAATTTAACATTATTCTTGCAAAGTAAAGGTTTTAACGGGACTCTCAAGCCCCGGGGGATCCGTTGTGCCCGGTGGTACCGAATCAAAGTACTGGCATGCAATTTCTGGTTGGATTGTTTTCTAAGCAAATAAAGTAATTGTCTGATGTTGCTCTCCGCACTTCGAGTGTTACCAGTGGAAGAGATGTCATCTTGGATGAGACCATAAATCTTGTCTGTATCAGCTGCAGTGAAGGCAAATGTGCTCGCCTTAAGGTCGGTCATGCCAGAGACCGAATCGAAATTCATGGTCAAAGCGTGCTGAGATCCGAAGGCAGAAATCAGTAGCAACTAAATTAGAACAGGAGCTCGCACAGCTGTAGGTGATCAAGGTAATGTCTTTTTAACAGTGAGTGTGCAGCGAGAGGAACACTGTCTGCGCTGGCAGTGTGAAAACCAGGGTACTCATACAAAGCTCACTCAGTTGAGAGAGCACCTCTGCGCACAAACGATAAAGACCAAAAGGTCTAGTTCATTTTAAACATAAATGTAAGGACGTTGAGTCAATGTAAGTTATTCATCAGCTTTCACATTTTATTCATGGTTTTGAAAGTGAGAATCCAAGAAGTAATCCAAACGAATATCATTCCAACAATCAATCTATCGTTAGACTAGTAGTCACGCATCCCGATGCATTTCGGGCAAAGCCCTTCTTCAGGGAAATACTCTATGAAAACAATCCAAATGAAAACGATTCAGTTTGGTGTAAAAATAAAAATGAAAATAAAAATAAACTCTACGCAGTTGTATGCGTCATGCATAGTGAGAATTATATATATATATATATATATACGGTCATGCAACGAAAATTAAACGGCCAGACTGGTAGTGTGTCCAAGTGAATGAAGAAAATAAAAACCTAATGTTCACAAATGGTGCAGACAGTCGGTGCTAAAGCAGTCAACGCTGTTAACACGCTTGGTGAAAAGAAACGGTTGTAAAGAGCCCTCGTTTGCCCGTTGTGATGAAAGTCGGTAAAGAACCGCATGCGTGATAGAAACTAAAGGTCCGGAACGTTAGAAAACCGTGCTCAGAAACTGAAATAAACCAAAATGACGTGCAGCATAATATGTCCCAACTAGGGTACTTACATCTAGTAGTCGTTGAACGAGCTCCGCGAAGAGCCGTCAAGTCCGTGAACTAACAGGCGAGCCGATATGGGAACATTCAAATACCGAGGGTGACCCGGGGAAAAAAACCCAGAAATAGACGAAGGACTTCAAAACAAAAATAACACCAGGAAGAGTGATAACCAAGGTGAGGGCCATATTCGAACGGTAGATAAAGCCACAGAAAGCCCAAGTAAATATGAAAAATAGGGTGAGGCTGAAGCATGAAAATAACAAACCAACAAATGATGAAACACAAGTTAATGAGTAAGACTGATATGCATAAATCAGTTACAGATAACACAAAAATTCCATACGGTCATTAAGACCATGCGGTGCCATCGTGGACATCAAGCGGATCCAGAAATTTCAATTGAGCCACACCTTGTTACAATTGTAGTAACTGTGGGAATTGCATCCCTGGTAACAGAACGACTCACCCCATGAAAGGTCATGTTATAAAACTGAAAGTGAACGCTACATGCAACACCAGCAATGTCATCTATATGTTGAAGTGCCCATGCGGCAAGTGTTACATTGGTCACACGGAGAGAAAGATTCGTGCACGGATTTTGGAACATAAAAGCAATATACGTACACAAAACTCAAAATCCAGCGTGGCTACTCACTTCATGGAACAGAGACACAGTGTGGCTCAATTGAAATTTCAAGTGCTCGAACAAGTCAAGATCACTTTGAACAACAAGAATACGTTGTTAAAAAGAGAAAACTTCTGGATCCGCTTGATGTCCACGATGGCACCGCATGGTCTTAATGACCGTATGGAATTTTTGTGTTATCTGTAACTGATTTATGCATATCAGTCTGACTCATTAACTTGTGTTTCATCATTTGTTGGTTTGTTATTTTCATGCTTCAGCCTCACCCTATTTTTCATATTTACTTGGGCTTTCTGTGGCTTTATCTACCGTTCCAATATGGCCCTCACCTTGGTTATCACTCTTCCTGGTGTTATTTTTGTTTTGAAGTCCTTCGTCTATTTCTGTTTTTTTTCCCCCGGGTCACCCTCGGTATTTGAATGTTCCCATATCGGCTCGCCTGTTAGTTCACGGACTTGACGGCTCTTCGCGGAGCTCGTTCAACGACTACTAGATGTAAGTACCCTAGTTGGGACATATTATGCTGCACGTCATTTTGGTTTATTTCAGTTTCTGAGCACGGTTTTCTAACGTTCCGGACCTTTAGTTTCTATCACGCATGCGGTTCTTTACCGACTTTCATCACAACGGGCAAACGAGGGCTCTTTACAACCGTTTCTTTTCACCAAGCGTGTTAACAGCGTTGACTGCTTTAGCACCGACTGTCTGCACCATTTGTGAACATTAGGTTTTTATTTTCTTCATTCACTTGGACACACTACCAGTCTGGCCGTTTAATTTTCGTTGCATGACCGTATATATATATATAATTCTCACTATGCATGACGCATACAACTGAGTATAGTTTATTTTTATTTTCATTTTTATTTTTACACCAAACTGAATCGTTTTCATTTGGATTGTTTTCATAGAGTATTTCCCTGAAGAAGGGCTTTGCCCGAAATGCATCGGGATGCGTGACTACTAGTCTAACGATAGATTGATTGTTGGAATGATATTCGTTTGGATTACTTCTTGGATTCTCACTTTCAAAACCATGAATAAAATGTGAAAGCTGATGAATAACTTACATTGACTCAACGTCCTTACATTTATGTTTAAAATGAACTAGACCTTTTGGTCTTTATCGTTTGTGCGCAGAGGTGCTCTCTCAACTGAGTGAGCTTTGTATGAGTACCCTGGTTTTCACACTGCCAGCGCAGACAGTGTTCCTCTCGCTGCACACTCACTGTTAAAAAGACATTACCTTGATCACCTACAGCTGTGCGAGCTCCTGTTCTAATTTAGTTACATCAAGTCTTTCAACAAACTCACCCATTATTTCACCAACTAGTTGTCATGCTTGGTTGAAGATTTTTCTTTCATTGTAGACAATTGGCATTGGATTAAACCTGGCCTCCAACGCTTCTTTTACCGTTTGGTACGATTTTAGATCAGTCTGTGAGATTTTCTGTAGCACTCCTTTCAATCCATCACTTGCAAGGTTTTACAAATATTTGATGATCTTCTGATCAGCCTCTTCCTCTAGAACATTTATAAAGTCATCAAATGTTTCGATCTACGCAGCCCATTTGGCACCTATGTTCTGCTTCCTCGAAGTGTCAAAAGGTGGTGGTGTCCTCAGGAACACAGTTTCGATGTATTTTGAGCTCCCTTCTGCCTCCATTGTGGTGGCACATGCGATTCTGGCTCAAATAACTCCTGCAAGCAGAAATTGCATTTGAAGCCTGCATTGCAGTATGCTTCAATCTCCTGTTATGGTGAGAAAGATCTCGGTTTCTCGTACCTTGCTGACGTGATCATTATTTCTTGCTTTGTCTGATTAGTTGGTCTGTATTTGGGGGGTGGTGCAGCCTCTTCATCAACCACCTCGTCAGCGGTTTTGGAAGACATTTTGAATATGCTCCTCTCTAGACCTTCGATTTCTTCTGCTGCTTTGTATGGGCTGGACTCCACATCTGCTGGTCGCAAACTGCTTTGCATCGATTCCAGGCACACATGGCTCACACAAGTAGTTAGCTGTATCATTGTAAACTCTCAGGGAAAGCAGTCTTGTTTTCCTCTGGCAAGTATCCCATCCTCGTCACCAGTTGTAGCGTCTTCCTCAGCCCTGGAGCAAGCAGATGATTTACACCACAATGTAGCTGCAGTGAAGCATTACTTTATTCTCCAGCATGCACTCACACACTGTGCATTACATCATACTTCCCATTAGCCATACCTCCAAGCATATTGCATTTTCCTGTTCATAGTCCCCCAGAACCACAAGGATCCTAGTGCGTATAACATCAATATGCTTGATCACAGTGTTTGCAGTGGCAGATGAGTGCAAGGAGGACAGATCCAAATCAAGGCAAGTTGGCCCTTGGGGCCAAATACAGACATGCTCTCAAGATAATCTTTATGCAACTGAGCCAAATATGGCAGCAGAATCAGTGTGGATGATGGCGTCTGGGGCTCTGAGCACTTCTCATTGCAATGCAAGGTAGTCTCACCAAAACTTACAAGAAGATTGACGGGTTAACTTTGCGACTGGACTCTATGAAAGAGAAATTGGAAGGGCATGAGTAACCTATCATGACGACTGAGAACTAGATCTCGGAGACAGAAGATACTTTAAATACCGTTAACAACACACACAAAAAATATGGTTGATGAACTAGAACGATTAAGAAGGAGGAATAAGAATTGTGATTCTCCTATTACTATGACTAGAGAATCTGGATTTCATTAAAGACACGGAGGCTGACATTATGCATAATCTTTGAATGCAGTCTCCAAGCAGCCGCATACATTACAATACCAAAGGTTCCAGAATAGTATATAACAAGTACATAAATGCCATGAGCTGACAACAATCTGCCTCTTTTAAAAGTAGAGGAGAAAATAAGTAAGTCCAGGAGATATAATAAACTTTTAGAATTCCAACTTGAAGACTTAAAAACTTCGAATGGATCCTCGGGGAGGCGTGACGAAGGAAGTAGCCAAACGAGGGATAATCCAAGACATCATGCGGTTAAGAAGAAGGGTTACCAGAAAAGACGGAGAAATAAATGTCTCCAGAAAAGAAGTATAACATATAACACATAAAGAGATCATTAAGAGATGAGAGTAATTACTCTAAAACTATTAAGGTTAACAAATTAAGCAATAAAACATTGTCGTTATAAGGAAGAAAAACATTGTTAAAATAATCATCCAAGGGGTGGAATAGGTGGGATAATGTCAGCCTCCGTGTCTTGAATGAAATCCAGATTCTCTAGTCATGGTAATAGGAGAATCGCAATTTCATTACAAGAACGGAGGCTACATTTTGCATGTTGGTAGCTTTGTAAAACTACCTTAGACATATGTTCAATAGGTTTGCAGTAGTGCTGAGCAAAAGTACTAGAGTTCAACCAATCGGCCCCGTTGAGGATGTCATCCAACTAACCTCCAGACCAAAGAGATTTACTGGCCATAGTGCCTCTAACAGAGTGAGCTTGACATTTTGTTAAGTCAATGCCTGCTAAGTTTATGACAGTTTTAGCCCATCTAGCAATGGATGTTGAGGTTATAGCTTTATGGGGTTTGAAATGAGTAATTGTTTCACACCTGGGGGGCGAAGACTAGACATTCTTCGATCATACTCTCTCATGCAGTCAACTACACAACGTTTTGAGCAAGGATCAAAGCGTAGATAGACGATTGAATCAGACATAGTTTTGGTTCTTCTATAAATCACAAATTTGACGCCAAAGATGTTATAAGATCTATTAGAGATCTCTAGAGCTTGGACCTTAGAGACTCTTCGACAGGAGATTAGACATTGTAGAGTTGCAAGCTTGATAGAGAGGTATTTTCTGTTCTAAAGTGTGTTATCAGGCCAGTTATTGAAAAGTTCTAGGATTAACATGACGTCCCAGAGGCTCTCATATTTGGGTTTAGGAGGCCTTCATAGGCGAATGCTCTTCATTACTCTGCACACAATGACGTTTTTACCTACCTTTTTCCCGTTGACAAGCATATGGCAGGCAGAGATGGCCAATCCATAGCAATTGATAGTTTTCTAGCTTAGTCCCTTATCAAATTGTTCAACCAGGAAGTTCACTACGTCAACAACAGGTGCCTGTAGGGAATCCACGTTCATTTCCAGGCACGAATGAACCCAGCATTTCCAAATGTTGTTATATCTGTAGTGAGTGCCTGGGGCCCAAGACTCTCTGAGGAGAGTTGCAGCTGATGACGAAAGGCCTGAGATTTCATTGGGTCTCCTGACACTCTCCAAGCAAGAAGGTTCAAACTCCCTGTCTGAATTAGGGGGTAAAATCCTCCGCCTACGTCTGTTAGAAGATTCTCCTGGAAGGGGATTAAGAAGGGGGTGTTGTATGCAAGTTCCAGAATCGTGGGAAACCACGCTGAGATGGCCAGAATAGAGTTATTAGGACAAGGGAGCACTAGTCTTGTCTCACTTTCTGTAAGACTCTTTGGATCATGGAAAAGGGAGGGAAGGCATATGCTTTGGTTCCTGTCCAGGATTGGAGACATGCGTTCACAGCTAAAGCACTGGATCGGGAATCCAACTGAAACATTTTTCCAGTTGAAACGTTAGTCTGCTCGCAAAAAGGTCTAAGTCTAATGGACCCCAGATCTTGTCCTTGGTCCTTAAAATGGAAACATTGAGTTTCCAATCGCTGTGATCCAGTAGGAATCTAGAGTTCCAATCCGCAGAGATGTTCGTCTTGCCGGGAAGGTATTCTGCTTTGAGGGCAATTTTGTGTTCTAGACAGAACATTCAGAGTCTCTTGGCTAAATTGGAGAGGACTGCAGACTTGGTACCTCCCAGTCGATTGATATAGGCAACCGCTGACATGTTGTCCATCTTTAGGACGACTGACCTGCCTTGGAGAGAATTTTTGAAGCTCATAAGGGCATAAAGCCCAGCTGTTAACTCCAAATATTTTATGTGGTGGGAAGATTCCTCTTGCAACCATATTTCATCCGTGTTCTGATTGAGAAGGCATGCGCCCCAGCTGTGGAGGGACGCATCTGACTCTAGGACAAATTCTGGCTTTGAGCCAAAGATTGCTTTGCCATTCCATGCTTCTAGGTTGTCTAGCCACCAGGTTAGTTCCAATTGGGCTTCCTGGTACAGGGTAATCCGATCTTCGTACCAGAGACCAGATCTTAGGGCTCTTCCTGTTATCCTTTGCAGGGCCCATTAATTTAGAGGGCCCAGAAAGATCGCCTGAATGGAGGAGGAGAGGAGGACAATAAGTCTGGCTAGTTCCCTCAGGGGAAGGTCTTGTTGTTTCAAGACATGTCTTATCTCTTTCTTGATTTTGGCTATTTTCATGGAAGGGAGAAGAAGAAGGCTTTTGGAGGTATCTACGGTTAAGCCGAGGAACTCCAGGGATCTGGAGGGAGTCAGGATAGATTTTCCTTTGTTTATAATGAATCCTAGACTCTCTAAGAGATCCACTACAGTTTTCAGGTCTTGGGCTATTTGTTGAAGGTCTTGCGACATTGTAAGGATGTCGTTTAGATATATGATCGTGCAGATACCTCTTTCTCTTAGGAATGAGGCAACTGCTCTCATGACCTTGGTAAAGCACCAAGGGGCAGAAGATAGTCTGAATGGGAATGCTTGGAATTGGTATAAGTTTTTTTTCCACATAAATTGTAGGAAAGGTTGCTGGATTTCTGCCATAGGGATGCTGAAATAGGCGTCTTTTAAGTCCAAGTTGACCAACCTGTCTCCTTCCAAGAGAAGATTCCTCAGGAGGTGGATGCCCTCCATATTGAAATGTCTGTAGACTAGATATTTGTTGAGTTCCCTTAAGTTTATCACGGGTTTCCAACATTTGTCCTTTTTCTTTACGAGAGATAGTGTGCTAATGAATCTTATTGCTTCCAAGTGGACCACTATTATTGGGCCTTTCTGGAGCATGGAGGAAATCCCTTCTTCTACTATTTGTTGTTGATCTAGAGAGAGGACTATGACTCTCTGGAAGGAGGATTGTGTAGGTATTTGTGTGACATCTATCATAAAACCCTTTACAGTGTTTAGTACCCAAGCATCCTCAGTTATTATGCTCCATTTTTTGAAATAATGTATGAGTCTGCCTCCCACTATTAGGGGAAAAGAAGGGGAAGGGGGAGAGAGTACTCACTTGGTGGGTTGAAGCTGATGGAGCCACGAGATCTAAATCCTCTTCATCGGGCACCTCTACTTCTCTTGGGGTAGAAGGCAGGAGCGTTGTACTGTTGGTATCCGCGTCCAAAGCCACAGGATCTTGAATAGGGCCGCTGATTAAAGCGGCCGGAAGAAAGGCCCCTTCTTCCGGCCCGTCCAAAAAGGTTGTTGTTAAAAACCTTTTCCATATTTTGCTGAGCCTTGTCTAAGGCCATACAAGTAGATACATATTTACCGAGTGATTTAATAAGGTGTTCTCCAAAGAGGAGCCCTTTTGGGCTGTTTGAAGGTTCTTTGTCGGCCATATCACTAAGCTTGGGATACATTTTAGTGAGTATTATTCTGCGCCTTTCGGCAGTAAGGCTAGCATTGGTGTTACCTAAGAGTATTAAGGCTCTCTGGCTCCAGTCTCTGAATAGATCGGTATTGAGGGTTGTACCACGGATGTGGCTCTCCTCGGCTGAGTCTAATATTCTTGCAAGGGGACCTAGGATATTGAGAAGACGGTCCTGGCACCCTTTTAGGGATTACTCCATTCCTTTTCTTGGGTCTCGACTGAGTTTAAAAAGAAATTTTATGAGTTCGGGGTCCAAGTTGGTGGTTTAGCAAGTTTTAACTTCGATGGAAGGTCTCAAGCATTCTGCCCTGAGAATATTTCTTGTTTCCCTCTCTAGGAGGTTCCGAAGCCATTTTTTAAAATAAATTTGGCAACGTAGTCTTGGGGCCACCACTCAGAGTATCTAGGGTGTTTTAGGTTTAGTCGGGAGAACATTTCTTCCCCCAGGGGGTCGAGAATGTTATCCTTAGAAGATGTGGGAAGTTCATCCTCAGTCTTGTAGAAATCATCATCCTCTTCATCTAAGTCTAGTACGTACTCGTCAGGGGCGTCTGATGAATGATTGCCATTGAAAATGTTATCTCCCATGTTATTTTGAGCACTATGAGATTTTGTGCTGCTAGGGACACCCAGATAATTTGTGCCGCCATGGGCACCAACTTAAGGTGTGCCGCTAAGGACACCCAGAGGTTTCGAGGTGCGGAGACCTCCATTAAGTGTTGAGGTGCTAAGATCTCCCAAATTCGAAGAGGTGCTAGGACCTCCTAGAGTATTCATAGGGGTATTTTGTTCAATGTTTTTACTTTTTAAAATTCTTTTACCCCTTAGCTCAGTGGCGTCATTGATGACAATCTTGTCAACCTCTTCTTCGTGAGTAGGGAGTGGTCTCTTGGGAGGAATGACCTGGCTTAAGGTCTCCAGCATACATTACCTCATTTCTCTTTGTAACATTTTTCTAAAGGTTTCGTTATCAATGTTGGGGGTAGGGGCGGTAGCCTCGTCTGAATCGGAGTCAGACATTTTGCCCGTGAAAGGTTTTATAAGAGTGGTGGTTGCCACGTATGCTATTCGTAAAATAAGAGTTTCAGAGGTAAGTGAAGAACACGTTAGCAGGGTAAGGCTATTCAAATGCCCATAGAATTGTCCCTCGTTTAACTCTATCTCCCTTTTTTTTTAAATTCCGAAACGAGAAAAAGTAATTAGCGTGGCTTCGGAAAACAGCTGATCTTCAACTGACTGTCACGTGGGCTCGTTGCCATAGGGATGATCGGAAGCAATCAGCTGAAGCCCGGAGTTGGTGGTAAGGTGAGGAAAGGCCCTTGGCAACCAAAGGACTGGACGTCCCTGTTGCCAAGGTACTTTCTACAATCTTTACCGCGATGCAGGGACACACTGTTTGTGAGACGTGGCCTGCATCGGGAGCGGGGCCAGGGTGGGGTGCACTCCTCTGTGTTTATGGAGTGAAAATGGAAGCTCGGAGGAAGCAGAAATGCTCATAAGAGGTACGTGGGGGCACTCACAGAAACGGGAACTAAGGCGATGAGACGAAAAAGAATAATAAAACGCTACTTACATGATTAACCTGATATAAAAGGTTAGTAAACAGGAATAAATATAATAAGGGGGCATTTTTAGAACCTTACCTGACCACAAAGGGTTGGGGGAAGGAGGGAAAGGGGGGATCTCCATAAATTGTAGATCGGTAAGGTGAGGGGGTGGAGGGGTGGGGGGTGATGTTTAGGCCACCAAATGATAACCTGAAGGAAAATCCAAGCTTACTGAAAAAATTATAAGAAAGGAGTTACTTATCTGCTCGGAACCGCATTTAAAAGAGGCAGATTGTTGTCAGCTCATGGCATTTATGTACTTGTTATATTCTATTCTGGAACCTTTGGTATTATGATGTATGCGGCTGCTTGGAGACTGTATTCAAAGATTATGCATAATGTAGCCTCCGTTCTAGTAAAGAAATTTGAAGGCGAGATCTTGCAATAAATAATATATGAATCATTGGCATCCCAGAAACAGCAGCTATCAGTCAGGTCGGGAACTTTATAGAAAAATTGCTTACTGATGTTTTTGAATATGAAAATCTTTCCTTAATGTTTGTGGTAGAGAGGGCACATTGCACCAAGAATAATCCCAGGGGCTCCACTGCATCCTATTCCTGGCAATTCCTTAATTACAGGGACCGTGATACAATCCCTGCCTTGGCAAGGGATATAGCGGAGGTTTCTTATGATGGAGCCAGATTATCTTTCTACTCTGCTGCTAAAAACGCTGGTATCACACACATAAGTCTGCACAGGTAGCAGTTGCTGTTAAGGAGAATTTTAAAATAATTAATAATCCTTTTACCTTGGGGCACAAATTGCATTTGGGGGAAATGTTCAGAGCGAGTGAGTTGTGACTTGGGCCATACTGTCCACCCCTGGTAAAGCGGGACCTTTTCTGTCCGCCATATTGGGTGACGAGCTACTTGCCAGGAGGAGGAAACCATTTAATCGGCATACTGATGTGAATGTGCAGCCGGCCTGCTCCTGGCGGATCAAAGGCAAGCCCGTCTGCGCACGGACCGTGCACAGCGCAGCCATGCTGCCAGTTGTCCTACCGAACCCCGGGGGACTCACAATGCTAGTTTAAGATACACTAGAGATCAACTACTGCAAATTGGTAAGCAGGCTGACAATCCTATTTTGACTCCTGTGTATACTGGAACTAAGCCTAGTTCTCCTTGCATTATGAATGTTTAGTCGGACACATTAAGAGGTGGCTAGGACTTTGATCGAACATTCCTCGGAGATTGACATGATGCTACTGAGTGATAATTGGGAAATATTATTTGTAACCAAAAGGTGGACCACTCCTGATTCAGCCATTGACCTGGGCCTGGCTTGTCCCCCAGGATTTAAAATCCTCCACAAACCTTGCATTAACAGGAAGGGAGGAGGAGTAAGAATATTTTTTAATGAAAGATAGAGCCTTGTATCCCTCATTTTAGATGAATTATCGGATGTTGAATTGCTGGCCTTTACTCTGAAAGTTGAAAAATGTTGTATTATTTCTGGTATTCTCTACTATATCCATCAAGTCCTTTTAAGAAAATATTTGCAACCTTTCATTGAGATAATTACTAATATGACCCTCACCCAGTCAAATTTCTCTATTTTAGGAGATTTTATTAGGTGGGCTGAGGGGGACCTATCACTTCCTTCTAAGGATTTGCAAGGGTACTGTAATATTTTAGGCATGCAACAGTTAGTACAGGGCCCCATCCATCAGGGTGGTCAGACCCTGGAACTCATTTTTGCCACAGAGGAGCTAATTACTATGGGAGACACCCTGCCTCTCTGCTGGACTGACCATTCTTTAGAAAACTCCTATCTTTATAGAAGGGAAACTATTTCTTCTAAGCTGGCGGTAGCCAGACACTATCCAATAGGGCATGGCATAAAGTCAACAAGACAGTACAAGGCAGGATAGTTAACCTGTCTACTATAGCTGGTTCCAGTAGTACAGTGGAAGAAAACTATAAAGCTCTAAAGGGTGGAATTCTAGAAAACCTTGTGAAGAAATAACTATAAAAAATTTAAAAATCCCTGGTACACCTTCTGCCCCCTGGTATATCACATCCCTGAAAATACTATAACAAGCTTGTAAGACATTGGAGAGAAGGTGTCAGCAGAGTACTATGCCAATGCCATTCTTGTTGCTCCAAATAATGTCAGAAAGGTTTTCGACATTATGGGAGAAGTCTCAAATTCGAAGTGCCTGAACCAGGATATTATACCGTCACAGGCACTCTGTGATATCCTCGCTGAGTTCTTTGAGGAAAAGATCAGCAAAATCTCGAAGGAAAATAGGGACCCTCATTAGCTGAGGTATCCCAGTCTAGCTGCCACCTGCCGTGAAGGCATTGAGGCTGTAGAGATGTATAGTCTTACCAAGACTGAACCATCTATAATAGCTAATTCACCCAATAGCCATGGAAACAAGTTTGAACACTTTGAACCCCTAATGGAGGACTGCTTCCAGGCTACTGCCATGTCTAAATCAATTGTATCGCCACTTGACCCTCTGCCTCATAGGATTTGGAAAGACCCGGCATACAAATTATTCCAGCCGCTATTGCAGATATCCAATCGGTTGCTTGAATATGGCAGTGTATCCCAGGCTTGGAAAAGGCCATGGTTACCCTTATTTTGAAAAATTCTTCCTGGACCCATTGTTTCTGAGTAACTATTAGCCCTGGGAGGAGTTTACATGTTCTGCTAAAAACTGTGCCGCACTATGCGGAGGTCTGCAAGCAATGGACTGTGTTAGGTTGCGCCGTTTGCATTGATTTTGAGCTTTATGTGATTATTGCGCTGGAAAATCAGAGTGAATGTCACCATGCCCAGCGCAAGAGGGCACTGCTTCTTTCTGCCCCTCAAGTAGATTTTCTACTTGAGCAGCAGCTTTCTCATTGTGAACGGATGGTTTCTCAACGTGAGGAGTAGCGACCTTCTGCGACTGCCCTCATTGAGAAATCTCCTTTGGAGGGGGTCTAGAGGTGGCTTTTCCTTGCTTGCACTCAGCAAGTGCGAGTGAGGAAAACTCTCCACGTCTTCCGCAGAGTGTGGAAAACTCTGTTTATGGAGTGAATTTCACCACCCAGGCCTAGTATCTATAGGCCAATAGCTCTCCTGCCCTACCCAGTTAACATATTATAATGTTTTGTTAGCAAAAAACTGTCTCAATATGTTGAAGACCACATCCTCTTAGAGGAGGAGCATTTCGGTTTTAGACCTGGACACTGGACTGAATCTGCTCTGCTCCTGGGAATGGACAAACTTAGGATGCTGGTAGATTGCTGCCAATCAGTAGTCCTGATCTTATTAGATCTCTCGGCTGCACTTGATATGGTTAATCACAATACAGTCCTAGATCCACTTGCCTCAATTGGAGTATGTGGCACCATATTTAATTGGATGAGCTCATATTTGTCAGTCGGTTGCTCTTCCACCTTACTGCTCTGACTTCAAAATTATGAAACATGGGGTTCCGCAAGGATCGGCACTTAGTCCAATTCTTTTCAACATATGTATGAGGCCACTAGTTACTCTCATCAAAGCCCATAATATTAGATTAGTGAACTATGCTGCTGACAATCAACTAATCTTGTCACTTGACAGCAACCAGCAGGATGCCATCAATGCCTTTCACAATCGCATGAATGAAATTATCAGCTGGCTGAACCTTAACTCCCTCAAATGTAACAGGGATAAACCCAGCTTTTCTGTTGCTTAGCAAATAAAGTCCCTGTTGCACTTGCATCAAACTTCTGGCCAGTGCCAACTGATGAAGGGCAGTAATTGCAAACACAACAGTGATGGACAGAATGTGGATCAATGTCACACATTCACCCCAGTCCAAAGATCTGGGCCCAAATCCATCGTTTTTCCACTCCACACCACCCTGGGTTAGACAATGGCGATATGCAAATCAGCGCTGACCCTGTGCCCCATGGGAACAGTCCAGTCCGAACTACAAAAGCCATGTCCTTCCCAGAACGAGGGAATCAAGCATCCGAGGACCGGCCCGGTTTCGAGGTAACACCTCTCATCAGCCCGGCTAGCTTGACTCCAGTGGTGTGGAGTGCCTGGGACTCACGTCTGAGCATCCCCAGTACACTTAGAGCGGTAATTGCAAACACAACAGTGATGGACAGAATGTGGATCAATGTCACACATTCACCCCAGTCCAAAGATCTGGGCCCAAATCCATCGTTTTTCCACTCCACACCACCCCGGGTTAGACAATGGCGATATGCAAATCAGCGCTGACCCTGTGCCCCATGGGAACAGTCCAGTCCGAACTACAAAAGCCATGTCCTTACCAGAACGGAATCAAGCATCCGAGGACCGGCCCGGTTTCGAGGTAACACCTCTCATCAGCCCGGCTAGCTTGACTCCAGTGGTGTGGAGTGCCTGGGACTCACGTCTGAGCATCCCCAGTACACTTAGAGCGGTAATTGCAAACACAACAGTGATGGACAGAATGTGGATCAATGTCACACATTCACCCCAGTCCAAAGATCTGGGCCCAAATCCATCGTTTTTCCACTCCACACCACCCTGGGTTAGACAATGGCGATATGCAAATCAGCGCTGACCCTGTGCCCCATGGGAACAGTCCAGTCCGAACTACAAAAGCCATGTCCATCCCAGAACGGAATCAAGCATCCGAGGACCGGCCCGGTTTCGAGGTAACACCTCTCATCAGCCCGGCTAGCTTGACTCCAGTGGTGTGGAGTGCCTGGGACTCACGTCTGAGCATCCCCAGTACACTTAGAGCGGTAATTGCAAACACAACAGTGATGGACAGAATGTGGATCAATGTCACACATTCACCCCAGTCCAAAGATCTGGGCCCAAATCCATCGTTTTTCCACTCCACACCACCCTGGGTTAGACAATGGCGATATGCAAATCAGCGCTGACCCTGTGCCCCATGGGAACAGTCCAGTCCGAACTACAAAAGCCATGTCCTTCCTAGAACGGAATCAAGCATCCGAGGACCGGCCCGGTTTCGAGGTAACACCTCTCATCAGCCCGGCTAGCTTGACTCCAGTGGTGTGGAGTGCCTGGGACTCACGTCTGAGCATCCCCAGTACACTTAGAGCGGTAATTGCAAACACAACAGTGATGGACAGAATGTGGATCAATGTCACACATTCACCCCAGTCCAAAGATCTGGGCCCAAATCCATCGTTTTTCCACTCCACACCACCCTGGGTTAGACAATGGCGATATGCAAATCAGCGCTGACCCTGTGCCCCATGGGAACAGTCCAGTCCGAACTACAAAAGCCATGTCCTTCCCAGAACGGAATCAAGCATCCGAGGACCGGCCCGGTTTCGAGGTAACACCTCTCATCAGCCCGGCTAGCTTGACTCCAGTGGTGTGGAGTGCCTGGGACTCACGTCTGAGCATCCCCAGTACACTTAGAGCGGTAATTGCAAACACAACAGTGATGGACAGAATGTGGATCAATGTCACACATTCACCCCAGTCCAAAGATCTGGGCCCAAATCCATCGTTTTTCCACTCCACACCACCCTGGGTTAGACAATGGCGATATGCAAATCAGCGCTGACCCTGTGCCCCATGGGAACAGTCCAGTCCGAACTACAAAAGCCATGTCCTTCCCAGAACGGAATCAAGCATCCGAGGACCGGCCCGGTTTCGAGGTAACACCTCTCATCAGCCCGGCTAGCTTGACTCCAGTGGTGTGGAGTGCCTGGGACTCACGTCTGAGCATCCCCAGTACACTTAGAGCGGTAATTGCAAACACAACAGTGATGGACAGAATGTGGATCAATGTCACACATTCACCCCAGTCCAAAGATCTGGGCCCAAATCCATTGTTTTTCCACTCCACACCACCCTGGGTTAGACAATGGCGATATGCAAATCAGCGCTGACCCTGTGCCCCATGGGAACAGTCCAGTCCGAACTACAAAAGCCATGTCCTTCCCAGAACGGAATCAAGCATCCGAGGACCGGCCCGGTTTCGAGGTAACACCTCTCATCAGCCCGGCTAGCTTGACTCCAGTGGTGTGGAGTGCCTGGGACTCACGTCTGAGCATCCCCAGTACACTTAGAGCGGTAATTGCAAACACAACAGTGATGGACAGAATGTGGATCAATGTCACACATTCACCCCAGTCCAAAGATCTGGGCCCAAATCCATCGTTTTTCCACTCCACACCACCCTGGGTTAGACAATGGCGATATGCAAATCAGCGCTGACCCTGTGCCCCATGGGAACAGTCCAGTCCGAACTACAAAAGCCATGTCCTTCCCAGAACGGAATCAAGCATCCGAGGACCGGCCCGGTTTCGAGGTAACACCTCTCATCAGCCCGGCTAGTTTGACTCCAGTGGTGTGGAGTGCCTGGGACTCACGTCTGAGCATCCCCAGTACACTTAGAGCGGTAATTGCAAACACAACAGTGATGGACAGAATGTGGATCAATGTCACACATTCACCCCAGTCCAAAGATCTGGGCCCAAATCCATCGTTTTTCCACTCCACACCACCCTGGGTTAGACAATGGCGATATGCAAATCAGCGCTGACCCTGTGCCCCATGGGAACAGTCCAGTCCGAACTACAAAAGCCATGTCCTTCCCAGAACGGAATCAAGCATCCGAGGACCGGCCCGGTTTCGAGGTAACACCTCTCATCAGCCCGGCTAGCTTGACTCCAGTGGTGTGGAGTGCCTGGGACTCACGTCTGAGCATCCCCAGTACACTTAGAGCGGTAATTGCAAACACAACAGTGATGGACAGAATGTGGATCAATGTCACACATTCACCCCAGTCCAAAGATCTGGGCCCAAATCCATCGTTTTTCCACTCCACACCACCCTGGGTTAGACAATGGCGATATGCAAATCAGCGCTGACCCTGTGCCCCATGGGAACAGTCCAGTCCGAACTACAAAAGCCATGTCCTTCCCAGAACGGAATCAAGCATCCGAGGACCGGCCCGGTTTCGAGGTAACACCTCTCCTCAGCCCGGCTAGCTTGACTCCAGTGGTGTGGAGTGCCTGGGACTCACGTCTGAGCATCCCCAGTACACTTAGAGCGGTAATTGCAAACACAACAGTGATGGACAGAATGTGGATCAATGTCACACATTCACCCCAGTCCAAAGATCTGGGCCCAAATCCATCGTTTTTCCACTCCACACCACCCTGGGTTAGACAATGGCGATATCAGCGCTGACCCTGTGCCCCATGGGAACAGTCCAGTCCGAACTACAAAAGCCATGTCCTTCCCAGAACGGAATCAAGCATCCGAGGACCGGCCCTGTTTCGAGGTAACACCTCTCATCAGCCCGGCTAGCTTGACTCCAGTGGTGTGGAGTGCCTGGGACTCACGTCTGAGCATCCCCAGTACACTTAGAGCGGTAATTGCAAACACAACAGTGATGGACAGAATGTGGATCAATGTCACACATTCACCCCAGTCCAAAGATCTGGGCCCAAATCCATCGTTTTTCCACTCCACACCACCCTGGGTTAGACAATGGCGATATGCAAATCAACGCTGACCCTGTGCCCCATGGGAACAGTCCAGTCCGAACTACAAAAGCCATGTCCTTCCCAGAACGGAATCAAGCATCCGAGGACCGGCCTGGTTTCGAGGTAACACCTCTCATCAGCCCGGCTAGCTTGACTCCAGTGGTGTGGAGTGCCTGGGACTCACGTCTGAGCATCCCCAGTACACTTAGAGCGGTAATTGCAAACACAACAGTGATGGACAGAATGTGGATCAATGTCACACATTCACCCCAGTCCAAAGATCTGGGCCCAAATCCATTGTTTTTCCACTCCACACCACCCTGGGTTAGACAATGGCGATATGCAAATCAGCGCTGACCCTGTGCCCCATGGGAACAGTCCAGTCCGAACTACAAAAGCCATGTCCTTCCCAGAACGGAATCAAGCATCCGGCCCGGTTTCGAGGTAACACCTCTCATCAGCCCGGTGCCCCATGGGAACAGTCCAGTCCGAACTACAAAAGCCATGTCCTTCCCAGAACGGAATCAAGCATCCGGCCCGGTTTCGAGGTAACACCTCTCATCAGCCCGGCTAGCTTGACTCCAGTGGTGTGGAGTGCCTGGGACTCATGTCTGAGCATCCCCAGTACACTTAGAGCGGTAATTGCAAACACAACAGTGATGGACAGAATGTGGATCAATGTCACACATTCACCCCAGTCCAAAGATCTGGGCCCAAATCCATCGTTTTTCCACTCCACACCACCCTGGGATAGATAATGGCGATATGCAAATCAGCGCTGACCCTGTGCCCCATGGGAACAGTCCAGTCCGAACTACAAAAGCCATGTCCTTCCCAGAACGGAATCAAGCATCCGAGGACCGGCCCGGTTTCGAGGTAACACCTCTCATCAGCCCGGCTAGCTTGACTCCAGTGGTGTGGAGTGCCTGGGACTCACGTCTGAGCATCCCCAGTACACTTAGAGTGGTAATTGCAAACACAACAGTGATGGACAGAATGTGGATCAATGTCACACATTCACCCCAGTCCAAAGATCTGGGCCCAAATCCATCGTTTTTCAACTCCACACCACCCTGGGTTAGACAATGGCGATATGCAAATCAGCGCTGACCCTTTTTCCATTCCACACCACTGGAATCAAGCTAGCCGGGCTGATGAGAGGTGTTACCTCGAAACCGGGCCGGTCCTCGGATGCTTGTTTCCGTTCTGGGAAGGACATGGCTTTTGTAGTTCGGACTGGACTGGTCCCATGGGGCACAGGGTCAGCGCTGATTTGCATATCGCCATTGTCTAACCCAGGGTGGTGTGGAGTGGAAAAACGATGGATTTGGGCCCAGATCTTTGGACTGGGGTGAATGTGTGACATTGATCCACATTCTGTCCATCACTGTTGTGTTTACAATTACCGCTCTAAGTGTACTGGGGATGCTCAGACGTGAGTCCCAGGCACTCCACACCACTGGAATCAAGCTAGCCGGGCTGATGAGAGGTGTTACCTCGAAACCGGGCCGGTCCTCGGATGCTTGTTTCCGTTCTGGGAAGGACATGGCTTTTGTAGTTCGGACTGGACTGGTCCTATGGGGCACAGGGTCAGCGCTGATTTGCATATCGCCATTGTCTAACCCAGGGTGGTGTGGAGTGGAAAAACGATGGATTTGGGCCCAGATCTTTGGACTGGGGTGAATGTGTGACATTGATCCACATTCTGTCCATCACTGTTGTGTTTACAATTACCGCTCTAAGTGTACTGGGGATGCTCAGACGTGAGTCCCAGGCACTCCACACCACTGGAATCAAGCTAGCCGGGCTGATGAGAGGTGTTACCTCGAAACCGGGCCGGTCCTCGGATGCTTGTTTCCGTTCTGGGAAGGACATGGCTTTTGTAGTTCGGACTGGACTGGTCCCATTGGGCACAGGGTCAGCGCTGATTTGCATATCGCCATTGTCTAACCCAGGGTGGTGTGGAGTGGAAAAACGATGGATTTGGGCCCAGATCTTTGGACTGGGGTGAATGTGTGACATTGATCCACATTCTGTCCATCACTGTTGTGTTTACAATTACCGCTCTAAGTGTACTGGGGATGCTCAGACGTGAGTCCCAGGCACTCCACACCACTGGAATCAAGCTAGCCGGGCTGATGAGAGGTGTTACCTCGAAACCGGGCCGGTCCTCGGATGCTTGTTTCCGTTCTGGGAAGGACATGGCTTTTGTAGTTCGGACTGGACTGGTCCCATGGGGCACAGGGTCAGCGCTGATTTGCATATCGCCATTGTCTAACCCAGGGTGGTGTGGAGTGGAAAAACGATGGATTTGGGCCCAGATCTTTGGACTTGAGTGAATGTGTGACATTGATCCACATTCTGTCCATCACTGTTGTGTTTACAATTACCGCTCTAAGTGTACTGGGGATGCTCAGACGTGAGTCCCAGGCACTCCACACCACTGGAATCAAGCTAGCCGGGCTGATGAGAGGTGTTACCTCGAAACCGGGCCGGTCCTCGGATGCTTGTTTCCGTTCTGGGAAGGACATGGCTTTTGTAGTTCGGACTGGACTGGTCCCATGGGGCACAGGGTCAGCGCTGATTTGCATATCGCCATTGTCTAACCCAGGGTGGTGTGGAGTGGAAAAACGATGGATTTGGGCCCAGATCTTTGGACTGGGGTGAATGTGTGACATTGATCCACATTCTGTCCATCACTGTTGTGTTTACAATTACCGCTCTAAGTGTACTGGGGATGCTCAGACGTGAGTCCCAGGCACTCCACACCACTGGAATCAAGCTAGCCGGGCTGATGAGAGGTGTTACCTCGAAACCGGGCCGGTCCTCGGATGCTTGTTTCCGTTCTGGGAAGGACATGGCTTTTTTAGTTCGGACTGGACTGGTCCCATGGGGCACAGGGTCAGCGCTGATTTGCATATCGCCATTGTCTAACCCAGGGTGGTGTGGAGTGGAAAAACGATGGATTTAGGCCCAGATCTTTGGACTGGGGTGAATGTGTGACATTGATCCACATTCTGTCCATCACTGTTGTGTTTACAATAACTGATGAAGGGCAGACACAATCTGAATCGGTCCACAGCTTAGGGGTTACTCTTGACAACAAGCTATCCATAGAATGCCATGTTAACAAAGTTGAGGGGACATGCTTTTTGCTATTCCGGAGTCTCCGGAAGCTCCATCCTTTGTTACCTTCCACTGCCAAAACTTTAATAGTACGCCGTTTTATCTTAAGCAGGTTAGAAAATTGCAATGACCTCCTGCTAGGAGCGCTGGCCTTCTTGTTAAATAGACTACATAGAGTCCAAGTCTCCGCTGCCAAATTGGCACTGAATAGAACAAAGGAGGTTGTCAGCTTCTAATGCACTGAAGGATCTTCATTGGTTATTGCTGCAACAGAGAATAGTTTTTAAATCACTATGTATCGTTTTAAAGCACTCTAGGGCCATGGACCAGTGCCTCTGGAAAACAGAATAAAAAATACTCCCCAGTGAGATGCCTCTGCTCCACAACAGGCAATGCTGTCTGCATTTCTAAATTCAGGAACACAAGAAAAGGTGGGTAAGTATTTATGGTCAGAGCAGCCCAGCTTTGAAATCAGCTACCTGCCTTCTCACTAAGCATGAGCGCAAAATCCGCTCCGATCGCGGATTTTCGGTAAATCCGCGGTCCGCGAACTCTCGCGAATTCACCGAAAATCCGCAATCCGCGATCGGAGAGGATTTTGCGGTCAAAAGTTCAAGCCTAATGCCTAATTTACGATGGCGCCGGCAAGCTGCCAGCGCCATCCTCAAATGGTTACTTAATTAGCTTCAACAGGAAGCTCTAACAGATAAGATAAAGCAGGGGCTCGAGCGCCTGCTTTATTTTATCAGTTGGAGCTTCCTGTTGAAGCTAATTAAGTAACTTTTGCAGGATGGCGCTGGCAGCTTGCCGGCGCCATCGTAAATTATTCATGATGGTGACAAACGGTTCTGTCTCTTAATCTGCTGCTCTGATCGGTCTCTGACCTTTTATACACACAAGAGGCATGTGCGCTCGCATGGAAGCCCCGTCCGTTTGGCCCCGCCCACACACTCGAGGAACACTTGCAGATATCAATAAAGCATGTGCCCTAGTTGAAGCTTAAATTCAGTGACTCATTCATCAGCCCAAAAACAATCGTGAGCATTGTGGGTGCTGGGCAGGTGTGCCTTCTTCCCAAATATACCATCGAAAATCCTCTGTGATGCTGGCCAGAGGCATTTGCATCTTTGACTTTCACGAGCGCAATCCCCGTGCTGTTCCTGTGACCAGGAGCTTCTGTCTCTTAATCTGCTGCTCCGATCGGTCTCTGACCTTTTATACTCACAAGAGGCATGTGCGCTCGCATGGAAGCCCGTCCGTTTGGCCCCGCCCACACACTCGAGGAAGCCCCGCCCCCAAATCCGCCGATCCGCATAATCCGCGGATTTTGCGGATCCACGATCCGTGAATCCGCAAATTCGTGAATCGTGGATCCGCAAAATCCGCCCATGCTTACTTCTCACACCCCTGTCTGATCTTCTGCACTTCAGAAAAGCCGGAATACTTGGACAATACGAAAGCAGTATAAGAAGTCCACCATAAATTCATATTTGTGAAGAAAAAGCACTAAGAAATTAACATAAAATGCAAAAATGCCCTACCCAGCACATATTTGAATCCAAATCAATGGAAGAGCTAATGTATTCATGGACCACAAAGCACTGATTGTCTGCCTTAAAAATAAAAATGCAAACCAAAGGTGGTGATGGACGGAGCGTTGACAATACAAGCACTCACTCCCAGTCAACGGATCTGGGTTTAATCCATCACCCTTCTTTAGCCCACTCTGCCACCCCAGTTCAGACATGGCCATATGCAAATCAGTCTGACCCTGTGCTTCATGGGAACAGTCCAGCCCGAACTGCCAAGCCATGCCTTCCCTGAACTGGAAACAAGCTTCCTAGGACCGGTTTCTGGCATTGCAGCCATCTTCAGCCCGGCTTGCTTGAATCGAGTGGCAAAGTGAGCAAGGGACTCACTTCTGAGCATACCCTGCCAACTTATGGCGAACAAAGTAAAACCAAAGGTGGTGATGGACAGAGCGTTGACAATACAAGCACTCACCCCCAGTCAACGGATCTGGGTTTAATCCATCACCGTTCTTTAGCCCACTCTGCCACCCCAGTTCAGACATGGCCATATGCAAATCAGTCTGACCCTGTGCCTCATGGGAACAGTCCAGCCCGAACTGCCAAGCCATGCCTTCCCTGGACCGGATACAAGCTTCCGATGACCGGTTTCTGGCATTGCAGCCGTCTTCATAAAAATGGCATAAGTAAAAACAAGAGTCATGGAGATGGCAATGAAGCTACAGATCAAGGTCTCTGCAATGTTGAATGAGGCACAATATAAACTGGCTGTTAATAAGTGAACTGATGGAGTTTAGTTGAGGTCTCACATTGAGGTAATGAGGATGGAAGCCCTATGGTATGTGGTACATGTAGTAGAAGAGATAAACATTAATAAGTGGGGATGCAACTGTTTTTACTGAATTTATAGAGCATGGGGCAGGTGGAAATTCCATTTGATGGAGCTAGCAGAATGTTTGTGACATGCTACACGTGCAGTGAAAATGCCAGGCTGAGGAAAGCCAGACCATAAAACTGGTAAATTAGATCTCAGCTTGTAGGAAACTCAAATTATTCTTCCATCCATCCCTGCTGGATATGCTAGTCGTAGAATAATCAAGGAAATTAGTACAGGAGCTATGAATGGTTGGGAGGAGGGAAGCTTAGAATTTCTTCTGGAAACTTAGAGTTCAGAGTGGGAGGGTGTCCCTCTCAAAGGATGTCAACCAGAGTAGCCACAGATGGTGAGAATACACCCCCCACTCATCAAGTGCATAATGTGGAATTAATGGCGACTGAATTATCAGAGGAAAAACTGCTATGTGTTAGAATATGCTACAAGACACATCAATGTCCTCATTCTTAGAGGTGACATAACTGCTGGGTGGAGGAAGTCTCAATATAGCTAAAAACTGGGAATCTTATCGATTTTTCACCTTTATTCTAAATACTCCAGAGAAATTGAGAATGTTATAAACAAGCATTGGCAAATACACTAGGTCTCGCCTATGTGAGAGCTATTTGCTTTCAAATGTCTTTTAGCCATGTTTTACAGCAGCATGGCTACAAGTTAGATGGGTGGCATAGAGGACAGTGGAGTGGCATACAATCAAGTGGTGTACAATTGGAGTAGTAACATTTTGATTCCATCCTTTATACCTTATCATTGTGCCATTTAAAAAAAAAAATGTTTTTCCTGGTTAATACAATACAACCATTTTGAACACATATATGAAATTATGCACAGTATCCTCCCATCAGAATCCTTTTCAAGTATTATACAGTCACAAATACACATTTTTCCAACAGCTGAGATCAGACTTTTCATAGCTAGTCTTGTGTCCGTGGGTCTACTCCGAGTCTGAACTTTATCCTCATGATCTGATGGTGGTTCACAGATATTACCTCTGTAAGTGTTCCATGCCCCCAAATTTTCTTCCATTTTTTAGGGCAGCCTCTGCTGCTGAACACCGCCCTTTCCGCTATCATGGCTACATCCATGTCTCCTCTCCATGCCGCTAAGGTCGGCCCCTCTTTTCCACCCCATCTCTGCGCAATATTTCTCTTAGCCATCATCATACCCAGTGTCGCCCAGCCCTGTCCTGAATGTGTAAGATCATTGGGTTCCCATATATTTAAGAGGCAACAACTGGGTTCCGGTAGTAATGAGACTCCCTCTGATTGAGATATAGTTCTTAACACCTGTGTCCAGTATTCGGCTATTCTGGGGCGCTCCCATATTGTGTGATAAAAGGTCCCGTCTTCACCACATCCCCTCAGACAGTAGGGATGATCTATCCTTCCTATCTTATGTAAAGTGCTTCTAGTGTAGTAGGAGCGGTGTAGTATGCGCAATTGTACCAAACGGAGACGTGAGGGAATGCCTACTTCTTTCGGGGATGCTACCGTTCAGAGGGGGCTAAGTCGTATTGTTGTCGTAGTGTGTCAAAGGAAAGCACTTCTCCTTTCTGCCACGTGTCTCCAATCATCGATATCCCTATATCATCCCAACGATCGAAGCCTTTGGTGCGTCGAAGTTTCCCCAGCCGCTTCGTGTCCCACAGTGGAGTAAGCTGCGTTAATACCCCCTGCCAACCCAGCTTTGCCTGCGCCGCATGCCATAATGTAAGTGTGTGTCGCAGTGGTCCAAACTTTGTTAGTGATAATTTTTTATCGTAGAGGGGAGCCAGCATACCAGACAATCCTAACTGCTCTCTGTCAGCCTTTAACGCCCGTTCCGATTATGGAAGGTGTATCCACTGATTAACTACTTTTAATTGCGCCGCCCAGTAATAAAGGCGTATGTCTGGAAGCGCTATACCACCATCGCACCAGCTGCGTACCAACTTGGTTTGTGCTATACGCGCAGGCTTATGGCCCCACAGTAGAATGGAGACCTGCGCCGCAATCGCTTTGAAATAGAAGTCTTGCACTGGATAGGGAGGGTTTTCTAAAAACCCTAAAAAAAAACGAGGCAGAGCCATCATTTTAAAAAGTGCTGCTCTCCCAGCAGGGTCAGCGGCAGCGACTCCCGGTGTCGTATGTCTCGCTTGAGACGTTCGCGCGGCGGCTGCAAATTCAGTGTATAAAATTCGTCGGAATTAGCTGTGATACAAACCCATAAGTATTTAAACGTGCTTTCCGCAGTCTGTAACGGACAGCCGTCCAGAAGGCGCGGTGGCGGACCATGAAGCACGTACATGGTGGATTTAGACCAGTTTATAGTGTATCCGTATGCCCGTCCATAAGCCGTACAGACATCCAAAAGACTGATGACGGAACGCCTAGGGAAAGTGAAATACAGCAAGATATCGTCGGCGTAAAGGGAGATTCTATCCTCCCTGTTATCAGCCCATCTGAGGCCCTTAATAGTTGGTTCCCAACATATCCACACCGCGAGAGGCTCTAGTACCAGGGCAAAGAATAGTGGCGATAACGGGCAGCCTTGGCGTGTGCCCCTGGCCAGGGGAAAGTCTTCAGAGATATGGCCATTAGCTGTAACATGTGCCATGGGTTTAATATAGAGTAGGCGGATCCAAGCACAAAACTTTGGATTGAAACCCAGATGGCGTAATACCACGAAAAGAAAGGGCCAGTGGACCATGTCGAACGCCATATGTGCATCCAGTGAGAGTAGCACTGCCTGCTCCTGCAGATAAGCCGCACGCGCCATCACCCCATGTGGTCTTCTTCAATTTAGTGCTGTGTTTCTGCCGGGCATAAAGCCCGATTGGTCCTGATGTATGAGCTTAGATAAATGTGGCATAAGTCGAAGCGCTAGTAATTTGGTGAGGATTTTGGTCTCAACATTCATGAGGGAAATAGGGCACATTGATCCTCCAGTTTGCCAGGCTTCAGAATGGCTACTATGGTAGCCGTGCGCTGGTCCGGTGGGAGTTCTCCTGTCTCTAAGCTTTCAACAAACATATTTAATAGGAGGGGCGCGAGTGAGTCAGTCATTTTGTTATAAAACTCGACCGGTATGCCATTGGGCCCTACCGCTTTGCCCGATTGTAATGCCTTAATAGCTGTTTCCACCTCATCCGTCGTGAGGTCACCATCAAATACTTGTGCTTCCTCAGGGGCTAATTTGGGCATTTTGAGGTCTTTTATGTATGTCAGTGCTTCATCCTCCGAAATCGTCGAGTCTGAGGAGTATATTTTCTGGAAGTGTTTTGCCAACATGTGTACTATTGTGTTTGGTTCCGTTGTAGGTTGCCCTCCCTCCCTTATAAGCTGTGCTATCCATTTTTCCCTTTTCTCCCGTTTGTCCAACCATGCCAGCAGTTTTCCTGCCTTGTCCCCAACGTCATAAATTTTATGGTTTGTGCTCTGGCCTGTTCCGTCAGATATTCCCTATGTTGGCGCTGCACAAGTTGTAAGCTATGGGCCGTATCGGGGGTTGGGTCACAGGTGTGTTGGGCTTCTGCAATAGTCACTGCTGATTCTAGAGCCTGTAATTCCAACCGTCCTTCTCGCTTACGAGTTACAATGGAGGCTATTGCCTGTCCTCTGAGGACTGTCTTGTATGCCTCCCATAAAGTGACAGAGGAGGTTACTGACCCAACATTATCTTGAAAGTAATGTCTCGTCGTCTTTTGCAATTCCTTCCTAATCTTGCGACTGTGGATATATCCAGGGGGCATGTGTGTAGCTAAGTATCAGTGGGGAGTGGTCAGAGATGCCCCGTGGTTTGATTTCTACACTACTGATATTACAAAGGCTATCTAATGATCCCATTAAATAATCAATTCTGGTGAGACTATTATGAACACTGGAGTGATAAGTAAATTGACGTTCCGTTTCATCCAGATGTCCACCAGTCCTATTGCGTCCATGATGCTCCCCAATCGGGAAGTCCCCGCTATATTTGCTCTCAGAGGGAATCTATCCATTAAATCGTTAGCTACGGTAAAGTCCCCCCCAATGATCAGTTACCCCGCCGGCAGCCCCAATAAGAATGCGGTAAGGTCTGCGAAAGCCACCGTATGTAATGCTGGGGGTATGTAAACAGAAACAATATCTAGGGGTCTCCCTTCCCACTGTGCATGTATTGCAGCAAACTTACCTGCCCCATCAGACTTGATGTCTTTGATGATTAGAGGGAACTGCTTTTTATCAATATACCAACCCCTCTAGAGCCTGAGGTAAATTCGGAGTGGGCCACCATGCTATAACCCCATCTGTCCATGGCCTTTCTAGATGTGCCTGGGAGGTGTGTTTCTTGGAGTAGTACCACTGCTGCGCCTCCTCTTTTTATGCACTGCAGAACCAAGCCCCGTTTAATTTTATCGCCCATTCCGCGGACATTCCACATGAGTATGGATAAGGACGGGGTCATGGCATCGGAGCCCCCCTGCGAGCTAACTGGTGAGTCGTTTCCCATTGGCATACTGAAAGGTTCTACAACTGGTAGTGACTTGTCCTATAATGGGGTTAATGTAAGTTTCCGTGAGTAGTGACACTGTACAACCATATCCACATCCGTCCATAACATAGTCATTGAACAAAAAACATAAACATATTCCCCCCCCTCAAACCCCCCTCCCTGCCTCCCTGCCTTGCGGACTTACAACTGCCCACCACCCCAACTCAGCAGAGCGCTTAGAACCCCAACCCCGAAACTTCGTTTGCATGTATGTACAGGGGTGGGAAAGTCCAAGGAGGACCGACCACCCCCCAGTCCCTTAGTCCCGAGCCATCAATAGATCTTTTGCCATCAACAGAAGGAGATGGGTCCTAACAGACAACTAGGGGCCAGATGTAGGTGGCCAATTACCGGTCGGTAACGGACGAATTCGGCTGTTACGACCGGTAATTGGATTTTGAGATGTAGGGCATGCATTTACAGAATCGGTATTTTACCGATTCTGTATTTACCGATTCGGTAAAATTACCGAATCGGTAAATACAGACTCGGTAAAATACCGATTCTGTAAATGCAGATGTAGCTGGCACATGTCAGAGTGCCACAGGGCTTTAAGAATCGGTATTTTACCACCCAATCCAATTGGGTGGTAAAATACCGAATCCAGGTGTGCATGCACATGTGTGCATGCACAGCTGTGCCATGTGACACACAGACATGCCCTTAGGGCATGTCTGTGTGCCACATGGCGCACATGCCTATTTTTGGGGTGCCAGAGGGTGTCAAAGTGACACCCCCTGCACCCTTGCTAAAATCGGTATTTACCGATTCTGTAATTACAGAATCGGTATTGCCCATTGATTCCTATAGGCTGCAAGGCCCATAGGAATCAATGTGCAATACCGAATCTGAAATACCTACATCTCCCCCCCTCTATTTTACCACCTCTTAAATACCGATTCGGTATGAATCGGTATTTAAGAGGTGGTAAATTAAAATTACCTACATCTGGCCCTAGGTGCGTTACCCTTATATATAAAGAAAAAGAGAGGGGGGAGTACTTCCCTTGTGCATGAGGAACTCACTCCCCGGAGTCCTTAGTTATGCGTGCATCCCCCTCTTCCTCTTGTTCGACATCTTCAGAATCTGCTTCTTTACCCAGTTGTCTTCGCCTCCTTCCCGGCCGTCCTGACCTCTCCGCCGGTCGCCATCCTTCAAGCCAGTCATGAGCTTCTTCTGGCGTGTTGAAAAAGCACTTTTTTTTGTCCGCCACCACTCTGAGTTTTGCCGGAAAGAGCATAGAATATGGCAGTACACGGGATCTCAGCATCTTTTTTACCTCAAGAAAGCTTCTACGGCGTGCCGCGACCGCCGCCGTGTAATCTGGAAAGAAGGAGATCTCAGAGTTTTGTATTCGTATAGGTGGCACCACTCGTGCCGTCTGGAGAACAGCATCCCTGTCCAGAAAATTAAATATGCATGCCAGTACCGGACGTGAGGGAGCTCCAGGTCTTGGACGCCCTCCTGGTAACCTGTGGGCCCGCTCCACGGAAAAGAAGGTCAATAGTCCTTTAGGTTGCAGCTTGTTTTTTAAAAGGTCTTCAACATAGAGGTCCATAGCGGGTCCCCCTTCGGACTCCAGAAGGCCCGTTATGCGGACATTATTTCGGCGGGAGCGCCCTTCTTGTTCGTCCAGCTTCGCCGCCATACGTTTATTATCATCCTCCAGTTGTGTCACTTTCTTAATCAGGAGTGTGGTGTCCTTAGTGAGATCATTGTGCCATTTTGCATTTATTTTGACATTATATTCACTGTCTGCCTCTAATAATATTAATGTGTGTGAATGTTTGAATGCATTACTGAAATGTAACTACTGAGAAACTGAAGCTTTATAAACATGTACACTAATGTTCAGATTAATAAGAAGCTGTGTTCTGCTTTCATGTTTGCATTTATTCTTTAAGTCACCTTTGCATATATTCTGAAAGTCGTATTTGAAAGCATTTGTTTTTGCATTATATGTGCACAAGCATAGCCATGTATTTGAAGTGCATGTTTAAATGTTTAGTTAAAGTTAGCTTGACGAAAATCCTTCAATTTGAAATGTATTTTCCCTGGTTAGCTTGTTCTTTCTTTTACAGGTTCTTTCTCATGATTTAATTAGCTGGAGAAAATAAGTATTGTTGTATATTTTAGTTTAATCGATAGTAAGGCCTGAGAAGAGAAATATTGGCATGCAATGTGGAGACCTAATGAGCAGAAGAATCCTCCTAAGTATCGGGTATCAGGAAAGGGGTATGCCCAAGGTTGCAGAACTGTGCAAGTTCTGTGGGATAGAAAATTCAGATGATGTTGCAAATGCACACCATGAGAAGAAAAATGATTGGTTCCTGCTGGGGTGGGAAGAGATACGAGTGTTGCTGAAGTTTCTGTATGTTTTAATTACTGTACACACCGTTAGAGGTAAGGCAGATTCTCTTAGACTTGGAGGGATATATACCTCTCTGCTTCCTTTATTCTTGCAAGTGTGAAACTTCATGCTAAACTCTTAGGGCCTGATTTAGATCTTGGTGAATGGGTTATTCCATCACAATGGTGACAATTATCCAGTCCGCCGAAATATAAATCCCATAGGATATGATGGGATTTAGATTTCAGTGAACGGGATATCTGTCACATTATGACGGAGTAACCCGTCTGCCAAGATCTAAATCAGGCCCTTCTCCCAATTCCGGAAGATTTCTACTGGAGTCGTTACTATGCTGACTATGCTGCTATTCCGAATTCGCTTGAGACCCCACTCTATAATCCGTTCCTATTCTAAATTTAGACTCTTGAAAAGAGGACTTTAGAACTTATTCACCTTTAGGAGAGAGAATCAAACAACAATTTCTAATTCTCAGTTTCGGTATTGCTGTGTTTGTGATTATTTTAGATCTTATTCTACTGACACTGAATCTTTAGCAATATCTCAGCTTGCCAGCTGTAATCTTAGATCTCTTTAATAGTCTCTTGACTGGTTTGATTATTAATTGGTGATAAAACTACTTAACTTCAGCCTCTGATTCCTGGTCCTTATTGTGTGGACAAATGGGCTTCCCGAAAGTTGAATTGTTTTATTATTGCTAACTCCTTTGGCCTCTCAGTCAACTTAAAAAGGTCCTTTGATGAGAGATTGTAAATGGTGCACCTGTGCACTCTCACAATCAAGTGGTGTACAGTCGAGTGACATAGAGTAGCATAAACTGTAGTGGCATAGAGCAGATTGGTGTAGAGTAGTATAGAGTAGATTCGAGTTGAGTAGTGTAGGGCAGAGTGGTCCTAAGGGGAGTGGCATAGAGTAGAGAGCTGTTGAGTTGAATGGATTGAAATGAAATGAACATAACATTTATATAACGCAATAGCTACCCTGAGGTATCCCAGCGCTGCAGACGAACTTTGGCAAACAGAGAAAGCCCAATAGTTCAAAGCAATTGTTAATGAGCAGTGTTTTTAGGAGTTTACGAAAGGGCAGCAGATTAGGCTCTGCTCGTATGCGTGGGGGAGATCGTTCCATAACTTGGCAGAGTTACAGGAAAAGGAACACCCGCCACATCTAGCTCTCTTTCTTCTTGGGAGTAGGGCGAGGGTGGAGGACGCCGAGCGGAGGTTTCTGCTAGGTTGATAGGGAACTATCATAGTGGCATAGAGTAGAGTAGTGTAGAGTGCTGTAGACTGGCATAGTGTGGAGTGGAGTGGCTTAAAGTGGCATAGAGTGGCGTTGTGTACCCTAAAGTGAAGTAGAGTAGGGTGGCGTAGAGCAGATTTGCATAGAGTGGAGTGGCGTAGAGTAGAATAGAGTGGGGTGCAGTGGAGTGGTGTGGAGTGATGTGTAGGGAGAGTGGCATAGAGTAAAGTGGTATAGAGGGGAGTACATTGGAGTGGCATAGCACAGAGTTGGATAGCATAGAGGGGAGTGGCATTGAGTGGAGTGGCTTAGAGTGGCATTTTATGTAGTTGCGTAGCGTGGAGTAGAGTGGACTGGCGTGGAGGGGAGTGGCATAGAGTGAAGTGGCGTAGATTAGAGTCGAGTGGCATAGAATGGCATGGAGTAGAGTGGTGTGGAGTGGCATAAAATGGCATCTTGTGTTCTGGCATAAAATAGAGTGGCATATAGTAGAATGAAGTATCACAGAGTGGGGTAGAGTAGAATGGCATAAAGTGGAGTGACGCTGTGTGTGGTGGAGTGGGATGGAAAGGAGTGTCATAAAGTAAAGTGGCATAGAGTGGAATGGAGAGGTGTAGAGTGGAGTGGTGCAGATTAGCATAATGTAAAGTGGAGTGGCAAAGAGTGAAGTGACGTAGAGTGGAGTAGAGGGGCATGGTAAAGTTGTGGGTGTAAGTAACAAAAGCATCAATAGAGACAGAAATAGGGTGAAAGCAACATAAATGAGAAGCTGTTTGCCTGTGTTTAAAATAGGAAAGCACATTGCATGTTCTGGAATGATACTGAAACACTTATAAAACACAAATAATGTGTTGTAAAAAGACAAGGAAGAACAAAGAGGAGGAAAAACACATGTACTTCATGTGCTCTAGAGAGGAACAAACGTAGAAAGGATTGGAAGCCTACGGGAGCCAAGCAATCAAAAGATTTCAAATGACAGTGACAATGAAAATAATTAATGGTATGCTGTGGGCGGGTTGTAAGCCCACTGAATTGTAAACAATATGTCTTGCAGCACAGCACATGTGTTGTGTAGGTGAGACTTAAAAAGGGACACACATTTCTCCTAATACATGTGGTGGTGGATCCAGAGGGACAATACTTGATTGTTCAGGGACTACTCCATCACGCATATCACTATTGTGAACACTTATGGTCTTTATCCTGATGATCCCCAGTACTTACAAGCTGTAATGGCATGGTGTATTAATCTGAAGTCATATACAATACTCTGGAGTGGGGGGTTATATAATGAGAGTCAGTCACCTCTGAGAACACGGAATACTATTCAAGACATAATAACATAATACAACACTACGATTTGATAAATATTTGGGGGGCCTTAGAGGGCATCAAACGGGAATACACATTTCATTCATTAGTGCACTGTTCAGCCTCTAGATTGGATTTTTGGTTGGGAACTAGGGATGTAGATGGATGGACAGATATTGTAAAGCGCATGCCCTGGACACTGTCCGGCCACTCACCAGTGATCCTATCAATGAAAGTACTAGGAAGCGAGGACACACGACGTTCCAGCCCACTATGTAATTGGATACAGTATTTAGGGACAAGATTAAGTAGGTCAGAATGACATACTCAATTGAATGACCCCAACTGATGACAGTGTTGAGTAGAATATGAATGGTAAAGGTGATGCTTTAATGGATCTAGTCTCTATATACAAATCCAATAGCACGCATAAAAGTTAAAGACCAGATGACGAACCCTTTCAATAATAAATGCGGAACCAACAAGGATGTCCTTATCTCCCATTATTATTACATTAGCAATAGAACCATTAATAAGCCCGATGAGGGAAGTACATAGTAACAGAGTATTCAATTCGGGTCAAGTAGAATAATAGTTTCATTGTATCCTGATGATTTGCTGATTGTAAATGATCATGTGTACAACCTAAATCCCATAATTACAGAGATCATCCAATTTGGGAGATGGCAAAGACTGACTATAAACTAGTCTAAATCACTAATCATGCCGCCTACCAATAACGCAACCATACCTAGGTTAGATTAAACTCTACAATGGCAGGAAATGCGATCAGGTATTTGGATATATAGATTCATTGAAAGATTATGAAGGAAAACTATGGAAAAGGTAGAGGCCAATGTTAACGGATCGATTAGGTTGCCTATAACAAGTGCAGTTGCAATTTTTAATCATATTTATTTATTTATTTATTTAGAACACTTATATTGCGCACAGCTACCTCCAACGGAAGTGTCCCGGCGCATCATAATAGTATTTTGCCCGTAGATTGCCCATAAAAAGTGCAGGCCGAATCGCATAAATCAAAATGGTACTTCTTTTGCATTTATTTGATCTTTTTCAAAAACATTCTAGATTCTTTAACAGGGCTCAATCCTCGCTAATGAAATTAACAGGGGCAAGTAAACAGCCCCCTATCAGCCGGAAAGTGCTGCAGGGACCATATGAGCATGGAGGTTTTGCAAAGCCACATTTTGAGGCATATTATCTTACTGCCTAAACACAATTTGCCTGCACTAGTTCCATAATAGCAGACAAGTATCTCATAGGGACCTAGAACTGGGACTAGCAACAACTGACAGTCTCACAAATGTGATACTGAAGCCCCCGAGTAAGAAACTAAATTCATGTTGTGAACTGCACGGTATGAGCCTGGGAAAAAAGTAGCATGTTAAGCGAGGTGGGCAACATCCTTTACCGTGCATGTGTTACTCCGCAGTGCCATTACCCTTCAGTATTTACACCGCAAAATCTTTTACAACGCAGGGCTTTACACCGAAACTATTACAACACATCCCCCCAGGTAACACCACAGTGGAGTTAGAATAGGAAAATAGCATTGTAATGGGGAATGCGTTGTAATAATTAGCGGTGTAAAGCCCTGAGTTGTAAAACATTTTGTGGTGTAAAAACTGTGGGGTAATGGCACTTGGAGTAAAAGTGTGCGGGGTAAAGTGTCCTATTCGAGCAAGGTAGATACCATATACTCACCACACATAAATTCCAAATTGACTATTACAAGTGAATCACTCATGAAACAGAACCTGCAAGGCAGAAAACCTGCCACATTGGGAGGTCTTTACAGTGAGGGAGGATTCCTCTCACTAGCTGACTATTGCAAAAGAGGTGATCCACACCACTAGATGTATTGTTATCCCATAGGCTAAAGGAATAAGTCAGGGTGGCTTTTCCTATATACACCAAGAACTGGAAGACTGGAGGTTGCTTCATCAAGTTTCTTCTGGCCCAAACTCTAATAAAATAATCACCATGATAATCCATTTACCTATGAACGACATGCTGAAAGTGAGATGATGGTCTAGAAATAATTGGTACTGTGACTTTAAAAAAAATGCCATTTTGTAACTTTCATGTGTGTTGCAAGAAGTAGCACACATGAAAGTTACCAAATGGCATTTTAGGATTGTTTATGTGCAGGAAGGGACACCTTCCTACACATAACCAATGCTCCCCTGCATGCAGACACCCTTGCACTCTGGTGCAAGGTTGCCTGCGTTGGCGCTAAGTTGTTAAACTTAGTGCCATCACAGGGGGAAACACAAGGCTGCAATACATTCCTGTAAATATGGTGCAGCCGTGCGTTTCTGAAGTGTCGCAACAATTCAAGCCGAGGAGGCTACCGACACGCTCCGCCACCTCTTAGTACATATCCCCCTTAGGGTCTGATTATGAGTGGCTCAGGAGACAAGAAGCTATTTATCACACCTCATAAATGACAGTACCTGAGGGCACGTTATTTAATGTGTGCAATTAATAGCACCTTTTATGAGTTTTAAGGGCATAACATACAGATTTTGGTATTTCATGCCCCAAAATCCTCATGGTACTGTAAATACTGTCCACATTTCCCCTGTTGGAATTCAGCAGGCTTGACCTGCTGAACTTTAACAAAAGTTAAGGTATTTAACCCATCTTAAAATTATCAGATACGATAAAGAATCCCTACTTGTAATTCTGAACCGTGTGCAAACAGGTATTTACAAATGGGTCGAAATACACCGACCTCTGGTAAGCAGACCCTTAGCGCTGGGCAACAGAAACTTTATAGCACTTTGCTATCATAGACGACTCATCCCAAAGACATAGGTGGCAAATGCTAAATTACCTCGCAAGACAACTCCCTGGATCAGGAGATGCAGAAGGATTTACCTAAGAATTTAAAATCCCTATCAAGTAACAAATATGATATGGCGAAAAAAAGAATGTAAGTGTTAGAGGGATTAGTAGAGGGGAAACATTATGGATTTGCTACAAGGACTAGAACATACCAAGTGGATACACTTTCATTGTTTCATAAGCAACAGATTATAATGCATACAGTAGGAGATTACTGTATTGCTTTACAGCGTTAATGCAGTGCTTAAATTGCAAAAAAGCAAGTACTAGAACCCTTCTCAGGAGGCCACTCAGCTGCACCACCTAATACTACTGCCAGAACTGCCAGAACTGCCAATAACTACTGACCATCGCACTGCTACACGTTTAATAATTCAGGCTTTCCAGGGCACCTCAAGCTGTAAGAATGGCTTGCAATAGTCTAGATTGTCATTTTTTATGTATGATGAGTTATCAAATACTGTTGTATAGATCAACCAAAAATTAAGCAGACAGCGCCAGCAAGTGGTGGACTGTCATTAGTGCCGGAATTGAGATGGGGTGCCGGTGCCGCCACTGGAAACCAAGGCTCAAATTAAGCACCAAGTGAATGATAAAGTTTGAAAAACAAACCAGCCTTTGCGTTTAGATTTTCTTTATTTGAGTGGGACCAGGTGATTTTTAGCAACAGCAGTATGTATATAGGAGCTCAAATGTACCATTGAACGTTTCTGTGTCCATTACAGGAAGTGCACGTTGACACCTTGTTCTGTTCCACTCTCCCAAGGATGATGCTGCAGATGAATGCGTTGTTGCTGCTCAACAAGGAGGATGAGTGCAGCGAGGATGGGGCAGACCAGCTGAAGGCCAACATTAGCCTCTGTCTTGTCACTCAAACTACCCCACTGCTAGGGGGGTTCTGGGAAAGCTGTGCACATCCGTGTCATGCCTTAGCTTGCATTTGTCCACGAAGTATGGCAATGCAACAGCCACCTCCAGCCCCTTCTAATGCCAGTACTGTTCAGAAAGCCTCACCACTATTACATGAAATACATTTTGCTAGATGTCTACATGCAAATTGTACTGTGGTGTACAGTCAGGAAACATATTTGAGCAGAGAATGTCTTGTGGCCAAGGCACACAGCAGTTTCCTCAGTTCCTTTTCAACTCAAAATAGTTTCAATGTCAAAAATTACCCCAAAAAGGGTAACTGCGAGGAAAACAAAAACTGTGTTGAATACACAGGGGCAGATTTACAAGAAAGTGACTCAGTGCCTTCCGCAAGCAATTTGGCTGCGCCGCACGGAGCCACTTTCAAAGCACAGGGATGCGACATATTTACAACAATATGTAGCATCTCTGTGCTTCCCCCTGTGGTGGCGCACAAACTGCTGCCATGCGCCGTCGCAGGCACCCTTGCAACATGGTGCAAGGATGCCTGCGTCGTGGGGAGATTGTTTTTTTTCAGGAAGGGTTCCCTTCCTGCACAAAAACAACCTGGAAAATGCAGTTTTTCAACTTCTATGTGTGCTGCAGTAGCACACATAGAAGGTGAAACACGTCATTGTTTCAATGATTGTTTATGTGCAGGAAGGAAACCCTTCCTGAACAAAAACAATCAGTAGAGGTGATTTCAACTTTCTATGTGTTCTGCAGAATGCAGCATGCATAGAAATAGGAAACGAAAACGAGGAGAAATTAATACATTTCTCCTCGTTGCGCCTCCCTACGACTCCCGTAGCATTCACACACAGTTCCAGATTCGTGATTACTCGTAAATATGGAAATGTGTCTGGTTCCATGGGTGTTGCGTGGGAACACCCACAGCAACACCCATGAAACACCCCTTTCCTGCAAAGATCTGTGTTCAAAGGAGTCATATTTACAAGGACAGGAAAAGTCATGCTGGGTGGCTTTCCGTGTCCTTTTAAATAGGGAGCAGTTAAATGCACCACCGGTACAACAAAAAAAGTGACGCACCAGTGGCGCAAGGGGCTTGTAAATCTGCCACACAGTGTCTAACGTTGTATTCCTAATATACTTGTAAATTAATAAATAATTTTCTTTTTTCTAATTTTATATTAATTTGTTATACTTGTGTGACTTTATTGTTTATTTTTAAGTACAATTCGTAAACATTTACAGTCTTTTTAAAAAGAGGTTGCTGGGTTCAGTTTGTGTAAAGGGGGCCGAGCATGCCTTGGATGGCTCAGTTTGTGTAAAGGGGGTCGGTTGGCTGCTTTTCAGTCATACATGGCCAGTCCTGTCCAGATAGAAGAGGGGATTCCCCCCGTCCCCACCAAACCTCCAGTTTAAATAGATGGCGGTTCAGGCCAGCTTTCTACAGAGTGCTGAGCAGTGGCGCTGGCAGGGGGTGTGAACAAATATTAAAAAAAGAAAACCAATCTTCTAGGTAACTGATTGTTGCATTCATGTTTTATATATATTTAGATCATTTTGTATTCGTCATTTTCATACAATTGTACAATGCTAAAATAATTTTAAACATAAAATAGCATAAAATAATTCTGTATAAAGAAAAACTAAGTAAAAATAAAAAAGATTTGGGGGGAATAATTGTGTTGCATGACAGTGACATTGGGATGGTGTTAGACTTGAGCCAATTTTGGTCATCTTGAAATTAATATTCCAGAGGCTTTTCTGGTTAGTTTCGTGCATTGGTACCAGACACCATCTTGAAGCATTTAGAATCCTGAGTACCGACACAAGGAGAATTGTGGTGTTTGGTATGGCAAAACTTTGATGGCACTTTGGATTAGGCGCTCAAAGTGTATTCTGTGGTCAGCGTTTTTATATTGTTGACATGTAACAAGTGGGCATGTTTTTTTTCCCCTCATTCACTAATATGTGAAGGTTTTTACCACTTTACCCTAGTGATTATATCGGATCTGGATTTTGCTTCTTTGTTTTTATGTTCTTTAATGTCAATTGGTCCCTCCTTTTTGTTTTTACTGTTAGCTGTGTTTGGCAGAACAGAAATGTAAGGATGTATATTTGTACATGCATAGGCTTACTCATTTATTAAGTGTTCACACTTGGTTGGGACTACCAACCACTATTCAGCTGCTTATTTAAAGCAAATGGTATGTACGCTGATTAAGGAACCATTGTGAATCTATGGGAGCACTTTCTTTTGAGATGTTACTAAATGATTCAACTTACTCAGTGCTCTCGTACAATGTTGCCGATTGTTCTCCTTGTTGTTGGGCTTCCCTGTGTTTTTTAAATTTCCATTTTAATTCAAAATTGTTTTAATGCTTATATGTGTAATCTTTTTTTTTTTAATTTATTTATTTATTTAATTTTTCCTCATTTGCTGTCTCGCCACCCATATCTTCTAACTTAGTCCACCACTGGGCTTTTTATCTCATAAGCTAGTTAGAGTATCGAGGCATAAACTCCACCTATTTTGAGTCTGGCCATTCATCGAGCGATCTTTCTTGGCCATCTGACTCACCAAGTGTGTCTTCCTCTTACTCTGTTTCCGACCTGGAATCCCATATAATAAATACCAGCGAGATAGGCGCGGGCTTAATCATCGGAAAATCATACCAAATAATATAATTCAACCAAAACATACAAGGAAGGGTACCCAAAATCCTCTATTTCTCTTGGTGTGATCTGAAGTGTCAAGCTTAGCCATATACCTCATGGCTAAAATCCAGTCCATTAAGTTAGGGCTAGATGGTGAGACCCATAACTTACATATCTCTCCACGAGCTAGCAACATGGCATAAAAGGTAAGTCTTACATTATCATTCATGCTTTTGTTTTCTAAATCATATCTCCCCGTTATTATTAATTCGGGGCTTACCTCCATCCGCATGTTCAGAGTTTTAGATAGACAGTTACTTACATCCAGCTAGAATTATCTTATATTTGGACAAAAGACGAACATGTGTAGATCATCCGCATTTGGGGTCTTGCATTTCGGACACCCCACAACTCCGCCAATTTTGAATTTGGATAATCTACGAGGGGACCAATATGCCCTATGGATAGTAAACAAAAGATTTTGCCTTAAATTTGCGGGTTTAACAATACTGTAAAGCATAGACATTGTTACTTGCCATTGGTTCTCTGTCGCGATCTTCGGCAAGCATTCCATCCACAGAACCTCCGGAAGCATAAATGGTCCATCTTCCATTTCCAGTATCATCCAGTACCATGTGGCCACTTCCTTCTTAAAGGTCCCTATCCCCAGCTTCAACTCAAAATCGTTTTGAGTCCCAATTACATTTTCTGGATCATTTGCCCAACTCTGAATCTGTAGATACTTATATCTCGGGAAGACCTGACCCCACAGTTGTTGGCAAAGGCCCCAAGACAGCAGTTTACCATCCTGGAACAAATCTTTCCATCTCTGTAAAGCATCCTCTTTTTTCAACTGAAAGGCCAAAACATCTTTTGTCCAAAGTGGAGATCCAGGAGAGTCCCATATTGGGGCCATGTAACTAAAATAAGGCAATTTCAATATTCTTCTTATTTTGTACCATACCTCCGCCAAGTCCCATAAAACCTTAAGTCTCACCTTTTTGAAAAATTTAGGATCTGCAAACTTATATAAAAAACCCAAATCATCATATCCGTAACTTTTCAGCAGCACACCAAATATATCTCCAATCATTGATTTAGTTAGGGTTCCGAACATCATCCTACAATTCTTTAAACAAAAAGCCCATGCATAAATTTGTAAATCTGGAGCAGCCAGACCACCTTTGTTGATTCTCCTCCTTAACGTTTTCCACAATAGTCGTGCACCTTTTGATGCCCAAATAAATTATGCTATCTCACTCTGTAATTTGGCCAACCATTCTTTTCTAAATCCGAGTGGGATAGTCTCACACAAATACGTGACTTTTGGCACAATCACCATCTTCACAAGATTGGTCCGACCATATAATGACAAGGGAAGAATAATCCATCCTTTTAAAATGGCCACGACTTCTTTCTTAATCTTGAGAAAGTTAGTTTTAGCAAGATCTTCAATATTTTTAGTTATCCTGACCCCCAGATACCTCATTTCTGATTTACTAATTACCCCTTCCGTATTTAAATTCCAAGCCATTATCTCGGTTTTATCCTGATTTATCTGATAACCTGAAACGTTTCCAAATTCCTTCGTTATTTTCACCAAATTTTCCAAAGAATGATGCAAATTAGAAGAATAAATAATAATGTCATCCGCATATAAACCCAGTTTTTTTGACCAATCACCAACTATAAAAGGGGGTATCTCTTCTGAAGCTCTAATTCTGCAAGCCAGTGGCCCTATGTATAAATTGAAGAGCAAGGGCGATAAAGGACACGCTTGTCTAGTACCACACATTACTTTAATGGGGTGAGATTCCATTGACTAAAACGCGTGATATCGGAGAACAATACAGAGAGAAGAGAGATTGAGTAAAGTTCTTTCCTAAGTTGAGATATTGCACGAGTGTTTTCAAATAAGTAAAGTTAACTCGATCAAAAGCCTTGGCGGCGTCTAAAGCAATCACCGCCAAGGGGTACTCATAACTGGAGGCCATATCTATTATTACGATCAGAGTAAAAGTAAGTTCTTTCAAGTATCTCCCCTTAACAAAGCCTTTTTGGGCCTCATGGATCAGTTTATCAGTTTATGAATAACCTTACTAAGTCTGTCGGCTAAAATTTTTAAAAAAAACTTATAATCACAGTTCAAAAGTGATATAGGTCTATATGCATCTAAGCTGCTTGGTGATTTTCCTGGTTTAAGTATTAGGGAGATTGTTGCCTCATTCCAAGAGCTAGGTATAGTTACCTCCCCTCTAAAAACTTGATTAAACAATTGACACAGTGTGGGAGCAATTGAATCAACTAGGGCTTTATATACTTCAGCCGGGAGGCCATCCGGGCCGGGTGCTTTCCCTCTTTTACTATCTTTAATCACTTTGACCACTTCATCTTGCAAGATTTCCCTGTTTAGTGCTCCCATCCAATCATCAGAGAGAGGTTTCAAGAGATGTAACCAATTTTCCATTTCAGTTTTTCTTTGACAAAGATCTTCTGTGTAAACATTTACAAAGTAGCCATGAAAAGCATCTGCAATTCTTTTGCTATCTGTTATAACTTCTCCTGAATCCATCTTTTTAATTTCTTTTATTTGATTACGTATTAGATCTTTTTTTTGCTTTCCACGCTAGCAGTTTGCCACACCCTTCTCCATATGAGAAGTGAGCCAGCTGGCTAGCTTCCCATCTTTCTTTAACTCTTTGTGAGAGTACTGCTGTAAGTTCTATTTTTAAATCCAGGAGCTTATTTTTAACTTCCTCTTCAGTTACATTTCCTCTTGATCTAATTCCACTACCTTCCCAAGCTCGTATTTCTTTTTCCAACTCTGAAATCTTGCTATAACATAGTCTCCTCTTTTTAGCACCCTGAGCTCCCAATCTCCCTCTCAGGAATGCCTTACATGTATCCCATACTATATCTTCTTTAGCTGATCCTTCATTTATATCTAAAAAGACTTGTAACTCAACCTTTAGGGTTTCTAGATAGTCTTCATCAAATAAAATGGTGCGGTCCAGCCTCCAGATTGAACTCAAACCATCTGTTCCTAATTCTAGATTTAAACCAACAGCTGAGTGGTCTGACATATGCGCTCCTAAGTGTATCACTTTCGTAACCCGATCTTTCAACCTGATATCTACTAAAAAAAAATCTATTCGTGAACTGTGATTGTATTTTTTATTATGAAAGGTAAATCCTGACTGCTGGCCTGCTTTCAATCTCCAAATGTCGCATAACCCTTGCTGTGCCATAATCGACCTTAACCTAGACGACATTTTACCATTTACCACAGCCCTGCTATTTCCTCTCCTGTCTAATATACAGTCTAAAACTGTATTGAAATCTCCGGCCATAATTATAAAATCTAATAATTCTGTCGCTAGCTTATCCAAAATCGTTGGGTCATCGGCATTCGGTCCATAATACCCGACTACTCCCAATACTTCCCCTGCCACTCTTATCTTAACAATCGCCCATCTGCCTCTTTTATCTGCTGACTTGTCTTCCATAACAATATCAACCCCTTTCCTAAACAAAATTGCCACCCCTTTCGTTACTATCTCTTGGGGTGTAAAAACAACGCTAGCAATCCATTTCTGAGCAGTGAAAATCTCCTTACTTTCTTTTTCAGTTAAATGAGTCTCTTGTAAGATAATCACATGAGCGAGGGAGTCTTCTAGATATTTCAATATCAATTGTCTCCTAAATTTTACCCGTAGACCATTAACATTCCATGTGAGGAACCTTAGCTCCTTAGTCTTAGCCCCAGTCATATAAGGTTGCCCACAGTTCCCTTTTTTTTTTGGTGGCGAAGATGCTCCTGAGGATTTTTTTTCTTTTTTGCTCCCACTTCTCTCCCCACCCCCCCATTACCTCCCCCCTGCCCCTGCCCCTACCCCTACCCCAAACCCCCCCTATTCCTCCTCCCCCCCCCACTTCTCCCTCCCTGGAAAACCCAACCAAAACTCCCATGGCCTAGGCCAGTGGATGCCGCAGTAGCGGTGCCTCTATTTTCCTGTAGCACTTATTCATTGTTTTCATGGGTGCAAAACAGTAATCTGACCTATTTAATACTATTCTTCTTGACATTGATCCAAAAAGGCATCTACCTCTTCAACTGCACGAAACGTGTACATTTTATTTTGCCACATTACTTTTAGAAAAGCAGGGAATTTCAATTGAACAGTTGCCCCCATAGCTCTAAGTGGCGCCATTCGCTTTCCTAATTCCCATTGTCTACTTGCTGTGGCTGGTGATAAATCTGACCTAATGTCTACTGCAATTCCATCCACAATTATATTCCTTTTCTTGAGGGCTGCTGTCAGAACCTTCTCTTTTAAGTTGTACGTTAAGAAATTAATTAATATTTTTCTTGGTTTAGAGCGATTTGGATTCAACCGGAAGGGGTCTCGGTGAACTCTCTGAATGTCACGTAGCAACGTTTCTTCTGTCTCTTCTAACTGTAGCTCCGTTTTTAACAATTGAACTACATAACTTTTTATGTCTGACCCCTCCTTTCCTTCTGGTAATTTTAAGATCTTCAAATTATTACGCCTTTGCATATTTTCCAATCTCTCAACTCTCTCGTCAGTCTCTCGTTCTTTAAATTTTACAATCTCGATTTCTTTGCGATTATCCAAAATTCTCCCCTGCATCACTTTCATCTCTGTCTCAATCACTTCTGTACGAGTACTTAATTTATCTAGTTTGTCCTCTAGTAGACTGCATGTAGCACTTATACGCTCCTGATTCCTTTTTGAGGCTTCAAAACCCATATGAATATCTCTTTCCAACTTTCTTAACAGTGCCAGTACCGACATATCTGATGTGTCTGCGCTATTCTGCTGAAGGGCTATCTGCATCTTCTCCAATCCTTCCTGAGATATCAACGCTTCATCCACTTTCCCTACCTCTGTCCCTCTATCCATCACTTCTTCACCTATTCCTCCTATTGCTCCTTCTACTCCGTCAACTGCTAGTGGTATATTCAGCTGTTGAGGGATCTCTACGTTAGTAATTTCTGCGGTCACTAGCATAACTTCTCCCTCCTCAGCTTCCACCTCAATTGCCAAAGCCTGAAAGGGATTTGGAGTTAAGTGCGCAGACCAATCCTGCTCCTCTATACCTCCGAGCAAAGGCTGAACTATCTTTCCACCCTTAACAGAGACGGGGATAGGGTTCTGAATTGGCAGTGCAGGGTGTGGTTTCAAAAGCAATACCTTGGGAACTGGCTTAAAATACGAATTAAGCAATGGGGTCGTAACTAACTTATGTTCAGGCCCCTTTTGCTTTCCCTTTTTCGTATCTTTTTTTAAGGAACACTCTCCTAACTTAGTGGTTTTGGCCTCTTTGATGGAGCACTTTTTGAAACTTTTTTGTGATAATTTAGGCTTGCCCAGAGCAGGTTCGGTATTGTCGGACTTAGTACTCCTTAATAAGTACCAGGGACGCCCCAACACCAATTTTTTAGTATCTATCTCACTCCTTAATTGCTCCGAGTCAGTATCCGCTGGGAACAATATTTGTGTGGCCTCCAACAAACCCTCGGCGCCTTTTACCTCCAAGGACACAGACTTTGCCAAAGATTCTTCTCCTCTCCCCCGACCTCCGCTAGTTTGTGTTCCAATCCTGGCTATCATTCGGCATCCTCTGCCAATTTCCTGAGCCGCCCTTCCCCAGCTTCCGCTCCGCGGTCCCGCTGGAAGACGCGACACCGCCTCCTCACTCTCCGCCCTCAACTGCACGGAAGTCTCCGCCATACGCCGTGAAGCGCCAGCAAACAGCCTCCAAAATTACAACAAAACTCACTGCAAACTCTTGTAACCAGAACCCGTACGCTCAGACAAGTAAGCGCCTCCTTGAATCTACTCGCAATACAGTCAGTCACCGACAATCACCCCAGCCAGGCACCGACACTGCTCCTGACATTCGCGACCTGCTAACTAGCCGGCCGCCATGTTTACCCCCTCTGCAGTTCTTATATGTGTAATCTTGTGAGATGTACTTTATATGATCTAAGTGTCGTGTCCTTCATACCTCACTGTGCTTTATTAGAAGTATTACAATTTATTAGCTGCAAGTAACAAAAGGATCTCTGTCTTAAAAGCAGTAACCCACTTACCCAGTTACATAAAATACAAATCTGTCGTCTGTGTGTTACATAATGTGCTTTGCATGTATTAATCCTCTATGTTACTTTGATTAAAAACTAGGACTAGGCAAACACAGATCTCCCCTGCAAATATGTTATCCCTCAGAGTTATCTTACCATTACTATTACCTGCGATTTAGCTGGCATGCAAAGATCTCTGCAGCAGGTGCCTTAACCCCATAACGATAAAAATACAGACATTGCAAACAATTAGGCTGAACAGATGTACTGCTATGTTTCTCCTTTTTGCTAATTTGTTTGTGGCAGGGTTTTAAAAAAATGAATAATTTGAGGCCTAGGTTTTGCGTTGGGGTTGTGACAATATTTTGGCACAACCCTATTGCAAAATCTCCTTTTTTAAACTATTGTAATGTGCTCAAATGTACTCATGATAGACCTGCTATACATATACAAGGTCTTAAGATCTGATGTCACTTCCTGTGAGGTCATGGGTTGTGATGCCACTTCTTGTGATGCCGCACGGATGCCACGCACCATGATGTCAAGTACTGTGATGTCACGCGCCTCGATGTCACTTGCATACTGCCTAGCAGGGTTAGTCGCCCCACTTCTTTTTTTTTAGGACTTGTACCCCGAGAGGAAATATTGATCTGTGCGGGTTGCAAAATAATGGAATCATTTTAAAATCACGTTGTGCTATTTTCAGGGTATTTAGCTAGAAATATTTGTTGGTAACATTCCCAGTCAGCGCAGAGCCACCTTATATGAAGAGTGACTGAAGCATTTAAAAGAGCAGCTTTGTCGCGCACATTTTCACACTAACCCTTCTCTGTTATTCACCTGCACTTGCAGAAGCTTCTATGCACAATTCTCAAGTCAATGATAAACTGGTCACACAGAGCGATAGCATGTCACTATGACCAATTTTAAAATCCTCTACTTTGTTGGCACTGGAACCAACACGAAAAGGGGGCAGGGTAGAGACCCCCCAACCCTCTAGCCCTTCTCAGGGGGTCCCAAAAGGACCCCCAAGGGCAAAAACAGAAAAACAAAAAAAAACGCGGGGTACGTACCCGCGATTTAAAACATTTGTTTTGCACTTGGTGGTCCTTCTGGAACCCCCTGAGAAGGGCTAGGGGGTCAGGGGGTCTCAACCCTGCTCCCTTTTCGCGTTTTCCACTCTTGTTTTGTGCTCTCTTGTGCCTCACTTCTCCTGAGAAACAAGATGGCTGCTCAGATGGTCCCAGAAGGATAATAACATATATAAACGTTATCCGCTAATAGAATTAGCATTTACAAAACCTTTGAAATTTATTGAAAAATATAGGTTTCACGCCTGATATAGTTAGGAATTAGCATTTAAAAAACCTTGCAAATTCACTGAAAAAAACATAGGTTTCAAGCCTTATATAGTTAGGAATTAGCATTTAAAAAACCTTGCAAATTCACTTAAAAAAACATAGGTTTCAGGCCTTATATAGTTAGGAATTAGCATTTAAAAAAACTTGCAAATTCACTTAAAAAACCATAGGTTTCAGGCCTTATATAGTTAGGAATTAGCATTTTAAAAACCTTGCAAATTCACTTAAAAAACCATAGGTTTCAGGCCTTATAAAGTTAGGAATTAGCATTTAAAAAACCATTGAAATTGCTCCTATATAGTTAGTTGTACTAACTATATTTCGCGCACCCGCAATCCACTGCTGATGATGTCACATATTACATCATTCATGACATGGTCAGTGACATCACTGATGACATCACTGATGACATCTCAAATGACATCACTGATGACATCACTGATGACATCTCATTTGACATCACTGATCACATCACTGATGATATCACGCATGTGATAATACGATGCACCTCCTCATACTCTAATATAACCTTTGATACACCCAGTGTTAAATACAGACTACCATTCTTGAAACCATTGACACACCAATACCAGTTACTACATACGCACTCACTGATTCCTAGGTCTACACACACATTCACTCATTCACCCAAAGAATCACTCATACATACAGTCACTCATCAATACAACACTATCATATGCACTCATACAACTATACAGACACTCACACACTGCCACTCATCCATGGAGTTACTCACACACCTAGTCAGTCATGCAAAGAATCAATCACACTTCCATTTCCTCAACTATACAGTTATACACACAATACCTTATTTATTCAAACATATACTAACACATACTTACTCTCTTATACAATCACTGATACAAGTACACAATGATCCATACAGCCACTCGCACATTCACTGGCTCTCATGTATAGTCATTTATATATGCCAAATCTCACATGCACTGTGTTTTACATATGTACTTACTTGGACATGTAGCACTGAGATATCCATTCACTCACCAACACACCCATGCACACAGTCAACCGCCCATATAGCTGTTTACACATGCACTCTTGAACTCATACACCTAGTGAATCAACTGCTCACACATCTATCCACAGAGTCACACACCTCCCAGCCACCCACACACACACTCAGTCTCCCATTCAAATACTTGGGCAACCAATCAATAACCCATATAGCCACTCATATGGCTACTGATCAACACGTGCAGCAGCTTACACAACAACAGACATACTGATGCACACATTCAGACAGTTTAGTCACGAACCCATGCGTTTAGTAAGACACATTTAATCACTCACTCATACAGTCAGTCACGCACCTACTAAATCCTTCATCCAGATACTTATACATCCACTCATTCTTCAATATGTAAAACATATTTCAACTTTACAGAAACACACAGTTACTGGATGATGTCATCAGTGATGTCAAATGAGATGTCATCAGTGATGTCATCAGTGATGTCATTCGAGATGTCATCAGTGATGTCATCAGTGATGTCACTGACCATGTCATGAATGATGTAATATGTCACATCATCAGCAGTGGATTGTGGGTGCGCGAAATATAGTTAGTACAACTAACTATATAGGAGCAATTTAAATAGTTTTTTAAATGCTAATTCCTAACTATATAAGGCCTGAAACCTATGGTTTTTTAAGTGAATATATATATAGGCATAACACTTAACTCTGCAAGTACTGTATTTCCGCCGCTGCCTCTCCTCCGCTTCTCTTCCTGACTCCGGGAACCAGGAAGCACACAGGCTCCCCTAAGCCAATCACAATGCTGCTGTCATCAGTATACCAGCAGTGTTGTGATTGGTCTGAGTGGCCTGGTTCGGCGCTCCAACAGAGAGTTGAAGCCTTTGCATGTTCTCCTTCCAGGCTGTGCAATACAGCCCGGGGGAAAACATGATTAGTTTGCATGACTGTTTGGCTAGCCAAACCGTCATTCACACTTAAGTGCATATATTTCCTCCTCCCCCTGCTCTGACCGCTCAGCCCGGCCATGCTCTAACCTTGCTTTCACTGAAAAATACAATTATAATAACATTGTGTTATTATCATTTTATTCTTCCTTTTTTGCACTGCTAAAAGCAGTGGGACAACACTAATCTGCCTTAGTGGAGGAGCGGCTGCTGGATGGTCCAGCAACAATCTTCATTTAATGCCTGCATGATGGTGTCCAAGCCCCTCTTTGAGGGACGATATTGGGCTCCTTTTGGTTTGCATTGGACTAGAGAGTGTTCTAAACATCCGGCAACACTGGGAGGAAGCTTGTAGAGTTTTTAGAGCTGTTTTTAAAGGACTGACCGAGCCTGCACTGCTGACATAAATCTTGTTGGTGTCCCATCTCATCAGTCTTTTCTACCCCCCCCACCATATACATTATTAAATATGTGCTGCACCCTCCTTAGTGAAATATAAAAGTGCTTAGAGTAGAGGACCAATGGGTACTGGAAGGGTTGGAGATACTTAACGATGAGCAGTTAGAGTCCGGGTGGAGGTTTGTGGTTGTTCAAGAGTCTGCACTTCTTGCACATGATACTAAAATGGATTGAAAACAAAATTGTTTGTATTCTATTGCAACATTTCTTTTCTGTCTTTGTTTACTTTAATTAGTAGCTATGGGCCATTACCAAAGCTCTAGAACACATTTAAATGTGCTTTGTATTTATATTTGATGTTGGAAGTATGTATAGATAAGGGCTAGAAATGCCGGTTTTAATTGATTTTGCCTATTTACTGATGTCACCCACTTCATTATTATATGTGGAAATGTTCTTCATGTTTCTTTTATTACTGTTGCTCACAGCAGTGTAAGGTGTAAAGTAAAAGTAAAGTCCACATTTGTAAAGCGCACAATCACCCGTAAGGGTCTCTAGGCGCTGGGGGGCCGTCGGGAAGATTAAGCGAGCTATTGCCCAGAGTCACATGGTGCTGGGCTAACCTGCCGCCGGAGCCGGGGATCGAACCGTGGTCCCCAGATTCCAGCGTCAGTCGCCCTGGCCGCGGCGCCACACCTCTCCCAAGGTGTGGGGTTAAAGCTCAAAGAACTGTGTACTTAATGACTTTTCTGCTCAGGTTATAGATTAATGTATGTCCTTCACACAACATTTAAACTAACAGCTACAGAAACACCATCCTATCAGGTACCTACCACAAATTCGTAAGAGTAATTTTGTGTGTATAATTTGTGGTTGTTTATAGACAAATGGCACTAAGGGTTTGTTTACTGTCATATGCTTGCCAGTGTCTTGGTGCAGTGGCTGCTAGTGTCATGGTGGATCGTGACGAAGGCATGCCACTTACATATATCCTCATTGCGTTAGGTATGGGGCGAGGATGGGGGTGGAGTTTATTTTTGATTATTTACTGGCAATCATCAGCACTCTGATTCTCACTCCTTCATCCCAGTACTGATATGAACACTCTTCCACCTGTAACTGTCTCAGTGCTTGGGCATGTTCTATGATGCAAGATCTTCAATTTATTGTCATTATCCCTTGCACCAGAGGCCACAAATTGTTCCATGTAACTTAATCTTATTTTCACTAAAGGCAACATGTTCCTCCTTCAGCAGCCAAAATCCCTTCAGCTCTTTGGAATATTAACATTTGTGGGCTCAAGCTTGATGGATATCCATGGAATGCCTCTGAAGTGTTTCTAAGGAATGAATAACCGGGCTAGCATGATGTCATCTGTCCTTTAACCCCTTCCATGCTCATGACGAGCTGAGCTCGTCATGAGTTGCGCTGCTCGCATGCTCATGACGAGCTCAGCTCGTCATGTAACGCGTTTTTTTTAAAAAAGCCGCACAGCGCGAAAATCGCGGCCGCACGCATGCGGTTAACTAACAAAATGCTTATAGTCTTCTAATATATGTAGTCATCGTTGGATGTGCCACAGCTGACAGACATTATATAGGAGGCACCCCAATTAAACAGAGGTCCCTGCTTATGTGTTGGCCTAAAGGACTATTTCTCTGTCCTGCTCACACCTGCCATGCTCCATCCTCCAACACATTATGGTCGCATCAGCTCTCATGCACACTCATGAGACAACACAGATCGCCATGCTCAGAATACCAATACAGTGCTCAACTTGCAATTTTTTCTTATAGTGATCAGAGTGTTTGCAATTGATGGTGTATACAATGGTGCTGTCTTGGGTAGATTACTAAATGTTATAGTTCACAATTGCAGTTTCTAGCAACTTTATTGCAATGTGCTAACTGCTTTCTTCTTGGTGCCTAGTTTATTATGTCACAGACCTAAGTACTGATCAGAGTAATACTTGTTAAAGCTCTTAATATATTCAAGTGTGCTCATGATAGAACATCTGAACATGATATCACTTCCTGTGATGTCACATGCGGTGACGTCCCAACACATCTTTTTTTATGACTTGTGCCCTGCATCTCCATCTACTCCCTCTTCCATTCACAACCACACTATGGGCAACATCCATTCCTTGGAAGGGGTAAATCTGCCTGCAGTAGAGTAAGCAGTTTTCCTATCAAAGGTGTTGTTATATTAAACTCCCTACGACTTACCCATCTGCTACAGCGTCTTCCAATACACCCACCCAAGCCCAGACCTTCTGTCGAATGCCACAGGAAGCACTCTTATTTCATATGTTTAAATCAGTGGAGTTTTAACTGACAAGAACAATTCGGAGAATTTTTCCTGTGAACATGGCTTTTCTATGATGGAAGAAACCCCCGCTAAGACGTTTGAGTAAAAAGAAACACACCCCACTGCAATCATTCAAAGAAAAATAACATTACACACTAACACAAGGGTGTCCAACAGAGGTCCACAAGGTCAGACCCAAAACAGAAAATCACGATAGATAGTGGCAAGGTAAATGAGTAAACAAGTGCCACTTACAATCACCTTATCATTTATGTAATGTGTATCTTCTGCTAATATTTCATGGATCCTGCTTCGCTGACCCTTAGTGGCCGTCCCTGTATCTTTCCACAGTGTGTACATATGTCCTTCATAGGTGGTAGACAGTTGGGGATTGTACGTGTCTTTTTATCCTGCACAGGTCAGTACTGCCAGTTTCACCTGACATCAATGTATGACCCTGGGCAAATTTGTTAGGTTTGCCATAATGGGGGCATTCAGTTAATTTGTTAATGAGGGGCATATAGCTAATTTCTTTTAATCAAATTGGGATTGATTGACTGGTTCACTAAGAGCTATTGGTTTGGTCTCTTAGAGTCCCCCTGATGGCTCCTTCCACAAAATTAAAGATGCACAGTCATTGTTCGTGGGCATGGCGTATCTTTTCAAGCTCGGTTGCTGGGATAATATGACTTCCTTTAATATTCTGAATAAATCGGAAGAAGACTCATTTGGCTTTTCATCAACCATGAACAAGATCTGCTTTGAGGCTTTATGTAGCAAAATTGTTTAATCCATACTAATATAATAAAGAGAGAGCCCAAACCTTTGAGGCGGGTAATCTCAGGAACCACAGCACCAATCACAACACCCAATACAGCTTTGGAAAGGGCAGTTGCAGCAGAAGGACATAGGCTATGCAGACACCCACCATATACATTTAAAAGGTAAAAGAACCGTGCCAGCAAAGTAGTCCCTTGTGGGCGTGTCTGCGTTGTGCTGTGGGCGTGACAAATGCTGGGGGCGTGTGGTACGTTCCGCCCTTCATGCCATGTCTCATATCGTGTGCTAATCCCACCCTGCTCCCTTTAAATACCCCTGCACCCCATAATCATAACCCACCCTTACTCCTTGAAATACCCCAACACCCTTAAACACAGACCCATCTTAACCCTATAAATATACCCTGTACCCCAAAACCCAAACCTATCCCTAAACCCTAAAAATACCCCTGTAACCCAAAACCCAAACCTAGCCCTGAACCCTATAAATACCCCTGTACCTCAAAACCCAAACCTAACCCTGAACCCTAAAAATACCCCTGTACCCCAAAAACCCAAACCTAGCCCTGAACCCTAAAAATACCACTGTATCCCAAACCCCAAACCTACAGCTGAATCCTAAAATACCCCTGTACCCCAAAACCCAAACCTAGCCCTAAACCCTTAAAATAGCCCTGTACCCCAAAAACATAAACCTACCCCTGAACCCTAAAAATATCCGTGTACCCCAAAACCCAAACCTAGCCCTGAACCCTAAAAATACCCCTGTACCCCAAAACCCAAACCTAGCCCTGAACCCTAAAAATATCCCTGTACCCCAAAACCCAAACCTATCCCTAAACCCTAAAACTACCCCTGTAACCCATAATCCAAAACTAACTAAAATACCCAAACACCCCAAAACATATACCTCAGTACCCCAAAACATATACCCCTATACCCATACTTACCTTATCCAAACATTAATAAAAAAACATGCTTTTACCATTCATGCATTTACACCGAATTTCGTTGTAAATGTATGCGTGGTAAAAGCATATAAAATGTAATGCCATGCGTTATAATGGTATTGCGGAGTCATGGTACTTTCGTAATGAAAGTATGCGGAGTGATGGAATGCGGAAAGAAAGTTGCGGAATAATGGGTGTTTACCCTCCGCGGTAAGTACATTGGTGGCACGGCGGCCCACATCTCCAGCAACAAACTCATATTTTTTCACCACCCATTTGAAAAATGCACAGGTTTCTCTCATTGATGGCCAGCACCGACATACACTTTTAGACACACCTCCCGCCACAAGTTCTAGAATTGCGAACTTTAGAGCTGGGGAGCTACGTTCGAATCTCGGCATCAGCTCAACATCCTGTGATTCCAGGCAAATCGCTTTGTCTCCCCATGCCTACCACAAATGAATGTGTTCTTCTGTAATGTAAATTGTGCTCATGCTATGTTGTCGAGTTCGCGCTTTATAATATTGCAAGGAAAAATAAAGTAGGGAAACTCGAGTTCACACACTACTGCACGCGCACTCTTAAGTGCATCAGCAGTGCACTGTGAATCAGAGCGTTTCACAGGCCTGTCACAGATAAGAAATGCTATCTAAACGAAATCCTACAAAACAATATACTACTGGCCGGCAGCAATTCATACCTGGACAACGTCGGGACGGGCTGCTAGTTCTTGCTAAAGCAGCTGAAGATTTGTTCTTTGCATGCGGTCTAAACTTTAAGCATGAGGCATCTTTATCTCCTTCAGGCTACTGACAAGGGGCCAGATGTATGATCGTTTTTAGGTCTCGCCTGAGACAGCGCATGCTGTCTCTTGGACACATTTAGTAAGTGGCTTTTAAAAGTGCCATCAGAGGCTTTTGCTGGCCTACAGCTGGCGTTCACAAGCTTGTGGACGTGCACAGCTGCCATCTGTGTTTTTATTGCTGTAATCAGGCTCCTCTGCTTGCACTTGCCCCCTCCCTTCTGGTCAGCTTCATTTGTGTCTCCTAGCTGTGAATCATGCTCCTCTGCTCGCACTCCCCCTCCCTTCTCCCCCTCCTTTTCGTCAGTTTCATTTGTGTCTTCCATCACTGTGAATGCTCCTGCTTCCACCAGGAACACACCCCATCAATCGTCAGTGCATGCTTTCAGCAGGCACACACACCACCAGCTGGCAGTGCACGCTTCCACCAGGCACACACGCCACCAGCCGTCAGTGCACGCTTTCACCAGGCACACACACCACCAGCCATCAGTGCACGCTTCCAACAGGCACACACACCACCAGCCATCAGTAAACGCTTCCACCAGGCACACACACCACCAGCCGTCAGTGCACACTTCCACCAGGCACACACACCACCAGCCGTAAGTGCATGCTTCCACCAGGCACTCGCACCATCAGTCGTCAGTGCATGCTTTCAGCAGGCACACACACCACCAGCTGGCAGTGCACGCTTCCACCAGGCACACACGCCACCAGCCGTCAGCGCACGCTTTCACCAGGCACACACACTACCAGCCGTCAGTGCACGCTTCCAACAGGCACACACACCACCAGCCATCAGTAAATGCTTCCACCAGGCACACACACCACCAGCCGTCAGTGCACACTTCCACCAGGCACACAAACCACCAGCCGTCAGTGCACACTTTCACCAGGCACACACACTACCGTCACACACTACCAGCCATTGGTGCACGCTTCCACTGGGCACACGCACCACCAGCCGTCAGTGCACGCTTTCAACAGGCACACACACCACCAGCCTTCAGTGCACGCTTCGACCAGGCACACACACCACCAGCCATCAGTGCACGCTTCCACCAGGCACACACACCACCAGCCGTCAGTGCATGCTTTCACCAGGCACACACACACACCACCAGCCGTCGGTGCATGCTTTCACCGGGCACACGCACCACCAGCCGTCAGTGCACGCTTTCACCAGGCTCACACACCACCAGCCTTCAGTGCACGCTTCGACCAGGCACACACACCACCAGCCGTCAGTGCACGCTTCCACCAGGCACACACACCACCAGCCGTCGGTGCACACTTTCACCAGGCACACACACTACCGTCACACACTACCAGCCGTCGGTGCACGGTTCCACGGGGCACACGCACCACCAGCGGTCAGTGCACACTTTCACCAGGCACACACATCACCAGCCTACAGTGCACGTTTCGACCAGGCACACACACCACCAGCCGTCAGTGCACGCTTTCACCAGGCTCACACACCACCAGCCTTCAGTGCACGCTTCGACCAGGCACACACACCACCAGCCGTCAGTGCACGCTTCCACCAGGCACACACACCACCAGCCGTCGGTGCACACTTTCACCAGGCACACACACTACCGTCACACACTACCAGCCGTCGGTGCACACTTCCACCAGGCACACACACCACCAGCCGTCAGTGCACACTTTCACCAGGCACACACACACCACCAGCCATCGGTGTACGCTTTCACCGGGCACACGCACCACCAGCCATCAGTGCACGCTTTCACCAGGCACTCACACCACCAGCACACACACTACCAGCCATCACACACTACCAGCCATCGGTGTATGCTTCCACCAGGCACACACCACCAGCCGTCAGTGCACTCTTTCATCAGGCACACACACACCACCAGCCATCGGTGCATGCTTTCACTGGGCACACACACCACCAGCCATCAGTGCACGCTTTCACCAGGCACACACACCACCAGCCGTAAGTGCATGCTTCCACCAGGCACTCACACCACCAGCCGTCAGTGCACTCTTCCACCAGGCACTCACACCACCAGCCGTCAGTGCACGCTTCCACCAGGCACACACACCACCAGCTGTCAATGCACGCTTTCACCAGGCACACACACCACCAGCCATCAGTGCACGCTTTCACCAGGCACACAAACCACCAGCCGTCAGTGCAGCAGGCAGGCTCTTCTCAGTTTCCTGGTAAATATGTGTTCGATGCCTAGGAGGGAGTGGGTCAAGTTTCCCTAAACCATGCTGAGTATGCAGATGCAGTGCATGAACTTCTGTGTGAGTGAGTCATGCTGCCTGGGGCTCACTCACTCCACACTTGTAAATTGCTCCTGCACCAGGCTTTTTCTCATTTGCAAAGTTCGGTGCATGCGCACAGCTAGGCATCCCTAGACAGCCCCCACTCCCCGGGAATGACTGCTCCCTACAAGCAGAATGGAAACAACTTTCAGAGCAATGAAAACAAGTTCATTTGATGCAAAGAACTGTTAACAAAAAACATGTCCAGCTATTGTAGATCTGGCAACTTAAACAAAACGGCAGAATATCCTTGGTGCAACAACACCCACTGTTGCATGGCTAAACACTTATAAGGTCCCAAATGCGAGACCTATTGGCTATGCCAATGCTTGTTTGCGGATGCAAACGGGAAATCGTCCCGTATGCGACCGCAAAATAGGTCTGCCCTTTGTACAAACCCCATTTTGCGAGTAAGTAACCTATTAGCGACTTGCAAAATAGGTTTGCGACTTACTAATAGGAAGGGGTGTGCCAATAGTGTCCCTTCCCAATAGCGAGGCATACTTCAATGTACAAATGTTTTGCGACAGCAATTGCAGTTGCAAAACAGTCGCAGTTTACAACCTATTTCAAAAGGGTTGTAAGCTACTCGCAAACTTCCCCTTTGTGACTGACAGTGAAAATATTTTTTAAGAGCAGGCAGTAGTCAGGACCACTGCCTACTCAAAAAATTAAACAGAAACATTTCATTTTTCTTTTTTAAATGCATCCGGTTTTCCTTTAAGGTAAACGGGCTGCATTAAAAACATAAAATGCTTTATTTATAAAGCAGTCACAGTGATCTCCTGACCCTAGCTGGCCGCAATCCTTGGGAATGCTTTCCATTTCCAATGGGGTCTGAAATTTCACCTGTCTCATGAATATTAGTAAGGCAATTTGCGACCCCTTTAGGAATCACAAACAGTGTCTGAGAAACTGTTGTAAATTCCATTTTGTGAGTCGCAAATTGCAAGTCGCAAAATGACCCAATTTGCGACTCGCAAATTGGATGGATTATATATCCAGCCCTATATGTATTATTGGGAGATAGGGATGTATGGGTAGGGAATGGTTTTCTGTACTTTCCAGGTGCTAGGTATTAGCCCCTAAGCTGCCTCGAACCTATTGGGGTTCACGCGGGTGTCGTTGGTGAACCTAGCTGTTTCTATGAGGCATTATGGACATTAGATGTGATTAAACCTGCTGCTATGTTTCACCTTCTGTTACTTGTTCAATTGGAGGTCATTGTGCCCGACAACGAATACGAAATTTCGCTTTATCATATCCATTGAGCACTATGTGGAAAAGCATAGTCACCTTTATCCATCACAAGCCAGTGATGGAGCGAGATAGAAAACAAAATTTTGTTTAAACTCGCAAAGTCATATTTCCATAACATGAATAAAATTATTAATAATTTGTGATATGTCGTGCTAATACAACTTAGATTAAACTTTACACGTGGGGGGATTAACATGTGTGCTCATAAACGTGCATATTTGTTGCATCTTTTTGTTCGTGCAAAATAATAAAATAAAATATTGTTTTCGTTTTTGTCATTACTAACTGCTGCAAACTTAAATAAGCATGTGCTTGTTTTGCTTTTCTTTGTCTGTGTAATGTCATTTCTACTATTCTAGGTGCATATGGGTCTCATAGAAAAACGGAGACTGGTAAATATAAATGCTGTTTTATCTGTTTGCAATGGCTAGGTAACATTTTGGTTAATAGGGTGGGTTAATTAATTAGTAAACCATGGGGTGGATACAGAATCTACATTATTTCTTACATTAATACTTTTCTTGTGTTTGTTTTATACTAGAAATCATAAGTTGCCTGCTTTTGAGGCCTAGCTAATTGAGCCGCACAAAAAGAGTTGATCCATAATTCTGCAGAAAGTCACGAGACGCCCATTCTGAATTAAAACGTTTATTGAGGCTGCATTCACAAAGCAAAAACTGATGAGCTGACATCATTCTGTCGGACATGGCCAAGGTCGAAAGTGAACTTTTTGTCAGTCCTTAACTTGGCATCCGCGGAAGTTGCACTGAAAAGACTATGGAAGCTGCGAGGATGACTTAATACAAAGTTGCAATCGAAGGAAGCCTCTGGCTTCACGTGGAAGAGACAATGGTCTTTGTAAGACATGATTTTGTGGAACTTTTTAAGAATCGGGTGACATGTCACTTGTCACTCTCAGCCAATGGGACGTCGTAGATTTCTGAAAACTTTCCTTTACTAGTTTAGTTAGCGTAGAAAGGTATAAAAAGTCATGCCCTTAGGGTTGGGCTGGCTGCTGCTTTCTGACTTTCTGATGAGGGTGATGTGCTGCTGGACTTTGCGTGGAGCACGTAAGAATCCTCAAAGATCTTTACTTTAATTTCTGTCTATTTAGCTGAGTTAGGGAATTAGGTTTTAGATATGCTAAACTTTATATAATTTTCTTTAAATTGATTCAATTGCTTAAATTGTATTTTTCTCATATTTCTTACCATCATGCTTGCTATATTGCTAATAAATTTCATTTATAAAACTTACAACTTATATACCATAATTTAGAAAATAAAATCTTACTTTTGACAAACAAGCTGGTCTTGGTTATTCAGAAGTAGGTTACCTTTAGCTAGATCACGTCGCCTATGGTGGTAATCTAAACGGTTGTGTTTTATTCTAATGACAATGTTCTTTCTGCAAATGTATAAATATGTATATAGTGTGTAGATAATGTGTATATAGATTTATTCTGACCACCTGATTCAGTAGGCCCAAAATATATCAGGTTCATAAATGGGTCCATATTTAGTATAGAATTTTATTTATAGGTTATGAAGTTGGGTAGCGTAGTTTATGATATATTTTCTATAGCCCGCTGGATCAATTATCTGGTAGCAGAAATTGATGGTTGCTAAGGGGGTAACCAAGGTAACATGTTGGTTGCTAAGGGTTGCGTCATGGTATGGAAATAGGATCGATGTTTTAACACTTGTTAAGTTCGTTTTTCGTGCCTATCTGTAAGCTATACCGGTATAGATTGTGTGGCGAGAAATTAGTCACGCAAGCCATCTGTTCAGTTTGTAGTGATATCGCCGAGTATCACAAGAGGTATCGCCGTGTACCATAGTGTTGTCGCCGAGCAGCACAGTTTTAGGGCTAGGTCTGAATCTTGTATAGTGAGGATTTTCTAAGAAATCAAAGCAGCATGAGAATAGGGACAAAGCGCCTTCCATAAAACTCACTGTGATGAGAGTATTAGTTATATCCGAGCTTGAGTGAAGGGTAAATTTAGCGTTGGTACATGATTATCTATAAACAGGTTAGAGTCCTGTACGGGTACATGTTTCATATCTATAAACAGGTGAGAGCCCTGTACGGATAACATCGTTATTTTGCTAACGGTGCATGATTTCTATAAACAGGTGAGAGTCCTGTACGGATTTCATGTGTGTTTGAATTTAGGGAATTTTCCGTGTAAAAGTGCGAGTTTGAATTGTATTTTATGTTCAAGTGGAACTCTTAGAACTTTCACTTCGCGGTGGGTTCAGAGCAAAGCGAGTTCATAATTATACGTGCTAGAAGGGTGGGGTAAGGTTACTCTACTGACAATTGAATATTATCCTTAGTGTGAATAGCGCCGTCTATTCCGAAGTGTGGATACTTGAATGTGTGTAAACTATCCTAATTAGTGAAACGAACAGATGTTGTCTTTATAGTCATTGTTAAGAATTAATTTACACTGAAAAGTGTTCTTAAAATGGCGCTGTGAAAAGATTTTGTGAAGGAGGGGTAAGCGCCAAGAGTGAGAAGCGAGAAACCGCAGCTGCTGTGTACGTCACAGAGCCGCGCTGGGATTGGGTGACCTACGTCACAAACTGTATTCTGATTGGCTCCTGAGTCTCTGACGGCCTGTGAGCTGATTGGTCCTTCGGAAATTCTCCAAATTTATTGGTTGAGCAGAAAAGTGACGCAGCTCAACTGCCATTGGCTTGTTGGTGTGTTTCGCGCACGGATTGGTTGTTTTGCGGAACATCCCGGAAATATTTTACGAACGATTTTGTGAATTAAATTTTACTTTTGAAAATGAGTTATCATTTTAAACATGTTGAGAAAAAGACAACATTATTTCAGAAATTTAAGAATTTATTTTCACCTGACAAGAAAATCGAAACGCGAGGTGGTAAACTACTTCATAAGTATAAAACACCTGCAGCGTACATGGAAGGTGAATACGGATATCATACTGTCTTATGGTTTGACAGTTGGAAACGTTATACTAAAAACGATGGTGTTTTGGCTTGGCCTGATGATGGTTCATTTAATGTAAGAGTTTTAAGAAATTTACGAGAGAAAATGAATGCTCTTGTTCCAAAGCCGAGACCAACTCAATTTGAAGCTTTAGTTGAGTGGGAAGATGAGATGTATCAGTTACAAAGAGAAGCTAGTGGAATTAAAAGACCTTCTAAAAATCCATCATGGAAAAGAGAAACTCATGAAGATAGATTGCGAATGTGGAGACAGGGAAACATGAGTGAAGGATTGTATTTAATTCATGAAATGGTAATGGGTTCTCCTACAGGAAAATCTATGGAAAGTGAATCTGAGGATGCAATTATGGAAGAAATATATACAACTGCTAGAAATAAACAGCCTAATCAGCCTTTGAGACCTCCTAGATCATGGTCTACTCCGGTGGTTTCTACTGAAACTTCACCGAGTGCACCTCCAATTAGTGAAGCTCCTAAACTTTATCCAAATAATTGTGAAATCACTGAAACTCCTAGAAGATCAGAATTTGAAAATGCTCGAAATGAAGGTAGACATTTTTCAATGACTCCAAGAGCAAGGGAACCTCCAAAAGATTATGCAAGAGAGACAAGAAATGTTGAGGATGTTGATTATAATGAATATTTAAGATCTAAAGAAGAATTAATTAAAAGAATGACAAAAGGCATGGAAGCTGTCACAGTTCCAGTAACGATAGGTCCTGTTCAACCTGTTTTTGATCAAAGAGATACAAACAAAAATGGATTAACTATTCCTTTAAATACAGAAACTCAAAAGCCTGCTGAAAAATTTTATTCAGACTTGACTGAATTAAACACGTCTAGATCGAGAATGCCTGATTTAACTTTTAATGAGGATTTATCTCCAAAAACACCAATGGGTGCTATGTCAGATGTAGGAAGTCCTGAAGTTAGGGTAACCACACCAAAACTTGATGTGGCCAAATTAAAAGCGAATATAGAAGAATTAATAATTGGAACAATTGGCCCAGATAGTTTAAATTACTATCGAGATGATGAACTACTATTCATTTGCAAAAGTATTCAGTGGAAAACGAAAAATAAATATGATCAATTAGAGGATCTAGCTGCAGAACTTGAAATCGATGTAAGTAAACAAAAGAATTTTGCAAAGCATTACAGATTAGATTTTTCAGAAAGTGACATTGAGAGTTTGAACTCAATGGGAAGAATAGTTCACATTAAAGATTTAATTGTCTATATCAAAAAGCTAGGAGAACTGAACAAATGGAGAGTGAAATGGACCAAAAGGAAGGAAGATGAAAGATTGGAAAAATTGTCAAAACAATTTCCAATGAGAGAAGTTGCAGGTGGAGGATATGTTCATGTCCCATGGTCAAGACAGGACATTCTGTTATTCACAAATGACTTTCCAAAATTAAGAGAGAAACCTGTTGAGTGGTACAGGCAAGTCGATAGATTTATCAAAGTGTCAAAAGTTCTGTGGATTGATTTAGATGGATTTTTGACATTGTAGTTCCATCTGATCTTTGGACAGAATGTAAAATATCTATTAGTTGGCCAAAAACAGAACCTGAGCGAATTAAAGAAACAGGTGCCCCAAATCCACTTGTAATGGATTTTTACGAGAAAGTAATTGTTTGGATGAAAAACAAAATTCCACCCAAAGAAGTTGATTGGGTTAAAATAGAAAGAACAGAGCAGGAAACAAAAGAATCAGTTCATTCTTTTTATGAAAGACTACTGTTAATCTTTAAACAATACAGTGGTTATGAAAAATTAGATGAAAAAGACATGAGTCATTTTATCTATAGATTTGTTTATGGATTAAAACCTGAAATTGGAGAAATGATCAGAACTAGTATTGTCGGATGGCAAGCACTATCTATAGATGATATTCTGAGAAAAGCAAAATATTGTAGCGATGAATTAGAAGTAAAACAGAAGAAGCTGAAGGAGAAAGCCATGTGGGCTCAGGTAAAGGTGGCTGAGCAACAGATTGCCAGCATGGGAAATAAGAACACTAATTTTGTTCAAACTGGAAATGCAAACCAGACACAAGGAAAGTTTAAAGGTAATAATTTCCCAAAGAAATTTAGCCCAAAGATAGAAGAACTGAAACAAAGATTACCTTGTTTTAATTGTGGCGAAATTGGACATTGGAGGGACGAATGTCCTCATCCTCCTAGAAACTCAAAGAATCCCTTATTGAATCCACAGATGCAGAATGGTGTTAACCTGCAGCAACAACTACAGATGCAACAGGGGTTAAATGAATTTAATATTCAGCGACAGTTACAACAACAGCAACAACAACAGGTGAATAATCGTCAAGACCAGTTGCCACAACCACCTTTTCCGAATTGTGGGGGAGTTCAAAAGTATAATCCAAACGTGGGATTTCAGGGATGTGAACAGGTAATAAAACCACAAAAACAGCAAAAGCAGCAAAGGGTTCAAATGCAAAATGCTTCACAACAATTTTTATTAACAGAAAGCCAAGACAGTGATTCTGATGATTATTGCTGACGGTGCCCGAGAGAGGAGGAAGAGTGTGTTGTTGGAGCCACTCTTGAGGTTGACCAGTCTGGTCCTTATGTAAACGGGAAAGTTAATGATGTAGACATCACTTTTCTAGTGGACACTGGTGCTACCCGTTCTACTGTTAGATCAGTGGAAATTGAAAACCTACCTCTCTCTGGGGATACCATCCAAGTTGTGGGAGTAAGTAATCAGCAAATTAAAACAGACTTAACTGATCCAGTACCAGTTGAAATTGGAAATTACAGAGACAAACACAGATTTGTGGTTTGTAATAGTAGTCCAGTAAATCTATTAGGTAGAGACATCCTATGTAAAATGAATTGCAGAATATATTGTTCCCCTGAAGGAGTTGAGTTACAAACAATGGAGGAAGATGGTTTGTATAGAATGACAATGATGATGATGGAAGCAGAAGAAACAAAATTGTTTCCTGCATTTGAAGAAAAGGATTTACCTGAAGAGCTAAAGGAAACAGTGAAATCTGAAATATGGGATTTTACTGGGAATGAGATGGGTCTGATGAAAAACGTAGATCCTGTTAAAATTACATTGAAACAGGGAATAGAATTTCCAAACACTCCACAGTATAAAATGAAAACAGAAACAATTGAAGGTATTACACCTATAATTGAAAAGTTAATCAAGCAAGGTGTATTAAAGGAAATGAAGAGTAGCTCTTGTAATTCACCAATTATGGGAGTTAAAAAGGCTAACGGAACATTTAGGATCGTACAAGATTTGAGGAAGGTTAATCAAATTGTTATTCCTTGTTGTCCTGTGGTTCCAAATCCAGCAGTAATTCTATTTCAGATTCCATATGATGCTGAATGGTACACAGTCATTGACCTTTGCAATGCATTCTTTACTGTTCCTTTACACCCAGACAGTTATGAAATCTTTGCTTTCAGATTCCAAGGTAGGACCCTTGGATGGACAAGAATCCCTCAGGGCTATACAGAAAGTCCTTCAATCTTTAACGAACTGTTAAAAAGATCATTAGAAGATTTAGACTTACCAGGTAGGTCTACACTGGTGCAGTATATTGATGATTTGTTAATAGCTGCAAAGACAAGAGAAAATTGTATAACAGACACAATAATTCTGTTAAATCGCCTTGCAGAAGAAGGACATAAAGTGTCCCCAGCTAAACTACAGTTTTGCAAACAAGAGGTAAAATATCTTGGTCACAGAATTGCAAAAGGAAAAAGACAAGTAACTATAGAGAGAATAAAAATGATTCAAGCAATGTTACCACCAAGAACACAAAGACAGGTCAGAATGTTCCTAGGAATGGTAGGTTACTGTCGACAATGGATAAGTGGATTTTCAGTAATTGCGAAACCACTACAAAGACTGACCAAATCAGATGTAAAAGATCCAATTATTCTCAATGATGCTGAGATGGAATCTTTTGAGAACCTGAAAAAGAGCTTATGCCAAGCTCCTGCTTTGGGTATGCCAAATTATGAGAAAGATTTTGAACTGTATTGCAGTGAGAGAGAAGGATGTGCATTATCTGTGTTAATTCAGAGACATGGAAATTTAAAGAAACCTATTGCATACTTCTCTGCAGTTCTTGATCCAATTGCAAAAGCATTACCAGGTTGTTTGAAAGCAGTTGCAGCTACAAGTATCAGCCTAGAACAAAGTGAAGGAATCATTATGGGATTTCCTGTAAAAGTTTTTGTGCCTCATTCAGTTGAAATATTACTGACAAGAGGTAAGACTCAACATTTAACAAGTAGCAGATTGACAAAGTATGAGAAAATCATACTAGGAGCAGATAATGTTTCGATTTCAAGATGTTTGAATCTGAATCCTTCTACATTACTGCCTGATTCTGAAATTATTGATGATATTGAGACAGAACATGAATGTTTAGATGTCATGGAATTCTGCACTAAACCGAGAAAAGACATCAAAGACAGACCTTTGCCTGAATCGGATTTTGTCTACTTTGTAGATGGCTCATGCTTAAGATCCGAAGGTGGTGTCCTAAAAGCTTCATACTCAGTTTGTACAGTCGAAGATGTTGAAGAAGCATCATGTCTTGAAGGAGTTCGTTCAGCATAAGTGGCTGAATTGATTGCTTTAATTCGTGCATGTGAAATATCAAAAGATATAAGAGTTACCATCATTACTGATAGTCAGTATGGATACGGAGTTGTGCATGATTATGGACAACTCTGGTCACAGAGAGGATATATGACATCAACAGGATCACCAATTAAAAATGCAGTTTTCATTAGAAGATTAATTGAAGCAATACAATTGCCAAAAGAAATTGCCATAGTCAAGTGTGCAGCGCACACTAGAGGAACTGATTATATTTCCAAAGGAAATGCCTTTGCAGACGAAACAGCAAAGTACTGTGCAAGGAAAAATTATTCTTACAATCGGAATAGAAGTACAGAAACTGATTCAAATTCATTAATGCTAACAACTGTTGTAGAAACATGGAATGAGATTAGAGATTTACAAAACGAAGCAGATGATGAAGAAAAAGACCTATGGTTAAGATCAGATTGTAGACCACGTGATGAAGATGGAGTGTGGGTTTACAAAGATGGCAGAGTAGTTTTACCAAATTGTTTGATTTCTGATATGGCCAGATTATATCATGGTCCTGCACATTTAGGAAGAGATTCTATGGTCAGACTTTTTAGAGAAACATGGTTCAATACAAAATTTAGAACCATTGCAGAATCTTTTTGTCAAAGGTGTTTGTCATGCCAACAAATGAATCCAAACAGAAAATCAGTGGTGGGGACAGGAATAATTGGTCGAGAGGGTGGTCCCTTTACCAGGTTACAAATAGATTTCATTGAAATGCCCTTACACAACTGTTTGAAATATGTACTTGTAATTGTATGCTTATTCTCAAGATGGGTAGAGGCTTTTCCTACACGACATTGTGATTCAATTACAGTAGCAAAACTAATGCTCAGAGAAATCATCCCAAGGTACGGTTTTCCAGTCACTATTGAGAGTGATGGAGGAAGCCATTTTGATAACAAGCTGTTGAAGTTAATTTGTGAAGCTATGAGCATTGAGCAGAAAATACACTGTGCATACAGACCAGAGGCATCAGGTGTGGTTGAACAAATAAATGGAACTATCAAAAACAGAATTGGAAAAATGTGTCTTGAGACAGGAGTTAAGTGGACTGATGCTCTTCCACTTGTTTTGATGTCATTAAGGAGTACACCAGATAAAAAGACAGGTTTGAGTCCTCATGAAATTTTGATGGGAAGAGTTATGAGGCAAGCTTTTGTACCTGTAGGTAAACTGTTGAGCATAAATGACAGTGCAATTTTGGATTACTGTAAAAGGTTATCTGATATGGTAACTTCTGTGTCTAATCAGGTGGGAACTGAAGCTCAATCAAATGAAAAAGTTTTGACACATGATCTGAGACCTGGAGACTGGGTCAGAACGAAAGTACATCGGAGGAGGAATTGTCTATCTCCTAGATGGCAGAAACCTAGGCAGGTAATCTTGATCACTACTAATGCTGTAAAGTGCAGAGGATTGAAGCGCTGGATTCATCCAAGTCATACTATTCCAATACCAACTCCTGAGAGTTCTGATGTTGAAAGTGATACCACAGATGATTCTGATTCTGAAGCAGAAGACAAAACAGAAGGTGAAGTAATTCCAGATTCTGAAGATCGACAAGAAAGTCGACATCTGGAAACTGTGCCAGTGAATGGAAATCTGACAAGAAAAGACTTAGAAATAATTGAAATAGATTCTGAAGGTGAAGAGAATCTGTTAAAAGGAAAGATAACTGAGGATTCGGTTGTCTATATTGAAGACAAAGAAGCTGAACCAAAAGAAGTTTCAGACCAGGAGAATATCGAAAGGCAGAGAACAAGCTCTGAAGTAAGGAACAAAAATCCGAAATCTGGGAAGTTAGAGGTAATTGAAGAAGAGGAGGAGAACGAATTACCGAGTACCAGTGATGGAAGACAAAGTGAAGTTCCTGAAGGAGTGAAATTGCCGAATAGAGAAGTTCCTGAGTCAATTGAAATTTCAGATTACGAAACTGAAGAAAGTGACGTGGAAGGTGGAAGTGAAAACGGAAAGAAAAGGACTTGGAAGTCAGAATCAAATAATTCTGAACCAAAGAAGAAGTACGTGAGAAAAGCAGACTACTGGCCTGGTGGAAGATTGAGAGTGAGATTGATTAAAAAGCCAATAGAACAAGTTGAAGAAATCAGTAGTCAAAAGAGTCCAGGAAAAGAAATTGGAGTTGGAAGAAAGATTGAAGTGATATCGAGAAAAGGGAAGAGAATAATTAGACCAAACCAGAAATACAAGTCTCCTGAGTGGACTTACTTAGTAATTCCACCTGTTATTGACATATATGATAGTAGTGAAGAAGAAAACGAAATCCAAGAAATTAGTGACAATGATTGAAGTACAGATTTATTAAATTGGCAAAAGGCTGAAGAAATCCTGTTAGTTGACACAAGGTCGAAGAAAAACTGTTTAGTAAAAGAAAACTTATGTATGACATAAGGTCGAAGAAATCTTGTTTAGGGTCATAAAAGAAAAATATATTTTAAAAGGGGGGTGTATATAAAATTTAAAATTTATTTTTATTTTTGAGGCTAAAACTAACCTAAAAATGCCTTACGTTAAGGAGAGCACTTCAAAATGTTCTGTTTTTAAGAGATGCTGTAAGATGACTCTGGTGTGTCTGCTCATTTTGGTTCTGCTCTGGTTAGTACTAGCTGTGATTATACCTTTAGAAATGGATAGAGAATTACACAAAGTTAACATAACAAGCAAAGCTCTGGTTAGCCAAACTAAACATAGTACATCTGCAAAAGTTATCGATCATCAGCCTAACATTCATCAAGATAAATCAATAGGTGATTTTTCAAGCAATACATTCACAAAGCTTTTGAGTGAATATGTAAAAGTGATGGATGCAAAGGACTGTTATGTATGTGTTAAGTTACCTGCTTCTGTTTCTGAGGGAGTAACATATAATATGCTTCCTCTCACTTATGCTGTTACATGTAGTGTATTAACTAGTTTATTTTATCAAACTGGTCGTTTAGAATATTACTATTCAAATTATGATGAAATTTTTGCTAATGTTAAAATTGATAATGCTTTAAATAAGCATAAGAAAGCTAAACAAATGAGAGAATATTTCCTTGTTACTAACGAACTCACTTATGAGTATGCTTACAAAAATAATCTAACATGTAAATTAAGTGCTGAAGGAAAGAAATTCTTGAATATGGTTGAGGAGAGAAGAGCAATTTATAAGAGAAATGAATTAGTCAAACAGACTAAGTCATCCTTCTGGCAAAAAGAGGATGAGAAATTAAATGGCAAAATGCTTGAAAATATTGCAATTCACATAGACAAGCCTGTTAGTGGAAAGCTTTGCATTAGAAGAGATAACACACTTTTTGATAATTATTTTGTAGGTGCAAGCAACTGTGAAGATACTTATTTGATAATGGGAGGTTGGGGATTTAAAGGTGGAAAAGATCCTATCTTTCCTGGAATTTATTTTGTTTGTGGTGACAAAGCCTATTACAACCTTCCAGACCATTGGTATGGAACTTGTTATGTGGGAATTGTTTTTCCTAAAGTGTTTCATGTTGACAGAGATTCAGAAGGATTGTTTAAAATTCATAATTATGTAAATAGAGCTAAAAGAGAAACTTTTACTGAAGTTCTGGGAGATATTTTTCAAGCTGTAATACCTTTTGTTGGTATAACCCTAAATGCAGGGAGAATTAGAAAATTGTCCACTATAGTTGATAGATTATCAACTGACACTGCTGATGGATTTCAATTAGTGAATGTTGAAGTTATTGCTATTAGATCCATGGTAATTCAAGATCGTCTTGCTTTAGACATACTCCTAGCAAAAGAGGGAGGAGTCTGTGGCATTTTACATGTCCAACATTGCTGTACATATATACCGGATGAAAGTAAAAATATTGAAATGTATATTAAGAATATTACACAAATGCATTCAGAAATAATTCCTTTAGAAGAAGAAGATTTTACAGGGAAACTTTCAAAAAGGTTTCAAGCAATTAAAAACTGGTTTCATAATATCGGAAGTTCAATTCTTGGCAAGATTCTGGCACCTTTGATTATAATAGTATTCATTTTTATTTTGACTAAAATAGGTTGTTTGTTGCATAAAAGAAAGAAACATTTGAGAGAAAAGAAAAGAATCTATAAACTCAGAAAAGAAGAGGAAAGGGAGATCGAGTTACAGGAGTTACATAGAGAGCGTCATGTTAATTGCAAAGATTATGCTGAAACAGACTTTTAGGTTTACTAATACAATTGAATTTGAATCGATTTCTAATAAATTTAGTTTATCAAAATTTTGAGTGCTGGTGTGGTGATTTGTTAATCACCAGATGAGGGAGTTGATGGAGCGAGATAGAAAACAAAATTTTGTTTAAACTCGCAAAGTCATATTTCCATAACATGAATAAAATTATTAATAATTTGTGATATGTCGTGCTAATACAACTTAGATTAAACTTTACACGTGGGGGGATTAACATGTGTGCTCATAAACGTGCATATTTGTTGCATCTTTTTGTTCGTGCAAAATAATAAAATAAAATATTGTTTTCGTTTTTGTCATTACTAACTGCTGCAAACTTAAATAAGCATGTGCTTGTTTTGCTTTTCTTTGTCTGTGTAATGTCATTTCTACTATTCTAGGTGCATATGGGTCTCATAGAAAAATGGAGACTGGTAAATATAAATGCTGTTTTATCTGTTTGCAATGGCTAGGTAACATTTTGGTTAATAGGGTGGGTTAATTAATTAGTAAACCATGGGGTGGATACAGAATCTACATTATTTCTTACATTAATACTTTTCTTGTGTTTGTTTTATACTAGAAATCATAAGTTGCCTGCTTTTGAGGCCTAGCTAATTGAGCCGCACAAAAAGAGTTGATCCATAATTCTGCAGAAAGTCACGAGACGCCCATTCTGAATTAAAACGTTTATTGAGGCTGCATTCACAAAGCAAAAACTGATGAGCTGACATCATTCTGTCGGACATGGCCAAGGTCGAAAGTGAACTTTTTGTCAGTCCTTAACTTGGCATCCGCGGAAGTTGCACTGAAAAGACTATGGAAGCTGCGAGGATGACTTAATACAAAGTTGCAATCGAAGGAAGCCTCTGGCTTCACGTGGAAGAGACAATGGTCTTTGTAAGACATGATTTTGTGGAACTTTTTAAGAATCGGGTGACATGTCACTTGTCACTCTCAGCCAATGGGACGTCGTAGATTTCTGAAAACTTTCCTTTACTAGTTTAGTTAGCGTAGAAAGGTATAAAAAGTCATGCCCTTAGGGTTGGGCTGGCTGCTGCTTTCTGACTTTCTGATGAGGGTGATGTGCTGCTGGACTTTGCGTGGAGCACGTAAGAATCCTCAAAGATCTTTACTTTAATTTCTGTCTATTTAGCTGAGTTAGGGAATTAGGTTTTAGATATGCTAAACTTTATATAATTTTCTTTAAATTGATTCAATTGCTTAAATTGTATTTTTCTCATATTTCTTACCATCATGCTTGCTATATTGCTAATAAATTTCATTTATAAAACTTACAACTTATATACCATAATTTAGAAAATAAAATCTTACTTTTGACAAACAAGCTGGTCTTGGTTATTCAGAAGTAGGTTACCTTTAGCTAGATCACGTCGCCTATGGTGGTAATCTAAACGGTTGTGTTTTATTCTAATGACAATGTTCTTTCTGCAAATGTATAAATATGTATATAGTGTGTAGATAATGTGTATATAGATTTATTCTGACCACCTGATTCAGTAGGCCCAAAATATATCAGGTTCATAAATGGGTCCATATTTAGTATAGAATTTTATTTATAGGTTATGAAGTTGGGTAGCGTAGTTTATGATATATTTTCTATAGCCCGCTGGATCACCAGCATAACAAATGTTTCTTAAAATGATTTTGCACGTTGGTACCCACTGCCAAATTAACGGTTTATGTTCAGCTGTGTTACTTTTCAAGTAATCATGTTTAAATTCAATACTGCATGCTTGCAGGGAAATGCTAGTGGGCAGCTACCAATCATTGGCTGTTTAGCAGCTGTCATTTATGTCTACGGACAGCCATGACTGGAAATGGGTAAACCTACCGCAATCAGCAACCCACATTAGAGATGTAGTGGCATGGCATGATGACCATGGTGTACACAAGTAGGCTGCTTCCATGACTTCTTAAGGAACACTTACTAAGGAACACAAGAGACCCATGTTATCTGTATCAGGACCGGCGCAAGTGCTAGAATCTCATTTATTGATACCCTCCGCTGTGCCCAACGTTTGGATGTAGAGTTATCTGTTAATGTCCAACTTTTATCAAAACTAACTCTAACAAGTTTAGGAAAACCACTAACAGATCCTACCAGTAATTACTCAAAATCTTTGCGCCTCCAGCATATTCATAGGTTTGACCAGGAACACATTTACCTCATTCTTTGGCAGGGATCGGAGACCTCTGGAAACACTCAGTCACAAGGGTGGTAAGTCTCCGGGACTGTGACAGTGCTGGCTAAAGTGGTGGCCCCTGGTATTTGGCTCGGAGGTTGATAGATAGAACTGTCCCAATCTGAGAAGTCTTCAGCAATGTCTTAATGACCTACCACATCTGGCTATTGATCGACCATGGTTCTCATGGTGGTTCTTAATTTTCAGATGTTATTATGCTTCCACACATGGAGGTTACATGGGAGCTAGTTATCTCTGTACCAAAGAAAATCTTTCAATTTCTTATTACAGGCCACGTTTCACATCTCTAGTCACATGTAATAAGGAAATGCCATAAGTGCTCACCTCTAATAAGTTATTACAGTTGAGCTGTGACGTCATAATACCTGCTGACAGCAGCCACGGTAAAGGCAGGACACAACATCATTGCAGCTGTATTTTAACACCTTCGGTGCTCTGATTCACAGTAGGTGTGCGCTCATGATGGCCGGTAGCCATCCGAACATTCCTGCTCCACCCACGCGCAATTAATTCCCCGCCTGTGCTGGCGAATTAATCAGTGGGCGAAGTTCTGACGGCTCCCAGCCGTCATGAGCACTCGCCCACCGTGATTTATGACAGCCAGGAGCCGCCATGAGCGTTGCGGTGCCATGCCCACCCCTAGTCCCGCCCACACGGTTTCACAATTAGCACTGCGGTGAAGGGGGTTAAACAATGCAAGGAAACCACAATCTGTCTTTAAATCAAGTCAAATATCTTTATTCGATTTTTGGATGAAAATCATAAAAGGACAAGATACAATTCCTCACAGAAATACAATTAAATACAACATAAAAGCTTTAAAACACTTGATAAAAAATGGATTAAAACCGTGACATTCAATACAATATTAGCTGCTGCAATAAAGTGCATCAACTTAGAAAGGAGCTTCCTCACTACCATTATCCTTCCATCGATTTACTTCTTCTTAGCGACATTTTGAGAAACCAACAAACACCGAAACAAATATCAGGACTGGTAACATCTGGAGATACGTTAAGGAATCCATACATTTCTTGAAGGCAAGGGATTTCAGAATGTACTTAAGACAGTATTGGAAAAAATAGCGAAGACATTTACAAAAAAACACAAAATGCAACAACGATTGTACAGCCGTCTCATCACAAGGGCATGCTGGCAAACTACTGTCCCAAACTGTCATCCCATTAAAGAAGCACAAAAGACGCCACACAGTTCCTGCCCTAAAGCTGAAAAGACACCTCTCCCACTGAGAGAGCTCCAGAGAAAGATAAAATGCATGTACTCTGTTTGCTGTTGAAATAAAATAGTTCCAAACTGAGTCCTTACTGAGAGCCTCCTGCGTTTTATGGAAGGGCAGGACCCTTCATGACTGTACTTTGCCATCCACTTGTCATTATATTTGCCGGGGCGCTAAACAATTCGGGGTGACCAATATCATTAAAAGACTTACTAACGTATCTTAGTCAGGGAACTAAGAGACCCTCGTCTAAGCTGAGGAAATCTAAAATAACTTTTTCTATCAAAACTTGCTTTGGTGGAACACACCCTCACCCAAAGCAGGAGCGGAGCCACTTTAACTTGATCTGAGCTGTAGTCCAAATTAAGTTCAGAATGTTGGAGGGTGTGACCTGACTGAGCACCAAGATGGTGGCTTGATTCAGGCGCTCCGGAGGGGCCGTGCCATTAACCCGGCCTGACAGTGGTGGCTGGTGAAATTTGAAAAGGGTGGGCGTAAAATAATTGTGGTACTGCACTGCGGCGAGTGGGCGTAGCAAGCGAGCCCAAAGAATGTACAGTGAATGCAGAGGGGAGAACATTTTGAAAAAATAGTGGACAAATGGTGCATTTTCAAGCAAATTTTTAATCATGAGGACACACCAATCCATCAAATAAGTAAAGCAAAGGTAGACAAGGGTTACAGAAGTAATCTTAAGGGATCAGTACAGACAGAGAAATTGCAGCTATTTACTGTCTTATGTAATGTACAAATCCTATATAGCCCTTTGATTGCTGCATTTGAGACAGGTGAACACCATCAATATCAATGTATACAGCATATCAAACACTGCCAACAAAAACAGGAATACAACCCTCACTCCATACCCATATAACCACACCAAATTTCCTGAGCATGTTTGGGTTCAACTGATGTGTGGAGAGCTCATAATAAATGGCAGTCACCACCTGTTGGGTTGGAAATTGCATGACCACCACCATTACAATGACTTTTAACTAAAGGTTTTCTGGGACAGAAGAGACGTGATGGCTGCTGTGAAAGCATAGAAAATATATTGTTAATGAGGGGGCACATTTTCTCTGGGTAGCCCTTGACTAAAGAACATGCATTGTCACATAGTTAAATCTAATGCATATTCCACTCACATGGGAAATTGAACATGATACTGATCCTCAAAGGAAGTTCCCATATTGAAAATATGTTAAAAAAGCCCCTAAACCAGCAGTGATGTACATTTGAGAAATCCAAGTGGTGTGCTGCTTCTTGGTTGGATGGACAGAATAGATGCACTATAAGTTAAAGTGTTGGGTTTGTGGCAGTGGGCAGGCTACAGAAATGAATGGATAGCAGATGTAGAGCTGGATAGACCAGATTTAGGTGGGAGTGAAAACTGACATGCTGTTGGAAGAATGAGATGAATGCAACAGTGAGCTGTAGGTGGTTGAGTAAGACAGTCAGGATGGGGTGGGCAAATGGGATAGGTGAGTTAGTGCTGTGTGCATGAGAAAGGTAGGCTGGAGGTGGGTTAGTAGCACTGGGTGATGCAAGTAAATGTTTTTTGTGTGCATTTTGTAGATAATGAGACGCTCAATCGCTGACAGAACTATTCATTGTTTGGTCTTTTACACTTATAATGTAGGTCTATGTCTTACAGCATCTTTTTATTTGCTTAACTTTCGGCTTTATGAAAATATAACTGCTGTGCAGAATGCAAAGGGCGTCTGTGGTAGTGGGGTCGTGTGAAATCATACGTGCTGGTACAAGGATCAGGCGCGTGTTGAGAGAAGAACACTGTTATGTTATGTTATGTTATGTTATGTTAAAAAGGATTTGTTACCGCGCACGGACACCAGTCGGTTTCATGGCGCTCATAGACAAAGCAGAGAGGGAGGCATTGAGGTTTATTCATAGGCTAGCTGGAAGAGGTGGGTTTTAAGAAGTTTGCGGAAACAGGTGTAATCGGGACAAAGTCGAATAGTGAGGGGACGAGAGTTCCAGGTGGAAGGGGCGAGAAAGGAGAAACAAGAGCCGCCATGTTTTTTCCGTTTAAACCTGGGGACAATTAGAAGGTTTTGAGCAGAGGACCGAAGATTCCTCAGGGGAATGTGACGCTTAAGGCTGAGGGAGGTGAAAGCAGGAGCAAGAGCAAGGAGTGACTTAAAAACAGTGCAGCCCATTTTGAAAATGCAACGAGAGGCAACCGGGAGCCAGTGCAGTCTCCTCAGTAGGGGCGAGACATGTTGGTGCTTAGGCTGTTGAAAGACCAGTCTGGCCGCCTGATTTTGCACCAGCTGGAGCCGATGAAGATGGTAGGCAGGGATACCCACATACAGGGAGTTGGCATAGTCAATACGGGAGGTGACAAGGGCCATGATGACAAGTGTAAGAACCTCTGTAGTGAGGAACCTTCGAATTTTACAAATTCTGTGCAGATGGTAAAAGCAGACGGAAGTGACGGTGTTAATTTGAGGTCTCATGGATAAGTCACTAGAGATAGTGACGCCGAGGCTCCTCACGGAATTGACGGGACAGGGTGGGGGGCCGAGAGCTTGGGGCCAAAAACTAGAGTTCCAGAGGTTGGAAGACCCTCCTGTCAATACCAACTCCGTCTTGCTGGGGTTGAGCTTCAGCTGGCTGAAATGCATCCACTCAGAAATGGAAAGCATAGTGGATTGAAAGTTGGTGCAGGAGGAAATAGAGGAGTCGATGGGGAAAATTAACTGTAAGTCATCTGCATAGTTAAAAATGGTGACAGGGGTGTGATGGAGGGAAGCTAAGAGGGGTTGCATATAGAGATTGAACAAAAGAGGCGAAAGAGCAGAACCCTGGGGGACACCGCAGGAAAGTGAAGAGTGGTGAGCAGAGAAGGTGGATAAATGAACCGATTGGGAACGCTGGTGCAAAAAGGAGCCGATCCAAGTTAAGGCCAAGCCCTGGATGCCCGCATTGCCGTCACGGTCGATCAAGATGGCGTGATCGACCGTGTCGAAAGCAGCCGACAGCTCTAATAGAACCAGGGCTTGGGCCAGGTTCCTATCGGCACCTTGTCTCAGCGCATCCATTACGGCCACGATGACAGCTTCCGTTGAGTGGGCCGGTCTAAAACCGGCCTGCTGGTCGTCAAGGAAGTGGGATTTTTCAATGAAAGCGCTGAGGCAACGGGTGACATAGGTCTTCAAAACCTTCCCCAGATAGGGGAGGAGGGAGATCGGCCGGTAGTTACATAAGACAGATGGGTCAGCACCTGGCTTTTTGAGTATGGGTACAACAACTGCTTGTTTGAAAGCATCAGGGATAGAGCCTGTGGCGAGTGAGTGATTGAGAAGAGCTAGCGGGGGACCCGGACAGGCCAAGAAGGCAGCTTTCAAAATTTGAGGGGGACAGCAGTCATTGGCCAGAGCTGACCACATGTAGTAGAGACGTGAATTCAGACTGGGAAATGGGGGGGAATTCGTACAAACGGCAAGGGTTCGTAGGGGGTAAAGAGCAAGCGTTGGCAGAGGAGGGGGAGGGAATGTTATTTTTGATGGTGGTAATCTTATCGATAAAAAATTAATTGAGGGAATCACAGAGAGCCTATGAGGGTTGGGGTTGTGCAGTGACACGGTCGGGAAGGGAGAGTTCTTCTACGATTGAAAAGAAGTCCTTAGTTTTAGAGGCTGAGCCGAGAATTTTCTGGGAGAAATAAGAGGATTTGGCCGATAGAATCGATTTTTTTATACAGTTTTAATAGGTCAGTATAGGCCGTTTTTAGTAGAGGATCATAGTTACGTCTCCACCGGCGCTCAGCTTGTCTAAGGGCTAATTTGTCCAGTTTGAGTTGGTCAGTAAACCAGCGCTGAGCGTCATGCGGGCGTTTGGTTTTGATGGTTCTCATCGGGGCGACCACATCGCTCGCCTGTATCAGCCATTGATCAAGGGTGGCTGTTTGCGTATTAATCTCAGTAATATCGCTGGGGGTTGTAGTGAGCAAAATAGAATGAAAATGAGAAATATCAGCTCGCTTCCAGTTACGTGCCATGAAGTTAGTAATAGATGGGGGACGCTTGGACAAAATGAGTTTCAGTGAGAAAGAAATAAAAAAATGATCCGACCAGGTACAAGGATAGACTAAGGGAAGAGAGATGTCAAGGTTAGCCGTCCACACCTGGTCGAGAGTGTGACGTTTTGTGTGGGTAGCTGCTGAGATGTGCTGCTTACAGTTCAGGCCATATAGTAGATCTGTAAATTCAACAGACAAGCTACTTTCCCGGGAGTCCAGTGGCCCGTAGTTGGAATCGCCTATAATGAGGATTCTGGCAGAATTGATAACTGACCGGGAGATGAGGTCACCGAATTGAAGGGAAAAAAGAGGCATATTGTCAGGAGGATGATAAACAAGGGCACAAATAAAAGAAAGTTTGGGAGAACTGAATTTCAACGTGAGAATATCGGAGTTTGGAATGGAAGTAGTTACCAAATTTGTGAAATGGAATTGGGAACGGATGATAGCAGCAACCCCCCACCCATTCTGCCCGTCACCCTGTTGGATTGTAGGATATAATATCCCAAGGGGATGGCAGCGAGGATGTTGGGGGTTGAGTCATCGTTTAACCAAGTTTCAGAATAGAAGAATATCAATATTATTGTTGTCTAGTAGTTGGAAAACCTCGGGTTGATGCTTGGGGAGCGAGCGAGTATTGAGGTAGACAATAGAGATGAGATGGGATGCTGGGGAACTATCCACAGGGGACAGGGGGACAGAGTTATTACAAGAGATAGGGATAGGCACATCTGCAAGGTAGGGGTGGGAGCAGTGAGGTATCAAAATGCCACAAGCTTGAGCAGTACCAACAGCGTAGGGGTCAGGAGGCCCGGGGTGTTGGAGGGAGTATAATTCCTGAGAAGAATACATGAGGCGACGAACATTATGCGTGGCCCCAGGGCCCGGTCGGCCGCGGACGGGCGCAGACGGGCTTAACTTAGGCGCAACTTCAGCGCGAAGTCGGCGCTCCCGCTGCGCTAGTCCGCTGCGCTTCCGCCAGGCCGCCATTTATACAGATAGTTAAGTGAGTCACTAGACCGCTAACCTGCAAGGTGGAGAGGCAGGGCGGAAGTGGTGTAAGGGCAGGAAGTGGCGCTCGGTTGAACGACCCTCCGCACAAACGGCACAATGCCGGGGCGGAACGGGGTCAAGAGCGTGAGGAAGCAGGTAAGAGAGTTGCCAGCCCGGTGCCCAGTAACAAATAACACAAAAAAACACTTTGCGCTAGTAATTTCAATTTCAGTTTTAAAATGGAGCTAGTAATCAGCTTAGTGAAGAAGTTAAAAACAGCAGTAGCGCAATCACACACCCGCAGCCTGAATCGCCGCGTTTGTCTGAATGGGGAGGCCAGTTTTCATGCTAAAAATAGAAGAGGTACTAAAGCCACTAGACCGCTAACCTGCAAGGTGGAGAGGCAGGGCGGAAGTGGTGTAAGGGCAGGAAGTGGCGCTCGGTTGAACGACCCTCCGCACAAACGGCACAATGCCAGGGCGGAACGGGGTCAAGAGTGTGAGGAAGCAGGTAAGAGAGTTGCCAGCCCGGTGCCCAGTAACAAATAACACAAAAAAACACTTTGCGCTAGTAATTTCAATTTCAGTTTTAAAATAGAGCTAGTAATCAGCTTAGTGACGAAGTTAAAAACAGCAGTAGCGCAATCACACACCCGCAGCCTGAATCGCCGCGTTTGTCTACTTGCTGCACAGAAGTAGAATCTTGCATTCTCCGATTTTAGATATGTTTGTGTCAGATAGCCTTACAATCTAAAACAAAACATGTGAGGAGCTGCCTGGGGCAACAATCGATTTTTCTCCAGTTACAGTACCTACTCTTGTGGAGTGTGTATTTCAATTCATAAAACAGTACAATTCACGGCCCACACAGTAATCAAAGACTCTGAGGGAAGATACCTACTAGCGGCGGGGAACCTCGGCGCGAAACAGATTCTAACAATCAATATACACGCACCTAATATAGAGGGCTGTGGCTTTTTACCAACATCTCCACACATATTTCCATTCTTCATATCAAGTCCATTATATTGGGGTGACTTCAAGATCCCGCTCTCTCCAACTATCTAGCAGAAAAAGCAATGGTCTGGATCAAAGTGGGCCAACATCAATTCTGGGCGTCACCCATAAACGCCGATCAGGTGTCCCAAGTCGTAGATGATCTTGATGGCACCTGTGCCCCTGGCATATTCTATAAGACATACAAAACCCTACTGGTTCCGCACCTCCTGGAGGTGTATGTGGAGGCATTGGAATTGGGAATACTCCCTCCCGCTATGCGAGAGGACATCTCTTTTGCTACTGAAATTGAGTAAACCAGCTGATAGATGGGCCTCTTATATGCATATATCCCTAATAAACCAAGACTATAAAATTTTAGCTAAGGTGCTCGCCACACACATATCACTTTTAATCAACCAAATTATCTCCCCTCTTCAGACTGGCGTTGTTCCGAACCGGTCTACCTCCATCACTTTGCGTACAGTGTTTGCAGTAATCAATCAAATCGAACCTTAACTCCCAGCTGCTGAAATTTTATTAGACACCGAAAAGGTATTCGATTCCTTCCTTGGAGTGGCCTTTCCTATATGCAACACTTAACAAACTGGGCTTCCCCCGTGGCTTTAATGATCTTATCCGTCTTCTTTACACTGCCCTTGCGGCTCGGCTTTGAGTCAATGGAGAGCTTGCCGGTCAATTCCTGCTGTCGTGAGGCAGCAGGCAGGGCTGTCCACTTTCGCCCCTTCTATTTATCATCGCTATGGACGCGCTGGTGCGACATTTCCAGGAGACCATCTCCAGCACGGCCTTGGGTTTCACTGTGGCCCTCTTTTAGCCTCTCTATATGCGGATGATATACTTCTATTTGTATGTGAACCAGAAAGGAACCTCCCTCCAGTCCTCCGGGAAGTGGTATGTTTAGGAGTTTTCTCTGGCCTAGTTATCAATTGGACCAAGTCTGAAATATTCCCCTTGATGAACACCTCCACTGGTGTGAGGACCTCCCTTGGTATTACACTGCACCGTACAGCATTGGAAGCCATCTGCCTTAACTATGGCTAGGCAATCAACTGATTATCGACACAAATTGACCAATGGATAAAATGCTCCCATTTTCGATCGCCGGTAGAATAGCCATTGTTAAGATGGCCGTGCTACCCTGTTTCTTATATCTATTTTTAAATATCCCTATCCCACTCACATCTACATTTTTTGAAACCCTTCGGAGCATGCTAATCAGGCTGTTGTGGACCGATGAACAGGCCCACATAGGATGGCAAACACTCATGATGCCCTTTGCACGAGGGTGGTTTAGGGACCCAGATCTTTATCTAAATTATCTGGTGGCACAAATACTCTACACTTTTTTTGGTATCACCCCGAAGCACAATTACAATACCTAAAACCTGAGCAGTCACAGGCTCGCCCCTCCCCACTTTCTGCCATTTACCCCCTTGGCCTCACAAAATCTCCAACAGAGATCCAAACATTGCATACCACATGCTGGGCTTGGGAAAAGCTTTGCCGATATCTGAAGGCAGATTGCCTTTACTCTCCACACTTACCATTACCGAACAATCCGTGGTTATCCCCGACCACAGAAACATTAACCAAGCACACACTCTCCCGTCGTGGGCTCCGTACTATGATGGATTTATTTTGCGTCATCAAACTGCGTTCTGTCTCGGACATGGCTGCAGGACATGACGTGTCCTCATTAGACAAATTCCTTTTGCACAGGACACGATCCTCAATGGTTGCCACGGTGAAGACTTCAGCAGTGGAAGCACAGGAATTCCCTCCCCTATCCACAATAATTACGTCACCTGACAGTACGCATCTGGTTACCCGCTTATACCACCTTGCTCAGACACTCCGTCCTGAAGTGGGGGGCTTGGGCGGCATGGGAAAGATATCTAGGCCATCCGATACAGGACAAGACTAATGACAGGCGTAGTGTCTACGCAGATTGCCACGGAGGGGGGACAATCCCTAGGACACCGCATCTCAGGTAAGACGTTTCCTTTACTTTTAAATTTGTATTTACACCTAATTTATTTGTTATAATAGGGCGGGAGGGAGGTGGGGGCTGTTGCCAACTAAGCTCCGCCGCAGTGGGGGTGGGGTGCTGCCTACTCCATAGTCCGCAAAACGCGGAGGAGGCAACATTCCACAAGGTCCGTGGGTGAAGTGGAGCACTCCACCCTCCCTCAGGCAAGACATGGGCATACTGTTGCGAACAAACTCAATACATAGCCAGCAATTCGGACATAAACTTCTACATTTCAAATACTTGCACAGAGCCTATGTTACCCCTTAAATCCTCACTAGGATGGACCCCACCAGACCCCATAGCTGTCCACGGTGAGCGACTGACCATGCTGACTTCATCCATCTAGCATGTAACTGCCCCCCTGTCCTGACGTACTGGGAGGCGATTTTCAAACATCTAACGTTAATGATCGAAGCTGAGCTGATCCCCTCTCCATTACTTGCACTGTTGGGATATCTTTGCACTCTGGAGGGCCGAGATTCAGTGTTTTACTGCCATTGCCCTACTGCTGGTTAAGAGACAGTTTTCTCTGCAGTGAGGAGGCTCTACCCCACCGACAGTAAAGCCTGGCTGAGAGATCTACTGTATTGTCACACCACAAGCGATGTATATGCGACAATGTTGCCTCTTGCTTCCAGAACAAAAAATATCTGGCGGCCACTCCGCTTGTATCTGCTACTCCACCCTGAACTGACTGATTGATGTACCATTGCAGTTGTAATAGTAGATATGCTTGTCAGCCACTGTGACAAATGAGTTACCCATTATATTTCTTCACCTTAGTGTACATGCCTGCATTGTTTTTTTTTCTTTCCAATTGTTTGTTGAACCGCCTGCCACTGTCGTACTTTGTGCTATTACCTATCCCATATGATGAACGATGTATGTACTGCGGCAACTCTTTATGAAACCCCCCCAATAAAAACAGTTACAAAAAATACGTTCAGAATGTAGAATAATATGGGAACCAGTTGGCGGAAGATTCAAAAGCCGCCTACAGATCCTGTTTTCTTTGACCCGAATGGGGGAATCTGTACAGTACTCCCTTACCCCCACTCCATAAGTGGCAGTAGGAACACATTACAGATTGTAGATCTTAAGGCAAGGGGAAATAAGGCCCTTCCCTACCTTCCGAACGTTGTTAAAAAGGGACCGACCACCCTACCTAATTTCTTGCACGCTTCTTTACCTGGGGTTGCAGAATTGAATGTAACACCCACAAATTCTGCACTGATCTCAGGGAATGAACTTGCAACTTTAAGTTTAAGTAAACATTCCTCCTGCCTGGCCCGCAGGCCATTATGTGTCATTTCCTGTAATTAGTTAGCATATCTAAATTGCCTTTAAATTCTTATGACCTGTTTTTATAACATGAACAGTGATGAAGAGAAATGAGATATGTATAGCAATATGTTTATTTTTTACATTGTAAAGTTCATACAGGAAAATTAAATCCATCTGCCTTTTGATACACATTCTGTACCTCAACACTTTTTTAATGTCATATTAAAGATATTCTAATATCTTTTTGCACAATTTACTTACTACTTTTTGATGCGTCTCTAAACTGATGTGTCTTTAATTCCACAATATATTCTGTTTTTATTCTTCATGTCTGCAATCAAACTACCTCTTTCTTATGAAGGCGCAGCACATCAAGGTTTGGAGTGTTTAACTAATCTCTCATAAAGTGGGAATTTCATGCAGATCGACTTTAAAATTTCAGTTCAGCATCATCAATCCGGTTCCAAAAAAACTCTTCCAAATTTTAACGCCTCCTTTGCATGTCATATGGACGTTGGTATAAAGAAACTGGGACGCCATTAAACTTACACAGGTCGTTCAAAAAAGAACAAGGGGTGAGGGAATTCTTTAAATAGCACTCAAATTCAGCCTTCTGGAATGGTGAATTATTGTCTGTCTTCAGCACTACTTTTATGTCATTTGCAGCTTTGATTTTTCCCAATTTCAGGCGAAAGTACTGGAAAACTGTTGAGTTACAATTTCTGATACTGAGTATTTGGTTTATGCATCGAAGACAGCGAGTAGGTTTCTACCATCGTGGGAGGGCCAGACTGATTTCCATTGGTGGCGTTTATGGTGTAGTGCCTGCTTCCTCAGTTATTATTGCAGCAGGACAGCCTCCTTCAGGGGTTTGGCACAATTGGCATTTGTTAACAATGATTTCCGCAAGGTCATAAATGATAGTAAACCAAACCTTTTCCAGCAGCTGGAATTTGTTTTTTTTCTCCAATGTCTTAATGGCTTCCCAAACCAGTTGAACTACTTTGCTTATCAAGGCTTGGGGAATTAAAAGTGTGTTCTGTCTAAGAATCCAACCTTCACGTGTTGCATTTAGTTTGTGGTGAACCCTCCATGTTGCTGGCATTGTGAGTTGGCTCCCAATGCCCCTGCTTTCCAGTTCGGGAGGAACTTTCCAAAATGTGTTTTCTGCTGCTGCTCAAGTTCACTGTGGGCATTCATTCTCTGCTGTGGCATCTACGACCTCTTTAAGTAACATGGTGTAGTAACTTATGCTTGTTTAATTGGAATGTCGCTGGTACAGAACATTACAGTCTGAGTATTCTGTGCCAGTATTCTGGTTGAGACAGTTGGTTGTTCTTGATGAGAGCTGTTGCTGCTCTGCTCTGATGGCCCAGCTTGATGTGGAATAAAATGTTAAATCAACTTACTTGGCGTTGATCGTTATTCACCACACATAGCTTTAGGGCTTTCTGTCTGAGCAACAACGGCTATGAGTTCTTGAACATCTTCAAGCTGAGTTGTTGCTGTTCTAGCTTGCCTGACAGGGTGCCTTGACCGGACGTGAGCAAGATTGACACATCGCGGGTAGTACACAACTGTAAATTTGCATTTCTTGCAGTTTCAATTCCCTCTTCTCAATCCATGGCATGGAATGGAGAGAAGTACATGTGTAGAGGTGTAAAGGGGATTCTAATCTGTGATTAGATGAAATCCATGTTCAAAGTGGTAGAGGTGAAATTGGTAGCAGTCCCACTTAATGGCAAGAGCTTCTCACTCGATTTGGAAATATCTCGTTTCTATTTCAGAAAGGTTTCTGCTTTTAAATGCAATGAGAGTCCAGGTGTTTGATTGATGGGAATGGCTACGGAGAACCACGCCTCTGAATAGCCACAGGCGACCCACTGCTCCACCCCCAGCAATGGCGGTTTGTACCTGGCTGACGGCCTTCTGGTGATTCAGGGATTTCTGCTGGGCAAAATCTTTGCAGATTCTAGAGGGGAAGAAAGCCCGGGATATTCACGGTGCTTGCGAGGTGAAGTGAGGCAGGCTGGATTCCCTCTCTATACTGTGTGCCCGAGCTGAGGAGGAGCGACGCCCACGGGAGCCGAACACCGTTAGAGGAGGCAGGCGGCTTCCTCTGTTTCCCTAGAGGCTTGAATCTACCGCTCTGTTCGAGGAGGCGAGGCAGAGGCAGGCGACCGTTTTTCGAAAGGCAAGGCAATTTTTTGGAGGCCGCGCAACTGACTCTATGGGACATTTTGTGTGCGGTCTAAATTGGCAGCTTGTCTATCCCTGAGCTTATCGGACTGCCGCATCCTGGAGCAAGACGCCACCAGTTGACGATGTGGAGGTGGCGGGGTGAGACGAAGATGGAGGCAAGCAGGAGGTGAGCTGGAGGCGGGCGATCAGCTGCTGTGTAGCTATCTTTTGCAACTCTATTGGGCATTTGGAAAACAGTTTGTCTTCCCCGCTGCTTGCTGGGGGTTTCTTTTTTTTCCTGGGCTGAAAGGAAGAGAACAGAGAAATCGGGAGAATAAAGAAGGGAATAATGGGTAAACTTTTGAAGAATGTTAATGTCGTCAAAATAGACTCTGCGGCCCGTCTCAAAGCAAAGATACGCCTGGGCACGGATAGTGGCCGCCGAAGGAATGAGGGGTATACCTATCCTACACTAACGTTTACTTATCTTGCTGTTACACCCCCCTCCCCCCCATTGCTCATGTTCTGTTGCAGTGAATAGAGATTGGACAGTTGAGCGAAATCACATTTAAAATGTCATTATAGTCGATGCCTGCCATGAACTTATGGTGTGGTTTTTGCTTGTACTACCTGCAATGAGTCATGGCCTGTGTGGATTTTATTTTTGTTTGGTGTATTGTCTTAGAACAAAACATGTAGAACACCCAACTTCCATTCAGGGAACATCACAGGAAGTGGCACCACACAAGCTGAGCCAGTGCTGTCACTATGACGACATGAACCACAGATTAAAAGTGAGGCATGTGTGAATTCCATGCACAGAAAACGATCTCCCGAATGTTCGGTGATAAATTACCCCAAACAATGTCCATTATTAGCAAGGGTATCTGTGAGAAATAGTTTTTCTCGACTCAAATCTTGCATGGTTCAATAACAATAATATATTGAATGAAAATTACTGAAAAGAAATTAAAAGAACACTGTTGCGACTTTTTATAACATTTTGCAACAGCAATGTTTTTGAGGTATGCCCGAGATAATATATTTTTTTTTAATCTGCTGTAGTGAGGATTTTGCAATAACGAGGTGAAACTGATTGGCTGATATTGGGGTAATGGCTCCAGGTACAATACATTCAATCCTTTAGGGAAAATAGACATTTGATAGTAGAGCAAAAGTGATAAAGTGATGCAACTCCTCTGATGGTCCTTACTTGGAAATCTAGAAGAACGGTTCACCATTGTTTACTCTGATAAGCAATTTTATAGTACTTCCCAGCATCTTAAACCTCAAGACCATATGAGGGTTTTGACTTCTTGCCATTTCCACACATCCGCTAAGAAGGTCACGTTGAACTGCCCTTGATGCAACACACTCTGTGTGTGTGTGTGGCTCTCTGTGTGTGTGGCTCTGTGTGTCTCTCTCTCTCTCTCTCTCTCTCTCTCTCTCTCTCTCTGTGTCTCTGTGTATGTGTGTGTGGCTCTGTGTGTGTGTGTGTGTGTGCGTGTGGCTCTGTGTGTGGGGGGTATGGCTCTGTGTGTGTGTGTGTGGCTGTCTGTGTGTGGGTGTGGGAGCAAATGCAATATGTCTCATATATGCGAGAGATTAAGCTATTGGGATTGTAAATGACAATGCCATTTATTTATCTGTTTTCAAAACCAACACATAAATAAAAAGTTTGTCATTTACAATGCCAATAGCTCTAACTTTTTCCAAGGCGAGACCGTTGCATTGTAAATGCTTGTTTCTGATATCGAGCTAGCAATCAGGAAGAGTGTTTCGCTTGAGGCCGAGGCTGCTTTGTTTGGACTTTGCAGGGATAGAATGATGTTAACAGAGGCCGAGAAAGTTTTTCATTTTATTTCTTGTACTGTAGCTCGTTCCTTAATTCTTCAGAATTGGAAATCTAGTGAAGCCCCCTCGCATCTGAAATGGTTTAACACAATGAAAAGGTCTTGACATTTTGAAGAAGCTTATGCTAGACGGGTGGGGTCACTAGGAAATTTGAAAAAAAAATTGAAGTTTTTTAATGATATAGAAAAGTCAAAAGAGGGACTTTAACACTTATTTTATATATTGATGCTGTAACTGCTATTTGTGATAAAAAGGCACTAGCACTTTCTTTGATTGTGCACTTTAGATGCATTAGCACTGTTTGTTCACTGTTGCACTTTATTAGATGATTTGCTCATGGTTATTATCGGTCAATGATGTTATCAGCTGCTACAGTCATATTTTTTCTCAAAAATTGACATTATTTTTGTAGCAGTAGCTGCTGTTTGTGATAAAAAAAAGGCACTAGCACTTTAATTGGTATTGCACTTTGGAAGCACTGCAACGTTCGCGGTTGCTGCACTTTAAAAAAAATAATTTGCACATTGTTATTTCTTGGACGTTGATGTTATTTGCTGCTACAGTTTTACCTTTTTCTAAAATGTCATCATGAAAGCAGAAGCTATTGTATTTGTTTTTTTACAAATGTTTTTTTTCTTAACGATTTTAAGTATAGTATGAATCTAATGTACCTAATGCTCTGCTCAATAAAAAAAATTGGGAAAAAAAAGAGTCCAGGGGCCTCATTTATGAGGCCTTGCGTGAGTTTTGCGCTTCCGATGCGTCACTTTTTGTGACGCATCGGCGGCGTAAAACATGCCTCCTGATGCGCACTATTTACAAAGTTTACAAAGCTTAGATGCGTCACTTTGTAAACCCCTGCGCTACATTATACCTGCGTCAGGTATAATGTATGCAGAGGGGGCGTTCACCCGCAAAAAGCCTCGTTAAAGTGACGCAGTGAAATCTATGAGATTTCACTGCGTCACTTTTAGGACGCTGTTGCGTCAAAATCTTGCGCCTGCCTCACAGCAGGTGTAAGACTGACGCAAGCCCTTTCACATGGGGCTTTCCCCATGTGAAAGGAAGCATTGCAGGAGTTGCGTCACTTTTGTGACACACTCCAGCAATGCGCCACTTTTGCGCCTACAGATACGTCAGAAATACTGACGTATCTGTAACTCCTTGCGACATGATACGTCATATTATAAATATGACGCATCAATCATGTCGCAGGGAGAGCGCAGTGAAAAGTGACGCATCTCTGTTTTCACGCAGCGATGCGTCACTTTTCATAAATGAGGCCCCAGGTGTTTGTGTTGTTCTTCGAGGAACACTTCAACAAGACCAATCAGGCTCTCCGCTACATCTGTTCTGTGTTCTACTTTGGGTCAAAATATTGCATTTTGACATTGTGAAGTAGAGTGTTTGTATGACTCTAAAGGCCTGTTGTTGTAGTTGAGAATCCCGCTTTTGTTAGTTGTCACAGAGTATCAAACAGCATGGACACCATGTTCAAAATGAATTACCTTCAGTAGTAGACTTTGCTCAGGTATTTATGGATTTCTGGTGCATTTTTGAGAGGTTTAGCATTTTTTATGTCTTTGGCTTTCTGTGGATTGTCGTTCACACCCTGAACAAAGAATATGTATCCATACAATTATTTACTGTTGCCTGAAAATCAATATTTACTGCTGTGTAAAGTAAGTCCACATTCAGAGAGTCTTTGCAGAGTCACTCTCATATGACAGACGATCTGCTATATTTTACCTCTATATGTGGATGTCGTCAGTGACATTAAGAACTCCCTGAACCCCAGACATGTCTTTCTTGATGGCATTTGCATCAAGCTTTGGCAAAGCCAATAGGTTTAGCTTATGTGGGATCTATTAGCTATGTCAATGCGTTTTCAACAGCAGAGAGTGGGAGGTTGTGGGTTGAAAGCAGCAGTTAAATAAAAACAACCGCGGGTGGGGAATAACACAATGAATGCATGTGGAAGTCAGAGCTGCTGAACTTGAAATTGAGGAAAAGGGTTAGAATCTCGGAATTGTCTAAACATCCTATGATTCTGGGCAAATCAATGAATCCCCCTTTGTGTAGTAGAAAGAACAAAACAAAATGAAAGTGCCTATGTGCAATGTATCTGGTGCTCATATAAAGTGCTCCAATTACGTCGGCTAGAGTTCGCACTATATAAAACTGCAAAACAAATTACTTTTTTTAAATAGCAGTGTTCAGCGACACTGCCTTTTTAAAAATTTTACAGTTCATAAAATATTTACTCTACCCCAGAAAGGTCCAAATCATTGCTGAGTTGAAACATGTCAACACATCATTGCATGAATTTGCTTTTTAAAATCAAGACTGCTGCAATTTGCGGTGACTAGAGCTTTATGCTCTGCATCATGCTTCATGGACCTCTTTTCTGGCAGTGGCATTCTCTTTTTATATGTTCATGCCAAGTACCATATAAAAGGACCTGAATGGAGATTAAAAGACAAGAGGGAGGAGGGTGGAGGGCACGAAGGAGGGCACAGGACGTGACAGAAATATGGGGGTGTTTAAAACAACAGAGAGCGGAAGGAGGGAGGTGATAGGTTAAAAGAACTGGGGGGTTTGTTAAAAACGTCAGCAGGCAGGGAGGGTGGTGGGTTAGCAAAAATAATGTAAAAGAGTACCTACAGGAGCCTGTGTCCAATGGAAGGGTACTGGCCACAGGAAGGAGTACCTGGTCCAAGCTCTACAGCATGGACAAGACTCCAAATCTAAGAGGAATTCGGAGGCACCGACCACTAAGAAGCAAGGAAACAAGAGTGACTTGGGAGCCAACCAATGGTAAGTAAATGTAAGTAATGGGTGGACTCTAAGCCCCTTTCAAGGTTTTATTTTATTTACAAGAGATTTCACGAGCACAGTGCAAGTGCTGTGCAGGCAATACCAAAAAAGTTCACCTCCATAGAGATTCCTACCTTGAGATGTTTAGAACTCTGCAGTTCAACTCGGATGGAAAATGTAGGGATATACCAACTTGCTTGAGTTTAGGTAGTTTGTAAAAAATATTGTGCATCTTTTAAGCCTGTCATTATGTCATTGATTGTTAGGATGAGGTGTTGCTCTCTTTTTATGGCTTTATTTTATATTTGCAGGTCAATAAAATCCTCACATTCCCTAGTCGATTGGGTTCCATTGTAACAACCATCTGTGACACCCATTAACATCTAGGTTTTCATGTTCTTTAGGCTCAGCTTCAAATAGGAGACTTAGATGCAAAGGTATCCTTTGGTGTCCTAAAGTGAAATGTTTGAGAGTGCAATCAATTTGGAGCTGCATGGAATGGGCCTTAAGGCAAGCCATGTCTTTGAACACATAGTCAGATTATTTCAGAATGTCTTTAGTGTTGCAGATATTTAATATACATTCCTCAGCTGCTTCAAATCTCAGCAGTGTGCTGGTGCCCATTTCAGTGAGTAACATCTTGGCTGTAATAGTCGTGTCTTCATGCATGATGTTGCTCAAGAATATCCCTACAACTGGTAATGGCATTAGTCCTCTGAACACATACATGTGCGTCTCTGTTGGCAATAATTTAGGTTGGGGCTTCAGCTTGATTGTGGTCCATAGTTTTCACTGAGCCCCCAAAGTCAATGAGGGCCATTGAGTGAGCCCTTGAATCTGCACTGTATTTGTTGTCTATGAAGGAAATGAGGAAAATGTCTTCTTTATCATTGCCATCAGCCAAATTAGCCATGGTGGTTGGTGGCAACAACTGGAGGGTTTCAGACTTGTGTTTCTACATTACCATGCACAGCGTGATTAGTGTGGTAAAGTGATTTTGGGATGATCTACACAGTGTCCTCCATGGCACACTCTTGCAAAGTGGTATGGCTTACCTGTGTTCTAACATATTTTATCCTGGCTAGGTTTACCACTGCAGGTCAGTGTGTTTGGGTGTATTTGCCTCACTCTTTGGGACCATTTTTGGGGATCTCCTGACCCATCTCAGTCTCTGGTTGAAATTAACTTCTTACTCGGATACTGCTCTGTTGTACTCCTCTTCTCCAGTGAGAGCCGAGAACGCCGAGAACGCCAAGAGAGCCGAGAAGGGCGCAGGCAAGGCGACAAAGCTGACAACCCCCTGCGGGTACGGGCTTAGGCAAAAGTCGGCATCGGCTCCCGGTTTCCGCTTCAGCCCCGCCCCGGTCTCGGCCCCCGGCGCCGGCCCCAGTGCCCAGCGCCGGCGTTGGCCCGACAGCAGCAGAGGGCAGAGGACAGAGGGAAACAGGCAATTGGCGACACGGCCACACCACAGCACGCACGCAAGAAGCAGGGTTTGGACCTTGGCCCCGGCTTCAGGGGCAGCGTGGAGTGCAGCGTAGCATGCATACCGGAGCACCGGAGGAGTATCATCGGAGGCAGGCAGGCGCAGGGAAGAGCGGAGGAGTGGAGGAGGAAGAGTGGCATTCCAGGTGCGTAGAGTGCTGTGTGCCGCTGGTGTGTGCGGGTGCAGGCAGCTGAGGTGAGCCATTCCACCAGCTCACCCCACAACCCCCACTACCCCCGATACCTTCCCCCTCACCCACTGCCCCCTTCCCAGCCGCCCCATCTATCTCATTCCTCTACCTGCCACCGTACATCATCGCTCACCACCGCTCACCACCAAGCGTATTAAGCACTAAGATCTCTGCGATTAAGAAATCGGATGGGCAGTAAAAACAAGCGCTTGAGCGAAATCTAAAGATTAAAGACCAAAAAGCCCAAAGCCAGCTGTAACTTTACCCAGCCCGACGCGACCCGACGCCACCACTCGACCCCTAGCCTGGGTAAAGTGTGACAAACACGGGGGGTCAATGAGGAGCAGCAATTGAATTGCTTTTTTGCTATAAATTGAAAAATTGAAGAATTGAAGAAGAACAACAACTCTCCGGTTTGGCAGAAAAGCAGCCACTTGGAACACAAACAACTGGGAAAAATAGCTCTTACTCAATCAAGCTCTCCAGTGTGTCATCAGTGCCGGATAGCGCTTGCATTGGTTATAGCGCCGCCGAACTAACATCGCAACATCGCTCATCACAGTTTGCGCTGTCAAGACTGCCAAGGCCGCAAGGAAGGACTGAACAGCGCTGAATAGTTGAGTTACTGCTGCCGCCGCCCTTGAGGCAGCCAGGCGAGTCTGTTGGACGCCTCAATTCCAGCTTTCAATTTAACCCCTTTATTTGTACATCTAGCGCACATCCAGCGCACCCTTAACTATGAGGACTAGAAATTAAAATTTGATCCAATCTCAGGAGAATCCCCGGCCTCACAAATCAGCAAGGAGACAAAATGCAAAGCTGATTTACCCATCTGGAAGAGGGAGTTTCAATCTAGGACTAGGGCCTAAGGATGGCGAACAAACGGGAGCAACCAGAGCCACACCGACATCACCGGAATCATCGGCATCGGCATTAGCAGCTCCATCAGGGAAGATCTCCTGCCCACTTAATGCCATGGCCCATAAGCTTAACCCCAGTGCAACAAAAACATCTCCAGGGACAGGTGGAAATAGAGATATAAGGGATTTTTTGTGCCCCAAAGCACCTACATCAATTGAACTTTGTGGGGCCTCGAATCCTCTATCCACCCCACGCTCAGGAAAACTCCCCGGCGCCATTGACATGACAATGGAGAATGGGAAAACTTCAAGTTCCACAGTTCCTTGGCGGCCAGTCATTCCACTTTCACCCAAAATAATCACGCTCCAAGAGGGAAGACCTTCAGAACTTCTGATATCCAACACGGACCTATCCAGGTTTACTCACACAAGCTCATTTATTCTGACCCCTCAACAGTCGGAGGATCCTAATCTGAGTCTTATTACACATGGAATGACTATGGCCTATGAATCCAACAGGACCCATGAAGCTAATGGAGCCAAAACACCAACACTCCCCGTTAACTCACAAACCCAGCCCGCAAATTTATCAAAACCCTGCGCCCCGGAATACGACAAAGAGGCGCAGCTTCCAAGCACTGAGAGCAGAGGAATGGATAAGGACGAGAAGCCTCCACTGATTACAAACCATCTAACGCTGATTAATGAGGCCCTTATCTCAATGGCAAGTGCAGCAATAATGCACGCAGATAAGCTTGACGCTCAAATCAACATCTTACAAGTAGTCGCAGGGCTGATCTCTGGGATAGACTCCAAACTGGACCACCTGAACTCATTAATACACAGAGCCCAGGACAGCACAACCTTAATACCCAAGCCAGAGACATGTGGTTGCAGCCCCATATTGTTCAATTTAGAAAAATTACCAAACATAATGAATACATTTATTGAGGATCTCAAGAATGAAGTTAGTAGGCATCAAAATAACTTACCTGTACATCAAAATGCCAACGCGCTTTGCAACACAAAGGACATAACAAACCCACAAATTGGCAGCACAGACTGCCCTGAAGAAGAGAAGAACTTGGGCACTGAGCCTTCGGCGATGGTCAACGTGACTGGAACAAAACCCAGCCCCATCCGGGACAATAACCAAGATTTTCACCATAACTCCATACAGGTTACCTCAGAAACTCAAAATCTATCCAGAAAAAACAAGAAAAAACGAAGAAAACTCAATAAGCAGAGTAAAAATAAATCTTACACCAACAGCTCAATCCGGCAATGGTTGCTGCCTGATAACCAGACGACCACCGGTCACAACGACACTCAAAAAGTGACCCGCCCGGCAGTCATTACCAAAATGACAGGAAAAACCGAGGCAGTTTCAGAAGCCTCACACATAACTAACTTTGCCATCAGCTTGAGCACACTGGACCATCTTGTAGCCCCCCAGTTAGTCCCAGCATTGAATGAACAAAAACAAGTGCTGGACCCACAAGGACAACATATCGGGGAAGCAACCCAGGCCCCACCAAGAGCTCGCAAACTTTGCCCCAAAAGCTATCAGTCCTGCGAAAATTCAAATTTAAAGACAAAGAATGAGCGGAATGACCCAAGCGTCTCGAGACCCTAAAAAATTAATCACCCCTTTCATAACGTCGGAACAAGCTTTGAGTGCATCCCAAGGCACCTTCGAGCCTAACTCTGAGCTCACTAGGAATTGGGCCTTGAATCCCAGGCCACCTAGCCCACCCTCTCAGACGATAGGCCAGCAGACAACAGGCCTATTAAACCATGGCCAAGTCGCTTGACCAGCCCGGCACAGGCAACCCTCATCCGCACACAGGCCAAAGACTTGAAGGATGCGCATCTCGCTTACAACTCACCCCACACAACTATTCAGGACCGGAAAATAATGCTGTATCCTGAATACGCCTCACAGGGCAAGTGGGACATTCTCAACCGCAGCAATCTCTTAACACTCTGCGCAAATATCCCTGGGCTGGAAGGGATAAAAACTACGGACATCGAGACTGTCTCTTTCCTCACTCCGGACCCTAAGGAGAAAAATGAGACCACAGAGCTAACTTTTACCAGCTCACTTATGGCAGAGGCCCTGAAGAGAAATCGTACGCTACTGGAAAGCTGGCGCATAATAATAAAGATTCAGCCTGCACTAAAATATCCCTCAATACTAAAAACCTGCTACCCAATTGTCGGTACGAACACCCAGGAACAGATCACTGGGAGGAACTTATGCATGAATGCTCCGCTTGACCGCGCTCCACACGTGGGGTCCATTCTACAGGGGACTAAAGGTAGTATGATTATAGACCTAACTAATGAAACCCCCATTAAAATAACAACAAATCTGGGTCAGCTAAACGCTCCCGTTCAACCAGGGGGAGCACGAGCAAAGATTGGTCCTGGCTGCTTCTAGCGTTAAATCCAAGCTCCTAACATTCATCCCCCCGAAAATAAGGACCGAATCCATCACCGGTCGACTAATGGACACGAGCATTACATAAACCGAACCCCAATTACCAGCAGATTGAACATCATGACCTGGAATGTTGCTGGAATCCCAAAGTTGTTCCAAAACCATGCCGCAGTGACATTCCTGGAAGAGGCGGACATAATCTGCATACAAGAAACTTGGGTGACAAAACCGATTTCAATAAGAGGATATGCAGAATACGGCAAACCAGCCACAAAGACCAATATATTTGGAAGACCTTCAGGTGGGATATCTATTTACATCAAGCTCTCGCTGAACCTAGAATTCATGGAAATAAAAAACTTATCAAATATGTTATTGGCGGGCATTCTGAAAGGCCTTTATTCGACCAACGGACCACTTTCAATTCTGGTAATCAACATTTACCACAATCTGCATGGGGCTACAGCTAAGGATAATTTGCCCATGCTAACAAACCATATAGAAGCCCTGCTACTACAATATCCTCTACTGGATTGCATCATTCTTGGTGACCTCAACATACACAACATAGGGGTTACGTTCACACAAAGCCATCGCCCTGGGGCCAGCAATGCATTGAACGTCTTAATAAAATGTTATAATCTGGCAACAGCTCACTCTGTCCACTTAAAGAACAAACCTGGGGCTTTCGTCACCCCTACATACAATAATCAAACAACGATTGACTATATCATTCTAAGTGACAAACTGCAGCCCTTGATGTCAGATTACACAGTGCATCAGCTAAACGAAAGTGATCATGCCGCCTTAACACTCACACTGAACCTGACAGCAGAAACTCGTTATAGGATACAATGCATTGGGGCCCCAAATGGTGACGAATTGCTAAAGTTACCTTGAAGAATCAAATGGGGGCCGGTATTAATCACCAAGTTCAACAAATGGACAAACACTTGGGCAGGCTGGCCACCGAGCTCCCATAAGATGGGGGCAATAGAAGTATGGGATAGAACCGCCGGGAACTTAGCATCTCTACTCCGAGGAGACACAGCAAGTATAAACCGCTGGCATCCACCATCTATACTTGGATTTATCCCGGCAATCAAAGAAAGCGCCAAACATTTGAATTGAAAACGAAGAGCATTCCGGAAAAATGGCACAGCATCGGACAAAAAACTATTACAAGAAGCAGCAAAAAGCCATTCAAAGAAAGTGTGGGCCGCGAAACGTGAATACTTTGAGGGACAATGGCTGAAAATCTTTGATTTGCTGAGACCTTGTAAATCGCAAGAGTTTTGGAGCTATTTAAACAACCTAACTCGAGGAAAAAACCATAGAGAGAACTCCCTCAACGCACATACCTGGGTCGCCCACGTTAAAGCAGTATACAAAGAGGATCCAATCAGATCTCTCCTAAAGAAAGCAGCCCCAGCAAGGGAAGAGCCAAATCTCACCGCTCAAACGAAGGCCGCTCCTGGAAAATTCTTAGTGTCCAAAATCTTTAAAAAAATCAGACAAAATGGTGCACCGGGTCCCAACGGCCTCCCAGGTTCCTTGTTCAAGGCGAATATAGAATTTTGGTCTGAAAACCTGACCCACCTATATACTGAATGCTGGCTCCTGGGAAACGTCCCAGACTCCTGGAGAGGGTCGCTTCTGCACCCAATACACAAGAAAGGGCCTAAATCAGACCCGTCCAATTATCCATGATTGCCCTCCTGGACATCGAGGGCAAGGCCTATGTGAGCACCATCCTGGCGGATCTAGCAAATTGGGCAAGCACAGAAGGACTTCTGCCCCTCTTCCAAACAGGATTTAGACCTGGGTCTTCAATGTGGATAATATAACAGCACTTTCTTATCTAGCCCATCAGGCACGGTCACGCAAAAGTCTTCCACTATTCGCTTGCTTCATCGACTACTCTGCAGCGTTTGATGGGGTAGACCGCGCAATTCTTTGTAAGAAGTTGGCACTTTGGAACATCAACCCTGCCTTGCTGAAAGCAATTCAGTCGCTGTACCAAAGAACATGGGTCAGAATCAAACTTTCGAGCGACTCCGCATCAGAGAAGATTGAAACGGACCGAGGTTTAAAGCAAGGGTGCGTTTTAGCACCGCGTCTGTTTAATGTATACACAGCAGACATGGACCAAGCCTTGACTGGAGCAGCTTTAGCAACACCAAGGATCGGAGGCACCAAAATCCAGTTTATGCAATACGCCGATGACTTGGTACTTCTGGATCATACCAAGATAGGCATACAAAAGGCGCTGACGGCCTTGGCATTATACAACGACAAAAGCAGGTTGGTGGCCAACCCATCCAAATCAAAAATTGTAATCTTCGGGCACTATCCAAAAAAAAAAACTTGCTAAATGGAGGCTTGGTCACTTGATTCTGGGATGTACGCAGCAATACAACTACTTGGGCGTCTGGTATCATGAATAGGGGCTACCTGGTGCTCATTTAAGGAAAATTCAATGCAAAGGGAAAACAATCACCTATGCCCTTTGCAAATTACAAGCCACTTTACACAGCCCCAACACAGTGCCTATCCAAAGAGTACTCAAGGCAAAACTAATGCCATCCCTTAATTACGCCCAACAAGCGTTCCCTGGAAAACTAAACAAGGACCTGGAAAAAATTTATTGTAGTGCATACAAGAGACTATTCCATCTACCCAAGTGCACCAGAAATTCTCTCTGCCGACTAGAATTTTCTCTCAACCAACAAAAACTGGAAGAGATGGATGCCTTGTGCAAATATTACTACCTTACAACAGCGGCACACGAGAAGACATTGAAGGCAGTCTTGAAAAATATACTTTTGGAATCTGTGAACCCTTGGTCAGCTACCCTCATTGCGGCAAAGGATCTCCTCAATTTAGCTACGGAGAAATGGGACCCTGAGCAAGTTAATTATTCTGCCATCAAAAATGCAATAAAAAAACAAGTCCGCATCTGCTCTCGTGCTTTGGACTTGGAGTCACTGTCAAAAAGAGGTCTCCACAAGTCCCAAAGTCTGCCGCACACAGTGCACAACTCAAAACTTCATCTCACGCAGGCAGTGGGCCGCCCAGCCCTACATAAGATTTTAGCCTACAGACTACATCCCCTGCCCCTCAAAGAATTATACACCACCGAACGGGCAGGTTCAGCGACTAAGGAATGCAGGCTCTGTAAATACAAACGGGAGTCTCTGGCCCACCTCCTATTTTGCTGCCCGGTCCTGCGCACAGCTCGCAGCCTTTATCTCAGGCCTATCATCTTACAACTGGGGACGTGTACCGCAAAGGAGGTGGTCCATCAATTATACACACTGAACTCAGTAAAACAGATGGCCATATTTGGTAAATTCGTTCAACAGACTCGCACTAAGCTGATGGCCATCTCGAGCTAAAACGACCAGAGACTTAGCTGTGGCATGCTGGCTCAAAATACTATGGACATTACTCCTTCAGCTTACAAGCATTTAGATTTTAATCATAAAGACTTGCCTCAAAGAAGACGACTTCTCTGTTTTTTTTTTAACTTTTGTAATTTTTGTACTTTGGTTTTAATGTAATGGTTTTGAGTAACCAAAAAATAAAAAAAAATTCATTCATTCATACTCCTTTTCTCCACCTGTTTTTCAGAGGTCCTGGAATAGCTTGAAAGTCTCTTCACCTGCACTATGTATTAGCAGGCATTGTTTGACTGAAATGCCACTCTTTTGTTTCCTTATAATAATTGTTCAGCTGACTCTCAAACACACTGTTGATTGCTGCAGTGGCCAGTAATACCTGTTTGCTATGTGGTTTCATTGCGGTGGATTCGCTGTGGATCTCACAAACGAAATTGGGGCCACTTGCATCATTATTCTTGTCTGCAGGGCTTCAAGGGCAACGGTTGTGATCGGCAAACCAAGAGCAGGGCTTTTGTATGAGCATTAATGTCTGGTCATTGTTTCCCATATTTGTTGTGATTTTTGCTGGTTCAGTCAGTGTCACTTAATTCAGGTCCTGGATGCACAGTGCAGGATGAGATATTGGAGGTGGGAGAATTGTATTTGTCACAGCAGACACTCTGTGCCAACACTTCCCTGTGTCTAGAATTGGCTGGAAGATGTTGGAAATTTGCTCTTTCAACAGATCAGCCCCGTTTTTTGGCTTCGGTTGTAGAGCCCATTTTATTTGTAGCACTAGGAATCTATGCACTTTACCCCTGCTGACCAGTGATAGAGTATATGTTCTCTCCTCTCTAAACATGTTAACATTGGTATACACCTGAAGAGTTCTTTAATTTACTTTTAGTTCCTAATATATGGTACTACATTTACCCAGGACTTGCAAATTAAATGTGACTAGGGGGCTGCACCACTCATTATGCCACACACTAACTTAGCAGAGTAAATTGTGACTCCAGTACTGCCCCTACAGCCTGGGTAGACAGTTTCAACTACCATTTCAACTTGGCAAAATAATCTCTTTGCCAGGCCTAATCCTTCCATTTTATTACTTATAAGTCACCCTGAAGGTAGGCGCTAAATGCCCATTGAGCAGGATGCACGCTATTTAAAAAGCTGGTCATGTACATTTAAAGTTTAACATGCTGTGGCAGTGAAAATCCTACAAAGTAATCCTTCACTTTAACAGGGCTGGCTCTCCCATAGGAAAACATTGGATTACATTATTTATAACACATTGGAATGCTTAACTTCAGTTTGTGAATAGCTGGGAAAATGATTCAGAGACTCATTTTAGTAGAAATATAACACCTAAACTACTGGCAAAGATAGATTTAATGTTACTATCTTGGAAATGACACTTTTAGAAACTTGTAATTTTCTTGCTAAACCTGAAGCACTTTAATGCCAGTAGCAAGTGTCACCTGGCCCCTGATGGCTCCCCTGGAGTTATGTGTGCTCCGAGACAGTGGACAAAAGGCCCTAGGATTTGGGAGGGGGAATACTCCCTCTCCCCAGCCCCTTCCTGTGCTTCAGAGGATGCTTATGTTGTCACTGGCAGTTGGAGCTGACACCTAAGCCTTACTCTCCTTTGTCAATCTAGTCAGGCAGGCACCAAACCCAATGGGGATAAAAGAACTCCCCAGAACTGGTTGGGGGAGTAGACAAAGGTTTGCCACCCCAGCCATAAGCTGTCACAGGGTTTAAAAGTAGACCACACAGACCTCTCCTCTGGACACCCCTGCACCTGTGTGGATCAGTACGAGGACTGTCCTTATGTGTAAAGCACCTCAAGGAAGTCTGGACTTGCTTGCTTGGAACCCAGAACCCCTGAAGGGACTTCAAGGGTTAGTTGGATGACCTCCTGTTTGAGCTACAGGGACACAACAGGCTTCCAAAGGTCTCTCTCCTAGCAACTGCCCAGCTGATCAGTCCCTACTGGACCTGCCCTGGACCCTGCTGCTGGCCTGTGCTGGAGTGAGCCCTAACCTGCAAGTCGTGCACTTCAGATTCTGGACCTTTGGCTGGTGTTAGAATCTAATCCTCCTACCAACATAGAGAAGCTGGGATTTAGGAACTGTTTGCCAACTTTTCCTTCGGACAACCAGTGGGAGACCGGAATCACAGTTGAGCTGAAGCCATTGATGTTGTATGTCTGATTTAACTCGCTGGCTTGGTCCGCTGAAGGAGATCTACCTTCCAGAAAAGGTTCCAAGTCCAAACATAGAGGGCTTAATTGGGACTGAAGCCAAGCAGCAACCCATCAATTTTGAGGCCTTCTTGGGCACAGACTTCAGACTGTGCCTGCTTGGAGCTTTCCTGCATTCATCAACATCCAGGTGGGCACCTCCCTCTTCAGCAACCAGCCATCATCGAGCCCTGCTTTGGATCCAGCTTGCAACCTGCCTTCTCACGACCTGCCAACAGCCACTTTTCTCCATAAAATGTTCTAATTCCAAAGGCACTGCGGTCTTTCCTTGTGGCAATGTGGTGGGCTATGTATGGACGGCGTGGTTTACTGGAATAGGATACCACTACATATTCCCATCTACTTGTAGTAGAACTGGCATAAACTCCAGAACCCTGTTTATGTATACCCTTCTCCGCCTCTGGCATCAGCATGCAGAAATGCATGATAGCATTGTGCTTAGGTGCCAAGTGGCACACTACATGCTCCTTCATACATGTTTATAGTTCTGCACCAAATAATTCCCTACACCAGAGATGCCCTGCACTTGATGGATTGGCCATCAGTGTTCAGAAAATTATCTTGTGCGCGTGAATAGCTCTGCACCAAATGGGCCTGTGGTAGACCTAACTGAACTAAACTTTACAAAGTGAAGTTTGCCAACTTTGTCTACAAAGAGATGGTTAACATTTTGCCTGACTCAGTAAAGTTGTAAGGTTAATCCACCGCAAAACTTCCTGTGAGGGTAATGTAGCATATAGCTGCATCTGAAATAGCTACATCAGTGATATCTGGAAGAGAAACCACTGGCATTTATGAATTGAGAAGATAACTACAGTAAGTCAACCTAATCAAAGCTAAAGTGGGTACCTGATAACAGATAGGAAAGGGGTAGATGTATCAAGGTTTTTTTTGTCGCAAACGCTGCGATTCGCAAAATCGTAGCGTTTGCGAGAAAAAAAAACGGGATTTGGAATGTATCATGCAAAAAGCCTCGCAATATTAAGGAATCACAAATTTTGCGATTCCTTAATATTTTGCAAGCATTTAAGAAATCGCAAATTGCGATTTCTTAAATGAAATGTATTAAGCATTTCAGTATTGCGATTTTTGACTAAGAAATCTCAAATTACCACCAACTTGTAGTTGGTGGTAATTTGCGAATTCTTTTACAAAGGCACTTTTTGCATTTTGTAAAGGTGCCATGTGACGCTCATACATGCCCTTAGGGCATGTATGTGCGCCATATGCGCACACATGTCGATTTCAAGGGTGCAGCAGGGTGTCCTTGAGACACCCCTGCACCCTTGAAATTATTCTCAATTTGCAATTAGCAAATTGCGAATCGCAAATTGAGAATAATTTCACATTCATTCCTATGGGCCTCCTGGCCCATAGAAATGAATGGGAAATTATTCCTTAACTGAGATTAGCAATTTGCTAATCGCAATTAAGGAATTTTAAGAAATAGCTAAAAAATAGCGAATTTCTACATACATACCATTTTGCAATTCTCAAATAGCGATTCCTCAAAAATCGCTAATTGAGAATCGCTAAAGGGTATCTTGATACATCTACCCCTAAAATTCATCAAAACATGGTAAAATACAGTAAAACAAGTAAAATAACATGATTTTCACACATTCACGAATGTTACGACAAAAAATGAAATACTACATAATTTTGCTGACATATTTGAGTAGTTTGGTTTAGCCCATGAAATAAGAAGGCCTGAAAGAGAGTACACCAAACCTTTTCTTGGGTGTTAGAGTGCCAGCTATGGCTAGAAAAATTCATTTTTCCACGGAATTATGGTGGTTTAGAGCAAGGAATGGAGCAACCTCATTTCATTTTAATTTCAGTGAAAGTTGAAACAACGTTGAGGTACTGTAGCCAGCAGATCGCAGCTGGGGGAAGGGGTGAATACATTGCTTGCTTCAGTTTTTACCATGGCAACGATTCACCTGCTATTCAGGCCAAGGGTAAAAGTCGTTTAGAGCTTTAAGGGCTCACGCATTACATATATATGTTAAATGCTGCTCTTTATCCAACATATTTTCTCTTTTGAATTCGCCTGTTATTATGCAGTGCTTGCTTTATTTGTTATATTATCTAAGAATTGATTTTGTTTAGTAGATTCTTTGAGCCTAGTGTTTCTGCAATGCTTATGGTATAGTACAAACATTACCGAATATTATAAATTAAGATTGTGGCCAGCGTAAACAAAACAAGCATCGGATTATTGCCACCATATGTCCACCTATGTCTGTGTGCCAAGCAGAGATTAAGTGCGGCCGGATTTATGCATACTGGCTGGAAACTGTGTGTGGGCATGTATGCCCAGATGCAGACGCGGACCCCTGCTCACTGTGCCACAGGAACCAAGCTATATATACCTGGCGGATGAGCTCTATCTAATAAAACCGAAATCAGTCCTGGTTTTCTTGTGTTCCAGTTCAGGAAGCACCTGGCATTTCCGGCTGGACTTTTTCCAATTGGACCAGGGTCAAGATTGATTTGTATATGGCTGGGTCCAAACTGAGGTGGCAAGCTGGGCAAAATAACAATGGATTGGATGAGGCTCCAAGAAGTCACCAATGGTTGAGATTAATTCAAGCAGTCCATCACATTTTGTATACTTCACTTTGATTGTGCAGCACAAAATTGAACAGGGAAAATTTGCTCCACATATCTTGCAGTTGGGGCCTAAGGTTGTTGTGAATTAAGAGAATTGGGCTCTTGCTATCAGCATAAGAGTGTGCTACGAGCTACAAGTGTGATATTTGTTAGAGAGGGACCCTGGAGGGGCCACTAACCTGTTTTTGTCCTTTTTTCTTTACCCAGGAACCGGTTGGCGACAGGGGAGAGGAGAAGGCGGATGAAGACAGGTTATTTGACTAACATGATCTTTTCCCTTCACAGGAAAAAGGTCAATGGGATAGCTTTGCACTTGTTGGCAAGTTTGTTACCAATGACTGACGAATCAATAGGGTGTTGTGGAAGGTGACAATTGATGTATCTGAACCAGAAACAACACCCTAACAAGAGGAAAAAAATAAAATAAAATTGTTAGAGAGAGTTTTTTTTTGTTACAGAGCTTGTCAGTGAAAAAGGATGATCCCAACTTCTTTTTACAGAGGTATAGAGCGAAGGGTCACTGGTTGTAATTTTATTTAAAAGTATTTATCCATCGAAGTAAGATGTACTCTCCTTTAAACGGTCTGTCCAGTAAAGTGTCCATGACTGTAATTTTGAGCTTTTCAATATGTAAAGGCATTGTCCCATGGAGTATTATTCATTACGCTTATAATTATGGGCTCTCCAGGAAGTGACTTTTTGTGTAATTCTTTAAAAAGCAAACAAGTCACATTGTTGAAATGTAATACACATTCAGCAGTCAAAAGTAACATTTTGATTGAACGAATTTTATGGTAATTTTTTAATGAGGTCGAAAGTGTTTAAATGCACATTATCTCAATATTATTGCTTAAAGCGGCCTCTGCTGTCAGGTGGAGGAGAAGGCAGAGTGGCTCTTATTTTAATATACAGAAGAAGATAGAGTGAGAACGTTTGGCCAATCGGCACATGTTCAATATTACTCATGTAGTTTGACTGAATTTTTTTTTCAGTATGACTACATAACGAGCTGTGTAATGTGACCAAGGTGGCGGGTATGCTCAGATGTGAGTCCAGTGCTCTTCATGCCACTGGAATCAAGCTATCCTGGCTGATGAGGGCTGAAAGCCCGAAACCGGTCCTAGGATGCTTGTTTCCAGTCCAGGGAGGACCTGGCTTGGCAGTTCGGACTGGACTGTTCCCATGGGGCACAGGGTCAATACTGATTTGCATATGGCTGGGTTCGAACTGGAATGGCATGGCGAGCAAAACAACAATGGAATTAGGCCCAGATCTCTGTACTGGGTGAATGTATGACATTGTTCTGCATTCTGTCCATCAACTGTTGTTTTTGCATATGTCACCCTGAGTGGGACGGGTATGCTCAGACGTGAGTCCCGGGCTCTCCATGCCACTGAAATCAAGCTATCCTGGCTGATGAGGGCTGAAAGCCCGAAACCGGTCCTAGGATGCTTGTTTCCAGTCCAGGGAGGACCTGGCTTGGCAGTTCGGGCTGGACTGTTCCCATGGGGCACAGGGTCAAGACTGATTTGCATATGGCTGGGTTCAAACTGGAATGGCATGGTGAGCAAATAAACAACGGATTTGGGCCCAGATCTCTGAATGGGGTGAATGTATGACATTGTTCTGCATTCTGTCCATCAACTGTTGTTTTTGTATTTATTACCCTGAGTGGGATGGGTATGTTCAAACGTGAGTCCCTTGCTCTCTATGCCACTGGAATCAAGCTATCCTGGCTGATGAGGGCTGAAAGCCCGAAACCGGTCATAGAATGCTTGTTTCCAGTCCAGGGAGCCCCTGGCTTTGCAGTTCAGGCTGGACTGTTCCCATTGGGCACAGGGTCAAGACTGATTTGCATATGGCTGGGTTCAAATTGGAATGGCATGGTGAGCAAAAAAACAATGGATTTGGGCCCAGATCTTTATACTGGGGTAAATGTATGACATTGTTCTGCATTCTGTCCATCAACTGTTGTTTTTGCATGTGACCAAAGCACCTCATTGCGAGTCCTGTTTGAGCAGTGCATTTTGAGTAAAGTGTAAGCTGTCACGTGAGTGAAGTGCGAACAGTCGATGAAGAAACTGTAAAGTGATAGATGATAATTATTGTGATTTCTAAGAAACAAAAGTGCAACGTACATTGCTATTAGAAATCTCATTACAATTTAAGATCAACTGATACAAAACAAATAACAGCTGCACATGACCTCCCAGACTTCAATGTGATAGCCTTTGACAAGAAGTATCGCACTGCAAAATACCCTGACATTTGATTGTGATTGCACTGTAAACCATCAATGTTATTGCAGGGTAAGGCATTTAGCATGGGTCAGACACTAAGAGTGGGTTGTATGCTGAAATATAGATCATAAAAATGTTATGGTACAAAAATATCATTGTCAGAATATTGACAATCAAAATATTGACTGAACACACACAGAATTAAAACGACATGAATATCTACTAGAAAAATGTTGTCGGACAAAATACATGTATTGCATTGGTAAGTTTATGTATTTAAATAATTAACATTACAAAAATATTAAAAAGTACATTAAAAAATAAAGCAAAATATTTAAATAAAAGACTTTCAAACAATAATATATTAACTTTAAAAGGAGAAGCCAACATAGCGTCTACTCACTAACAGAGCTCTGCATTGAACCTATCTAATCCAGTGTTTATCTGATAAACTACTTGCCATTGATTAATATTCTGCAAGTCCCTGTGTCCTATATTGAGGGACAAAGCTACGGAGGTGACCTACACCATTGAGATGCCACGTGGCACCAACCTGCTGACTGTGGCGCTGCTGGCATCATGCCAGTGATGGAGAGGTGCTGCTCTGGGGTGGGGGTCCATGTCGTGGGCGGGGCAGGTTGCATCGAGTAAAGACAGGGCATTGATGGTGATGTTACCCCCGACCTCCTTGCCCTGAGCTGCTGCTCTAGAGGCGACCTGGCTGCCCCTGTTGTTGCTTACTGACTGAGCCGTGGTGCGTGGGTCAGGTGGGCTACATTAGTATGCCGCAGGACTGTTCCGCTCCACACTCCCCCTCTTGCTGCCGGCTGTCTCTTATCCTGCCCTGAAGACTAAGAGATCTTCCTGGGCCTTTGGATCTGCTGTGGTGCCTCTCGGAGGGGTCCTATAGAGGATGCCGGCATCAAGGAGATGCCACCTTGCCGACTGAGCCTGAGCGGGAGAATGATCTGACCCGAACTCTGCCTGCTTAAGTCTGAGACATCATGTCCCATCTCCGACCACCATCTCACATACTAAGGGCCTGATTACAACTTTGGCGATGCAGTGCCAGGTCCGCGCTGCTCCACCAAAACAGTGGTCAGATCGCTCGCCAGATTACGAGTGTAACTTGTATCTGGCGGGCTTTTGTTTTGAAGTTCCCACTGCAGAGGCCTGAAAATGGGCACTGCAATGGGAATGCCAAAAACAGTTCCTGCACAGCATGGACTGAAAAGTTCCCCCTGGGTGAATCGACATGCGGCGGAGGCATGGAGAACCTCCATGACATCGCTGGTGGAGAGAAAACTCTCAAAATGCTTGGCGGGATCACAGCAGTCATGCCAAGCATATTGTGGCCTCTTGACTGCTGCAACACTGCCAAGGAATGGCAGTTTGCTGGCAGCTGTGGCAGGGTTGTGGCGGTCAGACTGCCCGACTCGTAATAGAGCAGTCAGGACACCATCAAAGCCACACCCCTATGGTTCTGGTGGTCCACGGACTGCCAGACTTGCAATCGGGTCCTGGGAAGATGCAGAGAAGTGTGGGGCTGCTACTGTGGGGCACAGACTGGTTGAGCTTGTATGGGCCCTGGGATGGTGGTCACAGGGCCTCCTTCCCCTGGTGATCTCCCAGGTCCTCCGGCTACATGGCACTGCAGCCTATTGGACAAACATGGAGACCTGCGCCGTGTGGTGAGTGTGGAGAGGTGGAACCCTCTTAATTACTCCATCTGTCCCCAAAGTGGGTGGTATGAGCAGAATGAGGTGTGGGGATTGGACCTGCTTTCAAGGGAAACCCACCTACTCCCCCTTCAGTGCTTGAACTTGCTGTGCCTCGCTGTCCATGGTCCACGAGTCACCTCCATCTGTATCGCTCTTCCCTCAGACGTCCTTGATCTCCTGGGCTGGAGGAGGCCAGTGAATACCACACTCTACTTGCCACATATCAGCAGACGGCTTCTGATCTTGAACTGCATCTGCTAGGCTCCACACTGGACCGCCTCACCCTGAGAGGCCTGCTCTTTGGCTTAGACCTCACGTCATGCTTGCCTGGACTTTCTGATGATGTAATCCGACCTTCCCGCCTCAACACCAGATGCCACAACTTAATCTACCACACTGTACTATCTCCTCATTTATGCCCTGGCTGGACCAGCGGGCCATAAATCCCCTTCCATTTTGGCTCCAGTTCTGCCCTCCTCTGGGGAAGGCCGTTGTGGGAGCGATCAGGGTGACCATCAGTGTCACTCAGCGGGCACTTAAGTTGTCGCTTCTGCCACTCAGCTGGGTGCACGTACCCTCGGACTAGAGAGGAATCTTGAGACGGATCCTGGTAGCGAAACCTTCGACATCTGAATCCTCTATGTGAAGAAATTTGCCTTCAATCACTGGAAGCTGCCAAATATCTTCATCTGGTGCTGACATGGGCTGGGATTGAGCCTTGCTTCTGTGAAATGGTTCAAGCCCTTTATTCCAACCCTACGGTGAGGGTTTAGATCAATGGAGTCCTCTCACATGCTTTCCTCATCGGCCAAGTGGCCAGACAGGGATGTTGTCTGTCCCCGCTCAACTTTGCACTTGCAATCGAATCACTATGCTTGCAATCGAACCACTAGTGCAACTCATGAGTACAACTTATCCAAGATCTCCTCTCATAGTCCGACTCAGATACTTGTACTGGAGTTTCTTCTCACTTGCTACTGACTGTCAAATATATCTCCTTGTAAAAGGAGACAAGGACAAATCCTCAAATGTATCCTAAGGATACAAGTGTCCTGGATGTAAAAGAAAAGCCTTAATGCTTATTATCTCTAAAACTGGGACAGTTCACCATCTCAAACAAAAAGAATTTGACCTGCATCTCCACCCCAACCTTCCTTAGAGTATCGGTCTCAATCTAAACTAAATTAAAGTCCACCACCCAGGGTTAATATAATAAAAAACTGTCAGTGATATAATAAATAATAAGAAATTCTGTTGAATTGTGAAGAACCTAAAGGTATTTATTAGGACAGCGATTTAGTCTACCAGCTGGAAATTCATAGTCAAGATAACCTAAACCAGTTTCCATGAAAATCTTTGTCACTAGAAAAAAACAGTACTCTTTGGCCACATCAAGAACTACAGGTAATGACGTTATAAAGTTTACATAATACAAGAAGAATGTAAACATAAGCAGTGGGTGACAAAGTCAAGTCTCACATGGCAGTGTCTTTAAATGATGCCATTGGAAAAAACAGTCTTTCTGATTCTTTGGCTCTGAATTGTGTTTCCTCTCTTTATACTATGCTTACCAACTAATTCCACTTGATAAAGCGCAAAGTCATGTGCAGATTTTCATGGGTAATTAATTTTTTCCATTGCATATTACAAACACACTTTAAAACTTTAGTGCTCAATTATGAGTCTGAAGGTCACATTGGGGCACATGCATCATTGAGACATTTTGCACTTCTTAATTTGCGAAAAATAACGAATCGCAAATTAAGAATTGCAAAATGCTATGCATCATTTTTTTCGGTATTCATTTGTGATTCGGTAAAAATCGCAATTTTTACCGAATCCCAAATAAATACCGAATTCTTAAGTTAATTTTCGCAATTCCCATTGATTCCTATGGGCCAAAAGGCCCATAGGAGTCAATGGGAAGGCATTAGCAAATTGCGAGTGGCACTTTGAAAATTTCATGGGTGCAGGGGGGGGTCCAAAGGACCCCCCCATGCACCCCTGAAATGTATTTTTCGCATCATGTTTCACACACACATGTCCTAAGGACATGTGTGTCCGTAACATGAATGTTGAAAAAAAAGCATTTTCAGCATTTTAAACACTTTTTCCAAATTTACCGAGGGGTTCAACTACTCGGTAAAATTGACACCCTAATTGCGATTTTGCACTTTTAAAAGTAATGATGCATTGCTTTAAAGAAATTGCACATTTGCGACTTCTTAAAAGCAATCGCTATTTTAGAACTCGCAAAAATGTTACGAATTCTAAAATTGCTTCATGCATCCCAAAAAGCACTTTTGGAATCGCAAACGGCCGATTTTAAGGAATCGCACCGTTTGCGACTCCAAAAATGCTTGATGCATGTGGGCCAATGTCCTTGATTAGCATTTTGATATAGTGCAAAAGAAACTAACTGATTCATGATGTTTTATTTTTGTGTTTTAAGGATTTTAAAAATAGTATTTTATTGTACTTTCATTATTTTATTATGAAATCGAATAAAGTATTGATTTATTGAGTCTGGCAGTTCACGGACTGCCAGACTTGCGGGGCGTTCCCTGGCTGTTGTGCGTCGGTATAGAGGTATAGAGGTAGCAATGTGCATGGCAGGCCACTGCAGTCCCGCCAAGCCTATTACAAGTTTCCTCTCTGCCACGGCTTTCATGGTGGATCCTCGTCCATGAAACCTGTGGGGAGAGGACTCAAAGGGGGCTCTGGGGTGCATGCACACAGGGGGAGGTACATGTGCACCTCTGCATGCACCCCAGTTCCTGCACGGCATGGGATTTTCAGTTCATGCCGTGCAGGAACTGTTTTTGGAGTTCCCATTGCCATGCCCAATTTGTCAGGCATCACCGTGGGAACGAAAAAAAAGCCCACCAGATTACAAGTGTTTTGTGTGTCTGGTTGGCCCAACCACAGGTTTGGCGGTGCAGCTTGGGGCAGACCCTGCGTCGCACTACCAAACTCATAATCCGACCCTTAGATATCTTGCTGTGTCATTGATATAATATGGTAACAAGGAAATAAAACCTGCTTCATTCTGGCCCCAAATGTCCCTCTTAACATGAAAGTCAGAAGGACTGAGTTTGTTTTCTAAAAGAAATTACTTCATGGTAAGTGACTTGATCAATGATAAATGCAGGATGTAAAAATTCTGATAATTATTTGTGACCATTAATATTTCCATCCCATAATTAAAAAGAATATACATGAATAAACGAAACTCGCAAACTTATGAAAGTTATCTACTCCTAGAGATGCATGGGTTTTAGGGTCCTAGAAGTGCTAAAACACACAATGTATCTTTGCGTTCATGTGGTTTGTATCACTCTTTCAAGTGTTTTAGGGTATAGATCATAAAATAACATAAATTGTATAGTACCACATTCACCACATGTGATGAAGAAAAAAAAAACTTCCATTGATACACCTTGACTTTTCCTGTCCAATTAAGAGATCACGGCTAACATCTATAATAGATAGACAAAGGGTCTTATTTAGAGTTTGCAGAATTGAGACTCTGTCAAAACATGAAGGATATCCTGCCCACTGCATTACATGTGTTACAGGATATAATGCACTTGTAATAAGGTGCACGAGACACCACCCACATTTATGATGGAGTAGCCCATCCACCAAAGACTAAATAGGGACTTTAGTCTGCAAAGGGACATCATAAGCAAAAACTCACTCTGGCCCTTAGAATTACATTACCAATGCCACATATGAGTGCTTCTTTACTGTCAGGTCGGACATTTCATTATTCTTTCTCTGTCAGTATAGCGCTTGAGACACTCCTATGGTTTGAAACTGTGTGATGTCCTTTAACTATCATCATTTTAATTAACTTTCTGTGTTTTCCTTTTCCATAGCTTGAATGTACATCCTGCATATGGGTTTTTTCCTTGAAGATTTAATCTTGCAGTCTTGAAGTGGGAGTTGTTACAGAATAGAACAGCCTTGCCAGGAACAGAACGTGTGGGAGGTGCTTTGAAAGCCTGAGATAGGTGCGGAATGTACTTTCTGGTCCCGAAGTACAGTGTTATGAGCAGCAGTGCACAAATGTGCATTGTGTTGTACATTGGGAGGTATTATGAAGCTCTTACTATTGGCTTTGACATGCCCTCATGTCATCTTGAATTCTGACTCTGTCTTGCTTGAGCTTGTTGTGAGTAGAGGCAGGCCGCCAGATTACTGGAAGTTGTTTGGGTTAATCACGTTCAAGGTTGCTTTGTTTTTGGAGAGGAGATTGTTCAAAGTACCAGTGGAGACTTTTGTTAACTTTGTTAAGATAAAGGCTGGAACATGTGAGAATGCAGAGAGAATGTTGGAACTCCTTTTCCCTTTGGAATGCTTGCATGGAAGGTGGCCAATTCCAGGAAGTTTCCTTGGCGCAGACGGAAGATCTCTCTGGGGCATATTATCAACAACTAGCGATATTTATCGCTAAATGGGCTTAGCGACATTTTTTTTTATCGCTGCGCATCGCCAGATTTTATCGCAGAGATAACGTGCTATTAGAAACGTTTATCTCTAAAGCGATAAAATATCCGGCGATAGCAGCGAAATGCGTGAGCATCGCTGGGAATCCAGCGATATTCAGGCATTATCGCTAATGGGGTCTTAGCCTGAATATCCACCTCCCAATGGATATACAGGCTAAGAAGTGGTCTGAGCAGGCGTTAGCTTTTGGAGATATTTGCGCTTAGCGCAAATATTTTCATCGCTACGCCTGCATTGATAATGGCGATAGCGATGTTAGCTAACAGGTTGGGTACGCCCACTTTGCATGTCATTAGCGATAAATATCGCTGACATGCAAAGCGGGCCCCAAACCGCTCGATATCGCCTACAAGCTGTCGCTAACTGCTGTTAGCGACAGCTTGCTAATAAAGCGATAAAATTATCGCCGCTTTGCGGCCGAAAATGGCCGCAAAAGCGGCGATAATTTCATATCGCCCGACTTGATAATATGCCCCTCTGAACCTTGTAGTGTGTTTTGAGAATAAAAAGAAGTGGCTTGTTGACCGGGATTGTTTGAGCCTGAACAGTGACGCACCTTCAGTGCAGCAGTTCCCGGCTTTGCTTAGTCTCTTGTCCCTGGCTGTGAATCCCCCAGTCTGGCTTGGGCCAAGAAGAAGTTTGCAGCTGGTGATGTATCTTGTTTTTGATTAGTGCCATTGTGATGCGTGGCTGTTTGTGTGTGCATATTTAGTTTCCAGGGGCAAAAGCAGACAATGTGATGCGTGACTGTCAGTGTGCACCTTCAGTTTCCAGTGGCTACAATCATCTGAGGTGTTTTCTTTGAGTATTGACTTTGTGATGTGTGAGTGAGCCTGAGTGCGCACATCCAAGGTAATCATCTGATGTATTTAGTGTGTATCTCTTTCTAATTTCTTGCAGGACGTCCAGTATTATTTGCTTTGTGCTTATTATTATTATTATCCATGCATTTAACTGTTGCATTTGCTAAGTATGTTATTATTGTTTGTATATATGTATATATATATATTGACTATTTAACTGACTATTTAACTGATTAGAAATGCTGTGTCTCTATAATATTGAGCGACAAACACTAATACGATCAATTGTATTTAATATTTCATTATTGTTATCTTTCTTGGAGCTTATTTACTTTCCAAAAACGATATATAATTTTGGAATTATTCTGGTAAAATTAGCCGTTCAGTTGAAAAGGATTGTTGACAGAATTCAGCAACATTCACAGCGTAAAGAAAGTCTTTTGTTCAGTTCTATGGATTTTATGGACCATGTGAAAAGTCACATGGTACCGATGCACTTTAAATGTTGTTTGTATTCACAAAACTTTATTCGTGATCAAGCCTGCTGGGTCAGGCGAAACGCGTTGAAAAGCGACAATAAAGAAAATGTATCTTCACCACATCAGCGTCGTCTCCTCTTCGTATCCAGTGTTGAGGCTGAGTTGGAATACGTATCCTGCTTTTGCTCGTGAAGCTGGAAAGACGACGCGCCCTCTGGTCAGGTGAAGGCAGAGTTTCGTGAGCACTGGAGGTGATTGTTTGCTGCCGTCCCCCTTACGCAGACCAAGCTGGAGTAACCGGAAAGGGGTTCCCTGCTATTCCGAAAACCTTCGCGGTACGGAGCCCGTGTCCGAACACAAGTGTGTGCTACCCTTCGCCGGACGACTGCTTGGCGGGAAGGTAGGCGAAGTCGAATTTGGAATAGAGTGTTTGCGTTACGGAGGAAGAGGGAAAGTTGTGTGGAGGGTCCGAGATTAAGCGCGGACTCGCACCAGCGGTTGGTGAAGCGTGTGCATTAACTTTTATGAATCATGTCGCTTGAGGAAATGGATGAGCGCGAACAGGAGGCACTACAGATTTTTGACGATGAAAAAATAGGTGCTGTGGCAAAACAGAATGTATCTAAAGCCAGTAAAGAGAACATGCCGGATGTTATGGTACGTCTTAAGCGCCTTGAAAAATTATCTCGGGGAGAGCTCTCAAAATGGTGGGAGTCCAGGTCCCTTCAGCGGTACCTGGAAGTTGGAAGAATCCCAAGAGGTCTCGAATACTTGTAGCTCCGACGTACGAGGATCCTGACCCACTCATGTTACAGGAGTGGGCGGATAATAATCAAGAATCGTCATGTCGCATGTTGAGAATATTGATCAAGTATGCCGACAGTGATCGGGCTAAAATGATGGAGGAGATTGGACAGATCAACAATATGTTGGCAAAGGAAGTGAACCAAGAACCAATCCTCCAGTATAAGAAGGATATGGCAGAGCGAGTGAAAAAGTTGGGAATCTCTATTAAAGAGCGCAAAGCCCAGAAATTCATCAGGGACAAAAAGGATTATGATTGTGGACAGATTTACACTTTTGCTAAAAAATTCGAAAATGGCAGAAGAATAAAAATGAGTGGTGCCATGCAGAGACAACAAGTGGCCCAGTCAGGCGTAAGCAGTGTAGCAAGCTCTGATGTGGTAACCTCAGCTGAAGAAGGGCCCAATGGGGAAAGTGGGGAACGAATCCCTACAGTTATTGACGAATTCGGTTTTTTTCAGGAAGACCGACGATTCAATCTACGCCTCAGAACAAGAATAAACTATGCCAAACCGCCAAGAGGAAGAGGCAAAGGAGCAAAAGGCGCAAAGGCGCAAAACAACGAATAAAGAACAATGCAAATATACAATCTGACCCTATCCTGGATGTGACACAACCCATAACATCGGTAGTTAATTTGACCAATATGGAATTGTCGACAAAAGAAGAGGAGATCCTGAATTTAGGGTTATCATTTTGTCCGACAGCGGAATACAACTATGTCCAAACTCGAATAGACATTTTCAAATTTACTAGACTTTTGAAACTTAAGAAACATTTCACTCTGAATCGAGGTTCGACAAACGAGGCTTCGAATCAAGGAACCAGTGAGGCTTCACTGGGTGAATTGAATGTACAGGACATGGACCTTATGCTTGATCTCCAGCCATCTGGCGTAGTGTCTGGAAGTGATGAAAACAGTGAAAATATTGAAAGATTCATAAGTGGAGATCCACCGGAATTGATGAACCAAGCAGATGAGGTGGCAAGGACTGAGGGTCTTGTCATCAATGCTAGTGATCCTACTGATTTCAGACCTAGGTCTCGATATATTCCTTACACTGCACGAGACAATATCGATGTATTTAATGACCTAGTTGTCAACGATTTGAAAAACTTAGAGAAATGCACTAGTGTGTGTAATAAAAAATTTAATCAGCATGAAAAAGACCAGGCTGCCCTTATTAACAAAATTCAACAGAATGATTTGTGTATTGTGCGCAATGCAGATAAGGGTGGAAACGTGGTTCTTTGGGATAGGCAAAAATATCTCTCTGAAGCCTATAAACAGTTAAACAACAGATCATGTTATATGAGAATTAAATTAGAGATTATGACAAACAGTCACACACAATACAACTCTGAGCTTGATAATTGGTTTGGCCAGCAATTGATCACGCATGATGAATATAGATTTCTTAAAATAGTTAATCCGGTAACCCCGGTTTTCTATTTACTACCAAAAGTCCATAAAGATCTTTGAGACCCCCCGGGAAGACTTATTATCTCTGCGATAGGTAGTGGACTTGAAAACACTTCCAAGTTTATCGACTCCTATCTTAATCGACTAGTTGCATTGCTCCCATCATACATACTGGACACTGGGGCGTTTCTTAAATCTATTTATGACATCCCTTGGGAAGATGACATGGTATTGGTAACAATCGATGTAACCACTCTTTATACCAGCATTAAACACAGTGATGGTCTTAATGCTGTAAGACACTTCCTGGGAAATAGACCAATCAAACGTTGGGCCCATACTCAAATGCTCCTTTCGATGGTTTCAACTTGTTTGAAGAATAATTACTTCATCTTTAATGGTGAATTATTTCATCAGACATGTGGCACTGCGATGGGCACCTGCTTCGCCCCCAGCTATGCTAATTTGCATATGGGCTGGTGGGAGGAGCAGGTGATCCGGAAGCAATGTCACGAGGAATGGGACAATAACATCCTACATTGGAGTCGCTTTATTGACGACCTGTTTCTTGTTTGGAGGGGAACAATTCCTGACTTAAATGTGTTTTTGGCTAAACTACAGAAGAACAGTTTAAATCTAAAATTCACAAGTACTGTGAGCACTGAGTCTGTAAACTTTCTTGATTTAACAGTTTATGTAAAAGATAATAAGTTACACACTAAGCTCTATAGGAAGGACACATCAGGGAACACCGTGTTACACGAGATTAGTTTCCATCCCACTAATCTGGTGAATATCATCCCCTATGGGGAGGGCTTGAGAGTCTTAAGGAACTGTAGTGACCCTGCAGAGAGAGAACGTGAATTGAGTACTCTCAAATCAAGATTTACACAACGTGGGTATAGTGAGAACTGTTTGAATAGCTCATTTGATAAAGTCAGGCAAAGAACTAGAGAAGATGTCCTTTTCAAGCATAGAGAAAAGAGGAAAGACATGACTGACAATGAATGCAGACTGATTACCAACTATAATAGGCTGCATGGTTCTATAAGGAAGATACTGGCACGACATTGGCATGTCATTAAGAATGATCCAATTCTAGGCCCTTCGTTAGCTAGTCGACCCCTGATTACTTTTCGTAAAGCGAAATCATTCAAACAAATGTTAGTGAAAACCATGGTGGCCAAGGTCAAGAAAAAGAGCAAAAAGAGTAATTGGATGGCAAGAAAGGATGGATTTTCGAAATGTAGTAAATGTAAAGCTTGTGAACATGGGAAAATGTCAGTACTTACAAACCAGGCCTCTCTAACAGGGTAAAAAAGATAAGGGGACAATATGACTGTAAAACAGACTACGCCATCTATGTTTTGAAATGTGATTGTAACCTGCAATATGTGGGGAGCACAAATAAACCCGTCCACCAACGGGTGTTGCAACATCTAAGGGCGATCAAAAATGCGGATAGATCGTATCCGGTCGCCCGGCACTTTGAAAGATTTCATGACAGAGATGTTGGAGGTTTGAGTTACTTTGTTATTGATTCTATACCTGTAAATGAAAGAGGGGGTGATAGGATTAAGAAGCTGCGGAAGCTTGAATCATGGTACATTGTGGAATTAAATTCTAAAAGCCCTTATGGATTGAATATTAAAGAAGATCTATATACGCACCTGTAATTATTGATTGACATCGTATTGCTGAATGAATTATATTATCCAGATTATTGCCTCCTAAAAAGTGACATCCAGGTTCCTTTTTTAAGGTTTTGGTTGGTTATTAAATTGTATTATTTTTTCACTTAATTTTTCACTTTATGTTGAACTGGACTTCTGGCCCACTGGGGCTGTACTGTCTAGCTGTAAAACTTTCTAAGTTGCTGCTTTGTATGGCATTACTGGGGGTATAATTCCCTGTGGTGAACGGAATGTGGAAAGTAATTTGTATTCCTTTAGGGTATAAAAATTGTTTATACGATTGAAGAGCATGGCTAAGTATTGAGGTTTATATTGTGTCTCTGCCCACTGGGGCTTAATTGACTATTTAACTGACTATTTAACTGATTAGAAATGCTGTGTCTCTATAATATTGAGCGACAAACACTAATACGATCAATTGTATTTAATATTTCATTATTGTTATCTTTCTTGGAGCTTATTTACTTTCCAAAAACGATATATAATTTTGGAATTATTCTGGTAAAATTAGCTGTTCAGTTGAAAAGGATTGTTGACAGAATTCAGCAACATTCACAGCGTAAAGAAAGTCTTTTGTTCAGTTCTATGGATTTTATGGACCATGTGACAAGTCACATGGTACCGATGCACTTTAAATGTTGTTTGTATTCACAAAACTTTATTCGTGATCAAGCCTGCTGGGTCAGGCGAAACGCGTTGAAAAGCGACAATAAAGAAAATATATCTTCACCACATCAGCATCGTCTCCTCTTCATATCCAGTGTTGAGGCTGAGTTCCCCTGCACCTTGGTCCCAATCACCTATTAAGTTGCATTCTGGGGCCTGTAGTCCTGCGCCACACTCGGGACTGCCACAGGTGCGAGGACTTCACCAGAAGGGCGGAGCTAGCTTGCACCAGCAAGAACATCAATGAGGGACTCACAGGCAGCGTGACACTCAACCCACGGGACGCTTTGAGCGCTGAGGAAGGCAGTTGTGCTGCCGAAATGCATTCGCCAAGTTGCCAATAAAGAAGCGTTTCCTACCTGTTCCTCCTGGGTCTCTGCCCCTCTTTTTCTTGGAGAAGGAGTTCTGTGTGCATCATTATCGCGCCACCCAGGGGCGCTTCTGCAGAGACCCCCATCGCGCTTTGGGAGTACCAGCCTCACTGGGAACACTGTGGACTCTTGCAGTCCATGTACTTTGCCAGCGTTAGTTGGAAAGGCTGGGAGCCCGCCATTGAAACTAAGGAGGAAGGCTGGCAGTTTTGGGATATTCCATCCCATGCTGGGTAGGACTCATTGTAGCCCATCCCCTGCTTTTTGGACTCTAAGGTCGACGTGGCTGCGATGGTATTGGGGGGCCGGAGGAGGCGCTTTCCAGTTGGCACATCAAAGCGGGACGGACACCGCAGTCTCCCACCGGGTCCACGCTGTTCCCCGACCAGCCCGCAATGACTTTGTTCCATTCTAGTCGTTCCCCTGCACCTTGGTCCCAATCACCTATTAAGTTGCATTCTGGGGCCTGTAGTCCTGCGCCACACTCGGGACTGCCACAGGTGCGAGGACTTCACCAGAAGGGCGGAGCTAGCTTGCACCAGCAAGAACATCAATGAGGGACTCACAGGCAGCGTGACACTCAACCCACGGGACGCTTTGAGCGCTGAGGAAGGCAGTTGTGCTGCCGAAATGCATTCGCCAAGTTGCCAATAAAGAAGCGTTTCCTACCTGTTCCTCCTGGGTCTCTGCCCCTCTTTTTCTTGGAGAAAGAGTTCTGTGTGCATCATTATCGCGCCACCCAGGGGCGCTTCTGCAGAGACCCCCATCGCGCTTTGGGAGTACCAGCCTCACTGGGAACACTGTGGACTCTTGCAGTCCATGTACTTTGCCAGCGTTAGTTGGAAAGGCTGGGAGCCCGCCATTGAAACTAAGGAGGAAGGCTGGCAGTTTTGGGATATTCCATCCCATGCTGGGTAGGACTCATTGTAGCCCATCCCCTGCTTTTTGGACTCTAAGGTCGAAGTGGCTGCGATGGTATTGGGGGGCCGGAGGAGGCGCTTTCCAGTTGGCACATCAAAGCGGGACGGACACCGCAGTCTCCCACCGGGTCCACGCTGCTTCCCGACCAGCCCGCAATGACTTTGTTCCATTCTAGTCGTTCCCCTGCACCTTGGTCCCAATCACCTATTAAGTTGCATTCTGGGGCCTGTAGTCCTGCGCCACACTCGGGACTGCCACAGGTGCGAGGACTTCACCAGAAGGGCGGAGCTAGCTTGCACCAGCAAGAACATCAATGAGGGACTCACAGGCAGCGTGACACTCAACCCACGGGACGCTTTGAGCGCTGAGGAAGGCAGTTGTGCTGCCGAAATGCATTCGCCAAGTTGCCAATAAAGAAGCGTTTCCTACCTGTTCCTCCTGGGTCTCTGCCCCTCTTTTTCTTGGAGAAGGAGTTCTGTGTGCATCATTATCGCGCCACCCTGGGGCGCTTCTGCAGAGACCCCCATCGCGCTTTGGGAGTACCAGCCTCACTGGGAACACTGTGGACTCTTGCAGTCCATGTACTTTGCCAGCGTTAGTTGGAAAGGCTGGGAGCCCGCCATTGAAACTAAGGAGGAAGGCTCGCAGTTTTGGGATATTCCATCCCATGCTGGGTAGGACTCATTGTAGCCCATCCCCTGCTTTTTGGACTCTAAGGTCGACGTGGCTGCGATGGTATTGGGGGGCCGGAGGAGGCGCTTTCCAGTTGGCACATCAAAGCGGGACGGACACCGCAGTCTCCCACCGGGTCCACGCTGTTCCCCGACCAGCCCGCAATGACTTTGTTCCATTCTAGTCGTTCCCCTGCACCTTGGTCCCAATCACCTATTAAGTTGCATTCTGGGGCCTGTAGTCCTGCGCCACACTCGGGACTGCCACAGGTGCGAGGACTTCACCAGAAGGGCGGAGCTAGCTTGCACCAGCAAGAACATCAATGAGGGACTCACAGGCAGCGTGACACTCAACCCACGGGACGCTTTGAGCGCTGAGGAAGGCAGTTGTGCTGCCGAAATGCATTCGCCAAGTTGCCAATAAAGAAGCGTTTCCTACCTGTTCCTCCTGGGTCTCTGCCCCTCTTTTTCTTGGAGAAGGAGTTCTGTGTGCATCATTATCGCGCCACCCAGGGGCGCTTCTGCAGAGACCCCCATCGCGCTTTGGGAGTACCAGCCTCACTGGGAACACTGTGGACTCTTGCAGTCCATGTACTTTGCCAGCGTTAGTTGGAAAGGCTGGGAGCCCGCCATTGAAACTAAGGAGGAAGGCTGGCAGTTTTGGGATATTCCATCCCATGCTGGGTAGGACTCATTGTAGCCCATCCCCTGCTTTTTGGACTCTAAGGTCGACGTGGCTGCGATGGTATTGGGGGGCCGGAGGAGGCGCTTTCCAGTTGGCACATCAAAGCGGGACGGACACCGCAGTCTCCCACCGGGTCCACGCTGTTCCCCGACCAGCCCGCAATGACTTTGTTCCATTCTAGTCGTTCCCCTGCACCTTGGTCCCAATCACCTATTAAGTTGCATTCTGGGGCCTGTAGTCCTGCGCGTCACTCGGGACTGCCACAGGTGCGAGGACTTCACCAGAAGGGCGGAGCTAGCTTGCACCAGCAAGAACATCAATGAGGGACTCACAGACAGCGTGACACTCAACCCACGGGACGCTTTGAGCGCTGAGGAAGGCAGTTGTGCTGCCGAAATGCATTCGCCAAGTTGCCAATAAAGAAGCGTTTCCTACCTGTTCCTCCTGGGTCTCTGCCTCTCTTTTTCTTGGAGAAGGAGTTCTGTGTGCATATATATATATATATATATATATATATATATATATATATATATATATATATATATATATATATATATATATATATATATATATATATATATATATATATATATATATATATATATCCAAACACAAGTTGCCTGCAAATAAGGAGGCCCACAGCAGGTAGGTGCAATTTCTGCCATCTTTAATCAGTTGAAAGAAAGGCAATGTTCAAGCTCCGACAATGCTTCACACTGAAAGTCTGTACCCTACGCGTTTCGTGATAACAATCACTTTTGTCAGGGGCAACCGGCCATTCGGCAAAGAGGATTCAGGGCAATCTTCCTGCCCTAGTGGGCGTGTCTATCTCATGGCCTTCTGGTACTTGAAGTCCCAAAATAGTTCATCACAGTGGAAAGCCGTGAATAATCACCTCTATGCAGCGCAATTGATCCCAAGTGGGAAGCGAATACACTGCGGTGGTTTGACGTGCCTGTAACTTCCTTCAAGGGCGACGAACATACCCCAAAGCTGCAGCGCTGGTTGACGTCGTAGCAGAAGTGCACAAGTGCAGCGGGGCCTCCTCACGGCTCAGGCGGGGCCGCAAACATACCCAAACACATGTTGCCTGCGAATAGGGAGGCCCACAGCAGGTAGGTACGATTTCTGCCATCTTTAATCAGTTGAAAGAAAGGCAATGTTCAAGCCGGCGATAGAGCTTCACACTCAAAGTCTATGCCCTACGCGTTTCGTGATAACGATCACTTCCTCAGGGGCAGAGGACCATACTGCAAAGAGGATTCACTGCAATCTTTAAGGTGTTCATCCCGCCCTAGCGGATGTGTCTATCTCAGTGGCCTTCTGGTACTTGAAGTCCCAACATAGTTCATCACAGTGGAGTCCCGTGAATAATCACCTCTATGCAGCGCAATGATCCCAAGTGGGTGGCGAATACACTGCGGTGGTCTGACGTGCCCGTAACTTCCTTCAACGGCGACGAACCTGCCCCAAATCTGCAGCACCGGTTGACGCCATAGCGGAACTGCACAAGTGCAGCGGGGCCTCCTTGCAGCTCAGGTGGGGCCGCAAACATACCCATACACAAGTTGCCTGCGAATAAGGAGGCCCACAGCAGGTAGGTACAATTTCTGCCATCTTTAATCAGTTGAAAGAAAGGCAATGTTCAAGCCGCCGACAGTGCTTCACACTCAAAGTCTGTGCCCTACGCGTTTTGTGATAACGGTCACTTCCACAGGGGCAGCGGGCCATACCGCAAAGAGGAATCACGGCAATCTTTAAGGTGTTAATCTCGCCCTAGTGGGCGTGTCTATCTCAATGGCCTTCTGGTATTTGAAGTGCCAATATATTTCCTCACAGTGGAACGCCGTGAATAATCACCTCTCTGCAGCGCAATTGATCCCAAGTAGGGGGCTTATACACTGCGGTGGTCTGACGTGCCTGTAACTTCCTTCAAAGGTGACAAACCTGCCCCAAAGCTGCAGCGCCAGTTGACATTGTAGCAGAACTGCACAAGTGCAGCGGGGCCTCCTCGAGGCTCAGGCAGGGCCACAAACATACCCAGGCACAAGTTGCCTGCGAATAAGGAGGCCCACAGCAGGTAGGTACAATTTCTACCATCTTTAATCAGTTGAAAGAAAGGCAGTGCTTCACACTCAAAGTCTGTGCCCTACGCGTTTCGTGATAACTGTCACTTCCTCAGGGGCAGCGGGCCATACTGCAAAGAGCAATCACGGCAATCTACAAGGTGTTCATCCCGCCCTAGTAGGAGTGTCTATCTCAATGGCCTTCTGGTACTTGAAGTCCCAACATAGTTCATCACAGTGGAACGCCGTGTATAATCACCTCTCTGCAGCGCAATTGATCCCAAGTGGGTGGCGAATACACTGGGCTGGTCTGACGTGACTGTCACTTCCTTCAACGGGGACAAACCTGCCCCAAAGCTGCAGCGCCCGTTGATGTCGTAGCGGAACTACACAAGTGCAGCGGGCCTCCTCGCGGCTCAGGCGGGGCCACAAACATACCCAAACACATTTTGCCTGCGAATAGGGAGGCCCACAGCAGGTAAGTACAATTTCTGCCATCTTTAATCAGTTGAAAGAAAGGCAATGTTCAAGCCGCCGACAGTGCTTCACACTCATAGTCTGTGCCCTACGCATTTCGTGATAACGATCACTTCCTCAGGGGCAGCGGACCATACTGCAAAGAGGAATCACGGCAATCTTTAAGGTGTTCATCCCGCCCTAGTGGGCGTGTCTATATCAATGGCCTTCTGGTACTTAAAGTCCCAATATAGTTTATCCCAGTGGAACGCCGTGAATAATCACCTCTCTACAGCGCAATTGATCCCAAGTGGGTGGCGAATACACTGCGGTGGTCTGACGTGCGTGTAACTTCCTTCAATGGCGACAAACCTGCCCCAAAGCTGCAGCGCCGGTTCACGGCACAAGTGCTGCAGGGCCTCCTTGCAGCTCAGGCGGGGCCACATACATACCAAAACACAAGTTGCCTGTGAATAAGAAGGCCCACAGCAGGTAGGTACAATGTCTGCCATCTTTAATCAGTTGAAAGAAAGGCAAAGGATGTGTGAGTGAGCCTGAGTGTGCACATCCAGGTAATCATCTGATGTATTTAGTTTCTATATCTTTCTGATTTCTTGCAGGACGTCCAGTGTTATTTGCTTCGTGCTTATTATTATTATTATCCATGCATTTAACTGTGGCATTTGCTAAGTATGTTATTATTGTTTGTATGTATACATATATATATATATATATTCTACTGGCGGTTGCCAGTAGATAGTTATAGTTAGGACCTAGTTTCCATAGGAAAAGTGTTTTTATCTTTTCCCAATAACTTTGGCGCCGGTTGACGAATCTTCGCAAAATTCTCAAAACATGTGGCCTGCTCTGGTCAGCTTCTATCCTGAAAGTTTCGTGGTAATTCGCCAAGTGGGTGCCGAGAAAAAAGGGGGATCCCAAAATGTGTTTTCTCCATGTTAATTTCAATAGGAAACTTTAGACACGGCTACAGCCCGAACTGCTGAACAGAATTACACCAAAAAGATAGCCCTTGTTTCAGAAAGAACCCTCTTTGTTAAATAGTGTAAATCCGTTCAGTAGTTCCTGAGAATTGTTTTTAAAAAGAGGTCAGAAAATCAATTTCCCATAGGAAACTTTAGACACGGCTGCAGCTCGAACTGCTGAAAGGAATTACGCCAAATTTGGCAAAAATTTAGTGCTTGGTTCAGAAAGCGCCCTTTTTTTAAATGGTGTAAATCCGTTCAGTAGTTGCTGAGAAAATCAAAAAATAAAAGTTTCTATATCTAGAGCCACGGTGGATCCACGGTCCCTCCCGACAACAAGCTTTATTCTAATTGGCTGTGACAACTCCAAACCAGGAAGTGTTGGCAGCGATCATGTGACTCAGTAGAACCGAGTCACAAGAAAACAGGGAAACAAAGGTGAAAAAAAAAGACCAGGGGCAGGGTAGAAACACCCTGACCCCCTAGGCCTGCTCAGGGGGTCACACAAGGATCCCAGTGCCAAAAAAAGCATTTTTTTAAAAACAAATCGGCAAGATAAGATTCGAGCACCCAGCGTGAATTTCGGCAGAAAAAAAAAAACGAAGCTCTGCCTCCCGCTTTGTTATTATTTAGCCCCCGGGTGGGCCAAGTCCCGGGGGCATGGTGAATTTTAATTGCGGGTGCCCAGGGGGACCCCCGCAGCCTCGGGGACTGCCACCTCCAGGGATTTTCTTAAATATTTGCGGGGGCACACGGCCTCCCGCTGCCCCTGGGACCACCACCCCCCAACTTAAAACAAGCCACGGGCGTGTTTACACCGTGGTGAAGGGAGGGGGCGGTGCGGGTCTGAGGTGACATGTGTGCAAACACATCCTGTGGCATGTTTTAAGGTGGGGGATTAATTGCTCTTCAATCCTGAGGGTCCCTGGGGGCCAACTAGCCCACCAGGTATCTCCAGTAAGCACCACAGGGCTGCGTTGCAGAGAGGTGGTCCAGGCCATGCCCCTTTTTAGGTCAAGACCTGCGTAGGCTGCGCTTGAGCAGTCGCAGGGAGAGATCTTATGTTTACAGTGTGGGGGCTTGAACCCACCCTCTTCTCCATTGGCTGGCTTTCTAAACCGAAGCCAGCTATTGGAGGAGAGGGGTGTCACTCCGTTCAAGCCCCGTCTTTTTGGGATTCGGGGGTGTGTTTTTTCGTTTCTTTCTGTGTTCTTTCTCTCCTCGTCCCATTGGCTGGAATTTTACCTTCCAGCCAATGGGAAGAGGAGAGAAAGAAAAACATGCCCCCCGAATCCCAAAATGATGCTGCATTTCTCCGAGGCATTTCTGACTCGCCTCGGAGAAACGTGGTCGTGTGGAGCGCTCCTCTCTCGAATTAATTTCTGCCCTCTGTTCACTCGTTTTTCTGCCCTCTGTTCTCTCGTTTTTCCTGCCCTCTGTTCTCTCGTTTTTCCTGCCCTTTGTTCCCTCGTTTTTCTTGCCCTCTGTTCTCTTGTTTTTCTGCCCTCTGTTCACTCATTTTTCCTGCCCTCTGTTCACTCGTTTTTCTTGCCCTCTGTTCCCTCGTTTTTCTTGCTCTCTGTTCTCTCGTTTTTCTTGCCCTCTGTTCTCCCGTTTTTTCCGGCCCTCTGTTCTCCTGTTTTTCCGGCCCTCTGTTCCCCTGTTTTTCCTGCCCTCTGTTCTCTCGTTTTTCTTGCCCTCTGTTCTCTCCTTTTTCCTGCCCTCTGTTCTCTCGTTTTTCCTGCCCTCTGTTCTCTCATTTTTTCATGCCCTCTGTTCTCTCGTTTTTCTTGCCCTCTGTTCTCTCGTTTTTCCTGCCCTCTGTTTTCTCGTTTTTCCTGCCCTCTGTTCTCTCGTATTTCCTGGCCTCTGTTCTCTTGTTTTTCTTGCCCTCTGTTCTCTCGTTTTTCTGCCCTCTGTTCACTCATTTTTCCTGCCCTCTGTTCATTCGTTTTTCTTGCCCTCTGTTCTCTCGTTTTTCTTGCCCTCTGTTCCCTCGTTTTTCTGCCCTCTGTTCACTCATTTTTCCTGCCCTCTGTTCACTCGTTTTCCTTTCCCTCTGTTCCCTAATTTTTCTTGCCCTCTGTTCTCTCGTTTTTCTTGCCCTCTGTTCCCGTTTTTCTTGCCCTCTGTTCCCCTGTTTTTCCTGCCCTCTGTTCTCTAGTTTTTCTTGCCTTCTGTTCCCTCATTTTTCTTGCCCTCTGTTCTCTCGTTTTTCCTGCCCACTGTTCTCTCGTTTTTCCTGCCCTCTGTTCCCTCATTTTTCCGGCACTCTCTTCCCTCGTTTTTCTTGCCTTCTGTTCCCCTGTTTTTCCGGCTCTCTGTTCCCCTGTTTTTCCGGCCCTCTGTTCCCCTGTATTTCCGGCCCTCTGTTCCACTGTTTTTCTGGCCCTCTGTTCTCTCATTTTTCTGCCCTCTGTTCCATCGTTTGTCCGTCCTCTGTTCCCTCGTTTATATGCCCTCTGTTCCCTCGTTTTTATGCCCTCTGTTCCCTCGTTTTTATGCCCTCTGTTCCCTCATTGTGATCGTTTTTTCTGGCCTCTGTTGCCTGTGTGTGGCTCTCTCTGTGTCTGTTTGTGTGAGGGGCTCTGTGTATGTGTGTGTGTGTAGAGGGCTCTGTGTGTGTGTGATCTTTTGTTCTGGCCTCTGTTCCCTGTGTGGGGGGCTCTGTGTGTGGGGGGCCCTGTGTGTGGGGGGCTCTGTGTGTGTGGGGGGGCTCTGTGTGTGTGGGGGGGGCTCTGTATGTGTGTGTGGGGCTCTGTGTGTGGGGGGGGCTCTGTGTGTGTGTTTGTGGGGCTCTGTGTGTATGGGGGGGCTCTGTGTGTGTGTGTGTGGGGGGCTCTGTGTGTGTGTGGGGGGTCCTGTGTGTGTGGGGGACTCTGTGTGTGTGGGGGGCTCTGTGTGTGTGGGGGGCTCTGTGTGTGTGTGGGGGGCTCTGTGTGTGTGTGGATCTATGTGTGTGTGTGGCTCTCTGTGTGTGTGTGGGTCTCTGTATGTGTGGAGCTCTCTGTGTGTGGGGCTCTATGTGTGTGTGGGGCTCTCTGTGTGTGTGGGGCTGTGTGTGTGGGGGGCTCTCTGTGTGTGTGTGGGGGCTCTCTGTGCATGTGGGGGTACTCTGTGTGTGGGGGGGCTCTGTGTGTGTGGGGGGGCTCTGTGTGTGGGGCTCTCTCTGTGTGTGGGGAGCTCTCTGTGTGAGTGGGGCTCTCAGTTTGTGTGTGGGGCTCTCTGTGTGTGTCTGGGGCTCTCTGTGTGTGAGGGGCTCTCTGTGTGTGGGGGGTTCTCTGTGTGTGTGGGGGGCTCTGTGTCTGTGGGGGGCTCTGTGCGTATGTGTGGGGGCTCTGTGCATGTGTGGGGGGGGCTCTGTGTGTGTGTGTGTGTGTGGCTGTCTGTGTGTGGCTCTGTGTGTGTGTGGCTCTGTGTGTGTGTGGCTCTGTGTGTGTGTGGCTCTGTGTGTGTGTGTGTGTGGCTCTGTGTGTGTATATGTGGCTCTGTGTGTGTGGCTCTGTGTGTGTGGCTCTGTGTGTGTGTGGCTCTGTGTGTGTGTGGCTCTGTGTGTGTGTGGCTCTTTGTGTGGCTCTGTGTGTGTGTGTGTGTGGGGCTCTGTGTGTGTGGCTCTGTGTGTGTGTGTGTGTGTGGCTCTCTGTGTGTGTGTGTGTGTGTGTGGGTGGGTGTGTGTGCATATGCAATAGGTCTCGAATTTGCGAGAGATTAAGCTATTGACATTGTGACAATGCCATTTATTTATCTGTTTTCAAAACCAACACATAAATAACAATTTTGTCATTTACAATGCCAATAGCTCTAACTTTGGCAAAGGCTTGACCGTTGCATTGTAAATGCTTGTTACAGCTCTGCAATGCAGCTCTGTGGCGCTTACTGGAGGTACCTGGTGGGCTAGTTGGACCTCAGGGACCCTCAGGATTCAAGGGTACTTAATCCCCCAACTTACAACGCACCAGGGGGCGCGTTTGCAGAGTGGTGGAGAAAGGGGGCATGACCTTTGTCTACATCTCACCAATCCCACTGCGTTGGGCTTACTGGAGGTAAAAGGTAGGCTAGTTGGCCCCTAAAGGACCCCCAGCAGTGAAAGGGTATTCCATCCCCATCCAAGAGCGTGCCACGAGCCTGTATGCACAGTGGTCGGCAAAGTGGGCGTGGCCTGGTAGGAGTACTTACCAGGGCTGCTGTGTGGGACTGACTGGAGTTAATAGTTTGGGAAGTTGGCCCCCCAAGGATGTCCTTAGGGGCCAACTACCCCTCTTGTTACCTCCAGTAAGTCCCACACAGTGGGATTGCTAAGACGTCTTCGGAGGCCATGGCCCCCTTTCTCCACCGCTCTGCAAACGTTCCTCGTGGCAGACTTCCGGAAGGGGGATGAAGTCCAATTTGGTCCTGAGATAGTTTGGGGCCGAGAATCCCTCCTGGTACCTCCTGTAAGTCCTACGCAGCGGAATTCCTGAACGTTGGTTAGACATGGACACCCAGCACCCTTTCTCCACCACTCTGCAAACATGACTACTAGTTAAGAAGCATATTTCTAAGCTTGGGTGTAAAATCCGTTCCGCTCACGGATTTTGCGGATTTTTGGCGAATTCGCAATCCGCGAACTCTCGGGAATTTGCCGAAAATTTGCACATTCGCGCGAAACTGATTTTTTTGCTTGGTTGCACTTGCCAAATAGAGTACTATACAATTTTGCGGCGCGCAGCGTTCACTTACCGTCATTCAGCGTTTGAAGAGCTGTTTTTCTCCATGTTTGCGTGTGCTGCGCCATTTTGGATCTTGCTGCGGGATCCCGCGGGAGTTTTTCGACTGCAATTACATCATCGCGGCTTGCCACCTTGCACAGCGAGAGTTTGGCAACGCGAGTACGTCATAAAGGCCCGTGATCACGCATCGCGGGAGTAAACACTTGCGAACACATAGATGCGGCGGGCAGCAACAATCTCGCAATTGCGAGATTGCAAAATTTGCAATTTAGCACAAGAAATCCACCAGCAGGCAGTAAACCTTGAAAATTATGATTTTTATCAGAATAACTCCTCAGGTTGACATTTGCCTGCACTTTTTTTTGCAAGGAGTCCATTTTTGGGGGGGGGGGGTGGGGGTGGGAGGAAGGAAGTGCCCCACAGTCTCCAAATTCCTGTTCCTGTCCAGCAGGCTCCTCCCAGTGCTTTCTTCATGTGCTGGTCACTTTGATTTGGATCTTGACCTGGAAGGATTACTTTTTGTGGATGCTGCTGGATATTTGCATTTGAGGCCTTTTTGACTTTCTTTGGATCACTTTTGGATTAGAAATTTCACAAGTACGTTTGTTTGGGGCATTACAGTTGCTGCAACTACAATTTTGGAACTTTTTCAGAACATTAAATAAAATATATTGTGGGTAGCCACAGTATCCAGTCGGACCAGGGTTAGTTATGGGTGCATGATGCAACTGTTTTGTTGAATTTCAACATCATTTAGGGCATGGATGGCATTGGATTGTGTTGATTTTTGTGTGTTTTTTTATTTTTTGGGGTGTTGATGGAGCATGGCCATGTGGTTGGGGGCCATTTTGAGGCCTGGTCCAGGGCCATGTGGTGGGGGTGAAGGGGCCATTTTGAATCCAGGCAGTGTGCTTTGTGCCATAGGCCTGCATCCAATGTGCCTTATTTTCATCCATTATGCCCAGGGGTACCCAGTGGTGAATGGGCCTAGTCTTTCTGTGGGGTCTCTTTAATGTAAACATCATGGAGGGCATGGATGGCATTGGATTGAGGTGATTTTTGTGTGTTTTTCGATTTTTTTGGCTGTTGTTGGGGCCTTTTGCCCAGGGGTACTCAGTGGTGCATGGGCCTAGACTTTCTGTGGGGTGTCCTGAATGTAAAGATCATGGAGGGCATGGATGGCATTGGATTGTGGTGATTTTTGTTTTTTTTCGATTTGTTGGCTATTGTTGGGGCCTTTTGCCCAGGGGTACTCAGTGGTGCATGGGCCTAGTCTTTCTGTGGGGTGTCTTGAATGTAAAGATCATGGAGGGCATGGATGGCATTGGATTGTGGTGATTTTTGTTTGGTTTTCGATTTTTTGGCTGTTGTTGGGGCCTTTTGCCCAGGGGTACTCAGTGGTGCATGGGCCTAGTCTTTCTGTGGGGTGTCTTGAATGTAAAGATCATGGAGGGCATGGATGGCATTGGATTGTGGTGATTGTTGTGTGTTTTTCGATTTTTTGGGGTGTTGATGGGGCATGGCCATGTGGGTGGGGGCCATTTTCAGGCCTGGTCCAGGGCCATGTGGTGGGGGTGAAGGGGCCATTTTGAATCCAGGCAGTGTGCTTTGTGCCATAGGCCTGCATCCAATGTGCCTTGCTTTCATCCATTATGCCCAGGGGTACGCAGTGGTGCATAGGCCTAGTCTTTCTGTGGGGTCTCTTTAATGTAAACATCATGGAGGGCATGGATGGCATTGGATTGTGGTGATTTTTGTGTGTTTTTTGATTTTTTGGGGTGTTGATGGGGCATGGCCATGTGGGTGGGGGCCATTTTGAGGCATGGTCCAGGGCCATGTGGTGGCGGTGAAGGGGCCATTTTGAATCCAGACAGTGTGCTTTGTGCCATAGGCCTGCATCCAATGTGCCTTGCTTTCATCCATTATGCCCAGGGGTACCCAGTGGTGTATGGGCCTAGTCTTTCTGTGGGTTCTCTTTGATGTAAACATCATGGAGGGCATGGATGGCATTGGATTGACGTGATTTTTGTGTGTTTTTTGATTTTATGGCTGTTGTTGGGGCCTTTTGCCCAGGGGTACTCAGTGGTGCATGGGCCTAGTCTTTCTGTGGGGTGTCTTGAATGTAAAGATCATGGAGGGCATGGATGGCATTGGATTGTGGTGATTTATGTTTGTTTTTCGATTTTTTGGCTGTTGTTGGGGCCTTTTGCCCAGGGGTACTCAGTGGTGCATGGGCCTAGTCTTTCTGTGGGGTGTCTTGAATGTAAAGATCATGGAGGGCATGGATGGCATTGGATTGTGTTGATTTTTGTGTGTTTTTTTCGATTTTTTGGGGTGTTGATGGGGCATGGCCATGTGGGTGGGGGCTATTTTGAGGCATGGTCCAGGGCCATGTGGTGTGGGGTGAAGGGGCCATTTTGAATCCAGGCAGTGTGCTATGTGCCATAGGCCTGAATCCAATGTGCCTTGCTTTCATCCATTATGCCCAGGGGTACCCAGTGGTGCATGGGCCTAGTCTTTCTGTGTGGTCTCTTTAATGTAAACATCATGGAGGGCATGGATGGCATTGGATTGTGGTGGTTTTTGTGTGTTTTTCGATTTTTTGGGGTATTGATGGGGCATGGCCATGTGGTTGGGGGCCATTTTGAGGCATGGCCAAGGGCCATGTGGTGGGGGTGAAGGGGCCATTTTGAATCCAGGCAGTGTGCTTTGTGCCATAGGCCTGCATCCAATGTGCCTTGCTTTCATCCATTATGCCCAGGGGTACCCAGTGGTGTATGGACCTAGTCTTTCTGTGGGTTCTCTTTAATGTAAACATCATGGAGGGCATGGATGGCATTGGATTGAGGTGATTTTTGTGTGTTTTTCGTTTTTTTGGCTGTTGTTGGGGCCTTTTGCCTAGGGGTACTCAGTGGTGCATGGGCCTAGTCTTTCTGTTGGGTGTCTTGAATGTAAAGATCATGAAGGACATTGATGGCATTGGATTGTGGTGCCGCTTTCAACAATCAAAGTGATCTGGAGGAGGTAGACTGACTACAGGCTGGCTCTCCTGCACCAATATCTGATGTCCTATTAGAATATAACTACGTACAAGCTGAGGCACACAACCAAGCCATAGTCACCACCACCCTGAAGGCAAAGCGAGACAATCCAAGAAAATCATTGTTAACTGTGGACTCCTTACTTAACAACAATAAATCCCCTGTCTTACCTGAGGCCTATATCCCCCCCCTAGCCAACTTAGATCTAGACGTGGCCAGTACCGTGAACCAGGGGACTATACATATACATTTAACTGACTCATTGTCAGCGGCCTCTACTAGAGAAACCATCATAGATGTAGCATCTGGCGATTGTAGTATGAACTTAGTATCTTGGAACATTGCCGGCCTGGCTGACAAATTATGTGATCCTGTTTGGTTATTATTTATTAAAAAATATACAATTATATGCCTTCAGGAGACATGGATGGTGGATAATAATTTCCATATTGAGGGTTTTCAAAGCTTTGTCATACCTGCAGCTGTATCAACTAGGGGGAGAGCAAAGGGTGGCTTGGCCATTCTCATTAAACTAGGTCTGTGCTGTAAAACATGCAATTATCAGATGGCTAATCGTAACATTCAGATGCTAGAATTGAAGAGTGGTAAATGTGTTTTGACCTTGATTAACTTTTATAATGCTAACAACGGCAAGGGTGATTGTAATATCGCGTTCTTAACAGAGTTGCTAAGAAAAACTGTTTGCACTGTGTCACGAAAGTTGTTGATTGTAGGAGATTTTAATGTACACCCATGTGGCAACCCTGGCTCTACCCCAATGGGTTCCCTGGGATGTAATAACATAGAAGGTTTCCATTTTGCCCATACTAGGGGAGGTAAGAACTTAAATGATCTAGTAAATGAAAATAACTTAACTGTAGCCATGTCCTTGGTCTCTGAATCAAAAGTTTACGATACTCCAACCTTTAAAGGCCTTGGTCAGGGATCCTTTATAGATTATATACTAGTCTCCACTGAGCTTGTAATATGGGTCTCGAACTTCACCATACTGTTGAGTGTCTACAGTGATCATAACCCCCTAACTATTAACCTGGGTGGAACCTTTTTTAAACAACAACTGCCCCGAATTGATCGGGGAACGATGAGCTGTATAAACGGCAGACGCCGCATAAAATGGTCAATGGTAAATCAAGATCTGCTATATATTAAAATAAATAATGCATGCGAAAAGGAGTTGTTAACTTGTACATCTTCCCACTCACCCCCTGAGAACATCTTGTCCGGTTTTGAGGGGATAGCATCAATAATTGGAACTATGTTAACAGCACCAACTAAAGTACAAAGCGGAAACAACTCTAAATGGTTTGATCATAACTGCTCTAAGGCAAGTAGAGATCTGAAGACCGCCTTAAAAATTAAACCCAGAGATTTTGTTTTAATCAAAAACCTGCGTTTGCTTTACAAACAGGCACTAGCCGCTAGGAAAAAATAAATTAAGGCTATAACCATAGAGTCCCTTTTTGACCCCTCAGTGTTGGGGAATAGCAGTAAGTTTTGGCAAATTATCAACAAACCCTTGTTTGATAATCCTAATGACACAGCCCTTGGCACTAACATCTCAGAGGAGGACTGGATGTCCCACTTCAGTGTGATTTTTAAAAGTAATGAGCAGCGGGCAGAAAATGCTCTTTTAACCCCATCCGATAATTCTCTATGCTTCACAGTTAATGAGGTTGAAAGGGGTATCCAGGGACTAACTAGCAACAAGGCCCCGGGCCCAGACGGCTTACCACCGGACCTTTTTAAATCCAGTGTTCCCTTCTGGGCTCCCGTTCTCACGGCGGTAGTGAACGCAGCAGTGAATACGGGGTGTCCAAAAGCGTGGGGGCTATCAACTATAGTCCCTGTTTTTAAAAAGGGGGATCGCAGTAGCCCATCATGTTATAGGCCGATATCCCTAATAAACTCAGTAGCCAAAGTGGTAGGTGGAATAATTCTAAACAGGTTATCCACATGGGCCAAAGCAAACAATATCCTATCACCTATACAATACGGCTTCAGACCCGGTCATTCGACAATCACACAGTGTCTGAACCTGTATCTGATCTTAAGTAAATATACCCTGGCCAAAAAAGGAACTGTTTACCTGGCATTTATGGACTTATCGTCCGCCTTCGATTGTGTGGACAGAGGCATTTTATGGGCTACTCTGATAAAAATGGGCGTAGAGAGGAATCTTGTTAATTTTCTGGCCGACCTACATTTAGATACAAGAGCCAATGTTCGATACACCCAAGATTTAAAAGTAACGAACGAATTTAGAATCAATCGGGGTGTACGCCAGGGGTGCATCCTGGCCCCATTCCTCTTCAATCTGTATATCAATGAACTGGAGGAATTTCTATTAAAAACAGAAGCAGACTACCCCTCTGTAGAGCGCAAAGGGGTTCCAGTGCTGCTTTATGCAGATGATGCTGTACTCATCTCTAGAACAGCAAATGGCCTCCAGAAATTACTAAATTCCTTCTTTGAGTTCATGGAGTCCCGTGGCCTAAGCATTAACAACTCTAAGTCCTATGCCATGAAAATAGGTCAGGGTACACGGAAAATAAACTCCTTCAGTCTAAATGGTGAGAAAATCCCTACCACTAACAGCTTTTCATATCTTGGAGTCCTCCTGGATCATAAACTATCTTGGGGGCCCGCAGTCACCAAAAAGAAGGGTGAGGCAACACGTGTGAATGCGGCCATTGTAGGCTTTGGGAAAAAAATTGGAAATTGCCCAACGGCCGCCTTGCTTAAACTATATCAGGCAAAAAGTGTTGCTGTCGCCTGCTATGGTAGTGAGCTCTGGGGCTACTGCAAGATAAAGGACCTAGAGGTCACAGAAAATAATGTCCTGAAAAAGATTTTGAGGCTTCCAAGGGGTACTGGGAACTTTTCGGTACATGAGGAGCTGGGTGTCCCCTATTTAAGTGACAGAATAGCAGTGAACCCAGTAGTATGTTGGTTGAATTGTTGGCTTAATATAGATATACCCCTCACTCAAGCCCTATTGAAAGAAGCTTTAACACTTGATGGGAGGTTTAAAGTTCCGTGGTTGAAGTATATAAAGGACTGCCTGACGGCAATCGGCCGGCCAGAACTGTTTTTTAGTCCTAACGTGATCACGAAACCCGATGTTATCCTTGTGAAAAATGCTTTGCTAATATTAAGATGTTCAGATAGAGAAGAGGTCGAGCTACAGAAGGACAGTGTCAGGAAACACTTGCTTCTCAAAACCTGTCCCCAAATGGAACCTTACCTGTCATGGCACATGACTGGCTATGAACGTTTTTTGCTAACAAGGTTCCGCTTTGACCTATTCCATCTTCTATTGGCGGTCCCAAGTGGGGCCCATCGGGGTGAGGTGTTGCCAGCTTCCGGCTGCGACGGGAAGTCTCCGCAAGATCTGGCACACTTTTTATTTATTTGCCCTTATTACTCCCTACCACGGAAACGATACCTAAAGCCGTGCCTCAAAAAATTGAACTTTGCACAAATCAAACCCGCACTTTATTATCTTCAACTGCTGAAATGTGACTGCACTTTATTTGTCTGTAACTTTTTAAAATCAGCTATCACTTTTAGGAAAAGCATGGATGGATAATTATGTTGTAACAATGCCTTATGCACTTTTAACTTTTTATTATGAAATTATAATGAAATTATTTATGTTTTTAATGTGATTTTTATAATGTATATGTTCATGTTGTCCGCTGCTTTCTACTTTTTCAACTAATACTGTGCACTGGATTCCTCACTTGTCAAATGAATCCTTGGATTGTTTTTAAATGTATGTTGATGTTATGTACTTTTATGATTGTTACGTCTACAATCGAATAAAGTTATTTGAACTTGAACTTGGATTGTGGTGATTTTTGTTTTTGTTTTTCGATTTTCTGGCTGTTGTTGGGGCCTTTTGCTCAGGGGTACTCAGTGGTGCATGGGCCTAGTCTTTCTGTGGGGTATCTTGAATGTAAAGATCATGGAGGGCATGGATGGCATTGGAATGTGGTGATTTTTGTTTGTTTTTCGATTTTCTGGCCGTTGTTGGGGCCTTTTGCCCAGGGGTACTCAGTGTGCATGGGCCTAGTCTTTCTGTGGGGTGTCTTGAATGTAAAGATCATGGAGGGCATGGATGGCATTGGATTGTGTTGATTTTTGTGTGTTTTTGTCGATTTTTTTGGGGTGTTGATGGGGCATGGCCATGTGGGTGGGGGCCATTTTGAGGCATGGTCCAGGGCCATGTGGTGGGGGTGACGGGCCATTTTGAATCCAGGCAGTGTGCTTTTTGCCATAGGCCTGCATCCAATGTGCCTTGCTTTTATCCATTATGCCCAGGGGTACCCAGTGGTGCATGGGCCTAGTCTTTCTGTGTGGTCTCTTTAATGTAAACATCATGGAGGGCATGGATGGCATTGGATTGTGGTGATTTTTGTGTGTTTTTTTCGATTTTTTGGGGTGTTGATGGGGCATGGCCATGTGGGTGGGGGCTATTTTGAGGCATGGTCCAGGGCCATGTGGTGTGGGGTAAAGGGGCCATTTTGAATCCAGGCAGTGTGCTATGTGCCATAGGCCTGCATCCAATGTGCCTTGCTTTCATCCATTATGCCCAGGGGTACCCAGTGGTGCATGGGCCTAGTCTTTCTGTGTGGTCTCTTTAATGTAAACATCAAGGAGGGCATGGATGGCATTGGATTGTGGTGGTTTTTGTGTGTTTTTCGATTTTTTGGGGTGTTGATGGGGCATGGCCATGTGGTTGGGGGCCATTTTGAGGCATGGCCCAGGGCCATGTGGTGGGGGTGAAGGGGCCATTTTGAATCCAGGCAGTGTGCTTTGTGCCATAGGCCTGATCCAATGTGCCTTGCTTTCATCCATTATGCCCAGGGGTACCCAGTGGTGTATGGACCTAGTCTTTCTGTGGGTTCTCTTTAATGTAAACATCATGGAGGGCATGGATGGCATTGGATAGAGGTGATTTTTGTGTGTTTTTTGATTTTTTGGCTGTTGTTGGGGCCTTTTGCCCAGGGGTACTCAGTGGTGCATGGGCCTAGTCTTTCTGTGGGGTGTCTTGAATGTAAAGATCATGGAGGGCATGGATGGCATTGGATTGTGGTGATTTATGTTTGTTTTTCGATTTTTTGGCTGTTGTTGGGGCCTTTTGCCCAGGGGTACTCAGTGGTGCATGGGCCTAGTCTTTCTGTGGGGTGTCTTGAATGTAAACATCATGGAGGGCATGGATGGCATTGGATTGACGTGATTTTTGTGTGTTTTTTGATTTTTTGGGGTGTTGATGGGGCATGGCCATGTGGGTGGGGGCCAATTTGAGGCCTGGTCCAGGCAGGGTCTGGCCATGTGGGTGGGGGTCAAGCGGCAATTTTGAAGCCAGGCAGTGTGCTTTGTTGTGTCATAGGCCCGCACCCAGTCTGCCATGCTTTCATCCATTATGCCCAGGGGTACTCTGTCAGTGGTGCATTTTATTGGTCCTTCCATTTTGGGGGGTGGGTATAATAAAAATGCTTACTTGCAAACTATTAATTGAAGCGCTACATATGCAACATTTATTTAACTGATGTTCCTCTGGCTTCGTTTGCTTTTAGGTGCAGAAAGACGAATCATCAGCCTCATTGTTCCTCATCAGTACCAGGAAGAAGTCCTGCTGCGGTGTGTGCAGCACAACGTCACGTGTGGCCACAAACAGCTCTGCAACTTGTGCAACTGCGGCCTGCTGTTCTGACATCTGAAGAAGATGGCCCCAAAAAAAGTTGCCCGTAGCTCCTCTAGCAAGAAAGTTGCCAGTAAGGAGCAGAGTGGCGCCACTTACCAAGGAGACTGGTGTGCTGACCGCCGCATTTTTTGGGGAAAAAAAAGTACGCCTGCAGCAGCAGCGGTGTCTGCTGGGGACCAAGCTGGGAGCAGCACCTCCGCTCCATTGGGCTCAGTGCCGCCACCACCACGCCAACTTAGGTCCAAGCCCTTCAGTGCTGCAGAGGCAGCCAGTATAGTTGTTCAATCACCATCGACCAGTGATGTTGGTTCATCGCAAGAAAGTAGCAGCATCCCTCAATCAACACAGGTTGTTGTAACTCATCTGACGAGTGTTCAACAACCACAGCCGCAACAACAACCACATGTGCAAGTACAAGCCCAAGTACATGTCGAAGGAGAGGCGGCGCAAGGAGAGGAGCAAGCAGAGCTGGCTGGAGCGGCACAAGTGCCCACAATAGTTGTTCCTCCCGAAGTAGGGGCACATCAGGAAATCGACATTCAAGCCGAGGTATCACATGAGGAAGCCACTCCTCCTGATGATTCATTGTCTTCCAGATCCCCAGCAAGGAAAAGATCAAGGATGGTGTCTCCTTCTTCTTCAACCCCCTTCCTTCTGATGATATGGATGAAACTTGGGAACCACCACGGCCATCTGAGAGTGAGGCACACCATGATCTGACAAAGGTAGCTAAGCGTAAAAGGAAGGTCCCCGAAAGTCTCAGAGTTATGGAGTGTGATGATGACGCTGAACAAGAAGTGGCGTATACTCCTGCTGATAAAGACTCTCACAACGACGACGCAGTCATCATACACGTCACTCCAGCCTCAGCGGGCATGCAGCAAACAGACATTTTAACCCTAGCCCGAAATGCTGCTGAGCGTGATGATGATGATGGCGACGTGGGAATGGGACCACCACTACAAATGCAGTTAACTAGTACACCACCACCTACAGCTTCCATATTTTCTCGCCAGAAGGGACCTCCATCCACCTCGACTAGTGGTGCTGTAAGTGCACAACATACTAAATTTCAGCATCACACATCCTCCAGTTCATCTGGCATTAGCAGCATTCCCAGTATCGCCTCCTCCGCCCCCACAGACATTTGAAGTCCGCAGTTTGGGACTTCTTTAGTGTTAGCCCAACAAGGGAAAACATAGCCATTTGTACCATTTGTAAGGTTCGAGTTAGTCGTGGTAAGCTTGGTACCAACTATGGTACCGGAGGCCAGAGAGGTCATCTTGAGAGACAGCACACTGTCAAATGGCATGCGCACCTAAGGGAGATCAAGGATGCCCGAATTGCAAGTCAAAAAATTGTATCTGTTGATGTTTCATCTGCTGATGACGAGGAGGAAGAAGCGTCAAACATTTCTTTAGTTACACCCAGTACCCCTGTCAGCAGCACACCCCTGCAAGATATATGACCCACACTAAGAGTGTGGGAGAGAGTGAGACACCAATGCGAAAAAGTTCATCATCACTGAGCGTAACTGGGTCGCAGAAGTCATCATCATCCCGTAAAATGGTCCAGCCCACCATTAGAAGCATGTTGTTTTCAGAAGCGCCATATGAACGCAACCACCCAATGGCGTGTCTGTATAACACTAAGCTGGCTAAAATGCTAGCACTGGACCTTCTCCCTTTTTCTTTTGTGGAAGGGGTGGGTTTCCTTGAAATGGTGGCAACGCTCTGCCCTAAATGCAAGGTTCCTAGCCGGTTCTATTTTGCCAGAGTTGCGGTTCCAGCACTACATGAAGATGTGCTGGAGGTGATTGGGGCAGCTTTGCAGAAGAGTGCTGTTCACACTATACATCTGACAACAGACATGTGGACCAGTTGCGCAGCCACTGATTACATGTGCATCACTGCACACTGGGTCTCTTTTTCAGGGGTTAAAGCAAAGATAAACGCAGGTGTTGACTCGGACAAAGTTTATAAAGCTGCTCGGAAACATGCAACAATAGCCATTTTTGCCATGGAGAAAAGTCATACAGGAGAAAACATTTTGCATGAGTTTAACACAAAGGTCTTTGAATGGCTGTCCCCAAGAAAACGCATGATTGGTTATGTTTCCACGGATAATGTCGCTAATGTAGTTAAGGCCATGGATATGGGTAACTATTTCAGAGTGCAATCCCTGGGGAAAAAGTTTTTGCATTTTCTGAGATTTCGCACACTCTACCGTTTTCGGGGGGCTGTTTGTGGGCGTTCCTGGTGTTTGTGGAGGGGTTTGCGAGTCTTGGAGCAATGCTGGGTATGGATACTTTTGCTTGCTTGCAAGTGGTTTGAATACAATCCATGGTGGGTAAGGGGGGATTTGGGCCTACTTTACTTTCCAAGTACGTTTTGTCACCATTTTCTCCTAGGCCTCGTTTTTGGAGATCTGATTGGGGGTCTTCTACATTTTTGCGACTGGGTTTAGTAAGGGTCTGGGAGCACTGCTGGGAAGGTCTAATTTTGTTCTAAAACACAGTTTACAATACACCTAGCTTGAGGGGAAGGATCCGCTAAATTAATTTGCCCATACTTATTTATCCTTCAAAAGGAGACTCACACAGAGTAGGCACTTTCAAAAATATTGTACTGTCTATTAGGAAACTCAAAGTGTGACTTTTTGCACTACACAGCATACATACCTTATATTTATTTGCCAGTGGTGTTCTAATATCACTTACTGTTTTTCCATCAATAATTACAGGCCGGGTTTCAGCCTGTGCAATGGGAAAAAAAGGATGAAGTCAGGCTTCACATTAGCGAGCCGCAATTCAGCATCCGCCAGGCAGGCAGTGGACAGGGTGTCTTCTGGTCAACAACATTGATGGACGGAGCGTCAGATGGAATGGAGGAGTCCCGCTAATAAGAAGAATGGTTGGATGCATGCAACTTACCAAATTCAACAGGACAACTACAAAAACATACAGATACAGTATCCGTTCTTTTCTAATTATCTTTTAAGTAATGTTATTGCTGTGAACTTCTATGAGTGTGACTCTGCATTTCTTTGATCTCTGCTTCTAAATTTATCCCTACAGCCATTCTATAGGTTTTACTTCTGCTATTTTTTAAACCTAATTTAATGTAAGAAGTGTTTCTCTGAGTGCAGAGATAGGCAAGTGAAAACTGTACTGTCGCATTCTTTCATTCACGGTTGTCGAAAGTACTACTTACTTTTCAGTAACCATGCATGCAGTAGTGCATGCACTTCCTTTATGTCACTTACAAGATTTATGGATAGCTTTGTACCCAAAGATTTGTTTATCTTCAATTATTAATTGTCCATGCTGTGCTTTTTTTTTCTTCTCTCAACAAAACTTTCCCAAAAAAACCCCATTCCCATCCATTTTCCAAACCCTAACCCTCTTCCCCCGGGCTGTGTGGTTTTGATTGATGTGTGACTAAATGACAGCAATAATTCCACACACTTGCTGGGGAGGATAAGGCTTATAGCAACAGGCTGGTGAAGGAATCCAAGGATATATTCTTACTCAGCTTGACACTGAGTCACTATTGGCAAATGAAAGCAGATTTTCATGTGCGCCATCAACTTGATTGGTCATCAAGAACATCCTCCTCCTAGACGTGGCAAATTAATATTACGCTGCTGTGTCCTTCACCTTCAGTACTATTTCTTGTAGTAGTAGCCAATGTCAAAGAAACTCAACGCAAGTATTTTCAATACTTTACCATTTGTTCGGCTATATTGTGGCACTGTTCTAGTGTACTGTCACCTGCTATATTCTCTAACGTACCGTTCTAATGCTACGGTAAGGACAAACAAGGTTTCATTTTTTTTTTTTTCAGATGCTGCAACTGCCACTGTGTAACACCACAAGTACCACCGCAATGATGACATTTCATCCGCCCAGGATTGCCAACCTTAATCGCCATTTCCCGTGCAGCCAGCCCTGTGCCTAGCCCTATTTCCAAACACAAATTACAGGTAAGATAAGCGTTTGGGGGGAGGTAGTATAATGGAGTATTAGGAGAGACAATAGACTGAAGGTCCTAGGACTATTGAATTCACTTACTATGTGACAGGCACTTAGTTTTGAAAACATTTAGGCAATTACTAGTACTTACACAACTTGATTCAAGATGCCACTTAAGTTTCAGGAAAACAAACTTACTGTTAAACCCACACCCACCAGCCTCAAAAGCAGTAAAAAACACGTATGCTAAGATAACGTTTAAAGTATATTTATATATCCCTAACATAAATAATCTCCCGCAAGACCCAACCCACCCCCCCTCCCAAACCCCAACGAATGTCCGTGAAAACTAAGTCCAAAAAAATAGAAAACCCAACTCCCAATTCCCACCCCCCAGAAGTCTTTAAAAAACGGAGCAAGGGACAGTCTCCTCCTACTGCTGGCTGCTGCTGTTGACTTTTCGGGCCAGGTCGGCATGCTCCTTACGGAGGGTCTCGAGCAGGGTTTTGGTGTTGAGGAGCTCCTGCTCGAGGTAGGACACCCTCAGTGAAAGGCGGTGCACGCGTGCCTTGCACCTGCTGTGGGGGGCAGCTGATTTCTTTGCTGCTCGGCGGTGGCGGGTGGCTGCGGTACCCCGGCTCCATACCGCTGGAGACCTGCTGCGCTGACTGGCTGACCCAGGGAGCGCAGAGGAGGATGCACGTGTCGCCGTGGATGTTGTTGACGTACTGTGCATGTCCTCCTCCTCCTGGGCCACCAGCCGCCGATATTCGGCGACAGTGGCCTCCAGCCTCCGTTGCCGGGCCCTTTTAGCCAGCTCCTTCCGTGTTGGTTTGGAAGGAGCATCTATACGAAGAAAGAAAGGCTTAGTCTGTAACCAATGCTCTTTAAGATTAACACAAAATGATTCAGCAGAAAGTTGTGTCACAGTAGAACTAGCAACTTGCAAGCGCAGTACATAACTATTGTGGCCAGTATCTATCTAACCTCCCACTTCTTCATCCTTGCTCTAACATTAGTGGGAGTTTAAGGAATCAATTCTACGAGCACTATGGACTCACTCCATTAGAGTCGACTATGACAGTACACCAGTCTTATTCTTCTTCTTCTCTCTTGTTTAGCAAAATTGGTACGTTAACTTCTGCAAGCCGGCATAATGCCAGCGCAGTCAACTTGCACCCGAGAAAAACAGATGCCCGCCATGATGAGTGAGACAGACTTGCGTTACTGTACCAGTCCAGTACATGCAGGTGGTGATGCTCTTACTTTTCTATTACGGGTGGCACTGAGAATACTCTGTTACAAGGGCTACCGCTTAATTAATTTAACTTTCACCCTACAGTGCCAATGAATACTAGAAAAGGAAAATGAAGAAGATAAATAATCTGATTATCTATCACTGCACATGGTATGTATTTGCTTACATATGGGATGACTTTAGGTGCTTTGCTTTTAATTAAGTGAACAGTGATACATCCACACATGAATGACCGAGTTCTACTAAACTTATTAACAGAGGTAGTGAGTGGCCATCGTAATAGCCGGATATATGCTGTGCTTGCAATACAAACTACTGCTACTATTCATGGTAGTATTCGGACAAAATTACAACTTCTTTTCCTTGCCTTTCCTACACTGGGAGGGACGAGTGGGTGCGGTGTTACATGCTCTTCAAAGTAACACTTAGTTCATCCAGTGACCGTCTACTCTCTCTAGATACACATATGCTATCTAAGAGTCAGATAGTACCATGATCCAGGCATCCATCCATTCAAACTATATGTCAATCATTCTTCTTCATGTCTCTCATCTGGACAAACCTTACGTTTTCTCACGGGAAAACAACCTTTTCATTTTATTTGGGAAACCCCAAGCCATACATCCGTGCTTGACTTGCATTTGAATTTCAACCAAAGCATATATTGCGCACACATACAGTTTCTGTTTCACCCACCCAGGCTGTTCTCCTTCCACCCATCCTTGCTTCACCCTTCACCCAGCCATGCATCATATTCCTTCCCAGCCACCTCGGGCACCAATCAAACATGTATCATTCTTCTTTGTCAGTCATCATTACTTTTAACTTGCTCGTCTTTCCACACTTACTTACACCCTTCTTTCGCTTTTCGTTCATCCCATCCATCAAGTTCATCTCAGATCAGATTTGGATTCTCGAAAACTTTGTTCTAAATTTGAAAGTCTGCTTAACAGTATAGTAACTTAACTGTAGAACATATATACTACACCCCTGCAGAGAGCACACTATGCAGTCTGCACTCTCAATAAGTAAGGAATATAAGAGCTTACCACTGCCCGCCACTACCGTGGCAACCCGCACAGCAGTTTCATCCGGCACTTGCACCGCCTCCTCACCAGAACTGTCCTCCTCCACCTCCGCGCTGGGCCCAGCACCAGATGTTCCACCTACAAAGTACATTTAAGAATGTTAGATGTCATAGACATACACCACTCACTAGTATTTTGTCTAGGAATGAAGAAATGTGAATACAGAAACCAATCTAATAATTTGTGACTGTCTACTCTAAAGTAAAAATGTCCCTTTTTCCAGGGAAGGGTGTTGTCTTGCTGCACTTTTTGGCACAACTGATGAATGCTTGCTTTTTAACGCGCACCATTTTTCTCATAACAGACAGAAGCCTCACTTCTAAGAACAAATCATCATCACTAGGACGGAGTGACCAACGATTCAGCACCAAAAAGAAAAATTAAAGTTCAAACCAGGTGAGGGCTCGGCTCGCCCACAATAAATGTGTGAAATACATCACTAAGCACTTTCCCATTTTTAATCAACCGTTTATGTTTTATGACAAGCTTGATTTTAATAAATATTTTTACTTTTAATAAAGCTTTAAAACTTAAATAGACTCTGTGGTTTTTGGTCAAGAGTGACTGAGCAAAAGGTTTTGCAATTTCCAAGCATGAGTCCGTGCCTCTGACACTTCTGAACTCTGACTCCGTACTCTTGCCCTGCGTTGGATAATCATCATTGGGGATCAATCATCGATGAATTCGGGAGCTAAATGACTCTGCCACACTATCTAGTCAGTAAGGAGATTGGGGCTTCTTCAAAGTCTGATATCACTGAGGTATGTGGAAAGTCTACCTGCGCCTATTATAATTGATAAACAATGCACTATTTAGTGTCCATAGTTCTGTTTGTGCAGATTTGTCCCTGCAACAGTAGTAGTATGGATTGTCCTCCTATCCAAACCAAAAGTAAAGTAGTATCTTATTCTTTCTTGGTGGTCATTCACCTTTTTATTGTTGGTAATTGTCAAAGCATAAACATTTAGAAGACTTGAAAAGACATTATGGACAATCCCAGAGGACTGCACTCAGTGCATAGAGCTATTGCTGACTAGAATGGGAGTTTCATTTAACACCTTTTGCCAACTGTGCAATCTAAGTTAGCTATACAGACAGACTAATAAGAATAATCTAGTAATACCACAGGGAGTCATAGTAGAGGCAGGATAAGAATTTAGATACAGTCTACAAGAAGATCAAAGACGATTTAGAAAAAATCGAATGAGGAACGCTAAGAAAAAATAGGTACTCTATATTAAAATTAAAACTTACCGGGGCCTGCAAAGGAGCCCTCGCCTGACCGATCCTGGCCTTGAACAACAGCAGCAGCCGATAACCCCTCCTCTTCTGTCCTCTTGCCCCTTGGGGGAGCTGATGTACAACATGAAAGAAAGAAAGACCCGAAAACATGGATGATTGTTGTCAACCAAATCAAACATTTCAAAAGAACAATAACAAAATATTTTGGCGAAATAGCAAATAGACAACTATTCCATGGGATATATTGACCTATCTCATGTGGTCTACTACGATATTAGTATTGCTTGATTTGCGGACCGTCGACTTGGAAAGTTATGTAACTCACTAAACAAACTACTAAAAAGGTTCGCCTAGGACTGGCAGGCAGCAGTCCGCAGCACGCGAAGTGTCAGACAAACTCCATCGTGATAGCAGATCAGCGACAACACTAAAAAGTTTCCTACTACATTAGCCAGTCATTAAAATACTCAAACTATCAATCCACCACCACTATTTCTTCTTATTGCCAGGTGTACAAAGGAAGGACTGGACTTGAGTCTGTAGGGGCAGATTTACAAGCCCCTGCGGCTCTTTTGCTCCATTGTTGCGCTTTTGTGACGCAGCGGCAAAACAAAAGAGGCGCCATGGTACGGCGTATATTAACAACGTGACGCATATGGGAGATGCATCACGTTGTAAAGCCCTGCGTCACCAGGGGGCGTTTCGGCGCAAGGGAGGGCGTTCCTGCGCAGGAACGCATCCTAAAAGTGGCTGAGGGAAATCTACAAGATTTCAATCAGTCACTTTTAGGACAATGATGCATGACTCAAACCCTGCGCCTGCTTGAAGCAGACGTAGGGCTTCACGCAGCATTGGAGAGATAGGGCACCCCAGAGCATTGCTGGAGCTGCGCCATCGTTGGGACGCAACTCCAGCAATGCGCCGCCTTTACGGCACAGATGCGTAACGCTTTGGTGACGTTTTGGGCCCATGGTGCGCCGCATTGTAAATACGGCGCACCATGGGTGGTGGTGGCGTGAGGAACAATTACTGGCGCATCCCTGCTACTTTGCAGGGATGCGCCAGTAATTGAAAATCTGACCCTTAGTGTCTAGCATTACCCAGTTCTTTACACTACACTCATACATAATTTCTCAGGGCAATGAAATGAACACAAAATCGAAAACAAATAAGCATAGTAGCAACACTACTGAGAAGGAGAGCAGTGCACCTGAAATGCACAGAAGATTTTGAAATATAATTTACCTACAATGTAATCGGCAGCATTATTGCTCTTGGTAAAAAACAAAAATTCGCAATATAATAACACACAGAGCGGGAGAAAACAGAGTAGTGATGAAATAGCTAGAAATAGCTACTACTACTCACCAAGACCGGGGATCTCTATGCCGAGCACGTCCAGCAAGTCGCGTTCCCGGTCCAGGAGATCCGTCCAACGGTGGGTGGCCTGGTTGTAGGTGCGCCGGACCCCAGAGTGTTGAAACATGGCCCGGCACACCTTCTCCCATCGCTTCCGGCGCTCCCGGAGCCCGTAGCCACTAGCTATCTTACCGCCTCCCATGATGGTCCTGGGGAGGCGGCACTGGACAAAAAAGACTAGTGCGGCCACCTCCTCCGCACTAAAAATTTCCCGGGCTATAACTTGCTCCCCCCTCAAACGCCCGCACGGGAGCCGGGCACGGGGTGCGGGACCCTTCCCCTTCTCAGGCTGCTTCCCGGCTCCCTTTACCATGGTCTGTGCAGAAAGAAAGGTAAATAATAAATAATAAATAGAATAGGGAAGAAGAAAAGAAAAGAGTTTAAAAAAGTAGTTTAAAATTAACCAAAAGTAGCAGAAAACACAAAAATATAGAGCTAGAGAAATAGAGGGATAGTAATAAGTAAAATAGATAAAAAAAACTTCAAACAAGCAAAGGATGGCAGAGATTGACAGAGGATACAGAAAGCATGCCCAGAACCATAGCAATGAATGAAAAACAAGATGGCCGCGCCCGTTAACGACCGCGTGGGTAAGTTCGCGCGAGATTTTCCCCGCGATCACACGCGAACATGTACTAGCGAGCCGCACACTTTGCGAGATTACACATAGCACCCGGAAACGGAATTACGTCACGCAAACAAGATGGCCGTGCCCATGTACGACTGCTAGGGTAACTTCGCAAACGTTACGCTACAAGCGGCCTGCGAAAACGCAAAAATTCACGCGAACTAACACGCCGCAAAAAAAACAAATCGTATATTCGCACAAATACGCGGCTTCCGAAATCGATCTCACCCGAATTCGCGCCCCGCGAATCACGTGAAATTGCAGAAAAACGATTTTTGCAAAACTAAAAGCACTCAGCAGGTGCAAAAGTTCAATCTTATCATTAGTAACCATTCCCTCTAGTGCTTCCTGAGGGGCCCCTCCAGAGTTCAGTTGCCTACTTGCAACTATTCTATGACCCTGCTCTGACCCTCACAGCAGGCTCAGAGAATAGCTACAAGTATGCCACAAAGGTCCTGTTAAAAAAAATTACACAGCAACAGAACGCAATTACAGATAAGGAAGCAGGTGCCAGACTGGAAGTTCAAATTCAGTGACACATTAATCAATCAGCCCCTAATTCATTCATGTCAGTTGAGGCAGGGCAGGTGTGCTTTTCCCCCATAATCTACAGTGAAGAAACAGAGGGTTGCATGGGTGAGCCAGAGGGTGGCATTGGTGAAACAGAGGGTGGCAGTGGTGAAAAAGAGGGTGCTGTGATGAACCAGACGTAGAAACAACATGGTCGCGACCGTTGCTACCCGACAAGTAAGTTCGCGTTTGCGAACTGGTAAAAAGCCCTCGCGAAACGGCAGAAACACTTGCGAACCCCCCCAAAAAAATCCGCAAAATTCGCCAGAGTTCGCGAATTTTGCGGATTGCGAATCCGTAAATACGCAATTTCGTGGATTGCGAATCCGCAAAATTCTCCCATACTTGCATATTTCTGCACATCAGAATTCGAGGTAGTTTTAATCCATGTGCCCTATTATGTACTAGGGCCTTACAGAGGAAGTCATGCTAATTACAGGGGTACCCCAATGCATAGTGTTTCTATAGTGTATGTAGGTGTTTTTACTGTATTCTAAGTGTCTTTTAGCATAGCACTGGCTCTAGGCCTGGTTAGTCAGAGTCAGTTACCACCAGTACCCATCTGAAAAAGTTGTGGGCACAGGATGATTTTGCAACAAGGCCTCTTTCTGCTCCTCTGTTGGTTCTTTCTGCACATGTCTTGCTTATTCCTACACTTTTTTTCACGTTTTTGGACTTCTGTTGCTTCTTTCTGCATTTCTTTTGCTTCTTTCTTTGTGTTTTTTCTTCTTTCTTCACATGTCCCAACTCTGTAGGTATAGTTAGAAACTAGCATTTAAAAAACCTTTGAAATTCACTTAAAAAAACCATAGGTTTCAGGCACGTTTTAGTTAGAAATTAGCATTTAAAAAACCTTTGAAATGCACTGAAAAAACAGGTTTCAGGCAAGTTATAGTTAGAAATTAGCATTTAAAAAACCTTAGAAATTCACTGAAAAACCATAGGTTTTAGGGAAAGTTATAGTTAGTTGGACATTTCACTGGTACAAAACCAGAGAAATTCCCCCGTTATAGTTAGTTCAGCTAACTATAACTCGTGCCCCCGCAATGCACTGCTGATGACGTCACATATTACATCACTCATGACATGGTCAGTGACATCACTGATGACATAGTCGTCGGCTACAGCATGCAGACACGACACGCTGGAGATTTACAAATAATATAAAAGATACCAAGGGCCTGACTATGCGTTTGATTATGAGATTATGAGAAGGTGAAGAAGACAACGCTGCAAAAATCTCCCGCCCACCATGTTATGATGTCTCAAATGGGCCAGCGACGGTCTTTCTGATGGTGGTGAATGTTTTTCCCTATTTGTCGATGAATGTGTGTATATTCTGACTGCACAAGTGTCGAATGTACACATATGCATGACACATGTGAAAAAATACCTACTACCCATTGCTGGAGTCTGGATCATATGTGCCCGGCCCAATCAATAGGTAAATACAACAAAATTGATTTACCTGGATTTTGGCGCCAAAAAGGTTGTTTACTTCAGTGTCAAGATGCTTTGTGAAGCCCGGACCTGGAGAAAGGGATCCACGTCAGAGAATGAATGAAAGAAAAGGAAATGGGTGAGTATGCAGCCCAAATCTTCTTTTCTGACAACCCGAAGCTGGTGGTCCCACTGCCACAGCCGGCTTGTCTGAAAGTCAACTCATAATTCAGGCATTGGAGACTTCTCTGTACTGCCCTATGGCAGCTGCTTTCCCTCAACCGACACCAGAGTAGTCGGCGAATGGCTGGGGTGGCTGCAGTGCTCCGCCAGTCTTTCATTCTGAAATTCAACAACATAGTAATAGGGTAGGAGGCCCACTTAGTTGCGCGCTGAGCTTGCAGCGTTCAGACCATGACCACGGGTAAGGCAGTTCATGGACCGCCAAATTCGCAATAAGACCCTTAGTGCAGATTTCTGTAGGTGACATAATTAAAAGGACAAGCGTAACGTGAAATACTAGAAATTACACAAAATTATGGAGGCGTAATGAAAATTTCACTGGGTCTAATTTTAAACTAGCAGTTACTGGTTTTGGCTTACCCTTCAGTTTTCCAGCAAATCTTATTACATCTCCAGTTTCACCAGGCTTTTTAAATAAGTACTTATGTCTATAATTGTTTCGGATTGTCGCACCAGCTGGAATTTATTTTCTCATTGGAAAATCATGACATTCTATGACTGTTACTGCATGAAATCAGAGTTGAACAAACTCCACAACCAATCTGCAGTATCCATCCATACGTCCTTCCTTCCACTGACTAGGATGTCATATTAGGGCACTGCACATTTTTTAATGAGCAGACAGGGGAGGAGACCAAACTTTCTGAGTTCTAACCTTTACTGTTCATCGCTCTGAGATGTCAATGGTAAGCGCACTCCACAGACTCCTCGCTAATCTGCCTTTTCTGGTTACCTATCTAAAAGCCTTGAATGTGCCAACTGCATCTACCATGGGAACAATTAAATGCTTAGACTTGATGCAATATGCCTTTGAAACTGGAGTGTGCAGAGACAGCTCTTGTATTGGTAACTGATGCGATAGTGAAAATCTTTGCCAAGGGCAAGCAAAGCATGCTAGTAAAGCTTGACCTCAGATGTAGCAAACTGTAAGGTTTCCATTAGTTGGCTAGAGTCAAAACAAAGGTTGCCAGGAGTCAATTCCTTGTTATATTCATGTTAAACGATTAATTATTTTATTCAGTTACAATTTGTTACAATACAAACAGCTGATGGGACTGGACGTCCAAGTGACTTAGCTTTATTAACTATTTTTTTCGAAGTCTATCTTAAATCTATTAATGAGCTTTGTCTAGAGTAGAAAAGGGAAGCTTGTTACTTTTTAGGCGCTGCAGACAGTCCTTAGTTAATGGAAGTAGCTGTCAATAGAGCAGCTGGGGCCTCATTTATGAGGCTGTGCATCACTTTTACGCCGCCGGCACGCCAGTGGGGTAAAAAATGTGCCGTGTTGCCACATATTTACAAAGTGACGCATCTAGGTAGATGCGTCACTTTGTAGACTCCTGCGCCACATTATACCTGCCCCAGGTATAATGTATGCAAGGGGGGCATATTGACGCAAGAAAGGGTCGTAGAAGTGATGCAGTGAAATCTACCAGATTTCACTGCGCCACTTCTAGGACTCAAATGCGTCCAAAACTTACGCCTGCGTCACAGCAGGCATAAGACTGACGCAAGCCCTTTCACATGCGGCTTGCCCCATGTGAAAGGACACATTGCTGGAGTTGCGTCACTTTTGTGACACACTCCAGCAATGCGCCACTTTTGCGCGATACAGATACGTCAGAAATACTGACGTATCTGTAACTCCTTGCGACATGATGCGTCATACAGTAAATATGACGCATCAATCATGTCGCAAGGAGGGCGCACTGAGAAGTGAAGCATCGCTGCTTTCACGCAGCGATGAGTCACTTCTCATAAATGAGGCCCCTGGTACATTGGCACCGGGGCTGAGGGTGTGAGAGGAACACTGCCCCATAGTAGATGTTTTTTCGAAAACTAAGGAATGGGATCTTAATGTACTTGCTTCATTACTGGCTCGTATGTACCAGGGACTGCAGGTAGTTGGCATGGGCATTATTTTGGAGGACTGGGACTTAATTTACATTGTAAAACTATTAACAGAGCAAGAGACAAAAAGAGACAAAAAAGAGAAAGAAGGATGATGGAAAAGATAGGAAAACGGGGACAAAAGGAGAAAACAGGAATGAAACAGGGCCTGCAGGAGTCAAATCGAGCGTGAAGAGGTGTAGGATGTTCGATATAATGACTGCCAAATTCTATATGGAACTCAACTTTAAACCAAAGTTAGACACGAGTAATATGGATGTAAAGGTGTATCACAAGAAGAGAAGCATTTAGCTTAAAATCAGAGCTCTGTAATGCTTTGAGAGCAATGTTTTGTAGGTGCCTCGCTCCCCAGATCTGGCTTTGGGGGATGCATAGATTGTGGAGCAGCAAAGAATGGAGAAGAAAACTCATCGAAATAAATACTGTGCAGCAAAACACAATACACCCAGGGCTGGACTGGCCTTTAATTCCATTGGGCATTTCCCAGTTGGGCTGGAGCCAATGGAGGCTTTTTTTTAGAAAAACGAGCGCCGCTACTGGCTACTCGTGCCTCTGTTACTTTCTCCATCTCCCCGAGGTTTACTGCAGAAAGAGAGGGGGAGAGGAGTAGAGGAGGAGAGAAAGAGATCAAAGAGAAAGAAGGAAAAAAAAGGGTTTGATCATTTTAGTCAGAGTTGTGTTGGTTCCTCAGTCTGGCCCTAATTCCACCCATTTTGATGATATTTAGATATAGCTCTTCATGAGCCAGTGAGCCTCTCGATTGTGCAGGATCCGAACTGTGAAATTCTATGGAGAATGCTTCCTTCAGTGGTACACCTTTAAATGTTGATTTGCTGGGGGAACATCCTTTACAACGAAACTTTTACCACGCACTACCATTACGACGCAACTTTTACTACGCAAGTTATTACAACGCATTGCGCTGGGGGGCGCTCTAGGATAGGGAATAATTTAATTTACTATCCAACACCTTCCCTACTATCCACGGGGACTGGAGTTGGAATAGTAAATTAAACTATTCACTATCCAGCGCCCCCCAACGCAAGTCATTGTAACGACTTGCGTTGTAAAACCTGCATTGTAAAGGCATGCGTGGTAAAAGCATGCATTGAAACGTCATACATCCGATTTGCTGTGCTGTTTGTACTATGTCGAGAAGAACATAAGTGGTGTGATTTTTAGGTGAAGACCAGAGGAAATATGTTAAACAGAGTAAAAGAATGAAAGCAATTCTATCATGTTTTATCCACGCATGCAGATGAAGTCGTGTAATATCAGACCGAAAGAATATCATTGGCTTGGAATTCACAGTCTCGAAATTGCTGTCTCAGGTCACTAACTTCGCAGATAAACCAACTGCTAAACTAATTTTACAAAAGTAAAGCGCCAAAAATATAGGAATCAAGTGGTGAGAACCCTGAGAGCAAAGTAGAAGCTCATACCAATAAGCTAAAGAAAATTGAGTTTACGCTTTGGCTAATTTTGTGATGTTGGAACCAGAGAGTCGACATGTTTTGATCTGAAATTGAACTAAGGCCACAATCTTCGAAGTTAGAACATAGGCAAATGCTTTTTATTAGTTAATATAGAGATATAAAAATACCTTAGGTCATTTTGATCAATTGAGCAGTCATCAATACATGCTAGCCCACCAGAACAACGACAATTTGATCCCTTAGCTGAAAAGGTCCAGGGGCCTAGGAGTGGTGGTGGTCCGACCACCACAACCTAGGTGGTCTGACTGACTGATTACAAGTTTGGTGGTTGGACCACACCCAGCCCGACACAACGCCATCTACACCCCTAGGATCTATGATCCCGACTTAGCCGCGGAGGTGAAGGTGATGCTGAATGGAAGAGGTGCCGAGGCGGGCACCGCCTCCAGGATTATAACTTCCCCTTTGCACAGCTTTTTCATGGGGCGAAAAGGATCGCAGAAAGGCAAGGAAGGGGCCCAAAACAGGGCCCTGGCTGATTAAGCACAGGGGAGAAGTGCATGGTGGCACATGTTGTGCCCCTCTCTTCATGCACCTTTGTGCGTGCACTGTGGCGGGGACCCCCAATGTCGTAATGAGGCCCTAAATGTGCTCCCCCTAAATTTATGTTGATCATCTGCCTCTTGGTACCATATAGCATCACTTTGGTTTTCGACGAAACAATCACCAATGGTCACCACTCAGTCAGGACTTTATGCACCTAGACCTGCACAAACACTGTAGTGTTAATTAGCAGTTCCATCAATTTTTTTTAATGAAAAGCTTCTTGTCTTCAGTGCAGAACGGGTAGCAGTGACCCAAAGCCTGAATAAGCAGAGAAACATGTGGAACCTCTGAATTAATTTTAGTGTAGGACTCAAAAGAATGATTCAAGGTGAACTCAATTTCTGGAAAAAATAAACCTGGAGCAGATGACAATTGTGCAGTGCATGCAAGCCAGTGTCTGCCATCGCTATAATAGTATGCAGTGGGCTACAATATCGAAATGCGTCAAGAGATCAAATAACTCTACCATGAAGATGGGGAAATATAGAGCTGAGCAGGAAGAGGAAAGGGTCATTGAGCATTTAATTCCTCTTTCTTATTTGCAGATATGAGAGAACCCTTAGATGGATACTGTGCAGAATTAGGAAGGCTAATACAGGGGGTTCTGTGCAGTACTGAGAGGACCAGCTCAGGGAACCAGAGCAGAACTCAGAGAACTGGTGTAAGGGTTCTGTGCAGATCAAAGAGGCCCAAAGTTGAGTGCAGTTCTTACAGGGCTTACTCAGAGCTTCTATGTAGCTCTTAGATGACAAGTGCAGATCTGAGAGAGTCAGTGCTTTGTTGTAGAAATGAGAGCCCAAGTGAAGTGTTTTTACATAACAAAGATGACGTCCAGTGGAGACAATCTATGCGAGAATCCCTATTCAAGGGATTCAGGATTACAGTGAGGTAGCCTGTGAAACAATTAAAAATCCAGACAAACTACTGGGTAACTCTGACCACTACACATAGTATTCCCCCTGGTGCCATTCTTAAAAGTTGGAATGGCAACATATCTGAGCATAAAACAATGATCAGGTATCTCTATAGTACCTTTAGAGGTAAAATAGACCTTCAACACTTGAGACAGTCAGTGTGCATCATAACACCCAGACTAATACCATATTTCTGGTTTGTCTCTAAAAGGGAGGGGTATCAATACTTCAAACGTCAGTCAGGGCTTTTGAAATCTGTGGGAAGTCAGATGGACTGTAAGCATGGTTGGATAAAGGTAAGGGGTGATGTGGCATATCTCACACATGTGCTGAAACCACCCCATACTGAAACTGATACTCTTCAATGATCCTGGCACTCTTTGTTCTCCACTATGCCTAGCAGTTAATATAGCGCCATCAATCAAGGAGAGGAAACCCAGGAGATGGAAAGAATCGGGTTAGGTGACAGTCTGACTGCATTAGCAATGCTCCACGTGAGGAGTGATGCAGTGCCGGGCCAACCTTCTTACCATTCTTATCCCATGGGCCTTTTTCGCCGACTGAGAGGTAGAGGGCGTTAGGATTTCATCAATCAATTTAATTAACAGTGCAACCCATTTGGCTACACAATAAGAACTAGGAATCAGTGACTGTAGTTAACAAGATTAATTACCACTTAGCAGTTAATTTAATATAGATAAATCTCAGTACCATGCTATAAAGATACAGAATAACAACTGGGTAACCCAACCTCCTAAAGAAGTTCAGGCGTACCAGAATAAGGCAGACAAGAAGTTCAGACACAGCAATACAGAAGATCAATAACAGAATTTGATGTACAGAGACAAGTTTCTGGTTGTCTCTTCTATATATTGGTGAAGTCTAACATCATCTAGATTAAGTACAAACTAATGAGGATGGTTTAAAACCCTAAAAGGATCTCAAAATCAGGGAATGCAAGAAAATAGGAAAACATGGGGAAGTGCAGGAAGAGAATCTCTCAGCATTTCAAGAGTGTGGTCAAGAATCTTTTTGGGACAGGAAAATGAGTGTTAGTCTAAGCCACACTCAGCAAGAGTCAAATAGGAAGCCTAGAGACCTACAACTCTCAGAGTCCAAAAGAAAGTGGCCTAACCTCAGTCATTTATTTCCACCAGGATCTCCCAACTTCTGTTTGCATCATCAGGGGCTCCCTGTTCTTTCCATTTCCATGTTATGAGCCGAAACAATAACGATTCCTCCCAGACATGGGAACCGTATTGTCCTTGGTCACCGGTGAGCCTATGAAGTAGTGCTGAATGGAAACCGTTAGTTAAAGCTCTGGCTCTTCCTGTTCTGTGTCAATATCTTCTTCTCTAGCTCTCTCTATCCCTAGTACAGTGCTACATCTATTCTCAAACTATCAAATCACTCAAATGTAGCTACAAGGAAAAGGCACACAAGCAGGAAATGGAAAACAGCATTTCATGCCGGAAGAAATATGGGCCTAGGTCTGACAAGTCAGCATATTAAATCAATGGTGCATATTTAATATACGTGTACACATTCAACCATGACCTAAATGAAAATTGCTAGTATATTAGATATATATTAATTGGTACACACAGATGAAATACCTATGAGTACACTTATATAGACGTGACTAAGAACTATGTTATAATGCCATTATGAAACATTAGTGCACATTACATAAGTCTTTTCGCTTCTAAAATAAATACATCTTAATAGTGTGAGGAGGGTATTATTCTGGGAAACAACCTTTACAACGCAACTTTTACCACGCAGTGCCTTTACGACGCAACTTTTACAACGCAAACCATTACAACGCATTGCGCTGGGGGGCGCTCTAGGATAGGGAATAGGTTTAATGTACTATCCAACACCTTCCCTACTATCCACGGGGACTGGAGTTGGAATAGTAAATTAAACAATTCACTATCCAGCGCCCCAAAGCACTATGCGTTGTAAAGGCATGCATTGTAAAAACCGCGTTGTAAAGGCATGCGATGTAAAAGCATGCGTTGTAATGTCATACATCCTATTATTCTATCACCTAATCAATAAAGGTTGTGTATTGCAATTGAGTCACACAGTTCATATATGAGTCTGTAATTCTACGGTGAATGCACCTCAAGAGTGATGTTAAGTGCTACACTTTGCATTAATAAGGTTAGGACACACAAGTATGCAGTGCTAATTGCAAGTATATAGTGCGCATATTCATGACATGTAAGAATGGAACCAAAGTTACGCTGCTCCAGGAGACACCATTTACAGCTGCATTCAAATTGTAGTGCAAGCCACAATGTATGACATCTTGGTGATTCTGACATGCTCCACCCCCCAGGGTGTGCTTCTCACCTCCTTAGCGCTTCTTAAAATGTGCGTAGCGTCATGGAGCAAAGATGACAGATTCAATGTTAAAAATACACTTCTGTACAAAGTATCCCACAGCACCGTAGGCAAATCTCCTCCATCCAAGATGCCTACCACATCTTCACAGAGGCTCTCATAATTGAGAGAATTTCCTACGAGCTAATGAGGCCTGTAAGACAAGCAAGTCAATCAGCTTTTTAGAGTTTTTTCCTGTTCCTGGCTAGCGCTATTGTTAATCCGTATACTGTTTCATGAGCTGATCTACATTGTGAATGTCACTTCAAGAAAGCGATGGCTAAATTGAGAATGTCGTCATTATCATGCACAACACACAGAAATTAAATTAAGCAATTAGGAACATTGAAGCCTAACCTGCTGGTCACTTTCCCAGTGGGGAAAAGTAATATATTGATGCACAGGAAGGAAAAAAAGTTGCCGTATTCGTCTGCATTACACCAACAAAAATCACCAGTGTCATATCCTAAAATCAAATTAATTTAGTGATGTAAATAAACCGATATTTACTAATGAAGAGTATCCATCTCTGTCAACAGCAGTAGGGGAGCCAGCGGATGCCTGAGGTGTAAAGGCACTGGGCTTTGGATGGGGTGTCTTTCTGAGATCAGGGCAGCCTGACTTGCCTGACTTCAAGATGGTTACCTCAAGTCGTGAAAGATCACAACTTTTATTGCTGATCTTTCAAGACTTTGTTCAGCCCATCTTGATGTGCAAAAAGAAAAGTCAATAAGGTGGCGTTTAGAGGGTCAGGCTCACACTTGAGCACTGACACACATAGCATGAAGAAATGCCTGCAGCAGCGAAAAACCAAAGAAGTATTGTGTAAAAAAAAGTATAATGATTGTTTGTACTTTTCAGATGTAAAATAGTCCACAATGCATTGAATGCCAAATCAGCAGCACGAGTTAAGAGACACTTAATCTTCTGAAGCCCACATTATTTGTGTCTGTGTGAGTGTGTATATATATGAATTTGTAACAACAATTCCGAAATGCAGCGAAATCTGTCAAGCCACTCCCAAAAACAGTTTATCTGGATACCCTAAGTCAATGATTGATGTTTTTGTAAACAAATGACATGGTCCCATCCAAAATGTGACACATGCTGTCAACCATCCAATAGATGAAGGGGATTCCTTTGTAATACACACAAAAGCGGATGGGAGGAATGCCGGCAAATAGTCTAACCTCTTGAAATCGCTCTGAGAAGCATTTCAACCCATCGTTTTTCGCCCACGTTGCCACTTTAGACAAAGGCCCACCTTATGCAAACCAGTAATGACCATGCTCCTCATGGGATCAGTCCATCCTGAATGCCAGACGAGGCCCCTTCCAGGAGGGAACAAGCAACCCAGACTGTTTTCGGCCTTCTTAAGGTTTCCTAAGTGATGTAGGTATACATTTTCTTTCTGTATGTGGTTTTTAAAAATTCCATGCTTCTTTATGTTTTGTGTTTACAAAATCTAGACAAGACCGCTAAAGTTTTCCCTATTCAGGCCTAAAAATCATTAAACCATAAACACATTAACAACTGTGATTAGACCAAATTCGGGAAAACAGGGATTTGTTGCTGAGCTATTTCCCTTTTATTATTTAGCTGTTGGTGTTACATCAATAAATAAAGAGGCTAATTCATTTGAATGTGCATATAAATGTGTCCAATTAGGGTAGTTAATACAATCTCGGTAATTAGAAACGACTAGATCTGTGATTCTCAGAAAGCTGGAGTTAAGGTCCCTGTTTAAATAGCATGTGTTTATCCCCTTCCCTGGCCCCTCCAGATGTACAATATTAATTTGAATTTATGATCTTCACTAATTGTAAATTCTGTTCTGTTTCTCAGTCTAAAATAACATTAGCTTGCCTAAATTCCAGAAAACTGTTGCTTAGAATGATGCCTGTTGCCATAGCAACATTTATTTCTGCTGTGTTATACATGTTTAGGTATATATTGTCAAACGCCAACACAAGATGATTCTAAGAGTTAAAACAAAAACGTTTATTTATCTGATAGGCACTTTTGTATGCATAAAAACAAGTCACTAAGATTCAAGCTGGTACATACCTGACTGTAACTGTCCAACTTCGCCATCTCCCTACACAACTATGCTCAAATGATCCACAGATCTGTTCCTCCGCTGGGATAATGAGCTCCAAGGACCTCAACCTCCCTTCTTTGTGATATCTATGGGTTGTGACAGAAGGTCTCTGATAAAAGGGCGAATCACACCAAGAACTGTCAGGCTTCTCTTCCCAGTGGTGTAGCTAGGGTTTGTAAAGTTCTTAGATGCACCACACAGATGCCAGATACTTTATTTAATTCTTTATTGCCGGAGCGCCGGGAGATGCCTTCTGATACAGCGGTCGGCGCCAATCTCCAAGATGGCCGCCTTCCGCTTCCCGTCCCCGCACTTCCTGTTCCGGGGACGGAACACTAGACCGCTACCACATATCTCCCCCCTTTATGCAGTAACCAAACATTATATAACAAAGTCCTTACTTCCAGTTCATGTCATAGTCCTTGAACTTCTCTGGTACCTTTACCCTCCTTCCCACTCTGGTTCTCACCACCTCATTGCTTCCTTCTTCTTCCGGTTCCTTTCCACCTGACCCTTCTCCTGAGCCGCCTCTATCTCTGTCCATCACTTCTTCATTGCTTTCTTCCTTGCGCCCGCTCCCCTTCGTTCCTCTTGCACCTTCTTCTCCTTCACTTGCTGCACTCCTTCTTCTACATTCTCTTCGCACCTTCCACTACTTTCTCTTTCGCCTTCATCGCCTACATACTCTGCTCCTTCCATAGTCTCTTCTTCCCACTTCAAGATTTTGCTGCATTTAGCCATTCTGTCCAGTGACCACACTTTCCCGTCACTTAGCAGGGCCGATCGGGCGTAGGGCTCCACCACTTTCAAAGGTGGTGAAAACTTGCTTCCTCCCTTTCTCTTCAAGATGGCCAGTTTTACTCGAACCCAGTCGCCCTTCTCCAATCCTGCTTCCTGAGTGTTCCGTCTTTTGTTGTAGTGAGCCGTGTATACCTCTTGTGCTTTCTCCAGATTTCTTCTGACCACCGCTGGTGACCACTTACTCTGCACCACTGATTTCCTCCATGCCATGTTGTCTTTTGTGAAGGCCTCCCTTCCTCTCAAAACTTTAAATGGGCTGTATCCCGTGCTTCCCAGGGTGATCCGATAGGCCCATATCATCTTCTCCAATTCTTTTTCCCAGTCCAGACCATCATTTATGGCCGCTTGAATGGTGCCCATGATCACTCGATTGAAACGCTCCACTTGACCGTTCCCCGCAGGGTGATAGATGGGCGTATGCTTCACTTCTATGCCATTCCTGTCTGTGAAGGCAATCCACTTCGCTGAAGTGAATTGGGGCCCATTGTCGCACGTGATTATTTTTGGGATTCCCTCCCTGACAAACGTGGCGCGTAAGAAGCGTACCACTGCATCCGTGTCCACATGCTCCATAATCTCAACCTCTGGCCACTTGGAATACTTGTCGATGAGGACTACCGCATACTTCTGAGTTCCTGCTTTGTTAATGACAGGACCCATAATGTCCACTGATATAATTTCCCATGGCCCATCTGGTACTGGGAATTTTCCTAGGGGTGGTCTTAACGTGCTCTGAGATTTGTCCGCTTTGGCACATGACTCACATTGTCTCACATGACGTTCGATCTGCATATCGATGGCAGGCCACCAGTACGCTTGTCGGGCAAGGGCTTTAGTTTTCGTGATGCCCTGGTGCCCTTCATGTAGTAAAGTCATCAGATGATCCAGTATGCCTTGTGGTGGGACCACTTTATCACCTCTGAGCAGGAATACAGGATTCTCCGCTAGCGATAGCTCATCCCGTACTTCCCAGTACCTCCTCAGTTCTTCCTTGAGGTGTCTCTTTTCCGGCCACCCATGGACCACGTACCCTTTGACGGCTTCCAAGTCAATGTCCTCCCTGTATGCTTCTTCCCATTCCTGGGCACTTATCACTTCCTCCGTGTCTTGAATGGTTGCTACCACGTATCCTTCCCAGTCCTGTTTCTCCCCGCTCTCTGCTTCATCCATGGCCACTGCTCTGCTCAGGAAGTCCGCTACCTTGTTCTGCGGCCCTGGAATGTGTTCCACTTCGTACACAAAGTCCAACAGTCTGAGAGTCATCTTGGCAATTCTTGGGGTCGCGTGATCATGGCCACTGGAAGTCAGTACTCGGACCATGGGTTTGTGGTCCGTTATCACTAGGAATTTCGCTCCCCACAAGTACTGCCTGAATTTCTCCATCGCCCAGACCACTGCCAGCATCTCCTTATCGATAACGCTGAACTTCTCTTCATTAGAAGCTAGCGATCTTGAGGCAAAGCTGACAGTCGATGTGTCTCCGTTTTCTGATTTCTGCATTAGGACTGCACCCAGGCCGCGGTCACTGGCGTCCGTGGTGAGGATGGACTCCGCACTCGGGTCAAATCCTTTAAGGGGGATGGTGACACTCATCTCCTGTTTAAGGGCAACAAATTCCGCCTGTTCCTCTTGGCCCCACGGAAATTTGTTCTTTTCCTTGAGCAATTGGCGAATGAAATGAGTTTTCGTGGCGAAGTGGGGAATGAATTTACTGTAGTACTCGGCCATTCCCAGGAATGACCGAACATCCTCTTTCTTGCCAGGAGTGGGGGCCTCCAGGATGGCTTTCATGTTGGATCTTTTTGGTTTTATCCCATGGCCGCTCACCTCGTGGCCCAGGTACGTGACCGATTGCACTCCCAACTTGCACTTTGACCATTCCGCCGTCAGGCCGTTGTCTTGCAGTGTTCGCAGCACTTTGTGGAGTTTCTCGTCATGGTCCTGTTTAGATCTGCCCATTACCAAGATATCGTCTTGAAAGAATAGTACTTCTTTTACGTCCTTCAGTAATCTGTGCATAAGCCTCTGGAAGACCGCCGCTGCCGATGCCAGGCCGAACGGCATTCTCACAAATTCGTAGCATCCAAAAGGCGTGATAAAGGACGTGAGATGGCTGCACGATGGATGTAGTCTCACTTGATGGTATGCCGACGACAAATCCACTGTGGAGAACCATTTGACATCTTTGGTTTTCGCCAGCATCTCATTTATGCGGGGCAGGGGGAATTTATCAATGACAATGTTTTTGTTCAATTCCCTGAGATCAACACATAGTCGTACTTTACCATTCGGCTTCTGGGCTACCACTAGGGGTGAAAGCCATCCTGCACTCTCTATGGCTCTGATCACTCCTTCTTTTCCCAGCCTATCCAGCTCCGTTTGCACTGCGTCCCTACTGCGGAACGGGATGTTCCTCACCTTGTGCACAACGGGTTTCGCTCCCTCTTTCAGCTTTATGAGATGCTTGTATTTTCCTAGTTCCCCAATTTGACCATTGAATACCTTGGGGTACGCCTTCTGCCATGATCCTACATCATCTTTTTCGTCCATGTCCATTAGCAGTATTTTTTCGATGCCCCCCGAATTGAGTTGTATCCCTAGTGCTCCTTGGTCCTTCCAGCTAAGAACTGAGGGGCCCTTCTCTGCTACGTATAACTTGCAACTTGCGTGGCGGCCTCTGAACTCGAACAGGAGAGGGCAGTATCCCAACATGGGAATCCTTTGTCCGGTGTACGTGACTGGCCTCACATCCATCGGTTGCAGTTTCTCTTTGATTTTGGGCGCGAAATTGTCTTCCCATACTTGTCTTTGTATGATGGAGATGGGTGCGCCGCTGTCAGCAATCATCTCCATAGGTATTCCGCCGATGTGCATGTTCAGCCTGGGTTTGTCCGTTCCTGATCCATCCACTTCCAACACCTGGACGTCTATGTATAGGAACTCCTCCTGGTCCTCAGCGTCTTCTTGGTCGCTTGCGTCTTCTCTGCGTTCTTGGTCCATATAACGTACCATAGCGCTTTTGGGTTTCCGGCGGCACACCTTCTCATAGTGCCCGAAGACGCTGCAATATGAGCATTTCGCCCTAAACGCGGGGCATGCTTTGTCGTTACCTAGATGTGCAGTACTGCCACACCTGTAGCAGCTCGGCCTACCTCCTTTGTTCATCCTGTTGTCCGTCTGGTATTTGTTGTTGCTGTTGGATTTTCTGCCTTCCTGATTTCTTTGCATGTCTTTTTGCCTCGGTCGTTCGCCTCTCGACGGTGTCATTATCCTGCAGACAGTTTGCGATTCTCCTGCTTCCTTCTTGGCCGCTTGAGCTCAACGTCGTGACAGTTCCGCTTTCTTGACCATCGCCCATATTTCTTTGAGTGGGGCGTCACCATTTACCCACAGCTTCTCCTGTATGTCGGGGACTGGACATGTGCATGATAATTTGGTCCGTGATTAGGTCGTCGTGTAGCATGTCAAATTTGCACGTGAGAGCCAACTTCCGCAAGGCCACGACGTGCTCGTCCACCGTCTCACCACTCCTCTGCTTCCTCTGAAAGAAGTTGTATCTGTCAATCGTGACGCACACCACCGGACGGTAGTGTGCATCTAGGTCAGCGATGGCGTGGCTGAAGACGTCTGTATCCGTGGTATCCCTCTCGCCTTTGACTATGGTATCGTACACTCTGATCCCTTCCGGGCCCAAATTGTGTAACAGAATTTTCTTTCTCCTCTTGCTCGAGAACGGGGTATCACCTTCTTCTTCCAGGGCATCTAGATAGTTGAGGAAATACCTTTTCCAGTCCTCCCATTTCATCTCCGGTTCTCCGCATTTCGTCAGAAATGGTACCAATTGAGTGAGGGATGATGACTGGGCAGCCATTTTGGGCGCGTCTCTCCTGTTCGTTGCTGTATGGATCGTCCGACCAGGTGGGCTCCCCGGCGTGTGCTGCTCTGTTGTGTCCTCTTCACTGCGATCACCGTCGCTCTCTTCCCCCTGCACTGTCCCTGCTGGACTCGGTAGCGCCGGTTGGCTGTCCTCTTCGGACCGGTGGGATGAGCCTGGTGCCTCTGCCAACCCCTGCTGTTCCGCCAGGTTGCCGGGCACACTATACGATGGCCAGGGATGGGGTGTTTCTCGCTGTGACCCCGTGTACTCTGTGCGTGCACAGTGTTGCACAGCGCTGATGTGCGCCTCCCAAGGCTGTGACCTCGCAGGTGGTGCCTCTAAGTTCACCTCAGCGTTGGTTTCTGGTTTGGGTGCAGCAGTTTTCCTTCTGGAGCGCTGGCGTGTGTTCGCGCTCTTTTCACCTGCCGCCTAACGGCTCCTCTGCCACGCTCCGGTCGATAACGGCGTTTCCTCACGCCAGATGCGTAGTCTTGCGTCGTCGTGTGTGTGCGTGTGGATCTAAATCCCATCCCTCGTCGCCATTGTAAAGTTCTTAGATGCACCACACAGACCCCAGATACTTTATTTAATTCTTTATTGCCGGAGCGCCGGGAGCTGCCTTCTGATACAGCGGTCGGCACCAATCTCCAAGATGGCCGCCTTCCGCTTCCCGTCCCCGCACTTCCTGTTCCGGGGACGGAACACTAGACCGCTACCACAGGGTTTCTGGTGCCCAGGGCAATCGCTTAGTTTGCTGCCCATTGCATGTAAGAGCGGGGGTTTGGCAGGGGTGATGTCGAAAGACCACAACAAGCAGCGGGGGGTGCAGGCAACAGACGACAATGAGCGGGGGTGTTAAATATCAAAACATACCTTATGCTCGCTCGCCGCCACCACCAAAAAAATGACACCCCCGCTATGTCACTGGCTCTTCCTTCTTTTTCCAAAAGGGTAGCAATCTTGCGGGTTCGTTGGCAGTAAAGTGTTCAAATAGATAACCGGGTATCTTGCTCTGTGGGTTGGGGGGCATGTGGCTGCAATGAGTGGAAAACCTTTCCATTCATCATAATGTGGGGGCAGGGAAAGCAAGACTCGAAATGGAGCTTAGAAACCAGGATTCTGGCGTTTTAGCCAAGAATCTTAATTGGTCTTTAGGAAACTGGGTCATGAAGATTGTTTTGCATTAAGTTACAAGAACTGTGTTCTGGAATTTTAGTAAGATTTCTTAAAATAATTAGGTGTATTACTAACATTCAAACCTATGAAGTACTGATGCTGCCACTATTAGAAGAGTGAAGTTGGTGTCTGGGAACTTACTAAAAAGATAACCTATGTGGAAGAATTCCTGCCTAACAGAAAAGGACAGATGACTTCCTCCTGCCTTCACTTGATTCTCTGACCCTAAAAGTAATCCTCAGGGCAAAGGCAACTGTTACGTTGCTGAGTACACCAGCAAAAAAGTGGGCCCAAGACTTACCTACTGACATGGAGTTTTTGAAGGCCTGCAAAATGGGGAGTCCAAGGAATGGAGTACGCTATGCAATCCTTGGGAAACCAGCAAGAAAAATTGGAACTGGACTTTTGTCTGTGGTTCTGAAGGAAGTGGAGGAAAGTATTTTTCTCATATGAGCACATGAACCAATGTCAAACGAGCTGCTCCTGAAAATGTGGCAATATTAGGAGCATGAAAAAAGAAAAAAAGATAGTATACATTTCCATTAGTGCCAAGTTTACCTGAAAACACCCACCTACAGGAGTTTCAATTTTAAAGCTTATCAAGCGCTGTGATTTATAGCAACATACTCAAGGCTACCTCGGGACTCCAAAAACATAGGGGGTCATTAGGATGACGGGCGGACTTAGTCGGCCCGCCATCCTATCGGAATACGGGACCGCCGGCCATAAGGGCGGGGGTCCCGTGGGGGGTATTAGGATGCCTCCGCCACATTGGCGGGCGCATCATGCATTTTTAACATTGTGTCGGGCGGTGCTCTCAGCACCGCCCGCCACAATGCTAAAAATGCATGTAATGCATTTGCATACACAAAGCGGCAGGCACCACGCGGTACCTGCCGCATTGTGTATGCAAATGCAGGGGGGTACCACAGGTACCCCCCATGTGCACCCCCCACCTTGCCTTCACCATGGGGGCCCACAGGGGGCCCCCAAAGTGAAGGCCACCTGCCTTTCCATGGCGGCATTGCCACCTCAGAAAGGTATCTCCCAAAGCCCATACTAATATGGATGGCGGTGTCTGATAGACACCGCCACCATATTAAACCTTTTCCGCCCCGGTCTCAAGACAACCGAGGCGGAAAAGCGGCAAACAGTCTTTCCGTCCGCCATGGTCCCCCTGCCATAGTAATATAGTGGGGGGAAATGGGTGGCGGGCTGGTGGTGGGCGGGCAAAGATGTCGGGCGGATCGCCAGCATGGCCGTGGTGATCTGCCCAACATCCTAATGGGCCCCAAAGTGTCTGACTCTGTGGACTCCTGTTTTGCTGTAGTTTTTACCTTTGCAACACTGAAAGGTTGTGACTTGCCTTTTTGGTGCCTTTTAAATAATTACATTGTACACTTTGTAAGAAGTTGGTTTGTTTCTTCAATAAAATGTTGCTTTTATTTCTTTTGTTCCTACACTCATGCATTTTTCTGAGGACTGTCTCGCTACCATGTCAACCTTTCAAGGATTTAGATTGGGATTCCAATGTTGGCTGCTAGCACTTAGGGGCCAATTACGATCTCGGTTGGAAAGCCTTCCACCTGTGGTCAGAGGTTTTCTGTCCGACCACTTAATTACAATTTAGGTGGTCGGAAGTGAAACTGGCCACTCATTCCAACTGGATTCCGATGCTCCGTTTCCAGCAGGCTTTCCATGTTGGGCTTTCTGACATGGAAAGCCTGACAGAAAGCGGGTTTGGGGGGCCCCTACTAAGGCCCCTTTCAGCCAGTGGCCTACAGTTGGTGGCCGGGGTGTTGATCCCTCCACCTTGTAGCAGGCATCATGAGGTACCTGCCATGTGGTGCAGGGATGAACACAAACCCAATTTCCCTAAGGGAGCTTGTGCTACACCCCTTTTATGGCCGTAGCACATGCTCCCGTAGGGAAATGTGAGTATGTGACCACACCATGTGCGGTCGCAACTTAATTAAGCGGTTGGGACTGCTAACCGGAGGCCGGCCAGACCCGTATCCGTGAGGTCTGCCCGACATCGTAATAAGCCCTTTAGTTTGTTGGAGCTCAGTGTCATCTCACATCAAGAATGAGTCTTCCTTCCCCCATATTTTCACTATCTGGTTACCTTCAGAGGAAAAAATGACCCCATTAAAAAATCATGTTTATGCAGCAGAAGAGCCAATACAGTATAATGTGGAGGTGGGCGTTGGTTCCACTCACTGATGCAAATCTCTCATCAGCCTATCACAGGGATCAGAAAAAATAAAAAAATAAGGAGCCTTCACTCTTTAGGTCCTTTTGACCCGACGAGCTCTAGCAGTGGTTAACAATCCACTCTCACTCTCTTATGAAAGTGCATGGGCCCTTGGATGTATCTTTTGGCCCTGTTCCTTTTCACTCTGAGCTAAGCTTGCCTAAGGTCTTGGGTGCTTGTTTGAGTTACTTTTCCCTCAATATTTCCCAAGGCCCAGGGAGCATTACGTGCCCCTTTCAAATGTCCTCTAGGCTGACAATCTAAGAGCCGGAGAGGGTTCTGTGGCATTCTTCCTCAGTCTTGCCCAAGGAAAGAAGTGGCCTTCCCATCTCATGTTTCAATTCCCCTGGCTATGCTCCAGAGTTTATGAGGGTTCTCTTGGCCTACACTACTCCTACATTAAATCACATGTCTTTGTACATAGACTATGGAGGGTTGTGGCCCATACACACACCTTCTTCTGTTTTGTAAAATGGCAATGGAAAGGATGTTGGAATGGAATGATTGTGCGTAAAGGTTGGCTGATAGTCTCCCAACATTTTCCAAGAGCTCAGTGTTGTTTTGCCCTGGTTCCCCTTAATATGGCAGGGGACAATTTTCTCTCTCTCTGGGCCCCTCACATATATCTGACAGCTTCGCAAGTGTCAGTATCTAAGTTATGATCAAAGCACTGGTCCAGCTCTCAACTTCCCCTGACCTATTCACCCCGCAAAAGCATGTGCGTAAAAGAGGACCAGGCCAGCAACAGTATCTTGTTGCAAATAGGACATTGCCTAGAATTTCCAGTCACAAAAGAAGGCAGGGTGAAGGACGAATTGGACAGGTGCCCTGTTAGTAAAGCGACCAGGTGACTATACCAGTTGACATCTGTCCAGTTCACCTTCACCATCAAAAGAAGGAGGGTGAAACTGCACCTAAATAGGTAAACATCAACTACTGTCTTGTTTGCAATGATGAACAGCCTGTGGGCCACTGTCAATTGTTCTGGTCCTTCTTAAACATCATTCTCATTGGAGGACTGTGGAGGACAAGAACAGCTGCCAGTTTCCTCAGCATTCTGTTTGTGTGTGTGGAGACGTTGCTCCTAATTTAGTGTAAATTTCCACCCAACAACAACACAGGGAAAGGTATTTAATTTTCACAACTATGTTTTCTATGCAGTTGGAAGGGGACAATCCTATTTAGAACTAGGAACAAGATGTATGGCAGGGTTGGGCGGAAAAAATAACCACAGGATTAAAAAGACCATGGAGGATGAAACCATTGCTTCTCTAGTATAATTGATGAAAACATAATCCTGGAAGAGGAAAATACAGGCAAATAATATATGCTTATTAAACATTTCTGTGCGCCTTGTTTCAAACAGTTATTCACTTGTAACACAAATTAGTTTTAAAACAGTGTTTTAGTTTGTTTACTTGTGCTGTGCGAGTTAATGTTGCTATCTTTATTTACCATCTTGTCACACCCAGGTGTTGAATTATACTGAATCCTCGTTTGAGCTGTAGTGCACACCAGATTTACATGGTTTATATCTGCTGAAATAATGGTCTTAGGACCTTGCTTTTGTATCTCTGTAGCATTTTTTGCTATAGGTTCTTTCCTTAATGTTTTTAATGGTAACATTTCCGAGACCAAGCCTGTTAGATATGTAACGTCTTTTTGAATTAATTTGATTTCAGACATTAACTGGCGTTCTATACTGTCTATTTTACCATGCAAATTTTTAAGAGGGTTTCCAGATTTTGTTGTTTTTGAGTATAAACGTCCGGATGGCTACCCACCAGGTCTTTTCTCTTCCCTGCATTTTTCGCTCCTTTTTTCGTTTGGTTTGTTTTTTATTTCCAGATTTACTGTGGGTGTAGTTGTTAGTTGGAGGGTTAGTTTCTGCTTTTTAGCCAAGGGAGAGACCAGGTCTATGGTGTCAGATGACGCCGAGATCTCAAAAGACGTTGTTAAAACACAGGAATTAGCAACTGTGTTTGTTTCACCCTCGCTGGGTTTACCTGTTACCCAAACCTTACCAAAACCATTTTCCGCAGTAGGGGGTACGGCGGGGTGTGTAATAGGAGGTAATACTGACCCTCCCTCTGATATGGAGTCTTTTAAGGCAGCGTCCTAGGCGGTTTTTGTTGCCGCCAATTCATCCTCAACCTGAGTGATTTCAATATTTATCAGGCCCACAGTGTTTTTCAAATATCTCTTAATAGGCGCGCTTTTAAATTGTTTGCCTCTAATGGATGTTAATTTCCTTTTCCCCATGTTGCTGCAGATAACAGGATTATTTAGGCCCAGAGAATAGTGGTAACAATTTGAATACCAACTCCTTACCTAATAGATCGTCGGGCCAGGAGGGGGGGCCCAGCCCAGCCTTATCCTGCCACGGATGGGTGCAGTCTGGCCCGCCCTTGGCCCGTGAGCTTCTCCGCTGCGGGAGCCCTTGCGAGGCTATAAGCACCTGCGGGCGCAATGAAGTGACGCGACTCCTGCCACGGTAGCCCCTGGTGCCTGTGGTCGGGTTACAAGTGGCAGGTCAGAATTCTGCACTGGCGGAGCCCTTGCAAGGCTATGACGCGGGCGGGTGCGAAGAAGTGATGCGGCTCCTGCCGAGGTAGCCCCTGGTTATAAGATCCCAAAGGCAAGACCTATTGGCTATGCCAATGCTTGTTGTTTAGTTTTATTGGCCTGGTTGTCCTGCTCCCAAGAACAGCCACAATCCACACTCCCTCTTGTGTCTGTGCAACTCCACCTGTTTCAGGGCATTTGGTTAGTTTCCTATGTGAAGCAACGCACAATCCAGAAATAATAGTGTTCATAACTGCCATCATATGTTGGAGTGTACATTAAACAGCTCAAAGGACAGTCAGACTAAGGGGAGTCTCATAGGGGCCTTCCTCGGCACTAGAACACGCTTTCTAGGGTTGTAATTTTCCATGGCCTGCCAGCGTGTTGTAATCTGCATTATCGCTGGAAGCTTCCTTCTGTTGCCTGGTATTGGTAGGCAGCTCTAGGACCGCACGACTTCTCCGCCCTCACACCTGTCGGCTCTTGCGCTCAGTCGGGTTCAGGCGAGGCTGCCGCCCCATTGCAGTATTCACCCCCGACAGGGAACCCCTGACCCCACATCATGGGCAGCCTCCTACGGACCCTCCAGGACTCGGAGTTGATGGCCCGCTTTCAGCTCATCTGTGGGCTGTATGCGGCTCCCCCAGGGGGCAAACACCTGCCGAACGGGAGAGGCGAGCATGTCAGCAATGGGAATGGGTGCCCCACCCTGCATAAAGTGGGTCAGGGGGCGCACTGCCAGAATGGGAGCATGGAACGTGCCAACGGAGTGACCTTCAACGGAACCCACAAGCAGGTAGTGTGTGCAGGGGGTAGCAGTGTTGTCATGACTAGAGAGTGGTCGCATGTTGTGTGACAACTATGTATGGGCGAATTTTGCGGATCTGCGGTCCGCGAGTTCACGCGAAATGGCAAAAACATCTGCGAGTTCGTGGAATAATCTGCGAACTCGCGATTTGCAGAAATATATACTGGAGTACTTTCTACTGGCTAATCAGTAAGTGCTAGCTCGTTGGGTAAATGTATAGTGCTTTTCCTACACTACAGCTGCATAAAGTGCCAGAAGAGTTGTCTCCAGTAACCATGTGTGTGTTACTATGCCATCGCGCCGAAGGGCGCAGGGCTCCCTTGAGTGAGCTGTCCATCATAGTGGGTAAATGGCGGGAAGACGGTGCACACCGCTAGTGTGTGTGCGGGGCCAAACGGGCAGGGCTTCTATGCGAGTTCCCATGCCTCTTGTGTGTATAAAAGGTCAGAGACCAATCAGAGCAGCAGATGAGCAGAAAGAAGCCACTAGTCACAGGAACTGCACTGGGATTGCGCTTGTGAAAGTGAAGGATGCAAAGGCCTTCATCCAGCATCACAGCTAATTTTCGACGGTAGATATGGGGAGAAAGCACACCTGCCCAGCCTCGACAAAGCTCACGACTGTTTTTGGGCTGATGAATGCATTACTGAATTTGAGCTTCAACTCAGGCCTCTGCTTTATTTATATCTGTAAGTGCTTCCTGTTGAGGTTTAATTTTTGTGACAGGAGCATCGTGCCAGAATGAACCCTGCCCTGTAAATTTATCCAAGAAGACTCCACCGTGTTGTGCGATACCTCTACTCAACTGGAGTACTTTCTACTGGCTAATCAGTAAGTACTACCTCATTGGGTAAATGTATAGTGCTTTTCCTACACTACAGCTGCATACAGTGCCAGAAGAGTTGTCTCCAGTGACCATGTGTGTTTTACTATGCAATCGCGCCGAAGGGTGCAGGGGTCCCTTGAGTGAGCTGTCGATCATAGTGGGTAAATGGCGGGAAGACGGTGCACACCGCTGGTGTGTGGGCGGGGCCAAACGGGTGGGGCTTCTATGCGAGTTCACATGCCTCTTGTGTGTATAAAAGGTCAGAGACCGATCAGAGCAGCAGATGAGGAGAAAGAAGCCCCTGGTCACAGGAACTGCACGGGGATTGCGCTCGTGAAAGTGAAGGATGCAAAGGCCTCCGTCCAGCATCACAGCTAATTTTCGACGGTAGATATGGGGAGAAAGCACACCTGCCCAGCCTCTACAAAGCTCACGATTGTTTTTGGGCTGATGAATGTGTTACTGAATTTGAGCTTCAACTCGGGCACCTGCTTATTTATATCTATATGTGCTTCCTGTTGAGGTTTAATTTTTGTGACAGAAGCATCGTGCCAGAATGAACCCTGCCCTTCATATTTATCCAAGAAGACACCACCGGTTTGTGCGATACCTCTTGCCAAACTTGCGGGGCTTCTAAAAAAAATCCGCCCGCGAGCGGATTTGTGGATTTTTTGGCATTTCTCGAGATACGCGGATCGCGAAATTGCCGAAAATCCGCAAATTCCGCGGGCGGATCGGATTTTGCGCCCATACTTAGTGACAACTGACCTCATCCTGCCCTGGTTTGTAGCTAACAACACTTTGTGCGCTCTTACCACATTAAAATCAAACTACAACTCCCAGAAGGCAATCTGCTGCTGGTGAAGAGCATGAACTCTCTGATGGTGATGCATGTGACATGGGGCACCTGGAAGCTGACGCGCGAGGTACGCATATTGTCATAGGTGCCCCACCCACTCCCTCACTGGTTGTTACAGACACATCTAATAGCGCCCCGGGTTTGACTCTGAGCCTCTGGTGTTTGAGTCCACTTTGTGATGGGGTAATATTTTGGAAAGTTGCAGCAGGAAAAATTATCAAACATTTACAAAAAAGAATTGACGGGTTCCTTGCAAATTGCACTTGGTCTGGGGTTCTTGCCCTTGCAATTCCGAACCAAGTTATATATGCTGAAATTTAAGATTCTGTTACAGCGTGATAAGGGGAGGAGGATGTTGTCATTCTGTTTGCATCTGTATCGTGTAAGTATATGTAAATGTTCTCATGTAACGTACTCGGTTCTATTGTGAAGCGCTCTGACACCTTTGGGTAAAGTTCACACTATATAAAATAGCATTAAAAAATCGGTAGTCCATATTATGGGAAGGTACAGCACTTCCGCCTACGGTTTCAGCCTAGTTTTTGAAATGGCATTTACTTCCCTCCATCTAGGAGTCTGAGGCAATACACACCATGCTTCTGGTGGGCATGTATTTATATGTGAAGTAAATCGAACATATTACTTAATAATCTTAGATAAAAAGCATCTCTTGTACAACTGAAGTCCAGGCTTGAATTAGGAAAACGTTGACTCTCTTCACTCACTTTTAGATAGGAACTGACATACTGACATAATTGGAGTGCACTGGGCCCCAGTGAAAAAAATGCAAATCCAAAAGCAGAGACTGTCAATTTACACCCATAGCCCATAGAATCACAGAATGCAAAGTCATCACAAGAACTAACACTACTACAGAGAAGAAGACATAGACATTCTCAGAAATAGATTGCACAGAAAGGCTGCACAGCGCTGAGCCCTACTGTGCAATGATGTGACATACTGACAGCACTGTGTTCTATAGATGCGCAGCAAAGTTAGGTTTCACAGTGCTGAGCCATACTCTCCAATGCTGTGACATACTGAAGGTAAGTAAAATGACAGACATGCAACAGTTTAACATGTGCTTAATGAAACTGTACTTTATGGTGTGAACTATAAATACCGCCACGTTCTATATATTTCTCTCTGAAATTCCTCAGCTTTCCAAGAAGCGCTGTGTAGAGATCTTTAGTTACAAGCAGCGCATGCTGCTCGACGGCTTGTTACTGCGATTTGAAGACACCTTATGCCATTTTGATGATGAATAAAGCGAAGTCGTTTATCCCAGTAATATGTATTTTAATGGGCAACTTTTTTAAGCCGTTGATGTGCCATGTCTGCACCATTTCTTAGTGAAGGATGCCGAAACGGAGTCTGCAGTAGTACCGAATTCACATCTCACACAAGGGAGGATTAACAAAAGTAAATCCCTTCCAAGCACACTGTGAACGACGGCTCTGTGGATTTTGGAGGCTAGTGAGTGGTCGTTTGTGAAGCCTCAGACCACCCGAGGGCCGCAGGTGCGGGATATCACCTGTATGTTGACAGCGCACAGATGTTCATGGAGCTCGCGAACATCAAAACGAGGCCTCTGCTAGCCTGATGGCCATTACAGGCATGCAGGATCCTGGGGTGCCAATATAATGTGCTGAATATGTTATGGCATCGCAGGGGTGGCGCGAGCAGCTCAGAGCAAATTAGAAACGCTGAATCCTGACAGGGGTGGCAGTAGATGTAACATCCGGGATCGGGAGAAAATGAAAAAGAGGGCGCCTCGCGCTGATGACAAGAGGAGGAGGCAGCAGGGGGAGGGGAGAGAGGAGGGGGCCTGTGCCTGTTTCCCTTGTGGGAGCGAGCTTTGAAACCATTTGTTAATTACAAACTGATGGTTTCAAAGCTCGCTCCCGCATGGGAATCGCCAAACGTGCACGCGTTGCCATTGAAAGCGATGCAAAGCGTGCCCGTTTTTGGGCCAAGACCTGAATCGATTACTAAAGGTCTCCTCCTATCAGCACATACTCGCTGAGCAGGCGAGACCTAAAAACAGCTTTCACAACCCCTGTGATTTTGGAAACATTCTGTGATAAAAGCTTATCCCAGTTAAAATTAGAGTCCATCATAATACCAAGGTAGTTAACACATGGGACCTTAGTAATGTTAAATCTACACGACTGTGTATTCCTGGGGCCAGAGGTCATAATATGCGATTTTTGATGACTGATTATTAGTTTCAGTTCCCCCATATATTCGTTAAACCAATCCAGCAATTGTTGCAGGCCATTGGCCATGCGGGAGTTAAGTACTGCCTTGTCCGTGTAGAGGAGGACAGGCACAATTCGTTACTCATCCTGGGAGAATCCTTACCTCTGGTCCCCAGGACTTGGTCAAGGAAATGCATATAAAATAAAAACAAAAATTGTTATTTAGTAAGGTTTTGCACAAGCACCTGCAAAATGACATAAAGCATTGTAAATAACATGATTTTATACTTCCTATTGTGAAAACCAGAGGGCAGAGCGCAAAACTGCGCAGCACCACTTTAGCGCCTGCGCAACCTTTAGTAACCATAGGCTTTCACATTTCCCTCCACTCTTCTGATCATGGTGTCTTTCTCCGTGCTTCCCCCAGTTCAGCTTTCCCTTTCTCTGCAGAGCCAAACCAAAAACTCCAAAAAGGGAACAGAAAAAGTAGATAGAATTAAATTAGGAAATAAAAAAAGTGCGTTCCTGAAATAAAAGAGAGATTAATCTTTCACGAGTAAGAAAAAGTTGGAGATGGGACTGCGTGCGGTCGCCTGTACAAAGAGACCAGGGAATTGCATCCTTTTCGTGTACTATATTCGCAGTCCTTCCTCTTGCCTTCCCTTGGCCCTTGTGCGTGTGAGATATTGTGCTGCAGAAGAGTGTGTCCAGATTGTGGGACGAGGCTGACTCAATAAAGCTGATTTAATGCACTTCTGTCTGAGCGGAGAGCCGCTTGCAGCCTATTAAGAAAATATGATTGCCGTTTATTAAGTTCATTTAGCCCCTAAAGCAAAGCTACGGACCTGAACCAACAAGGTTGTAATAACCTTGTGTAGCCATACAATGTCATTGTTTGTATAGAGCACGTGTTTCTTTAATTTGACACAGTTCTTAGCTAGGTGGATTTGCGGCAAAGGATATTGTAGTATAATATCTTCAGAGGTGGACGCCGTGCTTTGTTCCCAGAGTTGGTGCGAAACATAGTAACTTGCATCGAGTTGAAAATTGTGTTTGCATGCTGAAGAAAGGATTCTTCCAACACCCTTCTCCTCTCCGAGTACACCTTTCTGTGGGTGGAAATAGGTAGTGGACTTGGTAATCAAGGCACACACACCTCCTATTAGTTGAGGTCATTTTCAGCAGAATGAATATTACCTCTGTTGAACTATTTTATATGTTTGTCTACGTTCTGATTGTAAATGTCTGTGGTTTGAACAGTGTTAGATGTATCCATGTTTGTTCCTGCAGGAAATAGAACTATTAGACTGAGGGAAAAACACCACAGCCCTGATATGACCTTTGCTGTAGCTCTGAAAAGCCCCAGTACTCTCACCCAAAAAGATAAACTGCATAACATTTTCCAAATCAGAAATGCTCACCTATTACGTTTTAGAATATCCACCTTTGTATGCACCCATGCACTCCTGTGAAGATGAGACTGTTGCTCGAATGGTTTCATACTGTATCCAAGATTACAATATTTATAATAATATCACATCCACTACATCGCTTGCCTAACCCTACGAATTATTGGTATCTAATGGTGATGCCATTGTAGTCGATGACGTTTGCTGTAATGCAACATAATGCGATTCTATGTTAAATCCCCCAAAATAGAAAATATGCTCTAACGATAGGATTCAACATTAAAAGCCACTTTTCTACAGTTGTAGTCTACTTTCAATGTATGAATGCAGATTTCGTAATGATAGCAGCACTAGTGGAGAGTATGCAATTTTAAAATGTTTAATAAAACAGTATTTGTGTCTTAATTTATTCTACCATAATGACCGGAAGGGACAACAGGAGAAGGGCATTGCAACGCTCCCTTATATATACAAGGCTCGCCCACTAATCTTACTGATTTTTATTTTTGCTGGAATATCGCAAGAAAGAGACACAAATCTATAACAAAATTTGTACAGCAAACAATTCAAGTTCCCCACATTATGTATTGGCACAAGGCCAATTACATTTACTCTAAAATCGCTTGAAATGCTCAGAAGACCTCCAATGGGAACATGTTCATATAAATCATTTCTGAAGACTATTCATGTCTAAATGTAATTTCCTCATAGCAGAAAAAAATGCAATTGTCATTATGGAAAGCTTTCATCCCCAATATTTCTCTGCCCTCTGCTGTATTATTGCAGGTAATCTATTTTTCCAATTACTATTCATTAGTCTAAGAATCTTCTCAGCTCTCCTCTTAATTATTAGGCTTATGAAAGGTAGTCAGTGTTGTGATTGGACAGGTGCTTTGGTTTCAAGATGCATCCACCACGAGTGTCACTTTTACAGCTTGTTGATACTTCTCCACCTCATTGATGGATTAGAGTGGTTTGAATTCTTTCGTTTTTAAATGTATTCGTGAATTTAAGGATTTATATTCAAATTTTGAAACTCTAAATCAATATTCACTTCAGTTTTGGAGATCCATAAGGCAGCTTAGGACGCAGGGATTGTCGTTGTACTTCTTGCGAGATTAGTGCACCGCAATCGCTATATGGCCTACAATGATTTGCATGTACAACAGCCAATAGCAGGCAGTGCAAGTTGCGATGAGGGACGATGAGAATACAAAAAAAACCCAGCCTCCTTCTCTAGACCCACTTCTGATTCATTTGAGTTACCGGGGTACGTCCTGCCATCAAAAATACAAATGTACATTGTGAAATTGTGTTATAGGATGTGCAACAACAATTATTAAAGGTACATTATTGTACGGAATAATAGAAGTGGATGGCGCAAATCTTACAAAGGAGAAGTTTATGTCTACTCAATTTTTACTTAGGGCGAAAAGAAGGGATTTGTTTCAAGAAACGGTCTTACACTGAATCTTTGATGCAATGGTTAATGACATCTATAAATATGGCCAGCCTGGTCGCTAGTTTTTATGGACTGGGAAGCATTAGTGAATTAACTACCCTGAACAGACACTTCTGTGTTGTTCTACTTAGACACCAATGGCAGACCTTGGTAACCAATTAGTGGTCATCCTCTCCCTTCCCATTTATTTAAACAAGATACACAAGTGCAGACCTTCTCACATCTATCATTCAAGACATGACTGCTTCCTCCATGAACATCAATCCTTAATTTCCTACTATACCATGACATAAAATCAGATAGATCTGGAATACACTGTACTGTGAACCTATCTAAAGGCTGCATGGAGGCACTTGCCCACTCAAGAGCTAGTTCTGCCAGCTCCACCTATGGTCAGAAAATGAACAGGACGTTTTCATGGCGGGCTGAGGCTATGGAGGTTCCCACTTCAAGCACCACCCAAGAGACACCACCATAACTGCTGTGACTGCAAGATTACGACTTCCCCAAGCATGGATGTGGTCTAATGTGGCAGAGATCTCAAACTACAGGAAAAAGCCAATTTAGGACATCCTTTTCACCTAGCATTTATCAAGGATTTCATGACAGTGTTTCTGAGAATTAAACCGCCCATCCAGGCTGTCGCTCTGGCATGTGACGTTTATTTGAACCCATGAATCCATAGTGTATATAAACTGGAAGGTGTCTTTTCTGGCGGCTGTGATGTTGTCCAGAAAAGATAGTGAAATCTAGGCATTCTCATCAGCCCACATATATAATAATAATAATAATAATAAACTTTATTCGGATTTTTTAGAGATCCATAAAAGCAGTACATAGTAAAAAATCTGCTGTACGATGTGTTTACAAGTAACATAAAATTTAAAAAAGAAGATTGGGAAGTTTATACAGTACTGTTATTTTAGAGATTTTTTCTGTGTCTGTATATACATTTCAGAAAGTTAAGAACGTGGTAACATGTGGCTTCAGTGTCCAAAAGCTGCAAACTCAGCATAGCTGCTCGACATTGTCTGAGACCCCAAGTTTTTAAGAGAGTCAATAACCAAACTTTGCGGTGTTCCTGATAAAATTTACAGAACAAGACGGTGTGAAGGGTAGTTTGTGTTGATTCCCCGTCACAAGGACAAAGAGGTGGATTTGAGTCCCAGGCGTTTGGGGTTGGAAAGGCTACCAGTTTGTGAAATATGTTTAGTCTGAATCTTATCAGGAGGTATCGGTCGAAAGTGCCAATGTTGAGAGTTAAGTAGGGCTGAATTAGAAAGGTGGATTGGACCGTTATTGCATGCTGAACGGACTGTTTCCCTGCTTCTGATTGCAATCTCAAGTTTCCCAGGTGGTCCAAGGCTCGTGTTTTTAAATTGTTTTTAGTGAGTTCTCCAATTTTTTCGGGATTTAGGTAGTATTGTTCTATTCCGAGATCAATGAGGAAGTTCTGGATATAGGCTAGCCATTTGATTTTTAGAGCATAGTCCAGGGACATTGCATCTGCCAATATTGTTTTTGTAAGGTCATTTTTTTCTGAAGTCCAGATGCGACGCCATAAAAGTAGCGGTTGTATTTTCGCGAGGTCTTCGATATATGGGACGCCTAATTCTGTGTGGCAGGCGTAAGTCGAAGCTCGCTTGGGGGCTGATAAGAGAAATCTAAAAAAGTTATTTTCTGCGATTTGCAGAGAAGTAACGTCCGTGTGACCCCATAATCCTGCTCCGTATAGAGCTGTAGATTGGCATTTGGCTTTATATATAGTCATCAGTTCCATGGGCGGACGTTTTCCTAGTTTTTGTGTGAACGTCACCAGTGCAGCTAATGCTCTTTTAAAGCAGTGTTTCCTGGCTTCTACTGCTGTTTTCCAATAGAGTTTGTTATCTATCGTGACTCCCAGATAGCAGTATTCATTTGTGGAGTCTATTTTTTGGGTGTCAAGATAGATGGTTTTTTGCTGTTTTCTCCCGACCCCAGCCTTCATTACGAAAGTCTTTTTCACGTTTATGTGAAGGTCTAGGGTTCTCATGAACTGAGAGTATCTGTTGAGGGATTTTTGGAGTTCACAGGGGGTTCGTGCCAGGAGGACGGCGTCATCCGCGTAGAGCAGAGCGGGGATCAGGCGATGTTTAGCCTGCGGGAGATCTCGGGCACCCTTCAAAAGCTCCACCTCCAAGTTGTTAGTGTAGAGGGAGAAGAGGAAGGGTGCCAGGACGCATCCTTGTCTGACCCCACGCTCCACCCTAAATGACGCTGTCAATTCCCCCTTTGTGCCAAAACGGACTCTTGCGGATGGATTAGAATAGAGTTCCCTTAGAAAGTTCAGGAGTGGCGGATCTACCCCCATTTGTGCTAAAAGGGACCATAATTTTGTATGGGAGACGCAGTCAAAAGCCGCGGACAAGTCCACATAGGTCATATAGAGTTTTTCTTTTTTGGCTTGCACGTATTTTCCAAAAATGACCGAAAGGTTTAGGGCTTGTTCCACGGTTCCTAGTCCTTCTCTAAATCCGAATTATAGGTCAGATAGTATGCCTCTCTCTTCCACCCAGTCCTGAAGTCTTTCTAGGATCACTCTGCCTGCCATTTTCCCCAGTGAATCCAACAAAGAAATTGGGCGGTAGCAAGCAGGGTCCTGGCGGTTTCCTTTCTTGAATATTGGCACCATAATGGACCTTGTCCATGACTCCAAAATTCCTTTTTTTGCCGTTGCGGTGCACACCCTTGTTATAATCGGTGCCCAAAGTTCTGTTTTATATTTAAAAAAGTCCGCTGGGACTCCGTCTGGGCCTGGAGCTTTTCCTTTTTTGGTTGAGTTCAGTGCCAAAAGGATCTCGGAGATTTCGAAGTTTATGTCTATAGGGTATGGTAGAAATGTTTCTTTCTCCTCTTCCGTCTCTTGATCAGAGGATGATTTTTGAAAGATTCTAGTAAAATGTGATACCCATTCTGCAGCATCTATTGCAGCTTCGATTTTTGGGCGCATGTCATCAACCAAGAAGGGAGTTCTTATAATTCTCGAAAAGGCTTGGGAGTTTTTTTCTTGTGCACTGGTATGGAGTTCATTCCAAAGTGCTTGCTTAAGTTCCTCTTTTCTCTCTTTCCTGATTTTATGATATTCGCTTCTGAGAGTGGCTATAGAGCGAGGATCCCTTTCGTCTTTGTTTAGGGCTAGCTTCAGCTTTGTGTGAGCCTTGGTGCACTCTTGATTGAACCAGCCTTTAAGTCGAGGTAGTCCAGTTTTTCGTTTTGCTGTAAGTAAAACCTTTAACTTATCCATAATTTGGGCAAAGTTGTTAAGAAGCTCCTCGTCTTCTGTTGATATATCCAAACAGATTTTAATTTGAGGGTAGACTGACTTTATCAGCTCTTTAGTGAGTTCTTCTGGGTTTATCCTCCCCCACTTTATTGAGTACCCATTTAGTTTATCCATACTTATGTTTTCCTGAGTCAGTGCGTTAGCTATTGTCATTGGAGGGCATTGTTGATGGTTTATTATCACTTCCAATTTTAATATTGCGTGATCACTTTGGGGATTCGGTTTGACTTCAAAGTTTTTTACTCTTGGTTGCAGGGATGCTGATATTATTATGAAATCAACCGTGGTGCAATAACCTCTTCCTAAGTAGGTCGGTGCTAATGAATTAGCTCCATGGTCCAAGGTGTTTACTACTTGGAGATCCAGATCTGATAGAAGATCGTTCATCTGTCTGCCCATGTTGTTATGCGAGAAGTGGGTAAGGGAAAGGCCTTCCTCTGTCACCATGCCAGAACACTTTTGTTTTGGTTGGGTGCAGGCGTGGAGGTTAAAATCGCCTGCCCATATTATGGTTGTCGAACCTCTTTCTCCTTGCTTCCTTCTGAGGGTGGTTAGTTTTTCGTGGAGGTGGGTCAGGACTCCCTGAAACTCTGGTTCATCCAAGTTATTATAAAAGTTAATAATAACTATTGACTCTTTTTTCTGCAGGAAAAGACCAAGGATCTGCAAATTAGAGTCCAGTTCAATGACCTTTATTTTTATATTTTGAATAGTATTGGCTAGATAGATGCATAATCCTCCCTTTGGTCTACCCATCTGTCCCGACTTCGCGAGGGAGGAGTATGTCTTGTACCCCTGTAGGTGGTATTCTTGTTGTGACCACGTCTCCTGTATGCATATTATTTGATGGCTATGCGCGTGGTACATAATTGTCCCGTCCTCCACTTTTGTCCTTAATCCTGCGATATTCCAGGAGATCAGGCTTAGGGTTGTTGGAATACCCCTAGAGATTTTAACTATTTTTGGTTCATTAAAAATCTCTGGGTCTGAAGGGATTGGTGGAGGATCCGGGGGTCCCGGTAAGTCGGTGCTATTTAGGGAGTATTCTTCTAGCTGTGGTAGTCAGTCAACGCACTCTAGGGCACTATACTTATTTGCTAGGGGAAGACCATTCCAGCCATCCCAACGTGGGGGATCACTGTGGTTTCTTCACTGTTCTTGTCCTCTCCATTCCTCCCTTTCTCTGCCTCGATGATTAGGGCCTAATGGGTTGAAAGGGGGGGGGCGTCCTTGCCACGGCTGCTGCCATTGATGAATGATGTGTTGCATGGGTTGAAGGGGTTGCTGCCACTGTTGAGAAGTGTAATGTAAATATTGAGGGAGTTGAGAAGGTGGTTGAGAAGTGTAATGTAGAGGTTGAGGAAGTTGAGGAGGTGGTTGCCACTGGAAAGTTGTTTGTTGTGGTGCTTGTGGGAATCGGGGAGTATGTGGGGGCTGCTGGCATTGGTACGTAATATGTTCTGAGGGGTTTATGAGCCCTCTATTTACTGGGACAGTGGAGCAGGGAAAATTTTGTCGTGAGGATGTAGGTAGGAAATAGCACAAGGGAAGAGGATTTATTTGGGTGGCAGGTCCACTGCTAGGTGTGTTACAGATATAATTTGCTGCCCCTATCTCCCTAAATTTGATGGTAATAACGTCACCCGCTATGGTCTTCGTGTTTCTGCCCACCCATTCTCCTCTACGTACAGAGAAGATGTCACCCCTGATGTGAACAGGTAAGGGTTTGTGCAGTTGGAGCCACTGGGCGCATTTATTCTTCAACTCTACGAAAGTTTCTCTTACACCCTCCTTCAGTGGTGGTACAGATGTTAACACCACCACGAAGGGAGAAGCTTCCGGCGGCAAATTAATTATTTTTGGGCGAGACTGCTTTGTCTTAGATTCTTGCGATTTCTCTAAGAAAGGAGTCGCTGCTGGGATAGTGATGTTCCCATTTGTGCCTTTTGGCTGTCGGTTGTTTGTTTTGGTTGAACCCAGTGGTGCTGCTTGTGTTTCGGGGGCGGGATCTACTGCTATGGGGGTGACTGGGGGAGCATCTGATTTACTCCCTTTTTGGATTGAGAGCTGTGTCGCTGGCGCCTTGCTAGCTGGTGGAGTATTAGGTTTGGTCGATATGCCTATTGCATGTTTGGTACAGGATGTTTTTTTAGGAAGTATTTCTTTTACCCCATGCGTTTGATCGGGGCCATAACCGCTTATCTTACTACCACATTTCGAATTGATTAATGAGGTGAGTCTATCCAGCTTCGATATTAAAGGTTTAATTTGTACCGCTATTGTGGCCTCAAGATCTGATTTAAGGTCTATTACCATGTTTTCCACCCAGCAGGGTATACCTGCCGCGGAGTTAGGGGTGGGCGTGATCAAGTTATGATTCTTGATTTTTGCTTTAGGTTTTTCCTTAGTGTTTGGCATAGCCTTGGTGAAGGTGAGGGTATCTTTCCTTGTTTTTATCAGGTCTAAGGTCATTTCTGTATCGGGTAGGATGGATTGACTAGTTACGCTCTGCTCTGGTTTGTCAGTTGGTGATTGGCAGGCTTCTAAGTCTGGGGTTGCCTCAAGGTCAACATATGAGAAATCGAAGTCTGATTGGGTCACGGATAAGTCTACAGCATTTGGGACAGTCAGCGTGGGAACGGTAGTTAGGGGTAATGGTAAAGAGCAGTTGTTCACGGCCTGGTGGACGGGAGAGCTTGCGGTTGCAAAAGAACCCAGAGAGGAACGTTTAGCCTGCATAAGGTCCAGGGAAACTCTTTTCTCCAACAGGATAATGCTCTTATCGATGGTTTCATTGACCCGAGATATGAAGAGATCTATGGGACCGGTCACTTGTGCCACAGCCGTAGCTTTTTTGGTGTTGCTTCTAGTTTTGGGATGCATAGTGATCGTCTGCGATACAAGTCAGGTACCGCGAGGTAAGCCTCACGGGAAATAATTGGTGAATCCTAAGTCTGGCCACTCTATGTTAGAATGTAGGGTAAGTATCACTAGGACGCCTACCTTGCATATGATGGAACAGAATAAATGCAGGGGGTCTGGACCGTGGCCGTCCTCTGCCGTCCTCGAACGGCCTCAAACGGCCCTGTCTTTGCCCAGTCTTCGCCCTGGCTGCGTCCCGCGCTGCGGGAGTATGATGAGGTTAAGTAGAAGATGTAATAGGGCGGGGTGCGGGCCAGCAGGGAGAGCGGACCGGAAGCTCTCCGTCGGTCTTGCAGGGACTTCTGGGAAATGAAGTCCCCGCACGCTCGCAGCCCCGCTGGTTCCTCGCGCCCCTTACCGCCTTGCCGCCTGGACGATGGAATGCCTCTCAAAAGTTACTGTCTCCACCAGCGTCCACCTACGAAGCGGCACCCGCGGAGCGGGTGCGGCGAGAAGTGGGCTGGGAGACCGGTGTGCTGCTGGGCTGAAGGGCTGATGACACGGTGAGCCACGAACCTCCGTGTAAATCAAGTAATGACCCGCAGCGTGGACAAGCAGGAACACTGTTATCAGCCTTGGTGGGCGGGGGGCGGGCCAGCAGGGAGAGCGGACCGGAAACTCTCCGTCGGTCTTGCAGGGACTTCTGGGAAATGAAGTCCCCGCACGCTCGCAGCCCCGCTGGTTCCTCGCGCCCCTTACCGCCTTGCCGCCTGGACGATGGAATGCCTCTCAAAAGTTACTGTCTCCACCAGCGTCCACCCGCGGAGCGGGTGCGGCGAGAAGTGGGCTGGGAGACCGGTGTGCTGCTGGGCTGAAGGGCTGATGACACGGTGAGCCACGAACCTCCGTGTAAATCAAGTAATGACCCGCAGCGTGGACAAGCAGGAACACTGTTATCAGCCTTGGTGGGCGGGGGGCGGGCCAGCAGGGAGAGCGGACCGGAAGCTCTCCGTCGGTCTTGCAGGGACTTCTGGGAAATGAAGTCCCCGCACGCTCGCAGCCCCGCTGGTTCCTCGCGCCCCTTACCGCCTTGCCGCCTGCACGATGGAATGCCTCTCAAAAGTTACTGTCTCCACCAGCGTCCACCTACGAAGCGGCACCCGTGGAGCGGGTGCGGCGAGAAGTGGGCTGGGAGACCGGTGTGCTGCTGGGCTGAAGGGCTGATGACACGGTGAGCCACGAACCTCCGTGTAAATCAAGTAATGACCCGCAGCGTGGACAAGCAGGAACACTGTTATCAGCCTTGGTGGGCGGGGGGCGGGCCAGCAGGGAGAGCGGACCGGAAGCTCTCCGTCGGTCTTGCAGGGACTTCTGGGAAATGAAGTCCCCGCACGCTCGCAGCCCCGCTGGTTCCTCGCGCCCCTTACCGCCTTGCCGCCTGGACGATGGAATGCCTCTCAAAAGTTACTGTCTCCACCAGCGTCCACCCGCTGAGCGGGTGCGGCGAGAAGTGGGCTGGGAGACCGGTGTGCTGCTGGGCTGAAGGGCTGATGACACGGTGAGCCACGAACCTCCGTGTAAATCAAGTAATGACCCGCCTATCTTATATGTAATCCACGTACTCTGCAGTCCTTATGTAATGTAACAACTGGTTGTATTGTAAAGCGCTATGACACCTTCGGGTAAAGTACGCGCTATATAAAAACCCACAGATAAATAAATAAATACATAACAGCGGCTCTGGTCTGGAAATTCCCGCAAACCACAGAAAACTTTGAACACAGCCCACATATATACTGATTCATGTGCCTCATGTGACTTTGAGAATTCAACTGAGGCTTAAAATTAAAGTGATGGTTGACTTCCATTTGAAGCAGGCAGTTAATTCCTTACTTGTTTTCTTAAAACAGTCAACTAAGTGAAGTAAAGAGGGCTCCAAGCTCTTACATTGCTAGAATAAGGCATTTTATGCCTACGACTCCACTGTTCATTGCTTAGGGTCACATTAGACATGGCAAAGTAGTTACAAATAGGGCTTTTGCTAGATTGCTGGTGGAATTGATTACCTTTACATATCAAAAAGCAAAGTGACATAGTGGTTTACTGCATTATTGATGTGGTAAATGCCTTAACGTCTGCTGTAATGGTTGAATGCCATCTGCAATTAAACTACTGACAGTCCGCCATGAGAATCTCGCCATGACGGGTAGACAATGCAGTAAAAGCTGCAACAAGCACCAGAAGTGTAGAAACTAGAACACGCTCCAGGGCAATAACATAATTTGTGCTCTATTCCTTTCTTGTGTGAAAGGCTGGAAATGTATTTATTACTTTAAGTATGTGATTGTTCCTAAATAAATCAACACTGTGTCATCAAAGTACTGGAATGTATATATTGTCAGCACAGGGACACCTATCATCACACAGAACACATCAAACATTGAAACTAACATGCAGCCGACACAGTGAGGAATACCATTGCTCCAACAAGTGTTATCCACTAAGGACTCTTTCAAATAAATAGAACTCTTCTGTCAAAGAAAATGGTAGGGATCTGTTAGACCTGTCAGCGTGAGGGTGGTCTTCCCCCAAACCTATTGCCTTCTTACCTCCAATTTCCTGGATTTTTGCTTTTGTTGGCAATTGGTCTCTGTACACTTTACCACTGGTAATCAGTGCTAAAGGAAATCTGTTCACTCCCCTAAACATGGTTTGATTGGAATATACCTGATTGGCATATTAATTTACTCACAAGTCCCTTGTAGAATGGTAAACCATATACCCAGTGCCTGGAAATTAAATGCAATCAGTTGGCCTGCAGCACCTATTGTGCCACCCACTTAGGTAGCACTCCAAAACATGCCCAGGCCTAAATGCAGTGTCACACTGCCATGTTGACTTGGCATTTAAGCCCCCTTGCCAAGCCTTAAACTCAATTTTTATCACATATAAGCCACCACTTGAGTAGGGCAAAGTGTAGGGGACTGTGTAATTAAAATATTGGGCAGTGATATTGCATTTTACATGTCCTGGAAGTGAAAAACTCCCAAATTTGTTTTTCACTACTGTGAGGCCTACCCCTCCCGTAGGATAACATTAAGGATTACTTATTATATTTAATAAGCTGTAATCTCTAATTGAGAGGAGATTGATGAATAATGTTTGGTACCTATTAAATTGTAATGATTACCCCTCTTTAATGGTAAAGTCAGATTTTACATTACCATTTTGCAAATGTCACTTTTATACTTTACTTTATACTTTATTTCTTTATTTCGGCATTAGAATTGCCATAAAAGATTTGCATAGCAAGACATTACATAAAAGAAATTTACATCTAAAATGATGAATACAATTTAAAAGAAACATGTTAAAACACAGCTACATATCTGTCGAGACGGCTTGGTATTCTACAGATTAAAACATGATACTTATAAGTGCAGAAGTGCGCCCCCCTTAGCTTTACAATTTTAAACCTTTTTTCCTGCGGACAAAATAAACGGAATGTAAAAATCTACTGACACTAAATACAATATATTGTGTTGTATCCGTTTTGATCATTCTAAATGCACTCATACAAGATCTTATTCCCAAGAGATTGAATAATGGTTTAATCCATTTTCTTCTTGCCTGCACATAGGCTTGACAGAAGAAAAGGATGTGCAGGTCATCCTCCTTGTAATTGCCCTCACACATAGTACAAATTTCTTTTACATTTTGGGTGTCATCAATGTTTTTCCTAGACCATCGTGCCAAAGTTGAGTTGGTCATGAGATTACCATATTTTAGTTTCATATACAGGGTTTTTGCAAGTGGGGGTTCTACTTCATCCAGGAAAGACTCAAAAAGAGGTTCATCCTTGAAGCTTAAAAAGTTACTAACTAAAGACCCACTCATATTTCCACTCGTTATTTGTTTGCAAATAAAACCCCAAAAGGCCTTTTTTAACAGTTTTTTTTAATTCAGCGGTAACCTTTCCGGGCTCTCGTAAAAATGGGATAACCCTATTTTAGTGAACCACATTCTGACATGTGTCAACCAAACATTGGAATTTGAACCATCTAGATGCAGAATTTCTTCAAGCCCCTTCCTATACTCAAGCAATTCAGGTGTCAACCAGATTCTCACCCAAAACATTAATGGTCGAACAATAGTATAATGATCAGTTCTTCTTATGTTTAGGTCACTTTTAGAAAGCTGACATTTTCCTACCTTTTACCCTTTTGTGTCTTGGGTAACATGACTGGGTGTAGCTGACTTGCTTTGTGAATTCCTCCCAGAGAGTCACAGAGTAGAGGGATTAGGTAATCTTCAATAGGCCATCTGCTGGCAGGATGGGGTGGGCAGAGCTCAGCACAGCCCCACTGAAACTTGAATAGCCTGTGCTCTGCCTTCACACAAAGGACCTAACTTCCATGCCTTGTCAATGCAGCCACTTGGAGCCAGGGCAGGGGAGTCAGGAAATTCCATGCACTTCATTGAACCTTTCCAGAAGCTTCTCCCACCTTCCAGAAAAAGGGCACAGGGGTTTAAAAATAAGGCCTTCAGGACCACTCTTCACTTCACTACTGGACCTGTGGAAGGACTCTCAGAGGACTGGCTGCTGCTGGGACCTGCATGGCACTCTTCCAGATTGCTGCTGTACCTGGAAGAACTGTTCGGCTTCCTGAAGTCTGCCTTAAACCCTCACAGAACAGCCCTGCTGTTGAGCTGTACTTCAACATCTGCACCCAGGACTACCAGAAGTGACTCCAAGTGGCTAGTTTGCTGGTCTCTTGTTCAGATCCACTCGGACATAACAGATTACCACCATCTTGAACCCACAACTCAACCCAGCCTGAGTGAGTCCTGAACCCCTCAGAGATGTCCCATCAGTCCCGGACCCTTGATTGTGGTGCTAAGTGTCCTCAGGTGGCCATTTGCCAAAGCTGAGGACTCACACAAAATTTGGCCAAAAAGTGCTCTGAGAACCAAAAGGAACCAGGACTAACCTGCTCACCTATCTGCCCGAGGTGCATCACCGGTCAGATTCTACAGGTACGTTATTCTCCGCAGCCAAATCTGTTTCAGCAGTCCTTCGCCAAAGTGCTATCCGACCTCATGTAACTGTCTTTGGCTACAGCCTTCTGCCTCGTCCTACTGGAATTATTCAAGTTCCATTTCGGTGACTAAGTCTGAACATATAAATATTCACCGTCGGTTTTGACCCAAGGCCATCTGGCGGTGACGCTCCCTCATCGGACACATACTACAGCCTTGCTCCTCTGAAGTTTTCCTTGTCAAACATTTTTCTTCTGAATTTTTTTTTTTTGATAATCAATTTTATTGTTTTTTTGATAACAAAGAAATTAATTGGTAGCAGATCAAGCATTGTTATTAAAGAAGTTCCATCACATAAGTTTGACAAAAAGTATAATCGGCCCAGCTCGGCTGGATGTGGCAATCCCAAAACCAGAACACTATAGATGTACAAGTGTCGTCGGACCCTCACAGGGGTAGCAAATTGAACCATTTACCCCCCACTTTACTGAATAGTTCAGGGCAGTACCGGGCCTCAAAGAGAGGCTCCTCTTGCGCTCCACACCAATCCACCCCTCTCCTCCATTTCCGCACAGTCGGCACCTTAGCCTGGGACCAAAGTGCGGTTATATCCCTTTTCGCCCCCGCCACTGCTGTCCCCAGGAAACGCTTATCTGCCCTGGAGCCATCGAGGCCATCAAACACCCCCAACAGCAAAAGCTTCGGGTCATGGGGAACCTCCCATCCCAGGGCCTGTGTAAGCTTGAGCTCCACCCCTCTCCAGAACGGCGCTAGGGCCGGACACTGCCATACCATGTGAAAAAAATCTGCTGAGACAGACTCGCAGCACGCGCAGTTGGGAGAGGGTCGCAGACACACCCGGAAGAGGCGCGCCGGGGTGAGGTATGCTGCATGGAGGTAGTAAAGTTGGACCAGGTGTAACTTGGAGGATGCTGTCATGGTTTTGGGTGCCATAAGGGCATCCCGCCAGTCCGCCTCCTCCAAGGGACCCAAACATCCCTCCCAGCGAGCCCGGAGCCGATCTAGGGATGCAGGTCCGTTGTTAGCCAGTGGCCGGTATATTCGGGATACCCCCCCCCCTCCCCAGGTTCCCCATCATCACCTGGGCCTCCAAGGGACTGAATGCCGGGAGAGAGGTGGTTAATGGAATGTGAGTGTGGAGGGCGTGTCTGAGTTGGAGATACTTATAGAATTGGGAAGGAAGAAGGGCGTGACATCGTTGTAGGTCAGCGAAGGGTCGAATGTGGTCTCCCACCCACATGTCTTCAAGTAGCATGATCCCAACGAGGTCCCAGCAACGGAAATCATGCAAGGACGAGACCTCCCGCAGCCATGCACCACTCCACAGTGGCGTTTGCCTGGTGAGCCTCTGGTCCCATTGCACATTCGGAAGGGCTGTACACCAGGCCGTGAGCACCATCCTAGTGACAGGGGGTAGAGCCTGCCGCACCGGGCTACCATATAGAAATGCCAGGATCTGCGTGAAGTCCATTGCCCTGAGTTCCCTCCGGTATGCTGGGTCGGACCAGCCACCCGCAAACCAGTCATGGATCACGATAAGTTTCGTGGCCAGGTAGTAGATGTGGAGATTGGTTACCCCCATGCCTCCGTCAAAGGGGGGAATACAGCAGTGTGCCAGGGACAATCGTGGCCTCCCTCCCCCCATAAAAACCGGGTGAGAGCGCCGTCCATTTCCCGAAAACAGCTACCTGGGAGGTGGATGGTGATATTTTGTAAAATGTAGAGAAAGCGGGAGAGAAAGGGTCTGCCATTTCTTGAGGTCTGCCTTCATCCTAGTGACCAAGAGTGTGACATTCAGGGCCCATTCGAGCTCCGGCAGGAGGGTAACCCAGACACCTAAGTATTTGAATGATTGCCTCCGGAGGGGGATAGTCGTCTGCCAGTCAAAACAAGCCCAAGAGGGATGCAAAGGGACCAGGGTTGATTTTTCCGGGTTAAGTCGCAGCCCAGAAACCCGCTTGAAGGCAGAAAGGGCCTCCAGGCAACTGGGGCCGGAGCAGTCCGGGTCCGCCAGAAAAAGAAGGACATCATCCGCGTAGAGGGCTATCTTGTCGATCTGACTCTGATCCCAGGCCCAACCCCGGATGAGGGGGTCCTGGAGGATGAGCGCCGCCAGGGGCTCCATCGCCAACGCGAATAAGAGCGGCGAGAGCGGGCACCCCTGACGGGTGCCCCTCCGGATTGGGAACGTCTCAGAAAGCTCACCGTTAATGAGGACACGGGCCCTGGGATTATAGTAAAGGACTCTGATCAGGCGGCAGAAGGGAAGCCCAAATCCCATCCGTTCCAACACACCCTCAAGGTAGCTCCAATCCACCGTATCAAAGGCTTTTTCAAAGTCGATGAATAGGAGCGCCAGATACGGGGTCAGGTGATGACGGTGAGCCATAGCCAGGTGAAGGCGACGAATGCAATGACGGGAACCCCTGGCGGGCATGAACCCACACTGATCGGGATGGACCAAGTCTTGTAGGAGTGGGGAGAGCCACTGAGCTATCGCGGTGGCGAAAAATCTTAATTGTGTTAACCAATGAGATATGGCGGTAGACGGCACAATCTAGGGAGGGTGGTTGCGTCTTTGGGATGACCACAATAGTGGCCACATCGGTTTCAGGTGGGAAGGACCCCTCTTCCACCACATGATTGAGTAGCTCCATTAAATGGGGAACCAAGTCATCGTGGAAGGCTGCATAGTACTCTTGGGGTAGCCCCGTGTATTTCTTCCGGGGTAAACCAGTGATCCAAGGTATCAGCGATCGCCTGGGGAGGCATGGCAGTCAAGTACCAGTCTCCTCCAGCAAGTCCACCAGGGGAGTACACGGAGGGCGAACGTCGTATAGGGTCGCGTAGTATTTATTTATTTTATTTATTTTATTTTATTTTGAAGGTTTTATATAGCGCTAGCTCCACCCGAGGGTATCAGAGCACTTTACATCAGTAATGGAATCACACAATAACAAACAATGATAATAAATTGACCACATACGAGTTATACAGGTGTTAGAATCAATACAAACTACAGGTAATAATATAGGCAAAACAATAATGATTAAAGGCACAAATAGGTAGGGATAGAGTAGCAAGTTGCAGGGACCTGAGTGTAATTTTAAATAGGACCATTTATAGAATGTCAGGGAGGATTCAAAGGACAATAGTAGGTAGTGGGAGGTAAAGGGAGGGGGAAGGGAGGTGAGAAAAGGAAGATGGGAGGGGTGGAATGAGGGAAAGGGGAGAAGTCTAAGGAGGGAGGAGGAGAGGTTGTCAGGAAGGAGATCAGGGATTTAGTTTCCCCAGAATGTGTTGAGTAGATGAATTTTCAGGTCTTTTTTGAATCTGGGGTAGGAGGGGTTGCATCGAAGGTCTTTGGGTAGGTCATTCTAAATGGCTGGGGCCTTAACTGAGAAGGAGCCGGATTTGGCAGCAGTTTTTTTGAGTAGGGGGGGAATGAGAAGGATAGTGTTGGAGCTTCTCAGTGTTTGGGCACAGCCAGCTTTTTTCATTTTATTGGAGAGGTAGAATGGAGTCTTCGGGTAAAGGGCTTTGTGAGTGATGCAGGCAATTTTGTAGGAGAATCTGCCTTCAATGGGAAGCCACTTTAGGGATTTGAGGGCAGGGGAGATGTGGTCCATGCATTTACAGTTTGTTGTTAACCTGTCAGCTAGGTTGAGAACGGATTTGAAGGGGACCAGGTGAATTTTGGGGGTGCCAGAGAGAAGGGCATTGCCATAGTCTATTTTGGATAGAACAAGAGACTGGATAATTAATTTGAAATCTTCAGCTGGGATAAAGGGTTTGATTTTTTTGAGATGGTGGAGAGTGAAGAGAGTACTTTTTGCAGAGTTCTTGATGTGGGAATTAAGTGTGAGTTTATTGTTGACTGTGATGCCTAGTGATTTAACTGAGTCAGCCAGAGAGAGAGAGCAGTTTAGCGCATTAAGGTCGGCGATCCATGTTTGGATGGGGAGTGGGTTGATTTTGGGAGAGAAGAGGATGATCTCAGTTTTATTAGGGTTACGTTTCAGGTGATTGATGTGGAACCAGGTTTGGATCTTGGTTAAGGCTGAGTTAAGGTGTAGGATATCTGCATGGGATTTGATTTTATAGTACAATTGGGTGTCATCAGCATATAGGTGGTAGTTGATTTTTTCCTGTTTGAGTGTCCGGGTAAGGGGTTCCATAAAGAGGTTAAAATGTCGAAGACCTCCTGTTCTGATACAGGGTGGAAATTATGCCATGAGGCGTTATTTTTAAGCGGAAGGGAGATGGGTTCGGGCGGGGTGAGGGAAGGGAGGGGGGAGAGGGGGTCAGGGAAGTGTTCAAAGGGGGAGGTAAAAGCGGTGCGGAGATTAAGGGCGGTTGGGGGGTGGGCGAGGGTAGAATATTGAGGAAGGAGCGGTCTATTTTTTCGATTTTTCTCAGAAAAAGTTGGCAATTTCTTCGCATTTGTTAGTGGAGGCAATTGGGTTAAGGGGTGCCGGGGTGGTTTGGTTCCTAATGATGTTAAACAGTTCTCTAGGTCTATTTTTGCCACGTGAGAGTTGGAGACGAAAGAATGATGCTTTCTCTGAGAAGATGTGTTTTCGTAAGAAGCTCTCGCTGTTCTAAGGAGGGTGAGGTGGCATGGGGAGGGGTGTTGCCTCCATGTTCTTTCCGCCAGTCTCAGCGAGCGTCTTTCTTAGTTAAGGTCTGGTGTGAACCAGGATTTAGAGGGGGCATTTTTTAAGGTTTTAGTTTTCAAAGGGGCATGTTGGTGTAACACCTCTGTTACGGTTTTGTTGAAATGCTCCGTGAGGTCATTAGCATTAGAGGTGGGGGGGTGAGACTAAGTTGGGATTGAAGTTGATGCTCCAGTGCGCCAGGAGGGATTTGTTTAAAGTTTCTGACTACGACTGTAGCTTTATTTATTTTTTTAGGGGCAGGAGGGGCAGGGGGGGATATTGTGGATAGAATGAGATGATGGTCAGACCAGTCAATGGGGATGATGTTAGATAGGGATGTCAGATCTGGGTTGGAGATGATTAGGGTCTAGGATGGCTCCTTTAGCATGGGTAGAGAAGAGGCAGAGTTGCTTGAGGTCGCTGATCTCAAGGAGATTATTTACAAGGCTGATTGATGGGTCATTAGGTTCGTTCCAGTGGAGGTTGAGATCTCCTAGGAAAAGGTTTTTGGAGCTGGAGAGTAACGATTTGGAGAGGAGGTCGGATAATTCTTCAGCAAAGGGAAGGGGTTCACTCGGGGGATGATAGATGGTATGCATTCGTATAGGGGGGGAGCATTTCATTTTGAGTTCGGCACCTAAGTACTCAAAGGATGTGTAGTCAGTGTTATTATTAGGGGAGAGTTGAAATTCTTCTTTAAAAATGATCGCTAGGGGCATGGCCAAGATGGCGGCGTGAACGGACGCGTTGGTCGGGAGCTCCAGCCGACAGCAAGCTTCAGCACGGGCTTGCGGGCCATTTCAGCAGTGGCCGGTCGGCTCGGTTTGCAGATCATGCTTTGCGGAGTCCAGGGGGTGCCTTCGGCAAGGTGAATCGCAGAGCTGCGGCGTTCGGCGCTCTGTGGCAGCCACGGAACCACAGCAGCTGTGGGAGACGCACGGCCGTGGAAACAGAGAGCAGGCGTGCCCGGGAGAGGACGGGTGCTCGACTGTGTGCGGCGTTTGGAGCCACACGGAGCGCGGGACGCCTTGACGGGAACGGAGGCAGCTTGGAATTACTCTGCCGGCGCCGCTGAGGAGAGGGAGGCTGCACAGGGCCGTACCCGCCATTTTGTGGAGATACGGCGGGGGGTGCCTCAGAGCTGCGGACCCTTCGTTCTGCCCTCGTGGCTGGCTGACAGAGGCTGCCGGCTGGACTGAGAGGGAGTGGGGGTCTCGCGGTGACAGCTGGCCATCGAGGGTGCTACACAGGAGAGACGGGCGGAGCAGACACGGCTCAGGAGCGGGGAAGGTGTGCCGCCATTTTGAGTCCCGGTCCTACTGGTACACAGAGACGAGAGGAAGCCCGAAGCCTGTTCCGTGCTGCGGGGGCGAAGAGTGCCACACCCCCTCGCCAGTGGAAGCCCTGTAAGTAGAGGTACAGGTTGCGAGTGGCGTGGAGCCGGGACACTCTGTTGACTGGGCAGGACGAGGGCTGGCGGAATACCGGGAGGCAGTGGCAAGGCCTGTGCGGACACAGAGGGAAGTGCGGCCATTGACAGGGACCGGAGGTGGTGATAGCCGACAAGGGCTGGACGTCTTGCCAGCGCTGGAGTGCGGGGCTGGAGGGCCGAGCTCAGCGCAGTGTGGACCGGGGAAGAGTGAGCACGCCGGGTCCGCCGGGGGTTCGGGCTGTGGAATTAAAGTGCACCGCCCGGACTTCAGGCTGCTAAGACGCGACCCGCAAAGGAGAATTACGGAGCACGTTGGATGGAGAAGGGGGCATAGCTACTCCACCGGTCGGGCGTGCACTGCAGACGTGCCTGGGGAAGGAGGAGTAGCCAGGCGATCGTGAGAGCTCAGCAGAGATCGACAAGAGGTGCGGAGTCCAGTTGGGCCTGGTCGCCAGCCTTCGTGGATATCGGGGGTCGCTATATCAACGGCGAGAGTCCGGAAAGACAGGACTGTCAAGGATCTTTTTGCCAAGGCACAGTCGAATCAGCAGGCCAAGGACATGGCGGCGAATGGTGCCTCTTCTACCCGGGATCAGGCGGAGGGTGCTGAGCCTATCACCAAGGCGTTCTTGGAATCGCTCTTTACTACCTTGTGAGATGACATCCACACCCTGCAGAAAGAGTTTGCAGATGAGATAAAGGAGGTACGAAGGGATGTAGATGGTATAGGGGAGCGTTTGGTGGACCTAGAGACCAAGAGCGACTACCGCGACACCGAGATGGAGGCATTGCGTCAAGAAACAGTGCGGATTCATGACCAGCAAGTCGACCTCCAGTCGCACGTGGAAGACCTAGAAAACCATTCCAGCCGCCACAATGTTCGCATCCGGGGGGTCACGCTCACCGATGACACCAAGGACCTATTTGGCTTTACTAGTGAACTTTTTAATCACATACTGGGGCGCCCGGCTGGATCGGAGATCAGAATTGACAAAGTACATAGAGTGGGCCCCTCAAGATTGCCGTCTGCTCCTCCTCCGGACATCTTGGGCTCTGTGCAGGATTTTCGTAAGAAGGAAGATATTGTACAGAAGGTGAGACAGCAGCATCCTTTATCTTTTCAGGGCCAGTCCCCGGTGTTGTATCAGGACCTATCCGCACTCACATTACAAAAACGCAGGCCCTTTCGGCCGGTCACGTCCTATCTCCAGCAGCACGGCATCTCTTACAGTTGGGGCCATCCATTTCGCCTGATCTTCAGGAAAGACAAAAAGCTACACCAGCTCCGGTCATTGAGGGAGGCATGCCGTCTATTGGGTTGGGATCCCCCGGAGGAAGTCGCCTAAGAGGACGAGCCTACCACTGTACCGGAGGACGGCAGACCGAGATGGCACCAACAGACCAGGAGACGACGTGTCCGGAAGCCCCCCTCGGATGTGATTCAAGATGGTCAGTGGGCAGCTGTGGAGGCCGTCTCTTCAGGACCAGATGCATCTCTTCCTAGCTGATCTCCTTATGGTCTGGATATATGGCTGTGTTCTAGAGCTTTTTTTGGATTCTGCTGTCGGCGGGAGGGAAGGCTTCCTTGCAGTGAGTAGTCTACCCCATTATTGTAACTTACCAATCACCTTCAGATGATGGACAATATGTACTTTTTGAAATGTTGGATGTTTTTGGCCTATTTTTTTAGGGGGGTTTTGTTAGGGTGGGGGGAGAACGAGGGGGGGGGGTTCCAGGTCCAGGTGTTCCCTCAAGTACTTTCTAGAGCTCTATTCCCTTTCGATTGCGGGTGGCTCAGTTTTTGGTGTCCATCGGGGGAGGGCTGCTCCTTGTGGGTGGGTCCGGGCCGGATTTATGTATCACTTGACAGTGGAGAGTACTGACCTCAATGTGAATGATGCCTGCTACTGAACTTAAAATCCTCAGCTGAATGTGCGGGGAGTTAACAATCCTGTGAAACGAAGGGCTGTCCTCTCTTTTCTGGAGCACTCTAGGGCGGATATCTGCCTTCTGCAGGAGACACATCTGCTGCAGAGGGACTGTTGCTTCCCGCACCAGTGTTTTTGTTCTGCTCCTACTAAAACAGCGGGAGTAGCGATTTTAGTGGCCCAGCATTTCAGAGGGAAGATCCTGCAGAAGGGAGTGGAGGTGAAGGGGAGGTTGCTGTCATATAGATCTTCCCTGGGGGGGGGGGCGGTTTTTACGATCTGTTCCAAATATGCCCCTAATGAAGGTCAAGAAAAGTTTTTCCATTCGGCGCTTAGCAATGTGGCCGCTTCCACCGACCGACACATTCTGTTGGGTGGGGACCTGAACTAGGTGCTGGATAATCTTCGGAACAGATCAGGTCAGCACTCTTCTCAGGCGGGGACTCTCTCCGCTGAGGGATTGGCTAGACTGGGCAAGATGGGAATGGTAGACCTTTGGCGTACTGTTCACCCAGGTGCACGGAAATATACATATTACTCTAACACCCACAAAACTTATGCATGCTTGGACTATTTCTTAGCTTCCTCGTCCCTTCAGGCTCTTTCGACTGGGGCAGAGATAGGCGCCGCGGCACTTTCTGACCATTCACCCCTGATTGCGGTGTTTTCCTTCCCTCCAGTACAACGAGCCACACGCTGTTGGAAACTGCGCGACACACTGTTACACCGTAAGGAGGTGGTGGACAATATTGGGGGGCCATTTGGGACTACCTTTCACACAATAGCACTGATGACACATCCTTAGCCACACACTGGGCAGCACTTAAATCGGTATTGCGTGGCGAGTTTATAGCGGTCTCGGCGGCCAGGAATGCGGAAAGGGCGCGCAAGAGGGAGGAGCTCACTCAAAAGACGCAGGAATTGGAACACATGCACCAACGGACCACTGCGCCGAGGGTATGGAGGCAGCTGCGACTGGTTAGGCAGCAATTGGCTGCCCTGGATCAGGACCGGGCAGAGTACGCTGCCTTAAGGGTGCGACATATGTACTAGACGGGGGTAGACAGATGCGAGCGACTACTAGGCCGCGCGCCCTGGGAAGCTCAGCAGCGCCACACGGTTCGGGAGATCTGTGCACGAGATGGAGGGGTGGTCACTGAGGATGCTGAGATTGCAGCGGCTTTTAGTGACTTTTACACCTCTCTGTATGCGGGCTCGTCGCTTGACCTTGAGGCGGGAGAAACGTTCCTGGCGTCTGTTTCCCTCCCGGCTTTGACTTTGGAGCAGGTGGACCAGCTGGAACAACCTATTAGACCGGAGGAGGTAATCACAGCCATTTCGCACCTCAAATTAGCAAAAGCACCAGGCCCGGACGGCTTGCCCCCCGAGAAGGGAGGGCTGGGCCTACCTGATCTGCTGCTGTACTATCAGGCGCCCCAGCTATGGACCCAGGAATGGAGCAGGTGGGAGTCTGAAAAACATTGGCTCTTTCAGGACCAGGCTGTGGCGGGTCGCCTGCTTCAGGAGGTCCCTTTTCTTCGTAGGCAGCATCGGCCCCCTAACCTCTACGCCTCACACATTACGAGGGTTCCGTTGGAGGTGTGGGATAGCACTAACCTCAAGCATGAGCTAACTACCTTTCCGTCCCAGCTTACTCCACTGCTCGAGAACCCGGATTTCAGCCCTGGGCAGGATGTTATGGCTTTTGCGAGGTGGCGCCCCGCGGGGTGCAGGTCCCTGTTCCACCTATACACGAAGGAGGGGATAATCCCGTTTGAGACCCTGAGACGGGAATATGGCCTGCCAGAGTCGGAACGGCTCAGGTACTTCCAAGCCCTGCATTGGGAGCTCAACAGCCAGGATCGAGGGGAGGCGGACCGACACCTGCGGCCCTTTGAGTACTGGCTGATCACGCGGACTGCGGATAAAAAACTAATTTCGGACCTGTATCGCATGCTCCTAGACCGATATTCACTCGTCTATAATTCTGGAAGGGCGCGCTGGGAAAGGGATTTGGGGCATACATTTAGCTCTAAAGAGTGGGAGGACATCTATTACCAAGCACGGCACTCTGCTTACCACATGGGGCTGACTGACACCCTCACTAAAATAGTGTCCTATTGGTATTACACTCCAGAGAGGCTACATGAGATAGATCACACAAGGGAAGTGACCTGTTGGCGTGGGTGCGGAGAGAGGGGTACGCTGGTCCACCTTCTTTGGGATTGTGCCCAACTCCAGGGGTACTGGAGATCAGTCCTAGACGAGGTTGATTCCCACTTTGATACGGAAATCCCGCGGTTTCCCTCCTATGTTTTGCTGGGTCTGTCTAATCCCATTACTTACCCGTTGAGATCTCGCAGGGGGCGTCAGATCGCCATTGCTCTAGTTTCAGCGCTACAGAACATCTTGTCACACTGGCGTACCACACACATATCCACATTCCAGGGGTGGTTACACCGCCTCTTGTTAGTTCTAGGCATGGAGAAGCTTTCCTTGGTTAAAGCAGGAGAAGGCGCTAAGTATGCGGAATTGTGGCAGCTATTTCTTTCCCTACTGGCCACGGAATTTAGAGAGGTCACATGCCCCAGATACCTACGTTTGCTGCGTTTGTCCCAGGTTGATAGTTGAGGTGCTTATTGGTGGCCTGTCATTTTGCCATGGGGGTTGGACCTGGAACGGGGGTGGGGGATGGGTGGGTGGGGGGGAGTTGGGTCTGGGGGTCAGGTGAGGTTCTGTTTTTTTTTTTGCCTTTCTGTATCTTTGTTCGCCCAGGCTGTGGCCTCCATACAGGTATTGACTTTCTTTTTGAGTATGACTCGTCAGCCGTTTTGGTTAGCATCTGGTCACATGGCTCCTGATGCAGTACACGGCTAAGGCCTTGAGGACTGGTGTCATATTGGCCTGTGTATTCATTGGCCGACAATACACAGATTAAACGCCACGAGATGAGCTGAGGGGTGGTTGTTCCTTTGGGAGGTGCTACGGTCTGTGGCCTCCCGATCCTTTAATCACCACTGGGTTTAGCATGTGGCGCCTAGGCGCCCCATTCTTTTTTAAGACGCGGCCGGCCCTGATGGGTTGTAGGCGGCTTGCTGTGTATAATACTTAAAGCTCTGTTATTGTCATTGATTTCCTTGCATAATCTGCACTTTGTTTGGCCGGCCCGCTGGGTTGTAGGCCGAGTCGTTTGTATTTTCTGTTTTCGTATCTTTTCAATAAAACAGATTTAATACTAAAAATGATCACTAGGCCACCCCCAGTTTTTTTTATGTCTATCTCTTCTGAGAATAGAGTAGCCAGGGGGGTAAACAAGGTCGATGATGGGTGTCGAATAGTCTTTGAGCCAGGTTTCAGTAAGGAAGGCGATATCGATATCTTCATTAAGAATGGTTTCTGAGATATCAGTCGCATGTCGGACAGCCGAAAGGCAGTTGACGAGCATGCGGGTCAGGGGTTTGGGTTTGGCTGCAGGGGGGTGAGTAACTGAATACTAGTGAGTTGGGGGGGTCTCGGGGAGCTAGGAGGCTCCGGGATTTTGCTGGTTCCCAAAATAACAGGGATACTGGAGTGGAAGGGGGGAGATCCTTTAGGTGGGAGGTCGTTAAGGTAGGAGAGGCAGAGGGTAGAGAGGTCCATGGCAGAGTAGGTGTTAGAGGTTCGTATGGGTCTGTGAGAGCGGGAGAGGATTGGCGTAGTTGACCCATGTTTGGGACCTAAGTGTTTTCGTGGGTTAGCATAAGGGGGGCAGGAGGGGCAGAAAGTGGGTTTGTGGGAGTTGAATCAATTGAAATCTTTCCTGAGTAGGGTAAGTTCGGTAGCTAGGGTAATGAGATTGTCGTCCAAGATACGCATTGTCTGGCTGAGGTTAAGAAGGAAGGATGTGGAGGGGGTTGGAGTGGACCGGAGTGTGGCAGGGGAAGGTACGGGGGAGGGTGACATAGGAGTGTGATTAGAGGGGGTAGGGGGCAGGGCATGGACGTGGGGGTTTTAGTCATTGTGGGCCAGATTGGAGGGGGGGAGGTGTACTGGGGAAGAAGTTCAGTGTGGGAGGTGGATGGTCGTTATGGGGTGTGGGAATATGGAGGAGTGTATTAGAGGAGTGGTGGGGTGATAATGTCGGAGTGGGCTAGGAGTTAAAGTGGAGGGTGAGTCAAAGCTGGAAGGAGTGTCATAGTGTGGTAGGGTGATTATCTGGAAGGTGGGGGGATTTGGTCGTGGATGGGTGATGGGGCTGGTCTCGGTAGAGGGGACAGTATTATGGTAGGAGAGTGTTCTAGTATGGGAGCCAGAGAGGTAGTAGCTGCAGGGGTGCTATTGTTAGGGAGGTTGTTAGGGGTTGTGGCATTAGAGGGTTGAACTGAGGGGTTGGGGGATTGAGGGGGTGTTGGGGGGAGGTTAGTATAAGCTGGTAAGAGAGAGTGCTAAAGAGGAGTTCGAAAATTGAGAGGTGTTGTTCAGAGGCTTGGATTAAGATATTTCCAGTTTTCTAGATGGAGATGGTTATATCACCAGGGAAGAGTGAGGAAGGAGAAATGGTAAGTTTAAAACCATGGGCGATTTTGATTACGCTAGATACTGGGAGGTGGTGTAGGAAGGTGCTCTTCCATTTGGAGGGGCGTTTGGTGTAGAATATATAGTTAGTTTTAATGGGGGATGTGGGGCTGTGATAGTTGTCTTCGATAAGGGTTTCAGGGTGTCGTTTTAAATATGTATGTTTAAGATTCTTTTTGGCATTTTTCGAAAGTCTGGGAGGGTATGGGATGGTCCAGGAGTTTGGTCCGTGTTTGGTGAGAGCGGTCTGTGTATCGGTGGGGGTTCGAGGTGGAGGTGGTGTGTGTGTGATATTGGGGCGGGCATGGTGGTGAGGTTAGGCTAGTAGAGAGAAGAGGCGTGAGCAAAGGGAGGGGGGAGATATAAAAGATAAGGGGGCTAGGAATATAAGTGTGGCTGGAGAGGGGGGCTAAGGTAAAAACGCAGAAGGAGGGGGGAGTGGTGGGGGAGAGAGAAGTTGAATTTAGGGAGTTACAGCATCATATCAGGGGGGTCGTGGGAGGGAGAGAGGAGGATGGGAGTAGGGGAGGGAGAAATTGTGGGCAGATATTACAACGGTTGTCCATATAGAGCGGAGAAAGGAAGAGGAAGGAAATTAGGCTAATAGGTAACAATATATCACACAATATATACTAATTAATACTGAAATACACAAAATAAATTGGTCAAACCAGGCAAGTGATCACACAATATATACTAATTAATACTGAAATACACAAAATAAATTGGTCGAACCAGGCAGGTGGAGCGAGCGGAGAGAGGTCGAGGCAGGTGACCAGGCTAGCAGAAGACAATACATCACCGATAAATACTGATAGACACTGATTCACATATTTTTGAACAGGTTGTGGCAACAGATATTACCTGATGGACCCCAGTGTCCGTCCGAATCTCGGGAATAATGCGGTTAACTTTGGGATAGGAAACTAGGTTGTGGAGAAGCTTGCCATTTTTATCACCCCACCCATAAATACATGCCACCGAAGAGCGCCACAGCATTTTAGCGGACTCCAGCGAGATCCAGCAAATCTCGTCGCGGACCATTGCACGAGCTGGGCGGCCTGCTCTACACGTTTCGTGTGGACCAGCTCTCTGGCCACACCCTGAACGACAGCCTTGCCGGCCTTCAACAGCGTCCCCGGTGAGGGAACATAGTCCGTATTAGTTGAGAAGTAGTGTCGCAGTTCCTGTCCAAGGGATTCCACCAGCGCAGAGTCCTGCAGGAACCATGCGTTCAGCCGCCAAGTCACCCGTGGGCCAACAGTGGAGGTTCCAATGCGGAGGGAAACGGGAGAGTGGTCCGAGATCCCCCTGGCAATATAGTAGCCCCAGACATCAATTGGCAATCCGTTGCGGGCATCAGGAGTACGTCTATACGGGAATGGGTATGATGAGCCGCCGAGGTGTGGGTGTACTCTACTTTGCGGGGGTTCCACACCCTCCAAACATCGCAAAGGCCCAGGGCCGATGTCCAACCAGACAGGTTCCTTGCAGAGGCAAAACGATGTGCCGACGGGGTGCCCGTTGCGTCACGGGAAGTCTGTAGCACGATATTAAAGTCCCCCCCAAAAACAGTCAGGCCCTGTGGAAAGGAAGAGATCACTGGCGTGAGGCGACGAAGGGTGGAGGCCAGGAGCGCGGGAGGATAGTAAGTGCACAGGAGGTTCAGAGGGTGTCCCTCAATCATCCCGACACAGCCACATATAGACCCTGCGCATTAGTCTCGGCTCTAGCCAGGGTAAAGTGAAGCCCATTCCTGAGTAAAAAGCCAACCCATTGGGAACCCCACGCGAAACCAGAATGCCAGACCCTGTCAAACCCATAGCGGGCTAGGAAATTGTATAGCGAGCCCATGAGGTGCGTTTCCCTTGAGAAACAGAATGTCAGGCGTGTGGCGGTGGGCGGTGCGGAGAACAGCTGTGCGCTTGATTCGATCGAGGAGGCCATTGACATTCCAGTATAGGATGTGGAGAGTTCTATAGAGGTTGTAGGACATCTAAAGGAGTGGTATGTGGAAGGGCGGATGCATGCGCAGGGCCGTTCTCAACCCAAGGGAAACGCCCACCCGGGCACAGGGCCTTGAAATGAAGGTATGGGGTGTAGTGATCTGCTTGTCGTCAGCGGGAACATCTAGGAATGCGTGGCTACCAAACAGCGGCCCGTAGGTGGCTAAAAACAACAAACTGTTGGGAGACAATGATTTCCCCCCCTCCCCTTGCCCCCCAGCTCCCCCCACCCTACACTTCTGTAGCGGAAGCATCTGTCACTCTGAATAAATCCCAACCAACAACTACCCCACAGTGAGGTGAACCGCTAATCTAAAACGGTTAGCAAACAAACAAAGAAGCAAGGACATGGCTGAGCTGGACCCCCCTCCATATATTCGGATGAAATGCTAACAGCTTAAAACAGGAGATGGTAAACGTGTAACCAATAGAAGGCTTCTGTCCCGGGACTACGATGAAGCTCCAGACTCCGACCGGACCATTCAGTAGAGCCAGGTCGGTCCCAGCCCGTGGGTTCAGGAACAGTCACTGTGCAAAGAGTCTTCAAGGGTGAACTGTGAATCACTCATCATGTGGCACCGGTCATACTCCCTTCTCCTCACCCGATCCACAGACCACAGGGCTGCCGGACAGGTCTGAGTACGACATGGCTTTTCGCAGAGTTGTACCGAGTCCGGGGATACTGCCCATATCAATCAGAGAAGTAGCCAGGTTGGGGGAGAGGTGTGGCGCCGCGGCCAGGGCGACTGACGCTGGAATCTGGGGATCAGGGTTCGATCCCCGGCTCCGGCGGCCGGTTAGCCCAGCACCATGTGACTCTGGGCAATAGCTCGCTTAATCTTCCCGACGGCCCCCAGCACCTAGAGACCCTTACGGGTGATTGTGCGCTTTACAAATGTGGATTATTAGATCCCTGAGTCGGAGTCCAGGCCGGAGAGCGCTAGGACTGCGCAGCCGGCGAGCGGGATTCTCCTCCCCAACGGTTACCCCTCCTCCGAGACCCAGTTTGGCGCCGCTGGGACTCAGGCGCATCTCGGTTCGGCTGTGTCAGGGCCTCCCGGGCAGGAGAAAGGGTCGCTCCAGGCAAGAGGGATCGCTCCTCCATGAGCCAGGTCCATGCCATCCGGGGTGTCAAAGAAGAATGTCTTTTCTTAGAAGATCACCTTGAGCTGAGCCGGGAAGAAGAGACCATAGTGAAGGCCCATTACCCTGAGTCTTTGTTTAACTTTGTCGTAGGATTGGCGCTGAGTCTGCACCTCCCTGGAGTAGTCCGGAAAGACCATAATTCTGGAGTTCTGGAACTTCAGCGGCCCCAGCTCTCTGGCCATCCCAGAATAGCATCTCTGTCCCGGAAGTTGAAGATTTTGAGGATAATGGGACGAGCAGGAGCTCCAGGTGGAGGCTTGGGAACGAGAGAACGGTGGTCTCGTTCCACCGCAAACCAGGGGGAAAGTTTCTCTTTGGGCATCCAGGAGCGGACCCAGGTCTCGATAAAGGTGTCTGTACGTCCCTTCTCCACTCCCCCCGGAAATCCCAGGAGATGCATATTGTTCCTTCACACCCTATTTTCAGCCTCCTCGGCCCTGCGATGTAGGTCCGAAGCCTGTGTCTGAAGACGGGCCCCCTGGGACTTGAGGGTACCTACATCATCCTCCACCGTGGAGATACGGGATTCCGCCTCCGTGATGCACGCTGTGGCGTTGCGTAGGTCCTGGCGAATTAGGCTCACACCCACCCGTACCTCCCCGATCCTGCTCTCCACAGAGGCCTGCGATGTACTTATCACCTGTAAAATGGTGGAGAGATCCCCCCAGGCGACTCCAGGCGCAGCTGAAGCCCCTCCACCCAGATCCCGGTCCGATGTAGTGAATTGGTCCATTTTGGTTTGGGTTGGAGGAATGGGGGTTTGAGTGGTGCGGGTTCTGCCCATGCTCCTGGAGAAGTCAACCTAATGTACCCAGAGGGGAGGGGAGGGAAGTGCAGGCTGGCGCCTCCGCCACGACCCCTGCCACCTGGTGTAGTGGCCGATTCCCCCTCCCACTCACCACACACCGACGCCAAATAAAGGAAGCCTCCCTCCACCAGGACACGACTCACAGGGGGTCAATCTTCTCCTGCACCCCCGGCCGTGCACCCACCTGTCCCCTCACCTCCGAGTCACGCCATGGGTCAGACTCCCGAAGGGCAACAAGGGTCTTCAGCCCCTACACATCAATCTCATTGAGGAGCGCTTCGTTGTCCGGAGGGCAGCCAGTCCGCGAGGCCCCAGAGGCAGGTCAGTCAGCGGGGGGGGGGGGGCTGTGATGTCCAACACGCCCAGGGAGGCAGCTGTGGAGACAGGAACCCCCAGTAGGGCGAACTGGCATCTCCCCCAGGCTCTGCATTGTAGGAATAGCACGAGGGGTATCCAATACTCTCCCCAAATATGCCCCTCCACCCTCCTGGGCAGATGCAGGAGTGCAGGGTCACACAATTGGGCTGAAGCCCGAGCTGGAGCAACCAGGAGTGGTGTAGGAAGGCCTCCCAGCCCCTGCCCCCAAAGCAGGGCCAGCACATCCCCAAAGGTGGTATCAGAGCAGCGCGGGTCACCAAAGTTGCCCCAGGCGTCCAGGGACCAGGCAGGTGAGAAGCGACGGAGGGCCACAGTGGCAATAGGCGGTGGGGCACCCCCGGGCGCTATGTAGAACAATGTCACAGACCCATGGACTGGGAGATGGGGGAGGGGGATGGATGACATGAAGGATCCCCCCCACAAGAGGCACACAGTGACCCACCACCACTCAGGTCCGAAGAGTACAGCTCCCAAGTCAACGGAGGCCCAGAGACAGGCAGCCAGTTGCGACCGGGCCCCCGGGGACCTACAGCGCCGAGCGTCACCAGGGCGCTGCGAAGAAGGAGCAATCGGCAGTCCAGCCACCACAGCTGAGCCCAGCTCGCACACCACGGGGGTGCCGGTGGGGAGTCTCAGGGGTCACAGCAGCACCGCCGGGAGTTGGGAGCTTGAGGGCTGCAGTCAGAGTGACGGCCCGGCGAGGGACAGGAAGCCGATCCCCTGGCCGCACTGCAGACACGCAGGCCAAACATGGGGCGCCGGCACAGGCCCGATTCCTCCGCGAGGCGTCAGCTGCGATCTGCTGCGTCCCGGGTCTGCGGACCTCCACAGGTCTCAGTTGGGATGAGAGGGTGAGGAATCTCTAGCCCCGAGACTCCGCCGCCCGATATGGCAGCCAATCCCCCGGCCGCAGTATGTTCCCACTGCCAGCCTCTGCTCCCAGCTCTGGCAGGTCGGCTCGATGATGCCGAAGATACGGTCAGGCGGGGGGAGGGGAGGTCGCAGCCCAGAATCATGGCGCTGGATGTCTTGGCCCCGGCTTCGTCCATGGGGGGACACCAGCAGATCTGCGGGAGAGGAGCACCGAGGTGCCTTCAGCGGCAAGGGGGTCTGCAGCGCCAGGAGCCATTTCAGAACACCGTGTTGCGGCGAGCATGAGCAGCCATCTTGGGTGCAAGGACGTCGAGGGCCGGGCCAGAATCTTCCCTCAGCAGCTGGGAAAGACAGCGCCTGCTGCTCCGCTGTGTAGCGACAATCAGGGTGAGTGTAGCGGCACCATGGCAGAGGGTTCAAAATGAGCTGATGGTGGTGGATTATGGCACGGATGACGGAGGGGTCCGGAACACTCCTAGAGTGCAACCGCCATCTTGATGTGCCAAGCCACGCCCCCCAGAATTTTATCAAAGTCTGAAAGTAAGCACTGACTGGTCCCAATTCTCTTCTTGTATTTGAATTGCACTCCATCGCCGTCGGCCTTATCTTTCAACTTTGACCTGCTATCATGCAACTAGATGTCCGGAGTTAACGCTTTGACCTTTTAGACACTATCTTTATTGTTAAAATTTACATTTTTATAACTCTGGTTCCACTGATCAAATTTTTGTTGTTTTGCTGTCAAATAATTTATTAAAATGTACTCTATTTTCTAAATTGGTTTGGGATTTTTATTTTGTTGCGTTTTCACTTTATTACCGTTTGTGTGCAGTATAAATACTTTACACATTACCTCAAATTTAAGCATGGCTGTTTTTTTTGCAAAGCTACCCATGGTTAAGCACTGGCTAATTTAGTAACTTATTGTGGTTCACCCTGCAAGGGATTGTGGTTGTTGGTTGACCAGGGCTCAAACCCCAGACAACCAACAGCCCCTAAGACACAGTCACCCAAATGTTTGACGTAATTCTTGTGAACCTCAATTTTGGCCAAGGTCAAATTTCACATCATTTGGTGGACAAAGCCCACTATTAAGTAAGGACCCAGAAATAGCCCACAGTACTTAGCAGCCAAATTTGTGGCACATGTAAGGTATGCACTGAGTAACACTGAGAACACAATATAGCATAAGATATCACATCTTAGCAGTGCATACCACTTACTTCTATTCTGAGTGAATTTCAAACTTTGATGTTTCAATTATAGAGTGTAGAACCTTCTGACAACCGAATTTAAATATCATCCCAATTGACCTTCCCTCTACTTTGATGAAAAATGTCTAAGGACATTATTATGAGTTTGGCGGTTCTCCTGTCAGCACGCCACCACCGCGCTGACAGGAGGACTGTCAAGCCCAAAGTGTGCCCGCTGGATTACAAGTGTAATCCATGGCGGGTGTGCGGTGCTGCAGTGGTCTCATGGCAGTGGTTTGTTAGACTCATAGGAGCGCCTTAACCACAGACCACCGCTGTGACAGCTCTTGTCATGCCATGCAAAAACGGGGGTGCAATTCCAGGGGTGCACAACTTGTGCCCCTCTGCACAACCCCCCAGGCCCAGAAGCAGCAGTGGGCCCTGTTAGGGCCCCCTTACTTCCATGTCCACCACCGTTTTCATGGCGGGCTCACCGCCATGAAAAGGGTGGTGGAAAGGAAATTTGAAATATGCTCAGTGGTGCCCTAGCACCACCGCCAGTCTATTCCTGACCATTTCTATATCCTTGAACATAATGGAGCCAGCGGTCTCGTGGTAGGTCAGCCACCACACTCATAATACGGTGGGTGGACAGCCAGTATGGCGGTGGTCGGACCACCAACACAAGTACTGCAGTCCTATGGACCGCCGTTTTCCTAATAAGGCCCGAAGTATAGTCTCCAGTTTCGAAGAGTCAAAAGCTTCTTTATATAATTAGGACTTGCTTTCTAACATACACTTAACTGACACCCAGCAAACTATGGTCAATGACAGTACACTTCAAACTGTTGTTAATCTAGGCTTGCTGCACACTGATTTGTTTCTGAGTCTTGCTACCTCTATTACTTCTGGTTCACCTTTGGATAGTTTACCCCCAAGGATCTGGAAGTAAATTTTAAATTGCATTGTCAAACCTTTCGAATCTTTATGCAACTTCTCATCCTTTACGGAGTGGTACCATCAGATTGAAGAAAGGCAATGGTCGTCCCATTGTTAAATAAGCTTCAGCCAACCCTAGAGTCCATAGCAACTTCAGACCTATGTCTCTTCTGCCTTTTCCAAGGAAAATCATTGAGAAATTTGTTTATAAAATATTCTCGAATTTTCTCCAAACCAATAACTTACTTGACCATGCTCAGTCAGGTTTCCGCCTGGCACACAGCACTGAATCAGCACTGGTTACAGTGCTAGATGACCTTAGATTGGCAGCAGACAATAGTTATTTTGTAGCCTTGGTGCTTCTTGACCTGCCTTCTGTTTTTTATACAGTAAACATGACGATTTGCTTTCAAGGCTATGGGTGGTTGGAATTCATGCGTTGCCCTTGACTGGTGTAAATTTTACTTAGAAGGCAGAGAACATGCCATACAACTTCCCCGTACATTTTCAGGAAAGAAGGGGAACTGGTACCTAGGTCCCATTCCGTAGCCCTACATTATTCAACCTGAGATCTTTAGCAAAACTGATACATAGTTATGGAATCAATTTGATGACCTACGTAGATGATACAGGAACAATTTTGTGAATTCATCAGTCCAGACCCCTACCCCTGGAAGCATTTCACAGTTGCCTCACTTTGGCTTGGGCAGAATTAGTTCAAATGTAATGGGGAACAAAAATCCTTTGTTGTTCCAGAGGAGGACCCACCCATCCTCTACCAGCAAAGTTGTGACCATTTATTCAGTATTCCAATGTCCGACACTTCCCCTGCTGTGCGTAACATAGACATACATATGGACTCTGATCTTTCATTCTCAGTTGAAGTAAATATGCTTTCAGCCATTTGCATTTTCTCGATGCTGCTTCCCCACAAAATCCTTCCATTTCTGAACAACATCAACATTGTTCATTGGTAGTCCAGTCATTGCTCTTAAACCAACTTGAATATTTCAACACTTAAGGCCTCATTTATGGCATTTTGACATAGAGCAGTGCAGCAAGTCACTTTGCTGCACTGCCCTACGCCAAAGTGAAAGGGCAGGATTGAACCCTATTTAATCAATACAGTGTACACCTGTTCTTTCTGCCTTTCTGCCTGCGCTGGCACTGTTTTGGCAGCATTGCACCAACTTAGACAAGGGTGCCTCCATTGCGGACAGGATTGTTTTTATGCAGGAAGGGGACCTTCCAGCACAAAAACAAACCTATGAGGCCTTTTCCTCTTTCTGTGCAATTTTTCAAACTGGATTCTGCCATAACTGGCCCACTCATCTGCTTCGTTCACATAGCTCCAAGCGACTCTTGGTCCCCGAATGCAGGAGGGTACGGATTGGCAGCCACGCATTCTTGGTCTAGGCCATACAGTTTTGGAGGAGTTGGCCCCCCTGAGATTGTCTCAATCGATAATTTTCTGACTTTCAAGAAAGTACTCAAAACATGGCTATACACTCTGTGGTTTTGATTACATCAGCATGGTTGTTAGCGACAGGAGACCTATTAGCTAACAGTTGCGCGCCACAAATGTTACTAATAATAATAACAATAATTTAGAAGTAGGAGCAGCATGCTTTTATATTTTGTTGGGAAAAATTAATTTGATATTTTATTTTTTGCCTTTTTTCTTATTCATTTTATTTCATAGAAACAACTGTATTAGAAAGTTGTTTTGTAAAGTTTTGTGTTGAACTATATAATATGATTGTTAATTTCAAAGCCTTACTAAAATAATTTTTTGCAATGTGTGAATAAACTAAACTTGAAATTGTTTCACTGGACAATTTCAGACAACGCTCGTACATAGTAAAGATTTCAGGGCAATTGAGGCCATGCATGTACACCCGGAAGCTGCAGTGTGTAGGTATTATGAAGTAAGTACACTTTTGTAATAAAATATTTACAGGTGTTAGAATCACTTGTAAAAATGAAGGACAGGGAGTTGAAGGGATATTACAGTATCCATGTATTATAGTTTTTTGATATTGTCTTAATGTAATTAATATAATATCAACTTAATACTTTTCTCATATTAAAATTATATTTGAAATATCAAAATTGCAGTGAAAATGGATGACAACTGCAACCTCGCCTGCTTTAACCCTCATGCCAACAAGCTAGCTAGGGGCCATAGTGAAGAGCTCAGTACATAGTGCCTGATTTAGGTCTTGGTAGACGGGTTACTCTGTCACAACGTGATGGATAGCCGGTCAGCCAAATTAAAATCCCATAGGATAATATGGGATTCATATTTCGGCGGATGGAATATCCATCACCATTGTGACAGAGTAACCCATTCGCCAAGATCTAAATCAGGCCCATAGTCTTTCTATATAGCATATGAGCATTTACTGAGCAAACGTAAACCCTGCAACCCATTTTGGGACACTATAAATGATTTATCAGTGAATCCAGCAGAACAACTTATTTTGTCACTTTTCTCCAAAACCAAATAAAGCTCCATTTGTTAATTTATTTTATTAATTGGTGTATTTTTCCATTGTGGTCTAATCAAGAGGGTTTATGTTAGAATATCAACTAAAACAATATTGACATTATACCAATAATGACCTGCAAAAAGTATTGAGTCCACAAAATCAACTACTACTATATTCAAGTCAAGTCAAGTCAAGTCCACTTTATTCGGTTTTCACATAACATTTAAAAAAAAACGTAAAAGCACAGTTTACAATAGTTAAAACAATTACCCAGTTATATTAAACAATTAAGTAAAATATTCACAACTCTTAATAATTCCATGATGTCGCAATTGTGGATTGTGGATTATACAAATACATTTATTTTTAAAAAGAAGGATAAACAATGAAGTTAAAAAAGATGATAAATAATTAAAATTCATAGCCAAGTTACAGAATTCAAAATAGGACATTCTTCAGAGATGCTTTCTATGTCTAATGGTACTTTTCAGGAATTGTGTAATGTTTCTCGTAAAGCAATCTGAGTCTAAGAATTGCAATGCAAGGTAAGCTGGACGACATTGTCTCATGCCCCAAATTTTCAATATTGGTTTAATCCACTTTTTCCTTTGTTCTTCATAAAATCTACAGAACAGGATTACATGCATTGACGTTTGGTGGGAGACCTGGTCACGAGGGCAATTAGATAGTTTTTTAGCCCAATCATTCATGTTAGGGAAGCTTACCAAGCAATGGAATACATCAATCCTAAAACATGTTAACACGAATCGGTCGTACCCACTTAGTGTAAACATTAAATAGGGTTGAATACTGATTCTAGATTGCATCATTAGGTTATTTTGTACTGTTCGCTTGTTGGACTCAACAGCAAATCTAATCTCCTCCTTGTGGGTCATACGTTGTTTTTCTTGGGATAGAAGCTAACAAAGTAGGATCTTCATAATAATTTGATAGACCCAAGTCAGTCAGAAACTCCTTTATATAAGTAAGCCACCCAATATTTAGAACATTCTCTAAAGCAAGACTGTCTCTCAATACATTCTGATTGAATAATGTTCTCGTGGACGGCCAGATACTCTGCCATACTAAGGCTGGTTGGACATTTATTATGTCTGTGATGTAGGGTATTCCCAACTCTGTATGACATATATTTGTTGGGGTGCCTCAAGGGACTGCAAATAAATATCTTAAAAAGGCAATCTCCACTTTCTGGATTTCCTTCACATCACAATATCCCCAAACTCCAGACCCATAAATCGCTGTGCTGACACACTTAGCGTGATAAATTTAGAGCATCTCTACTGGAGCCCTCTTACCTGACTTCTGAAAGAAATTCACCAAGGCCGTTGTTATCCTCATAAAAAGCAATTTCCTGGCTTTTATTGCTTGATGCCAGTAGCCATTATTGTCAATTAGGATACCTAAGTAAGGGTATGTTATAGTAAACTCCACCTTTTTATGCTATATGTAGATATCCTTCTGTTTACTTCCGCTTGTCCCACAGCTCATTATAAAAGTTTTATTAATATTTATTCTTAAGTCTAAGTTTTCCATATATTTGTAATAGGTGTTAAGTGCATGTTGTAACCCTATTGATGTTCGAGCCATAATTACGGCGTCGTCCGCGTAAAGTAGGGCAGGTATTGGGCGTTTCTTCAACTGTGGTAGGTCCTGACACCCTTCCAACATGGCTTGTTCCAAGCCATTTGTGTATAATGTAAATAGGAAGAATGCCAGAACACAACTCTGTCTGACCCCCCTCTCCACTTGGAACGTGCCCGTACACTCTCCATTTAGGCGATAACGTACCCGGGCTTTCGCATTTCCATAAAGTTCTCTTAAAAAGTTAATTATGGGGATCTCCACGCCCATTTCCTCCAAAGTTCTCCATATATTACTGTGGCTTACGCAATCAAACGGAGCCGTCAGATACATGAAGGCCAGGTATAATTTTCCCCTTTTCGCCTTTGCAAATTTCCCCATAAGAAGGGTCAGGTTAAGGTCCTGCTCAATTGTACCCAGCCCCTGCCTGAATGCGAATTGGAGATCCGATAGGACGTTATTATCCTCTGCCCACTGTTGAAGATGGTTAAGGACGATGCGACCTGCCACTTTACCCAGTGAGTCTAATAATGACACGGGGCAGTAACAGGCCAGATTCTGTTGGTCTCCCTTCTTAAAAATCAGTACCAGGATGGATTCAGACCATGATTCGATGAGTCCGAATGCGCAGCAGGCTTCTAGCACCCTCGTTAAAATTGGAGTCCATAGCTCCATATTGTGCTTAAAAAGATCAACTGGAACTCTGTCAGGGTGCAGAGCTTTTTCCCCTTTACTGGCTTTCAGTGGAAGCTCTACCTCTACTAAGGTGACGTCAAGGGCTATAGGAAAGTCTGTTTGGCGGGAGCTGAGGATGGTACTGAGCATACTTTCTGCAGTGTCGTTCTCCTTACTAAACTGGCCGAAGATCTTAGAAAAGTGTTCCACCCATTGTATTTCATCTATTGCAATTTCTACAGTGGGTGTGCTCCCATTACCAGAAATGGGGATTATACCACTCGCCAAAAGGCGGTACTATCCTTGTTAACACTTGCTTTGTGTAGATCGGCCCAAATCTCTTTTTTTAATTCACCTTTCCTTAACTTCACGGCCGGAATATATGCCTTTTTTAGCTGTTTGATCTCAAGTCTATCCCTGTCCTTTTTATGTAATGCAGATTTTAGCTCTGTGTGGACTTTTGTGCAATTGTTGTTAAACCAACCCTTATTCTTCCCATTCCTCTGTTTTGGTTTGGCTTTCAGTGATTCCCTGATTTTATCCATTATTTCTGCATAGGTTTTTAAAACTTCCTCATGTGAGGCGGAAAGATCTAAACACTTCATGATAGTTAAAGATTTTTTGACCACTGTTTCTGTAAGCTCCTGCAGTTCAACTTTGTCCCATTTTAGGGAGTAACCGTTCACTATATCAATTACCAAGTTTTGTGGCCTGTACGTCCTCTTAATATCACCTCTACGTATTTTCTGTGGACAAGATAATGAATGAATGAATGAATGAATGAATGAATGAATGAATGAATGAATGAAAAATATTTATAGAGCGCACGATGGCCAAACGGCTTCCTGGCGCTGGGAGCTCTGAAGAACCGAACAGACAGGGCCAGGAGGTTTAGCAGGGGTAGGCCAGGGCAAACAGAAAAGTTTTCAGCGCTTTACGGAAATGAGAAAAAATAGGGATCGAACGCATAGAAAGAGGAAGGGAGTTCCAGAACCGGGGGGCAAGAACAGAGAAACGGGTTCCACCAGTGCGAGATTTGTGAAAGCGGGGAACAGTGAGGAGGGCAGAAGATGATGAACGGAGAGTGCGGGCAGGGGTGTGACGGGAAATCAAAGAATTAATGAAAGCCGGTGCAGAGTGATCAAGGGCCCGGTAAACAAGGCACCCTAGTTTAAACAGAGATCTCTGCAAGATGGGCAACCAGTGAAGGGATTTGAGGACGGGAGTGATGTGATGGGTTTTGGGCAAATGAAAGATGAGACGGGCGGCCTGGTTCTGGATAGCTTGTAAGCGGCGGGTTTCATAGGCAGGGATGCCAGCGAACAAGCTATTGCCATAATCAAGGCGGGAAGTGATAAGGGCGGAAATAATAATTTTAAGGGAGTCGAGAGAAAAAAAACGAGAGATTTTCCGGATCATTCGGAGGGAAAGAAAACAGGAAGACACCACGGCACTGACCTGGCCATGCATGGACAGGTCCTGTCTGACCTTGATGCCCAGAGTTTTAACAGAGGGAACGGGGGTGGGAGGGGGGCCAAGGATGGGAGGCCAGAAAGCAGGGGACCAGGGACTGGATGAGCCGCCAATCAGGACAAGCTCAGTCTTATCTGGGTTGAGCTTGAGGTGATTGGCGCTCATCCACCCAGAGATAAAGACCATGGTGGAGTGAAAAAAGGATAGAGAGTGAGAAGTAGAGGAAAGATCAAAGACGAGCTGGAGGTCGTCAGCGTAATTATACACAGAGACCCCCAGCTCAAGAAGAGAAGAGATAAGAGGGTGAATATAGAGGTTAAAGAGAAGGGGAGAGAGAGAGGAACCTTGGGGGACCCCAGAGGGCACCGGGAGGGGAGAAGCAGAGAAGCCAGGAAGGTGAACGGCTTGAGAACGCCCTGTCAGGAAAGAGGTGATCCAGGAGAAGGCAGAACCTCGTATGCCCGCTGCGCTGACACGGTCCAGAAGAATGTTATGGTCGACCGTGTCAAACGCAGCGGACAGGTCGAGGAGGATCAGAGCTTGAGGGGAGTTGACGTCGGCCTTGGCCTTAAGCTCGTCGAGGACGGCCAACACCACGGTTTCAGTCGAATGACCCGAGCGGAAGCCAGCTTGGTGAGAAGCCAGAAGCTGGCTCTGCTCAACATAAACAGAGAGACAGGAAGTAACATAAGACTCAAGAATTTTAGCCAGATAAGGGAGAAGAGAGATAGGTCTGAAGTTAGAGGGAAGAGAAGAGTCGAGACCAGGCTTTTTAAGAATGGGGGAAACAATAGCAGATTTGAATGAAGAAGGGACCAAACCAGTGGAAAGAGAGGCATTAAGGAAAGAGAGAGGGGTATCAGGACAGGAAGAGAAGAGGATTTTAAGAATACGGGCAGGGGCACAATCAGTGGGGGAACCAGACTTGATTTTGGTGAGCAAAGCTAGGAAAGAGTCCAAAGGGAGGGGGGGAAAAGAGGAGAAGGAGGATTTAGGCGCAGGGGGAGCAGAGTGGGGAGGAGTAAAAGAAGTGACCAAGATGTTAGATTTGATTTTTACAATCTTCTCGATAAAGAAGTTGTTAAGAGAAGAGCAGAGGGCCTGGGAGGGAGTGAAGGGAGGGCAAGCACGATCAGAGGTGGCCAAGTTGTTTACCAAAGAAAAAATTTCTTTAGCTTTGTTGGCCGAGAGCGCCACTTGTTCAGAAAAGTACTTGGTCTTAGTGGCCAGGATGGCCTGCTTGTACTCTTTAAGAAGGGTTTTGTATTTGGCCTTATGGTCAGGGCAGTAGCTGCGGCGCCAAAGGCGCTCTGAGCGTCTAAGCTCCAGTTTAAGAGTCTTGAGCTCCGGGCTAAACCAACGGTGAGCCTCATGAGGGCGGATGGATTTGACTAGCTTGAAGGGGGCTACTAAATCACATGCAGAAGAGAGCCAATTACCAACTGCAGCAGCCTGTGAGTCAAGGGGAATACCAGTGAGATCAGGGGAAGAAGAAGCAAGGGAGTGAGAAAGGGAAGCCAAGTCAGCACGATTCCAGCTACGGGAGAAAACATTCTTGGGGCGAAGGGGCTTGTGAGGGGAGCCAGTAGTGATAGAGAAAGAGATGAGGGAATGGTCAGACCAGGTACATGGGAGGACACAGGGGGGGGAGACTATGTCCTGAGATGACCAAACTTGGTCCAGGATGTGTCCAAATTTGTGGGTGGGAACCTGGACGTGAGACTTAAGGTTGAGACAGAGGAGAGTGGCCGTAAAGTCCTTAGATGCTGAATCCTCCCTGGGATCGCCAGGCCAGTAGTTAAAGTCCCCAAGCAAAAGGACAGAGGAGTTATTGACCACCAGCGTGGCGAGAAGTTCCTGCAGGGAAGCCACGAACAGGGGCATGTTCAGGGGAGGGCGGTAAACAAGGACGACGGTGAGAGGTGCCAGCAGATTGGAAGAGCGAGCAACCAGGAAGTCCACTCCAGCAATGGGTGCTTGGGGGAGAAGCTGAAATTGAATAGTGGATCGGACAATCATGGCAACTCCCCCCCCAACCTTGTCCGTGGGGCGGTCAGCCCGAAGGACATAGTAGGAGTGGGGAAGGATGGCAAGAATGTCGGGGAGAGAAGCCTCCGAAAACCATGTTTCCGTTAGGAATATAAAATCAGGGGAGTCTGTAGTAAGAAGATTAAACAGGTCGAGTTGGTGTTTGCCTGCCGAGCGAGTGTTGAGGAGAAAAGCGGAAGCAGTGTGAGGGGGGGGTAAGGGTCCAATGGGGAGGGGATCAGTGTCTAGCGTAGGGAGGGGAAGAATTGGGTGAGAAGACACAACACGGTCTGAAGGGGAAACATAGATATCTAAAGCAACTAGATGCTGCGTGAGGGTGTGGGGGAGAGGCACGTCAATGGTATAGGAGAGAAGTTGAGCAGGCGTGTACGACAACAAGGAAGCAGGGGGTGTAGCCCCTGGTCCCGGCCCGTCGCGGACGGGCGCAGACGGGCTTAACTTAGGCGCAACTTCGGCGCGCCTTCGTCGCGCCCGCTGCGCTCGTCCGCTGCGCGGCCGGGATAATGGTGCCATAAGTAGGAGACCGGAAGTAGCAGGGCGTGGCAGGGGGTGGAGGGACAGAGGAGCTGCCCCGCCAACCAGAGAGCAGCCCAAGATGAAGCACACGCCCGTCCCCGCCCTCGTGACCTGCCCGTCAGAGGGGGAGGGAACGCTCAGCGTGGGGCGCTCTGGAGGCGGCTACCAGGAAGTCCCAAGAAGATAGGGGGTGCGCGGTGTCCTCAGCGCAGCCCCTGAAGCAGGAGCAGGGTAAGTAAAAAGTGTCCAAGCACTCGTTTAAAAAGATCGTTGCGCCGCGCCTCGGCAGCGTTGTTGCTCCCGGCGAAGCCTCGGGAGGTCTGGGGATTCAACAGAGCTAGGCGGGACTAGCCCGGCAGGAAGAAATTGCCAGGGGGGGAGGGACAGAGGAGCTGCCCCGCCAACCAGAGAGCAGCCCAAGATGAAGCACACGCCCGTCCCCGCCCTCGTGACCTGCCCGTCAGAGGGGGAGGGAACGCTCAGCGTGGGGCGCTCTGGAGGCGGCTACCAGGAAGTCCCAAGAAGATAGGGGGTGCGCGGTGTCCTCAGCGCAGCCCCTGAAGCAGGAGCAGGGTAAGTAAAAAGTGTCCAAGCACTTGTTTAAAAAGATCGTTGCGCCGCGCCTCGGCAGCGTTGTTGCTCCCGGCGAAGCCTCGGGAGGTCTGGGGATTCAACAGAGCTAGGCGGGACTAGCCCGGCAGGAAGAAATTGCCAGGGGGGGAGGGACAGAGGAGCTGCCCCGCCAACCAGAGAGCATCCCAAGATGAAGCACACGCCCGTCCCCGCCCTCGTGACCTGCCCGTCAGAGGGGGAGGGAACGCTCAGCGTGGGGCGCTCTGGAGGCGGCTACCAGGAAGTCCCAAGAAGATAGGGGGTGCGCGGTGTCCTCAGCGCAGCCCCTGAAGCAGGAGCAGGGTAAGTAAAAAGTGTCCAAGCACTTGTTTAAAAAGATCGTTGCGCCGCGCCTCGGCAGCGTTGTTGCTCCCGGCGAAGCCTCGGGAGGTCTGGGGATTCAACAGAGCATGTCACACGCATGGGGAAATGGTCACTGATAGCGTTTCTATGCATACTAAAGTTCAACAAATGGGTGTCATACCTATTTGAGATTAGAATATGGGTGTACTTGCTCCTCTGCCATTAACACCTTTGCCGTGGGGCTAATTCCCCTGCGGTGCGGGGGGAGGGGTGGCACGCGCGGCGCATCATGACCACGCCCGCTTAATGGAACGCCCAGCACAGCAGGGGAATTATCCCCGTGTGGGCATTCCACAGCGGTTATGACGAGCTCAGTTCGTCCTGAGCACAGTGCCACTGTGTCTCATGACGAGCTCAGCTCGTCATGAGCACCGAAAGAGTTAAAAGTCTGTGTAAATGGGATTGGAAGGGAAGACAGTGTGTTTGCAAAGCCTAATTCCAGAAGAAATAGGATCTCATTTAAACAGTCTCTGTTTAGTGTGTGGGGAAAATGGGGTAAATTACTATTATCCTCATCGATCAAGCTACATGTTAAATTGTTTTTTTTGTGCACAGAGGGAGGTTAAATCCCCCCCCTCCCAAATAAGTACAACATTCTGAATGCTATTATTCTGAATTGCTTGCAGCGCATTTCTAATTTGTTTTAGGACATCAACCAAATGTTCCTTCTGTACTTTGTTATACAAATTGACCAATACATACATGTTTTGCTTATCCATATTGAGGGTTATTATTTGGTAGTTAGGTTCTGATTTTGCAAGTGATATTTCCTTTATCACCATCAGATTTGAAATATAAACAGTCAGACCCCCCTTGGCATTCCCAAATGTGGGCGCAGTAGCTAATGTAGGATAAGTCTCATATCCTTCAATGTGATTTTCAATGGTGGTCCAAGTCTCTTGAAAACAGAGAACATTAAATTTCCCCACAAAGTCATGCCATAGATGGTTAGTTAGTTTCGACCGTAGGCCCACTATGTTCCAATATAATATTGTAAAACTAACTTCATTGGTAGGAGATTCGTTTTTGGGATTAAATGCAGTAAACATAGGTGGATGTGGGACTAAACTCATAATCAGGTTTGTTCCCTGATCTACTATATTGTTAAGGCGAGCATACACAAGAAAGTATAAATGTACCATTCTTACCTCACATATACCTATTTTCACCATATTGTTCTAGTCAATACTTCAACCTGGCTCTCCCTCCACCCCTACCAGTCTCAGCATGTTTAACAAGCAACATTGTCAAAATATTCATAAGTTAAAGAAGGAACACAGAGTATGGAGGACTTAGAAGCATTATATTCATTCACAGTTGGTCTTTCAGAGAAATTTCTTTACAGTGGATCCAGTGCTTCTGATCTGAACCCACTGGAAAACTTCTTCCATCTGCAGTTTAGCAGTTGAAAGGGCATACATTTTTCAGGACCAACACAACTATGGAGACAGCACACTGTCACCCACCCCTTTGCAGTGCAAAGCGCACACACATCTAAAATGAAGTTGCCATGCAAAGAAGACATCACAACCCTTACTATTAGTTATTTCAAACTGTAGTGACAAATATAATGGGTTAAAAGTAATGAGTGAGACATAATTAAATAACAATATGAAGGTAACAAGAAACAGAGAGGACAATTCAAAAATGAAATTTCATGTGTGGTCTATTGCCCGCATCATGAGATATACCTGAATTCCCAAGAGAAGACAGGCTTTATTAATGTATGCATAACTGCAGCATTCCTAAGATTTCTTAATTATTCACTTAGTGGTTCAGGGCTCCAATGTCAGTGAGAATGGGTTCCAAGCACAAGTGCACATTGATGGCGTACTGCTATCTATACCTCAATCTCTTGGTAAAATCATCAAATATATTGCCCCATTGGTCCTATGGACCTTTGTTAGTCAACTTGAAGCGCTGTAAGGGAGTAAACATTAGAAATACATTTACAATTTATGAAGCCAATGTTACTCCATAATAAGGACCAAGAATCAATGATTTTAATTAAATGATTTTATTTTAGAATATCAATCCATTGAGTATATATGCCGAGTAAAAATAACTTCACAAAATACAGCAATATAGTTGGAAGGCTAAAATGTGCCATCAAGTTAACTCCTAATAAAATGAGATACATAATAGTAATGGCCACAACACAAAATAAAGCAGATTGTTGCAATAAGGCGTTCCATCAAGATAATTCACTTTTCTTGTCTAAACATAGTTTAATGACAGGCTTAACTAATGGGGAGTTCTATCCAGAAAGCATAGAAGGTGTCAGCATAAAAGAGAACTTCTGTAGTAATTCAGAAAAGTGTTTAGCATGAAGCTGCACATTCAGGGAAAGCCTAGCACAGAGATCAATTTCATCATAGATTCCAGGGAAAGTTTGCCTAACTAGCTATGGAAACACCAATTAAATATAACAGTAGCTTCAAAAACATCCATATCTCTTTCTCACCTCCAAGTACCAAGTTGTTGAACATAAGGGGAGTCAACATACTTTCTAAGTTCTGATCAAATTGAAGCTGGGATTGCAACTGAAAGTAAAGATAGCTTTCATAACCGAATCATGGACTGATGCAGCTTCGGGCCCAGACATTGTCAAAGTCACACCCCCCAATTATGGGTGCTATGTTCAGGATAGATGTAGGAAGAGAGGCGGCGGATTGGCGATCATCTACCACAACTCAGTGAGAGGGAACTTTCAGCCGGTGGCGGCAGATCTAGGAGAAGCATTGGCTTTTAATTTTCATCTGTCAGATCATCAAACCCTCAGAGGCTGTCTACTCTACAGGCCCCCTGGGACCAAGGCCCCATTCCTAGCGGCACTAGGCAGCCTGCTAGAAGAAGCAGTATGTGCTAAGACATTTACAGTTCTAGCGGATTTAAACTTTCATCTTGACTGTGCATCCGATTCGGATACACGGGAACTTATAGAGTTGATGGACGGGGTGGAGCTAAGGCAAATGGTGACTGGCCCAACGCACAAAGCAGGGCACACCCTAGATGGTGTCTTCTCCAACCATCCCAACTTAGCTGTCACGCAACGTGCCCGGTTTCCTGGTCCGATCATTCCACAGTCTGTTTTAATATCACTTTGGCGCCGCCCCCTAGATTAAGTAAGGTGAGGAATCCAGCTATGTCAGTTAGGAAGTGGAAAAACATAGAAGGTTCGTCTCTTGCCGACCTACTGATATCCACAACGGTGCCTCTTCCAGGAAACGCAGAGGAGGCAGCAACTGTCTATACCAACTGGGTGGACAAAGCATGTACACGTCTTGCACCACCCAAATCCTGTCACTCCACTCGTTCGTGTCCATCAGCCCCGTGGTTTTCAGAGGAGATCAGGGAACATAAAATATTTTGTAAGAGGTTAGAGGGAATATGGCGGAAAAACTACTATGAGGCTGATAAAAAGAGACTCAAATTGGAGTTGGTGGTGTACAAAGAGATAATAGGGAAGGCTAAACGCACCTTCTTCACCAATCGCATTAAGGAGGCGAGCAATTCCCCAAAGGAACTTTTTCAAACAGTTTCATCGCTGGCAGCCCCAAAACCCATGGTGGTGCCCCCCAGTCAGGAATTATGTGAGGATCTGGCCAAATTTTTTCAGAATAAAGTGGAGACGATTTTCAACTCCTCGGATGACCAAGTAAAGACCAACCCCTCAGAGGCCAATCCAGTGAGTATAGAGACCAATAGACAGGAAAATAGGCTAACAAGCTTCTCCCCGATAAGCGAGGAGGAGGTCAGGAAACGGTTGCTGAGGCTAAAATCAGGCTTTCCTCGCGATCCCTGCCCAGCTACTGTAGCAAAGTTAGCAGTACTTCCGATAGCTACGGTACTCACCCCATTATTTAATAACATGTTGGAAAGTGGGGAGTTCCCGTCTCGTTGGAAACAGGCATCCATCCTGCCCCTCTTTAAAAAAACAAATTTTGATGGGGCCGACCTGAACAACTACCGGCCTATTGCCAGACTCCCACTGCCGGCCAAGATTATAGAGGGAATAATGAACGCCCAGCTGAGCATGTTTCTGGGTGCTGGGCAACATCTGGATCCATCACAGCATGGATTCCGGGTAGGACACAGCACAGAATCAGCCCTGATCAAGTCGGCAGAAGCCATCAGGACTGTGATGGACGCAGGAGGCAGAGCCGTCTTGATTCTGTTGGACCAGTCCGTGGCCTTTGGTACGGTCCACCATAGGTTATTGGTGGACCGTCTAAGGACCTGCGGGATTCAGGGTAAAGCACTTGAGATCTTACAGGCTTTCCTTTCCAACAGGAGTCAGGTGGTGGCTCTGGGCGATCTAGAGTCAGGTCCATTTGTGCTCCCTTGTGGGGTTCCTCAGGGCTCATCCCTGAGTCCGACTCTTTTTAACGTTTGTGTTTCAACCTTGGGACCTGTCATTAGATCATTCGGCTTCAACTTAACATCATATGCAGACGACACGCAGATTGTGGTGTCGCTGCTACCAGGGGGAGAGGAAGGCACGGCCAACAGGTTTAAAGGCTGCATGCTCGCAGTCAGCAGCTGGATGACAGGGAACTGCCTAAGCTGAATTCATCAAAGACCGAAGTGCTCCTGTTTGGGGCCAGAGAGAATTTCTGGTCCCCAAGATGGTGGTCAGAGGAAATGGGTGTCCCTCCCTCCCCAGTTGCCAAGGTCAAGAACCTTGGGATCCTTGTGGACGATACACTCTCCTTCAGGCCTCAAGTAAACGCGCTGTCTTCAGCCACCCACTATGTCCTGAAAACAGTACGCAAAGTTTTGCCCTTTCTCCCAGATGAGCACAGGAAGACAGTGGTGACGAGTTTGATTATGTCCCGGCTGGATTACTGCAACAGCTTGCTGCTCAATTCCCAACAGGGGCTGCTTAACAAACTGCAAATCCTGCAAAGTGCAGCAGCCCGCCTGATCACAGGTACGCCGAAATTTGCCTCTGTTGCCCAGGATCTTGTAAAACTACACTGGCTATCGGTACGCAAAAGAATAGCATTCAAAGCTCTCTGTGTAGTTTTTAAGGCACTCAAAGGAGTGGGCCCTCACTGCATGACCCAGCTTTTTCAGTGGTACAAACCAGCGAGATCACTTAGATCAGCCGATCAGGGGCTGATTGTGGTTCCAAGAGTTAAAAAAGCTCGATGGGGGGGAAGAAGTTTTTCCCTGGGAGCAGCTAAGGCCTGGAATGCTCTGCCAGTGGTCCTCAGACAGACACCGGATTTGATGTCCTTTCGGAGGGCCCTGAAAACTTGGCTTTTTAGACAATAAGTTTCAGGTCTTGCTTTGGGAGTGGTCAATCAGCGCCAGGACACCGGCTGGTAACAGTGCGCTTTACAAATGTAAAAAATAAATAAATAAATAAACTGATATCAATGAGCACCCCACCACCCTGGTACATTATAAACAGAAGGCATTCTTTGACTATTATTTCACCAGGTTTTTCTTACCAATTTCCTCCCTGCATGTCTCACTATCAGCCATCTAATGCAAACAATAAGTCTTTCTCCAGCTAATGAGAAGCATGTAACGCACCTGTTCAAGTAAGGTTAGCACCTTACAAATCAAAGAAAGCATTTTCAATTGAGGCCTGGTAGAAATTGGGTTTCTGGTTGCCAGAGGAATGCACCATGTCCAAGCAGAATCCTCAATCCTAGTCAGGGTAAGTCAGATATACACCGTAAATTAACCTGTGCACAATGTCTTGTAGCTTGACACCGAGCCATCAGGCGTAACTTAAGAGGCTATGTGTAAAGTACGTGTGCAACACTTCAAACAGTGACACAGTGAAAACACCACAAAAAACTCCACACCAAGTTACAAAACATAGTACATTTGTATCAACCAGACAAGATGAAAACAACAAAAATCCAAAAAGTATAACCTGAGTTATGAATTGTTAAAGAATAAATGAAAATATAGAGCTTAAAAGCTTAGCATGCCAACCGGGGCTATCTGGTCATGCTAGACCAAGAAAAATCAGAAAGTTTAGGCCGAACACGATGGAGCTAGGGTCCGATTTAGGGACCAGCCTTCCTTCGATGTAGGATGATCTTCGGAAGTATGACCAGACACCTTTTTTTACGGATGGGTAAGACTCTTAGAATGTTTTTTTCGCTGTCTGTGACAGGCTTGAAGGATATAGTGTCTGCTCATTGGAATCTTTCAACCGTTACATATCTGTCATCCATCCTTCAGACCATCTGGCCCTATAAGTAACTATAGGTACACTTCCTAAACTCAGGGGACCTGCCTGGGTCCACGTGCCATGGTGATGTGACATGTGAATTTTCATTTACAGTAATCTACTTAAAGTATTTAATACAATTTAATATTTGGCTTGATCTCTTGCTCACCACTAGAAGTTTCAAGCTACATTTATTGGTTTGTGTCTTGTTGTATGAATGTGGTACCATTGAGATATGTCTGGATGTGTGTTGCATTTTTTGTATTTGTTGGGACCACTTGGAATTTCCTTAAGAAAATAACATTGTTTAATCATTTCTTTGCATTACCTAACCATGTTGCAAATATATGTATATGTGAAATACAATAAGTAAAGTGTGACAGAAATAATTTATATCAAAAGATTTTCTATTTCCAATAAATGTTTTGGGGATATTTATGCAATAGTTGGAGTTGTTATCTTTTGGTGGCTCAAGACAGGCAAAAGTTGCAATATGAATGTATAGGAAAATTACTTTTTGTAAAGTAATTGAGTAGGCCGGCTGTTTGTGCAATTCTGAGTGGATATAGGGACCAGCCTTAGCCCACTGAAATGTAGATTAGAAGCGTTGTCGACGGGACTAAGAAGCAGGAAGCAAATGGTGAAGTATCATCGTTGAAGCACAGGATTGTAGGCAATGTGTTGTCATCAAACTGCGCAACTCGAGGATGCATCGTCATTGAATTGCAGGATGTAGGCGATGCATCAGGAACTGGAGTCAATGCTCTGCGCAGTCGGTGATGTGATGTCTTTGGTCATTGCAGCAGCGGCCATGCATCAGGGTTGAGAGAGATTACGCCAGTTCCGATACGTGCAACAGCATCAATGCTTGTATTTTAGCAGTTACAGTACTTTATAACCGCTTCCAAGGGCCTAGGACTTGATTACACCACTTGGCAGGACAAGACTTGCAGCAAGCAAAGTCCAGGCGCTGTTGCAGATTGATGAAGCAGGGTAGAGAAAAGCAGTTCTTTCAGAGCAGCAGTTCAGCAGAGTGGCAGTCCTTGTAGCATCACAGTTGTCCTTACTCCTAGTATAGTTCTACACTGTTCCAGTAGTGCCCTGAAGTGGTAGGTATCAGAGACCCAGTACTTATACCCAATTGTGCCTTTGAAGGGGGGTGATTTCAAAGAGGGGCTCTGTAGTGCATAGAGATCCTCCCTCCCAACTCTTGCTCCAGACCCACGCCAGAGGGGTACGCAGCCCTTCGGTGGGGATAGGACATAGCCTATTCAGGTGTAAGTATCAGCTCCTCCTTCCCATCCTGCCAAGGATGACCCATCAGGAGGGGGCGTGGCCAACTACTGAACATGGTGGTCGCCTCTTGAGGGAGCTCGAGGCCCGGGCAGCAATATCCTGAATAACAGCTGTTATTTGCAATAATTGCTGACTACCAGTGACGGGCGCCGCCGTGGGACACCGGTGCTGACAATCGGAGCAATATCCAGACCCCCGCGAGGCCCCAGCGGGGAAGCTGTGAGATCCTCCACTGAAGGGCCTGCAGGACGGCGGGGAATCATGGCGGGCTGGACCGATGCTGTGGTGCGGCCCGCCAAAACAAAAACACTGCATAGAGATGAACGGAAGTTCCGCAGTGGAATAGGGTCACTGATGCTGTGGAGGCCTGACAGGGTCGATTGGTGAAGGCGGAACGACTCCCTGGATCAGACACTGCCCGGGAGGTGAGCCGCTGCAGGCTTGGTGTGTGCGACCCGAGATCGCAACTACGCGAGTACCGGGGACGCATTGCGGCCTGTAAGGGCCTACTGTAACTGGTGTCAGAAGGCGGAGTCTCCCCATAGGCAAAGGGGATTGGAAAGCATACAGGTGGAGCAGTTGGGAACGTGACATGGAGAAGGCCCAGTGACGGTGTGCGGTGCGGAGACCGAAAGACCCCTGATGTGGTAAAGCTGCCTGGACTCCGCAAGTGGGTGGATTGCCGCCTGGTGGTGTAAAGCTGGCGGGGGTTGCACTAGGGCTGGTGGAGGTGAGACGATCAGCACACTAGGTGTGGAAGTGGCGCACAAGGCAGTGTGGAGCAAGTGGTGGCATAGTCTGCAGGGGACTGGCCTGTTGGGCGAGCACAGGACGGAAAGCACAGGGTGATTCTACCCCCTACCCACTGCGACGGCCTGGACCTGCACAGACGAGTAGGACTGACAATTAGAGGAGTGGGAGAATTGGGCGCTGCGTGGTGCAGCGAAGACAGGGCAGGTGACTTCGGAGCCATAGTGTGCGACTACAGCGTTATTGTAGCTCGCTGCAACTCCATGATGGGGCTGTTGAAAGGCAAGCAGCAAGACGGAGACACCGGTCTGGATCACGTCCCGGATACTGCGACATCAATGGACGCCTCCCAGCTGACCAGCTGTGTTCTACCTACTAATGCAAAGGAGACATCGGATAAGCTGGATTTAATATTGCGAGAAGTGAGAGACTGAAGAAAGGCCATAGAAACCCAAATTGGCGCTGCTTCGAGCCGACCAAGCCAAACTAGCCAACAGAGTGAAGGACCACATGATAGAGTTATATGTCCTAACCCCCAGCAAACCCAAAACACTGCCCATATTAAACAACTAGAGACCCAAGTTGCCACCCTGACGGATCGAGTAGAGGACGCGGAGGGGAGAGCGCGGAGGAACAATATATGCGTAATTGGTATGCCAGAGAGAAGTGAGGGGAATGACGCTGCCTGCTATATGGAGGGATGGCTCAAGGAACACGTCACCTCTGAGAGCCTCTCAGATCAATTCTGCATAGAGCGGGCACACAGGACCGGGGGCCCCACCGCGACCATTCATAATCAAGCTGCTGAATTATAGGGACCGGGATGTGCTGCTGCAGAAATCAAGAGACTTGCCCCAAATTAACTTCGAGAACACCAAGGTTTCGTTATACCCGGATTACACACTCATGGTGCATAAGCAGCGCTCCTTCTTCCTGCCAGTTAAAAAGAAATTACGTAAACTGAATCTACAATACGCCCTCCTTTTTCTGGCAAGGTTAAAGATCATCTACGAGCGGAAGACATATTTCTTCGAGAGTCCTGGGGACGTGGACGAATGGCTGGAAGTGATGGAACCAGAGAACCAATGGAGGGCTGCATCCCAGACCTCGAATTCAACTGCTCGTGATGGTCGGTCGCCTGGACAACTCAGCTCGCAAAAACTGCGTAAAAGAAATACGCAACTCCGCTCAACAACCGGGCAAATGCAGAATGGTCAGGAGAAGGCGATCCTCACGGTTTCCTCCGTTCCAACCACGACACAGATTGGCGACCTGACCACCGCCGAAGTGGACACTCAGAGATCGAACTCTGAAGGGAGTGTAGCCCTAATTCCCTCCGTGACCCCGCAGATGGCGGATGGACTGATTCCCTAGCTGGATGAACTGGATAGTGGACCCAGAACTGGACAATAATGTACCCAGTCACTGTATCCATAATATTGCAATTGTTGTAATGGCATCAAACTGCTTGAAAATATGGCCCAGGGGCTGTTTGAATACCATTATTCACCTGAATAAGAGTGTGCGCTGTATGGATAGGTTTGGCCACGTACCCCAAAATGCGAAGGCTCTGTAGGGATGCAATTTAGACTTCTATGTTTGGTGTTTAGTTGTGTGGTCCGGTATAGTTCTTCGACCGGACCCTGTATTGGGCACTATTTGGGAGGGAAATGGTCCTGATCTGCGCATTCTCCTGGGTTGGCACTATTCCAAACATGTTATACCGACCGCATGGCGGTTAGATCTGGGTACACAATACATACACAGAATAAATATACCATAATAACATGAAACATTCGGGCCTGGGCTCAGTTCAGAAATGCCAAAGAATACATGCTAAATTACTGAGGTGCAAGGCACAGATAGTATACCTGCAAGAGTCCCATATGGTTGAGCAGGAAGTGGGGAAACTTCGTAAGAAGCCAATTCCATTGTTGGTTATCCTCTCCTGAGGTGCTGGGGGCAGGAACTACATGGGACACTAGCCGTTTAGTTTTTGATACACATATTTTTAATTCCTCGAAGAGGGAGGGTGACCTGCTTGACCCAAGCCCCGTTGGATAGGTCTATTTTCACAGAATCTATCTCCACAATTCGCCAAAACAGGTATCACATCAATTCCTCGACTTTGAAAATTTTCAGCTTGATTCAAAATGAGGCTCACTATTAGCTTAGAATAGAACGTAACCCTAGTATGTGATGTGTTATCAGTTCTTGATATATAAACCAAATCAATGTCATTTGATTGAATTAATTTTAAGCTCTCTATATCTCTAAAACATTTGAGTAACAGTGATCTATTTAATGCCACATCGTGGTCAAACAACGGAAGAAAATCAAGAATCAATGTATCTACAGGATCTTCCGTAATTTTTCTAGGCGGTTCTTGCGAACGGGCTGTACCTTCAACCAGAGAATGAAAAATAGGAGCAGCGGGATTGAGGACACCTGAAACAGAAGGTGCTAGCTTTGACACTTCTATTTTAGGAAGGAGAATCATAGATCTCCCCCCCTCAGGGGGGGGTCCTCCTATAGATAAAATAGAACAATTAGGGGAAACTTTATTGCAATCTGCAAAGGGTACTTGGATATTGGGAATACAAGTATTTGAATCCTGCTTCGAGAACCCCTTATCTGGCTCTTCCGAACTAGGCAGATCATTTGGCTGATCTTGTGAATCCTCAAATATTATTTGTCTCACCCTTTTTTTCCTATGTCTACGAATTGTTTTTCTCTTTTTTCCTCTATACCTTTTGTGCTTCCCTATTATTTCTTTTTCTTCTTTCTCTGTCCCCTTGGATTCTGGCATGAAGATTGGGAAGAGCGCTTTATCAAGTTTACAATCTGCAGAAACCCCATCTTCTTCTACAATTTCAAGATCAGAGTCCTTTATACAATTATAAGCTGATGATTTAGGGACTGAGAAAGGCTCACTTCTGGCTGCGACCCTTGAAATAGTTTGATCAGGATTATAGGGCATGCACATAGGGTTATTTCCGGAAGGAGGCGCACCAGGGGACACCGGGTCTTGCGAACCCACTCTAGGATCTAGCTCCACTGTCTTCTCTGGAAGTCTAAGTAATAAGGCCTTTAATATCTGAGTGACAGATTCCAAAACACAGTCTGAGCTCCCCACAAATTTACTCAATAACCGTAATATCGAAGACAACAAATGTTCCAAAGCAATCAATGACTCTGAAATAGGCTTTTCATGTCTATCCAAGCCTAGTGGTATAATAGGATCGATACCTGAAATATTGAGCACAGGGCTTTTTGAAAGGTTAAACTGCATAGATGAATCATGAGATTTGAAGGAGGGGGTGCTACTATAAAGCTGCTAGCCAGAAGGAGTAACGCCAATCGGGGTCTTAATGGCTTCAAATAATTTCAGTGAACCGTCTGCTAAGTAACGACCACACAACTCCAGGTCAATATCTAACCCTTGAGAGTCACCATTACATATCTCATTTGGCTGGGTACTTATTACTAAAACATTAGTCAAACACATGTCAGGTTTTGAGAGGGCATTATTTTGATGCACGTTCTCTATTCTAGAAGCGAGCAAATTAACACTACCGGAGCTGTCTACGGGATTTAAATTATGCCCCTCACAAAATTGTAAGTCAGGAATCGATTTTTCTACCACAACAGGCCCCTTCTTTACTAACGCAGCATCTACGCCAAGTGACGGAGAAACCCCTATGTTCTTATTTATAGTCATTTCTACAGGGTCAGCCTCCTTCACCAAGTCCTTATCCATAGTCTTCTCCCATAACTGGAATAGCTGGCATTGACCCTTTAATTGGAGATTTTTTGACTCCTTGTTTCGCAGGGGGCTAGATCTTGTCTTAACACAAGACCTTCCCCCCAAGAGTCTCCCAGAACGTAACTTTTTAGTGGTCATCTTTAGACTTATATCCAAGACGAAGGCAGAGCGCAATACCAATAAGAGGAACAATAATAAACAACTTAAAATATATAAAATAGGGCGATTGGAGAATGCGATTCAGAGTTCCAGTATTGGTCAACAAGTCAATGTCTATATGAGCATGAATGGATAATAAAATCTATCAAACTAAGCAAGAATAAAACGGAAAAATCAAATAAATAAAAAGAAAATAAGTGGGCCCAGCCCAGCCTACTTCAGCCACTGAGGACCACAGAGGGCCCGCCCTTTGCCCGGGCTTAGCCCTGGGCGCTCCCGCGTGCTCCCGCGACGCGGGGGTAACGCTCGCTTTATGCGCCGCCTGGCGCGATGTTTCTTGCGTCTCCCGCCGCTGTGCAGGGCAGGAAACGTAGTCCTCAGCCCCCCTCCTCTTGGCAGCCGCTCTCGGTGTTGGTTGCGACGGCGGGAGGGGGACGAATCCAGGCACCGGGGTCTGCAGGGAGCAAGGTCAGCAGTCTCTATTACTTTCCCTCCGGTCCAAAAAGTGCTGGGAAGGCTTACAGCGTCACCGGCTCCACCGGGGTAACGCTCGCTTTATGCGCCGCCTGGCGCGATGTTTCTTGCGTCTCCCGCCGCTGTGCAGGGCGGGAAACGTAGTCCTCAGCCCCCCTCCTCTCGGCAGCTGCTCTCGGTGTTGGTTGCGGCGGCGGGAGGGGGACGAATCCAGGCACCGGGGTCTGCAGGGAGCAAGGTCAGCAGTCTCTATTACTTTCCCTCGGGTCCAAAAAGTGCTGGGAAGGCTTACAGCGTCACCCGCTCCACCGGGGTAACGCTCGCTTTATGCGCCGCCTGGCGCGATGTTTCTTGCGTCTCCCGCCGCTGTGCAGGGCGGGAAGCGTAGTCCTCAGCCCCCCTCCTCTCGGCAGCCGCTCTCGGTGTTGGTTGCGGCGGCGGGAGGGGGACGAATCCAGGCACCCGGGTCTGCAGGGAGCAAGGTCAGCAGTCTCTATTACTTTCCCTCGGGTCCAAAAAGTGCTGGGAAGGCTTACAGCGTCACCCGCTCCACCGGGGTAACGCTCGCTTTATGCGCCGCCTGGCGCGATGTTTCTTGCATCTCCCGCCGCTGTGCAGGGCGGGAAACGTAGTCCTCAGCCCCCCTCCTCTCGGCAGCCGCTCTCGGTGTTGGTTGCGGCGGCGGGAGGGGGACGAATCCAGGCACCGGGGTCTGCAGGGAGCAAGGTCAGCAGTCTCTATTACTTTCCCTCGGGTCCAAAAAGTGCTGGGAAGGCTTACAGCGTCACTCTATTGTGAGTCTATGGAAGAAGTGGGCACACACATAGAAGACTTTCTATCTGCAATACTATGCCCTCAGTTATCAGCAGATGCGCAGAAAGGGTTACTGGGCCCCATCACCAAGTCAGAAATTACTAACGCCATCAGGGGACTCCCCTGTAGTAAAACCCCTGGGATGGATGGCCTGCCGGCTGAATTTTATGCTACTTACGTGGATATCCTTATACCCCAGTTGGAAATCTTATACAACGAGGCGCTAGAAAAGGGCTACCTGCCCCTCACCACAGCTCTGGCACTGGTGGTGTCGCTCCCAAAACCAGGTAGGGACCCCACTGACATGGCTAGCTACCCCCGTTATCATTGTTAACAACGGAGTATAAAACACTTAGTAAAGTACTAGCTATTAGACTCCTGCCGACACTGCATAAGCTGATTCATATAGATCAGACAGGTTTTTTGCCTGCACGTAGCACGTCCTTAAACACCAGGACACTGCATCATCTGCTCGCAAAAGACCCAAACTGATATGACTATGCGGGTTGTGTTTCGTTAGATATGCGCCAAACGTTCAACACCATTAAGTGAGAATACATATTCAGGGCCCTGGGGAGATTTGGACTACCGGAGGAGTATGTCAGTTGGATCTGCCTCTTGTATAACGCCCCTATAGCTAGAGCGTGTATGGGTGGGAACATATCAGCAGAATACCAGATACATAGGAGGACGAGACAGGGGTGCCCGCTTTCACCGCTTATATTTATACTGGCACTTGAACCTTTGGCATTGAAGATCCGGGCGGAGCTGGCTGACATGGGGATAAAAGTGGGTAACACCACGCACTTGTTGTCGGCATATGCGGATGAATATTATCCTACACTTGCACGATCTCCACACCCCTATGGATGTAATGGCTGCGATGTTTGAACGCTTCAAACGGCTGTCAGGTCTCGCTATCAACCCACTGAAATTGACGGTATTCTTCTTTAAAGAACAGACGCCCTTATTGGGCTTTCAGTTTGGCGTACTGCAATTTAAGATTGCACCTCACACGTTTAAATATCTAGGCATCCAAGTATATTGGACACAGGCAGACATGCTAGAGGGTAACCTGAACAGAGCCCTGAGAGCCCTACGATCCAGCATTGCCTTCTGGACCACTCTGCCATTGTCAGTAGCTGGCAGGCGGCAAACGCAAAAATGGAGGTCCTCCCGAGGCTCCTCTATTATTTTACGAACATACAACTTATGCTCTTTAGCACCACCTTTAAATTAATGAATACATTACTAATTGAACTCATTTGGGGGTCTGGTAGATAGAGAATCAGTCTAAAAAGATTGCAGCGCAGCACGTCCGGAAGGGGACTGGGGGTACCTGATCTAAGGGGGCATTTCTACGCCTGTCAACTGCAGTGGCTGTCCTTCGGACAGCAGGCGGAATTTACAGGAGATAGGGATGACTGTGCAGGACGTACAGCAGGGAGCTCTACACACCCTCTTACTGCCTAATAGCAGAATCCCGTGGCATCCCCCCCTCTTTTGCGCTGGAGGGCAGCTTTACAGTATACCAGAGCCTCCCCTGCATAAGCTGGGAATAGACCTCTGCTTGGTATACCTTTACAGGGCGGACACCTAATGACGCGAAGACTCACACCTTGGTTGGACGTGGCGGTCGCCTGTGGCAGACCTCTTACGTGATGGGGTGTTTTTGGACCATGATAATCATGTGAGAGAAATGGGGGGGCCGGCCCATTTATATTTATTACACACAGCCTATTGCAATATTTTAGAGTGCATTGGGCCCCACAAAGGCAAGAACCCCCACAAATGATCTAGTGAAAAAACTATATTACATGGGAGAGGGCCGGCACCTCATTAAGTGGCTATATGTAGGGCTGTACTCCCACACACAGGTTGACCTGACACCGCTACGTAATGCCTGGGAGGGAGTCATAGGTAGGGCCCTTAAGGATAAGGAATGGGAGAGAGTAGTGGAACACCCCAAAAAGGTATTGAGGAACGCGAGGTTCAAGTTTATTCAAACCATTATCTTGCACAGGGCGTATCTTACACCACGGAAACTAGTCAAAATGTTCCCACCTACACGACACCACTGCCCCAGAATCAGAGCGGATGGAGCTGACCTGGTGCACACGATTTGGTCATGCCCACGGATTGGAGGGTATTGGGATTCGGTTAGACGTCATACGGCGGAGATCACACAGAGGGAGATACCTGCTACTGTAAAGGGCTGTATCCTGGGATTAAGAAAGGGAACTTTGTTATATCCTTATTCATATTTTATTATTCATGCTGTATCTTTAAGTCTTTCTTGTTATGCTTTGAGTTCCACTTAGAACCTAACTAGCTGCTAGGCATCAGGTCAGTTATTCTGTTCCTGCATACCGAGTAGCTGCATTCTTTGTTGCTGTGCCGCTGCTATTAAATCTTCTTCAGATCATCTTGGTGTTGCTGTGTACTTTCTAACAAAATTTGGTGACGAGGGAAAACACCGGCTACATTTTCAAGATTTTTAGCGGCACAGACGTGGAGTCTTCATTTTTACATTCAATCCTTAGATCAAGGGAGAAACGGATCGAACCATCGTTTTAAAGAAGGTACGGGATTTATTTCGGTGAAAACGCCGCATGAATGACTCTGACCAACATTGAATGGCTGATTTTTATCAATTTTAAAGAAATTGGAGTTTTGTTTATTTTTGAGTACTTATTCATGCATCCATTACCGGCAGCTGGAGCGTGACGGTGCGAGGTTGTGCATCCATCACCGGCAGCTGGAGCGTGACGGTGCGAGCCTGGAACAAGGTCAGAGCGAGCCTTGGAATCTTCTCGCTGTGGAACATAACGCGAGAGCAAGGTTACGTGAGAATTTGATGACGTGGGTGTTTATACGCCATCACGCTACGACGTGGTGGCCATTTTATGAGGGTGCGGTTACTATAGCAATCTTATCACCGATTGGAAGCGAATTTCATCATTTTAATAACGATTTTGTTATTTATCCTTCTGGAAGTAAGTGACTTGTCATTTATTTTTGTATATTTCAGGAACAACATTTTTTTTTGGACAGTTTTGGTCATTCAGCCATTGTATTCATTTAAAAATGCTATCATAACTCTTGACAGCACTGTTTGTTTTCCGGGATTCATCTATATTTCACCATCATTTTTTTGGGATACATTATTTATAGTATATTATTTCTGTGAGACAATTCATCCATTTTTACAATATGCAATTCGATCCACCAGAGAAGTTTTTACAACATAAGGGGCATCCGCCAATTCCATGGACACGTTGGAAGGAGGAGTTCTTCAATTACATGAAGGCAATTGATGGCGAGCGTATGGGAGCAGAGAGGAAGAAGAGTATTCTTTTGCACTGTCTAGGGTCAGAAGGACAGATGGATTTTAGGGCTTTATCTCCAATTCCACCTGTGGAAGGTGAAGGTGAAGGAACTAATGTGTATAAAGAAGCACTACTTAGGATAGAGAAGAGGTTTAAACCTGTTTCCAACATAGCTCTAAACAGATATACGTTTTATACTCGTGCCCAACATGACATGGAATCGTTCAATGACTTTATTACGAAGAAGAACAAGGTGGCGCTCTGACACATTTCCCACATAACAATTACGAGGAAAATATAAATTTTGTCATGTCTAAACATAACTTAGAAATTACAGATAAGATTTTGCAAGGTAGTAGATGGGAAGATAGAGATAATATCTTTACCTTTGAAGGTGCAAGGTCATCATCATGCATCGACCATTTTATTACTTCAATAGATGTAAGGCCCATAATTTCGGAATGCCTTTTTGTCCCCAGTCTATTGAGTGATCACCACCCAGTATTGATAACTGTAAGTATTCCGCCTAGAAAATCGCTCCAATTAGGTACTTGTGAAGCAGACATAAAAACACATGGGGAAAACGGGATCTCAATCAAATGGGCAGGTGTAGATCCAGATGTATTTACAAATAGAACAAATAGAATTCTATTAAAAATATCAAATCATATTGGCACTCGTCTGGACGATTCATCAAGTAGCCTTGATATTGTTAAGGCCTTCCAACTTATTTCTACTGTAATTTTAGACAACCTGCGAAGGAAAAGTAAGAAACTTGTATCGAATTCCCCGAGGTGGTTTGATAAACTTTGCTCTAAACTGAATAGGGAATTAAAGTTGGCGCTTAAAACGATCCCACGTAATAGGGAGAGGATCAACACATTCCGAAAATTATATAAAGAAGCCCTTAATTAGAGAAAAATGGAGATAAGGGAAAATGCATGGGAGTCTTTAAAGAAGGCAGCAGAGCTAAAAGACTCAGTTCTCTTCTGGAAAACTCTGGATCAACCTTTTTTTAAAGAGGCGCAATCAGTGAAGATTGATACCGTAGTGGCCCCTGAGGACTGGTTAACTCATTTCGAAGCAATTTTTAACAAATCCAAACAGGGTCTTTTAAGAGTTCAAAATAATGCTGTCATAACTACATATAAGATTAATTTGGAGAGTATAACTCAAGACGAAATTAGAACAGCCCTTAAGAATAGTGCCAGCGGTAAGGCTGCTGGCCCTGATGGTGTCCCAATTGATGTATTTAAGCACAACATGGACCTTTGGGTACCTGTCTTGTTTAAATTCTTCAATGCAACAACAGATGGGGTGATACCGGCTACATGGGCGGAGAGCTTAATAGTCCCTATATTTAAAAAGGGAGATAGAAGTTGTCCGAGTTGCTACCGTCCAATATCCTTGCTTGATTTAACGTCTAAAGTCATGGGACGCATTTTGTTGGCCAGGCTAGCGCTTTGGTCAATTGAAAACAATATAGTATCAAAGGCACAGTATGGCATTAGACAGGGCGTTGGCACAGTTGAGCAGTGCCTGAACTTGGAACTAATAATAGGAAAATATACCTTTGCGAGGGAGGGCTCCCTTCATATCTGCTTTGTGGATTTATCAAGTGCTTTTGACTTGGTGAACCACTCAAAGCTATGGGAGACATTAAGGGGAATGGGCGCCCTGGATAATATTGTTAGTTTCCTATCAAAGATTTACGCATGGTTATCAGCAAGGATACGATATGGAATTCAGGGGGAAAGCACGAAGCACTTTAAAATTACCCGTGGAGTAAGACAGGGCTGTACTCTTGCCCCCTTAATATTTTCACTTTACATAAATGGGGTTGACTCTTTATTACAGAACAGCGGGGTAGATGTCCCAATGATTGGTATGCGGGCAACACCCCTTTTATTGTACGACGATGATGCCGTCCTGATTTCAAGGACGGCAAATGGCTTACAGACCCTGATGGATAATTTTAATAGTTTTATGGCGGAGAAACATTTGAAAATTAACCTAAGTAAGACACTGGTAATGTCCTGTGGTAAAGGGAATATAAAAATAAAATTCCATTTCATTAACAGGACACAGATAGAGAGAACATCTACGTTTTCTTACTTGGGGATCCTTTTTAACAGTAAGGGCAATTGGCAAAAGCACATAATGCTAAGCAAGCTGAAATTCATAAAAACGGTGGAGGCCATATTTAGATTCTCCCCAAAAATCGGTAATAAACCTGTTAGGGAGATTCTTAAGTTGTACGGAGCAAAGTGCATCGCAGGGAGTTGTTATGGGGGGGCCCTATGGGGCTGGACCGATACTTCTTCATTACAAACTCTTGAAAACAACTTCCTTAGACGCTTGTTAGCCGTCCCCGGTGCTACATATTCTATTATTGTTCACATGGAAACTGGATCTCCGTACATATATGACTTAATAAGTATGGCCGCATTAAATCTATGGCATCGAATCTGGGTTAGGGAAGAGACTCATTTTACGAGGGATATTATTTTAGATTGTATGTCTCAAGATGGCTGTAAAAAAAATCCCTGGTTAAGTTACATTGTTGGCCTTTTAGAGGACTGTGATTTAACTCCAAACAACTTTATTCTGGGAGATGCTCAATATCCCAGTAAGGTTGAATTAAAAGAGAGATTGTTGAGTGTAAGGGCCGCTCGTAGAGATGAGGCCTCAAACCCTAGGAAAACAGTCACTTGTTATCTCGAGGGTCCCATGGCCAGGGGTATACAACCATATCTTGCCTTTGTAACCAACGTACAACACAGATTCTACCTTGCCAGATTAAGATTGTGCTCTTTGCACTTTTTATTTGCATTTCCTAAAAGGGTTAAGTGGTGCGCCATCATGCCGAATTGTCCATGTGATGGCAGATCCAAACAAAGTACCCTTCACTTTTTATTGTTTCGTAAGTTTTATAGTGAAATTAGAAAAAAATCTCCGGCCGATTTTTAAATCCAATTGCCTGTTTACCTATAAAACTGCTTTTAATTATTTACGGTACTTGGATAATGTTTTAGCTTGTAAAGCCGTTATTTGTTATATACTGATGGCAATGAAACAAAGAAATGAACTTGCTCATTTGGAAATACTGAATTATGAAGCAACGTAAGCATATTTGTTCAGCTTTGTGCCTATTTAATTTAAATGATGAACTGATGTATCCTGATGTTTTTTCTTAAATATTAGTTGTGTCTTCTTTTTAACTATAAATGTATTCTAGTTCTTTTACTGTATAGTATACGTTTGTGGACATTTTGTATGATCCGAATAAAGCTTGTTTTGACCTTTGACTTTATTACTGCTTTAAGATCCTTATCTATCCATTGAAACTTTGGAAACATGTGTGATGAGATGTTGAGAGATCAAATCATTGTTCATGTTAAGAATAAGAAAACACAAGAACGGCTTTGGGAACTTGGGGATCCTAAATTATCTGAGGCCATTGCCATTGCTAAATCCTTAGAGCAGTCTGAGAAATGGATGCTCACTGTTAAGAAACACAGTGAGCATAAATCTGATTCTTCTGATGAAGTTTGTGTGGTTAAACATACAGATGGACAAGTCAGCAATAATGTACAGCCTGTCTCTAATGCTAATAGATTTAACAGTCCAGGGTATTTTAAGAAATTTGATAAATCTGTGATATGTTTTAAATGTGGTAGTAGAACACATGTGGCTTCATATGCTGGATGTCCTGCAATTAATAAAGAGTGCAGGAAGTGTGGAAGATTAGGAAATTTCTCCACAGTTTGCAGGGATGTCAGGAAAATTGTCCAAAATCCTAGAAGTAAAGTAGCTTATGTAACCGACGACTCGTCCAAAGCATGCAAATGTGCGTGTAGTGGTGGTGATGGTTGTTATGAGAAGAATAAAGGTTTTGTAGTTTATCTGGGGGGACCAGTCAAGACCGCGCCGTGAGGGCAACGGCCATTCTGACAACAGCGCACTTACCTGCGCACCTACCAGCCGCCGAGGCCGCCGTGAGGGAAACGGCAGAGGACATCACTGCACTCCTTGCAGCGCCGTGAGGGCAACGGCCGAAAACTACATTTCCCAGGTGCCCCGGGGCTCACCGGCGCACCGGTGACGACAGAGGCAGCGCCCGGGGGCGCTATTAAACACGAGTACGCCTCCCGTCCCGCGAGGACGCGCGCGGGACGTGCCGGGCGGAGCCCGGGCAGAGGGCGGGCCGTCTAAGGCCGTCCAAGGACGACCAGGGACGGGACGGGCCACATCCTTAACATTATGGGTAAGAGAAAATTGGTTACTCCGGTGACGGAAGAAGCTAAGGCTAAGGTCCCAAAATATACGACTAGCATTATTACTTACCTGACTTCCAAAGTGGACGAACTATCATCTCAGATAGCTGTGTCTGAACGTGCACTGGGCTTGGAAACTTTATCTGGAAGCATTAGCACTACAATCTCTTCACCCATCAGTTGTGTTCCATTAGAGCCGAGGGTCATAATTGAATCATGCCGGTCAAACTTGGCACAGATACCTATTGTCCTGCCTTCCCCAGAACTTCCTATCACTGTTATACCACCTATTACAGACGTCATGGGTGTTAAAGAAAACACGGCCAACATCCTTTCTGGGGGTCCGCAGGCTTCCTATGTCACCGAAGAGGGCCTCACGAAACTTTTGGAAAAACTTTTTACTGAGAGGCTAGAATCCGCTTTAATTCAAATTGCAACAGACATTACTGAGACTTTGAAGGACTGTGTAAATAACTTGCTGAACAAATGTGAACGCTTTAACAATTTTCTGATTAGTCAGGCCCCGGTCTCAGCTCCAATAGAAATCGACCCGCCAATTAACCCAGTATCCGATATACCGGCAGAAAACTGTGTGCCGGCAAAAGGGAAAGTTGTAAATGGTAGATATACACCCTTGCCCCAAGCAGTGCCTAATCGTGTTCTATTGGACAAGCCTTTATTGGAAAAGCCATTAGGTCCTACGGGAGACCAGAGGGTTAGGGTGCCTCCAGTGGACCTACCCCCTGATGCAACACCTTTTGTGGCTGTACTTGTTAATGTACCCAAATTAGATGCGGGAGAGGTAGAACATCATGAAACACTGCGTAACCTCACAGAAAAATGGTGCAATGCAAATTGCACGGGCGAAAGTAATATCGCAGCTAATATATTGATGTGTAGAAGGGTTAACTGGGTTGGCAAAACTAAGAAATATGTGGCAGGCGATTGTGTCATAGTTAATTTTAAATCGCGTGATGTTACAAGCCGCCTTTTTTGGGATGCTTCCCCTTTGGATCCTTTAGGCAAGGGTGTGCGTGCCATGCCGCTGGGTTTTTCTACCCTCCTGCACTCAGGATAACTGGAGGCGGCTATGGCAGGCCCCTGCTAAATTATAACTTTGGGTCTCATGGTAAACAAAATTTCCCTTTGCAAGGGAATGAATGGGTGACTAAGAAGGCCAGGGGAGGTGGTGTAGCCACACCAGTCATGAATACACACCCAGATAACCTGCCCCTTTCAAATAGATTTGCGGCTCTTGCCAATCAGGATGCTATGGATTGACTAGAGCCCAAGCCTACAAATCAGCCAGCCAATGCCCAGGATGACTCCACCAACATCCCTACCCCCTGTAATACTGCTAACATCCCCACCCCCTGTAATGTGATATCTAATGAAGAGGAAGTGACAACAGAGGGTGGCAATAGAAAAGCTAAGATTTTGTCCTGGAACATTGCGGGCTTACGTGCCAAACAAAATGATCCAATCTGGCTGGGTAAGTTGAAAGAATACGATATAGTAGCCATGCAGGAAACATGGGCTAGGGATAATTCATTTTGGCTGGATGGCTACTCCTCATTTTTTGTTAAAGCACAGTGTTCTGTGGCGGGAAGGGACATTGGTGGCTTGATGTTCTTGGTATCTCTCAACATTGCTGGGAGTGTGAGGGAAATTCCAAGCTCTTCACACTATTTTCAACTGCTAGAGTTGAGTCACGTAGATAAAAACAAAACACTTTTTATTAATTGCTACAATTCTTCGCAGGGTGGTCCCCAAAATTTTGTTTTAGAAAGTCTAAATCTATTTGTAAATGATTACATGTCAAAACAAACCACTTTTGTTCAAATCATTTTAATGGGTGATTTTAATGTTCACTTATGTGAATCACAATGCCAGATCAAAGACTTCCATGGGCCTGACCTCACGACCCCTCCCCACTTCGAGCATAGCCTGAAGGGTTCAGCTATGGAACATTTGTTATCTGCAAACGAGCTGTACGAACCTAGCTTTGTTGATTCAAAGGACCGGGTCGTCACTTATAACGCAAGGGGTAGTGAATCCGTCATTGATTACATTTTTATGTCCCCAGGGCTCCTCCATTATGTCCATTTCTATAACGCCATTGAAAGTGGTTTCAGTGACCACAATCCGGTGTGTCTAATGCTGGATGCTTCGCTTGGATTGTTGAAGGGGGCTTTGTTGGTCACCTCTGTGAAGCACGTTAAGAGCAAAGATCAAGGGCGGCGACTAAAATGGTGCAAAGTTTGCCCCGAAGATTTTATGCATCTTATTGAACACGAAATGGTGGAGGAATTCCAGACTTGCAGGGACCCTACTAGGGGGGATAAAGAGATCATTGCCGCCTTTGAGGCTATCTGCTCGAAGATGGAGAAAGAGCTTACACTTAGCCCAAAAAGGGGACCGGCCCCAGTTTCCGCTTGGTTCGACCATTCTTGCTCAAAAGCCCACTCTGCACTGATAGCAGCATTAAAACAATCCCCTAGAAATAAGCTAGTGATAGCTCAACTAAGGAAAAAATATGCAGAGGCGGTAAAAACACGCAAAAAAGCTGTTAAAGAAGAAGCCTGGGATGCTTTAATGGATTCCACCACCCTAAAACACAGCTCTAAATTTTGGTCCATAATAAATAACCCCATATTTGCCAAAACATGTAACACTGACCTTGAGGCAAATATACCTGAGTCAGATTGGCTTAATCATTTTTCAGTTATCTATGGGAGCAATCAAGTTTATGAAACATTCTGTATACCTGGTTATTCTAACATGCAACCCATTGTAGATTTTACTGAAAATGAGGTCAAGGTCGCAATAATTGGGTCCGCCAAGAATAAAGCCCCGGGACCCGATGGGGTTCCCTTGGACCTATATAAATTAAACCCAGAGTTGTGGGCAACTGTTCTAACGAACGTTTATAATAATGTACTTAAAGGGGGTTTTCCCAATACCTGGGCATGTTCAATAATTGTACCAATTTTTAAAAAAGGAGTAAGAAATGACCCTAAATGTTACCGCCCCATATCCTTGCTGGATTCCTCTATGAAGATCTTGGGTAAAGTATTACTGGCGAAAATTAATAAATGGACTTCAGAGAATAATATTTTGTCCAATGCCCAATATGGTTTTCGTTCAGGTAGAGGGACAGAGGACCAATGCCTGAATTTGAACATGATAATTTCAAAATACACTAAGGCTAAAAAAGGGACAATTTTTGTTGCTTACATGGATCTGTCCACAGCGTTCGATCTGGTGAACAGAGCCAAGTTGTGGGGGATGTTGTTACAAATGGGATTGGACCCTCATCTGGTCCACTTCTTGGCTGAACTCCACAAGGATCTAAAGGCTTCCATTAGAATGGACCAAGAGGGACATCGTACAGCGTGGTTTAAATCAGGCAGGGGTGTGCGACAGGGTTGCATCCTTGCCCCTATGCTGTTCACCTTATATATAAATTCTCTGGAAAAAAATCTTTTAGCTGCATCTGTGGATACTCCGCGTGCAGGGGACACTTACATCCCAGTGCTCCTGTACGCGGATGATGCTGCCTTAATAGCTAGGACACATCTGGGCCTCCAGAGACTTCTTAATGCATTTAGCGACTTCATGTCCTCTCTTGACCTTGTGTTTAACAACGCGAAATCCCATGTTATGGTCTTTGGGGCAGCTAAAAATAACACTAAATCTTTTTACTGCAAAGGGGAAGTGATTAGTAATGTTAAAGTTTTCACTTACCTCGGAGTAATTTTTGACACTAAGGGCAGCTGGATCCCCCAGATATTAGCAAAGACTAAAGCAGTGAGGAGCTCGGTTAATGCCATCCTGAGCTTTTCACGGAGATTAGGGGGGAAACCAAGTGGTGCACTCCTAGCCTTGTATAGGGCAAAATCATTGGCTATAGCTAGGTACGGAGCTGGATTATGGGGTTATGTAAAAACTGAAAACATCCAAACGGAGCTTAATAAGTTTTTCTGTTCAATATTAGGACTCCCCTTTTCAACAGCCACTTTATCTGTCCATCAGGAGCTTGGAGTAGGATACATTAGTGATATCCTCTCTATGTCACCTATACTTCTGTGGATAAGAGTTTGGACCAATAACAACTTAGGTCTCAACCACAAAATTTTGACGGACTGTTTAAAATTGGATAAGTTTAAAGACATTGCTTGGCTGGCATACATTAAAAAGTGCTTGGCAGAACTTGGACGCCCGGAGATTTTCTCCTCCCCGCTTGACTTAAAAAAAGCAGACCTAGCGTGGGTCAAGGAAAATTTTTACAAACTTAAATCCTTGGAGAGAGAACAACTCCAGTTAACAAAATCCACGGTCAGAGCACACTACATGACAATCACTTGTATTGCCATCCAACCGTATCTTGCCCTAGTCAATATCCCGTTCCACAGATGGCTTCTGGTTAAGTTTAGATTTAACCAGATTTATTTGGTACTCTGTGGCAGACAGGGATGGTTTAAGCTTGAGGTTGCACCTGTATGTGAATGTGACAACTTTTCCATACAAGACAATATGCACCTTATGTTATTCTGCCCTTTTTATCATGTTCCTAGACAAAAGTATCTGTTACCCTTGTTGAAGGGGAAAGCGTTTATGCAAGCAAAACCCGCTCTTCTGTTCCTACAAATGCTTGATTCTCCCTTGGTAATGTTCAGTGTGGCAAATTACCTTGTCGCTGCTGTACGGATCAGGAGGAGGAAAGTACAAGCTGAAGTGAGGGGATTGGGATGAATTTGGTATTTCTTGCCTTTTTGCACATGATGAGTCTTTTAATCTGACCTTTTTAATGTTTTAAATTGTATTGTATCATATGAAGTTTTTAAAACATGTACTTGGAATGATTTTTAACTGTTGTAGTATGCTTTTATGATTTTTAACAAAATCGAATAAAGTGGTTTTTGACTTGACTTGACAAGTTTATCTTAGCGAAGGAATTTCAAATGTCAATGATTCTGTTGAAGGTCATTCCATGAATAAACCCATTTGTGAAGTGTTTGTTTTAGGTGTAAAACTTGATATCATGGCTGATTCAGGTTTGCCTTGGACTATTATTTCTAAAGAGTATTTTGATGAGTGTTTAGGATGTTTGTTAGATTTTTCAAATATTTTACCATCTGATATATGTGCTGTGAGCTTTAATGTTACAATAATTGATATGTTAGGTTATTTCTTGGTTGATCTCACTTTCAAAACCAGGTGTGTTGAAGTTAAATTATATGTGGCAGTTAAAGGTGTGAATGTTCTAGGTTGGAAGGATCAGTGGAAACTTGGGATTATACTTAATCCTTGTGCCAAAAATCCTGTGATGTTAGATGAAACTATTGATGTTGACAATATTTCTTCTGTTATAACTGAAGAGAAGACTGATCTTATCAAATCAGATTTTAAAGATGTTTTTTCAGATAAATTGGGAATGATTCGGAACTACTCTCATAAAATAAAACTTAAATCTGGTGTTGTTCCAGTCAAACAAAAGTTAAGGGGAGTGCCAATTAACGTTAGGGAAGATCTCAAAAAAACCTTGGATGTGTTAGTTTCTGAAAAGATCATTGAACCCATAGATTCTGCAGAGTGGGTTTCTCCCATTGTTTTAGTGAGGAAAACAGATAAAAGTTTGAGAATGTGTGTTGATCTCAGGGCCCTAAATTCTGCAATTATTGTGGACTGCCATCCCCTTCCCAATATAAATGAAGTAGTTTCTATATTGGAGGGAGCTAAAGTTTTTTCCACACTCTATTTGAGATCGGGCTATCATCAAATTCCTCTTACAGATGATTCAAAATGTCTCAAACGATATCCCAATGCCATCCAGGCAAGTACCATCCCTGCAGGACATTACCCATGTGGTAATTGTTCGGTATGTGGGCTAACATCAGCCACAAAAAGTGTGATGCTGTGTGGGGGTAGAACATGGTTTCTCAACCGGTTTAGCAACTGTAATACAACACATGTGATTTACAGACTCATGTGTAGTTGTGGTCTGTATTACATTGGATTCACCACCCGCAAAGTGAAGATACGCGTGCAGGAACACCTGAGCACAATCAGAGCCAAAGAACTTACCACACGATTGGTGCAACACTTCAATGAGTTTGGACATGACCCCAAAGATCTAAAATGGACCGTTTTAGAAAAAGTGGTGGGCGATACACACAATCTGGATAACATCCTAGCAAGAAAGGAAGCAAAATGGATATTCTCTGAGAGGGCGGACAGGAGGGGGTAAATGAAAATATTGAGTGGAATAGAGTGAGCAGGCGGTAAGTCCACACTGGAACGTATTATTCCTTTAATATAAGTGCCTGTACGGGACTGGAGTATGAGAAATCATGTATATCGACAGGTACTGACCAGGAGACCGGCAATTTCCCCTATTGAACATTCATGGTGGTCATGCTGAGAGGACATACCGAAATGAAATAAACACTTTGAGGATACATCTGTTTTGGGGCACTGCTTGACTGTCCAACTGCTAGAAATTATAATGATCTTTTTTCTACTATATAAAAAATTCCCTCCTTGCAAGTTCTGTATTGTTTTTCTCCCAGTTTTGAAAATTGCAACATAGAAATATTTGGCACTGACAGACCGAGGTGTTAAATTACTTTGTTATCGGCGCGCACGGGACTTAGTATCACTACATACTGTGAGGGGCCTAGTTGTGAAGCAACAGTGAAAACGGCACGTACCATCTGAGCCCATTCTAAGATGGCCGCGCCGCGTTATGTGGGAGGCGGAGTCACGCCACCCCGGCTACTTCCAGTTCCTCCGAGCTATGCTGGGTGAGTACCGTCGGAAGCGCCAGAGGGACTCGGCAGCAGTAAGAGAGTGTGTGGGACCGAGTGATAGAGTGAATGAGGGACCCTCTTCTACTAGCTTATATAAGAATGAATGGTGTCCGAGTTGGAAGTGGACGGAGATACTTTTTATAAGCGACATGGGTGTATGCTGAACCGCGGTTCATGCGGTCTTTTACAGAAACGGCTGACAACAACTAGCTCCACATTGACTTTACTTTGGCTGATCACAGGCAGTATTACATTTGCTCATGCTTGTGGCCCGGTGAGTGAGAGCGAGCACTCGAAACTTGTTGAGAGCAACCATGACTGCATTCTGTAATTTGCAGTTAACGGAATGGGTAAGAGGTAGCATTGTCGTGGCCTGACTAGCCGGCTGGCGCAGGGGGCCACAGGTGTTTAAGAATGAGTGTGAACCATGGTACTCTTTGAAATCGACCTGACCATTTGATTTCCTGTCCTACTTTTACCAATATGTGCATGTAGGTGGCTGAGACAACTTCCAGCCATTACCGGACACGTGATCACGCGACATGGGGTCCAACATAGGGGTGCCGGTACGTGCAGACTTGGCACCCTTAAGGTAAATACGACCTATTGGCATTTTGAAATGTGTGGTATATGGGTTACGTCTTTGAGATACCCTTCATTCGTAGGGGTGCAGTACAACCTCCACAGTGCTCTGGGTTTTTATTCACACAGGTCCTTGTTCTATTGAGAAGACTGAGGATAGAGAACCCCTCGAATGCCCTGATGAAATCGCTGAAAGTTGGAGCGATGAAACATGTCGGCTTCAGGATAAAACAATTATGGCATATAATTAACCATTTTTAAATGGCAGGTCTTGCAGCAACAGAATAAAAACGAATAGCCAGCAAAACCTTGCCTTGTTTTACCAGTTTGTCTGGTTAGGGGTTTATTCATGTACTCAATATTTCACATCAGTGTTTATATGTTTGTCACTGGTCTCTTTTCACCACTATTCTCACGTGTGCACGACTATAAGTTTTTGTGCACTTCTGTCTTTTCACATAGAGAGAGTGACCATTGATGAGAAGTGGGTACACCGGTAATTGCTAGCCGGGAACCCCCTCGGGTGTGACTACCGTGAGGCACTCTCTCTATTTTCTACACCTTTTCTGGTTGTAGTGAGTGTGGACCTGTGTGTTTTTACAGTGAACAATTACGCACCGTGACCATAGGACTAGTGTTATTTGACACATCGAAGGGATTCATATTGATAATAAGATATCGTACCCCGGTTTCTGGTCGTATATGTGGACGCGTCTCCGATTAGGTGAGGCTTTGGTTGATTAATTGATTCAAAATGTCTCACAGCCTTTATCACTCCCCAAGGGCTGTATCAGTACACAAGAATGCCGTTTGGTTAAGCTTCGGCGGCCTCGGTATTTCAAAGAGTTATGTTTAACATTTTCAGAGATTTGTCAAGTGCTTTTAGGATGACATTTTAATTTATTCTAGTAATGATGAGGAGCATGTTGTACATTTGTGTTGTGTATGTGACAATTTGAGGGAGAATGGTTTGACTTTAAAGTCAAGTAAATGTAAATTGTTCCAAACCTCAGTTGATTATCTCAGTCATACATTATCGGGGGATGGTGCTGTACCTAAAAAGTTAAATGTAGAAGGTATAAGCGAAGCTCCACCTCCTAGCAATAAAGATCAGTTACTGTCATTTACGGGAATGTGCGAATATTACAGTAAATTCGTGAACAATTTTGCAACCAAAATGGAACCCCTTGGGAAACTTCTTAGACATGGTAATCCTTTTGTATGGCAAAGTGAACAACAGTCTGCTTTTGAGCCTATTAAATCAGATATTTTACTGCCCCCACACTCAGGCCTTTCTGTTTGAACAAAACATGTATAATTACAGTTGATGCCAGCATGTATGGTATTGGTTCCGTTTTGTCTCAAAATTGTGGCAAAGAAGAATGGAATGTGTGTTTTGCATCTAGCACTCTAAATGAAACTGAACGCAGATATGCTGTCATAGAGAAAGAACTTCTAGCTTGTGTTTGGGCGATCGAACATTTCAGGAACTATATTTGGGGCAGCAAATTTGTTTTAAGAACGGATCATAAACCTTTAGTTAATATCCTTTCCCCAGGTGGTGGGTGGAATTCTACTGCACGCATTTCCAGGTTGACTTCTAGACTACAGGAGTATTGCTTTACACCTGAGTTTGTTCCAGGTAAAAAGAATGTTGTTGCAGATTTCATGGCTCGTCTTCCTTGTCAAACATCTTGCAGCAACATTTTGGATGATACTGATGTGGTTACTTGTTTACAAGATGTGTTATTAGGTTCTTTTGAAGAGATTTCAGAAGAATCTTGGGAATCTGCAGATAATCAAGATCTTTCTTTACAGACTATTAAAAAATATATTTTAGAGGGTTGGCCTGATAAGGAAAATTTGACAGAAAACTTTATGCCAATGTTTAATGTTTTTAGTGAGTTGGAACTTGAGAATAATTTAATTGTTAAATCTGGAAAATGTGTACCACCTTTTGCCTTGCAAAACGTTATTTTGGAGTTGGCACATAAAACGGTGTTTAGCAACAGTGTTATCACCCAATATGGCAAGTTCTGGAACATCAAACGGGTTGCTAAATGTCCTAATGTTCACAATACTATTTTTTGTAATGCACAACAGGTAACAAAGGAGTCGGTTGAATCTAGAGTTAAGACATCCTTTCGACCAAGATGCGTTCCCAAGAAATTTGATGACTATGTTTCTTAACTATATTTCCTTTCTGTACTTAGTTTTTTTTATTGTTGTTTTTTTTATAATGAAGCGAGATGTGTTATATCCTTATTCATATTTTATTATTCATGCTGTATCTTTAAGTCTTTCTTGTTATGTTTTGAGTTCCACTTAGAACCTAACTGGCTGCTAGGCATCAGGTCAGTTATTCTGTTCCTGCATACCGAGTAGCTGCATTCTTTGTTGCTGTGCCGCTGCTATTAAATCTTCTTCAGATCATGTTGGTGTTGCTGTGTACTTTCTAACAAACTTCCAAATATAAAGTGCAATATAGCTTCGTAAATCTGGCACTCCTGTTCGCAGTACGGGCGATCACCATGCGGTGAAAATCAAAAACGCCGCCCACATTATATGCATGGCACAGTGAATTGGTATGTTGGTATGTTGGGGGGGAGCATAGAGTGCTGCATTGAGGCGGGAGGAGGCGAGAGGGCTGCAGAAGACCCCAATTGCAATGGACTGGGATGTAATGATGGAAGCGTGTAGGATGTAGTCTTTGACACTACTGTTAGCAGCACGCAGTGAGGTGACCGAAACCGGGACTCGGGCCAACACGGCCCCGGACATAAGTAGTGTGCAACGTACCCGAAGTAGGATGACATTATGGTAGTGCGGATGATCAAGATTTGTGGTTTTGTATGCATACAGGACTAGAGGGTTGGGCGAGGGAAAAATACAGTTGTGGGATTGTTCATTATTTGTTGATGTAAGACAGTGCTATAACCAGTCACAGGAGCGTACAGCTGATGTAGACAGTTAAAATGTTGCTACTTCGATGGCGATTTCAGTTGACAACAGCTGTGTTGTTGTGGAGTCACAATGTGAATTACTTTAAGGAGTATCAGGTATATCACTGTAGACAACGAACAGAAATCGCCGTAGATTGATAAATGCATTAATGTAAGATGTCTGTTGTAAACACTCTACAATACTGCGCTATTGTATGGTACATGAAAAGTAATAAAATCAATAAAACTTTGTTTAAAAAAAAAGGATGACCCATCAGGATGTCTATGGCCACTCACTCACACTTAAACTTCCTTTGTGTGTGACCCTTTTAGGGAATACAAAAAGCCTAGCTGTCACCTGCCCCAGACGTGTCTTGGAGACAGGATGTAGGTATACAGGTTTAAGGGCAGAAAAATTGCATCTTTCTAAAAGTCGAATTTTTTTAAATGGTAATAATAAATTCAACTTTACCAGTAAAGAGGTTTTAGCATTACTGTTCAAGTGATTTGAAACATTACAGATCTACTTCTTCTCAATCAAGAATTACAGTTCAAAAGAGTAATAAGAAATTCCCAATGTTAACATATTAGAGCAGTAGGCCTCACAGTAGTGAAAAATACTTTTGGGATTTTCACTGCCAGGACATGTGAAACGTATAAGTGCATGTCCTTCCTTTTAATTACACAACACCTTGCATTATGGTCTACCTAGGGCCTACATTAGGGGCAGATATGTAATAAAAGGAGAGCTTAAAGCTTGGCAAGAGGTTTTAAATGCCTAGTCGACATGGCAGTTTAAACTGCACACACAGGCTCTGCAGTGGCAGGCCTGAGAAATGTTATAAAGGGTTAAGTAAGTGAGTGGTACAATCAGTGCTGCAGGCTCACGAGTAGCATTTAATTTACAGGCCCTGGGTGTCTGCAGTGTACTCTACCAGAGATTTAAAGGTAAATTAATTATGCCAGTTGTGGATAGGTCAATCAAACCATGTTTAAGGGAGAGAGAGCACATGAACTTTATCACTGGTTAGCAGTGGTATTGTTACCAGAGTCGTAGGGCCAACAAAAATGAGATCAGAAAAATAGGAAGAGGAAGGCAAAACGTCTGGGGCGACTCTTCAGAGGCGGCCATTTTTCATCAAGGCCTTATGTCACATTACACTTTCCAAAACCAACATGGATGTGAATTTCAATATGGTACATATATAGAGATTGAAAACAGTAATCATAGTTAAATGTGAAGAGGCACAACATGTTTAGAGCAGTCAATTGATCAACGTATATATATGCCAAATGATGGAAGAACTTACAGTGGTAAATTTATCTGACATTATACTTACTGACATTCAGATTAATGTGTTGTGTCTTGGTTTAACTTTTTACCCAACTAAGAAATTTGATTATACTACAGGTAGAATTGATTTGTTTCATTACACTAGGAAACTTAAACTCAAAGAGTGGTATGAGTACAAAAAGACTGTACAGCGTTCATCTATTGATTGGTAGCATTGTCATGGCCTGACTAGCCGGCTGGCGCAGGGGGCCACAGGTGTTTAAGAATGAGTGTGAGCCATGGTACTCTTTGAAATCGACCTGACCATTTGATTTCCTGTCCTACTTTTACCAATATGTGCATGTAGGTGGCTGAGACAACTTCCAGCCATTACCGGACACGTGATCACGCGACATGGGGTCCAACATAGGGGTGCCGGTACGTGCAGACTTGGCACCCTTAAGGTAAATACGACCTATTGGCATTTTGAAATGTGTGGTATATGGGTTACGTCTTTGAGATACCCTTCATTCGTAGGGGTGCAGTACAACCTCCACAGTGCTCTGGGTTTTTATTCACACAGGTCCTTGTTCTATTGAGAAGACTGAGGATAGAGAACCCCTCGAATGCCCTGATGAAATCGCTGAAAGTTGGAGCGATGAAACATGTCGGCTTCAGGATAAAACAATTATGGCATATAATTAACCATTTTTAAATGGCAGGTCTTGCAGCAACAGAATAAAAACGAATAGCCAGCAAAACCTTGCCTTGTTTTACCAGTTTGTCTGGTTAGGGGTTTATTCATGTACTCAATATTTCACATCAGTGTTTATATGTTTGTCACTGGTCTCTTTTCACCACTATTCTCACGTGTGCACGACTATATGTTTTTGTGCACTTCTGTATTTTCACATAGAGAGAGTGACCAATGATGAGAAGTGGGTACACCGGTAATTGCTAGCCGGGAACCCCCTCGGGTGTGACTACCGTGAGGCACTCTCTCTATTTTCTACATCTTTTCTGGTTGTAGTAAGTGTGGACCTGTGTGTTTTTACAGTGAACAATTACGCATCGTGAACATAGGACTAGTGTTATTTGACACATCCAAGGGATTCATATTGATAATAAGATATCGTACCCCGGTTTCTGGTCGTATATGTGGATGCGTCTCCGATTAGGTGAGGCTTTGGTTGATTAATTGATTCAAAATGTCTCACAGCCTTTATCACTCCCCAAGGGCTGTATCAGTACACAAGAATGCCGTTTGGTTAAGCTTCGGCGGCCTCGGTATTTCAAAGAGTTATGTGTAACATTTTCAGAGATTTGTCAAGTGCTTTTAGGATGACATTTTAATTTATTCTAGTAATGATGAGGAGCATGTTGTACATTTGTGTTGTGTATGTGACAATTTGAGGGAGAATGGTTTGACTTTAAAGTCAAGTAAATGTAAATTGTTCCAAACCTCAGTTGAATATCTCAGTCATACATTATCGGGGGATGGTGCTGTACCTAAAAAGTCTAATGTAGAAGGTATAAGCGAAGCTCCACCTCCTAGCAATAAAGATCAGTTACTGTCATTTACGGGAATGTGCGAATATTACAGTAAATTCGTGAACAATTTTGCAACCAAAATGGAACCCCTTAGGAAACTTCTTAGACATGGTAATCCTTTTGTATGGCAAAGTGAACAACAGTCTGCTTTTGAGCTTATTAAATCAGATATTTTGCTGCCCCCACACTCAGGCCTTTCTGTTTGAACAAAACATGTATAATTACAGTTGATGCCAGCATGTATGGTATTGGTTCCGTTTTGTCTCGAAATTGTGGCAAAGAAGAATGGAATGTGTGTTTTGCATCTAGCACTCTAAATGAAACTGAACGCAGATATGCTGTCATAGAGAAAGAACTTCTAGCTTGTGTTTGGGCGATCGAACATTTCAGGAACTATATTTGGGGCAGCAAATTCGTTTTAAGAACGGATCATAAACCTTTAGTTGATATCCTTTCCCCAGGTGGTGGGTGGAATTCTACTGCACGCATTTCCAGGTTGACTTCTGGACTACAGGAGTATTGCTTTACACCTGAGTTTGTTCCAGGTAAAAAGAATGTTGTTGCAGATTTCATGGCTCGTCTTCCTTGTCAAACATCTTGCAGCAACATTTTGGATGATACTGATGTGGTTACTTGTTTACAAGATGTGTTATTAGGTTCGTTTGAAGAGATTTCTGAAGAATCTTGGGAATCTGCAGATAATCAAGAACTTTCTTTACAGACTATTAAAAAATATATTTTAGAGGGTTGGCCTGATAAGGAAAATTTGACAGAAAACGTTATGCCAATGTTTAATGTTTTTAGTGAGTTGGAACTTGAGAATAATTTAATTTTCAAATCTGGAAAATGTGTACCACCTTTTGCCTTGCAAAACGTTATTTTGGAGTTGGCACACAAAACGGTGTTTAGCAACAGTGTTATCACCCAATATGGCAAGTTCTGGAACATCAAACGGGTTGCTAAATGTCCTAATGTTCACAATACTATTTTTCGTAATGCACAACAGGTAACAAAGGAGTCGGTTGAATCTAGAGTTAAGACATCCTTTCGACCAAGATGCGTTCCCAAGAAATTTGATGACTATGTTTCTTAACTATATTTCCTTTCTGTACTTAGTTTTTTTTATTGTTGTTTTTTTTATAATGAAGCGAGATGTGTTATATCCTTATTCATATTTTATTATTCATGCTGTATCTTTAAGTCTTTCTTGTTATGTTTTGAGTTCCACTTAGAACCTAACTGGCTGCTAGGCATCAGGTCAGTTATTCTGTTCCTGCATACCGAGTAGCTGCATTCTTTGTTGCTGTGCCGCTGCTATTAAATCTTCTTCAGATCATGTTGGTGTTGCTGTGTACTTTCTAACAAACTTCCAAATATAAAGTGCAATATAGCTTCGTAAATCTGGCACTCCTGTTGGCAGTACGGGCGATCACCATGCGGTGGAAATCAAAAACGCCGCCCACATTATATGCATGGCACAGTGAATTGGTATGTTGGTATGTTGGGGGGGAGCATAGCGTGCTGTATTGAGGCGGGAGGAGGCGAGAGGGCTGCGGAAGACCCCAATTGCAATGGACTGGGATGTAATGATGGAAGCGTGTAGGATGTAGTCTTTGACACTACTGTTAGCAGCACGCAGTGAGGTGACCGAAACCGGGACTCGGGCCAACACGGCCCCGGACATAAGTAGTGTGCAACGTACCCGAAGTAGGATGACATTATGGTAGTGCGGATGATCAAGATTTGTGGTTTTGTATGCATACAGGACTATAGGTTGGGGCGAGGGAAAAATACAGTTGTGGGATTGTTCATTATTTGTTGATGTAAGACAGTGCTATAACCAGTCACAGGAGCGTACAGCTGATGTAGACAGTTAAAATGTTGCTACTTCGATGGCGATTTCAGTTGACAACAGCTGTGTTCTTGTGGAGTCACAATGTGAATTACTTTAAGGAGTATCAGGTATATATATCACTGTAGACAACGAACAGAAATCGCCGTAGATTGATAAATGCATTAATGTAAGATGTCTGTTGTAAACACTCTACAATACTGCGCTATTGTATGGTACATGAAAAGTAATAAAATCAATAAAACTTTGTTTAAAAAAAAAAGGATGACCCATCAGGATGTCTATGGCCACTCACTCACACTTAAACTTCCTTTGTGTGTGACCCTTTTAGGGAATGCAAAAAGCCTAGCTGTCACCTGCCCCAGACGTGTCTTGGAGACAGGATGTAGGTATACAGGTTTAAGGGCAGAAAAATTGCATCTTTCTAAAAGTTGAATTTTTTTAAATGGTAATAATAAATTCAACTTTACCAGTAAAGAGGTTTTAGCATTACTGTTCAAGTGATTTGAAACATTACAGATCTACTTCTTCTCAATCAAGAATTACAGTTCAAAAGAGTAATAAGGAATTCCCAATGTTAACATATTAGATCAGTAGGCCTCACAGTAGTGAAAAATACTTTTGGGATTTTCACTGCCAGGACATGTGAAACGTATAAGTACATGTCCTTCCTTTTAATTACACAACACCTTGCACTATGGTCTACCTAGGGCCTACATTAGGGGCATATATGTAATAAAAGGAGAGCTTAAAGCTTGGCAAGAGGTTTTAAATGCCAAGTCGACATGGCAGTTTAAACTGCACACACAGGCTCTGCAGTGGCAGGCCTGAGACATGTTATAAAGGGTTAAGTAAGTGAGTGGCACAATCAGTGCTGCAGGCTCACTAGTAGCATTTAATTTACAGGCCCTGGGTGTCTGCAGTGTACTCTACCAGAGATTTAAAGGTAAATTAATTATGCCAGTTGTGGATAGGTCAATCAAACCATGTTTAAGGACGAGAGAGCACATGAACTTTATCACTGGTTAGCAGTGGTATTGTTACCAGAGTCGTAGGGCCAACAAAAATGAGATCAGAAAAATAGGAAGAGGAAGGCAAAACGTCTGGGGCGACTCTTCAGAGGCGGCCATTTTTCATCAAGGCCTTATGTCACATTACACTTTCCAAAACCAACATGGATGTGAATTTCAATATGGTACATATATAGAGATTGAAAACAGTAATCATAGTTAAATGTGAAGAGGCACAACATGTTTAGAGCAGTCAATTGATCAACGTATATATATGCCAAATGATGGAAGAACTTACAGTGGTAAATTTATCTGACATTATACTTACTGACATTCAGATTAATGTGTTGTGTCTTGGTTTAACTTTTTACCCAACTAAGAAATTTGATTATACTACAGGTAGAATTGATTTGTTTCATTACACTAGGAAACTTAAACTCAAAGAGTGGTATGAGTACAAAAAGACTGTACAGCGTTCATCTATTGATGATCATATGAATTTGACAATTGCTGATTTGGGGACATTACAATTAATGCATGAATTGCAGGATTAGGAAGCTGGAAGCTATAATCCCGTTGAGATAGCTACTGAGGAACAATTGGTTTTAGATCATAGCAGTAGAAGTGGTTTTAAACCTCGGTCTATATTTTTGCCCCAAATACATTGTGATGCAATTGATATCTTCGAGAAGGGTGTAAAAGAAGAATTTAAGAAGTTGAGTCAAAGTAGGACAAAGAATAATGGTAATCTCACTTTTGAACAAAATGAGGCAATAAAGGAATTGAAAGAAAATACTTCAATCTTGATAAAGAAATCTGATAAGGGTGGGAACATCGTGGTGTGGCCCTTAACTATGTATCTTGAAGAGGGGATGAGACAGTTAAGTGAAGAAGAGAACTATGGTGTTACATCCAGGGGGTGCTATGAGGAAAGTAATGAGCAATATAAAATATGTCTGATCAGATGGAAAAATGACTTGTTGATTTCTGATGATGAGTTAAAATTTTTATATTGCGAGTACCGCAGACTACCGGTCTTATACCTGCTGAAAAAGCTACATAAAGACAATAGGAAACCACCAGGGAGAGCCATAGTTTCCTCTATGGGAAGTCTTTATGAAAAATCATCTAAATACATTGATTTACTTTTTGGGACCCTATGTCCAATCTTTACCGGCCTATGTGTGTGATACAGGACATTTCCTTAAATTAGTTGAAAATATTGTGTGGGAAGAGGGAATGTTGTTGATAACTTTGGATGTCAACAGCTTATACACATGCATACCCCATTCACTGGGCATAGATGCCAGTCGACATTTCTTACAAACAAGAAAGTTGTCTTATTTCAAACATACGGCAATGTTGCTTGACATGATGCAGGCGTGTTTAAGCAATAACTTCTTCTTATTTAATCATGTGATCTACCGCCAAACCCAGGGAACGGCAATGGGAACCTGCTTCGCCCCCAGCTACGCAGGTTTATACCTGGGCTGGTGGGAGGAGCAGGTGGCGATTAAGATCAATGCCTTTACCCAAAATGTCGTCCTCTGGGCAAGATACGTCGATGATGTTTTTTGTATTTGGTGAGGCTCTGAATGAAAAGCTAAGGAATTCATTGAAACTCTGAATGATAATTATTTAAATCTCAAATTCACGAGTACAATTGGTAACAAAAGAATTGAATTTCTAGATGTGGAGCTATTGGTGAACAACAATAAACTGGAGAGCAGACGGTTTAGAAAGAAAACATTTGGTAACAGTCTGCTACATGCAGATAGCTGTCATCCAAGAAACCTTGCGAACAGTATCCCCTACGGAGAGCTGTTACGTGTCTGAACATCAAAAACCATTTGTCATAGACAAACATTTAACGTGTAAATCAGACTTTTGTGTATATGGCCTGATTTGTCCATGTCCATTGACTTACATTGGAAGCACTATGCACCAAGTAAAAAAACGTGTTCTCGAACACAGAAGAGCTCTCATTAATGAGGATAAGCAATATCCAATAGCGAGGCACTTCAAGGATGTTCATGGTTAAAATGTGGAATTATTATAGTATTGTGCTTTGGACAGAATCCCCAAGATTGAGCGGGGTGGGAATTGACTGAAAGAATGAAGGTGCCTAGAGTCCAAAATTATTATAAAATATGAGACATGTATCCCCTTGGGTTGAACAAGGATGAGGAATTGTCGGTTCATTTAGGATGATGTAATGTACTGTCTAAATGAATCATGTAGCCTTGTAGTTGTTTGTATATATTTTTAATAGGTATCAGGTGAACACTGATCACTTGTATGTTTTTATCATAGGAGACGGAGACACCATCATCAAAATATGGGGATGCTAGTGAGAAGCCTAAGTTGTACAAGACGCATTGTGTAAATAGCCCACATGGGCGAAATTGTAAATTTTGCATTATTAGTTGACACTGGAGTTATTAATTTTGAACTTTGGACTTATTAATATTGTTTGCCCACTGGGGCTGAATTGTAAAATATAAAAATATAGAGGATGATATTTCTGCATTTAATATGTTGAAATTATGAAATGTATGCCTAAACCGGGTATAATGTTGCTTATATGCTTATATGTGACATAATGTCCTGTTCCTATGGATTTAGAACAGACCAGTATCAACTCTAATAACATTCTAATATGGCTGTCATTCTAATGAAGCCCTGGATGTGGTGCAATAGTCCTTTGTTGATGTTTATGTTATTGTGATGCTGTCCCTTTCTTTGTGTATATATACTTTTATGAAAATGAACAAAAGTGACCCGTGATAAAGGAGCTTTGCTCCAAAACGATTTGCCATTTAATGCAATAAATTAATTTTCACCACGCAAAACGGATTTGGGCTCAGTTCTTTTGGTACTAAATTACCGAAGGTTGAAGCAATATATATATATATATATATATATATATATATATATATATATATATTACCTACTGGCGGTCGCCAGTAGGTATATAGAGTTAGGATTTTTTCTCTATGGGTTTTTTGAAAATTCTATGTCTAATAACTTTGGCGTTTGTGGACGGAATTGGCTGAAATTTTCAGGAAAATGGCACATTTTGTTCCTGAGCAGCCCCTGAAAATTGGGGGGGGTTCGTCCAGGGGGGGTCGAGAAAAAAGGGGGGTCCCAAAACGTGTTTTTAACATTGAGTTTTCCATAGGGCGGTTGGCCTCACTTTTAGCCCGAACGGCTGAATGGATTTGCACGAAACTTGGCAAAATTGTAGAGACTGGTAGCCCGATGTGCCTTTTGTAGGTCTCAATATATGTGCTCCAGTGGATTTTGAGAAATTAACGTTTAAAAAAAGATATATATCTGTAACAGCGGACCGGGCAGCGCTCCAGTTCGCGTACTTTTCGCGCAACGGAGCTTTGTGAAGCGAAGCTGATTGGTTCTCCGGCGTCTGTAAACATTCCAAACAGTCCGTAGCGGCCGCCATCTTGTCTCTCGGTAGGATCGAGAGAAAAGCGGAGGCCAAACCGAAGGGGCAAATGACCATAAGGGGGCATAGTAGATCCTCCCTGACCGTTTAGGTTTGATGTGGAGGTTTTAAAAGGGCCCCGCGGGGCAAAAAAAAAAAATAATAATAATAATCGAACAGCTGAATGGATTTGCACGAAACTTGGCAAAATTGTAGGGACTGGTAGCCCGATGTGCCTTTGCTAGATCTCAATATATGTGCTCCAGTGGATTTTGACAAATTAACGTTCAAAAAAAGATATATATCTGTAACAGCGCACCGCTTCGCGTACTTTTCGCGTTACGGAGCTTTGCGAAGCGAAGCTGATTGGCTCTCCGGTGTCTGTAAACATTCCAAACAGTCCGTAGCGGCCGCCATCTTGTCTCTCGGTAGGATCGAGAGACAAGAGGAGGCCAAAGCGAAGGGGCAAATGACCATAAGGGGGCATAGTAGATCCTCGCTGACCCCCTAGGTTTGATGTGGAGGTTTTAAAAGGGCCCCGCGGGGCAAAAAAAATAAAAATAATAATAATCGAACGGCTGAATGGATTTGCACGAAACTTGGTAAAATATTAGGGACTGGTAGCCCGATGTGCCTTTGCTAGGTCTCAATATATGTGCTTCAGTGCATTTTGAGAAATTAACGTTCAAAAACAAGATATATATTTGTAACAGCGCTCCGCTTCGCGGAGATAAAATTATATCTGTATTACCTAGCTGTTGCTAACACCAGTTAGCGACGGCTAGTAGGAGATAGCGACCATCTTGGGCCCCACTTTGCATGTGAGTGATATTTATCACTAATGACATGCAAAGTGGGCATGCCAAGATGTTAGCGACTGGAAACAGTCGCTAACATCGCTATCTCCTATTATCAACTTTTGGAAATATTCGAGATAAGCGCGAATATCTCCAAAAAGTAACAGCTGCCCTGAGCAGTTCTTAGCCATGTTATCCAATGGGAGGTGGATAACATGGCTAAGAGCATTAGCTCGGTAATGCATGAATATCGCTGAGTTTTCAGCGATATTAATGCATTGCGGTCGTTTTTTATCGTATTTGCGATAAACCTTGATAATAGCAAGGTTTATCTGCGATAATTTCTGACGGTAAAAAAATCGTTGCTAAGCATCGTTAGGGATAAATATCGCTTAACTTTGGTAATATGCCCCAACGTCTGTTAACGTTCGATTCGAAGGAAATCAGGAAGTGTTGAAAAACATTGTCTGCGCCATCTTGTCTTTTTTCAAATGCCACACTTTTGTCGTGCACGGCAGCCATTTTAGATGCCTTGACCAGACCCACTCTGTGCACGCTGTCGATCCTTAGCATGGCTCCCCACCCTCGCAAGCATCTCCCCCAGGCAGTGGTCACCCCCGCTCTCTGTCTTATGCATGGGTAATAAACCTCCCCCCATCTGCGCTGCTCTTCCCTGAGAATCACACCCTGTGCCTGCCCGACACCTCCCTTTCGCCCTATTCACTACCGCACCCTCTGACACTCCTTTTCCTCTGTGTCCGATTGTCCAGGCTGGTCCTAGGGTATCAGCTAGCCCTGCAGATGTAGTTTATGGCCACAGCTGTAAAGAATCACCCCTCTTCAAAGGAGTTATAGTAGATCAAGGCCCACACTCGATGAGATCCGTCACAGCAGAAGCGTTGCTATTATCTGAAAACCATCCTGTATTGTGATTGGGGAGGGGACCGAGCCTGAAGCGGAAGATTCCAGGGATGACTCTTTGTACATCAAAGTTTTTACAATTATGTGTCACATTAAAAATATATAGCACTCCGACAAAGTAGTAAGATTATAAAACTTTAATAATTTATAAATATATACAAGAAAACAAAAATAGTAATAACATATAAACATTTTTAGGGAAAAACAACGAAGTAGCGGTCGGCTGTGCGAATAGTCCCAACGCAGCACAACGTCCAGATTTCCGGCGTGGGGCGTCGCGGGGGGTGGGTCATCAGTAGCAAACTATTGTGCGAATAGTTCCAAGGCAGCAGAACGCGCTGAAATCTAGATGACACGAAAGTGATGTCTAGTAAGTTGCCACCCAGCAAATAACGGCGTGGGGCGTCGCGGGGGGTGGGTCATCAGTAGCAAACTGTTGTGCGAATAGTTCCAAGGCAGCAGAACGATGGCACCAAGGTGATGTCCAGTAAGTTGCCGCACTGGTTTTGGTATCCTACAATGCTGCTCCGAATAACGGCGTGGGGCGCCCCGGGGGAGGCGGCGTGAACGGGCCTCTCCAGGTGGAGTGTCATCTGTTGTAGTGGGGCGCCCCTTTACCGTTTCAGTTGCCATTCCGTCCGTTTTTGGTCCACTGTGTCAAAAGCCGCAATTCAGCTGAGTTGCGCCCACTCTTGGGGTGCAGCGATAGGCGGCTGTCACAGGACTCTCAAAATGGCGGCAGGCTCTTTCCTTTTTGGGCCTGGTCCACTGAAATGGCCCTGGGACACCTTGGAAATCGGACGCTTGTCTGCTAGGTCTTGGACCCCATTCTCGAAAGCGTCCCCTCCGCCTTGAGAATTCATCAAAAGTTTTGGGGGCCCCGACTCCTGCAGGCTTCTGGTGGGGAGCGGCTGCCATGATTGCTCGCGGAATGACCACGACGGAGCTACGAGATGGTGGTGCTCTCATGCTGACGCCAGCTTCAGTCTGAAACATCCAGAAACAAGGTGGGGCTTTCATCGTTTGGGAAAAAAAAAAGTTTTCATCCAATGAAAAGTGTTGTTTTTAGGTCATATGATCAAGCCTTCCATCATTAGGAAACCAAAAGTAAAATGAACCAATGAAAAGTTTTATAAACAAGTCACATGACCTGTTATGCGGCATAGGGTATAAAATGCGGAGAAAATACGTTGGCACGTGAGGCGGCGTCAGTAGCGGACCGATGTGCGAATAGGCCGAAGGCAACACAACGCGCCAAGATCCGGATGGCACCGAGGTGGTGTCCAGCAAGTTGCAGCACTGGTGTGGCCATCCTACAATGCTGAAAGTCGGCGTGGGGCGCCCCGTTGGCCTGTGAGTTTGCGTCAGTAGCGGACCGATGTGCGAATAGGCCGAAGGCAGCACAACGCGCCAAGATCCGGATGGCACCGAGGTGGTGTCTAGTAAGTTGCCGCACTGGTGTGGCCATCCTACAATGCTGAAAGTCGGCGTGGGGCGCCCCGTTGGCCTGTGAGATGGCGTCAGTAGCGGACCGATGTGTGAATGGGGCCGAAGGCAGCGCAACAATATTTTCGGAATAGAAGACACCACTAGGCGCTGAGATGTCAAGATCCGGATGGCACCGAGGTGGTGTGTAGCAAGTTGCCGCACTGGTGTGGCCATCCTACAATGCTGAAAGTCGGCGTGGGGCGCCCCGTTGGCCTGTGAGTTTGCGTCAGTAGCGGACCGATGTGCGAATAGGCCGAAGGGAGCACAACGCGCCAAGATCCGGATGGCACCGAGGTGGTGTCTAGTAAGTTGTCGCACTTCTGTGGCCATCCTACAATGTTGAAAGTCGGCGTGGGGCGCCCCGTTGGCCTGTGAGATGGCGTCAGTAGCGGACCGATGTGCGAATGGGGCCAAAGGCAGCGCAACAATATTTTCTGATTTGAAGACACCACAAGGCGCTGAGATGCCAAGATCCGGATGGCACCGAGGTGGTGTCTAGCAAGTTGTGGCACTGGTGTGGCCATCGTACAATGGTAAAAGTCGGCGTGGGGCGCCCTGTTGGCCTGTGAGATGGTGTCAGTAGCGGACTGATGTGCGAATGGGGCCAAAGGCAGCGCAACAATATTTTCTGACTGACACCACAAGGCGCTGAGATGCCAAGATCCGGATGGCACCGAGGTGATGTCTAAGTTGCGGACTGATGTGTGAATGGGGCCAAAGGCAGCGTAACAATATTTTCTGTATGGAAGATACCACTAGGCGTTGAGATGCCAAGATTCGGATGGCACCGAGGTGATGTCTAGCAAGTTGCTGTACTGGTGTGGTCATCCTACAATGCTGAAACTCGGCGTGGGTCGCCCCATTAGCCTGTGAGATGGCGTCAGTAGCGGACCGATGTGCGAATAGGCCGAAGGCAGCACAACGCGCCAAGATCCGGATGTCACCGTGGTGGTTTCATAGTTGAGAGGCACTTCATCTGCAGTGGGGCGCCGAGATCCGGATGGCACCGAGGTGATGTCTAGCAAGTTGCTGTACTGGTGTGGTCATCCTACAATGCTGAAAGTCGGCGTGGGGCGCCCCATTAGCCTGTGAGATGGCGTCAGTAGCGGACTGATGTGCGAATGGGGCCAAAGGCAGCGCAACAATATTTTCTGAAGAGAAGACACCAAAAGGCGCTGACATTCCAAGATCCGGATGGCACCGAGGTGGTGTCTAGCAAGCTATGCAGTTGAGTTGTGTGCGCACTTGCGGCGAATAGGTCGAAGGCAGCATAACAATGTTTTCTGAATAGAAGACACCACAAGGCGTTGAGATTCGGTTACCACCGAGGTGATGTCTAGCAAGTTGCCGCACTGGTGTGGCCATCCTACAATACTGCTCCGAATAACGGCGTGGGGTGCCCGAAGGGGGGGGGGGGAGGCGGCATGAATGGGCCTTCCTAGGTGGAGGCTCGTCTGCTGTAGTGGGGCGCCCCTTTACCGTTTCAGTTGCCATTCAGCTGAGTTTCGGCTGCTCTTGATGCTACAGCGACAGGCGGCAGCAAGAGGACTCTCAAAATGGCGGCCTGTTCTTTGGATTTGGGCCTGGTCCACTAAAATGGCCCTGGGACACCTTAGAACTCGGACGCTCGATTTTTTTTCCTTTCCTGTACATGCAAAAAAAGGTAAATGCCCGGTACGTTACACGCTTCATCTGCCACGATGAACTCTCCAGAGGAACCGAAAAAAAATATAGTTGTGGTAACTATACCATGCATCGTCATATGGAGAGGTGGCACCAATTAATTATAGTGCTGCATAAAAGAGAGATTTGGAGGAGAACCCCTGACCTGCTAGTACATTCATCAAAGAAGTGGCACTGAGAGCTTCAGAGGCAAGGGAAACGGTCCCAAATATTTAGAAGAACTTTGGAAAGATTAAAATGACATGTTTAGATTGTGGCAAATTAATTTCATGTGGACAGATGAGTGTTACTCTAATAAATACAGCATATGAACATCATCATAGTCGATGGTTGGTAGAGACATTTTGACTATATCCTGGACCTGCCCGTCCTCGCCCAAAATGGCGCCGGAATAAATGGGACTCGTAACTCCTTGTTGTGTACTGGTTGCAGAACCTTGAAATCACGAGATACGTATGCAGTTTTGAAGCACATGGCGGGCGGGGACGAGAATTGATTGAATATTTCGACATCCCTATTGATATTAAGTTCTGATGTGTTATTGATTACTGTACTGTTGAAAGTTCGAATTAACGTCACCCATGGTACTTGCCCGCAAATGTATATCTAGATAATTTTATTGTAACTGGCCCTGTCGTATTTTAATTATAAAATGTACGTCCACCGATTCCGTAACTGTTAGACACCTTAGTTCTTGCAACCTAATGGCCCGCCCGTTACGTTCCTCTACAGTGTAAATGTCTATTCATCATATACGATTACAGTTTGCTCCGTGGCAGGCCCACGTGGTTATAGGCTCGTATTTGTATAATGAAATTTTCACAATAAAGGTTTTTAAAAGAAAACATGGTAGTAGTATATACATTGGTAAAGTTTTTAATAATAGTCACTGTTTTAGAATCATTAAAAGGCAAGTGAAATAAAGCAGACCAATTACATGAAGGGTAAAAGGTATAATACGAAGGAACGCAGTAAAGATAAATGGTCAAGGGCTGTTGTGTTTTCTATTCCTGCAACATAAAGTGATCGATAAGAATCTCATATTCAGGCGTATCGGCGACTAAGACAGCAGGTCGACCCTCTTTTGCTCAACGGCTCCGTCATGGGACGAAGAAACGCTCTTTTTCTCGAAAAAAGAATATATTTTACTTGCAGGACAGTTGTAAAATTTCCGGGAAAGTACATTAGCCTGGAACATTATAACATATATTTAAGAAAAAATAATGTTCGGAAGTAATGAAAAGCGTAATTTTTAGGTCATATGACCAAGCCTTTCATCATTACAATAAGAAAAGTAAAATGAACCAATGAAAAGTTTTATTAACAAGTCACATGACTTGTTATGCTTACGTTACGCGCTGCGCGCCCCGGATGACTTCCGGATGCGCTAACGCGGCGCGTCATATGACGCATTACGCGACAACGCAGGTCCAGAATATAGTCAAAATGTCTCCACCAACCAGCGGTCGGAACACAACCCCTTTCAGCAGGCTAAATAGTTCTGTTAAATGACAACAGAAGGGACAGGCAACAAGAACCATCAGTCAAAGAGGGGAGGGCTAGTTCTTCTCTACCGGGTTACATTGGGGCGCTACCGGAACTGATCGAATTGGTAGTCTACAGTGTTTCTGGATGTTTCAGACTGAAGCTGGGGTTAGCATGAGAGCAGCATCATTTCGTAGCTCCGTCGTGGCCATTCCGCAACCAATCATGGCAGCCGCTCTTTATCGTTATTTTGGGCGGGGTGGGTGGCGGAGCCGAGCTGTTTTGCAGCCATCATTGTGTGGAGTTCAGTTCATCTCACTAGTTTTGTATTTGTCATGAGGGGTTGTTCCTAATGTTTCTATTTTAGCGAGGTCAAAAAGAGATCCCATTAGTGGCCTACTGATTTTGCTCGATTCCTTTTCTTTTTTTTTACACGATTTTTCGTTATCTGCAAAGACTAAACAGAGTATTGCGACTCTGTGTTTGTTTGTAAATAGAGAATGAACCAAAGAGAACTAATTCTAAAACAGTAAATACTTGGATAACAATCAATCAAATGGAGAGAGAAGCAGGCACGACGGATTACAACGGGGGCAAAGGCCTGCGTTAACTACCTTTCACTATCTGCAAAGAGAGAGTACTCCTAATAGAAATGAGGGGGGGGGGCACCATTCAAAGCAGATCAGTGTGCATAAACACGAAAATGTTTTCACTTACCACGTACTTGACATTCGACAGCTTATGATATTTGCTATTAAAAAACCATTGAAATTCACTGAAAAAACCATAGGTTATAGACCATATATAGTTAGGAATTAGCATTTACAAAACCTTGAAAATTCACTGAAAAAACCATAGGTTATAGACCATATATAGTTAGGAATTAGCATTTAAAAAACCTTATTTTACTCACACAAAACCATTGAAATTCCATATATAGTTAGTTGCACTAACTATATATCGCGCACCCGCAATCCACTGCTGATCATGTCACATATTACATCATTCATGACATGGTCGGTGACATCACTGATGACATCACTGATGACATCTCAAATGACATCACTGATGACATCACTGATGACATCTCAAATGACATCACTGATGACATCTCAAATGACATCACTGATGACATCACTGATGACATCTCATTTGACATTACTGATCACATCACTGATGACATCATTCATGTGATAATACGATGAACCTCTTCAGACTCTAATATAACCTTAGATACACTCAGTGTAAACAGACACTCATAGACTGTCACTCATCCATGGAGTTACTCAGACACTTAGTCAGTCATGCAAAGAATCAATCACACCTCCATTTCCTCAACTATACAGTTATACACACCTTACTTATTCAAACATATACTAAAACATATTTACTCACTTATACAATCCTGGATACAAGTTCACAATGATCCATACAGCCACTCACACATTCACTGGCTCTTATGCACAGTTATTTATATATGTCAACTCTCACATGTACTGTGTTTTACATATGTACTTACTTTGACATGTAGCACTGAGATATCCATTCACTCACCAATACACTCATGCACACAGTCAACCGCCCATACAGCTGTTTCCACATGCACTTTTGAACCCATACATCTAGTCAATCAACTGCTCACACATCTATGCAGAGAGTCATACACCTCCCAGCCACCCACACACACACTCAGTCTCCCATACAAATGCTTGGGCAACCAATCAATAACCCATACAGTTAATCATATAGCTAATGATCAACACATGCAGCAGTTTACAGAACAACAGACATAATGATGCACAAATTAAGACAGTTTAGTCACTAACCCATGCACTCAGTGAGACACATTTAATCAGTCACTCATACAGTCAGCCATGCCCCTACTAAATCCTTCATCAAGACACTTATACATCCACTCATTCTTCAATATGTAAGACATATTTTAACTTTACAGAATTATACAGTCACTGGATGTAGTCATCAGTGATGTCATTTGAGATGTCATCAGTGATGTCATCAGTGATGTCATTTGAGATGTCATCAGTGATGTCATCAGTGATGTCATTTGAGATGTCATCAGTGATGTCATCAGTGATGTCACTGACCATGTCATGAATGATGTAATATGTGACATGATCAGCAGTGGATTGCGGGTGCGCGATATATAGTTAGTGCAACTAACTATATATGGAATTTCAATGGTTTTGTGTGAGTAAAATAAGGTTTTTTAAATGCTAATTCCTAACTATATATGGTCTATAACCTATGTTTTTTTCAGTGAATTTTCAAGGTTTTGTAAATGCTAATTCCTAACTATATATGGTCTATAACCTATGGTTTTTTCAGTGAATATATATATATATATATATATATATATATATATATATATATATATAAATCCCAAAGTTGCCCTGAAGCAAGAACGCCCTCGCAGAAGAGTGCTTTCAGGAAAAGCTTTTATTTTCAGAACCGGCAATTGCATTCCAAAAGCAAAGTTCCTAACGCGTTTCAGAGCCGGAAGGCTCCTTCATCAGAGGATGGCACTGCTTCTGACTGACAAGTTCGCACAGGCGCCATTATATATATATTGGCGACGCTTGACTAATATCAAGGTGCCTGCCATGGGTTGCAGGGATCAAGAGAGGGGCAACATAGGTCTTGAGTTACAACACCCTTTCTGTGTTAGAAAGGCCGGCGCAGAAAGGCTGTTGAAATCTGACATCGTAATCCCTCAGGCCTCCCTTGTGATTACTAACAACATTCTGGCTGGGGGACTAGCCTATTGTAATGATACGTGCGGAAAGGAATCCGACCGGCACATTACAATGCTGTGTCCGACAGCAACTAGTTGGCTCCTAAATGCGACTTTTAATTTTCTTTAAAAAGTATAAAAAGTTTAGTGTAAGAATACAGCAGCCACATTTCCATGGCACCAGGTTTTCTTTTTTTCTTTTCTATTTTGTGACATATGCTTACAATACAATGATAAAATGTAACTATTGCGGTGGCTTACCAAAGCCTATGTGCTTTGCTGATGTTTGTTTCTTAATATGCAGAGGGAACAAGCTTCTCATGATGGGAGTCAAGGTAATTTCCAGTTGAGTTTGCTTCCCTTGAACCCAACTGGCCTAAGGTACAATTGGTGATTGGTTTCTGATAATGCCATGTGCGTTTCTTTTTGGACAAAAAGTATATCCCAGAGCTAGAGGGAAGACAGAGTCTGTGATCAAACTGTAACAATCACAGCCATTTACCTCTGACTTAGAGGCCAATTACCATTGCAACGAAGGCCTCTAGACGAGTTCCCAAATGAGCAAATCCGATTGAGAGCCTATGTCTCCGACCGAATCTTACCCCATTCCGACCAAGTACAATGCGAAGATCTTGTCTGGGTCGACTGAATTATTTCTGAACCTGATCCTGTCAGTCTGACTCATTCGCAGCCGAATTGTGCCACGTAACGGAGACGGCTTTCGAACGAGTTAGTAAGGTGCACGATTCGAACAGCTGTATCGACTCGGTCTCAGCGAGATGAAACGGCTGTGGGAATCAGACTTCGGGGGGCTGCAGCAGGCCCCCCTTTACCCGGGGCCCTCCGAATCTGTCCAGTGCGGGTACCCATGGGCACCCCCTTTCCATGCATGCATAGTGTGGTGGGCACCATAGGGTGCCCCCCGCAGGGTGTACGCTTCACCCCACCCATACCTTTGTATGCGTTCGGTATAGAGGCTCCTGTAGAGTTCAATGGGAGTCCGAGCGAACCAAGTCCGTAACCATAAGGGTGCATCGGATTTGGTCACTCGGACTCGTGGAGCGCAATTTGCTTGGAAAGCCTTCCGGATATGAATCGAATGAGGGGTTACCTAGCGAGATCGTAATCGGCCCTTAGTGATGCTATACCCTACTATTAAACCGAAAACATGGCACCAAGAACACCTCTTTCAAACTTGACTGTCTGGATAGTGAAGTTGAGCAGACCAACTAATACTCAGGGAAGCGGTGTAGGGTAGATACTCAAGGAGACACCTAATATTAGTCAACAAATCAAGGTCCACCCAGTTTTTATGCTAAAAAACAAAAAGGACTCTACTTTTAGCACACAGCTCATTATTGTACATAAATATCAGAGGGCTATCAAATCAAACCCATATCAATTCAATCATTTCTGTAAGTAGAAAGACAGCCAAAACAAATTTGTGGTACTCTAATTGGCAAGTTATCATATGTTTAGTCCATTCAAGTCATAGACCCTTGTGAGGTTTCAAGAAGGTAACTGTTTACTGACAAAATATTGTCACTGGAAAGATCATCCTACAGAAATATCATAACAAAAATATCAAAGTATTGTCATCTCATACTTATTTTGGAAAGTATAAAAATATAGGAAAGAAATATCATTGTTATTAATATCATTCCCAAAAATATCATTTTTTAAATATATATAAATAGTAAACATTAAATATATAAAACATTAACAGTAATATAATAATAAATAAATATATTTAACTAATTTTAACTAAATATAACTATTATACTTATTTTCAAAAATAAAACACACATATATATATATATATATAGACATATCTATATATACATATATATTTTTTTCTTTTTTTTCCAAGAGGGACTCGCGCAATGAGACACACACTCCTCCAGTTGCAAAATTCAGTCTTTATTTCCCAAAGGCAAGAGCACAACCGATGTCTTTTCGCCGTTCGCCTAATCCATTTCGGAGCATCCGCGCTCCTTTGTCAGAGGCAAATTGTCCCCACATTGAGTTTGTGATTCCCACAATGCCCCTCGTTGCTGCATCAATTAGGTAGGCCTCCGGTATGCCATATTTCCGATGCACGCTGGGAATTGTGGTTCGGTAATCGCTCTTGACCTCTAGTGGCTGTGTGAGAACAATATGTTAAACCAGACTGCTTTTTGCCCTCCAGTGGGCCTCAGGTTGAACTCTTATCTTTTCAATTAGGGATATATATGTTCAAATCATTTTTAAAATGTAATAATATTTTATATATATATTTCCTGAAGGGAAGGTCTTTGAAATTTACTGAGCACAATGCAATGCTGATTGATTTTTGTATGGTTTTGCCTGACCAATAAAATGTTTCTATTTCAGAAACAGCATTTTAGACAGGTCAAAGGGATGGCAAGGGGCACCTGATTCACCCTCAGCTATGATAACTTGTTCGTAGTCTGGTGGGAGAAGCAGGTGGCCAGGGCCGATGGCATGAACCAATGGGTAGCATCGGTAATTGGTTGGTATAGGTACATTGATTACCTTTTTATTTTCTGGGATGGGCGAATTAGTACCTCCTTGTTCAGAAAAGAAACAGCAGGGAACTTAATTCTTGAGGCCAGAAGTAGTCACCATAAACCCCTAAAAGACAGCATCCCATTTGGAGAACTGTTGTGATTGAAAAATAACTTTTCAAGAAACCGTGTTTCACTATCAGCAGCAAATGAGGCTATCAAAAGATTTTAAAAACGTGGTTATCCAGACCAGCTGCTTCAAAAAAACTTTGACAAGGTCAATAAAATACCTAGACATTGTCTCCTAACAAACAAGCAGCAACAAGGTGATGAACAAATCAATACCTTCAGATGCATTACCACTTTCTCGAGAAACTCTGAAAGATTGCAACATGTGCTGACATGTAACTGGCATATTCTTAAATCTGAAACTGTGATTGGGCAGGGTATTCCAGACTACCCCAAAATGACATATAGACGTTGTTGCTTTTTAAAAGATTCACTAGTACAGAGTCATTTGGAATCAATCCCCTGCAATCCCAGAATGAGTAATGTTACCGGATTCTTTCCATGCTCCAAGTGCAAAGCTTGCAGGAATAGTGTAAAATCCTAGCAAATCCCAGGTATGTCAGGCCCCAAGAAGATCACCAAGTTTTTAACTTGTAATACACCATTCTGCATTTCTAGTCATGTCTGTCCCTGCAACCTACAGTATATAGGCAGCACGATACATCCTACCAAATGCAGGATTTTGGAACATGCTACGGCCATCGAAAGAAATGATTTAACCTACCCTGTAGCTAGGCATTTTGCCCGTTTCCACCAGAGCAACAGAAACTTATTGAAATTCTATTGCCTCAATCATGTCCCATTACACGAACAAGGTGAGAACAGGGAATTAAAATTACAGAGATTGGAATCCAGGTTTATAGTTGACTTACAGACCAAGACTCCACTAGGCCTTAACACTGAAGAAGAGCTAGCTATACATCTAGGCTGAGGGATTTTTGGGTACTGTATTCAATGTATGTTTCAATCACTCACTGGAGTTCATTCTTAAACTATACCTGTCACTTTGTAAATGTAGCACTATTTTGATTTTACTTTTTGATCAACATAAATGTATATATGCATTGTGGCCTCGTTACAGTATATCATTTTCTTGACATGGACCGCACACTGTGGTAACCATATAGGCAGACATTATGGTAATCCATCGTCCGCCAAATCATGATTTGTGAGTATTAAGGCTATTTGAATCAATGAGATTTGTAGAAATGAATTCTGGATCGAATGCCCATTCAGGGAGAGATATTTTCTGTTCTAATACACATGAATTTTGCCTCATTTAGAGGTGATAATTAAATGCTGAATGAATACTACAGTTAAATCATGTAATTGAATGTGAATTTTATAACATTCACAGATGGCTGACATAGATTGTATTTGCAGTACATTTTCTATGTTGATTGTTTATTTTGCCCCGTAAGTGCTTCCCTCACTATTATGTAAAAGTATGGTGGTGCCTCCGGCTTTTTTTGCAGTTTGGAAAAAGTCACGAAGCCGAAACGCGTCCTGTTTATTTAACCAGGTAAATAAAATACCAAGTTTTTCACCCTTAACGGAGTGCGGTCTCTTCACTTGGTTGATGAGTGGGGTCTTGGAGCTGTATATATATATTTATATATACATATATACACCTAATAACATTACAAAATATCAATTTAATTACAAATAAAAAAGGCAGCAACATAAAAATTACAATTCAATAAAAGTATATTACATATTAAAAATATTAATAATTATAAATACTGTCATTTTAAATACACAAAAACATAATAATATAAATGTAAACAATATAAACTAACTATAAAATTCTGCAAATAATAACTATAAATTTCCACTCCAATTTCTGCCACAGTAGGGAAAGTGTTGTATAGCGGGGGGTAAAATGTACTATTCCACTCCAGTCACTGCAACTGTAGGGAAAGTGTTGGTGTGCGGAGTGGTAAAATTTACTATTCTCACTCCAGTCAGTGCAACAGTAGAAAAAGTGTTGGATTACGGGAGGGTTAAAATGTACTATTCACACTCCAGTCAATGCAACAGTAGGGCAAGTGTTAGATTGCAAAGGGGTAACATTTACTACTCCCATTGCACTCTGTGCAAGATTAGAAACAGACTAATTCACATCAAGAAAATAAAATATTTGCAAAACAAAACTCAATAAAAAAATATTTAAATATAAAAAGTCTATAGATTCATATTTTAAAAAAATAGACAAATTACATATTTATTACAATGTTTTATAAATATCATAAATCGGTACACATATTATTAGAATTAAAATCCCAAACTATATTCTCAAAATCCTAACAACCAAAAAATACAATGTAAATTACAATGAAAAAGCACAATACAATTAACACATAAAATAATAAATAACATAATTAAAAGAAGAATTACTAATTTAAAAAACATTTTATTACTTAAATATCTTTCTATTCTATATCTCTACAAACTACTCAACACAAGTTCTACATTTATATTTAAAATTATAACATTTACACATTTTACATAAATATGAATTAAAATATTAAGAATAATTACCTAATAATAAAATAATTATCTTTATTATCATCTTACCCTTTATCCATACAAAAACAACAACTCACACCTAATATATTAATGTGGTTTAGTTACAAAATTTACATAATTAATTATAATTTAAACAATTAATATATATATTTAGCTAATGATAAATTAATTGTATTTAATTAACTTTCCACACTTTACCCCTACAAATGCAACAACTCAAAACTAATATATAACTTAAACAGTATCTTAATTACACAATTTCCATACCAATTAAATAATTATACATTATCATTATTTATTAATTATTATACTTAATTTCCCCATACACAACAAATAACACAGACCAAAAACAAATATTTCAAATATTTCACAATTTACATATATATTATCAATTAAATAATTTAACATTATTAAATAATTATAATTACTCTACTTCCCACCCTATACCCCTACAAAACCCACAACCCACACCTGAAACATACCTTAAAAAAATTATAAAATTAATATAAACATTTACATTTTAAATAATTAATATTAAATAAAAATAATTTTTTATTGTTTATATTTTACTTCTCACCCTACACCCCTACAACAGTGGTTCCCAAACTACCTTGACCTAATTGCCAGTTGGCCCTGGCTCCCCATTGTGTGCGTCTTGACATACTCATATCGTTTATCACAATGATACGAAGCACGATCTTACACATTATATTTAATCAACTAAAGTATTTAAAAACAGAACAGTAACTCTTGCAAATGAGCAAGAGGGGACAGATACAGTAGGAATCGAAACGGACAGCCAGAACTCTATTTTTATTACTTATTAATATGGTCATTCAGGCTCAAAAACCATGAAGATAGTTAAGTGGGCCCAAACCAGTCAGAATCAGCACCTTGCTCGGCAACGGTGCAAAAGGTGGGTTAAATCACTGTGTTCCTGCTGCTCTCTCTGAACCTTCGATATGTTAGCCATCTCCGTGATTTATTTTACTATCGCTGATTCAGACATAAACTTTACTCATTCTAAGGAGAAGTGCACCCCCATCCCATTCACTTGAAGAGAGTGGCTCAGTGGAGCTTTAGTCATTTTGTCGTGCACCTCAAAGACTCAATAGACGCAGCACACACAGGAGATTGGGGGCGCTTTTCTTACGGCTTCGATTTCCCACCCAAGCCCTCCTTTTCAGATACTACACACAGCAATAAACGCCCATTCACAAAGCCATATTAGCCCCATTAAAAACCACAGTGGAAATTTCTAATTTTCAACCCGCTGCAACTGCCAGGGTCGACAACTGCCCTTTGAGAATAAATGACAAACTTCCTGCCAATGAGGAAAGGTGATTACAAAAAATATGTATATATGTTTTTGTAAACTACAGATGAGAACTGAATGCGTTCTATGACCATCGTGGAGATGAGGCACATTGTAGAAGCTGCTTGCTAATTTCACATGCTGGTCAAAAAAGATGTAGAACAGGGAAAGTCATAAAAGGCTGACTTTACAAGAAATCATTAGCAGGAGCCTGCATTTGTGAAGAGGTCCGTTTTAGTGTTTTAAGATATTTTGCAGTAATTCCCTCGTGGTTTCTTTGCCCTCTTGGGAGGGGCAGTGGGCTGCTGGCTCCATTTCAGTCTCACTGGGCACTGTTTACACCCCAAGCAGGCCTTTCTCGAAAGCACAAGTTGGGTGGCCACTGCAACGGTGCCAGCATAATTACAGGGGCTTGGCCGGTAACGAGTTTTTCATGTCCCCTTTTTTTTTTGCAGTAAGAAAGTAGTATTCTAATGTGTAACCAACCTTTGTAAATTACGCAGGGTCCTCAGAGGCGCAGCAGAACACGAACAGCAATAACGCACGACAGTCTGCTGTGCATAAGCGGAGGCTACTTGAAAGCAGGTCGTAAGCGTCATTGCGCTCTTGGGCCAAAATGATTGCAGATTACACAGGTGGCATTTGTAACTCATCCTGCGCCACGGGCGGCTGGGTGTTAAATAGGATTCACTTGCTGCCTTCAAGCTGACCGCATCATTTGTTAATTGCGCACATTTTCACAACTACATTAGAAGCTTCCTCAGCACAGCCACAGGCTATCTTTCACACATCGTGCGCGGTACCCCAGGCTACTCCTAACGGCGCACTGGGGTGCCGTGGCGCACAGTTTGGGAACCACTGCCCTACAACACCCACAACCTGCACCTGTTTTTAAGGTAAAAAAAATATTATTGTACAACTAACATAAATAATTATAAATGAAATAATAGCAATTAAAAATGAATTATTAATTAGTAATAACGTATTTACTTTCCATCCTAAACCCCTACAAAATCCACAACTTGCACCTAAAACTCAACTTAAAAAAAATTATACAACTAACAGAAATAATTAATGTTAAATAAAAATGTATTAATTATAATTAATTTATTTCCCACCCTGTACCGCTATAAACCCCACAACCTGCTACAGTACTAAAAATGATTAAAAAAACTAACAATTAAATTACATGAAATTAAAAACCACTAAAAATGTGAAAACTATTAAACAACATTAACAATATTTATACAAACAGTTTATTAATTAAACAATTACAATATATAGTAAAATACATACAATAATAAAAAATCAATATTATTAACCACAACATGTTTAACATTGATATTAACAACATAGATATTTTTGTAATCGATATTTACAATTTCTGTATTTTTAACACTGATATTACTTAACTTAAAATCGGTATTCTTGTCAACTATATTTTTGCTGACGATATTTCCAACACAATATTTCTGTAGTTCGATATTAACATTTCGATATTTTTTCTGAATACCATGGTTAACGTTCTACCCTCCCCGTGTGATTGTGGTTAGGCAGTGGGTGGATTATACCAAACAACAGTTTTTCCTGCATCTCACTATTGCACAGTACCTTTCTATTCAGGCCTCTCAGCAAATTCCACTATTCCACTTTGGTGCAGGAAATTCAAAATAAATCCTTGAGTTGCCACAGTACATACGGCAGGCTTGCTCACACACATTTTATTGCACATGCATAAAAAAGAAAACGAGTTACTTACCTGTAACTACGGTTATCCAGTATTGGTATCTTTCATAGATTCACATGCCTGAATCATTCCCCGTCGTCGAGGCGGGAGTCCCACGGTAAATAAAATATATAATAGCAGTGCCTAAAATTTCTTGTAGTAGGCTGGAAAAGCCTAAAGGCCTAACTAGGCCTCAAAACTTAGCAGCCTATCTACATCATTATGTAAAAAGACCTGAAATAGTAGCCTCAGCCAATCAGCTGTCCTCACCCTCTAGAACCTTCCCAGCTCAGGCAGTTCTCCTCAGATTTTCCCAGCACAGGTGAGAATTAGTATCCATAGACAGAACTGCCCTACCGGGGAGGAGGGTGGGTGCATGTGAATCTATGAAAGATACCAATACTGGATAACCGTAGTTACAGGTAAGTAACTCGTTTTCTTATCCAGTATTAGGGTATCTTTCATAGATTCACATGCCTGAATCAGAATAGCAAGCAGTAACATCATGCCTGTCGATAGAGGAAGGTGGGAGACAAAGAAAACATAAATCTATCCCCACTCAACCAGGAAGGTAACAGAGCACAAAACTTGTTAACATAACATATGCATCAAAACCTTCAAATATAACAGATAGGACAGCATTATAAATATATACAGTTTAAAGCAGTATAAGAAAAAATATATAAGCTATCCAACCTTAGTGAAGAAGATGCTGCAGCACTGCATCACCAACAGCTGTGTCATCTTGAACTGCCGACTGCAGACAGTAATGTTCGGTAAAAGTGTGGACACTTTTCCAAGTAGCAGCTCGGCAAATGTTCTCCAGCGTCACTCCAGCGAAAAGGGCCGTAGATGTCGACACTGTTCTTGTGGAATGAGCTTTGACCTTCCTTGATAAAGGTCTATTGGCCTTGTCATGACAGAAGGTAATTGTAGAAGACAACCACCTGGCAATAGTTGCTTTTGTGACAGCTTGACCGAAGGTGGGTCTTCCATAGGCAACAAACAGTTGTGTAGATTTGCGGATGTCTTTCGTTTTCTGCAGATAGAACTTCAGACACCTTTTCACATCCAGAGAATGTAAAACCCTCTCTGCAGGAGTTTTTGGATCCGGGAAAAAGGTTCTGAGTTTGACCGGTTGATTAATGTGGAATTGAGTTGGCACTTTAGGAATGAATTTTGGATTGGTCCTAAGCGTAACAAATTCCTTAGAGAATTGCAGAAAAGGGTGAGTAATAGTGAACGCCTGTATTTCACTAACTCTGCGAGCAGAAGTAAGAGCCAACAAGATTGCAACTTTCCAAGTCAGAAACTTCAGTTCTGCTTTATGGATTGGTTCAAAAGGCCTTTTTAGAAGTTGGGAAAGAACCACATTAAGATCCCACTCCGGAGGAGGAGGACGAACTGGAGGGAAAACTCGGAATAGCCCTTTAAGGAATTGTTTGATCAAGGAGGATGAACATAAGGATGGTTTGTTGGAATACTTCCGGAATCTGGATATTGCTGCCAGATGTACTTTAATAGAAGAAAAGGCTAGACCTGATTTAGCCAAAGAAAGCAGGTATGGAAGGATGGCTTCAGGAGGAGCCTGAAGTGGATGAATCTCATTATCTCCACACCATGAACAGAACCTCTTCCACTTGAAACGATATGTTTTGATGGTACTTTGCGCACGTGCTTGCGACAATATCTCCCTGCAGTCCGAGGAGATGTTTAGGTCTTTGAACTCTAGGAAGTCAGGAGCCAAGCGTGCAAGTGCAGCGATTGAGGATCCGGATGATGGATTTGACCTCCCTCTCTTGTCAGCATCGACAATGTCGGTTTGAGCCAAAACGGAGGCTGTTGAGACAGTAGGAGAAGCTCCTGAAACCAATATTGCCTTGGCCAACGTGGAGCAATGAGGATGAGAGTGCAGTGTTCCCTCTTCATCTTTTGCAGCACTCTCGGAATGAGCGGAATCGGAGGATAAGCGTACGCAAACATTCCGGTCCATCTCATCAGGAGGGCGTTTCCTCTTGACCCCCTTCCTGGGAACCTGCTGGCATAAAACAGGCACTTGCTGTTTTGCTGCGTGGCAAACAAATCCAGCGTTGGTTTCCCCCAAAGCCGAAAATATTTCTCTACTTGATGTTGTTCGAGCTCCCATTCGTGGCAGTCCACAAATGTTCTGCTGAGACTGTCTGCTAGAGAGTTGCGAACTCCTTGTACATGCTCTGCTTTGAGGGATATGCCGTGACTTAAGGCCCATTCCCACATCTCCTGAGCTTGCAGTGACAGGGCAAGAGATTTCGTTCCTCCCTGTTTGTTTATGTAGAACATGCTGGTGGTATTGTCCGTACGCACCAGCATGGACAAATTCACGATCCTTGGTAGAAAAGCTTGTAGGGAAAGAAAAATGGCCCTTAGTTCCAAGATGTTGATGTGCATCTGTTGGTACTGATGAGACCATTTTCCCTGGATCTGAAGGTCCTGAAGGTGACCTCCCCAACCTTCCATGGACGCATCCGTAGTCAGAGTGAACTCCGGAATCTCTTGGAGAAAGGTGAGGCCCGGCGACAAGTTGTGCGCCTTTGACCACCAGAGAAGAGCCTGTTTCATTTTGACAGTGACTTTGATGCGGTCGTCGAATGATCCCTCGACCTGCTTCCACTGACGAAGTAACTCTTCTTGCAACGGTCTCATTCTGAGTCTTGCCATAGGAATGAGGTTGATCGCAGATAAACACATCCCCAGAAGGGAAGCATATATCCGAACTGAAAGCGACTTTTTTGCGGATATCTGTTTTGCTAGTTTTACAAGCTTGTTTTGTCGCTCCTGTGTCAGGTATGCCTTGCACTGGCATGTGTCCAAGACTGCTCCCAGAAAAGTCAATCGTTGACGAGGTTGGAGCTGAGATTTCTGTGAATTGAGGGTCAGCCCTATATTCGAGAATAGTGAAAGTGTCCTGCTGACCGCTTCCATTGTCGAGCTTCTGGTTGGACCTTTTAACAGCCAGTCGTCGAGGTATGGGAACACCTGGAGTCCCAGGGACCTCAACATTGCAGCCACTGGAGCCAGGCATCTTGTGAAGATTCTGGGGGCCGATTTGAGGCCGAACGGGAGGACTTTGAATTGGAAATGGACGCCGGCCACTTGAAACCTTAGGAATTTGCGGTGGTTCGGGTGAATAGGGATGTGAAAATATGCGTCTTGCATATCCAGGGAAGCCAGAAAGTCCCCTTCGTTGAGACAATTCAGAATGTCCTTCAATGTCACCATGCGGAAACTCTGTTTCTTTAGATATTTGTTGAGTTTGCGCAGATCCAATATTGGACGCCACTCTTCCGAATTTTTCTCCACAAGGAAGAAGCGAGAATAAAAGCCCATCCCTTTCTGAGAAGGATGGACTCGTTCTATCGCATTCTTGCGTAGCATCTTTAAGGCTTCTTTGAAGAGTAAGCGCAGGCGAGGGGGAGGGGGACCCCTGGGCGGCGTTGTTGGAGGCTTCTGCAAAAACTCCAAAGTGTGTCCCTTGCTGACCAAATCCAGGACCCACTGATCTGAAGTTATCTTCCGCCACTGATGGTAAAAGGCGGAAATCTTGGCGCCCACGGGGAGGGAAAGGGGTATGGCCGACATCCGGCAAAGCTCATTGGCGCTTGTTAGAATCTCGCCCTTGATTGCCTGAGCGCCGTTTTCCTCCTTGCCGAGAGAAAGAACCAGAAGCAGGCTGCCTGTTAGAAGATTGGTAGTAGGGCTTGTTGTAGGTAGATTGATACTGTCGATTTTGTTGGTTGGAATAATTGCCTCTGGGTGAGTAGCCACGACCTCTTGCTCCTCTAAAGGACCCCCTCTTGTATTGCAGGGTTCCAAGAGATTTCGCTGTATCGGTATCAGTTTTAATAGCCAATAAAGCGTCATCAATGTGCTTCCCAAACAATGACTCACCATCGAATGACATGTCCAAGATCTTGGTTTGGACCTCAGGTCTAAAAGTGGTAGCCTTGAGCCAACCTTGACGTCTAAGCACAATTGCCCCAGCCAATTGTCTAAAGTTGGTATTAGAAATGTCTAGGGCGCAATCAATAATTTCTGAGGCCGCCCTTTCGCCTTCCTGCACAATTCTGCGCACCTCCATCTGTTGATCCTCCGGGATCAGCTCAAGATATTCCGTGATCTCAGACCACATTTGTCTATCATAACGAGCCAGGATAGCTAAAGAATTAGCCGCCTTAATGGATGCTGCTGCGTTTGCTGAAAACTTCTTTCCAATTGCATCAAGCCTTCTTCCCTCCTTGTCAGGTGGCGTTGAAATGGGAGCAGAAGGATTTTTGGACTTCTGCTGCGCAGCCTGAGAAATGACCGAATCTGGTCGAGGATGACCGATTAAACAAGCAGGAGTATCAGCTGGTGCTCGATACTTTTTGTCTATCCTCGGCAAAACTGCCGGAATGGAAGCTGGAGTTTTCATTATATTGAGACCTTCCTTCCATATATAATCGATAATAGGTATGGCTCTGACCACTCTCCGATATCCCTCTTTAAAGTCATGTAAAAAGCAGTCCGACTGCTCAACTGTGACAACTAATTCAAATCGATTAGCAGCTCTCTGCATAATATTGTGAAAACCCCCAATATCTTCAGGTGGAGAGTCTGAAGGACGGGGAGGAGGTGGAGAAGGTGTAGGGATGACATAATCCTCCCAAGGATCCACCGGAGTGTTATCCGGTAACTCTCCCTCTTCCCTACTTTCTTCACCATCAGTGGAAGAACTGTCTACAACTTGAGGAAGTGGAGCAGTATGTTGTTGTGGCGACAATGGAGCTCTTGGCGACGGAGGTCTTGGCACAGGAACTGGAACAGGTGACCCAGCGGGCGCACCTTCATTGGGTGGAAATCTCTGGCGATAATCTGCCAACATAGCCTGCAAATCCTGTATTAAGGAAGTTGGCAAATGTGTCGTGTCCTCAGACCGAGGAAGTCTACTATGAGGTGACTGATATGGTGTTGAATAAACGTCATGCACATAATGTTCCTGAACCTCTTCTTCATCATCCTCTTGAAATTTAATATTCAACTGAGAAGGGTGACAGGCAATCCCAAAGGGACCATCATCCTCTTCCCCTTCATCCGACTCCCCTTGCATGTATGTCTCCAAAATGTGCGATGGCAAAAGTGGAGAAATATGTGAATAATCCTGTCTTTTATACGTTTTCATTTGAAAATGAGTGAATTGTATCTTTGCTGGTGGGGAACCGTGCATCCGATGAGCAGAAGTCCCAGTAAATGGATTCTCCGTCGACGGTGCTGTCAATGCTAAAGATCTTGCCGTCGACGAGGCCGTCAATGGTATCTTCGCCGACGAGTCCTTCGTCGCCGGGACCGTCGACAATGCCGTCGTCGACGAGCCCGTCGTCGACGGGTCCCTCGTCGTAGGGACCGTCGGTGGTATCTTCGTCGACGAGTCCCTCGTCGTCGGGACCGTCGATGGTATGTTCGTCGACGAGCCTTTCGTCGACGGGGCCGTCGATGGTATCTTCGTCGACGAGTCCCTCGTCGTCGGGGCCGTCGATGGTGCCTTCGTCGACGATGCCTTAGTCGACGGGTCCGACGTTGGTGTCTTCGTCGACGAGATCTTCGTCGACGGGACTGTCGATGACGTCTTCGTTGACAACGAGGCCGTCGACGGTGGCTTCGACGACGAGTCCTTTGGTGACAATGTCTTCGTCGACGACGGCCTTGCGGTCGTCGACGGAGCAGACGATTTAGTCGACGGAGCCTTCGTTGAGAAGGATTTCGACGATGGTAACTTGGTTTTTGATAGCAAAGGTGGTACAGACATCAAAGGTGACGTGATAGCTGAAGTAGTAACCACAGAAGTAGAAGAGGAGGTAGAAGTCCAAGTAGTAGTAGGTACAGACACCAGAGAGATAGTCTTAGCCTGGGTTGTACTCACATGTGAAGAAGCCGATGCACTCTTAGAGGGTTCTGAAGCTTTCTGAGAGGTTTTCAACATTTTCTTTCTCTCAGGAGAAGCATTGTCCGTGGATCTAGCTCTCTTGCTAGAAGTAGAGGCTTTGTCCTCATCATCTGTGGATGAAGACTTCAGCCACAAAAGAACCCTTGCCTCCCTATCCCTGATGGTTTTCTGAGGGAAGGTACGGCAAATTCGACAGTCCTTCACCACATGTGAAGGGTGCAGGCAATAAATACAGTCCGAGTGCTTGTCATCCACATGGACTCTCTTCTTGAAGCAGGTGCCACAAGGTTTGAAAAGAGCCTTCTTTTCAGACATTTTAAGGTTTGAAGATCCAAAACTGAGTAGGCACTCAGGGAGACTCCCTTACACACGAAGTGCGGTGAAAATCTGAGGAGAACTGCCTGAGCTGGGAAGGTTCTAGAGGGTGAGGACAGCTGATTGGCTGAGGCTACTATTTCAGGTCTTTTTACATAATGATGTAGATAGGCTGCTAAGTTTTGAGGCCTAGTTAGGCCTTTAGGCTTTTCCAGCCTAATACAAGAAATTTTAGGCACTGCTATTATATATTTTATTTACCGTGGGACTCCCGCCTCGACGACGGGGAATGATTCAGGCATGTGAATCTATGAAAGATACCCTAATACTGGATAACACGCGTGCCATTCATGCCCTACTGGAGGGAATGGAGGACTTGGTTGAATGGGATGCACAGAACAGTCCCATTTAAAACACAAGAGAGGGTAATAGGCGACCATCTGTGGCAGGTGACTGGTGTCTGCCTCTTGTAGCTTGGTGAGCTGATGGTAGTCATGCTCTGAAAAGGAAGGTGTACATATTGTGCTTTTCAAAACAACAGGGCCCAGGTCTAGATCTCATTCTGTGTCACAGGTAGGGCTGGGTAAAAGTTGGGAAAATTGCTTTGCAGAAATTATGTGAAATGCCAAAGCAAATCTTGCAGAATTATGTTTATTATGCGAAATACAGACTTCAACATTTTGCAATATTTTTAGTACAATATAAGTCCTCACATCGATTTTTTTCATCTAAATAATACAGCGAAATCACAAGTGGCATTAAAAGTAGCTGCTCGTGTTCCCATGCTTGGCCTTTACCTGAGGAGGTCTCAATCATGGAATGTGTCGTAGTCGCATAGTGTTATTTGCATAACAGTTGTTATGCGAAATGCCGGAAATTGGCAATAGTACGTCTGCATAAATGAAATTTCCTCCAGGCCTAGTCCTCAGATCACAGGCATGATTGTCATGCCTGGTGAAAGAAAAATCAGCAACTAACAGAAACTCTCTATGGGAACTCGAGGTTTGAGTGCACGTGCCCCAGAGCCAGACTGAATACAGCCTTTGGCCTTTTCAGTTCATGATTGTAGAAGAGCAGTTTCTGAGAAATATGCAGATGTTCTTCGAGGCAGTGCTTTCAGAATGGTTTTGTTCTTCATTCCCCCTGAAATTATGGAAGATCGCTCCTTATGCAACAGAGGTGGGATGTAGATTTTGTAGCGTGCATGTGCCAAGGGACTGATTTTGTTGCCTGAAGTGTTTTATTTTGGTATCTTAGAAGGAAAAGACAGTATAACATGCCACTAATGGCTAATAATTTCATTGATCTTGGGTATGCATGAACTACAACCACATTATTATGGGTAATAGTAAAAAAGTATGAAAATAGCAATGTAATACCATGAAGGCGTTATACATAGCCTTATACACTGAAAGAAAGGGCACATGCCAGAAGTCAGATTATACGTCAGAGTTCATATACGCCTCCTGCATTTGATAGAATGGTGCACATGTAACATGCATGTGCATGTTGATAATTCATGCTTGTTTAAATGATGCACAAACCATTCCTACTCATACCAGTAGAACTTACGTGTGGCAGAGTTATCAGGCATAATTCAACGAAATTCAACAACAAGGTGATGGGCATGTTTTCCTAGTTGTATGTTATGCATTCTCAACACATTAAGGGCCTTATCACAATGGTAGTCGGTCATACCGCCGACCTCCATCGTTTCTGGCAGGAACTGTCCGGCAATGAGTCGGCGGTTCTGCCCACCCTATTTGAATACAACCACCGTACAAGAGGTTGTACAAAGCTTTTTTCTACTGCAGCTTTTGCTGCGACCCAGGAAAAAAGCTGCAGCACCAGCCATAGTAGAGAAAGGCACTTTGTGCACATCCATGGCCCGTATGCCAGGCACTATGTGGTGACTGCCACACGGTGCTTGGATGTGTTGGGGGGCACTACACACGTACCTGTTGGTCACCATGGAACCCCATGGACAGGCAGTTGGAAAGAGATAGCCTAATCCCTACAGCGGTGTCTGTGCAGGCCCTGGCTCCATTGTAGGATTAGGAACCCGACCGCCATCCCAACGGGATCAATAATCCGGTCATACCTCTGCGGTCTGACTGGTTGTATTGTAAAGCAGTGGTCAGACTGATGCCCTGGATGACGAGTGGACCACCGTCGACGGCCTGTCGGCGGAGGTCCTGCTGCCATCGTAATGAGGGCCTAAGTATTCTACAAATACTGTGGATAGTATTTTGAATAATGGGGAATTTAGTTTTTCCTTTTGGATTCTATTACCTTTTTCAAAATCCTGTTTTCCATTAAATGTCTTGCATTTTTTAGCCACCTGTGGATTCCCAAAATTTGCCAGCCTAAACAGGTTTGAGAAACTATGGAATTCACATGTGATGTGTCATAACTTCTTATGTGTGCTTGCTACAGTTGTTCAGAAGCAGATGCTTCCCATATCCTGATTCTCTGTGGTCTCTTTGCAACTATGAGTCTTCTGGTGAACTGTGAAACATGCAGGACATCTACAATAGAGGTAAATCACTAATTTGACCCCCATGTGTGATTAAATAGCTGCAATTAGGAAGTCATCCAAGGGACAACAGTAATTTCTAACGTAAATGTTCAATAAGAGAAACAAATAAACCCCATGTGTTGAAAACAAATAAACCCTATGTGTTGAAAACAAATAAACCCTATGTGTTGAAGGTGTAGCAGGATGTGCAGTGAGTGATACACCAGGTGCAGTAGGATGTACAGTGAGTCGCCCACAAACATAAGAACCACATTCTATATGGATGCCGCATGTCCTTTGGGACTACCTTTCTATGCAATCCTTTGCTGAGGTGGCCTGCAACACCCCTTTGGCGAATGGAAGGGGCATTTTATTCCTTATTACGCATGACAAACCACCTCTCTCCTCCACATTCCTGCTAGCCAATCACGCTCACACAGCATGTTCTGTGTATTTTCATGAAGTAGTTCTGCTGATTGCAGCTATGATGAACTCATATTAAATCAGTACTGCAAAAATAAATGTACCAATACGCATTTTGTAATTTGTTGCAAAAATAGGTTGAGAAAGTTGATGTAAACCACGGCCAAAACCATAATTGTTTTTAAAACGTTGGAACTTTCAGGTACTTACCATTTTCCAGTAGTAAACTCTATCAGTGCAATAAATGAACATAAATGATCCCAATCAGTAATGATTTCACAACTATACTGTAAGGTATGGTAAAGCACCCGCTGTAGTACACTATAGAGGAATGAGTCTAGAGGCTGAGTAAACTAAATAGGTAAAGGAACTCAGACTTAACTTGCAATATCTGTTTGACATTCAACAGTATCTCTTCCTTTTTCATATGAACAATTATGATTAAAAATATGCAAAATAAGCGAGGAATCTGTAGTACAAATTTAAGCATACCAATTGTCAACTGCAATATGTTGAAAGAAGATTTTATTTATTTGCAAGTTATTGAAAGTCACTTAAAAAAACTAGCTATAGGGTCAGAGGGATTTCTGTTTTCTGCAATGAGCCATCCTCCAAAACGTAAGCAATGGCCTCGTTCTTATAATTACTGAGCATTACAGTGAAATAGTTTAGAAGAGCTGAAAAGCTTTTTCTCATTTTCATTGTTCAAAGAGCAGTAACACATTTGCTGTGACCTGTCTTTGACACTACCTTCTGACTCTGGCAGCAAGCATTAGGAAGACATGGCTGAACTGTAAAAACTTATTACAGTTGAGCATATACATCACTTTCTTGCTATGACTAGTGGTGTTAGACTGTAATAAGAGTACTATCACAAGCATTAACAAGGCCAATAGTTCTTGGCAATGCCCGTGTATTGGCGTTGTCAATGCAAATGTCTTTTAGCCATGTTTTATAGCAGTAGTGCGATTACTGGAGGTAGGTGGTGGCCATGTTATTTTTTCCTTCACTTGCATTAGGCAGGCTGCATTTTTCAACGTGATTGGGAGCAAACCAGCCCTGTCTGACAGAGCCAGCAAAAATGGAAGTCTCATAGATTTTCCATACCTACCTCCACAAATAAGTACCTTGGCGCTTTATACATACATACATATATACATATATATATATATATATATATTCACTGAAAAAACCATAGGTTAGAGACCATATATAGTTAGGAATTAGCATTTAAAAAAGCTTTAAAATTCACTGAAAAAACCATAGGTTATAGACCATATATAGTTAGGAACTAGCATTTAAAAAACCTTATTTTACTCACACAAAACCATTGAAATTCCATATATAGTTAGTTGCACTAACTATATATCGCGCACCCGCAATCCACTGCTGATGATGTCACATATTACATCATTCATGACATGGTCAGTGACATCACTGATGACATCACTGATGACATCTCAAATGACATCACTGGTGACATCACTGATGACATCTCAAATGACATCACTGATGACATCACTGATGACATCATCCAGTGACTGTGTGTTTCTGTAAAGTTTAAATATGTTTGATATATTGAAGAATGAGTGCATGTATAAGTGTCTGGATGAAGGATTTAGTAAGTGCGTGACTGACTGTATGAGTGAGTGAATAAATGTGTCGTACTAAATGCATGGGTTAGTGACTAAACTGTCTGAATGTGTGCATCAGTATGTCTGTTGTGATGTAAACTGCTGCATGTGTTGATCATTAGCTATACGAGAGGCTATATGTGTTATTGATTGGTTGCCCAAGTATTTGTATGGGAGATTGAGTTTGTGTGGGGGTGGCTGGGAGGTGTGTGACTCTGTGCATAGATGTGTGAGCAGTTGATTCACTAGGTGTATGAGTTCAAGAGTGCATGTGGAAAAAGCTACATGGGCGGTTGACTGTGTGCATGAGTGTATTGATGAGTGAATGGATAGCTCAATGCTACATGTCATAGTAAGTACATATGTAAAACACAGTACATGTGAGAGTTGGCATATATAAATAACTGTGCATGAGAGCCACTGAATGTGTGAGTGGCTGTATGGATCATTGTAAACTTGTATCAGGGATTGTATAAGAGAGTAAATATGTGTTAGTATATGTTTGAATAAGTAAGGTGTGTATAACTGTATAGTTGAGGAAATGGAGGTGAGATTGTTTCTTTGCATGACTGACTAGGTGTGTGAGTAACTCCATGGATGAGTGACAGTATGTGAGTGTCTGTATACACTGAGTGTATCTAAGGTTATATTAGAGTCTGAAGAGGTTTATCGTATTAGCACAAGAATGATGTCAAATGAGATGTCATCAGTGATGTCATCAGTGATGTCATTTGAGATGTCATCAGTGATGTCATCAGTGATGTCACTGACCATGTCATGAATGATGTAATATGTGACATCATCAGCAGTGGATTGCGGGTGCGCGATATATAGTTAATGCAACTAACTATATATGGAATTTCAATGGTTTTGTGTGAGTAAAATAAGGTTTTTTAAATGCTAATTCCTAACTATATATGGTCTATAACCTATGGTTTTTTCAGTGAATTTTCAAGGTTTTTTAAATGCTAATTCCTAACTATATATGGTCTCTAACCTATGGTTTTTTCAGTGAATTTCAATGGTTTTTTAATAGCAAATATCATAAGCTGTCGAATGTCAAGTACGTGGTAAGTAAAAACATTTTCGTGTTTATGCACACTGATCTGCTTTGAATGCTGCCCCCTCCCTCATTTCTATTACGAGTACTCTCTCTTTGCAGATAGTGAGGGGTAGTTAACGCAGGCCTTTGCCCCCGTTGTAATCCGTCGTGCCTGCTTCTCTCTCCATTTGATTCATTGTTATCCAAGCATTTACTGTTTTAGAATTGGTTCTCTTTGGTTCATTCTCTATTTACAAACAAGCACAGAGTCGCAATACTCTGTTTAGTCTTTGCAGATAGTGGAAAATCGTGTAAAAAAACAAAAGGAATCGAACAAAATCAGTAGGCCACTAATGGGATCTCTTTTTGACCTCGCTAAAATAGAAACATTAGGAACAACCCCTCATGATTGCTCGTGGAATGGCCACGACGGAGCTACGAAATGGTGGTGCCAGCTTCAGTCTGAAACATCCAGAAACACTGTAGACTACCAATTCGATCAGTTCCGGTAGCGCCCCAACGTGACCCGGTAGAGAAGAACTTGCCCTCCCCTCTTTGACTGATGGTTCTTGTTGCCTGTCCCTTCTGTTGTCATTTAACAGAACTATTTAGCCTGCTGAAAGGGGTTGTGTTCCGACCGCTGGTTGGTGGAGACATTTTGACTATATTCTGGACCTGCGTTGTCGCGTAATGCGTCATATGACGCGCCGCGTTAGCGCATCCGGAAGTGCTCCGATGCGCGAAGCGCAGCTTCCCGGAAGCGATCCGGGGCGCGACGCGCAGCGCGTAACGTAAGCATAACAGGTCATGTGACTTGTTAATAAAAATTTTCATTGGTTCATATTACTTTTCTTATTCTAATGATGAAAGGCTTGGTCATATGACCTAAAAATTACACTTTTTATTACTTTCGAACATTATTTTTTCTTAACCGCTTCACTGCGGCGGCTATTCCGCCGCAGTGCTGACGAATTTTCCCGGCCGCGCGGCGGCCGCATGCTCGTGATGGAGCCGCTCCGTCACGAGCGTCGGTTGAGCTGTGCTCGTGACGGAGCGGTTCCGTCACGGCCCGCCCCGCTCAATAGAACGCTCAGCGCAGGCGCGGAATTCGTGCCGCGCATGAGCGTTCTATCGAGCTGGGCGGGCCATGACGGAACCGCTCCGTCACCAGCACAGCTCAACCGACGCTGGTGACGGAGCGGTTCCGTCACCAGCACCGAAGGGGTTAAACATATATGTTATAATGTTCCAGGCTAATGTACTTTCCCGGAAAATTTACAACTGTCCTGCAAGTAAAATATATTCCTTTTTCGAGAAAAAGGGCGTTTCTTCGTCCCATGACGGAGCCGTTGAGCAAAAGAGGCTCCGCCTGCTGTCTTAGTCGCCGATACACCTGAATATCAGATTCTTATCGATCACTTTATGTTGCAGGAGTAGAAAACACAACAGCCCTTGACCATTTATCTTTACTGCGTTCCTGCGTATTATACCTTTTACCCTTCATGTAATTGGACTGCTTTATTTCACTTGCCTTTTACTGATTCGAAAACAGTGACTATTATTAAAAACTTTACCAATGTAAATACTACTACTATGTTTTCTTTTAAAAAACTTTATTGTGAAAAAGTCAGTATACAAATACGGGCCTATAACCACGTGAGTCGGCCACGGAGCAAACTGTAATCGTATATGATGAGGAGACATTTACACTTTAGAGGAACGTAACGGGCGGGCCATTAGGTTGCAAGAACTAACGTGTCTAACAGTTGCGGAATCGGTGGACGTACATTTTATAATTAAAATACGACAGGGCCAGTTACAATAAAATTATCTAGATATACATTTGCGGGCAAGTACCATGGGTGACGTTAATTCGAACTTTCAATAGTACAGTAATCAATAACACAAAAAAACTTAATATCAATAGGGATGTCGAAATATTCAATCAATTCTCGTCCCCGCCCGCCATGTGCTTCAAAACTGCATACATATCTCGTGATATCAAGGTTGTGCAACCAGTACACAACAAGGAGTTACGAGTCCTAATTATTCCGGCGCCATTTTGGGCGAGGACGGGCAGGTCCAGGATATAGTCAAAATGTCTCCACCAACCATCGACTATGATGATGTTCATATGCTGTATTTATTAGAGTAACACTCATCTATCCACATGAAATTAATTTGCCACAATCTAAACATGTCATTTTAATCTTTCCAAAGTTCTTCTGAATATTTGGGACCGTTTCCCTTGCCTCTGATGCTGTCAGTGTCACTTCTTTGGTGAATGTACTGGCAGGTCGGGGGTTGTCCTCCAAATCTCTCTTTTGTGCACCACTATAATTAATCGGTGCCACCTCTCCATATGACGATGCATGGTATAATTACCATAACTATATATTTTTTCGGTTCCTCTGGAGAGTACATCGTGGCAGATGAGGCAGGTAACGTACCGGGCATTTACCTTTTTTGCATGTAGAGGAAAGGAAAAAAAATTCGAGCGTCCGAGTTCTAAGGTGTCCCAAAGCCATTTTAGTGGACCAGGCCCAAATCCAAAGAACAGGCCGCCATTTTGAGAGTCCTGTTGCAGCCGCCTGTCGCTGTAGCAGCAAGAGCGGGCGAAACTCAGCTAGACGGCGCTCCACTGCAGATGAAGTGCGTCAACCTGGAGAGGCGGGAGAGGCTCGTTTGCGCCGCCTCCCCCCCCCCTTCGGGCACCCCACGCCGTCTTTCGGCGCAGAATTGTAGGATGGCCACACCAGTGCGGCAACTTGCTAGACACCACCTCGGTGCCATCCGGATCTCGGCGCCCCACTGCAGATGAAGTGCCTCCACATGGAGAAGCGGGACAGGCTCGTTTGCGCCGCCTCCCCCCCCCCCCCTTCGGGCACCCCACGCCGACTTTCGGCGCAGCTTTGTAGGATGGCCACACCAGTGCGGCAACTTGCTGGACACCACCTCGGCGCCAACCGAATCTCAGCGCCTTGTGGTGTCTTCCATTCCGAAAATATTGTTGGCAGCATTTTAAAAGGAAAGATAAACAGCCGTTTGTGGACCTCACTACACCGTTCTCCTAGTGAGTCTCACATTGTTACATTTAGGAAGAATGTTGAAGAGTAGTATGTTGAAAATCTGAAGCCATTGTTCTACAAACTCTCAACCAGCCTTGGATGGAAAAATCCTGAAGAATGTACAAACTGAAAACCAGTTTTTGTCTGTATCATCAGCAGCAACGCTTGAGTCAGCTTTGTGTGAAGCCGCCATTTTGATTCATTCAATAGCGTCCCCCTGCACACATTCATGGACCTGGTCGTGTCTTCAGGTCAAACGGATTGTGGGACAAGATGCACAAAGGAAAAGGAAAAAAGTTCCACCGGACCCCGGGAGGCGGCCGCCTATGTCATGGGCGATCTTAGGCCACACCAGGGCAATAGTGAAGCTGCAGCAGGTGCAAATAAGCTTCAGACAGTGTTACAAGCGCTGCTCGGAACTCTCAACTATGACACCACCTCGGTGCCATCCGGATCTTGGCGCATTGTGCTGCCTTCGGCCTATTCGCACATCGGTCCGCTACTGACGCCACCTCACAGGCCAACGGGGCACCCCACGCCGTCTTTCGGCGCAGCATTGTACGATGGCCACACCAGTGCGGCAACTTCCTAGACACCACCTCGGTGCCATCCGGATCTCGGCGCCCCACTGCAGATGAAGTGCCTCCACATGGAGGGAGAGACTCGTTTGCGCCGCCTCCCCCCGCTTCTCAGAACTCTCAACTATGACACCACCTCGGTGCCATCCGGATCTTGGCGCCTTGTGCTGGTTCCGGCCTATTCACACATCGGTCCGCTACTGACGCCACCTCACAGGCCAACGAGGCGCCCCACGCCGACTTTCGGCGCAGCATTGTAGGATGGCCACACCAGTGCGGCAACTTGCTGGACACCACCTCGGTGCCATCCGGATCTTGGCGCGTTGTGCTGCCTTTGGCCCTATTCGCACATCGGTCCGCTACTGATGCCACCTCACAGGCCAACGTGGTACCCCACGCCGACTTTCGGCGCAGCATTGTAGGATGGCCACACCAGTGCGGCAACTTGCTGGACACCACCTCGGTGCCATCCGGATCTTGGCGCGTTGTGCTGCCTTTGGCCCTATTCGCACATCGGTCCGCTACTGACGCCACCCCACAGGCCAACGTGGTATCCCACGCCGACTTTCAGCGCAGCATTGTAGGATGGCCACACCAGTGCAGCAACTTGCTGGACACCACCTCGGTGCCATCCGGATCTTGGCGCGTTGTGCTGCCTTCGGCCTATTCGCACATCGGTCCGCCACTGACGCCGCCTCATGTGCCAACGGATTTTCTACGCTTTTTATAACCCTATGCCGCATAACAGGTCATGTGACTTGTTTATACAACTTTTCATTGGTTCATTTTACTTTTGGTTTCCTAATGAGGAAGGCTTGATCATATGACCTAAAATAACACTTTTCATTGGATTAAAACATTTTTTTTCCCAAACGATGAAAGCCCCACCTTGTTTCTGGATGTTTCAGACTGAAGCTGGCGTCAGCATGAAAGAACCACCATCTCGTGGCTCCGTCGTGGTCATTCCGCGAACAATCATGGCAGCCGCTCTCCACCGGAAACCTGCAGGAGTCGGGGGCCCCCAAGACTTTTGTAGAATCTTCAAGGCTGAGGGTACGCTTTCGAGAATGGGGTCCAAGACCTAGCAGACAAGCGTCCGAGTTCCAAGGTGTCCCAGGGCCATTTCAGTGGACCAGGCCCAAAAAGGAAAGAGCCTGCCGCCATTTTGAGAGTCCTGTTGCAGCCGCTTATCGCTGCACCGCTAGAGTGGGCGCAACTCAGCTGAATGGCGGATTTTTTCACAGTGTACCAAAAGCGGGCGGAATGGCAACTGAAACGGTAAAGGGGCGCCCCACTACAGCAGACGAGCCTCCATCTGGGGAGGCCCGTTCACGCCGCCTCACCCCCCCCCCCCCCGGGGCGCCCCACGCCGTTATTCGGAGCAGCATTGTAGGATACCAAAACCACTGGACATCACCTGGGTGCCATCCACATCTCAGCGCGTTCTGCTGCCTTGGGACTATTCGCACAACAGACCGCTACTGACGAGGCCTCCCCCCGCACCCCCCGGGACGCCCCACGCCGTTTTTCGGAGCTGCATTGTAGGATACCAAAAACCAGTGCGGCACCCAGGTAACATCACCTGGGTGCCGTCCAGAACTCAGCACGTTGTGCTGCCTTGGGACTATTCGCACAAAACACAGCTACTGACCATTGTTGCTTCTTTTTTCTAAAAAATGTTTAAATGTATTTACTGTTTTTGTTGCGTTGTATATATTTATAAGTTATTAAAGTTTTATAATCCTACTACTTTGTTGGAGTGCTATATATTTTTAATGTGACACATAATTGTAAAAACTTTGATGTACAAAGAGGCATCCCTGGAATCTTCCGCTTCAGGCTGGGTCCCCTCCCCAATCACAATACAGGATGGTTTTCAGATAGTAGGAACGCGTGTGGTGTGTCGGATCTCATCGGGTGGGGGCCTTGATCTACTGTAATTCCTTTGAAGAGGGGTGATTCTTTACAGCTGGAGCCATAAACTACATCTGCAGGGGTAGGTGATAGCCTGGGACCGGCCTGGACAATCGGACACATAGGAAGAGGAGTGTCAGAGGGTGCGGTAGTGAATAGGGCGAAAGGGAGGTGTCGGGCGGGCACAGGGTGTGATTCTCAAGGAAGAGCAGCGCAGATGGGGGGAGGTTTATTGCCCATGCATAAGACAGAGAGCGGGGGTGACCAGTGCCTGGGGGAGATGCTTGCGAGGGTGGGGAGCCATGCTAAGGATCCACAGCGTGCAGAGAGTGGGTCTGGTCAAGGCATCTAAAATGGCTGCCGTGCACGACAAAAGTGTGGCATTTGAAAAAAGGCAAGATGGCGCAGACAATGTTTTTCAACACTTCCTGATTTCCTTCTAATCGAACGTTAACAGACGTTATCTCTCCCACACTACCGGTCCCCCTGGGCTTAAACGCCGAGATGGTAGGGACTGCATCCCGTGGAGATAGGCCGAGACGTCACTCGGCAGAAAAAAAAAAAAATATCAAAAAAGTCTATAAACATACAATAAGTTAAAAGTCAATCATTCTTGTTTCCTTGTAGTACGCTCCCCAGACCGCTTCCCGGTTCGCGAACCGGGCGCACCCCACGAAAAAAATCAAATTTTTTTTTTTTTTTTTTGCCCCGCGGGGCCCTTTTAAAGCCTCCACATCAAACCTAGGGGGTCAGGGAGGATCTACTATGCCCCCTTATGGTCATTTGCCCCTTCGCTTTGGCCTCCTCTTGTCTCTCGATCCTACCGAGAGACAAGATGGCGGCCGCTACGGACAGTTTGGAATGTTTACAGACACCGGAGAGCCAATCAGCTTCGCTTCGCTAAGCTCCGTAACGCGAAAAGTACGCGAAACGGAGCGCTACCCGGGACGCTGTCACAGATATATATCTGTTTTTGAACGTTAATTTCTCAAAATCCACTGGAGCACATATATTGAGACCTAGCAAAGGCACATCGGGCTACCAGTCCCTACAATTTTGCCAAGTTTCGTGCAAATCCATTCAGCCGTTCGGGCTAAAAGTGAGGCCAACCGCCCTATGGAAATTAACATGGGAAAAACGCGTTTTGGGACCCCCTTTTTTCTCGGTCCCCCCTTGACGAACCCCCCCCAAATTTTCAGGGGCTGCTCAGAAACAAAGTGTTCCATTTTCCTGAAAATTTCAGCCAATTCCGTCCACAAACTCCAAAGTTATTAGACATAGAATTTTCAAAAATCCCATAGAGAAAAAATCCTAACTATATATACCTACTGGCGACCGCCAGTAGGTAATATATATATATATATATATATATATATATATATATATATATATGTATATATATATATATATATATATATATATATATATATATTTTACCGACTGGCGGTCACCAGTAGGTAGTTATAGTTAAAACCTATTTTCCATAGGAAATCCGCAACATTCTATTTAGAATAACTTTGGCGCCGGTGGACGAATCTTTGCAATTTTCTCCAAGAAAAAGGCCTGCTCCGCTCCGCTCCTTCCATGAAAGTTTAGGGGTGATTTGTTAAGCGGGGACTGAGAAAAAAAGGGGGTCCCAAAACGTGTTTTCCCCATGCAATTTCCCATATGGACCTTTGGCCGGGACTACAGACCGAACGGATGAACGGAATTACACAAAATTTGGCAAAAAGGTAGAGTTCTGTTCGCAGATGGGCCTTTTTTTAAATGGTGTAAATCCATTCAGTAGTTCCTGAGAAAATCAAAAGTAAAATCATAACTATATATTGGAGGTGTTACGGTACGCGTACCTTCCCGAGTACGAGCTGCATGCTGATTGGATGTCAACAGTCTGTCATCACTCCAAACCAGGAAGTGTTGGCAGCCATCTTGTGCCTCGATAGAACCGAGGCACAAGAAAGCTGAAAACAAATGCGAAAAACACGGAAAGGGGGCAGGGTAGACACACCCTGACCCCCTAGGCCTGCTCAGGGGGTCCCACAAAGACCCCCAAGGCCCCCAAAAAAAGCAAGGTCCGCAAAAATCGCAAGGTCCGCAAATGGTGCGCGAACTCCGGGAGAAAAAAAAACCTGTGTGCTTTTTTAAAAAATTAGCCCCCGAGGGGACCAAATCCCGGGGGCATATTTAAAAAAGTGTGGGGGGCCAATCCCCCCCACCACTGCCCCGGGGACGGCCAGCCCCGGGGCAAAGTTATTATGGTAGCGGGGGGTACATGGCCCCCCCGCAGCCAAGGGGACCGCCACCCCCTGGGGCAAAGACAGTAATGATGGGGGGCCTCTAAGGCCGTACAATTACAATGTAAAGAGAAAGAGAGTAACCCCTTTAATACCAAGGGAACAGGGTAAATTGTCTCAACAAACGCAAAGGTTCCCTTGATTTTCTGTACTCTAAATTTTTTCTGGAGTTTAATATCAGTTACAAGTCTCCAGAAAAGTTCAATAGAAGTCTCATTAAGATTTAAATCATACAGTTTCTCATGCACATCCAAGCTTCCCGGTCTCAAGTGGAACCACAAAAAAGCACTTACAATCTAAAGCTATATATATTACGTAGCCAAGGCGTATGTATTATTCAGGAATTTTATTTGTATAAACACAATTCAAAATACATTAAAAAATTTATAAAAAGATTTTTTCATTAAAAATTCAGGTGTAAATGTACTCTTTTAGTAAGTATTCAAGTGTATGTGTATACACTATTGCCCGACTATATACATCCTATTATTCAAACACTCACATGAAAATAGATTTTTACAGTACATTGTAAATACATTCAAATAAATCCAAGTCGACGCGTTTCGGTGGATCTTGCTATGCGCACCACCTTCTTCAGGACAATTAAACACAATTCTTAAGTTTAATCACCATTCAACCCCGTTTCTTACTGAGAGGCTGATTCCGGACAGCTGTTTCTCATTGTCTGGACAATTTATGGTGGAAATCAATTAGACCGCTGAGACTGGGAAAATTGAAGAATTCCCCAAGGAAAGGAGAAAAAAGAAATTAAATAACTCTCCAATTTGAAGATGAGAATACTGAAAAATATGCACAAATAATACTGATGCCATCACGTATCCCTAAGAACAGAAAGGAGCGTCCATAACGCGGAATTCATCTGCCCAAAAATCGAATAGTGGAAAAGAAAATCTTATAATTGATTTCCGCCATAAATTGTCCAGACAATGAGAAACAGCTGTAGGTTTCTTAAGAATATTTCCCAATATGTACCATCACATTTAACCACAGAGAACGGGTAAAAACTCTTGATACATCAGCCCCTTTTTCTAGTGAGTCAGTATTGATAGAAGGTGAATTGCCAAACACCCCAGGTTTAAACATTTAATGCAAGGTATAGTGACAGGTATATGTGAAAAGAGTGCAGTCACAAAACATTTAGGATACTGGGGAAAACATGACACCAGAATTTGGAAAACATGGAACGCAGTGTCGCTTGGAATGCTGCTGCAAAAAGTTCTTACCAAGTTCAACAAAGATTGGAGTGATTTTGTTTGTATTTGCAGTGATTCAGCTATGTATATGAAAAAGTTGTGTGATGACCTGTCAAAATTGACACCTGAGCTGAAGTGCTTCCCTGTAAGAGATCCTTACCACTTGTTAGATGGCACGCTGAAAGCCTCTTTACAATCTTCAGAGTTAATGAAGAATGCTATTGACTTTGTAGTCCATTCTGGTGCACTGTTTTGTTATGCAAGGAAACTCAAACGCAAATATTTCTCATTTAGTGCTTTGTGTGGCATCAAAGAAAGAGTTATCCCAACTGTGTCACTTAGCTGGTGGCTCTCAGTCCTAGAGGCCATCTAAGCTATATTATCCATGTGGCAACCGTTGGCAGAACTTTTGCTGAGTGATGATGCCAAAGGCAAGAAATGTGAGGCTCTTTGGTCACATATTGATAGTGATTTGAAAAAAGTACACTCTACTGCATTCTTAGATTTTTACAGGAAAGCATGACTGCTGTAGTGGGCATAATAAAAAACTAGAGTCTGAAAACACCCTTGTCTACCAAGTGTTCATCATATTTGGTGCAGATGTGAATCATCTCCTTGAGAGTAGGCTGGGTGACAATTTTAGTGACTTTGGCACTGCAACATATTCCATGTTAGAGTGCTTGCCACTTGGTAAGCAAAGAAATATTGAGGAGCAATTCAGGAACTTTTATTTTATAATGTATGACAAATAGCACTTCACCAACCATGACATTTGAAGTCAATAAAGCCTCACTGTGGTACTCTGCGCAAGATATAGATCTCTACTGTAAAGAGAAATTTTCTCCTGAGTTTCAAAAGTGCTGCCTCATTTGTGACTGCTTCAATAGCTCTGAGGGTATATGCACCCAGTTCAACGCATATGTTGCAGAACCTGTCGCAGAGAATCACAGTCTTCAGGTGTACCAGTATTGGCATGGAAGGATATGTCAGTGGCCAGAGTTAGGAAATTGTATACTGGCAATTTTGGCGCTGCCTGTCTCAAGTGCCAATGTTGAGAGGGCCTTTTACATATAAAAGTTTACAGTTTACATGGGAAGGAAAGAGCGAGCGTGCATGACCAAAGACTCACTGAAGAAGTATTGTATGGTGTACTACAATCAGTTTGCTTTGTAAAAATGTATTTGGACCTAGTCATTTGCACTGTACGTACACTGTCTATATACCATTCACAATCAGTGCAGAAAGCAAGCAATAATAAAAGCAAAAAGTTCCATAAACACGGGAAAAGCACAGTTTCTGTTGTTTTCAATGGCGCGAAAATGTGTAACCACTGATAACCACTGTTTTTATGGTATTGAAATCACTTGAAAACACTGAAAAAACCCCACCACAATTGACCAAAAATAGAAACTGAAAACAGGAAAGCCTACCCCATAGGAAACTTTATGCAAGGCTACAGCCCAAACTGCTGAACGGAATTACACCAAATTTGGCAAAAAGGTAGTGCTTGATTCAGAAAGCGTTCTTTTTGTATGTGGTGTAAATCCGTTCAGTAGTTGCTGAGAAATTAAAAAAATAAAAGTTTCGATATCTGGGGCAGCTGTGAGTTCATGCACCCTCTCAACCACACGCTGGACAGTGATTGGCTGCCACGACCACGAGCTTCACTGATTGGTTGCTAACACACCAAACCAGGAAGTGTTGGCAGCCATCTTGTGACTCGGTAGAACCGAGTTACAAGACAACAGTGAAAAAAAGAATAAAAGAGAAGAAAAGGAGGCAGAGTAGAAACACCCTGAGCCCCTAATCCTGCTCACAGGGGGTCCCACAAGGATCCACAGGCCTAAAAATATTTTTTTTTTAGTAAACAAATGTCAGAATGCGCGTTGGGTATGCGAATCCGGATTGGTAAAAATAAAAAAATAAAATGAAGCGGGGTCTCACCCCTTCATTTAAATGAGCCCCCGGGTGGGCCAGGTCCTGGGGGCAATCCTATAATTATATTTTGGGGACTTGCAGGGCCTCTGCACCACTGGGGAACGCCACCTCCCATGTAAATTCAGTGCGAGAGGGCACACAGACCTCCCACATTCCAGGGGATCGCCACCTCCCAGGGGCTTGTTTTGTAATTGTTGGGGGGGCTTTGAGGCCACCCCAAGTCCAGGTATCGCCACCCTCCGGGCTTTAATTAAATATGCCGAGTGGGTCTTGCGGGACCCCGAAGCCTTGGGTACCACCTCCTCCTCGGGGCTGTGAAAATAGAGGGAGGGGGCTGAGTGGTCCCCCTCCTGGAGCGCTTGATGGCCCTTGGGACCGCCACCCCAGAAGGCCGGCTACGGCAATGTACCGTGGTGTGCATCCCCGGGACATTTCCGTTTGCTATGACAGGGCGGGCGCATGGCTTCCACCCTGTAATAGCAAACCCTGGTTTTCTTTGTTGAAGCAAGAGGAGAAAAAACCTTGTCTTGCTTCAATAGAGCGAATCCGGATGGTAAAAGTGAAAAGAAAAATGAAGCAGGGTCTCACCCCTTCATTTAAATGAGCCCCCGGGTGGGCCAGTTTCCGGGGGCAATCCTATAATTATATTTTGGGGGCTTGCGGGTCCTCCGCAGCACTGGGGACCGCCACCTACCATGTAAATTAGGTGCGGGAGGGCACACAGACCTCCTGCAGCCCAGGGGATTGCCACCTCTCCGGGATTGTTTTGTAATTGTTTCGGGGGCTTCGAGACCACCCCAAGTCCTGGGGATTGCCACCCTTTGGGGCTTTAATTAAATGTGCAGGGTAGGCCTTGCTGGCCCCTGAAGCCTTGGAGACTGCCTACTCCACGGGGCTTTGAAAATAGAGGGAGGGGGCTGTGCGGTCCCCCTCCTTGAGTGCTTAATGGCCCTAGGGACCGCCTCCCCCCAGGGCTGGGTCCTGCAATGTCCTGGGGTGTGCATCCCCAGGACATTTCCATTTGCTATGACAGGGCGGGAGCATGGCTTCCACCCTGTGTTACAAATCCTGGTTTGTTTCATTGAAGAGAGAGGAGGAAAAACTCGTCTCGCTTCACTAAAGGAAGGGGAATTGCTTTTATGCAAGGAAAGCTGCATGTTAGCAGCTCCCGTTGCCCAAAAGCAATGCCAGTTTCCGTAGGAGTTGCGGAGCCGGCGGGACCGTGAGGACATTGGGGCTGCCTCCACAGTCCCCAACAGAGAGGACAGGCCCTGGAGGGTGGTTTCCCCAGGGACACAAGTGGCTTGGGAGGGGGGCCACGCAGCCCTCTTCCCCTTTTTAAAAAGAAATTAATTAAAATTTATGAAAATGAACGTTTAAAAAAAAAAGGAGTAGTGACCCCCACCCTGTCCACCCCCACAAATGAATGTGATAGCAAGCTTTCGAAATGTGTAAGATAGCAAATCGGCTGATGTAGTACAATTATAAAATTCAAGATGTATGTGAGGTTGGACAGCTGAGAATCATAGTCATCTATGGATTTACATATAAAACATTTTATTTACACAAAACAACAAGATACAAATAAGATAAGATTGTGTGTTATACGCCCATCAAAAGGGAGAGACAGAGAGAGTGACAGAGAGAGGAAGAGAGAGAGAAAGAGTGAGAGAGAGAAAGAGAGAAAGAATGTGAGAGAGGAAGAGAGAGAGAAAGAGAGAGAGAGAGGAAGAGAGAGAGAAAGAGAGAAAGAGTAGGAGAGAGAGAAAGGAAGAGATGGAGAGGGAGATTAAGTTCCGACACTGTGGACAAAACCCTCAGAGCTCACCTTTCTGCCACTGGTGTGTCTCCAACCACATGCTGGGACATACTGCAGCCCTCAAGGTCACTCATCTGAAACATAGTATAGAATCAGTAATGGCAGAGTACATACTACTGCAGAAGTGTTTATCGCTGTGCCGCCCCAGCGGACTCAGACTATTGTACACCAACCACTCCCATCGCCCAGAGGTGTCTAACCGCCCCTGTGCAACTAGGGTGCTGCACACCATGCACTGCCAAGGGCCAGGGGTGTCTGCCTGCCGTTGCATAAACAAGCATCTCTGCTCACCTTCCGCCACCGGCGTTTGTCCAAGAGGGCACATGATGTGAAGGTGGCATATTTGATTCTGGGTCTTGATATGCCAATAGCAGAGAACAGACCACTGCACTGAAAGGAGAGAGAGAGAAAGAGTGAGAGAGGAAGAGAGAGAGAAAGAGAGAAAGAGTGAGAGAGAGAAAGAGTGTGAGATAGAGAAAGGAAGAGATGGAGAGGGAAACCCTTACAGCTCACCTTTCTGCCAACGGTGTGTCTCCAACCACGTGCCGGAACATACTGCTGCCCTCCAGCTCACTCATCTGAAACATAGTATAGAATCAGTAATGGCAGAGTACATACGACTGCACATGCTTTTTTCGCTGTCCTACCCCTGCGCACCCAGGCTGCTGCACACCATCCACTTCCACCACCCAGAGGTGACGGCCCGCCCCTGTGCACCCAGGCCTCACCGCTCACCTTTCACCACCACCGTGTGTCTCCAACCACGTGCCGGAACATACTGCAGCCGTCAAGCTCACTCATCTGAAACATAGTATAGAATCAGTAAAGGCAGAGTACATACGACTGCACATACCTTCATCGCTGTCCCGCCCCTGTGCACCCAGGCTGCTGCACACCATTCACTCCCACCGCCCAGAGGTGTCTGCCCACCCCTGTGCACCCAGGCTGCTGCACCCCATCCACTCCCATCGCCCAGAGGTGTCTGCCTGCTCCTGTGCACCCAGGCTGCTGCAAACCATCCACTCCCACCATCCAGAGGTATCTGCCTGCCCCTGCGCACCCGGGCTGCTGCACCCCATCCACTCCCACCGCCAAAAGGTGTCTGCCCGCTCCTGTTCACCCAGACTGCTGCACACTATCCACTCCTGCCACTGAGAGGTGTCTGCCTGCCCCTGCGGACCCAGGTTGCTGCACAGTATCCAGTCCTGCCGCCGAGAGGTGTCTGCCCGCCCCTGCATACCCAGGCCTCACCCCTCACCTTTCTCCACCGGTGTGTCTCCAACCTTGTGCCGGGACATACTGTCGGCCTCAGGCTCACTCATCTGAAACATAGTACAGAATTAGTAATAGCAGAGTGCATACGACTGCACACCCTTTTATTGCTGTTTCGCCCCCGTGCACCCAAGCTGCTGCACACCATCCACTCCCACTGCCCAGAGGTGACTGCCCACCCCTGCGCACCCAGGCCTCACTGCTCACCTTTCGCCATCTCCGTGTGTCGAAGAGGGTCCACCACGTGCCGAAGCAACCTCCTAACCTATGGCATACACGCGGTCTAGCCGAGCTCACAACTCAAATTGGGTCTTGATTGCGAGGATGGTGTAGCGAGGCTATACATCATCGCATGCTGCACACCCGCTCAGCTCTTGCGGTGGCACTCTGTGACCAGCGAGTCCACGCCTCGTGGCGGGAGGCCCCCACTGTTTGATGGCTTAGACACACACTGCCATCCAGCACGGCTCACAAAAGCTGACCTGTCCGGACCGCCGGGACGGGGCATCATCCCAAACTGCTCAGCACTTACGGTGCCCCTACCCCACAGGACCGAGAGTCACCGTCCCATGGCGGTGTGCCTGTGCCATCCGCAGTACATCCGGGGCCAGCAAGTCTGAAACGGCGTAGAGCACGTGCACCTGATCTTTTTCATTGGTAGGGTCATGTGTCCTTTGATGCCTGTGCTGGATGGGTGTGGTGTGTGTACACCAGCCGTGAGGGAGTGGCTGTGTTGTACTGACAACTAGGCATGTGACCAGCAGCTCACTGCAATGAAAATGGGGGCCATGTAGCGTTGTTGTCCCTTCCTGTAAGCGTAAGCGGAGTGGGCTGGCCTGGCTTATGCCAGTTCTGCGTGAGGCTGTGAAGAATGACTCCGAGCTATGGGCGTGGTTCCGTCTTGGGTTGTATGAGGAATCAACTGATGCGGGTGTCCCTGTTGTAGGGCTGCCATCACCCAGGTCGCAAGCGCCAATGTGTCACTCTGTGACCCAAGTCCCACAACATGGCCAACATGAAGGTACGGGGAATCACTGACCCTACATTCATCCTTAATTCCACACGAAAGATGGTCGACATGACACATCTGTGTGAATATGAAGTTTATTGCACATTCAGTGGAGTGTTGCAGCTGTAGCAATACAGGGCCATGCAAAGTTGAAGTTTCAGTTTTTGGCCCATGGAGGGCAGGCAATTAGAGCCAAGCTTGTGCTCGGGGGTTAGGCTGCTCCAACATATGTACTTATACAATCACTCCGCCAAGCCCCAGGCACTTATAAATTCACTGTACACTCTCCTGGCAGTACTCTAATGATCAAGTCTCTACCTACGTACTTATACAATGACCGAAACAAAGTTAAATAACCAATGTTTTTCACACTGCCAGAGATAACATGGTTGCATACGCTGTCCACAGCACAATGTAATGTGGTAGGGCCGAGGGGCAGCATCATGCATACATAATGAACACATGGACACAGTTAGATAGATAGTGGAACTGGGTACGGGCACATGCGCTTGACTCCTTTTTATTACCAGGGTCACATATCCAGTGAATTCTGTGCTGGATGCATGTGGGGTGAGTGGAAGCAAGCCCTCAGGGAATGGTTGGTGCTGGCAACAAGTACCACAGTAATCATCGGTTCACACACAGAGATTCAATCATAAAGTGTAGTGTAGTTCCTATTATCCCAATAGGCTCTGCGCATTGGAATAATACCTTCAGCAGTAAAGGCCTAGACCAGACGTTAACTAGGTCTACTACTGTCGATATTAGACTTAAAGTTTTGGGTTTGCCAGCTAGCTCAGAGTTCACTAGAAACTTTCTCGAATGTTCAGGAAGGAATTAACTTCCCTGATTAGACAAGAAGGGATTTAGTTTCTGACAACCATAGAACATGACAACTTTGCTCTCCCCTAATCAAGAGTATATCTCGAGAGTCGTGTGAACAAAAGGCAATTTATTTTACTCAGTCAGTACGTGCATTCTTAGTCTCATCAGATTGTAGAGAAAAGGAAGAGACGGGCGTGTTCAATAAAAAGGTGTTATTTATTGATCAGTCTCTTTTCTCATACAAGAGAAATGGATCGATATTATTGCAATACTTATAGCTAAGTAAAGTGCATACATTAAAAGCAATAGTATAAAATAATACTGTAAAAACATTGATATGGTTTCTAAGCCATAAGATGTTTTAAAATGAATAAAATATATTACATACACATATACATTTGACTAAACGTACTCAACTGGTGTTTCTAGATACGCCTACCCCGTGTACCTGACCTAAGCCTAATACGTGGGCGGGAATAGAAAGTTACAGTTTAAGTTAAGTTTGTTTTTGCCAAGTGAATAACTAAAGAATTCTCTGTGAGGGGTTATTCAGTTCTGTACCTGGAATCTAGGTTGAATGAGGGATGGTATCTCTCGTCTCTGGTCTCGATATTCCAGGCTGCCTGCGAGGGCTACCCAGAAACGCCGGTGCTGGATTTCTCGGCAGGAGAAAGCAGCTTCTCTCAGCGCGTCAGGAAGGCGGGGCTGCGCCAGCGGGGTCTGCTCTGCTCTGGGCTTCGGCAAGTATGGCTGCTCCGTCTCGTCACCACCGCGTGTGTTTGCATAGGGCAATATCGGTAATATTTATACCTTTAAGGTGCCGAGATTGACGTAAGGATGGACATAGATACGTCAATAAGGATGTCATACGACTTGCTCGTTAGCACATTCTTTTGCTGAAGTTCTCGGTGAAATCAAAACAATGGCCGCAGGGTTTTGCCCAGGTTGTCATAGGTTTGATTTGTTATGAGAACTCCGTATGCCTTATCAGGGGCTGGAGGAATATCGCTTGTCTAATTAGATCGCAAGCGTTATGACCTAATCAGATAACACGTTCCTGTGCCGTAGTGTGACTGCGTCAGATAACGGTATCTGCATCATGGGGGTTTTCTGCCTCATGGGCTGACTGTTAGTTAACTTGTTGGTTTGTTTAACCAGAATAGGGTCAGGAATAGGGGAATCGATTCAGAACCTATAGGAATACATCACACCCACTCCACGCTAACTATGGTCATATTTACTAATCTATGCATAGTAAAACATAGTACAACATACTATAGAGTATTGTGTATACCTTACCACCCCAAAATACATAAATGCATTTTGAAATTTTCAAATATACTGAAAAATTGCAGACATATGTATTGTATGCACTCAAGCAGTAGAATAATGCCAAAGTAATCGCATTAGTATACATTATTGCTATTTGGTATATGAGAATTACACATGAAATGGCTCTTAATACAGAAAAAAGAATTCGAGACCATTTCATCACAGAATATAATATCAATGAACATACCAGCGGTCAGCTAATGTCTATAAGCTATCTAAATTTAGAAACTTTAGTTCTTTAAGAATAGTTCTTACTTTAAGCAGAAGATAGTGTCCCGAAAAATATGAAAAAATATTTTGGGGCTGCTGAAAAATTGCTGTCCGTGAACTGGAGGGAAAATTGTTCATGTGACTTTATTTTTAAAGTTGAAGGCCGAATTCAGGGAACGCCGTGTGCGAGCTTGTTCAAAAGTCTCTATTTCTGCTCTGGTGAGAACATCATATCATTTAGGCTTTCGAAAAAACTGTCAACAGCTTCCTGGGAAAGTTCCACTAACTCGGAAATAGGTGTAATCATGCATTCATGCGCATGATTGTCTCCATTGACATTCTGATTCGCATTGCTGACAGAAGGTCGTACCTGATCGATGCTGCTTTCATCTTGAACTTCACTACCCATCAATCGTAGTGGTGAAGCTTCCACGAATGCCGTCATCAGGATTGGTAGCCTTTGAGGGCAGCACAAAGCATGAACCTTGATCGGGCTCAACAATGTTTCTGCATCCATTGGCGCATCCGATTGTAGCGTCAGACAGGTGTCTAACACGCATTCTTCTCCGCATAGAAGACACCTTAATACAGGTAAAACACATCTTTGCCACATTGGTCGAAATGATAGAAACCAAGTCATGTTCAGGTCTCTAAGCCGGGAGAGTCCCAGGATTTTTGATATCCGGTCCCGGTATCCAATGGCTAGGATTGTTTCTTCCCTTGTCGCAAGAGTTTTGTCTGTGACATGGGTTGCCATACCGAAAAATAAGGACCAAGAATAGGATTCCTGCAATTAGTCCCAAGATCAGGGGAAGTCCGCCAAAAATCGAATGGACGAAATCTGGAAAAATACCCAGTATGGCTTTGAATGGTGTTAATGCCATCGAAAATACTGTCTTAAATACCTTTGAGACCCCATTGGTATCAGAAATATTTAAGATTTCATTCAGGATTTCTGCGAAATGTATGGGGGAATTAGTTGATAACAATGAATGTATCTCTGCAGTCGTCCTTGCGACTTGTAGATCATACGTTTCTTTTGATGACGTGAGCCTTGTAGGCGTCTGAAGAAGCACTGTTTTCATTCTGCTTAAAGTATCTATTCGAATAGAAGTAATTTTCAAATTGGGCCATGCCCTTGCCTCCCTGTCTGGAAAGGAGCTGGGGAACAATGAGCGTCCACAGCACTTGACCTTCGCAGTCGTAGTTACGAGATAAGGAGTCCCGGGCATAAGACTACAACATCTGCGGTCTACAATTAGAATGTAACTCCCATTATAGAGTCTTTGAAAGAATGGTTCTATTTCTGTTGCAGGTGCGCCTTGCTGGTGACATGAAAGGTTGCTTGAATTCCCTTCACAGGCTCCATGCAAACTAATTCCGTTACACAGAAGCGTGCCGCTTAGTGACATCGCACAATTATTGCCACTAAGAAACACTTTCTGTCCTTTATTACTGACACATGCATGTGAATAGGGCAGGTTCCATGTTGTTTTTATGTACCCCTTTCCCAATTTCTCGTACATGCCAGCCTGTATATATTTTTGGCAGTATTGAAACCTGAAGGTTGAGATTGGAATATTTATTATCCCATGTATTATCCATTCACTGACAGGTCGTTCTGACATTGTCACTGGTAATCTTTCGAGTTTTTCAATGCTCAAGATTGTATAATCAGCACCCTTTTGTGCCATACTGATTTGTCTATCAGTAAGGTTAAAGATTTGGAATAGTGACGTTGTGTTGATTAAACGCCAAGGCACATAGCCTGAACGTAGATTTTGTAACGTCCAGCCAAGCTGTACAATAGAGCGCAATTGGGACTGACCGTGTTGTAATAACAGTAAGTCTTGCGACAATATGTCGATTGCTGAAGACACAATGCTGTCCAAAGAAAAAATTCTGGAGGACAGAGTCATTAACCCATTGTCCACTACAGAAAGTGATTTTTCCAAATTAATACGGTCAATTTCCCGTATTCTCTCTGCTGTTTCAATTTGAGTAACCTTCCAGGCCTCATTGTATGCTGCATATACAGAGGCTGCTATGAAACGCTTTTGACACTGTTTGCGTGGTCCCATAGTGAAATCACGCAAGTCAGCACCATCAGTAAGTAAAGTTAGGTGTTGCTTAATTTCTGCCAGTGTGGAAGTTTGTAGCCATTGAAGGCATAATTTGCCCACACTGTAGGTGGTTATTATCCCTGGGTGATGTCTTTGGGGATATCTAGGGTCTGGCCTGGTCATTTTGAACCCCTGTGTTTTGTTCAGGAATCTGTCTTGACAGTTATTTGTATCTGTGGGCCAGATCAACCACTGTTTCCAATCAGGATGTGTTCTGTTTTGGTTTAATACATAATTTACGTCTATCTCTTCATCTATAGAGCTATTGCTGCTCATTGTTGGCTTTGGAATAGACGGTTTATTTAAGTCTTTGATTTTGGCTAGGCCAAGACAGGTAGTTTGTTGAACAGTGTCATTTAAAAATATCATTTGTTCTGGGATCATGCAGGCTCTAAACAAAGATTCAATACCCTGCACTTGCCATTCTTTTGTACCCCAAACACTTTTCAATTCAACATTTTTGTCCCAATAATCAAAACCAAAGGTATTCATTTTTTCAAAGAATGAGTCTGAATATATCAATTTTGTGTTTGTTATCATGATCTTAGTTCCTGTCTTGTTTGACAATTTGAAATAAAATGCTTCAGCATTACTTGTGTTAAAACCTGAAAAGTATGAATATTTGTCATAGAAGGTTCTTGAGCTTCCTTTTGGAGGGGTTGCACAATGTTCCCATTGATTATAATTTAAAACATTTCTAGGTTGTGCAGATCTATGTAAAAAATGGTTACCATAGTGGTTATAACAGTACATACTATCATAATTTGTAGAACCCTGCAAATAATCATGTTTGGTAAATTTAGCAGACATTACTAAGTCAGACATCATATTATTAATGCTTTCGAAGTCCCAATCATCAGCAAATGAGCTTGGTTTTGCAAAGTCACTCAATGAGATCTTAATTTGGTGTGGATATTTCAGGATTTCGACCGGACCATGAATTTCATAGTCAGTGTTGTCCCATGCTACCCCACCCGGTATAGGATTGGCTGTGAAGTTGGCTGAAGAAAGTTCTCTTTTCTCGACGTGTGAAGATGTGTGTGGTTTGAGGATCTAGTTGATTTTCTGACTTGCTGTGTCCATTTTTGCATATTTTCCCTCAATAAAGCGTCCCAATGTTAGTATCATGATGAGCCAAAGTATGAGGATAAATGCACCAAAACCCACCCAAAATTCAATCCATGGAGAAATCAGATATGTTTCTTTCAGTTGTTTCAAAAGTTCTTTAGCTTTATCTTTAAAAGTTTTTGATGATGGCTGTGTCTTTGATTCACTGAAGCCTTCAGAGGAATCATCGAAGTTTATGAAGTAGCCGGATGCAGTTCTGTCAATTGTACCAATTGCTTCAGGATTACTGTTTTTGCATTTTCACTTGGTACTTCATTATAGATTGGTGTGTCTCTGCTAAATGTTTTTATTTGGGTTTTCAGAGGTCTAAGTTCTATTGCATTGTTGCATAGTCCTTGTTGTTCTTCTGTAGGCGTTTCGAATGTGATGAGCCTCTTCGTTAGGACCTCTGTACTGGTAGCAAACCTTGGTGTTCTGCTACTTATTGGGAGTCCACTTGGCCTACTGTTTGTTATCGGCCACATGTTGTGGTTTTACCAGGTCGATGGATACAACTCGGTTCTCCTTTTTACCAGCAAGTGGTGGTAGTACAACTGATCTTGTCCCGTTGACAGACAAGACAGGAACTGCTTTTCTGTAAGAAGGCCCAAATTCCTTCTTTACCGCGATCTTTTCCCTGACTAGATCCCCGACTTTTGGAATCCAGACAGGTCTTGCTGGGACAGGTGGTGGTTCTTCAGTGGTTGTTGGCTGTTGTTTCAACTTTATGTTGCTCAGGTCTTTTCTTGTTTTGTTTAAGTCCTGTAAAATAGCCAAACGGTCTTTGATATCAAAGCTTTTTTCTTCCACCACTGAAGTCTGACTATCAATGTCAGAGATCAACATCCTAGTTCCAAATAATAATTTGTACGCACTGAATCCCTTCAGAGAATTTCTTGGCAAGTTATTTAGACTACGTTGGACACTTATTAGATGTTTGACCCACCCAGCTCCCGAACCTAATATCCTTTCCGTTATAGATTGCTTTATGCCTTGGTTTTTTCTTTACACCATCCCGTACCCTCAGGAAGGAAGTGAGAAGATTCCCGCTGGGCTATGCTCATTTGGCCATGTTTCCCCTCAGGCTGGAGGGCTAGAGTGAAAACAATGGTCAAACGTAGCATGCTCTTAGCGTATATGCCATTTAGACTCGCAAATCTTTGTATAACAGTCCAGACGTCAGCCGAGTGCTGGTGATCTACATTATAAGTGTAAACTAGCCTGTATATGTTAATCGCAAGCCTTCCTTTTTACTCTTGATTTTTTCTGGAGTAAACCGACGAGGTATTAAACTGTTTCTCTCCCCACTGCGATCTCTGTTGCAGTTTGGGCAATTTTTTGCAAACATGGTGTGACGCAGGCTCATGCCTGGCCACCAGTACCGTGATTGTAATTCTTCCAGAGAATCTTTTAGTTTGAGGTGTCTGAGACCCTCGCCCATATGTGCATCTGCGATTAACAAGTTTCTCCAGTCCATGTTTGGAATCACTCTATCCCCCACTCCAGGGATTCGAGCAAAAGGGACGGAGTTTGCATCGATTATGTATGTATAATTGAGTGGATAGTTGATCGGTAACGCTGAGCAGTCGCCTTTTGATAACGTTTTCACCGCCAGCACTGTTTCACCGTCAATGTATTTTAATGTACGCTTTTTTCGAACTACGGGAGCCGATTTAGTGGCTGCCGCTGTGGCTGTTTCAGCCAATGAATTCCCTGCAACGTGAACGCCATCACGTTGATGACTCAGTGAGTGTGTCACGTGAGTCTTTGGTAGTTCTTTTTGTAAAAGAGCTATTTGTTCCCAGAGCAGTTTCTGCTTTATTGGTGCATCTGTGTCATCTTTGTAACCGTTTTGAATCCATGTCTGCAAATCCTTGTTATATGATTTGACGCAGTAATATGAATCTGACACTATAAGTGTCGGGAATTCGCGATCCGCATTATCTAGCGCCATTTTCAATGCCATTATTTCAGTCTGTTGTTCTGAATTAGTTTCTACTGAGTGTGTTTTTGTTAATAGAGGTTTTAGTTTACCTCCGCGCCACACTTCTTTTGTAATCCCACATGTGGGGTTGTATGCCTGTTCTCCCCAAACGGGGGGTTGAGCATGTCCGTCTGTATAGATTACACAGGCGTAATGTCGTAAAGGCAGAATGTCGATTGGCAGAGGGTATGTTTTTTCATATTCTAGATTTTTTAATTCTTCTAGTTCTAGAAAATTGTCAGCCAGGCTACACTTGATAATTCATATCCTAAGAACAGGACTGTCAGATGGGCAATTCTGGATTTTTTAAAGTTGAATTTGTAGCCCTCTGCTGCGAACCCAAGTATTATGGTGTTCACTCTTTTCAAGTGAGTATCAAAGTCATCATCTGTTAAGTAAATGTCGTCGACATAAGATAATGCTTCATCATCATATAGTTGTAGTAATTCTGTTACTCTCGCTGAGAATACTCCCGGGCTGTTCTTGTACCCCTGGGCTAACCGACAGAATTGTTTTTGAGTGCCATTTATTGAGAATGCAGTTAAATATCTGCTCTCTGGTGCTATGTTTTGACAAAAGAATCCATTAGAGATGTCTAATGTTGTTTTGTATTTTTTGCGCACTATGTTATTCATTAGTGCAGCACTATGTGAGTTTTGCACTGCAAAAGTTTTGCAACATGTGTTAAGGTGTCGGTAATCCAAAACTAGACGGTATGAATTGTCTGGTTTGGAGACCGGAAACAAAGGGTTGTTCATTTGTGAGGTGCAAGTTTCAATCACCCCCTGGTATTCTAGCTGATCTAGTATTTCATTTACCTGTTTTTTAGCTTCTTGCTTAATTGGGTACTGCCTTTGTGCAGTAGGTTGTGATTTTAACTGGATTTTGTGAGGAGGTGAGTCCTCATCCCATCCCACGTGATTTTTATATAAAGCAGGAGCTAGAGCCACTGCCCACTTTCTAGCAAGTGTGTATTTTTTATGAATTGGAATTTGATTTGAGAAGGCAGGCATAATTATTTCTTCGCCATGAGGGCACTCCCTGACAAACTCTGGTGGCCAGTCTTTTTCAGCTAGAAGGATATCATAGCCCTTGGAGAGATTATCCCAAAAGAGTCCCCTTATTTTTCTAGTCTTATCCCCCTCTATACGCAATGTTATTTCGTATATTTTGTGAGGTTTGCTAGCTCTGGTGTCCGCAGTTTCCACTTGAAGATATTCATTCGTGTCCACTGTCTCCAGATGATTCATAAGGACTTTGCGAGCTATGCTCACTTCTGCTGCGCTGTCTAGCATTGTCTGAGCCCATTCCCCGTTTTTCAGTTGTGTCCTCAGAATTCTCGGCATTGTTAACTACTTTAATGCTGCCTACCTTCTTCTTTGGAAATTGTAATTTCTTTTTTAGCTGAGCAGGTTCCTTGTCTTTGGACTTGGCGTGCTCTTCTCTTTGTTCTGATCGTCCTCTTCTTTCCGATTTCTGCGAGGAAGTCTGAAAAGATTGAGAGGGACGTGTATCAATGTCTTGATATCTATCAGGTTTTTTAATATTATCCCTATTTCTAAGGTTATATCTTTTCCCAGAGGGGTCACTCTGAGGTGACCTGTGTCTTTGGTTCGGAGATTTTTCTCTTCGCCTAGGAGACCTTCCTCGGGACTGGAATTTCTTTTCTTTAGGATTGGATTGTTTGTTTCCATCCCAGTTCTTTTTTGGTGATGTAGAATTATTATTAAAAAATATTTTTTCAGGACTTTCAATTAGTTGTGGTTTTACTGGTATTCCACCTAAACTATCTCTACCTAGTTCCTCATAGGATTTTTCTATGATTCTGGCAATTTCAGCTGGTTGGTCTGCTATATCTGTCTCTTTTAACCTCTGGCGGATCGCCACGTTTGCTGCTTCTCCCTTTATGTTGGCTAATAATATAGCCGAGACCTGCTTGAAGTCTTTCAGTAATTTCATACCAAGAGTTAAAGAGGGTTCTGGACCATATTCGTCTTGAATTTGTTTTAGCACATCTGGTATTACCGAAATGGATGGAACACCGTGCGTTTTTGTGTAGATGGAAGCAAAGACTGTACCCCAAGTGTCACAGTCCTCAATGTGTGGTGCGATTCCCATTGGAAGACAGATAGTCAGAATCCTGTGCTTTTCTAGCGGGGTAGTGTCTGGAAACACCGCCTCTATTTGGGTGATTTTCTGCGCTAGCCAGAATGGTATTTGTTCCCGTTTAGCCGGTACTTTACATAGGCAGGACTGGATGTTCTGTGGTGTAATTTTATTTGTGTTCCCCTGGTGAGGGGTCAGCTGTGGGAGTTTAATCGCTGGCTGAATTGTTGAAGTCCGCATCACATACTGGACTAATTGTCTATGTATTTTTATTAATTGTTTTAGCTGTGTTAACAGGTGTGGTGCCGACATCCCATCGATGTCTGGATGTGGTGTGTATCCGGCTAGGACCGGCCACGTTGCTCCTGGTCTACCTAAAGGACCGAGCCTGGTGATGTGATTATTATGTTTTAGGGCGCCATCAAATAAGAGCAAATGCTCTTGAAATTTGAGTGGTACTTCCACCTCCTCTAAAGGAGTGTACGTTTCAGGAGGTTCCTCTATTTTGTAATAGTGGAAGTACTTTGTTACAGGATTTGCTGCTGGAAAATTTATCCATGAATAGTATACCTCTGTCTGCCGATATTCGTGTGCCTCAATTACGAATATGACTGTACCACCTCTAGGTGTCAGTCCATTTTCTATAAGTTTTATGGTTATAGATTTCCTTTTGATGACCGGAATGAGTATTATATTCGGGTCCGCTTCCTGCATGGTAGCATCAGCTTCTGCGAGTTCAGTTGCTAATCTAACTGCCTCTCTTTCTTCATCACTGTCTACCATTTTACCGACAGGAAGGTTATTCTGTTTGTTTGCAGATCAGGTTTCTTATGGAAACAAAGATTAGATGCACAATATTTTGGAACAGTGTATCCTTCAACGTTGACTAAACCAAGAACCATACATAGGAGTTCCCTCCTGCGAGGTCTGGCGGATATAACCTTTTACCCACTCCAGACGTCTTTGGAGTATTATGGGAGAAAGGGGTCTGAGTGAGAAAGCACGACTGAGTTACTCTAAATGTCTTACGTTAGTTTTATCGCCCTTTCCAAACGCGTTGGGCGCCATGTAGTGTAGTTCCTATTATCCCAATAGGCTCTGCGCATTGGAATAATACCTTCAGCAGTAAAGGCCTAGACCAGACGTTAACTAGGTCTACTACTGTCGATATTAGACTTAAAGTTTTGGGTTTGCCAGCTAGCTCAGAGTTCACTAGAAACTTTCTCGAATGTTCAGGAAGGAATTAACTTCCCTGATTAGACAAGAAGGGATTTAGTTTCTGACAACCATAGAACATGACAACTTTGCTCTCCCCTAATCAAGAGTATATCTCGAGAGTCGTGTGAACAAAAGGCAATTTATTTTACTCAGTCAGTACGTGCATTCTTAGTCTCATCAGATTGTAGAGAAAAGGAAGAGACGGGCGTGTTCAATAAAAAGGTGTTATTTATTGATCAGTCTCTTTTCTCATACAAGAGAAATGGATCGATATTATTGCAATACTTATAGCTAAGTAAAGTGCATACATTAAAAGCAATAGTATAAAATAATACTGTAAAAACATTGATATGGTTTCTAAGCCATAAGATGTTTTAAAATGAATAAAATATATTACATACACATATACATTTGACTAAACTTACTCAACTGGTGTTTCTAGATACGCCTACCCCGTGTACCTGACCTAAGCCTAATACGTGGGCGGGAATAGAAAGTTACAGTTTAAGTTAAGTTTGTTTTTGCCAAGTGAATAACTAAAGAATTCTCTGTGAGGGGTTATTCAGTTCTGTACCTGGAATCTAGGTTGAATGAGGGATGGTATCTCTGGTCTCGATATTCCAGGCTGCCTGCGAGGGCTACCCAGAAACGCCGGTGCTGGATTTCTCGGCAGGAGAAAGCAGCTTCTCTCAGCGCGTCAGGAAGGCGGGGCTGCGCCAGCGGGGTCTGCTCTGCTCTGGGCTTCGGCAAGTATGGCTGCTCCGTCTCGTCACCACCGCGTGTGTTTGCATAGGGCAATATCGGTAATATTTATACCTTTAAGGTGCCAAGATTGACGTAAGGATGGACATAGATACGTCAATAAGGATGTCATACGACTTGCTCGTTAGCACATTCTTTTGCTGAAGTTCTCGGTGAAATCAAAACAATGGCCGCAGGGTTTTGCCCAGGTTGTCATAGGTTTGATTTGTTATGAGAACTCCGTATGCCTTATCAGGGGCTGGAGGAATATTGCTTGTCTAATTAGATCGCAAGCGTTATGACCTAATCAGATAACACATTCCTGTGCCGTAGTGTGACTGCGTCAGATAACGGTATCTGCATCATGGGGGTTTTCTGCCTCATGGGCTGACTGTTAGTTAACTTGTTGGTTTGTTTAACCAGAATAGGGTCAGGAATAGGGGGATCGATTCAGAACCTATAGGAATACATCACAAAAGGGTCAATGATTTGTGCTGCACTAAGGTAGGGTCACCATTTGTGAAATAATACACAAAAGATTGTATCATAAAGGGACAATGATTTGTGGTACACTGAGGTTGGGGCAGCAGATCTGAAATCATACACAAAAGATTGTATTATATAGGGTCCATGAGTTGTGGTGCACTGAGATAGCGGCATCAGAAGCATTCAGCCTGTGCACAGCCAGCGATGATGCGTGGTCCGGGAGGGCCGCACTGATAGCAATGTCTGTTGCTTAGTAGACTGCATCATCTGTAATCTGGACTCAGTCTGAATTGTGAGCCCTGCGGTCCGCAATGTACATCAATGGCAGTAGTCTGTACAGACATAACTCTGCAGTGCTGCGCCACTGGGTTCGCAGGGGGCAGGTGTCGAGGAGGCCCGCGGTCATGGCGGCAGCCACTTGGCAGGTTGAAGGCCGCTGCTCTGGCAGATGCGTTGGACTTCCCAGAAGTGAACCACACACAGAGCCCTGGCCTATTTATTCACACTTCTACGCTGGAGTGACGTACGTTGGACCAACCCACTGCGCTTCCACTTACAGGAGACGACAACACAGGTACATGACTGAGATCTTCCCCATTGCCTGAGGTAACATGGTTGCGTCTACTGTCCACAACACTAAAAGCACCAGCAGTGTATGTCCACATGGAGAGGTTTGTGCTCTGCAGAGTGAGGCCTGTCCTGCACATCACCGCTACACTTGGTATTGTGTGCATTATTATTGGTGGGTGACTCCTTCACACATGTTTGGTTGCCACATCTCCAAACATTTAGCTATTGTGTGGCTGAGGGGCCATGCCGTTTTTGGAAGGTTCGCTGTCCTGTTGTGCGCTGCCTCGTGGTAGTAGGGGGTGGTCCAGGGGGAGGTCCTGAGGGTGGTGGCAGTGGGTGTTGTGGCCTTCTTGGGTTTCGGAGGTGCAGGATCAATAGCTCTATGACATGTGTTGGTCTTCAGATGTGATTCTGGGCTGAGCTCCATTTCACACTGTAGGTAGTCGTCCTGCTTTACACCAGTAAAAGGCAGATGTTAGATTCCTCCTGCTAGCGTGGCTTATCGTCTGTTTTTGGATCGCACCGCAGAGTTGGCTGCTCATTGGAAATATCGGGAAGTGGTGTTTTCGTGTTATTTTTGCACGGGAACGCCTACTCTGCATATTATTAGTGTTAGTTTGTGAGAAGTTGGCCTGATGTATGATGTCTCCAATTCTGGGGGCACCTTATATCAGTCCAAACAATCCCTTATGGTGGTGGTTGTAAGTCAACCTTAAAGACAAGCTATCCTAGAGGTAGCATGGACTAAGCAGCCTAAAGGCTTAACTCAAGAGGACATGTGAAGCCAGCTGTTTTACCATATGCAATCCTTTAATATCAAATGAAAGGACACCACACAAGTTATATATTATCAAAATATATGTATTTATTCTTAGAATAATCCCCACTACTCTTTATGAGCAATGAAGTACAAGCGTTTAAATAAAAGCACAGTATAACATACACAAGTTGCACAGTTATGGATGAGGCCGGTGGCCACTCAAACCATATATCAAAAAAGTGGTATAACAATCACTAATCGATCAGGGGTAAGGCGTAGGGCCTTGGGAATCGCTTGGACTACACTGGACTAACAGCAGTTAGGACGGGAGTAGCCCGCGGGATTCGGGTGCAGTGCCTAAAGCACACGCATGCACCAATGCAAAGTCAATGGTGCGTCAAAGTTATCAAGTTACAGTTTTAAGCGTCTTCCGACTGGACTAGAAGGACAAAACTTTAGACTTAGACACTAGAGGTGTAAACCACTACAGGAGCACCGGCATTCAAGAGTTACCTCACCCACAGGAAGCGGGTGCACAGGTGGAAAGATGTGTTGGGTTTCGTCACGAAGATCTATGGTGCCTGGAGATGAAGATGCTGCAGGCGTCCAGAAGAGAAGTGTCCGGTGTGATCCAAGGGTGGATGGAAGATGTAGAGTACCTGAAAGCAGAGGGGACAGAGTCTGGGTCACTAGCCAGTGACCAGGAAGGAAGAAAGTTTGAATCCAAGAGTTTTTACAGAGGAAGATGGAGGCGGGGGGGGGACCTAAGGAGGGGGGCCAGAAGAGGGAAGACCAGGGACTGGAACAACCACCTGTCAGCACCAAATCCGTTTTATCGGGGTTTAGCTTCAGGAGGTTGTGATTCATCTAGTCCTGGATGAAGGTCATGACAGACTGGAAATTAGATATTGACTCGGGGGAAGAAGATAGGGAAAAAGAAGCTGGAGGTCATCCGCATAGTTGTAGACGGAGACCTCCAGCTGTTGAAGGGCGAAGATGAGAGGGGCGATATACAAATTAAATAGCAGAGAGGAAAGGGAGGAACCCTGGGGAACCCCGCATTGAACCGCACGGAAGTCCGCCGAATAGTCGCCCAATGGCACTGCTTGGGTGCGGTCGCGCAGGAAGGAAGACAGCCAGACCAAGGCCGAACCTTCAATTCCCGCCGCTCTGACACGGGAAAGTAAGATGGCATGATCAACCGTGTCAAAAGCGGCGGAGAGATCGAGGAGGACCAGGGCCTGAGGATGGTTGGTGTCCATACCCTCTATGAGGTTGTCAAGGACCGATAATCCTACGGACTCCGTGGAGTGTGCGGAGCGGAACCCAGCCTGCCTGGGGGCTAAAACCCTGTTCTCCTCCACGAAGGTACTCAGTGTTCTGGTTACATGGCGTTCCAGTACCTTCGCCAAAAAGGGTAAGAGTGAGATGGGGCGATAGTTAATAGGAACCGAGGGCTCAGAGCGAGGTTTTTTGAGGGTGGGTAGGATGACCGCCGATTTAAGAGGTGAAATGACAATGCCCTGTGATAGTGAGGTATTAAGAAAGGTGAGGGGTGGCAAGACAGAGGCAGAGTAGATCTGTTTCAGGATGTGTGCTGGACAAGGGTCTAGAGGGGAACCGGACTTAACCAAGGGCAGAAGAGAGAGGAAAGAATCTTCTGAGAGAAAAGGGATGGAGTCGAGGTGTGCTGCGACTGGGGGACACTGGGGGCTAATGAAGGAGGGGGAGGGGAGGGGGATGTTAGCTTTGATAGTGGCGATTTTGTCAAGAAAGAAAGAGTTGAGGGAGTCACAAAGGTGTTGGGAGGGGGAGGGTTTGAGGGTGGCCCTGTCGGAGTATGCGAGGTCGTGCACAATAGCGAAGATTTCTCTGGGCCGATTTTCGGCGGTTAGGATTTTGGAGGAGAAGTAGGCGTTCTTGGTTGTACAAGGCCGAGAGGGTGATGTACTGGTTTCTAAGGATCGGGCAGTAGTCTCGCCACCAGGAGCGTTCCGCCCGGCGGACGTTGAGTTTTTGAACCTTCAGTTCCTCGTTGAACCAGCGATTTGCGTTGTTGGAGCGCCTGGATGATATCCGCCTTAAGGGGGCGACTAAGTCGCAACCATGCGTTGATGGAGTCCGCTTGTCCGAGAGAAGGCAGCCCGCGGAGAGTGTGGCAGACAGGGAGGCCACATCCACACGGTTCCATGAGTGCGCCAAGATGTTTTTGGGGAGAGAGGGCTTAAGGGCTGGGCTGAGGGATAGGGAAAAAGAGATGAGGAAGTGATCGGACCAAGTGCAGGGGGAGATAGATAGCGAAGTTACCGGGCAGTTGAGGGACCAGATCTGATCAAGGATGTGGCCCTGGCTATGGGTTGGGGCGTGAACAGCGGGGACGAAGTTGAGGGAGCGGAGAGACTCCGAGAACTCTTTTGATGTTGAACATTCGGCCGGGTCAGAGGGCCAAAAGTTGAAGTCCCCTAGTACCACGATGGAAGAGTTATTTACCACTGGGGTGGCTACCAAATCTTGGAAGCTCGGAAGAAAGAGTTGAGGAGAAGGGGGAGGGCGGTACATAAGGACACAAGTAAGCGGGGTGCTGAAAGAAAGTGAACGGACCACTAAGAAGTCTGAGGAGCCAATGGAGGAGAAAGCTAGAGGTTGAAAAATGATTTCTCTGCGGGCAATCAGAGCGACGCCACCACCCGGTTTGCCGGGGGGACGGTCGGCTCGGAGAGCATAATAAGAAGCAGGAAGCATAGCTAATAAGGAGGGAAGGGAGCTGTCACAAAGCCAGGTCTCTATGAGAAATAAGAGGTCGGGTTTGTGTAGGTCCAGTGGAGTGAAGAGTTCATGGTGATGCTTGACTGCTGATCTGGTATTGAGGTAAAAGGCAGATAAAGCGGTGGGGGGAGAACGAGCTGGTGGAACAAAGCCGGGGCAGATGGCGGGTGACGAGGATGATGGATGGGAGTGGGGGGAAGCGTGTGGGGGGACAAACCCAGCCTGTTGATTCGTGCTATCGCAGTATCAACCAGAGGCCACGGGCCTTGGAGACTGGCCAGCTGCGCGGAAGAGTATTGTATGGAGTGGGCAGAGTGGCCGGCCCCTATCCCCGTTCAGACGCAGAAGGCGCTGGTGCGCAAACGTCGCACCCGCTGCGCTCGTCCGCTGCGCGTCCGTGGGAGACACATGATTTATGGAAAGATGGAGGGAGGTCGGTGGGCGTGGCCTCCGAAAGGGGGGCGTGGTCTGCGGCCTGGGCGAAATGCTGGCGAGGAGTGTCTAGCTCCGATATCGAGCAGCGCTAAGTCCGCTGTCGAAACCGGAATGGTGGCAGAGGGTAAGTGGTTAAAAACAAAATAATATACAGTGACAATCCAATTTTTTAAAAAGCGAGGTGATTCCCGGCTTCCGCCTCAGGAGTTTAGTACAATGCAAATGGCGACGCTTGCAGTCAGCTTCACTATTTAGACTTTTGGCGGTGGGCGTGGCCTCCGAAAGGGGGGCGTGGCCTGCGGCCTGGGCGAAATGCTGGCGAGGAGTGTCTAGCTCCGATATCGAGCAGCGCTAAGTCCGCTGTCGAAACCGGAATGGTGGCAGAGGGTAAGTGGTTAAAAACACAATAATATACAGTGACAATCCAATTTTTAAAAAAGCGAGGTGACTCCCGGCTTCCGCCTCAGGAGTTTAGTACAATGCAAATGGCGACGCTTGCAGTCAGTGTCACTATATAGACTTTTGGCGGTGGGCGTGGCCTCCAAAAGGGGGGCGTGGCCTGCGGCCTGGGCGAAATGCTGGCGAGGAGTGTCTAGCTCCGATGTCGAGCAGCGCTAAGTCCGCTGTCGAAACCGGAAAGGTGGCAGAGGGTAAGTGGTTAAAAACACAATAATATACAGTGACAATCCAATTTTTAAAAAAGCGAGGTGACTCCGGGCTTCCTCCTCAGGAGTTTAGTACAATGCAAATGGCGACGCTTGCAGTCAGCGTCACTATATAGACTTTTGGCGGTGGGCGTGGCCTCCGAAAGAAGGGCGTGGCCTGCGGCCTGGGCGAAATGCTGGCGAGGAGTGTCTAGCTCCGATATCGCTAATACCACCACTGGGTCTGGGCACCCAACAGCACAGCTTGCCACAAGCTACTGATAAACAAAACGGAGTGCACGTGCTGCTACAATTTCTCTTTTGCCTGAACTATTTTGGCTAAAACATCTGACTTGAAACCAATGTTTCTTGTGCAAATAGTCACTTTTTATTTTGATTTTCTTTAAGTCAATTATTCATTTTCGACTTTTTTTGGAAAATTATTTAAATCAACATTTTCATTTTTTAGACCTTATGTACAACACAAACATGTATTTACAATGTTATATGACCACTTATCATCATTCAAACAACAAGCATACCTCTTTCATACAATGCACTATATACAACACTTAAAAGAACAGACAAACAAAGGAGAAAATATATCAATTATTTTCAGTTGAAACAAACGAAATGTTACAACAAAAGCCTTATCAAAATTAAACACAGTGATGATAATTTCTACAATTTGTTGTCGCTTTGGATTTTTTGGGGGCTTTTCCAGTCTACGCGTTTCGAACTCGTGTTTCTATCGAGTTCTCATCAGGACCGTAGTCTCTCTGTTTTCAAGAGACCATTATGGGTTCAAATGTTCCCGTCGAAAAAAGTGGACTTGTTGAACGGACCTTTTAATGTGTGTTGTTGTACTGATTGATCAATTTCTTCGCTCCTCTTATGTGGAGGGCTGGCTTGGCGGGCCGTGGTGTTCTGAGCCTTCGTCTTCTTGAATCGGGCGAGGCCGGTGTGTTGTACCGTCTCCCTCGTTCACTGCCGTTTGCTCGATCTGCGCGTTTCCTGGAGCCTTGGAGACTGGCCAGCTGCGCGGAAGAGTATTGTATGGAGTGGGCAGAGTGGCCGGCCCCTATCCCCGTTCAGACGCAGAAGGCGCTGGCGCGCAAACCTCGCACCCGCTGCGCTCGTCCGCTGCGCGTCCGTGGGAGACACATGATTTATGGAAAGATGGAGGGAGGTCGGTGGGCGTGGCCTCCGAAAGGGGGGCGTGGTCTGCGGCCTGGGCGAAATGCTGGCGAGGAGTGTCTAGCTCCGATATCGAGCAGCTCTAAGTCCGCTGTCGAAACCGGAGTGGTGGCAGAGGGTAAGTGGTTAAAAACACAATATTATACAGTGACAATCCAATTTTTAAAAAAGCTAGGTGACTCCTGGCTTCCGCCTCAGGAGTTTAGTACAATGCAAAAAGGGACTGTTTGGACTGATATAAGGTGCCCCCAGAATTGGAGACATCATTCATCAGGCCAACTTCTCACATTGGTGAGCAGCGGTGCGGATTTGAGCTTTGCTGTTGTTTTACCTTTGCAATCTTATATCAAATAGAAAGATCACATTAAGTACCATAGGTACATATAAATAAAAGCTTAGCATATTTAAGTTCTACTGAACTTAGTAGTTGTAGGTAGAAGGGCTTAGCATACCCTGACTACAACTCACTAGCAAAGTACAGTAGGGAAACACTTAGTGTAGGTAGTTGCATTACTTACACCTCACTAGAGTCATGTCTGGCACGGGTGTAGCTATAAGCTCTCTACCTGTGATGGTTGACCCTCCACAGGCAACCTCAGACTATGACAAATTCAGCCATAGAGACTTGAGTGCCTTGTGCACTGCAAGGAAGCTGAGAAAGGGTCACAACCCAACCATTCCCATCCTGATAGCCATCCTGGAGAAGGATGATCTTGAGAAAGCTAGAATAGTTCCCTCAGGGTCAGGAGAAGGAGTGAATCCCCCAGATAATGAGAACACCACCCCAGAAGAGGAGGAGGAGGACCCAGAGTCAGGTGATGATGTAGAAAATCATCAAGGGATACCCAGGTACCAATTGGAAGGCTTAGCCAAGCCAACTTGGTCCTACATGGGAATGGAGAAGGGCACTTCTCCAGACCCAATAGCATAATTCTCCCAGGCAATAGGAGAGCGAGAACTCCTTCAAGGGATTCTCACATTTCTAGTGCCTCAAGAGAATCTCGGAGAGGAATGACTTCCCCTCAGAGGAAAGAGCATAAGGCCAGGATGAGAGCTGTTAGACTCCAAATAGAGAGGGAGGAAGTAGCCCTGGCCCAAGGTAAGCTTGCCTTTGCAAGAGAACAAAGATTATGTGGGGAGACTTCCACTGGTGGCAGCAATATCCCTAAGGATAAAGACAGGTCCTATGACCATAGAAACCTGAGTAAGATTGTGCCCCCCTACAGAGATGGGGATGATATACACAAGTGGATAACTGCTCTTGAGAGAGCCTGCATGGTACAGCAGGTTCCAGAAGATCAGTGGGCAGCAATCTTGTGGCTCTCCTTTTCGGAGAAAGGGAGAGATAAGCTTCTCACAGTTAGATCTGAGGATGCTATAAACTACACAGTCCTGAAGAGTGCTCTCATTGATGGGTTTGGCTTAACCACTGAGCAATACAGGTTGTTGTTCAGAGATACCCAAAAAGCTCAGACTCAGGACTGGACTGATTTTGTAGATTGTGCTACTAAGGCTCTGGAAGGTTGGCTACATGGCAGCAAAGTACATGACTATACAGGATTGTATAATATGATTATGAGGGAGCAGATCCTAAGTAATTGTCAGAACCAGCTTTTACACCAGCACCTGGTGGACTCAGATCTGACCTCTCCACACGAATTGGGTAAGAGGGCAGACAAATGGGTCAGAACCAGGATTAGGCCTAAGAATCAGGGTAATGACCAAAAGAAGGATACTTCCAAGGCTCAAGAGAAGGGTGGGGATAAATCTAAGGAAAAATCTCCCACAGGGCCCCAAAACTCCAAGGGTGGGGGTGGGTCCCAGAACACTTCCTCTGACCAGAAGAAACCTTATTGCCATGTCTGTAAACAGCCTGGCCACTGGAAAACTGATAGCAGTTGTCCCAGGAATAACAATAAGGAAAATATACCTCCAAGTAAAACTCCAACACCTGCTGTTACTACTAGTAGTAATCCCCCAGGTGGTGGGAGCACCCCCAAGAATTTGGGTGGGTTTACTTTTGGAACCCAGGTGGACGCTGGCCTAACCAGGTCCCTAAATACAGATACTCTTGTCTATGAAAATGGCATGGGGTTTGCCAACTTCACTGATTGCCCAAATACTTTGAGCAAGTATAGACAGGAGCCCATCATCAATGGTCAAAACGTTGAGGCCTACAGAGATACAGGGGCTAGTATCACTATGGTGACTGAGAATCTAGTTCCCTCAAGGCAACTTTTACCTGGTGCCACATATCAGGTGACTAACATTGATGGAGTGCAGAAAAACCATCCCATGGCAGTGGTAAATCTCAGCTGGGGGGTGTCACTGGCCCAAAGAGAGTGGCAGTGTCAGCAAACTTGCCTGTAGATTGTCTACTTGGGAATGATTTGGAAATCTCAGCATGGGCTGAGGTTGAACAAGAAACCAATTCTAAAATGGTAAATGTCCATGGAAAGGTTAGTGGGGCTGTGATGGCTACAGCCCCAGTCCAAGATGTCCTTCCTGAAAAGGTTGGTAGGGCTGTGCAAGACTCAGCCCCATCTTCAACAGACTCCCTTCCTAAACAGATTAGCAGGGCTGTGATGGTAACAGCCCATACCCAAACTGAGTCCCTTCCTGAAAAGGTTGGTGGGGCGGTGATGGCCACAGCCCAAACTCAAACCGATTCATGTGTTGTGAAGCCTGAAACTATCGCTCACTCCACACAAACAGAGAGTATTGAGGAGGAAGAGAAATCTCCCTCCCACCAGACATTAGGAAAGGATCAGCCTCCTCAGGGAACTGATCTTACCCCTTGTGAAGAAACTGCCCCAGAGGTAGTCAGGCCTAGCCTGGCAGAGCCCCTGATGTCAGTGGACCCTTCCAAGGTGGGACCCAGTCTGGTGCGAAGGTATCAACCCAGGCCAAATACAATATATATACGCTAATACAATATATAGAACTCTCTCGAGCCTTTTTTAAAACAAATGTTTCATTTTTATCATTAACAAAAAAACTTTTTTATTGTATCTACTTATCTTGTATACATGATGTATGTGTTTAATCTATTTTTATCAATATAATTAAAAAAAACTTTTTACAACAGTATATTTTTTGTGTTATAGTTCATAAATTTTTTGGATAATTTGTGTCGTTAAATAGCCAGTGTTTGTCTTGTAATTTGGCCTGGGTTGATACCTTCGCATTGAACTAATTTCCCTGACCCAGGAACTTTATCCTTACCAGGGGGTCCTTGATATATCACATATTTGGGACCCAGTCTGGAGCAGGTAACCTGCCCCTCTCTACCCTGCCTCAGCCAGCCCAGGGCTGCAGAGGTCAAGGAGGTCAGTGAGCCCCAAAGGGCCCCCTGTCAAATAAAGCACCCCCATTAGCAGATTAGGGGCACCCTAGCTAGCAGCCCTAGCAAGGTAACAACTTTAAAAATACCTGAGGGATCCCCTTGCCATTAGTTAGGGACCTCCCCCAAAAGGACACTGTTGGGCACAGCCAAACCTGGGACCCCAAGGGCCCTAACCTGAGCTGTCCCTCCAGTAACCAACAGAAGGGACCCAGCCTCCAGCTGTAGGCAGCCAGAGGTTGACCCTGAGAGCACAGTGCAACTCAGTCAAGGAAAGAAAGGCACACATGGTGGAAGATGATTGGAGGAAGCTGAGCCCTAATTTAGTGGAGCCTCACTTCAGTACTCCATCTCAACACCAGCCTTTTACTTTGCCAAAACACACCATGGGCAGTGATTCCCTATGGTGGAGACCCTCTGATACCCCTAGGGTGAGGGATTGCTTAGTGGACCATGAGACAGGGGGTAACCATGCTAGTGCAGGTACTTCCTTATATGGCCACTTAGGCAATATAGGCTTACCTGGTCAAGGATAGCCTTATCTCCTTTCGTTTGGGGGGGGGCTATGTAGGAAGGTGGATACCTGACTATGGTTACCCCAGATTTTTTGCCTTGTGTTTAGCTGGTTTTTGACTTAGTTGGCCTGGGACCCTGCTATTCAGGGCCCCAGGCTATCTGCTCTCTCTTTAAAATGGACTCCATGTACCCTAGGTGCATAACTAAATTGGATTGGGTCACCTTATCAGCCCCTGTACAGTGCACTATAGGTGCCCAGGGCATAGGTGCATCCAAGGCCTACCAGGGGCTGCAGCATATCTTTTGCCACCCCTGGCTGGCCATCCAAATTGACACAACTGGCTGATCACTCAGCTGGGGCAAGATCGTGTAATCACCCCTTGCTTAGATGTAGTATACCTATGTCTAAACCTATATCTGGACACATATGCACCTATAAGTCACTCCTATGGAAGGCCTTTACAATCCTGGAGGCAGAGAGCTTGGTTTTATGTGAGAGGGTGCTCTAGCATGAGCTGAGCCTATCTGCAGTGTTTGGAACCATTTCCTTACTGCTGTTCCAGTGATACTGCCATACCATATACTCTTAAGTGCATTATAATCCTCACGGTTAATACTAACTTTGGTTTGGCTTTATCAAAACATGTTGTGTTTGGTGTCATACACTTTGGAATACTACCCCCTCGCCAGTTCTGGCGACGGGGGTAGCATTCCACCCTTCTAGAGGGAGAAGACATGTTACTTTACTTAAAACGCGGTTAATCCTAAACCAGAGCCCCAGCATCACAAAATGGACGCTGCTGCCACAGACACATGTCTGGCCTCCTGCTGCTGACCGAAACCTGGCAGAGGACACCTGGACAAAGGGTTTCCTGTCACAGGGAGGTGTCACACCACCCCAGACAGGAGATAGTGGATTGTAGCAGGGAGGGTTGAAAGACACCAGACACTGCCTTGGGCGCACAAGGTGTCCCTGGGCAGATTCCAGTCAACCCGGTTCTGGGGCACTCCAGCCCCAGTCCTGGCACGAAACTGGACAAAGGGAAAGGGGTGTAACCACCCCCTTCCTGGGTCCCACCCATAGGAGGGACCTAGCAGGTAATCCAGCCCCTTGATTCGACTTAAAAGTAGGAGCTGTGCAGATGCACATCCGATTATCCTGACTGAAACTTATGAAACGAAACTCTGGACCCTTCGACATCCCACTCGACGTGGAAGACTGAAGAATCTCCCTTCTGGTCAAGGAGTGACCACCCTGTGCAAACAGGCACCATCCAGCACCTTGACGTTTTCTTTGTTGCAGTTCCCGCCGGAACTCGAGCAACAGAGATCGACAAGACCCAGCGTGCGTGCCTTCTAACAGCCCGATCCACAGTCCCTGAAGAGCTGAGACCCGTGGAGGTGACCTGAAGCGTGGGGCCGGCCATCTTGGAAAAACTACGAAGCGCTGACCGTGTTGCATCCGAGGCTCCCTCGAAGCTGTGCATTGGAGTTTGAGAAACTCCTGCCCCAAGCAGCTTTTGCACCGAAGCTCACCCCTCCACACTCCTCGAGTGCTGCGTGGGGCCCTTTTGCATTTTTCTGCTTGACGCGTTGGTCCGGTCCCTTGCCTGTTGGCTAGTGGCCCCAGTACCGACGAACCTTTGAATTTGCTCTGCTAGTCTGGTTGCTCCAGAATGGCCCTCGCTCCCCTGAAAAGGAGCTCCCGCTCAGACCTTGCTGGTCCGAGTAAGAAGCCATCTTCGAATCCTGCGTGGGCTGCATTTGCCAAGGCCTTTTGACTCCGATCTTGAAACCGACACCGCCGACAGCGAGAGTCTTTGTGGGACAGCTCGTGATTCACTCCAGGACATCCTCGGTGCCCCAGAGACCACATGGCAGCAGAGACAATCTTCACAACACGCTCCTGATTGCGCCCGACATTGCCTGGTTCCTTCCTGGTCACTGGCTAGTGATCCAGACTCTGTCCCCTCTGCTTTCAGGTACTCTACATCTTCGATCCACCCTTTGATCACACCGGACACTTCTCTTCTGGACGCCTGCAGCATCTTCATCTCCAGGCACCATAGATCTTCGTGACGAAACCCGACACATTTTTGCACCTGTGCACCCGCTTCCTGTGGGTGAGGTAACTCTTGAACACCGGTGCTCCTCTAGTGGTTTACACCTCTAGTGTCTAAGTCTAAAGTTTTGTCCTTCTAGTCCAGTCGGAAGACTCTTAAAACTGTAACTCGATAACTTTTACGCACCATTGACTTTGCATTGGTGCATGCGTGTGCTTTAGGCACTGCACCCGAATCCCGCGGGTTACTCCCGTCCTAACTGCTGTTAGTCCAGTGTAGTCCAAGTGATTCCCAAGGCCCTAGGCCTTACCCCTGATCGATTAGTGATTGTTATACCACTTTTTTGATATATGGTTTGAGTGGCCACCGGCCTCATCCATAACTGTGCAACTTGTGTATGTTATACTGTGCTTTTATTTAAACGCGTGTGCTTCATTGCTCATAAAGAGTAGTGGGGACTATTCTAAGAATAAATACATATATTTTGATAATATATAACTTGTGTGGTGTCCTTCCATTTGATATTAAAGGATTGCATATGGTAAAACAGCTGGCTTCACATGTCCTCTTGAGTTAAGCCTTTAGGCTGCTTAGTCCATGCTACCTCTAGGATAGCTTGTCTTTAAGGTTGACTTACAACCACCACCATAAGGGATTGTTTGGACTGATATAAGGTGCCCCCAGAATTGGAGACATCATACATCAGGCCAACTTCTCACATAGTTGTTGCTCTCATTTGTGACGATTTTTTTGCGGAAGCTATTGCTGGAAAACTGGCAATATTGGCTATTTTCACCAGGTTGTGAATGGATTGATAATTTAAAATCACTGAAGAAACTATAGGTTTAATGAACATTATAATTAGAAATTAGCATTAAAAAAACCATTCAAATTCACTGAAAAAAACATAGGTTTCAGGGACGTTATAGTTAGAAATTAGCATTTAAAAAACCTTAGAAATTCACTGAAAAAAACATAAGTTTTAGGGAGGTTATAGTTAGTTGGACATTTCACTCGTACAAAACCAGAGAAATTAGAACGTTATAGTTAGTAGAGCTAACTATAACTCATGCCCCCGCAATCCATGACTTCACTTATTACATCACTCATGACATGGTCAGCGACATCACTGATGACATCTCATATTACATCACTGATGACATCATCCACATGAAAATCTGATGCACCTCCTCATACCTTAATAAAACGATTGATACACCCACTCTAAAATACAGACTACCATTTTCGAAACAATAGAGACACCAAAAGCACTTAGTATGTACGCACCCACTGATTCATAGGTCTACACACACATCCACTCGTTCGTCCATACAATCACTCATACATGCAGTTACTCATCAATACAGCACTATTATGTGTACTCATAAAGCTATACGAACACTCATACACCGTCACTCATCCATAGAGTTATTGACACACCTAGCTAGTCATGTAAAGAATCAATAACACTGCCATTTACTGACCTATACAGTTATGCATTCACTATCTAACCTAGTCATACAGATACTAACATATACTTACTCTCTTATACAATCACTGACACAAGCACACACTCATTTATACAGCCACTCTAACAATTACTCACTCTCACATATAGTCATTTACATACTCCAACACTTACATATACTGCCTTTTACATATGTAGTTACTCACACATATGCCACTGAGACATACATTCACTCACCAACACACTGATACACACACTCACTCACCTATACAGTGTATAAGTGGCTGCATGGGTTGGTGAGTAGTTACATGAGTGTGTATATGGATTATTGGTTGGCTTTTTGAGTATCAGTATGAGTGGCTGTATGGTTCGGTGGGGGATATTACTTAGTGCATAGATGCATGAATGAGTGACTCACTGTTTGTATGTTTTTGAAGACAGCATGTGTGCAGGACTGTATGGGTGGATGAGTGTGTGTATGGGTGTGTTAGTGAGTGAATGACTGTCTCAATAGTGTCTTTATGAGTAAGTACATATCTTTTAAACTAGTATATGTGAGTATTGATGTATATAAGTGAGTATATATGAGAGTGAGAGATTGGAAGAGTTCCTCTATAAATAAGTATATGTTTCTATGAATGATTGTTAAAGAGAGTAAGTATGTGTATGTTTCTGTAGAAGTAAGTGTAGTGGTGTGTGTATAGCTGTATATGCAAGTAAATGGATGTTTGATACTTTATTTGCATGTGTGAGTATGTGTGTGAGTAACTCTATGTATGAGTGTAGGTGTGTAACAGAATCTATAGGTGTGTGAGTACATATGATGAGTGAGTACATGTATGAGTGACTATATTGAACTGTTGGTGAATGAGTGTATGTGTATGTAGATTTTGGAATTACTGTATAGGTTGTTCTAACTGGTATTGGTATCTCAATTGTTTAAAAAAAATGTAGTTTCTATTTTTCAATGTGTGTATCAAAGGTAATATTAGGGTGAGAGGAGGTCTGCCACTCTTTTACAAGGTTGATGTCATCAGTGATGTCATTTGAGATGCCATCACTGATGTCATGGGTCATGTCGCTGACCATGTCATGAGTGATGTAATATGTGATGTCATCAGCAGTGGATTGCGGGCGCGCGTGTTATAGTTAGCTGAACTAACTATAACGGGGGAATTTCAATGGTTTTGTATTAGTGAAATGTCGAGCTAACTATAACATGTGTGAAACCTATGGTGTTTTCAGTGAATTTCTAAGGTTTTTTAAATGACAATTCCTAACTATAATGTGGCTGAAACCTATGTTTTTTCAGTGAATTTCAAAGGTTTATTAAATGCTAATTCCTAATTATAATGTGCCTTAAACCTATGGTTTTTTCAGTGAATTTCATAGGTTTTGTAAATGCCAATTTTGAAATGTATAAATTGTTATATTTATTTTTTTATACTAAATTACACCATTTTTTATAATAATTATTTTTAGCTATTTTATTTTTTGAATTACAATACATTTTTTTTGTGGTAAACGTATGGCACGCGTACCCTCCTCGCGCAATGCTGCGCAACTGTAATCGTACTGTACACGTACCTGCGCATATGTCACAGATACTTTAAAGCATTCCATTCCGTAAAGCCTGCCTCACTACATGAATACATGCTTACTGAGTGAATGATTACATTAATATAAGTAAAGACAATGAGTGAATTCTTATTTGGTTCACTTTTACTTTACTGAATGAAATACAAAAAAGGGAAGTTACTAGAAAAATAAGTCGGAAAAAAGGGGAATGAATGTTAATACTTGTATTAAAAAAAGTAACCTATAGAAATGCTTTAATAAGAAAAAACGAGTTTAAATGAAGCATTTAAGAAATTAAACAAAAGTTAAAAAGTATGGAAAGAGGCACATTTACAGAAACACGTGACGCACTAAAACATGTGTTACATGTTCTCTGGACAGGTACACTGGACCCCTCTAAACACTGTCCCTCTTCATCCCCCCTTTTGTTGAAACATTAAGCGTGGGCAGCCCCCACGGGATTCTTAGGTTACCAAGAGTGACACTTTTTCACTCCTTTGGCCCCACTCACTTGGGATTTCTTTCCCCCCCCAAAAACAAACACTCCGCAGACTGCGGTTTGAATTAAAAGTTAACATTGAACTAAGCCACCCTCCGGCCACAATGGAAGATGTTCCCGGTCTTAGTTTTGACGACGATGCCATCGACGAGGCCATCAGGGCAGCACCCACCCTACTTACCTTCTCGGCGGCTGCTGCCTCTGGCGCTACTAACGATGACTGGGCCATACTTACTGAGATGAAGAAGGAACTAATAAGGATCACGATACATGGCATAATGATGACCGAATACCTGAGGAGTAAAATCGCCCCACAGGGCCTCATTGTTAACATCATACCTAGACTCTTTTTGGAAGACAAACAGTTTAAGGTCGACTGGGTACAGGTATCCTGGAAATGCACCAAAGATCTCCTCTTCCTTATCGTACAAACATCCAAACGGCTGTCAGAGGCACTATTAGAGAAAATCACAGCTATAGAAGCTACGATGAGGAGCACAGTTAACAAAAATACCAAGGCTAACTTTACCACTAAACTGGCTGAGATCAACCAAGAAATGGCAGATCACCATGAGTACCTCCTGAAGCAGAAGACAGCGAAACTGCAGAAAGACATTACTAAATTTGAGAAAGAGAAAGTCTATCCTTACTTAAAGGAGGGCTTCAAGAATAAAAAGACGAGTTACTCCTCAGACGAGCATACAGACAACAATAGCCGACGTGGCTCGTCCAGCAGTGATTCCAGTGGAGGATATAACCCTAGGAACAACAGGGCCCCACAGAATCCCAATTGGCAACCTGGATACCAACAAGGACCAGTTTTTCATGGACCCCCACATATGGCACCCCCGTGGCAATACCCCTTCTACCAACAGGGTCCACCTCAGTTTTTCCCCTCAAACCCGCCACCTTTTCAAGGCAGAGGTTGGGGCAGAGGAAGAGGGTGAAAGCGAGGCGGACAGAAAGGAGTCCAGTGGCAGGATCAACCAACACCACAGACGACGGTAGAAACCAGGAGCACGACCAGGGGAAGAAGAGTCTGACAGTAAACCTCTCGAACAGGGAACTGACTCCAGTAGAAAATAAAGTTCTAGAAAAAGGACTTGGATTTGTCCCTACTCCCACCCCGGACAGCTTTCAAGAAATGATTGAAATCAAACAACTCTTCAGGAAGATACGGCTGAGAGCCTTCTTTGATGGTCAACCAGCACAAGACACTACAGATACAGGACTACGGAAACCCTCCACATTTACACCCACCGATGGGATGGTCCCCCCTGAGATCCTGACTTTTGAGCGGGCGGTCTTGAACAGCCTTAGCAACAAACCACAATGTCATCAATTCAACAACCTAACCAAGGCGGAAAGACAGGCCTCACAGGCCCTAGGAAATGACAACACCATTGTGATAAAACAAGCAGACAAAGGGGGCGCCACAGTCATCCAGGACTATGTGGAATATGATCTGGAATGTAGAAGACAGCTTTCCAATAGCACCCACTACAGACCTCTTAACGAAGACCCAACTAAACGCCTGTCAACTACCATCATGAGTCTTGTCCTAGAGGGAGAAACCAATGAGTGGCTATCCAAAAAGGAGGCAGAATTCCTAATCACCAATGATCCAGTCACACCCTACTTCTACACTCTGCCAAAGATTCACAAGGGGGTCACCCCGGTACCGGGTAGGCCCATTGTGTCTGGTATAGGGTCCCTCCTGGAACCTCTATCCCAATTCTGTGACGCTTTTCTGCAACCCATAGTCAAGAAAATTCCTTCTTTTCTTCAGGATACAAGAGACGTCCTGCGCCTCATTGATGACATGGATGGGAGGGAAAATGTCGATTTCATAATGACATTGGATGTAGAAGCCCTCTACACTAATATCCCTCAGCAAGCTACTCTTGAGGCAGTGGAATCGGCCCTGAGGGCGGAGGAATGGACATCACCCACTCCAATTTCCTTTATCATGGCTTTGGCAAGTATAGCCTTAACTGAGAACTTCTTCAGATACGAGTCGCAACTGTTCCACCAGATCCGTGGTACTTCCATGGGCTCGACCTTCGCGCCGAGCCTGGCCTGTATTTATATGGCCACCTTCGAGGAGCACCACATCTACCAAGCCAACACGAATCCGTTCCTTGAACACTTGTCCCTCTGGCGTCGCTACATCGACGACATCCTGATCCTTTGGAAAGGGGACCGGATGAGTTGTGAGGCCTTTTGCACATGGATCAACCTCCAAAACCCATACCTGAAATTCACAGGAACCATCTCTGAGGTATCACTACCATTCCTGGACTTAACCATCAGGCTAGACCCAACGGAGATCACCACCACTCTCTACAGGAAAGAGACCGACAGGAATAGTCTCCTTCCATACCAGAGTCACCATACCAGGGCCCTGAGGGATAACCTGCCCTTTGGGCAATTCTTGCGGATCCGCAGAAACTGTACTTCAGTCACAGATTACAAACGCGAGGCCTCTATCTTACAGCACAAACTCCAAGAGAGGGGGTCACAAAGGAGAACGGGTGAGTGGGGAAAGTTTGCGCTGGAAAGAAAAAATTATTAATGCAAAACACTATTTGGTAAGCTCAAAAAGGATCAGATACTGGTCACCCAACCAGGATCAGACAAAGTGTGACTCCAAGGGGCCACTTTTGTACAATTTAAACCATGAACATTAGATCCTGAGCTAAGGAAAAGTAGTTCAATCAAGATATCAAGTCCCAATTTTTGTGAGTTTTTCCGTTTTATTCTTCTTTGATCTTTTAGTAGAGTTTATTCCAATCTTCACACGTACAAAAACAACCGCTGCCAACACGTGTTTCGTCAAGGTCATTCAAACCAAATGACTTCGTCAGGGCTGTAAATATCACAATAAATATACATAATTACATTCCACTCAAGAGAGGTTGTCAAGAATCAAAAAAACACTTGCTATTCACATTAAGTAAGCAAAGTGGCATTCGTTCAAACCCTAAAATACAAATTATTTATAAGGTTACACCTCACACAAATTTCACTAAGAGTATCTCCAAGTAGTCTTGAGAAAACTCCATTATTTAATACACCACAAGGGTTACAAAGTTCACAAAAAGTCTCTCAAAGTCAGTTTGAGAACGCTTCATTACCAAGCCTTACTGGCAGGTGAAAGTTTTTATGCAAAAATTGCTTCAAAGTTCAGTTAGACCCATTTCAAAAATTCCCGAAAGGAGAAAGATAAATAGACCAAGAGAAAGGAAAAAGTAAAAAAGGAAAAACCGTCTGTGCAAGGACAGATAGCGCGTCAGATATAAAAAATCAAAAACAGACACCGTGAGTGACAAGACCATTGCGTGACAGGTGACACACGTGATGTTGTTATGAATAAGAAATCGTGTTTCACATAGATTTTCATAACGTGTTATAACCAGAGATTGTTCAGAGGGCCAGGGATAGTCACCACACCCCGTGTAAAATAAAATAAAATAAAATAAAAGTGAACTGACTAAAAATGATGGGCTCACCCTGGAGAAATTCATGAAGCTGTAGTGTAGAAATCCAGAGAAAATAACTCCCAATTCACAATCTGCAACAAAACTACATACAAAAACATAATGGATGACCCTTCCAATCTCAAAGAGGCACGAAAAAAGGCAATTCGATAAACACCAATAGATCATATGTATAAATAAAATGCTGCACTTACTTAGACATGCAACATATGGCGTATTGGTCAATTTCAAAGGTGTTCTATCCGTCCAAATACAAACAAAAACGGGCAGTTCTTGTCCCAAATATCCAGGGACTAAGTAGCTCAATATATTCCCGATAGGAAGGTTACCTAGAAGTCAAGTATAACGTAGGCTAGGTTAAATAGTTCCCCCTCAAAGCTACACGTCGGCAAAATACTGCTTCCGAAGCAATTTGAAAAACCATCATATGCACAGTTAATTACCCAACAAAATATAAGACGACAGCGTTCCTTAAACGGTAAATAAAGCTAAAGACTGGCCAAAACCCAGGAGAAAAAAGTTATGCATACCCATATCATAGGGTCGTTAGCCAAATTTGTATATTAAATGCAATTGCCAAATTACTGTTTTAGCGCAAGTAGTTAAAAATTTAAAATTCAGTTGTAAAGCGGCCCCACGTACCTCCGAGTACAGAGATCCACAGAGACAAGTTCCCCACTGTAAACCGGCGTGCAGCTACCGCGCCATGTTGTAGAAGCTGTATAAAACGCCCCAAACACGCGACATTAGACCTAAAGGTAGGACTAAACGGTGTCTAGCTAAAAACCACCGACATCTTGTAATGCCCCAAATTAACTCGCAAAGTATTGGAGGTTTCAATAAGGAAAGTTGAAAGTTATCTCCAAAGGCGCCGTAAGTCGTGCAATAAATAGTTATAAATTCTATTCTTAAAGGACTGGTCCGTCACCACAGCATAAGTAAACCCGAGTAATAGAGCCTTTCCAACGTTTTGCAATATCAGAGCGGAATCTAGCTCCAGACATCCGACATCTTGTAATGCCCAGAATAAAGTGCAAGGGGTTAGGAAATTAAGTAAGAGGAGCTAAAGCCTTACCAAAAAAACGCACCGTTGTTCGTGCAAATTGTAAATTATACTTTCTATCATCCTAACGGTAATCCGTCTATAAAGCACAGATAAGACCAAGTGTTTGAGCCAGACAAAAAACACTACAATGTCAAAAAGAAGAGGAGGAAAATAAATATACACCAAAAGTGAAAAAACCAATAATCTGTGGAGACATACAAACTTTTAAGTTTCTCCCACTAGAGAAGACGGAAGGTAAAACGAAGAATCCATAATCTTCAATTATGTACAGTGATAACATTCATATATCTGTTGTGCAAGATTTGTTATACATATGCAAATACTAAACATGATTTACAAAATATAAAAGAATATAATCATAAAGGAGTCCCAAAGGGGTATATTGTTCCATATACTTGCCCATGAGAAATACACACTACACACATCATCCTTTTTCATAGTTCATCCAATAATCCATGGTTAGATGTATAGGTTTCTGAAGGCGATTCAAAATTTCAGTTAGCACAAAGAATTACACCAAAAAGAACTGTAATTCATCCTCAAAATTCAGACCCCGTTCCACCGCATGAACCCGCATTATCCAACGCGCTTCTTGTTGCCTGAGCTTGAGTTCACGGTTTCCACCCCTTACATCAGTGGGCATCGTCTCTATACCATGAAAAGACATAGTTAGGTGTTCTGTTTGGAACGGGCAGTCCATGGCATGAGCAGCTATAGGGACTCTGCTGTCCCTATTTTTCAAGCCCCTAAAGTGTTCACTAACTCGATCTTTTAGTCGTCTAATGGTGCTACCAATATAAACTTTACCACATTTGCATAGTATAGCGTATATAACATAAGTTGTAGTGCAATCGATGTGGGTTTTAATATGGTAGGTACCTGAGTCATTGTAGTTAAAGTGTTTTAACCCATGTAGTGACATCCTACACATGCTACAGTTCCCACATCTATAAGAGCCCTTATTGTGAGAGTGTAACCAGGATACTTTGTGAACATTTTTGGGGTAGCTGGGGCTGATCATATTTCCAATCGTGGTACCCCTACGAAAGGTAATAGATGGATGAGCCATTATATGCTCTTTTAGTACAGGGTCTGAAATTAACATGAACCAATATTTCTTTAAAATACCATAGATGTGTGTAGACCATAAGCTATAATTGGTCACAAATCTAATCGGATTTTTGGTTCCAGTTTCCTTAGATTTAGTTCGAAGGGTTACATTTCTTTTAAGTTTCATTGCCCTGTTTTTAGCTCTACTAATGATAGTTTTACCGTAACCTCTAGACAAGAATCTGTTCTCTATGTCATCAGCACATAGTGTGAAATCAGTGTCCTCACTACAGTTACGGCGAGCTCTGTAGAATTCGCCAAAGGGAATAGAGTTGATTTGTGACTTAGGGTGTGCACTACTACCATGCAACACAGCGTTACATGCGGTTTCTTTTCTAAATAGTGTGCTACACAGTTTGCCATTATGTACATAAAACTTGAGGTCCAGAAATGTAATTTCAGAACAACTGTAGTTCATGGTAAAGGTCATGTTAAACTGGTTACTATTCATATACTCAAAAAATCTTAGAAGTTGAGTCACACCACCTGTCCAAATAAATAAAAGATCATCGATGTATCTTCCATAATAGTTGATACAGTCATGCCATTCTGCACCACCAGGGCCCCAGATATGCGTCGTCTCCATCCACCCCATATAGAGGCAGGCAAAGGACGGCGCAAATCTGGAACCCATGGCCACCCCGCATTTTTGGCGGTACCATCTCTCATTGAAGAGGAAAACGTTGTTCTCCAAGATCATTTTAGACATTGCCAAAAGCATATTTGTATGGTCAAGTAACTCAACTGGTCTCTTGAATAAGAAATATTCCAATCCCAGGATGCCCTTGTCATGTGTGATGTTGGTATATAGTTGTGAAACATCCATAGTGACCATCAACATTTCTGGTTCCCAATTATAGTCATTAAAAACATTTAAAACATCCTTCGTATCTTTAATATAAGAGGCAAGGCTAGTAACATGCGGTCTTAGAAAGATATCAACGAATTCAGATAATTTTTCAGTGGGTCCCCCAATGCCAGATACTATTGGTCTTCCGGGGGGACTGGTAGTATCCTTGTGCACCTTTGGTAAGGTGTATAGGCACGGGAAACGTGGACGGTCCACTGTTAGATATTTGTACTCATTATCAGATAGGATGGTTTCTTGATGGCAGGTTTTTAAAAGGTCGTTAACTTTGGTTACAATTCCAAAAATTGGATTAGAGGGTAATTCAGTATACCAAGCTTGGTTGTTTAATTGGCTCATAATTTCGTTGTCATAGTTAGATTTATGCATTATTACAACGTTTCCCCCCTTGTCAGCCTCCTTAACCACAAGGGAGGGATCTGCTGCCAACGTTTTTAGAGCTTTTCTCTCACCCATTGTGAGGTTGTTCAGATAGGGCGAGGTTTTAGATGTCCTTATCTTTTTCTCTAAGAGGTTCAGTTCCTGTAATACGATCTTGTAAAATGCATCGATATTGTTATTGCTAGCCAATTTCGGGGTCCATTTTGATTTATTTTTTAGGCCACTATCCTCACTGTAATTAGTACAGTAATCAAGTTCCTGCAATACCCGTTGTAGAGTGACAGGATCATTCTCGTTCTCAGTAATAGACAGCAGTAATCTTGTTGCTTCTACATCATGAATCGATAAGTCCCCCCACACTTGATTACAAGATCGATCAGTTTTCACACCTGTTGTTGCAAAGAATTTTTTAATCTTCAGTTGTCTGACAAATTTGTACACATCAATTTTTACATCAATTACATTGCAAACATCCGTAGGGCAAAAATTAAGTCCCTTCTTGAGTGCTGAAATTGTTTCTTGTGACAAATCTGTATCTGTTAAATTCATTATCTGAATGTCATTGGTACAGTCTACCTCCCCTGATTGGCCTGCCATGATCTGGTCTGATATTGGGTTCTTACGCTTGAGTTTCCGGCCACCCCTTTTACCTCTCTTGGGCCTACTCCGCCCTCTCCCCTTGGATCCCGTTGTTTCGAATTGCCCAATTTTATACGTTGGACCTCCTTTAAAAAAGAGGAAGAGGAGGAGGAGGTGGATGGTACTACTCCATTTTGTTGGTCTGCATTAGTGTTATTAGTTCCTTCATCCCCACTAATAGAGACACTACTGGAAGAAATAGTGTTAATACTACTAGTCGACACAGTCTTGCTGTTCTTGTTAAGTGTATCATTCATGACCAGAGTGTCAAATTTTTTAGCGAAGGTAAAAACCCTGCCCATAGTATAGTCTTGTTCGTCCCGTTTCAGTTTACGAGCCTTCCTCTGTTTAATGTCATCCTCATATTTATTCAGGATGTCATTCAAGATATCATAGTTTTTCTTAGTTCCTTCCGCCTTCTGTAAGTCCGCTATTTCTTTTTCTAAGATGTCTACTTCCTGTATAATTTTGGTCACCTTTCTCTCACAATTCTCAATGAGTAGGTTCATCAATCTCATGGAATTACCAGTGAGTTCCTTTTCCCAGATCAGGAGGAGGTCCTCCTCCAGATCATCGTATGTGGGAAACAACTGTGATCTAAGACCACGTGGGACCCTATCCAATCTTTGGTATTCTTTCAATGTAGCTCCATCCCACCATTTACTGATCTCTTGCTTTTTCAGGCGCTCCAACCTGATAAATTTAGATTTAAGACCATCAGTGGGTCTGGATGCACCCAGAGCCACTGCTCTATTTACAGATGTTCCAGCATTCAGACTCATAAAAAGATCGCTCGCCACTTTGCTACGGTCGTTACGAGAACACATTGTCAAAGTATATAAGGCACAAAAGTCCTAATTCTTTCCTGCAGCAGCCCCAAATAACAGTACAACACAAAGGAGAACGGGTGAGTGGGGAAAGTTTGCGCTGGAAAGAAAAAATTATTAATGCAAAACACTATTTGGTAAGCTCAAAAAGGATCAGATACTGGTCACCCAACCAGGATCAGACAAAGTGTGACTCCAAGGGGCCACTTTTGTACAATTTAAACCATGAACATTAGATCCTGAGCTAAGGAAAAGTAGTTCAATCAAGATATCAAGTCCCAATTTTTGTGAGTTTTTCCGTTTTATTCTTCTTTGATCTTTTAGTAGAGTTTATTCCAATCTTCACACGTACAAAAACAACCGCTGCCAACACGTGTTTCGTCAAGGTCATTCAAACCAAATGACTTCGTCAGGGCTGTAAATATCACAATAAATATACATAATTACATTCCACTCAAGAGAGGTTGTCAAGAATCAAAAAAACACTTGCTATTCACATTAAGTAAGCAAAGTGGCATTCGTTCAAACCCTAAAATACAAATTATTTATAAGGTTACACCTCACACAAATTTCACTAAGAGTATCTCCAAGTAGTCTTGAGAAAACTCCATTATTTAATACACCACAAGGGTTACAAAGTTCACAAAAAGTCTCTCAAAGTCAGTTTGAGAACGCTTCATTACCAAGCCTTACTGGCAGGTGAAAGTTTTTATGCAAAAATTGCTTCAAAGTTCAGTTAGACCCATTTCAAAAATTCCCGAAAGGAGAAAGATAAATAGACCAAGAGAAAGGAAAAAGTAAAAAAGGAAAAACCGTCTGTGCAAGGACAGATAGCGCGTCAGATATAAAAAATCAAAAACAGACACCGTGAGTGACAAGACCATTGCGTGACAGGTGACACACGTGATGTTGTTATGAATAAGAAATCGTGTTTCACATAGATTTTCATAACGTGTTATAACCAGAGATTGTTCAGAGGGCCAGGGATAGTCACCACACCCCGTGTAAAATAAAATAAAATAAAATAAAAGTGAACTGACTAAAAATGATGGGCTCACCCTGGAGAAATTCATGAAGCTGTAGTGTAGAAATCCAGAGAAAATAACTCCCAATTCACAATCTGCAACAAAACTACATACAAAAACATAATGGATGACCCTTCCAATCTCAAAGAGGCACGAAAAAAGGCAATTCGATAAACACCAATAGATCATATGTATAAATAAAATGCTGCACTTACTTAGACATGCAACATATGGCGTATTGGTCAATTTCAAAGGTGTTCTATCCGTCCAAATACAAACAAAAACGGGCAGTTCTTGTCCCAAATATCCAGGGACTAAGTAGCTCAATATATTCCCGATAGGAAGGTTACCTAGAAGTCAAGTATAACGTAGGCTAGGTTAAATAGTTCCCCCTCAAAGCTACACGTCGGCAAAATACTGCTTCCGAAGCAATTTGAAAAACCATCATATGCACAGTTAATTACCCAACAAAATATAAGACGACAGCGTTCCTTAAACGGTAAATAAAGCTAAAGACTGGCCAAAACCCAGGAGAAAAAAGTTATGCATACCCATATCATAGGGTCGTTAGCCAAATTTGTATATTAAATGCAATTGCCAAATTACTGTTTTAGCGCAAGTAGTTAAAAATTTAAAATTCAGTTGTAAAGCGGCCCCACGTACCTCCGAGTACAGAGATCCACAGAGACAAGTTCCCCACTGTAAACCGGCGTGCAGCTACCGCGCCATGTTGTAGAAGCTGTATAAAACGCCCCAAACACGCGACATTAGACCTAAAGGTAGGACTAAACGGTGTCTAGCTAAAAACCACCGACATCTTGTAATGCCCCAAATTAACTCGCAAAGTATTGGAGGTTTCAATAAGGAAAGTTGAAAGTTATCTCCAAAGGCGCCGTAAGTCGTGCAATAAATAGTTATAAATTCTATTCTTAAAGGACTGGTCCGTCACCACAGCATAAGTAAACCCGAGTAATAGAGCCTTTCCAACGTTTTGCAATATCAGAGCGGAATCTAGCTCCAGACATCCGACATCTTGTAATGCCCAGAATAAAGTGCAAGGGGTTAGGAAATTAAGTAAGAGGAGCTAAAGCCTTACCAAAAAAACGCACCGTTGTTCGTGCAAATTGTAAATTATACTTTCTATCATCCTAACGGTAATCCGTCTATAAAGCACAGATAAGACCAAGTGTTTGAGCCAGACAAAAAACACTACAATGTCAAAAAGAAGAGGAGGAAAATAAATATACACCAAAAGTGAAAAAACCAATAATCTGTGGAGACATACAAACTTTTAAGTTTCTCCCACTAGAGAAGACGGAAGGTAAAACGAAGAATCCATAATCTTCAATTATGTACAGTGATAACATTCATATATCTGTTGTGCAAGATTTGTTATACATATGCAAATACTAAACATGATTTACAAAATATAAAAGAATATAATCATAAAGGAGTCCCAAAGGGGTATATTGTTCCATATACTTGCCCATGAGAAATACACACTACACACATCATCCTTTTTCATAGTTCATCCAATAATCCATGGTTAGATGTATAGGTTTCTGAAGGCGATTCAAAATTTCAGTTAGCACAAAGAATTACACCAAAAAGAACTGTAATTCATCCTCAAAATTCAGACCCCGTTCCACCGCATGAACCCGCATTATCCAACGCGCTTCTTGTTGCCTGAGCTTGAGTTCACGGTTTCCACCCCTTACATCAGTGGGCATCGTCTCTATACCATGAAAAGACATAGTTAGGTGTTCTGTTTGGAACGGGCAGTCCATGGCATGAGCAGCTATAGGGACTCTGCTGTCCCTATTTTTCAAGCCCCTAAAGTGTTCACTAACTCGATCTTTTAGTCGTCTAATGGTGCTACCAATATAAACTTTACCACATTTGCATAGTATAGCGTATATAACATAAGTTGTAGTGCAATCGATGTGGGTTTTAATATGGTAGGTACCTGAGTCATTGTAGTTAAAGTGTTTTAACCCATGTAGTGACATCCTACACATGCTACAGTTCCCACATCTATAAGAGCCCTTATTGTGAGAGTGTAACCAGGATACTTTGTGAACATTTTTGGGGTAGCTGGGGCTGATCATATTTCCAATCGTGGTACCCCTACGAAAGGTAATAGATGGATGAGCCATTATATGCTCTTTTAGTACAGGGTCTGAAATTAACATGAACCAATATTTCTTTAAAATACCATAGATGTGTGTAGACCATAAGCTATAATTGGTCACAAATCTAATCGGATTTTTGGTTCCAGTTTCCTTAGATTTAGTTCGAAGGGTTACATTTCTTTTAAGTTTCATTGCCCTGTTTTTAGCTCTACTAATGATAGTTTTACCGTAACCTCTAGACAAGAATCTGTTCTCTATGTCATCAGCACATAGTGTGAAATCAGTGTCCTCACTACAGTTACGGCGAGCTCTGTAGAATTCGCCAAAGGGAATAGAGTTGATTTGTGACTTAGGGTGTGCACTACTACCATGCAACACAGCGTTACATGCGGTTTCTTTTCTAAATAGTGTGCTACACAGTTTGCCATTATGTACATAAAACTTGAGGTCCAGAAATGTAATTTCAGAACAACTGTAGTTCATGGTAAAGGTCATGTTAAACTGGTTACTATTCATATACTCAAAAAATCTTAGAAGTTGAGTCACACCACCTGTCCAAATAAATAAAAGATCATCGATGTATCTTCCATAATAGTTGATACAGTCATGCCATTCTGCACCACCAGGGCCCCAGATATGCGTCGTCTCCATCCACCCCATATAGAGGCAGGCAAAGGACGGCGCAAATCTGGAACCCATGGCCACCCCGCATTTTTGGCGGTACCATCTCTCATTGAAGAGGAAAACGTTGTTCTCCAAGATCATTTTAGACATTGCCAAAAGCATATTTGTATGGTCAAGTAACTCAACTGGTCTCTTGAATAAGAAATATTCCAATCCCAGGATGCCCTTGTCATGTGTGATGTTGGTATATAGTTGTGAAACATCCATAGTGACCATCAACATTTCTGGTTCCCAATTATAGTCATTAAAAACATTTAAAACATCCTTCGTATCTTTAATATAAGAGGCAAGGCTAGTAACATGCGGTCTTAGAAAGATATCAACGAATTCAGATAATTTTTCAGTGGGTCCCCCAATGCCAGATACTATTGGTCTTCCGGGGGGACTGGTAGTATCCTTGTGCACCTTTGGTAAGGTGTATAGGCACGGGAAACGTGGACGGTCCACTGTTAGATATTTGTACTCATTATCAGATAGGATGGTTTCTTGATGGATGACATAGAGAACAGATTCTTGTCTAGAGGTTACGGTAAAACTATCATTAGTAGAGCTAAAAACAGGGCAATGAAACTTAAAAGAAATGTAACCCTTCGAACTAAATCTAAGGAAACTGGAACCAAAAATCCGATTAGATTTGTGACCAATTATAGCTTATGGTCTACACACATCTATGGTATTTTAAAGAAATATTGGTTCATGTTAATTTCAGACCCTGTACTAAAAGAGCATATAATGGCTCATCCATCTATTACCTTTCGTAGGGGTACCACGATTGGAAATATGATCAGCCCCAGCTACCCCAAAAATGTTCACAAAGTATCCTGGTTACACTCTCACAATAAGGGCTCTTATAGATGTGGGAACTGTAGCATGTGTAGGATGTCACTACATGGGTTAAAACACTTTAACTACAATGACTCAGGTACCTACCATATTAAAACCCACATCGATTGCACTACAACTTATGTTATATACGCTATACTATGCAAATGTGGTAAAGTTTATATTGGTAGCACCATTAGACGACTAAAAGATCGAGTTAGTGAACACTTTAGGGGCTTGAAAAATAGGGACAGCAGAGTCCCTATAGCTGCTCATGCCATGGACTGCCCGTTCCAAACAGAACACCTAACTATGTCTTTTCATGGTATAGAGACGATGCCCACTGATGTAAGGGGTGGAAACCGTGAACTCAAGCTCAGGCAACAAGAAGCGCGTTGGATAATGCGGGTTCATGCGGTGGAACGGGGTCTGAATTTTGAGGATGAATTACAGTTCTTTTTGGTGTAATTCTTTGTGCTAACTGAAATTTTGAATCGCCTTCAGAAACCTATACATCTAACCATGGATTATTGGATGAACTATGAAAAAGGATGATGTGTGTAGTGTGTATTTCTCATGGGCAAGTATATGGAACAATATACCCCTTTGGGACTCCTTTATGATTATATTCTTTTATATTTTGTAAATCATGTTTAGTATTTGCATATGTATAACAAATCTTGCACAACAGATATATGAATGTTATCACTGTACATAATTGAAGATTATGGATTCTTCGTTTTACCTTCCGTCTTCTCTAGTGGGAGAAACTTAAAAGTTTGTATGTCTCCACAGATTATTGGTTTTTTCACTTTTGGTGTATATTTATTTTCCTCCTCTTCTTTTTGACATTGTAGTGTTTTTTGTCTGGCTCAAACACTTGGTCTTATCTGTGCTTTATAGACGGATTACCGTTAGGATGATAGAAAGTATAATTTACAATTTGCACGAACAACGGTGCGTTTTTTTGGTAAGGCTTTAGCTCCTCTTACTTAATTTCCTAACCCCTTGCACTTTATTCTGGGCATTACAAGATGTCGGATGTCTGGAGCTAGATTCCGCTCTGATATTGCAAAACGTTGGAAAGGCTCTATTACTCGGGTTTACTTATGCTGTGGTGACGGACCAGTCCTTTAAGAATAGAATTTATAACTATTTATTGCACGACTTACGGCGCCTTTGGAGATAACTTTCAACTTTCCTTATTGAAACCTCCAATACTTTGCGAGTTAATTTGGGGCATTACAAGATGTCGGTGGTTTTTAGCTAGACACCGTTTAGTCCTACCTTTAGGTCTAATGTCGCGTGTTTGGGGCGTTTTATACAGCTTCTACAACATGGCGCGGTAGCTGCACGCCGGTTTACAGTGGGGAACTTGTCTCTGTGGATCTCTGTACTCGGAGGTACGTGGGGCCGCTTTACAACTGAATTTTAAATTTTTAACTACTTGCGCTAAAACAGTAATTTGGCAATTGCATTTAATATACAAATTTGGCTAACGACCCTATGATATGGGTATGCATAACTTTTTTCTCCTGGGTTTTGGCCAGTCTTTAGCTTTATTTACCGTTTAAGGAACGCTGTCGTCTTATATTTTGTTGGGTAATTAACTGTGCATATGATGGTTTTTCAAATTGCTTCGGAAGCAGTATTTTGCCGACGTGTAGCTTTGAGGGGGAACTATTTAACCTAGCCTACGTTATACTTGACTTCTAGGTAACCTTCCTATCGGGAATATATTGAGCTACTTAGTCCCTGGATATTTGGGACAAGAACTGCCCGTTTTTGTTTGTATTTGGACGGATAGAACACCTTTGAAATTGACCAATACGCCATATGTTGCATGTCTAAGTAAGTGCAGCATTTTATTTATACATATGATCTATTGGTGTTTATCGAATTGCCTTTTTTCGTGCCTCTTTGAGATTGGAAGGGTCATCCATTATGTTTTTGTATGTAGTTTTGTTGCAGATTGTGAATTGGGAGTTATTTTCTCTGGATTTCTACACTACAGCTTCATGAATTTCTCCAGGGTGAGCCCATCATTTTTAGTCAGTTCACTTTTATTTTATTTTATTTTATTTTACACGGGGTGTGGTGACTATCCCTGGCCCTCTGAACAATCTCTGGTTATAACACGTTATGAAAATCTATGTGAAACACGATTTCTTATTCATAACAACATCACGTGTGTCACCTGTCACGCAATGGTCTTGTCACTCACGGTGTCTGTTTTTGATTTTTTATATCTGACGCGCTATCTGTCCTTGCACAGACGGTTTTTCCTTTTTTACTTTTTCCTTTCTCTTGGTCTATTTATCTTTCTCCTTTCGGGAATTTTTGAAATGGGTCTAACTGAACTTTGAAGCAATTTTTGCATAAAAACTTTCACCTGCCAGTAAGGCTTGGTAATGAAGCGTTCTCAAACTGACTTTGAGAGACTTTTTGTGAACTTTGTAACCCTTGTGGTGTATTAAATAATGGAGTTTTCTCAAGACTACTTGGAGATACTCTTAGTGAAATTTGTGTGAGGTGTAACCTTATAAATAATTTGTATTTTAGGGTTTGAACGAATGCCACTTTGCTTACTTAATGTGAATAGCAAGTGTTTTTTTGATTCTTGACAACCTCTCTTGAGTGGAATGTAATTATGTATATTTATTGTGATATTTACAGCCCTGACGAAGTCATTTGGTTTGAATGACCTTGACGAAACACGTGTTGGCAGCGGTTGTTTTTGTACGTGTGAAGATTGGAATAAACTCTACTAAAAGATCAAAGAAGAATAAAACGGAAAAACTCACAAAAATTGGGACTTGATATCTTGATTGAACTACTTTTCCTTAGCTCAGGATCTAATGTTCATGGTTCCAAGAGAGGGGGTATCCGACCAGACTTTTAAAACAATCAGCCAAACGAGCACTTAATAACAACAGAGAAGCCCTGTTGGAGACACATCCTAAGCCAGCAGATGATGCCATCACATGTGTAACCACTTACACGAAGAACTCTAGCTTCATCAAGAAGACCATCAATTCCCATTGGGGCAACCTGAATTCCGCTGGCTTGGACATCCCACGTCCACGCTTTGCTTTCAAAAGAACTGCAAAGCTTAAGGATACTCTAACCCACACTCGACCTAAGAAGTCTAGTACCCACCACCTGAACACACTCTGGGGCCTTCCACCAGTGGTGGGCCACTTTAGATGTGGTAACTGTATTGTCTGCCCACAGTCCGTACAGAGCAAAGAGTTGACTTTATCACAATCCTTCACGTGGCATATGACCAAACATACCAATTGTAACAGCAGTAGATGTATATACATGCTCTCTTGCCCCTGCGGCCTCCAATATATTGGCATGACGATGCGCCCTGTGAAAACCCGGATAATTGAACATAACAGCAACATTCGCTGTGCCAAGACCCATACAAGGCTGTATGAACACTGTAAGGAAGCCGGACACTCAGCAGATAACATGCAATGGGTGGTTCTAGAATGCCACCCATCCATCAGTCAACAATAACTGTATAGACTGGAACAGAGGTGGGTGCACCGTTTGCAATTAGACACATGCGGATTGAATGACTCCGTTCCTTGGAATCAACTAGCCAAATAACCCTCTGGCCTGCCCTTTCTCGCCTCTATCAAGATTGATGTCACTGCCGGACATCGAATGTTGACATACTGTACCATTCCATACTAGCATTTCTGGTGCACCCCTGCGCCCCTATTGGACTGGATTTTCTTTGTCCACATAACCCTCGATGGCATCACCGGCAACCACTACTCTTCCAACCAACAACAACCACTCCACCAGGGTCCGCCTAGCCTGGCAACCATGGCATCTGCTCCGTGGATCGACTTGCCTGGCCACTTGCCGGCATCCTATGTTCCATTACACTCCCCCCTCATCACCCCCTCACCCCCTCACCTCCACTGGGGCCAAGCTATCCGTGGGGCACCACTCGCCCTGCGTCATTGTTGGTTCCACCAACGAGGGACCGCTCACTTTTGCCGCCTCCGCTATCCCCGAGTGCCCCCCAGGGCCGCCTGCAAACTCCAATACCGGGCTGGCCTGCCGTGTGACTGTGGCTTTCCATTGATGAGACGTGTGCCTTTCCTTAAACCCTGTACCTCTTCGCACACGATCCCTTACATCTAGCCAAACCTCTGTCTCTTCCTTGAGATGCCCCTGATTGGCTGCCTTGCTCACGCGTCATGGGACACACCCCGCCGCCCGCCCCCTCTACGCTTAGCAACCGGACATTTAACCGGCGTGTGGATGCCAGCGCATTACCGGCTGGTTCGCGTTCTACCACACGCCGATGCGAGTGGGGGTAGGTTCTTAACGGCACCGTTTCGCCGTGGCTAAGGTAAGCTTGCAGGGCCTCCGCCCATGTTTCACCTCTGTGCCCCGCTGACGGCCCCCTAGGAGACCGCTCGAGGCAGGTTTCTCCGCCCGGCTGCGTCAATGGTGACTGCCCCCGTCGGGTCCAGTGGCTCTGCTTGTCCCGCCACCCGGGCCCGCCACCTGGTTGTTGTTGTCCGTTAAACACACAGCCCTGCCTGACAGCCGGCCGCCCTCTCGCTAAGAGGCACTCTTGGGTGGCGCGGACAGGCTCCGGCGAGCGGAGCCGCGGACTGGGACTGGGACCCAGCCATACCGATCGGCTCAGCCTGACGGGACGTTGCCCCTAGCGATCCTCTGGTGACCCCGTCTTTCCCCATAATCTCCCCACCAATGAGTTGGGTCATATTGGTTGATCCCACTTTCACCTTGCTGATTGTCTCCCCAGGTCAATTCCTCTAGCGCACGCCCCACCTGAATCAGCCGCGCAGATCGAGACAGCCTTGACATTGGTAAGCCCCGACCACCGGCGAGCACCAGTGCTGATAGACCGTCTGTTAAGCACACACTTATATTTACATTTATATAATATTTGTTCCCCCCTGGCGGACAGTGGCCTTTCAATGTTTAATGTTAACGACCTATTTTTGTTTGATACAAGAGGCGCTATTACCATCATGTAATGTTCCTCTTGCAAAAATCAACATATTTTGAGTTTCATAACGGGTTGTCTTTGCTCACATACCCCATAGACTTCTTTTTACGAATTTCTGGGATACTCAAAAGGCTTAGTTTCTGAGCAACTAATGACATACGATACTGATGTTTCCTGTTTGTATCCCCAGGTCTGACGGTGTGACAGTACTTTTTGGCTAAACTCCGGGCATTGACCAACAAGGTTGTATAAACCACACTCTTGAGGTTCCCTCAAGAGCACTTATTAAGTATATGAGCACTGTTTTGGTCCTGAAGAATTGCCCCTTGTGGGCATGAAACATGTTGACCATGTTGGAGGGTTGAAATGAGGCCATACTAATGGTTACCTTGGGCCTCTATACCCCTCTTTTCACTTTTTAACAAAGTGGCTAGCCACACCAATAAAGTTTTCTTAGTGGACTACCCAACTTTTTTTAACTCACATTCCGCTCACTACTTCACCTGTTTTTTGTACCTCACACACCAGAATATTACGGCAAGGAACAAAAGAACTCCGACAGAGAGTAACACACGGTGTTACCCGTCAAGCATTGCAGCGCCGGCTTGACGCAGGAGCAGGAAGCCGATGATGCAAACAACATCACAAAGGGCTGAATGAGACATGTCATCCAGCCCTGTAGTTGTATGAGGTTTCTTAGTTCCGAAAAGGGACCCTTTGGCTTCCCATACTTCCCTTTCCTCCACTACCTTCACTGAGAGCGAGACTCCTTTATAGACTTTTTATTAGGGGAACTTTGTACAATCCCTTGTGTTGCACTAAAACAGTGGAAATGAGAACACCTGTCAACTATAAAACGAGATTTAAAAGTGGGAGGAGCAATAAATTGATTCCATAGACTGTTAAGTAACCAAAAAGTATATAAACCACACCCCTGGGATGATTAGTTTCATTTCAGAGACTCAATACGGGCGAAGAAACTACGAGCAAGGTAATGATTCGGGACTGCAGAAGCATCTAGACAATATCTTTCATTTCCTCAGAGGGAACATATTGTTAATGTATAATTAAAAATACATAAAATATTATGTCCCCTAGAGGAGCAGTTGGATGAGTTTCGATGAAGGAATAAAAAATATCGAAGAGAGGTAAATTATCTTAACGGGTATATGTTTTATGTATTTAAGAAAGAAAGCAAAAATATTTAAATGAATATAGAATATGATATGATTACCTTTAAAGAGAATATAATAACAAGTTCAATAAAAAACCATTACAAGAAATATAGGTTATTTAAGGAATTACTACGTGCAAAGTAATGATTAGAAGCGATGTCATAATCTTCAATTTATCTTTCATTTCCACAGAAGGATCATATTGTTAATGTATATTTTAATTTATATTAAACTTTATGATCCTTCAACTGGAGCTGTCTGACTTACAACCCACAATTTTTTTTCAGTATGCAAGTATTTCTTAATGATTGAAAAATATAGTATAAATAAACGTTGGAGAACATACTTAGCAATAAAAGAGACTACTCTTTAACTTCTAGAGTGAAAATGGGCTAAAAGTATTTATATTGAGTAGTGCTTTTAGTTATTTTCACTCATGAAGAACAAGAGGATTATCTTCGCAACCACTTTTTTCCAACACAATAATAAAATTGTGTCTTCAAATATTAATGTGAATATTAATTCTTTAAATTTTTAATAATGATTGTAAATTGTAATAATGACTTGAAATGTACATTAAAAAAAGATGAAGTAGTGAGGGAGTGTTTGTCGTAGCACTTCTATTCTACTTTATCTGAAAGCAAAAAAAGCCCAAACATTTAAAAAAATGATGCTGCAACACTTATATAATGTAAATGTAAACTTAAGAAATTAGTGCTTATGATAAAATAAAAGAAATGTGGTCCAATACGTGATACCAATAAATGAAAAAAAAATTAGCATTTCACCCATATGATGAATATAAAAGACTCAATAAAAGTATTTTGAAAACTTGTGCATATTTTTAAATACCTTTACAGTCAACAAACTCGTAAGCAGAGTACACAGTTTAAGTTAAAACCACCCTACCACAACTAGTTTTTGAAACGCATTGTAAAATAAAGTGCGTCACAAAATGGGCTACATACATGGTGAGTGTATCGTAACTTCACAAAGAAAAAAAAGCCAATCAAAATTAGCACCAAGAAGGTAGACGTAACCACACAACAGCCAATCAAATGTTTTTCAAAATCTGCACAAGGAAAGGGATTGGTCGCTAATACGTCTTCTTACAATGTTTCACAACCAATCAAAAAGAGGTTTTGAAAGTATCTGTTTTTAACATACAAGCAAATCAGATAACCTTGCAAGTACACGCACCAAGAGGCAATTATTAAAGATGACTTGCTTTCGCAAGACCCCGAAAGGCTTCTTCCAGAATAAGTACGCACTTCCCTGCCAGGCCCCATTTAATGATTATCCAGGCTCTCAAGCCTAAATACGTCCCAAATCACCTCTCATCACTTTCTCTTCTTTTTTAGTATATTGTGTGAGGCAGACTGCCACGCCCCAGGCCCAGCTCCTGCAGTGTCCCGGAGCTGCGCGGCCCCCTCCCAACATTTAATAGCCCCAGGGGGTGGTGGTAAATTGATCGAGGCTGAATACGTTAGTACAGCCCACTCCGGTTACGCTACCAAGAAAACACATCAACACTACATGGCCCAGATTTCCATTGTAGTGATTTCTTAGTTCCAGGTCTAGTGATCAGATCGGCACACACACTCCCTCATGGCTGGTATACACCCACACCACACCCATCCAGCACATACATCACTACACACGTGACCCTACCTATAAAAAAGACGGGCGCACATGCTGTACGCCATTTTAGAGTTGCTCCCATCGCAAGCGCTGTGATGGCCCATCCTGGTTGTTCTCACGCTTCATGTAGGCCCAAACTACCGAACAAGGGGGCCCTCTACCACATGCGTGGCCTCTTTGATCACTGAGTTAGTGGTACCCGAACACTGAGTGGATGAAGAAACTGTGATGATGATGATGATGGGAGCACGAGAATGTCGTTAGCCATACAGATATCAAGACTCGGCATCATTTATGAGACTTCTCTGTGGCAGATCGAGACTACATGATGCAAAAAGTGTCCTGTCCACAAAAAGGTGAGCAGTGAGGCCTGGGTATGCATCGGAGGGAGTCGAAGGGCTGTAGCAGTCTTGATATAAAAAAACGACGCAACTATTTAGAAAAATGCAGTCCTATATAGTGTGTGAAATTACATGTATATATTTTTCAATAGCAGGAACGTTTTTATAATCGCTCAAACGTCTCGAATATAAACTATACAAATACTTATTTTAAATGTGAGAAGGAACGTGTGTGAAAGGGCGATGTTATCCAACTCCACATTAAGATAGTAACAATTACCAATCATAACATCTTTCTTTTACTATCTTTTAGCTGTAGAGCGTCAGGGTGCATTATGACCCAGCACGTGGTGAAAAACACACTTGTGACAGAAAGTTGAGCTGCAAATATTCTTTGCAGTCTCTCTCTCACTTCTTCTCTCCTTTCATAAAAATTTAACTTCCTTGTTATCTTACAGGTTGTGTTTCACAAATTGGCGCCCCCCCAACACCTCTAAAACTCAATGTTCTAGGATTCTGCAATGATGCGTGGCCATCGTAACAACTTCTAAGAAAGCTGCTTCGACACGTAGTGCACCCTCTTTGAATCACGCCAATGTTACAAGGTGAGCAAAGAAGCTTGTTTCCAAAACAACGACAAGTAATCAGTGAAAGGAAAAAGTGTGACTGTGCTATTACTAACTCTTTATACTATCTTTCAGATCACTAAAGTAGAGGCAAAAGGTGAACTACGAGTATTTTCTCCAGTATTAACTGCTCAATCTATAACTTTCTCTCTCCCGCGTTTTAATGTCGTTTTTTCTCTCTTTCTCACTTTCTCTCACATCGTTCCTCCTTCTCTTTTAAAGTTATGGACGCTGCTGTCCACTCTGCCGTGCACAACATTAGCTAAGTACAAATAGTGAACTCTGTTGGCCACAGTGAAGCCTGCTTCGACACGTAGTGCACCCTCTTTGAATCACGCCAATGTCATTAGGTGAGCAAAGAAGCTTGTTTCCGAAACAATAACAAGTTATCTGTGAAAAGAGAGAGTGGGTAGTGTCCAACACATTTACTGCGTAGAACTATACAGTTACCTCCGAGCAGTAGGAATAGATAGGTTACAACAGTCTGACAAACAGATCTACAAGCTTCTTGCGCCACTTTTGTGTCACTTTTAACATGGGAAAAGTAGCGCAAGGACCTTCTAAATCTGCCTCTGACTTCTCAAGAAAAACACTCTTTGTCCTCATTGACGAGGTGCAACAGTCTAGGTACGCAAGGGCAGGTCTACAAGAAAGTGCTGCAGCGTGGCACCGTAAGCCCTTTGGCTGCACCACGCTGCGGCACTTTGAGAGCGTAGGAATGCGACATATTTACAAGAATATGTCGCATTCCTGTGCTCTCCCCTCCACAGCTGCCATGCGTCGGAGCAGGCACACTTTCACCATGGTGCAAGTGCACTAAAGGCACTATTTTTCACTATTTTGCACTAAAGGCTTTTTCCTCTTTCAATGCGTGCATAGAATGTAGCACGCATTGAAAGAGGAAAAAAATGAGGAGAAATTAAAACATTTGTCCTCGTTGCGCCTTGTTATGCCACCTCTAGGGTGGCGTAGCATTCAGACGCATCTCCAGATTTACGATTTCTCGTAAATCTTGACATGTGTCTTGTTCCATGGGTGTTACGTGGGAACACCCACAGTAACATCCATGAAACGCCCCTACTCCACAAAGTGCTGCGTGTGCAGGGGCCATATTTACATGGAGAGGAAAACTCACGCAGAGGGCCTTTTCCTCTCCTTGTAGATATGGAGGAGTCCCCTGCGCCACCAGTACGTCACAAAAAGTGACGTACTGGTGATGCAGGGGGCTTGTAAATCTGCCCTGCGATATTGAGAACTCACCGCTGTGCAGTAGGAGTGTATGTGATATAGTACTTTGGAAGAAAAACAGCGCACAGAAAACCTCCTTACAGTGGAAGTTAAAAAAATACATTATCCTGAGTATGCAAATAAATATAGCGAAAATATACGTGTGCAGTTGTATGTACTATCCTATTACTAACTGTATATACTATCTTTCAGATCACTAGAGGGTGCACTCTCAACCAGCACGTGCTTGGACACATAACAGAGGCAAACGGAGAGCTCCGAGTATTTTCTCCAGTATTAACAGCTATAACTTTCTCTCTCCCACGTTTTAATGTTGTTTTTTCTCTCTTTCTCTTTTTCACTCTCTCTCACATCGTTTCTCTTTGTCTTTTAAAGTTATGGACGCTGCTGTACCACTCCGCCGTGCAGAACGTTAGGTGGCTTCAAGTTGTGAACTCTGATGGCCACAGTGTTTACAGAAGGTAAGCAGTGCGTCCTAGATATACCTAGATTTGCCTCTAGTTTTGACATCCCTTTTGTACCTGTGTTTTTAAATGTTTTAATTACTTTACTTGAAATGTTATTAATTTTTTTGTGTGTAATATAAAATATACTGTGTTTCTACACAGTTTTTAATTGAATTGTATTTCTTTAAGAATTATTAAATGATGCTATTGAAGACAGAATTTGCTTTGGCTTGTTAACTTTCCCATATACCATTGTGTGGACAACTATATGTAATTGCCGAATTCCCATAGAAGCCCAGGTTCTGGTGTTCTGGCAGTTTCCTGCTGATAAAAGCAACGATAATGTATCACCCTTTCTTGATAATATGGCCCTTAGTTTGCATTTTGAAAGACAGAGCAGTGAAATCTGTTCTTACTTTCAAAATCCAACCAAGATTGCATTTCCACATGCAAGTTAGCATCTCCCCATGTGTAAAAGCAATGCCGGCCCCCGAAGAACGCAGAAAGCTGGCCGGACCGTGGGGGCATAGTGGCTCCCCTCATGATCCCCAGATTGTTTTTATAGGACCAGGGGGATACGATCCCCAGGAATATTAGAAAGTTCTGATAGGGGCTATTTTTTAACGGAAAAAGTAAAAGTTGCGCACCCAGCTCAGTGGGGCCCCCTGTTGTGCACGCCCTGTATGCATGACATATAATCTGTAGGGTGCGCGACTGCAGCACCTTTGTTGCACAACTTCTACGCGTTTGAGAAACGCCATTACCTTTCCACAGCAGGAACTACTAACATGCAGCTCCCCATCTGCAAAAGCAATCTGATTTAAATTTTGAAAGAGAAAACATAATTCCTTGCTGTAGGACGGCGGGATGGGCACCCCGTAACACTACAAAATCCGGCCCTCCCACAATACATAAAGCCCCGGGCAGTGGTGGTCCCCGGGGCTTTGGAGAGCGTACCATTTTCCCAGAAAAAAAAATAGCCCCAATCACTAATCTTTATTATCCCCGGAGACCCAATCCCCCAGGGCTTACATAAAACGTTGGGGACCGTAGGGGGAGACTCAATGCCCCCACGGTCCCACCCGGCTCCCCGCGTCCTTTGGGAGCCGGCATTGCTTTACCTCAGGGAGAGCAGCTAACATGCTGCTCCCCTGAGGAAAAGCAATCTGCTTTCCTATTTGAAAGAGAGAGCAGTTTAACCTGCTCTCTCTTCCAAATAGGAAAGCAGTTTGCAATGACAGGGTGGAAGCCGCAACGCTCCCACCCTGTCATTGCAAACGGCAGTGTCCCAGGGGTATTGTATTGTATTGTAATTGCATTTATATAGCGCTTACTACCCCTGACCAGCCATCGAAGTGCTTTTTCGGCAAGAACCACGCTAATCCCAGGACCCGCAGAGGATTAGTGTTGAATTAGTATAGTGAACCATGAAAGCACATTTTAAGTGGAGGATACGTTAATCAGTTATTTGGATTTGGAATGATAGCAGAAGGATAGAGGAGGACAAAAGTTTGTATTTATATAGCGCTTGGTGACGCATGCTATTCAGGAAGCCTACAAAGGATAGTGTTGAATTAATATGGTGAAATATGAAATAATTTCAGTTCAACGTAGAAAAACCCATTGAGCTCAAAGTTAAATTGTGTTTAGAATTGTGTTGCCTATTGCAACCACTATAACTATTGTGCTTACAAAGTTTATTACCTTTCTGCAAAGTAACTACCTGAAGTCACTCATATTGAGAAAAGTATAGTTTTATACCTGTTGGTTCTAAAAATAAAACAACTATGTCTTTTGATATAAAAACAATTGGCCTGGAGTTTAGTTCTTGACTAAATGAAACCTTTTGCTAACTGAGCTGCAGATTTACAAGCCCATTGCGCCACTTTTGCGTCACTTTTCCTATGTTAAAAGTGACGCAAAAGTGGCACAAGGGGCTTGTAAATGTGCACCTGAATGTGTACAACAAATACTTAACACTGTCCTCTGATACTGCCTTACTGCTCGACCAAGCTACCACTTTAGAGAGTAAAGTCAGATCTGACTTTAACCTCTGTTATACCGCTGGAGACTGTGGACTCTATACACACTGTACCTTACTTCGGTCCAATATATATTAGAGCCACTTTCTTACAGCTTGGTTACAAGTGTGAGTAGGAGACCCCTACAAACCCGGGACTAGGCACCCCAAGACACTATAGGAGCCGGCCCTTGGGGGGTGGCGGGTCCCAGGGCCATCTTGGGCTCCAGTAGGGGGGCCCCCCTCCAATACTTTCAAAAAGCCCCAGGGGGTGGTGGTCCTCTGAGCCCCCTCTCAATTCATATTTTAAAGCCCTGGGGGTGTGGCGGTTCCCGGGGCTGGAGGGGCCTCAGAGCCCCCCCTCAAAAAATATTTTAAAGCTGAGGGACTTGACCCCCTGGACGCTAATTAGGACTAAAGCGGGCTTTGGGTTATCTTTTTCACACAATAAGCGCATCCTACACCCATCCTGCGATTTTATAAAAAACATTTTTTTGGCCTTGGGGTCCTTGTGAGACCCCCTGAGCAGGCCTAAGGGGTCAGGATGTACCTACCCTGCCCCCTTTGCTTCTTTTGCGCACTTGATTTTCAGTTTTCTTGTGCCTCGGTTCTACCGAGACACAAAATGGCTGCCAACACTTCCCGGTTTGGAGTGTTGACAGACAGTTGACAGCCAATTAGCATGCAGCTCGTGCTCGTATGGGTATGCGTATAATCTTCAGGTGGTACTTTGTCCATAGATATATCTATGATTCTACTTTTGATTTTCTCAGGATCTACCGCACGGATTTACACCATTTAACAAAAAGCGTCATCTGCGAACCAAACTCTACCTCTCTGCCAAATTTGGTGTAATTCCGTTCAGCAGTTCGGGCTGTAACCGTCTTAAAGGTCCCTAAGGAAAATTGCATGGGGAAAACATGTTTTGGGACCCCCTTTTTTCTCGGCCCCCGCTTGACGAATCAGCCCGAAATTTTCAGGGAAGGAGCGGAGCAGGCCATCTTCTTAGAGAATTTTGCGAAGATTCAACTAGGTCCTAACTATACCTACCTACTGGCGACCATATATATATATATATATATATATATTACCTACTGGCGGTCGCCAGTAGGTATATATAGTTAGGATTTTTTCTCTATGGGATTTTTGAAAATTCTATGTCTAATAACTTTGGCGTTTGTGGACGGAATTGGCTGAAATTTTCAGGAAAATGGCACATTTTGTTTCTGAGCAGCCCTTGAAAATTTGGGGGGGGTTCGTCAAGGGGGGGCCGAGAAAAAAGGGGGGTCCCAAAACGTGTTTTTAACATTGAGTTTTCCATAGGGCGGTTGGCCTCACTTTTAGCCCGAACGGCTGAATGGATTTGCACGAAACTTGGCAAAATTGTAGGGACTGGTAGCCCGATGTGCCTTTTGTAGGTCTCAATATATGCGCTCCAGTGGATTTTGAGAAATTAACGTTTAAAAAAAGATATATATCTGTAACAGCGGACCGGGCAGCGTCCCAGGACGCGTACTTTGCGCGCAACGGAGCTTTGTGAAGCGAAGCTGATTGGTTCTCTGGCGTCTGTCAACATTCCAAAAAGTCCGTAGCGGCCGCCATCTTGTCTCTCGGTAGGATCGAGAGACAAGAGGAGGCCAAAACGAAGGGGGAAATGACCATAAGGGGGCATAGTAGATCCTCACTGACCCCCTAGGTTTGATGTGGAGGTTTTAAAAGGGCCCCGCGGGGCAAAAAAAATAATAATAATAATAATCGAACGGCTGAATGGATTTGCACGAAACTTGGCAAAATATTAGGGACTGGTAGCCCGATGTGCCTTTGCTAGGTCTCAATATATGTGCTCCAGTGGATTTTGAGAAATTAACGTTCAAAAAAAGATATATATCTGTAACAGCGCTCCGCTTCGCGTAACGGAGGTTTGCGAAGCTGATTGGTCATTCTGTCACTGGGCTATAGTTGGGCTACATCTGGCTGATATTTGGGCTACATTTGTTTTTTTGTGTGTCTGGCGGCCATCTTTGGGCTACATTGGGCTACATTGGGCTTCATTGGGCTACATTGGGCTACATTTGGGCTCCAACATATATATAGGCCAATGTAGCCCAATATATATTTTTCAAAGTCAATTTTCGTAAAAACCACTGGAGCATATATCTTGAGACATAGCAAAGGCACATCGGGCTACCAGTCCCTACAATTTTGCCAAGTTTCGTGGAAATCCATTCAGCCGTTCGAGCTAAAAGTGAGTCCAACCGCCCTATGGAAATGAAGGAAATGAATGGGTAATTTGTAATTAGCAAATAGCTAATCGCAAACTAGGAATGGTAAAGAATCGCTATTTATTCCTTAAAGTTCGCTATTTAGGAAATGCAAAAAACTTTGATGATACATATGGCGGTTCATCTCTAACAAGATAAGAAGCATAGGGATACATTTATGATGACTGGCGCATCACCAGGGATGTGTTAGTCATTCTGTGCCGCTGTTCCGTCATCTATGGTGTGCTGCATTTACAATGCGGCGCATCATGGGGCAAAAACAGCACAGATGCGTGATGTATCTGTGCCGTAAAGGTGGCGCATTGCTGGAGTTGTATCGCAAGTGTGATGAAGCTCCAGCAAGGGTCGGGGGTGCCCCTGTCGCAGGGTTTCTGTTCTCACACAGAACTGTGGACAGAGGATTGGAACCTCGGCGAATTAGGGTGTCCCAAAACTCACGTTAGTAATCAAAAACCCCTTAGCAAGCTAGGTACAGTGTCACATTGGATATAACAAACTCTCAATGTTTAGACAATCCAGAATATGAACTTATAGTACCTCAGGATACGTGGAACTCATGAACAGTCGGTCGTTATATATTTCTTAGAAACCAGAACATGGAGTTAAGAAGAACACATGTGTATTTGAAATGTTTATTTACTAATGCCGTCTTCTCAGGCGTAGTATCTTAGATAATACAAGTACACATATTATCAGTAGCAAAATTACCAGCATAGTTACTAGTACATAAAAAGCGAATGGTGATAGTATGTTAACATGCTGTAAATGAATAAGAGTTAGCAACACTTATAAGCAGCCGCGGGCCGTGGAGGGAGTTACGGTGAGGCAGGGAGGCGGGGAGGGGGAGAAGCAGGGTGGAGAATACAAGTACACATATTATCAGTAGCAAAATTACCAGCATAGTTACTAGTACATAAAAAGCGAATGGTGACAGTATGTTAACATGCTGTAAATGAATAAGAGTTAGCAACACTTATAAGCAGCCGCGGGCCGTGGAGGGAGTTACGGTGGGGCAGGGAGGCGGGGAGGGGGAGGGGCAGGGTAGAGAGGGCTCCACCCTGCTTCTCCCCCTCCCCGCCTCCCTGCCTCACCGTAACTCCCTCCACGGCCCGCGGCTGCTTATATCTCACCCTCCCTAATACACATATTATATTATTTGCTAAGAAGGTCTCTTTGTGTTGGTTTAGGGCGTGCCCATACTTTAGTGTCTTAGATTTGAAGGAATCACATCAGCATACACCAGCTCTCTCTTCATGTGAACCGCATCAACTGTTGTGTATGTGTGTTCGGCAAAGCAATATAAAACCCGCCTCATGCCCAGAATTGGCAGAAGTTGCACTTATGTTATGAGTATGAAGTCGTGGAGATCAGACCTCATAACAATTCTGTATCGTGTTGTTCTTGAAACTTTAGCACTCGCTGTACAGATATAGTTTAACAAGCAAAGCAGATAGTAGAGCAATAACATATTATTCTCATGTAAACCACGATGAACTACTAGGTGGAAAGCTAAAGCAACAACTAAGTGTCGTGTGCAGAAGTTGCAAAAAAGGAAAAATGGCGTTTAAACCGGTAATGAGCCCATGCTAACTTAACACGGTGTAAAGATATCCAGGACCTAGATGACACCTCCCCATGATCCGGAAACGAACTGAATAAGATAATAGAAGTGCCATCTCATGAGAGCAGATTGCAAGTTTATATGTGGACGGTCCGCAAGGTAAAGCATTAAAAACTAGGAAAATTTAATGCTAAAGAAAAATAAAACAGCCAAGTACTTTATCGAGTCTTAAGCCAATAGGCAAGGTAAATAATAAAAACTTGACAAATAAGTCAATGAATTGTCAATGAAATGCTAGTACTCAGCATATCAAACATGAAAAAGGTCTATGACATAACTGTGTATGCAAAATAAGCTGCAACAGCCTCCAATAGGAAGTCACCGTCTTCATCCGAAAACAGTTCAGCCATCCAATTTAAAAGCGGAAAAGAACATACGTGCTCTCCCAGCACCGGATCCTCTATCACCATCAGAGGACAGCTCGGTGGGTTTTCAAGAAAGCTCTGTTCCAAGAAAGACTGTGCTGCCGCCAGTAAATTCCAGGGACCAAGTAGTCCATGCATCAATGCCACAGCCATAATCCTTTCGCCAGGACAAACCAACTCGTGAGTAATGATAGGAGTCATCAGCTGATTAAAGTCGACGTCAGGAGAAACCGGTCCGCAGAGACACAAATCAATGGCCCAATCGAAATCACAGGTCAGGCAGTGAAATACAGGCTGGACACAGGTGAAGTAGGAGAATCGAAAAGATAATCCATATGCCGTGCTTAATATCGCCAACGGCATTGTGCCATAATATTCTAGCATGCGATTGCGGAACAGTGTCAGCAGCTGCAGGGTGGGAGGTTGCATAGGAGGGACATCCATATTTAAAAATGTAAAAAAGCACAAGAGCGTCCGCTGGTAATGCAAGTAAAAATGCCAATCCACGAAGCAGAGTGGAGAAAATAGAATGAAAGAAAGCAGGGATGACTCCAAAGATTTTCTCAAATGAAGTCACGAGACCACTGGTAACAACTTTAAAAAAGTGCGCCAGGGCCTTTGTGGAGGATGCGTTAAAGATAGTTCGAACCATCTTGCTGAAATTGAAAGGCAAATCTGAATTGAGAAGGGTCTGCACCTCTGTACGGGTGTTCGCTATGTGAAGCACGAAAGTTTCACGGGCCGAACTCAAGGCCACCTCTCTCTGAGACAAAAGAGCTCTTATTCTTGCCATGCCGTTGAAATCTCTCCCAAGGTTGGTATTTGTGGCCAGATTGAAAACTCCCTATGTTCATGTGTGGGAGGAAATAGAACATTTCTGCAGCAAATAACCCGTTCACTTACTGTTACCATAAAAGGAATACTTTTAATTAACTCAGAACAATCTTCATTATTGAGCATCAAATAACTACCATTTTCCAACAACTTGAACGTGGGGATGATAGCAGGAACTGGCGTGCCTTGCAACACGCAAGCCATATTTGGTCGGTGTTTGTTGCATGAACCGTGTAACTGTATGTGCCTACACATTAGTGAATGATCTGGCGTCTCAGTGCATTCCTCTCCATTCAGATAAACTTCTTGATCATCTTTGAAACATCTGTATGTGTATGGAAGCGACCAGACCTCATGAAGAAAAGCACTACCTAAAGGTTCATAACGACCTATTGGTATATATTTCATACAATTTGAAAACTTATATAAAGCAAAAGGCAGCGTTATTAAACCGTGGATAAGGCACGTTGTCAAAAAACCCGCAATCCTCTGCTGATGATGTCACTGAGCATGTCATGAATGATGTAATATGTGACATCATCAGCAGTGGATTACGGGTAATAGTATCTCTAGTTTACTCCCCTATAGCTGTCTTTCTTTTAACATAAGTTTCTGTTTCCTTCCCTTATACTTACTGTTTTTGGTTCGCTTCCGGTTCGCGTACCGGCGAGCGAACTGGGAAGCGAACTAAGAGAAATAGAGGTTGGCACAGTTCCAAATATTGTACCAATTTTTTAATAACGGGGAGGTAGTTCTGAAAAGAACTTTTTTTTTATTGTTTTTGTTGTTTTATATTTTTTTTATTATTTTTCAGAACATTTTTTTACTTTTTTTGAATTTTTCTGAACAGTTTTATATTTTTTGGGGTTTTTCTTGGAGGGGGCAATGAAAACGATTCATTGTAAAGGGCTCAACAGGAGCAACAAAACAAAAAAAAAGTATTTATTATTTTGGGCGTTTCGTACAAACTTGCATATGATAGTCAATAGCTCTGTTGATCAGAGTGATGCTTCTTTCTCCGTAGCAAATGAATCCATCGCAAAATACGCAGATGTGTTTTACTTCACCAAATCTCATTTGTATATTTGGCACCATCTCCCTGCCCTCTGGTCCCGTTACTTCCGGTACAACAGATCTTCTGGCCATAATAGGGAGATTATCTAGGTCGTTCCGAAACTGTGCAGCACTGTAGTTGTTAGGATGCCACCTAGTCATATGGCGATGCATTGTGTAGTTTCCGAAACTGTATTTTTTCTCGGTTCCTCTGGACAGTCTATCTTGACATATAAGGCAAGTTACGTATCTTGCATTTACTTTTTTCTGACCTTTGGGAATTTTAAAAAATTGCCAAATGAAGTTTTCTTTCCGGTGAGACGTCCTGGGTTCCTCAGGCAAAAACTGCCTCTCTTCGTGCTCTTCCTCCTGTTCCTCTTCTTCCTCTTCTTGCTGAATTATAACTTGAGCAGGTGGTCCACTCTTCCTTGGATGTGGTGGAGGTGGTGGGGAAGCACCAGCTGAAGCTACTAAAGAAGCCATTGCTCAGTGATCACAAAGGGTCTTTCTCTCACAATGATGAAAGTCAGAGTGAGGAAAGAAGGAGGGATTTTCATCATTTGGGAAAAACAAGAGTTCTCAACCAATCAAAAGTGTTCATTTTAGATTATATGACCTAGTCTTACATCATTAGGAAACCAAAAGTGAAATGAACCAATGAAAAGTGTTATTACCAAGTCACATGACTTGCTGTGTTTACGTTAAGCGCTTTGCAGGGCCTCCCGGTTTGCTTCCAGAAACCTGCGCTTTGCGACTCGCTTCGCGTACCAGTTCGCTAACGTAGCACGTCATATGACGTATCACGCGACAACGTGAAACGTCATGCGGACGGGAGGCGTCACGATGTTGTTTTCTAACGCGGCACTTGCGGTAAAGAAACGTTTACCGGCTCGCGGTCTATTTCGCGGCATCAAGGTCAGCTAACGGGAAGCTTCCCGATTCGCGAAGCGGGAACGAAGAAAAAAAAATATTTAAAAAAAAAATTATTCATAAACATATAAAATATATTTTTGGATTTAAAGAAGAATACATTTTACAGCTACAGATATTAGCTGTTAAAAAACCAATGAAATTCACTGAAAAAACCATAGGTTATAGACCATATATAGTTAGGAATTAGCATTTACAAAACCTTGAAAATTCACTGAAAAAACCATAGGTTATAGACCATATATAGTTAGGAATTAGCATTTACAAAACCTTATTTTACTCACACAAAACCATTGAAATTCCATATATAGTTAGTTGCACTAACTATATATCGCGCACCCGCAATCCACTGCTGATGATGTCACATATTACATCATTCATGACATGGTCAGTGACATCACTGATGACATCACTGAGGAGGTACTGAAGTGGAGTAAGGAGAGTAACAGAAGGGAAAAGAATGAAGGAGCGAAGGAAGGGAAGAGACAGGAAGGGAAGTAAAACAGGAGAGCTGAAAGAAAGTGAGTGTGGGAGTGTGGCTGAGTTATAGGGAGTGAGCGTGACAGAAGAGGAGTGAGAGTCTACGAGGACGGAGAGAATGAGGCTAACAGAGAGAGAATGAGGGAAGGGAAGTGTAGAAGTAAGAGGACAGAGGGAGTAAGAGAAGGAGTTAGTGAAGTGGAGTAAGGAGAGTAAGGGAAGGGAAAAGAGTGAAGGAGCGGAGGAAGGGAAGAGAGAGGAAGAGAAGTAAAACAGGAGATCTGAAAGAAAGTGACTGAGGGAGTGTGTCTGAGTTATAGGGAGTGAGCGTGACAGAAGAGGAGTGAGAGACTAAGAGGACGGAGAGAATGAGGCTAACAGAGAGAGAATGAGGGAAGGGGAGTGTAGAAGTAAGAGGACAAAGGGAGTAAGAGAAGGAGTTAATGAAGTGGAGTAAGGAGAGTAAGGGAAGGGAAAAGAGTGAAGGAGCGAAGGAAAGGAAGAGAAAGGAAGAGAAATGAAGGAGAAGGTCTGAAAGACGGTGAGTGTGGGAGGGGAGTAAGGAAAAGGGGAGTAAACATGGGGATTGAGAATAAGTGAGGGAAGCGCAGTAAGGGAACGGGGTGTGGGTGGGTGAGAGAAGAGTAGTGAGGTTAAGGAAAAGAGTGTTGAGAAACTACATTTTGTACGTCAAACTTACCTTAGAAGTAATGTAAACTTAATTACATATTTTCAGTAAATTTAATATCTGTGGAAGAGAAAAAAAAGTAAGTTATAATATTTATAATATATATTTCACAATACAAGAGAGAAAGCAGGAGATTAAAAGTCATAAAAGGGTAGTAAGAGATAAAGTAGGAGTGATGGACTCAGAAAGGAAAACAAAGGAATGGTGAAGGTCAGAGAGCGTGAAAAATAAATAGAGGGAGAGCAAATTACTAAGAGGATAATGACATGGATACATTCAGTGACAGAGAACAAGAGAAGGAGAGAGAAATGAAGTGAAAGTGAGTAAGATACTAAAGGAATGTGCATTACGAAAACTAAAGAAGGAAAGGGGAGTAAAGAAAGGAGAGTGAGTGACAGGGAAGCAGGAGTGAGTGATGGTGGATTCATGACATTGAGGGATGGAAGGTGAGTGAGGGTGAATGTAGGGTCGTAAGACAGTGAGGGGACAATGGGAGTGAGGGTAACAGAGAGGGAGTGAGGGAAGACAAGTGAGAATATGAGAGAATAGAGGGAGTGAGAAAAAGAGTGAGTAAAGGGGAGTTAGGTGAGTGAGGGAAGGGGAATGACTGAGGGAGCAAAGGAAGGAAAGAAGGGGAAGAGAAGTGAAGCAAAGGGACTGGCAAAAGGTGAGTGCTTGAGGAGAGAAAGAGGAAGGGGAGTTAAGGATGATGAATGAGGATAACTGAGGGAACCGGAGTTAGGGAACAAGGGTGAGGGAGGGTGAGTGAAGAGCAGTGAGGTTGAAGAAAGAGGGAAGTTAGAGGGAAGATAAAGGCAAGTGAGCATGAGACAAGGGGAGCGAAGGAGTGAGGACACAGAGGCAGTGAAAGAAAGAGAGACAGAAATGGACAGAGTGGGAGAACAAAGAAAGGTAAGTGAGGGAGTGTGGGTGAGTTATAGGGAGTAAGCGTGATGGAAGAGGAGTGAGAGAGTGAGGGGATCGAGGTAGTGAAGCTAAGAGAGAGGGACTGAGGGAAGGAGAATGAGGATGTGACAGGACAGAGGTAGTGAGAGAAAGAGTGACTGAAGTGGAGTAAGGTGAGTGAGGTAAGGGGAATGAGTGAGTAAGCGAATGAAGGGAATAGAGGGGAAGAGGACTGAAGCATAGGTACTGAGAGAAGGAAAGTGGGGGATGAAAGTAAAGGGAAAGGGAGAGAAAGATAGGGAATGAGGGGTAGCGAGGGAACCAGACTAAGAGAATGGGAGTGAAAGAACAGCATAGAGTATGAGTAAAGAGGGATGAAAGAGGGTGGATAAAAGTGAGTGAGGGTAAGACAAAGGGAGTGAGAAAGTGAGGGGATAGATGTACTGAAGGAAAGAGTGACAGATGTGTGAGGGAGCAAAGAAAGATAAGTGAGGGAGTGTGGCTGAGTTATAGGGAGTGAGTGTGACAGAAGAGGAGTGAGAGACTAAGAGGACAAAGAGAATGGGGGTAAGAGAGAGAGAGTGAGGGAAGGGGAGTGAGGAAGTAAGACGAGAGAGGGAGTGAGAGAAGGAGTTAGTGAAGTGGACTAAGGAGAGTAACGGAAGGGAAAAGAGTGAAGGAGCGAAGGAAGGGAAGAGAGAGGAAGGGAAGTGAAACAGGAGATCTGAAAGAAAGTGAGTGTGGGAGTGTGGCTGAGTTATAGGGAGTGAGCGTGACAGAAGAGGATTGAGAAACTAAGAGGACAGAGAGAATGAGGCTAACAGGGAGAGAATGAGGGAAGGGGAGTGTAGAAGTAAGAGGACAGAGGGAGTAAGAGAAGGAGTTAGTGAAGTAGAGTAAGGAGAGTAAGGGAAGGGAAAAGAGTGAAGGAGCGAAGGAAGGGAAGAGAAATGAAGGAGAAGGTCTGAAAGAAGGTGAGTGTGGGAGGGGAGTAAGGAAAAGGGGAGTAAACATGGGGATTGAGAATAAGTGAGGGAAGCGCAGTAAGGGAACGGGGTGTGGGTGGGTGAGAGAAGAGTAGTGAGGTTAAGGAAAAGAGTGTTAAGAAACTAAATTTTGTGTGTCAAACTTACCTTATAAGTAATGTAAACTTAATTACATATTTTCAGTACATTTAATATCTGTGGAAGAGAAAAAAAAGTAAGTTATAATATTTATATTATATATTTTACAATATAAGAGAGAAAGCAGGAGATTAAAAGTCATAAAAGGGCAGTAAGGGATAAAGGAGGAGTGAAGGACTCAGAAAGGAAAACAAAGAAATGGTGAAAGTTAGAGAGAGTGAAAAAGAAATAGAGGGAGAGGAAATTCCTAAGAGGATAATGTCATGGATACATTCAGTGACAGAGAACAAGAGAAGGAGAGAGAAATGAAGTGAAAGTGAGTAAGATACTAAAGGAATGTGCATTAGGAAAACTAAAGAAAGAAAGGGGAGTAAAGAAAGGGGAGTGAGTGACAGGGAAGCAGGAGTGATTGATGGTGGATTCATGACATTGAGGGATGGAAGGTGAGTGAGGGTGAATGTAGGGTCGTAAGAAAGTGAGGGGACAATGGGAATGAGGGTAACAGAGAGGGAGTGAGGGAAGACAAGTGAGAATATGAGAGAATAGAGGGAGTGAGAAAAAGAGTGAGTAAAGGGGAGTTAGGTGAGTGAGGGAAGGGGAATGACTGAGGGAGCAAAGGAAGGGAAGAAGGGGAAGAGAAGTGAAGCAAAGGGACAGGGAAAAGATGCGTGTTTGAGGAGAGAAAGAGGAAGGGGAGTTAAGGATGATGAATGAGGATAACTGAGGGAACGGGAGTAAGTGAACAAGGGTGAGGGAGGGTGAGTGAAGAGCAGTGAGGTTGAGGAAAGAGGGAAGATAGAGGGAGGATAAAGGCAAGTGAGCATGAGACAAGGGGAGTGAAGGAGTGAGAACATAGAGGTAGTGAAAGAAAGAGAGACAGAAAGGGAGTGAGTGAGAGAGCAAAGAAAGGTAAGTGAGAGAGTGTGGGTGAGTTATAGGGAGTGAGCGAGACAAAAGAGAAGTGAGACACTGAAGGGACGGAGAAAGTAAGGCTAAAAGAGAGGGACTGAGGGAAGGGGACTGAGGAAGTGAGAAGACAGAGGGAGTGACTTAAGGAGTGAGAGAATTTGAGTAAGGTGAGTAAAGGAAGAAGAATGAGTGAGGGAGCAAAGGAAAGAAAGAGTGGGGAAGGGAAGTGAAGGAGGGAGACTGAAAGAAGTTGAGTGTGGGAGGGGAGTTACGGAAAGGGCAGTAAACATGGGGAATGAAAATAACTGAGGGAAGTGGAGTAAGGGAACAGGGGTGATGACCGAAAGAAGGGTAGTGAGGTTGAGGAAAGAGGAGTGATAGAGGGTGGATAAAGGTGAATGATTGTAAGACAAGGGGACTGAGGGAGTGAGGACATAGAGGCAGTGAAGGAAAGAGTGAGAGAAAAGAACTGAGTAAGGGAGCAAAGAAAGGTAAGTGAGGGAGTGTGGGTGAGTTATAGGGAGTGAGCGTGATGGAAGAGGAGTGAGAGAGTGAGGGGACCAAGAGAGTGAGGCTAAGAGAGAGGGAGTGAGGGAATGGGAGTGAGGATGTGAGAGGACAGAGGGAGTGAAAGAAGGAGTGAGTGAAGTGGAATAAGGTTAGTGAGAGAACGGGAATTATTCAGGGAACAAAGAAAGGAAGGAAGGGGAGGGGGAGTGAAGTAGAGTGACTGAGAGCTGGAAAGTGGTGGATGGGAGACAGGGAAAGGGCAGTGAAGAAATGGAGAATGGGGATAAGTGAGGGAAGTGGAATAAGGAAAGGGAGGTAAGGGAGAGTGAGAGAAGGCCAGTGAGGGTGAGTTAAGAGGAGTGATAGAAGGTGGAAAAAGGTGAGTGAGCAAGAGTCCAGGGGAGAATAATATATATTTGATAATACAAAATACAAAATAATTTGTAGAACATGTTATATGGTTTATTTTTGCTGTTATCAGAATATATTGAATTTCACTTAAAACAGTGACTTCAATACTACTCATCATATGACAGCGGGCAAAAAAAACCACAATCAAAATGATTGTGTTTAAAAAACCCATACAACGTTTCAATAACAGGTAGTCTCTTTTCATCTACTACCTGCTGTTTCAGGAATCCAAGCGCCAAGATACTCCATGGAGTGGTAGCGCGCTATATAAGTATCCTCTCACTCACTCACTCACTCACTCACTCAATAAATAATGTAAAATTTAGAAAAAACGTATCTTAAGTCACTTTTAATCCACGTACTTTTCCACGAGGCCCAATAGTATATGGAAAGTCCTTTTCTTTGGAAATTACTCAAGAGTATTCGTAATCTCCCATTTACCCGAGTTTCTGAAAGAAAAGCTCCAAAATCTTTTACATTATGAAACAATAGTTTTATTTCCAACTCCTCGCTTACTTTACATTAATATTTCCTACAATACTCACATCACACACTACGTGATACACTTATACTACCTCTATGACAACTACATGTTTTTTATTATCTTCATCACTCTCACTCGGAAAGTAATTTTGAACAGCAAATTCAATTTTATTAACTGCCTCAATCTTCATAGGCAAATTACCTTCCCTAAAATTTCAGTTGTAAGAACACTAGGTAAGAATTTTGTAAGTCAGAAGGCAAACGTTGTTTGAAAGTCAATTGAGTATCATTACAATTACTCCAGCCTTTTTGGCATTTTAAATAAGCTGTGTAATGTCCTGATGTTGTTGAAGGACCATCATGGTAAATAATTGCTGCAGTTGCAAAGGTTCCTCCTGAAATTGATAATTGAGAAGCCACAAATTTTTTATTAAAATTGTCAATTTAGTTCCATCCGGTCTACATCGTTGGAACATTAAAATTACATACTGTCCATATCTTTGTATAAATAATGTTGATGGCATTGCAGATTTACATCGAGTACAGACCATGTTTTGATTTGCTTCTCTGACTAGATTATTAAAAGACACTGATTTGCAGTCTGGTAAAGTCAAATATATAAATTTTTCAGTGTCTATTGTAGTACTACTTGAAAAGGAGCAATTGTCGCAGTCATGTTACCATTTATAAGAAAGGCCAAAAAGATTTTCTACATCTACACCTTCATCTTGCAATACAACAAGCATATACATTAGAAATTCCTGACAATCTTGCTGAATATTCTGTGAAAATTGATTTAGACCAGAACATATGTCTAAAACATTTCGAATTTCAGAAACACTTTGTATTTTTGTTCTATCACTGCTACATTTCTCAAACACAGAATTCAACAAACAACAAAATCTTTGATCTCGATTTTCAGCAATCTGTTCGTGTAAGTTTGGAGAAAAAAAACGACACTAAACCACTACATTAGCATAGCAGTTGACACCAGACCTGTTTTCAAACTGAAATCCAACAACATCTTTAACTGAATCCTTTTCCTTTCTGCTTACAATTACTGGTTCATCTACTTTTTTTCTTTTTGCTACAACTTCACTACAATTTTTCTCATTTCTTCTTTTTCGGCCTACCACACGCTTTTCAAACAGAGGATATTGAGGTAAATTTGGAGCATACTCTCTTCTTAACCTATTATATTCTTTTACACAATTTAGATCTGCACTAATGTTTGTCTCATCAAATCAATCAAGTACAATCCAGATAAAGTTCTGACTCGAGATAAAGCAACATATGCCATACCCTCCTTGAACACAGAACTTCCAATATTCACCAAAGCACTATCTACACTTAAACCTTGAGATTTATGAATAGTCACTGCATATGCCAAAGAAACAGGAAACTGTTTTCTGCGGACATATAAATCTTTCACAAGCAAAAATCGGGCAGAACAACAACTGATTTGTTGTACTTCTTCAATACCATCAAATTTAATTTTTATAAATTCAATTCCATCTCTATTTCGGTAATTCACAAAATCAACAACATGACCCATTGCTCCATTTACTAAACCTCTTTCCACATGTAAATTACGTCGTAAAATTATACGACAATTTAAAGATGCATACAGAGTCTTTTCCAAACCAGCAGTTTTAGATATTGTCTTCTCTAAAGAATCCAATTTTGATTTCAACTTTTCTGACAAAATAATAGTTGCTACTTCATGTTCTATTTTATCGATACTTTCCAGTTTCACAATCTCTTGATTTTCCAACTTTAACATTTTGTTGTTGAAGATTGAACATTCTTGCAGAGTTGGCATCAAGCATATGACAGATTTGTTTTCAGGAATTTTCATAAAAATATTCTCTGGGAGAATATTTTCATTTGGAAACAAATTTGAAATTAATCGTCCATGTAAAGCTTCTTTGCCATGCTCAGTTAGTTTTCCAATTCTTACATCTTTTAGAATATTTTTATAATCTTCATCCTTTGCCTGTCGCATATTTTGAAGCAGATCTGCATATTTGAAATGTAACCATATGTTAACATTCCCAATGCTTCCTAGTCACTTCCTGGTATCTTCATGCGTAAGCATTTTAAACACTGGTTGTCCTTTCACTGGAGTTAGCTGCAGTAGATCTCCAAAAACAATGATGTGTTTGCCTCCAAATAATACATCATAGTCTGTTTTAAGAATTTCTTGCATTCTTAAATGCACAAAAGCAAGCATTACATTTGATACCATGCTTACCTTATCAATGATAAGAAGTTTCATTTTCTTTAGGACTCTTGAAACTTCACAACAAGCTTCTCCAGATAGCTTGTGGTATTGTAATTCATTATCATGCTCTACTGGCAGCATCAATAAGTGATGTAAAGTAATCCATTTAATGTTGTGTGCTGCCAACCCAATTGGAGCGGTAACAACACAAGACAGCGATGACTCCGTTCTTTTCTGCAGATACGTTGCAATTGCTTTAATCAGAAAACCTTTTTCAGTTCCTGCTTCTCCACTCACATACAGTCGGACAGGTATAAATGATGTACATGAGCACTCTTTTTTCTCATGAGATAAACCAGGCTCAATCTGTTCTGTGACTTCGTCATATATTTGTCTCTGCTCAACGTTTAGTTCTTTTTCCAAATCTTCTAAGGTAACTACATCCTCCTGAGCTTGTTCCATGGCTCTTTCAACTTCATCCGTGGCAGTGGCAGCTTCATTTTGTATAAGTGGTCCTCCTAGTGGATCCTGACTCAATGAAGCAGAACTCTGACTGTCTTGTGAACTGTCTCTAGCAATCTCTGCTGCAATTGTAGCTTCTTGCTGTATTTCCTCGTTCAACATTTGCAGATAATTTGAAAAAACAGGACATTCTATGGTATCTCCAAGTAGTTCCTCTTCTGTACGCCAAGGCTTAAAGAGTTGCAAAAGAGCTAAGTAATAAAATTCCCTTTTGTCTGGAGATTCATCACTCAATTTTCGATGATTAATCAAATGGCCTTTTCTTTGTTTCCCCAGACAGCCTTCACATCCACTTACAGCATATACACCTTTATTGATGTCTTCTGTGACGTTCCTCTTAAAAGTATAGGTTTGCAGAACTTCATAGAGACAAACGTTCTCAAGATGACTACTTCTATTTGGATAGTATGAATCCAACATGTATATCTTCAAAATATCTGTACTGTCTGGTTCTTTATCCGCCAAATACTCTATTTCTTGTACAGATTTCAAAACTCGGTTTCGTGTTGCAGCAAGACCTAGACTCACCCAAATGATGGTTCTTGATTTGGTATATAGACTTGCTGATGATAACCGATCAGAACATTCATAGGCTCCAATTTCTCGATGCGACAACATCTTCAGACTGTAACTGTATAATTTCTTGCTTAGACTCTTTTCATGTGAAATTTCCTCCCACATTTCCTTCAGTTCCGTCTGTTCTGATTTTGTGATGTAAGACGTCACATATCGAGCCACAGCAATAGAGTTGTCAGCAACATATTGAATATCCATGTTAGCATTCCACATGGACAAAATGACTGGGTTGTAGTCATTTATGTATTTGGACTCCTCATTTCTTCTTAGGTTGTATGTATTTTTAGGTGATTTTCTTGTCACAGTATGTCGCAGAGAAGACATAAAATTGTTCACTCTTCCTTTCGATGTTACTTGACGTGGAAATGCAAAACGACATTTCGTGTAGAACTTGTCCTTGGATTTGTATTTTTGACGACAGTATTTTCCACAACGATGGGTTTGAAAGCATAAAACTTGATGTCTTAATTTGTTTTCTTCTGTACTTTTCGGAACAGCACCTGTAGAATACTGCTCAATGAAACTCATCACTTTCTCATCTGAATCTGTTCCAAATTTTGGTGCATCTTTAATCCATAGCAGCATATGTATGTGAGGAGCACCTCTTGCTTGATACTCCTTTCTCCAAAAGAAATCCAACACCTCTCCAAGCGGAGGATTTTTTTTGTTTGTAATAAAAGACATCATAGCTTCAAACCTATGATTGAAATACCTGCATACATTAACTGGATCCAAAGAGCACAGTTATCCAGGTGTCTTGTATTCAATATTTTCAATGTTTTTATTTGCCTCTCGTAGAAATTAAAGTAAGTCTTCCCAAGCATACTCAGCACAGCTAAGAGCGAGGAACCATGTAGGAGTTCCTAAGTTTCTTAGCATACATTTCAATTCCCCATGACGATGGTACCAATACTCGTATCACGCTGACATGCCATGAGATTAATTAGCTGAGATTCCAAAACACTGTCTTGCAGTTTCACTTTATCCATAAAGTCCCTTGCCGAAACATTTTGTAGATGTGCTCCACTTTTCAGTATATGGTTCACTGCATAAGAAAGTCCAGACAAGTCACTCTCAAACAGTAGATGGAACAAATATGGAATGCATTAACGAAACCTTGGATCTTCTGTATATAATCTTGAAGTCCGGTATTCAGATGCAGGAATTTGAACAGGTCGGTCGTCATATCGTCCACCTTCACCTGTTGGAAATAACTGTGGAAAACAACGAGCTTCCAAACTTTCTTCCCATACACTAATGGGACTTCCTTTTGCTTCTTTCATTTGAAACAAGTCAATAGCATTCCCCATTACTTCTTTGGAATGCAATGGATGAACACTATAATGTTCATAAATTTCTTCACTTCGAGAGACATCAACTTTTTCAATTTGCCCAGCTGAGAAATCACTGTCCTCATCTACAGTTGTTTCCTCTTCTCCCACATACACATTTTTGTAGTACTGATTATTTTTTACCAGATACAACGTTGCCTTTTTGACTTTCCTAACATCCACTAATTCTTGCCAGATTTTCTTACTCTTTGTCGGAACACCATTAACTAGAATAACCAGAGGTTCCTCCTCTACTTTTTCTACACCAATTGTATCAATATTTTTCTTAAAATCTAGAGGCAAATAAACAAATCTTCTCTTTAATCCTCTCTGTAAATCTGAAGGAGGCAATTTCCCTGTCTTAGGCTCCATGCGAACAATAGCCTGAAAGGATGCACACATTGAATCAGAATAGACTCATAGGTATTTAAATCCATCAATTCAGGGGAGAGGAGTTGGCCTAATGGCTAGGGAGCTCAACCTCGGACCTGGGGATCTGGGTTCGAGTCTCCGTAACGACGCCAAAACCTCCTGTGATTCTGGGCAAATCACTTAATCTCCCCGTGCCTAAAAAAAAAAAAAAAAAAAAAAAAAAATAAATGAAAGTGTGTCCTCATGTAACGTAACTGGAAAATATGTAAAGCGCTCTGATACCTGATTCGGTTTGGGTCTAGTTAGCGCTATATAAAACTCTGCAAAAAAAAAAAATGTCTACCTACTCCAGATTATTATGAATAGCTCGAGCAGGCATTCTGTTTTCATTTAATTTATTATAACAATATTTACAAATACGTTGATCAGAACCCAAATCAAAACAATTTTCTACCAACAAATAAGTTGCAAAATCCTTCCACTCATTATTATTTACCTTTTTGCTTTTTACATATAAATCAACTTACCTAGTCTGATGCTTATAATGAGTTTGTCGACAACACACACAAGTAAAATTAGGCCTTTCTCTTGAATTGACCTTAAACTTTGTAATTTCATGTTCACATTTTTCTGTACTTGAAATCTCTACATTCTCTTCTACATTACCTTCTATTACTGTATCAATTTCTGCACTGTCCTCTTTTTCACCAAAGTAACAAAACTCAACTTCTTCACAAATTTTCTTCACATCTAATTCAGTTCCATACAAAAGAGCACTGTTTAACTGTGTTAGTTTAAGTGCTGGACTTTTTGCATAATACAACCTTCTCACTAATTTCCTCACTTTATTATGATGCACTGCTACCATCCTAAAGTGGTGAAAAACACTCTGACATACTTTTCTTGAAAGACAAGCCAGTGAATGCCCGTGCAAACCTGTTTTTTCTCTCACTCTACAAGGATCTAACTCTTGCAAAATTTTCATTTTTTGTTTTAGACTTTTCTTAGTATATGTCCGTAAGAAACTGAGAAACAAATCAATTGAATCCTGTCGCACACTACAAATACTACTACGATTCCAAATATACACTGGAGCCTTAAGACAGCTCCTAAAACTTCATCAGCTAACACCTCTTCTGTATTTCTAGGCACAATCTTTTCCTTTTCAATCAGACAACCGTCCTTCACCTCATATGCTCGACCACTGGTGTCAACTGCATGCACCAAATCATTATCCTGAAGTAACTTTCTTCATTAAAAAATGGCTCACAACTTGAACTATGCTTCCATTCTCCAGAAAAAACATCACAGAAATTAGTTCGATTAATTACTCTTTTCCACTTTCATTTTTATTTGAACACATTGATTACCTTATCTAGTGTACAAATTCTATTCATTACTAAACTATATAATTTATTTTTCACTTTAAATGCTTCATCCACAATCTTAACTATGCTTTTTTTTCTTGTAAAAAGTGGTCTTTGTTTGATACCTCTTTACATTTTTTAATAAATTGGATACTATTCTGTTATAAAACATTCGTCTACGAATTTCAATAAATTGATTTCTCCTTCTATTGCTATAGACAATATCATCTCCTTCTACAGGTCTAACATTTTTTGAGGGGCACAATTTCTTCTTTCTAATTAGAGGTGTCTTATTCTTCTTTGAAACAACATCTTTTTATTTTTGACATTTCAATAACTTCCTGAGAAAATTCTTAGTTTGCTTACCAGGAGCATTATTTTTTTTCACTGAAGATTTTGTTTTGGATGAGTCTTGTTTTTCTGTTTTCTTGGACCTTAAATCCTTTTTGTATTTTTTTTGACGTCTTTCCTTTGATGGCATATTCCTTTATCTTTCTATAGATGATTATAATTTGTGGTAAAGAAAAAATAACATATTATAGACCACTACAAACATATTACATAGCAATTACAATAAGTAAACGATATAAACACTAGTTTACAACATAAGCCTGATTTACATTACATGTGCTGTGCTTTGTGTCAAAAACGATTTGCTATGTAAAATGTTTTCTGGTAAAATGTCTGGCTTTAAAATTTTTGTCAAGGATCACACTCAGTGTCTGTGTGAAATAAGGAATTACATTTTCACATTTTTCAAAAATGTCACCTGTGCCTTCTAACAGTTTGTCTCTCTTAGCTTAAAATGTACTCTGTGTCTGTGTCTCATGTCACTTTGCACGTGCATAATCTCTCTTTTTATGTGTGTCCTTTCTCTCTTTGTGTGTGTGTCATGACATGTGTCTCATGTGCCTAAGACCACACTTTGAGTCAAGCTTGATTTTAAATGGATATGGGTGAATAATTTGGTTAGTTGATGTGTTTTAAAATATGGAAATACATGTATTTTTAAAGTCATTTAGGCTTTACCATATATACTAGTAGGGAATCTTAGGCAGCATGTCTGTTAGGCCTCTTACTTCAGAAATTGGCTCTAAGCTGTGCAATCAAGATCCAGGGTGTGCCTTTGAAATGAAACAGGAATGTTAGGTCTTGCTTATATATATATGTGGTCTGTTTTTTGTCAGTAGACACAGTGAAATAGTATGAGGAGAGACACACATATTGCATACAGAGACAGACATGGTAGATTACATGTAACATCGTGGTCATGTGCCTAAGATCACACTGTGAGTCAAGCTTGATTTTAAATGGATCTGGGTGAATAATTTGCTTAGTTGATGTCTTTAAAAATATGGAAAGACATGTTTTTTAAAAGTCAGTTAGGCTTTAGCATATGTACTAGTAGGGAATCTTAGGCAGCATGTCTGTTAGGCCTCTTACTTCAGAAATAGGCTCTAAGCTGTGCAATCAAGATCCAGGGTGTGCCTTTGAAATGAAAAAGGAATGTTATGTCTTGCTTATAGAGGCAAACTAATAGAAGGCACAGGTAACATTATTGAAAAATATGAAATGTAATTCCTTATTTCAAACAGATACTCAGTGTGATCCTTGACCAAAATTTAAAAGCCAGACATTTTACCAGAAAACATTTTTCATAGTAAATCGTTTTTGACACAAAGCACAACCCATTTAAATGACCACTATAAAAACAAAGCAGAAACCTAACTCATTTCCAAAATACATTTCCAATATGCACCATTCAATTTTTAAACAGCATTACAAAAAAACATGACACACAATGCAAGAATAAAGAAACACAATATGCTTCTTAATCTTCCCCACAGTGCATACAGCAGTCTATCCTTATTAAAAGAATCATTACTCACCTTTAAAAATGCTTTGGAAGATGTAGAACAGTGTCAGTCACACACACCAGATTTTCTTATGCGGAATCTCTGAATAATGCTTCTGTCGCTGCAGCCTCAGAATAATGGCACAGATTCCCTCTCATTTCAGACCCATATTCTTGTACATAATCAATCAAGATTCTTCCCACACAAATTCAAAACCAAACTGCACATTTTAATTGGTTGTACATTTCAACACTTTGAAACTCACATAATATCCACCCATCTCCCCAGTGCTCATTCACCCTGTTACCATGGTAACTCCCACCTAACCTGTAGTGTAGTTCCTATCATCCCAATAGGCTCTGCGCATTGGAATAATACCTACAGCAGTAAAGGCCTAGGCCAGACGTTAACTAGGTCTACTACTGTCGATACTAGACTTAAAGTTTTGGGTTTGCCAGCTTAGCTCAGAGTTCACTAGAAACTTTCTCGAATGTTCAAGGAGGACTTAACTTCCCTGATTAGACAAGAAGGGATTTAGTTTCTGACAACCATAGAACATGACAACTTTGCTCTCCCCTAATCAAGAGTCAATCTCGAGAGTCGTGTGAACAAAAGGCAAATTATTTTACTCAGTCAGTACGTGCATTCTTAGTCTCATCAGAATGTAGAGAAAAGGAAGAGACGGGCGTGTTCAATAAAAAGGTGTTATTTATTGATCAGTCTCTTTTCTCATACAAGAGAAATGGATCGATATTATTGCAATACTTATAGCTAAGTAAAGTGCATACATTAAAAGCAATAGTATAAAATAATACTGTAAAAACATTGATATGGTTTCTAAGCCATATGATGTTTTAAAATGAATAAAATATATTACATACACATATACATTTGACTAAACGTACTCAACTGGTGTTTCTAAATACGCCTACCCCGTGTACCTGACCTAAGTCTAATACGTGGGCGGGAATAGAAAGTTACAGTTTAAGTTAAGTTTGTTTTTGCCAAGTGAATAACTAAAGAATTCTCTGTGAGCGGTTATTCAGTTCTGTACCTGGAAGTTAGGATGAATGAGGAATGGTCTCTCTCTCTCTGGTCTCGATATTCCAGGCTGCCTGCGAGGGCTGCCCAGAAACGCCGGTGCTGGATTCTCGGCAGGAGAAAGCAGCGCGTCTCTCAGCGCGTCAGGAAGGCGGGGCTGCTGCCAGCGGGGTCTGCTCTGCTCTTGGCTTCGGCAAGTATGGCTGCTCCGTCTCGTCACCACGCGTGTGTTTGCATAGGGCAAGATCGGTAATATTTATACCTTTAAGGTGCCGAGATTGACGTAAGGATGGACATAGATACGTCAATAAGGATGTCATACGATTTGCTCGTTAGCACATTCTTTTACTGAAGTTCTCGGTGAAATCAAAACAATGGCCGCAGGGTTTTGCCCAGGTTGTCATAGGTTTGATTTGTTATGAGAACTCCGTATGCCTTATCAGGGGCTGGAGGAATATCGCTTGTCTAATTAGATCGCAAGCGTTATGACCTAATCAGATAACACCTTCCTGTGCCGTAGTGTGACTGCGTCAGATAACGGTATCTGCATCATGGGGGTTTTCTGCCTCATGTGCTGACTGCTAGTTAACTTGTTGGTTTGTTTAACTAGAATAGGGTCAGGAATAGGGGGATCGATTCAGAACCTATAGGAATACATGACACCCACTCCACGCTAACTATGGACATATTTACTAATCTAGGCATAGTATAACATAGTACAACATACTATAGAGTAGTGTGTATACCTTACCACCCCAAAATACATAAATGCATTTTGAAATTCTTCAAATATACGGAAAATTTGCAGACATATATACTGTATGCACTCAAGCTATGGAATAATGCTAAAGTAATCACGCATTGGTATACATTATTGCTTATTTGGTAAATGAGAATTACACATGAAATGGTTTCTTAAACACAGAACAAAGTTTCGAGACCATTCCATCACAGAATAAAATATTTGTGAACATACCAGCGGGCAGCTAATGTCTATAAGCTATCTAAATTTTAGAAATCTTAGTTCTTTAGGAATAGTTTCTTACTTTAAGCAGAAGATTAGTGTCCCGAAAAACCTAAAAAATCAATTAGGGCTTCTGAAAGAGTTGCTGTCCGTGAACTGGAGTGAAAAATAGTTCATGTGACTTTATTATTTAAAGTTGAAGGCCGAATTCAGGGAACGCCGTGTGCGAGCTTGCTCAAAAGTCTCTATTTCTGTTCGGGTGAGAACATCATATCATTTAGGCTTTCGAAAAAACTGTCAACAGCTTCCTGGGAAAGTTCAACTAACTCGGAAATAGGTGTAATCATGCATTCTTGCGCATGATTGTCTCCATTGACATTCTGATTTGCATTACTGACAGAAGGTCGTACCTGTTCGATGCTGCTTTCATCTTGAACTTCACTACCCATCAATCGTAGTGGTGAAGCTTCCACGAATGCCGTCATCAGGATTGGTAGCCTTTGAGGGCAGCAAAAAGCATGAACCTTGATCGGGCTCAACAATGTTTCTGCATCCATCGGCGCATCCGATTGTAGCGTCAGACAGGTGTCTAACACGCATTCTTCTCCGCATAGCAGACACCTCAATACAGGTAAAACACATCTTTGCCACATTGGTCGAAATGATAGAAACCAAGTCATGTTCAGGTCTCTAAGCCGGGAGAGTCCCAGGATTTTTGATATCCGGTCCCGGTATCCAATGGCTAGGATTGTTTCTTCCCTTGTCGCAAGAGTTTTGTCTGTGACATGGGTTGCCATAACGAAAAATAAGGACTAAGAATAGGATTCCTGCAATTAGTCCCAAGATCAGGGGAAGTCCACCAAAAATCGAATGGACGAAATCTGGAAAAATACCCAGTATGGCTTTGAATGGTGTTAATGCCATCGAAAATACTGTCTTAAATACCTTTGAGACCCCATTGGTATCAGAAATATTTAAGATTTCATTCAGGATTTCCGCGAAATGTACGGGGGAATTAGTTGATAATAATGTATGTATCTCTGCAGTCGTCCTTGCGACTTGTAGATCATACGTTTCTTTTGATGACGAGAGCCTGGTAGGCGTCTGAAGAAGTACTGTTTTCATTCTGCTTAAAGTATCTATTCGAATAGAAGTAATTTTCAAATCGGGCCATGCCCTTGCCTCCCTGTCTGGGAAGGAGCTGGGGAACAATGAGCGTCCACAGCACTTGACCTTCGCAGTCGTAGTTACTAGATAAGGAGTCCCGGGCATAAGACTACAACATCTGCGGTCTACAATAAGAATGTAACTCCCATTATAGAGTCTTTGAAAGAATGGTTCTATTTCTGTTGCAGGTGCGCCTTGCTGGTGACATGAAAGGTTGTATGAATTCCCTTCACAGGCTCCATGCAAACTAATTCCGTTACACAGAAGTGTGCCACTTAGTGACATCGCACAATTGTTGCCACTAAGAAACACTTTCTGTCCTTTATTACTGACACATGCATGTGAATAGGGCAGGTTCCAAGTTGTTTTAAGGTACCCCTTTCCCAATTTCTCGTACATGCCTGCCTGTATATATTTTTGGCAGTATTGAAACCTGAAGGTTGAGATTGGAATATTTATTATCCCATGTATTATCCATTCACTGACAGGTCGTTCTGACATTGTCACTGGTAATCTTTCGAGTTTTTCAATGCTCAAGATTGTATAATCAGCACCCTTTTGTGCCATACTGATTTGTCTATCAGTAAGGTTAAAGATTTGGAATAGTGACGTTGTGTTGATTAAACGCCAAGGCACATAGCCTGAACGCAGATTTTGTAACGTCCAGCCAAGCTGTACAATAGAACGCAATTGAGACTGACCGTGTTGTAATAACAGTAAGTCCTGCGATAATATGTCGATTGCTGAAGACACAATGCTGTCCAAAGAAAAAATTCTGGAGGACAGAGTCATTAACCCATTGTCCACTACAGAAAGTGATTTTTCCAAATTAATACGGTCAATTTCCCGTATTCTCTCTGCTGTTTCAATGTGAGTAACCTTCCAGGCCTCATTGTATGCTGCATATACAGAGGCTGCTATGAAACGCTTTTGACGCTGTTTGCGTGGTCCCATAGTGAAATCACGCAAGTCAGCACCATCAGTAAGTAAAGTTAGGTGTTGCTTAATTTCTGCCAGTGTGGAAGTTTGTAGCCATTGAAGGCATAATTTGCCCACACTGTAGGTGGTTATTATCCCTGGGTGATGTCTTTGAGGATATCTAGGGTCTGGCCTGGTCATTTTGAACCCCTGTGTTTTGTTCAGGAATCTGTCTTGACAGTTATTAGTATCTGTGGGCCAGATCAACCACTGTTTCCAATCAGGATGTGTTCTGTTTTGGTTTAATATATGGTTTACGTCTATCTCTTCATCTGTATCAGAGTTATTGCTAAACATTGTTGGCTTTGGAATAGACGGTTTATTTAAATCTTTGATTTTGGCTAGGCCAAGACAGGTGGTTTGTTGAACAGTGTCATTTAAAAATATCATTTGTTCTGGGATCATGCAGGTTCTAAACAAAGCTTCTATACCCTGTACTTGCCATTCTTTTGTACCCCAAACACTTTTCAATTCAACATTTTTGTCCCAATAATCAAATCCAAAGGTATTCATTTTTTCAAAGAATGAGTCTGAATATAACAATTTTGTGTTGGTTATCATGGTCTTGGTCCCTGTCTTATTTGATAATTTAAAATAAAATGCTTCAGCATTACTTGTGTTAAAACCTGAAAAATATGAATATTTGTCGTAAACGGTTCTTGAGCTCCCTTTTGGAGGTGTTGCACAATGTTCCCATTGATTATAGTTTAAAACATTTCTAGGTTGTGCAGATCTATGTAAAAACTGGTTACCATAGTGGTTATAGCAATACATACTATCATAATTTGTAGAACCCTGCAAATAATCATGTTTGGTAAATTTAGCAGACATCACTAAGTCAGACATCATATTATTAATGCTTTCGAAGTCCCAATCATCAGCAAATGAGTTTGGTTTTGCAAAGTCACTCAAGGAGATCTTAATTTGGTGTGGATATTTCAGGATCTCGACCGGACCATAAATTTCATAGTCAGTGTTGTCCCAGGCTACCCCACCAGGTATCGGATTGGCTGTGAAGTTGACTGAAGAAAGTTCTCTTTTCTCGATGTGTGAAGATGTGTGTGGTTTGAGGATCAAGTTGATTTTCTGACTTGCTGTGTCCATTTTAGCATATTTTCCCTCAATGAAGCGTCCCAATGTTAGTATCATGATGAGCCAAAGTATGAGGATAAATGCACCAATACCCACCTAAAATTCAATCCATGGGGAAATCAGATATGTTTCTTTCAGTTGTTTCAAAAGTTCCTTAGCTTTATCTTTAAATGTTTTTGATGATGGCTGTGTCTTTGATTCACTGAAGCCTTCAGAGGAATCATCGAAGTTTATGAAGTAGCCAGATGCTGTTCTGTCAATTGTTCCAATTGGTTCAGGATTTCTATTTCTTGCATTTTCACTTGGTACTTCATTATAGATTGGTGTGTCTCTGCTAAATGTTTTTATTTGGGTTTTCAGAGGTCTGAGTTCTATTGCATTGCTGCATAGTCCTTGTTGTTCTTCTGTAGGCGTTTCGAATGTGATGAGCCTCTTCGTTAGGACCTCTGTACTGGTAGCAAACCTTGGTGTTCTGCTACTTATTGGGAGTCCACTTGGCCTACTGTTTGTTATCGGCCACATGATTGTGGTTTTACCAGGTCGATGGATACAACTCGGTTCTCCTTTTTACCAGCAAGTGGCGGTAGTACAACTGATCTTGTCCCGTTGACAGACAAGACAGGAACTGCTTTTCTGTAAGAAGGCCCAAATTCCTTCTTTACCGCGATCTTCTCCCTGACTAGATCCCCGACTTTTGGAATCCAGACAGGTCTTGCTGGGACAGGTGGTGGTTCTTCAGTGGTTGTTGGCTGTTGTTTCAACTTTATGTTGCTCAGGTCTTTTCTTGTTTTGTTTAAGTCCTGCAAAATAGCCAAACGGTCTTTGATATCAAAGCTTTTTTCTTTCACCACTGAAGTCTGACTATCAATGTCAGAGATCATCATCCTAGTTCCAAATAATAATTTGTACGCACTGAATCCCTTCAGAGAATTTCTTGGCAAGTTATTGAGACTACGTTGGACACTTATTAGATGTTTGACCCACCCAGCTCCCGAACCTAATATCCTTTCCGTTATAGATTGCTTTATGCCTTGGTTTTTTCTTTACACCATCCCGTACCCTCAGGAAGGAAGTGAGAAGATTCCCGCTGGACTATGCTCATTTGGCCATGTTTCCCCCCAGGCTTGAGGGCTAGAGTGGAGACAATGGTCAAACATAGCATGCTCTTAGCGTATATGCCATTTAGACTCGTAAATCTTTGTATAACAGTCCGGACGTCAGCCGAGTGCTGGTGATCTACATTATAAGTGGAACTAGCCTGTATAAGTTAATCGCAACCCTTCCTTTTTACTCCTGATTTTTTCTGGAGTAGAACGACGAGGTATTAAACTCTTTCTCTCCCCACTGCGATCTCTGTTGCAGTCTGGGCAGTTTTTTACAAACATGGTATGACGCAGGCTCATGCCTGGCCACCAGTACCGTGATTGTAATTCTTCCAGAGAATCTTTTAGTTTGAGGTGTCTGAGACCCTCGCCCATGTGTGCGTCTGCGATTAACAAGTTTCTCCTGTCCATGTTTGGAATCACTCTATCCCCCACTCCAGGGATTCGAGCAAAAGGGACGGAGTTTGCATCGATTATGTATGTATAATTGAGTGGATAGTTGATCGGTAACGCTGAGCAGTCGCCTTTTGATGACGTTTTCACCGCCAGCACTGTTTCACCGTCAATGTATTTTAATGTACGCTTTTTTCGAACTACGGGAGCCGATTTAGTGGCTGCCGCTGTGGCTGTTTCGGCCAATGAATTCCCTGCAACGTGAACGCCATCACGCTGATGACTCAGTGTATGTATCACGTGAGTCTTTGGTAGCTCTTTCTGTAAAAGAGCTATTTGTTCCCAGAGCAGTTTTTGCTTTATTGGTGCATCTGTGTCATCTTTGTAACCGTTTCGAGTCCATGTCTGCAAATCCTTGTTATATGATTTGACGCAGTAATATGAATCTGACACTATAAGTGTCGGGAATTCGCGATCCGCATTATCTAGCGCCATTTTCAATGCTATTATTTCAGTTTGTTTTTCTGAATTAGTTTCTACTGAGTGTGATTTTGTTAATAGAGGTTTTAGTTTACCTCCGCGCCACACTTCTTTTGTAATCTCACATGTGGGGTTGTATGCTTGTTCTCCCCAAACGGAGGGTTGAGCATGTCCGTCTGTATAGATTACACAGGCGTAATGTCGTAAAGGCAGAATGTCGATTGGCAGAGGATATGTTTCTTCATATTCTAGATTCTTTAATTCTTCTATTTCTGGATCAAAGTAGTAGTATACTTTGTCCATTGTGATTGAATTCACCCATTGTATCCATTCTGGATTTAATGTTGTTGTTGGTAAATTACACGGTGTTGTTAGTGCCTCGAAGGCTGATTCTGCTGTTCTGACTGTGATATGTCTACCTTCAGCTTGATCTTTTTCTCTAGCTATTGCGGTTTGAACTGCATGAACAATTTTTTCTTTGTTGCTGAATTTCTGTTCCGCATCTGTGTACAAGTGTGATTTGAATGCAATTGGTACCTTTTCTCCCTCATTAGAGGTTAGGTATGTGAATCCGCATCTCCCTGGGATGACTCGAATCACAAGATTGCGTGTGTTATCACGTGCTTCTAATTTTGTTTTAATTAGCATGTCTGTTTGTAGGGATCTCAAAATTTCTGTGTGTATTTGAGTCCAATTGGATCTTTTAAAATCTGGTTTTATCAGATCATAAAGGGGTTTGACCCTTTCTGCGTAATTTGCAATGTATGTTCTTCCGAAATTTAGGAAGCCTAGAATCGACTGTAGGTTTTTTAGTGTTCTAGGAGCTTGGATTACGGCACATTTCTCTAGGAAATTGTCAGCCAGGCTTTTGCCTTCACTTGATAATTCATATCCTAAGAACAGGACTGTCAGATGGGCAATTCTGGATTTTTTAAAGTTGAATTTGTAGCCCTCTGCAGCGAACCCAAGTATTATGGTGTTCACTCTTTTCAAGTGAGTCTCCAAGTCATCATCTGTTAAGTAAATGTCATCGACATAAGATAATGCTTCATCATCATATAGTTGTAGTAATTCTGTTACTCTCGCTGAGAATACTCCCGGGCTGTTCTTGTACCCCTGGGCTAACCGACAGAATTGTTTTTGAGTGCCGTTTATTGAGAATGCAGTTAAATATCTGCTCTCTGGTGCTATGTTTTGACAAAAGAATCCATTAGAGATGTCTAATGTTGTTTTGTATTTTTTGCGCACTATGTTATTTATTAGTGCAGCACTGTGTGAGTTTTGCACTGCAAAAGTTTTGCAACATGTGTTAAGGTGTCGGTAATCCAAAACTAGACGATATGAATTGTCTGGTTTGGAGACCGGAAACAAAGGGTTGTTCATTTGTGAGGTGCAAGTTTCAATCACCCCCTGGTATTCTAGCTGATCTAGTATTTCATTTACCTGTTTTTTAGCTTCTTGCTTAATTGGGTACTGCCTTTGTGCAGTAGGTTGTGATTTTAACTGGATTTTGTGAGGAGGAGAATCCTCATCCCATCCCACGTGATTTTTATATAAAGCAGGAGCTAGAGCCACTGCCCACTTTCTAGCAAGTGTGTATTTTTTATGAATTGGAATTTGATTTGAGAAGGCAGGCATTATTACTTCTTCGCCATGAGGGCACTCCCTGACAAACTCTGGTGGCCAGTCTTTTTCAGCTAGAAGGATGTCATAGCCCTTGGAGAGATTATCCCAAAATAGTCCCCTTATTTTCCTAGTCTTATCTCCCTCTATACGCAATGTTATTTCGTATATTTTGTGAGGTTTGCTAACTCTGGTGTCCGCAGTTTCCACTTGAAGATATTCATTCGTGTCCACTGTCTCCAGATGATTCATAAGGACTTTGCGAGCTATGCTCACTTCTGCTGCACTGTCTAGCATTGTCTGAGCCCATTCTCCGTTTTTCAGTTGTGTCCTCAGTATTCTCGGCATTGTTAACTACCTTGATACTGGCTACCTTCTTTTTTGGAAATTGTAATTTCTTTTTTAGCTGAGCAGGTTCCTTGTCTTTGGACATGGTGTGCTCTTCTCTTTGTTCTGATCGTCCTCTTCTTTCCGATTTCTGCGAGGAAGTCTGAAAAGATTGAGAGGGACGTGTATCAATGTCTTGATATCTATCAGGCTTTTTTATATTATCCCTATTTCTAAGGTTATATCTTTTCCCAGAGGGGTCACTCTGAGGTGACCTGTGTCTTTGGTTCGGAGATTTTTCTCTTCGCCTAGGAGACCTTCCTCGGGACTGGAATTTCTTTTCTTTAGGGTTGGATTGTTTGTTTCCATCCCAGTTCTTTTTTGGTGAATTATTATTAAAAAATATTTTTTCTGGACTTTCAGTCAGTTGCGGTTTTACTGGTATTCCACCTAAACTATCTCTGCCTAGTTCCTCATAGGATTTTTCTATGATTCTGGCAATTTCAGCTGGTTGGTCTGCTATATCTGTCTCTTTTAACCTCTGGCGGATCGCCACGTTTGCTGCTTCACCTTTTATGTTGGCTAATAATATAGCCGAGACCTGCTTGAAGTCTTTCAGTAATTTCATACCAAGAGTTAAAGCAGGTTCTGGACCATATTCATCTTGAATTTGTTTTAGCACATCTGGTATTACCGAAATGGATGGAACACCGTGCATTTTTGTGTAGATGGAAGCAAAGACTGTACCCCAAGTGTCACAGTCCTCAATGTGTGGTGCGATTCCCATTGGGAGACAGATAGTCAGAATCCTGTGCTTTTCTAGCGGGGTGGTGTCAGGAAACACCGCCTCAATTTGGGTAATTTTCTGTGCCAACCAGAATGGTATTTGTTCCCGTTTAGCCGGTACTTTACCTAGGCAGGATTGGATGTTCTGTGGTGTAATTTTATTTGTGTTCCCCTGGTGAGGGGTCAGCTGTGGGAGTTTAATCGCCGGCTGAATTGTTGAAGTCCGCATCACATACTGAACTAATTGTCTATGAATTTTTATTAATTGTTTTAGCTGTGTTAACAGGTTAGCTGCAGACATCCCGTCGATGTCTGGATGTGGTGTGTATCCGGCTAGGACCGGCCACGTTGCTCCTGGTCTACCTAAAGGACCGAGCCTGGTGATGTGATTATTATGTTTTAGGGCGCCATCAAATAAGAGCAAATGCTCTTGGAATTTGAGTGGTACTTCCACCTCCTCGAAAGGAGTGTACTCATTAGGAGGTTCCTCTATTTTGTAATAGTGGAAGTACTTTGTTACAGCATTTGCTGCTGGAAAATGTATCCATGAATAGTATACCTCTGTCTGCCGATATTCGTGTGCCTCAATTACGATTATGACTGTGCCACCTCTAGGTGTCAGTCCATTTTCTATAAGTTTCAGGGTTATAGATCTCCTTTTGATGACCGGGATGAGTATTATATCCCCGTCCGCATCTAGTGCTGCAGCATCAGCCGCTGCGAGTTCAGCTGTTAATCTAACTGCCTCTCTTTCTTCTTCATTGTCTGACATTTTACTGTCCTGAAGGTTATTTCTTTTTGTTTGCAGATCAGGTTTCTTATGGAAACAAAGATTAGATGCACAATATTTTGGAACTGTTTATCCTTCAACGTTGACTATACCAAGAACCATACATAGAAGTTCCCTCCTGCGAGGTCTGGCGGATATAACCTTTCACCCACTCCAGACGTCTTTGGAGTATTGTGGGAAAAGGGGTCTGAGTGAGAAAGCACGACTGAGTTACTCTAAATGTCTTACGTTAGTTTTATCGCCCTTTCCAAACGCGTTGGGCGCCATTTAGTGTAGTTCCTATCATCCCAATAGGCTCTGCGCATTGGAATAATACCTACAGCAGTAAAGGCCTAGGCCAGACGTTAACTAGGTCTACTACTGTCGATACTAGACTTAAAGTTTTGGGTTTGCCAGCTTAGCTCAGAGTTCACTAGAAACTTTCTCGAATGTTCAAGGAGGACTTAACTTCCCTGATTAGACAAGAAGGGATTTAGTTTCTGACAACCATAGAACATGACAACTTTGCTCTCCCCTAATCAAGAGTCAATCTCGAGAGTCGTGTGAACAAAAGGCAAATTATTTTACTCAGTCAGTATGTGCATTCTTAGTCTCATCAGAATGTAGAGAAAAGGAAGAGACGGGCGTGTTCAATAAAAAGGTGTCATTTATTGATCAGTCTCTTTTCTCATACAAGAGAAATGGATCGATATTATTGCAATACTTATAGCTAAGTAAAGTGCATACATTAAAAGCAATAGTATAAAATAATACTGTAAAAACATTGATATGGTTTCTAAGCCATATGATGTTTTAAAATGAATAAAATATATTACATACACATATACATTTGACTAAACGTACTCAACTGGTGTTTCTAAATACGCCTACCCCGTGTACCTGACCTAAGTCTAATACGTGGGCGGGAATAGAAAGTTACAGTTTAAGTTAAGTTTGTTTTTGCCAAGTGAATAACTAAAGAATTCTCTGTGAGGGGTTATTCAGTTCTGTACCTGGAAGTTAGGATGAATGAGGAATGGTATCTCTCTCTCTGGTCTCGATATTCCAGGCTGCCTGCGAGGGCTGCCCAGAAACGCCGGTGCTGGATTCTCGGCAGGAGAAAGCACCGCGTCTCTCAGCGCGTCAGGAAGGCGGGGCTGCTGCCAGCGGGGTCTGCTCTGCTCTTGGCTTCGGCAAGTATGGCTGCTCCGTCTCGTCACCACGCGTGTGTTTGCATAGGGCAAGATCGGTAATATTTATACCTTTAAGGTGCCGAGATTGACGTAAGGATGGACATAGATACGTCAATAAGGATGTCATACGATTTGCTCGTTAGCACATTCTTTTACTGAAGTTCTCGGTGAAATCAAAACAATGGCCGCAGGGTTTTGCCCAGGTTGTCATAGGTTTGATTTGTTATGAGAACTCCGTATGCCTTATCAGGGGCTGGAGGAATATCGCTTGTCTAATTAGATCGCAAGCGTTATGACCTAATCAGATAACACGTTCCTGTGCCGTAGTGTGACTGCGTCAGATAACGGTATCTGCATCATGGGGGTTTCCTGCCTCATGGGCTGACTGCTAGTTAACTTGTTGGTTTGTTTAACTAGAATAGGGTCAGGAATAGGGGGATCGATTCAGAACCTATAGGAATACATGACAAACCCAGCACACAGTTCAAAAGTTCATCATAGTATGTTGCAAAAGAATCCAACAACGGTGTTTGACCTCTCAATGTCATAGCTAATCATGTGCAATGTTTCCTTAAATGACCTTTTCTCAACCATTAAAATGACTTCTTTAAAAAAAAAAGCATGCACCCTAATTTTCAGTGGTGAATTTTAAGAAAGCACCAATCATTTCTTGCTTTTTAAGTGCACTGAATCTCAACCACTTTTTTTCATAATTCCTACTTTCAAACTGCTATTTCATTTCCACAACTCATCTGACTAGAAGCACATCTACCTTCAAGATGCCAAAAGTCTGCTTTGTGGGTCATAGCTTTGTCTACTGGAGTGAAAAATAACAGAGGTATTTACAACATTGATTTACCAAATGTGGACATTGTGTGAATTGGACAGAGAGGATTAAGAAGTCACCAATTGATACCGTTGATAAAATCCTTTATGCATCTACCACAGCCTGACCTCATAATTGTGCACTGTGGTGGAAATGACCTGGGCACTTTGACTGGGGTAGGTCTGGAAATGCTTTTAAAGGACATCTTTGGGCAATTGATGTCACTTTTTCAAAAAACTGCCTTGGTATAATGGAACTGGTTCAACCAATTTTTTCCACAGATTGAGAAAGCAAGGAAACATGTGAATAAAACTGTTTCTGCTTTCCTCAGAGACTATGGTATGGGTTCCATATACCACAACAACTTGCGTTACAACATGCAAGGCATCTATAGGAGAGATGGTGTACATTTTACAGATGAGGGGAATAGAGTTTTCCTCTTGAATTTGAGACTCTGCATTGGTACCTACTTGTAGGTACAAAAAACACCCACATAACACAACAGCTCTTTCAGAGCTATCCTACCTCTAAGCACTCTAAATTATTTTTTTACTCTAATTTTTTATACTGTTTTTTCCGTGGTGCGCTCAGGGTGCCCGTACCAGTGAGCGTACGTTGGAACGCACCCAGCGCTTACCCCGCAAAAAATAAAAAAAATAAAAAAAGGTTTTTTGCCCTTCAGGGTCCTTCTAGGCCCCCCTCAGAAAACCTAGGGGGTCAGGGGGTGTCTACCCTGCCCCCTTTTAATCATTTCCCCCTTTTTATTTTCACCTCTTGTGTCTCGATTCTACCGAAACACAAGATGGCGTACTATACGGACTGTTTGGAATGTTGACAGACATCCGAGAACCAACAAACTTTCCGCTCGCGCACTCCCGTGGCGCGCTGGGTGCGCTCCCCGGTTCGCGTACCGGTAAGCGCTCGAAGCGCGCTCAGTGATATATATGTGTTTTTGAACTTGCTTTTCATAAAAACCACTGGAACAATTTTAAACAAATATGGAAAAGGCCCTACTACCTACCAGTCCCTACCATTTTTCGAAGTTTGGTGTAATTCCGTTCAGCCATTCAGGCTGTAGCCGTGTCTAAATGTCCTATGGAAAATTGCATGGGGAAAACACATTTGAAAGTGTTGAAATTTAGAACCAATCAAAATGGTACTTTGGTTTTGTATTTGTGTGTGATGAAGTTTGATTGGTTATGTATAAATCTAAAATGAGAGGAAAACACGGCCATTTTGTGATACTACTGTCTGAGGTACAGTTGTGAGGAATGTTTGGTGCTGAATTTGTGGTGTTTGATTTACACAGTACTAACTCTTCTCCTACTTTCAAAAAGGTGAGTCGTTAATTTGTAAGGGGAACTATGTTGTATACTTTCAGATAATTTGAAAAATGTTTTCTGTTAGTTATTTACAGTCCTTCAGTAATAGTTATGCATTAAGATAGGCTTCATCACATGCAGTGCTTTATATTTCTAGTTCCTGCCTGATACTATACACTACCCAATTCATTTTAAAAAACGAAATACTTGATAAAGTTAGTTTTATACTATGTATTACTAAAAACGATAAATAAAAGTGATTATTTTTTTCTGCAATTTACAGCAAGAATGGATCACAATGATGAGACCGTGGAAATTTCCTTTGAATTATCCACTACATTTATTGAAATTAACAGCACCAATAATGAACTATTTTCACAAGGAGGAGATGACTTGAATGATTTTTTTGATCAATCTCTTGATAACGAATTTATCGAATGTTTGGAGACCATAGAGTTACAAGAATCATCATTGCAGACTTTTCATGAGGAGATTCCTGATGATACGATTAAAGATGAAATTCCTGATGAGGACATGCTGCTAATTCTTTTAAATTATGAAAATTCATAAGAATAAATTTATATTTAGAAATTTAAAATTGTTTGAGACATTATTCATTTTTATTTTTAATTCATGAGGTAGTGTTGAAGTAATTGTAGTATAAAATGAGACTTATAGTCTAGAGTGCAACATTTTTATGTTACATAGTAAGTTTACTAATATTTACTTCCCTTTCTCCACTATATTATCTCCAATGTGTATTTGACATCTCTTCTTCATCTCCAGCCTCCTTTCTCTCACTGTCTGTCTCTGATGCACCCTATCGCCGCCATTTTGTGTAGTTACAGAAGAGAGAGAAATATAATAGTTCAGACAAGAAAAGCGGGCAAAGTAGAATACCCCTCACATCCTAGGCCTTTTCAGGCGGTCCCAAAAGGATCTGTTACTACTTTCCTGAGAGACTATGGTATGAGTTCCATATACCACAATACCTTGCATTACAACATGCAAGATATCTACAGAGGATAGTTTTTTGCCCTTCAGGATCCTTCTAGGCCCCCCTCAGAAAACCTAGGGGGTCAGGTGGTGTCTACCCTGCCCCCTTTTAATCATTTCCCCCTTTTTATTTTCACCTCTTGTGTCTCGATTCTACCGAGACACAAGATGGCGGACTCTCCGGACTGTTTAGAATGTTGACAGACATCCGACAGCCAATCAGCTTTCCGCTCGTGCACTCCCATAGCGCGCCGGGTGCGCTCCCCGGTACGCGTACCGGTGAGCGCTCGGAGCGCGCCTATAGATATATATGTGGTTTTTAAGGTAATTTTCGAAAAATACACTGGAGCAATTTTCACCAAATATAGCAAATGCACTTCTGTGCACCAGTCCCTACAATTTTGCAAAGTTTGGCGTAATTCCGTTCAGCGGTTCGGGCTGTAGCCGTGTCAGAACGTCCTATGGAAATTAACATGGGGAAAACATGTTTAGGGACCCCCCTTTTTTCTCAGCCCCCATTTCACGAACCCCCCCCGAAACTTACAGGGAAGGAGCGGAGCGGAGCTGGCCAAAATTTTGGAAAATTACATGCAAATTCCTCAACCGGCGCTAAAGTTATTCCCAACAGAATTTTGCGGATTTCCTATGGTAGCTAGGTCCTAACTATAACTACCTACTGGCGACCACCAGTAGGTAATATATATATATATATATATATATATATATATATATATATATGTATATATATTCACTGAAAAAACCATAGGTTTCAGGCCTTATATAGTTAGGAATTAGCATTTAAAAAAACCTTTGAAATTCACTGAAAAAAACCATAGGTTTCAGGAGTTATATAGTTAGGAATTAGTTTTTAAAAAACCTTTGGTGTTATAGTTAGCTGGACATTTTACTCATACAAAACCAATGAAATTGCTCCTATATAGTTAGTTGTACTAACTATATTTCCCGCACCCGCAATCCACTGCTGATGATGTCACATATTAGATCATTCATGACATGGTCAGTGACATCACTGATGACATCTCAAATGACATCACCCTCATTTTGTTCCTTTGCAAATTAAATGTTTTAAGTGTTAACACTTTATTCCAATCAAGATGACTTCAGGTGTGCCATACTTTTGTCATAAGTAAGACTGTTAGCGCTCTAGTTGTTGTTTAAAACACTCTGGGACATTCTGTCATTGGGTTATAGTTGGGCTACATCTGGCTGATATTTGGGCTACATTATTTTTTTTTTGTCTCTGGTGGCCATCTTTGGGCTACATTGGGCTACATTGGGCTACATTGGGCTACATTGGGCTACATTTGGGCTCTAACATATATATAGCCCAATGTAGCCCAATATATATTTTTTCAAAGTTAATTTTTGTAAAAACCACTGTAGCACATATCTTGAGACATAGCAAAGGCACATCGGGCTACCAGTCCCTATAATTTTGCCAAGTTTGGTGGAAAACCATTCAGCCGTTCAGGCTAAAAGTGAGTCCAACCGCCCTATGGAAATTTTCATGGGGAAAACACGTTTTGGGACCCCCCTTTTATCTCGGCCCCCGCTTGACGAATCCCCCCCAAAACTTTCAGGGAAGGAGCGGAGCGCCGCGAGGCAAAGTTAAGGAAAATTTCAGGAAGATTCCTCAACCGGGGCCAAAGTTATTCCCAACTGAATGTTGCGATTTCCCTATGGAAAACAATCCTAACTATATATACCTACTGGCTATCGCCAGTAGGTAATATATATATATATATTCTCTTTTTTTTTTTTTTTAAATATATATATCCAACAAAACAGTTGCCTGTAATGAGGGGCCCACACAGGTAGGTATCTGTAGCCAACTTCTTTAATGGAAAATAAACCACAGGCAGTGTGTGTCATGCCCTTCCCGACGCTTTTCTTGCGGAGCACTTCATCAGGGGCTATTGCCTTGTGATGAGAGTTCCAGACTCTGCTAATTTTTACAGCACTACTTCAAGAACTTAATCCCCGCCCATATGGGCGTGTCCATTCCTGTGGCATACTGGACCCGGTAGTACTGTTATCTTCCTCAGTGGGTCGCCATGACTGGACACATTTTTTTCATTAATATTCCACAGTGGGCAGCGTTGTAACCTCTTACACCGCTTGCGATGCACTTTGATATTTCACCATTGGGCATACCTATTCCTCATACCATCACGCTATGTAGCGCCACAGCAGGACTATACTACGGTACAGCGGGCCTTCCTCTCGGCTCAGGCTGCGCCGCATATCTCCAACAAAAGTTGCCTGTAATGAGGGGCCCACACAGGTAGGTATCTGTAGCCAACTTCTTTAATGGAAAATAAACCGCAGGCAGTGGAAAGGAACTTCACTGTGCGTCATGCCCTTCCCGACGCGTTTCATGCGGAACACTTCATCAGGGGCTATGGGCTTGTGAAGAGAGTTCCAGTCTCGGCTAATTTTCACAGCACTACTTCAACAACTTAATCCCCGCCTGTTAGACCCGTCTGCTTCTGAGAGTCCCCTCACCACTATGATTTCTTTTGTTCCCCTGTACCTCCAAAAATGTGTCGCTTTTTATTTGTCTACCAGGACTTTTTATGTGTTGTCTCATGGGGTTAGATGTTCCTTGACGCCCAGTTGCTCACAAGGTTTGTGGCACCTATTTACAAGGCGCCTGGCCCAAACCTGTGGCATTACAAACTGGGGTTGTCAACCTGTATAAATGAACTTAAAATGGTGGACACCCTTTTTCCTCATGTGAAGTGACTCCCCTTGGAGCCTTCATGAACCCTGGCCTTTTGAGGTTTTGGCGCCCTTTGTTTGGCGTGCATTTCTGACAGGAATTCCTTTATTTTCCTCAGGTACACAAAATGGCTGCTCTAGAACCCCAGTACGGTGGCTGTGAGTGTCCTAAATACCCCTCAAGAGTGCCATGTCATTGTCACAGCCAGAGAAGGTTCTAGAACCTTCTGGCTCGTGCCAGTACCCCAGGGCACTGGCTATATAAGTCCCAGTCCCTGGCGGCCATTTTAGATTAGATGAGATTAAGAGATTCCAGACTTGACACCAGATTGACACCTGCCCTGTTGACCCCTGAGGTGGCTGGTAGCGCAGGCAGTAGAGCAGCAAAGGGTTGCTGGCGTTGTGTCTGACTAGCGTTCCAGTCAGCTACGTGAGAAGTGATCTAGCGCCTACAGCGCCTGCCCAGCGAGTGCCTCATTGCCCCCAAAGACTGTGGCCAGATTTGTGTGCCTCTCCGTCCCCGCCCGGTGGTGAACTGTGGTCGATTTATCGAGTCGCGAGGCGTGAGCAAGTTCGCCGCGACCTAGATCGTCAGCTGTGCCCCCTTCGCGACAGGTGCCTCTAGAGGGGAGCTCGGACGTCTCCGAGCCCCACCAGCGTAGAGCGCTTCCTGCGCAGATTGAAGGTGAGGTGGTGCGCCGGGGCGGGGAAAGGCCGGCCTTCGTTGGGCGGGACTAGCGTCTTTGCCACTCCCCAGTGACCCGGGAGCTGTAGCTGTGGGCGGGAACCACCCTGAATGCGGAAGTCGGAGGGAGGTCCGTGGAGCCCCTGAGAGCCCCGTCGCTAACGAGAGGAGTGCTGTGCCCGACTGAATCGTATCTTGATTGCAGCCGATGTGAGGTGGGCCCGTTTCCTCATAGTGAATGCAGCGTTGTGAAGGAACTGTGAGCCGGCATTTACTTGACTGTGCGCGAAGGTTGTGTGACCTCTCCGGCAGCCCGTTCGTCAGCCTAATGACTTTGAACTGGTGGCGCCTGTGCTCAAGTGGTGCTAAAGCCCGTAGGCGCGCATAGACTTCACCGGCCAAGCAGAGATCCTATCCCGGTGACCGCCGAGTGCAAATGATGTATTTACTGTGTTTCCTTGCCTTCTAGATATACGCGCATACGCTTTGAGTGATTATTAAAGAGTCCCAAACCTTATTTTGTGCTCAGAGAAGCCGTATACCTGGTCATTGAAAACAGCATAAACTGTAAGAGTTATCTTTCCCATTTGAAACGTATCGCAGATGTAATGATTCTAAAGTATTTAATTGGTGGCAGCGATACCAGAAGAAACATGTGGTTGTTTATTTAAATGAACCAATATTTATTCTGATATTTATTCTGATATTTATTCTGATATTTATTCTGATATTTGATGTGATATTTATTGTGATACTCATTCCTGAAGTCATTCTATTTATTAATACTCTTTATTACCAGAACTGTATGACCAAAAGAAATGTATATGTGCTTTCTCAGTCAACCCTATTCACAACAAAGAACTTTTATATAAAGGAATCGTATTTTTCTACAGCAGTGGTGTGGTGTCCTTCTTCTTGGTGTGGATGTACAAGGAGTTATTATTGGGTCTGAGCCGGCTTAACACTACAGCCTTCACTTGCCTTGTCACTTGAGCCAAGCTACCCCCTTTGTGCTGGGCTTGCCCATCGCAGGTCCAACGTAAAATTGGTGCTCAGCGGGTGGGATTGCGAGCCGTGCTTGTTTTGAACCCCATAATAATTCAGTGTGCACCACAGGTACACACCCGGAGTTTTCTCCTAGCGGCCCTCAAATTCAACGTTTTGCTTTTTCCAAATTCTTTCCTGGAGGTGGGTGGAAGTGACCCTCAAAGTTCTTATCCTGGTCCCCTACTTCAGGGTGGTGTCCACACTTTTCACTGACAAGATGGAATTCGAAATGTCAGAGCTGGAGACCTATACTGTGGCACAGCTCAAGGATTTCTGTCAGGAGAGGGGATTGTTTGTCAGGCGAGGGGCCAAAAGAGAGGAGCTCCGTACTAGTCTGCGAGCATGGGTGGAAGCACACACGGAGGGAACGGTGGAGGAGGAGGAATCGGACAGAGGTACTGTCATTGATAGGACTGCGGAATGTCCCCCGGGGGTGGGTGAGATGTCAATCAGCCCCAAGGCAACCTCGCGGGAGGGCAGCAGTGTGTCATCGAGAGGGTTGTCAGAAACCAAGTTAGCTGACAGGAGAGAGGAAAGACTGTTAAGGTGGGAAATAGCATAAATGGAGTTGGAAGAAAGGAGGGAGGGGAGGAGGTTGGAACACGAGTTCAAGCTACGAGAACTCGAGTTCCAGGCCCCTAACATCACTCCGAAGGGTGTCGAGTCAAAGGAATTTGCCAGGGAGCCCAGGCCCCATTTACCCAAGGACATAGTCGCCAGTTATACCGCTGGAGATGACATAGCCAAGTGGCTGGCAGCCTATGAGGTCTCCTTAAGAGCCCATGGGATCCATGAAAAGCATTGGGGTGGTGGATTATACCGGTACATGCCTCCGACAGGTAGGGATGCCCTATTGGCCCTAGACCGGGAGGAACAGGTTAATTACCCCGCCATGAAGGTGGCGCTCATCCGGAAGTTTGGGTTGACCCCCGAGAAATACCGGCAAAGGTTTAGGGGCAGCCACAAGCTAAGCTCACAGAATTGGGTTGACTTCCTGGATTTTGCCAAGAAAGCCCTGGATGGGTGGGTCCAAGGTAATGAGGTGGAGGACTATCGAGGGTTGTACGACCTGATACTCAAGGAACATCTACTCGAGAAATGTCTTCCCGAGCTGAGGCAACACCTGGTAGACAGCAAACTTACTTGCCCCCGTAAGCTTGCTGAGGAGGCGGACATTTGGGCAAGTACCCGAGTGTCCACGAAGGGGACGGGAGGAGATTCTCAGAAGTCCGGACAGGGCGCTCCCCAGAAGAAAGAGGGGGGAGATAACAAGAAGCAGGAGTTCTCCAGAGGCCCCAAAAATACCTTTAAGGGGAAAAGTTTCTTCTCCACTTCTAAGGCTAACCCGCAGAAGAACCCTAATCCTGGCCAGAGTCAGCAGCCAAGGGTTATCCATTGCTATGAGTGCGGTGGTATTGGACATTATAAGGGAGACGTGAAATGCCCAAAGAGACCACCCCCTCCCACTGGAGGAAAGGCCCCGGGAGTCGCTAGTGTAGCGCTCGGGGAGTAGATGCCCTTAGTTAAGGGGGGGGAATGGGCGGGTGTCACCTTAGTGTCCCTGGGTGATCGGGAGATGGTTCCAAAGATCCAGGTGCCCTCAAATACTACCAAGTATGGGCAATGGGTCACCATCAATGGTCATAGAGGGGAAGCTCTGAGAGATACAGGAGCCAGTATGACTATGGTAAGGAGTCATCTGGTGTCCTCAGAGCAGGTGATTCCAGGCGTACTTAATCCAACCGCGATGGCTGATGGCAGAATGGGCCACTATCCTGTGGCCGAGGTTCCCTTTGAGTGGGGAGGGGTTGCAGGTTCACTTCGAGTTGCCGTAAGCCCCGCCATGCCAGTCGATTGTCTGCTGGGAAATGATATGGAGCACAATGCATACTGAGATGCTGGGTACACCTGATTGGGCCTGTGTGAGTACCAGGTCTGCGGCTGCTCGGGAGGAGAAGTCGCGTGGGTTGGAGCCTGGAACAATGGCCCACCCAGCTGCTGATGAGGGAACATTTCGAGGACAGGAGGAGCCTGCCTCGATGTCCATGCCCCGTGAGACGGATAGGCCACCTGTGGAGGTGGACCCGGAGTCCGCGGAGGAGGACATGGTTCCGTTGGAGGACTTGCCTATCCCCGCTGAGTGGCGAGTGGAAGGAGGACCATCCAGGGAGGAACTGAGCAAGGGACAAAGGGAATGTCCCACCCTCGAGGGTCTGAGGCAACAGGCTGAAGCCCAGGCAGCAGGTAACGAGTCTGGGAACTATCGTGTTTACTGGGAGGACAGTCTCCTCTACAGTGAACCCAGGGCGCCAGTGCACGGATTGTCACGGGCCCTGCTAGTCCCACAGTGTTACCGAGCCTTCCTATTGAAGTTGGCTCATGAGATTCCCTTGGCAGGACACTTGGGTCAGGACAAGACCTTTGCCCGGCTTGTCCCCCACTTTTATTGGCCTCGAATGAGGGTGGCGTCCGACACATACTGTCGGTCGTGCGTGTCATGCCAAGCCAGTGGGAAAACAGGGACGAAGCTGAAGGCTCCCCTGGAACCACTTCCCGTCGTTGGCACCCCCTTTGAAAGGGGGGGCATCGACATTGCTGGGCCCCTAGATCCACCTACATCATCCGGTCACAGGTTTATCCTGGTCCTGGTGGATCACGCCACAAGGTATCCAGAGGCAATTCCTCTGAGAACCATTACTGCACCAGTAGTGGCCAAGGCCCTGATGGGGATCTTTACCCGAGTGGGATTCCCCAAGGAAGTTGTGTCTGACAGGGGGACCAACTTCCTGTCAGCATATATGCGGGCCATGTGGAAGGAGTGTGGAGTGACTTACAGGTTCACCACTCCTTATCACCCACAGACCAATGGTCTTGTGGAAAGGTTCAACCAAACCTTGAAGGGTATGATCAGAAGTCTACCCGAAAGCCTGCGGAGGAAATGGGACGTCCTCCTACCCTGTTTGCTCTTTTCCTACAGGGAAGTGCCGCAAAAGGGTGTGGGCTTCAGCCCCTTTGAGCTTTTGTACGGGCACCCTGTACGTGGACCTCTCAGCCTGGTGAGGGACTCCTGGGAAAAGTCTCCCCGGAAAGTCCCCCAGGATGTGGTGAGCTACATGCTGGCCTTCCGAAGCCAAATGGCTAAGTTGTGGAATCAAGCTTCTGACAACTTGGAAGCCAGTCAGGCAGTTATGAAAGCGTGGTATGACCACAACGCTCACCCAGTAGAGTTGGAGCCTGGCCAGAAGGTGTGGGTGATGGAGCCTGGAGAGCTGAGTGCCCTCCAGGATCATTGGACAGGCCCCTACGAGGTATTGGAGAATAAGGGCAAGTCTACCTATCTGGTGGACGTAAAGACCCCTCGGCATCGACATCGGGTGTTACATGCCAATCGCCTCAAGCCCCACTACGAGAGGCCCGAAGTCATGTTGGTTATGGTGACTGACGGATCGGAGGAAGAGGACACGGAGCCTCTCCCCGACCTTTTTGCGTCTCAAGAAAAGGATGGGTCAGTGGACGGAGTGAAACTCTCGCCAACCCTGACTCCTGAGCAGCAGGAGGAATGTCGCCAGGTCTTGGGGTCATTCGCTCCTCTGTTCTCCCTTGTCCCGGGTAAGACCCACTTGTGTACCCATGACGTGGACACAGGGGACAGCCCACCTGTGAAGTCAAAGTCTTACCGGCTGTCTGACAAGGTGAAGGCCAGTATCCAAAGCAAAGTAGCTAAGATGCTGGAGCTAGGAGTCATCGAACCTTCAAGTAGCAACTGGTCTAGCCCAGTGGTGTTAGTTCCTAAAGCTGCCCCACCTGGCACCACACCAGAATTGAGATTCTGTGTGGACTACCGAGGACTAAATTCGGTAACCAAAACGGATGCTCATTCGATCCCTCGGGCGGATGAATTGATTGACCGGTTGGGAGCTGCCCAATATCTCAGTACCATTGACCTCACTGCAGGGTACTGGCAGATTCCCATGTCTAATGGAGCCAAGGAAAGGTCAGCCTTCTCCACACCTGATGGACACTACCAGTTTTGCGTCATGCCCTTTGGACTCAAGAACGCTTCTGCCACTTTTCAGCGGCTGGTGAACACGATCCTCACCGGGATGGAGTCATTCTCTGCTGCTTACTTGGATGACATAGCTGTCTCCAGTAGCAGCTGGGAGGATCACTTGCAGCACTTGCAAGCCGTTCTCCAGACCCTGGAACGGGCTGGCTTGACGATCAAGGCCAGCAAATGTCAGATTGGACAGGGGTCGGTAGTGTACTTAGGACACTTGGTGGGCCGGGGAACGGTGCAGCCCCTTCAGGCGAAGATTGAGGCAATCATGGCCTGGAAACCCCCCAAGACCCAGACTGAGGTCCGAGCCTTCCTGGGCCTCACAGGTTACTACAGACGATTCGTGAAGGGGTATGGCACTATCGTGGCACCCCTTACAGAAATCACGGCCAAAAAGCAACCCAGGAGAGTCATTTGGACGGAGGCTTGCCAGCGAGCCTTCGACACTCTGAAACAAGCATTGTGTAAAGCTCCAGTCTTGAAGGCTCCAGATTTTTCAAAAGAGTTCATTGTCCAGACAGATGCATCCTACATTGGCATTGGGGCGGTGCTATTGCAACTCAATGAAGAGGGTCTGGATCAGCCCGTGGTCTTTCTGTCACGAAGACTGCTTCCCCGGGAACAGAGGTGGAGTACCATCGAGCGGGAAGCCTTTGCGGTGGTCTGGGCACTGAAGAAGCTGCGACCATATTTGTTTGGTTCACACTTCCTTGTTCAGACAGACCACCGACCCCTTCGTTGGCTCATGCAAATGAAGGGGGAAAATCCCAAACTGTTGAGGTGGTCTATCTCCCTACAGGGAATGGACTTTCGGGTGGAACACCGGCCCGGAGTTGACCACGCCAATGCAGACGGTCTCTCCAGGTATTTTCGCCTTAGTGTTGAGGACTCCCACGGGGTTGGGTAGCTCTCCCCACTTTCAGCTGGGGGGGACGCGTGTTAGACCCGTCTGCTTCTGAGAGTCCCCTCACCACTATGATTTCTTTTGTTCCCCTGCACCTCCAAAAATTTGTCGCTTTTTATTTGTCTACCAGGACTTTTTATGTGTTGTCTCATGGGGTTAGATGTTCCTTGACGCCCAGTTGCTCACAAGGTTTGTGGCACCTATTTACGAGGCGCCTGGCCCAAACCTGTGGCATTACAAACTGGGGTTGTCAACCTGTATAAATGAACTTAAAATGGTGGACACCATTTTTCCTCATGTGAAGTGACTCCCCTTGGAGCCTTCATGAACCCTGGCCTTTTGAGGTTTTGGCGCCCTTTGTTTGGCGTGCATTTCTGACAGGAATTCCTTTATTTTCCTCAGGTACACAAAATGGCTGCTCTAGAACCCCAGTACGGTGGCTGTGAGTGTCCTAAATACCCCTCAAGAGTGCCATGTCATTGTCACAGCCAGAGAAGGTTCTAGAACCTTCTGGCTCGTGCCAGTACCCAAGGACACTGGCTATATAAGGCCCAGTCCCTGGGGGCCATTTTAGATTAGATGAGATTAGACTAGAGAAGAGGAGATTAAGAGATTCCATACTTGACACCAGATTGACACCTGCCCTGTTGACCCCTGAGTTGGCTGGTAGCGCAGGCAGTAGAGCAGCAAAGGGTTGCTGGCGTTGTGTCTGACTGGCGTTCCAGTCAGCTACGTGAGAAGTGATCTAGCGCCTACAGCGCCTGCCCAGCAAATGCCTCATTGCCCCCAAAGACTGTGGCCAGATTCGTGTGCCTCTCCGCCCCCCCCCCCCGGTGGTGAACTGTGGTCGATTTATCGAGTCGCGAGGCGAGAGCAAGTTCGCCTCGACCGCGATCGTCAGCTGTGCCCCCTTCGCGACAGGTGCCTCTAGAGGGGAGCTCGGACGTCTCCGAGCCCCACCAGCGTAGAGCGCTTCCTGCGCAGATTGAAGGTGAGGTGGTGCGCCGGGGCGGGGAAAGGCCGGCCTTCGTTGGGCGGGACTAGCGTCTTTGCCACTCCCCAGTGACCCGGGAGCTGTAGCTGTGGGCGGGAACCACCCTGAATGCGGAAGTCGGAGGGAGGTCCGTGGAGCCCCTGAGAGCCCCGTCGCTAACGAGAGGAGTGCTGTGCCCGACTGAATCGTATCTTGATTGCAGCCGATGTGAGGTGGGCCCGTTTCCTCATAGTGAATGCAGCGTTGTGAAGGAACTGTGAACCGGCATTTACTTGACTGTGCGCGAAGGTTGTGTGACCTCTCCGGCAGCCCGTTCGTCAGCCTAATGACTTTGAACTGGTGCCGCCTGTGCTCAAGTGGTGCTAAAGCCCGTAGGCGCGCATAGACTTCACCGGCCAAGCAGAGATCCTATCCCGGTGACCGCCGAGTGCAAATGATGTATTTACTGTGTTTCCTTGCCTTCTAGATATACGCGCATACGCCTTGAGTGATTATTAAAGAGTCCCAAACCGTATTTTGTGCTCAGAGAAGCCGTATACCTGGTCATTGAAAACAGCATAAACTGTAAGAGTTATCTTTCCCATTTGAAACTTATCGCAGATGTAATGATTCTAAAGTATTTAATTGGTGGCAGCGATACCAGAAGAAACATGTGGTTGTTTATTTAAATGAACCAATATTTATTCTGATATTTATTCTGATATTTATTCTGATATTTATTCTGATATTTAATGTGATATTTATTGTGATACTCATTCCTGAAGTTATTCTATTTATTAATACTATTTATTACCAGAACTGTATGACCAAAAGAAATGTATATGTGCTTTCCCAGTCAACCCTATTCACAACTATGAACTTTTATATAAAGGAATCGTATTTTTCTACAGCAGTGGTGTGGTGTCCTTCTTCTTGGTGTGGATGTACAAGGAGTTATTATTGAGTCAGAGCCGGCTTAACACTACAGCCTTCACTTGCCTTGTCACTTGAGCCAAGCTACCCCCTTTGTGCTGGGCTTGCCCATCGCAGGTCCAACACCGCCCATATGGGCGTGTCCATTCCAGTGGCATACTGGACCCCGTAGTACTGTTATCTTCCTCAGTGGGTCGCCGTGACTGGACCCATTTTTTTCATTAATATTCCACAGTGGGCAGCGTTGTAACCTCTTACAACGCTAGTGATGCACTTCGATATTTCACCATTGGGCATACCTGTTCCTGATACCATCACGCTATGTAACGTCAGAGCAGGACTGTACTACGGTACAGCGGGGCCTTCCTCACGGCTCAGGCTGCGCCGCATATCTCCAACGAAACAGTTGCCTGTAATGAGGGGCCCACACAAGTAGGTATCTGTAGCCAACTTCTTTAATGGAAAATAAACCACAGGCAGTGGAAAGGAACTTCGCTGTGCCTCATACCCTTCCCGACGCGTTTCATGCGGAGCACTTCATCAGGGGCTATGGGCTTGTGAAGAAAATTCCAGTCTCGGCTAATTTTCACAGCACTACTTCAAGAACTTAATCCCCGCCCATATGGGCGTGTCCATTCCTGTGGCATACTGGACCCCGTAGTACTGTTATCTTCCTCAGTGGGTCGCCGTGACTGGACCCATTTTTTTCATTAAAATTCCACAGTGGGCAGCGTTGTAACCTCTTACACCACTAGCGATGCACTTCCATATTTCACCATTGGGCATACCTGTTCCTGATACCATCACGCTATGTAGCGCCGGAGCAGGACTGTACTACAGTACAGCGGGGCCTTCCTCACGTCTCAGGCTGCGCCGCATATCTCCAACAAAACAGTTAGCTGTAATGAGGGGCCCACACAGATAGGTATCTGTAGCCAACTTCTTTAATGGAAAATAAACCGCAGGCAGTGGAAAGGAACTCCGCTGTGCGTCATGCCATTCCTGACGCGTTTAATGCGGAGCACTTCATCAGGGGCTATGGGCTTGTGAAGAGAATTCCAGTCTCGGCTAATTTTCACAGCACTATTTCAAGAACTTAATCCCCGCTCATATGGGCGTGTCAATTTCTGTGGCACAATGGACCCCGTAGTATTGTTATCTTCCTCAGTGGGTCGCCGTGACTGGACCCATTTTTTTCATTAATATTCCACAGTGGGCAGCGTTGTAACCTCTTACGCCGCTAGCGATGCACTTCTCTGGTTTTGTACAAGTGAAATTGTCAGGCCCAGCTCCGCAGGGTTCAGTCGCAGCAGAAAGTATGGTCCACCTCCTGATATTACCAAGTCCCCTGATATGGGGATACCCCCAGGGTCTTCGAATTATCAGGTGAGGGAAAGGTAAGGGAAAGGGCAGCAGGGAAATAGGACCTAAAACAACGAAGACAATGGGTTAATACAGGAATGTAATCTACTCTCATGGAATTCTCACTAGAAGACAACTTAGATATACCTTGATAAAACCTACAGCTGCAGAATATGTACATGTGTTTTAATCAGCATGGTGTAATTTACCTGTAATTAAAAGCATTCAAAAAGCATAAATGTAAACCCAGTCAATCTTATGGTTCTAAACATCCAATCCTATCGAATGTTCACCTACCCTTAGTCCTATAGTAGACCCTCAAATTGAAAGAGTCCTTCTAAACGAATATTTGTCCCAAAAGAATATTCTCCACTGGAGCTATACAGGGTTGTTTTCACCACTGTGTATGTTTGAACATATCCCAAGTCATAGGTTCATAATGTACAAAACAAATATTCAGAAATTGAGGAAGCAAATTATTAAGGACGTACCTATCCTTTCTTTGCAACGGGAGTACGCGGTTGCGACCACCGCGGTACTCCGCTACAAAGAAGTAATTCCAATTCACAAAAAAATGAAAAAGAAAACTGCCCACAGTAAAATGCGGTTGAGACCACCGTTAGATTCCGCTGCAGCATAGACCCTAGACCCGCTCACGGAATTACGCGGTTGCGACCACCGCTGTAATCCGCTGCAAGCAAAACCATGATGAAACCAGTTCTGGCTTCTCGGCAACAAGCGGTTACCAAACACCGCATGAAACTGCCGAAAGCCGTAGGAAACAAAGGCAGGGAACACAGCAACAAGTGGCGGAATACTGCAGTGTCCCGCTTCCGAATTCTCCAACACGGTACTCACGGGCTGGAATCAAACAACAGGGATCACCGTCTCCACGAGATTCTTCGGCGACGTCCTCCACTCTCTCAGCCGAGAGAGAACAAACACTGGAACAGATTACGTGCGTCTTCCCACGCGACTTCCACCACTAAATCCCCTACACCAGCCGGCATTCTGGGAAATGTAGTCTTTGAGCCAGGTAGGCGCAGTCAGCTTGATTCCTGACAGTATGTCCCCCTTCCTAGCGCCTCCTAGGCCCAGGTTTCATAGGTAACCACCTGTGAAACGATCGAACAGCAGCAGGAGCATGCACATTACCATAGGACTCCCATGTGTCACCCTCAGCTGTGTACCCCTTCCATGACACCAAATACCATAGTACTCCACGCCTCATCTTGGAATCGCGAATGCTACGGACTTCATATTCAAAACCCCCATCGCAGATCACCGGAGGAGGAGCACGTCTGCGGGCCCCCACGGCAGGTGAAACAAAGGGTGGATTCTAAGAGAACCAGGCAATCTCAGCCTGTATGTGACAGGGTTGACTTGTCTCACTTCAGCGTAGGGTCCAATAAACTTGGGATGAAAACTGCTGCGCAACTTGAAACGTATGTTTTTGGTGGATAGCCATACTTTATCTCCAACTTGATACTGAGGCCCTGCATGCCTAAGGCGATCCTCCCAATGCTTATAGTCTTTTTTTAGTCTTAATCAGGTGTTGTCGGACCTTTCCCTGTAGAGCGTGTAACTTTCTTACTTGGGATAAAACCCTAGGTTGATGGACCACTTCTTGAGGAATACTAATGGGTAGTATCCGAGCATCATATACATAAGTAGCATGGAAAGGAGACAAGCCGATAGAACTATGCCGAGCATTATTATAGGCCAGTTCAGCCATCCACAACATCTCCACCCACGACTCCTGGGCTTCCTTTGCATAGCACCTGAGATACTTTTTTAAAGTCTGGCTCAGCCGCTCTGTCTGTCCATCTGTCTGGGGGTGAAAGCTAGTCGAAAGTGATGGTTCAATGTGCAAGGCTTTACACCATAATTTCCGAAAACTGGCAATGAACTGTGGCCCTCTATCTGACACAATGATTTCTGGCAATCCATATAACCGCACGACATTAGCCAATAGCAACTGAGCCGTTTGACTAGCCGTGGGAAGATTCACACAGGGAATGAAATGCCCCATCTTGGTCAGACCATCTATATTTATTTATTTATTTATTTATTTTCCGTTTTGTAAAGCGCACAGCTGCCCCAGCAAAGGGGCGTCCTGGCGCTACCACATGAGGAAACGATAACAGTGTGGGCCAGCCTAAGAGGAATTGATAGGTGAAGACTAGGATGACGGAAACAAGAAGTACTTGATAGCCTTTCTAAAGGACGACAAACAATCGATAGTGCGGATATGTACCGGGAGGGAATTCCATAGCTTAGGCGCAAGGTATCGGAAGGCCCGACCACCTGTCTTGGAAAGCCTGAGTCTAGGCACCGTCGCTAAGTATAGCTCTGCTGTGCATAGACGGCGCAAAGGAACATAATGTGAAATCAGGTTACTCAGCAGGGCCGGGCTAGCGCATTTCAGAATTTTAAAGGAAATACAAAGTGTCTTGTAATGAATGCGTCTGTTAATGGGGAGCCAATGCAATTTTTGGATAGTACTGGAAGCTGAGCAAAAACGTGGCAGGCCCACCAAAGCTCTAGCCGCAGCATTTTGAATGCGTTGCATTCTTGTAATTTCTGCCTTATTCGCCCCCAGGAGAAGGGAATTTGAATAATCAAGACGTGAGATGATGGTAGCTTGCACGATGAGTTGGCGAACCGAGGGGGCAAAATATTTTAGAATGGGTCTTAGGCCTCGCAAGGTTCCGAAACACGAGGCGGCTAACTGCTTAGTATGGGCCTGAAAGGAAAGGGAAGAGTTCATCATGACCCCCAGGTTCTTCACTACGTTTTTTGGGGAGGGAATTGTTCCCAGGGCTGCCGGCCACCACTGATCATTCCAAAGATTGACGTGCTTACCCAACAACAAAACCTCAGTTTTCCCGGCATTTAGCTGTAGACAATTGGCTGCCATCTAATTGGCCACTGCCGTCGTGCCGTCTTTGAATTTGGAGGCTGAGGGGGAAGAACCATCCACCAAGGTGACCACTAGCTGCGTGTCAGCATAAGAGACAATCGTAAGGTCCCACAGCTTGGCGACCGCAGCTAGAGGCTGGACTTATATTGAAGAGCAGTGGGCTCAAGGCCGAGCTCTGGGGCACCCCTTGACCAATGGCATGGGTCTGAGAAGTATAAAGGGGTATTGAGACTCGGAATGTTCTATTAGTCAGGAATGAGCGAAGCCAATCTAAGGCTATGCCTTCTATCCCTGCTTCCTCGAGTCTCTGGAGTAGAATCTCGTGGGACACCGTGTCAAAGGCGGCGCTGAGATCTAGCAAAATCAGCGCCGCACTTTGACCTCCGTCCACGAGAGATCGTAGTTGCTCGGTGGTGGCCAGAATGGCCGTTTCTGTACTATGACCCGTTCGGAACCCATTCTGAGAAGGGTCTAAGATACAGTTATTATTCACAAACTGGGTTAGTACGTTGTTAACGTGAGCTTCCGTGATTTTTGCCACCCAGGGTAAAAGGGATATTGGCCGGAAATTTTCCGGTTTATTGGGGTCTGCATTGGTTTTTTTTTAGAATTGGGGACACCCAGGCATGCTTCCAGGGGGTCGGAACAGTCCCAGATAAGAGGGAACTGTTAATTATATTACAGAGAGGCTCCCTGAAGATGGAAAGGGAGTCCTTAAATTGAGATGGTTGCAAGAGATCCAAGGGGGAGCCCGACTTGATTTTACCACTGAGCCGGATAAATTCAGCCTCCGAGAGGGGCGGAATGGACATCAGGGGAGACCATAGGTTCCACTCTAGGCCTAATGTAGGTTGGGGGTGTGCAGGGTTCAGGAAAGGATAAGTAAATAGTACGCACTTTATTGACAAAAAAATTGCTAATTCGTCGCATAAGAGCGTGGAAGGTACCACTAGGGTACTTGCTTTCCTGGTCCTAAGGTCTTTAAGGATTTTAAAAATGCATTTAGTGGGGTTAAGACTGGAGCTAATCTCCATGGCATAAAAAGATGCACGAGTTTTACAGACTGCTTTGTGATAGAGTTTTATCTTTGCCAAATAATGCCTTTTTTTCTCCAGTACCACTAGAACCGCTGTAAAACCCTTCTCCAAAGGCAACCCAGTGATAAAATCCAAACTAATGTTTTGCCATGGGCATTGGGGGATAGGCATGGGTATGAGTTTACCTTTCTTTCCAACAGTCTCGTTCTTGGCTCTCGCACATTCCTCACATATGGACACCCATGTGCCTACATCCTTGTTGAACTCAGGCCACCAGAAGTGACGTTGTACCAACTGCTGGGTTTTTCTTATTCCTTTTTTTTTTTTTTCAAAGCTTTATTCGACTTTTAGTCATAAAAGCAAACCTCCTAACCATGATACAATAAATACTAAGTATAAGAACAGTTAGTTAAAAGCATATTAAACAACAAAAGTCGAATGCTGGTAAGTTCTAAAATATGTATACATACATTTTTAAAAATTCATTAGAAAAAGTTAAAAGAAAACAAGCAAGATTAAAGGGGCAGTTGATAATCCATGTTAACTAGTAGGCTTTAAAGCACGTGATCTTATTACCCACGCCCAGGCCAAGAATTTTGCTACGCCTATTACCAGTGGTGTAGAGGAATCAGATGTTAAAATTCTGAGGGCTTGTGAACAACAGCGAGTGCCCATATTTTTACAAACTGGTTTTAGCCACTTTCGACGGGGGGTAGCATACAAAGGGCAAGAAAAAAGCAGATGCGCAATGTCCTCTATTTGGTTTTTACAATGTTCACAGTAAGCGTCCTGCAATGGGGACCAGTATTGTCTAAAAGCGTTCACTGGGAGTGTTCCCACACGAAATTGGAAATATAATTTCCAGTCAAATGGACGTTCGATTACGTCCCAATATTTTTCATATAATGGAAGTTGTTTAGTGTCCAAAAAGCGTGATGACAGGGTAGATTGCAGGCCTTTGCGAGACGATGAAACATATACCGAGTCCCAATACATGTCCTTCAGTTGCTTTTTCGTTGGAAATGAGGCAACATCCTTATTGCCCCACAAATAGTCAAGGCCCAACTTCCCCAATGTACCCCGGAGCTCCTTTAACCAGGCAATGCAGTGAAAACGGTCAAAATTCACAACATCATAAAAAGCTGATGCATAATGACTTAACTCTGGGGTTACCATTAGGCGCCTCCAATACAACAAAGGACGTAGGCGGGCAATGTCTTCAATATTTTTCCTACCTAGGTCCAACTTTAGTGGGATTATGGGGGTACTTTGTGGGGCCCCAACAAGCCCTCGCAGAAATCTATTTTCCGCCCGCCCCAGATCACCTAGGTTTGAAAATCCCCAGAGCTCAGACCCATATAAGCATGCACTCAGTACCTTCATACTATAAATTTCGAGTGCACAATTTATGGGTCTTGTCATGGATGTATTATGTTTGATGGTAACTGCACCTGCTAGCTGGCTAAATTTTAGAGATGCCATATTAATGTGTGATTTCCATTTCATGTCATGTTGGAGAACAATTCCTAGGTAGGCAAAGGCATCTACCTTTTCCAGTGGTTCGCCCTTAAATTTTATCACCCCCTTGAAAGCCGATTGGGAACTCAGACACATAAATTTAGTTTTACTAGTGTTTAATTCCAGACCACGACTATCACAGAAATCCCCAAAAGCGTCAACCGCTTTCTGTAATCCACTAGGCGTACGTGATAGTAAAAGCGTATCGTCCGCGAACATTAGTACGGGGACGTGTACACCTGCTACGAGTGGAGCGTCATTTGGGGATTTATTTAAGTGCTCCACAATTCCGTTTATATAGATTGAAAAAAGCGTTGGGGCCAGGACACATCCTTGCCTCACCCCCCGTTCGACTGGAAAAGGGGCCGTCACTTCCCCCTGTTTGCCCCACCTTATTTTTGCAAAATTGTTTTCGTGGAGGCGGACCAGCAAGGTAAGGAGCTCTCTACTTATTCCCACTTCGGCCAGTGTTTCCCACAGTTTTTCTCTCGGGACCAGATCAAATGCGGCTTTTAGGTCCACAAAAACTGCGTACAATGTGCCATTTCGCAGTGTGACATTTCTCCAATAGATGGCTAGGAAATAAAAAACTTGATCAACACTGCTAGTTAAAGGGCGAAATCCCGCTTGGTATGGCGACAATATATTTTGGTCTTCAATCCACTGCTGTAATTTATTCTGGACCAGTCGACCCATTATTTTCTGCGCAGTGTCAATTAAGCTAATGGGTCTATAGTTTTTTGCCTGGGTTATATCCCCCTTTTTAAATATAGGGATGATTTCAGCCCCTTTCCACGAGGTTGGGACTTCTCCACCCATAGCTATTGCATTTGCCAACCAAGTGAAATATGTGCACCAAGAAGACCGGTCAGATAGAAAAACATCTGCTGGGATGCCATCCATGCCCCGCGCTTTTCCTCCTGACACGCAGTCCAGTGCCAGGCTAACTTCCTTTTCAGTAAATATTTGATCATTAAAAAAGACAGTTTGGGGGAGAGATATGGATGCATATCTCGGGCATCTGGCATACTGGGCTTGAAAAAAATCATTCCAGCCTTCTTGTGACACATGGTTTTGTGGTTGGGCTGCTACCCCACCCCTGTTCCATTTAACCAAGGCCCAAAACCGCTTTGAGTCTTTGTTGGCACAGGCCTGTTTTAGCTCACTCCAGCCCTCTTCATCCCAACGCCTCTTTGATTGCTTTTGCGTCAGCCTGTAAATATCTCTTGCCCTTTTGACGGCTATAGGGTTTCCTATTTTCAATTCTACACTTAGTTTTTGCCTTGCCAATCTACAGCTTTTATCATACCAGCCTTTAATGGCTTGATGTTTTTTAGCTGCAGTTGGGTCTACTGTTTTAATGAAAAAACTTTGGAGTTTGTTAAATAAATTTTTATGGGCCTCCATCATGTATTCCTCGAAATTAGGGTTCCCATAATGCGTCTTGATAACACTAACTTCTTCTTTTACTAAATTTTTCAAATGTTCTAATTTTCTTTCATCCCCTAGCAACATTCCCCATTTCAGATGTCTTTGGTTATTGGAGCACACAACATCTTGTGTTACCATCTGCTTGTTATTTAAGAGTACACTAGGCTCTTGATAGGGGTGAAATGTCATATACAGGGGATGGTGGTCACTCTCCAAGCGTGATACAACTGCCATGTCTAATAGCTTGGACCATGCTCTTACATCAATTAAAAAGTAATCAATCCTGCTTGTTGCACGACCATTGTCGAAGGTAAAATTCCCTTTTAGGTCAGATTGTGTCCTCCCGTTCGTGGCTCTCAATCCTCTGGAGAGGCAGAGACTCTTTATCCTGATGGCCGTAGCACTCCATCTTTTTATGGGAGGAATCTCTAATTGTGGTATTCCCCATCTACTGTCTTCCTCTGCCGTTAAGCTCCTATCCTCTTCTCCCAGGGGCTCAAAAGTTGAATTAAAATCACCGCCCACAATGATATGGGGATTAGGTGGAAGGGTTTCAACATCTTGTTCTAGGGTGGTAAAAACATCAGATGGAATACCTGTACCAACCCCCCTAGCGTAGAGGTTGTACAAAACTACTTCTTGGCCATTGGCCCATCTGATGTTCAGTGCTAGGATGTCGTTGGATATTATTTGCCTTTGTGATATGGTGCAAATTAATGCTTGGCGGACCCATATCAACAATCCTCCAGAGGGACGTCCTTTTTCTCCTCTAGATGCAGGTTTATAGAAATTTAAATACCCCATACGAAATACTGGGTTAATTGACCAAGTTTCTTGCATCATAACTATGTCATGCCTGTCAATATAATCCACCCACTCTGGGGTATCGAGCTTACTCGCTATGCCTGCTATATTCCAAGATATAAAAGTCAATGGTCTTTCTCCTGGAATTGGGCCTAGTGTTAATGGCACCTCCATATTTCCCCTGGGGTCCACAGTTAGCAGTCCCCCCCGCTCAGGGCTTAAATCAACCCCAACTATTAGGCTGATATTAATTGGACCATCTGACCCTGTTATAGGTACATTGCTATTTGAACTTATAGGGACCTTATGATCTAGTTCTAGATTTTTATATGTTGGTCTAGTGATTTGTCTAATTGACATATTGAATTAGTCGACTGATGTTCCACTATTAATCCTTTATCTATTGTAAGTCAGTCGCACTCATTCAGGTTAGACAATGCTGTAAATCTATTATCTAGGTTTAACCCCCAGACATTAGATGGACCCTCCCTTGTACTTCTACTGGCCACTGTAGACCATTTGGTTCGCAGAACACTCGGGTTTGACACTAAGCCTTTCCTATTATAGAAAAAGTCCAGGGTGAGTGGAAATAATTCTGCCGTTCGACGTTGGGGAGGAAGAAGATTGTTCAGAATTTCTGGCAAAACTTCGGGGCTTTTAAGGTTCACAACCACACAGTCCCCAGGGAATTTCTTGATCCTACTCCCTATCCATTTTACCCGTCTTGCCGTTAGCAAATCTTCTGCCAGCTTATGTTTACCCCCAGGACACATGTGCATGTTGTTACTTAACCATTGCAGTGCCTTATTTAATAATGATTCAGGGTGTTCTATCTGCCCTGTATTTAAAGGGGGGACATTGGCGAGTACCAGAATAAGGGGTGAAGCTTCTACAATTAGCTCCACAGGATTATTTTCTGCATTGGATCCCTGTAGTATACAGTCCCCTACAGGCTCTATGGGGACAGCACCAGGAAGATTAGTTTGTTCTGGACCAGGTTTCAGATTAACCTGCTGGATTTGTGGAAGCTCTACTACACCTGAGCTTGCACTTTCTAATGGAGTTTTTTCAGCCAATTTTTCTATAAGCCTTGTCGGCAATTCCTCCACTCTATCATTAGTTATTTTTATATAGGCCTCCATTTTATTTATTTTAGCCGTGAGGTGATCAATTTTTGACAATAAGGGTTTTACTACCTGACTTAACTTAATGTCCAGCATGCCCATAAGTTTTTTTAGTATGTCATCATCCCACCCACGGCTCACATCTCCTTCACCCACATTCCCATCTACAATTTTCTTGTTGGGCGGGGTAGCTGGCCTTTTTCTACTTGACCTTAACCCTTCCCTTTTTGAAGAAATCTTAGAAATCCCTTTTGTTACTCTTGGAGCAGGAACAGGGGGTGAGGGAGAGCTGGAATCTACTACCTCCATATCTGGGTCTAGGTCATGCATAGAGACATTTAAAACCCCCGATATCGTTTCAGCATTAATAGCTGGATTTTCCTCAAACAACACATTTTTTGATAGCCCCTCATCCGGCCCTTGTGGAGCTGGGGATAAATCAATTGGGGTACCCAGAAGGATTAAGTCTGTTTGTAAGTTCTCATTTTGAGGCAAAATCAGTGGGGTACCAAGACCCAGCGAGGACCTCCGTTCATGATTTATTTTTTCAACAACTTGTACCAGGTAATTGTCCATGGTATTACCCGGGGCGATGGGATTCCTTGATTTAGACATTTAAATATCTGGCAATGTTCCTAATAACCTTAACCCCAATGTAGTCAGTGTAGTCAATAGGATCAGACAGGCCTCGTTACCTTCCGGTTTAACTTTCCCGATGGTCCTGGTTCAAAGCAAGCTTATATGAATAGGAAGGGGCGGATTTTTGAAGGCTGAAGGTAGATCATAAATCCAGGTTATCTTAATGATGACTCTTGGGTACATTAGATGAAAGAAGGGTGGCCCGTCCCGTCACCCTAGGTCCCCTGAGGGCCACAGAGGGCCCGCCCTTTGCCCGGGCTTTGCTCCGGGCGTCCCCCTCGCGTCCCGCGAGGCGGTGGTGACGCTGCTTTTATGCGCCTCCTGGCGCTTCCTTTACACGCGGACCCCAGCAGGGCTTCTGGGTGTCGTAGTCCCGCCCCTCGCCGGTCTCCGCTCGGCGCCTCCCGCTGTAGGTGGTAAAAGCGGTGGAGCGGCGGGAGACTGGCGGGCGGGTCCGCGGTGGGCTAGGCACACACAGACAGTTTTTGCTAATGCAGGAACACAGCGAGAGTTGGCACAAAGGAGCAGGAAACAGGAAAACTTATTCCAGTATTACCAGCTATTGGAGAAATATGACACCACATAAAGGCCTTTTTTCAAAGATCAATAGTAGGAAGGAATAACCTCTCATTCCGAAAAGGCAACCCTTGTCTCACTGTTCGCTCTTTCTCTTTTGCTGCCCAGGCTTCCCAGGCAAGAACAGAGTTATGTTTCCTCACCTCGTCCAGAAAGTTCTCAAATCTGATATCACACAACACCGTGGCAGGTTCAATGATCGCCTCTGGTTTGGCTTCATGAAAAGGAGTGTCTTCTGACTCCAGTTGGGACAAAGAATCTGCTTTGCGATTTTCTGCTCCAGGGCGAAAGGTTACCACAAAATCGTACTCTGCAAAAAACAACATCCATCTCATCTGCCTCTGAGATAGATGTTGTGCTGATTTAATGTTCTGTAGGTTTCTGTGATCTGTATAAACCGTGATGGAATGACTGGCCCCCCATAAGTAATGTCTCCGTTCCTCAAAAGCCTTTTTGATTGCCAACAACTCCTTTTCGACAATGGTATAGTTCCTCTCTGCCGGACTCAGCTTCCTAGATAGCAATGCCACAGGATGCAACTGGCCAGTACTGGGGTTCCTTTGAGACAAAATGGCTCCGATGGCTTCATCCGAGGCATCGGCTTCCACAATGAAAGGACACTCCGGGCAAGGATGAGCCAACACAGGTGCTTCTGTAAATGCATTTTTTAGGAAAATGAAAGGTTCCTCCGCCTCCTTGGTCCACTGAAAGGTGCTAACTTTCCGAAGCAGCCGGGTGATCAGTACAGCTACCTTAGAGAAGTTGAAAATAAATCTCCTGTAGTAGTTTGCGAAGCCCAGGAAACACTGCAGATCACGCACGTTCTTTGGGGTTGGCCATTCTTGTACCGTTGATACCTTTCTTTCTGCCATGTGTAGACCTTCGGGACAAAGCATAACACCCAGAAATTCTACACTTCTCACCCCAAACTCACACTTACTAAGTTTGCAAAAAAGCCTGTGGGTACGTAGCTGTGACAGAACCTTGCCCACATGGCTGACATGTTCATCCACTGATCCTGAATAGATAAGGATGTCGTCGATATATACAACGACAAACAAGTCCACAAATTCCTTAAGCACATCATTCAGAAAGAATTTAAACGCTGCCAGGGTGTTGCAAAGGCCGAATGGCATAACAGTGTACTCAAACAAGCCATACCTAGTTTTAAAGGCTGTTTTCCACTCATCCCCACTCTTGAATTGCACCAAATGATATGCCTTGATCGCAGCTACAGATGACATTCGAGCCCTGCTTGACAACGGAGAAATAGCGGCCCTCATCCTCCTGGACCTCTCCGCGGCCTTCGACACTGTCTGCCACCGTACCCTAGTACAGCGCCTCAGCAACGTCGGAATCCAGGAGAAGGCACTGGAGTGGATCACCTCCTTCCTCGCCGGAAGGACACAGAGAGTCCGCCTCCCTCCGTTCAGATCGGAAGCCACCGAAGTCATCTGTGGCGTCCCTCAAGGCTCCTCGCTCAGTCCAACACTCTTCAACGTCTATATGAGCCCCCTCGCAGCCATCGCACGCCAGCACAACCTGAACATCATCTCCTACGCCGACGACACCCAGCTGATCCTCTCCCTCACTAACGACCCCGCCACCGCCAGAGCCAACCTGCACGAAGGGATGACAGACGTAGCCAAATGGATGTCGAACAGTCGCCTGAAACTGAACTCGGACAAGACGGAAGTCCTCATCCTGGGATCCTCACCCTCCGCCTGGGACGACTCCTGGTGGCCCCCCACCCTGGGCAGCGCACCCAAACCAACTGACCACGCACGCAACCTGGGCTTCATCCTGGACTCCTCCCTCTCCATGACCAGACAAGTCAACGCCGTCTCCTCGTCGTGCTTCAACATCCTGCGCATGCTACGCAAGATCTTCCGATGTATCCCCACCGAGACCAGGAAGACGGTCACCCAGGCCCTCGTCACCAGCCGTCTGGACTACGGCAACTCCCTCTACGCCGGAACCACCGCCAAACTCCAGAAAAGACTCCAGCGGATCCAGAACACCTCAGCACGACTCATCCTGGACATCCCCCGCCGCAGCCACATCTCCGGACACCTGAGAGACCTGCACTGGCTCCCGGTCAACAAGAGAATCACCTTCCGGCTCCTCACCCACGCACACAAAGCCCTACACAACCAAGGACCAGGATACCTCAACAGCCGCCTCAACTTCTATGCTCCCAAACGCCAGCTTCGATCGACCAGCCACGCCCTCGCCGCCGTCCCCCGCATCCGAAGAGCCACCACAGGAGGAAGGTCCTTCTCCTACCTGGCCGCCAAGACTTGGAACTTCCTTCCGACCCACCTCCGCCTGACCCAGGACCACCTCGCCTTCAGGAAGCAGCTCAAGACCTGGCTGTTCGAGCAGTAGCGGACCCCTTTCCCCCCAGCGCCTTGAGACCCTCCGGGTGAGTAGTGCGCTATACAAATGCTCTGATTGATTGATTGATTGGCCCCTCTCAAGTCTAATCTTGTGTATATCTGTGCCTCTCTCACCTGGTCCAGTAACACTGAGATGAGAGGTAGAGGGTACCAATTTTGAACCGAATTCTTGTTTAATACTCTATAGTCTACACAAGCCCCGAGATCACCATTGGCCTTTGAAATGAAAAAAGAGGGGATGCTGCAGGTAACCTAGAGGGCCGAATGAATCCTATTTCCAAGTAGTGATCCAAGTATTCATGCAGGTGCTTAGTTTCTGGCTCAGAGAGTGCATATATTCTACAGGCAGGGATGGTGGCTTCCTCGACTAGATCAATTCTGCAGTCATACTCCCTGTGAGGGGGTAGTTGCTCGGCCTGCACCTCACTAAATACATCCTCACATTGAGCATATTCCCCAGGCACCTTAACCTCCTTTTCTGCTTCCGTGGCTACTATGTATGGATGCAACAAAGCCACTGCCGATGACTGTGAAAGGGGTATTAAATGTTCTAGACATTCTTCCGAGAGAAACTGGATAGATTTAGTTTTTCAGTCTATCGTAGGATTGTGATGACACAACCAAGGCAACCCCAATATTACTTCATACTGTGGGGCCTCAATGATATCAAGAGATAGCCTTTCCGTATGTCTCTCCTTAGTCATGTTGAAATTTAACAAAAGGGTCTCGGTTTGTTCCACTACTAAACCGACTTCAGGGGTTTACCCTTAGCTAGTTCCTGAGGTGGAAGCCGGGAGTTTTTAAAATTCTCATATTGCACTTGCACTCACGCTGAAAACTCCGAATTTTTTATTTGTACCTGTTAAAAATTTTAAAACTTGCATTTCACCTTCTCTCACCCAGTTGACAGCCGATTAGGTGCTGTCAGGCCGAGTAACGGGGTGGACCGGGAGATAGTATTTCCCGAAGTGGCCGCCATCTTGGGACGGTCAAGCAGGTAGCGGGCTAGTTTTTTCACCCTTCCTACTTAAAAGCTGCTTAACCACGCCTGCGCAGCCTCTTAGCTAGCTCCTGAGGCGGAAGCCAGGAGTTTTTTAATTCTCATATTGCACTTGCACTCGCGCTGAAAACTCCAAATTTTTTATTTGTACCTGTTATAATTTTTAAAACTTGCATTTCACCTTCTCTCACCCAGTTGACAGCCGATTAGGCGCTGTCAGGCCGGGTAATGGGGTGGACCTGGAGATAGTAATTCCCGAAGTGGCCGCCATCTTGGGACGGTCAAGCAGGTAGCGGGTTAGTTTCTTTCGCCCTTCCTCGCCCTCTCCGCATTAATGTCAGCGGTCGAGTCTTCACGCAGCGGACGTGCCGCGAGCGCGCAGGCAAGCCCATCTGGGCCCGTCCGCACCTGGCCGGGACTCGGGGCTCAAACCCCTGCCCCCCGGAACATCGCGCCCTTGAAGTTCACTTCTGCCCAGCTGCTTAATCTGCGCTGCTACCCTTATTCCTGCTGTACCAGCCTCAAGTAAACAGATAATTTTGGCGCGTGCCCTGGCTGTAAATTTACCTTCAACGCCCACCTTGATGTCCCAGCGAAAGCTATTATACCCGACTTGACTATTCCCCAGTCTACACATTGTCCCCTTAAAGTAAGGTCAGAATCTTGTAAGAAATTCTCCTTTTTATGTATCAACTGCCGTCATCAGACTGATATTTAGGATCTTCTTACTGACCTACAACCTGACACCATTTTCCTAACGGAGACCTGGCTCACCCACTGTTCGGGCCCTGACTTGGCTCGTGCCCTGCCTTCCAATTATGCCATTGTGAGGAGGGACAGAGAAGTCAGGGCCGGTGGTGGGATTGCCATAATTTTTAAAACTAATCTCTGTTGTAAATTTGATGCCCTCTTAATCCCAGACTGTGAAGCTGCTGTTTTTAAACTCACTTTAACTCCACACTTTACCCTCTTGGGTATATCGTGTACCGTCCCCCAGGGCCGGCTGGCCCTTGGGTCACCAAGTTTCCTGACTTTACTTCCCCTTTGCTGCTTCAAGCAGCCAATTTTTCTATCTTGGGTGACCTCAATCTCCATCACGAGGACACTAGTTGTAACTTCGTCAATACTTTGATTTCTGATTTGGCAGCTATGAACATTCTTCTGTTAAATAGCGGCCCCACACACAAAGCAGGACATTTTTTAGATCCTATTTTTTCTAATCTCCCCTCATTATTTTTTAGACTGCCCTCCCCCCTCTGTTGGACCGATCATTTTCTAGTGAGCTGCAGTCTGGAAATACTTAGTCTTTCTTCTACTAACTACAACACCTTCTGCTACTCCGTCCAGGAATTGGGCAAAGCTTGACATTACTAAGTTTAATTCCCTGTTATCTTTAAACCCTCCCACATATCACAATAATGTTACTTCAGACCTAGTAGCTTTTCAAAGTTGGATTCAATCGGCCCTTGATATCTGCCTCCCCACCACTAGTAGAAAGTTTAACAACCACCGTCCCCCGGCGCCCTGGTTCTCCGATGAGTTAAAGATAGAAAAAACTAAATGCAAAAATCTGAAGCGCCGGTGGTGCAAGCACTACTCAGCCAAAACAAAATTGGCCTATAACACTAGTAAAAGGGCCTATCACTCCCTTTGGCTGGTTGTGCGAGCTAATTATGTCTCCGCATCTATTCTACAGGCAAAAAACTGTCCCAAAACTCTGTTCAAAATGGTTAAGGATCTTTCCGGTTCAGCCACCATACACCTTCGCCTATACTTAACTCTACGCAATGCGAAGATCTTGCGCAGTTCTTTGTGAATAAAGTAGAGATTATTTACTCCTTATTGGCCAGCTCTACCCCTGTCTCCCTACTTGCTCCCACTATTTCCACTGATTGCCCTGATCCTGACAATTATAAAAACTTGGCAATGGTTCCCTCCCTCGAATCTTGGCCACTCCTGGACATGGAGGCACTCTCGCATCATCTTGGTCACATCAAATCGGGATCCCCATGTGACATACTGCTCATCTCAGTTTTGCGACAAATCGCCCCTTCCTCTCTCATCTATGTTCTCAACTTGCTTAATACTTCCTTACTGACTTCTACTGTTCCTCTAAGCTTGAAGCATGCATCGGTGGTCCCACTGTTGAAAAAAACTAATGCGGAACCTGCTCTTCCTTCTAACTTTTGTCCTATCTCTCTTTTACCTGTTCTTTCTAAGATTCTTGAGAGACATATAAATGATAATTTGTCCAAATTTATCGAAACTAATGGACTGCTTCACCCTACTCAATCTGGCTTCAGGAACGGTTACTCTACTGAGTCCACTTTACTCGGAGTCCCTGAAGCACTTCGTCACTAAATCGACAAGGGTAAGACCATGGCCTTAGTGCTCCTAGACCTGAGCGCTGCGTTTGATACGGTCTCCCATACCGTACTCATTAAGGCCCTTCAATGCTCGGGTGTTACAGGGACCGCCCTGAGCTGGCTTAGCTCGTTTCTTTCTGATCGCGCTCTGTAGGTTTTTTCATCCACTTCAAAATCCAAATCTCACCCCCTGCCTTTCGGGGTCCCCAGGGGCTCAATCCTCAGCCCTCTGCTGTTCAATATTTACATCCAACCGCTGGCAGTTTTAGTGGAAGAATCTGGGTTGTCGCTTTTCTCATGTGCCGACGACACCCAGATTCTCTTTTCTCTGTCTTCTGACAAGCCATCTGAGCCTTCGGCACATAGAGCCGGCCTTATCACAGTTATGACATGGATGAACGCCAATTTTTTGAAACTCAATGGCGATAACACTGAGGTTCTGATCCTTGGCAAGGACCGCAACCTCTGGCGCCCTCAACATTGGCCTCCTGAAATGGGTATGCTTCCTCAACCGGCTACTCAGGAACGTAACCTTGGTTTTATTATAGATGAGTCTCTCTCTATGCGACAGCAAGCAACTAGGGTTGCGGCCACCTGCTTCACCATTTTGAAATGGCTAAGGAAGATAGTATGGATGCTCCCTACCTACACCCAGCGGACCGTGGTCCAGGCCCTGGTGACGTCCAGGCTGGAGTACGGTAATATTCTCTATCTGGGTGTTAATAAGGAAATAACACGCAAACTGTAGCGAGTCCAAAATTCTGCCGCAAGACTACTCTGCCGAGTTTCTAAACTGTCTCTGCATCCAATTCATTGATCGACCTCCACTGGCTTTCAGTGGAAAATCGAGTAAACTTTAAGGCCCTCACGTACATGTTTCGTATCAAGCATGCCAAAGCTCCCGACTATGCACAACAGCTTGCTACCCCTTATGACCCTCCCCGTACACTCAGATCCTCTACTCTAGCTAAATTCCAAGTCCCGAGAATTAAACTATCTCGTATGGGAGGATGCTCTTTTTCCTATCTCGGCCCCACTCTCTGGTATTCACTTCCATTGCCCCTTCGGCTACAATCTGATCTTCTATCCTTCCGCAGATCCATAAAAACTTGGCTTTTCAGCCAATAGTCTTTCTCCTTTTCTTCCTGCCTCCGCTGTCAGCGCCGGGAAACCCCTTGGGGTAGCTGTGCGCTGTTATATAAATTAAATTTTTTTTATAAATAAATAAATACCATCAACAGCGAATACTTCTTCAGCTGTTTCTCGGCGTACCCTATTTATACACAAGTGTGTGACCAAGCCGCTGTCAATAAAATTACCCGTGGCACCTGAATTCAACATAACCTGAACCTGATGTAACTGATTGATATGGACAAGGTCCATAGAAAGTATTATATGTGATTCTGTTTCTAACAACCCAGAAGAGGCAAGGGAGGGGAGCTGCAAACCTTTGTTTATCGCACTATTCCCCTGGGAACCCCCTAAAGAGGTTGGGTAACTAGAAGAGTAAGCTGGCACCCTTTTACTCCGGGATCAAGCTTCCGAAACTTTAGGTTTGGTGGGACATTCCCTGACATAGTGACCTTTCTTCCCACAGTACATACATAATCCTTGTACTCTTCTGATGTCTCTTTCTTCTTTAAACAAAGGCGTACAAACCGCTCCTATTTCCATAGGTTCAACAGATGACTCGGGGTTATTCAAGGGTCTACGAACTCTATATGATCCCTTTTCCCACCTCTTTCTATCACCCCCTCTCTCCATCATTCTACCATTCAATCTTAGGGTCAGATGTATCATGTCAGTACAAGTAGATGGCTGGGGATCTATTTGTGCCAATACATCTTTCAACTCGTCTTTTAACCCTTGGTAAAAAGGGACAATCTTTTTTCCTCCGGCCAGGCCATTTCGGCTATCTATCTATTGAATGTGGTCAAATAAGTCATCAGATCACCTCTCCCTTGTTTGAGTTCCAACATTTCTCTGTCAGCACTAAGGGGCACATGCATCATTGATAGCTTTTGCGATTCTTAATTTGCGAAAATTACCGAATCGCAAATTAAGAATTGCAAAATGCTATGCATCATTTTTTTCACTATTTATTTGCGAATCGGTAAAAATTGCAATTTTTACCGATTCTCAAATAAATAGCGAATTCCAAAGTGCATTTTCGTTATTCCCATTGATTCCTATGGGCCGAAAGGCCCATAGGAGTCAATGGGAAGGCAGTTAAGAATTCGCAATTTGTTGATGCATTCCACGCATTCCACGGGTGCAGTGGGGGGGTCCGAAGGACCCCCCCCCTGCACCCCTGAAATGTATTTGAAAGTGCATGTTTCACACACACATGTCCTAAGGACATGTGTGTCTGTAACATGACACTTTAAAAAATGCATTTTTTTGTTTTTGTAAACATTTTCGCAAATTAACACGAGGTTCAACCTCGTGTTAATTTGCACTTCCAAATTCCAAATTCGCAATTTTAGAAAAAATATGCATTGCATTTAAGGAATCGCACAAATGCGATTCCTTAAATGCATTCGCTTTTTTTGGAAGTGCAAAAAAAAAGCGATTTGTGCAACAAAGTTTGATGCATCCCAAAAATGGTTTTTGCATTCGCAAACGGCCGATTTTACCGATTCGCACCGTTTATGAATGCAAAAACCAATGATGCATGTGCCCCTAAATGTGGTTGCTCTACGATCGAGTACCCGCTCAAATTCTGCCCTAAAAGCTACCTAATCTGATAACATGGCATCATCATTTCTAACTAACGGGCCGTCCAATTGGCTGCATCCCCAATTAAGTATGAAATAGCGAATGTTACTCTAGAGTGGTTGTTGGGAAAAGATGCAGGTTTACATGAGAAGTGTAACATTATTATTATTATTTTTTTTTTGTAGAGTTTTATATAGCGCGAACTAGACCTGAACCGAATCAGGTATCAGAGCGCTTTACCTAGCACCAGTTACGTTACATGAGGACACACTTTCATTTTAGGCACGGGGAGATTAAGTGATTTGCCCAGAATCACAGGAGGTTTTTGGCGTCGTTACCGAGACTCGAACCCAGATCCCCAGGTCCGAGGTCGAGCGCCTTAGCCGTTAGGCCAACTCCTCTCCCCAATATTTGAGTTAAAAACACCTGTACTTTAGATGGATCTCCTGAAAATATTTCCGGAGTGGCCAGGGGAATAGGTGGAGGAACAATGACCTGAATCGGTGAGGTTCCCGGGTTAACGTTAAATGGATTACGAGACAGTTTTTCAACCTTCACTTTTAAGATCGCAGTCTCAGCTTTTGAGGATGCCAATTCTTGTTGCACTAACATAAGTGCTTGAAGAACGTCATCCATGGTTGCCATGTCCTCCACTCCGCTTGAACCGAGCGGAGCTAAATACTTGGGCGCATAATTCTGTCAGGTCCAGCTCCGCAGGGTTCAGTCGCAGCAGAAATTATGGTCCACCTCCTGATATTACCAAGTCCCCTGATATGGGGATACCCCCCAGGGTCTTCGAATTATCAGGTGAGGGAAAGGTAAGGGAAGGGACAGCAGGGAAATAGGACCTAAAACAACGAAGACAATGGGTTAATACAGGAATGTTATTTACACTCATAGAATTCTCACTAGAAGACAACTTAGATATACCTTGATAAACACCTACAGCTGAAAAATATGTACATGTGTTTCAATCAGCATGGTGTAGTTTACCTGTAATGAAAAGCATTCAAAAAGCATAAATGTAAACCCATTCAATCTTATGGTTCTAAACATCCAATCCTATCGAATGTCCACCTACCCGTAGTCCTATAGTAGACCCTCAAATAGAAACAGTCCTTCTAAACGAATATTTTTCCCAAAAGAATATTCTCCACTGGAGCTATACAGGGTTGTTTTCACCACTGTGTATGTTTGAACATATCCCAAGTCATAGGTTCATAATGTACAAAACAAATACTCAGAAATTGAGGGAGCAAATTGTTAAGGATGTAACTATCCTTTCTCTGCAACGGGAGTACGCGGTTGTGACCACCGCGGTACTCCGCTACAAAGAAGTAATTCCAATTCACAAGAAAATGATAAAGTAAACTGCCCACGGTAAAATGCGGTTGAGACCACAGCTAGAATCCGCTGCAGCATAGACCCTAGACCCGCTCATGGAATTACGCGGTTGCGACCACCGTTGTAATCCGCTGCGGGCAAAACCACGAAGAAACCAGTTCCGACTTCTTGGCAACAAGCGGTTACCAAACACCGCATTAAACTGCCGAAAGCCGTAGGAAACAAAGGCAGGGAACACGGCAACACGCGGCGGAATATCGCAGTGTCCCGCTTCCGAATTCTCCAACACGGTACTCACGGGCTGGAATCAAACAACAGGGATCACCGTCTCCACGAGATCCTTCGGTGACATCCTCCACTTTCTCAGCCGAGAGAGAACAAACACTGGAACAGATTATGCGCGTCTTCCCGCGCGACTTCCACCCCTAAATCCCCTACACCAGCCGGCATTCTGGGAAATGTAGTCTTTGAGCCAGGTAGGCGCAGTCAGCTTGATTCCTGACAGAAATGTCCAACTAAACTAAATGTCCAACTAAACGCACCTGAAACCTGTGTTTTTTTCTGTGATGTTTGTAATATTGTAATATTTTACCATGCCATGCATATGCCTTTACCATGTAATGTAGGTATTTTTCCGGTAAGGTACCACAAGAAAACAACTTTGAAAAATCTTGCATTGTTTCTTTTATCTCTTTGTTCATTCGTTCATTTGGTGACTAAATAAATACAGCAGTACAGCCTTGATGCCTCAGTCAACGGCCAAATGGTGGAATGATATGAAAGTATCTAGAAGCGGAGAGGATACCAAGGGGATTAGGAATTAATATATTTCCAGCACTTGAGGATCTAGACGACAAATAAGCAGAAAGGTGGGAGGGCAGACTTAATGCCAATTCGAGAGAAAAAGGTTAGAATAAGGGAAACATTTTAGATTAACCAATTGCAAACAGTAGAATTTGGACCAAACATAAATAGAGAATTACACACAGTAGTTTAAGTATTTTGCTCTGTGATTAATCTAAATGATAGTATGCTGAAATATTCAAAAATAGGGGTACTGATCAAATGATCATAATTCTTTTTTAGATAAACTAAAACTTGTATTAATATTGTGACAGTATATTTTTAATATATCCACAAATCATTATTAAAATTAGATCAACAAGCCTAATTTTACTCCATATGGCTCAATATGATGATATGTCATTGAGTTTATATGGATAGTTTATCTTCTACTTCTGAAAACTACAGTCCATGATAGCTTAGGGTGTAATTATGGTGTGACTAAATGAGAAGGATGGGGTATATGGTTTGAATCCCATTGGGGGAACTAATATATCTTTTATAGTCATAAATTTGAACACAATTTTTTTTTGACAAACCTAACGTGTTGGGTTTCTTTCAATTATATGAATTTCACAAATGAGGCCATAGGACATGATTATTAGCACTACGATCTATATGGAGTGAATACAAGTTTATAGGTGAAATAAGAGAAGCAATATCACAGAAATTATGGGCCCACACGATGATTACAAAATGAAAACATTAAAAATAATAAGGTTCTCCTGACTATAAGAAGCATACAGCGGATGATAAAAACAAGAACAGCTTTAGGATATTGAAGTCTCCGGTAGTTCAATATTAATTTGGTGAGGCAGATACTTTGGAACAATGAGGGTTCGAGCCTCTCCCTAGAGCATATGAAAGCAAAGACTGAGTCAATATTTTTTGAGTAGATTCATTATAAACATACAACGGAAGATAATAAACTAATACAGTTTCAGGACTTACAAGTCTTGAAAAGCACAATCGTAATTCTGTGAAGCAAACAATTTAAAACATTGCAGGTTTGAACCTCTCTCTAGAGATTAAGAAACCAAAATCCGAGTCATTATTTTTCGTGAAGATATATTTTGACATAGGGGATTAAACATATAGAATGCCAAAGTTTTAACAATGAACCATTTTAAATGTTGTGTTCAAGCTAAATATATTAGGTAATATATGTTTTGTTTTTGATGTAGGTCACTTAATATAGGTATCAAACAAAGAAAAGGAGTTGCATGCACTTCTACAGGTGTGAACAATCAAGAGAGACTGAATATAAATAGAGTAGAAGGGGAGTGTAATTTATATGCTCTTTTGAACCGGATGTGAAGATGAGAGTACAGACAGGAATAACGGTGAGTGGGCGCTAGAAACATTTCAAACACACCTCTGTTGGGACTTTAATTTAACCCCGGTTGGGACATTGACTCTGATTAGGTTAAAGATTGTAGGTGGTTTTTACCAAAGTTGCGTGATGAACTTCCAAGTTCTTAAAAGATTTAAAAGCGGAACATTTTTAGGGGAATGTCTGGTCATGTACAGCATTGCCCCTCTCGGGTTACATCATCAGTTGTTGCATTTCATAGTTATAACTTACTTACCAATTAATAGACTGGAGATAGACTCGATTTGAGAATCCCCCCTCACAGATTAGAATTTGATGAATCGCTTAATTTAAAAATTTTAGCAACTTGAATAAAACTTTAAAATTTAGCGTTCTAAGTGTGACCATGAATCACATCCGATTTGTTCACAGACCCGTATTAAGGGGAACACAGGATTATTATAATAAATTATTTGTGACCAGTGACAATTGAAATGGATTTTTAAAAAAACCTAAGCTATTTGTTGCACTACCAGGGAGAATTTCCATTGAAGTTAGTTTTTTACATAGTTTATAAATAAACAGAACTTAGAACTCAAAATAAGTTCAAAGGGTAAATCGGTTTGCATTTGTATTTCTTCCAAGGACATTAGTCATTTTATAAAACCTTCTCCTTATCTTGTGGGTTTATGAAAAACATCTATATTTCTCCCTAGGTCATTACTAATTTCTCTTTATCTTGTAGGTTAATGACAAACATTTAGTTTAAATACATTGTTATGGGTTAAACCTTAGCAAAACAACTATACAATAATGTTGACCATATAGGGATCATCATTTCCATTACATTGTCGTTCTGTGTTCATTTACTTTAGAGAATATTTATTATGCATAGATATTTGAGTGAATAAAGATTGAGTAGAGAAGACTGATGAGGAAATAACAAGTAGAATGACTCATTAGGTAAATATACACCTTATCATAACTTCTAGTTAATTCGATAGGAAAGAATACATTTCATAAAATAATTTAGTTAATGTGAAGTACAAGTATGATATCAAGAAATGTATACAAGGACTCATTTTTTATTATTGTATAATTAGTTTTTTAAAATAAGATTTCCTGTATAGAAAAAAGTCCTCACAAAATGTCTCTGCATCTATTTGTATATGTATGAGGAGTGTAATTTATATGTGTGAGGAACATTAGGTTTGATCAATTTGTCAAATTGATGTTATTTTGTTAAGATTTATTGTGATTAATTTTTGGTATATCATTTTTGTGTCATACTGCCCTGAAGAAGCGTAAGTGTGCGCGAAACACGTGTTGGCTGTTTTGCTGTATTGACTGAGGCATCAAGGCCGCATAGTTGTATTTATTCAGTCACCAAATAAAAGAATAAAGAAAGAGATAAAAGAAATAACGTGAGATTTTTCAATGCTATTTTCTTGTGGTAGTATCTCAGTATTGTGATTTATGTGTTCTATCACCATACTGGTGGGGGCCAGTAACTGACACATATAGCGCCGGGCAATAGTCCTATTACCCAAAAAGAAACTGTTAATATATCTATATATATATATATATATATATATATATATATATATTTTTTCAGCAAACGTCCCAAGATGAGAGGAGCGGCCACAAGCTGGTGCCGGCGGCGAGGTTCGGGACACCCTCGCAAATCTAGGGTTCCAGCAAAGTTTTCTTCAAAAGAAGACGCCGCACACCACCTCAGTTATGTGACTAGTTAGTTTATTTCATGTAGGTTCCCCACCTACGCGTTTCAGACAGATACACTGTCCTTGATCACGGTTGACAAACACGTGTCCCTCATTGATTTTTACCATTTATACTGACACACTCCACTTGGCAGTTAAGATGCATTGTGGGTGCAGTAGTTTTTTGCATTATTTATAACTTGCAGTGCGCTATTACCCAACCGGATCGCGGCATTGTAATGGCGTTTCTTGAACATTAAATGATTATTGATGGCTATAGTCTTGTTTGTGTTATCACAGATTATTAGACGACATGAGGCCACGGGAGAATCATGGACTAAGTGTCCATGTGGGAATATATAGGCTAACTGCCCAAGTCCTCCATTTACTTGTGGCGTGTGTGAGGCTGAGTGCCTCCATTCGAAAATACCATTATACACTTTGATCAACAGTTGGGTAGGCACACAGATAAAGAAAACATTTATATTCAGTCATTTCAATTTGCTTATGTTCAACTAGTAAGAGATAAAATCAGATGTTGATTATATCCAGAATCTATGTTCAATCCAACACAAATTATTTTTAAATCAGTACTTATAAGCCTTCCAGAAAAAGTTATTATAGATGTACGCTCAGTTCTTCGTCCATATTAAGCCCCCACGGCTGTCTCGTTTTGAACCTGATAATCAATTTTGATTCCAGGCGTCTCAATCTCGTTCTTCGATCGCCTCCTCTTTCATTTTCACCCACCATGGCAATTCCTGAATATTTCATATTTTTCCATGTTTTGCCAGGATGCGTTTTCAGATGTTTAGCCGTTGCGTAGCTCATATCATTGTTCTGGATGGCTCTGGTATGTTCCAGTATTCGTTTTTTGAGTGGGCAAATAGTGGACCCAATATATTTTTTTCCACAGAAGCAGACAATTTGGTATACCACGAATGACGATTCACAAGTTATTTTGTCCTTGATCTCAAATACTCTTCCTTTTGGGTCTTTCAAGGTTTTAATGTTCTGGCCGATTGTACATGCTTTGCACGTTGTGCACTTGCTGAAGCCCAGTTGTCGTTTTTCTAGCCAGCTCAAAGTTTTGATTTCTTTTCTGAAGTGGCTCTTTACTAGGGTGTCTTGTAGAGAGGGCGCTTTTCGATAGGTGATTAGCGGTCTGTCACCTATTAGCGATCCTATCTCATTGTCCTTTTTCAGTACGTTCCAGAATTTGATTAGAATTTGGCGAATCTTATAACTTTCTCGTGAATATGTTAAAATTAGTCGCGGTTTTTCTTCCTCATTGGTCTCATTGGGTTTACTTTTCGGTATCAAGGTCTCAGCTCTTGTTTTTGCTCTCGCTTTTTGCTCGCCCTTGGTTATGTCTGCTTGTTTGTATCCACGTTGAATGAAACGGTCTCTGGTTTCTGTGAATTTATTTTCCAATTCGGTTTCTTCCGAGCAATTACGTTTCATTCGGAGAAATTCCCCGTAGGGAATGCTTCGTTTTAGTGAAGTGGGATGGAAACTTGTTCCATAGAGCACGCTGTTCGTGGATGTTTTTTTCCTGAATACTGTGGTCTCTAGTTTGTTGTTGTTAATGTAGACCTTTGTGTCGAGAAATTCGATTTCTTTCTTCTGGATATTGGATGTAAACTGTAATCCTACATTGTTCACATTCAGAATGTCTATGTATTCCACCAATTTTTGTTTGGTCCCTTTCCAAAGGAGGAACAGATCGTCTATAAATCTGAGCCAGACAACCACATCCGTGGTGTATGGCTCGTTCTCCTCTCTCCAAGCTATGTGTTTTTCCCACCAACCCATGGTGAGGTTGGCATAGCTTGGAGAGAAGGAAACTCCCATGGCACATCCGCAGGTTTGTTTGTAAGTTTTCTTGTCGAAGGTGAAAACGTTGTTCTCCAAGCAAAACGACATCATGTCAATTAGCATGTTAGTATGTCTTAGCTCGGAAATTGGTCTCTGATTGAGGAAGTATTTTATTGCATTCATGCCTATGTCATGCTGGATCGATGTGTACAATGACACGACATCTATGGTTGCTAGCCAATACTCTGGTTGCCATTCCACTCCCATGATGATTCGCAGGAAGTCACCAGTGTCTTTAATGAATGAACTCAAAGTTGGAACTAGAGGAGCTAAAAAATAATCCACATAGGAGGATACATTTTCGCATAGGGAGCCACAACTGGATATTATTGGGCGGCCAGGCGGTTTGATCAGGGTTTTGTGAACCTTGGGAAGGAAGTATGCTGTTGGCATGATGGGATGAGTGACTATAAGGAAGTTCTTTTCTTCTTTACTTATTAGGCCATTTGCTTGCCATGTTTCGATTTTCTTATGCAGCGTCCTTGTCGTCTCCATTAGAGGATTGTGCTCCAAAAGTTGATAGTTGGTTCCGTCATTCAATTGGCGATATGCTTCCTCCAGATAATCAGTTTTGTTAAGAACAACGATGTTTCCACCCTTGTCTGCGGGTTTTATTTCAATCAAAGGATTTGACTGGAGATTTTTTAGAGCAATGCGTTCGTTCTTGCTTACATTTTCTTTCTTATTATTTGTATTTTTCATTGTCTCCAATTCCGCCACTACCAAGTCATGAAATACATCAATGCGATTTCCAGGGTAGAGAACAGGACAAAATTTTGACTTGTTTTTCAAATTGGTCTTGGGATGGGTTCCTATCACATTACCCATTTGAGATAGAAATTGGGTGTTGGTCAAGTCTGTTTGTTCCACCTCGTGGGCTAGTTCCAGCGCTGTTTGTAAGCTTGTCGCATCCGCGACTGCAAGAGTTGTTCCACGATCAATTTGTGCACTGGTGTTGGTTATTGGCGGTTCTTCTCCTTGTTTTTTCCGTGAGAAGAGTTTTTTTAGTTTGAGCTTCCGCACATATTTGTAAATGTCAATTCTAGTCTCCACTTCATCATGGTGCTTGTCAGGGCAAAAGGTCAAGCCTTTGCTCAGGATTGATTCTTCAACAGTTGTCAGTTTGTAATCACGCCACAAGTAAATGGAGGACTTGGGCAGTTAGCCTATATATTCCCACATGGACACTTAGTCCATGATTCTCCCGTGGCCTCATGTCGTCTAATAATCTGTGATAACACAAACAAGACTATAGCCATCAATAATCATTTAATGTTCAAGAAACGCCATTACAATGCCGCGATCCGGTTGGGTAATAGCGCACTGCAAGTTATAAATAATGCAAAAAACTACTGCACCCACAATGCATCTTAACTGCCAAGTGGAGTGTGTCAGTATAAATGGTAAAAATCAATGAGGGACACGTGTTTGTCAACCGTGATCAAGGACAGTGTATCTGTCTGAAACGCGTAGGTGGGGAACCTACATGAAATAAACTAACTAGTCACATAACTGAGGTGGTGTGCGGCGTCTTCTTTTGAAGAAAACTTTGCTGGAACCCTAGATTTGCGAGGGTGTCCCGAACCTCGCCGCCGGCACCAGCTTGTGGCCGCTCCTCTCATCTTGGGACGTTTGCTGAAAAACTATCGACTCATGAGAGAGAGCCCAGCATTATTTGTCGTGCTTACAAGTGAAAGATCCATACAGGCACATCGTGGAAGGAGAGCATTTGTAAAATAAGAGCGGCGCTGCAAGGATTTCCGGCTTTTGCTGTCTCCGAACTCTCCAGCTGACGTTACCTGGTTTCTGCACGACAATCAGTCAACCCACACGCCTGCGAAGACGCCACTGATCTTGCCGCCGGTTGAGCGCCGACTGGGAGTGCCGGAGGGCACCACCAGCGACGGGAGACTCCCGGGTAAGTGAAACAATCAAACGGACCCAGTTGCGTGATACGGCGTGTGAGAATGCTGTAGCGAGTATTTGGCAGCGCGTGTTTTCCAAACACAGCAAACGCGCGGTGTAACTGTCACTGCTTCCAGACAGGAATCAGATAGTACTCACCTCAGAAAGACAGTTTATTTCGTTTGTGGAATATCAACAATGATAATATCGCATAGTTAAACTGCGCAAATCCCCATTACTAAACAATCACGTGCAATAAAGGTCACAAATTTCAATTTGCATAATCAGAAAATTACTATTTACACTCACTCCTAAAAAACCTCCTCTACCCAAAATGGAACAACGCACAGCGAAACGCCTAGAAAAAGCTGAAAGCATTTTTGTCAAGAATACTGCATCATCCAGTTCTAAAACTGTCAAAAACACAACCAGTCAAAGTGTCAAAGTTACCACTAAACAACTCTTCCACCAACTTGAAAAATTACAAAGAAAAGAAATCTCAAAAAGTTGGGAAATAATAACCTTGAATAAATATACGGAACTAGGATTAGTTCCTAGGGGACTTCGCATCTTCACCCTACCTAATCACCCAGACACCAGTGCAGAAATGCTTGAAGAGTGGGGTGAGAACAACATGGAGTGCTCACGTAAAATGATATTAATCATCGTAAAACATGCTAGAAAAGACCTAGAAGCCCTGTACATTAAAATTCAAGAAATGGAAGATCAGATTCAAGCCCAGGGGGAAAGTGAAGAAACTATTAATAATCTGAGACACAACATGGATAAAAACCTTGACAAGCATGACAGTGAGATTCAAGATAGAAAGGAACGCAAGTTCAGGCGTGACGAAGCAGATTTCGAAAATGGGACCATTTTCACCTTCGCCAAACGCTTTGAAACATTGAAAACACAACACCAAACTGGACCAACAGATGCACATCAGGACAATACAATCAGTGAAACTGAGTTCGAGGTAAGCGATGGGGAACAAACTAGAGTGCCATCCAAAAAGCTTACTTTTTTAGAGGAGCTAGAAATGCTCCACAAAGATCAACAAACCCCGAAGACAAGGGGAAGAGGACGTGGCAATACTCGAACAAGAGGAGGTGGAAGGGGACAGGTGTCAAACCTTACACAAGGAGGAAAACCCGGCGAGGCCACAAATCAAAGGTACCCTCTTCGCAACAGGACATTCAAAAAGTAAAAAAGGTCTACAAACTGGATCAAAAATTAATTATTAACCTATCCGATTACAAACTGACAACTGTTGAAGAATCAATCCTGAGCAAAGGCTTGACCTTTTGCCCTGACAAGCACCATGATGAAGTGGAGACTAGAATTGACATTTACAAATATGTGCGGAAGCTCAAACTAAAAAAACTCTTCTCACGGAAAAAACAAGGAGAAGAACCGCCAATAACCAACACCAGTGCACAAATTGATCGTGGAACAACTCTTGCAGTCGCGGATGCGACAAGCTTACAAACAGCGCTGGAACTAGCCCACGAGGTGGAACAAACAGACTTGACCAACACCCAATTTCTATCTCAAATGGGTAATGTGATAGGAACCCATCCCAAGACCAATTTGAAAAACAAGTCAAAATTTTGTCCTGTTCTCTACCCTGGAAATCGCATTGATGTATTTCATGACTTGGTAGTGGCGGAATTGGAGACAATGAAAAATACAAATAATAAGAAAGAAAATGTAAGCAAGAACGAACGCATTGCTCTAAAAAATCTCCAGTCAAATCCTTTGATTGAAATAAAACCCGCAGACAAGGGTGGAAACATCGTTGTTCTTAACAAAACTGATTATCTGGAGGAAGCATATCGCCAATTGAATGACGGAACCAACTATCAACTTTTGGAGCACAATCCTCTAATGGAGACGACAAGGACGCTGCATAAGAAAATCGAAACATGGCAAGCAAATGGCCTAATAAGTAAAGAAGAAAAGAACTTCCTTATAGTCACTCATCCCATCATGCCAACAGCATACTTCCTTCCCAAGGTTCACAAAACCCTGATCAAACCGCCTGGCCGCCCAATAATATCCAGTTGTGGCTCCCTATGCGAAAATGTATCCTCCTATGTGGATTATTTTTTAGCTCCTCTAGTTCCAACTTTGAGTTCATTCATTAAAGACACTGGTGACTTCCTGCGAATCATCATGGGAGTGGAATGGCAACCAGAGTATTGGCTAGCAACCATAGATGTCGTGTCATTGTACACATCGATCCAGCATGACATAGGCATGAATGCAATAAAATACTTCCTCAATCAGAGACCAATTTCCGAGCTAAGACATACTAACATGCTAATTGACATGATGTCGTTTTGCTTGGAGAACAACGTTTTCACCTTCGACAAGAAAACTTACAAACAAACCTGCGGATGTGCCATGGGAGTTTCCTTCTCTCCAAGCTATGCCAACCTCACCATGGGTTGGTGGGAAAAACACATAGCTTGGAGAGAGGAGAACGAGCCATACACCACGGATGTGGTTGTCTGGCTCAGATTTATAGACGATCTGTTCCTCCTTTGGAAAGGGACCAAACAAAAATTGGTGGAATACATAGACATTCTGAATGTGAACAATGTAGGATTACAGTTTACATCCAATATCCAGAAGAAGGAAATCGAATTTCTCGACACAAAGGTCTACATTAACAACAACAAACTAGAGACCACAGTATTCAGGAAAAAAACATCCACGAACAGCGTGCTCTATGGAACAAGTTTCCATCCCACTTCACTAAAACGAAGCATTCCCTACGGGGAATTTCTCCGAATGAAACGTAATTGCTCGGAAGAAACCGAATTGGAAAATAAATTCACAGAAACCAGAGACCGTTTCATTCAACGTGGATACAAACAAGCAGACATAACCAAGGGCGAGCAAAAAGCGAGAGCAAAAACAAGAGCTGAGACCTTGATACCGAAAAGTAAACCCAATGAGACCAATGAGGAAGAAAAACCGCGACTAATTTTAACATATTCACGAGAAAGTTATAAGATTCGCCAAATTCTAATCAAATTCTGGAACGTACTGAAAAAGGACAATGAGATAGGATCGCTAATAGGTGACAGACCGCTAATCACCTATCGAAAAGCGCCCTCTCTACAAGACACCCTAGTAAAGAGCCACTTCAGAAAAGAAATCAAAACTTTGAGCTGGCTAGAAAAACGACAACTGGGCTTCAGCAAGTGCACAACGTGCAAAGCATGTACAATCGGCCAGAACATTAAAACCTTGAAAGACCCAAAAGGAAGAGTATTTGAGATCAAGGACAAAATAACTTGTGAATCGTCATTCGTGGTATACCAAATTGTCTGCTTCTGTGGAAAAAAATATATTGGGTCCACTATTTGCCCACTCAAAAAACGAATACTGGAACATACCAGAGCCATCCAGAACAATGATATGAGCTACGCAACGGCTAAACATCTGAAAACGCATCCTGGCAAAACATGGAAAAATATGAAATATTCAGGAATTGCCATGGTGGGTGAAAATGAAAGAGGAGGCGATCGAAGAACGAGATTGAGACGCCTGGAATCAAAATTGATTATCAGGTTCAAAACGAGACAGCCGTGGGGGCTTAATATGGACGAAGAACTGAGCGTACATCTATAATAACTTTTTCTGGAAGGCTTATAAGTACTGATTTAAAAATAATTTGTGTTGGATTGAACATAGATTCTGGATATAATCAACATCTGATTTTATCTCTTACTAGTTGAACATAAGCAAATTGAAATGACTGAATATAAATGTTTTCTTTATCTGTGTGCCTACCCAACTGTTGATCAAAGTGTATAATGGTATTTTCGAATGGAGGCACTCAGCCTCACACACGCCACAAGTAAATGGAGGACTTGGGCAGTTAGCCTATATATTCCCACATGGACACTTAGTCCATGATTCTCCCGTGGCCTCATGTCGTCTAATAATCTGTGATAACACAAACAAGACTATAGCCATCAATAATCATTTAATGTTCAAGAAACGCCATTACAATGCCGCGATCCGGTTGGGTAATAGCGCACTGCAAGTTATAAATAATGCAAAAAACTACTGCACCCACAATGCATCTTAACTGCCAAGTGGAGTGTGTCAGTATAAATGGTAAAAATCAATGAGGGACACGTGTTTGTCAACCGTGATCAAGGACAGTGTATCTGTCTGAAACGCGTAGGTGGGGAACCTACATGAAATAAACTAACTAGTCACATAACTGAGGTGGTGTGCGGCGTCTTCTTTTGAAGAAAACTTTGCTGGAACCATATATATATATATATATATATATATATACACATATATATATACATATATATATATATATATATATATATACACATATATATACATATATATATATATTCACTGAAAAAACCATAGGTTATAGACCATATATAGTTGGGAATTAGCATTTAAAAAACCTTATTTTACTCACACAAAACCATTGAAATTCCATATATAGTTAGTTGCACTAACTATATATTGCGCACCCGCAATCCACTGCTGATCATGTCACATATTACATCATTCATGACATGGTCAGTGACATCACTGATGACATCACTGATGACATCTCAAATGACATCACTGATGACATCACTGATGACAACATCCAGTGACTATGTTTCTGTAAAGTTAAAATATGTCTTACATATTGAAGAATGAGTGGATGTATAAGTGTCTGGACGAAGGATTTAGTAGGTGCATGACTGAATGTATGAGTGAGTGATTAAATGTGTCTCACTGAGTGCATGGGTTAGTGACTAAACTGTCTTAATTTGTGCATCATTATGTCTGTTGTTCTGTAAACTGCTGCATGTGTTGATCAGTAGCTATATGAGTAACTATATGGGTTATTGATTGATTGCCCAAGTATTTGCATGGGAGACTGAGTGTGTGTGTGGCTGGATGGGAGGTGTGTGACTCTGTACAGATCAATGTGTACTTGTATCAATGATTGTATAAGAGAGTAAGTATGTGTTAGTATATGGTTGAAAACGTAAGGTGCTCTATGTTTAACTGTATAGAGTAGAAAATGGAAGTGTGATTGATTCTTTACAGGACTGACTAGGTGTGTGAGTAACTCCATGGATGAGTGGCAGAGTGTGAGTGTCTGTATAGGTGTATGAGTGCATATGATTGTGTTGTAAACATGAGTGATTGTATGTATGAATGATTGTATGGGTGAATGAGTGAATGTGTGTGTAGACGTAGGAATCAGTGAGTACGTATGTAGTAACTAGTATTGGTGTGTCAATGGTTTCAAAAATTATACTCTGTTTTTAACACTGGGTGAAACAGAGGTTATATTAAAATGTGAAGAGATGCATTGTATTGTCACATGAATAATATCATCAGTGATGTGGTCATTGATGTCAAATGAGATGTCATCAGTGATGTCATCAGTGATGTCATTTGAGATGTCATCAGTGATGTCATCAGTGATGTCACTGACCATGTCATGAATGATGTAATATGTGACATGATCAGCAGTGGATTGCGGGTGCGCAATATATAGTTAGTGCAACTAACTATATATGGAATTTCAATGGTTTTGTGTGAGTAAAATAAGGTTTTTTAAATGCTAATTCCTAACTATATATGGTCTATAACCTATGGTTTTTTCAGTGAATTTTCAAGGTTTTGTAAATGCTAATTCCTAACTATATATGGTCTATAACCTATGGTTTTTTCAGTGAATTTCAATGGTTTTTTAATAGCAAATATCATAAGCTGTCGAATGTCAAGTACGTGGTAAGTGAAAACATTTTCGTGTTTATGCACACTGATCTGCTTTGAATGGTGCCCCCCCCCCTCATTTCTATTAGGAGTACTCTCTCTTTGCAGATAGTGAAAGGTAGTTAACGCAGGCCTTTGCCCCCGTTGTAATCCGTCGTGCCTGCTTCTCTCTCCATTTGATTGATTGTTATCCAAGTATTTACTGTTTTAGAATTAGTTCTCTTTGGTTCATTCTCTATTTACAAACAAACACAGAGTCGCAATACTCTGTTTAGTCTTTGCAGATAACGAAAAATCGTGTAAAAAAAAGAAAAGGAATCGAGCAAAATCAGTAGGCCACTAATGGGATCTCTTTTTGACCTCGCTAAAATAGAAACATTAGGAACAACCCCTCATGACAAATACAAAACTAGTGAGATGAACTGAACTCCACACAATGATGGCTGCAAAACAGCTCGGCTCCGCCACCCACCCCGCCCAAAATAACGATAAAGAGCGGCTGCCATGATTGGTTGCGGAATGGCCACGACGGAGCTACGAAATGATGCTGCTCTCATGCTAACCCCAGCTTCAGTCTGAAACATCCAGAAACACTGTAGACTACCAATTCGATCAGTTCCGGTAGCGCCCCAATGTAACCCGGTAGAGAAGAACTAGCCCTCCCCTCTTTGACTGATGGTTCTTGTTGCCTGTCCCTTCTGTTGTCATTTAACAGAACTATTTAGCCTGCTGAAAGGGGTTGTGTTCCGACCGCTGGTTGGTGGAGACATTTTGACTATATTCTGGACCTGCGTTGTCGCGTAATGCGTCATATGACGCGCCGCGTTAGCGCATCCGGAAGTCATCCGGGGCGCGCAGCGCGTAACGTAAGCATAACAAGTCATGTGACTTGTTAATAAAACTTTTCATTGGTTCATTTTACTTTTCTTATTGTAATGATGAAAGGCTTGGTCATATGACCTAAAAATTACGCTTTTCATTACTTCCGAACATTATTTTTTCTTAAATATATGTTATAATGTTCCAGACTAATGTACTTTCCCGGAAATTTTACAACTGTCCTGCAAGTAAAATATATTCTTTTTTCGAGAAAAAGAGCGTTTCTTCGTCCCATGATGGAGCCGTTGAGCAAAAGAGGGTCGACCTGCTGTCTTAGTCGCCGATACGCCTGAATATGAGATTCTTATCGATCACTTTATGTTGCAGGAATAGAAAACACAACAGCCCTTGACCATTTATCTTTACTGCGTTCCTTCGTATTATACCTTTTACCCTTCATGTAATTGGTCTGCTTTATTTCACTTGCCTTTTAATGATTCTAAAACAGTGACTATTATTACAAACTTTACCAATGTATATACTACTACCATGTTTTCTTTTAAAAACCTTTATTGTGAAAATTTCATTATACAAATACGAGCCTATAACCACGTGGGCCGGCCACGGAGCAAACTGTAATCGTATGTGATGAGTAGACATTTACACTGTAGAGGAACGTAACGGGCGGGCCATTAGGTTGCAAGAACTAAGGTGTCTAACAGTTACGGAATCGGTGGACGTACATTTTATAATTAAAATACGACAGGGCCAGTTACAATAAAATTATCTAGATATACATTTGCGGGCAAGTACCATGGGTGACGTTAATTCGAACTTTCAATAGTACAGTAATCAATAACACATCAGAACTTAATATCAATAGGGATGTCGAAATATTCAATCAATTCTCGTCCCCGCCCGCCATGTGCTTCAAAACTGCATACGTATCTCGTGATTTCAAGGTTCTGCAACCAGTACACAACAAGGAGTTACGAGTCCCATTTATTCCGGCGCCATTTTGGGCGAGGACGGGCAGGTCCAGGATATAGTCAAAATGTCTCTACCAACCATCGACTATGATGATGTTCATATGCTGTATTTATTAGAGTAACACTCATCTGTCCACATGAAATTAATTTGCCACAATCTAAACATGTCATTTTAATCTTTCCAAAGTTCTTCTAAAAATTTGGGACCGTTTCCCTTGCCTCTGAAGCTCTCAGTGCCACTTCTTTGATGAATGTACTAGCAGGTCAGGGGTTCTCCTCCAAATCTCTCTTTTATGCAGCACTATAATTAATTGGTGCCACCTCTCCATATGACGATGCATGGTATAGTTACCACAACTATATTTTTTTTCGGTTCCTCTGGAGAGTTCATCGTGGCAGATGAAGCGTGTAACGTACCGGGCATTTACCTTTTTTTGCATGTACAGGAAAGGGAAAAAAAATCGAGCGTCCGAGTTCTAAGGTGTCCCAGGGCCATTTTGGTGGACCAGGCCCAAATCCAAAGAACAGCCATCTCACAGGCTAATGGGGCGACCCACGCCGAGTTTCAGCATTGTAGTATGACCACACAAGTACAGCAACTTGCTAGACATCACCTCGGTGCCATCCGGATCTCGGCGCCCCACTGCAGATGAAGTGCCTCTCAACTATGAAACCACCACGGTGACATCCGGATCTTGGCGCGTTGTGCTGCCTTCGGCCTATTCGCACATCGGTCCGCTACTGACGCCATCTCACAGGCTAATGGGGCGACCCACGCCGAGTTTCAGCATTGTAGGATGACCACACCAGTACAGCAACTTGCTAGACATCACCTCGGTGCCATCCGGATCTCGGCGCCCCACTGCAGATGAAGTGCCTCTCAACTATGAAACCACCACGGTGACATCCGGATCTTGGCGCGTTGTGCTGCCTTCGGCCTATTCGCACATCGGTCCGCTACTGACGCCATCTCACAGGCTAATGGGGCGACCCACGCCGAGTTTCAGCATTGTAGGATAACCACACCAGTACAGCAACTTGCTAGACATCACCTCAGTGCCATCCGAATCTTGGCATCTCAACGCCTAGTGGTATCTTCCATACAAAAAATATTGTTACGCTGCCTTTGGCCCCATTCGCACATCAGTCCGCAACTTAGACACCACCTCGGTGCCATCCGGATCTTGGAATGTCAGCACCTTTTGGTGTCTTCTCGTCAGAAAATATTGTTGCGCTGCCTTTGGCCCCATTCGCACATCAGTCCGCTACTGACGCCATCTCACAGGCTAATGGGGCGCCCCACGCCGACTTTCAGCATTGTAGAATAACCACACCAGTACAGCAACTTGCTAGACATCACCTCGGTGCCATCCGGATCTCGGCGCCCCACTGCAGATGAAGTGCCTCTCAACTATGAAACCACCACGGTGACATCCGGATCTTGGCGCGTTGTGCTGCCTTCGGCCTATTCGCACATCGGTCCGCTACTGACGCCATCTCACAGGCTAATGGGGCGACCCACGCCGAGTTTCAGCATTGTAGGATGACCACACCAACTTGCTAGACATCACCTCAGTGCCATCCGAATCTTGGCATCTCAACGCCTAGTGGTATCTTCCATACAAAAAATATTGTTACGCTGCCTTTGGCCCCATTCGCACATCAGTCCGCAACTTAGACATCACCTCGGTGCCATCCGGATCTTGGCATCTCAGCGCCTTGTGGTGTCAGTCAGAAAATATTGTTGTGCTGCCTTCGGCCTATTCGCACATCGGTCCGCTACTGACGCCATCTCACAGGCCAACGGGGCGCCCCACGCCGACTTTCAGCATTGTAGGATGGCCACACCAGTGCGGCAACTTGCTACACACCACCTCGGTGCCATCCGGATCTTGGCATCTCAGCGCCTTGTGGTGTCTTCTACTCCGGAAATATAGTAGAAAATATTGTTGCGCTGCCTTTGGCCCCATTCACACATCAGTCCGCTACTGACACCATCTCACAGGCCAACGGGGCGCCCCACGCCGACTTTCAACATTGTAGGATGGCCACAGAAGTGCGACAACTTACTAGACACCACCTCGGTGCCATCCGGATCTTGGCGCGTTGTGCTGCCTTCGGCCTATTCGCACATCGGTCCGCTACTGACGCAAACTCACAGGCCAACGGGGCGCCCAACGCCGACTTTCAGCATTGTAGGATGGCCACACCAGTGCGGCAACTTGCTACACACCACCTCGGTGCCATCCGGATCTTGGCGCGTAGTGAAGCTGCAGCAGCTGCAAATAAGCTTCAGACAGTGTTACAACCGCTGCTCAGAACTCTCAACTATGACACCACCTCGGTGCCATCCGGATCTTGGCGCGTTGTATTGCCTTCGGCCTATTCGCACATCGGTCCGCTACTGACGCCGCCTCACGTGCCAACGTATTTTCTCCGCATTTTATACCCTATGCCGCATAACAGGTCATGTGACTTGTTTATAAAACTTTTCATTGGTTCATTTTACTTTTGGTTTCCTAATGATGGAAGGCTTGATCATATGACCTAAAAACAACACTTTTCATTGGATGAAAACTTTTTTTTTCCCCCAAACGATGAAAGCCCCACCTTGTTTCTGGATGTTTCAGACTAAACTGGCGTCACCATGAGAGCACCACCATCTCGTAGCTCCGTCGTGGTCATTCCGCGAGCAATCATGGCAGCCGCTCCCCACCAGAAGCCTGCAGGAGTCGGGCCCCCAAAACTTTTGATGAATTCTCAAGGCGGAGGGGACGCTTTCGAGAATGGGGTCCAAGACCTAGCAGACAAGCGTCCGATTTCCAAGGTGTCCCAGGGCCATTTCAGTGGACCACGCCCAAAAAGGAAAGAGCCTGCCGCCATTTTGAGAGTCCTGTGGCAGCCGCCTATCGCTGCACCGCAAGAGTGGGCGCAACTCAGCTGAATGGCGGATTTTGACACAGTGGACCAAAAGCGGACGGAATGGCAACTGAAACGGTAAAGGGGCGCCCCACTAAAACAGATGAGACTCCACCTGGAGAGGCCCGTTGACGCCGTCTCCCCCGGGGCGCTCCACGCCGTTATTCGGAGCAGCATTGTAGGATACCAAAACCAGTGCGGCAACTTACTGGACATCACCTTGGTGCCATCGTTCTGCTGCCTTGGAACTATTCGCACAACAGTTTGCTACTGATGACCCACCCCCCGCGACGCCCCACGCCGTTATTTGCTGGGTGGCAACTTACTAGACATCACTTTCGTGTCATCTAGATTTCGGCGCGTTCTGCTGCCTTGGAACTATTCGCACAACAGTTTGCTACTGATCACCCACCCCCCGCGACGCCCCATGCCGGAAATCTGGACGTTGTGCTGCGTTGGGACTATTCGCACAGCCGACCGCTACTTCGTTGTTTTTCTCTAAAAATGTTTATATGTTATTACTATTTTTGTTTTCTTGTATATATTTATAAATTATTAAAGTTTTATAATCTTACTACTTTGTCGGAGTGCTATATATTTTTAATGTGACACATAATTGTAAAAACTTTGATGTACAAAGAGTCATCCCTGGAATCTTCCGCTTCACGCTCGGTCCCCTCCCCAATCACAATACAGGATGGTTTTCAGATAATAGCAACGCTTCTGCTGTGACGGATCTCATCGAGTGTGGGCCTTGATCTACTATAACTCCTTTGAAGAGGGGTGATTCTTTACAGCTGTGGCCATAAACTACATCTGCAGGGCTAGCTGATAGCCTAGGACCGGCCTGGACAATCGGACACAGAGGAAAAGGAGTGTCAGAGGGTGCGGTAGTGAATAGGGCGAAAGGGAGGTGTCGGGCGGGCACAGGGTGTGATTCTCAGGGAAGAGCAGCGCAGATGGGGGGAGGTTTATTACCCATGCATAAGACAGAGAGCGGGGGTGACCACTGCCTGGGTGAGATGCTTGCGAGGGTGGGGAGCCATGCTAAGGATCGACAGCGTGCACAGAGTGGGTCTGGTCAAGGCATCTAAAATGGCTGCCGTGCACGACAAAAGTGTGGCATTTGAAAAAAGACAAGATGGCGCACACAATGTTTTTCAACAATTCCTGATTTCCTTCGAATCGAACGTTAACAGACGTTGGGGCATATTACCAAAGTTAAGCGATATTTATCCCTAACGATGCATTGCAAAGATTTTTTTACCGTCAGAAATTATCGCAGATAAACCTTGCTATTATCAAGGTTTATCGCAAATACGATAAAAAACGAGCGCAATGCATTAATATCGCTGAAAACTCCGCGATATTCATGCATTACCGAGCTAATGCTCTTAGCCATGTTATCCACCTCCCATTGGATAACATGGCTAAGAACTGCTCAGGGCAGCTGTTACTTTTTGGAGATATTCGCGCTTATCTCGAATATTTCCAAAAGTTGATAATAGGAGATAGCGATGTTAGCGACTGTTTCCAGTCGCTAACATCTTGGCATGCCCACTTTGCATGTCATTAGTGATAAATATCACTCACATGCAAAGTGGGACCCAAGATGGTCGCTATCTCCTACTAGCCGTCGCTAACTGGTGTTAGCAACACCTAGGTAATACAGATATAATTTTATCTCCGCGAAGCGGAGCGCTGTTACAGATATATATCTTGTTTTTGAACGTTAATTTCTCAAAATGCACTGAAGCACATATATTGAGACATAGCAAAGGCACATCGGGCTACCAGTCCCTAATATTTTACCAAGTTTCGTGCAAATCCATTCAGCCGTTCGATTATTATTATTATTTTTTTTTTTTGCCCCGCGGGGCCCTTTTAAAACCTCCACATCAAACCTAGGGGGTCAGCGAGGATCTACTATGCCCCCTTATGGTCATTTGCCCCTTCGCTTTGGCCTCCTCTTGTCTCTCGATCCTACCGAGAGACAAGATGGCGGCCGCTACGTACTGTTTGGAATGTTTACAGACACCGGAGAGCCAATCAGCTTCGCTTCGCAAAGCTCCGTAACGCGAAAAGTACGCGAAGCGGTGCGCTGTTACAGATATATATCTTTTTTTGAACGTTAATTTCTCAAAATCCACTGAAGCACATATATTGAGACCTAGCAAAGGCACATCGGGCTACCAGTCCCTACAATTTTGCCAAGTTTCGTGCAAATCCATTCAGCCGTTCGATTATTATTATTATTTATTTTTTTTGCCCGGCGGGGCCCTTTTAAAACCTCCACATCAAACCTAGGGGGTCAGCGAGGATCTACTATGCCCCCTTATGGTCATTTGCCCCTTCGCTTTGGCCTCCTCTTGTCTCTCGATCCTACCGAGAGACAAGATGGCGGCCGCTACGGACTGTTTGGAATGTTGACAGACGCCAGAGAACCAATCAGCTTCGCTTCACAAAGCTCCGTTGCGCGAAAAGTACGCGTCCTGGGCCGCTGCCCGGTCCGCTGTTACAGATATATATCTTTTTTTAAACGGTAATTTCTCAAAATCCACTGGAGCACATATATTGAGACCTACAAAAGGCACATCGGGCTACCAGTCCCTACAATTTTGCCAAGTTTCGTGCAAATCCATTCAGCCGTTCGGGCTAAAAGTGAGGCCAACCGCCCTATGGAAATTAACATGGGAAAAACGCGTTTTGGGACCCCCCTTTTTTCTCGGCCCCCCCTTGACGAACCCCCCCAAATTTTCAAAGGCTGCTCAGAAACAAAATGTGCCATTTTCCTGAAAATTTCAGCCAATTCCGTCCACAAACGGCAAAGTTATTAGACATAGAATTTTCAAAAATCCCATAGAGAAAAAATCCTAACTATATATACCTACTGGCGACCGCCAGTAGGTAATATATATATATATATATATATATATATATATATATATATATATATATATATATATATTACCTACTGGCGGTCGCCAGTAGGTATATATAGTTAGGATTTTTTCCCTATGGGTTTTTTGAAAATTCTATGTCTAATAACTTTGGCGTTTGTGGACGGAATTGGCTGAAATTTTCTGGAAAATGGAACATTTTGTTTCTGAGCAGCCCCTGGAAATTTGGGGGGGGTTCGTCCAGGGGGGGCCGAGAAAAAAGGGGGGTCCCAAAACGTGTTTTTAACATTGAGTTTTCCATAGGGCGGTCTGTCGCACTTTTAGCCCGAACGGCTGAATGGATTTGCACGAAACTTGGCAAAATTGTAGAGACTGGTAGCCCGATGTGCCTTTTGTAGGTCTCAATATATGTGCTCCAGTGGATTTTGAGAAATTAACATTTAAAAAAAGATATATATCTGTAACAGCGGACTGGGCAGCTCCCGGTTCGCGGACCGGGGAGCGTACCAAAACTTCGCGTAGCGAAGCTGATTGGCTCTCCGGCGTCTGTAAACATTCCAAACAGTCCGGAGCGGCCGCCATCTTGTCTCTCGGTAGGATTGAGAGACAAGAGGAGGCCAAAACAAAAGGGGAAATAACCATAAGGGGGCATAGTAGATCCTCCCTGACCCCTTAGGTTTAATGTGGAGGCTTTAAAAGGGCCCCGCGGGGCAAAAAAAATAAAAAAAAAAATTTTGTTTTTTTGCGTGGGTAGCGCCCGGTACGCGAACCGGGAAGCGTTCTGGGCAGCGTACTGCAATGAAAAATGAATGATAGACTTTTCAAATGCTGTATGTTAATTGATTGTTGTTTTTGTTGATTATTTTTTTTTTTTTTAAGCATTTTTTATTGTGTTTCATATTTTATTAAACTTTCTAACATTTCATTGTCAGAAATTTCAAAATTATCATGGAATATACATTGTAGTCTCTGAGGTTGTAAAATGTCCTCATTTGCAAGGAGGTTATCTACTGCTTGTACACATTGCAGTAGTTCTTGGTCCCAAGTTTCATCCATAAATTCAATCTCATTTGGATCAATGATTTCTGTGTTGGACTCTGGAAGGACAATTTCAAATGAAATTTTTTGTTCGCTTTCCATTTTCCCTGAAATTTGCATAAAAAAAATATATATTAGTAGAGGTAGGGCAATGTTGGGATTAATTTTAGATAGGCAGTTTTTAACAGTGAATTTATCTTTGGGCAGTGTATAGTATCAGAGTGATTGTATCTAAATTTATAAGTACTACAGAGGGATAGTATATAACTAACAGAAAAAGTTTGCCATATTAACTTAAAGTGCACAATATACTTCAGTTTTAAAAATAACAACTTACCTTTAAAAATAAGTTGAAGTTATTAATGAAAATCCTATTGAAATGTACACCAGGAAGTAGTAGTCGAAATGGCTGTGTTTCCTTCTCTTCCTTTATATATATTCGGGTACATAACCAATCAAATGTCAGGTAAAAAAAGTAGAAAATGAAAGTAACATTTTAATTGGTTGTGAATTCCAACACTTCAGATGTGTTTTGTGAAGTAATTTACCTCACGGTATTTAGAGAGGTCTACAGGCTAAATGGCTAAATGGAATTCCAATCAAATTTGTGAAAATGGTAGGGATTGGTATGTAGTATGAGCTAATCTATATTTGGTGAAATTATCTCAAGTGGCTTTTGTGTGAACTACTTTCCCACCTTTTTTGATGGTGCGCTTCCCAGGGAGCGACCCGGTACGCGAACCGTTGAGCGCCCCGGTTCGCGGACCTTAAGCGTTCCAGGAGTCCACCATTTTGTGTTTCTGTCGAATTAAGATACAAGATGGAGGGCAAATAATGTTCAGAATGGGTAGAAGGGGGCACGGTAGAGTTATCTTGACCCCCTAGGTTTTCTGAGGGTGGCTGAGGAGGCTTATATGTGCGAAAAAAAAAAAATGTCAAAAAAAATTTCGCGAGGTTAGCTCCCGGTTCGCGTACCGGGTAGCGGCCCCGGTAGCGTATTTTGTTGAAAATTAGTGAAAAATGTTAGAGTTAAATAATAATTGTGAGTGATCAGATGTAGGGTAGCTCTGAGAAGAGCTTTTGGGTTTATGGTACATTTAGGTACTTATAAGTAGGTACCAATGCACATTCTTAAATTCAGAGTGAAAATTCTGTTGCCCTCATCTGAGAAGTGAACTCCATCTCCTCTGTAGATATCTTGCATGTAGTAACGCAAGTTATTGTTGTACAGGGAGCCCATTCCATGGTCTCTCATGTAAGCTGAAACAGATTTGTTTACATGCTTCCTCGATTTCTCAATTTGTGGACAAAATTGGTTGGACCACCTCCATTTCTGTCTTTGGCATATATTTGAATATACCAAGGCAGTCTGAGGAAAAGTGCCATCAATTGCTCAAAGGTGTCCTTTAAAAGCATTTCCAGACCTACCCCAGTCAAAGTGCCCAAGTCATTACCTCCACAGTGCACAATTAACAGGTCAGGTTTGGGCAAATGCATAAAGGTTTTCACCAATGGTATCAATTGGTGACATTTTAATCCTCTGTGGCCAAACCACTTAATTTCCACATCTTGTAAATTGAGGTTAGGTAAATTCCTGCTTTCAACGTACCTTTGAGCCCAGTGAATATAACTATGACCAACAATCCAGACAGAAAACATGGTGAGAGAAGGTTCTCCTGCAGTCAGATGAAGTGTGGCAATGAAATGGCAGTTGAAAAAATGAGAGTTTGAAATGAAAAAAACTATGGAGTTTCTGTGTTCATGAAGCAGTAACAGTGATTGGTGGATTTTGATTGATGAAAACAGAAAGTTAGGGTGTACAGATGTGTTGTTTGAGAGATGTATTTTGAGTGGTCAATAAAAAATCATTAAATGAAAGAAAGCACTGGATATGCAGGTGCACTGAGAGTTCAGAGTTCAATTGCAACATTGTTGTGTGAACTTGCAAACACCAGAGTTTCTCCAAGAGGTGGTTGCTATGGAAAATAGCCAGAAATGGCAGAGGGGGGAAGGGTTTTCATTTGAAAAAAAGTGAGGGAAGAGTTTTGATTGGGTGACATGAGAAATATGTGTGAAGAATTACAGCATTTCTGTGCTTTTGATAGCTGCAGACTCTGGAGTGCATACCTTTTGCTCTGCTGAAGACAAATTGGTGTGTTTCTTAGACTGTTTTCAAACTCAAAGTATTTGCTAAGGTGAGAAAATATTTCTTTATTTTAGATAGAGAATAGTGTGCTTTAAGGAGAAAATTATGATTTATGTGGCGCAAATTGCTTGTAAATATGCTCTCACATGTGCATGGAAAAATTTGATTTTGAATGTTAGTGTTATATAGCCATGTTAAAAGTGACTCAACCATGCTGGAAAGTCAATCAAAAAATGATTTCATGTGTTTTAATGACATTTTAAGTCATTTTCTCATGTGCAGTGTTTAGAAATTATGATTTGAAAATCGTTTTTGGGGAAAAGGAATTGTTTATAAATTCATGACAAGGATATAATGGTGTATGGTTCTTTATAAGGCAATTGACTGTCCCTGATGTTATATTTCTCATTTTAGTGTAAGACCTTTCTCTGTGGCGCAAATTGCTTGTAAATATGCTCTCACATGTGCATGGAAAATTTAGATTTTGAATGTTTGTGTTAAATAGCCATGTTAAAAGTGACCCAACCATGCTGGGAAGGCAATCAAAAAACGCTTTCATGTGTTTTAATGACATTTTAAGTCATTTTCCCATGTGCAGTGTTTAGAAATTATGATTTGAAAATCGTTTTTGGGGAAAAGGAATTGTTTATAAAATCATGACAAGGACATAATGGTGTATGGTTCTTTATAAGGCAATTGACTGTCCCTGATGTTATTTTTCTCATTTTAGTGTAAGACCTTTCTCTGTGGCGCAAATTGTGTGTAAATATGCTCTCACATGTGCATGGAAAGTTTTAATTTTGAATGTTTGTGTTACATAGCCATGTTAAAAGTGACCCAACCATGCAGGAAAGCCAATCAAAAAACGCTTTCATGTGTTTCAATGACATTTCAAGTCATTTTCTCATGTGCAGTGTTTAGAAATTATGATTTGAAAATCGTTTTTGGGAAAAAGGAATTGTTTTTAAATTCATGAGAAGGACATAATGGTGTATGGTTCTTTATAAGGCAATTAACTGTCCCTGATGTTATTTTTCCCATTTTAATGTAAGACCTTTCTCTGTGGCGCAAATTGCTTGTAAATATGCTCCCACCTGTGCATGGAAAGTTTTAATTTTGAATGTTTGTGTTACATAGCCATGTTAAAAGTGACCCTACCATGCAGGAAAGCCAATCAAAAAACGCTTTTATGTGTCTTAAGGACAATTTAAGTAATTTTCCCATGTGTAGTGTTTTGAAGTTATGATTTGAAAATCGTTGTTGAGGTAAAGGAATGTTGTTAAAATTTATGTGCGCCATATGCCCCCAAATTTCTTTTTTAGGGTTGCAGCAGGGTGTTCTTGAGACACCCCTGCACCTTTGGAATAAATTCCTAATTTGTGATGAGCAAATTGTTAATCGCAAATTGCACCTTCATTTATATGAGCCTCCTAGCTCATGGAAATGAAGGGGTAATTTGCAATTAGCAATTTTCTCATCGCAAATTTGGAATGGTAAAGAATCGCTATTTATTCCTTAAAATTCGCTTTTTTGGAAATGCAAAATAGTTATATGATACATATGGCGGTTGATGTCTAACAAGATAAGAAGCTTAGGGATACATTTATGATGACTGGCGCAATGAAGTAGAAATCACTTACTTCATTGGTAGGCCTTTACATGAATTATCTCCTCTGTATTCTTCATCAAGCGTAACTTTAATCTGCAATCCTGAGTAGGCCTCACCTTAAACAAACCTCTGGATAGGCCACATCCTATTGTCATCCTGAATTAATCATTTAAAATGCTAGGGACAGATTTATGATAGGTGTATACCTCTTTTGTGCCACTTAGAAAACATTGTCCATGGGGAAATGACTTAAAATGTCCTTAAGACACATGAATGTGTTATTTTAAAACGTTTGCAATTTTTTTGGGTCACTTTCAACATGGCTATGTGACTGAAACAGTCAAAATCTAAATTTGCAATGCACAGGTGGGAGCATATTTACAAGGAATGTGCTTCATGGGGAAAGGTCTTATAATGTAATATGGGAAAAATGACATTAGAGACACTGAAATGCCTTATAGAGAAGCATACACCATTATGTCCTTGTCATAAATTTGCAAACCATTACTTTTCCCCAAAAACGATTTTCAAATTATATTTTGAAAACACTGCACATGTGGAAATTACTTAAAATGTCAATAATTCAAAATTTGCGATTCCTTAAATGCAATGTATCAACAAAAAAAATATGTAAAAAATGATATTAAGGATTTGGAAACTACCACCAACTTCTAGTTTGTGGTAATTTGCAAATTCTTTTCAAAAAGCATTTTTTTCAAAAAAAAAAAAGGTCCCATATGACGCCCATACATGCCATTAGGGCATGTAGGTGTGCCATGTGCTCTCAAATTTCTTTTTCAGGGGTGCAGCAGGGTGTTCTTGAGATACCCCTGCACGCTTGAAAAAAATCCTATTTTGTGATGAGCTAATTGCTAATCACAAATTGCAACCTTAATTCCTATGAGCCTCCTAGCCCATGGAAATGAATGGGTAATTTGCAATTAGCAATTTGCTCATTGCAAATTAGGAATAGTAAAGAATTGCTATTTATTCCTTAAAATTTGCTATTTAGGAAATGGAAAATAGTTTGATGGTACATATGGTGGTTCATCTGTAACAAGATAAGAAGCTTAAGGATACATTTATGATGACTGGTGCAATAAAGTGCACATTACTTACTTCATTGGTAGTCCTTTATATGTATTATCTCCTCTGTATTCTTCATCAAGCGTAACTTTGATCTGCAATCCTGAGTAGGCCTCACCTTAAACAAACCTCTGGATAGGACACACTTTATTGTCATCCTGGATTAATCATTTAAAATGCTAGGGATAGATTTATGATAGGTGTATGCCTTTTTTCTGCCACTGTGCGTCACTTTTATGATGCAGCGGTGGTGCAAAATATTTGCTATGAGGTGACAACATTAAAAATTGATGCATTTAGGCAGATATGTCATGGTGTAAAAAAAAAACGTACCACATAAAACCCAATCAGCAGTAATGCAAAAGATGCACCATGTCGCAAGACAGGCCTCACTTGGGGCCATATGTATCAAGCTAATTAGCATTTGCAAAGATCAAAATTCTATGAATTTCGGCCTTTGCGAATGTTAATTAGACAAATGGTATGTATCAAACAACTTTGATGCAAAATAAGGAGTAGCAAAATTTGCTATTCCTTATTTTGCGATTGCACTGAAGCATTTGTAAATTTTGTGACTACTTAAATGCAATGTATCAAACAAAAACTATGTAAAAAATGACATTAAGGATTTGGAAACTATTGTGGTAAATTAGTGGTAATTTGTGAATTCTTTTCAAAAAGCTTTTTTTCAAAAAAACAAAAGGTGCCATATGACGCCAACACATGCCCTTAGGGCATGTATGTGTGCCATATGCCCCCAAATTTGTTTTTCAGGGGTGCAGCAGGTGTTCTTGAGACACCCCTGCACCCTTGGAAAAATTCCTACTTTGTGATGAGCAAATTGCTAATCGCAAATTAAACCTTCATTCATATTAGCCTCCTAGGCCATGGAAATGAATGGGTAACTTGCAATTAGCAATTTGCTCATCGCAAATTAGGAATGGTAAAGAATCGCTATTTATTCCTTAAAATTCGCTATTTAGAAAATGTAAAATATTTTGATGATACATATGGCAGTTCATCTGTAACAAGATAAGAAGCTTAGGGATAGATTTATGATGACTGGCGCATCACCAGGGATGTGACAGTCATCCTGCGCCACTGTTCCGCCACCCATGTTGTGCTGCATTTACAATGTGGCGCAGCATGGGGCAAAAACGGCACAGATGCGTGACGCATCTGTGCCGTAAAGGTGGTGCATTGCTGGAGTTGTATCGCAAGTGCGATGCAGCTCCAGCAAGGCTCAGGGGTGCCCCATCTCCACAATGCTGCGTCAAGACCTATGCCAGCTTCAATCAGGCGCAGGGTTTTGACGCAGCTTTCTCCTATCTGATTGTAAATGCGGCACACCATGGGTGGTAAAGCAGTGGTGCACATTAACTGGTGCATGCCTGGGGGTGTGCCATTTAATATAAATCTGCACTTTAACATTTGAGTATGTGCAGGGGACACAGAGTCGTTGAGGCTTATCCAAGGTTAAGAAGAGATGAGTCCTGTTCAGTGAAAAATTAGACATAGGCTTCACCTGCTCAGCATTGCTGGACATGGCTAAATAATAGCTGCAAAATGTTAATCTTGTTAAACAATTTTACTATTATAATCTCTGAGATTTGTTTCTTACTCTGCAACATCTCATTGTTGTTATCTTTCTTTAAAGATAAAGACAACATCAACATGAGCGACAATCAGCAATCAGTTGATTTTGACCTCATCATTGAACTCGTAATTGAAACATCAGTGGATGTTGATCCCTTGGATGATTTAAATCCTGAGGATGAAGAAGAGCGTGATGAGGATGCAGATTTGTCCGAATTATATGATATAGGATGGGAAGCTGACCTGCTTGAGCCTTTGGAATTATAAACATTTATTTTTAAAATTTATAATCAATAAAAAGTAAAAAGGTAAACCGTTTAATTTAAAAATAAAGACACCTTCAAAAACAGGTTATGTGTAGTGTCTTCAATAAAATATTAAAATATGCTCATAAAATTAGATCAGATTCACATATAAAATAGCATAGGTAACATAAATATAAATGTCATTTCTTTTCTGGTATTTCTGTATTGTAAAAATGGCAATGACTAAAAAATCTTCAAATTAAAATGTCAAGTAGTGTGTTATGTTTTTGATCACTATTACTGATTTACTGTTTGATAATAATGTTTATTAACATTTTTTATTATATTTTTCCTCAGATTCAACTGCAGATCATTTCAAGATTTTAATATGCCTACAACACAAAGACAGATAAAGGCTGCAAAACGTCAAAGACAGCAGGAGAAAAAAAAAAATGCAGCAGTCCTCTAACAAAAAGATTTCTCAAGCCACGAAGAAAGCACCGGGTAAGAGCTCTAAATATTTCATAAGAAATATTTGTAATAAAAAAAATATTACTACAGAAAATGTTTCAGTCCATAACATGAGGAGTAAATCAAATGGAAAGAAAAGGACAATGGAAAATGTTACTGCTAGAGCAAGAGATAAATCTGTGCATGATAGTAGAAGGAAACAACAGTTTAGGGAGATTCGTAAACGAATGTTCCGCAACAGGATAATTGGCAATTTGTTAAAAAATATTAAGAAAGGTCAACAGAAACTAGTTTTTTATAAGAGAAAAAAAAAAGTTGAGAAAGTTATTGATCAGGCATTTGAAATTAAACGTAAGTTATTTATTTTGATAATCAATAGAATTAGGAAACTAAACAAGGCAATTTTTGATTTCAAAAGAAATAGTAGATGGAAGAGAATAGTTAATCGTAGTAATTTTTGTGAAGTTTTTTCTGGAGAATGGATGCATAGTTCAAGCTGTGAGGCATTTTTTAATGAAGAGAGTTATTTCCAGGATAATGATTTGGTGCATGCAGTTGACATCAGTGGTCGTGCTTATGAAGTGAAAGATGGTTGTCCAGTTGAAAAAGAAAAACTTGTGACAACAGAGGCAGAAGAGTTGTTAGGTAATGAGGTTTTAGGAAGACGTGCTAAGGGTCCTGTGTACACCTGGAAGTGTAGTAGTATTTGCAGTGTGCGACAGGATTCCATCAATTTGCTTTGTGATTTTGTACGGTCATTTAACAAAAAAAGTTTGAAGCAGAAAATGAGGTTGTTGCAAGAATTAGATCCTTGCAGAGTAAGAGAAGTGACAGGTTTGCATGGTCATTCACTGGCTTGTCTTTCCAGGAGAGTATGCCAGAGTGTTTTTCATCATTTCAGGATGCTAGCAGTGCATCATAACAAAGTGAGGAAATTAGTTAGAATGTTGTATTATGCTAAGAGTCCAGCAATTATGCTGAAACAATTATGCGCTGCTCTTTTGCATGGTTCTGAAATAGATGTGAAGAATATATGTGAAGAAATTGAGTTTTGTTACTTTGGAAGTAAAGAGGAGAATGTTGAAATTGAGCAAGAAGTAGAGGGTCATTTGGAAGATAGTGTACATGTTTCCAGTACAGATAATTTCCAGAGGGAAATTGCGACGTTTGACATGAAATCAAGTGAGAGGCCTAATTTCACTTGTGTGTGTTGTAGACGCACTTATTATAAGAATCAGACTAAGTTAGTGGATTTATATGCAAAAAGTGAAAGGGAAAATAATAGTGAATGGAAGGATTTTGCAACATACTTGATGGTAGAAAATTGTTTTGATTTGGGATTGGATCAACGTGTGTGTACTTATTGTTGTAACAAATTAAAACAAAACCAGATGCCTGCTAGAGCAGTTCATAATAATCTGGAATTGGTTGAGATTCCTTCTGAATTGAAGGACTTAAATACTTATGAATCTATTTTGATTCAAAGTATCCATCCCTTTCAGGCTATTGTAAGAATGGAGCCAAAGACAGGGAAATTGCCTCCATCAGATTTACAGAGAGGATTAAAGGGAAGAGTTGTTTATTTGCCTCTAGATTTGAAGAAAAACATTAACACAATTGGAGTAGAAAAAGTGGAAGAGGAACCTCTGGTTATCTTAGTTAATGGGGTTCCGACAAAGAATAAGAAAATATGGCAAGATTTAGTAGATGTTAGGAAAGTTAAAAAGGCAACATTGTATTTGAAAAAAAATAATAAATACTATAAGAATGTATATGTTGCAGAAGAGGAAGTAAGTGAGGAAGAGGATAGCGATTTGTGTGCTGGTCAAATTGAGAAAGTAGAACCCTCTACTAGTGAGGAAATATATGAACATTATAGTGTTCATCCTTTGCATTCCAAGGAAGTCATGGGGAATGCTATTGAGTTGTTTCAAATGAAACAAGCCAAAGGGAGTCCCATTAGTGTTTGGGAGGAAAGTTTGGAAGCTCGGTGTTTCCCACAGCTTTTTCCAACAGGTCAGGGAGGAAGATATGATGAGCGACCTCATCAAATTCCTGCTTCTGAATACCGGACTTTGCGATTGTATGCAGGAGATGCTAGGTTTCGACAATGCATTCCTTATTTGTTTCATCTCCTGTTTGAAAGCGATCTGTCTGGACTGTCATATGCAGTGAACCACATCTTGAAAAGTGGTATACACATGCAAAACATCTCGGCAAGTGATTTTATGGCTAAAGTGAATGTCCAAGATAGTATTTTGGATTCTCACCTGATTAATCTCATGGCGTGTCAGCGTGGTACTAATGAGTACTGGTACCGTCGTCATGGTGATTTAAAATGTATGCTGAGGAACTTAGGTACTCCCACATGGTTCCTCACTCTGAGTTGTGCCGAGTATGGCTGGGAAGACTTACTTCAATTTCTACGAGAGGCAAATGCTAACGTAGATAACATTGAATTCAAGACACCCGGAGAACTGTGCTCTTTGGATCCAGTCAATGTATGTAGGTACTTCAATCATAGATTTGAAGCTATGATGTCTTTCATCATGAATAAGAAGAATCCACCTCTTGGAGAGGTGTTGGATTTCTTCTGGAGAAAGGAGTACCAAGCAAGAGGTGCTCCTCATATACATATGTTGTTGTGGATCAAGGATGCACCTAAATTTGGAACGGATCCAGAAGACTCAGTGATGAGTTTCATCCAACAGTATTCTACGTGTGCTGTTCCAAACGCAAAGGAGAAGAAAAGCCTAAGAGAAAAAGTTCTGCGTTTCCAAAGCCATCGATGTGGAAAGTACTGCCGTCGTAAATTCCGAAACAAGGACAAGTTCTACACCAAATGTCGTTTCGGCTTTCCACGACCGGTGATTTCTAAAGGAAGAGTAAACAGTTTGATGTCTTCGCTGCGACATAATGTGATGAAGAAATCACCTAAAAACACATACAATTTGAAGAGGAATGAAGAGTCCAAGTACATCAACGACTACAACCCGGTGATTTTGTCCATGTGGAATGCTAACATGGATATACAGTTTGTGGCTGATAACTGTATGGCTGTGGCTCGGTATGTGACGTCTTACATCACCAAAAAAGAGAAGACAGAATTGAAGGATATGTGGGAGGACATTTCCCATGAAAAGAGCCTCAGCAAGAAGTTGTACAGTTTCAGTCTGAAGATGTTGTCGCATCGAGAAATCGGAGCGTACGAATGTTCTGACCGGTTGTCTTCAGCAAGTCTCTATGCCAAGTCCAGGAGTATCATTTGGGCGAGTCTTGGTCTTGCTGCAACGCGTAATCGAGTTCTCAAACCTGTGCGGGAAATTGAGTATTTGGCGGAAAAGGAGCCAAACAGTACCGACATTTTGAAGACAAACATGTTGGATACATATTATCCAAATCGAAGCAGTCACCTAGAGAATGTTTGTCTGTATGAGGTTCTGCAAAATTACATATTCAAGAGGAACATCAAAGAAGATACTGAGAAAGGAGTGTATGCTGTAATAGGAAGTGAGGGATGTCTGGTCAAGCAAAGAAAATGCCACTTGATAAACCATCGAAAATTGAGTGGCGAATCTCCTGAAAAAAAGGAGTTTTTCTATTTAGCACTTTTGCAACTTTTCAAGCCTTGGCGTGCAGAAGAGGAACTGCTTGGAGATTTCCTCTGTTACGAAGACTCTTTCAATGCCGCCAAGGAGACCATAGAATGTCCTGCTTTTCCCAAATATGTAGAAATGTTGAATGCGGAAATTGAGCAGGAAGCAACGATTGCAGCCGAGATTGCCAGAGACAGTTCTCAGGACAGTCAGAGTTCTGCTTCATTGAGTCAGGATCCACTAGGAGGACCTCTTATTGAAAATGAAGCTGCCACTGCTATGAATGAAGTGGAAAGAGCCATGGCACATGCTCAGGAGGATGCGGTTAACTTAGAAGAGTTGGAAAGGCAACTCAACGTTGAGCAGAGGAAAATATATGACGAAGTTACCATGCAAATTGATCATGGATTAAGTCATGATAAGAAAGAGTGCTCATGTACGTCGTTGAAGCCTGTCCGACTGTACGTGAGTGGAGAAGCGGGAACTGGAAAAAGTTTCCTCATTAAAGCAATTTCATGCTATTTGCAGGAAAGGACAGAGTCATCGCTGTCTTGTGTTGTCACTGCTCCAACTGGACTGGCAGCACATAATATTAAAGGGATTACTTTACATCGTTTACTGATGCTGCCAGTGGAGCATGACAACAAATTAGAATATCACAAGCTATCTGGAGATGCTTGTTTTGAAGTTTCAAGAATCTTGAGGAAAATGAAACTTCTTATCATTGACGAAGTAAGCATGGTTTCCAATGTCATGCTTGCCTTTGTGCATTTGAGGATGCAAGAAGTTCTCAAAACAGAGTATGATGTGTTATTTGGTGGCAAACACATCATTGTTTTCGGAGATCTTCTGCAGCTGACACCAGTGAAAGGGCAACCTGTGTTCAAAATGCTCACGCATGAAGATACCAGGAAGTGCCTAGGCAGCATTGGCAACGTCAATATATGGTTAAACTTCAATTATGCTGAACTGCATGAAAATATGCGTCAGGCGAAGGATGAAGTTTACAAGACTATTCTACAAGATGTTAGAATTGGAAAAGTGACTGAGCATGGGAAAGAAGTTTTAAATGCACGATTACTGTCAAATTTATATCCAGAACAAGATGTTGTGCCTGAGAATATTTTTCAGAAAATTACTGAAAAGAAATCTGGAATATGTTTGATGCCAACTCTTGCAGAATGTGCCAAATTTAACAACAAAATGTTGCATTTAGAAAAGCAAGAGATTGTGAAACTGGAAGCTATTGATAGAGTAGAGCATATGGGATCAACAATTATTTTGTCTGAGAATCTGAAAACTAAATTGGATTCATTAGAGAAGAGTATATCTAAAACCGCAGGTTTTGAAAAGACTCTGAATGTGTGCTTGAACTGCCGTATAATTTTAAGAAGGAATTTACATGTTGAAAGAGGTCTGGTAAATGGATCAATGGGTAATGTTGTTGATTTTGTGAAATACAGAAATAGAGATGGAATTGAATTTTTAAAAATTAAATTTGATGGCATTGAGGAAGTACAGCTAATTGCTCGTTGTTCTGCTAGATTTTTGCTTGTAAAAGACTTATATGTTCGCCGTAAACAGTTCCCTGTTTGCTTGGCATATGCGGTGACAATCCATAAATCGCAAGGTTTAAGTGTAGACAGTGCATTGGTGAATATTGGCAGTTCTGTGTTCAAGGAGGGTATGGCATATGTGGCATTGTCACGAGTTAGAACTTTATCGGGATTGTACTTGATTGAGTGTGATGTCAGAAACATTTGTGCAGATCTAGATTGTGTTAAGGAATACAATAGATTAAGAAGAGAGTATGCGCCACATTTGCCTCAGTTTCCTTTGTTTGAGAAACGTCTGGTAGGCCGGAAACGAAGAAATGAGAACAATACTGGGGAGGTTGTAGCAAAAAGACAAAAAGTGAATGAACCTAAAATTACAAGCAGAAACAAAGAGGATTCTGTTGAAGATGTTGTTGGTTTTCAGTTTGAAAACAGTTCTGGTGTCAACTGCTATGCTAATGTAGTAATTAATGTTTTGTTTTCTCTAAAAAATGTAAAAGAAGAGATTGTGGTCAATTCTGATCAAAGATTTTGCGGTTTGTTAAATTCTGTGTTAGAGAAATGTACCACTGATAGAAGAAACATAGAAAGTGTGTCTGAAATTCGAAATCTGTTAGACAGATGTTCAGGCCAAACACAATTCTCTCAAAATATTCAGCAAGATTGTCAGGAGTTTTTAATGTATATGCTTGATGTATTACATGCTGAAGGTGTAGATGTAGATCAGCTGTTTGGGCTTTCTTATCAATGGCAGCATGACTGCGAGAACTGTATGATATCAAGTACTACTAGTGTAGACTCAGAAAGATTTATATATTTAACTTTGCCAGACAGTAAATCAGTCTCCTTTAATAAGCTAGTAAAAGCTGCTAATCACAACATGGAGTGTAGCCAATGTAAATCTGAAATGATGTCCACATTATTTATACGAACATATGGCCAGTACGTCATTTTAATGTTCCAACGATGTAGGCCTGATGGAACAAAATTGACAACTTTAATAAAAAATTTTGTAGCTTCGCAGTTGTCAATATCAGGAAGGACTTTTGTAACTATAGCAATTATATATCATGACGGCCCTTCAATATCATCAGGACATTACACAGCTTATTTAAAGTCTAGAAATGGCTGGTCATTCTGCAATGATTCTGTTTTAATTTTCAAAAAAAAATTGCCGTATGACCTTAAAAACTCTTACCTGGTGTTTTTAAAACCAAAATTTTAGGGAAATAATCTCGGGTTGTGCTCTGTGGAATTTCAAGAAGTTCTAATGGCTCCTACACAATTTGGCCTTGAGGATAAGTGTAGTTCAGAGACATAACTTCTAATCATAGGACTGGACATCATGGAGATATATGTGCACTTTTAATGAGTTCAGAAAAACTGTTTCTTTTTATAAGCTAATTGAAGCAGCCAATCAAAACATGGAGTAGAGGGAATGTAAGTCTGCAGTGCTGTCTACTGTTTTACATTGCTTTGTGATTAAAAGTGATGTAGAGAATTAAATAATTGTTGTAGTCATAGAGGTAGTGTAAGTCTGCTTCATATTAAGCAGTATCAGTGTCATAGGAAATGTAGAACATGACTGAGCAAGAAGGGGAAGATATTACTATTCCAGGATTGTGAAAATGATCTTCAACATTTTAATTCTGAAAGTTGCGGGAATGCCAAATGATGGGATTGGCTAACAAGAAATCCAAGAGTTATACATGGCTCTGACAAGATTTGGCCTTGTGGAATCTTGTGGTAGAGAGCAAGAAGTCATTTATTGTATGTAACATGTTTTTAAAAACGATGGAGATTTTCTTTCAGAAAGTGGTGGGCTGAAAGTAATAACAGCACAAAAGAGTGTAAGCTATTCATAGGACATCCTTGGACGTCATGGAAAGTAAGTTAACTTTAAGGAGTTCTGATTTTTGATTTCTGATGTTGTATGGGTTTTTTAAACACAATCATTTTGATTGTGTTTTTTTTTCCCCGCTGTTACATGATGAATACCTTCAAGTCACTGTTTTTAGTGAATTTTGATACATTCTGAGAACAGCAAAAATAAACCATTTAACATGTATAATTAATTCTGTACTGTTTGCATTTATGATGTATATGTAGAACTGTGTAGAAGGCATGGAGAAGGTGAGGCTTCTGTAAGTGTCAAAGTTGTTGCATGCAGTGCTGCACTTCTGCGTATTCTTTGATATGCTAGACTACATCTGCACAATGAGATACCTAAGCAAAGGAAACACAAGTGATGTGATTGTGAAATGAGCAAAATAAATTGCATGTATTTCAATTACATCACCTGTGTTTCCTATCATTACGAATCACATTGTGCAGATCAAGTTTAGGTCTGTCCAGGGAAACATAGGAGGTTTGGACTTTGTTGAAGATTGCAGTGGACATGACTCACTTCATTGGTAGACCTTCACATGTATTATGTCTTCTATTCTCTTCAACAACTCGAAATTTCATCTGCAACCCTGAGTAGGCCTCACCTGAAACAAAACTCTGGATAGTAGACATCTTATTGGCATCCTGAAGCAATTATTTTAAATTTTAGTGTCTTGCGACACTTTTCTGAGACAACAGCAATGCAAAAGATGCACCATGTTTTAAGATAGGCCTCACTTCATCTGCATCAAGATAGTGTTAGTTTAAAATGTATATCTTTAGGACTGTGTAGCTTCTGTAAGTGTCAAAGTTATTGAAAAACTGTTTGTCCTTCAATCTTTGCCCTTGTCTTTTGTAATTTTTTAATACATGTTTTTATATTTTTCAAATGTTTGTTCTCTCTTTCACAGATTGAAAGTATAAAAATAAAAAGTGAGGAATTTAACGACAATTATAAGGTAAGTATTTTGTACTCTTTTCGTTACATTTCTATCACATTGAACTACTATTAGTTCCACTGCTTCATTTCTTTAATCCTCAGTTTCCTGCCTTTGCTACTTCCCTCATTCCTTTCTCTATTACCTACTTACTCAACTCCTTCCACTCTTTTTCTCAGTCCCTCTCTTCTCATAGTTCCTCACTCTTGTTCACTCACTCCGTCTCTATTACTCTTAGTGTCTTTGACTGATCACTGTATCACTATTTGTTCATAATGCTTTCTCTGTGTAGTTGAAGCACACTAAGGGGCATATTATGAATGCAGCCAATAAAATTATTGCTCTTTTTATTGGCAGAAAACTGGTGCAAAAGCGGCTTTAGCGGCAGTTTTCTGCCGCAAAAGCAGCTTTAGCGACACATTTCTGCCTATAAAAGCTGCAAAACTTTTATTGCCTATGTTGATAATATGCCCCTATGTTATTTACATTAGGGCTATATTGTCCAGTATAACAATCAAAATTGCTCTCCAAAGACACCAGGCAAAGCAGACGCTCCCTCAAACAGATCACCAAGCGCAATTTACCCTACTTACAATCTAGCCTGTTCTCTGTCGAGACTTTAGCAATCTTTAGAGCACAAGATAAGATTTTTTTACATGGAAGAGCCATACGTATTGCAATTCTACTTAAGAAACAAGCATTGGCATAGACAATAGGTCTCGCCTTTGGGACTTTATACGTGTTTAGCCATGCAACAGTTGATGTTGCTGCACCAAGGATATTATGCTGCATAACTAAAGACTTAGAAGGTCCCAAAGTCGATACCTATTGGCTATGCCAATGCTTGTTTTTCTTTCACTTCGTTATCTATTTTGTTTTTCACAATTATACCCTCTTCTGTCTGTTCTTTGGTAAATAGATCTATTAAAAAGTATCTCTTCTTTACTCCCTATAGCTGTCTTTCTTGAAACATCACTCTCTGTTTACTTTCCTTATACTTACTCTTTTTTTTTTAAAAAAAATTTTTTTGGTTAGCTCCCGGTACGCGTACCGGGAAGCTAAACCGGAAGCGAACCAAAAGAAATAGAGCTTGCCAGAGTGCTAAACATTCTAGCAATTTTTTTGGAAAGGGAAGGTAGTTCTGAAAAGAACTTTTTTTTTTATATTTTTGTTGTTTTATATTTTTTTTGTATTTTTTGAACATTTTTTGTTTTTTTTGTATTTTTTGAACGATTTTATATTTTTTTTGGTTTTTTTGGGGGGGGGGAAACAACAAAAAACAGGCGTTGAAAAGGGCTCAACAGGAGCAAAAAAAAATTACTGGGGGCGGTTAGGGCAATCATGGTGTTCATACGCCAGGTTCAGTGCATTGATGCTCATGTTGCCACAAGCTAATAATCCACGACAGCGCATACATAAGTGTATCATGTTCCCAAAATTGGGCTGGATATTTGGCACAGTTTCCCGTGCCTCCTCTGGTGATAAAGAAACCGATGTTGCTGGTCTCGTCACAGGAGTTGGTCGAGGATTGTCCATCATATCCCTTAATTCCGCCCGGCTGTAATTTAAGGGATGTTTCCTTGTCATATGCCTATGCATGGTATGATTACCGTAGCTGTATTTTTTGTCCGTCCCTCTGGACAATTGTTCCTTGCATATGAGGCATGTTGCATACCTGGCATTGACCTTTTTTTGGCCACGAGGGATGGAAAAAAACTGCCAGATGAAACTGGGTTTCTTTCTTGAAACCCGGGGCAACTCTTCAAGAAATTGTGGTTGTTCTCCCTCCTCATCCATCTCTTCATCTTCCTCCTCAGTGTTGATAACCACCTGGGGAGGTGGTCCTCTCTTCCCATGAGGAGGTGGAGGTGGTGGTGGGGGTGCACCAGCTGAAGCAATCAGTGAAGCCATTTTCATAAAATCAAAATAGGTCTTCCAAGAAGCAAAATAGGTCTTCCTCTCACAATAATGAAAGTCAGAGTGAGGAAAGAAGGAGTGGTTTTCATCATTTGGAAAAATCAATACTTCTCAACCAATGAAAAGTGTTATTTTTAGGTCACCTGACCTAGCCTTCCATAATTATGAAACTAAAAGTGAAATGAACCAATGAAAAGCTTTATTAACAAGTCACATGACCTCTAACTTTCATGTTACGCGCTGCGGAACGCTCCCCGGTTAGCTTCCGGTTCGCTGCGCTTCGCGCCTCGGTCCGCGCCCCGGGACACTTCCGGGTGCGCTAACGCAGTACGTCACAAGACGCATTTCGCGGCAACGCGATACGTCGCGCTTTCGCGCCGCGGATCGCTTCCGGGGAGTTGCGTTTCGCGCCTCGGTCCGCGCCCCGGGGCACTTCCGGGTGCGCTAACGCAGTACGTCATAAGACGCATTACGCGGCAACGCAATACCGTCACTATGTTGATTTGTTACCGGTTCGCGGACGGGATCGCGGAATCGAATTGAGCTAACTGGAAGCTTCCCGGTTAGCGGACCGGGAGCGAAACAAAAAAAATATTTTAAAAAAAATTATTAATAAACATATAAAATATATTTTTGGATTTAAAGAATAATACATTTTACTTCTGTAGATATTAGCTTTTAAAAAACCAATGAAATTCACTGAAAAAACCATAGGTTATAGACCATATATAGTTAGGAATTAGCATTTACAAAACCTTGAAAATTCACTGAAAAAACCATAGGTTATAGACCATATATAGTTAGGAATTAGCATTTAAAAAACCTTATTTTACTCACACAAAACCATTGAAATTCCATATATAGTTAGTTGTACTAACTATATATCGCGCACCCGCAATCCACTGCTGATGATGTCACATATTACATCATTCATGACATGGTCAGTGACATCACTGATGACATCACTGATGACATCTCAAATGACATCACTGATGACATCACTGATGACATCTCAAATGACATCACTGATGACATCACTGATGACATCTCAAATGACATCACTGATGACATCACTGATGACATCTCAAATGACATCGCTGATGACATCACTGATGACATCTCATTTGACATTACTGATGACATCACTGATGACATCATTCATGTGATAATACGATGAAGCTCTTCAGACTCTAATATAACCTTAGATACAGTAAGTGTAAACAGACACTCACAGACTGTCACTCATCCATAGAGTTACACACACACCTAGTCAGTCATGGAAAGAATCAATCACACATCCATTTTCTCAACTATACAGTTATACACACCTTACTTATTCAAAGATATACTAACACATATTTACTCTCTTATGCAATCCCTGATACAAGTTCACAATGATCCATACAGCCACTCACACATTCACTAGTTCTTATGCACAGTTATTTATATATGTCAACTCTCACATGTACTGTGTTTTACATATGTACTTACTTTTACATGCAGCACTGAGATATCCATTCACTCACCCATACACTCATGCACACAGTCAACCGCCCATACAGCTGTTTCCACATGCACTTTTGAACCCATACATCTAGTGAATCAACTGCTCACACATCTATGCACAGAGTCATACACCTCCCAGCCACCCATACACACTCTCAGTCTCCCATACAAATACGTAGGCAACCAATCAATAACGCATATAGTTAATCATATAGCTAATGATCAACACATGCAGCAGTTTATAGAACAACAAAGATAATGATGCACAAATTGAGACAGTTTAGTCACTAACCCATGCACTCAGTGAGACACATTTAACCACTCACTCATACAGTCAGTCATGCACCTAATAAATCCTTCATCCAGACATTTATACATCCACTAATTCTTAAATATGTAAGACATATTTTAACTTTACAGAATTATACAGTCACTGGATGACGTCATCAGTGATGTCATCAGTGATGTCATTTGAGATGTCATCAGTGATGTCATCAGTGATGTCACTGACCATGTCATGAATGATGTAATATGTGACATCATCAGCAGTGGATTGCGGGTGCGCGATATATAGTTAGTACAACTAACTATATATGGAATTTCAATGGTTTTGTGTGAGTAAAATAAGGTTTTTTAAATGCTAATTCCTAACTATATATGGTCTATAACCTATGGTTTTTTCAGTGAATATATATATATATATATATACATTTGTAGTAATGTGTGCATAACATGAAGCTCCTATAGGCCAGTGACTATCATAATGCTTCCGTCGTACAGTAATATGACAAAATATCATTTGTGTATTGAACATTTGGATATTTTACCATTATTATTTTCTGGTTCTCTGGAGGCATATGTTATTGCTTTAAGAGAACGTTGTTATTTATTAACATCCAGCATGTCCAAAAATCAATTGTTTAACCATGGACCTTGTCTAATGTAGTGATGATTTTATTACATCAAAACATGCAATTGTCACTTTTCAATGAATGAGAAGTGAGATTAGCCATGTTCCAATTGAATTTCTTTTTAATTTCTGGCATACACTCTTATTTAAGAATATGCAAAACAGTATAAATAATAAGAAGAAGAGGGAAAAGGAAAAAGAAAAAAGGAAAATAGAGAAAATAATGTTGGGTCATGTGTGACGCTGTATTACATTGTATTGTATTGTAATTGCATTTATATAGTGCTTACTACCCCTGACGAGGCGTCAAAACGCTTTTTCAGCGAGTAGCACGCTACTCCGGGAGTTCCCCTTTAAAAAGGCACCATGATCACCTATTGGGATCATGTGACCAAGACCACGGCTGTGGTCAAAACGCATCTGTTTGTCTGCCTCAATAAATATTCTTTGTGAACACTTACGATTGGTGTGGCTCGTGGATCTTTGCTGCAACACAGAGATTCTTCTTGTATATATATATATATATATATATATATATATATATATATATCCTGAACACTCGAACCACCTCCAACTACCGCCGTGGCGGTTTGGCGAGGAAAGAGACGCAGACCACACAGTTTAAAGGCAAGAAATGTTCTGTTTATTCTACCCTCAACACAACGCGTTTCAAGCCCTGAAGCCCTTGTTCACGTGTAAAAGCGGTGCAAAACGCCATCTTACTTTTAAAGTTTAAAAGTAAACACACCCCCTGTTTGACATCACAGGTCACATGGTAGTATGCATAAACAACAGACTGCCCGTTATTCATTGTACTGATGTATAAACATCTGACATAGCAACTAAGCAACATTTATCGCACATTATTATTTAAAATACATGTAAATACTATTAAGTACATGTTTATGTGCAAATAAATATTATTAGTAACATTTGTTGGTCTTTTTCTCTTTTAGTTGGATCAATCCAACCTGTGCCCATAACGAACAGTCATTAGTGCTTAATGAGTTACTAACTGGATAAATCCACCTATACATAAAAGCAACCTGTGTGTCCTATTTACAGCGAATTCATTTTTCTTCTGCTTTTTTCATTTTTGTGGTGCAAACAAGTGTGTACTGTGCAAAATAGTGCAAATATCAATATAAAGTGCTAAAGTAGACGACATTAGAATTGTAAACAATCTAAGAACTGATCTTATATTTTACAAATGCTGGTATAGATCTTAAATATATCTTTCCTTATGTAAAATGTCAACAAGGGACACCATACTCTTAAAAACATATATTGATATATGTCACCATACATTATAAAATCTCAAAAATTAATTAAAAACCAGATCATAGGGGAAAAGAGAACACTGTGTTTATCTACAAATAGTGGAAATAAGAGAACAATTCATCAGAGTCAATACCTGTATACTAAATATCATTTAGCCTCCTGTGGGATCTCACTGCCTTATAAACATGCACAATTAAGAACCACTCAATTGAAAGATCTATAAAAACTTGTACATGTCATCAGACACACACACATATATAGTTTATTTACACTTACACTAAATAGTTACATTTTCAAGGTAAAGGCCTGCGAGTTAAAGGCATAAGAATGATACACACTTTTGCGATAAAGACATTCGTGGTAGAAACACATTTGTTGTAATGGGCTCATTGTAAAGACATGAGTGGTTAAGGCATATGTGGCAAACTCGACTCAGGTTCCCCAGACCCAACTCTCAAGCCAAGAATGGATTTAATTGCGGGGTGGGTCATAACGCAAACACTCCCTCTGAAGCTGTGCGCTTGTTGGTAACTTAGAATAAACAGATTCAACGAGGGATTTTCTTAAGAGTGAATCCAGCTGAATGAGCACATTGGTTGGAAATGCAGCATTCAAAGAGTCAGGCATGGTTCAGGTGTTCACGAGTTCAGGGCTTGGGTAGGCGTTTTTTGGGAGGAACAGCTGGCAACAAGACTGAGAGGGTGGCTTCTTCGGCATGCTTTCTATCTTTTTCTTCGCTGGGGGTGGGGTAGGGTCTGGGTTGAAAGTCAAATGCAGAATCATACATAATCATCTTTAAAGCACGTCGAAAGTTGTGTGTGAATATTTTGTGCTAGCTATGGAAACGGTGTTTGAATAACTTGAATCCAATGAGCTAGATGTGTATCACTGCTTTGCTCACCGTGGTTGAATAATTTGCATTTTTTTTCTACAGTGAAGGTAAAATATTAGGTCTGAACACTGAATATTTTGTCTTAAGTATGGTCAAAGCATGTGGGTGTTTTTCATTAGATGTGTCTACTCTGTAGGAATAATTTGACGTTTTAGATGCAGGAATATTTTCCACTGGGTCACTAAGCGACCTGGCTGCTTCTTTCTTAAGCCATTGTTTGTGGCTCTGTAAGAATGTGAATCATTTCACCCTCACTTCGCCCACAAATTGTTAGCTGTTGAAGGCAAGGGAAGAGTAGTATTTATTCATGCTGTGGGCATTGTGCTTATGTGGCATTTTTGGACCGGTGTGCTGTGGCATGTGGAGATGCGCTGTTGCAGCTTTCTAGTCGAGCAATTGCTGTTTTGCTCAGTCTGCTGTGCAACTAACAGAAAGGGACTAGTCTTTGACGAAGAGTGCATTTATGCAGATGATATATACAGCTTTTTGATGATTATACAGGCCCGGATTAACAAGTAATTTATGCACAAAATGCCCATTTTGACCCTGCAGTTTTAGAGAAGAGCCTGGGCAGCAGGAAATCTGTTGAGATGTCTTATTGATAATCCCTATTACCCTGAGTCTTTTCTTCCCTGCCAAAAATCTTACATATTCCAGCCACAAAGTGCTCTTATGGCAACATTAACATGCCAAGGCTAGAATAATGAGGATTTCCGGTAAGTAGCAGAGGGTGCCAGCTGCCAGTGTGCCCGGGTTGCTACTGTGAACAGGGAACATGGTCAGATCGACATTCCAGGCATCCTTTACCCTCATTTTATGAAGAGTGAAGGTTGTATATTTTTAATACTCACATGCCATTGGGCGATGCAGGAGCCATCTTTGAGCTTTGCCTTGGGTACGGAGGGGAGTGGCTTTCCACCCTCTGCTGACTTCAGTTCAGGCCAATTTGGGGGAAAATATCACTGGCACCTTTGGTTACGGAAATGGGTGAGTTAAACTCATAATAGGGCCCCATTGGCACAAACTGAGGGTGACAGCCAATTCACCCAACCCCTGCAGTATGCAATGTTTGAGCTCCCCCAGTGTTCATGAACACTAGCAGAGATTGCAAAAATTGCCTTACAAAATACAGACTGATCTACAACACTTTTATAGTTTCGCAAGTATTGCGCAATGCTCTTTGTTAAAAGCCTCTTCCTTTGTTCACTATCAGCCAAGGAGACATAAAACACATATTACAGGGTAGCTATCAGCTTCTGTCCGATTTTTAAAAGACTTTTTTATAATGTATCTCACCCGCACCTTGCTCTCAGGCTTGGCAGAGTAGCAAAAGGTCAAATAAAATTCCTCTTGAAACACAGGGAGAAATGCAGACACAGAGTACCACTTCCTTGGGCAAGGCGAGGAGACTACCAGTAGCCTGCTTTAGCCCTTTCACAAGATGAAAGAAAGAGGGCACAAGAACACCCCTACCAGCTTTACTATCTAGGAGTTTTTTCTTTACCAAACTGCCAATGGTCTTTAGGCAAGGTGGTATTGCGGAAAAGATCTGTACTGCACAGTGGGACAAGACAGGCAGGTTAAGGCCAGCTGACCGGCACAGTGCTTGAAATTCCAAACTTGCCACCAGTCAGCTCCCTCAACCTAAAAAATGAGCATGTATGAGCCCTTGGCAGAAGACTTCTGCCCAAGCAACTTCTTCTCAATACTAGGCCTGTGTGGAGTTCAGGGAGTTCCGCTATGTGATGAAAAACTTGTCCCCGCTACGCATAGTTCTGCAAGCAGTGAAGTGTGTTAGTTCGCACCATTTGCGCTGATTTGTAGAACTGGGTATTTGTCCTATGCTGGAAAAGCAGCGCAAATGGCACCATGCGCATTGAAGAGGGTGCTGCTTCTTTCCGCTTCTCGAGTAAATGTTCTACTCGAGCAGCCGGTTCCTCAATGCGAATGGAAGGTTTCTCGACACGAGTGGCATGACCATCCGCGACTGCCTGTATTGAGAAATCTCACTGGGGGGTGGTCTAGCGTTGGATCATCCTTGTTTGCACTCTCCAATGTAACGTTGGTGAGTGCGAGTAACATTGGTGAGTGCGAGTGAGGAAAAACTCTGCTCCACGGTTTTTGGAACTCCGCGTGCTCCACAGAGTGCGGAAAACTCCACAAACTCTGCGAACAGAGCAGAGTTCACCACCCAGGACTACTCAATAGCAACCACGGATTAGGGGCAAGGGCTAGATGTCCAGCTCCTCTGTGGCCTCCACCTTGTTTTGCACAGTAATGTAGAGCAACAGCTATCAGTAGCTGAAGGCCTCATTCACTCTAAAAAATTGAGGTTGAAGGTGGTCCTGAAACCTGCCACGCCTGCACAATCTTGTGGTCCAGGAGCATCCAGGGAAGGTGATAGCTGCCCTGGTGCCCATGTATAAATATAACCTGTCTGCTATCCCAGGACTCCTTCACCCTCCAAAACAATGCTGGTGAAAGATGCCTGGGACAAGTGACAGACAAGGTTAAGGTAGCAGCTTAACTTTAGATTTTTATGTCTTTTTAATAATTATGCTTGCCACTATTGGCTCCCCATCAACCTTAAATTTTCTTTAACTCAAAATGAGCACAACATGGGAGCTGCTTAAATCTCAACTGCACTATGTTCTGAGATAAAACCCAAAAGCCTCACAAACTCTTCCTTCACTTTATTTTTTAAAGTTTTATATAGCACAAAGTTGTTCTCGAGGGCATTATATCACTTTATAATAGAACTTTATTATGTTACATATTTTTATAGGCACAGTGATCAAGCAATTTGCCCAGAATCACATGATGTTGAGCCATGGCCTTGATTCAAACCTGGTTACCCAGTTACAAACTGAGCAGCTCTTGCAGCAATGCAGCGACACATATATAAAATACATCCTTTTCAGGCATGTAAGGAATTGCCTCTATTTTATGATTACTCCCAGAGTTTGGGACTGATGCGACTGGATTTTTGACTCTCAGAGCATACTAAGGGCTGCTAACCAGACCTCAGTGGCAGTGTTCTAACCCACGATTCAGAAAAGGGGGTGGTGATGAACAGAGTGTCTGAATTAAGCAGGCCACTCTTACCCAGTCCAAAGATCAGGGCTTGATCCATCACCGTTATTTAGCTCACTGCCCCATCCCAGCTCAGAACCTGGCTATATGCAAATTAGTCTGTCCCTGGCCCAGTGCATCATGGGAACAGGGCAGACCAAACTACCAAGCCAATTCTTCACCAGAAAGGAGACAAGCTTCCGTGGACCGGTTTCTGGCATTTCAGCCGTCGTCGGCCCGGCTTGCTTGAATCCTGATGGAGCAGTGAGCAAGGGACTCATGTCTGAGTATACCCTGCCACACCTATAGTGGCCAAAACGATTCAGAAAAGGGGGTGGTGATGAACAGAGTGTCTGAATTAAGCAGACCACTCTTACCCAGTCCAAAGATCAGGGCTTGATCCATCACCGTTATTTAGCTCACTGCCCCATCCCAGCTCAGAACCTGGCTATATGCAAATTAGTCTGTCCCTGGCCCAGTGCATCATGGGAAACAGGGCAGACCAAACTACCAAGCCAATTCTTCACCAGAAAGGAGACAAGCTTCCGGGGACCGGTTTCTGGCATTTCAGCCGTCGTCGGCCCGGCTTGCTTGAATCCTGATGGAGCAGTGAGCAAGGGACTCATGTCTGAGTATACCCTGCCACACCTATAGTGTTCTAACCCACTGCAAAATGTATATTGAATTGGCTACCCCTAATTGGAATAAACTGATTGACGTATAAGTCCCTAGTATATTGTAACAGGGTTACCCAGAGCATATCATTTAGAATGTCTACACAGAGCAGCAGCAGTGGTTGTGCCACCCGGGGTGAGATAAAGTACAACATGGCTCCCAGTCTGCCACTATAGCCTTGAAGAGCAGTGTTAAACTGCTAGATAGACTTTGCCATTTAACCCAATGGCAAAGAACCCCACTTACCTTACGAATATATGTATACATAAGTATCACCTAATGAAGGCCTACCAAGCCCTAAGGCAGGGGGCAGTATATGATTAAGAGGGACATGTACTTTTATATGTCATAACAGTTACATTTCCAAATTGTCATTTTACTGTGGAAAAGCGAGTGGCCTCATTGGCTAGTACAGAGTTACAGGCTGGCACCTCAGTCTTGCTACTGTCTACATGGGACTACTAAAAGGGGTACTTTAAGCTATCAAATTAATCACAACATTGAACCAGACTTTAATGTGACTTTTAAAGAAAGGCAACTTTTAGAAAGTTGCTACTCTGTTGCTCAGTTTGTCGGGTGGCCTTTTGCAGTTTCTGGCCACCAGAAAGCCTTCCAGCCTCCTGGGGGGTAGCGTGAACGACTCACATGCTTAGGAAAAAGAGAGGCCTGCCACCGATGGGGTGGGTTACCTCCACTTTGCAAGAAGCCACACGGGGTGTTGGCCCAAAAGGCGAGCTTTAAAGGAGTACAACACTTGGCAGGCAAATGGTGATCATACTCGAGAAGACATGCCCTGTGAGCAGGTCAATGGACAGGCAGCATGAGCAAAGAGGGGAAACCAGTAGTTTAACAGTTTTTCTGTGGGCATGTAGCCCTCTAGAATCAGCTGGCAAGCTCCTAAGGACAGAGAAAGGATTTCGATATTTTGAAAGTTTGCAGAATAGATTGCTAGATGCCACACATAGTCGGAAGTGGTTACAAGTTGGAAGGGGTCCTGGTAGCCCATTGTCTAGTGCCAGCATCATTCCCCCAGGGCACTTTCTGGGCTTAATCACCCCTGGCATTCTTAACCTTATATCACGTTTGGACTGGAGGAAGGCTTGAAGAATGAGCTCCCTGCTTAAACCTTGGACCAGGCAAGAGAGGCTGCACAAAGTGCTTTACTGCACCTGCTGCTTCTTGGGCTAGTAAAGAGAGGACTGTGCCTGTGATGCCTGGCTTTTTGGAAAGTCACACCAGACAACCGGACTGAAAAGATGAACTCCAAGGATCAGTTGACTGATCCCTGGTTCCAGCACCACGGTGGTAAACGCTGAAGTAGCCTGCCCTGGCTAGTCAGTAGCCACCGTAAGGAAGCACCATTAACCGAAGACGTGTAGCCAAGGAGACCTTCCTTCAGGACTCAAAAGTTGCACACATATCTGCTGGATCCAGAAGAGTCTCAAGAGTACATAGTGATCACCAAAGATGACACTAGCCCTCACCAAAAGAAACTGCTGGGCTCCCCATGACCGGAGATCGGTTGCCGAGCCGCAACTGGATTTCTGCTGGTGCAAAGAGGACTTTGAGGGACACTTACTCCTATGATCAAAGTGGCCCCACATTACCTGTGGACTGAGCAATAATCGAAAGGCGGACCCCATCAAACGCATAGTATTTAGAGCTTCTTTCAGCATCTTCATCATCCTTAGCATCAGAGCACTCCATTGAAGTCTATGGTACTTTTGATGACAAGTGTGGAACTGGACTTGTGACTCCTTTGGCAAATATTCGTTACTGGCCTCCAAGACCTTCTCGCTTATGCATTTGGTTGCCCAGCCCAAGCTGGAGTTGCCAAACCAAACCCTTCCAAATTTTTCAAAGGTTTCCAATCTTTATGGTTACCAATGCTTGTTTGCATTTTGGTAAAAAAAAAAGAGAGTTGCGTTTTATTTAAAAACCTATATCTCTGGAACCCTACTGTGAATTCTGCTCATCTCTGTCACTAAAAAATTGTGAAAATACAATTTGTTTTTATAAATTGGTGTTGGATTTATTTCGTGTTGTATGACTTTCATGCTATGTTGTTTGGTCTTTTTAAATGCTTTACAGTAGTTCCTTTGTTTAAACTTTGCTGCTCAAATTTCCAGCTACCCAGGGTTGAGCAAGAGGTTTTACATATGAACCTGACTGCACCCAAGATGGCTTTGTGTGTGTATTACACACTAAGGTCGCACAACCACACCATATAATGCACCAGAATCCTCACAAGACACATATACTTTTTTCCAGAGTGGTATGTATATGATTTTGATATTGTTAATTTGGCAGCCTTGATCAGTGAATTGTACAATTTAATGTGTTTCCTGCCAAATATGGGCTTGTTATATATCATTGCTTGGCCTCCTGACACAGTCAAATGAAGATTATGAATAAGGGGGTATTTAATAGACATGGGCAAAATTCTCATTACATAGGAGTAATCAGAGTAACTTTTGTAATTTTGCTTTAATCTTTTGATGCAAAATGACCAAAAGTATGCAATTACCTCAGTTTGGGTAATTATGAATAATTTTGCACAACAATCCTACCGCACAAGTATGCATGCGAAGAACAAATTTAGTGAGCGAGAGCAGCTGCTGGCTGCTGCTGTTCATGTTCTGCCGCATTTTTAGCGCGTCCTCAGGCCCACTTAATCTAGCATAATTTCGCTGTAATTTGAGGACATTACGGCACAGCAAATTACGTAAATTAAAGCACACAACTAGTACTTAACTGGCTAATGGCCAGTTAAATAACTTCAACATAATTTAAACCTATTCAACCAATAATCTGCATGAAACTCAGCATAGCAATATCCAGTGAATGGCCTTGTCGATTACGTAATTTGCACATATACAAAGTTTTACATCTGAAGGCCTAAATGTGTGGTGGTGTAAAGCTTGGTTTCCAACATCAGATCCAAACCCAAATCTGCTGTAAGAAGCATATTGGAATCACCTTTACCAAGCCATGAGAAGATCTGCCCTACTTAGTGTATGCCTTTAGTCACAGGTTTTACCTGCCTGAGACTGAATGTAATGACCTGGTCCACCAAGACATGGTGCATCATATTATATTGGGCATTTTCAATGGAAGTGCTCCCTTTGTCCCAATGGGGGCACTTTCAGAAAAAAATCTCTTAAGGATAGGAATCTTCAAATGTAGCTGTCCAGTCACTGGTCTAGTGGATGGCCATTAAGGTGCCTAATTGAGTATTCAATGTCTTTGCTACCCTTCTCCCGTGAGCAAAAGAGAGCACACACTGAAAGAGACCAACTATTCTTCCACTTGTTGTTGCTTTGGGAACTATAGTAAATCAATTACATATACAGATCTGCGCATTTGATCAAAATTCACAGAACCCATCTCCATAGCCTAGAAGATTGAACCTAACCGGAATTCCGATACCAATTTAACTCCTCCTAGTGACCCATGGACTTGGGCCTATCAGGCCCTTGTCAGTGCAAGAATAGGAGAAATATAATTTACCAGTCCCATATGTCTACCTTGTCCTGTTACCACATTCTTATAGCTAAACATCATTCGACCTTCCAAAAACATGCTGAACAATAATCTTCTGGGTTGCTGGATCTGCCTATTCTACCCTCAGTCTCCTTTCACCTCCCACCTGGCCCTCCTCAGAAACCCCTCAACCAGTTAATCATCTTCCCATGCTTCCAAAGCTGGCTTATCCACTTAGCAATCAGCCCAACAGCTATGCCTGACCCCTACAAATTCCACTATGTCTTGAAATGGCAAATTTCTATCTCCAAATTGAGGAAGAGCATGTGCTTTCCTGCCGACCTCCTAACTTTGAGCTTATTCCTAAGCTTTCAGCAAACATTTACATTATATCAGTGCAGTTGTTTAATTATGAAATGTCATATATTTTTCACCTGCCTGAGACTAGATCATGTAGAAGAGTTGTAGCCAAGCAGATTGTTTGCTGCTGAAACCAATCTCTTGCCAGTATCTCGTGTGATTCTTTTACGATGAGGCATGCCTTTGCTTGAAAAAACGCACAAGATACTGCCAAAACACATTATGCTTTAATAATACGCTTTCTAAAGAATGGGCTAAGCTCTGCAGAAGATCTGAGAGGTGTCTAGTAGCATTAGGTTTAGAGTGAATTACTTTTATATATTACATTGGATTCATGTACCTTCATTGGTGTTGCACAAATCAGACCCAACTAAGCAACCAACTTGGCCAATATGTGTGGCAGATGCTGTGTTCTATTTGACATGCCTATGTTCCTAAATGGTGGAGTCCTGGAAAGAGATATGGGCAAGATATCAGATTTATGTAAATATGACACCTAGGGTATCCCTATTAGGATATCATTGTTCACGCCAAGCAATAACACCAGGCAAAAAGGGTACTTTTTACATTATTAATGATTTAAAGCAGATTAGCAATACACTGGTTATCTGAAAAGTGTCCAATGATCCAGGATGTGATCAAGGATTCCAGGGAACTTTAGACTTTGCATGAAATTTGTTATATCCCCTAAATGTTCAGCCCCCATCAGTTCATTTTAGTTACCCACATGTCATACAAGCGCCGTAAGACATACTGAGGTGAGCATAAGTTGAAGTAGACACCCATTAAATCATACATTCTTCCAAATAATGATTCTCTAAATGTGTAGGTGATAGAGGATATATGCCTGATGTGATTTTATTGACATTGTATGTTATGGTGAACAAAGCAATTGCATGAAACCTTTGATGTTCCACTGCACTGTTGTATTTGTTATTTGCTAAAAAAAAGGGATGAAAATAAGTTTTTTAAAAAAGAAAAAATAATGAGCAATTTTGCACACGCCTATTTTCAGCCCACTTTTCAACATAAAAAAAATAAAAAATAAATAAAAATAAATATATATATATATATATATATATATATATATATATATATATATATATATATATATATATATATATATATATATATATATATATATATATATATATATATTACCTACTGGCGGTCGCCAGTAGGTATATATAGTTAGGATTTTTTCCCTATGGGATTTTTGAAAATTCTATGTCTAATAACTTTGGCGTTTGTGGACGGAATTGGCTGAAATTTTCAGGAAAATGGAACATTTTGTTTCTGAGCAGCCCCTGAAAAATTGGGGGGGGTTCGTCAAGGGGGGGCTGAGAAAAAAGGGGGGTCCCAAAACGTGTTTTTCCAATGTTAATTTCCATAGGGCGGTTGGCCTCACTTTTAGCCCGAACGGCTGAATGGATTTGCACGAAACTTGGCAAAATTGTAGGGACTGGTAGCCCGATGTGCCTTTTGTAGGTCTCAATATATGTGCTCCAGTGGATTTTGAGAAATTAACGTTTAAAAAAAGATATATATCTGTAACAGCGGACCGGGCAGCGTCCCAGGACGCGTACTTTGCGCGCAACGGAGCTTTGTGAAGCGAAGCTGATTGGTTCTCTGGCGTCTGTCAACATTCCAAAAAGTCCGTAGCGGCCGCCATCTTGTCTCTCGGTAGGATCGAGAGACAAGAGGAGGCCAAAACGAAGGGGGAAATGACCATAAGGGGGCATAGTAGATCCTTGCTGACCCCCTAGGTTTGATGTGGAGGTTTTAAAAGGGCCCCGCGGGGCAAAAAAAATAATAATAATAATAATCGAACGGCTGAATGGATTTGCACGAAACTTGGCAAAATATTAGGGACTGGTAGCCCGATGTGCCTTTGCTAGGTCTCAATATATGTGCTCCAGTGGATTTTGAGAAATTAACGTTCAAAAAAAGATATATATCTGTAACAGCGCTCCGCTTCGCGTAACGGAGGTTTGCGAAGCTGATTGGTCATTCTGTCACTGGGCTATAGTTGGGCTACATCTGGCTGATATTTGGGCTACATTTGTTTTTTTGTGTGTCTGGCGGCCATCTTTGGGCTACATTGGGCTACATTGGGCTTTATTGGGCTACATTGGGCTACATTTGGGCTCCAACATATATATAGGCCAATGTAGCCCAATATATATTTTTCAAAGTTAATTTTCGTAAAAACCACTGGAGCATATATCTTGAGACATAGCAAAGGCACATCGGGCTACCAGTCCCTACAATTTTGCCAAGTTTCGTGGAAATCCATTCAGCCGTTCGAGCTAAAAGTGAGTCCAACCGCCCTATGGAAATGAAGGAAATGAATGGGTAATTTGTAATTAGCAAATAGCTAATCGCAAACTAGGAATGGTAAAGAATCGCTATTTATTCCTTAAAGTTCGCTATTTAGGAAATGCAAAAAACTTTGATGATACATATGGCGGTTCATCTCTAACAAGATAAGAAGCATAGGGATACATTTATGATGACTGGCGCATCACCAGGGATGTGTTAGTCATTCTGTGCCGCTGTTCCGTCATCTATGGTGTGCTGCATTTACAATGCGGCGCATCATGGGGCAAAAACAGCACAGATGCGTGATGTATCTGTGCCGTAAAGGTGGCGCATTGCTGGAGTTGTATCGCAAGTGTGATGAAGCTCCAGCAAGGGTCGGGGGTGCCCCTGTCGCAGGGTTTCTGTTCTCACACAGAACTGTGGACAGAGGATTGGAACCTCGGCGAATTAGGGTGTCCCAAAACTCACGTTAGTAATCAAAAACCCCTTAGCAAGCTAGGTACAGTGTCACATTGGATATAACAAACTCTCAATGTTTAGACAATCCAGAATATGAACTTATAGTACCTCAGGATACGTGGAACTCATGAACAGTCGGTCGTTATATATTTCTTAGAAACCAGAACATGGAGTTAAGAAGAACACATGTGTATTTGAAATGTTTATTTACTAATGCCGTCTTCTCAGGCGTAGTATTTTAGATAATACAAGTACACATATTATCAGTAGCAAAATTACCAGCATAGTTACTAGTACATAAAAAGCGAATGGTGATAGTATGTTAACATGCTGTAAATGAATAAGAGTTAGCAACACTTATAAGCAGCCGCGGGCCGTGGAGGGAGTTACGGTGAGGCAGGGAGGCGGGGAGGGGGAGAAGCAGGGTGGAGAATACAAGTACACATATTATCAGTAGCAAAATTACCAGCATAGTTACTAGTACATAAAAAGCGAATGGTGACAGTATGTTAACATGCTGTAAATGAATAAGAGTTAGCAACACTTATAAGCAGCCGCAGGCCGTGGAGGGAGTTACGGTGGGGCAGGGAGGCGGGGAGGGGGAGGGACAGGGTAGAGAGGGCTCCACCCTGCTTCTCCCCCTCCCCGCCTCCCTGCCTCACCGTAACTCCCTCCACGGCCCGCGGCTGCTTATATCTCACCCTCCCTAATACACATATTATATTATTTGCTAAGAAGGTCTCTTTGTGTTGGTTTAGGGCGTGCCCATACTTTAGTGTCTTAGATTTGAAGGAATCACATCAGCATACACCAGCTCTCTCTTCATGTGAACCGCATCAACTGTTGTGTATGTGTGTTCGGCAAAGCAATATAAAACCCGCCTCATGCCCAGAATTGGCAGAAGTTGCACTTATGTTATGAGTATGAAGTCGTGGAGATCAGACCTCATAACAATTCTGTATCGTGTTGTTCTTGAAACTTTAGCACTCGCTGTACAGATATAGTTTAACAAGCAAAGCAGATAGTAGAGCAATAACATATTATTCTCATGTAAACCACGATGAACTACTAGGTGGAAAGCTAAAGCAACAACTAAGTGTCGTGTGCAGAAGTTGCAAAAAAGGAAAAATGGCGTTTAAACCGGTAATGAGCCCATGCTAACTTAACACGGTGTAAAGATATCCAGGACCTAGATGACACCTCCCCATGATCCGGAAAGGAACTGAATAAGATAATAGAAGTGCCATCTCATGAGAGCAGATTGCAAGTTTATATGTGGACGGTCCGCAAGGTAAAGCATTAAAAACTAGGAAAATTTAATGCTAAAGAAAAATAAAACAGCCAAGTACTTTATCGAGTCTTAAGCCAATAGGCAAGGTAAATAATAAAAACTTGACAAATAAGTCAATGAATTGTCAATGAAATGCTAGTACTCAGCATATCAAACATGAAAAAGGTCTATGACATAACTGTGTATGCAAAATAAGCTGCAACAGCCTCCAATAGGAAGTCACCGTCTTCATCCGAAAACAGTTCAGCCATCCAATTTAAAAGCGGAAAAGAACATACGTGCTCTCCCAGCACCGGATCCTCTATCACCATCAGAGGACAGCTCGGTGGGTTTTCAAGAAAGCTCTGTTCCAAGAAAGACTGTGCTGCCGCCAGTAAATTCCAGGGACCAAGTAGTCCATGCATCAATGCCACAGCCATAATCCTTTCGCCAGGACAAACCAACTCGTGAGTAATGATAGGAGTCATCAGCTGATTAAAGTCGACGTCAGGAGAAACCGGTCCGCAGAGACACAAATCAATGGCCCAATCGAAATCACAGGTCAGGCAGTGAAATACAGGCTGGACACAGGTGAAGTAGGAGAATCGAAAAGATAATCCATATGCCGTGCTTAATATCGCCAACGGCATTGTGCCATAATATTCTAGCATGCGATTGCGGAACAGTGTCAGCAGCTGCAGGGTGGGAGGTTGCATAGGAGGGACATCCATATTTAAAAATGTAAAAAAGCACAAGAGCGTCCGCTGGTAATGCAAGTAAAAATGCCAATCCACGAAGCAGAGTGGAGAAAATAGAATGAAAGAAAGCAGGGATGACTCCAAAGATTTTCTCAAATGAAGTCACGAGACCACTGGTAACAACTTTAAAAAAGTGCGCCAGGGCCTTTGTGGAGGATGCGTTAAAGATAGTCCGAACCATCTTGCTGAAATTGAAAGGCAAATCTGAATTGAGAAGGGTCTGCACCTCTGTACGGGTGTTCGCTATGTGAAGCACGAAAGTTTCACGGGCCGAACTCAAGGCCACCTCTCTCTGAGACAAAAGAGCTCTTATTCTTGCCATGCCGTTGAAATCTCTCCCAAGGTTGGTATTTGTGGCCAGATTGAAAACTCCCTATGTTCATGTGTGGGAGGAAATAGAACATTTCTGCAGCAAATAACCCGTTCACTTACTGTTACCATAAAAGGAATACTTTTAATTAACTCAGAACAATCTTCATTATTGAGCATCAAATAACTACCATTTTCCAACAACTTGAACGTGGGGATGATAGCAGGAACTGGCGTGCCTTGCAACACGCAAGCCATATTTGGTCGGTGTTTGTTGCATGAACCGTGTAACTGTATGTGCCTACACATTAGTGAATGATCTGGCGTCTCAGTGCATTCCTCTCCATTCAGATAAACTTCTTGATCATCTTTGAAACATCTGTATGTGTATGGAAGCGACCAGACCTCATGAAGAAAAGCACTACCTAAAGGTTCATAACGACCTATTGGTATATATTTCATACAATTTGAAAACTTATATAAAGCAAAAGGCAGCGTTATTAAACCGTGGATAAGGCACGTTGTCAAAAAACCCGCAATCCTCTGCTGATGATGTCACTGAGCATGTCATGAATGATGTAATATGTGACATCATCAGCAGTGGATTACGGGTAATAGTATCTCTAGTTTACTCCCCTATGGCTGTCTTTCTTTTAACATAAGTCTCTGTTTCCTTCCCTTATACTTACTGTTTTTGGTTCGCTTCCGGTTCGCGTACCGGCGAGCGAACTGGGAAGCGAACTAAGGGAAATAGAGGTTGGCACAGTTCCAAATATTGTACCAATTTTTTAATAACGGGGAGGTAGTTCTGAAAAGAACTTTTTTTTTATTGTTTTTGTTGTTTTATATTTTTTTTATTATTTTTCAGAACATTTTTTTACTTTTTTTGAATTTTTCTGAACAGTTTTATATTTTTTGGGGTTTTTCTTGGAGGGGGCAATGAAAACGATTCATTGTAAAGGGCTCAACAGGAGCAACAAAACAAAAAAAAAGTATTTATTATTTTGGGCGTTTCGTACAAACTTGCATATGATAGTCAATAGCTCTGTTGATCAGAGTGATGCTTCTTTCTCCGTAGCAAATGAATCCATCGCAAAATACGCAGATGTGTTTTACTTCACAAAATCTCATTTGTATATTTGGCACCATCTCCCTGCCCTCTGGTCCCGTTACTTCCGGTACAACAGATCTTCTGGCCATAATAGGGAGATTATCTAGGTCGTTCCGAAACTGTGCAGCACTGTAGTTGTTAGGATGCCACCTAGTCATATGGCGATGCATTGTGTAGTTTCCGAAACTGTATTTTTTCTCGGTTCCTCTGGACAGTCTATCTTGACATATAAGGCAAGTTACGTATCTTGCATTTACTTTTTTCTGACCTTTGGGAATTTTAAAAAATTGCCAAATGAAGTTTTCTTTCCGGTGAGACGTCCTGGGTTCCTCAGGCAAAAACTGCCTCTCTTCGTGCTCTTCCTCCTGTTCCTCTTCTTCCTCTTCTTGCTGAATTATAACTTGAGCAGGTGGTCCACTCTTCCTTGGATGTGGTGGAGGTGGTGGGGAAGCACCAGCTGAAGCTACTAAAGAAGCCATTGCTCAGTGATCACAAAGGGTCTTTCTCTCACAATGATGAAAGTCAGAGTGAGGAAAGAAGGAGGGATTTTCATCATTTGGGAAAAACAAGAGTTCTCAACCAATCAAAAGTGTTCATTTTAGATTATATGACCTAGTCTTACATCATTAGGAAACCAAAAGTGAAATGAACCAATGAAAAGTGTTATTACCAAGTCACATGACTTGCTGTGTTTACGTTAAGCGCTTTGCAGGGCCTCCCGGTTTGCTTCCAGAAACATGCGCTTTGCGACTCGCTTCGCGTACCAGTTCGCTAACGTAGCACGTCATATGACGTATCACGCGACAACGTGAAACGTCATGCGGACGGGAGGCGTCACGATGTTGTTTTCTAACGCGGCACTTGCGGTAAAGAAACGTTTACCGGCTCGCGGTCTATTTCGCGGCATCAAGGTCAGCTAACGGGAAGCTTCCCGATTCGCGAAGCGGGAACGAAGAAAAAAAAATATTTAAAAAAAAAATTATTCATAAACATATAAAATATATTTTTGGATTTAAAGAAGAATACATTTTACAGCTACAGATATTAGCTGTTAAAAAACCAATGAAATTCACTGAAAAAACCATAGGTTATAGACCATATATAGTTAGGAATTAGCATTTACAAAACCTTGAAAATTCACTGAAAAAACCATAGGTTATAGACCATATATAGTTAGGAATTAGCATTTACAAAACCTTATTTTACTCACACAAAACCATTGAAATTCCATATATAGTTAGTTGCACTAACTATATATCGCGCACCCGCAATCCACTGCTGATGATGTCACATATTACATCATTCATGACATGGTCAGTGACATCACTGATGACATCACTGATGACATCTCAAATGACATCACTGATGACATCACTGATGACATCTCAAATGACATCACTGATGACATCATGACACACCAATACCAGTTACTACATACGCACTCACTGATTCCTACGTCTACACACACATTCACTCATTCACCCATACAATGACTCATACATACAGTCACTTATTATTACAACACTATCATATGCACTCATACACCTATGCAGACAGTCACACACTGCCACTCATCCATGGAGTTACTCACACACCAAGTCAGTCCTGTAAAGAATCAATCACACTTCCATTTCTTCATCTATACAGTTAAACACAGAACACCATACTTCAGTGACATCACTGATGACATCACTAATGACATCTGAAATGACATCACTGGTGACATCTCAAATGACATCACTGATGACATCATGACACACCAATACCAGTTACTACATACGCACTCACTGATTCGTACGTCTACACACACATTCACTCATTCACCCATACAATTACTCATACATACAGTCAGTTATTATTAGAACACTATCATATGCACTCATACACCTAGTCAGTCCTGTGAAGAATCAATCACACTTCGATTTCCTCATCTATAGTTAAACACAGAACACCATACTTTTCACACATATACTAACACATACTTACTCTCTTATACAATCACTGATACAAGTACACATTGATATGCACAGAGTCACACACCTCCCAGCCAGCCACACACACTCAGTCTTCCATACATCCAGTCATTCTTCAATATGTAAAACGTATTTAAACTTTACAAAAACACACAGACACTAGATGATGTCATCAGTGATGTCATTTGAGATGTCATCAGTGATGTCATCAGTGATGTCACTGACCATGTCATGAATGATGTAATATGTGACATCATCAGCAGTGGATTGCGGGTGCGCGATATATAGTTAGTGCAACTAACTATATATGGAATTTCAATGGTTTTGTGTGAGTAAAATAAGGTTTTGTAAATGCTAATTCCTAACTATATATGGTCTATAACCTATGGTTTTTTCAGTGAATATATATATATATAGCTTGTTGTCCATATGAAATAGATGTACACAGCCATCTCAAAACAAGTGGTCAATTTCACATTTTGGATACCCTTGGAGCAGCATCTTTAGACCTGTAAAATGAAATTAATTGGAGTCTAATCTTTTTCGCACTCTGTTAAATATTTTCAGCTCCCGTCACCTTTCTCTGCTGGGGTACAGTTCCGACCATACTGCTTTCGTCCCTAATCATACTGCATTTATCCTGCGTACAGCTCTCATAAAGCTTTCCACAAACACAAATCAGTAACATGAACAAAGTCATTCTCCCCTAACATAACATTGATAGCATTAACATTAGTTGCACGGGCTGCCGGTTTTAATAGGCATGAGGGGTGACGCCCCCCACACCCTGGTGAAAGAAACAAAGGATTTAGAACACCGAGCAGCATAAAATATATTTCAATTTTTGCTCGGTGACCAGGCTAGCTGAATCTGAAATGTTTTTTTCAAGGGTGACAGAGCTCAGAGCCTGGAGAGTGGCCTCCTGTGCAGTGGGCATGTATTTGTCAGGCGAGATCTCCTTCACCCATGAGGAATTTGCCAGGGCAGTGATAAAATATTAGTGGGCACGGTCAAATTCATTGCAAGTGTAAGGAAACGCCTCTTTTTGTATAGTCATTCCCAAGTTTTTGACTGATGCTGCTGGTTTTTCGACTTCGAGAGTGCACTGATGCCAGCTAAACAGACCTCAGTGCCAGTGCCCTGACCCTAAAGTGCATATCAAATTGGCTGTACCCAAATGGAAATGACTAACTTATTTCTAAGTCCCTAGTAAATGGTACCCTGGTACCCAGGGCATGTAAGTTATAGAAGTACCCCAGGGCTTGCAGCACTGCTTGGGCCATCCTGGAGTGTTCACTGACAAAACATCGACACCCAAAACATCCCTATACAACAATATCGAGTCATAAATATATATTATGTAAAAAGTATCGACATCCTATAATTATAAATGTAAGTACAAAAATATCGAAAAAAATATTGAGGACATAAATATAGATGTAAAAAATCTGATTTAATATACATTTTAACAAAAAAAATGAAAACATAACTTTAAAAAGTTAAACACACATATATAATAATTGTTATTTATATTTACTATAAAACAATTATTAAACTATGAATTTGAATGTATTTTATATTTTTAAATATATATACAAATTTAACAAGTAAATATGTACATACATGTACCAATAACATAACATTTATGTTAATTAAAACATTCAACTATTTAAAACAATTTCAACTAAAATATCCCACTCCAGTCAACGCTACAATAGGGAAAGTGTTGGATAACGGAGGGATAAAAATTACTATTCCCACTCCAGTCAGAGCAACAGTAGGGAAAGTGTTGGATAGCGGAGGGGTAAAAAAGTTTATTCCCACTCCAAAGAGTGCAACAGTAGGGAAAGTGTTGGATAGCTCAGGGGTAAAACCTACTATTCCCACTCCAATGAGTGCAGCAGTACGGAAAGTGTTGGATAGCGGAGGGGTAAAAAATACTATTCCCACTCCAAAGATTGCAACAGTAGGGAAAGTGTTGGATAGCGGAGGGGTAAACATGACTATTCCCACTCAAATCAGAGCAGCAGTAGGGAAAGTGTTGACTTGCGAAGAGCTAAAAACTACTATTCCCACTCTAGTCAATGCAACAGTAGGGAAAGTGTTGGATGGCGGAGGGGTAAAATTACTATTTCCACTCCAGTTAGTGTAATAATAGGGAAAGTGTTAGATTGTGGAGGGATAACAATTATTATTTCCACTAACAGTCAATTCAAAATTAAAAACCAACAAAATATCAACTACAAAAAATATTTGAAAAACAACATAAAAATTAAAATACAATTGTATTGAATAATATACATTTAAATCAAAAATATTATAATATTAAATACATATCACAACTACCTACAAATATTATATTACATAAAATATAAAAATATTTTTAATTTGAAGTTATTTATAAACAAAACCATTATCATATACATTTATTTTATTTATACCCCACCCTACAACACCAAACAATTCACAAACCACATCTAAATTAAAAACAAAATATACTTCCATAATTAACATAATTATTTATCTATTAAATAAATATTATTAATTAAAAAACAAATTAAGAAACATAAAAATAATTAACTTTCCCCCCTTTACCCCTATAAACCCCCCAACTCACACCTACAATTAATTACACAATTCCCAAATGTAATTTTTTATAAACTAAATAATAATATTTCACAACTAATTATTAATGAATTAAAAATAATTTACTTCCCACCCTTAACCCCTATTAACTGCACAACCCGCACCTAAAAATAATTGCACAAATTCCATATTTAATTTTAAAATAAATAATCAATATTAATTAACAACTAATTATTAATTAATTAAAAATAAATTACTTCCCACCCTTTACCGCTATAAACCCCACAACCAGCACCTAAAATGAATGAAACAATTTCCATATTTAATTTTCAATTATTAATTATGAATAATTAACAACTAATTATTAAATAATTAAACAATATTAATTCTCACATTTGACACTATGAAATCTCAAATAAATATTACTAAATAAAAATATATAATTAATGTATTACAATTAACTTACTTCCCACCCTAGTACACTATAAACCCACATCCCAATACAGAACTAAAAAATGCAAAATGTATTTAAATAAAAATTTATAACTACTAAAAATGTAATACAACATAAACAATACTTATACAAAAATACATCACACACATTTAAAATATGGACTAAAATACATAACACTATTAAAAAATATCGATATTTTAAACAACTATATTTTTTTAAACGTTATTATTGACTTCTATATGTTTAAAAATGATATTTCTTACTTTCAAATCGATATTCTTAACCACGATATTCTTTCTGTCAATATTTCTCACTGCCGATATTTAGGACTCGATATTTCTGTAGTTGTAAATTTTCAACTCAACCTTTTGTCAGCACACCATCCTGGAGATCTCCCAAGTAAAACAAGTCTCCTAGTTCCCACTGCAGACTGGTAGAGCAATTGTGCACTGCTTGCCCGACTTAGTTATTGAGAGCAATGGCAAAGCAACCATTATTCCAGGACATATTTGTAAGTCACCCCTCGTCTAGGCTTAACAAACCCTAAAGGCAGTGTAGAACATATGACAAAATGCTTTGCTTGGACCATGAGTCAAAAGCGCCAGGATGCCCTTGGTGGTGACAGGTGCGCTATATAAGTATACCACAATACAATACAATACAAGGGCAGGACATGTGCATTACGTGTCCTGGCAGTAAAACATGCAAAACAACCATTTTACTGTGGAAAGACTTGGTTGCCCAATTAGTGAGTGCAGGGTTCTATGCTGACCTCGTCAGCTGTGCTAACTCCTGAATTGTGCAACCAAAGTGGGCACTCCAAAGTAATAAACAACTCAGTATATGAAGCCTGACTTGTCTCTCAAGTCGAAATTAATGTAACTGCTGCAGAGTGCAGCTTTAGCAAAGCTATCACTTTGTTGCCATTTAAACTCCTGTGGCTTCCTGAGCACACATGGAGCTTACTCCACGAGACAGCTTTCTGCCATTGTGGAGAGACAGCTAATGACTCAGGAAGGAGAACAATGTGGGGTTGCAGGCCACGGATGTGTCACCTCCCACCTGCAGGAAACCACTTTGGTTTTAGCCCGAAAAGTCAGGCTTAAAAGGTGACGCCTCCTATGAAGAGCAGAGGTAGCCCTGAAGTAACCACACCTTGGAGGTTGGCTAGTGAGGTTTGTACACCAGGAGAGGGTTTCGCCATCTTGGGAGTGGGCAGAATGGTGGTAGGCAGACAAATGGCAAATTCCATAGGAAGCTGTCACTAGGTTGGAGGGAAACTGGTAGTCCATTGGCTACCTACCTCATTCTGCCCTGAGGGCACTTTCGGGCATAAAGAGGGCATTGCTGGCTACCAGATCTCAAATCTCAACTGATTTGCAGAAGGACTGAAGAAGGACTGCCCTGCTGCACCGAGGGACCAGCAAAGAAGGACTTCATAGACTAGGACTGCACCTGGTGGCTAGCGAAGAGATCGATTGGTCCTGCCATGTCCTGCTCAGGGAGAAGCTGTCTCCAGAACCCAGTCAAACCAACAGAACTCCATGGACCAGCTTGCTGGCTTCCTATTCGCGGCACAGGGACACAAAAGCTGAAGAAGCCTGCTGCCTCACATTGGTAGATCAAAGTCTTCAAACAGCTACTACCGCTGGTGTTACAGCCCCAAGGACCAAGACCTGATGCACAGAGTAGCACCCTAGATTGCTGATCCTGGGAGTGATGTCCGAGAGTTGCTCGGGCCCTCAAAAGGGAAGTTATCAACCCAGTAAGGATTGGTCTGGGACTGCGGCAATAGGCGACTGGTAGTCCAGTGGAGACTGAAATTTTACCAGACTGGAGAGTACTTTGTGGGACGTCGACCCTGTGCCACTGCCAGAGAAAAACAACATTAATTATGTAAAGACACTTTACTAGCATTGCAATGTTGTGTGTGTGTACCTGAAAATTTAAACTTAGGCAGTTGGATAAATAAACAAAATGATCATATCTGCTTGGAGAGCAAGCACTCTTTTTGGAAGCACATAACTTTTGGCCAATGAAAATATGTACTCCTGGGTCCAAACATGTGGGAAGAGCCAAAGATCCTCTCCTGGTGATTTTCACTTAATTGTCTAGTGCCAGTTACTCTGTCAAGCCGGACCATAAAAACAGAATCTATTACCTTTTGCTCATCTAAAATGTGCTTGTGGGTGTCTTAAATGTGCTTGTGTTGATTTTCATGTCCTGCGGTGAGCAGCCACTTGCCCATCCAGCCTGTCCAGCCTCCGAAAATCCAGCCCGTTCAGCCACCAAAAATCCAGCCCGTCCAGCCGCCGAAAATGTACTGAAAACCACCTGAAATCGCCCGAAGCCTGCAGCCACTCGCTGTGACCAAGTCAGTTTGCTGGTTGCAGGTTGCCACTGCTGCTGGCGATTGGTGGTCTGCAAAGCAGCTGAGGCAGCTGAGGCAGCCCTGGGACAGCCGGTCCCTGAGGGCATTGGAAGCGGGGTCGGAGGAGGCGGCGGAGAGCGGAGGACAGTGTACAGTGTGCAGAGGGCTGTAGGTGGCCAGTGGAGAAAAGCTGGTGAAGCCTCTTGATTCACTGCCCAGTAGGGAGTGCCCCTGTGAGAGAGTGCAGATTGGAGCGCGGCTACCTTGGTTTCCGTGCTACCGTGCGTGGCGGCCGCCGGTTGGGTCGGTGAGGATGCCGAGCGAGGACTGCTGCTGTGCTGCGGCTTAAGTGGCTCCCGTTGATTTACGGTGGGTGAATTAACACGGAATACTGTGCAGCTGTGTACCGCATGCACGTCCTCTCCGGTTTGACTTTTGCTGTACTGAAGAGACCTGGTTGAGATATTGCTCGCCCGGATTGACCATTGAGTAACCCTATTGTGGAAGGTTTTGGACAGCAAGACTAGCCCGTGGCAATTGAGTATAAAGCTCATTTTGAGAACCAGGTGAGCGAGTGGTGAAGTTATTTAACATCTCAGCATATCTTGCCGTTTTATCCCGCCAATCATCCTCCCTGGGTTACTCTCTACCAAGTTTAATAACTAGTCTAACCATTGTACCCATTATCAGCTAAAAGACTGCTAAGTATTTCAAAGTAGTTACTGCAATCACTCAATCTAGAATGGCTAACAAAAAATTAAGATCTCGTACGATCTTTATGAAAAGACTCAGAACACAGCAATCCATACATAAAAATTCAGGCAAGAAGGTCCATATAGGACACGTGGCGGGGAACACTGAAATAATGGAATTCTTTCAAAAAATAAATCATATTGAACAAGGGACTGACTCTAATTATCAAGGAAGTGCGCAGAACGTCGAAAACACCAACGAAGTGCACCTGACCGATCTAAGTGAAAGAAAAAAAAACTTACGTGAGATAAAGTCAGTAACTCCACTGTTCAAGAACTGGTAAATAAGAAGCACTGCAGGATCAGGGAATAACATCAACATTTTTACTGGAACATAAATTACATCAAATTTCTGCAACAGATTTTACTCTACCACACATTAATGTTTCTCTCTCGAGCCAAGTGCCTAGAGAGATGAAGGATCACTCGACAATTGCAAATAGTACCCCCCAGAAAATATCAATTTCACCGGGTAATCTTTCTCTATCACCAGAATTTCTCTCTACATGTATTTACAATCTCCAAATGGCCATAAACCTGTATCTAATTCTTAATTTACTCTACAAAAATTTTTAGAATCAGTTCTTACCCTCTTGGGGAATATGATGGATAACTCAGATCAGATGTTGGACACACAAATAGGTATGTTGCAATATCTCGTAGATAAAAAAAGGAAACAGCAATGCATCTGCCAGTCATCACCTCAAAAAGGAGTAGGAAAAATCGAGGCTAACCTCCCACACCACAAAGATATCCCTTTAAATGAAGATGTATTACCAAAAGACGAAGCATACATCAACCCAAACAGGGAGGAGTAAGCAAAAAGTATCACAGAAAAAGTTGGAGAACACTCAAAGGTTTTTGCTTAACAAACTTTTTAAGGAATCAGATAACGATAAAGTCTCAAACCAGGTCAGTTCATACTATCCAATTTTTAATCAGACCAATTCCAAAGTTACAGCCGACCAAACTAATAATTCTTTGACAACCGAAATCAAAAAAAGAAGAAAACCTTCGAATGTCCAGCCCCACTCCTCTCGGATACACCGTTATCTAAAAAGGAAAGGAGGACCAATAAGAACACAAAGAAAAGGTGGTAAAAAAGAATAACAAGGAGACTCGCGAAACAAAAACCACGAATGTTAAAATTTCCAAAATCTTCATCTCCCAATCTTCAAACTTCTGAACAAGACAAATCCTTGAAAAATAACTCAAATCTGAACATAACGGAGGAGATTGACTTACAATCAAAAGAGATCATTAACGTCTTAAAACCCCTGGCAGTTAGCTTTTCAACTGCCTTAAGTTGCAATAAACTTTCACATCCAGTGTCCACTCAATCGACAGAACAACCTCGGACCCCTTACGAACTGCAGACTCACTCACGTATCTTGGAGTTCACAGATCTATTCCCATCAGGGAATGATCCACTCAACCGGCAGCGAATTATGAATCTTATTCAAAAGATACATGTGTTACACACATTTTCAAGTTCAGAGATGAAATTAGTAGTCTTTCCGCTAAAGTCCAAAAACACGTGGCTGTAGTGGAGTTTTGGTCTCTTGTGAATCCGGGAATTATTTAGAAGGAAAGAGAAATTCTGTTTAAAAATGGATGCGATATCGTAGCAGTTGACCATAAGGGACTCAACAATCGGAACAACCCCAAAGAGATCAATGATATGAAAAATCACTCACCCCCACAAGGCCACAGTGGTTATACTGACTTGATTACTAATGAAAACGTAACCATCTCAATCAGGAATGGTGAAAGAAGGATTAGGAATAAACCCATTCCCAAGGAGGAGATAAAAATAGATGTAAAGCACTGGTCCTGGATCGCGAAGAATCTAAATGGTAATAAACATCGAAGGGCAAACATACTCCCTTTTTAACCAAGGCCTGACCATTACCTCCTGGAATATTGCAGGGAAAAGCCAGGAGAAACTTGCAAAGATCCTGAAAGATGACCGGGATTGTGGCACTCCAGGAAACTTGGTCAATTACAACTTTTTATCAAGACAAATACATTGTATACGACATCCCAGCAGAACCAGTCAGACGGGGACTCGCCAAAGGCGGAATCGCAGTACTTTTAAGGAAGATTTCTTCTGGGATCTGGAAATCATCCCCATGAAATAAATAAACAGCCAATGTATTAAGGTTAAGTGCCGGAAGGAGCCAGCAGACACTCTAAATGACTTAATTATTTTCAATCTATATATTCCACCTGGGTCCAAATCGAATTTCCTTATGTGTGAAATATTTGAGGAATTGGAAGTGGTGGTAGAAAGCCAAGGATTCCCGTCAGTCTTCCTCACAGGAGACTTTAACGGGAACATTTCCAATGACTTACTGGAGAAATGGGAATGTGGACTAAAGGGTGAGGCCCTGCCAATTTCAACACCAACTTTTCCTCCAGGGATCAAAGCAGATAAACGGGGGAAAATAATACTCTCCTCGCGAACAATAATTGATAAATATGTGGTTTCGACATCACAGGTCGTCTACTCTGTCTTTGTTGATTTTTCAACAGCATTTGACAGAGTGGACAGACCAACACTCTGGTGCAAGCTAAAAATACTGGGAATCCCGGACAACTTGTTACATACAATTGTGTCACTCCACTCCTAAACTTGGTGTCAATTGTTACTGGGTAAAGAGAAGGGCCTCACACCCCCAATTGAAACAGGAATGGCCTAAGGCAAGGATGCCTTTTAGCCCCTCTACTATTTTCCCTTTATCTCAGTGATCTCCCATATTGTTTTATGCAGGTAATTAATTTCCCTTTGAAAATATCCATGTCTGGATCACTAGGTTTTTCGATGAGAACCGGGGGAGCACTATCCCCCAGAATGTTTGGGACGCGCTAAAAGCTGGGGTCAGAGGGGAGACCACACAGTTCGGATGGCAGGCTCAAAAGCAAGAGAAAAACAAGATGAACAATCTATATGCCGAATTGAGCAAAGCAGAGCTAAACCTGGTTTAGGCAATTTCGGTAAAGAGGGATATTGAGGCGGCACAAACAAAGATTGTAACTACTAGAGCTGCTATAACTGAGATCTCAGCTAGCAAATCTGCAGCCAGGTAGCTTGCCTGGCGCACATAAATTTACGAAAGTAACAAGAAGATTGGGCATGCTCTTGCTGTACGCATCAGGGAAAAGGATGTTCAAGCTCGGATTATGGGAGTTAATGATCCAGACATTGGGTTTGTAAATGACCCGGATGCTATCCTTGTTGCTTTTGAAAAATTCTATCAGAAATTGTACTCTGAGGAAAAGACGAACATCTCAACACTACAGGACGAGACAGGGTTACAATAGAACCACTGCCCTTGGCAGACATGGAAATGTTGGAAGCACCGATTATGTTAGGTGAGGTTAGTAATGTACTAGAAACAGTCCCATCGGGCAAAGCTGCAGGGCTTGATTTTTTGCCAGGAGAATTCTTAAAAAAATTCTCAATACAGCTCGCCCCAATTCTGTTGGAGTTATTCAGTCTGATCCAGGGGGGAGCCTCCACCGGATTCATGGAGATTTGCTAAAATTTTTATCTTTTTAAAGAAAGGTAAGCCGGCCACAGATCTAGGGGCCTACCGGCCAATCACCTTAACAATGATGTCAAAATGTACTCAAAGATTCTGGAGAATAGATTGGCCTCGGTTATTAAAAAAGTGGTATCCCATAGCCAACATGGCTTTGTCCCTGGCCGAGAAAGCATAGTCCATATCAGTAGAGTGATAACTCTATTTGATTATACTAAGGTGACAGAAGACCCTATGGCGTTATTTTTATTGGACGCAGAAAAGGCCTTTGACAGGGTCTCCTAGCCCTTTTTATGGGCGGTTATGAAGCATTATGGAATCGGGGAAGGCTTTATCTGGGCTATTAAAAGTATGTATTTAGATCCTGTTGCCAAGCTAGCTCTGATGAGAGCATATTCTGGGGAGATCAGTATAGGGCGGGGCACCAGACAAGATTGTCCCTGCTCTCCTTTGCTATTTGCAATTTATATTGACCCTCTAATCAATCTAATACAAGAGAGCCAGGCAATCCAACCAGTATTTGCTCAAGGAGGGGAGGTAAAAATTTCAGGGTATGTTGATGATTTACCAATAGTTACACCGCCTCCGCAGGAGACCTTAGTTGAGCTTGGGGTGCAAACATCTCGATTTGGTAGAGTGTCTGGTTATCACATGAACGAAAGCAAAACCCAAATAGTTATCAACGAGAAGGTAGATATTGTCGACTCACGGATTGTAGCGAGTGCAAGGTATCATGGGATTGAGATAAACTCTACCCCATCTACTATAGTAGATCTAAATCTTGCGCAACTTTTAGGCAAAATGAAAGTCGATACCAAAAGAATGAGTAATTTTTACTTGACGCTTATGGGTCGAAGCAACGTAATTAAAATGATTTTTCTACCCAAGATTCTTTATTATTTTAGAGCTATTACTCTTGAATTCAATAAGGTATGGTTCCGGAAATTCGACCAGGTCATTTCTTGGTTTCTATGGGTGGGGCAGCACCCAAGACAGGCATTAGGGTTTATGACACTACAGAGGGATCGTGGAGGATGGTCTGTTCCTAATTTCCAGACCTATTACTGGGCCACAATCTTGAAGTATTCAGCCGAATTGATAAACTGACTAAACCTGGACAATTCTGACATTTATATTTTCCAACTTATCTGTGGGGCAGAAGCTAGGGGTCTCTTATTACGACATAATTATTTTGCTTATTATAAGAGGGTTAAGTTCAAGGTCCTGATAGGAGCGTATAAAGTGTGGACCGCAGTCAGGAAAAAGGTTGGAGTTCCCCGGTTGCATAGGTATTCCCCCCTTTGTAATAATGTTATCTTATGTTCGGAAATTTTTATTGATGTCTATTTTCGTAGATGGGGGGATAAAGGGATTTATTGTATTAGGGATTTTCTGTCTGGTGACTGTCTACTTTCTTTTGATGCCCTTAAAGAATGATTTGGTATAAGGAATATGGATTTCTTTACATTTTTACAAATTCGAGATTTCCTGGAGAAGAAATGTCAGAACCGGAGACGAATTCCATTTTTAGAAATGTTTAAAAATACGCTACCACAAAGCGCCGCCATCCACAAAGCCATTACGGAGAAAATGGGGGATGATTTAATCAAGCATTTTGTCAGGTGGCAAACACGGTTACAGGCCGGGCAGGGGGACTGTGAGGATTCTCTGTACTTTAGCCAAACAACAGGCATATCTGCAAATCTACAAGTGCAGTGCTTTAAATCCTGGTGTAATTTGTATGTAACTCCCGCTCGTATTCACAGATGGTGGGTATCACTGGGATTCACTGCCCGCATTGTGGGGTGGTGGCTGCGGATAGCACCCATATGTTTGCGACTTGTCTGGAACTTTCCCAATTATTACTTAAAATAGAACACCGTTTGAGGGCAATACTGGGTTTCACTTGGACACTCACCCGGCTGACAATAATGTTGGGAATTTCCAAGCAAGCAATGGATGAAAATCATAGGAAACTAATGTTTGTCGCTATGGCTGTTTATCGCTTATGTACAGCTACTGTATGGCTTGACGCAGCTCCTCCGACCGAATATGTCTGGTTCAACAGACTTTTATCTATATAGAACTGGGAGATTGCGGTGGTGAAGAGGAGAGGAAGACGTGCCAGAGAGAGAGGAGATAAGCTCTGGCTTACTCTGACTAATTGGCTTAATAGGTAGACATGACATATATATACTTTCTTTTTCTCTTGTGTTTATTCCTTTCTTTTTTTTGAAGAGCTGGTCTGCTAGGGGTTGGATCTGCCGGGGTGGGGGGAGAAAAGATCAGAAAAAGGTTTGGGGTATTAACCACAGTTCTTGATTTTTTTACTGATTGTTAATGAACTATGTTTGTTTTCTGTGTTTGGTACCCCAATAAAAAGATATAAAAAAATTAAAAAATTAAAAATATATCATTACATAACATTTACACCTTGATGTATGCAGATGATATGATTATCCTTGATCTTACTCCGTTCGGCCTCCAATGGAACCTGCATGCACTTAGGTTATATACAGAACAACATATTTTAGTCCCTAACATAACAAAAAAAAATAGTTCCTTTTCGAGGAAGACAAAGATACGTAAATTATAACTGGACCTTAGGAGGACAACCGCTGGAAATAGTGAAGGAATACACCTATCTGGGGTGAATTTTTTCTCAAACTTTAAAAAATGATTCTCATCTGCAGCACTTGGCCCACAAAGCTGACGTTCATGCTGGGGCGCTTCAACGAGTATATACCTCTACCGGGCACAGACAGGCACTTTTCATCCCTTTTACAGGTTTTTAGTATCAAGATTCCACCTGTTCTTTCACACCCTCTTGAGCATATTCCTATAGGTCAATGGCAACCAATGCAACTCAAAGAAATCCAGATTCTTCAGAAATTAACCGAAGTGCCTCAAGCTGGTCCCGTGCAAGCCCTGCGCCTCGAGTTTTCTCTAACTAGTATATATGCTAGAGAAATCACTAGCATTATTCGACGGGCATATAACATCTTACATGCTGAACAAGGTACTCTAAGAGCTCTACTAAGATCGGAAACCTTTGACCAAGGATTCTCAAAATCCGTTTTTCATTGAAACTTAGCGTTTGCACTGAAGTTGTCAGAATGTACAGTTGATCTGCTAAAATCCTGGACCCCGGCACGTTTGAAACTCTTTCTAAAACATTTGACTCCGAGGATAAGCTACGATCTTGACTTCCAGCACTGTACAAAACTGCAATGTTATAAGGTATATGCTGAGTCAATTGAATTTAAACAAAGGCAACAACACCTTACTTTTTCTTTAAGAAATGGCTCCCGGCGATGCATGATTTTACTTCGGTTTGGGATCCTCCTTATCCTCCTTTTCAAGTCTTTTACTTGTAAATGGACAAATAACAATAATGCCAGTAGCTTATGTGACCTCTGTAAAGGAGGAGTTCAAGACCTGATGCATGTTTTGTTTGTCTGTCCTAACTCCACAGTAGTCCTTGCCAGAAAGTGGCTTTTAAAACCAATTCAAACAAAGTGCAATTCTATAAGTGTACAGAGTTTGATTTCTCTTCTTAAGTCACCACCCAATGAACTTGTATGTTATAATCTGTTTAGATTTTTTATTTATTTTTATAAATTTGTATTAGGATGAACGTTCAAAATTTTTCTAATTTTAAATGCAATCTTATTGTTTTTAATCATCTTATTTGTTGTTCTCAGTAGAGAACTAAATCAAAGAAATACATTTGAATGTTTTGATTTGAAAGAAAATAGGCTGTCACTTCGAGGAGGAATAACATACTATGGTAAAAAATGAATCCTGTGAAATTCAAAGAATGAATAGAGAACGGTAAGCAGTCACATGCTCTGATCATTGGCACTATAGTTGCTTTCCAGCACCCAGAAACAACTATTCTGTGTCCAGAGGCGCTATTTAGGTTCTTGTGATCAAAAAGAGATTTTCCCCCCTTTTTTACTCATTATTTGCACAGTCTGCTTCTTTAGCATATTCTCAGATCGCATTTAAAGCAATGAATTTCTCAAAGTTGAGCATGAATTGTTATCATTAACAGGGTGAAAGAGTTCATCTCCGGGAGTAGGGGAGCCCCACAGTATTTAGGAATCAGACTTTATCATACCCCTAAAGACCTACACGAGGGAAACCTCCATAGAGCATTGATAAGCCTTCGCGCCAAAGTTAGTTTCTGGCGATCCTTACCATTAGCTCCAACAGGAAAAATAGCCTTGGCAAAGATGGTAATGATATCCCACCTCCTCTATCACTTTATGAATATACTGGTTATTCCCCCGTGCTCCTTCTTCCAAGAACTCAACTCTCTATTGGTCTCCATAATATGGGACACAGGACGTGGAAAGATAGCCCTAGAAACATTACAGCTAACAGTAGACAGGGGGGGACTGGGCGACCAATCCTTCAAAGCATAATTCCTTGCAGCACAACTCCAATGGCTTTCATGCTGGACAGCGGGACGCCATCTGGAGGATATGGGTACAGACAGAAGACCCCTGATGATTCCGATGATATCCCCCTACTCCTGCCAGGCACTCAACCAGTCCCGGCCCACCCAATGTAAGTGTCGATTGCCAGATCGTGTATGTTGTGTATTCACCGACTATCCTGAAATACACCACTATATACCTCGCTATTGCTGTTAGCGGGCATACCCCGAGGCTGTAACCACTACACCACCTGAGCCTTACAGATATGGACAGAACACTCAATATTGGAAGTGGAGTCCCTTTTGTGGACGGACAACTCCTCCCATTTGACCACCTGTCAGAGAATAACTGACTACCACGAGGGCAATTCCTCTTACATAGGCAACTAATATATATTTGACCCACCTGAGTCCGAAGTTCTGGAATGCTTTGCCTGTTGTTTTAAAAACAGAAACCAATCTTTTTCGTTTCCGCAAGGGACTTAAACATGGCTCTTTCAGTAATGACTTAGCTGTCCTCCTCAGTAATTGACTTATGGTTGCTCTATTTCCATTCTTTTAATCTGTCCCTTGGCGCCGGGAAACCCACTGCGGGTAGCTGTGCGCCTTATAAGTTGAATAAATAAATAAATAATATCAGACTACAAACAAACTTGGGATCTATCTAGTGGGGAATCTGCGATGCACCCGGTGCTCCACACTATCCTAACCATGGGCACAGGGCACCACCTCATCACATGGATCTACTAGGCTATCCAAGAACTCACAAACAAACCACTCACACAACTCAGGCTGAAATGGGAGGAGGAAATCGGCCACTCGCTACACGACAGAGTGGCAATCTGCCATAGAGTATTCCAGAAAGGTGTCACGTAACCTGTGCTTTAAAAACATATAATTTAAAATATTACACCAAATATATTTAACACCAGCGAAACTCCAATGCTTTTACCCCGCAACACAATTTCTATGCCCACAGTACCAGCTCCCAGATGCAACATTCCAACACATGTTTTGAAATTGCCCCACCCTACTGGGGCGCAATACACAACACAATACAAGAAACCACCAGACATATAGGCTTTGAGACATGGGAGTCTAGCGCACTAGGGATATCCCGACGTAGAAAAGACTAAAGTAGAGAGACAATTTACATCATTGGTCCTCCTGTTGGCAAAATTATGCATCGCAATGCATTGGCGAGCACCCGTGGGGCCACCGCTGGTGGCATGGAGTGGGGCGGTAATAAAATGGGGCACAGCAGAAGAAGACGTGATTAGACAGGAGAAGGTACATGGTATACAACGTCGCCACGTCTCCATGGAGTAGAAAACACTCCTCCAAAATTTCTGATAATGGGAGACACCCGCCCATTCCCCCACGGAACCATCTAGCACGAACAAGAAACCTAGCCCAAACCCAGTGACCATAAACACTACCGAGCCTCCCTACCCGCTACTCTCCCATGAACCCACCCATACAGAAACTCGAATGGATTTCCTATGAAGAGACACACTCATCCAACACTACAAAATAAACAAATGCCCGCGCAATACGGATACACACACACATGCCCACCCCATATCCCTACCCCCAACCACTTGTCCTCAGTTAAATCCCCTGTTAGATAAGAATACCTACACCTTTCACTCCCCAAAGAGAAGGCTGTTACTTAAGTCTTCCTAATGAGGGTGATTTATTGCTGTGGCTGCACCCAAACAGCATACCATTCAGCACACAAAAACACACCCAAAATCCTCAATGGACAACCATAGGAGTTATAATGTAACCTATTTCGTAAAACATGAAAATGATACTGATGCTGACAGTCAATCTGGAAAAAAGGAAAATGTAATAAAAAGGTTTGAACAAAAAAAATCAGGGTGAAAGAGTTGTAATTTGATGTTGCCACAACGTTAGAAATTGCTTTCTGCATTTCTTGGCTTTTCCTCAGTCTCTGAGCAGCGCATGCCCAAGAGTCAGTCATTGTTCATGTGGTGATTTTGTTCTTTGGCTCTGCCATGGCCTGCACTGCCACCACAAAATACAGTGCACAGTGGAGGACTTCTACAGGGTATGCACATATTTCACATGTGCAGTAGAGTATGGAGTCATTGCTAAACCCAGGGTGCCAGACACTGTTGGCAACAACGACCGGGTTCAGTTATAGTTGAGATGTGGGGTACACAGAGTGACCAGACGCCCCGGATTTGCTGGGACATTCCCAGTTTTTCACTAGCTGTCCCTGCAGATTTCGGCAATTTTGGCTCATGTCCCGGTTTTTAGGGGGTTGACTGAGAACAGTGAGAGGCACTTTTTTAGGTGTTTTAAAGCTATGTTAGTTAGCAGCTGTTATAAATAAGCAATTTAATTAACAGGTATGATGCTGGTCTTAGAAATAACATTTTAGTTATTTCTTAGTGCCTTTCTGTGTTCCTATGTAGATGAGAGCTGTCATTCTGCGCATCTCTATTGATGTAAAATTGTAGTCCTTCTTTCGCCTTTTGCAAAATGTCCTGGTTTCTGGTTCTCAGGATCCAGTCACCCCAGGGGTAGAGGAACTTAGCTGCCTGTCGGTGTGACAGACTAGTGATGTCACATGTAATTTATTTATGTATTTATTTGTTTATAATGCACGTGAATTATCCCCAAAGGGATATCTCGGCGCAAGCGGAAACAAAAAAGTCAGGAAGAAGCTTAGAGATTAAATAATTCAGTTTTTAATAATTTGCTAAAATTGTAGTGGACAGTGCATTCTCGTAGGGGAAGTTTATTCCAAAGATGGGAGCTAGGAATGTAAATACACGGCCTCCTGAGCAGGTTTTCTTGATGCATGGTATAGAGAGTAGACTTGTTCGGAGTGAAACAGACTTTGCACCAGTCACAGTCTCTGCTTTGACATAACAACTTTTGATTTACGCTGATAGCATTGCTAATACTTAAATGGGCCTGCCTGGTGTGAGCGGGGAGCCATGGGCCACAGGTATCCCTTTTTCCTTCTTCTCTAAGAGTAGGACACTCTGGACATTGACTCTTGTTCTTTTGGCTATGTTTCAGTTTTTGTTTAAATGGGGGTTTTGTTCTTTTCACTTTTGGGGTCTTCTCCCCTTGCTGCATTCATCCTGACCTGTGCTCAGTAGCGTGTCTTTTTCACGCTATAGGCATCATGTCTGGGGTACTGGAGGATTCAATCTGAAGGGGTTAGATTGACGCTAATGTACCAACAGAACAAAATAACTACCACACTTAGGTAAATGAGTGTTAAAATCTTGATGTTAAATGTGAAAGGGCTTAATAACCTCATCAAATGCAGAGCTATCCTGTCTCATCTTGAAAATTCCGGCGCCCACATATGTTTATTACAAGAGACCCATTTGCTGTCCAGCAACACACATCGGATGATTTCAAAGGCTTTCCCACAGCAATACTTTATCTCTCTCCCCACTAAGAATGCTGGGGTTGCCATCCTTTTTGCTTGTACATTCCCTGGGAAGGTGGGGGCCAAGGTATCGGAGATTAAAGGGTGACTCCTGCCACTCTCTGTGACTGCAGGGGGACACACATTAACACTGGCCACTATGTATGCCCCTAACGAAGGCCAAGAGGGGTTTCTACATAAGGCGATAGGGGACTTGACATTCACACCTGATCAACAACTTTTTATAGGGGGACCTGAACATCATGCTTGATAGTCAACTGGACCGCTCTGTGCAGAGGCAGGGGCAAACAGGTGCTCTCTCTGTGACTTCTCACCAGTGGTTGCAGGACATGGGGCTGTTAGACTTGTGGAGGCATATCCACCCTCATACACTTGACTACACTTTTTATTTGCACGCCCGATGGACATATGCATGACTAGATTTCTTTCTAACGACTCGGTCTCTCCTTTCAACTGTCCAGAGCTCAGAAATCAAACCCCTGGCCCTCTCAAATTATGCTGCCCCCAATGCCACTTTGCTGTTTCCCGGCACGTCTCACCCATCATGTTCCTGGAGGCTCAGAGATGAGCTCCTCTACCACCCTGAAGTTGTGACACGCCTTACCAAAACACTGGATGACTTCTTAGCTACTAACGACACCCAGGCCACCTAAATTATCTCCCTCTGGGAAACACTCTAATTGGTAATTTGGGGTGATATCATAGCTACATCAGCTGCAGACAATAGGGCACGCAGAGAGAAGAGGGATACACTTTCTAAACAAGTGTTGGAACTGGAAGATATTCACAAGAGGACTGGAGCCCCTTGTATCTGGAGTAAACTAAAAGCAGCGCAGGCTCAATTGGCCAGTCTAGACCTTGATAGGGCAGAATATGCCACTTTTCGCCTGAAAGATACATCTTATACTGGAGGGGACAAATGTGGCAGTTTACTAGCTCATAAATTACATGGGCAGCAGCAGGCTGCAGCGGTCCCGCTCCCCCTGGATGATGGGGGTGCGGAGATCACACGGGTAAAAGATATAGCTAATGCATTTAGGGACTTTCATGCGGCTCTGTACACTGCTCAGTCCTTGCCTGATCAGAACCCTTCCAGGTACTGTCAGGGCATAACACATGCTAGGTTGACACCTGATCAGGCAGCTGCCCTGGATAGCCCCATTAGGACCAAAGAGGTCATCTTGGCCAAAGCTCGTTTTAAACTCCTTAACTCTCCTGGTGCAAATGGATTCACCGCCAACTTTTATAAAATATTTTGTTCCATTCTAGCCCCAATACTGACCCGACTTTTTAATGCTGTTGACAACACCACTGAGCTGCTGCCCACGATGCTCTTGGTATCAATAGCAGTATTGCCCAAAAAGGACAACAGATATTGTACCTCTTACAGGCCGTTATCCGTGTTAAACATCGATTTAACATTTTTCACCGGGATTCTAGCATCCAGACTGGGACCCCTGATGCCGGGATTGATAGAGCCTGGACCAGGCCGGATTTGTCACAACTAGGCAATATAGTGAAAAGTTCCTCCATCAGTCCTAGGAGCGCGTCTTCCTATCAATAGACGCCAAAAAGGCATTTAATAGGGTCCACTGGCCCTTTTTAGAGACCGTTTTGGGGGAGTTTGGAATTGGGCGCAGATTCCGCCGAAGGGTGTTCAGCGGTTATAGCCATCCCTCAGCCACTGTTTGGGTGAATGGCTTCATCTCCGACTCCTTCCATATCACCAGTGGCACACAACAGGGCTGTGCGCTCTCTCTCCTCTTATTCGCTCTCTATATGGAGCTGTTTGCCTAGAGGGTCCAGGAAAATCAGAGGATTAAGGGGATATTTTGGGGGGGAGAGCAGCATACCATCAGCCTTTATGCAGATGATGTTATCGCAATGCTGGGGTATCCGCAGATTTCGGTCCCGGCTTTTTTGGCCGAGCTAGAGGAATTTTCCACAGCTTCTGGCTTTAAAGCATTCAACTGTCGACACCCTGGCACTAGCGTACCCCATTCACTGGGACCAGAAGGCCATTCCATACCTGAGCATATCACTGTCAGTGTCCACGGCGAGAAGCTTTCTCTGAACTACACTAGGTTGCTGTGACAGATCAGACTAGAGCTTAAAAATGGCGGCCATTCAATCTTTCCTGGTTAGGCAGGGTGGCAGCTCTTAAGATGAGTATACTCCCTGAAGTCTTGTATTTGTTTTAAACTCTCCCGGTGGAACCACCATCGGGTGCCTTAAAGCAACTTCAGTCCAAATTTGGTGCTTTTGTTTGGGCGGATAAGAGGCCACAAATAAATAGGGACCTGAGTTTCAGACCTCTTGAAGAGGGGAGTCTGAGTATCACCAATCTCGACAGCTATTACAAAGCAACGCAGTTGTGAATTCTATTAGAATGGATCCTACTGGAGTCCCAGGAGATTTGGCTCTTTATGGAGCATGCATTGGCAGGAAAGTCTCTTTGGAATGTCCCCTTCCTTTGCAAGACCTCTAGGCCCCCTGGGCAATATGGCTCCCCGGTGGCACGAGCTACATTGAAAGCCTGGTATGCCACAGACATACGCGATAATTTGACAACTTTTCCATCACCTCTCACTCCTATTACTGAAAACCCAAACTTTTTCCCAAGGCATGATTGGGTGGCATTCAGTCATTGGGACAAAGCAGGACATAGGTCTGTAGGGCACTTTTTCGAGATGGAGGGCCTCTGATCCTTTGAGAATTTTAAATCAGATTTGAATGTGCCTGAAGCTATCACTACTTGCAAATACGACACTGGGTCCGACAGCCACAGATCAGCCTTGGAGTGGAGCCGCTCCTTACTCAGTATGAGCGCTGGTTGCTCTCCAAACAATACACAAAGAGACTCATCACAGAATTAGATCACAATCTGCGCAACCCCCTGAAGAAGTAATCAAATCCGTGGGCCAAAGACAATGGGAGGCTGAGCTTGGACGGACACTGACCACCAAAGAGTGGACAGATATCCATTATAGAACCCGACACTCTGCACGCAACACTTCAAGCATAGAGACAGCTACTAAGATTATGACATATTGGTACCCCAACCGCTCTCCCACTTGCTGGAGGAATTGTGAGGCAGATGGCACATTATTACATCTATTATGGGAGTGTCCCAATCTTACATCCTATTGGACACAGGTACTAGATGAGATTGATTGTCACTTTGATACCACACTCCTACGTTTTCCTGAATATGTGGTCCTAGGAGTTTCTGATAGGCTTACTTACCCCCTCAAGTCTCGTAAAGGCAAGCAACTAGGCATAGCTCTAGGGGCGGCATTACAGAACATACTTTCCTTATGAGGCACAGATAAGACACCAACCTTCCAGGGATGGCTTCATCGCCTTTGGTATGTGGTAGGTATGGAGCACATCTCTTTCTCTCTCCAGGTGATGGGGCTGCTTTGGCTGACGTATGGCACCCCTTTATCACTTTATTATGTTCTGAATTTCGCAGACTTTCCTGCCCTAGATACCTGCGGGTTTTGCGCCTCCCTGCACTGAACCCAAATGCAACCCATACATCACCATATTGAGCAACAATGTGCTGAGCATAATTTCCACTTTCATGTATAAGTAGCTTGTACGGGGGAGGAGACAGGAGGGGGTGTGGAGGGCTTGTGGTGGGAGGGTTGCGGGAAGGTTTATTTCAGTTTTAATTTGATGCTTTGCGAAGCACTCAGATGGTTGCCAACCAATGATCTGCGTTTCATTCTCACTGCATCTTGTTTATTGATTAAATCAATAAAAAGTTCCTTGGAGGAATTGCCAGATTTATCAAGTTCTTGACAGATAAAAAATGTCTGGGCTTTCCTATTATTTCTGTGATAGTGTCCTAAGGATTTTTTAAAGGCTTCTTGATCACTAGAATTGGGAGTAGTTCGCCATTGTCTTTCAAATTTTTACATTGGGTTTTCTCTTTGTGTAGATCAGGCCTGTACTAAGGAGCATGAAGAATTATTTTTCATAGGCGCCAGAATATCAATGGCGGTATTCAGAGATGTGTGGAATAATTTGAGAGTTTTCTGCATATCATTGCATTCTCTATGTTAGGGGTACTATATTCTTTCATAAAAGCGTTGGGAGAAACTTTGTGCCATTGTCTGCTATAGTTTGGCTTAGAAGGATTGTTGCGAGGTGCAAATGTGGGTGCCAATGAAATGTGAACGTTTATTAATGCGTGATCAGTCCAAACAAGAGGACATGGAGGTTTATAGGACAAAAAAGGGGAATTAGTGAAAATCAAGTCCAACATATGGCCGGCAATATGAGTGGATCCCATCACAGATTGTTTAAGACCTGGGGAAGCAAGGTCAGTGCGGAGCTGTTGTGCTTTTGAATTAAGGGGATCATCCATATTGATGGTAAGGTCACCAAGGAAGATAAAAAGTATTAGAAGCCAGTGCCTGGATTGCAATAAGTTCCATAAGTTTTTGACTAAATGGTTCCATAGGGCCGGGAGGGCGGTAGACAAGAGCCCCTTTCCAGCTACTCTGGGGAGAGAAGTCAATTTTAAAGACACATATCTCAGCCCATGCCTCGGAGACACATTTGATGATAGTAGTTTTAAGAGAATTATTAAAGATAATTGCTAATCCTCCACCCGGTTTACCTAACCTATTTGATCTCAATATATTGTAATTAGAATGTAAGGCCATGGCAATGGCAGGGACGGAGTGAGGTTTGAGCCAGCCCTCTGTAAGAAACCCCAGAGCTGGTGAGGTGGACTTAATCAGGTCCCAAATTTCGATTTCATGCTTGGGCAATGATCTGACATTGCAGAGAAAGCATTTCCATGTATCAGTGGACAAAGCATGAGAGTTTGAAAGAACACTGTCAGTATGGTTGGCCTTAAGGTCCAGAGAGTTTTTAGTGGTCATAGAAAGAGTTTCTATGTTACTCAGCTCATGGCTTTAGAAAAGGCATTTACAACAGGCGAAAGGGCCTTCGAGGTTATTTGATTTTGTATGTGTCAGTGTATATAGGTGAAAGATTTGTTGGCATAATTACCAATTTTAATAAATTCCTCTGACGAGTAGGTGATTCTGATACAGTTTCTTATTTCTGAGGGGAACGATACAGGGGTTCTGGCTCCTGGTGATGGCATGGCACGGACAGGCGCAGATAGGCTTGCCTTTGTCGCCCTTCGGAGCGTGTTTGGCGCCCCTTCGAAGCGTCAGCGCCGCCATCTCCTAAATATAGGAAATGTTATGAGGCAACTAGTCTGCTAACCCCCAAGGTCCCGGAAGTGAGGGAATTCGCCCTCTGTCTCCACAACAATCGGAAGAATCTGTGGTGTTCCAGAGAGCGAGGCGAGGAGGAGACTAACCCAGAAGTAAAACCGGTAATGGAGGTCAGAGTATGCTTAAAACAATATGTTAAAAAAGTTATGTAATATAAAAGCAGTCACACGCAAATAGTACTGATCTGCTACTTGCCTGCCAGTTCTACTCTGTCACTCACTAAGGGTTGGAGAGAGTGAAACACCCTCCATATCTCCTGCCTACAGGAGGATTGCACAATGCCAGAAGTAGCCATTCAGGCACTGTCTTTGCCAGTGAGTAACAGACAAAAAAACAGTTAAAGGGTTAAGAGTAGGACAAAGGGTTGTAATGATGTCCGTTTCAGCCCCCCACAGAGTACAGGAAGCCAGGTAGGTGAGGAACGCTGTTTATTAATGTTCTTAACAGTTACGCTATACATAGAGGGCCGAGCGTCTAACTGTGCCCAGCTCCGATGAATGCTGCCGCTTTCTCTCATTCGCGCGCTTTTTCCCTGCGCCTATTGCGCATGCGCCAGTGTTCCGCTCTTGCCTCGGCGCGGCGCGTCATCACGCAGTGCGCCGGAGACTAGAGTGGAACACTACATATCTCCTTCTTTTCCAATAACACAAAACAATGTTCCAAGTTAATAGTCACTCATATCATAGTCTCTGAAGCGAGAGGGCAGGGTGACTGTCCTCCCAGTACGGGTTCTTCTTACCGGGGTGAGCTCTTCCTTGTTACCTTCACAGGGAAGATTCCTCACGTCCCTCGGTGTGCTTTTCTCCTCTTCCCCAGTCGGGGCAGCACTCTCCACTGTCCCTTCCTCTGCCTGTGCTCCTATTGTCACTTCCTTATCCTCTGAGGCAGATCTCTCTTTCTGCCTCTCGTCACCTTTCTCCATCTCTTCCTCGCCGTTAGTTAGCCACCGATCCTCCTTCTCTTCCTTTTTACTTGCCGGCCATTGCATGATCCTGTTGACATTTGCCATACGGTCTTGGGACCATACTCTCCCATCGCTGAGTAAAGCTGCTCTCCCGTATACTTCTTGGACCTGCAGAGGTTTGCTGTACTTGCTTTCGCCTTTTCTTTGGAGGGTTGCTAGTTTGACCCTAACCCATTCCCCTCTTTCCAGGTTCGTGTCTTTGGTGTTGTGTCTTCTGTTGTAATGTGCGGCGTACACCTTACGGGCTTTCTCCAGGTTGTGCTGTACTACCGCCGGCGACCATTTGCTCGTCACAGTTTTCTCTCTCCATACTACATTGTCTCTCGTGAAGGGGAGTCTGCCCCTCAGGATCTGGAAAGGGCTGTACCCTAGGGCTGTTGGGGTGATATTGTACGCCCACAGCATGTTCTGCACTTCCATTTCCCAATCTTTCCCTGCCATTATAGCCGCCTGTATGGATCCCATCAGTACACGGTTGAACCGTTCTACTTGTCCATTGCAAGCGGGATGATACACTGCAGTGTGTTTGGACTTTATCCCGTTCCTCTCCATGTACCTGTTCCATTTATCAGAGGTGAACTGCGGTCCATTGTCACTTAATATTGTCCTCGGTATTCCTTCTCTTAGGAACAATGAAATGAGGAATCTCAGCACCGTGTCTGTGTCCATGTTTTCTTGTACTTCTATCTCTGGCCACTTAGAGTATTTGTCTATGACCACGCATAGATATTTGGCTATGCCTCTGTTGTCGAGTACGGGCCCCAAAATGTCCACTGCTATATCTTCCCAGGGGTTCTGGGGTCGCTCAAATTCCCCCAACGCCGGCCTCAGTGGTCTCAGGATTTTATCAGCTCCCTGGCACTGGGCACATTCCCTCACTTGCCTTTCTATCTGACTGTCCATTCCCGGCCACCAGTACATTTGTTTCGCTCTCAGCTTCATTTTCACAATGCCGAGGTGACCTTCGTGGAGTTGATTCAGTAGCAGGGGGATAAGAGTCGCTGGGGGCATCACCTTGTCTCCCCGGTATATGAAAATGCCCGAGTCACTCAACGATATCTCCTCCCGTATCTCATAGTATTTCCTCAGATCTGCGTTGAGGTGCCTTTTTTCTGGCCATCCAGAGATCAGGTATTGTTTGACCTCCCCCATCTCTCTATCCTCTTCGTAGGCCAAGGCCCATTCTTGCCTGCTGATGGTCTTCTCCGCATCCTCCATCACTGCTACCATCTCGTCTGTTTCAGGAGGGACTGCAGGTGCGTCTTCCATGGCGGAGGCTCGGCTCAAATAGTCCGCAACTTTGTTCCTTGTCCCCGGCAGGTACTCCACATCATAGGTATAGTCCAATAGCTTGAGCGTCATCTTAGCGATGCGTGGAGTGGCAGTGTCGTGGCTGCTTGAGGTTAGTACCTTGACCAAGGGCTAATGGTCAGTTTGTAGTTTGAAGCGGGTGCCCCAGACAAATTGTCGAAACTTGCCCATGGCCCATGTGACAGCCAGCATTTCTTTTTCAATGACGCTATATTTTTGCTCCGTGGGAGACAGCGCACGGGATGCAAAACTGAGCGTCTCTACAGTGCCATCCGCCCTTTCCTGTGCCAGCACTGCTCCCAGTCCACTTTCACTGGCATCCGTTGTCAATATGGTGTTGCCTGTAGGGTCATATCCGTGCAGGGGTATAGCACCACTTATGTCATTCTTCAACACCTCGAATTCGCTCTGTGCCTCTTCATCCCAGTTGAACTGCGATTTGTCTCTAATGAGCTGGCGGAGTTTGTGAGTCTTGGTGGCGAAGTGTCTGACGAATTTACTATAGTACTCCGCCATCCCGAGGAATGACCGCACTTGTTCCTTGTTGACCGGGGCACTGGCCTCGCAAATGGCTTTCACGTTTTGCCTTTTGGGGGATATACCTCGGTTCCCAATTTCGTGTCCTAGATATGTGACGGACGACATGCCCAGCCGGCACTTGCTCCACTCAGCTGTGAGACCGTTGTCTTGAAGCACTGTCAGTACCTTTGTCAACTTCTCGTCATGATCTTCCTTGCTCGATCCCATGATCAGGATGTCATCCTGAAAGTACTGGACGCCTGGGAGGTCCTTAAATAAGCGATGCATTAACTTCTGGAACACCGCAGCCGCTGAGGCCAGCCCAAACGGCATTCGGCGGAATTGATAACACCCAAATGGTGTGATAAAAGAGGTTAGTTTCCTGCTTGAGGGGTGTAAGTCGATCTGATGATACGCTGATGTGAGGTCTATGGTAGAAAACCATGACACTCCCCTTGTTCTTGCCAGCATTTCCTCAATCCTCGGCAGGGGAAACTTCTCCACTATTAAGCATTTGTTGAGCTCGCGGAGGTCCACACACAAACGTACCTTGCCATTTGGTTTCCTGGCCACGACCAAGGGGGCCAGCCATTCTGACCTGTCGATCGGTTCTATAATCCCTTGTTCTTCCAATCTTTGGAGTTCTTGCTGGACAGCGTCTCTGACCGCAATGGGGATGTTCCTGACTTTGTGTGACACCGGCCGGGCGCCCTCCTTGAGGAGAATTTTGTGCACGAATTTGTCCAACTTCCCTACTGAGCCCCCAAACACCTTGGGGAAGGTCTGCTTTAGTTTTTCGTGCTGTGGCCATAGGCTGTTGTCTGTCAGCAGGATCTGTTCTTTGCCACCCGGATCTAGCTTGATACCGAGGTCGCCCTGGTCTCTCCAGCCTAGCACAGAGGGTCCTCGCTCTGCCACATAAAGCTTGCAGTTCGCAGATCTGCCTCTAAATTCAAATTTCAAGGTGCGGAAACCTACCATGGGAATCGCGTTTTCGGTGTATGAAATGGGACGAATGTCCGGAGGATCCAGCCGGGGACCCAGGATGGGCACGAAGTCTTCCTCCCATACTGATCGTTGCACAATGGAGTACGGGGACCCCGAGTCGATTGCAATGTGGACTTTCACTCCCCCTATCAACATGTCTGTGCGCGGCTTGTCCGAGCGCTTGCCCGCCACATCCAGGACCTGTTCCTCGATGCACAAGACCATGTCGTCGTTCTCCAGGTCTTCTTCATCCGGGGCCTCCGACGAGGACTGCCCTATGTACTTCACCACAGGTCTCTTCCCTTTCTTGCGGCCCACCTTCTCAAAATGGCCGACAAGGCCGCAGAAAGAGCATCTGGCGCGAAATGCAGGACACCGTTTGTCTTGAGCTGAATGATCCGCACTCCCGCACCTGTAGCACGCAAATTTGCTGTCCGTGGGTTGTCTACCTGGAGCTGCTTGTTTTCCTGTCCACCTAGGATCTTGTCTTCTTTCTCCCGCAGATCCCTTGTACCTCGTGGTTGAGGACGCTTCGTCTATCTTGTTGACCATCTGCCTCTGTGCACTCTCCTTTTTCGCTGATTCCGCACAGCGCTTCGAAAGTTCCGCTTTCTTGACCATGGCAATGACGTCTTTGAGTGAGGCCTCTCCTTGTGCCCACAACTTGTCCTGTACCAATTTGTTCATGGTGTGCATGACAATTTGGTCATTGATGTACTCATCCTGTAGTTACCCATACTTGCACGTGATGGCCTGTCGCCTCAAGGCTGCCACATAATCATCAATCGACTCCCCTTGCTCTTGCTTCCTTTGTTGGAAGTTGTACCGATCGACGGATACACACACCGCTGGGCGGTAATGGTTGTCTAAGTCCTCCAAGGCGTTCTTGAAGACGTCATCTGCTGCGGCTGGTCTCTCCGCTGGCACGATATTCGCGAACACCCTTGCACCTTCCGGGCCCAGGTTATGCAGTAGCAACCTTTTCTTCCTAGCGCTGGGGAATTCCTCGCCATTCTCATCTTCCAATGCTCCCACATAGTTTTTGAAATACTCCTTCCAGTCCTCCCATTTCATCAAGGGTTCCCCCGGTCTGGGTAGGAATGGGACGGGCGCCGTTAGTGACGTCATCTGGTTGCTCATTCTGGGCGCTGTTCTTGGCCCTCCGTCACTGTTCCCTGGGCTGTCTGGTGTGGTGGGACTCCCTTCTCCGTTTGAGACGTCCCCTTGGCTTTTGGGACTGCCAGGTGTGCTGGTAATGCTACTCCGTGCGCCACTGGGGAGGTGCGCCTTTACTTCCTCCCTGTCACTGTCCCTTCTCTCTGCCAGGTTCCCAGTTATGTGCCCCTCTGCGTGTTGTGTAGGCCTGGACCTGTTCTAGGTTGGTTGGGTGCCACGTGGTTGCAGTTTGCTGTGGTCTGGCGCTGCTGCCGCGCTCTGTTGTAGATAGCGTCGTTTCTAAGGGTGTGCTCACCGTGTGGTGTCCCTTTCCACTGTCTCTGACCTGTTTTCCTTGCTATGTCCTCTGTCTCGCTCTTCTTGAGTTGCTGTGTGGGGCAGGGGTGTGATCCCACCCTCGTCGCCACTGTAATGATGTCCGTTTCAGCCCCCCACAGAGTACAGGAAGCCAGGTAGGGGAGGAACGCTGTTTAATTAACGTTCTTAACAGTTACGCTAGACATAGAGGGCCGAGCGTCTAACTGTGCCCAGCTCCGATGAATGCTGCCGCTTTCTCTCGTTCGCGCGCTTTTCCCTGCGCCTATTGCGCATGCGTCAGTGTTCCGCTCTTGCCTCGGTGCGGCGCGTCATCACGCAGTGCGCCGGAGACTAGAGCGGAACACTACAAGGGTCAAGCTTTGTATCTTAAGCAAGGGTCAAATGCTGTGTAATGTAACTTCCAAATCCTTGAGATTTGGGGAATCGACAGTCATGGTGAAAGTCGAAGGGGCATATTATCAAGACCATTACCGCCGCATTTGTGGCCGTTTTGGGCCGAAAAGCGGCAATAATGGCATCGCAGTATTACCAAGGACACGGTAGCGTGTGTTTCCTTGTCCTACCACTGCTTTTGCTAACGCCCTCCATCGCATCTCTAATGAGACGCAAAGTAGGCGTTCCTGTGGAATACAACATGGAAAAAGTCGCTAACCGCACATCACGGTATTTACAAGCCTGTGCCCTGACACCTATGGAGATATTAAAACCTCCTCTAACCGCGGTTATTGCCGTAAGCTTATGTCTGCTTAAATTGAGACAGCTATATATGTAATGAGGGGTGGATTGGCGGGCTAAGACCACCAGAGGCTATCATCAAGTTTTCCCCTATTGCTGCGGGAATATCGCTGGATTTCCAGCGATATTCCCGCATATCGCCGCAGTTGCTGGATTTTTAATTGCCCTGGAGAAACGCGTTGTTGATAATGCGTTATCCGGGCGATAACATCCAGCGGTAGCCGGCGATAACTGAAGTATCGCTAAACGCGCTTAGCGATATTTATCACTGTTGCTTGTTGATATGCCCCGAAATGTTTTGTCAGTGCCATAGTTGAATTGTGGAATAAGCAGAAACATGCCAGGCAAACTTTTAATAATTTATTCAAAGCCCACTTTGCTGTAGCATTTATTTGTTTGTCTCACTTTTACCTTTAGTGCCATGTTTGTGTGCAGTTCAGTATATTGTATCGGAGTAGTCTGATCACCTTAACCAGCCTCAGATTACAGCAGCTAACTGCATTTGTGAAGTAGCTGTAAAAAAAACAACACCAGAAGCTTTAGCCCTGTTAACAACATCTTTATTCTCTGTTTTTTTGATGGAATACAAAATTAAAAATTAGACAGGGAGCCATATCAGTGAGTCCCTGTGAGTCTACCTTCAGTCATTCCGCCCACAGCGCGAATTAGGCCCATACAAGAAAAACATGTATTTTATAATGCAATGTAATTACCTACAATTTAGGTGAATTAGTGTCACATCAAATACAGCGTGTGGAGTTCTGCGAAGGGCCCTCTAATCAGTAAATCAAATTGTGACATGAAAGGAAAATGAAAAAGAACATGTGCGTCTTAATGGCTCTGCTTAGCCGACAGTGGCCATATATGATGAACAATGGGAACTAAACTTCTGAAATTCTTCCTTTCAATCAATACAACATCTAAATAAAATACAGTAGCCAGAACCACGCACGACTCACCACAAATGTGACGAGTATATACAATAGGTTTGCATTTATAGAATTTTTTTTTGCAATGTTTGACTGACATGTCACTGAGTTTGCTGGAGGCCTCTAGAAGAGCAAGTCTTCATCACATACAGCACAGCAGCAATACAGGCTTTCAGCACACAGACACAGAAATGGTATCCAAGAAACAGCAGCACCCTCATTACATATTGGGCGCACTGTCCCTGTTTGCGCCACGGGACACCTTTAAGATGGTGCACCAGATACAAACGGAGACAGCGCACCCACCCTATTACAATAAAGGTGCTGCCCCAGGAAAACTGCAAACGTGCGCATCTCTGGGGGCAGCACATTCAGTGAAATATAGATTAGCACTTTCAAAGCGGGTCTGTGTTTCTCTGTGCAGGGAGCAACCTGCTGGCACTTTAAAGAGAGGTTAGAGATCCCCCGCAGGTGAGCACAGTGACTGACTGCAACCGCCTGCGGGGGAACGTCTGGGGGTCCATGGGACTCCCTCGCCCCCCTCAGAGGGCTGCGCTCAGGAGGTGCACTCACAGTGTGCCACCTTTTTGCAGTGGATGTACGACGTTACAACGCATGCTTTTACCACGCATGCTGTTACAACGCAGGTTTTACTACGCATACCATTACAACGCATTACACTTGGGGGTGCTGGATAGTGAATAGTTTAATTTACTATTCCAACTCCAGTCCCCGTGGACACTAGGGAAGGTGTTGGATAGTAAATTAAACATATTCCCTATCCTGGAGCGCCCCCCAGTGCAATGCGTTGTAATGGTTTTCGTTGTAAAACCTGCGTTGTAACAGCACTGCGTGGTAAAAGTTGCGTTGTAAAGGATGTTTCCCTTTTGCAGTGCACTTTTCAGTGCTCCTCCTCTGGGGAAAGTTTGCCTTTGCACCTGCAATACAGCACGGGAACAGAGGCAAAGTGATTCCCTCATTTCAATGGGGTCACACGCCTGTGAAAATGAGGGAACCCCCTACAAAAATGCGTTAGCACTACTAGTATTACAGAAGGGACTGCACAAGCAACTGTGACACCTTCTTTAATATTGTAGTGCCCTGGGGGTGTAAAAATCAGGCACACATGCTCGTTGAACTCCGCGGGGCACTATGTGCAATATAGCCCCTGAGTTCCATTTACCCACAACACACGCACGCACACACACATATTCATGCACACAAATATTCATGCACACACAGTAGTGACAGAATTTGTGCAGCAAGAGGCACAGTTTTTCTGCAACAATTACACCTGCCTCTAAGCATCTAGAGGGCCTGAAAGTGAGAAATTAACTTCTGGTTTCTTGTCTTAATTCCCTTTTCCAGTTACAAGTTACGCTGCAGGCTATTTTTTACAAGTCAATGTACCATTTGCCGATTTACTTGGTAAAATACTGCATATTAAGGAACAATTTCCCTGAAATAACAAGAGGGCAGAAGGACAAAAGACAATACCTCCAAAGTCCTCCTCAAGAGGCAACTGTGTATAAAAGAATCACTGGAAAGTTATCATACTCACCCAACACACCAAAGCACAAAACAATAACATGTGAATGGAGTCCAAAAATTCAAAACTTGCACCATGCCAAAAACCGGGGAGAAGATTTACTAACCTTTTTCGTAGTGGATGGTTCACTTTTTTGGCGCAGCCATGGTGCAAAATGTAATTTCTAATTCAGAAAGCGACGCAAATCAGATTTGTCCCAAAAAGAAAGCGCAGAGGTCAAAATTAGTAAATGTGCCCATTCCGTTCAACCGATTATAAAAATGCATACAAGTACAGCAGTGGTATTTTACATTCCACTTCTCAACAACAGTCGACTATCAGATCGGCTGCCAATTTTTATTCTGATCCCAATTATGTGATAAACCAGAAGCGCTACAATATTGACATCATAAACCACAGTGAATCTGAATTAAACATCAGTGGTGTGGATATTGTTGGATGTTGGAGGGTACAAGGGCTACATTTATGGAAGCTAAGTGTGCACGTCCACATGCCTCAAGCAGTTTAACCCCTTGCATGCTGGTGATGAACCCCAGCCGTCACGCTCCGCGGTGCTCGTGTGCTGATGACGGCTGGGGTTCGTCACCGCCCCGCCCTGTTCGTTTGTTTACCGCACAGCGGCGGAAACGGGCCAGCAGCGAAGGGGTAAAGCCATCACCAGGGAGCAAAGACATTTAAGTACAAACATCAAACTAGGTCAAAAAGGTTGACGCTGGCACATGTAACATCGGTATTGCCCACTGGAGAATAAATAAATATATCATGTATGTGATATATCCCGTCAATTGGTTTCGGCTTGCATAAATGGATGATGGGCATGAACCCACACAAGAAGACCTTCATATAACCTAACATCAATGGCAATTATATATAAAGACGTATACAGATCATCTTCCCGGCAACCACGGTATAATGTCTGCTGATTACCTGATTTTGATAGCCAGAGAGACACAGGCATGTGTCTAGCTCACACCTGTGCCAATGCCCAAGACATAAACACCTGCTACAAACTTTATGCAAAAATACTGCAAAAGATCATTTAAAAATAAAGCGTCACACATATAGAGTTCTTAAAATATTTATTTAAGACACTTAGATCTCCACCCACTCTTCACTCAAAAGCTAACAAACAACTAGCAATATTATTCGTATCTAAACCATAGCTACCTTAACCTACATGCCACTCGAACATCAACTATCCCTTGATCCCTGACCAAGTAAACCCCGGCTGACACCAGCTGATCTATATTACCTACCACCCGCTCCCAAACTAACTTACACCAATATCTCATCTAGCACTGTACACTACAGTAATCCTTTCAATCCCAACTATATACCAATATCTACAGGCCATAACCGACCATTTCGTTTTGTAGGATTGTGTCCTTCCTCTGTGAGTTGAGCTGTACATTCAGACCTCCCGTGACGTAGCACATGTTGGGAACAGCTAGATGAAGAGGATGTATATTGGGTGGTGAAAGACTGGTGGTACTGTGCGACAGTCCATGACCAGCCTTCTGTGTGGATGGACTTTGTGCCAAGTTACCCTATTGTAAAGCATGGGTGTGTACTTCAGTGGTACCTAACATTGTTACATGTCCCTCACCAAATTGGTTGGTAAATTGGTGGATGACATGGGCCACACACTATATTGGCTATCTCATGATTCTCTCCTCTGCCAAGCTCAAAACACAAAAGCTGATGGTCTGTTTCACCAATGTGAGAGCTGGTACCCAACGTAAGGTTTTTTCAGGTGGGTGGGAGGAAGATTGGTGGGGGGAAACAAAGTAATGCAGGCCAGCTTGAACTTTATTCTTGAATTGATATAGAGCAAGTGAAGGTCTTTGAGCACTGGTGTGGATGTGATCATATTTATTGGTGAGGTGGGCACTTGGGCATCCAGCTTGCCACTTCACAGTGGCCTCCAGTTCCTGCTTATTCCAGCCTGATCCAGTTGCCGGCTTTTGATCAAGTGACACAGATGCTGCCTGGGTTTTCCCACTCACCGTTATTCCTTCCAATAGAATCCCCACCCACCCCAGGACCTATTTAATGCAAGCCACAGTGTGACTGCTCAGAGGACGCACACAGTGTGCGCACAGGTTTTGTACCAAAGACGCCCATCTATGCCCGCCCACACCTACACCGTGCCCAGCACCAGGAACCCTGGCCCCATGACAATCCAACCCAACACCACAACCCCAGCTACAGCTGCCACCAAAGCCAACAAACACCACCACTACCCCTCTGCAATCTCAACAATACACACTGGAAAACACGCTGCTGCACATCCTCCATCACCATCATAGGACCTTTCTCCTGCACCCGTTGTGGTTTCACCTCCACTGAAATCTGGGACCTCCTCAACAGCAACACACCCAAACTTCTCTTCCTGACTAAAACATGGTTCAATCCAGCTTTCAATCTGGACATTGCCATGGCCATTCTGTAGTGGCGGTTAGTGACATTTGAAAGTGGTGAGGCAAAGCAGCTGCGGGTCTCGGGGCTAATGCATACATGCCATGGAGACTCGGTACAACATAAGTACTTACTGATGTGGGGGGGGCTCTCTCTGCTCCTCTCCCGCAGACATGCTGAAGGCCTCTTATCTCTGGCTACTCCTGCTGTTACTGCCAGCACCAGCCAAGTAAAGAGCTATTACGGATTTGAGCCAGACTCGCTCAAGCAGTGAAAAACAGTGTCTTGGATGAAAGTGGGAAAAAAAGACCAACAGACAGTGTTAGTAGCAGTGATTGCATGAGGGTTAGAATGGCAGCCCGAAGCTCAACGTCATCATGTCAAAGGATCATTGACACAGTTGCAGGACATCCAAACTTTGACAGGCAACATTTATGATGTGGAAGACAGCCACAGTGAGATGAGGGAAGTTAAAAGAAACTTAACAGCAAATGCTTCTGACACCAGCACAACTATTGGGAGAAACTTCCGCCGTAGCTGCTCCCAGAAGGTGACTAAACAAATGAACTTTACCAATCATGGAGCTGCTTTCATGCATGAGAGCAACTCCATGATTGGTCAGAGCAGACTTGGGCAACACTCCTTATATGACTAGGAGTATGTGTCTGCAGTCCACTGGGCTGTTATACAGCTCACAAATTGCTGTGCTCTAAAGTGCACATGTCAGGCTGACTGTGGAATGACAGCCGGTCAATCCGACATGTGCACTTTAGGCAACTGTCTACAAATCAGTATGGTCCTCGCCACTCTCATACGCGAAGCGCACTAGACCATGCCGTTAATTTTTGTTTACTGTAGTTGCTGCGCTCTCAGCAGGTGGGTTAATGCTACTGTGCCTAAAAGGAGGAACTGCCACTGCCATCCTGCCTGCCTATAAAAGCATACACCAGGACTGAACCCAGAACCCAGGAGGAGGACTCGTGGTCATCTACACAATTGACTGCACCACCTCGACGGACTTAGACACCAACCTCATGGAAAACCTCCACTTCAAAATATGAATTGACTACAACGCAACCCTTAAGGGAAAACTCCTAATGTCCCCTGTGCCCCCAAGTGGAATTCTGCCACCACAACACAACTTCATTGTTCCCATCTCCATCAGATCAACCAACTACATCCTGCTCAGGTACCTCAATTTCCTCCTAGAAGACTCCACTGACCCTAACTCCATGGCCCTCCTGAACAGCCTCAGCAACACCAGACTCGTGAAGCTCATCCAAGGATCAACCCATACAGCAAGTCACACCTGACCCTATTTTCTCCCCAAACAACATTATTACTACCACCCACATTACCCACTCACATTTTCTAACCACTATATCATACATTTCGAAATGTGGCATAGCATTCACGACGGTATAACCTTTTATCATCAAAAAAACAAAAAAGTCACAAATACAATCCAAAGGAATAAAAGAAAAACAAGGAAAGTGTTATCCAAACAGATATCCAAGGAGGGACCAGATAAGTAAGTTTCAGCCATGAAAAGAAAACACAGGCCTAGTAGTGTAGTTCCTATATTCCCAATAGGCTCTGCACATTGGAATAACATATACTATAGTTTAGACGTAGAACTGAGGTCGACTAGGTCTCTATCGTATATATTAGACTTAATTGTGAGTGCCAGCTAGCTCAGAGGTCACTAGAAACTTTCTCGAATTCACAAGAAGGGATTAGTTTCTGACAACCGCATAAACATGACAACTTTGTTTCCCAAGAATAAGAAATTAATCTCTGGAGTCGCTGAAACAATAGATAGCTATTTTACTCAGTCAATCGTGCATGCTTCGTTTCACCAGAGGTGCTGAGAAATTAGAGAGACGGGCGTTTTCAATAAAACATATTTATTGAACAGTCTTCTTTCTCAAGCATAAGAAATGTACTTCTACAATCGTAATACTGGTTATAAAGTACAGAGCATATAATACGTAAAGTATTATAAAGCAGTACTGTAAAAGCATGATATGGTTTCTAAGCCATAAGCTGCCTAAAACATATAAAATACATACAGTGATAAAATAATGAATACAAGTACTCAACTGGTGCTTCTAAAATACGCCTACCCCGGAGTACCTAACCTACGTCTAGTACAAAGGAAGAAGTAAGTAAGGAGAAGCTTAAGTTTAGTATTTCTCTGCCAAGAATGTGTCCAAGAATTCTCTACGGTCTAATCAGCGCTGTACGTTGGTTTAGAATGAAGGAGGTCTTGTATCTCTATCTCAGGACTCGATTTCCAGCAACCCGCAAGGGTAGCCTGGAAACACTGGAGCTGGATTTCTCGCAGGAGAAAAGACAGCGTCTCTCAGTGCGTCAGCTGGAGGGTCGGTATCCTTCGGCACTTGCTGCTGCAGGGCGTCGGGCAAGTAGTAAGTCGATCTTCGCCAAACCACCGTGTGTTTTTCTGGGCAAATCTGGGCATATTTATACTTTGATGGTGCCGAGTTTGACGTGTGATTGGACTTAATAAAGTCATCAAAGACTCAATTATTCGAAAAGTCCATGATTCCCTAGATAAATTAGTATTCAGGCAAGGGGAAGTCCCTAGCTGCTGAAGGCGGGTTTCTCTAAGAAATCGTTGCTGATTCTTGGAAATTAGTGGAAGTAGCCATGCCGTATTTGGGCTGCATAGGCTCAGTCTAAATATGGTAATGATTTCTATGCCTATATAAGGATCAAACAATCTAACCAATGTAAGGGCATGACTCGGGAAAAATTACACTAGAGTCCTAGATTCATTCACAACACCCACTCCACGATTTTAAGTTCAATACAACTAAACGTAAAAGCACTGACATATCTAAAGCTAGTGTTTACAATCCCACCCAAAATACAATATTCAAATTGCATTTGAAAAGGCTTGTTTAAATGTAGAACAAACATTTCTCTATGGACATGAAGCATAGTATACATTCTATCATTTGTGAAATACAAAATTACATTCATGAAACGTCTCTGAAGTTTACAGAAAGGAAGGAATTTTTTTTTTCCGAGACCATCCTAAAGCATAATATCTAAACCGTTTTTGTACTGATCATTAGGCCAAATATTGTTATTTTTGAGCTATAAAAAAGAAATCTTGTTCTCTAGGAATTTTTCTACTTTAAGCAGATTACTCTGTGCCAAAAGTTCTATTTTGAAAAAAGTTCAAATTGGTAGATGGTTTGTTTTGAAAAAAGAAGGCCGAATTTCAGAGTTCAGGGAACGCTGTGTGAATTAGTCAAAAGTTATTCTCGGGGTCAGGAGAAAACATCAGATTGTCTAGGCTGGCAAAGAAACCGTCTACCGTAGTAGGTGAAAGTGCAACCACTTCAGTTAGCAGATCAAAAGTGCAGAAGAGTGGATCATCGCCGTCAGCGTTTGATGCATTAGCAATGTCCGAAGTAGGTGGTACCTGTATGCCTGTAGTGTCTCGTATCTCACCCTCAGTTAGACTTGCCGGTGAGACCTCAATGAATGCCATCATCAGAATAGGCAGCCGTTGGGGGCAACACGATGCACAAGTCGTTACTGGGCCTAGCAAAGCGTCAACATCCGATGGCAGTACTGTTGGAAGTGTAAGACAAATGTCCAACAAGCATTCCTGTCCGCAAAGCTGGCATCGTAGAACAGGTAAGATGCAATCTTGCCAGATTGGTCTGAACGATAGAAACCAAGTTGCGTTCAAATCTCTTAAACGAGCCAAGCCAAGAATCTGTGAAATTCTCTCACTATACCTCATGGCAAAGAGGCGTTGTTCCATGGTAGTCTGGGTGTCGCTGGTGACCGGACTTGCCATATTGGAGCAGAAGTAATAAAAACAGAATTCCTGCTACGAGTCCCAAGATGAGAGGCAGGCCGCCGAACACAGAGTGCACGAAATTTGGAAAAATGCAGAGGACTGCTGTAAATGGTGTTAACAGTCCTGAAAAAATCGTCTTAAATACATGTGCGATGCCACTGGTATCAGACATATTTAAGATTTGACTTAACATTTCTGTAAAATGTACTGGGCAGTTTGTTGATAATAATGCATGTATCTCTGCAGAAGTCCATGCAACTTGCAGATCATACGTTTCTCTAGACGAGGTCAGTGGCACCGTTTTTTGTAAAAGAATGACTTTCATTCTGCTTAAAGTATCAATTCGTATAGAAGAGATATTCAGTGAATGCCATAATGCCATCCCCCTGTCTGTCGTGGGCGTTGGATACAATACTTGCATACAACAAGTGACCATTGACGAGACACTGACTAGATACGCTTTTCATGGCAACATGCCACAACAGCTGTGGTCGTTGAGCATAACGTAACTGCCATTGGATAGCTGCCTGAAAATTGGTTCTATCACTGCGGAGGGTGTACCGTGCATGTGGCAAGAGAGGTTATTTTCAGAACCTTCGCAGGCTCCGTGTAAATTAATACCTTGGCACAAAAGTGTACCACATAGTGAGTTCTTACAATTTTTACCACTAAGGAATACCACCTTTCCCCATTCCAACATTTGTGTGTGTATGGTAAGGTCCAGGTCGACTTAATGTATTCTTTACCCAACCTTTCATACAGGCCTGCAGGTATATTCTGTAGACAATACTGAAATTGGAAAATCGTCACTGGTATCGTGATGGTGCCATGTATTATCCATTCAATGACTGGCTTATCAGAAACTGTCAATGGTAATCTTTCCAGTTTTTCAATGCTCAGCACTGTATAGTCTGCTCCTTTTTGTGACAAAGAGATTATTTTATCTGTAAGGTTAAACACAGTGAATAATGACGTGGTCTTGATTAGACGCCATGGCACGTAGCCTGAACGGAGATTTTATAATGTCCAGCCTAGCAGCATTATAGAACGTACGATGCTGTCCAAAGAATAAATTCTGGAGGACAGAGTTGTTAACCCATTGTCCACTACAGAGAGGCTTTTCTCTAAATTAATATAATCAATTTCTCGTATTCTTTCTGCAGTTTCCATTTGCGTTATTTTCCAAGCTTCGTAGTACGCAGTGTATATACCGGCGTATATGAAACGTTTTTGACAAGGTTTGCGAGGCCCCATTAAGAAATCTTGCAAATCATTGCCTTCTTTAAGTAAAGATAAGTGTTGTTTGATTTCTGGAAGTTTAGATTTCTGTAGCCACTCAAGGCATAGCTTTCCTACACTGTAAGTAGTTACTATCCCTGGATGTTGTCTCTGGGAATATTTTGGATCTGGCCTATTCACTGTGAACCCTTGTGTTTTGTTCAGGAATCTATCTTGACAGTTATTCGTGTCTGTGTGCCAGATTAACCATTTTTTCCAATCAGGATTAGTTCTGTTCTGTTTTAAAATATATGGTACGTCTATTTCCTCTTCTGTAGTATCATCACTGTCAGATGTGGGCTTAGGTATAGACGGTTTTTAAAAATGTTTTATCTTAGCCAGGCCAAGACAAGAAGTTTGTTGAACAGTGTCATTTAAAACATTATTTGTTCTGGTATAATGCAGGCTCTGAACAGGGCTTCTAAGCCTTGCACCTGCCAATCTTTTGTGCCCCAGACAGTTTTTGTCTCAATGTTGTCTTTCCAAAAGTCAAAACCTAATGTAGACAGTTGAGCACAAAAGTTTGCAGAATACATTTGTTTATTATTGGTCAACATTGTTGTCATTCCTGTCTTATTCTCATTTTTAAAATAAAACGTTTCTGGATTTGTAACATTAAACCCTGAGAAGTACGGAAACTTTTCATAAAATGTTTTTGAGCTGCCCCTTGGTGGCGTTGGACAATGTTCCCATTGATTATAAGTAAAAACATTTCTAGGGTTTGCAGATTTATGCAAATAATGGTGACCATAGTGATTAAAACAATACATTTGTTCATAATCTGATGAACTGTATTGCAATGTATGTATTGCGACTTATATAGCGCACGTATCACCCGAAGGTATCAAGGCGCTTGCTTAGGGAACCTGTCCTGGTATTCCCCTGTGAGATACCCCGGCAGGGTATCCACAAGGTGAAAGCCAGGCATCCCGCCGCGAGGGGCCGTAGTGGAGATTAAGCAAGCTATTGCCCAGAGTCGCAGAGTGTGACCCTGTGAGTCGAGTAGGCACCAGAGCGAGAATTGTCGAGTCTGTGGAATTTTGAGCCCGAGACCCGCCAAGGCGGGGAATCGAACCCTGGTCCACGGCCGATCTCAGCTTCCGGGTCTGCCACCTCTAACCACTGAGCCACACTTCTCCACCTTCTAAGTATTCATGTTCTGTAAATTTAGCTGACATTTCTAAATCTGTCATCATGTTATTAACAGTTTCAAAGTCCCAATCATCAGAAAATGTGCTGGGTGAGACAAAGTCACTCAAAGAAACCTTAAACTGGTGTAGAATCTTCAGCAGCTCCACCGGGCCATAGATGTCATAATCAGTTCTGTCCCATGCTATACCTCCAGGTATAGGAAGGGCTGTGATGTTCACTGATGACAGGTCTCTTTTTTCACAATCAGATGATTTGTGAGTTTTTAGGACCAAGTTGATTTTCTTACTTACTGTGTCCATTGTACTGTATTTTCCATCAGTCATTCTTCCCAAACTCAACACCAGTATGAGCCAGAGCAGGAGAAAAAGTACCCCTAACACAATCCAAAATTCAACCATTGGTGAAACCAGATATGTTTTTTCAAGTTGATGAAAGAGTTCTATTATTTTTTCTTTGAAAGTTTTATTTGCTGGCGTATTTTCAGGTTCACTGGGTTCCTTAGCAAATGTATCAAAGTTGATAAAATAGCCAGAGGCAGTTCTGTCAATTGTTGGAATTGCATCAGGATTGTTAAGAATATTTGGAGCTGCTTCTTCCTTTCTTATATTTGTATAGTCAGAGGCTACATCATTGTAGACAGGTGTTTCTTGACGAACGGTTATTTGGGTATCCAGAGGCACAAGTTCCATGGCTTTGTTGCATAGTCCTTCTTTTCTTACTGCAGGTTTATCAAAGGTGATAAGTGTTTCAGTTTGAACCTCTTGGATTGTAGCAAGATTTGGTTGTCTGCTACATCTTGGGAGTCCACTGGGCCTACTACTTATTATCGACCACATGATTGTGGTTTGACCAGGTTGATGGACACAACTCTGTTCTCCCTTTTACCAGCAAGGGGCGGTAGTACTACTGATCTTGTTCCTTGGATTGCCAAGATAGGTACTGCTTTTCTGTATGAAGGCCCAAATTCCTTCTTTACCGCGATCTTTTCCCTCACTAGATCCCCAATCTTTGGAATCCAGACAGGTCTTGCTGAGACAGGTGGTTTTTCTTCAGTGGTCGTTGGCTTCTGTATCGTGTTACTCAGACTTCTTCTTGTTTCATTTAAGTCCTGTAAAACAGCCAAACGATCTTTGACATCAAAGGGTTTTTGTTCCACCACTGAAGTTTGACAATCGAGGTCTTTGATTATCATTCTAGTACCAAATAGTAATTCATATGGAGTGATTCCACCCAGAGAACTTCTTGGCAGATTGTTAAGACTACGTTGGACACTTATTAGATGTTTGACCCACCCATCACCCGAACCTAATACCTTAGCTGTTATGGATTGCTTTATGTCACGTTTTTTTCTTTCCACTACTGCATTACCCTCAGGATGGAAGGGACTAGAATACCGCAATGCATGCCCAGCTAGCCATGGCCTCCTTGTAAGGTCGAGAGCTAAACACAGGACCCTGGTCAGAGTGTAGCGTGCCGATTGCGTATGTGCAGATAAAGACTCGCAAATCCTTTATAACAGTTCTGGCGTCAGCCGAGCGCTGGGGCCACATCCAAATAAATCTTGTCCTAGTAGTTGTGGGACCGCATCCGTCCATTATGACGTTTGCATGTAGATAGTCTAATGCTGTCTAGCAATGGTATCTGAACTGGGCTGGCTATTCTGTAGTCAGGTATCTGGTGGCTTTGGCTGCTGCGATCTCTGTTGCAGTTAGGGCAATGAATTGCGAAATTGTACACATCAATGCTTGCTCATTCCCGGCCACCAGTACATCTTTTCTAATTCTATTAGAGATTTTAAGATCCCTTGATGTCTCAGACCCTCTCCCATATGTGCTTCATGAACCAAAACACATCTCTTGTTCCTGTTTGGAATTACTCTGTCCCCCACTCCAGGGATTCGAGCAAAAGGAACGGAGTTTGCATCAATTATGTATGTATTACCGAGTTGATAGTTTAGAGGTAACACTGCATAGCTGCCTTCCATTGAGGTTTTTACTGCTAGTAACGTTTCACCGTCTATAACTCTATTCGAATGAGTGATTGTAGCTACGGAAGCCGTTCACACAGCTGCCTTCGCGGCTTCATCAGCCAATGAATTCCCTGCAACCTGAACGCCATCACGCTGTTGACTCAGTGTATGAATCACGTGAGTCTTTTGTAGTTCTTTTTTTTAAAAGAACTACTTGTTCCCAAAGCGTTTTATGCTTAATTGTGCCACCTTTTGTATTTCTGAAACCGTTCCGAACCCAGTTCTGCAAATGCTCGTTGTAAGATTCGATGCAGAAATACGAATCGCACACTATTAGTGTGGGGAATTCGCGATCGGTATTTTCAAGCGCCATCTTTAAAGCCTGTAGTTCAGCTCGCTGAGCTGTACAGTCTCCGAGTGTTTGAGTTTTAGTGACAATAGGTCTAAATTTACCTTCGCGCCAGCGACCTTTAACAATCGCGCACGCAGCACTATAGGCTTGTTTACCCCCAATTGCAGGCTGTGCTGATTCGTCTGTATAGAATATACATCCGTAATGTTCTAGAGGCACACTTTCGGTCGGCAGAGGACATTTGTATTCGTATTGTAGGAATTCTTGTGTCTTCAAGCAGGGGTAAAAAACGTATTCAACGTCTGCTGCAGCAAGAGAATTTACCCATTGTATCCATCTCGGATGTAAAGCCTTCGCATAGGGAATACTTACTTTTGTCACTGCCTCTAAGGCAGGTACAGGTTTAATGATCATTATGCGTTTACCCTGTGCCAATGCTCTCTCTTTTGCTACTGCAGTTTGAACCGCTGTCAGAATTTTTTCTGTAAAAGTGAATTTTATTTCAGCTTGTGTGTACAAGTGTGATTTGTATGCTATTGGTACCTTTTCACCTTCATTAAAGGTCAGGTATGTGAATCAGCATCTCCCTGGGATGATTCGGATCACAAGATTGCGCGTATTATCGCGTGTTTCTAATTGTGTTTTTGCTAACATGTCTGTTTGCACTGAACACAAAATTTCTGTGTGTGTTTGAGTCCAATTTGTTGGTTTGAAATCAGGTTTGATTAGTTCGTAGAGAGGTTTAACCCTTTCTGCGTAGTTTAGAACATAAGTTCTTCCAAAATTCAGGAAACCTAGAATTGATTGTAAGTTCTTCAGCGTTTTTGGAGGTTGGAGCAGCGCACATTTCTCTAGGAAATTGGCTGCCAGGATTTTGCCTTCACTTGATAACTCGTAGCCTAAGAATAGGACGTTGAGGTGGGCAATTCGTGATTTCTTAAAATCGAATTTGTACCCTTCAGATGCGAACCCGAGTATTATGGTGTTCACTCTTTTCAAGTGCACGTCCAAATCATGGTCTGTAAGACAGATGTCATCGACATAAGATAATGCCTCAGCATCATACATTTGTAGTAACTCTGATACCCTGGCTGAAAATAACCCTGGACTATTCTTGAATCCTTGGGGGAGACAGCAAAATTGTCGCTGTGTCCACATTATTGAGAAAGCGGTCAAATGCCTGCTTTCAGGTGCAATATTTTGAAAGAAAAACCCATTTGAAATATCTAATGTGCTTTTATATTTTTTTGACAATGTTATTCATCAGTGCTGCACTATGTGCATTTTGTACTGCAAATGTTTTGCAACAGGAGTTTAGATGTCTGTAATCCAAAACTAGACAATATGAATTGTCTGGTTTGGAGACAGGAAACAAAGGATTGTTCATTCACGAAGTGCATGTAAAATGTACTGGGCAGTTTGTTGATAATAATGCATGTATCTCTGCAGAAGTCCATGCAACTTGCAGATCATACGTTTCTCTAGACGAGGTCAGTGGCACCGTTTTTTGTAAAAGAATGACTTTCATTCTGCTTAAAGTATCAATTCGTATAGAAGAGATATTCAGTGAATGCCATAATGCCATCCCCCTGTCTGTCGTGGGTGTTGGATACAATACTTGCATACAACAAGTGACCATGGACGAGACACTGACTAGATATGCTTTTCATGGCAACATGCCACAACAGCTGTGGTCGTTGAGCATAACGTAACTGCCATTGGATAGCTGCCTGAAAATTGGTTCTATCACTGCGGAGGGTGTACCGTGCATGTGGCAAGAGAGGTTATTTGCAGAACCTTCGCAGGCTCCGTGCAAATTAATACCTTGGCACAAAAGTGTACCACATAGTGAGTTCTTACAATTTTTACCACTAAGGAATACCTCCTTTCCCCCATTCCAACATGTGTGTGTGTATGGTAAGGTCCAGGTCGACTTAATGTATTCTTTACCCAACCTTTCATACAGGCCCGCAGGTATATGCTGTAGACAATACTGAAATTGGAAAATCGTCACTGGTATCGTGATGGTGCCATGTATTATCCATTCAATGACTGGCCTATCAGAAACTGTCAATGGTAATCTTTCCAGTTTTTCAATGCTCAGCACCGTATAGTCTGCTCCTTTTTGTGACAAGGAGATTATTTTATCTGTAAGGTTAAACACAGTGAATAATGACGTGGTATTGATTAGACGCCATGGCACGTAGCCTGAACGGAGATTTTGTAACGTCCAGCCTAGCAGCATTATAGAACGTAATTGAGACTGGCCATGTTGTAACATTAGCAAGTCTTTCTCTATTATGTCAATTGCAGATGATACTATGCTGTCCAAAGAATAAATTCTGGAGGACAGAGTTGTTAACCCATTGTCCACTACAGAGAGGCTTTTCTCTAAATTAATATAATCAATTTCTCGTATTCTTTCTGCAGTTTCCATTTGCGTTATTTTCCAAGCTTCGTAGTACGCAGTGTATATACCGGCGTATATGAAACGTTTTTGACGAGGTTTGCGAGGCCCTATTAAGAAATCTCGCAAATCATTGCCTTCTTTAAGTAAAGATAAGTGTTGTTTGATTTCTGGAAGTTTAGATTTCTGTAGCCACTCAAGGCATAGCTTTCCTACACTGTAAGTAGTTACTATCCCTGGATGTTGTCTCTGGGAATATTTTGGATCTGGCCTATTCACTGTGAACCCTTGTGTTTTGTTCAGGAATCTATCTTGACAGTTATTCGTGTCTGTGTGCCAGATTAACCATTTTTTCCAATCAGGATTAGTTCTGTTCTGTTTTAAAATATATGGTACGTCTACTTCCTCTTCTGTAGTATCATCACTGTCAGATGTGGGCTTAGGTATAGACGGTTTTTAAAAATGTTTTATCTTAGCTAGGCCAAGATAAGAAGTTTGTTGAACAGTGTCATTTAAAACATTATTTGTTCTGGTATAAAGCAGGCTCTGAACAGGGCTTCTAAGCCTAGCACCTGCCAATCTTTTGTGCCCCAGACAGTTTTTGTCTCAATGTTGTCTTTCCAAAAGTCAAAACCTAATGTAGACAGTTGAGCACAAACGTTTGCAGAATACATTTGTTTAGTATTGGTCAACATTGTTGTCATTCCTGTCTTATTCTCATTTTTAAAATAAAACGTTTCTGGATTTGTAACATTAAACCCTGAGAAGTACGGAAACTTTTCATAAAATGTTTTTGAGCTGCCCCTTGGTGGCGTTGGACAATGTTCCCATTGATTATAAGTAAAAACATTTCTAGGGTTTGCAGATTTATGCAAATAATGGTGACCATAGTGATTAAAACAATACATTTGTTCATAATCTGATGAACCTTCTAAGTATTCATGTTCTGTAAATTTAGCTGACATTTCTAAATCTGTCATCATGTTATTAACAGTTTAAAAGTCCCAATCATCAGAAAATGTGCTGGGTGAGACAAAGTCACTCAAAGAAACCTTAAACTGGTGTAGAATCTTCAGCAGCTCCACCGGGCCATAGATGTCATAATCAGTTCTGTCCCATGCTATACCTCCAGGTATAGGAACGGCTGTGATGTTCACTGATGACAGGTCTCTTTTTTCACAATCAGATGATTTGTGAGTTTTTAGGACCAAGTTGATTTTCTTACTTACTGTGTCCATTGTACTGTATTTTCCATCAATCATTCTTCCCAAACTCAACACCAGTATGAGCCAGAGCAGGAGAAAAAGTACCCCTAACACAATCCAAAATTCAACCATTGGTGAAACCAGATATGTTTTTTCAAGTTGATGAAAGAGTTCTATTATTTTTTCTTTGAAAGTTTTATTTGCTGGCGTATTTTCAGGTTCACTGGGTTCCTTAGAAAATGTATCAAAGTTGATAAAATAGCCAGATGCAGTTCTGTCAATTGTTGGAATTGCATCAGGATTGTTAAGAATATTTGGAGCTGCTTCTTCCTTTCTTATATTTGTATAGTCAGAGGCTACATCATTGTAGACAGGTGTTTCTTGACGAACGGTTATTTGGGTATCCAGAGGCACAAGTTCCATGGCTTTGTTGCATAGTCCTTCTTTTCTTACTGCAGGTTTATCAAAGGTGATAAGTGTTTCAGTTTGAACCTCTTGGATTGTAGCAAGATTTGGTTCTCTGCTACATCTTGGGAGTCCACTGGGCCTACTACTTATTATCGGCCACATGATTGTGGTTTGACCAGGTTGATGGACACAACTCTGTTCTCCCTTTTACCAGCAAGGGGCGGTAGTACTACTGATCTTGTTCCTTGGATTGCCAAGATAGGTACTGCTTTTCTGTATGAAGGCCCAAATTCCTTCTTTACCGCGATCTTTTCCCTCACTAGATCCCCAATCTTTGGAATCCAGACAGGTCTTGCTGAGACAGGTTGTTTTTCTTCAGTGGTCGTTGGCTTCTGTATCGTGTTACTCAGACTTCTTTTTGTTTCATTTAAGTCCTGTAAAACAGCCAAACGATCTTTGACATTAAAGGGTTTTTGTTCCACCACTGAAGTTTGACAATCGAGGTCTTTGATTATCATTCTAGTACCAAATAGTAATTCATATGGAGTGATTCCACCCAGAGAACTTCTTGGCAGATTTTTAAGACTACGTTGGACACTTATTAGATGTTTGACCCACCCATCACCCAAACCTAATACCTTAGCTGTTATGGATTGCTTTATGTCACGTTTTTTTCTTTCCACTACCGCATTACCCTCAGGATGGAAGGGACTAGAATACCGCAATGCATGCCCAGCTAGCCATGGCCTCCTTGTAAGGTCGAGAGCTAAACGCAGGACCCTGGTCAGAGTGTAGCGTGCCAATTGCGTATGTGCAGATAAAGACTCGCAAATCCTTTATAACAGTTCTGGCGTCAGCCGAGCGCTGGGGCCATATCCAAATAAATCTTGTCCTAGTAGTTGTGGGACCGCATCCGTCCATTATGACGTTTGCATGTAGATAGTCTAATGCTGTCTAGCAATGGTATCTGAACTGGGCTGGCTATTCTGTAGTCAGGTATCTGGTGGCTTTGGCTGCTGCGATCTCTGTTGCAGTCAGGGCAATGAATTGCGAAATTGTACATATCAATACTTGCTCATTCCCGGCCACCAGTACATCTTTTCTAATTCTATTAGAGATTTTAAGATCCCTTGTTGTCTCAGACCCTCTCCCATATGTGCTTCATGAACCAAAACACATCTCTTGTTCCTGTTTGGAATTACTCTGTCCCCCACTCCAGGGATTCGAGCAAAAGGAACGGAGTTTGCATCAATTATGTATGTATTACCGAGTGGATAGTTTAGAGGTAACACTGCATAGCTGCCTTCCATTGAGGTTTTTACTGCTAGTAACGTTTCACCGTCTATAACTCTATTCGAATGAGTGATTGTAGCTACGGAAGCCGTTCACACAGCTGCCTTCGCGGCTTCATCAGCCAATGAATTCCCTGCAACGTGAACGCCATCACGCTGTTGACTCAGTGTATGAATCACGTGAGTCTTTTGTAGTTCTTTTTTTTAAAAGAACTACTTGTTCCCAAAGCGTTTTATGCTTAATTGTGCCACCTTTTGTATTTCTGAAACCGTTTCGAACCCAGTTCTGAAAATGCTAGTTGTAAGATTTGATGCAGAAATACGAATCGCACACTATTAGTGTGGGGAATTCGCGATCAGTATTTTCAAGCGCCATCTTTAAAGCCTGTAGTTCAGCTCGCTGAGCTGTACAGTCTCCGAGTGTTTGAGTTTTAGTGACAATAGGTCTAAATTTACCTTCGCGTCAGCGACCTTTAACAATCGCGCACGCAGCACTATAGGCTTGTTTACCCCCAATTGCAGGCTGTGCTGATTCGTCTGTATAGAATATACATCCGTAATGTTCTAGAGGCAGACTTTCGGTCGGCAGAGGACATTTGTATTCGTATTGTAGGAATTCTTGTGTCTTCAAGCAGGGGTAAAAAACGTATTCAACCTCTGCTACAGCAAGAGAATTTACCCATTGTATCCATCTCGGATGTAAAGCCTTAGCATAGGGAATACTTGCTTTTGTCACTGCCTCTAAGGCAGGTACAGGTGTAATGATCATTATGCGTTTACCCTGTGCCAATGCTCTCTCTTTTGCTACTGCAGTTTGAACCGCTGTCAGAATTTTTTCTGTAAAAATGAATTTTATTTCAGCTTGTGTGTACAAGTGTGATTTGTATGCTATTGGTACCTTTTCACCTTCATTAAAGGTCAGGTATGTGAATCAGCATCTCCCTGGGATGATTCGGATCACAAGATTGCGCGTATTATCGCGTGTTTCTAATTGTGTTTTTGCTAACATGTCTGTTTGCACTGAACACAAAATTTCTGTGTGTGTTTGAGTCCAATTTGTTGGTTTGAAATCAGGTTTGATTAGTTCGTAGAGAGGTTTAACCCTTTCTGCGTAGTTTAGAACATAAGTTCTTCCAAAATTCAGGAAACCTAGAATTGATTGTAAGTTCTTCAGCGTTTTTGGAGGTTGGAGCAGTGCACATTTCTCTAGGAAATTGGCTGCCAGGCTTTTGCCTTCACTTGATAACTCGTAGCCTAAGAATAGGACGTTGAGGTGGGCAATTCGTGATTTCTTAAAATCGAATTTGTACCCTTCAGATCCGAACCCGAGTATTATGGTGTTCACTCTTTTCAAGTGCACGTCCAAATCATGGTCTGTAAGATAGATGTCATCGACATAAGATAATGCCTCATCATCATACATTTGTAGTAACTCTGATACCCTGGCTGAAAATAACCCTGGACTATTCTTGAATCCTTGGGGGAGACAGCAAAATTGTCGCTGTGTCCACATTATTGAGAAAGCGGTCAAATGCCTGCTTTCAGGTGCAATATTTTGAAAGAAAAACCCATTTGAAATATCTAATGTGGTTTTATATTTTTTTTGACAATGTTATTCATCAGTGCTGCACTATGTGCATTTTGTACTGCAAATGTTTTGCAACAGGAGTTTAGATGTCTGTAATCCAAAATTAGACAATATGAATTGCCTGGTTTGGAGACAGGAAACAAAGGATTGTTCATTGACGAAGTGCATGTTTTAATCACCCCTTGGTATTCAAGTTGATTTAAAATCTCCCTGACTTGTTTCTTAGCTTCTTGCTTAACAGGATACTGCCTTTGTGAAGTAGGTTGATTTTTTAACTGGATTTTATGGTGAGGAGAGTCCTCATCCCATCCCACATGGCTACAGCCCATTTTCTGGCATAGGTGTATTTTTTATGAATAGGAATATGATTTGAGAAGGCTGGCATAATTATCTCTTTGCCATGTGGGCACTGCCTGACAAATTCAGGTGGCCAGTCTCGTTCAGCTAGAAGAATGTCATAACCCTTGGAAAGCTTATCTCAAAAAAGAGCTTTTATTTTCCTAGTTATGTCCCCCTCCATTCTGAGTGTTATTTCATATAACTTGTGCGGTACACTAGCCCTGGTGTCGGCAGTTTCAACTTGAATGCATTCATTCAAGTCCACTGTCTCCAGATGATCCATCAGGATCTTGTGAGCTATGGTCACTTCTGCTGCACTGTCTAGCATTGTTTGGGCCCACTCCCCTTTCTTGAGTTGTGTCCTCAAGATCCTCGGCATGTCTGATCTTTACGCTTACTACCTTCTTTTTGATGAATTGAGTTTTCTTATTTTTTGGAACGTGCTGTTTTTCTTCGGACTTCACGCATTCCTCTTTTTGTTCTGATCGTCCTCTTCTCTCGGATTTTTGAAAGGAAGTCTGAAAGGTACGAGAGGAACGTGTATCAGTATCTTGATATCTATCAGGTAGTCTTAAAGTATCCCTATTTCTAAGGTTATACCTTTTTTCAGAGGGCTCCCGTTGGGGAGACCTCTGGACTGAGAATGCTTCTCTTTAGGAAGTGTTTGCTTAGTGTTTTCCCACTTCTTTTTAGGAGTAGTGAGATTATTTTAAATAAAAACTTTTTCAGGATTTTCAGTTAGCTGGGGTTTTAACGTTTTTTCACCCAAACTATCTCTACCTAGTTCTTCATATGATTTTTCAAAAATTCTTTCAAGTTCATGTGGTTGGTCTGTTATATCTGTTTCTTTTAACTTCTGGCGGTTTGCCACAGATGCTGCTTCACCTTTGATGTTGGCTAATAGTATAGCCGAGACCTGTTTGAAAACTTTCAGTAATTTCATACCTAGTTTTAAAGCCGGTTCTGGACTGTATTAATTTTGAATCTGTCTCAGAACGTCTGGTATTACCGCCATAGACGGGACACCATGTGTTTTTGTGTAGATGGAAGCAAAGACTGTACCCCAAGTGTCACAGTCCTCCACATGCGGTGCTATCCCCATTGGTAAACAGATTGTCAGAATTCTGTGTTTCTCATGAGGTGTACTATCAGGGGATACTGCCTCAATTTGAGTAATGTTTTGTGCTAACCAAAACGGAATTTGTTCCCTTTTGGCAGACATTTTGCCAATGACTAATTGTATAGTCTGTGGTATGATTTTGTTTGTGTTCCCCTGGTGAGGGGTGTGTTGGGGAATCCCTACAGTAGGTTGGACTGTTAAGGTCTGCATGACATATTGATCCAATTGTCTATGTATTTTAATTAACTATTTTAGCTGTGCTAACAGTTCTCGACCTGTCATGTTTTCTATGTCATGTCAGGATGTGGTGTATAGCTGGCTAGTACCGGCCATGTAGCTCCTGGTCTACCTAGTGGACCGAGCCTGGTAATGTGATTTTGATGTTTTAGGGCGCCTTTAAACCAGAGCTGATGCTCTTGGTAAGTTAATGGAATTTCAACGTCCTCGTAAGGAACATATTCCTCTGGAAGTTCCTCTACTTTGTAGTAGTGGAGCTCGTGTGTTTCTCCATCTGCTGGATGAAAGGGAATCCATGAATAGAATACCTCTGTCTGCCGGTACTCATGTGCCTCTATAACAAAGATTACTATACCACCTCTCGATGATACTCTATTATTTATGAGTTTGTAAGTTATGGTTTTTCTTACATTTACCGGAATGTTTATAACCTCTGGGTCATTCTGTAGCCTATTTCTGTCATCTAAATCTGCTTGTTCTGCTGCTGCAGCTAATTCTTCATCAGTAATCATTATTGTGTTGACTCAGAATTTGCAGAGCAAGTTTCAAGGAAACAAAGATTAGGTGCACAATATTTTGGAACACTGTATCCTTCAACGTTGAACAAACCAAAAACGAATACATTGTATTTTTTGTCCTACTCAGTTTTGGCGGATATTATCCTTTCACCCACTCCAGATGTCTATTGAAGTTTTTACGGGAGAAAGGGGTCTGTGTGAAAAGCACGACTGAGTTCTCTAGTATCTAGCGTTAAATTATCGCCTTACCAAACGTTGGGCACCATGTAGTGTAGTTTCTATATTCCCAATAGGCTCTGCGCATTGGAATAACATATACTATAGTTTAGACGTAGGACTGAGGTCGACTAGGTCTCTATCGTATATATTAGACTTAATTGTGAGTGCCAGCTAGCTCAGAGGTCACTAGAAACTTTCTCGAATTCACAAGAAGGGATTAGTTTCTGACAATCGCATAACATGACAACTTTGTTTCCCAAGAATAAGAAATCAATCTCTAGAGTCGCAGAAACAATAGATAGCTATTTTACTCAGTCAATCGTGCATGCTTCGTTTCACCAGAGGTGCTGAGAAAATAGAGAGACGGGCGTTTTCAATAAAACGTATTTATTGAACAGTCTTCTTTCTCAAGCATAAGAAGTGTACTGCTACAATCGTAATACTGGTTATAAAGTACAGAGCATATAATACGAAAAGTATTATAAAGTAGTACTGTAAATGCATGATATGGTTTCTACGCCATAAGTTGCCTAAAACATATAAAATACATACAGTGATAAAATAATGACTAAAAGTACTCAACTGGTGCTTCTAAAATACGCCTACCTCGGTGTACCTAACCTAAGTCTAGTACAAGGGAAGAAGTAAGTGAGGAGTAGCTTAAGTTTAGTATTTCTATGCCAAGAATCTGTCCAAGAATTCTCTGAGGTCTAATCATCTATCGCAGGACTCGATTTCCCAGCAACCAGCAAGGGTAGCCTGGAAACACTGGAGCTAAGATTTCTCGGCAGGAGAAAATATGGCGTCTCTCAGTGCGTCAGCTGGAGGGTCGGCTTCCTTCGGCACTTGCTGCTGCAGGGCGTCGGGCAAGTAGTAAGTCGATCTGCTCTAAACCACCGTGTGTTTGTCTGGGCAAATCTGGGCATATTTATACTTTGAAGGTGCCGAGTTTGACGTGTGATTGGACTTAATAACGTCATCAAAGACTCACCCCCAGATTCATCAAAGTCCCGCTTTGCAAGTCCTGAATAGCGATTTATAAGGAATCGCTATTAAAGACTCGCAAAACGGGATGCATGTAGAAATCGCAATATTTTTTGCGATTTCTACTGCTTCCTTATTTGCGATAATTGCTAATCGCAAATAAGGAATGGCTTTCCCATTCATTCCTATGGGCCTAAAGGCCCATAGGAATGAATGGGGATTAATTCCTTATTTGCAATTAGCAATTAGCGAATCGCAAATAAGGAAGAGATTTCAAGGGTGCCAGGGTGTCCAAAGGACTCCCTGTAGCACCCCGGAAATGGTAAGGTACACTGGTGTTGCGCACACACATGTCCAAAGGACATGTGTGTGTGTAACATGCAACTTAGAAAAATCCATTGAAGTGCATTTTTCTAAGTTTTTGCTATTTACCAGGTAGTTAGACTTCGCGGTAAATAGATTGCGAATTCGCAATTTTAAAATGGTTCATGAATTGCATTTAAGGAATCTCAAATTGAGATTCCTTAAATGCAATTATTCGCAATTTAGCGATTTCTAACATTGCGATTTTTGCATTTGGGATGATGAATCCCAAATGCAAAAATAGCGCTCGCAAAGGGCCAGATTCTCAGAATCTGGCCCTTTGCGAGCCGATTTCGGCTTGATGAATCTGGCTGTCAGTTCTTCGAAAAGTCCATTATTTCCTAGATAAATTAGTATTCAGGCAAGGGAAAGTCCCTAGCAGGTTTCTCTAAGAAATCGTTGTTGATTCTTGGAAATTAGTGGAAGTAGCCATGCCGTATTTGGGCTGCATAGGCTCAGTCTAAGTATGGTAATAATTTATATGCCTTTATAAGGATCAAACAATCTATACCTATATAAGGGCATGAATCAGGAAAAATTACACTAGAGTCCTAGATTCATTTACAACAGCCTGTGTAGGTGGAGTATCTAAAATGAAATTACATCTGCTGCAGTAGACACAGTAGTAAATACAGTATTCACTACAGCCATGGGGCTGGAATTTCTAGCCGTATTGGGACTCAAATGAAGTTCAATCTCCATCACAACCAGCTATGGAGAAATAGCTTTGATGGTGCTCACAAACTGCAGAGGAATTTTCTGCCTGGTAGCGAGAGAAGTTAAGTTAGGGAACTACCAAGGACTCCTCGTGGCCTACTGCTAGATTCCACCACATGATGTAACTTAATGTTCTTGTACCTTGAATGCAAAGGACTGGCACAGTGCACGGTATGATGGGCCAAACTCCTTTTTTACTGCAATTATTTCACAAGCCAAATGCCCAGATACTTTCAACTGCTTGTTAGATTTGCTGCCATTGAAGTTTTGTAAGTCCTGAAAGACAGCACAATGATCATTTACGTCAAAGGGCATGGCCACAGCCACAACATCCCTACCATCAACGTCTGGAATGTAAATGTGTATGCAAAAAAGGACCTAGTGTGGGGTTGGGCCACCCAAAGTTATTTTAGTGAGATTGTTTGGTGCTTTTTGTACCCCATATAGGTAGTGGATCCAACTATGCTCTGTACATAATACTCTAGCTGCTAAGGACTCTTTTAAGTCACAGTTCATCCTTTCCACAACAGATTTGCCTTTAGGCTGATATGGAGAAGAGTAATGTATGGCTACACCCAGAGTAGCCATGAAATCCCTGAAAGCCTTAGAGGCGAAAGTAGGGCCCTGGTCTGAGTGGAATGCAGCATATGCATATCTTCTGATAAAGACTTTCAGATCTTTAACAACAGTGCAAGCATCAGCTGATAGTTGTTGCCACACCCAGATATACCTGGCACAAGAACCAACTCCAACTAGGATACATTTAAACGCTCCATCCGAATTAGGAGGACCAGAGTGATCCAGAAAAATGCAGTTGAAAGTTTGTTGGAAATCAACAGGTGTGTCTGCATTGGACGAGCCACAGTGGATGTTTTAATTTGCTTACAAATGCCACAACAAAAGACAACATTTTTGGCCTTTTTGTAAAAGCCCGTCAACCTTGTTTGAGAATGAGTAATCGCTGCATCTGTTGCAGTCGCACATGCACATTTGGCCGCTTCATTTGCCAAAGAATTCCCTACAACGTGTGGTCCCACACATTGATGACCCAATGGATGAATGACATGAGCCTATCTTTTAGGTCTGTCACTTTCCTCCAAAGCGTGTTATGCTTTATTGTGTTGCCTTTAGAATCTTTGATCAATTTTGGTGTCAATAATGCAAGTTGTCATTAAAAGATTGAACACATTAATACAAATCACACACTATAAGTGTGGGGGATTCAGAATCCGTATTTTTAAGTGCAAGCAAAAAATCTTTTAGTTCAGCTAACTGTGCAGTACGGTCCCCTAAGGATAATGTAAGAGTTTTTTGTGGTTAGAATTTTCCATCCAACATCACACCAAGAACAGTTGCACACGCAGCCAAATATTGGTGCTTTGTACCTATAGCCGGTTGGGCTGAATCCTCAATATAAACAATGCATTTATACAGTTCAAGAGGCAAAAAATTGCTAGCCATGGGATAAATATACTCATATTGAAGAAACTCTTGTGTCTGTAAAGAGTGGTCAAAGACGAACTCAACATCAAAAGCTGTTGAGGATGTTGCCCATTGTATCCATCTAGGATGGAGGGCTTTAGTGTTAGGAACACAGGCTTTTGTGACAGCCTCGGAGGTGGGAATGGGAGTAATGAAAGAAATGCGTTTAACTTGTACAAGTGGCTGCTCTTAAGTTTAGCCATCTGCACTGCGGTGAGTTTTATTTTTCTGTGGACGCAAAATTCATTTCCACACTGGAATATATCAGCAATGTCTCACCTCTGTTAAAGGTGACATAGGTAAAACCAAAGGCATTCGCATTGATACAGATGACCAGGTAGGTCATGTTAACACATGTATGTAAATGTCATGTTGTAAGGAAATCAGATTGTAGGGATCTGAGTAAGTCTGTATGTTCTGAAGTCCAATGAGAACTGGACAAATCAGGATGAATCCAGCTATATAATAATTTAATGTGTTGAGCATATTCAGGTATATAGGTGCTGTCAAAATTGAGGAATCCTAATAAGGATTGCAGTTTGCGTAACGTCTTAGGAGGTTGCAGCAGAGCACACTTCTCTAGAAGTGCGGTGCAAGGCTTCTGCCTTCATGTGTAAATTCATATCAGAACAATAGTAAACTCAGAAATGCTTCATGAGATTTTTTAAGTTGAACTTCTAGCCAGCTTCGGTGAATCCCAAGATTATGTAATCCACTGTGGCTAAATGTGTGTTTAACTCATCAACCTTCAAGTAGATATCCACACAGGACATTGCATAAGGGTCAATCTCTTGTAGAATTGATGCTTTGCGGGCAGCAAACCATTCAGGACAGTTCTTATACCGCATAGAAAGACATGAAAAACGACGCTGAAAGCCGAGTACCGAGAAGGCAGTAGAATCTCTGCTTTCAGGCACTATATTTTGGCAGAAAAAAACTTTGGAAATGTCCAAGGTTGTTTTGTATATTTTATGGACTGCATTATTTAGAAGTGCTGTACTGTGTGTAAATGTGTATGAATGACTATTTAAATGTCTGTAGTCTAAGACTATACAATATAAATGATCCAGCTTCAAAACAGGAAAAAGAGAATTATTCATTCGAGCAACACAGATGTCACTTTCTCCCTAGTTTCCAACTGGGAGAACATTTCTCTAACAGGTGCTTTAGCATCCCCGTTTTATGGGATATTGTGGTTGCACTTGTGGGCTGAAACGTATGGGTATTACATGTAAAGGAGAATCCTTATCCCAGCCGACATGATTGCAATATTTAGCTGGGGCTAGTGCAAGAGCCCATTCTGCTGCATAGGCCTGTTTAATTTTGTCATGGACAAGCACAGAGAAAGTGAAGTATTACATCCTCACCTTGTGGGGATGGTTGGACAAACTGTGGGGGCCAATAGACCTCTGCTAGGAGAATGTCGTATGAAAAAGTTACATTTCCCCTGAATATTACTTTAACGGTGCGTTGTATGTCCTCTGTCATGCTTTCGAGAAGAGTCACTGCTCACCTCCTTTCAGAGGGAGAGTTCTCAGCGTTTGTGGCATACTTTACAGTTATAGCTGCAACTTTGTCTCTGAAATTGGGGCTTAACTTAGGAAGGATTCTCTTCTTTTTTATCTTCACATCAGACGAGCGCTGTGAGTCAATCTTCGGTTTCACATACTCTTCCTGTCCGAAGTCCGAATGCCCTCCTCTCTTGTACTGTTTCTCAGACGAGTCCTGAAAGAAAGGAGAAGAAGGAGTATCAGAAAGCTGATACCAATCTGGTGCTTTGATTTGTGTGTAATCACGCATATTTAGTGTCTGTCATAGGACTCTGGTGGCAGAGATCCCCCCTCAAGATTGATATTTTTCTTTAGGTTTGGGTTTGTCCCATAGTTTTTTTTTAAAACTCCTGGTTAAGCTTGGCAGTCTCCTTGTCCGAATCAGATTTGCCACGTTGTGGTTTACTGAGTCTGGTTCCCAAATTTTTGGGTCCTATAAAATTATATATTTTAGCAGTAATTATAGGTAGCTCATGCTTCTGTTTGAGTGGTGCAATCTCTGCGAGCCCTGGCGTATTGGCTGAGGCGCTGCTTCATATTTAATGGTTGACGGTATCATTGTGGAAACTTCAGTGTAGTTTACCATTCAATTCATCACCAAATTTAGGGCAGCAGGTGCTCTGTGTTCTTTCTGTATTTGTTTTAACACATCCAGCAAGACTGACAAAGATGGAGTACCATGTGTTATGGTGCAGACAGCAGCAAAGTGTCAGGGACTGTCCTGGACTATGTCTGGAGCTTTGTCAGGAACTTGGTCAAGGACTGATGACTGGGTAGAAAACGTAAGCAGAAAGAGTGCTGCCGAGGATCACACAGGAAGTCAGGGGAGAAAAGGGATCCAAAGGGGAAGCCTGCACAAGTGAACAAGATGGTAAAGACTCAGAAAAGATGAGCCCTCAAGAGGCAATTCAGAATTCAGAATAACTACACCCAGGATGAGCATGCAAGATATCCCTCATTGGGATATCTTGTTTTTAGGGTTTTATCAAAGTCGATATTTGCACAGGTCAGGCATTTAGACCAAAAAACAGTATCTGATGTGATAACCATGAAATGTTGATGTATTTAAGCAGTTATACATGGTTTTAAATATTTAAATATGATTGTATTTATTTATTTATTTACTTTGTCATACATGGTTTTAAGATTTAAATTCTGAGAAATTATATCAGTTATTTATTTATTTATACATATTTATGCATTGACTCACAGAGTTTGTCACATAAATATGTTTGACGAATTTCAATATCGCCTGGTCAACCATACTTATAAATATAGAGGTTACGAGCTATTTGTTTACATTGGCAAATCACTTGAAATTGAAAACAGTCTACTTGTGGTGCTGCAACACAGTATGGTGTCTATGTTTATCTATCAGGTGACAAGGGGGAGGTTACCCATAGCAATACAAAAAATATAGGCGGACTGTGTTTCCGCATGTGATCAAGGACACTGTGTTGTCCAAAACGCGTCATACATGGCTTTGTAAAAATAAAGACCTTTTGCCACTGATTATTGAAGTCTGGATCTCTATCTCTCTCATCACTGGCTGGAAGTTGAGAGAGAGCAAGCGTTTTGTTTCAATATATATATATATATATATACACACACACACATAACAACATTAACAATAAAGGGAATGTGGGGCAAGCACTCACGAGGTACATAAAGTAATACTGAATCTCAGTAAGGTCCTCACCCACAATTACTGTTACGGATACTAACTGCAAATATCCACATATTGGATATACATGCAAAGGCAGGTCTGTGAAGCTGATACCTATGCTGATATTATAAAAGTAACTCAAAGACAATACACCACTTTGGTAGACAGCTGTGCCCATGGATCCTGGTGATCAAACAGGTACACGCAAGGCAGTAACAGCAAGGTTGTAGAACTAAACACAAGCCCAATAGACAAGGAGCCAGCAAGGAGGAGTGCTTAATAGGAAAGAAGGACACACTATTCAGAAAGCAAGTAACAAACATACAAGGAAACTAGAAGCAAGACAGTAGAATGGGAAGACAGCAACTAAGGACTGAAACAAAGGTAATGGGGGAATAAGCAGGAACAGGAACAAAGGAAATAGAGGAGAGCGGATCAAGGTAGCACTGAATGTAGTGTTATACCAGGAATAAGGATTGGCAATAGCTTTGGAATCAAGTAATCTAGGAAGAACTACAAGCAGTCCTAATTCAGGAACAAAGAATAGCTATGTCTTTGGAATCTAAGTCGCACTGTTAGTCAGTGCTAGTTCTGGAAACAGGAAATTGCTACAGCTCGGGAAACAATGAGTTAAGAGAGCACTGCAAACTGTGCAAATCCAGAGCAAGAAATAGCTGCCGCGCAGGAACAAAGAAAAAACTATTGCTCAAGGAACTCAGGAAACAATTTAGCACTGAAGGCAGTGAAAATTCAGGCACAAGGAATAGCTATAGCTCAGGAATCAAGAAATAATGATTAACTATAGCTCAGGAATAAAGTAATATCAAAAGCTCAGGAAACAAGGATCGGTCTCACTGGAACACGGCTGCAATGACCAACACTGGACTGAAAGGTGCTTGGGCCTAAACGAGCTCACAGTAATCACATTCATCAGGTGTGAGCAGGCTAGCAGTAGCCAGCCACGGGTGAGCTGAATTCCTCCACACATCCTTGGCCTGCACAGGTAAAGTTGAAGCAGAGAGCGGGGAATTCTAGGTAATGGAGCTTCAAGCATGAACAGGCTTTCTTCAAGTATGAGCTGTCTGGCTTCCACAAATCCTGGCATGGATTGGGAATGATGTCAATTCCCAAAGTAGTGTCCAAATGGTTGGAAGCCAGGAAATGCATGCAAGGGAGTGTCTGGAAGTTTATTATAACACTGGAGAGTCACACTATGAGGCCCCCTGGTGGGGGGTACGGAGCGCAGGGAACAAATTGTGGCACAAAGATTGTGCCCCAAGAGGCACAGTCATCTTTTATGGAAACCATCCCATGGGATAAGCACATAGTCAATATACTGTGCTTTCCCTGTGGTTCCGTAAGGGGAAACACGTCCTCAATTTGATAATTGTTTTGGGCAATCCAAGATTTTCTTCACAAATTGTGGGAAGTTTGCCCATAATTGAATGAATGAATACAGGAGTCATGGTTGGCAGTGCAGGCAACTGGGCTTGCCCTTCCAGGCCGGCTCTTGCTGGGAAAGCCAGCAAGGTGCACCAGACATATTAAGTTAAATGCCTAGATAGTCTAACAAGACTAGTGTAAAATTGTTGTAGCTGTTGAGCATTGAGATTCGCTATATTGGGGAATGGTGTATAACCAGCTAATGCTGGCCAGGTGGCCCCTTTATTACTAAGAGGACCCATGCATGCTGGTGCAAGTACATGCCTCAGAACAAATTGATGTCCCTAATGTGATAACTGCATTCCTAAGAGCACATATCCTCTGTATGCTTGTGGTAGATTAGCATTTGTGTATTCATGAAATTTAAGATAGGTAGCATCTACAGCCAGAAAACTGACCCAAGAATAGAAGATTTCTAAACAATAGCCATAGTTGGATTCAACCACAAAGATAAAGTCACCTCCTGCATTTGTAAGGCCATGTAAAGTTATATGTGCATGGACTGCAGGTCCGCAATTGTCAGCAATAGGGACTGGTTGTGGCTTCCCATGATTACAAAAGTAATGGACACAAAGGCAAATACAAATATTGTTAGTCCTTTTTAACGTTCAAGCTTTAAAAACCAACAGTAAAAATAGGTGCTTCCTAAAAGTACTGTAGAGGAGATATATCCCCAACACCACAGACTTCTCCAGTAGTAGGTGTGGGTGTACTATGGGCGTGCACCTACAGGCACTACTCACGAGACCTGGTGAATTATTACCATACTATTGTTGGTGGCCCCATGTTGCATTCTGTTTGAAAATAGGACTGTGCCTTGGGAGAAAACTGGACATCTGAATGCAGCGACTCTGGCCTTGATTTAGATCTTTTTTACATAAAAAGGGTGAACCCAATGGTACTGGGACCTGGGTAAGTGCTAGTACAATAGATAATGGCCCCAGTATTTAAGGACTGACTAGACTTATGACAAATAGAATCATAAAAGCATAAGAATATTCTGCTACAAAGACTTTTCAGAAGCAAATGTTATTTAAACACATTGCTACACAAAATTTACTTGGCATATAGAAATAAGATAATACTATATGTACAAAAGGTTCCCAGCAGGACAGAGAAATAAGGAGGATGGGTAAGTGAATTGGAGTGAGGATACGTGATCATGGGAAAAACATGGAAAAAAAGGGTGAAATCGTAAATCAATTTTAAGAACCAGATCAGACTTTCAATATCAAGCCAATGATACATGAGTTTTCATACAAATTGTACATAGCTAAGCCCAGTTCACGAAACACAATAAATATAGTCTGTGTTGTTTCAAGGGCTAGCATCAAGCAAAGGAAACGAAGTGTCGACGTTTCGACCCAAAATTTCAACGTAGGTTGGTTAGCACCTTATACCGGGGTCTTCATCAGGACAAAGATGGGGGAAGGGCACCTAATGTGAGAATATAAGAGAGAAATCAGTACGGTGGAACCATTGGCATTATTTCACAAAAGAACCATAAAGTGTCCCTATGTATTTACCAAAATTCTTCAGTGAGGACTCAATGAAGATAGAGGGCCAGGTAGCTCCTATGTGTAGAGTGCGACAGCGACACCTGAAGAATACATATAGGGTGTGGTTAGAGCGCAACAGTCGCTCATGAGAATATATTTATTATTTAATATGCAAGTCCGGAATAAGGACTTACTCAAAATGCGTGACATGCAGCGTGTCCCTTCTAAACATACATCATTTTATATCTTGGTCACCTCTTTGGCTGCAAGTTCAGTGGTGAATATCTGAAAACAAGTTGGGGGAGGACTAACATTAAACAAGCTAAACACGACTAACAGCGATGTAAAAAATTATGTAGGAAAGCGTAATGACTCATTACCTGAACTAGATCATGATGGGGGTACAAATGACTGTACTGGAACTGTGAAATAAATGCACGGAGAATACAGTGGGAATCTTAAATTGCTGAAAAGGATGGATAAAAATACGGATAAAAATACACTGCACAGACAACTTTGCAACGGTTAAGGCACTCACCAATCTTCGGTGAGTTGTAAGTCAGGGTAATCAAGCAGTGCTCAAATCTAGGTGGCATAGACAAGAAACACCGCGTAAGCTATGACTATGTTAACGTGTGCTAACTGGCTCAAACAAAAGCAAAGTCACAAAAACCCACAAGGGGGAGCCCCGACCCTACTTACTGCTACTCACTGATGTGGCCGTCCTTGTATGCTCAGGGGAAATGAGAAGCCGAATAGTGCCTTATTATATGCTGGCATCATGCGCTCGGAGGTATCTCGTGGCATTTTGACAGGTGCAGACGCTAAATGCATGCTCTAAAGCGTCATCAGTAATTCGGTAGAAAGTGAGAATAGACTTATAACATGATACTGCCTGAAGGTGTTTAACATAATGTTTATTCAGTTGATGTCTTGTGTTTTTGAGCAAACAAAGGATAGGTTTCTTAATACTATCCGATCTACAATCTACTGTTTAAACGAGTAGAAGATTAACAGGTTGCGGTTTAAATGAAATTAGTCACAGGGATCGATGTTGACCTATGACCACGCTATGATTGCAGTGTTGGGCCCGCAGTTGCCAACCAGTGCGAGTTATGTGCTTAAGGGGCCGGATACTGGCGGTTGGTTATGTCAGTGGCAGCCTATATGTCACGGCGTACGGCATCCACAAGAAACAAGTCTTCATTCTATTACAAAGCTCATAGCTAACAGCCAATATATCACATACACAAGAAACAAGCCTACATTCTATTACAAAGCTCAGAATTATCAGCCAACGAGGCACGATACACAGTTCCTAAACGGATGTTCTCTCAGCATAGTAGCTCAGTGTCGTTTGAACACAGATAATGTAACGAGATCTCACAGAGTACTCATTTAACATAGTTCATAAGGAAAGTGTCCCTGTATGCTAATATCAACCAAACTGGTGTGTCTGAAGTACAGGATAACACATAGTGAACATCAGTATACAGTGTACAGAGGTCTGGTGTATCTCAATTAACCCATAGTATAAGATAACACCCAGATAATAACAACACTTAACACATTCTGGTAAGACAAAATTATTCTATTGCTAAACAGGCCAGTTGTGCGTAGCTAGAGTCAAGTTCATTAAGACCATTACATATGGAGTCAAAACGGGCCATCCATTTGGCTTCTCTGACATTAAGAATGGACACAATATTACCACCCCGGGGCCCCAGGGTAGCCTTTTTGAGGACAATCCATTTGAGGTCCTCAGCCGTGTGTCCTGCACTCTTGTAATGCTCCAAAAGTGGAGCACCTTGGGTCTCACATCTTATTCTACTACAATGTTGTAGTATTCTTGCTTTCATTTTTTGTTGTGTTTTACCCACGTAGATGGAGTCGCATGGCATAGAAAACCGTAAATTACATTGTTACTGTTGCAGTTAGTGAAGGCTTGCAAATCTATCTGATGGTGTTTGTAAATAAATTGCTTAGTTTGGATAGTCAGTCTACATGCCTTACAGTTTCCACATCTGTAATGCCCCCTGTGTGTGGGGAGGTTCCAAAGTGTATGTATGAATGGTGTTGCTGGATTGTCCAGATAGGAGCACACTACATGGTCTTTTACACATTTTGCTCTCTTAAACGCATGCATCGGTGGATTAGGTTGGACGATGTCATCTGAAATTATGGACCAGTTTCTGTTGATGATATTCTTTATGGTATGACTTTGGGTATTGATTGTTGTGACCAAGATATAAAATGATGTATGTTTAGAAGGGACACGCTGCATGTCCCGCATTTTGAGTAAGTGCTTATTCGGGACCTGCTCATTGAATAATAAATATATTCTCATGAGCGTCTGTTGCGCTCTAACCACACCCTATATGTATTCTTCAGGTGTCGCTGTTGCACTCTACACATAGGAGCTACCTGGCCCTCTCTCTTCATTGAGTCCTCACTGAAGAATTTTGGTAAATACATAGGGACACTTTATGGTTCTTTTGCGAAATAATGCCAATGGTTCCGCCGTACTGATTTGTCACTTATATTCTCACATTAGGTGCCCTTCCCCCATCTTTGTCCTGTTGAAGACCCCGGTGGAAGGTGCTAACCAACCTATGTTGAAATTATGGGGTCGAAACGTCAACACTTCCTTTCCTTTGCTTGATGCTAGCCCTTGAAACAACAGAGACTATATTTATTGTGTTTCACGAACTGGGCTTAGCTATGTACAAATTGTTTGAAAACTCATGTATCATTGGCTTGATATTGAAAGTCTGATCTGGTTCTTAAAATTGATTTACGATTTCACAATTTTTTCCATGTTTTTCCCATGATCACGTATCCTCACTCCAATTCACTTACCCATCCTCCTTATTTCTCTGTCCTGATGGGCACCTTTTGTACATATAGTATTATCTTATTTCTATATGCCAACTAATTTTGTGTAGCAATGTGATTAAATAACATTTGCTTCTGAAAAGTTTTTGTTGCAGAATATTCTTATGCTTTTATGATTCTATTTGTCATAAGTCTAGTCAGTCCTTAAATACTGGGGCCATTATCTATTGTACTTTGATTTAGATCTTGGCAGATCTGATCTCTCCTTCTCTGTTGGTTTCTCCATCCACCTACTTGGTAGCCCACCTGCTCAATTTAGATGCTGGTGTTTCTATTGATGATAGTCCGTCTGAGTGTCGCCATCTCCACCAGAATTTTCCTCCCTTGTAGATGATGCCGCTGTCTGATTGAGTTCAGCCAATATTTCCGCCAAGCCAATCATGATGTGCTTTCCGGTCACTGGAACTGTGACGGTAAAACCTCCACACCTGAATTGATGGTTTTGAAGGGATATAAGGTAGAAACATACATTTTTTCTTTTTTTCTAAAATAAACACACTTGTGTTAACACTTAAAAATAAAACTTTCAATTAGTTTTTGGTGTAAGTGTCCATTATCATGATGAATGCTTGCACCAACATTTTAATGTTCATAACATATATTTTTTAAATAAAGTTTGGACTTTACAAATATATCATTTAAAAAGGAACTTTTGTATTTTCTCTCATAAATGTAAAAATATGTATTTCACATTTTCATCACTAACGTTTTTAATAATCAATGACTTGTAAATGAATAATAATGTTAGAACAAACATTGTAAAATATATTTTATTTAATTTATAAATTAGATACTTCTCTCATTAACTTTTATTCAAATATGTAAAAAAAAGAAAAAATAGGTTTTCCCACAATAACACCATGTGGCTTTGCTGCCCATAGCTTGCCTCCCCATCATAGTCCAAAGGGTAACCTGGTCAGTAATAGGCATCTAATGGGCATAGAAGAGGCACCTCAAGGATATTTCTGATGGGGGGTTAGGTCTGGTATAGTTTAAGGACAGATAAGAGGTGAATTCAGAAGGAGACGAAAGGGTAGGAGGGGTGGTAGAGGATTGGCATTTGGAGGTAGAGGGAGCTTGAGTGGATGCTTTGATTGTGTCTGTATGTTTTGCAGTTGCATTTGGGCCTGGTGTTTGTTGTGTATGTTTGGATGTGTGTTTTTTGGCTGGAGTTTGATATTCTGGTGAGTGTGCGTTTGCGTTTGTGTTTGGTTGGTGTTGTAGTGTGAGTAGATGTGCTTTTGTGTGTGTGTGTTGGTTTTGATATGTGTGTTGTGGTGGTTGTGTCTGTATGTTTGGCAGCTGCATGTGGATCTAATGCTTGTTGTTTATGTTGAATGTGTGTTTTTTGGTTGGTGTTTGATGTTCTGGTGAGTGCGGGCATTCGCTTTTTTTGGCTTTGTGTGTAGGTGTGCTTTTGTGTGTTGGTTTAGACTGGTGCATTGTTGTGGTGGTTGTAGTTCTTGTGGTGGTGTTTGTGGCCAAGGTGGTTTTTGAGTGCAGTGGTGGTTGTGAGTGTGGTGGTGATTGTGGGTGTGGTTATGGTTGTGGTTATGGTGGTTGTGGGTGAGGTAGTGGTTGTGGTGCATATGGGTGTGGTGGTAGTTGTGTTGTGTGTGGTGTGTGTGGTGGTGGTTGTGGTGGTTTTGGGTGTTGTGCTTGTGGGTAAAGTTTCAATAGTGTGTGTGTGTTGTTTGCATGTTTTCTGTGCTTCTTTGTGTGTTTGTGTTCATGTGTGTATGTGAGTCTGCTGCTTGTGTCGGTTAGAGTGGGTGCCTGCAAAGAAATGAGCATGCTTGGGATTGGGGTGAGAGTTTGGATCTGGGTTGAAGAAGGGACCTGAGTTGGGGCAGAAGGTTGTGCTGGTTGGGAGGCTGGGGTGAATCACGAGGCTGCTATTTTTGCAAGCAATCTCTGCATGCCAGACATTGAACTGTGAATGGCATCCAGATATCAACCATGGTTGCATTTGGCAGGCTATCCCCTGGATGACATTCACTATTGCAGTTGGCCTACAGAGATGCTATGTAATAGGTCCATAGCCTCCTCACTCAGTGCAGCTGGGGTGACGGGGAGGCAGGGAGTTGCCTATGCAAAGGAGCCCCCAGCCCTTTCAGGGCTTTGTATTTGGCAAACTGGGAGGGGGGGGGAGCAAGAGGGAAGGTTCACATATGTCTCTGGGTGGTGGACAATGATGATGTTGTAACAGTTCCAGTAGGCCCACCACCACTAGAAACGGGTCACTTCTGGAGGCCTCCAAAGAAGATGACATGGTGTTGGCCTCCATTCCAGTCCCCTATCCCTCCATGCCACTGTGCCCATCTGTGTCTGTTTCACCACCCAAAACCCAGTGGTGAACTGCTTCCCTGCCTTCACCACCCGAAACACAGTGGTCATTTGCGCCCCGCCTTCTTGGCCAATGTCTCAGTTGCCTGCTCTTGAAGATTCTGTAAAGAAATATACATTGGTTTTATTGTTTTCTCAAAACATTTTCTACATTTTTTATTTCACCTGCTTAAAGGTTTTTAAACCTAGGTATATTTTTATCTTTATCTCATGCAAATAGGGAACATCTTCTTAAACCATTTTGTCACAGTTTTGTAATTTTCTATTATTGGTCCTATTTTACTTTTGATAATTTTTCGTAACCATTATCAATTCCCTCCAGTAACTGTTTAACACTCCTGAATGGTTCTGATTTGTTGTTTTGAATAGTGAACTTATGTTATAAAAGTGTAATATAAAACAAAAATCCCTTTGTACATTGTGTGTACAAGGCAAAAGAAGATGATTATTTTATTGTGTTTGGGTATTTCACAATTGTAAAACTTACTTCAATTAACTTTCCTTTTTTTAAAGAAAAAAAATTATATTATTGATTCATTAATTACTTTGCTTATTAATGTAGCACACCCTACGTATTTACTTATGCTGTTGAAGACATCCAAAAATACAAACCAATTGTTTCAAATTACTTCTACAGTGTAATTAGATAAATAGGGCTTGATAAATTTATAATCCACTTTAGTACAGGTATAAATTCCTTTATATGTGACTATAATATAACTTAAATAATTTTTAGTTTGCTTTAACATTGTGAAAAAAAAATAAAAACATATTCTGGATTTCAGTTTAGCCGAAAATTGATACAACGTTACAATACATTTTTAAATACATTGATTCATATATTGTTTCTAAACTAAAAATTAAAATGCAATTTACAATTTATTTATTTCTAACTTTGATGCATTTAAATTTTTTGTAAATTAGTCATTTTTTGTTCCTGATTTTGAGTTTTGCAGATGGGATACTCCAACATATACATGACGGAATTTCCATCCGTCAAATTCCAAGTGCATTATAAAACATTGCCCTTGGGATAGATTGGAAAAACAGTTGCAGGGACTGGGTTGGGGGCAGATGTTTCGTCTTGGGGAAGGGCCTCCCTTTCAGTGGCTGAGGCAGATGTAGTAGGCCCAGATATTGTTGGACCGCAGACAGGGGAAGATGCTGTTGGAAAAGATCTACACATATGGGTAAAAAAATAATATAGAACCCCAGTCAGGGAGCCTAAATTCAAGTTAAAATTTTCCATATAAACATTGTGCACCCTCTGCAATTGCTTCATCTCCTGGAGATCTGTAAGGACCTGGCCCATAATTTCCTGGAAAACTCAAATAACGTGATGCTAGAAGGGCTCTAGTATCATCCCAAAGTAGGCACACATTATTTGTCGACCTCCCTTCGTGTCAGAAAAGACGACTTGAATGCGGTTCCATGTGTATTTCTTGATTTTATTTACTTATTTCATCATTGCTTATTTCAACAATTCTTAGAATTAGGCGGAATCATATGTTCATTATTTACATCATATTCCAATGTTATGGTTCAGACATTGTCTATTGAGTATGTCCAATGCATTTCGGGCATTAAGGAAACAGCCCTTCATCAGGGACTTGACACTGAGAAAAAATAAATATGAGCAAGATTTACTAAATTATAATGCTTAGATACGCTCACACATATGGTTATAAGAAATCAAGATAAACACGTTTGTGTTAAACAGAGATATTTGAATCACACGTACTAAATAGCAATTATATCATGAATATCAATGCAAGTTAATGCAACTAATCGCTGTGGCCAAGTACTACATGTAAACCAAAAAGAAACTTTTAGCTCGACGTGTCACTTACATGTCTGTGTTGCAAGGTTGAGGGAAAACCTGGGTAAAACAAAAATTGTGCGAAAACGGGGTTAAGACCGCTAGCCTCGAACTTAAGATAGTGCTCGTTTGTTTATAAGCTCTATCGGGAGTGTAAACTAACCTTTAGGATGTCGGTAAAAGACTTCGGACCGGTGCTCGTCTCCGCCAAAAACGCCGGTGAGACACTCGGGTTTGGCGCGGTCCAAATATTCAAAAAAGTCTATGTCATGTGACTAGTCACATGGGTCTCGAGACACTAAAAAAAGACTACGGCGTGTGGGCACTTACTGGTATTGGGAACAAGTGTAAAAAACGTATATCTTGGATACAGATATATCTTGAATCTAATACTTCGAGATTAGGGTACGGCACGTGAAAATTAAAAAAAAACGTGAAAGTTAAAAAAACGTGAAAGTTAAAAAAACGGTAGATTGGGATGGGTGCAGGCTCGAACTAAGATAAGAACAGACGAAACTCAGGTTCGCTATTAGTTGAGCCATTGGGGGAATGATATTAATTATGGTGGGAAACTTGTATCAGTGTGTATGATGATAGAAAACGCACACAATGACAACAGGAAGATATACAGAGCAATACAGTCATATTTACAAATAACATGAGAATTCGATCCTCTCATTGAGTCCTGCAGGTTTCTGAGTTGATAATTTATGGATCCAGTAGTTCTCTCTTTGTAGCAAAAATTTATTGTTGTCTCTGCCTTCAATTTTCAATACCGTTTCAAGAACAATGAATTTGACTTGAGACACGTTATGCTGAGACTCCACAAAATGTGCAGATAATGCTGATTTAAGATTTTTCAGTCGGATGTTCGATTTATGTTCTGTTAGACGTACTTTCATTTTTCGTTCAGTTTTCCCTACATATAATTTTCCGCAGGGACACTTGATGCCATAAATCAAATTACTGGAATCACAAGTAGCACTCACTTTCAGTTTAATGGGATATCCTTGTGTGGGATGATTGATGATGTTTCCTTTGATCGTGTTATTACAATTGCCGCAGTTTAAGCAAGGCTTTGTTCCAGAAAATGAACCTGTCGGTTTTGGTTGATATTGAACTATTTCACCTGTTGTGGTTTCCAAATACTCAACAAGTAGTAATAAATTCAAACGAATCATTAACAAACATTGGGCCATCCTTAACATGGAACCAGACTTCAGAAATGTATTTAGTCAACCGCCTATTTTTGCATTCACCAGGGCCAGGAATCTAGGTGAAATAGTTCAATATCAACCAAAACCGACAGGTTCATTTTCTGGAACAAAGCCTTGCTTAAACTGCGGCAATTGTAATAACACGATCAAAGGAAACATCATCAATCATCCCACACAAGGATATCCCATTAAACTGAAAGTGAGTGCTACTTGTGATTCCAGTAATTTGATTTATGGCATCAAGTGTCCCTGCGGAAAATTATATGTAGGGAAAACTGAACGAAAAATGAAAGTACGTCTAACAGAACATAAATCGAACATCCGACTGAAAAATCTTAAATCAGCATTATCTGCACATTTTGTGGAGTCTCAGCATAACGTGTCTCAAGTCAAATTCATTGTTCTTGAAACGGTATTGAAAATTGAAGGCAGAGACAACAATACATTTTTGCTACAAAGAGAGAACTACTGGATCCATAAATTATCAACTCAGAAACCTGCAGGACTCAATGAGAGGATCGAATTCTCATGTTATTTGTAAATATGACTGTATTGCTCTGTATATCTTCCTGTTGTCATTGTGTGCGTTTTCTATCATCATACACACTGATACAAGTTTCCCACCATAATTAATATCATTCCCCCAATGGCTCAACTAATAGCGAACCTGAGTTTCGTCTGTTCTTATCTTAGTTCGAGCCTGCACCCATCCCAATCTACCGTTTTTTTAACTTTCACGTTTTTTTAACTTTCACGTTTTTTTTTAATTTTCACGTGCCGTACCCTAATCTCGAAGTATTAGATTCAAGATATATCTGTATCCAAGATATACGTTTTTTACACTTGTTCCCAATACCAGTAAGTGCCCACACGCCGTAGTCTTTTTTTAGTGTCTCGAGACCCATGTGACTAGTCACATGACATAGACTTTTTTGAATATTTGGACCGCGCCAAACCCGAGTGTCTCACCGGCGTTTTTGGCGGAGACGAGCACCGGTCTGAAGTCTTTTACCGACATCCTAAAGGTTAGTTTACACTCCCGATAGAGCTTATAAACAAACGAGCACTATCTTAAGTTCGAGGCTAGCGGTCTTAACCCCGTTTTCGCACAATTTTTGTTTTACCCAGGTTTTCCCTCAACCTTGCAACACAGACATGTAAGTGACACGTCGAGCTAAAAGTTTCTTTTTGGTTTACATGTAGTACTTGGCCACAGCGATTAGTTGCATTAACTTGCATTGATATTCATGATATAATTGCTATTTAGTACGTGTGATTCAAATATCTCTGTTTAACACAAACGTGTTTATCTTGATTTCTTATAACCATATGTGTGTGCGTATCTAAGCATTATAATTTAGTAAATCTTGCTCATATTTATTTTTTCTCAGTGTCAAGTCCCTGATGAAGGGCTGTTTCCTTAATGCCCGAAATGCATTGGACATACTCAATAGACAATGTCTGAACCATAACATTGGAATATGATGTAAATAATGAACATATGATTCCGCCTAATTCTAAGAATTGTTGAAATAAGCAATGATGAAATAAGTAAATAAAATCAAGAAATACACATGGAACCGCATTCAAGTCGTCTTTTCTGACACGAAGGGAGGTCGACAAATAATGTGTGCCTACTTTGGGATGATACTAGAGCCCTTCTAGCATCACGTTATTTGAGTTTTCTAGACGTCGGTAGGACCCGCGACGCCACCTGGTAGAGCACCAACGAACAATTACTAATGACTGTATAACCGATTTTCAAAAATTATTGAAATACTTGCTGTGCATCAACCACTACAAATCCATAATTTCCTGGGTCAGATTGAGGGATCCCAAGACTTGTTAGATGGTGGCCTGGGTGACAATGAACCCAATGGCCTCAATTTGCTTCCCCACAGATTCCATCCATGATCCCAAGCCCACTACCCTTTAGCTAGTGTGCCCCATCACACTGGGTCCTGGCTGAGTCTGAGGTGGTGGTAGTGTTGGATAACTAACAGCCAGGACTGGGGGGCACAAGACTGGTATGATGTTTCTTTGAGTGTGCCCCATCACACTGGGTCCTGGCTAAACCTGAGGTGGTGGTAGTGTTGGATCACTAACAGCCAGGACTGGGGGGCACAAGACTGGTATGATGTTTATTTGGACACGGGAAGCGGAGGTATCCAGAGGCTGAGGTGTGGTAACTGGGGTGGGAGGTGCAGGTGTGGGCCAAATGAGCCTCACTATAGCTGTCAGCCCAGGAAGACCAGATGTACCAGCCTGCTCCTTCTCATCTGGACTTGCAGGAGTGGATACCTCACTGAAGGCTTGTTCCTGGTCTGGAGTAGACGTGTCATCACTGTCAGATAGTTGTCCATGTATTCTGTGTGTTGGACCTATAATAACTTTAAAAGGATTTTTTAAATTCTGTATTATGCTTCAAATGAGTTTGAAGCAAAATAAGAAGCAACCAAAAAGGAAAAAGAAAATTAATATAAATATTATGTCTTTCATGATATGATAAATTACAAAAACAATATAAATTGCACACAAAACTGCTTAAAGAAGCTTGTCAAATTATGTCCTGAATAAAAATTAAAATTGAAAAGTTTACATAAAATATGCTAAAGATTGAGCACAACACAGTAAAGAGCAGAAATGTGTAAGAAACCATTCCAAGGCCTAGCAGGGTAAAATTCAGACAATTGAACAATATATAGGGCCTCATTACGATGAGGCTCGGAAAGTCGAGCCTCATCGTGGTTTCATAACTGACAGCCTCATTACAATGGAGGCTGTCGGTTTTGAAACCGGCTGGACATTCTGGATGGCTTCTGATGGCCTTAAGGAGCCTTCTGCCAATAGGAACCGGCACGTAATACCTAGGGACGTCATTTTATGCTGTCCAGATTATGATATTGGTTTCCGGCAGGGTTTCCTTGCCAGGCTTTCCGACAATGAAAACCCTGTTGGAAAGCGATTTTGGGGTGCCCTGGCAGGGCCCCATTCAGCTAGCGGCCTCTGGTTGAGGGCCGAGAGGGCACCTATGGTGCACCCCAGTTCATCCTTGCACCTTGTGGTGCCTGCCACGTGGTGCAAGGATAAACACAAACTCCATTTTCTGTATAGGAGCTTGTGCTGCGGACAATTTGTGAATGCAGCACAAGCTGCCATATAGATAAGGGCGGTTGTGACCGCACCATGTGCGGTCGCATCAAAATTCAACGTTCGGGACCTGAGGTCGGTCCGACTGGTATCCACAATGACGTCCATCCGACTTAGAAATAAGTCCCTCAGATGGAAAAATAGCATCAGTCATCATGTAAACATTGCAAAGGGCATTTATTACAAAAACAACTTACATTCCGCATACTAAATAACATATGTTAAAAATGTTAAGTCAACAAACTTCGATTTCAATGAAATAAGAAAATGACAAAATACAAATTTAAACAAAAAACATTTCAAACCATAGCATAAAATATAAACTGATAAGTATGTAACACTTTAGAGTATGTGAAAATATGAAAGAAAAAAGAGAAGGACCAAAATAACATTACAGTATTATTTATACTAATCAAAAAAGGCATCATGGTAGCTGTATTCATTTCAATTAAACATTACCAAAAATTGTAAAATTGAAAGTTTAAAAAACCTAGTAAAAATTTGCAGTAAAAAAAGAACTGACATTTACAATAGAAAACACATATATGAATTACGTGAAAAAACACAAGCACCATAACATTTTGTGAAATTTGATGGGGATTGAAACCTTTAATCGTAAATTCAACAAAATATATCCAAACAAACAAACAAGGCCAAAATAAAGAACAAGGAGAAAAAAATAGATATTGACAAAACATTAACGATTAGAAAAACAAGAGAAACAACAATAATGCTACAAATTTCCAAACAAGAAAATATAATATATATAGGTTTATATGTTTAAAAAAGGTGAAAAACACATTAACAACAGATAAATTAAAAGCAAAAATGATATTTAGGTCTAGTGACACATTAAAAAGTATTATATACCAGTTTCCATTCCACCTGGGAATCCTGTCAAGCCTTCAGGATGTAGGATATGCAAGACCTTCTCCTCCCAGGGAAGTAGCCATAAGGGGGCTGAGAGATCCACCACCAGTCCTCTGGGCCTCCAAATGACTCTTGGGGCCAGAGAACGTACTCGCCAGGTCATTCCACCTCTTCCTAATTTCCTCCTGTGTGCGCATGTTGCTTGCTACAGCATTCACTCTATCAAGTCTTCAGGCCCTCATTTGCATTTTCTGAGCTATAGTTGTATTTTGTACTTGGGTGCCAAACAATTGTAGCTCTACTCTAATACTTTCTTACATGATGACTGACAATTCTCCCTCAGTTAAATGGGGATTTCTCCTTACTGCCATTATCAAATAATAAACATTACTAATTTGATAGCCCACAAGAAAAAATAAGAACAAATGAACAAGAAAGTAAAAACAAAAAAAACTGACTTCACTGAAAATGTTCTCCTCAACAATGTTCTGCAGCAGTGGAAGGGCAAAGGGTCATGGTCATGGTCTGAAATGGAGTATATTTTATGATGTGGTATGCAGGTGAAAACAATTAGCCAAAATATATCAGGTGTGTGTTGCTAGCATCCATCCAAAAGCCACAGGAATAGTACAATGTTGAATGAATTCCATTACGGAATCCCTCCATCAGGAATCTGTCGCTAGGACAATGCCAGCACAACTGAGAAACCTAACTAGGCTCGGCACAATCCTGCCACCCTGAAAGCGACGGAGTAAGGTTAACCAGCTGAGGTGTCTGTTGTGTAAAAGGAGGTGAGGCGCTTATCTGACGGAACACTCTCTGTCAACACGGACCGACGATCAGCCATCTCACCCATCTAAATACAGCAGGCTGGAATCTGTCAGCTTGACGGAGTACTTGTAAATGCTGTCACGGAGGGACATTGAGAGTACCACCAAGATCTAAATCGGGCCCTATATAATAATGAATATGCCACAGTTGGTGTCAGTTGTTTGCTGAATATTCCATTGAACATATACTTTGGACAACGTTGGCAGACGACTGACCATTTACTGTCCATTATACTCAGGCCTCAGTCTCACCACTTATCTCATTAGCACTAGATCTTAATCTTATTGACTAGCAGTGAACACGCCTTTAATATATTGGTTCATTCACTCATTTTCATGCTTGCACTAAGCTGGTGATGGTGCGGAAATGTAATTTCATTTATAGGAGTGCATCCTAATTAGGGCTCCCGGTTTTATGGTATTTATTTTTTCAACATTTCCGTCTGTATTTATCCATATTTATCTTTTGGTCATTTTATCTGTATTTATAAAAATATCTATTTTGTGTTGTGTGTATGAATCAAGTTGTAAAATTGTACATTTCCACATTTATTTAAGTGATAGATGCGCACACCTACTTTGCTGTCTGTTGTGTTTTAGCTATTTAAACTGCCAAATATTACATAACAATACATCCACGGGAAAATACTAGCATTATACCACGAATGTATATTGACACATGCCGCGATTTAAAGAAATTTCATCCTGTTTTTTAATTTTCCATGCTGTCTATCTGCTCAGCCGTTGGGCTATAATTCAGGAAAAACAGCATGGAGAGTCACTTAAAAACAGCACGCTTTTCTGTATTTATCCACTTTTAAAAATAAACGCAGACAGAATACACATTATTTTCTGTCTGTATATTTATCTGTAAATATCCGTAAAAATGGAAAACAGGGAGCCTTAATCATAATCATGTGTAGAGCGCACCTGCATATAATCATCCACTGTATTATTGTGAAATGTTAGAATCGTGAAATGTATTACTATAACTACGTGACATATTTTAGGTTATTGACAAGTGTTAAGAGAATTAACGTAGAAAATGAATGTAACTAGCAGAAACGTTAACATGAAGAACTCGTGTTGTGAAACTGACAATTACTCATATACAAACATTTTATTAATTATGACATTTCATACGTATATAAATAATTTAGTTAAAATTGCATTAGTGTTTATGGTAATTCGTAAAGCTCACATCAAGCATTCTCATGTTAGCTGAAAATCGTAGGCCTGAAATGCAAGTCCCTGACAACTCTCGCTTTAGAATTTATAGTAGAATTTCATGCATCCTGTGGAATCTGTTCTTTTTCACGCTTTTGTGTTGCAGGTGAAGAAGCGCTCTTTTAGGCAGAATAGTGTGTTGGTTTTACTAGCTAGGTAACGAGAGAAGAAGAAGTTACAATTGTGTGACTTGAGTCGATAAAGGAAGGTTGTTACGATTCACAGAGGAGAAGGTCTGGGAACCAAGGACAAATTGTTACAAGAAAGGTATATGGGCGACATCGTGGAAAAGTATAATCAGGACCATACCCAGTGTGGATGGCATGAGCATGGAGCATTATGGGAACTCTACCTGTAGATAACTGTTTGTTATCGCGGTAGTCAGACTCGTCTCTGCAAACTCCGCCGGCAGCTACGCGAACTTTCGCGTCTCTGTGGTTCAGATTCATTTATCACGGAGCTTCCCCTGTTAACGGAACGTTGAAATATGGCGGAATCCCCCGTGTGTACCTGGAAGGGTTGTTCCACTTAGCTTGGCTCTGACGTTAAAAGAAAAGGTTTTCTAACAAGCGATTGAACACGCAACAGTGTCATAATAGAATCCACTTCGGTTTTGCCCACATAAATACAATGGGTTATATCGGCATTTTCTTAAGTGATAATTCGTGAGGCAAAGTGACATCAGGCACCATATCCAAATTGCATAGACTACCAGTGTAATTACTCCTGTGTAGTTAATTTGGTGTATTCTCGGAGCAGCTAGTCTTACCTGGAATAGTAATAATTGGACGTCGTTCTACTTCAGCAATTTGATTGTTCTAAGCTGAAATAGGACTGCCCCACCCTACTTCGTCTTCCTCCCCCCTGTACCTGTCCTGATGAAGACCCCGGTAAAGGACCTAATGTAGCCTACGGTTAGGGGTCGAAACATCGACGACGTTCCTTCTCATTTGGGACCTCCGGCACATCCCCATGATTACATTGAACTATGTATGTGACCGTTGAATGTCCCTAGGTTAATAGTGATACAATGCATGCCACAATTGTGTAGGTTTTTTGTTTCTAGGAATAATTCCAATTGTGATTTGAAGACTGTAATAACCTATTTTCTTTGACTCTGTGTACTTTTTTTGACTTTACACCGCTTTGAGCACAATTTTTTCTCTTCCCTCTCCTTTCTCCCGTTTGGGGCTATTCACTTAATAAATATGAATGTAATGTCTTATTGATTTAAACCTAGTGTTGTTAAATAAATGACAATACTTGTTATGAGTAATCTTTGATTATCTTTGATTAAGGCTTGTTTTGATTCATAACTGTGTCAGTGTGTGTTTCACACAACACGTTCTCCTTGCGGGGACCCCTCTTTACACTTACCACATAACGCCCAGGTCCCCGCGACTGCATGGGTTCTAACCCCCCCTTTTTGTAATATTGTGTGGGCGGTCTGTCTTGACACCATCTGTGTGGTTTGTGAAGTGCACGCATCACAGACACAAAGCCTCACACCGAGCTTCTCTGAGCATACCGCTGACCTCTCCTGCTGAAAAGTACCCACGCAGCCAGCAAAACAAGACGCGTATGACTCCTTGCCTGTCCAGTATATTCAATTGAGGTCTGCAGATCATGACTCTGCCTGCTTCCCAAGTAAATGAACCTAAATGTCTTTTGAGATGTAGTTTTAGTCATTAAGGGATATTTAACCACCCCTGTCACTTCAGTAGCTAAGCTGACACACTGCCCAGTTTCGAGGAAACTGTGGATAGTTCAGTAATTTGTGGTTTTTGGGTCAAAGCTCAGCTGAGGTGTATTCTACTGTGCTTAAAGCATGGACACACATGCCTATTTGTTGCTTCAATGCATTGCATGGGTATAGAATGGCAGGCTAGAGAAGTTTCTCAATGGGCTTTGCATTCACCCTTACTCACTTCATGATAAATGATGATAACATTTCATTGACCCTAATATGATCTCCTGATCATTCTAATGTATTGAACTCTGGAAGTAGTTACTTATGGATAATTGAGTGGAAGATGTCATATCAAATGTTGACATGTCCATGGAAATTGCTAATATGCCATCAACCCTAGTTGTTCCAAATGCAGGCATTGAAAATTAAGGTGTCAGCTAAACACGTTTATAACTGATATTGGATGGTTGCATTACCAATTGTATATACCACAATTTGTCTCCGAGATGCTAGTTAACTTTTGAGTGCATTCTTTAAATTGTGTGACTCAGCTGAAGAAAGAAGGAACATGAATAATGAAGAAAAAAGTTATCTGTCTTTGCCCTAACAATATTTGTAAAATTAAAAACTCACCAAAATCTAGTCACAGGGACTAAACACTCAGTGTGAATCAAATTATCCCTCTAATTTTTCTTGATGAAAGGTGCTGTGTTCGTTGTCTTTTCAAACATTGAAGATAATAATCTTTATATCCTGAAAGGATATAAGGCTAGATGATTTGTACTTTTCCATGCTATTCTGTACCTTAAAATGATGTGATGAAAACATCTTTAGTAAGATCATTGTGAAATATAGACATTAGTCGTATATCTTTTTACCATTGGTATTCACCATGGCTGCATTATAGGTAGACCTGAGCGATATATTTGTAATTTCCTTTTAAGAAATTAAACGAAATGTCCCAAAATGCATGCACAATTGTGTTAAAATGTTAAATACCTGCTTCAGATTTTTCAATGTTTTATAGCGTGAAATGCATCTTTGCTTCCATTTTTGGCATGAGGACGCATTCATTTCGTTCTAAAAACAGTGCAAAATCACACAAATAGCAAATAACAGCCACTACTTGTAGGTTTGTTGACATTCTTGCCATGCTCCCACAATAGGATTTTTAGCAAAACAAAGTCTCAAATAGGCAATGTGGTGTAATGGCGTAATCTCAAGCATGTTGTGTAACAGTTGTAATGTGAAATACGTGAAATTACATGAGATTACTCTGTCATAAATGACATTTAATCCAATCTTAATTATAGGTTGATACACAAAATAGTTCTATAGTCATCCATCTCTTCTGATAATACACTTAGACAATTTTTCAGATTACCTGTTTGCATGATAAGGTAACAGTCAAAAATACTATTGACGGAGTAAAATGAAATAATATATGAGTTTCTTTAGTGTAGTATGGGTTCAGTGAAAAATGTTTCACATGGATTATATCCTTCTACGTACAGCCTAATTAGAGGCTGTGCTCCTTATTTCCTCTGTCGATTAATGCCTGGATAAGTAGACTGTAAAATGAAGGCACCTAATTGTCAAGGCACAGAAATCCAAATGTTGCTGCACACAAGCAAACAGACGTGGTCATTTATGTCTCACATCCACAAGAAGAAATTCTGGAAACTGAATAGCATTCTATTATATTCAGCCACAACTTCAAAATAAATTGTTTATTGGAAAGTCCAAACCTGTCAGTAATTTGCCTGCATCTCCCGTTTCCAGATTTCTCATGAATATCCGCAGCTTAAATATGATAATATCTTTAAAGAAAGTGATTTTTGCTGTTAAAAAACTTTAACTTCTAGTTTATATATCCAACATACACTTTAAAAAACAGTCAGCGGCCTGTTAATGCATTTGGAGAGGGAATGCCTTTGGAAATGGCTACATCTGCTGTATGATAATTGGAATTGTTAATTGCTTGATTCGGTGACTTGGCGAAACACAAAAGGAAAAAACAGTTAATGCTGCAAGGCTTCCTTACCATTGGTACAGCATAATTTTGACACCACCTTTACATGTCACAAGTAAATAACCTAAAAGTGCACATAGCACATGTTTCCTGGGTGACCAAATGACATTAATATGAAATGTTGCACTTGCCATCATTATTGAAGTGCATTCACTGTAGAATTAGGGAATCCATACACAACACTGTCTGTTTTAACCATATTAAATGAGGTTTTATTTGAAGGCTTGAATAAACTATCCCCACATATTTGCAAAGTTTTTACTCAAGAAACAATAATGAATTTATGTAATGTGGACAGCAATGTTACACATATATTCCATATAAAATGTAGTTCTTAGCCATACTTACACATCTGTATTGAAGATTTACTGTATGCCACATGCAAAATAAATGTAATGTACTAACAAAATTATATTAATTTGTTTTTGAAAGTGCACACACATTTTAAATATGCACTATTGCTTTAATGTTTTAAGCTTGCCTTATGTAGGCCTGTTTTCATTTTGCATAAAATACTGTTTTTCATTTCTGCTTACATGACTTTTCCATTGCAGGTGCAATTCACACACACATTGTTAGTTTGAGAATAGATACAACACTGTACTAACGATAAAGATAGAGCCTGCGAAGAAGACCTTGATGAAGTAGCATTGAGAGCCAGAGCGTTGACTGAAAAGTCTCATTCAGCAATGTTACAACATGGCTTGGTTGAGCAAGGACAAAGTCATTCCCATTTTCAGTGTGAGAGATATTGCAAATGTTACAGCTTACAATGTGAGAATGGAAAAGGTCAATGGACCTCTGATTATGTGAACAGAGAGGTGGTACCTGAGTGATTTTAGTGTGAACAACTGGAAGCTACACTGCCTCATGCTAGAGCCACTTTTCCTTGGACTTTGGAATGTTTAGACCTCTATACTTATTCCCTTTGATTCTTGCTGAGTGTGGCTTAGGCTAAATACTTAAAATTCCCCTGACCCAAGAACTCTTGACTGAGTTTCTGCAATGCTGACACCTTCTTTACTTCCTGTACTTTCTTGCACTTTTCTTTTTTCTGCAGTTCCCTCGATTTCAAGATCCTTAGATTAAGGAACCATACTTTTAGTGTGGACTATAACTTAGATGATTCTAGATTTACTCATGTATAGAAGAGAGAAACAGAAACTCTTCTCTGAGGACCAGAGTTTGACGCTTTGGGGCCCAAGTCGACCGGGCGGAAAAGGGTTTAATATAGTGGCGATGTCTGCTAGACACCGCCATCCATATCAGGATGCAGATGGGAGGCAGCCTTTCCATGGTGGCGTTGTCGCCATGGAAAGGCATGCGGATTTTGAAGTTGGGGGTCTGTTGCAGGCCCGCAGGATGTTGGGGTGGTGGTGGGGGCACATGGGGGTACCTATGCTACCCCTCTGCATGTGCATGCACAACATGGCAGACACCACCCGGTGTCTGCCACGTTGTGCATGCATATGCAAAACATACGTTTTTGAAAATGCGGCGGGTGATGCTGAATGCACCGTCCACCGCAATGTTAAAAATGCAGGATACACCCGTCAGTGTGGTGGGCGCATCCTAATCACCCCCACGGGACCACCACACTTATGGCCGTCGGTCCTTTTTTACGTCAGGATGCCGCCATCCTAATGATGCCCTAAATGCTTATATTGCTGTGACTGAACTTCTTGGTTGTGTAATACTGGTACGCCGAAAATTCTTTAGGAGGTTGGGTTTCCCAGTTGTTATTCTGTATCTTTATTGCATGGTGCTGAGATTTGTGTACCTTAACTTGATTACTAATTTGGAAGGAACCTACTTAACTCTCGTCACTGATTCCTGGCCCCTGTTGTGTAGCCAAATGGGTTACACTGTTAATTGAAATTGATTGATGAAATGCTAACTGCCCACACCGCTCAATCAGGAAGAAAGGTCCATCGGAGGACGAATGGTAAAAGGGTTTGCCCAAATGCTGCATCAACTTGGTAGCATGTTGGATGTTTTTCCACTGACGTGAGTGAGTTAGGGTGTTCTATTTAGAAATTGCCCAAGCCCAATCCAAACTCCAAAAACCCCATGGTTCGGTTAGAGGATTGATGGAGTTTCGGCGGCTCAGAAATAATCTGTAGCAGCGGAGGAATGTGAGTATTAATAAGGTTGAGCGTTACAATTGCTTATGCTTATATTGCAGTATTTTGCAGTGGCTGCATGGTGTTCTGCGGAGATAATTTAAGTTGTGGGGTGAATGTGGCGCTTAATGTAGAGACGTTGAAGTGGTTATCGGGTCCATCATAGCCTAAGATCCCGGGATAGAGAGACTAAAAGTCGAATTGTCACTGTAGAAGAAACTGGTTGTAGATCTCTGCTGTGTTGGGGTGCTGGTTGTGAGGTGCAGTCAACAGCATTATTGAGATAGGGACTTTATCTTTATGTGATTGTGAGGTGTGATTGGTATAGTTGACTCAGTGCAAAGGGAAGAACTGTATCAATCTGGATGAGATCCCGCTGGTGAGGTTTCATTTGAAGTGAATGTCAGAGTAGGTCGGAAAGTGTTGCTCCAAACTGGTTCTTGTGTGTATGCAAATATATGATTTCATTAGAGGAGCAGTTAGTTGTTTAAATTGCTTGCATCTGTGTGTAAACTGCAGAGAGACCATGCTCATGAGATTTGTAAGGGAGGGTGAGCTGCTGCAAGGAGTGAGATTGATGCCACAGTGTGGAGCGCTGTTTTTGGTCGGTTGGTGTAAAGCCGCGCTGGTACTTGTTGGATACGTCATAGAGAGCCGCACAGGTATTGGTTATGATCACTAAACAGAGAATTGAGGATGAAAAATCATTTCCTGGTTTTAACAAAAGTCATTTGTGAATATTACATATTTGATTGAAAAATGAAATTCTTTAAATCACTACAAAGTCTAAATAAGAGAGATGTGACTCTCCACCCGCTCCAGGCCGTCCTGATATCGCATTGACACTGCCTGCATCCTGTGCTGATATCGTATTGACTCTGCCTGCTTCCTGTGGTATCGTATCTGTGCCCCCGTTCTCGCCTGCATCGTATTTGTGCCAGATTGTGCATTTTATCGTATTGACCCTGCTTTAATTACGTATCTGTGCCCCCGATCTTGCCCTGCATTGTTTTTGCTGTTGTTTGGTGCCATTTTGTTGTCCCAGCCCGTCTCTCCACCCCGCTCCCCGCTCCCTGCCGCTGCTCCCCCGCGGCCCCACCCCCGCTCCCTACAGCATCGCCGACCGATCCCCTCCCCACTCGCCACCCCGCTCCCGCCTCCCAGCTGCTCCTCCCTCCCACTGGAACATAAGGAAAGACCCGAGGAGGTGAAGAGCTGTGACTGCCCTGACCTGGTCAGAACCGGTCGCTCCAGGCCGTCCTGATATCGCATTGACACTGCCTCCATCCTGTGCTGATATCCTATTGACTCTGCCCGCTTCCTGTGGTATCGTATCTGTGCCCCCGATCTCGCCTGCATCGTATTTGTGCCAGATTGTGCATTTTATCGTATTGACCCTGCTTTAATTAAGTATCTGTGCCAGACTGTGCCCCCGATCTCGCCCTGCATTGTTTTTGTTGTTGTTTGGTGCCATTTTGTTGTCCCAGCCCGTCTCTCCACCCCGCTCCCCGCTCCCTGCCGCTGCTCCCCGCGGCCCCACCCCCGCTCCCTACAGCATCGCCGACCGATGCCCTCCCCACTCGCCGCCCCGCTCCCGCCTTTCAGCTGCTCCTCCCTCCCACTGGAACATAAGGAAAGACCCGAGGAGGTGAAGAGCTGGGACCATCCTGACCTGGTCAGAACCGGTCGCTCCACCCGCTCCAGGCCGTCCTGATATCGCATTGACACTGCCTGCATCCTGTGCTGATATCGTATTGACTCTGCCCGCTTCCTGTGGTATCGTATTTGTGCCCCCGATCTCGCCTGCATCGTATTTGTGCCAGATTGTGCATTTTATTGTATTGACCCTGCTTTAATTAAGTATCTGTGCCAGACTGTGCCCCGATCTCGCCCTGCATTGTTTTTGTTGTTGTTTGGTGCCATTTTGTTGTCCCAGCCTGTCTCTCCACCACGCTCCCTACCGCTGCTCCCCCGCGGCCCCACCCCCGCTCCCTACAGCATCGCCGACCGATCCCCTCCCCACTCGCCACCCCGCTCCCTCCTCCCAGCTGCTCCTCCCTCCCACTGGAACATAAGGAAAGACCCGAGGAGGTGAAGAGCTGTGACCGTCCTGACCTGGTCAGAACCGGTTGCTCCACCCGCTCCACGCCGTCCTGATATCGCATTGACACTGCCTGCATCCTGTGCTGATATCGTATTGACTCTGCCCGCTTCCTGTGGTATCGTATCTGTGCCCCCGATCTCGCCTGCATCGTATTTGTGCCAGATTGTGCATTTTATCGTATTGACCCTGCTTTAATTAAGTATCTGTGCCAGACTGTGCCCCCGATCTCGCCCTGCATTGTTTTTGTTGTTGTTTGGTGCCATTTTGTTGTCCCAGCCCGTCTCTCCACCCCGCTCCCCGCTCACTGCCGCTGCTCCCCCGTGGCCCCACCCCCGCTCCCTACAGCATCACCGACCGATCCCCTCCCCACTCGCCACCCCGCTCCCGCCTCCCAACTGCTCCTCCCTCCCACTGGAACATAAGGAAAGACCCGAGGAGGTGAAGAGCTGTGACTGTCCTGACCTGGTCAGAACCGGTCGCTCCACCCGCTCCAGGCCGTCCTGATATCGCATTGACACTGCCTGCATCCTGTGCTGATATCGTATTGACTCTGCCCGCTTCCTGTGGTATCGTATCTGTGCCCCCGATCTCGCCTGCATCGTATTTGTGCCAGATTGTGCATTTTATCGTATTGACCCTGCTTTAATTAAGTATCTGTGCCAGACTGTGCCCCCGATGTCGCCCTGCATTGTTTTTGTTGTTGTTTTATGCCAATTTGTTGTCCCAGCCCGTCTCTCCACCCCGCTCCCCGCTCCCTGCCGCTGCTCCCCGCGGCCCCACCCCCGCTCCCTACAGCATCGCCGACCGATCCCCTCCCCAATCGCCACCCCGCTCCCGCCTCCCAGCTGCTCCTCCCTCCCACTGTACCATAAGGAAAGACCCGAGGAGGTAAAGAGCTGTGACCGTCCTGACCTGGTCAGAACCGGTCGCTCCACCCGCTCCAGGCCGTCCTGATATCGCATTGACACTGCCTGCATCCTGTGCTGATATCGTATTGACTCTGCCCACTTCCTGTGGTATCGTATCTGTGCCCCCGATCTCGCCTGCATCGTATTTGTGCCAGATCGTGCATTTTATCGTATTGACCCTGCTTTAATTAAGTATCTGTGCCAGACTGTGCCCCCGATCTCGCCCTGCATTGTTTTTGTTGTTGTTTGGTGACATTTTGTTGTCCCAGCCCGTCTCTCCACCCCGCTCCCCGCTCCCTGCCACTGCTCCCCGCGGCCCCACCCCCGCTCCCTACAGCATCGCCGACCGATCCCCTCCCCACTCGCTGCCCCGCTCCTGCCTCCCAGCTGCTCCTCCCTCCCACTGGAACATAAGGAAAGACCCGAGGAGGTGAAGAGCTGTGACCGTCCTGACCTGGTCAGAGCCGGCCGCTCCACCCGCTCCAGGCCATCCTGATATCGCATTGACACTGCCTGCATCCTGTGCTGATATCGTATTGACTCTGCCCGCTTCCTGTGGTATTGTATCTGTGCCCCCGATCTCGCCTGCATTGTATTTGTGCCAGATTGTGCATTTTATCGTATTGACCCTGCTTTAATTAAGTATCTGTGCCAGACTGTGCCCCCGATCTCGCCCTGCATTGTTTTTGTTGTTGTTTGGTGCCATTTTGTTGTCCCAGCCCGTCTCTCCACCCCGCTCCCCGCTCCCTGCCGCTGCTCCCCCGCGGCCCCACCCCCGCTCCCTACAGCATCGCCGACCGATCCCCTCCCCACTCGCCACCCCGCTCCCGCCTCCCAGCTGCTCCTCCCTCCCACTGGAACATAAGGAAAGACCCGAGGAGGTGAAGAGCTGTGACCGTCCTGACCTGGTCAGAACCGGTCGCTCCACCCGCTCCAGGCCGTCCTGATATCGCATTGACACTGCCTGCATCCTGTGCTGATATCGTATTGACTCTGCCCGCTTCCTGTGGTATCGTATCTGTGCCCCGATCTCGCCTGCATCGTATTTGTGCCAGATTGTGCATTTTATCGTATTGACCCTGCTTTAATTAAGTATCTGTGCCAGACTGTGCCCCCGATCTCGCCCTGCATTGTTTTTGTTGTTGTTTGGTGCCAGTTTGTTTTCCCAGCCCGTCTCTCCACCCCGCTCCCCGCTCCCTGCCGCTGCTCCCCCGCGGCCCCACCCCCGCTCCCTACAGCATCGCCGACCGATCCCCTCCCCAATCGCCACCCCGCTCCCGCCTCCCAGCTGCTCCTCCCTCCCACTGTACCATAAGGAAAGACCCGAGGAGGTGAAGAGCTGTGACCGTCCTGACCTGGTCAGAACCGGTCGCTCCACCCGCTCCAGGCCGTCCTGATATCGCATTGACACTGCCTGCATCCTGTGCTGATATCGTATTGACTCTGCCCACTTCCTGTGGTATCGTATCTGTGCCCCCGATCTCGCCTGCATCGTATTTGTGCCAGATCGTGCATTTTATCGTATTGACCCTGCTTTAATTAAGTATCTGTGCCAGACTGTGCCCCCGATCTCGCCCTGCATTGTTTTTGTTGTTGTTTGGTGACATTTTGTTGTCCCAGCCCGTCTCTCCACCCCGCTCCCCGCTCCCTGCCACTGCTCCCCGCGGCCCCACCCCCGCTCCCTACAGCATCGCCGACCGATCCCCTCCCCACTCGCCGCCCCGCTCCCGCCTCCCAGCTGCTCCTCCCTCCCACTGGAACATAAGGAAAGACCCGAGGAGGTGAAGAGCTGTGACCGTCCTGACCTGGTCAGAACCGGTCGCTCCACCCGCTCCAGGCCGTCCTGATATCGCATTGACACTGCCTGCATCCTGTGCTGAAATCGTATTGACTCTGCCCGCTTCCTGTGGTATTGTATCTGTGCCCCCGATCTCGCCTGCATTGTATTTGTGCCAGATTGTGCATTTTATCGTATTGACCCTGCTTTAATTAAGTATCTGTGCCAGACTGTGCCCCCGATCTCGCCCTGCATTGTTTTTGTTGTTGTTTGGTGCCATTTTGTTGTCCCAGCCCGTCTCTCCACCCCGCTCCCCGCTCCCTGCCGCTGCTCCCCCGCGGCCCCACCCCGGCTCCCTACAGCATCGCCGACCGATCCCCTCCCCACTCGCCACCCCGCTCCCGCCTCCCAGCTGCTCCTCCCTCCCACTGGAACATAAGGAAAGACCCGAGGAGGTGAAGAGCTGTGACCGTCCTGACCTGGTCAGAACCGGTCGCTCCACCCGCTCCAGGCCGTCCTGATATCGCATTGACACTGCCTGCATCCTGTGCTGATATCGTATTGACTCTGCCCGCTTCCTGTGGTATCGTATCTGTGCCCCCGATCTCGCCTGCATCGTATTTGTGCCAGATTGTGCATTTTATCGTATTGACCCTGCTTTAATTAAGTATCTGTGCCAGACTGTGCCCCCGATCTCGCCCTGCATTGTTTTTGTTGTTGTTTGGTGCCAGTTTGTTTTCCCAGCCCGTCTCTCCACCCCGCTCCCCGCTCCCTGCCGCTGCTCCCCCGCGGCCCCACCCCCGCTCCCTTCAGCATCTCCGACCAATCCCCTCCCCACTCGCCACCCCACTCCTGCCTCCCAGCTGCTCCTCCCTCGCTCCGCCCCCCCTCCGCTCTCCACTTAAGGCAAAAGACGCATACGCGCAGCAATCACGCGGAAGCGCCCAATGCGCGCCCAAGGCGCGCCAAAGGTAAGCCCGTCTACGCCCGTCCGCGCCTGGTCCGCGCCCAGCGCCAGACCCCCTGGCTCCCACAGAGGCCTTCCCCGCCGCCGAACCTACGACGCCGCAACCCTCACTGCACTCAACACCGGCCGCCTCCACAACTGCCACCGAGCCGCCCCAGGATGTACCCATGGACCCTTCACCTGTCAATCTTGCAAGTTCTGCAGCATCAAGTCTCACTCCACAACCACAAACGCCAAACTGAGCTCCAACATCAACCACCTGCAGTGCATCCTGCTCAACACCCGCTCGGTCCACAGACACGTCATTGAACTATGGAACCTACTCGACACCACTTTGCCGGACATCGCCTTTCTCACGGAAACCTGGATGAACACCTCATCAGTGCCCGACATCGCCATAGCCATCCCGGACGGTTACAAAATCATCCGAAGGGACCGTATCAACCAAACAGGAGGGGGTATCACCATCGTCCACGAGAACACCATCCGCATCACGACCAGCTCCGACGACACCCTCGCTGCCGCCGAAAACCTTCACTTCCAGATACACACCGACCCCAAGACCACACTCAGAGGCACCCTCATGTACAGACCCCCGGGACCCCGCACACAATTCAGCGAAGACATTGCTGACTTTGTCAGCCCACACGCCCTCCCTTCCGATAACTACATTCTCCTAGGGGACCCAACTTCCACCTGGAAAATAACAACGACAACAACACCACCACCCTGCTGGATAACCTCGCCAATCTCGGACTCAAACAACTGGTGAACACCCCCATCCACTACGCCGGACATACGCTCGACCCAATCTTCTCCTCCAGCAAGCACATCTCCTTCAATAACGTCACGAGACTCCACTGGACAGACCACAGCTGCGTCCACTTTAGCTTCAGAAAGACCACGACCCACCACCACCCACAACAAGTTCCCCGCAGAAGCTGGAACAGAATTACCACCGACCAGCTCACAACATCTCTGAACCAAAACCCTCCCGCCACATCAAAAGACCCAAATCAAGCAGCCATCAATCTCACACAGTGGATCACCCACTACGCTAACCAACTAGCACCCTTGAAAAACCATCCCAACAAGACTGGAAGCAAAAAAGCCTCCTGGTTCAACGACGACCTCAAAAACTCCAAAAAGAACTGCCGCACCCTCAAGAAAGCCTGGCGAAGAAACCCAACCACAGACAACATGACCGCCCTCAAGAACGCCACCTGCAAACACCACCTGCTAATCCGCACCACCAAGAAATCAGCATTCAAGGATCGACTTGACAACAACAGCAAGGAACTCTTCAACATCGTCAAAGAACTCACCAATCCCAATGCCGGCAACAACGACATCACTCCCTCTCAAGACCTCTGCGACTCTCTAGCCTCGTTCTTCCACAGCAAGATCGCAGACATACACAACAGCTTCGGCGACCAGCCCACTCCCCTCATCACTGAACCGAAGCCCCCCACCACCACCCTCCCCGCCTGGACCCCGATCAGCACCGAAGACACCATCCGCTTGATGAACTCCATCCACTCCGGGTCGCCAACTGACCCATGCCCCCATCACATCTTCAACAAGGCCGACTCCGTCATAGCACCCAACTCCGGGACATCATCAATTGCTCCTTCAACACCGCTGCCTTCCCAGAAAGCTGGAAACATGCCGAGCTCAGCGCCCTCCTGAAAAAACCTACAGCTGACCCCACCGAACTTAAGAACTACCGCCCCATCTCGCTCCTCCCGTTCCCCACCAAAGTCATCGAGAAGACCGTCAACAGCCAACTCGCCGCCTTCCTTGAGTCTAACAGTTCCCTCGACCCCTCACAGTCCGGCTTCCGAGCCAACCACAGCACCGAGACCGCCCTCATCGCAGCCACAGACGACATTCCGAACACTGCTCGACAACGGGGAAACAGCGGCCCTCATCCTCCTGGACCTCTCTGCAGTGTTCGACACGGTCTGCCACCGCACACTTGTACAACGCCTCAGGGACGTCGGGATACAAGACAAAGCATTGGATTGGATCATCTCGTTCTTCGCCGGAAGAACACAGAGAGTCCGCCTCCCCCCTTTCAGTTCAGAGGCCACCGAAGTCATATGCGGCGTGCCAAAAGGATCATCGCTCAGCCCCACCCTCTTCAACGTCTACATGAGTCCCCTCGCATCCATCGCACGCCAACACAACCTCAACATCATCTCCTACGCAGACGACACCCAGCTGATCCTCTCCCTCACCAAAGACGCAACCACCGCCAAATCCAACCTACACGAAGGGATGAAAGACGTAGCCGAGTGGATGAAGAACAGTCGCCTAAAACTGAACTCTGACAAGACGGAAGTCCTCATCCTAGGATCATCCCCCTCTGCCTGGGACGACTCATGGTGGCCCCCGGCCCTAGGCAACGCACCCAAACCAACGGACCATGCTCGCAACCTGGGTTTCATCCTAGACTCCTCCCTCTCAATGACCAGACAGGTCAACGCTGTCTCTTCATCATGTTTCAACATCCTGCGCATGCTCCGTAAGATCTTCCAATGGATCCCCACCGAAACAAGGAAGTCAGTCACCCAAGCACTCGTCACCAGCCGACTAGACTACGGAAACACCCTCTATGCCGGAACCACAGCCAAACTGCAGAAAAGACTTCAACGCATTCAGAACGCCTCCGCTCGGCTCATCCTAGATATACCTCGCCACAACCACATATCCAGTCACCTAAGAGACCTGCACTGGCTCCCCGTCAACAAAAGAATCACGTTCCGTCTCCTCACCCACGCACACAAAGCCCTCCACGACCTAGGACCCAAATAACTCAACACTCGCCTTACCTTCTACACCCCCACCCGCCAACTACAATCGTCCAACCAATCCCTCGCCGCGATTCCACGCATTCGAAGAGCCACCATGGGAGGTAGATCCTTCTCCTACTTAGCGGCCAATACCTGGATTTCCCTGCCTACCCACCTCCGCCTTATACAGAACCACCTCTCCTTCAGAAAGCAACTCAAAACCTGGCTGTTCGATCAGTAGCGAACCCCTCTCCCTTAAGCGCCTTGAGACCCTCTGGGTGAGTAGCGCGCTATACAAATTTCTAACTTGGACTTGAACTTTATCTGTTATGAAAGTGGGAACAAGCCCCACCCAAGGGTACACCGGGTCATAATATGGCAATAGACATGGGTCTTCACAGGTAGATTTGGATCAAATAATTGCATAAGATCACTGAGAAAGATGGTCCTTTGACATTTCCTCCTTATGGGACATTTAGTTTGCGAATCATCAATCATTTAATGGGGACGCATGTATGACATGAAACGGCCTCCTGGATCTACACAATATGAAGTACTTAATGCCTAGGAACATACAGCTTATCTTGGGCAGAGAGAGAGCTTTCAACGAAGGGTCAAGAAAGCCATGCTCACTTGGGCGGACAATAGATAGGCTGCAGAACAGAAATCTTGGAGAACAGATATGATCGTGGGAGCTGGATTATATCCTGCAATAACGAGTGAGGAAGAAGAGAAAGGCAAACAAAAGAATAAGAAAAAGAAGACAAAGACAGATAGCACAGAGAACACAGCCGAGGACAGTAATCGAGATTCACATGAGGCCTTAATAACAGAGCTATTTTTAAACTGTCCATCAACATACAATGTAACCAAAACTGGAGGGCTGAGCAATGTACATACGGGTAAACCTTTTGATGTGCTTATGGCACCAGTAAATCTAAATTCCAACCCAATGGGAGAAAGTTCAGGAATAATAGCCCCTTCAAATTCACTTGCCCCGAGTGCCCCAGGTGCGCTGACAGTTCCTGTACAATTGGTCCTCTAGTTCCTTTGTATAACCCTGGAATGGTAAGGAATTCTACACATACCTTGACTGTTCTTACTGGAATGAGTGCAGTAGGTAGCAATCCTGTGGGCATGACGATGAGGCCAATCCCTCAAACCCCTTTGGTTAAGTGACAAGGGAATAACCCAGGTGCTACGAGGGCAGACCATACATTGAATCAGGCATGATTTAACCCGCCCCCCCGGCAACAGGGATATTCTACATCGGAGGGTGCTTCTGTGAACTGTTTAAACTGTATTTACTGGGGCCTGTGTACTTCGTTTTTTGGCTAGCAGGGGGCGTATCGTTTTATTCAAACAGTATTGTTAGATTTTGAGTTAGTGAAGCCTTTACCAGCAGAAGTCCAAAGTGTGGATTGAGCCTGTCTGTCTCCTAGGAGATTCTAAACAGGAGAAGCAGCTCTCCAGCCCCCACCCCCAGGCCAGCAGACCATTGGCTATTCAGCTACCAGGCAAGTCTGAGCCCTCCTCTCACACCTGCCCAGGCCCCTTAAGGCCTTGCTGGGTGCACCCCAAATCCTTCTCCTCCATCTTGTGAATTGAAGCCTACCTGTGCCCCAGATTGCAGTGAGCAGAGTCCAGGAAGTGGTAAGGAGACAGACTAGTGGTGTCTCTTCCCAAAACCAAAAGTTGTTTAAAAAACGAGTTTCCCTTTCTGTGATTACTGTTTTTGCATGTGGTTGTTACAGTTTAAAATTGCAGTTTTGACCTGCCTGTGATTGCATATTTTATCACCTGTTTTGTGTTTTTAACTTGTGGTTTTCCCTGCCCATGATTGCTTGCATTTAACGTGTTGAATTGTGGGATTTGCAGTCCAACCTCTGTAGTTTGTACCTCTCATTCCTTGGTGACAAATCTGTTTTCCCTCCAAATTTCTCCTCTGCTCTGTGCTAAGACCTGTGTGTTAAAACAGTGCACCCCAGCCAGCATTTTGTGTTCACAAGCCAGTGAGGCCAGCCCCCCTGCCTCCCCCCCAGCAACAGGGATATTCAGAGGGTGCTTCTGTGAGCTGTTTAAACTGTATTACTGCGGCCTGTGCACTTTGTTTTTTGGCCAGCAGGGGGAATTTTATTCAAACAGTATTGTTAGATTTTAAGTTAGTGAAGCCTTTACCTGCAGAAGTCCAATGTGTGGCTTGAGCCTGTCTGTCTCCTAGGAGATTCTGAACAGGAGAAGCAGTTTCCAACTCCTTGGCCAGCAAACCTTGTCTGAGGTCGCTGGGACCTTATATGGTCTGCTAGTGGTTGGCACATGTGTACACTGATTGGTGGTTTTATCTGGGGTTTCTATTGGGTTAGGGTTGATGTCTTCATTGGTTGGGTATTTGAGGGTTCTGATTGGTTTCTGGGTCTGTGATTCAATCATTGTAGGGTTGGGACTAGGGCTAGGGTAAGGATTTCTATTCCAAGTAGGGACTAGGGCTTCCGTTGTTATTGGTTGTTTGGAGTAGGGTGGGACTAGGGCTAGGGTTAGACCTTTAATTGGAAGTAGCTATTTAGGGCCTTCTGGTGTGATTGTTTGTTGGACTAGTTCTGGGACTAAGAGTAGGGTTAGGCTTTCTATTGGAAGTAGGGGGACTAGGGCTACCTGTACTATTGGCTGCTTGGACTTGGGTTGGGACTACTGGTAGGGCTAGGGCCTTTATTGGACGTAGAGATCAGGGTTTTTTAACTGATTGGGTGCTTGGACTAGGGCTAAGATTGGCTGCAAGGTCATGGTCTCCTATTGGTTCTAGATTTTAGGGCTAGTGTTGTGATTGGATAGTGTTAGGGCTAGGGTTCCCATTGGCCGAAGGGGTCACCTGATTACTAGGGCTATAAAAGGCCAGGGTTAGGGCATCTCAGCCCAAGGGTCGAGGCTAAGGGCATAGAGGACAAGGGTAGTTGCCTGTTTGGGCATGTTAAGGGCAGAGAGGATAAGGGTAGTTACCTGTTTGAGCCTGTTAAGGGCAGAGAGGACAAGGGTAGTTGCCTGCTTGAGCCTGTTAAGGGCAGAGAGGACAAGGGTAGTTGCCTGTTTGAGCCTCTTCGAGACTGGTTGGGACTAGGGCCAGAAATGCTGCCCTTTTTCTCATTTAGCAATACCCAGCCCACATCATCCACATCCACAAACAGAGCAACACACTCACACCAAATGTACACCACGCACAACACTATGCACAGATTAATGTACCAGCCTGCACTACAAACCCAACCAAACCACATCTACACACCCTACTATCCCAACTACCACACATATCCACCACCACCCACAAACAGTACACAACTCTATCCTATACCACTAATCAATCTCATCACTAACACAACGCCAATCAACACCATACATATGTAACTACATCACATTCAGACACACTCTCCCTGCTGTAATTACACCTAACAGACCACCTTTTATCACTAACAAACATATAATGATCCTTCCATCAGTTGTCCAACAAACACCCTCCTCTCCCTTCTACCACGATAACACTAACACACAATACACACACTGCACACCACCACACTTTGTAACTCTTGCAACAAACCAGTCTAAGATAAACAAGCTCACCTCTACTTCATTCCCTCCTAAACACAACATACACTCTACTCATAAACACATCACCACCCCCTTTACGTCACAACCTCCTCTCACAAACAATACTACACAACCAAATCCAGTGCATGAAACATATACATCAGCACCCCTTTTCACTACACCTCAAAAGCAAAACATATCACACACACCAGCACAACAAGATCTTCAGAGCACAGCACCTCATAATACTTACCATCACAAAATACATAACATTGACAAATCCCACCATACAAGAAATAAACCATGGGTGGCACATCCTTCTCTGTTCAAGCAGCCAAACTATGGAACTCTTTACCCCCCAAAATAGGATCCACCGACAACCACCTTATCTTCAGAAAACTACTCAAGATTTGGCTCTTCCCCACATGAGCACCATACGGAAACAGAAATTTACAGCAGATCCCTCTGTATATAAGCATTTGTTTTCACTATAGATATGTACCTATCTTTGTGTATTACTTTATAAAACATGTAAAATAATTATGTTGTTAAGAGAAAAGGGAAATTAATAATAATAATAATAATATTAATAAATAAATAAAAACCATCTTTGGTCTACATGTACATACTTCCATTGTGCATCTATGTACCTTCCATGTACTTGGATCTGTGTGTCTGTTACTTTTCTCCTGAAAAAAGCATATCCAATGCACTACCCTATTTCTCATCCTGTGCCTCTATCAATATATTTAATCTAAATATACTTACTTCCTTTATGTATCTATATACTTTCAATGTACTTATGGATCTATATATTTATCACTTTCTTCTAATTTAGCATTTCCAATGAACTAACCTATTTCTCAGCCTATACTTCGCTCAATATATCTTCTAGCCCAACCTTCTGACTCATCTCAAAATTCTTTCTACTACTACTTCCAATGCACTACCCTATCTCTCGTCCTAAAAATCTATCAATATATCCTCTACATCCACTCTCTCATTTATCCCAAACCTTATACCACTACTATGATCGCCAAAATAACCCTTTCTAGACTTGCTCCTGCTCTACCCCTCCTTGCATCATCTGACACCTTTTTTTACTACACCGATCCCCCAAAACAAACCTTTCTAATCTCTCCCCTCTGACTACTCCCCTCCAAAACTCCTTTTTACTCATCCAAAAGCCTCTTCCTACTGCTAAGACCTAAAAAAAAGAAAAATCCTTCACTCTTTATCCCTCCACTATCCTTTTCAATCAAAATTAACAGACTAACATGTTCACTTCTCAAATTCCATATTCAACTATACTAATATACTGCCCAAATAACTGAAAAACATATCTACTACTCAAATTACTTCATATTTATACTATACTAATTTTCAACACTAATCCTTTATGGGCTCCGTAGTGGCGTACTACTCGCCAGAAAAGCGCTTCAACACCCATCAGGCGTAACAAGTGCTATATGAATGCAAATCTTTTTTCCCCTTTTATCCCTCCACTATCCTTCTCACTCCAAGTAACAGACTAATATCCACCACTGAAATTGCCTCATATTTCACCATATTAATTCACCACTAATCCTTTATAGGCTTCCTGAATAGAGTGCGTCAACAAGCGATAAATACAAACCTTTATCCTCCTCTATCCTTCTGCTATCATTCCAAATAACTGACTAACCTATCCACCACTTAAAATGTACTTGCATGTTTCACTATACTAATTCAACACTAATCCTCTATGGGTCCCGGAGTAGCGTGCTACCCGCCAAAAAAGTGCTTCGACGCCTCGTCTGGGGTAGTAAGCGCTATATAAATGCAATTACAATACAATACATCTTTCCATGACCTCAGGACTAAAATGCCTATAGGTTCTCCAAATTCTTACATGTCCCTTTTGAAGACAACACCTGATATAAATCGTGGTTCCTTTCCTAGAGAGATAATTGTTAATACTCCAGTATAATAACCTGTCCGAGAACTTGATGATTGATTCAGAGGTATAGATACCCCAATTAGTAGCTGAAACCCTGGAACAAGTTGAAGGGAAAGTCAGGTCTCAGAGATGGAAAGAACACTAGACATGGCTAAATTGAAATTAGAATTGACAGAAATGATACTGGGAACTCTTGATATATCCCACTATAATGTCAATTGGGATGATAAGCTTTTGCTCATGTGTAAAGACATTACTAGACGTGCAGAAGAAGCTCACAAAAGATTATCTGAATCGGCTCACAGATATGAAATTGGCTTGCAAAAATCCCTACAGAGAACTTACCATTTCAGCTTTAATAATAGGGGTTTTGCTAAAATGAGACCACCAGGAATGTAGATACAGATCAAAGATTTAATTGCCTATGTTAAAAAATGGAGTGAATTGGATAGCTGAGAAGGTAGTTTGGCAAAGGAAAAGGAACAGAAAAAAGCTAGGATAGAATTACCTATGTCTGGAACTGAGGAAGGATATACACATGCTTCCGATGAGAGGAGTGACTGTTGGAGATTATGTTCACAAACCTTGGATCAGGACTGTGTAGTAACCATGGCGAAATAATGGTTAGCTTGGAGTTTTTTTGAGTAAATACAGAGTAGACTACACCATCCTGCAGATAGTCCGGCATTGTCAGCTCATGACCATCTCCTCAACTGACTCAAACTGTCTGCTGTCAAAGCGCTTGTGACCTGGATGTCACAGAAATTCCACGAGCCTTGACACAATACAATGATCATGCGGTGAATCCTCACGCAAGCAGAATGCTACATATCTCTTTTCCTTATACAATCAATAAATAGAACAAAATAAGAAAAAGAAAAACATATTGTTCAAGATAACAGTTTCTGAGAAAATAGTAGAATGACTATGTATATGGTAAATATTATATTTGGAAAAACATATTCCTTTTTAACCTTACTTCTCTGAATCAAAACTCTTTATAAATAGCGATAAATACAAAAAAAAATCTTTTACAAAAATACTCAATACTCATACAAGCACAAAGTAACATACTTTGTCTAGAAAGCATATTTCCCATGATATACATATTTCATATACCCAAACTATAAAAATGTAATATAAATAAATAAAATAACACATAATATATATATTCTATCAACTTGAATTAAAATGCACATATGTTAAGCTATGTTATTCTCTAATAAAACAGAAGCTACCTATATTTCAGAGGCATCCTTATAAGCCTTTCACTTCTCCGAACAGGATGTAAAGATTAGATACATCTCCTCATATGTATACTGAAGGTTTATGATCAGTTTGTAGAGTAAATCTCCTACCCCACAATAAGCATTTACATTTTTCAATCGCCCACCAACATGCCCGAAGTTCCTTTTCATTGACCGAGTAGTGCAACTCCGGATTTCTAAGCACCCTCAATGCAAACCCTATTGTTTGTTCTTCACTGTCAACTTTTTGTGTCAGAACTGCTCCTAAAGCATGACTACTTCCATCTACTGTAAAAATGCACAGTGTAGAGGAATTATATGTCTTTAAAGCATTATCTTCACTCAGTTGTTTTTTCAACCATTTGAAAGCTTTCTCCTAACCTTCACCCCACTTGAATTCAATGTTTTTTAAAACAGATTTGAGATCGGTCTGATTCTGGTGGCGTAATCAGGAATGAACCGTCAATAAAATTTGATTAATGCCAGAAGTGATTTGACACTAGTTTTATCAATTGGCGGGGGTGCCTGTAAAATATCCTTCACTAAACCTGGTCTTGTTTGAACTCCTGTGCTGGAAATTATGTAACCCAAGTATTCCACTGACTGTGGATTGGCCCTAAAGGAAGTCACTGAGAAATCCCTTATCACATGCTCAGTCACCAGTGGTGTGAAAAGGTATAATTAGGCAATTACATTTTTTAAGCTGAAAATATCTTGAAAATATATTGATTGGGTTAAGATTTACATAAAAACCCTTGAGTCCAAATAAACAGTACATGCTTATTATGAGAGACTGTAGCAGGCATTTAAGCAGTTTAGTGCAAAATAGGTGATTGAGTCTAAAGATATGGGACATTCTTTGTACAGATGTGTGCATTGATGGATACCTGAGATTAGTTGGCAGAGTAAGCACATTGACAAGATATTGTGATATGGAAAATATCACAGCTAAGAATTTAAAATGAAACATAAGAAATGTAAGTAGAAGCTAATGATAGTAGAGATGAAAGCGGCAGAGTAAGGTCTGAATCAATAGTTTGTTGGGAATGCTTGTCCCATGCAGGGAGTGAAACAACTGGGAGTTCCTGTGATGTATGTGGTAATGGATTTAAACTGCAAGATAGAGGTCATGGTGTGCAGGGATTGATGGGGTGACTTTGAAAAAGCGCAATCCTTGCAACCTCTGTGACAAGTTGGAACATTGAAATTGGACTATTGATTTAAAGTTGGTAACATGGCAAAATAGGGAGTCAGGTTAAGAATGGTGGATTTGTTCAATGTCAAGGTAATAACATGTCTCAGATACAGCAAGTACAGAGACTGAGAATAAAAAAACTAAAATGTGAACCAAGCCTCAGGTAATGCAAATCTTCAGAGATTTAACTCAAATCAAATTTCCAATGTATACACTAATCCTATTGTGAATCATGGTACGTCTCAACAGTTCTCTGGTACAGACAGACAAAGATTACAGCTCAGACCTGTCACAATGACAGGGCCTGAGAGGTGAGGAGGATTGTTTGTTTGGGGCAACCTTAGAGTACAGACCAGAGTGATCCATACGTGGTTGGCGAGGTGAATGGTTATCCCATTTCGTTCTTGATAGACGCTGGTGCCCTACTGTGAGACCAGAAGAGGTTCCCCACCTACCCCTGTCGGGATAAAGAATCCAAGTTATAGGATTTGCTAACAAACAAATGAGGTACTGCAAGGTTTCAGATGCAGTGCCTAAAAAAATAGGGTTCTTCAAGTATAATTACCGATTTGTGGTGTGTGTTTTGAGTCCTATAAATCTACTTGGACAAGACCTTTTGTGCAAAGTAAAGTGCCCCATTTTCTGTACCCCAAACAGCAAATAGTTCCAAACTAATGATTAGGTCATTCTCTTGAAACATCTTAATCAGAGGACAGGAATCATACTTTACCCTGTCTTGACAAAAGATGATTTGCCCCCAGAGCTAAGACACAGTGGGGCAGATGTATCAATTAGTTTTTTAGTCGGAAACGCTGCAAATCGCAAAAAAACAGCATTTGCGACTAAAAAATAAGAAAGAGGTAGGTATGTAAGAATTTGCATAGCAAATTAAGTAATCACTATATTTGCGATTCCTTGAGTTGCAAGAACAGCTTTTCTGCAAATTTTGTGCGATTTCTTATTTTGCATTGCTCTTTATTAGCGAAATTCGCAATCTAGAAATCGCACAATAAGAAATCGCAAAGAGATGTATGAAAAATTTGCAAATTGCTAATTCATTGAAATCACATTTTAAGAAATCGCAATTAACACCAACTACATGCCGGTGGTAACCAGGTTGAAAGTATAAAAAGGAACCCACAATGCAATGAAATGTTTCAAAATGGCTGGACTTTACCTGATAGCCAGGAGGCTGCGTATCCAAGCCCTTGCACAGAGGAGACAGAGACAGGAGAGAATATTCAGACTGCACATCACGCTGTTCCAGCAGACTGAAGAGGACATCTATGACAAATACAGACTTCACCTACACACTATTTTGGATATCATTAATGAACTGAAACCTTTTTTGGAGCATCCAACAGGCAGGACACAATCAATTCCTACCCATGTGCAGGTATTGTGCTCACTGCACCTTTTGGCTTCAGGGTCTTTTCAAAGCGTCATTGCAGAGGTTGGCGGGGTGTCCAAGAGTGCTCTTTCACGCTTTTTCCATGCCTTTCTGGATGCAATGCTGAACAGGCTTCAACATCACATCTACTTTTCAAACACCCAGCAAGCCATGCAAGAAACAAAACTGGATTTTTACCAAATTGCACGTTTTCCCCATGTGATTGGCTGCATTGATGGCACCCATATTACCATCACTCCACCAGCAGCCACAGAATATGTGTTTAGAAATAGGAAAAGCTACCATTCCCTCAACATCCAGATTGTGTGCAATGCTAAATACATCATCAATGATATTGTGGCAAAGTACCCAGGCAGCACACATGACTCCCTCATTTTCCGACATAGTGGAATTCGTTGACATCTGAGTGCTGGACAGTTTGGAGAGGGATACCTGCTAGGTAAATGAACCTCATCCATCCATCCATCTATAAATTAGTTAATTTTTAATTGGAACAGTCACTCTTCCTTTTCTTCCATGCAGGTGACAGTGCCTACGCAGTGTTAGTCTTCATCTTAACGCCATATTTGAATCCATAAAATGCAAGTGAGAAAAGATACAATAGGGCACACCGGTCAACGCGCGGCATCATTGAACGCACATTTGGTATTTTAAAAAGCCGTTTCCGGTGTATACACAAAAGTGGAGGTGCATTGCAGTACAGTCCTGAAACAATGCTACATAACATGGCTATGAGTGACTCAGACACATCTGATGATGATGCCATACCTCCACCTAGAAGGGCAACAGCAGGAGTAACAGCAGCGGCTGGCTGGTAAAGACGGTCTGAGATAACACAAAATTACTTTTTGGTAAGACAAGTACTCTCACAACATATCTATTTTTTTGCAAGTGATGTTTTTAATCACAAATAAAAAACCTTACTACTGTTTTAAACATGACATGTTACTGCACAGTCATGCTAATGTACCATCAATGTAAAAGAAAGCCATATGTGATAATGCAGTAAGGAAAAACTATTGCAATGTACATGTTCACTTTTTGCGCTGGCAGCTTGGTGCAGGGCGGTGTTCACATTCCATGCTCTCCAACACAGGTGTAGTTGCAGCATGTCTTCCACTTCTGCGCTGCGTCAGTTGAGAAGTTGGAGTGGGGTTGTTGCTACTCCTGCAGGAGGTGTCCTCGATGTCAGCTGAAGCCATTAGGGCGCTGGCACCAGAGTTTGCGGTTTGTAAAATCTCAACAGCAGATGTAACCTTGTCCAGGCCTTTGGCAATGTTTTGAGTGCATTCACTCATCTCCCTCTGCATGTTTATGCTGCGTCTAGTGAAGTTACATGTAACTGTACATAGCCGGTTAATGGCTTTAGAATACCCATGCATTCTGCCATGTGCACGGTGATCAGCCCTGTTCCGAGATGTCTCTGTGCGTTCAAATGTCAAGCACAGTCTGTCTATTGAGGCTGCCATACACTTCATGCCCTCACCCATACTTTGTTGGTTGTTGTTCAATTTTGAAAGCTGTCTATTAATTGAACGTAGGGCCTTATGTTGCAGGTGCTGCACATGAAGCATATCCTGCTCTAAACCAGCAAAAACTGTGGGTGTTTCCGGATGACCACTGCTGCTCCTGGATCTATTTAAACTATATGTACGTGGCCTTCTTTGCATTTCGGATTGGTCTTGGCTATCCACAGGGACCACTGTGTCAAGGCTACTGTCTCTTGTACCCCCTTAAATGTTAAGGTCATCTTCCAAAGGAGGCAGAGGGCCACATGTCTGCGCTTTCTGTGCACAATTGGAGTAGAGACAGTCTCATCCCTACTTCCTCCTTCTGCACCAGAGACAACATGGAGTGGTGATTCATCGCCCTCTGTGTGATCCCTTGCTTCCCTTGATTGTGCTTTGGATGTAGAGTGAGACATATGAGTTTGTGTTTTGCTGTGCAACTTGAGACAAATAAAGATTTTTGATTTCAAAATCTGACATTATTTACACTCTATTTCTGTCTACCAACAAAACCACAATGTGGGCCTGTCTTTCTTTGATGTCAGGTTATAAATGTTCAAATTGAACTACAACTCCCATGATGCATTTCTTACTGTATGTTAAGCAGTGTTCCTGGACTTACAAATTCCTTACACTGAGTACATCTACCAGACCTATGCACATGCATTACCCACTAATTTTGGACTTCATTACATGCATCTTACCTTGGGCACTTTGTGTAGGGTCAGAGCTGTCTACATCAGCCACTCCACTCACACTCTCAGGCAGGACAGTGGCCTCCACAAGTTCTTCATGTGGTGTAGGTTGCACTGCTGTGGAAGTTCCACCTCCAGTCTATTGTGTGCCTCCTTTATTCTTTCAGCCACCCTTTCTTTTGATCTTTGGCGCATGTCGTACCATCTTTTCCTAAGTTAATCTATGGTACGGTTGGACACTCCCACTGCATTCACTTTTTACTGTATATCCAGCCAGATCTTTCTTTTTCTGGATTCAGGCACTTCTAATGCTTTTCTGCCAAAAAGCAGCACATGGCTTCAAACCTTCTCCTCAATTAGGATTTCCTGCTCCTTTTCTGAAAACTGATGTTTTCTCTTTCTTTTCTCACCAGCCATTCCCTCCTGTGTGCTCTGGGACTCCATTTCACAGCAAGCAAGTCTGCTCAGCCTCCAAACAGTCTTCCATCTGCCACTGGGTGTGGCTCAAGCAAGCAGGTGCAGGAAATCACTCCCTCTTCCTGGCTGTGATGTCATCAACCTGCGCCTGCATTGCAGATTCCCGTTTTTTGCGATTTCTTAATTTGCGAATTTCACAATTTAAGAAATCGCAAAGGATTCTGAGAATTTTTTGCGATTTTTAAGAAATCGCTGAATAATCGCAAAAACCTACATACATCCCGTTTTCCAAATCACAAAATATTGCAATTACAGAATCGCAAAACACAATCTTGATACATCTGCCCCAGTGTTACCTGATGCCTGGGACTTTTCAGGGAAAGATATAGATCTCTTAAAGGGTGTTGAACCAGTCCACATAACAGTGAAACCTAATGCTGAGTACATGAGAATCCCAGAATACAATCTGACCCCTGAAACTGTGCTAGGATTACTCCTGTGACTGACTCAATGATTGAGCAAGGCATTCTGAAAAAGATTGTGTAGGGTCCATGTAATTCACCCTTCATGGGTTTACAGAAACCTATTGGAAGCCGAACCCAGCTGTGATTTTGTTTCAGATTCCATGTGAAGCAGAGTGGTTCTCTTTCACTGACTTTTGCCGAGCATTCTTCTTTATACCATTGCACGAAGATAGCCAATTCCTCTTCGCATTTTTGCTCGACAGTCGTGTTTTGGCATGGTGCCAAGTCCTACAAGGATATATGGAGAGTCCATCAATCTTTATCCAGATACTTAAGAATAATCTGGAGTCTTTGGTAATGCCTTATCACTCAGTTCTGGTCCAATACTTGATGACCTATTAATGGCATAAAATACTCAAGAGACTTACAAATGAGACGCAATTGCTCTGTTGAACCACTTAGCTGAGAATGGACATAAAGTGTTCACATCAAAACTACATTACTGTCAGAAAGATGTCCTGAACCCTGAGAAAGGAGCGAGGAAGGTGTTACAAGAAAGATTCTTGTCAATTCTGAAAATTAATCCGCCAACTACCCAGAAAGAAATCAGGATGTTCTTGGGAATGGGGGCTACTGTTGACAGTGGATTCCCAACTTCTCACTAGTGGCCAAACCTTTGCAGAGGCTGACACACAGAGATGTTTCAGAATCAGTACCATGGGATGACAGTTGCATGCGTGCCTTCTTAGAGAATGCCTCTGCCCCGTCCCGGTACTGGGAATGCCTGATTTTATTAAATGTTTTGCTTTGTTTTGCAGTGAGAGGGAGGCATTCGCTCTCTTAGTGCTAATCAGATGCATGAAAAGAGTTGCAGTCCCATTGCCAAGTTTTCACCCACACTAGATGCAGTAGTTGCTGATTTGCCCAGCTGTCTCAAACCTGTGGTATCCACAGGTGTCAGTATTGAGCAGTGTGAAAACATTCCTATCGGTCACCCCTTGACAGTCTTCATTTCCCATTCTGTGGAGATATTGTTAACTCGCACAAGAACCCAACACCTTAGCAACAGTCATCTCACTAAGTATTAAGTCATTGCGGCAGATGTTGTCACTTTGTAGAGATGCACTACACTAAACCCTGCTACTCTGCTACCCCTAACTAGAAATAATGTTTTTGACAGTGAGGTTGAGCATGACTGTCTTGTTGTTACTGAACAATGCACCAAGCTGAGACCTAACATACAAGATGTGCCACTACCCAAATCATATTATGTGATGTTTGTTAATGGCTCCTGCTTACGAGTCCATGAAGGAAACCTGAGTGTTGTCCACACAGTCTGTACTGTCTGAGGTGTGGTTAATTAGTATTTTCTGCACCAGTAGCCAAATGAATTGCTCTTACTAGGGCATGCTGTGTTCCTGACCAGCTAAGAGTAACCATTTTCACTGATAGTCAATATGGCTTTGGGGTTGTTCATGACTTTAGCCAGTTATAGTCGCAACATGGATTTATGACCTCTTTGGGGTAACCTATAAGAAATGGCAAGAGTGTCCACACTCTGCTACAGGCATTACAGCTGCCTGCCCAGATTGTTGTGAAGTGCGCTGCACATCGTTTTAATATTTTAACCTTGCCTTAATTAGGCTTATTTTCCATTCTGCAAAAAATACTGTTTTCCATTTCTGTTTACATGACTATTCCCTTGCAGGTGCATTCCCATACATTGTTAGTTTGAGAATGGATACAACACTGTATTAGTGAGAGTGAGAGACTGAGAGGAAGACATTCACAAAGGAACATTGAAAACCAGAGTGTAACCTGAAAAGTCTTATTCAGCAATGTTTTAACATGGCTTGGTTGAGCAAGGACAACGTCATTCCCATGTTCAGTGTGGGATGTTTTGCAAATGTTACAGCTTACAATGTGAGAATGTAAAAGGACAATGGAAACCCTGATGATGCAAACAGTGGGATGGCACTTGGGTGATTGTGTTGTGAATTGTTGGAAGCTACACTATCTCATGCTAGAGCTACTTTTCCTTGGACTTTGAGACGTGTAGACCTCTATTCTTATTCCCTTTGATCCTACCTTAGTGTGGCTTAGTCTAAGTATTCAAACTTCCCCTGACCCAAGAACTTTTCACTGAGCTTCTGCAACGTTGACTCCTTCCTTTACTTCTTGTACATTCTTCCACTTTTCTATTTTTCTGCTGTTCCCTCAATTTTTAAATAGCTTAGACTAAGGAACCATCCTCTTAGTTCTGACTTTAACTTATATGATTCTAGATTAACTCATGCATAGAAAAGAGGACCAGCAACTGTTCTCTGAGCACCAGATTTTGATGCTGATCTTTTGTATTGCTGAAAGTGAACTTATTGATGTTGAATACTGGTACGCCCAACCTTCTTTAGGCGGTTGGGTTTCCCAGTTGATAGTCTGTATCTATAGATCATGATGCTGACTTTTGAGTACCTTAACTTAATTGCTATTTGTAATGCACTTTCTTAACTCTCGTCCTGATTCCTTGTCCTTAGTGTGTAGCCAAATGTGTTAAACTGTTAATTGCAATTGATTGATGAAATGTTAACTCCCCTCACCTCTCAGTCGGAAAGAAAGTTCCATCAGAGGGCGAATGGTAAGAGGATAGGCCCAAACGCAGAATTAACTTCAACTTATGAGCTGACTTTAAGATTACTATCCACAGCCCAAAGCTCACATGCCATTTTTCGCATTTTATGCCACATGATGTTAGTAGGATTGTTAAAAAAGTGACTCCTTGTTTCAAATTGAAAGACAATTTGTAAATTACATTTTCCATCCAAAGAATTATGCAAGTCTGAACTGAGATGTAGCAGCCAGTTCCCCAACATGTTTAGAAGATTGTATGAATGATGTTCAGATGTTTGCTACTTGGCAATCTAAAAATGTTTTGCTGACAGCTATTTATTGTCTGGTACAAAGGGACAGTTTATTTAAGTAAACATGAATCAACTTTTAACCCCTTCTCCCAAGTAAGTATTGTTTTTGCAATGCTTGTCAGTTATATTAGTGTCTATTTGAAGCAAATCCTCTTAGCATGGACTTTGGTTATTCTAATTAGTTGTTTTTTACAGGAAGAACGTAGTGTGAACTAATACCAGATTTATATGCCACTTGTCAAAGAACACTCTCCAATTTGTACCACAAATAGGTTGAATATTTTCTACTGTATATCAGTGTTATTTCCCCCTCAACCTTCACAAACTTAAGATTAGTTGTTCCTAACTTTTTAAGCCTTCTGCAGACAACATGTAAGTATTGCCTTATGCTAGAATAGAACTGTCACATATGTAACACTACAACAGTTAATAAATGCTGTGATTGCTAAATGGTGATTATTCAACCAAACTTTGGAGTATCATGAAGAGCAGGAGTTATTTTACTAGTTATTTCATGTTGGTATGGGCCAGTAAAAAGATTTGGCCCTTTTTGCAGGATCATTCCCAAACATTTTGCCTTTACCTTCCTGTTTTCTGAAACTGTTTTGTTGGGATTTAGACTCTGCACACTTTGCCATTTCTAACCAGTGCTAAAGCGCTTGTGGTTTCTCCTTAAAACTTGGTCTAATTGGCTTATACCTAGCTGCCAACTGGGCTTTTTAATTTGCTTGCAAGTCCCTTGTGAAGTGGTACTACAAATGTGACTAGTGAGCCTGCAGCACTGATTGTGCCACCCACTTAAGTAGTCCTTTAAACATGTCTCAGGTCAGTCATTGCAACCTGTGTGTGCAGTTTTAGGGTTCCATTTCCACCTGCCAACAAAAACCTCTTGCCAGACCCAAAACCTCCTTTTTAATGCATATAAGTCAACCCTAGGGTAAGCCTCTGACAGCCCAGAGGGCAGGGTGCAGTATATTTAAAAAGAGGGAAATGTATTTTCAAATTGTGCATGTCCTGGTAGTGAAAAACTCTTAAATGTGTTTTCCCTACTGCAGAGCCTATCCCTTCCCTAGAATATAATTGGAGTTACCTTATTACATTTAATAAATTGTAACTTCCAAATGGAAGTTACAACTTATCCAGTTATTCAAACTGATCCAAATCATGTTTGGTGTCTTTGTAATGAAATTAACATGTCGAAACGTAGTAATCAGATCAATTGATGTTTTAAATTGTATTTGTATACTGTCCTTTTATGATTTTAACAAAAATCGAATAAAGAGTATTTTGACTGACTGATGTTTGGTGTCTTTGTAATTGTAATGAAAAATCCTCTCTTATGGTTAAGTCAGATCTTAAATTACATTTTTTAAACTGCCACTTTTGGAAAGTTAGTATCTTTCTGCCTCAGCCATTTAGTGAGGGCAGCGTGTCAATAGGTCTCATGATTCGGTGTATCAGACAGTTGGGCTTTGTGTATGCCTCCTAGACAGCCACACACAATAAAGAGCGTAGGTGTTCCTGGATGGGTGATCACTTGCAGGATGGCCAGAAAAGGAAAGGCAGGAAGCCTGTGGACTTCAAAGGGAACACTCTAGAAGAATCTCCCATACAATGGAAGGCCCAGGTATAAATATTGGACCTCAGGCACAAGCTCTTCGGTACGCTTCTGGATCCGTAGATAATCTGACAGTAAGTAGGACTGCTGGGCTGGATTGCTGCCATGCCAATCTGTTACCCTCCTGCCTGAGTCAGAGGGTTTTGGACCTGCACCTGAACCCAGGAATACCAGAGTGACTTGCAGAGTTACTCCAAGGGCTAGTCTGCTAGCGTCCTGTTCAGAGCCACAGGGGCATAACAGGTCCACAACCTGCACCAGAACCCAGATCCAGCTGGAGCAAACCCCTGAGTTGTGCCCCTCAGGACCTGCACCCTTCGTGTGGCCTCGGAGAGGATGAATTGATGTTTTTGGGCTCTTCGCAACAGCAAATGAGCCCTTTGGCACCAAAACCTTGTTGCTTGCACAGCCCACCAACTCAAAGTTCCGTCAACCCAGCGTTTTGCGCTACAGCATTGACTGCTAGTGGAGGGCACCACAGCGAAGCTCCAACCTGCCTGCTTGTGACAGCAAAAGGATCTGCATACTACAGTGACAACCGTCCGTAATGCTTTTCTGCTCCTGGTGGCCCCCTCCACCGTGAACGGGACTCTTTGTGCTGGAAGGAGAAGGTAACTTTTCAGGTGGTCTAAATTGGTCTCTGTATCCAACCGAACGAAGTCTGAATTTGTGACTTTCTTCCGTTCTCGGATGACCATATATCCTCAACTGGTGCTTTGGGCTTTTCAACGCTATTTTCACTTACATCTTTAACTCTCCACTTGTTTTATACATAAAAATTTAGCTCTATTGTTCTGAATTAGTGTGGGATTTTTCCTTTGTTGTGTTTTGCCTTTGTTACTGAATGGAGTGCTGCATAAATACTTTACACATTGCCTCTAAGTTAAGCCTGACTGCCCTGTGCCAAGCAACCAGAAGGTTGAGCGCAGGTTAATTTGGGGTTTGCTTCTAACTCACCCTGATAAGGATTGTGATTGCTGCTTGAGTAGGGTTTCACTCCCTCGACCAGTAACCCAATTTCTAATAGCTACTATTCCAGGAAAGTATCAAGGGAAACATTTGACAGGGACCTGTCAAAAAACAATAAAGCACAAGCATCTTTCTCTCCAAGAGGTTCACAGGAGGTGCAACGTGAGAAGACCAGAACAAGGCTGCACCAGACCACTCCGGTAGAGAGTCCACATAGACAGCTCTAAATTTGCACCTGAATTTGGATACATGAATTTACTCCTCCTGAAGTGACAATCAACAGCAGTAACAGTTTTCCATCACCTGCAGGAGTTGTGCAATGATGGAATTACCCCTGGAAGCTTATACTATAGGTAGGAAGGAACTAGCACTCAGTGAGAGCAGAAGGAAAATGATTCATGCAGCTAAAATCAGGAGTTGTAATGAAGTGGCCAGGGATGTAGAAGTGTAAGTCAAGCACGCATGACCTCCAAAGGAATGTTCAACATGCGAGCACAGTGGCATTTCCTAGATCCTACTCTCCTTCAAAGTAGATGTGGGGCCTTCCGCCACTCTTTTTCTCCTCCCAGTACATGAAATAAAATGAAATGAAATGAATTCGTACTTGTATAGTGCACTTATACCCTGAGGCGTCTTGGTGCTGTACGCATACTGCTGTGGAACCCTTTCTGGCTTTTCCCTGTGAAATGCCCACTCCTGGGCACCCCCAAGGTGAAGCCAGGCATCCCAGCGCTGTTGGGGCCATTGTGGAGATTAAGCAAGCTATTGCCCAGAGTTGCACCCATGATTAGAATAGGCACCAAGGCGAGAATTATCAGGTCCGAGGAAATTGAGCCCAAGACCAGCCGGGGCGGGAATCGAACCCTGGTCCCGGGCCAGACCTCTACATCAGGGTCTGCCGCTCTAACCATTGAGCCACACTTCCCCACTTCTCTACATCACGTAGACACCAAATTGGGGCATCATGAGCAATACCTGACCACAGCATGAGAACACTGTGGGAAACTGTTGACAAAGTGTGACTATGTGACACCATTGTGTTTACCAAAACATTTTTTCTCAAATACCTTCTGCCCTGGACCACTTTTCAAACACACGTTTATAGCTTTCACTGATATGGTGTCAACTGCCTTTACTAGCTTTACTTTAAGATTTCAGACGGTTCATATCTTTACAGTAGAAAAAACCCACCTACACAAATATACAGTATAAGAAGGCGCCCAATAGCCAAATCAAATACGCATGGATTCCCGACAAGGCAATTTAGTAAGTAGACTTTGCATTTTGAAATATATGAATTTAAAAAATGTAGTCAGCAATGACTACAAACTTAAACTTTGCAAAAGGAAACACTGAGAGGTGTTTAAGGCTTTCCACTTGCCTTCGAAACTGCACTGCTTTCTTTTACTGCATGACAGAGAGGTATATTTGCCCTTTATTATTTTCCAAATGTCAAGAAAACTCATGCATGCATAATGTTTATCATCTCCGAAGTCACCCGTGGGCATTGGAGCCACTATTAAGGCTGCCATTGTGCAGAGCTATTACAAATGAAATCGAATACACTGTCAGAGGAGCAGAATAAACGTCTTGTGTGTGCCTTATCTTTTACTGCTTTGTGGGTCCCTCCCGACCTGATTTTATTACAGCCACAAGTCTAGGCTTTTTGTAAAATATATTTGTCGTTAACCATTGTTGGTCTCCGCTGACTTAGAGGACATACCGTAGAACCTCAGCAGGCCCTTTTGAGGCTCCACATTAATAATTTTATATGTATTCATTTCTACACATGCACACCGACACTTTTGTAACCCTGGGGCCTATTCACTAAGGTTAGGGTAAAATTGTTAATGCAAGCACTGTTTGCTCATATTCAGGTATGCAAGTAAGATTCATGCATGGGGTTCATTCCATACTTTACAAGGGTATTGAACATACTTATGCTTGTGACTCTCCTAAATTCATGCCCCGACATTTGCTAATTTGTTGCATAAGAGCGGGAAAATAGCAGGACAAATATTTATTTTACCTGCAGTTTTTTTTCCCTGTGAAAACAATAGTTTACGAACATATTTCAGAGTAAGGGACTGTTCCTTTTAGGGGCCATGATTGTCGCACCAGTGGCCAGTGTTCTTAGTGGCTTTGCGCTTCTGGGGCCTCATTTATGAAAAGTGACGCACCGCTGTGTGAAAACAGCGATGCGTCACTTTTCACTGCGCACTCCTTGCGACACCAATGATGCGTCATATTTAATGTATGACGCATCATGTCGCAAGGAGTTACAGATACGTCAGTATTTCTGACGTATCTGTAAGCGCAAATGTGACGCATTTCTGGAGTGTGTCACAAAAGTGACGCAACTCCAGCAATGCGCCCTTTCACATGGGGCAAGCCCCATGTGAAAGGGCCTGTGTCAGTCTTACGCCTGCTGTGAGGCAGGCGCAAGATTTTGACGCAACGGTGTCCTAAAAGTGACGCAGTGAAATCTCATAGATTTCACTGTGTCACTTCTACGACCCTTACTTGCGTCAATACGCCCCCCTTGCATACATTATACCTGGCGCAGGTATAATGTGGCGCAGGGGTTTACAAAGTGACGCATCTACCTAGATGCGTCACTTTGTAAATATGGTGCAACAAGGCACATTATTTACGCTGCTGGTGCGTCACAAAAAGTGACGCACCAGCGGCGTAAAAGTGACGCATGGCCTCATAAATGAGGCCCCTGGCGTGGAACGTCGTGAAAACAAACTGACGTCAGCACGCTAGTGTAGGCCTCTGTGGGCACAGCACATGCCACTTTCGGCATGGACGAAGCAGAAGACGACGCGCAGAACTGGGCAGCACCGCCTGCTGTGCCACACGGTGCTGCTCATGAGGGGGTTCTGGATCCAATCTGGCACCTGGGCATTGTTCTGTGGTGGGGACCTGAGACTAGATACAGTCTCTACCAGATAAGGAATTACTGACAGTAAGTAACTTGTTCTTCAAAGTCAATCACCAAGATCACCTAACCTTGAAATGGCATCTACAAAGAGAAACAAGCATTGGAAATGCAATCACTCTTGCATTTGTTTGAGTTAGAGCTAATGGCATTGTAAATGGCAATGTATTTTACCTCTGTTTTATGGAGTGTATGTTTGTGGTGTGTAGTGGAAATATGTGGGTTGGATTGGAATAGTTAGTTTATAGCATGGAATTCTGTGGTGTGGAGTGGATTTGTGTAGTGGAATTATGTGTCATGGTGTGCTGTGAAATTATGTGGATACTAATTATGAGGTATTGAGTGTACTGGAATTAAGTGGAGTGGGATTGTGTGTTATGTGCCTGTAACGTCTCTGCCGGTAACCTCAGCTTAGGTAAACAACGTGCTGGTAACACCACAAGACACATCAGGTCAATGATATGCCGGTAACGCCACCCTCATATGGAACACAAACTCCTAACTCTGCCAGCATTTGTTGAAACTTTTACAAGAAATAAGGGGAAACAGCGTTTACAACGCAACTTTTAGCCCGCAGTACTTTTACCACGCAACTTTTACAATGCAAGTCGTTACAGCGACTTGCACTGGGGGGCGCTGTAGGATAGGGAGTAGTTTAATTTACTATCCAAAACCTTCCCTACTATCCACGGGGACTGGAGTTGGAATCGTAAATTAAACTATTCACTATCCAGCGCCCCCCAACGCAAGTCGTTGTAACGACTTGCATTGTAAAACCTGTGTGGTAAAGGCATGCATTGTAAAAGCATGCGTAGTAACGACATACATCCAGAAATAAGGATATAAAATACAGGTAGTGGTTTTATATATAGTGAGAACCTGGCCCAAGGGCATTAGAGTAGTTTACATGAGTACCAAAATACATCACACTTTTTCTTTTTTCAGACACGGGTAGGTTAAGTAATTTGCCCATAACCACAGCAGGTTGATTGATCCCAGTTCGAGCCTGGTTCACAAGTTTCGAGGTCGGCTGCTCTATAGGCTTGATAATTCACCCTCTTCCAGTACAACTCACAGTTCCAGTGAATCTCGTGACAATAGTCAGATGACACTGCAAGAAACAGTGAGGGAAATGTATTTGAAATAAAAGTCTGCTGTACAGGGAACACATGGAACTGAAAAGAATCAACTCAAGAGACAACAATATGATCCACATTAAAGAGATTATCGCAACAGCCGTCAGAAGCAAAGTGTTTTTGATAATCTACTTCCAATAAAAAGTGTGCAAAAGACTACTGATGTCATGACAAACTCTCCAACAATTCCTTGCTTACAAGATTGCAAGTCAAATTTCATCGTGCAATGTGTCATAATCATTCTTGCTCAACAAACTTCAAGTGGTCTCTTACCCACCCATGAAAAAAAAAAGTTGAAGGTCCAGGATCCACTGACAAGAGGTTACATTGGCCTCAAGTGTCATTCTATCCCAAAAGGATTGTAAAGAAATCAATGCACACAGGGCCAATGATCCATCTGAAATCCATCGATCTAAGGCAGACTGAAATCTTGTTTACCAGGCTGCCTTGCCTATAACAACGATGCAGGCCCGAGTTTTCCGGGGCTGCTGTAACACCCCATCGATTTTAGGCCACGACTAACAACTTTGTGTAAGCTTAATGTTCCAATAGATGGCCCATGCCCTGTGACAGCTGCAGCGGGGAGAGGGGTAAGAGCCCTGACACAACCCAGCACCACAACCCACAATGCCTGCATGCCTGAAAACACAGCCGTTTGCAAGTTAGAGAACTATGCCACATTCTGGAGATTAGTATCACATGCTCCAGATCCATGATTGGCAGCACTGTGGATGACACAAGCACAGTAAAAATTCCTGGATGAACTCTCCTGGCTCCCTGAATCACAGAACCGAGAAATGCACACTGCATTTGAGAGGAATTGAAGAAAAGAATGATTTTTTTGGAAGCATATGAACAAACCAATCACATCACAAGCAATGGTCATGTTGAATGCCCATACAACAGATACTATGTATATAACACAAGGGTACCCAGAGGTGCAGTAAGCTAGGGACCTTGGGTGTTAATGTATTAACAGAGACAATGTCCCTAGACCAAAAAACAATGAATTTCAATGAATATAGACTGAACAGTTCTATATCAAATGTTCAGCCGGACGGTTTAATTTCCAATGCATAAGGTACATAAAAAATTTGTGAGATACAAGTGGGACACCAGCCGGCGCCCAACTAACACACTCAAGGGAAGACAGACAAAAGAATATTTAGGCAAATTGAGCTAGTCTGAATAGCATAAATCATACACAGACAATCCAAAATATACACATATGCAATTGATAAACCACAAGATAAATATGCATTTAGTGTATTAAGGTCGACAACGTTTCGAACCAAATTACAATACAAGGTTCATCCTCAGGACAACAAAATGATTGCCTAACAAATACATATATACAGAATGCCCACACTGTGGGATTATATTGCCAGAATATATAATTAAGGAAAAGAAAAAAGGGGGGGGGGGAAGCAAACATTAAATTAGAAACATGTATGGCATGTCAACCATCCATTACCAGTAATTAATTGTATCCTGTGGGACCGCAGTGGTGCAAATCATGATAAGTCGTGCACATGACCCAGAAGAGTAAAAGCAAATTCACCCAATATGAATGTGCATGCACAATTGAGAAAGCGTATATAAATAGCGCTACCGATGTAGTCAGAAATTCAATGTCCGAGCATGCAATCATAGCTGTGAAACACGGAGTGACAATAATAACGTAGGCACAGGATGATATTTAGTCTTACGAGCCGGGTCAGGAATTGATAAGCGATGTAGTCAGCAATTCAATGAGCATGCAGTCATCGCGGTATGACAAGGAGTGACAATAATAGCGTAAGCGAAATATATTATTTATTCTTTTGAACCGAGTAGGGAATTATTAGGGCAGCCTATTGGGTAAGGTACGAGAAGTGTAAGGGGACCCTCCACCGTACAATTGCTCGAACTAAACTGAGCTTACCCGGGGACGCCAGAGTAGGCTCAATGGTGCGCAAATGTAATTCCACGATAGCCACTCCTATGGGAAAATTACGACCAAAGGTTAAGGCGAAAAATGGCGGGTTAATTATCCACAATTGTGCTCAGAAGGGCAAAAACTTACCCGGTAGCCGCTGCTGCGGTGTCAAAATAACGGGCAATTCTGTAATTAAAGCAAGAATTGCTAAGCGCACAAAGCACATAGTACAGGTCATTGTAAAGGCAAAAAACGGGCGGGAGTCCCTTACCAGTTACAATAGGGATACAGGTCCTCAATGGGGGTCCTCGTACATCGTGGGAAACCTCACGATCAGTGAAGCAAGCCGCGGCAGTGCCGGAAATGGAATCATTCCTGGTCACGTAGTGAGGGATTGACCAATGAAATTACGAGCTAGGATTACCAACCATTGGCAGCAAGGATAGTTGGTAAAGAATCGGCTATTACTAAGAGGTGTATATAAGAAGGGAATAAAGACCTTAGTAAACCCAATAGCCGATAATATGCTGTCAAATTAACGGGCCATTTCCGTAATTTAGTTAAGAGTTACTGGGCGCACAATGCTCATGCAACTAGAAATTAAAAAAGCTAAACCCACGAATTCCGCTTACCAATTATAATAGGAATACAGGTCCACAAGGCGATCTTTATAAGTCGTAGGAATCTCACGATCGTTAATGTAAGCCACAGCGATGGCGGAATTACGGCCATTCTGCGTCCCCTGGTAAGGGGTTTACCCAATGAAATTGCAAGGTGAGAAAAACCGGCACTAACAGCAAGGTTAGTGCGGGGAAAGGAATCGGCCATTAGTAAAAAGATGCATGTGATGTAGGGGAAATGTGGAAGGGGGCATTAAAATAGCATGTAGCCCAGGACAGTGTGACTTAAAACCAATATTGCAAAGCTAGCCCTAGTACATGAGGACAATACATTGTTTAAATACACAGTAGCAATTGTGAATGAAAACAAAGTGTTAGGACAATTTATCACAGTGAGATCAATGATACCCAATATTAAATCATGCTCAAAAAGCTAGGTCTGCGAACACGTTATAACAATTAAATCAATGCGGTCCAGTCCTCCATCCTGTTTAGACCACTGTGAAGACTTTTGGTCTTCAGAATCCAAGGGAGTTCTTCCTTGTTCAGGAGACGTTGCAGGTCAGCACCTCGAGGCGGTAGCTTGATCAAAGAGATAATTGTCCACTTGAAATCCAGTTCCGTATGTGAAAGTTCAGAAAAATGGTCCACCAAGGGAGCATTAGGAGTCTTGCAGCGTATCCTGCTCCTGTGTTGACACATTCTCAATCTCACTTTTTGTGTTGTCTGCCCTATATAGATTTTTGAGCAAGGACAGATGATGGCATATATAGCATTTACACTGTTACAATTGGAAAATTGTTTACTTACAAATTTAACATCATTGAAGACAAAATCTTTGCCCTCGATAGTGGCATCATAAACTGAACAGTTGCCACACTTTGCATGCCCAGTCAGACGGGGAAGTCCCCATAGATTATCCAAAGTACCATCATGATCTGAGAAAGGCAATGCTGCACAAACAAGATGGTCCTAATGTTTTTAGATTTTTTAAAAGCAAAGAGGGGTTTTTCAAGTTGGAGACGCCCTGCGTTAACCACAGGCCAGTGTTTCTTAATGCTTTTAGTAATAGCATTGGATGCAGGTGAGAAAGTGGTTACACAAACCAAGCAGTTCTGTGTCTTCTTGGGTTTAGGCTCAAGTAATATCTCCCTGGGACAGTACCAGGCACGTTTAAGGGAGGAGCGAATTAGCTTGCGTGGGTACCCACGCGCCCTGAGCTTGGCGCTCAATGTTTTTTCCTCCCTGAAGTAATCCTCCTTTCAGTAACAATTCCTACGTAATCTAAGAAATTGGGTGTATGGTAAAGAATCTCGAAGAGCCCGTGGATGGTGGCTTTGGTAGCTGAGGAGGGTATTTTGTTCGGTGGGCTTCCTATACAGACTCGTAATAAGAATTCCATCCTTCTCCAGTATGTTGAGATCTAAAAAGGGGATGTTAGAATGGCTGGTAGATAGCGTGTAAGTTAGACCACTACAATTACTATTGAGCCAATGTAAAAATGACGGGAGTAGCTCTTCCGGGTCAGTCCAAATCATAAAAATGTCATCGATATATCGCCTCCACAGTGTGATACCGCTGTGGAAGGGATTGGTCGACGACAAAATACGACCACATTCAAGACGGTCCATATATAAGATGGCCAAATTGGGGGCAAAAACTGCCCCCATAGAAGTGCCCTTGATCTGGCCAAAGTATTGGCCATCGAACAAGAAGAAGGTTTTAGTCTGACATATCTCAAGTAACTGTAAGATGAATAGGGTTGGTATTCTATGGGGCCTAGGTCGTTTGTTGAGAGTGTCCTGAATAACAAGAATAGAGTCATTTTGGGGGATATTAGTATACAATGACTCCACATCCAGAGTACAAAGTATACTGGACATGGGGTCAAAGGGATACTCCTCTATTATGTTAATCATATGCATACTATCACGTATGTAGCATTCAGTTGTTAACACAAAGTCCTTGATGAAATAATTCACAAAAAGTCCCAAAGGCTCTAGCAATGAGCCGCAACCGGACACTATGGGCCGTCCCGGCGGATGCTCAGCGTTTTTATGAACCTTAGGGAGTGTGTATATCACCGGTATCCTTGGTGATTTGGCATTGAGGAACAGATACTCCTTATTACTCAGGAACCCACACTCCACACCCTCGAGAGTGACCTCACATATCAGTTTCTGTATATCTTTAGTAGGGTTCTTGGGAAGTCTGACATAGTGTTCTGGGTTGTCAAGTTGTCGCTGAATTTCGATCTTATAAGTATCCAACTCCTGCATGACAATCCCTCCGCCTTTATCGGCCGGTTTGATGATAAGTTTGGTATTGGATTTCAGGCTTGTTATTGCCTTCTTTTCCTCCAAAGAGATGTTATAAGGAATAAAAGAATGGCGTTTTTCAAGAATGGTTATATCATTCAGGACAAGTTTCTCAAACGTGAGAAGTTCCGCAGGGACCATATTACCTGTAGGTGAAAAGGTTGATGGTGGTGTAAAAGGAGTACTGTAGGTAGGTAAAGGTTGAGGGTTTAGCAGAAAGAAGGCATGTAATCTCAATTTTCGGAAAAACCTAAGAAGTTCTGTTTGTACTTCCAGGTAATTCAGGCGGATGGTAGGGACAAATGATAGTCCTTTACTCAACAGAGACAGCTCACTGTTAGAGAGTGAATGTTGTGTGAGGTAAAAAGTAGGAAGCATGGTATTAAGAGGTACAGTGTCATCAGAAGAAGGGATAGTACTCAGAGTGTTTGAATCTACCATTGGTAGTGTTGACGTCTGGTGTTGCGTTCGCCAGGTGGATAAGTCCACCGCTGTGGTTGTTTGGCTTTCCCTCTCTTTGGGGAATCTGGCGGGCCTCTGGCTAAAAAAGGAGTCCTATTTGAAGGACCAGGTGTTTCACTTTGGTCTGAGCTATCAGACGCCTCAGCCGAAGTGTCAGAAAATCCAACAAGTGTTTGTCTTTTGTTATAGCGACCCCAAGGTCTCTGATTATGATTTTGATGGCCACTGTATCTTCTGTTCGTATAAAAATCTTTTACTAGGTAGGGATAGGCCCTCTCTTGGGAAAAGTTTTTGATATCTTTTTTCACTTTATTTGTTTTTTTATTTTGCTCAATTCTGTGAAAGTCCCCTACGCTCTTTTCAATTTCATCAAGGAGTTTCTGACACTCTGGTACGGTGGACTTATCCGCAATCTGCTTCTCTATGTCTTGAATCTCAGTCTCTAGTTTCTTCAGTTCCTCTGAAGCTATATCAAAACCAACGGCCATCCAATGCCTGGAGCAAGTGGTACTGATATAGCTAAATCCTGTTGTGTATTTGGGGTTGTCCGTGAACACACCAGGTATGTTACGGACCTGTAGCCCTAACTGAATAATATTAGACCTAAGGTACTCAGTTAATAGCAGTATCATTAACTATAATCTAACAACCTTCTTCTTGATTTTTTCAAGTTGGTCACCTAACGGGATATTTTGTGCAGTTATGGTCTCAGGAGTATCAGTAAGCAAGGATGGACCTTCTGTTAGTTTTTTAATATAGTCGTCATTATAAAGGGGCGTATGGTCGGACATGCCAGAAAAGGAAGTAATTGAAAGTATAAGGGAGGAGTGGTAGAGGAAGGGGAGGGAACCCACTTGTAAAAAAAGGGGGTAGGGGTGCAGACCCTTGCAATCAGAAGATTGCGCTACATATTATGTATATAACACAAGGGTACCCAAAGGAGCAGTAAGCTAGGGACCTTGGGTGGTTATGTATTAAGAGAGACAATGTCCCTAGAGCAAAAAACAATGAATTTCAATAAATATAGACTGAATAGTTCTATATCAAATGTCCAGCCGGACGCAGTGGCGTCACTGGGGTTGGTGTCACCCGGTCTGGGTAACTCATGGTGTCACCCCCTCACGACTTACTGCATGGACCACCTCTGTCGGAAATGTACGGCGCTAGGTGCTGTCTTACTCCCTCTAGCTCCCTCTCTCTGTCTAGCTCCCTCTAGATCCTTCTCTCTGTCTTACTCCCTCTAGCTCCCTCTGGTTCCCTCTCTCTCTGTCTTACTCCCTCTAGCTCTCTCTCCCTCTGTCTTACTCCCTCTAGCTCCCTCTCTCTGTCTTGCTCCCTCTAGCTCCCTCTCTTACTCCTACTAGCTCCCTCTCTCTCTATCTTACTCCCTCTAGCTCCCTCTCTCTGTGTCATACTCCCTCTAGCTCCCTGTCTTACTCCCTCTAGCTCCCTCTCTCTGTCTTACTCCCTCTAGCTCCCACTCTCTCTCTCTCTTACTCCCTCTAGCTCCCGCTCTCTCTCTTACTCCCTCTAGCTCCCTCTCTTACTCCCTCTAGCTCCCTCTCTCTCTGTCTTGCTCCCTCTAGCTCCCCCTCTCTGTTTTACTCCCTCTAGCTCCCCCCTCTCTCTGTGTCTTGCTCCCTCTAGCTCCCTCTCTCTGTCTTACTCCCTCTAGCTTCCTCTCTCTCTGTCTCACTCCCTCTAGCCCCCTCTCTCTTACTCCCTCTAGCTCCCTCTCTCTCTCTTACTCCCTCTAGCCCTCTCTCTCTCTGTCTTGCTCCCTCTAGCTCCCTCTCTCTGTCTTACTCCCTCTAGCTTCCCCTCTCTCTGTCTTACTCCCTCTAGCCCCCTCTCTCTCTTTACTCCCTCTAGCCCCTTCTCTCTCTGTCTTGCTCCCTCTAGCTCTCTCTCTCTCTGTCTTACTCCATCTAGCTCCCTCTTACTCTGTCTTGCTCCCTCTAGCTCCCTCTCTCTCTCTTACTCCCTCTAGCTCCCTCTCTCTGTCTAGCGCCCTCTAGCTCACTCTCTCTCTCTGTCTTACTCCCTTAGCTCCCTCTCTCTGTCTAGCTCCCTCTAGCTACCCCTCTCTCTCTCTTACTCCCTCTAGCTCCCTCTCCCTCTGTCTTGCTCCCTCTAGCTCTCTCTCTCTCTCTATCTTAATCTCTCTAGCTCCCTCTCTCTGTCTAGCTCCCTCTCTCCCTGTCTGACTCCCTCTAGCTCCCTCTGTCTCCCTCTCTGTCTTACTCCCTCTAGCTCCCCCTCTCTCTCTCTCTCACTCCCTCTAGCTCCCTCTCTCTGTGTCTTACTCCCTCTAGCGCCCTCTCTCTGTGTCTTACTCCCTCTAGCTCCCTCTCTCTCTATGTCTTACTCCCTCCAGCTCCCTCTCTCTTACTCCCTCTAGCTCTCTCTCTCTGTCTTGCTCCCTCTAGCTCCCTCTAACTCTGTCTTGCTCCGTCTACCTCCCTCTATCTCTGTCTTACTCCCTCTAGCTCCCTCTCTCTCCGTCTTAGTCCCTCTAGCTCCCTCTTTCTGTCTTGCTCCCTCTAACTCCCCCTCTCTCTCTTACTCCTTCTAGCTCCCTCTCTCTCTGTCTTGCTCGCTCTAGCTCCCTCTCTCTCTATCTTACTCCCTCTAGCTCCATCTCTCTGTCTAGCTCCCTCTCTCGCTGTCGTACTTCCTCTAGCTCCCTCTGTCTCCCTCGCTCTCTGCCTTACTCTCTCTAGCTCCCTCTCTCTCTGTCTTACTCCCTCTAGCTCCCTCTCTCTGTCTAGCTGTCTCTAGCTCCCTTTCTCTTGCTCCCTCTAGCTCCCTCTGTCTCTGTCTTACTCCCTCTAGCTCCCTCTCTCTCTGTCTTACTCCCTCTAGCTCCCTCTCTCTCTTTTGTACTCCCTCTAGCTCCCTCTCTCTCTATCTTCCTCCCTCTAGCTCCCTCTCTCTCTATCTTACTCCCTCTAGCTCCCTCTCTCTATCTAGCTCCCTCTCTCTCTGTCTTGCTACCTCTAGCTCCCTCTGTCTCCCTCTCTCTCTGTCTTACTCCCTCTAGCTCCCTCTCTCTGTCTAGCTCCCTCTAGATCCCTCTCTCTCTGTCTTGCTCTCTCTAGCTCCCTCTCTCTGGCTTACTCCCTCTAGCTCCCTCTCTCTCTGTCTTGCTCCCTCTAGCTCCCTCTCTCTCTGTCTTGCTCCTTCTAGCTCCCTCTCTATCTTACTCCCTCTAGCTCCCTCTCTCTGTCTTCCTCCCTCTAGCTCCCTCTCTCTCTGTCTTGCTCCCTCTAGCTCTCTCTGTCTTGCTCCCTCTAGCTCCCTCTCTCTCTATCTTACTCCCTCTCTCTGTCTAGCTCCCTCTCTCTCTGTCTTACTCCCTCTAGCTCCCTCTCTCTGTCTTACTCCCTTTATCTCCCTCTCTCTCTGTCTTACTCTCTCTAGCTCCCTCTCTCTCTTTGTTACTCCCTCTTGTCCCTCTCTCTCTTTGTTACTCCCTCTGTCTCCCTCTCTCTCTTACTTCATCTGTCTTCCCTGGATTTGTATAAACAAGAGTGTGAGCAACAGGTGGCACTGTAGTGAAGAGCTAGCTGAAATTTGGAACTGGTTCACTGGAAAACTGAAGACTGCAAGATACTGAAAAATAGGAAACCATGCACCCTCAGATGAGCTAGGCTGCTATAGAGTTGCCTTGTGAGCAAAGAAAATTGCAGTCAAGCTTTGCAGATCTCCTGCGAGACGCTGGCGAGTGTGAACAGCATGAGGAACAAGCTTGCACAGGGTGCGACAGTAAAGGTGAGAGCAGAGGCGAGGCTGCAGTGCAGATTGGTGTCACCGCATGTGTTGGTGTCAGCCGGTGCGGGCCGCACCCCCCGCACCCCCTTAGTGACGCCACAGGCCGGACGGTTTAATTTCCAATGCATAAGGTACATAAAAATAAGTGTGATACAAGTGGGACACCAGCCGGCGCCCAACTAACACACTCAAAGGAAGACAGACAAAAGAATATTTAGGCAAATTGTGGCAGTCTGAATATCATAAATCATACACAGACAATCCAAAATATACACATATGCAATTTATAAACCACAAGATAAATATGCATTTAGTGTATTAAGGTCGACGACGTTTCAAACCAAATTACAATACAAGGTTCATCCTCAGGACAACAAAATGATTGCGTAACAAATACATATATACAGAATGCCCACACTGTGGGATTATATTGCCAGAATACATAATTAGGGAAAAGAAAAAAGGGGAGGGGGGAGGGAAAGCAAACAATAAATTAGAAACATGTATGGCATGTCAACCATCCATTACCAGTAATTAATTGTATCCTGTGGGGCCGCAGTGGTGCAAATCATGATAAGTCGTGCACATGACCCAGAAGAGTAAAAGCCAATACACCCAATATGAATGTGCATGCACAATTGAGAAAGCGTATATAAATAGCGCTACCATTGTAGTCAGAAACTCAATGTCCGAGCATGCAATCATAGCTGTGAAACACGGAGTGACAATAATAGCGTAGGCACAGGATGATATTTAGTCTTACGAGCCGGGTCAGGTATTGATAAGCGATGTAGTCAGCAATTCAAGGAGCATGCAGTCATCGCGGTATAACAAGGAGTGACAATAATAGCGTAAGCAAAAGATATTATTTAATCTTTCGAACCGAGTAGGGAATTATTAGGGCGGCCTATTGGGTAAGGTACGAGAAGTGTAAGGGGACCCTCCACCGTACAATTGCTCGAACTAAACTGAGCTTACCCGGGGACGCCAGAGTAGGCTCAATGGTGCGCAAATGTAATTCCACGATAGCCACTCCTATGGGAAAATTACGACCAGAGGTTAGGGCGAAAAGTGCGGGGTTAATTATCCACAATTGTGCTCAGAAGGGCAAAAACTTACCCGGCAGCCGCTGCTGCGGTGTCAAAATAACGGGCAATTCTGTAATTAAAACAAGAATTGCTAAGCGCACAAAGCACATAGTACGGGTCATTGTAAAGGCAAAAAACGGGCGGGAGTCCCTTACCAGTTACAATAGGAATACAGGTCCTCAATGGGGGTCCTCGTACGTCGTGGGAAACCTCACGATCAGTGAAGCAGGCCGCGGCAATGCCGGAAATGGAATCATTCCGGGTCACGTGGTGAGGGATTGACCAATGAAATTACGAGCTAGGATTACCAACCATTGGCAGCAAGGATAGTTGGTAAAGAATCGGCCATTACTAAGAGGTGTATATAAGGAGGGAACAAAGACCTTAGTAAACCCAATAGCCGATAATATGCTGTCAAATTAACGGGCCATTTCTATCCCTTCTTCTGATGACACTGTACCTCTTAATAACATGCTTCCTATTTTTAACCTCACACAACATTCACTCTCTAACATTGAGCTGTCTCTGTTGAGTAAAGGACTATCATTTGTCCCTACCATCCGCCCGAATTACCTGGAAGTACAAACAGAACTTCTTAGATTTTTACGAAAATTGAGATTACATGCCTTCTTTCTGCTAAACCCTCAACCTTCACCTACCTACAGTACTCCTTTTAGACCACCATCAACCTTTTCACCTACAGGTAATATGGTCCCTGCGGAACTTCTCACGTTTGAGAAACTTGTCCTGAATGATATAACCATTCTTGAAAAACGCCATTCTTTTATTCCTCATAACATCTCTTTGGAGGAAAAGAAGGCAATAACAAGCCTGAAATCCAATACCAACTTATCATCAAACCGGCTGATAAAGGCGGAGGGATTGTCATGCAGGAGTTGGATACTTATAAGATCGAAATTCAGCGACAACTTGACAACCCAGAACACTTTGTCAGACTGCCCAAGAACCCTACTAAAGATATACAGAAACTGATATCCGAGGTCACTCTCGAGCGTGTGGAGTGTGGGTTCCTGAGTAATAAGGAGTATCTGTTCCTCAATGCCAAATCACCAAGGATACCGGTGATATACACACTCCCTAAGGTTCATAAAAACGCTGAGCATCCGCCGGGACGGCCCATAGTGTCCGGTTGCGGCTCATTGCTAGAGCCTTTGGGACTTTTTGTGAATTATTTCATCAAGGACTTTGTGTTAACAACTGAATGCTACATACGTGATAGTATGCATATGATTAACATAATAGAGGAGTATCCCTTTGACCCCATGTCCAGTATACTTTGTACTCTGGATGTTGAGTCATTGTATACTAATATCCCCCAAAATGACTCTTGTCTTGTTATTCAGGACACTCTCAACAAACGACCTAGGCCCCATAGAATACCAACCCTATTCATCTTACAGTTACTTGAGATATGTCTGACTAAAAACTTCTTCTTGTTCGATGGCCAATACTTTGGCCAGATCAAGGACACTTCTATGGGGGCAGTTTTTGCCCCCAATTTGGCCATCTTGTGTATGGACAGTCTTGAATGTGGTCGTATTTTGTCGTCGACCAATCCCTTCCACAGTGGTATCACACTGTGGAGGCGATATATCGATGACATTTCTATGATTTGGACTGACTCGGAAGAGCTACTCCCGTAATTTTTACATTCGCTCAATAGTAATTGTAGTGGTCTAACTTACACGCTATCCACCAGCCATTCTAACATCAACTTTTTAGATCTTAACATACAGGAGAAGGATGGAATTCTTATTACGAGTCTGTATAGGAAGCCCACCGAACAAAATACCCTCCTCAGCTACCAAAGCCACCATCCACGGGCTCTTCGAGATTTTTTACCATACTCCCAATTTCTTAGATTACGTAGGAATTGTTACCGGAAGGAGGATTACTTCAGGGAGGCAAAAACATTGAGCGCCAAGCTCAGGGCGCGTGGGTACCCACGTAAGCTAATTCGCTCCTCCCTTAAATGTGCCTGGTACTGTCCCAGGGAGATATTACTTGAGCCTAAACCCAAGAAGACACAGAACCACTTGGTTTATGTAACCACTTTCTCACCTGCATCCAATGCTATTACTAAAAGCATCAAGAAACACTGGCCTGTGGTTAACGCAGGGCGTCTCCAACTTGAAAAACCCCTCTTTGCTTTAAAAAAATCTAAAAACATTAAGGACCATCTTGTTCGTGCAGCATTGCCTTTCTCAGATCATGATGGTACTCTGGATAATCTATGGGGACTTCCCCGTCTGACTGGGCATGCAAAGTGTGGCAACTGTTCAGTTTGTGATGCCACTATTGAAGGCAAAGATTTTGTCTTCAATGATTTTAAATTTGCACGTAAACAATTTTCCAATTGTAACAGTGTAAATGCTATATATGCCATCATCTGTCCTTGCTCAAAGATCTATATAGGGCAGACAACCCAAAAAGTGAGATTGAGAATGTGTCAACACAGGAGCAGGATACGCTGCAAGACTCCTAATGCTCCCTTGGTGGACCATTTTTCTGAACTTTCACTTACGGAACTGGATTTCAAGTGGACAATTATCTCTTTGATCAAGCTACCGCCTCGAGGTGCTGACCTGCAACCTCTCCTGAACAAGGAAGAACTCCATTGGATTCTGAAGCCCAAAAGTCTCCACAGTGGTCTAAACAGGATGGAGGACTGGACCGCATTGATTTAATTGGTATAACGTGTTCGCAGACCTAGCTTTTTGAGCATGATTTAATATTGGGTATCATTGATCTCACTGTGATAATTTGTCCTAACACTTTGTTTCTATTCACAATTGCTACTGTGTATTTAAACACTGTATTGTCCTCGTGTACTAGGGCTAGCTTTGCAATATTGGTTTTAAGTCACACTGTCCTGGGCTACATGCCATTTTAATGCCCCCTTCCACATTTCCCCTACATCACATGCATCTTTTTACTAATGGCCGATTCCTTCACCGCACTAACCTTGCTGTTAGTGCCGTTTTTTTTCACCCTGCATTTTCATTGGGTAAACCCCTTACCAGGGGACGCAGAATGGCCATAATTCTGCCATTGCCGTGGCTTACATTAATGATCGTGAGGTTCTTATGACTTATAAAGATCGCCTTGTGGACCTGTATTCCTATTATATTTGGTAAGCGGAATTCGTGGGATTCGTTTTTTAATTTCTAGTTGCATGAGCCTTGTGCGCCCAGTAACTCTTAACTAAATTACGGAAATGGCACGTTAATTTGACAGCATATTATCGGCTATTGGGTTTACTAAGGTCTTTGTTCCCTCCTTATATACACCTCTTAGTAATGGCCGATTCTTTACCAACTATCCTTGCTGCCAATGGTTGGTAATCCTAGCTCGTAATTTCATTGGTCAATCCCTCACCACGTGACCCGGAATGATTCCATTTCCGGCATTGCCGCGGCTTGCTTCCCTGTTCGTGAGGTTTCCCACGACGTAAGAGGACCCCCATTGAAGACCTGTATCCCTATTGTAACTGGTAAGGGACTCCTGCCCGTTTTTTGCCTTTACAATGACCTGTACTATGTGCTTTGTGCGCTTAGCAATTCTTGTTTTAATTACAGAATTGCCTGTTATTTTGACACCGCAGCAGCGGCTACCGGGTAAGTTTTTGCCCTTTTGGGCAGAATTGTGGAGAATTAACCCCGCACTTTTCGCCCTAACCTCTGGTCGTAATTTTCCCATAGGAGTGGCTATCGTGGAATTACATTTGCGCACAATTTGAGCCTACTCTGGCATCCCGGGTAAGCTCAGTTTAGTTCGAGCAATTGTACGGTGGAGGGTCCCCTTACACTTCTCGTACCTTACCCAATAGGCCGCCCTAATAATTCCCTACTCGGTTCGAAAGAGTAAATAATATCTTTTGCTTACACTATTATTGTCACTCCTTGTTATACCGCGATGACGGCATGCTCATTGAATTGCTGACTACATCGCTTATCAATTCCTGACCCGGCTCGTAAGACTAAATATCATCCTGTGCCTACGTTATTATTGCCACTCCGTGTTTCACAGCTATGATTGCATGCTCGGACATTGAGTTTCTGACTACATCGGTAGCGCTATTTATGTACGCTTTCTCAATTGTGCATGCACATTCATATTGGGTGAATTGGCTTTTACTCTTCTGGGTCATGTGCACGACTTATCATGATTTGCACCACTGCGGTCCCACAGGATACAATTAATTACTGGTAATGGATGGTTGACATGACATACATGTTTCTAATTTAATGTTTGCTTTCCCCCCCCCCCTTTTCTTTTCCCTAATTATGTATTTTGGCAATATAATCCCACAGTGTGGGCATTCTTTATATATGTATTTGTTAGGCAATCATTTTGTTGTCCTGAGGATGAACCTTGTATTGTAATTGGGTTCGAAATGTCGTCGACCTTAATACACTAAATGCATATTTATCTTGTGGTTTATCAATTGCATATGTGTATATTTTGGATTGTCTGTGTATGATTTATGATATTCAGACTGCCACAATTTTCCTAAATATTTTTTTGTCTGTCTTCCCTTGAGTGTGTTAGTTGGGCGCCGGCTGGTGTCCCACTTGTATCACACTTATTTTTTAAGTACCTTACGCAATGGAAATTAAACCGTTCGTCTGGACATTTGATATAGAACTATTTAGTCTATATTTATTGAAATTCATTGTTTTTTGGTCTAGGGACATTGTCTCTGTTAATACATACAACAGATACAGCATGTCTTGACAGACAACACATGTGATGCCTTGGTGGGACCTAAAAACAATTGTCCTAAGACAGTTAATGAAGATGTGGACAAACCATTGTATCCATCTCCCTAAAAACTCTTTTCAGACTCTTCCCTCATCTATCCCTCCTTTATCTTATTCAATAAGACTAAGAGACTCACATGTCCACTGCTCATGAGAGCAAATTATATTTCCCTATACTAATTCACCCTAATCCTTTGGGTTCTGGAGTAGCATGCTCCTTGACGAGAAGTGCTTCAACACCTCATATGGAGTAGTAAGTGCTACATAAATACAATTACAATCAAATTCATGTCTTCCTGTAATCATCGAGGAACTAAGCACGTGCCATATTTCTGATGGGCGAGCATAATCTTACATAATTTGAGAATTTCACGTCGTGAAAAATGTAAAGTTTTCACCATTTCCATAACGTAAACGTTTTCATGATTTTAACCCAATGAAGATTATTTTGAGTAAAATTGTTGTTTTGCTAGACACTTTCCCATTGGCCTATACATTTTCTTCTTGAAGCAATCTCTTTGTGGTATCACATGTCACTTTTATATTGAAATAAATATTGACACAAGTTACCAGTCAATGACATTTTGAGTAATACGCATATGTTCCATAGTTTCTGGGAAATTAATAACACTTTGCATATTCAGCACACCACTTCCTGAAACAAACATTGAAAATGACAAAGGTTTTCCCTTTTGTATGTCAACAAGATTTTTCCAAGGTTTATTATCAAACAATTCATGTAACATATGGGCAGCAACTATGCCAGATACAGTAACAAAACCAATAAGAGCAGCTCAGGCAGCAGCAGTACAAGCTTACTTGACCTTTAGCATATATGCTTTCCTGGACTCAAAGTAGGGAAACATCCTTTACCACGCAACTTTTACCACGCAGTGCCTTTACAACGCAGGTTTTACAACGAAAACCATTACAACGCATTGCACTGGGGGGCGCTCTAGGATAGGGAATAGTTTTAATTTACTATCCAACACCTTCCCTACTATCCACGGGCACTGGAGTTGTAATAGTAAATTCAACTATTCACTATCCAGCACCCCCCAAAGCAAATGTAATGGCTTGCGTTGTAAAACTTGCGTTGTAACAGCATGCGTGGTAAAAGCATGCGTTGTAACAACGTACATCCCTTAAAGTAAGTTAACAATATGACAAGGATGCAGACAGAACAAGAGGAATGCTTGGGTGCAAAGGAAAGAATTCAAAGAGCAGAAAATACATTTTTTATACAGCTACAAGGTGTACATATCGTTAGAAAAACCTCTACTTGAAAACTGTACATTTATTGATGGCTCCTCTGAAACATTGTATATAGTCTTGGATGCCTCCCCTGTAGCTTTCTACTCCCTTCAGCCACTAGGTCTGTCATACTGTTCCTCAATGTGGAAGTCAAAAGTAAATGTTGTGTCCAGTTCTGCAATACCATGCTAAGCGTTTGAGTACCAGTGAGAAGTATTGTCTACTGTTCCTAATATTCCATGCCGAGTATGTCTGCAACCTTTGCTGTCCACTGTCAGGACAGATTCAGGACACTATCAGGACTTGAAATATGGATCTGACTGGAGGAAGGATATAGTCTACACTATGTCAAACCCACAGCCAGCTCCCCTGCATTATCGTAGAATTATCAAATAGGCCTGGGGGAAGGAGAATGGGACAAGAGATAGAAAAAGAGGATACTTTCACACCTGGATATCGTCACATGCCTGGTTGTACAGTTGGGCATAATCTGCACTACTGAAATGTTGATATAGTTTGTACATTTACGTTTTAGCATGAACTGTTGCCCACTATACAATTCTGACACAGGTCCACAAGGAACTTACTTCAACAAAGCCCTCACCCTCAGCAAGTCTTGTGAGAATCCTGCAGATAGTGAATTTTGTCTTTACTCAGGCGTTTCATGAAACACATCCTTCTATGACATAAAGGTTTCTGTCCAGGCACACCCTTCCATCATCCTCCGCTCCAAAAGAAGTGTATTTGCAAAGGCCTTGGAGTAAGGCATCCTGTGCTGCATCATGACAGTGCCCTCCTATCCCAAGGGCTTACATCACAGAGACTAGGCTCCTTATTTAGGTGGTGAAGTCTGGAAAATTCCTTTATTAGGCAGGGTCATGAAGATACCAGGCTGGTTCCAGTGATGGTTCCTCTGGACCAAACACTTCCAACCACCCAAAAACTGTAACATTCTCTTAGATATTTTTGCATTCCAAGTCTTATGTATTTCATAATTTGTTCAGCATTAACCTGAATTAGTGCAGTATTTTGGAGAAATATCTGTTTTTGCAGAACAGGGTTCCAACAAGGAGATATGAAACACAGGATGAATCTTGATAAATTGGGGTAACTTTAAAAGGATTGACACCGGATTCTCCACATACTCAGTGGTGCATGGAGCACAGACTTAAATTACAATTTTAAAACTTTCTTTAACCCCTTCCGCGCTAATGACAAAGCCAGCTCGTCAAGCGCGTTACCTGCGTTACGCGGATGACGAGCTGGCTTTGTCACGAACCGCGCGATTTTCAAAAGTCAGCGCACAGCGGGAAAACCTGCTAGCGCGCATGCGGTTAAATATAAAGTTTTAGTGAGTAACCAAACTGTTTTACCCAAAACATATTCCAATGTAAGAAGTAATTTCTTATCAACATAGTCATCATATCTAACTTTAGCGACTTCTGATGAGTCTTGTGCGGCCTTGTGATTTCACTGGAGATAAATGAAACACTCTTCAAATTAAGACACTGATGTAGAAGAAGGTGAAGCCAACGGTAAGGTTGATAACCATAAATACAAAATAAGTCCGATATTCTTCTGGCAGAATGCTCAGTGTTGTTATAGTTTTATTCAGCAAACACAGCATCTTACTCAAATCCTCTTCCTGCTTCCATGCCTGATATCTCAAATATTGTTCAACAACTAGCTGACACACATCAGGTTGAAAAGAGGACTTCTACATCCAGTTACTTATATGAGACAAGCATCTTGATATACATTGAGAACATCTGTCAGCTGTCAAAACGCTTGGATTTCCATGGAAAACTATAATAAGATTTGCAAAAATGTGTACTTGTTCTCTAGGGAAAGGCAACATAGTTATTGCAGTGAAACTCACTTTCTCTGTTAAATGACCAGCAATAGCTAATCTCATTGTACAAATATGAACCTTGGTAAATTCCACAATACAATCAATTGATAATACAGTTCAAGGTTTAGGTGTTAAAGGTCTTCATGTGTGAAATTGTAATCATAACCAATCCAATCCAATCCAAAAATTCTATATTTCGGCCATTTAGGCCATAAAAGATGCATAAAAACATACATAAAAACATTATTAAATAACACCAAATTAAGACATGCTTAATAAATAAAAACATGCATAGAAACTTTTTAGTTATACCATAAATTTAAGACATAAGACATACTTGGAAAGGATATATAAAGGAACAACCACTGCCCGTAGAGTTAGTCAAAAAATTCAATGGCATTTGAGTTAAGTTGGCAATAAATCCTGTGATAATCATACTTTAAGTAGTTTGCTCCTAATGTGCCACATGGCCATTAAAAATTTAGCAACTGCGAATACAATATGAGAGGAGGAGTCCGTTTTCAGTATTCTGAGCGAGTTCACATAGCTCCTTACGCCCAGATTCCTACACAGAGGCACTAGCCAATGTTTCCTTGGTCTCTCGTAGGCTGGGCAAAAGAAGAGAACATGAGATTCCTCCTCCTCACAGTTGCTACAACCGGGGCATATTTTATCCCCCCCATTGGCCCACTTGCACATGAAGGATTTAATAGGTAAAGTGCCAAACCTCCATTGGATAAATAGCTTTCTTGCCAGAATCGGGAAGATGATGTCCATAAAACTTTCGAAGTAATAAGAATTTTTGGAATCCAGGAAACGTTCAGGTAAAATCCCAATGCGGGGTGCAAGCATAAGGGAGGCAAGACTTTTTTCCCTATGAAGTTCTACAAGTCTTTTCCGGGAAACTCTTTGGCAACCCAACTCAGGAGCCTCCCACAACTCTTGGAGATTCAACCGAAACAATTCCTGCTTTACAGAGGATAGCCATGGAATTTTTCTATTGTGATTTAAATTCATAACATGGAGAAGATCTTGCCTATAATGTTTGAGCTCATTAGTAGACCAAAGCCTATGCCAAAATCTTAATGGTTTTAACTCAAGGTCGTCCGATATGGGAGGTAGACCCGTATCTAGTCGTAGAGGAAGCAAAGGTGTACCACGCGGAAGGGCCAAAAGGCGTCTCAAGAAGTTATTTTCAACACTAGACAACTCTTTTCCAGCTTTGAATCCCCACAGCTCGCTGCCATATAGTGCGGCCGACTTGGCTTGTGTTTTGTACATTTCAACTGCAGGGGCTATAGGTTTGTAGGTAGAAGTGTTTGTAACCTTCAAAATTGCCCAGGACAGTTGTGACAGCCTTAACCGTGAACTTGATATCTGTGGATCCCAGGATAAATTCTCATGCAACAATACGCCCAAATACTGGAAGGTTTTTACCCTCTCCAAAGTTACTGAGCTCAGTGTGGGGTTAGGTCTTGTCTTAGGGGGGGGTTAAATATCATGAATTTGGTCTTCCCTGTATTGATCTCCAGACCATACTGTCTACAGAAAAGACCAAATCCGTCCAGGATCCGCTGTATACCCATTGGGGATTTGGAGAGCAAGAGGGTGTCGTCGGCAAACATGATAGCCGGCACCCTTCTGCCCGCCAAAAAAGGGGCATCATTGTCCCTGACCTTACTAAAGTGGGTCAGGACGTTGTTAACGTAAAGGCAAAACAGTGTTGGCGCCAAAACGCAACCCTGCCTTACCCCCCTTAGGACAGGGAACCTCTTGGATAAAACTCCTCCCCTCCCGCACCGAACTTGAGCAAAATTGCCCTCATGGAGTCTAATTATGGCCTGTAGGAGATGGGTGGGGACTCCCATCTCATTCAAAACCTCCCAAAGTTTTTTCCGGGGCACCAGGTCAAATGCTGACTTCAGGTCCATGAACACCATGTACAGCCTTCCACCCTCAATCCTCACTGATTTCCAATAGAGGAGTAGGAGGCGGAAGATCTGGTCCATAGTGGACGTGTTTTTCCTAAAGCCAGCCTGGAGGGGGCTTAGAATGTCATTGTCCTCCATCCAGTCCAGGAGATGGTCCAGTATGAGGCGGGAAAAAAGTTTTTGAGGCACATCTATGAGGCTTATCGGCCTATAGTTGGCTGGGAGGAGAGGACAGCCCTTCTTGAAGATGGGAACTATCTCTGCCCCCAGCCAAGTACAGGGGATCGCCATGCCTTGTACAATAGAATTAAAAAGAATATAAAGATATGGGGCCCAAATCTCTGGTTGGGACCTAAAAAGGTCACCAGGCAGTTTATCAAGTCCCGGTGCTTTACCCAGCGCCAGTCTATCTATAGCACTGACCACCTCCCCGAGACTGAACTCCAATCCGTCACCAGGGAGGGATAGAAGGGCGGCGGTCACAGCGTTGGTATCATCAGAACTGTCTTCATAGAGTTTACCAAAATGGGTTTCCCACATGGGGGCTGCAATATTTGGCTCTACTGCAGCTTTGGGTTCTCCTGAGCCAATGTTGACTAGTGACCAAAATCTCCTAGAATCATTGGTTCCAAGGGCAAGAGAGAGGTCCTGCCATCTGTCCCAATCCCAGTCTGACCTGGCCTGGCCCATAACACCCTTGTACTGTTGCCTAAGCTCGGTCACCCTATTCCTATCTATCCCAGCTTTTACTGCTGCAATTAATTCAGTCTTGGCCTTCTTACAGTCTGAATTATACCAGGAGGAAGTTCGGGTCTTTTGCTTACACATCGCTACCTCCGGGTAGAAGACCTGACCCAAAAGCCCCACTAGCTCTTCATGAATTACAGCCAAACTCCTATTAAAGTCTTGGTGATTGGGTTGATTAATTAAGTTGTCCAGTTCCTCAAATTTGGGCAGTACTAGCTCATAGATTTTCCTATTACTTTCCTTCGAATTTGACAGTTTCTCCCATCTTACCCTACGCCTGTTTGACGTAAGTACCAGATTACCTGGTTCTTCCCTTATTTCAGAGGGCTGAGGGCAGGGTACTAATACAAAATGCACCAGATGAAGTAAAAGTGCATTATGGTCACTATCTGTACGCACGACTACATTGAAATCCTTGACCTTAGGCCACAAGCTAGTGTCTACAAAAATGTAGTCTAGTCGCGACTCATGGTCCTTCCTATTAAAAGTGCATTGTGAGGGGGTATCTGAAATAGTTCGACCATTACATGCTCTTAATGCAAAGTTTAGGGTCAGGGACATAATTTGTACCGCGAGAGGGGACCAAGATTTTGGGTAGGGGGATTGACATACCGGAATACCCCAATAGTCATCTTCGGCCGTTAGTGCCCCTTCCTTTAACCCCTCCAGTGGTTCAAAATGACAATTGAAGTCTCCACCCATCACTATCTTGTGGTCAGCTGGTAGCCGACCCAAGAAGGACGAGAGATCTTCAAGTGTAGATGACTCCTTGATTGGGCCGACGGGGCGTGAATAAACATTTATAATTGCCAGCTTGGGAAAACCAGGCCACTTCAGAACAACACACTGTATGTCCTGGGAGAACGTAGATATATTCTCCGCGGTGCATCCAATGTGACTAGCTACCCATACCGCCAAGCCACCCGAGGGCCTTCCCTTGCCACTCCAACTCGCCTTAATTTCGAAAATTGCATATCCCGATCTTGACATGGGTTCCCTAGCCCAAGTCTCTTAGAAGAGGCAGACGTCACTATTAAGTACTAAGGAGTCCCATTCATCCGTATGTAGTTTGTTGACTATACCTGCAACATTCCATGACAGGACCTTCAGGGCTCCAAGAGGAGCTTAGGATTTAAGGCCCTGTGTCCCAACATTGGCATAATCGTTTCCCACATGCGGAGTAGGGGACCCGGGAAGAAATAATGGATCCTGATTCGGTGGGACTAAAAGTAGTGAGGTCATGTCAGACCGGTCCTTAGGAAACTGTGCATGTAAATGTGCACTGTCAGGGGGAGTATTATCTTGGACCCTCATGCAACACAAAATTGGATTAACTGTCAGCACCAAATTATCTCCACCAGAGGTGCTGACTGCGTTCTCTCCCACGTTCCCTTTATCTTCCTGCACATTGATAATTAAACTGGTCTGTTTGCAACAATTAAGCTGCATATTATTAGTATTGCCCCTCAAGGAATACAAGGGGTTACAGGAGGTACCCATCCGTCAATCGCAAAAATCGAGTCCAGAAAAAGCTTCAAATCTGTTTTTAACTTCCAGAGGAGTAAAGGGAAGTAGATGTTCCATCCCCCTTAATTCAGATGTATGATCCAACCTCCCCAGGTTACTACCATAGCCCCTTTGAGGAACCGTTTCCCACCCAAATGCATTCTTGGGGGCCATAGGACCAGACAACGAGGGCAAATATTGATGGTTGGAATTTGGACCAGAGTTGCCCAACTGGACAAGGGGTAGCCAAGGACATGACATGGGAGCAACTAGAGCTCTCGGATAGAAGTAGGTGAGGTCGCAGGGCATGATAGATTTACCTAGATTCCCTGGCATCCAACTCAGTATGTGCCTAACTGCTTCAGGGTCTCTAAAATTGACCACAATGAGATCACCCTCAATATCTTTTTCTCGACCCCCCAGCCAAGGTAATCGACGTACATGCACAATCTCCCCGTTAACAATACCGGGGAGTGGTCTATTCAGATAAGCCAGTGCATGGTTTTGTTATTAAGCTGTTGGGGACCTTCTCGCTTGTCAGGTTCAAAAGTAGGAACACCCGTAAGCACCACCACATAAGGAACTGCTTCTGGGGGTAGTTCAACCTGTCTGCCCCTTCGATGTTCAACTCTAATTGGGGATACCCCCCCTCTAACCTGCCTCGAAGTTGTTGCGGCCGAGCTATTTCTCCCCTTCGGGATGGCTCCAGCAGCATGCATGGCTGGTCGGGGTGCAGTTATCGAGGAATTAGGCCTTTGTAAATTTCGATTCACTATTTTACTAAGTGTATTTGGCTCTTTAATAGTGTCAGATGTGATAGTGGAGGATGCAATCACAACAGCCGGGGCGAGAAAAGGGTTATCAGGAAATTTCTGTTGTTCCGGTTTACTGGAAATTGCCATTTCTAGTTTCCCCAGTCTTTGCTCTATACCCAATAATCTTTCTAAAATTGGAGAAGTATATATTCTGAATAAATGATCAAAAAAGTCAGGAGTGGGGAAGGGCGACTGAGAATCCTTCATTCTGCCACTCAAAGATTCTATACCAGTTGTAGGGGCAGAAGGCAGGGGGGATGTTGATATTTCTTGAATGGTCGTAGAGATTATTTCAGGTCTTAAGTCGTCCCTGGGTTCAGGAACAAGAACTGAATTCCCCCCTTTCCCCTTACCGAAATCTGAGTGACTAATCCTGCCTTTTTGAAGTGAGCCCCCCCCCTCTTCCTCCTTTTAATAGGCGGTGGACCATGAACTTTTGGGACCTCAGTTGATCTAGGTTTATTTCTTACAGACAGTTTGGCTGTACAACGGGCAACAGAGGCGACTTCCGAACCTGCGCCTAGATTATCCAGAGTTATAGAAGAGTTAGTGGGGGTGCTATTTGTGGCCAATGTTAGAGAGGGTGGAGGAGAAATGTCTCTTAGGAGTACCGGGATACCCTGGGTGGCAAAAGGATCCTCAATTAAGGAGGCCACCCCTGGACCAGGGGATAGGGTACAAGGGACTGTTGTTGAAGAAAATCTAACTTTACAGCCTTCAATGGAACGACGACGTTCCACCCTTCTTTCGGCCAGTGCATCTTCCCTATCTAAATCCGACGCGGACTTTTTGAAGTAATTGTCTAAAGGGCCCTTATTAGGATTACCACCCACACAGGTTACAAGAGAAGAGTCCATGGTAATAGCTATAGAGCAACTAATCAAAAACCAAAGTAGATGGAATCCAGAGAGTTTTTTCGTAGAAACACTAATAACTTTACGATGTTAGCCCTACCAGGAAAACAAACAATAACCGGATAGAGTGGAAAGAGGTGAAAGGTCTTAGTTTAGTAGAGCTACTTCAATATAAACAACCAGCAGCAATATCGCCGCACTAAACAAAGATCTTCTAAACGAGGTTGGCAGTAAAGGAAAGTAAAGGGCCCCAGCCCAGCCTCCAACAGCCACCCGCCCTTTGCCCGGGCTGCGACCTGCGTGCATCCCGCTTGCGCGTGGACAAGCGGGGTTAAGTAAATAGGGGGAGCGAGAAGGGCGGGAAGAGTCGCAGGTGCGCTGATGGCCAGAGCGCTACTCCTGCTGGGACTCGCAGTCCCGCCCTGACAGCCCAGCAAGCTTCTCCTCCACACTTCAGGGAAACAAGGCAGCAAACAACAAAGTTCTTGGGTCCCCCGTGTTAGCAAACCAGCACAGCGTCTCTCAAAGATACACCCAAGGCTGCGAGCGGCTCCCGCGGAGCGGGGGCCGCGAGCCGTCTAAGTACTGCAGGGGGAGCGAGAAGGGCGGGAAGAGTCGCAGGTGCGCTGATGGCCAGAGCGCTACTCCTGCTGGGACTCGCAGTCCCGCCCTGACAGCCCAGCAAGCTTCTCCTCCACACTACAGGGAAACAAGGCAGCAAACAATAAAGTTCTTGGGTCCCGACTCCCCCGTGTTAGCAAACCAGCACAGCGTCTCTCAAAGATACACTCAAGGCGCTTCTTGGGTCCCCCCCTCCTTACTGTCTGGTACTCAACGTCCCGGCTCGTCTCCACCTTTCCTCCGTCCTCTTCTCCCTTTCCGCCGGTAATCTGGGCTTCTACGGCAGGTTTCGCACCATCCTTGGGGTCACTGGATCAGCCCCGTGGCAGTAGGCGGTGGTTGGCCACGGAATGGGCGGGTAGGCACTCCTGGCAGCTCTGCTAGACGTTTCCAGATCTTCGGGAGCGCTTCAGGAGCTCCGGGGCACTAATTTCGGATCTCACGCGGAACGCGTGAGATTCAGCACCCCTCCTTTTTCCGCGCACGCGAGATGCGTGAGCTACGGCACCGCGTCGCACGTTAACAGGACGGCGGGCTCGGGGAGGCAGCTGACTGCACCGGGGGTGCAGCGGAGACAGTTTCAGGCACCGCTGGGTAGATGGAAGCCCCAGGTGAGCTCCCCACTTCGCCCCAGGCAGGGGCAGCCGGGCACACGCCAGGGAGCACCGGCAGTACGCCGTGCAGGGCGGAGTCGCGCAAAGGAGCGGAGCGCTCCAGAGGGCACGGTAAGGCACGGCAAGGCACGGGCGAGGGTTGGGCCCCCTCCGCTCGTCGCCAGTGTGGTGGGCTGGAAGCAGATGGTGACCTTAGGCCCCGCTACCACGGGCGATCGGAGCCGGCAGCAGCAATGACTCAGCCCACGCTTACTGAATCATAACACAAATAGCACCGTTGCACATATTGTTTAATGTCAGTAAACACATTTGGCCACCAGAAAATCTTTTTAACTGCAGCCAAGTTTTGAGTCAGTTCCAGGATGTTCTGCAATTTTAGAACCATGAAGGCAACTCATAGCCTGTTGTCTTAGGCAAATACTGAGTCTCTCCTTAATGCAGTTATTCATTCTTCTCACTGTTTTTTTTTCCGTATGCCAAACTTCCTTATCGATAGATTGTAAGTCTGTATGACCATCCATTAAGCAGGTGCCAACATTAATTTATGCTATGGAAAAAGTGTTTTGTACTCTGTTTAGCAATATTAATGGAGGTTCCATATTTCCAGTTTCAGGTTGATTCTATTGAGAGGCATCGTCTTCCTTCATAATGTTTGGACAAGGTTTATAGTTGATTACGAAATCGTACTGTCTAGGAGTTAATGCCCCAGCTGATTTTAGAAACTGTACATTTTCTATAGTCTGTTCAGACCTCTACAATGTGTTTTGATACGAATAATTAAATGCCTCTGTTCGTCGAAGTATGGAAAGCTTGATTTCATCAAAGTAAACTATTCAGAACATGTTCTAAAAGCCTTCTAACACCTCACTAATAAATTATTGAAATGCTTCCGGTACGTTACAGAGTACGAAGGGTATTCATTGGTACTCAAATACATCAATTCTAGTAAAGAAAATTGTCTGCCACTCATCACCATTATCCTCACACCCTGACCAAATTATAGACTTCTCTAATATCCAGTTTAGAAGCAAACTTTACACTTTTGATATAATCTAGAAGTACTGACATATCAACAGTAATCAATTAATCTACTCTACAGCAATTCGGTCAAATGCTTATTAAACAATATATGTGTTGAATGCAACCCCTTTCTAGGTACACATAAATCAGATGTGAAAAACCTGCGACTTCTATGGCTGGATAAACCCATTGGCTAGCTTTTCATCAATATACTTCCTGAGATATTCTGCCTCAGGCTCTGAAAAGTGCATACACTTGACTACATGGTATTGCTGCTCCAGGTTCTACATCAATGTAGCAACCACAGTTGTGATATTTAGGGAAAATACTTGTTTTCTTTTCACAAAACACATCATATTTTTTTAACAGTCTGGCATAGAGAGTGCACAACTACTGACATGAAATGTTGCAATACATGATAGTGCCTTAGAGGGGGAATTACAAGGTGATTCTTTATCAATTAAATAATGATTGTTATAATAATTAGAATTTGTTGCAAGGTGAAAATCGCTAATCAGTTAGAGGCTTATGCACTGATCACTTCAAATTAAGATGCCTTAATTAAATCAACACCAATGCTTTCCTTGTGTCAACAAAAACATATTAAGAAACTAAAATTGAATGAACATTAACAGGTCCTGAAAATAAAGCTGAATTGGCTACTGCCTTAACGTCTTCAAGGCGTTTTCCTTAATCATCGGCAATTGAAAGTATTCATCCCATTCTGTGTTAATGGTATTTCTTGAAGCTCCTGAATTTAAACTCCAGAAGCGACATCTTCTCATCCATCGGGCAAAGTCATAGAAACTATCACATAAGCAACTGAAGATTTCAAACTATTCATGACTCATGTTAGAACTGACTTTATTTCTTCACTCCATTAGGCAACTCCTATCATTGTCGAGAAATCCATTTTTTTTAAGGCAGCCCTTTTCATAAATCTGTAAGGTTACTATTGTATTCTTAAAAGACTTGGGTTTTCATTGACAATCTTTTTACAAAATGTACAGAATGACCACAATTCTTACAAATTGTTTTACTATGTCTCCTTTCCTTTTCATCTTTGAAAAGTGGACCTTAAGACTACCTAATTGCCTTGGCGCTCAAATTTGAGTGTTTCTATTCTCTTAAATTTTAGAATGCACTATAAACATTTTTGCATAATTCTCATTTTTCTCTGCAAATCGTAAACAATGATCTAACTGTACCACCAAGTCTATGAGCTCCTCATACTTTTGTCAGAGGATTAATCACTTATGCCAGTACATATTTTTAATCACTTCTCTACTCTTGATAAAATTAAAAGGATCTCTTTTCTTCAGTCCAAGCAGATAAAAACTCAGTCACGAGACAGTTAAAGGTACTGATGTAACTTACTAAATGTTGATGACCTTGTTTTAAATTCAACAGCCTGTTGTCAAAGGAAAAAACATGTGATAGCATATTGACCAACGTACTCATTTTTTCACTGAGGCCAGAGATATTCTATAAACAGGGATTATTATTTTTAATTACTAGAATTCTTTAATCAGCAGCATTCTCACCTAACTATAGCAAAATAAATCTACGTTGAAATTATCATCCGGTAATGTCAATGGTTTGCACAGAAATATGAGCCCCACTTATTAAAGAACAATGCAAGCTTTTTTAAGATCTCCACCGAATCTCCCATGCACTGCTAATGGTATAATGTAAAACAGCTGAGCATACTGCACAAAAGCCTTACAATGCTTTATAGGAGGCTGTAAAGCTAAGGGATCAGTAATTTTGGGTTGTGAAGGTAAATGTACCCAACTAGCATCTTCTTTATCAGATAAATGTTTTTCATCTACTTTATTTCATTGTGAACAACCGTATCCTCATATTTAGCTGGACTTTCCTCTCCTTGTAGTTTACTGACAATAACTAAGATTTGCTAAAATGTGCGTTCCACAGAGACTTCTTGGGTGGGAATGCTAGCGTGGGCTAGGAAACCTGCCAGGAGCACTAACCTGGAATCTGGATCTGAACACATCTCCAAGTCCTCTTCCACCTTCACAATACTATCGTAAAGTCACAAATTAGGCCTGAGGAAAGGAGAAGAGGACTAGCAAGAGAAACACATACACAGGATATTGTCACACTCCTGGTCATAGGCAATGGGCTACAGCAGCACTATTGAGCGTTTATATCTAAAAAAACAAAAAAGAGCATTAGTATTACTATCATTTGAAAATTGATGTTTTAATAGGAAGCAGTGCCCATGATATACATGCTGATACTCTTTGCATTTCAAAACTCTATTACAATTTAAAACAAAGGAGATATACAATTAAGTGCCTCATTACGATGTCGGGCGGAATCTTTCTGCCCAACACCGTCTCAGATTCAGAACCGACCGACTAATGGTAGGCCACAGGATGAAGGTGGCTCTGCTAGGAGCCCCCAAGGTCACATTCCGACAGCCTTTTCAGGTCGAAAAGACTGGCTCGGAAATGCTGTTGGAAATCAACATTGAAATCGGTCGGTCGGAAACGCTGGCCATAGAGGTGCACGATGGGGTTCCAAGCAACACAGGTTCTCCGAGAGCCAGTCAGAACCGATTCGTAATGACTGCGCGGTTTTCTTTCCGACAGCGAACATTGTAATTGGTTGGACAGATTGTAAACAGACCGAGTCGTTCGGAAAGGTTCCAAAGTGGTCTAGGAAATTCCAACTGTCGGGCGAAGGTTTTCTGCCCGACATCGTAATGAGGCCCCAAGTGTTAATATATTATCTGTCTCTTTATTAATGGAGCGTTTCAGTAAAATAATACATTTGGCTGTATTCAATTTAAAAACATGCAACTGAAAATGACACTAATACTAAGGGATTGCTCACTTAGTTCCTCTATTAAACAATTTTACCCTATATTTATAGCAATTGGGGAAGTGATGAATGGCGCTGGTCCAATAGTGCAAAACACTCATTGAAGGGCAATTGTTTTTGCAAATTGGCAAACATTGGTTATTAATCATCATGTCCAGAGCAAGTTTCATTAGAATATAGTGGCTTATTTTCTGATTTAAAATGCCTAACAGTATAAACTCAATCAAAACAGTAATAATTGTAATAAGAGTCCTGATCGATACTTGTCTAACAATACAGGAGCTTAGTAAAGTGCAGACATTTATGCAAATTAGAAAAGTCCATGATTTCTCAACATGTCCATGACAATTTTCATTAAATAGAACAACTTTTTTTTTAACAAAGTTTATTTGTCAAGCCACCAATATATTGCAGAGCACTGTAACCCAGGGACTCATGCAAACAGTATGGACAATGAATTGACTGACAATTTCAACTAGAGTATAGGACAAGTGAAGAGCAATACAGTTGAGATATTTTGCAAACATAAACAAAACAAAGAAAAGAACCCCTAAAACCCACCCCCATCGCACTTACGCCTACTCCAAAACAGCTCCTTACTTTAATAATCTCGTTTATCCAAACACACTGTACCTGTGGCTAAAAAGCGATGTTGCATGGCTATTGCGGGGGGAGGGTCACCAAGTCCGCGGACCCGGCCGCTGAAACCGGTTCCCACTCCAGGCCGCAAAATTCTGCCCATCGAGTCCATATTTTATAATGTTTAAGCTGGCAGCAAAAATGGGAATTTCCAGCCTCATAGAGAAATCCATGCTATTTTTCCACATAAACACTGTGGGCGCCCTCGGAGCCTTCCAAGCTTTATCTATAACTCTCTTAGCCAAGGTGAACCCTAACAACATCAAATGGCATTTGTATGTTACCCCCTACATCCTCCATAACGTGCAGCAGGACAAACTTTGGGGAACTAGGGAGGTCCCAGTTGAGTACTTCGGAAAGGCATGATCATGTATGTCTGTCAGCAGTATCATAAGCTTTTGAACCATGCCCCTGGAGAAGGCAGTGGAGCATAAACACTTCCCAAAACTATGGATTCCGTCCCTATCATCCCCTGAAGAAATAGATATCTGCCCTGTGTATCCCTCCATATCTTCACATGTGTGTACGGGACTCGTCTATGTATCAGGATTGCAAACCCCCGGGATCCCCTTACAAATCCGTATTGAAAAACGTGTACATATCCAAAGCATTGAAAGCAGAGCGCCTTATTCCCAATAAGATGCATTTCCTGTAATAGGAGGAGGTCTGCATGTGCGCGCTTCGCCTGTTTAAGTATCGCGCCACGTTTGATTTTGTCAAGCGCCCCTGAACATTCCAACACATTATTTGAAGGGACCCTGAGGGATCCTGCTTCTCACTAAGGGGGCTCGCCACGAGACAGTGCTAGACATATATGTGGACCAGTCAAGACCATGTGAACAGGCGAAGGTGATTATGAAGCAATGTAGGCTAGTGTGATCGAGGAACGACCCCCCCACACCCCAACCAAACCAACATACCCCTCCACCCAATACCTCAAAAACAATGAAGTATCTATTGCGGAGAGCGTACGTGACAGACCTCAACGGGGAGTCCCCCCCTCCGCCCACCAATTGATCCCCAACTTACAACCCATTGTCAGCTGGCCCTTTCCCCATCCGCAGATGTGCTGCGGGGGTAATGGCCCTCAATCGTGCTTCCCCGGTCAAGGCAAAGAAGTCAAGAAATTAATGAAATACAACATTCCCCATAAGTCAGCTCAAAGTGGTGGGCAGACGCTGAGCCGATGCCGCCTAGGACGAGGCGTTGCACGACAGAGATCTTCGTCTGGACCTAGAACACCTGTTCCCTTTCCTCTTCTGCGTGGGTTGTGTACGCCTCATCTCACTCGACGAAGAGTCTGAATCTATCTGGGGAGGGGGTTGTGGACACAGACGCACAGTCTGGTCCATCCATTTAAAAACCTCGTCTGGTGAATCGAAAAAATCGGTGCGAGAACAATAAACCACATGCTGTCTGGCAGGATATAGGAGGGCATAGGGGAGCTTAAGCTCTCGGAGATGGGCCTTTGCTGCCATGAAGGAATGCCGTTTTTGCTGAACCAGCTTAGTATAGTCTGGGAATATCAGGATACGGGCGTTAATAAACATCAGCGGTTCCTTAGCCTGTTTCAGGATAATGTCCCGGTCGTGATAATTAAGCAACTTTGCAATAACAGGCCTCGGGCGAGTGCCAGGAGGAGGCTTCTGCGTCAGCGCCCTATGAGCGTGCTCCACTACAAAGCACGTAATTGATCATGGAGGGAGCCAGCTTTCGAGCCACTGGGTGAGGAACCGCTCCATACCACCCTCCTCGCATTCCTCCCGGAATCCAACAAAGCGAAGATTGTTGCGGCAGGCCCTCCCTTCCGCGTCCTCCACCCGGGATGCCAGCCCACATTGGACTATCTCCAGGGAGCCCACCCGCTTCTGTAAGGTCTCCACCATTTCCTCCACTCCAGAGATCCTCGTTTCCGTCTCCGTTATTCATGCTACTGCATTGCGAATATCTTGGCGCAACAACATGACGTCAGATCCTAGTGCTCCAATTTTGGCAACCAGGGCATCCCTCGACTGGGTGATTGCGGCCAAGAAGGTGGCGTTATCCGGCGCATCATCAGACCCCCCCCCCCCCGAACGCCACTGCAGAGACCCCAGGGCTGGTGAACTTATCCATGGTGCTTTGCTTGGATGACCCCCCCCCGGCCGGTCCCTCGTCAAGGGCCCTGTGAGTTAGAGAGTGTTGCGCCAACACCCTGTGCCATGCAGTACAGAAAGAATGGATCCCGGAATGTCACGAGGGGGATAAAGTGCTTTGCAGCTCTGATAGTGTACCAAGTAACCCACTGCACAAACCCAGTGTCCAATAAAGGAAGTCTTCTCCTGTTGACGTGGCTGGGCCACCAAACACCAAAGAGGGAGGCACCAGAGCGAAGTGTGGGGAGTGCCTGAACCCCACTCCGCCAAGGGGGCACAGCTGTATAAGTGCAAATAAACCACTCTGGTCACTACCCCCAGCCGGAGGCCCGGGGGGCGCAAGGCAGCTTCACCACAGCACCTCAGAGGCCTCCACACACAGTATAGATGATGTCACCACAGCATCCACAGGACATCTGCTGCAGGCTTGCGTGGCCCGAGCAACCACTGAGGCGAGCCCGCTGATCCAGCAGCAGGAGGGAAATCTGCAGCAGGCAGACCCCCACCAGGGCCTCAGGACCGCGCCGGGCCCTATCTCTATCAGCAGAGCGCCCAGCACCGTTTCTGTGCACAGCCAGCCCTCAGAGTCTGCAACAAGTCCCACGTCAAGCAGCAGGGCCAAGGAGCTCTGACGGACACTGCCCTGCCTGCGGGCCCGGCAAGACTGCTGATCTATGGTTCAGAAAACTCAAGGGGGCAGCTGGGGCACACACCAAGGGGGCCAGGAAGCCCCAAGCGTTTCCCCCACCCGCGCGGCCTGATAATACCACTGACACAGATCCCACACACACTATGGGCAAGTCCCACATCAGGCAGTAGGTCCAAGGAGTTCTGATGGACACTGCCCCACCGTGGCTTGACAAGGCCACTGATCTGTGGTGCAGAAAACTCAAGGGGGCGACTAGGGCACACGCCCAGGGCGCCAGGAAGCCCACATGCTTTCCCCTACCCGCTCTGCCCGATAATGCCGACGTGGGTCCCACACACACCACAGGCAAGTCCCACATCAGGCAGTAGGGCCAAGGAGTTCCGACGGACATTGCCCCGCCCGTGGCCCATCAAGGCCGCGGATCTGTGGTGTAGAAAACTCAATGGGGCAGCTGGGGCACACATCCAGGGTGCCAGGAAGCCCACACGTGCTACTCCACCCGCGTGGCCCGATAGCGCCGCCGATGCGGGTCCCACACTCATGACAGGGGGGTGGGCACAGCGAGGCCCTCTGCAGTCCAGCGCTCGACCCCCGCCTCGGCGCTTCCCTACGCGGACCAAGTGAGTCACTGACCACTCCCCCTCACTGCTCCTCCGCCGGCAGGGGGCGCTTGCAACCAGCTCCAATGGCCGTGACGGCCATGTCGCCAGCCCGGGGAAAGTCTGCAATACTCCGGATGACCCCCACTGCAGCCCGCCACAGAGGCCGCGCTTCAGCACCCGAGCGCGGTAGGGCCCATGCGCAGTCTAGTTGTCAGACTGCCGTCACCAGCCTCTGCACTTCCACAGCCGCAGACGGCCAAGCTCCGCAGGAGAAGGCCCAGTCCAGGCCTTCGTCGATAGCGCCTGCTCCCTGAACACGGAGCAGTCTGAGACTCGGCGACCGTGGCAGACTTCAAATCGTGATGACCTCAGGACACCATACAGGTAAAGGAAGAGACAGCAGGAGAATAAAGGATATTGGAGCGAGCTGGACGGAGCTCTCCTAGCACACGTCTGCCATGCTAGGTCTCTAAAAAAAAAAAATAGAGCAACTTTTGTTCAGATCTAATACACCTGTATGTATAAACCTGATCAAAAATCAATTTGTGGCTACAATGCTAAAGTGATTATTACAGGTTACCAAGGTACGATTAACTAATGCCCATACCTCCCATAGTAAGGATGATGCAGAATTATAAATTGCTTTGTTGTCTGACGTATTACAGAAAACTAAAACACTCATTGTTGATCGTTTTCCCTCGTACTTAAACAAGGGCAAAACCCATCTTCTGTGAGGTCTTATAAACTAACGACCTGATTCACAAAGTTAAACTTACACTTTTTTGTATCTTTTTTTATTTCTGTTTATTGTTTTCATGTTACTTAACAACAGTACAATTCTACATCGTAGCATAATAACATATGGTTACGTTGGTACAGTGCGGTCATCACTTACATTAGTCCATATATTACATTACTGATAACATTGCCGGATTACTCCTGAGGCGGAAGCCGGGAGCTTTGTGTGTTTGCTCGATTTTAAAACTGTCTGTTAATTTGTAAACTGTGTTTTTTAAAATTAACATTTGCACTTGCACTTTTGGGCACTCACCCTCCCTGTTCTCTCTCACGACCTGCTCTCCCCGTGCAGTCGACTGGGCGCTGTCACCGGGTTTGGCAGGGGATCCGCCATCTTGGGGGTAGCCCAGGGTTGGCGCTGTAGCTCTCTTCGTGCCGGCTCCTTAATTTAGTATATAGGTCGCGCTCTGTGGCTCGCGCGCATTACTGATATCATTGCCGGATTACTCCTGAGGCGGAAGCCGGGAGCTTTGTGTGTTTGCTCGCTTTTAAAACTGTCTGTTAATTTGTAAACTGTGTTTTTTAAAATTAACATTTGCACTTGCACTTTTGGGCACTCACCCTCCCTGTTCTCTCTCACGACCTGATCTCCCCGTGCAGCCGACTGGGCGCTGCCACCGGGTTTGGCAGGGGATCCGCCATCTTGGGGGTAGCCCAGGGTTGGCGCTGTAGCTCTTACATTATTGGCCCTCATTAGTATAAATGTGCAACCCTCCCCGGCCGCGCAGCGGGCGCGCCAAAGGCGCGCCAAAGGCAGGCTCGTCTGCACCCGTCCGCGCCAGTCCGGGGCAAGGGGCCTCTCCCCCTGCATCTCCAATGACTTATTCATCGGACTGTTTGTTGAATATTCGCCGCGCTGCTAGCCCACTTTGTTCCTCCACTATTGGGCACCTCATACAACTAGGCATTTTCCAACCCACTGCATATGCGCCTAGCATACAAGGCACTCCTGTTTCAGCTGGAACCAAACAATTAACAATTTTTTATCTCAACACTAGATCCCTAGTAAAGCACCAAATGGACATCTTTCTTTTACTTGCCTGTCAAAAGCCAGATATCCTCCTTCTTACGGAGACATGGCTCAACACTGAATCATCCCCGGATATATTGGCAGCACTCCCTGATAGCTATTATATTCTACAGGTAGATCGGGACCCAGGGAAAATGGGTGGGGGAGTTGCTGCTATTATTAGTAAACATCTTGCTTTTTCCAAATTAACATCTTTAGATCTCCCCGCAGTCGACAACATGGTCATTAGACTTGACTCTGGGGTGAGCCCTCTTATCTGTGTTTTACTATACAGGCCCCCTCGGAGCATGCCCTCATTCCCATTTTCTTTGTGCGATCAGTTGGCCACTTTAGTCACCAACCATACTAAGATTTTACTTATCGGGGATTTTAACTATTAGCTTAACAGCACCTCGGGCGGCCCACTGGCAAGTGAGCTTATGGATCTTCTCACAGGGCTCAACTTCTGCCACCATATTAATTCGCCTACCCACATTAAAGGGCACACGCTGGATCAGATTTGGAGTGCAAATCTCAGCATCTCGCCCCCCACTATCTCTCCATGCATATGGTCTGATCATTTCCTGGTTAAATTTCACATTTCTGTCCCTAACCAACCGGTAAACCAAGACACTAGAGAAGGCTTTATTAGGAAATGGGGCTCTCTTGACCTGCCAGCCTTTTTGGAGAGCCTGAAGAACTCAGTCCCGGCGTGCAATCCTGACCTTAGCCATTCTGTAGCCACCATCTCTGAATGGCTTACTAAAGCTAGTGATACACATGCCCCTTTGAAGAAACTGAGGACCCTGGGTCAATCTGACGTGCACAAATGGTTCTCTCCAGACCTCAGGAAAAAAAAATAATTGTACGCAAGAAAGAACGCGAGTGGAGAAGGGACTATGACCCTCTTAGAAAAACTGATTATGTAGTTGCCCGCTCTGCTTATATGAAAGCCATTCTCCTAGCAAAAACAGAATTCTTCTCTAATGCAATAGAAATGTCCAATAATAAATCTAAGGAAATTTTTTCGATCGTAGATAAACTATCGAACCCTGCTAGAACTCAGCCTAAATCCACAATCACTCAAGAATTCTGCAATACCCTCGACCAGTATTTCCTGGACAAAATCACACTTATAAAGTCCAGTATCCCACCCACTTGTCCTGTGTCCCCTGACTCTACTCATACTCCCAACAAATTCTCCCTTGATCGCTTTCCTTTGTTGGATGTCCCGTCCTTGTGCCTCCTCATGGCAAGAATTAAGTCGGGATCTCCACGAGACTGCTGCCCCCCTCATGTCCTAAGAAACGTCATCACTGACTTCCCTCTTCCCATATTGGCCCTCCTCAATTCTTCGATAAATCAAGGTGTAGTACCCATCTCTTTCAAGGAGGCAGTGGTAATGCCTTTGCAAAAGAAATCAGGCATAGAACCCACTACCCTATCCAATTACAGGCCAATCTCCTTATTGCCTTATTTAGCTAAAGTACTTGAAGCCCATGTTACATCTCATTTGTCTAGCTTCATTGAACAGTCTGACATCCTGGATCCCGCACAAGCTGGTTTTCGCCGGCGCATTCGACTGAGGCGGTTGTTACTGCAGTCCTGTATTCCCTTCGTTACAGTGCAGACTTGGGCATTCCCCAGGCTCTGGTCTTGCTTGATCTGTCGGCGGCGTTTGACACGGTCGACCATGACATTCTGCTCGACCGTGTCTGACTAGCCGGCATTTGCGGCCCCGCACATGACTGAATTAGATCCTTTCTCTGTGACCGCTCTCAAGCCGTTGCTCTATCACCTTTTTCATCTTCCAAACTTTTTACCACCTGTGGGGTCCCTCAGGGCTCCTCCCTATCACCCATTTTGTTTAACATTTATATGTTGCCCCTGCTTCATTCACTAAAAACTTTTTAAGTTACTACCTTTAATTATGCAGATGATCTGCAATTGATTTTTGCTATCGATGGCTCCCCAGAATCTGTTCACCAATTTCAATCCACCATGCTCTTCAAACGCAAGTGGATGGACGGTAATCAACTGAAGTTGAACCCTGAAAAGACAGAGCTGGTTCTCTTTGGCAAAAGTAAGATCTTTTGGGGCCCACATTATTGGCCTTCCCCCCACTCCTTCCAGCTCTGTTAAAAGTCTAGGGGTCATTATTGATGAAGAACTATCACTGAGACCTCAAGTTAACTCAGTGGTATCATCGTGTTTCTTCCAACTTCGGAAAATCAGGAAGATTAGCCGGATGCTCACTCAATCTGCCTTGACCCAAGTGGTGATGGCCTTGGTGTTGTCGCACTTAGACTACGCCAATGCCATCTACCTGGGTCTCCCGGCCACTCTCAGTAAACGTCTTCAACTGGCTCAAAACCAGGCAGCCAGACTTATTTTTCGCCTTCCGCGATGGAAATATGCAAGACCACTACTGAAGCAGCTTCACTGGCTTCCTATTATGCAGCGCACACTTTTCAAAACTGCCTGTATGACGTTTAAGTCTCTCCATACTCGCAGCCCTAAATTCATTCAAGAACTCTTGCCCAAGTATATTCCTCCGCGTAATCTACGATCTGCCTCACTAACTCTTCTCACTGTCCCCCGTTATATATTTCAATGTAAAGGAGGACGCAGGTTCGCAACTCTTGCAACTAAACTGTGGAACTCTCTTACCTGGGAAATTCGCTCTTGTGCCACTATTCTCCAGTTCAGGCGACTCCTCAAGACGTGGTTGTTTGCCCAGGCACTGGCTTAATTTCTTTCAGCCTCTGAGCAGTAATCTCACAGAGTATATCAGTTAGCGCCATGAAACCCTTGGGTGAACGTGCGCTCTATAAATTCTTGATAAGATAAGATAAGATAAGACATATATGTGCAGGTTGGGCCGGCATCAAGATGACAATAACCTAATCACACCAACGCGAGTCTATCAATACACACTAGTCCCATTTCATTCTACCGCAGGTTTTGGTTTCATTGAGGCAACATATCATTTGTACATTTACAGTGTCACTTGAACAAAACATATCTGATCCATAAGCTGTGCCCCCTGCCCTTTTGTTTGTCAACTCTCTTGTAAATATCTGGTCTACCATTCTCTACAGTTTTCCCAAGGTCGTCCGCAATTGCTAATATGTCCTAATCCACCTGGTTCTCCTGATGAGAGATCAAGTAATATTGCAATGGCGCCCATATATTGTTGGGTCTGGATGCCACTGGTAACAGTTCCGCATAAGTATCGAGCTGTTCTTGGCACTTAATTAAGTCCTCCAGCCATTCCTTGAATTTAGGCGCACGCCCCCTGCCCCATCTGCAGGACACCCGTCGTTTAGCCATCAGCAGTGCTATAGCCATAAATTTCCGATGTTCTGCCCTAAGGGGTTTCAACATATCCAAGTATAGTCATCACGGGGTCCATCCTCACTGGGGTATCAATCATTACCTGTAGTGCCCTGACCACTTGGGTCCAATAGTCTTTGACCGTCGGACAGTCCCAGGCCAAATGTAAGAAATCAGCCCCCTCAACCTGGCATCTTTCATTTGTTCTGAGCTTATATCGATACATCTTAGCTGGGGTATAATATAGTCTGTGCAGAAACTTGTAATGGATAATCCGAAGTCTGCTACTCGCCGTAACACGTTCCGTCTGCAAGCAGCAGAACTCCCACTGGTCATCCGTCAGGGCCGTCCCCAACTCCTCCACCCATCGTCTACGTGACCGTGTATCATTGAACTCCTTCTGAGAGTGGACTGTTGTGTAAATCTGTGACACTAGTTTCTTAGGTGTAGTCTTACCCAGCATAAACTGAAGAGGGGTGAGCACCTGCGGCTCCTCAGGGAATTCCTGCGTTAATGAGCATGCCCCTTGCCTTAGTCTGATGTACAGGAAGACGTCTAATGGTGTTGTCAGGGTTTCTGGGAACATCTGGTCGGTCAAGCGAAATTTCTGGTTGTGGTACATGTCCCCCCATGTGTTGATTTTCTTCTTGCATTTAAAGGCTTGAAAGACTTCCTCTTGCACTAGCGGCATGCTAGGATGATAGGACAGAGGAAATGACGGCGCATATAGCATGGGCACTCCCAGCGTACGGCACAGGCGCTGCCATGATGTGATCGTGCACATAAGCGAGGTAGGCTGTCTCTCACCAGGCCCCACCTTAAGGTACAGTGCTCCATCTATAGGAACAGGGTGTGCCAGCCAATGTTCTTCTGCCACTTGTGGCATATATTTTGGTTGCTTGACCCAGTGCCACGCAAAGTGGGCTTGTGCTGCAGCGAAATAGAGATCAAAGTCCGGTATTCCGAATCCCCCCTTTGAGTAAGGCCTTGTCATCACTTCCCATTGCAGTCTCGGCTGTTTACCTCCCCAGACCAGCCATATTAATTCTGTCCTGAGTGTTTAAAAAAAAAAGTGTTCCCGGGTATTAGGGTATATTCAAGAACAAATACAAAAATTGCAGAAGTATCACCATTTTTATTAGAGACGCATGCCCAGCCATGGACAGTGGCAGCGCTACCCATCTCGAGATGTTCTCAGTCACTCCGTCATAGTTGTCCCATAGTTCAGCTGCAAAAATTCTACCCTGCCTCTAGTAACCACAATACCTAGGTATTTTAGGTCATCCGCGCACCATTCTAGGGGGTAATCCAGAGAAAATTTCTCCGTTGCATCTGTGAGCAGAAAAATACTAGATTTCGCCAAATTAATCTGGACTCAAGAGAGTCTTCCAAATACTATGAATTCAAGTAGTATCGGGTTCAAGTTATTACGCGGATCTGTGACATATAGAGTGATGTCGTCCGCATAGAGGGACACAAGTATTTGGCGTGATAACATTGTAGTGCCCTTTCACGATGACACTGGCACAGCTTCGCCGTCAGCGGTTCCACAGCTATAGCGAAAAGCAGAGGGGACAGGGGACACCCCTGCCTAGTCCCTCTTGTTATATCAAACGGTCAGGACACTTGGCCATTGGCAAGCACTTTAGCCACCGGCATAGTATACAATAATTTAATTCAGGATAAAAACAGGGGGGGGGGACCCATCCGTCTCATAACCGCAAAAATATAGCTCCACTCTACAGAGTTGAATGCCTTAGTGGCATCCAAAAAAATTGCTGCTATAGGAAACTCTGGGGAAATAGTATTTATAATGGCAAATAATGTTCTCAAGTTGTGGGAAGATCTTCCCGGTACAAACCCCGACTGATCCGGCAGTATCAGGTTTTCCATCAGTAAGCTCAGTCTTGTTGCGATAAGTTTTGCCAGGATTTTCGCATCACAATTAAGGAGCGATAACGGCCTGTATGAGTCACAAAGCACCGGGGCCTTATTCGGTTTTAGCAGAGATAGTATGAGGGCTTCTCGCATAGTGGGGGGAATATGGCCCACTTCCATTGCATCCTCATAGACTTCTCTAAGCACATGAGCCATAATATCAATGTATGTTTTATAAAATTCAACCGGGATCCCATCCGTACCCGTGGCTTTGCCAGATTGCATACCCATTATGGCTTCACGCACCTCGTCTAGTTCAAATGGAGCACATAGAAATGCTCTCTGATCATCACTTAGCCATCCTAGTGCAACGTCTCCCAAAAACCCATCTAACTCTTCTGTCTCCCAGCCCTGAGGTGGTATATAGTGTGCTATAATGCTCTAGGAATGTGTTGAGGATGGTGGTCGTATCTCGACATGGCACTCCTGCCTAGTCTTCTACCTCTGTGATGTAGAGTGAGCAATGTGGGCGCTTCACTTTCTGTGCCAACATCTTACCGGGTCTATCTCCCTGGATAGCTTCTGGCTATCCAGTATTTTCCTCTAAATCTCGCTTCCCTTTGCGCCTCTTCCATGTATAAAGTGAGTTTGTCTCGAAAGATAGCTTAGGATTCGCAGCCAGCACTGTTTCTAGGTTTTTAAGGTCCCCTTCTAGCGTTCACAGTGTAGCTTGTATATCCTTAAGTACTCCGGCTCCCTTCGCTATACAAAACCCTCGTATTGTTACTTTAAACGCCTCCCAAACTATTTCTACACTTTGGACAGAGTCTTTGTTCCTCCGGAAGAAGTCAACAATCTCCTCCCTCAATTCCTCCTGGAAGACTGTGTCAAGCAATGTCGAGGCCTGAAGTGTCCATGACCTACGTGGTACAGTGAAATCGATAGATATAAGCGCCAATAGTACCAGTACATGATCAGAGTATGTCCGTGCCAATTGTTTGGTATAAGCTATCGCTGGGGCCAGTCCCCTAGTCACCAAGAAATAATCCAGCCTAGCCCAAGATCATGCCTGTGCCGTAAAATGGGTGCCCTCTCGCACATGTGGGTGTGTGTGTCTCCGAACATCAATTAGCTGATATGTCGTTATAATCTCTTTCAGTACAGCCTGTGCTTTTGTATAATGATGAGGCGCAGGGTGGAACCTATCCATGTTGGGACAGTATGTGACATTAAAATCTCCTCCCCATTTAACATGTGTAGAGTTTAATTCGAATATCCTTGCCCAAAGTGTATCGAAGAACCCAGGAGTATCTATGTTTGGCCCGTAGCAGCAGGCTAGAGTGACAGACTGGGACCCCACACTCCCCCAAGCCAAGCCATATCTGCCGTCTGTGTCCCACGATGCCCCCACCAGTTGAAATGGGGCATTTTTTTAAATTAATATCAGAGTGCCCCTGGCGTAAGTGGAATATGATGAAAATACTCTGTCCCGAGCCCATGTACTGGTGAACAAGTAGGGGGTGTTCCTCGGGCAGTGCATCTCCTGTAACATTGCAATATGTACATTATGCCTGTCTAGAAACGATATTATTTGCCTCTTCTTTCTGGGATCCCCTAGGCCTCGGACATTCCACGACATGATATTCAAAGAGCCAATCGCTGCTTCAGCCATACTTTCTCGCTATGCGCTTCTCTTGTAGCATCAATCCAATGGCACAGACCTGCAACACTGCTCCATACTGCGTCTCTCTTTTCTTGTTATACCGGTGCCAGTCACCGCACTGTAATAGAACCCAAGCACGTACTCTGAAATGCTACATTCTCGCTTCCCAAATCACCCAACTACCCATCCTCCCTACTACCCCCCTCCCCACCACCCACTGAAGCAACCCAATCTTGCCAGTATCCCACTCCCTCCTCTTAACCCACCCCAACAAAACCACACATTTCTCAAAGACACTAGCATCTTGCGTGCTGTGTACTTTCATAGGGGTACACCCACTGGGGGACATCTCCAGAGGGCAACACCATGACTTCTCCCCTCAACGTCCGTCCCCTGTTCTAGCATTAGGGACCCTACTCAGGGGAGAAGAGCCTGAATCACAACTGTATTAAACAACTGTCACAATCCGCTGCGTTCTTCACGTGAGTCTATGTCATTCGGACATGCACACTGTTCCTCTATCATATCTCTAGCTGCTGGACTCTGCCACAATTATTGCCTCCCGTCGTCAGCTCTCTCAGGTGATGACCCTCCAGACGAACCAGGGCTGCCGCCTCTGTTCCTCTGCTGTTTTACAGATTTAAGGAACTCTTCCGCCAGATGAGGTTTAGAAAAGAATTGCTCTCTCCCCTGGTGAGTTATCCTTAATTTGGCTGGCTAGAGCAGTGCATAATTAATCTGTGCTTCCCGTAGTTTTTTCTTCACATCTAGGAATTTACGTCTTTCCTCTTGCACCATTGGTGTAAAGTCCGGATAGATTGAAAACGCATTGCCATCATAATTGAAAGACTGTTTTTGCCGAGCCGCTCGGAGGGCCACATCTTGGTCTCGATAGTTTAGTAGACGTGCTATTATGGGGTGTGGTGGTGCCCGGCACTGGTCTCGGTCCAAGGGATCTGTGGGCATGTTCGACTCTAAACTGCGACGAGAACGCCTCTGCTCCGATTAAAGCCTTCAGTAGCAGATCCCCACAGCAGTCCACAGGCCTCACACCACCAGTATCAGCCTCTCATGTGTCACCACAGTTCCGCAGTGTTCTCGAGTTCAGGGAAATTCAGCGCGCAGCCCACGTGGCAAGAAAGCAGAAGGCCGCAACGCCATACAGAGCCCGCTCATCTATCCTGTTCAGCCACCCTTTTTTTTTGTTGCAGGTCTCAGTCCAGTGGCTGTCACTCCACCCTTGCCAACACCAGAAGAACGTTTGATCAATTAGCCTGGGGCTTGGCGTATTTAATGGCCGCCACTGCGCTAGATAAGCCTCCTTTAATCTCGGGCCTTCCAGCAGTTCGTCCACGGTGGTTAGCGTCGCAAATATCTCCAGGGCGGGCCCTCACATTCAGTGCGGGCAACTATTAGCACTGTCCTGAAAAGACTCGGTCAGGCCCGGAGCAGCCCCCACGGTCTCCCGCAAGCCCCAGCACCCAGCGGCAGAGCTCAGGGCGCAGCACACACCAGGATCGCCCCCTCCTCCGCGGACACAGGCCCCTCACGCACAGTGTCTTCACTCACCACCTCCGGCACCGGAGCCCCGGACACCGCCATCCACCAAGGCTCTCCTCACAGGTCCCTGGTACAAGGCGGCCTCCCCCTCGGACGAGTCTTCGCTTTCCGGTAAGCCTCCTTTCCAATCACTGCTACGGCCCACACCGGCTCACACAACCTCCGCCGCCGGCAAAAGGCACCTCCGTCCAGTTGGATCGTTTCAAAGAGTTGCTGTACTTCTCCGCCTCCCAGCACTGTTCGTTATATCTCACCCAGCTTCATGGCAGCATTAGTGGCCTCTTTCCGAATCTACAGTTTCCAGGCGTCTCCTAGTCCCGCAGCGTGTACTGTGGCCCACTCGCCGTTAATTCAGCCCCGGCCTCGCGTAGTTGTTCCCTCCGCCTCTGGCTCCCTCAGGCTTGCAGGGTTCACACCGGTCAGAACTTCAGGTGCATGGCATATCTCGGGGAAGCAACCAATAAGGCTCCAATTTTCACCGAGTTTGGCCCATGACATGCACTGTTAGCAGCAGTAGTCGCAGGCGGTCTGTGTGTCAGACGTCCGGATAAACGTGAGGATAAATGGTTCAGGCAGCAGGAGCCTCACATGTGTGCGGCCATATTGCTCGTGCGCCCTCTAGCACCCCCCAAAGTTAAACTTACACTTTTGTGTAAGTTTACAATTTGTTGCATAACAGAAGTTTATGATTAATATCTTTAGGACTTTTTTACGTGAGGCATCTACGCCACCAGTGTAGAGATTCTGCAGTAGTAGAGATACTACCCTTACAATTGCAAAACATTGTAAACTAACACAAAAGTGTAAGATGACCTTCTTGAATCAGGCCCCAATTTCAGAATAGCAAAAAATATATGATGTTATCTTTTCCCCATACGTGCAGTTTCAAAGTTTACTTCTCTTGGTGTATACCTTAATAACCATCAGGATTACAGTAAGCTTCATTACCAATAAGCATGGCCGGACTGGTGATTCTGGGCAGCGGGCAATCCACGGTAGGCTGGATGGTGTGAGGGCTGATTTCATCAGAGGGGGGCGGTTTTGCTGGGGCCGAGCCAATTTTTGTGCCACCTGTGACTCCAAGTCCGACTGTACTGGTCTGTCTGACCTTGACCTTATTACGGCCGGGGGAAAAGCACAACTGGCATCCATGTGGCATTATTTTGGCCAGGCCTGATCATGGCATTGATTTTGTGCCATTGGATGCCCGCAGAGGCAGGCAGGTCTGTGATATTAATCAGGTGCCCACTGCCGGTGCTCTCCTCTGCCAGACTGCTGCCTGTAGGTTAGTGTCTGTCACTCAGGCCTGGTGTCTGTCGTGTCGTCCGTCACGGTCCACTCGGGGCGGGTGGCACAATCAGGCTTCATGGGCACAACCAGGTGAGCGCAGGCAGCCCGGGCCGGGATTAATAGCAAATGTAAAGGCCCGGCCCGGTTCTGCCTGGGATTACTCTTAAAGTTTTTGTGATGCAGAGCGTCCTCAGCGGAGCGAGATGGCTTGCACACCGCAGATGGTAAATCAAACATTTTAATCATGATGATTGTCACCGTGACCGTCACAATCATCATGATTAAAATTTTTGATTTATTGCAGTCATCAGACCACATCAGTGCACCGCAATTGCATGATGGAGCTGGCTGGCGCTGCGTCCGGAGCTGTTACATGTAAGCTTTGGGGGACTTTAAGCTTGTTTCGTGCCAGTACCTTTCATAGGCCCTATGTGCTTACTGTTTTAACCACACACTTCCCAAGGTTTAATGTTAATACACTTATGAAACATACTTTTTTTGCCTGCTCCTTACAAGGTATCCCGTCCCTCTGATTCACTCTGAGAGACCGATCCCGGCCCTGCGTCAAAAGAAAAACCTCGCCCGGAACACATTGGGTGTCCCTAGATGCCTGAAGGAAACGCGCATCCTGAGAAGCGCGCGCTGAGGGGTGCTTGAGTGCTGACAGGCTAAGGCGCCCCACAGAGAGTTGCGAACTTAGTGACAAAGCAGAGGATCGCACCCCCCCAAACACCGAATTTACTGAGTACTGACCCGTGACCAACCCCCCACCTCCACCACATTCTTAGCCACATTCTTAGTCAAAACCACAACCGGGAGTGAGTAAGCTATTACAGAGGGAGACTGGAAATTGTGGTGTACATAGGAGGAGCGTGCATCAACAAACAAGCAAGTCAGTACGTCTAACCAGAAATCAGAGGCAAGCCCTTACCTCCACAGCATATCAGACTCCGGAGAGCTACGGAGGGGGGCCATTAGGCAGATCTCCACCAGAGGACTCACAAGCCGCAACAAAGGAGGTGAGAGGGACAGGGACCTGATTCAGCTGCACTAAACCCCGCTCTACTGACCCCCCCCACTCGCGGCAGTGCCTAACTGCGGGCTGGTTGCAGTGACTGCCATTGCCTGACCCTGAAATGGTGGTACAAAAGGGGGTGGTGATGGACGGAGCATCTGAACCAATCAAACACTCACACCCAGTCAAAAGATCTGGGTTTAATCCATCAACGTTCTTTAGCCCACTCTGCCACCCCAGTTCAGACATGGCCATATGCAAATCAGTCTGACCCTGGGCCTCAAACAGTCCAGCTGGAACTGCCAAGCCATGCCTTCCCTGGACCGGAAACAAGCTTCCTAGGACCGGTTTCTGGCATTTCAGCCGTCTTCAGCCAGGCTTGCTTGAATCCAGTGGCAAAGTGAGCAAGGGACTCACTTCTGAGCATACCCTGCCAACTTACGGCTAACAAAGAGGTACAAAAGGGGGTTGTGTTGGATGGAGCATCTGAACCAATCAAACACTCACACCCAGTCAAAAGATCTGGGTTTAATCCATCACCGTTCTTTAGCCCATTCTGCCTCCCCAGTTCAGACAAAATGGTGGTCACCAGAAGGCATGATCACCAGTGAAAGCACCGACATTCCGCCCAAGCAGTAGCAGACAAGCACCTGGGACGCCATTGCTACTAATCTTTCCTGCCACACAGCCTGTGACACGCAATACCACCTTTTGGGTGCCTCACACACCGGAAGGCACAGTGAGGTTTTGCTTGTTTCCTTCCTCTGCCAGTAAACTTAACTGAGGGACGCCTTACCATAAATATCAGGGCCATGCTTCAGTGCTGCATTCGGGGGTGTCACCTCAGGGGAAAGGAGGAGGAGCCAGGATCCAACTTGGCTGCTCGGAGCCTCTGTTCCGCTGTAAACCCGATTTCATCAACTAAGTGAGGCGCTTAATTCCCCACCTAAACAACTGTTTCAACCATCTCCGGACATCGGATGGTCGGGAGCGTCTGATGCCAACCGGTCGTAGCAACATAAGGTTACTGGCGAAAATCTCACCTTAAGATGGCGCCTGAGAAGGAACGGACCTGCTTTTTGAATGACTCGAAGCAGATCCATGGGAACTTTTACCGAACCACCTACCCCCTACCCCTCCCCTCCCCACTCTACTCCTCTCCACTTTCCTGCTACTGACCTCTGCCCTCACCTGTCCTGGCCCTAGTCCCCACCCTGTTTACCTGTGAATTTTCCCTCGTCATTTGAAATCTAGCTATTTTGTCTGATGCCCTATGGAGCTACCTGGTTTAGCTATAGGGGAGACAGGTCAGGGATTCCCTCCTTGGACGTCACCTACCCAGTCGGTCTTTAGCCAGACTTCCTTTCGTCTCTCCTGTCCTCTCTTCCCGCATCCTCCCTCTATTTATGTCTCTCCTTCTCTCCTCTCTCAATGTATTGAGACTGAACTATTTTGTCTGATGCCCGATGGAGCTACCTGGTTTAGCTATAGGGGAGATGGGCCATGGACTCCCTCCTTGGTCGTCACCTACCCAGTCGGCCTTTAGACAGATTTCATTTTGTCTCTCCTTGTTGTCTCTTCCCCTATCCTCCCTTTCTCACCTTCCCTGTCCCCTCCCCTCTACGCTCCATTTATTTTGCCCTCCATGTTCTTTAAATGTTTCCCATTGAGACCTAGCTATTTGGCCAAAGCCGGGTGGAGCAACCTGATAGGTATAGAGGAGATGGGTTTTGGGACTTCCCCCTCGACCGTCACCTACCCAGCCAGACTTTGGGCAGACTTTCCTTCATATTCCTGACGTATCTCCCTCCCACCCCTTTACCCTTACCCCCTGCCCCTCTACACTTCACTTATCTCGTTTTCTACGCTCTTGTAATTGTTTGTCTAGCAACTGATGTAAATTGGAACTGATGTAATCTTGTAATTTTGTGGAACTTCATGTAAAGCGCTCTGATACCTCAGGGTCTAGCCAGCGCTATATAAAACTCTTAAAATAAAATAAAATTTTTAAAAGAGTGACAAATAGAGGCCTTGTATTTCTCACCCCTTGCATTTTTAGCTCGCATAGCAGCGAGCAAGAGCTCACAAGCGCACTGGTTTGGGCCTTACGACCCCCTCCAGCACCCTAAACCAAACACCCCTTATCTACATGCCAACATTTCAGAAGAGGTAACTGGGAGATTAAGAAAAATGAATTGGGAGAATGGATTTTTCCCTTTGATTAGTACTGACGCAGAGGCAGTTTCAGGTGGGAGGCAGCTTAAATAAATACATTTGGATTCTCGAAAATCCAAAGTCTCCTGCCTGAATCAGGTCCATTGGCCCGTGACGTCAACCGGCATAGGCGAGAATGTGCCCTCTTCTCACGTCCATACCAACTTGTGCCTCACTCCAGCCCTTCACGGTCTTGGCCGTGGTGTGATGAAAGTAGTAAAAGCCTAGACAGTCATCTCCACTGCTGTGCAGTGTAGAACTGGGCCTGGGGCCGGGGCCTGTATTAATTTACAAATTACCTTCTAGGGCCTAGAAGGTAATTTGTAAATTAATACAGGCCCCCACCGCAGCAGTGGAGATGACCGATTGCCAGGCCAGTTTGTGATTGTGAGTGAGAGCCTGAGGAGGGAGGTGGCCTCATGTGGGGGGGGCCTCCATGTGCTTTGCAGGGGGCCCCCTGAAGTTTCGGTACACGGTCCTGTCCATTGGCCCACGTCACCCCAATCCCCCCCCGATCATCCGCTCCCTAGGGCGTGGCCACAGTCAACCTCCCTGGAGTCCCTGCTGCCTGCGCACATGCACTATTACTGGGCAGGCAGGCACTTTCAGTTTTGGCACCTGGCCACAACAACAACTCGTGACCCTCTGATCCGACCAGGCCCGGTCGATGAGTCATGTGACGTCACCAAAGAGACCCTGTGATGATCAGCGGTGTGCTGTTATTTCCGAGCAGGTAATTGCCAGGACAAGCTTTTGGTCCATTTAATGCTCAGAATCTGTTTGAATGCTCAGACTTTTAGCTACAAGCTCTCACACTTGTTTTTTCGTTTTTTCACTAAAACAGGACGGCCTATTGAGAGCACATTTTCAAAAACTTAAAAGGGAACAGAAACACACCATTCAGGTAGGCGAAATGACTCCTGCCCATTCTGATATCTTAATAATGCATGCACTATGCAAATACTGTAATCATCAGCCTTACCACTAAAACAATTTTCACTATTGTTTTAGGAGCTTATCCGCACGGTGGTAGACTACATACAAGTACGCCTGTTGGCGGCAGTCGACAACATTAAGGTGTGCCTTAAGTAGTACAGGGTTATGCTTTAGTAATGAAACCACAAGCTGGTTTGACTTACTAATGTATAAAAACTTCTCAAAATTTCTTGTAGGGAGTCTTGCCTGGCCACGTTTAAAATAATTGGTTCGAAATCCTTTTACGCCTTAATGCCCTGCTCTACCTACAAAGAAGTTTGGTATGTAGCAATTTTCTTTCTCAGCCCATTGCCTTAAAAGAAGTTTGGTTTTGAGAAGTGATGAGTAAAATATTTTCTTTGCATCTTGCAGATACAAAGAATAAAACAGCCCTGATGAGAGATCAGCGACATTTTGTCTGATCTCGAAACGCGTCGGCACTTTCATAGGGTGGAACAAAATGTCATCTTCACGATACTAGGACCGACTGGTCCAGTATTGATTTGTTTAAAAGCCATTCATTTGCTTATAATTCCCCCTTGGAATGCTTTTTTCTATATTTTTCTCATTTTTTAATGTAATGTTTGTTCTAATGTTGTTTGTGATGTATTCTTAGTTTTTTGTAATGTTTGATGCAAGAAATGTTCTTTTTGGTAATGTGTAAAGAATTTGATTTTCATGTATGTACAAAGTATTTATAGTTGTGTAAATATTTAATGTATTGTTGTTTTCTGTCATATAGCTTGTCATAACTTGAAAAAGATAAAAAAAAACATTGACACTAAGTAAAGAGTTGAGGGTGATCATAATAAATTGATCTTTTCCCTCTCAATAAGCTTGTGGAGATTTTGTGGTTCGGGCAATTTGTGTTACATATTTTAAAAAGGGTCTAGCCCCCACCACGTGTTTATGGACCTATCCCCTTTTTGTTCAGATTAACAGAGGTACAGCCTCTTCACAGCCTCCTCTCTTGTGAGGGTTTTTGAGGATTACGGCGGTGCAGACTAGAGCCAAGGTACTGATGATGAGGATGCTCGCGATATGCCGAACCGGGGCTGGTCTGGCAAAATTTGCCTGGGCTGCTTTCAGTTCCCAGTCCGGCCCTGAAAATAAGAGTTAACGTTAATATTAGGGGAAGAAATCATGGTTGGTCTGAGAACAAGGTGACACCTGACTTAAACATGAAAGCATTCAGTAGTATTCTATGTATAGTTACTACTCCTGGTCATATGCGTATTCACTATCATTGATATCAGCACAATATTTCTGTGCTAGTTTAGTTCAACTGTTGTTTGCAATAGTTCATGGCCCATACAGTTGTTTTATTGTGGAGGGAATAGTGCAATAGAGTTCATAATCTTCAGATTGGCTCTTGTGACTAAAATATGTGTAACAGAATTCGTAAGCCCGAAGGATGGCTCATGTGAACCAACCAAGTTTAATAGAGATTGTAATCTCTATAAAACAAACTGTTGCAAGGATGTTTCTTGCACGGTACTTCTGTGGTTCCTAGATGTCTTGCCAACATCATGGAAGAATAATTAACCGGATTGCAAGAAGTCCTGGCTGCAACAACTATATATCATGATTGGCTATAACGGAACACTATGGACTACGAGGAATTTATATTCTATGCTTACAGATGGCCGCTACCTTTAGCAAGTCCCATGAAAGTACTGTGGGCTCTTAGGTCATGTAGTCCTTCTTGCATTACATAGGTCATGTACAAACATGTCCTTCTAAAACGTGAGCCTGCTGCCCAAGCAGTGTCCAGACCCTGCACAGCCTCCCATTCTCCTTAGCTTCTTAAAACGTGTACACTCATGAGCCTCTCTGCAACGTGTAGTGCTGACCACACAACAGTCAGTGCATTGTACACTACACCTAACACTCACCTCTAGCATTTGATGTCCCAGAATGAAGGCCAATGAAGTTATACTGTGTCTGACTCTGAAAGCATCATTTGGTGTATTGTGTCAATTGTTGACACACCAAGAGGACGGTGATAATTACTGGGTGTTTCACCTGGAATCTGTATGTGGTAGCAGAGGCCATTCCTAATGTCTGTTCTCAAGTTCTGAAGGAACTTGTTCAGAGTATTGTGTCCAGTTTTGGAGGCCCCATCTTGAGTATGGATTTTTTCTAGAGGCTACGTTTTTGATATTATTTTTAAAAGCTTCTTAAATGAAAACTAACTGTGATCTATCTAAAACACAAAATTTGTAGTAAAGCTGGATTGTCAGAGGATATGCAGCAGTGACAATATCTACTGATGGGGCGGCTGGTGGATTTTGAAAGTGGTGGGGCGTGCTAGGGCATGTTCTGAGCCCCCCCTCCCAAATCACCAGAAACGTGCTGAAACCATTGCCACTTATAGCGCCATAACACATCAACATCAACCAGCTCCGTGTAACTCATACAACACTTACCCAAGTGAAATGACATGCAATTAATTCCCGACTGGTGTCATGCAGTCAGCAGCCCACACTAAATTAAGGCCCAATGCAGAATCTTCCCACGCGCCTGACACCTCGGCAGAAATTAAGCCCTGAGCCCCAGAGCACCTGTGTGGAGACACAGCTACTCCGGAATGCGCTTCAAGAAAGAAATAGCTCCGTTTATTTTCTGTGCTTGACCTTATAGCGAGAAAAGAAAAAGTTTTATTTATGCTAAAAAAGGGCTGCTAAAGCTGTTCTGAATAAAGCGGACACAACAAAAGCCTAATCCACACTCGACCGGAAGAGTATATTATGTTCCACACATTATACTCGTTCACTTACCTTGAAAGCTTGTGCCTGGTTAAGTTCCTCCTGTCCCATCTCGTCTGGTCGGTGTCCCTCCTGGATAATGAACCGCCAACATGGTACACGACACACACCTGCTGCATACTGATTATCCCGACCCTGAAATGAAATCGGAACTGTCTAGAGTAGACCAACTCTTTCACAGCCCACCCCCCCAGCGTCCAACATCCAATCAGGAGGCCTAAACACAGTACAAACATGAAGGGAGTCCTTCAGTTGTTGCCACCCACTTTACTTCCTCGATGTAGGCCAGCCCTGCCCCATACCATTTATTTCTATGGCGCTGTGCTGAAAACGCCTGGGCCACAGCATTAGCGCCCCATGTACAAGTTAACCATTACCTCCATGGTCTGGGACTGCCGGCCACCCCCCGCCCTAACACACAAATCACATTACCCATTGAACAAGTCAACACATAGTTCTTTGGAAGTCAGGGGATCTGAGACCCCCTGGCCGTATTTATTAAAATATGAAACAAAATTAAAAATTTTAATAAAATAAAACTTTTACTCGATTATTAAATGCAAATTTCAGAACATTAGATTTACATCAATTTCGGACATGATATGATTGGCTAACCTTAACAAGTAGCTAATACAGTGTGGTTCCTAACCGAATCTAACATCCTGAAAATTTACTTTGCATTCTAATCATTTTGGTCCTACGGCAAGGTTGCTAACCGGTGTCAAGTCAAGTCAAGTCAATAGATTTGTATAGCGCGCTACATACCCATAGGGTCTCAAGGCGCTTGAGGGAGGGTGGGGAATTACTTGTCGAATATCCAAGTTTTGAGTTGCTTTCTGAATGCTAGGTGGTTCTGAGTAAGGCGAAGGTGAGTGGGAAGTGAGTTCCAGGTTTTAGCTGCCAGGTAGGAAAAGGATCTACCTCCCATGGTGGTTTTGTTGATGCGAGGAACAGTGGCCAGGGCTTGGTTGGAGGATCGTAGCTGACGGGTGGGGGTGTAGAAGGACAGTCGTGTGTTGAGGCATTCGGGTCCAAGTTCGTAGAGTGCTTTGTGTGCGTGGGTGATCCTTTTTACCAGCTACGCTCTCACGTCCGAGATGCGCATGCGCAACCCGGGCCCGTTTACCCGTGTGCGCTCCCTGAACTCCATTTAACCATAACAGGAGGGCCCTTACACTCGTGCCCCTTGATGACGTCATAGTGTATGTGAGGGGTGGCTACCAGCCTGAGGAAAGCGTAAACTCCCTCCCCCGCACCCTTCTAAGCGATGGATACTTGCCCCTGAAGTTCTGGGAGAGACCAGTGGCCCCTCCCCCTGGGCGGCCCCTTTCGTGAATGGGACCGCCCCCCCTAAGGACCTTCAATTGCTGCTCACCGATTATGACCTTACCGCCAGATCCACATAATAAATACGACATTACTAATCTAAGATGGAAAGAAGGGCCTAAGGAAAAAGAGTTAATACCACAGCAAACACACCCAACATTTGACATATTTACATTTGCCTGTAAACGGGAAAAGAGCCTAAGGAAAGAAAACATTTACTTCCATGACATTACATAGCGTTTACACCGTATACCTACCAGTGCCCACACCAGGCTTCTGCTACCAAGGGATGGCGGGTGGGGAAAATTAGACGGAAGTGTAACAACCACTTCCGGGGCGGGTGCGGGACGCGAAAAACCCAGCAAGGGTCGGGCAGCAAGGGGGGGGGCGGGCCCTGCCATGTGTGCGTGGGGGCCGATTGGCCCCCCTTTTCTCATGGTCTGGGACTGCCGGCCACCCCCCGCCCTAACACACAAATCACATTACCCATTGAACAAGTCAACACATAGTTCTTTGGAAGTCAGGCGATCTGAGACCCCCTGGCCGTATTTATTAAAATATGAAACAAAATTAAAAATTTTAATAAAATAAAACTTTTACTCGATTATTAAATGCAAATTTCAGAACATTAGATTTACATCAATTTCGGACATGATATGATGGGCTAACCTTAACAAGTAGCTAATACAGTGTGGTTCCTAACCGAATCTAACATCCTGAAAATTTACTTTGCATTCTAATCATTTTGGTCCTACGGCAAGGTCGCTAACCGGTGTCAGATCCTTTTTACCTGCTACGCTCTCACGTCCGAGATGCGCATGCGCAACCCGGGCCCGTTTACCCGCGTGCGCTCCCTGAACTCCATTTAACCATAACAGGAGGGCCCTTACACTCGCGCCCCTTGATGACGTCATAGTATATGTGAGGGGTGGCTACCAGCCTGAGGAAAGCGTAAACTCCCTCCCCCGCACCCTTCTAAGCGATGGATACTTGCCCCTGAAGTTCTGGGAGAGACCAGTGGCCCCTCCCCCTGGGCGGCCCCTTTCGTGAATGGGACCGCCCCCCCTAAGGACCTTCAATTGCTGCTCACCGATTATGACCTTACCGCCACAGGCCAGCATAGTTGACCGACTATCCGGCCCCCCCCCCCAAAGACTAACAAACAAGGTCATATCCCCCTCGCAAAGCCCTCCACCCATGCTAAGATGTTCCTTATGAATAGGGCATTTCCTGACTCAGTTAAGTGGACCCCGTCCCGCACGTAGAACTGCTCTCCCCAGATGCACCCATGAGGTATGGTCTGAAGGACCGGCGTTCTGAATAGTTTGTACAGCCTATTGTTGACCCTCTTTACCGAGTGATTCAACGCGCTGACTGAGTCCCCCCCCTCCACTGCAGTCTTGGTATCAACTGGGACCATACAATAGTGCTACCTGGTAACAGTTTTGCTAGCCACCCTGCTGTTGCTATGATTTCTTCCAAGAGGACCCTTCTCCCCAGATCCGCTAAGTCATTCCCCCCCAGATGTAAGATCACCGCTGAGGGAGGTGAGCTGTGTCTCTTGAGTAGTTCAGCCATATAATCCCTAAGCTGACTGAGGCGAAGAACCCCCCTGCCGTGAAAGGAGTCCATACAACCCTCGCTCTCCATCCTCCGTCTACCCGCCCCTGCAAGGAAAATGGCGTTAGCACGTTTTACATATGAATGACCAACTACCCACACTACCAAAGTCTTCCTTGTGCCCTCCTGCCGGTTCCTTGATGTTGACGGATGATTGTGATGATCCTTGTGCAGTTTCCGTCCTGCGTCACAGGCCCGAGAAACTGTAAATAAACCGGACAAAACAGCAGGCGTAAGAAAAGGTGGCAGCTGACCCTTACAACATGTGCAGCCTCACATAACGTTTATATGCATTCGAGGACCATCTCCCAATCTTTTGAACACTAGTTGTACTCAAGCCTCGAGCCGTGGCTTCCGTGGCCGCCCCTATCCGGAAGGAGTGCGTCCCAAATTCCCTGTGGTTAAAGCCTGCCTTGTTCACGCTCATAGCTAGGACCCTCTGAAATTGAAATCTGGTCAAGGGGGTACCATCCTTATGCATTAGCAATGCTCCCCCAGACTCCTCCGCTCGCTGCCCCATCAGTGCTTCCACATGTGCCACTGGGCAGCACGGGTTGTTACGCGGCCCGGTGTAACACCAGGCTTTCCCCCCTAGCCTCCTGGTCAGTCTTGGATTTTCTAATGTGAACCCGCATCGTGTCGCCCCTCACATTGACATCATGCAGCTGAAGGCCGCCCCCACTATCCAGCTTGTTGGCAGCTACCAGTTCGCCTACCCTAAACGCCCCATAAAAGGCCAGAGAGAAGGCAGCTCTAAACAAACCCACTTCGTCTGTAGAACTACATACGTCCGGCAGAGCGAGGAGCACCGCTGACAATCGGTCAAAACCTATCGGTTTCCTCGCATCGGCGGAAGGAGCCTGCAACCGCCGCCATCCTTTCCATTCGTTCTGCACTTGGAAGCTGTTTGTTGGGTCCCTCTCCCCCTTGGCGCGTGCAAAAAAGGAGACTGCTGCCTTGTGTCTGCTAGCTGTTGCCGCCGTGCGCCCTTCCTTATGTAATGCGCTCATGTACCTGTTGAAACTAACCTCTAAGTTCCACTCGCTCTCCCAACCCTGACCCAAAAAATTACAGTAAGACCTGAACGCCCCTTCGTAAGCTGTCCTTGTCTTTGGCGCTAGGCTGGCTGCCACGAGGTCGTGTAGTTGGGGGCACCAATGAGCCAGAGAATCGTTGGGAAATGGGCCGGGGATGCCTCTGCCTCCGGCATGTGATCTCTGAATACCTGCATCTTAAAGCGAGAAAGGGCATCAGCTGCGTTATTTAACACCCCGGGGACATGCTTGGCCCTGAAATGTATGTTCAATGTCATGCAACACAGCACAATCTCTTTCATCAGGCGCAGTATGAATGGACACCTCGCTGCCTGCTGATTGATGCATTCAACAACGGTCATGTTATCCGACCAGAAAATCACAGAGCGGTTGGCCAATTCCTCCGGCCACACTTTTACTGCCACCCAGATTGGGAAGAGCTCCAGGAAGCCGATGTTCACAGTCAGCCCGGCCTCCTCCCACCAGGCGGGCCACTTTTGCGCCACCCACTTCTTGCCAAGGATTGCACCAAACCCCACACTGCCTGCAGCGTCAGTCCATAAACCTAAGTCCTCAGATGACAGCGTGGGGGCGCCCCATAGCACTCTGCCATTGAAATTGAAGTCCTCCAGGAATGCAATCCATATCCGCATATCCTGGCGAGCCTCAGCAGATAGCCGTGTACGATGGTGTTTCTCCCGCAGACCCTTCATGGCTTGTGCGATTGAGCGGGAAAACGGGCGTGCCATGGGAATCACCCTCAATGCAAAGTTCATCTGACCCACTGTCTGTTGTAACAATTGTAAAGTGACTTTCTTTGACTGCAAGCATAGCTCAAGAGTTGCCTTGAATTTTTTAATCTTATCTATGGGTAGTCTAAGGCAGCCTTCCACTGAATCCAATTAAATTCCCAAGAATTCTAAGCACGTCAATGGCCCTACCGTTTTCCCCTGTGCTAGTGGGACCCCAAAAGTATGCATGAGCACGCAAAACTCCTGCAATGCTGACGCGCACTCCCGTGATCCCACCGGCCCCAGGAAAAGAAAATCGTCTAGATAATGCATGACATGCTGGTGCCCTGAAGATTGTCTGAAGACCCACTCGAGGAAAGAGCTGAATTGTTCAAAATATGAACATGAGATAGGGCAGCCCATGGGCATGCACTTATCCATGTAGTACTTTACTTCAAAAGAGAAACCCAACAGGCGCTGGTCCGCTGGGTGCACTGGGAGAAGTCTAAAGACTGATTCAATATCCGATTTGGCCATCAGTGCCCCAGGGCCCAAGGTCCTCAACATGTCCGCTGCCTGATCAAAAGAAGCATATTTCACACTACAAATTGACTCATCTATTGCATCATTCAAAGATAGGCCCTTAGGTGCTGACAAATTGTGTATGAGCCTGTACTCGCCCTTCTTCTTCTTTGGCACTACCCCTAAAGGTGAACAGACAAAATTCTGTGCAGGAATGCCACTAAAGGGTCCCGCTACCCTCCCTAAGCGCAGCTCCTTCTCAATTTTGTTCGCTACCACCTTGGGATTGGTCAGAACTGATAACTGGTTCCTGCACTGTGGTGTCCCGATATAACTCCCAGCTGGAATTCGAAAACCATGCGTGAAACCCTCTTGTAACAACCTCCCGGAAGTGTGATTAGGGTACCTATTGAGCCAGGGGATCATAGCCGTCAACAAAATAGGAGAATGTGCCATAATGGGATGTATTTTGCTATTCTGGTTTCCTCCTCCCTCTGTTGCCAGATCCATTGCCCTTTGCCCTGCATGCCGTCTCTGGGTGGGAAGGATGGCCGCATAAGTTGCACGCGTGCCTGAATTTGCAAAATTAGACGGCCCCACGGTGGGGGCGAGGAGCGAGCCTGGGAAGCGCGGGCACAAAGAGGCCGCTTCCCGCGCTCCCCAGGCTCTTAACCCCTTCCAGGCTGAAGTCCCGCCCCCCCGCCCCGGAAGTGTAACAACCACTTCCGGGGCGGGTGCGGGATGCGAAAAACCCAGCAAGGGTCGGGCAGCAAGGGGGGGGGCCGGGCCCTGCCATGTGTGCGTGGGGGCCGATTGGCCCCCCCTTTTCTTTCTACTGGCCACTCCTACCATGCTGACATCCCTCATTCCTCGTGTGTGCCTCAAGGGCGAGCAATAGCCGTCGCCCCCAGCCAGCACATGCGTACAAGGACTTGTCTCGCTCCGACCTCAGTTCTCATTTAAAGCAACAGTATCGGAATCCGTCTTACAATTAGCACGAAGCAGCCAGAGAGCACTTTATTTAAAGCTGCTTCGTGCTGTACATTCATTCTCTCTCTCCACTCGGATGTTAGGTAGGGCAACACCCCTTTCGCCTCTTATAATCAGCCACCCAGAACAAATTGCTAAATGTTTGCTTTGGTTGAATTAAACAGAGCAAAACCGTTACCATATGTTGTTGCATTTTTGACGAAGAGCTTCAAGCCGTATTGCAGAAAAGGGTTTCTGAACCAAGGAGTTTATCAATCCATTTTCATCCACAGGGGGCTTTCATGAATAGTTAAAAATGATTTATATTCACCTTAGGGCATGAGTTATAGTTGCTTGAGATAACTCTAACTTGAACTTTTGAATTTCTATGGTTTGTGGGTGTAAAATCTGAACCTAACTATAACCTTAACCCTTGAGGTGTGGCTACCAGAGGGCTTCATGCCCATGGGAAAAACGGTTTGGGCACTGCTCTCCCCTTTCTGTTCCTGCCTAAAACTAAATAAATTTGAGGAGGTTCAGACACTTTATTTAAATTACGGTAATAACAGAACAATGTGGGGCACTTATTGTACAGTACCTATAACATCCAAAAACAAGAATTGGAGGAAGGAAGAAAGGAAGGCAGAGGCAGGGACTGAAGGGGAATTGAGGGAATATGAAGGGGCATAACACAGCTAATTCTCTTGTAATGAGGGCTATACTATAGCCTTATAGCCCTTCGTAGAGGGCTATACCGGCTATTAAAGGCCCTCTCCAGCGTTAAAGGCCCCGAGCCGAAGGCGAGGGCCTTTAACAAGGGAGAGGGACTTTAATAGCGGTATAGCCCATCTACGAAGGGCTATAAGGCTATTAGAACATTCTGTCACTAGAGGACAGAATGTTCTAACAAAAAAAACAAAGCCTTTTGGGAGCGTGAGGGGATTGGAATTCCCTCAGGTTCCCTGAAGCCTTTGTTCACAGCCTGAGGTGTGAACAAAGAAGCATTGGAATGTTGGTGCTCCAGGCTTATACCAGCCATTATAAGTCCAGAGCACTCCATTGTTTTCAATGGAGCTCCCAACATTCCAATGTTCTAATAATTCTTAAATAACCTTTCTCGCCTCATAGGCCCTCAATTGTAGCTCGAGCCCATAACAAACAGAAGGGAAATCGAAGAAATTGTACAGACCTTGGAAGGAGGATGTAACGCTAACATATCCTATGCATATGCATCATGGCATGATAATAACAGTTCAGCATTAAAATTAAAATAATGTGGCGAGATAAATTAGAGATGCAGCAACTCTGTTACCACCCTCTGAAATACTTAAGTACAACAACAGCGAAATATCTGGCAACACTTTAAGTCACTGAATATTACAGTTCCTTGGCCTAGAGAGCTCTCCGAGCAGATAACCGGACTGGAATAATGCACAGCAGCCAAGTGTTTGGACTAAAAAGAAAAACAGAGAAAGCTCAAAATGAATTAGTGAAATTAAATTGTCCTTTGTCTAATTAACTGTGTGGTTGCAGCCTGATTCTCTAATAGTAATTAATTAATGGAGTCCGTAAGTACCCTAGCGTTGTTTTGTTTTTGTTGTTATTAGTGTTTTATTTTACAGCGGAACAATAGGTATATTAGTTCCAGGCATAAACTGAGCATGCTTCTAAACCATCAAGGGCTATTAGGGAGATTTAAAGGGCTTCTAAGCTGTCAGAGTAAGTCACTCCATTACAGAGCTCCCTAGTCACCCAGTATCTACACGCACCAGAGGGTCTGCTTCTCTTATGCATTGAGGGCGGCAGAGCAGACTTGCACACTGCGGTTTCGGCGGGAAGCATGCTGCGTTTATGATGAAGGGTGTTCCACTGGCCGCCTGAATAGATGTCGTTTTTATCAGTTTGTGCCACATTGAGAGATTCATATATTTGTCGTTTATATGGGTCTATCCTGTTGAAAAGCCACTTTCGTGACAATGATTAAAACGTAGGTGCCCGAGCTGAATGCAGTATTTTGAAGCATTAGTCTGACCTTTGTTCTATCTGAAGGCAATTCATTTTCTAGCCGCAGATTAACGCAACAGCATAAAGATACTGTTTTATTACATATCAGTTCACATTGCGTAGGGTTTTTTGCAATCCACAGTCGCAATTCACAGTGTAACAGAAGGCGATCACCAGCACATATGGCCATTGATAACATAGCTTTGGCACCAATTGACTGTCTCTTCCATCGGCAGACCGTAATACAAAATAATCCTGTGGCATTATGCAGCCTCAATTTATTAGTAGCCACATCGGACAATATGTGAGTGGTAATCCAACATGATGCTCAGTGATTTGATTACTCTCTTCCTAAACGTGGCGATCGACAGGTTATGAATTTGTACCCTGGCAAGGCCATCTCAGCCTTCCATCCTTCTGTGATCTGTGAATGGAGTACCATTAAATGGGGTAGCAATAACACCTGTTGCTTAAACCACTAACGAATAGGAGAATTCAGCATGAAGTGGTTGTATGTGAGAATATCAACAGCAAAAGTATTATGGTACAACATTTTGGCTGTCAAAATATATATCAGAAAATATCAATTTTGCATGCATATAATGTAAACTGCAGAAATATTTTCTACAAAAATACAGTGTGCCAACATATAATTCTGATATTAAACGTATTTGTATTTCTGTTTAGTATTCAAACTTAGAATATTATTTTAATTTATATAAAAAATATCGCACCTTAATCAATAGTAATCTTAAAAATGACTCATGCGTGTAACGTTATGCAGAAGAAGTTTCAAATATTTTAATAAAATATATTTAATGTAAACATCTGTTTTTAAAACAAGTTCTTTGAAGGTTGCTATAAATGTAATCATATTTTTTTTATAAAAAGAAATGTTTATAAAATTTAAAGAAAACATACATTTAACTCAATTTATGAATTTAAAAAAAACAACCAGAATATAAACAAAAGTAATTGATAAAGAAGTACATTGTGAAAAATGTGATATCTATAAATGTATCATATTTTATTTTTCTATAAAAATGATTAAAATAATTTAGTGATTTTAGTAATTTATTTTTAAAGCCCTACATAAATAAAAAATAACGTAGATATAATAATTTAAAACAATCAAAATACAATAATAATAAAACAAAACAAAAAAAATTAAATAAATAGATAGATAGATAGATAGATAGATAGATAGATAGATAGATAGATAGATAGATAGATAGATAGATAGATAGATAGATTTCTATATTGGGTTTCATGGTTAACCATAAAAGATATAAAACATGATAACCATACAAAAACCGATACATAAAATCATAAAATCTTAATTCATTAAGCAAAATACATAACAAAATAACGAGCCATCCTCACATACCATTTTATAATAAAAATAATGGATTCAAAGCTTCTCCGTCTGACCACATAAAAACAGAGGCATGTTTCTTATAAAGGCCCAAACTTCAAGACCAAGCACTTCATATCTTTACCACACAACTTGAAAACTGCCCCATGCAGACAAATGTGGAGACATCTTCCAACGTAGCCAGGAAAAGCAACATTTTGCCTCCTTCAGGATTGAGGTCAAATACTTTTTCCTTGGTAGAGAGTAATGACTACAAAGCATGACAATATGCAGCAGAGTCTGCTATGAGGAGCCATCACACCCACAAGACCCTACACACCATCTACCACCCATCCTTTGGGAAATCTAATCAATGGCAGAAACACATTCATCCTAAATATCAAAAAGAAATGTCGATTATAAATATTATTCACTCAGGTGAGAAATAGTTCTATCAAGCTAACTGTGTAAGGAAATGAACCTGCACTGATGGTTTCTGAGATCCAGTTTCCTCACGATTGATAGATAGCTGCATTAAGAAATGATGTTTAACCCATTGGTAATCTTTTTTGGTAATTTCTTCTGTATGCGTAAACAGATTAGGGCGATCCAAGGTATAAAATCCAGACTTTACGTAGGGACAAGGGTAGATGTTAAAATCAGCTATTACCACTTTTGCAACTATAGCACCTAGGCACAGGTCCCTAGCATGAGAAGAATTCTTAAATCTCTCAACAGTAGCTTTAAGATGAAGAAAGATATCTGAATGAGTCAAATTGCCATGTGGATTATAATCATTTACTATTAGCATCTGTGTATTGCCCCCAAATGTTAACACGACCACCCCTACATATGCACTAAACTAAATGTTTCGACTTTAGTGGCCACACATTTTAAGGCTAGGGTGACCAAGATGCAGATTGCCGCCTTGGCACGCCCAGAAGTCGAAGGTACAGCAGAACAGAAAGAATGAGCAAAGTTAGATTAAGAAAAAAAGATGTACCAGAGATAGACCAAGTTTCCAGGAAGGCCAGGCGATAGAAGGATGTAATACATTTCAGCCAATTAGGGTCTGTTTTCTTTGCGTCCAGCCCTGCTAGGTTCCAAGATAAAATCCTTAGTTTCCCCCCTTACTCGCTCAGCATCCTCAGCTGAGATCCCCAGACCCATTTCTCAGTTGGGTAGTCAGTCCACTCCCTCCAAAGAGCCCACAGGCTCAAATCTATTTACAACTGTGAATGGAGCAAAAACTCACCAGCAGGAGCTATATAAGACATCATCACATTACACAATGTTCTACCCCAAGGGATAGTATGCTGAGCTTCACCTGGACCAGCATTATGAAGAGAGCTCCCCTGATATCCCCGACTCGGGCCACTTAGGGGATGGTTAAATGAACGAGGCTCCAGGGGGGCACTCTTCATCAACTCCTTCCTCATTCTATAAAAGAAAGCCGAGGTGCTCAGGCTTATCCATTGATTTGAAATGCCCTGAAACGATGCAAGGAGTCTAGCTTCCACCCTGCTGTTATTGAAGTTAATTACAATACAGTCCCCCTTACAGGATTTACAGCCTGATTCATCATGCTCCCGTTTTGCGAGCCCCTAATAGCGATTCATAATGAATCGCTATTAAGGACTTGCAAAACGGGATTCATGTAGAAATTGCATAAAGAAATGCGATTCCTACACATTCCTTATTTGCGATTAGCAAATTGCTAATCGCAAATAAGGAATAACTCCCCATGCATTCCTATGGGCCTACAGGCCCATAGGAATGAATGGGGAGTAATTCCTTATTTGCGATTAGCAATTAGCTAATCGCAAATAAGGATGTGATTTCAAGGGTGCAGGGGTGTCCAAAGGACACCCTGTAGCACCCCTGAAATTTAATCTACATTGGTGTTGCGCACACACATGTCCAAAGGACATGTGTGTGTGTAACATGCAACTTAGAAAAATGCATTTAAATGCATTTTTCTAAGTTTTCGCTATTTACCACGAGGTTTGACCTCGTGGTAAATAGCGGTCCTAAATTGCGAATTCGGAATTTTTTAATGTTTCATGAATAGCATTTAAGGAATCTCTAATACAGATTCCTTAAATGCTAATCCTCGCAATTTATCGAATTCTTTATTAGCGATTTTTGCATTTGGGATGATTAATCCCAAATGCAAAAATTGCACTCGCAAAGGGCCAGATTCTCAGAATCTGGCCCTTTTGCGAGCGCATTTCGCTTGATGAATCAGGCTGAAAGTACTGTGACCCACCCAACCTTCTTTGTGGGCCATTATTATCTGGGTGTGAGTGTTGACTCCCCCTTGCTTTAAAGAAACAATGCCCTACCTTGTTTCTTAATTCTTGAAACCCTTCCATGGCATATGTCACTATTGGGGGCACGTTTATTAACACTGCCTCATATGGAGTACAATCAGGAGGGATGTCTAAAACATCTTGCCTTGGAGGACAGCTTTTAGGGTTGTTTATATGGGTCTTGTAGGAGTTTCCAGCAGAGGTTTAGCAAAAGCTACTGGCTGGCCACCATTAACTGGAGCCTGGGAAGCTAGGGGCAGGGCGGAGGAAGATACTGATGAGGAAGATAAGGTAGTGACATAACCCTGTGTTCCAATCCCTTCGACTAACAGCTAAATAGTAAAAAATACATTTACATTTTCAGTCCTCTAAATATTTACGAGAAACAAGGTGGGGGACCAGAGGTTAAAAAGTTCTAGTCTAGCTCCAATCCAACATAAATTGGGAAAAGTGCATAAATTAAATGCAATGCAGTTTTACTATATTCTTCTTTATTTACTTACTCAAATATAGCAGACCATGGGGAAAACATATGTATTTGGGGAGGGGGTAATATTTACTATTCTATTTTCAGTCCACTTACTTTTCATAAAGTGCATACATTGGGAGATGGTCAGACTCAATATTCTAACTCCCATCCAGCAAAGATTGTGAAAAGTTCAGATATTAGGAGTGGAGTCTGATTTACAATTCTAACACAAGGTTTTTGTTTTATTAATAATTATGGGAGCAATAAGGGGAAGTCGTTGGAAAATGAGGAATATTTATTGGAAAATGGGAGACGTTTAGGGAAATTTAAGGAGGGTTTGGGAGTGACATGCAAATACAAAATATAAACACCTACAAAAGAGTAACAAAATTGCTATTCACAAAAGTTACAGCAACACCTAGTACAATAGTACTATTCTCAAAACAGTCTGGAATTTCATATAGTCAAAGCTTGGAGTAAGCCAAGCACCACACGTGGACATTCATGTACTGCAACAAACTCTCATAGAGCTCTAGAGCTCAATGGAGCCACAAGAAAAAACCACATAGAACAAATAAGGAAAATGAAAAAGAAAAATATTTGTATATTGTAAAATTGGGTGCAATGATACCTTTAAAACATATAAATAAAATAAATGTATTTAAATTTGAACAAATGTATGGTAAATTAAATGCTAGAACACATTTATACAAAAACTTAAGTGACAATCAAGTCACTCTCATCTACCAGGGGGCTGGAAGAAACTGTGAGGACTCCATCAAACCCTTCGACAGATGGAACTAGTTATTACAAAACCAAACACACCGAGCTTGACCACATAGGAAATCACCACACATACAAAAATAAATTCCTTTCACCATGTCAGTGAATATCTTGTTTGCCGTGCCTCTAGTATTCACAACGATAAAGATGATTTACATACAGAGGATTGCCACTTTCAGAATGTCGAGGGGAGCAGTCATTGCCAGATACTGCTTCCCACCTGAAGTTATCCTTTACATGTTTGGCAAATAGAAAGAGGATCTCGCTTCTCCTCTTGGTCACTACCAAGCCATCCTTGAAAAGGTAGTGAAGTACTCGCTGTAATTCTCTTCCTGCCACTGGGTACTTCCAGAGATCCATTGGGCACATCATTTGCATTCCACAGGAAAGCCAGTCACAATGCTGTGTCCGGTACTCAGATGTAGCATCAACCAAGTGTGACTGTTCATTGCCATGCCACACTTACTCGTAGAAAGATAACAGTTGGCGAGGGAATTTTATGCCACTACCAAGGTACCTGGGGTATTTGGTGGCATTAATTAAACATACATGAAACTTCAGCCACACCACCACAGGGAACATCTTTACAGTAACAGATACAGTTGGCACTCCATCAGCCTGAAGCTCTCTGCATTTCCTAAAACTACTTCACTGAAGTGTAATATGCTTTTCTTGGAAACATACATAGCAGCCACATACATATACAATCAATCATTGCTTGTCAGATGGATTCTGGGGATTTCAGTAAAATGTAACTAAAAGGCAATCAGAAAAAACTCACAGTGACACTGCATGTGTATCCGGGATGGCACCTCAAATGTATTCTCTCATAACTTCTAAAGAATACAATAGCCAGACTTGACCTTTAGATTAAATGCATGCATGTATAGATCAAGTGTATAGATCATACCTGAAGTTAACCAAAATATGATATATCACATTTCTGTGTTACAGGTGATGGGTGTGCCATCTCCCCCATCGCCTACTACCTTAACGAAGTCCAACCACACTGCCTTTAAGGTATGATAAGGCATGCAAACGTACATATTGAATCATTGAACACACTTTTGTTGTCCTCAGGTCACAATTGTGATGTCTTGCTCTTTCGGGGGATGGGTGCTCAATACTTCTCAGATATGTGCAATATCATGATAGCCATAACATTGCCATGCAATGGGATGTATACACCTTACCCCTAGACTATAACCACATGCAGGTTCCAGAGGGGCTTCACAATTGTGAGAGAGACTAGTGGCTTCATACATCACATGAGCTGCTAATTCAGTTTCTGATTCAAAGTCCTTAGACTTGTTGAGTCAAAGATGAAGGGTGGACTAGCAAACCACCCACATACACTATCCAAAGGCAACACTGGTGCCTAACATGCATACACATACACATCCCTTTCTCATTTACTCATTCATTATGCCCATATTTACAATTCGCACGGTACATAATCATGTCAGTTTACTTGTTACAGCCCATAGCAAAATGTAGTGAACTATAGCAAAAGAACTCCAGGTAATTTTTCTCCACTTCTGTAATGTCTATGAAGTGCTCAACTGGCAAGGTAGAGATCTCCATGCTCTGGGTGAAGGTGATGGGGCATAAGGATTTGTGGGAAGTTTGGGCATGATAGGCTTATGTGGTGCTTGAGCTGAGTTCTGTGAATGTCTCGGCCCTAAAGATTGTGACTTTTATCATTTACTTGGTCAAGGCATTCTGCCTTGCACTCTCTGCCCTCGGAATACAAAACGGTTCCAGTTCATCTTTGACAAGACCTGGATGTGCTTCTCAAACAATTGAGAGAGTGTTTCCTGGTGGTCCGCATTGTCATAGGTGGTCACCCTGATATCATGAATACCCTCCTCAACTGATCACTGCTGTTTGAAACCCTGAATCTCCAAGAGGTTCAGATTTGTCGTTGCCAAGCATATGTGGTCATCCGACATGGCCAGCAGGTTGTTAACCATGGGGAGGGTTCACCCCTGAGAAGTTGTGAAGGGGAGGTTGGTAACTGAGGGAAAGCTTCTCTTTGCCGTGGGTGTCCTCTTCTTCACATGATTCAGAGATGGTGGAAAGTTCAGCATTATTATCAGTTAGAGTAATATGAAATTAGTTGTTATTCAAACAATTAATATTGTGGAAAAGCCCTCACCAGTCTAGTTAGTTGTCTATACCAGGCCTGTATTAGAAAGTACTTAACCATATGATAATAATGAATGAATTATACATGATCCTATAAATCATATACAATGGCATTGTACCTGCTTCTGCCACAGATGCATGCTTTCTGGACCGACCTCTTGACATCAGTTTCTGAATCAGTGTGCTTAAAGACAACTATGGCTATAGCTATAGCTCCCCTGATCCTGTAGAGAAGATTAATGTGAAAGCTGATGTTTATGAGTGAGAGCACTGACAGGTTACACACATGGTGTCAATGCAGATAGATGTACATAAGACATGGCACATTCTATTAATAAGGATAAAAGGACATATATTGACAAGATCTCAGGAAATGTTGAATGTGTAAATATGACATCAAGTACATTATGTTATAGGGCCCATTGCTCACCTGACCAACGGATGGCAGAGGGTTTACGTGCTGCTGCCAGGATATTCCCTGATATTATATGATGGTTTAGTTGCAGTATGGGTATCAGTGCCTAATGTAACACTTTATTTTTGTAAAGTATTTTTTATTGAAGAATGAAAAAGAAAGATTAACAATAGTAATATATAATAAATGCATAACAATGACAATAAAGGTATATAGTAGTACAGTAACTGAAGAAATAACAACGATACATGAGATTATGAGTAAGAATCAGATTTTCACTCACTCTTTGTTTTTATAAGGGAAAAAAGCAGGAAGGACGAAAAGACAGAAAAGGGGAAAGAAGAGAAAGAGAAGAAAAGAGTTGAAAGAAAGAAAATTAAACAAGTGTAAAGAGATAGAGTAAAAGGAAAAAAGAGCTAATGTACACGTGAGTGAGAGGATAAATAGGAAGTAAAGGGTAATCAGTATAGATATGATTTGGGGCCTTATTAGGAGCCTGGAGGCCATGGACTGCCAGACTCACTGGAGCACATCTGTGGAGAAGCGTGGCTCAGTGGTTAGAGGCAGCAGACCCGGAAGCTGAGATCAGCCATGGACCAGGGTTCGGTTCCCCGCCTCGGCGGGTCTCGGGCTCAAAATTCCACGGACTCGACAATTCTCACTCCGGTGCCTACTCGACTCACGGGGTCACACTCTGCGACTCTGGGCAATAGATTGCTTAATCTCCACTATGGCCCCTCGCGGCGGGATGCCTGGCTTTCACCTTGTGAATACCCTGCCGGGGTATCTCACAGGGGAATACCAGGACGGGTTCCCTAAGCAAGCGCCTTGAGACCCCTGGGTGATTAGTGCGCTATATAAATCGAAATACATTTACATTTACATCTGTGGCTGTCTTCCAACTGCCCTATTATGACCACGGTTGTTGGGCTGCCCGAGGACCACCGCAACCGCCAGGGATTTGAGATCCTTGGCTATGGCGCAGCAGTCACGAGGCTGCAATATGCTTGGCACGGCTGCTACAGCTCAGCCAAGCATATTACGAGTTTCCTCACCGCCACACTTTTCATGGCGGTGCAACTGTTATGAAAAGTGTGGCGATGAGGAAAAAAAGGGGGCTCTACAGGGCCCCCTGATGCCTCTCACTATGTGGATGCCCCTAAGGGGGCACCACATGTGCCCCCCTGTGTGCATGTATACTAGTACCTGCACGGCATGGACTGCAGCAGTGCATGCCGTGCAGGTACTAATTTTGACATTCCCATCGCGGTGCCTATTTCATAGTTACCCTACTATCAAGGGGGCCCCCCGTTAGACCATATAGGCACCCGAGAATACAAACTAGACTTTTTTTCAGAGTGATGCCTATGGTACTAATTATCTCAATCTTTTTTAAGACAGATACCATGAATTAACTATCTTAGGTTTTCTAACCAATATTTCAAGAGTTAATCTCAATATCACTCTATTTTGCTTCATCCATTCGCTATCTGATCCACTCAATTCTTTGTAGAAAAAATGAATTTTTCTCTTATTATGCTTCTTGTTTCATTTTTTACATTCGTTTTTTTACATATATGTATACATTTTGATCATTTTTTTGAATATATATACATTTTTATACACTATACACAATATCTACAACTATAAACACAAATATAAAGTGCTGAAGTTTTTCTGAACCCAATATCTGGTTCCAGTGCCCATTTATTTACAACAAAGGAAAGGTATAGCACATAATTATCAGTCCTTATTCCTTTTTCTTGGTCATCACAGTATTCTAAACAAAGAAGCCTGCGAAGGAAGGGGCGCTAGAGGGCGCACTGCGGGATGGCTGGCGTGTGAGTCAGCTCCGCCGGACGGGTGCGGGAACAACGACTTTCCTACCCCTAAACCTGAGCTAAAAAGTACGGCGGCAAGAAATATGGCAATCGGAAGACGAAGGCAATAATCGGCAGGACCTTCAACTCTGCATAAGCGTCCTAGGAGGATAAAACCGGCGAAAATACAAGTGGAGGCGAGAGGAGATTTAAAATGGCGGCGCCTGAGGTACAGAGCCACGGGTCTAATAGGCGATGACCACCCTCGACAGGCTCACGGACCGCAAGACTTTAGCCCCAGTAAGTAGAAGCCACGGCGCTAATAAGGTCAGCAGGCTGGGCGTCCTTCCTAACTAAGAAAGAGCTACGGAAGAGGTTGCGTTCCACATCACGCAAAATGGCGGCGGCGCTGGAACGCAAGGACATCGCTGCCAACACAGGGTACAGCGGGAGCTCCGATACCACGAGGCTGCAGCTCGGCGGACGGTAAAGACACGCAAGCAAATACAGCGGCTGGGCAGGAGCGGCAGAGCGCGGGAAGAGACTGGTGGTGGGCCAGCTTGCGAGGCGCTACACCTGGAGAGCGGCTGCGCGCCATTGCGGGAGAGGCTGCGAGAGAATTGCGAGGTGAGCCGCGCGAGCACGACAATACGGACGTACAAAGAGCACGGGGACCGTGATACCACCTGGAGGCCTGCACGACTAAATACCAGCACTGAGGGGCGCAAAAAGAAAAGAAGAAGAAAACGAAACGTACATTCATGCACCATAGACAGTTTTGAGCTGGACTGCCCGCCTGACATACACACTCCATAGCCGCACGCTATTGAGAGCTAGTGGTCCCAAGAGCTGCACATGACCACATCCTGCAATCGCAAGCCACACAGCGCCTGGCATGGTGTGACACGGAAGGAATGAGACAACACTGCGCAAATTAAGAGACTACCCGCAAAGAAACTGCAAAAAAGCCGGGCAGAAATGTGAGTACGTGGAGGGTCCAATGCATAGCACTACTACGCAGTCGGCTGCACGAACACTTCAGCATCGTAATCGAACTACCGCGGATACCACGGCCATTACAAGCCCAGGTACACAGCGTAATAGCCCTTTGACACATCCCAGCGTGATGGGGAAACCCGACAAACAACAGACGAAACTGCCCTTCGAAACTAGGAAGCCAGCCAAAAATATCGCGACTACTTCGGAGGCAGAGGGTGAACAAGATTTGGGTGAAAGTGCCGGCATGGAATCAGTGTTGCGGGCCATCCAACAAAGCTTACAGGAGATGAACAATAAACTAGATAACGTCATGCTGCGAGTGGACACCATGGCAGCGAAACTAGAAAATCACGACGAGCGGCTGGTGGAGGCTGAACAACGGATCTCTACAGTTGAGGATGAGTCGAGGAACACCACGAAAACATGCGGAAACATTGAAAAGACACTGGAGGGCCTAAGAGCGAAGGTGGAAGATCAAGAAGCGAGGTCTCGCAGAAATAATGTACGTATTTTGGGCCTGCCGGAGTCAACAAACACGGGCAAGATGGAGACCTACGTAGAGGCAATGCTGTAGGACATATTTGACGCAGGGAGCTTCTCGGAGGTTTTCCTCGTCGAACGAGCGCACCGATCACTGACGCCAATCCCGAAGCTGGGAGCCGCACCTCGAATGATTATTGCCCGCATGTTAAACTACAGGGATAGAGACACAGTTCTGAGACTCGCAAGGGAGAAGGGTACAGTCGCGTATCAAGGCAACACCCTGGAATTCTATCCAGACCACACCATGGCGGTACAGATGGCGAGAAAGGAATTCGCCACAGTGAAAAAGAAACTCCGCGAGATGGGCATTCAATATGCGATGCTGTACCCTGCAAAACTAAAAATCACCAATGCGGGCAAACCTGTGATTCTTCCAACGGTACAGGCTGTGCAGGACTACATCAAGAAACTTGGGAAGCGCCGCAAGGAACGGGAAAGAGAAGACAGGATGAGTGATAACGACTGAGAGGCTCAATGGATGAGACATACAGGACTGGCGGGATCTCCGGGAGTCCAGTGGCTGCTGCTGATACATCCCCCCCCCTTTTTTTTTAAAGAGAGTAAATGCGATACCACGGAAAGCGGATGTTTGCGGATAGTGTAGAAGGCAATGTGCGGAAAACTGGACTTCATGGAGGGCACTGGGTCACTAACCGACAGAGCCGCGATGAGTGTGAACGTTCGTACTGAACAGTGAGTACACTAGCGCTCCCCGCTGTTAGTCAAATGTGGTAAACTCTTAGGGAGATTTCCTCGGGGTACGTATGCAGCAAACTTATGGACAAGAGCCCCTAACCTAATGCACTGTGATAGTAACAACATGGGGGGGCCCACATGGGAGACCCGTTGCGCACTATATTCAAAATATCCCAAACATGGTGCAGTTGTTAGTGTTTTTGAAAAAGGGGACTGTTGACATGTATAAGGGGAGATGGGGAGGGAAGGGGAAGCAATTCATGAATACAATGATGGAATGAGCACCCGTCCACATCCACAATGTGGATGGAGACGTGTGCACCTGGTGACACCCCCAAGAGGGTGTACCCCAATTCAAGTTCTGGTACTGGTTTGCTGTTAATAGGGGGATGGCTTTGGCAAAGTTTGGAGCGCTGAAGTGGGAGGAGGGGGGAAGGGATGTTGGGAAATGTTCAAATAGATGCACTGTGTCTGAGAGGCATTGCAACCTCTTTCACTACCAAATATGCTGTTGTTTTGTTTATACTCATCATCAGAGAAGTTATACGCTCGTGTCCACTAGGGCACAATGCTGGAAGACTAGCTGCAATAGTAGGTCCGGGCATGGACGATAGACAAGCAGACTTAACGCTGTGGTACACAATAATACACTGAACTTCATAACATGGAATATTAGGGGCCTAGGCAACCCTAAGAAGATACGGCAAATGTTTGCGTTCTTCGACAGGTCACAGGTAGATGTTGCCTTCCTACAAGAAACGCACCTGGCACCGACAGGTACGTCAACACTGGGTAATAGGTGGGCGGAATCAATCACTAGCTCAAACTACTCGACATACGCAAGAGGGGTTAGCATACTGATAAAGAAAGGGACACACTTCCAGATTTCAGAAACGCACAAAGATACAGAGGGCAGATATGTCGTGGTGGTGGGTAAGGTTCGACAACAAAAGGTTACCTTAGTAAACGTGTATGGCCCTAACATAGACGACCCTCAGTTCTATGAGACTCTATGGCACACTCTTGCAGACATTCAAGCTGAGAATATAATTTGGGGAGGAGACTTTAATGTCACGCTAGCAGATGGACTAGACAGAACGCTGCACACAATGGAACCTCATACGAAAGCAAGGGCGATGTTACTTGACGCGATGACCGACCTACACCTGGGCGACATGTGGAGGATATTACACCCAGGGGAACAAATGGCGACACACATAAATGCAGCGCATGGCAGTTGGTCCAGGCTGGACTACTGGCTAGGCACACAGGATATAATAACATGGGTTGTAACTGTCAAGCACCTCCCCAGGACGCTTTCGGATCATAGCCCCGTGATCTTGGAGCTGCGAATCCCTTGCTATATACCACCACCGTTCACGTGGCGTTTTAATGCACAAGCCTTACGTGACCCATTGTATGTTGATACCATTCAGAAAGCGATATCAGACTATTTTGAACTAAATTCCCCCACGACGGACGACCCCTGTCTATTATGGGAAGCTTTCAAAGCCACGATAAGGGGAGTATGTATAAGCACGACCTCAGGCATTTTAAAAGACATACGCCAACAATTGAAGACACGTGAAGAGGCAATACATGAGTTAGAACAGCGATACACACAAACTGGAGACACCGCCATGTTAGGTGACATACAGGCGCTACTGATAGAGCACCGCTCATTTGCAGAGGACGAGCTAAAATATATTTTCAAACGGACAACTGCAAGGAGGTATGGAGAGGGAGGTAGACCGGTAAGGGCCCTGGCTGAAAAGATATGTACAGGTAGAGCACCACAACACGTCACAGCAATTAAAACTAAGGCGGGCACACTCACACACGACATCAAGAACATACTGGGAGAGTTCATGGGCACATATGAGGCGTTATATGAGGCGAGACCATCGATACCGCAAGAAGAAATGTTGGAGTATATGGCGGATGTGGAACTGGCATGGTTGGCGGACGGGCATAGGGAATATCTAGCTTGCCTCATTACGGTTCAGGAAGTACTAGATACCATTAGACGTCTGCCGAACGGAAAAGCTCCGGGGCCAGACGGATTCGTGATCGAATTTTATAAAACGTTTGCGGACACGCTCGCTCCACATCTGATAAACCTGTACGAGACAGCACACGCAGCGCAAACATTACCGGTTTCAATGAGGGAAGCGTTAATCGTTGCACTATTAAAGCCAGGAAAGGATCAGGAACAATGTGATTCCTACCGCCCTCTCTCGCTCATAAACGTAGACACTAAAATAATAGCGAGCATACTAGCTGATAGATTGAAACCTCTAATGCCGCTGCTGATCAGGCCCGACCAATCCGGTTTTATATCAGAAAGATCAACCACACATAACACCTGCACATTGTTTGCCCTGGCACACTACCTGGCACCAGAAGTAAAGGCAGTGGCAGTTCTATTGGACGCGGCCAAGGCGTTTGATACGATTGACTGGCCTTTTTTACACGCAGTACTTATACGACTGGGTTTTCCGCCATTATTTATAGGGTGGATAACGATGTTATACACAAACTTAACTGCACGCATACGGATAAATAAACATCTTTCGGACCCAATAGCAATATGTCGCGGTACCAGGCAAGGGTGTCCACTGTCACCTATGCTATTTGTCCTCATACTTGAGCCACTGGCCTGCAAGATCAGACAGCACCACCACTATTCGGCCATTCAGCTCCCAACACGACCCATCCACATCTCATTATACGCAGACGATATGGTGCTGTATGTTAAGAACCCGGAACAACATCTTAACCCATTGTTGCGAGAGTATATCAAATTTGGTCAGTACTCGGGGCTACAAATCAACTGGTCCAAGTCCCTTATTCTGTCATTAACAGACGGTACTCATCCAACGGCCCTGGACTATCCTCTAGAATGGCAAAATGAGCCTGCAAGGTATTTGGGAGTATGGTTCCACAGGGACCCGGAATTGGTTATCCGCACCAACTACGGGAGAGCTATATCTTCATTGGAGGACAAAATCAAGCGGTGGATTAAGCTGCCGCTATCCCTGGCAGAAAGAATCGCAATTGTGAAAATGGTGCTGCTCCCCAAGTTCCTGTACCTGTTCAACAACATTCCTATCAAACCCCCAGCAGAGGTGTTCCGTAATATCAAAACCCTCATACTGAACCTAATTTGGGCAGGGAAACAAGCCAGACTAGAATTGAAAACGATGGCACTACCATATGCTAAGGGTGGCTTTAAGGTCCCAGATATCTACCTATATTACCTCTGCGCTCAAGCGCAATTTGCGCATTACTGGTATCACGAAATACTTTTCCTAACGCATGTAGCGGTGGAAAAGGGAGACGCTGACCCAATCCCGCTCACAAGTATATTGACACATAAGAGAGTAAGGTTACATGACCGTGACATCAATCCGGTAAATACCACAACAGAGGCGTGGAGAATATTGGGCAAAGTAGCACAAAGCATGCCACTCTACGCTCCTGCACTCCCACTAGCCCATCATCCGGCGCTATCAGTTACACAGGAGCAAATTGGAATGGACTTACTGAAACACGCGGGCATAGACAGAATAGGCGACTTATATAGGGATGGAGTATTTCTAACTCTTGACAAACTAGATTACATCAGCAACCCAACACTGTTGTTTAGTTTCAATTACTATAGGTTACAAAGGGCGATGAGAGAATACTTTCCCTCATTCCCAGACGAACCACAGACGCTAGCCCCTCTACAGCTGGTACTTACCACACCTACGGCCTCACATTTAGTATCTAGGTTGTACAATAGCGCGCAAACAGACATTGGAGGGAACACTGAAAGGGCAAGGGAAAGATGGAGCAAGGCGTTAGATGATACACTTTCGGAAAAGGAATGGGAAATCACCTGCCTACTGACGGGGTTACTGACACCTAATGGCAACTTAAGAATTATCCACTATAAATATCTTCACCAAATGTATTACACGCCGCACAGACTACACAGGTATGGATTAAGGGACACCTCCAATTGTATAAGATGTGGACAAGAGAATGCAGACTTTGTGCATTTAGCATGGCATTGTGGCCCGGTAGCGAACTACTGGGAACAAGCGATAAAGGCCATTAATGACATACTGGGAGCAACTTTGCAGTGTACGGCCAAGATTTGTTTGCTAGGAATAGTACCGCAGCTGCGAGCGCAGAGGCGTAAACTGTGTGTAATAGCACTCTTAATGGCAAAACGGAGGGTATCTTTACATTGGAACAGTAAACTGAGGCCCAAGATAAAAAACTGGTTGGAGGATTTAACGTACTGTTGTGATACACTTGCCACATTCGAAGAAGACTTGCCTGCAAGTTAACGCCCCAGGGACTACTGGGCTCCTTTTAGACAATACTTGTTAACAAATACGACGGACTGAGACGTTACTGAAGATCTGAAAAGAATCCGGCCACATGGAAATGAGTATGGTTATATGTAGAGTATTGGGGGAGGGAGAATGCTGTGACACAGTGCTTTGAGGTTTTTTTTTTATTAGTTTATCTAGTTTACTATGGTTTCACATACAATATATAAAAATAGTAAGAACAAGAACGTAAATGCTCGCGGTAGTAGCATTGTTTACATTCACACATGTCTGATAATTCACGAAACACCGCCTGACCTACGGTTGTCGGCTGATGGGCCGTGTATGAAGAAAGGCGAGCTTAATGGTACAAGCAAAAAAGTAGAGTAAACAAACTGTATAGCCGGCCTAATAAGGTTGTAGGCGGTGAAAATGTACTTACCTATGTGACAATGTGAAATAAATATCTTACACCCAAAAAAAAAAAAAAAAAAAAAGAAGCCTGGGAAGAATCAACCCTTTATACTTCCCGTTCGAATTAAGGCTCTTATAAAAAAAAAATTTGATTCAGTTCAGTCTTTCCGTGATGCCAACATGAACTATAGTCGACGCGTTTCAGCCTATAATTGTTTAGGCCTCCTCAGGTCTTGGGCAGCAAACATATATATTCTCCAGTCGTGTCACGGTGGCTAGCCACGCAGCACCGGATGCTCTGTGCAGCCTGCCCAACCGGGCTGACTGCTTACTTTAAACACGACCTCTCTCCAAGTTTCTGTGGCGAACTAATCACACTCCAAATCTCTTAAATGTAAATGTTCAAAACGTCTCTGGCATTAATGTCCGTTACACCGTTGTGAAAACCGCTCCGCAACGGAGTCAAAAAGCGTTCAGTCTATTTCATAGTTACTGCATGGGAATGCCAAAAAAAAGCCAGCCAGGCGAAAACTCCTAATTTGATGGGCGGTTCAAACATGGGTTTGGCCGTGCGGGAGCCGGGCGGTCCTGCTCCAGCACTACCAAACTCATTATAAGGCCCTTCATTTTTTGACAAATAGATAATGACGAGACATTGGCTACTCTATGTTCATCACATATAAAATTCCATAAAGTTGATATAGATAACTTAAAAGAATCTTTCCAACAGGAAAGTATATCTTTAAAAGCAAGTGAAATAAAAAGATCAAACAACAGAGGTTTAGACGAAACATTGTCAAAGTCAGGTGCCATGGAACCAAAAAAAACATTCCAATTAGATAATTGAATATTACATTGAAAGATTAGTAAACATTTGAACCACATAGCTTTCCAGAAATTAAACACATGAGAACAATAGTAGTGTAAATGAGTTAAAAGTAGTAGTAGAACATGACCAAAATGAACGGAACAAACTTGAACTAAGTTTTGAGAGAAATTCAGGATAAGAACTGCTCTATTATAGGTAAAAAATAGAGACTGTGTGATACGTGCATCTTTAGAGGTTTTAAGTATTTTAAGCCAGACTTTAAGACGGACAGAAAATGAGATAGAGGGATCAATTTCCCATAGTAATTCTGCAGACTCTTTGATCAAACAGCAGTAGGGGATAATAAAGTGTTATATAAATAAGCAGCTTTAACCTTTTCGATGCATCGGATGGCCAGGGGCCGTCCGACATCACGGTGGGCGTGTGTTTCGGACGGTCGGGGGCCGTGCGATCTGTGCACGCGTTGGATTAGGCCGCACCCTGGTGGAATGTCCGTGGCAGCAAAGCGGTTAAGAATTGAGTCATAAACAATATTATGTAATGGTGTCAAGAGTGTGATGGATGGAGAATTAGAAAGAAAATTATTACCTAATAAAAAACTTTGAAGAGCAGATGAGAATAATGTAAAAAAGAGGTTGGCAAGTTAAATTGTGATTGTAATTGGAAAAAATGTATAATAGAGTTGTGCTTAGTAAATTGAGGGACATAAATAAAACCCTTCTCCTTCTAATGCTTCATATAAAAAAATGTAAGTTGAAATTTAATGAACTTATTGTACCAAATAGAAGATGCTAAAATGTTGATAAAAGTAAAAAAAAAACAGAAAATATTGTTTGCAGAAGATATAGGGAGTATTTTAATAATGAGTTTTTGGAAATAAAAGTACAATTAGACATATAAACTACATCAGTAAATGAAGCATCCTTTAGAAGGGAAAGTTCAAATACATTCCATCCTGGTAGGAGAGAATTCTGAAAATCATTAGTTAGAGCATAAAATTGTCAAATTAAAAAAGCAGAGTCATATATCTTAAAATCAGACAACGGACACCAAGGCAATGCAAGAGCTCTTGTTATTCCAGAGAAATTGAGTACAAATGGAGTTACCCTGAGAGAAATAATAAGTGGGTATTTTAAAAGGTAACATAGATAGTATAAAAATGACATGTGGTACAATCATCATCCATCCTACCCCACCATAATAGATGGAGGGGAGACCATGATTAAAGTAATTTTTGAATTTTAAGTTTTAGAGTATTACAATTGTGATTAAGAGTGCCGGGGATTTTAGGAGAAAACCAAACACCTAGGTATTTAATTGTAGAAGGGCACCATGTAAAAATAGGTTCAACAAACATGATAACAGGAGGAATTTAATAGTAGGATTTCAGTTTTAGAAAAATGTAGTTTGTAACCAGAGATGCTAGAGTAAAAAGGGATTTAAAAAGGAGAGGGGATTAGACATGAATATTAAAAATATTGTCAGCATAAGATGATAGTTTGGTTTCAATAGAATTGTTTTCAAAGCCAGAAATAAGTGTATTGCAGCAAATAAGTTCAAGGAAGGGCTCTAAACAAAAAACAGAGGGGAAAGGGGGCAGCCTTCTCTGGTACCTCTTTGTAAATTAAAATGAGAGAAAAGCATCCATTAACTAAAAATTCTAGCACAGGGTTCTGAATGTAATAATTTAATAAAGGAAATAAAATTAGGACCAAAGCCAAACCGTTGAAGAGTGGCAAACATGTAGTGCCAATTTCATGCAGTCAAATGCCTTTTCGGCAGCAAGGGATAAGGCTGCAAGATGGCAATGGTATTTCTTATCAAATGCAAGAATATTTGAGAACATTCTAGCATTCTCTGTGGCAAGTCTTTCCTAAATGAAACCAGATTGATCAGATTTGACAAGTAGGGGAACAATAGAGTTAAGGCGATATGCTAAAGTTTTGGCAAATATTTTGCAATCATAGTTAATTAATGAAATAGGATGATAACTCTTATCTTTGCCAGGTTTAGCGATAACCACTGTCAATGGTTCCAAAAAAGATCCACTTGTGAATCTAAAATAAAGGAATTGAAAATGTCAAGTAATTTAGGGGCAAAGATGGAAGAAAAATCAGAAAACAATTCAATAGAAAACTCATCAGGGCCTGAGGCTCTAGCTTTTTTAAAGGTTTTAATGGTGTCCATCCCCTCCTGATTGTGTATTTTGGGTTCTAATATGAGGGTTAGGGAGAACATTAAAAATGGTATGTATGTCGTGCTCTAAATGATTAGTGTCTACAGAGTATAATAGTTTCTAGTATCCTTGAAAGGTATTAGAAATATCCAGATCAGAGTATGCACTATCATTCGTAAGTTTATTAAGAATAGGTCCAATGTTTTTACGTTCAGATTTTATTTTGAAATAATCCGCCAGCATTATGGCTGCCTTATTTTGACCACCACGATATTTCAATTTAACTTTCAGTGAGATGGTACATGGGCCAGTGGTAGAAGTTTATTATGGGTAGACTTGATCTTAATGAATTCATGTAGGAAAGAAGAAGATTTAGAGGTATAATAATAAGCAAGTTCCAGTGTCTTGATTTGCTGTAATAACGTATTACACTGCGAATTTGCTACCTTTTTCCGTTTGGCTGAATATGCTATAGTGAAGGCCCAGAATGAAACTTTGAAAGCATACTAATTGTTAGAAGTAGATGTTTCAGTAGAACTGGTTACAGTGAAAAAAGTCATTAATAAAAGTAGTGGCTTCTGTAATTAAAGTATTATCTGATAGAAGGGAATAAATACATTTCCAATGGCCATTTTTAGAGTTATTGCGGGCTAAGTTAAAAGAAGATAAAACCAGTACCTTATCTAAAATAAAAATGGAATTCATTTCTGAGGACTGGACATGGTTTGATGTACATTAGAAAAAGATGTAAATTCATAAACATCAGGATTACATGTTTTCCAGACATCAACTAATGTACGAGTGGCAATGGCCGATTGAAATGCCTCATGAAATCTATCAGGATTACATTTACATTTAGATTGCCTATCAATGAAGGGATCTAACAACTGATTAAAATCTCCTGAAACAATAATATTGGGGTTATCAATTGAGGCCAATTTAATTTTAATATGGACTTTGGAGTCCATGCATGCAGGAAAGGGCTTTGGCATTCCTATTGTGGTGCCTTTTTAATAGGCACTGCTGTGGGAACACCAAAGGACTTCCCAAAAAGACCACGAGGTTACTCATAATTTGGCAGGCGACCAATGGTCAAGTTTGGCAGTCCTGGAGCGGAGCGCTGGCGTGGTGATCCGATCCAGGACTGCCAAACTCATAATCAGTCCCTTAACCAATTTACAGCTGATACCAAAAATACCTTTTCTACCACATAATCTATATTCCTGCCAAATTTCATCCACATCAGTTCACACACTTTTATGCTACATCTCTTTAAACTACACTGTACTACACCACACACCACTACACTCTACACCACTACACTCTGTGCCAATCGACCCTACACTATTCAACTCCACGCCACTTTATGCCACTCTACTCTATGTTACATCACTCAAGCCTACACCATTCCACTCTCTCTCACTCCACTCTATGCCAATTCACTCTATGCCACTACATAACTCCATTCTATGCCACTCCACACTAAGCTATCAAAGTCTATGCTACTTTACTCTATGCCATTGGACTCTACGCCACTCCTCTCTATGCCACTCCATGTTATGCCACTCCACTCAAAACAATTCTACTCTTTGCCACTCTACTATATTGTCATGTATTCCTATAGGTTCTGAATCAATCCCCCTATTCCTGACCCTATTCTGGTTAAACTAACTATCAAGTTAACTAACAGTCAGCCCATGAGGCAAGAAAAGCCCCCATGATGCAGATACCGTTATCTGACGCAGTCACACTACGGCACAGGAACGTGTTATCTGATTAGGTCATAACGCTTGAGATCTAATTAGACAAGCGACATTCCTCCAGCCCCTGATAAGGCATACGACGTTCTCATAACAAATCAAACCTATGACAACCTGGAAAATCCGTGCGGCCATTGTTTTGATTTCACAGAGAACTTCAGTAAAAGAATGTGCTAACGAGCAAGTCGTATGACATCTTTATTGACGCATCTATGTCCATCCTTACGTCAATCTCGGCACCTTTAAGGTATAAATATTGCCGATCTTGCCCTATGCAAACACACGCGTGGTGACGAGACGGAGCAGCCATACTTGCCGAAGCCCAGAAGCAGAGCAGACCCCGCTGGCAGCAGCCCCGCCTTCCTGACGCGCTGAGAGACGCGCTGCTATCTCCTACCGAGAGACCCAGCACCGGCGCTTTCGGGCAGCCCTCGCAGGCAGCCTGGAATATCGAGACCAGAGAAAGAGATACCATTCCTCATTCATCCTAACTTCCAGGTACAGAACTGAATAACCCCTCACAGAGAATTCTTTAGTTATTCACTTGGCAAAAACAAACTTAACTTAAACTGTAACTTTCTATTCCCGCCCACGCATTAGACTTAGGTCAGGTACACGGGGTAGGCGTATTTAGAAACACCAGTTGAGTACGTTTAGTCAAATGTATATGTGTATGTAAATATATTTTAATCATTTTAAACATCATATGGCTCAGAAACCATATCAATGTTTTTACAGTATTATTTTATACTATTGCTTTTAATGTATGCACTTTACTTAACTATAAGTATTGCAATAATATCGATCCATTTCTCTTGTACGAGAAAAGAGACTGATCAATAAATATCACCTTTTTATTGAACACGCCCGTCTCTTCCTTTTCTCTACAATCTGATGAGACTAAGAATGCACGTACTGACTGAGTAAAATAATTGCCTTGTGCTCACACGACTCTGGAGATACACTCTTGATTAGGGGAGAGCAAAGTTGTCATGTTCTATGGTTGTCAGAAACTAAATCCCTTCTTGTCTAATCAGGGGAGTTAATTCTTTCCTGAACATTCGAGAAAGTTTCTAGCGAACTCTGAGCTACGCTGGCAAACCCAAAACTTAAGTCTAGTATCGACAGTAGTAGACCTAGTTAACGTCTGGCCTAGGCCTTTACTGCTGTAGGTATTATTCCAATGCGCAGAGCCTATTGGGAAGATAGGAACTACACTACATGGCGCCCAACGCGTTTGGAAAGGGCGATAAAACTAACGTAAGACATTTAGAGTAACTCAGTCGTGCTTTCTCACTCAGACCCCTTTTCCCAAATACTCCAAAGACGTCTGGAGTGGGTGAAAGGTAATATCCTCCAAAACCTCGCAGGAGGGAACTCCTATGTAAGGTTCTTGGTATAGTCAACGTTGAAGGATAAACAGTTCCAAAATATTGTGCATCTAATCTTTGTTCCATTAAGAAACCTGATCTGCAAACAAACATAATACCATCCTGTCGGTAAAATGGGAGACAGTGATGAAGAAAGAGAGGCAGTTAGATTAGCAGCTGAAATAGTAGCAGCTGATACTGCAGCACTAGATGCGGACGGGGATATAATACTCATCCCGGTCGCCAAAAGGAAATCTATAACCTTAAAACTTATAGAAAATGGACTGACACCTAGAGGTTGTGGTATATAAATAAATAATACCGGATCTATTTTTGAATGAATAAATGAATAACAGATAGCTCAATAAATAAGAGTCAAGATTCGAGGTAGTAGGAGTTTTGCAGGTTTAATACAGCATAAGGACAGGAACAGGACAACCTGCACAGGAATAGGATGGCAGCGCTGCCGGGGGCAGAATCGGGGTCGGCGTAAGGGAATGGGATAACTTTTTAATAACAGTACATGAGCATATATACATAACGCAAACACATAGCATTACATTGCAATAGGCGTAGCAGTGGGTGGAGCAATAGGCGTGACGCGTAGCAGTCGCGAAAGATAAGGGTGAAAGTAGGTGTAACAGAGGCGTATACATAGACATGTGATGCAAACGTAACAGAATATGTCATGAATGGGGCGGAAACATGGAGGGGGCTACCTAAGGAGCCGGGACCTCTAACCTGGTGGTGCGCGCAAACTGGCAATGACGTGTTACTAGGAGAAGCTGGGGGCTATGAACTCTGTGCTAGGAGCAGAGACTGAAGTCTGGAGAGTCAGGGCGACATGTACCTAAACAGTATCTGGTATCTGATGTTTTGAGAACATGTTGATATGAACTAAGAGTCAGGAGGGGAGAGGCTAACGGACTCTAAGACTGGAGCATGCATTATTCTACATGTAGTGCGTGATGAAGAATATTAAATGACCATTAAATGCAGTATTTCTCTAACGTGGAGACGTAAAGGCTAGACAATGACGGAAACTATTGATGCGATTCAGTAGCTTTAGGAATGCAGAGAAGGAGGACTGAACTGATAACTGGAATCATAACATACTCTTGGCAGACTCAGAGGCAGAGCCAGGCTGAGCCGGGCACTGCGAGGCAGGAAGTAAGTGAAGGGTCGAGGATACAGGTGGGGGCTGTATCGCTCCTCAGTGAGGCTTCAGGAGACAGGAGCTGAATCTGGTATCCAGGCCCTTTTGAGGCCTAGAAACGGGGACTTTACAATGGAATAACGTGCACACTGAGAAACGTGGCAACGTAACTTTACATAGGCCTGATATTCGTAGTATTCACGAGAACTGGAAACTGACATACTAGAGGTGGACACAACTATAATTGCGTCTTTAATCGAACGTAGTGAATACATATGCATATTAATCATGCACACATAACATATGATGGAGGACTCGTAGGGACACAGAACATGGCAAAATTTACTTTTCCACATTCCCTCCTTGTCACTACGTTTCCATCAGGAAACATCTATATTCATGATACCATCTATCATTTCATACAGTATCATTTGCTCGTCTCGAATTATCCTGGAACGGGATTTAGAACGGGGCTTGGGACTAGGAATACAAGAGGTAGCACAAATGCCGCAAATCGCAGGGCCACATTGTATACAGAGGCAGCAGCTGAATATGATCGCTACTGCAATACCTAGAAAGGACAAGACTTTCCATCCCCAAGCGGAAATTATATTCCAGAACCAACCGGACCATGTCCAGGTGCCTGGATCTTGGTGTAACAGATGGGCAATTTTATGGAGTCTGGTTATAGCTGAATAAACAGACGGCGCGTTATTTGGAATGAAAATGCAGCAACTAGATCCGATGACTCTACAGGCCCCGCCCCTATCGGCCAGTATGACGTCAAGGACGAGACGATTCTGTAAAACGACAAATCTCATAGCAGATTGCTCTTCGGTTAAGTTACCTAGAGCAGAGGCAGTCTCATTGACTACAGCTTCAAGGGTTCTGGTTAACCTACGGATTAGCTTACTATTCTGGATAGGTCCTATAAAGAAGAAGAAACCTCTATTGAAATCTGTATACTGTTCTAGAGCAGTTTCAGTATAATCGACAATGGGGGACTCGATCTCCCTTCTATGTCTAATGTGTACTAGATGTGTGTTTCTATGATAATCAGATGGGGCTAGGAAAACAGGTGGCAGTAGGAAGGCAATGTAACAGGTTCCCTCCCAATCGAGGGGCAGACGAACATATGCAGTTTGACCACAAATAAAATAAGAATGACGTGAAGCTTTGAAAATAGATTTCCCACTGTCACTATATTTGACAATAGTAGTACAATCGCTATGGCCTACATGTATGGAACCATTATTTCTAACACATAATTCGCCTCTGACTGGTAGTACTGAAATAGCAGGTAAGTCTGGAGTGGAATCAGACTGAACATTCAGGACCATGAAATTCGAAGAATAATTACCTAAGTTGTAAACTTCATTTTCTAGATCTAACCCTGTTCTGTGGGGAAGACCTTGCTTGTCTGGGAAACATGTATTGTTAAGAAAAGACATATCTGTTGAGGATGACGTTAACGTAGACCATGCTCCACACGAACCATTATGTGAAAATGGATAAGGAAAGAGTGGCAGAACTCCCTTCGGTGTCTGGAAAGGGGGGAGTCGACCACACACCCAACAATTAGTGGCATTGCTGGTCTGGTGTGAATAATGTAACATGCGGATAAAAGAGTTGTTACGCATAGCGAGGCGGTAGGAGAGTTCATGAGGAGGCAGATCACTAAACGTGTGCTCTACTGTAGCATTAGAGGACTTATTTACATGAGAAACTGGAAAATACAGGTAAAATGCATAACTGGTGCAGGAAATCATAATACTGAGAAATAATATGAAACATAGAAAAACGATACATCGGATTGAGTTTTGACTAACTCTCTCACTATGGGGGTCTATTTTATACATGTCAGAAACCGGTCTAACCGTTTCACCTAGGGGAGGACTTAGACAATCAAACTGGCTGACTTATTTTACTAGACCTTAACTTGAGTTTATACTCCTGTTGCGGAGTTTTCTCTAACAGGGAAGGGTTCGTAGCAATGTCTTTTGCGGGACAGTCCTTAAGAATAGTACTTTGGCAGTCCTTTGAATCCTGGGAAATGTTCTTTGAGACTGGCTTCAATCCATAAAATTTTTTAATATGCGAAAGATGCATCCAGCCTTTGCGTCCCTCCAACTTCACGGCTGTACGGGTGGCCAGGAGGACCTGTCGGGGCTCCTTCCAGCGAGGCTCCAGCGGACTTGAGCGATCGAAATTACGCACTAGGACCATGGATCCTGGAACGATTTCATGCGGTGCCACCTCGGTATTGTCTGGAAATGCGGCGGCAACCTGTGAACGACAAGAGTTGAGGGCAGACATCAAGGAAGCTAGGTAATCTGTCAGCATATTACTTGAAACATCGGTAATACTTCGGGGTCTAGGAGTACCCCACATGTTAGGGGGGCGGCCGAATACGACCTCGTACGGGGACAGACCTGATCTGGAATGTGCGACCATGCGCATATAGAACAGGGCGACCGGCAGAGCTATGAGCCAGTCCACACCTTTCTCTTGACAAACTTTTGCAATTCGGATTTTCAGGGTCTGATTATGTCTCTCTACGAGACCGGCTGCTTCAGGATGGCGTACACAATGGAACTTCCACTGGTACCCTAACAAAAGGGACACATGCTTCATGAGTTCAGATGAGAATGGCTGGCCGTTGTCAGAATATACGACTCTAGGGAGTCCATAACGGGGGAAGAATTCACGAACCAACTGCTTGGCAGTGGTCGCGGCTGTGTAATCTGGGACTGGATATGCCTCTGTCCACCTGGACAAAGCGCATACAACTACAAGGACATACTTGAAACCTCGACATCGCTCCATCTGAATGTAATCCATCTGGAGGACTTCAAAAGGGTGGTCAGGGGGCTGGAATCCACCTTGTTCCACCGGGACACTTTTACCTGGATTGAACTGGCAACATATCATACAGGTACGGACTTTCTGCTTGGCTGCAGCTCGCAAATGCTTGTTGAACCAAATATTCTGGATACTGTCTAACATAGCTTTTTCTCCTAAATGTGCTGGGCTATGTGCGGTATTAATAATGACTTGAACCATGGAGTCGGGGAGAAACCATGTGGTTCTACCCTTCGTTACCCATCCCTGATCTGTCTGGACCCCTCCTTGTTCGGACCATTTCTTGATTTCATCGGGAGTAGCATGTAACTGGATATCTATGACGTCTTGAGTAGGGTCCTTAACTGTCATACATGTAGTCGGATCTGGAGTGTGTGTCGGTGTCTTATTTACTGGAATGTCTGGTGTCTGAGCTGTAAGCTTGGCTGTGCGATCTGCTAGATCATTACCCTGGGAAATAATGTCAGTAACTTTCGTATGTGCTTTGCACTTCATGATAGCAATGGATGTCGGTAAATGTATGGCATCTAACAGAGCCTGAATAAGGAGACCATGCTGAATCTTGGTTCCATGAGAAGTCATGAAACCTCTCTCTTGCCAGAGCACTCCGAAGTCGTGTACAACTCCAAATGCGTAGCGTGAATCTGTGTAAACATTAACTTTCAAGTTCTTGGCGTGTATGCAGGCTTGTGTCAGAGCAACTAGCTCTGCTGCTTGAGCAGACAGGGTGTCAATACGGTGTGTTTCAATAACTTCAGTGTCAGTAGTCACTGCATACGCGGCGACTAGTTCTCCTGTACTTGTTCTCATACATGAACCATCCACATAAAGTGTCAGGTCGGGATCTGGTAATGGAATATCTGTCAGATCTTGTCTTGGCTTTGTCATGATGTTAACTACCTCCACACAGTCGTGTGTGGCAGAATTCGAAGTAACTGATGGTAACAATGTAGCAGGATTTAAAACGTTGCAGCGTCTGATTTCTATGTGTGGCTGGAACAGTGTCAATTCATAACCTGTTAAACGTGCAATTGTCAAGTGCTAAGTTTGTGTTCGGTTGAAAAGAACTTCCACGGAGTGTGGAACTTGTACTGTCAGGGAGTGTCCTAATACTATGGAATCACTTTGTCTGATAGCTAGTGCTGTGGCTGCAACTGACTTGAGGCACGCAGGCAGAGCCTGGGCTACAGGATCTAATGTGCTCGAAAAATAAGCACAGGGCTTGTATTGTCCTGCTTGATCTTGTGTGAGGACAGATAATGCTGTACCTTCATGTTCAGTAACGAAAAGTGTAAAAGGCTTACTGTAGTTCGGTGTTGCTAGAACTGGGGCTTGACATAGGGCTTTCTTTAACTCATTGAAACTAAGTGTATGTTCAGATGTCCAAGGGAGGACAGTCGATACGGCTGCCTCCTGTGTCGTTAACTGTATCAGTGGTTTGGCTAGAAATGCATACTGAGGAATCCATTGTCTGCAGTAAGAAGTGAGGCCAATAAAAGCACGTACCTCCTTCTGGGTCTTGGGCTGAGGAAGACTCGCTATTAACTGGATTCGGTCTGGTGTCAACTGCCTACCCCTCTTGGACAGTAAGTGTCCTAAGTAGACCACTTGCTGGACACAGAATTGAAGCTTCGAAGGGGACACCTTGTGTCCCATCTCGGCTAGGAAATACAAGACTGTAAGTGATGCTCGCTCGCAAGCACGTTCAGAACGGGCTGTGATCAGGAGATCATCGACATACTGGAGCAGGGCAGTGTCAGTTGGCATGTGAATGTTGTCTAGTTGTCTCTTGAGTGCTTGACTGTAAATACTAGGACTTTCTGTGAAACCTTGAGGAGCTCGTGTGAACATATAGCTCCTTCCATTTAAACAAAATCCGAAAAGGGACTGGCTGTCTGGATGAATGGGGACACTGAAAAACGCGTTCTTGAGGTCTATGACAGTGAAAAATGAGGCTTCGGAATCAATGGCTGTCAACAGGGAAGAGATATCTGGGACAACTGGATACTGGGGAATAATACATTTATTAAGTTCTCGGAGATCAATCACTAAACGATATACTGGAGGTGCATTCGGATCAGTACGTTTCATGACTGGAATGATCGGAGAATTGCATACATTGGAGTCAGTTTCTACAACTACTCCTTGAGCCATGAGCTCGTCAATAATTTTGGATAAGGCTGCTACAGCCTCAGGTGGCAATCTGTACTGTCTGATTCGTGGCAGGACTACACCTGGCTTGAGAGTCACACGATGGGGTGTGATTTGCATAAAGCCAACATCAGTTGGACCTTGCGCCCATAGATGCTGCGGAACATTAGACAATCTGGGATCAAAATCTCGTAATACATAGTGACCCTTGAAGTCACGTAGGAACAATCGTATTCCCTCTGGGGAACAGCATATAACTGCACCTAATTCTTTCAGTGTCTTAATGCCTAATAGATTTTCTGGACATGACTTAGTAAGTAACAGATCAGTAGTGCGGGACAATGGACCTACTTCTAGAGTAACTGGCTTTGAGATTTCATTTACAATAGGTTTTCCTGAAAATCCAAGGGAAACATTTCTTGAGCCTGAGAGCGGAGCCCCTGGAACTTCGGCGTGACTGATGGTGGTCCTACTTGCCCCTGTATCAATCAGAAACTTTCTGTCTTTCCCTAATACTTGACTGTGAACATAGGGACCTTCTTGATCTACAGGTATCTCGATGAGAGGCAAGCCTACCTCCCTCTCTAGGCTGTTTCATGAATACGGTTGATACTCTGGATGCTCAGACTGTGCATACTGGTACATCTGTTGTGTAACATGCTGTGTTGCAGCGATAGGCTGCGGAGCTGTAACTGTCTGTGGTGTATTCTGTGACTGAGGAGTCTGTGTAACTTGTTCTTGTCTCGGCGGACGTGGTCTTTCTTTAGTCTTACCGGTAGCTATGTTGTGTTTCAGAACTGCACACTCGTTTATAAAATGACCTGGCTGTTTACAATAATTGCAGTTCCCTTTAACGGGAGTTGCAGGATGACTGGCTTGATTTGGACCCCTCTTCTGACTGTCTTGAGGAACAGATTGTGCAACTAGTACTTTCATTTTCGTGTCTTTCATACGTTTCCTTTCATGATCTTGTTCTTCTCTGATTCTATTCTGGTGATATTGAAGCATCTGTAACATTTGGGACGGGGTATTAGCTTGCCAGGTACTTTCGACTTTCAAAACTCGGTTTTTAATTTGTGGACTTGAATTCTCGACTAATTTAGTAACAAAAAGATGAGGGTATGACTCGCTACTTGTCTTGAGGCCACTGTTTATGCTAAAACATTTCTCAAATCTGGAATAAAAATCACTAATATCTTCGTCTTGTTTCTGTTTACAGGCTGAGATTGCATCCCAGTCTTCCTTTTTAGTGGCTAATAATCTAGGCAATACTTGTATTAATAATTCTGGTAATTCTTTACATTTATCTCCAAGACCGGTACCTGGTACTCGTGCCTTGTCTTCAGCTTCTAGAACTGCCCAATCGATCTTTTTCTCTCCCACCTCCCATTCTTTTTCTTTGAGTTTCTCATATACCCCTGCGGGCAACAAGACTTTTAACATTTTAATGATATCTGGATACGTGTATTCTCCCATACGGAGCATGTCTTTTAATTCTCGGTGGAACCCTGCTGGATCTTTATCATGACAGGGAATTAACTTTTTCATCTCTAAGAGTTCCATCTTTGTGATCGGGGTGTAAACAAACACTCGTTGCATTTCACCACCGTCTGTCTTAACTGGGTGTACTTCTCGTAACGGATTCTGTCTGTCTATGTAAAAGGGTTTACTTTCTGGGGGTGAGACATGAACAAAATGCGGGTTCAAAAACGTTCTGTATTTGTGGCGCTGTTCTAGAATAACACTAATTAAATCGGTACCTAAACCTTTCCATCTATACTGGAGTAACTTGTTCAGGACATCGTGTAACGGACCTGGATCAGAATGTTGACCCTCATACAATGTAATGAGGTGCTGGATCATATACATACCCACCAGTCGTTGCTCGGCTGGGGGCATTTTCAGAAACATTTGTGCCACTATTTCGTCTGGAAAAGTGGTAGAATCAGTAATCCATCGGACTGCTGATCGGACTAGTTCTTGTTCATGCATGGTACTTAACTCGCTATAACCGATTCGTGATTTCAGAATGTGATCGGTAGCTTGAAATACTTGTTCCAGAGAACCTTGTTCTGGTGCTGGATGATGAAAAATTGACTTGTGTTCTAGGCGCAAATGGCGGTCTGGAAATCTAGATTTTCCTACATACGCTATTCTGTCGGGATTCTCGTCCTCTACCTCTTCTGTAGAGTCATTTTCTTTCTCGCTTACTTGTGCTGCTTTACGTTGTTCGTGTATCCTTATTATTTCTTTACGAATCTTCTTGTACATACTCTCTATACTACTGATGGTTCTGTGCTTACCCTCGGCTATATTATCACTCCACCTTGTCAGGGTTCTCATTTCGACTTGATCTTTGGTCGGATAATCTTGTTCTCGTATTAGACAATTAATCAGAAACTTTAATAGCATGAGCTGGACTTCAGCTTTTCTTTGGCACATGACTTCACTAATACTTTCTGGATCATTCCCTGTACGGATGAAACGATATATTCTGTCTAGATCTTCTTTCATATCTGCTAGGGTGACTAGATACTCGGTCACCTTTCTTACGCGTAATGAATATAAAACCATACTATCCTCGCCTGGGACTGGATCATAGCCACATTCGGTAAGGGCTTTTCTTATTTCTGCAACAGACTGATGCCTGGGCGTACGTTGTGACGCTTGTGCATGTAATTCGGCTAACGTTAAACGCTTGTGTGGCGGCGGGGTTTGAGGAGGACCTCCCCCTGCGGCCCCTAAACTAGAGTCGTCTACTGATGCTCTTCGTCCTGGCAGAGTGGGAAATGGAAATGTAGGCTGGACTTGTATGGCGGGCTGGACCGGGGGTACCGTAACAGGTACTCCGGTGTCTGGAGGAGCGGGAAGTGCCTGATTTACAGGGACTGGCGGAACGGGATTTACATATTCTGGGACTGTGTCGTCCAAATAGGACGAAATGAAAATATCAGCTGCGGTCGGTTTGTGACGTAGCTTGGTCGGAACTAATGGTGGCGGGAAATTACTGGATGCCTCCGGGGTCGCTTTTGGCAAGCCCTCGGCAAGAAGAGGATACATACCCTTAATAAGGGCATGCCTCTGTCTGTCTGACTGTTCGGTTTTAACTCGTTCACCTATCTCGATTAATTCCCTTTCTTGGGCTCGTTCTAAGGATTCTCTACTTAATTCTGACTTTCTGATTTCTTTTTCGGTTCTTTTATGAGATTCTTTGCGCCATAACTCAATGGCATCTTTCTGTGACTGTCTGGCTTTCTTTTTCCATAATGCTTCTTCTACTCGCATGATGCACTCGGCATCCCATGTACCCGATACGGGCCATCTATATTTTTCTTCTAACTGTTTGGTATACTCTACCCATAAATCTAGATACAATATGGCGCTTATGCCATGCTTCTGATACATGAAATGACCTGGACTGTCCCTAGGCGGGACAGGAACTGCCTCTTCTAGCAGACCCTTTCTAGTTCTTAACTGACGTAATCTTGAAAAGAGGGACATTGCAAACTTGAATCTGAACACAATACAATACACAAGGAACAATAACAATTGAGAAAACAATTCAGGCATACCACGACATTGAAAATACATTGAATAACATTATGGAGCAACAGTTCGGACAGAATACTACCTGGAACACTGAGAACAGAAACACATGAATTTCTCGAGAACGGAACAGACTAGAATTACTGGATGCGCTGCTGAAACAGCACGGAACATACCGGTCCCATAAAGGGACGCATCAAGACCCGTATCCACCTAGGTGAACACTTCGTTTCAGATCTGCGTACCCAGACCTATCGGACCAGAGACAATTTAGATTGACCCTGTCTAGATACTACCCCAGCAACGGTACTCACCGGGCAGCAAGAACGGAAGGCCTCGAACGGGACTGGACTGCTTCGACGCCGGACGAACGAACTTCGGACTTCTGTTACGGGTGGGCCTCCGGATACCTCGGACCTTGGACTCTCGGCTTGGGCTCTGGTCGGGACTCGCCGCGTTCCTCCACCGTCTCGTCTGGATGCTGGACCGCCTCCTCCGTCTCCTCCGTGGGCCTGAGGGATACTTGAAGCAGAAATATCTGCCGGTGCGCAGAAGAGTTCCGTCACGACTGCAGAGGGTCAGGGGGTCGGCGTGGCTTCACCGACGCGTGGGGAAAGGGCAAGTCCCTGTTCGGGCGCCATTATGTGGTATATAAATAAATAATACCGGATCTATTTTTGAATGAATAAATGAATAACAGATAGCTCAATAAATAAGAGTCAAGATTCGAGGTAGTAGGAGTTTTGCAGGTTTAATACAGCATAAGGACAGGAACAGGACAACCTGCACAGGAATAGGATGGCAGCGCTGCCGGGGGCAGAATCGGGGTCGGCGTAAGGGAATGGGATAACTTTTTAATAACAGTACATGAGCATATATACATAACGCAAACACATAGCATTACATTGCAATAGGCGTAGCAGTGGGTGGAGCAATAGGCGTGACGCGTAGCAGTCGCGAAAGATAAGGGTGAAAGTAGGTGTAACAGAGGCGTATACATAGACATGTGATGCAAACGTAACAGAATATGTCATGAATGGGGCGGAAACATGGAGGGGGCTACCTAAGGAGCCGGGACCTCTAACCTGGTGGTGCGCGCAAACTGGCAATGACGTGTTACTAGGAGAAGCTGGGGGCTATGAACTCTGTGCTAGGAGCAGAGACTGAAGTCTGGAGAGTCAGGGCGACATGTACCTAAACAGTATCTGGTATCTGATGTTTTGAGAACATGTTGATATGAACTAAGAGTCAGGAGGGGAGAGGCTAACGGACTCTAAGACTGGAGCATGCATTATTCTACATGTAGTGCGTGATGAAGAATATTAAATGACCATTAAATGCAGTATTTCTCTAACGTGGAGACGTAAAGGCTAGACAATGACGGAAACTATTGATGCGATTCAGTAGCTTTAGGAATGCAGAGAAGGAGGACTGAACTGATAACTGGAATCATAACATACTCTTGGCAGACTCAGAGGCAGAGCCAGGCTGAGCCGGGCACTGCGAGGCAGGAAGTAAGTGAAGGGTCGAGGATACAGGTGGGGGCTGTATCGCTCCTCAGTGAGGCTTCAGGAGACAGGAGCTGAATCTGGTATCCAGGCCCTTTTGAGGCCTAGAAACGGGGACTTTACAATGGAATAACGTGCACACTGAGAAACGTGGCAACGTAACTTTACATAGGCCTGATATTCGTAGTATTCACGAGAACTGGAAACTGACATACTAGAGGTGGACACAACTGTAATTGCGTCTTTAATCGAACGTAGGGAATACATATGCATATTAATCATGCACACATAACATATGATGGAGGACTCGTAGGGACACAGAACATGGCAAAATTTACTTTTCCACAAGGTGGCACAGTCATATTCGTAATTGAGGCACACGAATATCGGCAGACAGAGGTATACTATACATGGATACATTTTCCAGCAGCAAATGCTGTAACAAAGTACTTCCACTATTACAAAATAGAGGTTCCACCCGACATTTACACTCCTTTCGAGGAGGTGGAAGTACCACTCAAATTCCAAGAGCATTTGCTCTTATTTGATGGCGCCCTAATACATAATAATCACATTACAAGGCTCGGTCCTTTAGGTAGACCAGGAGCAACGTGGCCGGTCTTAGCCGGATACACACCACACCCAGACATCGAAGGGATGTCTACTGGAGAGCTGTTAATACAGCTAAAACAATTACTAAAAATTCATAGACAATTAGTCCAGTATGTAATGCGGACTTCAACAATTCAGCCAGCGATTAAACTTCCACAGCTGACCCCTCACCAGGGGAACACAAATAAAATCACACCACAGAACATCCAATCCTGCCTAGGTAAAGTTCCGGCTAAACGGGAACAAATACCATTCTGGTTGGCACAGAAAATCACCCAAATAGAGGCGGTGTTTCCTGACACCACCCCATTAGAAAAACACAGGATTCTGACTATATGTCTCCCAATGGGAATCGCACCACACATAGAGGACTGTGACACTTGGGGTACAGTCTTTGCTTCAATCTACACAAAAACGCACGGTGTACCATCCATTTCGGTAATACCAGATGTGCTAAAACAAATTCAAGATGAATACGGTCCAGAACCAGCTTTAACTCTTGGTATGAAATTACTGAAAGACTTCAAGCAGGTCTCGGCTATATTATTAGCCAACATAAAAGGTGAAGCAGCAAACGTGGCGATCCGCCAGAGGTTAAAAGAGACAGATATAGCAGACCAACCAGCTGAAATTGCCAGAATCATAGAAAAATCTTATGAAGAACTAGGTAGAGATAGTTTAGGTGGAATACCAGTAAAACCGCAACTGACTGAAAGTCCAGAAAAAATATTTTTTAATAATAATTCACCAAAAAAGAACTGGGATGGAAACAAACAATCCAATCCAAAAGAAAAGAAATTCCAGTCCCGAGGAAGGTCTCCTAGGCGAAGGGAGAAATCTCCGAACCAGAGACACAGGTCACCCCAGAGTGACCCCTCTGGGAAAAGATATAACCTTAGAAATAGGGATAATATTAAAAAACCTGATAGATATCAAGACATTGATACACGTCCCTCTCAATCTTTTCAGACTTCCTCGCAGAAATCGGAAAGAAGAGGACGATCAGAACAAAGAGAAGAGCACGCCAAGTCCAAAGACAAGGAACCTGCTCAACAAAAAAAGAAATTACAATTTCCAAAAAAGAAGGTAGCCAGTATCAAGGTAGTTAACAATGCCGAGAATACTGAGGACACAACTGAAAAACGGAGAGTGGGCTCAGACAATGCTAGACAGCGCAGCAGAAGTGAGCATAGCTCGCAAAGTCCTTATGAATCATCTGGAGACAGTGGACACGAATGAATATCTTCAAGTGGAAACTGCAGACACCAGAGTTAGCAAACCCCACAAGATATACGAGATAACATTACGTATAGAGGGAGATAAGACTAGGAAAATAAGGGGACTATTTTGGGATAACCTCTCCAAGGGCTATGACATCCTTCTAGCTGAAAAAGACTGGCCACCAGAGTTTGTCAGGGAGTGCCCTCATGGCGAAGAAGTAATTATGCCTGCCTTCTCGAATCAAATCCCGATTCATAAAAAATACACACTTGCTAGAAAGTGGGCAGTGGCCTTAGCACCTGCTTTATATAAAAATCATGTAGGATGGGATGAGGATTCTCCTCCTCACAAAATCCAGTTAAAATCACAACCTACTGCACAAAGGCAGTACCCAATTAAGCAAGAAGCTAAAAAACAGGTAAATGAAATACTAGATCAGCTAGAATACCAGGGGGTGATTGAAACTTGCACCTCACAAATGAACAATCCTTTGTTTCCGGTCTCCAAACCAGACAATTCATATCGTCTAGTTTTGGATTACCGACACCTTAACACATGTTGCAAAACCTTTGCAGTGCAAAACTCACACAGTGCTGCACTAATGAATAACATAGTGCGCAAAAAATACAAAACAACCTTGGACATCTCCAATGGATTCTTTTGTCAAAACATAGCACCAGAGAGCAGATATTTAACTGCATTCTCAGTAAATGGCACTCAAAAGCAATTCTGTCGGTTAGCCCAGGGGTACAAGAACAGCCCGGGGGTATTCTCAGCGAGAGTAACAGAATTACTTCAACTATATGATGATGAAGCATTATCTTATGTCGATGACATTTACTTAACAGATGATGACTTGGATACTCACTTGAAAAGAGTGAACACCATAATACTTGGGTTCGCAGCAGAGGGTTACAAATTCAACTTTAAAAAATCCAGAATTGCCCATTTAACGGTCTTATACGTAGGATATGAATTATCAAGTATAGCCTGGTTGACAATTTTCTAAATAACTAGAAGAATTAAAAAATCTAAAATATGAAAAGACGTATCCTCTGCCAATCGACATTCTGCCTCTACGACATTACGCCTGTGTAATCTATACAGACGGACATGCTCAACCCTCCGTTTGGGGAGAACATGCATACAACCCCACATGTGAGATTACAAAAGAAGTGTGGCGCGGAGGTAAACTAATACCTCTATTAACAAAAACACACTCAGTTGAAACTAATTCAGAACTACAAACTGAAATAATAGCATTGAAAATGGCGCTAGATAATGCGGATCGCGAATTCCCGACACTTATAGTGTCAGATTCATATTACTGCGTCAAAGCATATAACAAGGATTTGCAGACATGGATTCAGAACGGTTACAAAGATGACACAGATGCACCAATAAAGCAGAAATTGCTCTGGGAACAAATAGCTCTTTTACAAAAAGAACTACCAAAGACTCACGTGACACACTCACTGAGTCATCAGCGTGATGGCGTTCACGTTGTAGGGAATTCATTGGCTGAAACAGCCGCAGCGGCAGCCACTAAACCGGCTCCCGTAGATCGAAAAAAGCGTACATTAAAATACATTGACGGTGAAACAATGCTGGCGGTGAAAACGTCATCAAAAGGCGACTGCTCAGCGTTACCGATCAACTATCCACTCAATTATACATACATAATCGATGCAAACTCCGTCCCTTTTGCTCGAATCCCTGGAGTGGGGGATAGAGTGATTCCAAACATGGACAGGAGAAGCTTGTTAATCGCAGACGCAAACATGGGCGAGGGTCTCAGACACCTCAAACTGAAAGATTCTCTGGAAGAATTACAATCACGGTACTGGTGGCCAGGCATGAGCCTGCATTACACCATGTTTGTAAAAAACTGCCCAAACTGCAACAGAGATCGCAGTGGGGAGAGAAACAGTTTAATACCTCGTCGTATCAAGGCAGATAATATGACCAATAGAAAGCAGGGCTTGCGATTAACATATACAGGCTAGTTTCCACTTATAATGTAGATCACCAGCACTCGGCTGACGTCCGGACTGTTATACAAAGATTTGCGAGTCTAAATGGCATATACGCTAAGAGCATGTTACGTTTGACCATTGTCTTCACTCTAGCCCTCCGGCCGGGGGGGAAACATGGCCAAATGAGCACAGCCCAGCGGGAATCTTCTCACTTCCTTCCTGAGGGTACGGGATGGTGTAAAGAAAAAACCAAGGCAGAAAGCAATCTATAATGGAAAGGATATTAGGTTCGGGAGCTGGGTGGGTCAAACATCTAATAAGTGTCCAACGTAGTCTAAATAACTTGCCAAGAAATTCTCTGAAGGGATTCAGTCCGTACGAATTATTATTTGGAACTAGAATGATTATCTCTGACCTCGACAGTCAGACTTCAGTGGTTAAAGAAAAAAGCTTTGATGTCAAAGACCGTTTGGCTATTTTGCAGGACTTAAACAAAAGAAGAAAAGACCTGAGCAACATACAGTTGAAACAACAGCCAACAACCACTGAAGAATCACCACCTGTCCCAGCAAGACCTGTCTGGATTCCAAAAGTCGGGGATCTAGTCAGGGAGAAGATCGCGGTAAAGAAGGAATTTGGGCCTTCTTACAGAAAAGCAGTTCCTGTCTTGTCTGTCAACGGGACAAGATCAGTTGTACTACCGCCACTTGCTGGTAAAAAGGAGAACCGAGTTGTATCCATCGACCTGGTAAAACCACAACATGTGGCCGATAACAAACAGTAGGCCAAGTGGACTCCCAATAAGTAGCAGAACACCAAGGTTTGCTACCAGTACAGAGGTCCTAACGAAGAGGCTCATCACATTCGAAACGCCTACAGAAGAACAACAAGGACTATGCAACGATGCAATAGAACTCAGACCTCTGAAAACCCAAATAAAAACATTTAGCAGGGACACACCAATCTATAATGAAGTACCAAGTGAAAATGCAAGAAACAAAAATCCTGAAGCAATTGGAACAATTGACAGAACTGCATCCGGCTACTTCATCAACTTCGATGATTCCTCTGAAAGCCTCAGTGAATCAAAGACACAGCCATCATCAAAATCCTTTAAAGACAAAGCTAAGGAACTTTTGAACCAACTGAAAGAAACATATCTGATTTCTCCATGGATTGAATTTTGGGTGGGTTTTGGTGCATTTATCCTCATACTTTGGCTCATCATGGTATTAACTTTGGGACGCTTCATTGAGGGAAAATATGCTAAAATGGACACAGCAAGTCAGAACATCAACTTGGTCCTCAAACCACACACATCTTCACACGTCGAGAAAAGAGAACTTTCTTCAGCCAACTTCACAGCCAATCCTATACCTGGTGGGGTAGCCTGGGACAACACTGACTATGAAATTTATGGTCCGGTCGAGATCCTGAAATACCCACACCAAATCAAGATCTCCTTGAGTGACTTTGCAAAACCAAACTCATTTGCTGATGATTGGGACTTCGAAAGCATTAATAACATGATGTCTGACTTAGTAATGTCTGCTAAATTTACAAAACATGATTATTTGCAAGGTTCTACAAATTATGATAGTATGTATTGCTATAACCACTATGGTAACCATTTTTTACATAAATCTGCACAACCTAGAAATGTTTTAAATTATAATCAATGGGAACATTGTGCAACACCTCCAAAAGGGAGCTCAAGAACCGTTTACGACAAATATTCATATTTTTCAGGTTTTAACACAAGTAATGCTAAAACATTTTATTATAAATTGTCAAACAAGACAGGGATGAAAACCATGATAACCAACACAAAGTTGATATATTCAGATTCATTCTTCGAAGAAATGAATACTTTAGGATTTAATTATTGGGACAAAAATGTTGATTTGAAAAGTGTTTGGGGTACAAAAGAATGGCAAGTACAGGGTTTAGAAGCTTTGTTTAGAGCTTGCATGATCCCAGAACAAATGATATTTTTAAATGACACTGTTCAACAAACCACCTGTCTTGGCCTAGCCAAAATCAAAGATTTAAATAAACCGTCTATTCCAAAGCCAACAATGTTTAGCAACAGCTCTGATACGGATGAAGAGATAGACGTAAACCATATATTAAACCAAAACAGAACACATCCTGATTGGAAACAATGGTTGATCTGGCCCACAGATACAAATAACTGTCAAGACAGATTCCTGAATAAAACACAGGGGTTCAAAATGACCAGGCCAGACCCTAGATATCCCCAAAGACATCACCCAGGGATAATAACAACCTACAGTGTGGGCAAATTATGCCTTCAATGGCTACAAACTTCCACACTGCCTGAAATTAAGCAACACCTAACTTTACTTACTGATGGTGCTGACTTGCGTGATTTCATAATGGGACCACGCAAACAGCGTCAAAAGCGTTTCATAGCAGCCTCTGTATATGCAGCATACAATGAGGCCTGGAAGGTTAATCAAATTGAAACAGCAGAGAGAATACGGGAAATTGACCGTATTAATTTGGAAAAATCACTTTCTGTAGTGGACAATGGGTTAATGACTCTGTCCTCCAGAATTTTTTCATTGGACAGCATTGTGTCTTCAGCAATCGATATATTATCGCAAGACTTACTGTTATTACAACATGGTCAGTCACAATTGCGTTCTATTGTACAGCTTGGCTGGACGTTACAAAATCTGCGTTCAGGCTATGTGCCTTGGCGTTTAATCAACACAACGTCACTATTCCAAATCTTTAACCTTACTGATAGACAAATCGGTATGGCGCAAAAGGGTGCTGATTATACAATCTTGAGCATTGAAAAACTAGAAAGATTACCAATGACAATGTCAGAACGACCTGTCAGTGAATGGATAATCCACGGAATCATAAATATTCCAATCTCAACCTTCAGGTTTCAATACTGCCAAAAATATATACAGGCTGGCATGTACGAGAAATTGGGAAAGGGGTACCTTAAAACAACTTGGGACCTGCCCTATTCACATGCATGTGTCAGTAATAAAGGACAGAAAGTGTTTCTTAGTGGCAACAATTGTGCTATGTCACTAAGCGGCACGCTTCTGTGTAACGGAATTAGTTTGCATGGAGCCTGTGAAGGGAATTCATACAACCTTTCATGTCACCAGCAAGGCGCACCTGCAACTGAAATAGAACCATTCTTTCAAAGACTCTATAATGGGAGTTACATTCTTATTGTAGACCGCAAATGTTGTAGTCTTATGCCCGGGACTCCTTATCTAGTCACTACGACTGCGAAGGTCAAGTGCTGTGGACGTTCTTTGTTCCCCAGCTCCTTTCCAGACAGGGAGGCAAGGGCATGGCCCAGTTTGAAAATTACTTCTATTCGAATAGATACTTTAAGCAGAATGAAAACAGTGCTTCTTCAGACGCCTACAAGGCTCACGTCATCAAAAGAAACGTATGATCTACAAGTCGCAAGGACGACTGCAGAGATACATACATTATTATCAACTAATTCCCCCGTACATTTCGCGGAAATCCTGAGCGAAATCTTAAATATTTCTGATACCACTGGGGTCTCAAAGGTATTTAAGACAGTATTTTCGATGGCATTAACACCATTCAAAGCCATACTGGGTATTTTTCCAGATTTCGTCCATTCGATTTTTGGCGGACTTCCCCTGATCCTGGGACTAATTGCAGGAATCCTATTCTTAGTCCTTATTTTTCGTTATGGCAACCCATGTCACAGATCAAACTCTCGCGACAATGGAAGATACAATCCTAGCCATTGGATACCGGGACCGGATATCAAAAATCCTGGGACTCTCCCGGCTTAGAGACCTGAACATGACTTGGTTTCTATCATTTCGACCAATGTGGCAAAGATGTGTTTTACCTGTATTGAGATGTCTGCTATGCGGAGAAGAATGCGTGTTAGACACCTGTCTGACGCTACAATCGGATGCGCCAGTGGATGCAGATACATTGTTGGTTCCTACCAAGGTTCACGCTTTGTGCTGCCCTCAAAGGCTGCCAATCCTGATGACGGCATTCGTGGAGTCTTCACCACTACGATTGAAGAGTAGTGAAGTTCAAGATGAAAGCAGCATTAATCAGGTACGACCTTCTGTCAGCAATGCGAATCAGAATGTCAATGGAGACAATCATGCGCATGAATGCATGGTTACACCTATTTCTGACTTAGTGGAACTTTCCCATGAAGCTGTTGACAGTTTTTTCGAAAGCCTTAATGATATGATGTTCTCTCCGGAACAGAAATAGAGACTTTTGAGCAAGCTCGCACACGGCGTTCCCTGAATTCGGCCTTCAACTTTAAAAATAAAGTCACATGAACAATTTTTCCCACCAGTTCACGGACAGCAATTTTTTAGTAGCCCCAATTTATTTTTTACAAAATTTTCGGGACACTTATCTTCTGCTTAAAGTAAGAAACTATTCCTAGAGAACTAAGATTTCTATTTTTAGATACTTTATAAACTTTAGTTGCCCGCTGGTATGTTCACAAATATTTTATTATGTGATGAAATGGTCTCGAACTTTCTTTCTGTATAGCCATATTAAGAGCCATTTCATGTGTATTTCTCATATACCAAATAAGCAATAATGTCTACAAATGCGTGTTTACTTTAGCGTTTAATTCATAGCTTAAGTGCATACAATATATATGACTGCAATTTTTCAGTATATTTGAAAATTTCAAAATGCATTTATGTATTTTGGGGTGGTAAGGTATACACTATACTCTATAGTATGTTGTACTAAGTGTATACTATGCATAGATTAATAAATATGACCATAGTTAGCGTGGAGTGGGTGTCATGTATTCCTATAGGTTCTGAATCAATCCCCCTATTCCTGACCCTATTCTGGTTAAACTAACTATCAAGTTAACTAACAGTCAGCCCATGAGGCAAGAAAAGCCCCCATGATGCAGATACCGTTATCTGACGCAGTCACACTACGGCACAGGAACGTGTTATCTGATTAGGTCATAACGCTTGAGATCTAATTAGACAAGCGACATTCCTCCAGCCCCTGATAAGGCATACGACGTTCTCATAACAAATCAAACCTATGACAACCTGGAAAATCCGTGCGGCCATTGTTTTGATTTCACAGAGAACTTCAGTAAAAGAATGTGCTAACGAGCAAGTCGTATGACATCTTTATTGACGCATCTATGTCCATCCTTACGTCAATCTCGGCACCTTTAAGGTATAAATATTGCCGATCTTGCCCTATGCAAACACACGCGTGGTGACGAGACGGAGCAGCCATACTTGCCGAAGCCCAGAAGCAGAGCAGACCCCGCTGGCAGCAGCCCCGCCTTCCTGACGCGCTGAGAGACGCGCTGCTATCTCCTACCGAGAGACCCAGCACCGGCGCTTTCGGGCAGCCCTCGCAGGCAGCCTGGAATATCGAGACCAGAGAAAGAGATACCATTCCTCATTCATCCTAACTTCCAGGTACAGAACTGAATAACCCCTCACAGAGAATTCTTTAGTTATTCACTTGGCAAAAACAAACTTAACTTAAACTGTAACTTTCTATTCCCGCCCACGCATTAGACTTAGGTCAGGTACACGGGGTAGGCGTATTTAGAAACACCAGTTGAGTACGTTTAGTCAAATGTATATGTGTATGTAAATATATTTTAATCATTTTAAACATCATATGGCTCAGAAACCATATCAATGTTTTTACAGTATTATTTTATACTATTGCTTTTAATGTATGCACTTTACTTAACTATAAGTATTGCAATAATATCGATCCATTTCTCTTGTACGAGAAAAGAGACTGATCAATAAATATCACCTTTTTATTGAACACGCCCGTCTCTTCCTTTTCTCTACAATCTGATGAGACTAAGAATGCACGTACTGACTGAGTAAAATAATTGCCTTGTGCTCACACGACTCTGGAGATACACTCTTGATTAGGGGAGAGCAAAGTTGTCATGTTCTATGGTTGTCAGAAACTAAATCCCTTCTTGTCTAATCAGGGGAGTTAATTCTTTCCTGAACATTCGAGAAAGTTTCTAGCGAACTCTGAGCTACGCTGGCAAACCCAAAACTTAAGTCTAGTATCGACAGTAGTAGACCTAGTTAACGTCTGGCCTAGGCCTTTACTGCTGTAGGTATTATTCCAATGCGCAGAGCCTATTGGGAAGATAGGAACTACACTACAATATGCCACTGCACTCTATGCAATGCCCCCTATGCTATTCCACTCTGTGACACTAGACTATATGCCAGTATGCACCACTCCATACACCATTCTGCTCTACGCTACTCCACTCTATGCCAGTTCACTTTACACTATTCAACTCTACACCTCTCCACTGTATGCCACTCTACTGTATGTCACTGCACTCTACACAACTAAAATGTATGATACTCTACTGTAAGCTATTTCACTGTACGGCACACAACTCTAGGCCACTCCATTCTACGTCACTCCACAGTATGCCCCTTCACTTCATACCATGCCACTGTACGATATTAACTCTATGCCACTTGACTGCATGCCACTCCACTGTATGCCAAACCACACCACTAAACTGTATGCAAGTACACTCTCTGCAACTCCATGCCACTCCACTCTAGTCTATTTCATTCTATGCCACTTGACTCTATGCTACTCCAACTATATGCCACTTCAGTCCACACCACTCCACTTTACGCCACTGCACTCTATGCCACTCCCCTTTACGCCACTCCACTCTATGCCAATCCACTCTCTCCTACTCCACTTTCTGCACTCTACTCTACGCCACTCCACTCTGTTTCACTCTACAGCATTCCACAGGGTACACCACTCCACTGTAGAATAATATACTCTATGCCACCCCGCTTTATGCCACTCCATTCTATGCCACTCCACTCTATGCCATACTTTGGTACACCACTCCACTCTACTCTATTCCTCGCAATGCCACTTCACTCGACAGCACTCAACTGTATGCCACTCCACTCAACACAACTCCACACCACTCCACTCTAAGCTATTCCACTCTATGCCACTTGACTTTATGCCACTCTACTGTACACCACTCCAGTCTACACCAAACCATTTTATGCAACAGCACTCTACGCCACCCCACCCCACACCACTCCACTCAATGCCAATCCATTCACCGTCACTCAACTTTACGCAACTTCACTCTACGCTATTCTACTCAAATCCACTCCACTGTACACCACTGTACTGTGTGCCACTCCACTGTACACCACTCCATGCCACTTCACTCTCCCTATTCTACTGTACACCACTCAGCTCTACACCACTCAACTCTATGATATTCCACGGTATGCCACTCCACTATATGCCACTCCAATGTACACCATGTTATTGCACACCACTCAACTCTAGGCTATTCCACTCTACACCACTCCACTCTATGCCACCCTATTCTATGCTATTCCACTTTACACCACTCCACTCTACACTGCTCAACTCATATGCCACTCCACTCTACACCACTATACTACTCCACTCTATGCCACCCTGGTGTATGCCACTTCACTTTGTGCCACTCCACTCTATGCCACTCCACTTTATGCCATTCCAATCTATGCCGCTTCACACCACTGCACTCTACCCACTGCACTCTATGCCACCACATTATAAGCTACTACACTCTACTCCACACATCTGTATGCAATTACACTCATTGCCATTCCACTTTATGCCATTCCGCTGTACGCCACTGTATTGTACACCACTCCATTCAACGTTATTCCAGTCTAGGCCACTCAACTGAATGTCAATCTACGCTGCTCCACTCTATACCACTCAACTCTACTCCACTCCACTCTACACAATTCCACTGTAGGCCATTTCACTCTACGGCACTCTAATGTATGCCACTCCACTATACACCACCCCACTCAATGCTATTCCACTTTACCCCACTCCACTCTATGCTATTCCACTCAATGCACTCCTCTCTATACCACTTCACTTTACGCTATTCCACTCTACCCCACTCCACTGTATGCCAGTCAACTCTATTCCACTCCACTGTACGGCACTCTACTCTATTCCACTCTACCCCATGCCACTCTATACAAATACAGCCTATGCCACGCCATGCCACTTCACTCTACACCACTCCAGTCTACGCCACTTTACTCTTCACCAATTAACTGTATGCCACTCCACTCTGTGCCACTCTACTCTACATTATTCCACTGTACGCCCATCTGCTCTTCGCCGCTCCCCTGTGTTCCACTCCACTGTACATGACTTCACTTTATGCCACTCTACGTCACTCTACTCTATGCTACTCCACTCTGTCATTCCACTCTGCAACACCCCACTGTACTCAAATCTATGACACACAACTGTGCGACACTTTCTTCCACTGTACTATATAACACTCCACTTAATGACACTCCACTTAATAACAATCCAATCTATGATTTTACACACTTTTTTATTTTAAAAGGACAATGAAATTCAATAACAAAAGCAAAAGTTAAAACTTCATTTTATTTTAGGATAACTTTATTTATTATTTCTATAAACCCAAACTTAAACTTCACAAACAATAGAAATTTAAAAATTATAGTCATAGCTTAAATGTAAAATGTATGCACCACCCTCAAGTTACTATAACTTTATTTATTCTTTGTATACAAACCAAACGTAACCATCTTAAATATTAACATTTTTAAAGTTATAGTCATGCCTTAAATATTTATTTAATGCACCACCTTCAAATTAGTTTAACTCGCGTACCTCCATACACACTGTTGTCAACTCGCTAGCCAGCGTGTAATAACTATAAATCGCTCATTTATGATACACTTATGACATCTCAAATGACATCATCTGTGAGAACACTGTACATGGAGAGTTATAGTTGATGTACTCTGGCTAGTGAGTTCACAACACTTTGTATGGAGGTGTGCCAGTTATACTAATTTGAATGTGGTGCATAAATTATACATTTATGGGGCTTTGGTGCCGTTAGATCAATCTTCATTAAACTGTCGCACAAAAAGTTCGTCCACCTAGGCTCCTTTGAGGGTAATCTGTCAAGCAGGGGCTGAGAAAACAAGGAGGAAGGGGACCATTGTGCCTTCCTAGGCCAGGCCGCCCCCACGCTCCTACTGCTGCTCGTTCCTGCCTCCTGTGCCTCCTGTGACCTTCAGGCGCTTCCTCCTGCATTTCTACCGCTGCAGGCGACCCAGCCGCTGCTGAGCCACCCGCACTCGCGTCCCTGCTTTCCTGCCGCTGCCTTCCCTGCGGCCCCGCCCCCCGCCAGCCGATTGGGCACCCCGCTCCCGCCTCCCAGAGGACCCTCCCTCCCAGCTCCCTTCTTATGATGCCTCCCCGCACGCGCAGCGGTCACGCGCAGCGGACGCGCCAATTGTGCGCCGAAGGTGCGCCAAAGGCAAGCCCGTCTACGCCCGTCCGCGCCTGGACCGCGCCCAGCGCCGGAACCCCTGGCCCCCACCGCCAAGGCAAGACTACACGACAGACCTACGACGCCGCAACTCTCCACGCACTCAATGCCGGTCGGAACCCTGCCTGCTACCGCGCCACCCCGAGGCGCACCCACGGACCCTTCGCCTGCAGAGCCTGCCGATTCACCTGCTACCGGACCTGCACCACCCCCACCGAGTCCAACACCAACAGCAAGCACCTGAAATGCATCCTGCTCAACACCCGCTCCGTCCACAGGCACGCCGTAGAACTCTGGGACCTGCTCGACGCGACAGCACCTGACGTCGCCTTCCTCACCGAAACCTGGATGAACGCCTCCTCAGCGCCCGACATCGCCATAGCCATCCCGGACGGCTACAAGATCACCCGAAGGGACCGCGTCAACCAGACGGGAGGAGGCGTCGCCATCGTACACAAGAACACCATCCGCATCTCGACTAACTCCGACGAAATCCTCACCACCGCAGAACACCTGCACTTCCAGATACACACCGACCCCAAGACCACCCTCAGAGGCACCCTCATCTACAGACCACTGGGACCACGCACACAATTCAGCGAAGACATCGCAGACTTCATCAGCCCACACGCCCTTCCCTCCGCCGACTACATCCTCCTAGGGGACCTCAACTTTCACCTGGAGAACAACAACGACAGAAACACCACCGCCCTGCTGGACAACCTCGCCAACCTCGGCCTCAAGCAACTGGTGAACACCCCCACCCACTACGCCGGCCACACGCTTGACCCCGTCTTCTCATCCAGCAAGCATATCTCCTTCAGCCAAGCCACCGGACTCCACTGGACAGACCACAGCTGCGTCCACTTCAGCTTCAGAAGAACTACGACCCACCACCACCCACAACAGGTCCCCCGCCGATGCTGGAGCAAGATCACCTCCGGGCAGCTCACCGCCTCCCTCAGCCAGAACACTCCAACCAGCACAACGGACCCCACAAAGCAGCCAACAACCTGACCAAGTGGCTGACCGCCTGCGCCGATGACCTCGCACCACTAAAGAACCCTCCCAGCAGACCCGGCAGCAAGAAAACCCCCTGGTTCACCGACGAACTCAAGGAATCCAAGAAGAACTGCCGCACCCTCGAGAAAGCGTGGCGGCTCAACCACACCACAGACAACAGGACCGCCCTCAAGCACGCCATCCGCAAACACCATCAGCTGATCCACACCACCAAGAAGAAGGCACTCAAAGAACGACTGGACAACAACACCCACGACAGCAAGGAACTCATCAACATCGTCAAAGAGTTCTCCAACCCCGGCGCCGGAAACAACGACATCACTCCCTCGCAAGACCTCTGCAACTCACTCGCCTCGTTCTTCCACCGCAAGATCGCCGACATACACAACAGCTACGAAGCACAGACCACGCACCCTACCACCGATCCAGAGCCCGCCACCACCACTCTCTGCAACTGGACCCCGATCAGCACCGAAGACACCACCCGCACGATGAACACCATTCACTCCGGATCACCAACCGACCCGTGCCCACACCACGTCTTCAACAAAGCCGACGCCACCATCGCACCCCATCTCAGAGACACCATCAACTCCTCCTTCCACACCGCCACCTTCCAGGAGAGCTGGGAGCACGCCGAGCTGACCGCACTCCTGAAGAAACCAACGGCGGACCCCACCGACCTCAAGAACTACCGTCCCATCTCACTCCTCCCGTTTCCGGCCAAAGTCATCGAGAAGACCGTCAACAAACAGCTTGCCGCCTTCCTCGAGACGAACGGATCCCTCGACCCCTCACAGTCCGGGTTTCGGGCTAACCACAGCACCGAGACCGCCCTCATCGCCGCCACCGACGACATCAGAACCCTGATCGACAACGGGGAAACAGCGGCCCTCATCCTCCTGGACCTCTCCGCGGCATTCGACACCGTCTGCCACCGCACACTAGTGAAGCGCCTCAACAACGTCGGAATCCGAGAGAAAGCGCTGGAATGGATCATCTCGTTCCTCACCGGAAGAACCCAGAGAGTCCGCCTCCCCCCGTTCAGATCCGAGGCCACCGAAGTCATCTGCGGCGTACCACAAGGGTCCTCACTCAGCCCAACCCTCTTCAACGTCTACATGAGCCCCCTCGCTGCCATCGCACGCCAGCACAACCTCAACATCATCTCCTACGACGACGACACCCAGCTCATCCTCTCCCTCACCAATGACCCCACCACCGCCAGAGCCAACCTACAGGAAGGGATGAAAGACGTCGCCGACTGGATGAGAAGCAGCTGCCTTAAACTGAACTCAGACAAGACGGAAGTCCTCATCCTGGGATCATCACCCTCCGCCTGGGATGACTCCTGGTGGTCCCCGGCCCTGGGCACCGCTCCCAAACCAACGGACCACGCACGAAACCTGGGCTTCATCCTGGACTCCTCCCTGTCAATGACCAGACAAGTCAACGCCGTCTCATCCTCGTGCTTCAACACCCTGCGCATGTTTCGCAAGATCTTCAGATGGATCCCCACGGAAACCAGGAAGACCGTCACCCAAGCACTCGTCACCAGCCGACTAGACTACGGGAACACCCTCTACGCCGGAACCACCGCCAAACTCCGAAAAAGACTCCAACGCATCCAGAACGCCTCCGCACGACTCATCCTCGACATCCCCCAACACAGCCACATAACCGGACACCTGAGAGACCTGCACTGGCTCCCCGTCAGCAAGAGAATCACGTTCAGACTCCTCACCCACGCACACAAGGCTCTCCACAACCTGGGCCCCAAGTACCTCAACGACCGCATGACCTTCTACAAGCCCACCCGCCAGCTACGATCGACCAGCCACGCACTCGCCACCGTACCACGCATCCGCAAAGCCACTGCCGGAGGAAGATCCTTCTCCTACCTGGCAGCCAAGACTTGGAACTCCCTCCCCACCCACCTTCGGCGAACCCAAGACCATCTCTCCTTCAGGAAGCAGCTCAAGACCTGGCTGTTCGAGCAGTGACCCACCCCTCCCCCAGCGCCTTGAGACCCGCCCGGGTGAGTAGCGCGCTATACAAATGTCGTGATTGATTGATTGATTGATTGAAAACGCATTTTCATTAGGAAAATCGAGCAGGGATAGTGTGTAAATGGCTGAATGGAATTATATCAAATTTGCCTGTAAGCTATATGGTGGTCCAGAAAGCGTGCTTTTTGTTATCTGAGCTAAATATGCTCAGTAGTTTTTGAGACATTAAAGTTCAAAAACGTTATACAACTGGATGGTTGGGTTTGCGGGACTCACAAGTGTCCCACAATCATGCAACTTAAAAATAATAGTGTGATTGGAAAGGCTGAGAAATCTTTTTTTCCTTTCGTCCATCTTCTGAGTAAGAGTATTAGATTTCTGGTACTTTGCTCGATTCAGTACTTTCTTTGGTATCATTCACATGCAGTCGTCTTATCCCTGTTTTGTCCCGAAATACTTCCTCTGACATGCAATGCTACTCTGGAATTGTCTATGAACTCAACCCTGTTCAGTGCATATATGACTTCTCTTGTGGCCTACATCTGTACACTGGTATTCACATTTTTGTTTTATATTCACATTCCCTGGCAAAGCAATTTAAAGGACATCATAATCGTGCTCTATAACTGTATTCTATCAATTGTTTATTCAATTGTAGAGAACAATCCTAATCTGAATTCTATAAAGTGAGGTACTGGTTGTAGAAGATACCCACTAAATGTTGATGATATCATGGTGGCCTCCTTTCTTGGGGGCAACCAACACTCCTGCCACAAGCTCAATAATTCGAACTTTATTTAATTAATCCTTCAGGTTGCACTCCAAGTCAGTAAAGTGGCTGTCATCTGCTTTCTCCTTCTTGAAACACTCAGAAAGATTATTCTGCTTCTGGAAACCAGTGTTGTGCTCCATTGAGGTGGGTAAGGTCAGAATCTTCTGTCCGCATGAGCAGTTCATATGGGATACTGCTTTCTTGCTTAATCCCAAAAATGAATATCCTCTGGCTTTCAATGCTGCCCAGAGAGATTTAATTGACTGTTAGCAGCAATTGGAATGGTCCTGACACATGGACCGATGGATGGATGGGGCTACGTGTTAGAACCGTTCTGGAAGGTCGTTTCCCAGTCATCTTTTGACAACCACAATATTACTACTTGCTGTTCCGCCCCAGTTGTTTGGTGCCCATTAGGCGGATGTGAATCATGCAGAATTTGCTACTTAATGCCTCAATCCATACATAGACAAAAAAATCTCGTTCAGCACTGGTTGTGAGTTTCCACGCTCCATGGATTGAAATATTTTATTGAGTGATGTGTATTTCGAAAGAAATCCTATTCTGGGGTTAATCATGTATGAAACTTTAGATTTTCAGTCTACTTTCAAATACGTTTACAACTGAAATTCTCAATCCGGTAGCAACCACTGTTATAACATTTTTTATAAAAGTATTATAATGTCTTCCATTCAAAGGTATAATAAGACTGTCTGATCAGGGCTGTGTGAAGTTCAGATGACCGACGGTTCACAGCTTCACAATTTAGTTTTTTAACTTATTGAGCTTCACAAACTATGAACCTTGCAATGACTTAGGAAAGGGAGGCAGCCTCAGCGACCATTGGCTTCAGTTGGAAATTATTTTGCAGCTAAGAGGCACTCTAGAAAGGTTGTAGGTGAACATGAAGTGCTTGGCAGGCATCCGATTGAAGAGTCTCTAACCATGGAATTCTCTGTAGCTTGGACCCAACCTCTGACACTGGCACTTACATATTACCCATTGCAGTCCTTTCCTGTGAAGATCACTGGGTGTAAGTCCACCCACTCGCAGGTCATGGTCCACTGAGATCCAGTAGTTACACCTTAAACTTTACCCTGGGTCTGACCCTCCTGAAATAAAGGCAGAGTCAGAGAACAGGGTACTCCAGTCTCTAATCGGTGAACAGCCAATTTGTTAACATTCATCCTAAATGATCCTCAATGGCCCCTACTAATCATCATAGTTTTGTACTTACTGGGCTCTTCTGTAGAATCTCTAACTTGACTTTGAACCTTCTTGTAATCCCTTTCCACCTCTTTGGACGCAGCTACTGAATATATTAATACCCACCAGGCTATGAATCTTCAATGAGTGGGTCCTGTGTCAAGTTATTAATAACCAGTTTAGGTGAGCAGGAAGGAATGGGCTGTGTAAAGAGTGCACCCAGCACCCTACTCCCAAACTCAAACTGTATTTGTGGTCACACAGTGGGAGCATGGCATTTCTCATTCAAAAGTTGTTAATGCTTCTTATGGCGAGTTGTGTACCTCAATTAGAGGTTTTTCCGTTTCTGAACTTTCTCTACTTTATGGTGCAGAGTGAATGGGGACTGCCTACACATTTTTCCAAAGTGCAGTGGTCATGTTTGTCAACATTTAACTGTCCTCTAAACCAACCATCTTGCTCGCCTCTCCAAGAAACTCATCAACTGCTTGAGCAGAAAGGATCAAGCAACGTCAGCTGATAGTGAATCCACTGGCTCGCAGGATCATGTGTATCATACTCTGCATCAGTCACAAGGTCTCCTGGTTCAAATGGCCTGCTGACCAGTAGACTTGTGACGAGCCTTCTATCACCAGATCCATTAGTTATTGTACAGGCGACAAAAACACTGAGGCAGATCATGTGGTCCAGGGCCTCTGATGTTGGGACATGTTAAACCAACACCTCTACCTTGAACGCATCTCTCCATATTTTAGGAAACACCTGCAAAGTGAGAGCTCTGATCAGCCGCTGCTCGTGGAGGGAGTTGCGGTGGGGCAGGCAGGCGGGGCGGGGAGGGGCAGGGTGGGGGGTGATAAACAACGGAATCTGGATGATTGCAGGTAAGTAAACAATTAAATTAATAAAACAAATGTTGTAGCGCACCCTGCATCGCATTTTGCGATGCAGGGCACAGAACAAAATTTGTTTAATTAATTTAATTGTTTACTTACCTGCCATCATCCAGATTCCGGTGTTTATCACCCCCCACCCTGCCCCTCCCCCGCCTGCCTACCCCACCGCAACTCCCTCCACAGGTCGCGGCTGGCTCTGATCCTGAATACAATGAGGGCAGGGTGAGAGGCGTGTCTACAAAGAAGAACATATTCTGTGACTATTTTGTTGTCTTTCAGGCAGTTGCCTATAAAATAACCTACACACCTTCAATGAAATATAAATACACGTTAGACAATCAGCAGGAAATGCTGGCAAACACACTATTTTAGGTTATGAAACCTTTATTAATTAACGCATTCACTGTGGATGTCTGCGTGTATAACCGAGAGCCACATAAGTGTATCCAGGTGGTGAAGTGACTTGTGTATTTTTATGCTATGAGGTCCCAACCTGTGACAGAAAGCATTGTGAATATGTAAGTCATTATTTTAAAATAGCATAAAGGTTTAAGTTTAGGACAAAACATGCTTTCAAAATATCGGTTTCAGTAATACACAATCGGGGAACAAACCTTTTGTATACGTTTCCATTAGAAGGACGCACTCCAGAACTCAGGAGGTAACACTCCTGCATTGCCTCTCAAAAAGTTTCTATTTTGTTACCCTAAAGCTTCAAGTGACTCCATCACTTAAAGCCAGTACATGCTGCCAAGCAGCCTTTCCATTTCCGAATAACCAATTGCACACATTTATATTTCTTTCAAGTAGCAAGCATCCTGGCAAGGTTTGTTTCTTCTTTAGCTCACTGTTCCTTCCCTTGACTTCACAGCAGAATAGAGGTCCTCCCTTTTCCTTTCAATCGAGGTGCCACTGCTGTCACAATTAGTAGTTTTAGGACAGTTGTTTTTGTCATAAAGTAGGGGTAACAGTTTTGGGCATGTCATTCCAATAGATCCCTCTCACGTCAACCACTTCTCAGTCAAATGCCTACTGTTCATACTTTTGTTCTGCGTATACGTCCATGGTAACTGTGTAATGGGAACGGGGCCGGACTGGGATAGCTAAAATGTCCTTGCAATTACGTCCGACCAGTCCCGGGGAGGGGAGGGTGGAGCTGGTAGGATCACTGCTGCTGTGCTTTTGTTACAAGGGGCCAACTATCCAGCACTGCTGCAAAACCGGACCTCAGTAACAACAAGCATTTACAATGCAATGGTCTCGGCATTATTAAAGGTAGAGCTATTGGCATTGCTCATGACATCTTTTTTTTTTTAAATCATAAATAAATGGCATTGTCATTTAAATTGCCAATAGCTTAATTGCTCGCAAATGCATGACCTATTGCATTTACACCCACACAGAGCCACACACACAAAGCTACCCACACACACATACACACACAGAGCCACACACACACACAGAGCCACACACACACAGAGCCACACACACTCACAGAGCCACACACGCACACACAGACAGACACACACACACAGACAGAGCCACGCACACACAGAGACAGAGCCACGCACACACACACACACAGACAGACAGAGCCACGCACACACACACACAGACAGACAGAGCCACGCACACACACACAGACAGAGCCACGCAAACACACACACAGACAGAGTCACGCACACACACACACAGACAGAGACACGCACTCACACACACAGACAGAGCCACGCACACACACACAAACAGAGCCACACACACACACAGACAGAGCCACGCACACACACAGACAGGGCCACGAATAACTGAGCCAGTCTAGCTTTTCCCATTCAATTCAGTCAGTTATAGGACTCCTTTAGCTCTGTAAAAACGATCAGAAGCAATCAGGTCAAAGGTAGTGTCAAATTATAATGCTTGCTTGAGTACTAAACCAGGGTTATAGTGGAAGATACTAAAGACAACAGATGCAGATCAGGCCAGGTCAAAGGATTGGCTATATTTTGGCACTTGATGAGAACATGGCTGTGAAAGGGTGGAAAACACAACACTCTACTGTTACAGATCAGGTGGAACCAGCCGGGTAACACAGCGAGAAACAAGATCAAAGGGTTGGTCAGCATTAAGTGATTTGCCGCCAGGAAACCCCACAAAACAAAGAACCTATGTACCACAAGACTGGAGGGGGAGTCAACACAACATAAAGTGAATAGATATAAATCAGGTAGAAAGCCCCTCGGTAAAACGGTTCTGCAAGACACCGGGTCATAGAGGTCACCATCACTGGGTACGTGACTGACTGCCAGGCTGGGAGAGGAGAAGGTACAAAAAGTCTGCAGCTCGAGAGCAGGTTGAAATCACCTCTTTACAAAGGTCCACCAGAAGCCACTTTTGGAGGGGGTGACACTACCGTCTCCAAAGACCAGCACATGAAATAGAGGCTTCTATGGTGGGGCTCGGGCACATAGCAGAAGGGCCCGGTCCACCCGGTTGGTCCCGTTTCCGTCCCCTGCTTGGGTCTCCACACTTCATGAGAGCAGAGCGCCTAGACTGGGACCCCCACACCCGCAGAGATGCCGTTCCACCCGGTGACCGCCGCCTTGATGTATCGAGGGATATACACCATCCCCGACCTGTTCACCGACCACCAGCCCGTCGACATCCCCGAGGACGGACTCGAGGGTAAGTGGAGAACCACTGAAACTGGAGAGGGAAGAAGGGATCAGAGCCGAGGCGAGAGCACAGGGGAAGAGGAGAACCAAGGAAAGAAAAAGAGACACGCAGGAAAGAAAGAGGCGATGAAAAAAAATCATAATAAGGAAAACAGATGATCAGGAGTAACACAGTAAAAAGAAAAGGGATGGGGTACAATGAAGGCAGGGCACATAGCAGCAGGGCCCGGTCCCCTCGGTAGGTCCCGTTTCTGTTCCCTGCTTGGGTCTCCACACTTCATGAAAGCAGAGCGCCTAGACTGGGACCCCCACACCCGCAGAGATGCTGTTCCACCCGGTGACCGCCGCCTTGATGTATCAAGGGATATACACCATCCCGACCTGTTCACCGAACACCAGCCCGTCGACATCCCCGAGGACGTACTAGAGGGTAAGTGGAGAACCACTGAAACTAGAGAGGGAAGGAGGGATCAGAGCCGGGGCGAGAGCACATGGGAAGAGGAGAACCAAGGAAAGAAAAAGAGACACGCAGGAAAGAAAGAGGCGATGAAAAAAAATAATTAGGAAGACAGACGATCAGGAGTAACACAGTAAAAAGAAAAGGGAGGGTGTACATGGAAGGCAGACTAGTGTCCAGAGACCGGGCGGCAGCAAAACTGAAACCGGAGGGGGCATCAACTTACCTGGAGTGGCAGCCGGGCTGTTCCTGACAACAACAACAACAACAAAAAATGGCTGCCGCAAAGCTCCGAAATTTTCGGAATCGGGGACGTGTTTTTTGCTGAGTGACGGATGACGTCACAGATAGAAAGAACGCAAAAAACACGCCCCCGAATCTGAAAAAGGCGGGGCTTGAAGGGAGTGACACCCCTCTCCTCCAATGGCTGGCCAGCATTTACTAGGCCAGCCAATGGAGGAGAGGGGCGGGTTCCAAGCCCCCTCTAAGAAACAATAAATCTTGGGCTCCGCCCATTGCTACGCAGTGCGACGGTCCTCGACCTAAAAAACGGCCCCCACTGGTCGAAAACTGTCCCCCACCCTTCCGGTCCACCGGGGAAATACCCAGTTCCCACTACAGCCAGTCAGGCCCTAAATGGGAACCTATTGGAATGACAGATGTCACTGAATAGGATGAAATGCAAAGATACACTAAGCAAGAGATAGCCATAGCTGCTTTCTGGGCGGGGACGTAGACTGACACTATGCTGTAATTTATGGTTCTTTTTTGTGTTGTTTATTCAGCTGTTCCCTAAATTAGAGCAGGTTATGTGTAGACCTCATAGATATGCCAGAATGCCATTTAAGATCCTGGATTCGTAGGTAAAGAGGTATTTAGCCTTGATGCCTTTCATTTTTATGCTGTAACAGAACAATAAACACAATATTCTTTTGTGTGAGAGTCCTTGTCTGCAGTGTGCAGATGTTTATTACAGCGGTAACGATAATGTTGTGACGGTGCTTCGCTTAGCGTGCTTATTGTTAGTAGTTTATAAATGCAAGTCCTTGGAATTTGAATTGCTTATAAAATAATTTGAAGGCAACGATGTTCTCCATACTCAAAACAAGTCTCTTCCTCTTCGTTTGTATTGCCTCTTTCTTCTTCCCCTCTGTGTTTGAGGGCTGGGGGTAGCTCTGCTCGGATTCCATTTTACACACACGTCGTTTGTACTTCAAAAACGACAGGTATGTAGATGTGGGCTATGATTCCAGAGTCAACTGTGATTAATTTTCAGCTACATGGCAAATAATCCTGAGTCGTTTCCTTGTTTCACCTAGATTTGGGTGAGAAATGTGTAAGTTTATTTATTCATGGAAGACATATAGGCGTTGGTACTGTTAGCCCTCTGATGAGACTTCTAAAGTCAATGCCAGCTGTATTTCTCTCACCTGAGAAGTTTGTTTTCCTCACTCCTGTTCGTTGTCATTGTACCTTCCACTCGACAATATTATACCTTGCAACGCAAGAAATTGTCAGCACTTTGGAGCTCTGTTAAGCAAAATAGGTGTAGAACAGGGGTAATTGTCAGGCTAGGTGTTAAAAGCTCACTTGTATTGTGCGTTTTTTGCTCATCTCTGCACAAAGAAATATTTTTCTGAGCGCCAATGAAAACAAAATGCATTTTAAGATTTTATCACATAAGCGCATGCTCTTAATATGCAAGCTAAGTACTACTTTTTGCTAATTTCTTATTCTTGTGGCGGTTGTCGGTTATGTCATCATTATTATCATTTAGCATCACAAAGTTGTTGTTCATGCTGACCTTGGAGTGTTTTCTTAGGGTGCTTTCGCATTTAGTATTCCAGTTGCAGCCTCACAATTGTGATGCAGGACTTAGGTTTTCGACCCTCTCTGTCCTTATATTTTCAGAGGTGCACAGCGCTGGTCCTGATAGCAGTGAAGGCCGATAGTTCCCGTCTCAGTTTGCTCAAGGGCAACGACGCAGTGGCGTCACTAGGGTTGGTGTCACCCAGTGCGGGTAACTCATGGTGTCACCCCCTCACGACTTACCCCATGGACCTCCTCTGTGACAGAGCCAAGGCCGCCTCGTCCGGCATGTCTTCCCCGCGGTCATCCTGGCTCCTGCAGACCTCCCGTTCGTCCACATCCTTGGTCAGGGTATCCCTTCTGGATCTGCCGGCCTCTGGTCACGCTGGTTGTTCTCCCACCGCTTTCTCCTCCGTAGCGTCTGCTACCATGTCCTTCTTTGTGTTGTTCTCCTCTGCTCTCCTGCTTTCACCTCCTTGCATCAGAGTTCCCCTCCGCAGTTCCGGGCCATCGGAATATAAAGTCCCTCCTCCCCCTTGCACCGGAAGTATTACACCGGCAACAGAGGAGGAGACCAGGAAGCAGGACTCCTTGGTGCCCCAGGGGCTCCTGCCACAAGCCCCCAAAGCCTTTTTCTTACAGTACTCCCCTACCAGGCTTGGCCGATCGGGCCAAGAGTCCACCACAAGGAGTGTCCCAGAAGGTAATACTGAAAGGACTGGAGGGCCCATTTAATGGCAGAGGCGAGGCTGCAAAATTTGGCCAGCAGCCAACACAGCGTAACCAGATCATAGCTGCCAAGGTTTCAGAATGCTATGTGTGACATTTTCAGAATTCCAAGGTGGTTATGAGTGACATTTCAACGACTATGAGTGACACTTTCTCGCGAGCAAAATCTAGCAATGAAGGCAAGGGAAACATATAGATATCAGAAATTACACCGTATGAGCAATGAAAAACTCTAAGGAGATCTTAAAACTGCGACAAAGGCCCAGAAATGGAAGGGCGCTAACAGGAGACTTCTTGCAATCCAGCTGCACAGATTATTGACACCAACTCAATTTACTAATCTGAAATGAATCAAAACTTTATGGGCAAAACAATATTTCATAAAGTAAACAGCTTCAGTTATGGTCCACTGCTGAACTCAGTCCAAGATATTTATTAATGGTCTTGCACACTCACATTTTGTTACTACTCCACAGTCTTGCAGGGGACCAACTCATGGGGGCTTGAGGGTCACACAGACTCTGAGAATGCACCTTAATACTAAATATATTTGTAGTTAAAGTGAATGTTTAAAGGCTCAGCAGTCCCACCGTTAAAAACAGATATGTATGTAGATACTAAAATACGCTAGTAACTGAGAGAAAATATCACTGGCCCAAACTGTAATATTGACACCATATAGAATAAAATACTGTTTTTTCAGTACAGACTCCATCTGTGGGAATATTAAAAGGAACTACACAAAGTTTGCATAACTTGTTCATTTGGCTTGAAAAAACGAATTAGCGAGACCTCACAATTCACGTTACTTCGGGAAAAGTGTTGTTAACAGATTTGTGCTTCCAAAAGAGGTGCACGTCCAACAGATTGATTCGCATAAAAATTAACTCGTACTTGTGCTCCTTTTATCAGCACAGGAAACTTTCATTTTTCTAGAAGCAACACTTGTTTTACATTTTGGTGCGTACGTCACCACCACAAACAAAATGCAAGCACCAGACTCAATCACGCAATTGTTTCGGATAATATGAACAGCACTGAGCACTGTACTTACCACACAGCACATTCTGTGATGAAACACTGCCTTGCTTGGATCAGTGATTGAAAAGGGGGGGGCCGCTCGGCCCTCCCGTCCACATGGCGGTGCGGTGCCCCCCCATCTCCGGCCTCTCGGTGGTGGGGGAGTGTTGCGGGTTGATGACACGCGCGGCGCGCCCCCACCACCGATTGGCTGATGCCTCCCCCGTGACCCGGAAGCAGTTGGACAGCTTCCGGGGCAGGGGGGCGGGTTGACTGGGGGCAGGCCGGCGGGGGCGGCGACCCCCTGGTGTGGTAGCCCCTTAAGAGGCCCGGGGAGCGAGCTGGGTGCCCTCTTTGTCCCTGGCTCGCTCCCCGCATACCTCGTGTGCCCCACGCTCGGGGCGTGTAATTTTCTTCTTTCTATTCTAGGTCCCGGCCCTCGTGGCTTTGAAGCGGCAGTTGACGGATCCTGGGGGACGGAAGGAGAATCGGACCTCAGCTTCACCGCAGTGTACCCAGGAAGTGCCTGTAAGTGGCTATCGGGCGTTCTACTACGGGGGTCGGCAGGCAAAAGACCGAGGTATTTTGCGGGGCGGGGCTCGGGCGGCAGTCGGTGCAGGAGGAGCGCGCTGCACCGCTAAGGGATCGCAATGTCCGTTTTCATTGAGGGACCGGCTGTGGATGCGATCGTGAATTGTATTACATGGACAAACCTCCTGGTAACGCGGTCGTGAGGATTCAGGCTAGCGCGCGCTCGAGCTTCTGCTAACACGCTTTATTGAGTTAAAAGTGGGGAAAGCAAAGGGGGGCGAAGCAGGATCCAGCAGGGCAGACATTGGATGGGAGACAAAAAAAGGAACTGCATGTTTTGTACCGTTTTTTAAAGCGATTTTTACACGAAATAGCTCAGTTGGGAGAGCGTTAGACTGAAGATCTAATGAAAAGTGTATTGTAAGGTTTAAATATTGTAAAGCCTTTGTTGTAGGTTCTGACATACTTATTGGGCCTGGATAAGTTTAAGACCTTGTTGTTTCGTGTTTCTAGGGGGCGGAGCCCCGCTACTGTGTGCTTAGTGCCCTTGGAGCATCTTTGATACAAAGCTTGTGCATTATATTAACATTTGTTTCCCCCTAGCAAGCTTGATTCTGGTGCTTCTTGATTCGGGTGCTTCTTCCTGTGCAGTCAACAGATCGCGGGCGCTGAGGACGGCATCGGACAGGAGACACGCAGGAGATCGGTGGTAAGGGGAGTGAGGCGGGCCTGCACTTCATTGCTTCTGGAGGGCCGCCGGGCTTGAGCCCTTCCTACAAGGGGTTGGCGCTCGCCCACACGCTAAGACTAGCTAGTGTGTTTGCGGTCACAGTTGCATGGTGCTTACGGCCATCTTCACATCCCCCATCTAAAAAGAAGGTACAAGTGCACACGTGCACTAAAAGACTTGTTTAGGCTAGGACTAGAGTGCACTGGGTATTGTGTTAGAATGGCAGGCCCACGAGTTAATAAGAGTGCAGTCAATAAGAGTGCCCACATAGAGCTAATGATGCAGACTATGATGCGCAAGATGACCGCGATGGATAGGCGCCTCGGTAAAATAGACGAGTTAGGTAGGAGTGTGGCTGAAATTAATCAGAGGTTGGATGGCCCTACGGGACCACAAGTCAGGCCGAGAAGGATTATTAATCCGCCATTGCCCAGAGGTGATTTTGTCACCCCTCCTAAGATGGGCAAGTCCAAGAAAAGTGTAGGCACAGTGCCCAGGAACACCGCTGAGGGGGAGGGAATGCCAGTAGTAGTGCCTATGGAAACTCCCTTAATGCCCCCAATTGCACCGGCGGTCCCAGCTCCTGTTATTCCAGCAGTGCCGGTGGCCCCACTCGGGGTCATTACCCCTGTCACCCCCGTGACCATTACCCCCATCCCCGCCGGGGTCCCAACACCACCGACCAGCGCTGTCCCGGCTGAACTGGCATCCCAGATAGCCGCCGTTTTACCCTGGTTACAGTTGGGGGGTGTTGCCATCTTCCCAAGATCACTCGGCGGAAGCCTTGAAACTGGTTGAGATAATTAAGTTGGCCAGGGCGGGTGAAGGGGCACCATTGGCACCAATTCCTTCCCACACAGGTTCCTCCAGCGAGCAGACGGCTAAGAAGGATGGTGCTACATCGCAATTCAGTGATAGTGGTAAGGAGGTGGCCTTGCCATTACTAGAGGATGGTGCTATGCCCTCAAGGAGGGAGAATTTGGCACAACATGTGTCTCAGGCTGTGAAAGAGATGATCTGGGCAGGCAAATATATCAACATTTTCTCTTTGCTAATTGATAATAGGGAACTTGAATATGCCAAGTCACAAAAGGAATGGATGTTGCCCAGTGAATGGAGAACAGAATTGGTTAAGTTCAGAGTAGAGGAGATATTTATTAACTGGATGAGGGCCTTTTCCGTGTTCAGTGCCATTACTGCTGAAGAGTCACCCAATGTCCACGCAGAAATGGCCTGCTACCAGAGCAGGATTGCCATGTGGAGCGAGAAACACGTGGGGGATGGGTGGAAGGAATATGACATTTCGTTCAGGAAAGCTAAAGAATTCAATCCCTCCTTAACATGGGATATGGTAGATTCCCTGTTATGGTACAGCCAGATAACTGGGGGGTCAGCAGCGATGGGGGCAACTGGGGCACAGAAAATATACCCATCAAAGCCCCAACAGCCCTTTCGGCATGCGCAAGGAAGTGAGGTACCAGGAAAGGGTAAGGGTTAGGGGGATAAAAAGGGCGTATGTTGGGATTTCAACAAACGGTCCTGCACTAGGGTAGCGGGCACATGTAAGTTTAAACACGCCTGTGCCTTGTGTGGGCATCCCTCACACCCCGAGACTTCCTGCAGATTTAAGGGTGGCAACCAGGGGACCAGGGGGAGAAGGAAACCTGAATAAACAGGAGGGGGGTTTAGTATCACACACTCCCATTGATGTCATGGCAATGATTCCTTGGCTGAACAAATACCCAGATCACGCAGCGGCTAGACTACTTCAGGAGGGATTTTCTCAGGGTTTCAGGATACCTGCAGGAGGGTACATAGGTAAGAGTGAGTGTAGGAACCAACTGTCGGTGAAGCATAACCCAGGTGTAGTGGCTGCACAAATTGAGAAAGAATTACGCCTGGGTAGGATAGCAGGACCCTATGATGAAGTGCCAGTGCTCAACTTTGTTTGTTCCCCACTTGGTGTTGTCCCCAAAAAAGTGAAAGGCGAGTTTAGACTCATTCATAATCTCTCAGCCCCAAGGGGGGCATCCTTGAATGATGCTATAGATGAAAATGTCTGCAGTGTAAAATATGCCTCCTTTGACCAAGCGGTGGAGTTGCTTAGGGGCCTGGGTCCAGGGGCATTGATGGCCAAGTCTGACATAGAGTTGGCATTTCGTCTTCTCCCGGTGCATCAGGGTGATCACCACCTTCTGGGTTTCAAGTTTGATGGGAAGTATTACATGGACAAATGCATGCCGATTGGTTGTTCTATCTCTTGTGCCTATTTTGAGATGTTCAGTTCCTTCTTGGAATGGGTAATGAGGCAGGCAACCGGGCATCAACAGGTCATGCACTACCTGGATGACTTTCTCTTCCTTGGCAAGGCTGGGTCTCAGGAGTGTGCGCGGGCACTGCAGGAATTTTGCGTGCTCATGCGGGCTCTTGGGGTCCCGCTGGTGCCAGGAAAGACAGTGGGGCCAGCCACTCGCTTAGAATTTCTGGGCATTGAAATAGACTCTGTGGATGGTTGTTTCAGGCTCCCAAAGGAGAAGGTGACAAAATTCAAGTCGGCACTACGCGCGTGCCTGGCCAGAGAGAAAGTCTCTTTACAACAGCTCCAGGAAACGGTAGGCCAATTGAATTTCGCGTTGAGAGTGATACCAATGGCTCCCCCCTTTTCTCGCTCAATTGCGCAGGCGATGAAAGGTCTGCGCGAAAAACACCACCACACTAGACTGTCACTTGAGGTTCGCCAGGATATGCAAATATGGATGGCATTTCTGGAGGGCTTCAATGGCAGGGTTGTGTGGTCTGGGCCCCCCACTACTTCAGCAGAGTTAGGTTTATGGACTGATGCTGCTGGAAGTGTTGGGTTTGGTGCCATCCTTGGAAACAAGTGGGTCACCCACAGGTGGCCGGACGACTGGGTGTACAGTGAGTTGACAACAAACATTGGCTTTCTGGAGCTGTTCCCCATATGGGTTTCATTGATGGTCTGGCCAGAGCATCTGCGCAACAAATCAGTGATATTCTGGTGAGACAACATGACGGTGGTGGAGTGTATTAATCAGCAAGCGGCACACTGTAGGTTCATACTCCGCCTCTTGAAGGAGATTGTGTTCAGATGCTTGAAATTGAATGTTATATTCAGGGCAAAACATGTGCCAGGTGTCCTTAATAATGCAGCTGATGCACTCTCTCGACAAAAATTGCAGGTATTCAGGGAACATATTCCAACAGCAGAACCTACACCGACACACTTCCCGTCAACACTCTGGCTGATTGGTGCCCCAAATTACAGGACCTCGTGGCTGCTAGCTTAGCCCCCAGGACAAGAACAGCGTATGAAGGGGCGTTTGGTTCATATTGTGCTTTCTTAGGGCGAGACTGGGAATCCAAATGGGCTCTGGAGAATAGTTTTGCAGATTATTTGGGTAGATTGCACCAGGAGGGTCGCTCAGTGGTAACAGCTAACAGGCATAGGGCAGCTGTCTCCTTCTATGCACAGGCAAAGGGAGTAAAAGACTCAACTAATAGCTTTGTGGTACGTAAGGGCCTGAGGGGTTGGAGCCGCCTACAGGTCAGCACAGCTGACACTAGGAAACAAATAGGCTTGGGGAGGTTTACGGCATTATTGCCTGCATTACATGACATCTGTAGTTCAGACTGGGAGATACAATTGTTCAAAGCAGCCTTCACATTGGCCTTCTATGGAGCTCTGAGACTGAGCGAGTTGGTTGCAGCCTCCGAGGCAGATAGGCAAGGGGGTATTCAGTTCCTGAACACAACAATACAGGGAGACACATTGTGGGTGACAATTTTGAGATCAAAAACTGATCAGGAGGCGCGGGGGGAGACTGTGGTTCTGCACAGGGCAAGAGCCAATCCTTGCTGCCCGGTACACCATGTGGAGACTTTCGTCAAGCAGCGAGGTGGATTGTTGGGTTGGCCGCTCTTATTGCACGCCGACGGCACCCCTTTAACTAAATACCAGTTCAGAAGAGTCATGGAGTTGACTATTACCAGGGTGGGCCTTGACCCGAAGGAATTTGGCACACACTCCTTTAGGATAGGCGCAGCCACTGAGGCAACCACAAGGGGTCTGCAGGTGAACAGTGTTAAGAGAATTGGGAGATGGTCATCCAATTGCTACAAACGTTATGTGCGGGTACACATGTTGTAAAGTACCTAGACCTTTGCTGACATTAGGTTGTTTTTCTGTTTTTTTGCAGTTTCTTCGCTCTGTGACGCAGGCGGAGGACTCGCTTCGGGTCATCATCAAGGTTCATCGGCAACTCATCGCGGCGTGGACAATCAGGAACACAGGACGCAGTCAGGCAGGGTTTGGATTGTTGGTCATTCATATGTGAATCGTGCTAAACATGTCTTTTTTACAGGCAAGGGTAGAAGGGAGCTAGAGCACAAAGGATTGTCCATCTCCTTCTTTGGGAGGAGGGGTCTCTGCCTCAGCCAATTTCAGGGATTCTTTGCAGAATTGGTCGCCCAACATCCAACACCGCCGGCGGTGGTAATTCTTCACCTGGGAGGGAATGACCTTGCTAGACTGGATAGAAGGGTCCTCCTAGAAGAGATCATCTCAGCAGCGGGTTGGGTACGGAGGGTTTGCCCTGACTGCACTGTAGTTTGGTCTCAGCTGATACCACGGCTGCAGTGGCGTGGGGGTGATTCCGTCAGGGCATTGAATCACTCGGTAAAGAGGATCAATACCAAGTTAGAAAAACTTTTCCGAACCACACACTTACAGACCATCCCATATGGGACCATTTGGGGGGATGATTTGTACTTACAAGATGGGGTCCATTTGACTGAGGCAGGGAATGCAATATGGTGCGACAATATCCTAGCTTGGTTGAAGGGCTTTGTGAGGTAGGGATGACCTTCAGGCAGGAGTTGTGGGGAGGCCAGATCGTCGGGAAACAATGCTGGCCTGTGGCGGTAAGGTCATGATTGGTGAGCAGCAATTTAAGGTCCTAGGGGGGGCGTCACCATCCACAGAGGGGGCGGCCCAGGGGGAGGGGCCACTGGTCCCTCCTAGAACTTCAGGGGCAGGAATATCCGCTAGCTGCTAAAAAATGCGGGGGAGGGAGTCACGCTTTCCTTAGGCCCGTAGCCACCCCGCACATACATCATGATGTCAGCAAATGACGCAGAGTGTAAGGGCCCTCCTTGTTGGTTAAATGGAGTTCACGATGCCGATGGGGTAGGCGGTCCCCTGTCGCGCATGTGCACCTGTAGGTAGGGGCGTGGCTAGTAGGACTTGACACCGGTTAGCGACCTTGCCGTCGGGCCAGAAATGTTAGAATGCAAAATTCAGACAGGATGTTAGATTCGGATAGGAAACACGCTGTATTAGACTTTTGTTAAGGTTAGCCTTTGATATTTGTCTTCAATACTGTAATCTAATGTCGAATTTTGTTTTTCTAACATATTGATATAATGTTGTTATTCATACTTTTATTGTTTTGTATAATAAATACGGCCTGGGGGTCCCTGACCCCCCGCCTTCCAAAGACGACTTGCTTATGTCAATCCTTCAAAGTGCGGTGTGGGAAGCTGGGAGGGGCGGGTAGCCAGTCACGGACCATGTGAAAAGGGGGGGCCGCTCGGCTCTCCCGCCCACATGGTGGTGCGGCGCCCCCCCCTCGGCCGGCCTCTCGTGGTGGGGGTGTGTCACGGGTTGATGACACGCGCGGCGCGCCCCCACCACTGATGGGCTGATGCCTCCCCCGTGACCCGGAAGCAGTTGGACAGCTTTCTGGGCAGGGGGGCGGGTTGACTGGGGGGCGGGCCGGCGGGGCCGGCAAACCCCTGGTGTGGTAGCCCCTTAAGAGGCCCGGGGAGCGAGCTGGGCGCCCTCTTTGTGCCTGGCTCGCTCCCCGCATACCTCGTGTGCCCCACGCTCGGGGCGTGTAATTTTCCCCACCCACCAGCCCTAGAAAACAAGCTACTAAACAATGCTAGTCGTAGGTACTATGTAAGTTTGAACTTAGGCCTTTTTCCCGTTAATATGTAGGAAGTTTGACATGATTGTATGAACTTAGGCCTTTTTTCCCGTTTATAGCATGTGATTTGTTGTGATTAATTATGGTTGTGTATGCTTAGGCCTTTTTCCCGTTCTAGCTGTGATTATGTTGTCATTAAAATGTGATATTATGTGTGCTTAGGCCTTTTTTCCCACTAGCGCAGCATGCGTTGGATTACTATGGTTCGGTTTTAGTTGAGTATAGTTATCTTTTAGTGAGGTTCTCCTTTTTCTCTAGGTTCATCGTCGTATTTATTAGGGTTGGTCAGGCGGTAAGGTCATGATCGGTGAGCAGCAATTTAAGGTCCTAGGGGGGGCGTCACCATCCAGGGAGGGGGCGGCCCAGGGGGAGGGGCCACTGGCCCCTCCTAGAACTTCAGGGGCAGGAATATCCGCTAGCTGCTAAAAAATGCGGGGGAGGGAGTCACGCTTTCCTTAGGCCAGTAGCCACCCCGCACATACATCATGACTTCAGCAAATGACGCAGAGTGTAAGGGCCCTCCTTGTTGGTTAAATGGAGTTCACGATACCGACGGGGTAGGCGGTCCCCTGTCGTGCATGCGCACCTGTAGGTAGGGGCGTGGCTAGTAGGACTTGTCATCGGTTAGCGACCTTGTCGTCGGGCCAGAAATGTTAGAATGCAAAATTCAGACAGGATGTTAGATTCGGATAGGAAACACGCTGTATTAGACTTTTGTTAAGGTTAGCCTTTGATATTTGTCTTCAATACTGTAATCTAATGTCAAATTTTGTTTTTCTAACATATTAATGTAATGTTGTTATTCATACTTTTATTGTTTTGTATAATAAATACGGCCGGGGGGTTCCTGACCCCCTGCCTTCCAAAGACGACTTGCTTATGTCAATCCTTCAAGGTGCGGTTTGGGAAGCTGGGAGGGGTGGGTAGCCAGTCACGGACCATGAGGAGTCCGTGTTAGCAGCACACACACACACACACGGCATGAATCTTCCGATGCCTAGTGACCTGGTGACAAGTGCGTGGGAGGAGGAGGCCGGGCAAGCACTGACTCCAAACAGGGACAGCCACAGGCCCCGGCGGGCATAAGATGAGACCTGGAAGAATGGCGCCGCTTTGACGCCTGCATGCGTGGAAAGGAGAAACAAAATTGCCGCCCGCCTGTGTCTGCCTCTGGCCAATCAGCCCATGCATGGCCACAGGCACTCAAGACGTCACAGTCACTGCAGGGTTCACAAGGGGCAGGCAGAGTCTGCTATTAAGAACACAGACCGTACATGACTATAATGATTGCCAGCAGGATTTATTGAAAGTAAACTAATGCCGTGCGTGACAGTCTGCATTGGTGATTACAATAATTAGAGTTTCACATGGCATCTACACCGCTCGCCGCTCATTGGTCTCACCCTATGCGCTGGTGTCACCCGGTGCTGTCCGCACCCCCGCACCCCCTAGTGACGCCACTGCAACGACGGGTCTGCTAACCCTACAAACTTGCTTACTCACAGAGCAGTGGCATAGCTAGGGGGCCCGGGCGGACGGTCGGGCCCTGGCGGCACCAGTTTTGGGGGCAGCGGCCATCTCGGGCGGAAACCCCCCAACTCCTCAATGCGTTTGCAGCGAGAGGGCGGTAAAGGTAGAAAATACTCTCCAGCACCCACCCCCCTGCTCTTCACTGCGGCCGCCATGGGGCGGCAAATGCAGAGACCGTCACGGGCCCCCATAGGGCTAGCTACACCATTGTCCCAGCGAGATGTGTGGCTTAGACTCTGCATGCATTGTAAACTGAGAACTGTCTCTTCCCCTCACCAGCCTAGGCTGCCCCTACGACGACTGAGTAGGGTGACCAACTGGTATAGGTTCTAAATTAGGACAGTATGAGTAAAAATTCAGGATAAAGTATCAAAATTCAGGACAAAAATTCAGGACAAAAGGTCAAAATTCAGAACAAAACATCAGGACAAAAGTTACGTTTTACAGACACATCAGAGGAGGTTGCGCAATGGTATATAAGTGAGAAAATAGACAACCACTTAGATACAAGTAAAAAAAAGTTTATATTAGATTGAGACAATCATGCACTTCATGGTTTTCCATATGTGAGCAGGTTTGAGTAACTGTGCAGGTCTTTTTGTGGTATTTCATATGATAATAATGCATTTATATGGGTACTGCACTAGGTTGTACAGTCTGATATCTTGTTTACAATTCATGGTCTTGAGCAAGCATGTTTGGTGAGAGAAGTGGTCGGGAAGATCTGCTCGGATAGACTTTGTTACTAGCATCTCATATCTGAGTGCTATTATGAGATGTAAAGCGGCACGCATGGGTGAATTAAAGGGAGGATTACCGTGATGAACCCACTATAGGGAAAGCATTATGGGTATTTTAGCAAGTGGAACTTAAAATATTGAATCTGACTTTGCTTATGGGGGCTTAGCAGAGAGCTGCACTAGCCGGCGGAAGTCACAAAGGTGCTTTTCCCTGCAGCTTTCTTAAAGAAGGCATTGTCGATACACTATTACATAGTTTATTTTTGCCTATTGCTTAAAACACAATATACATCTCAAGCACAGTTCATGGCACTATGAGGCTCTCCCTAAAACCTTACACCTAAAACAAAACAGGCAAATATTTACAATTACTAGTGTAACATTCACGTAGCAGTTGGGTGACACTCAAAATGTCATATGAATGATGTATAAATCCCACACACAAGCACACAGCAAATACAGAAAACATAGGCAAGAGAGTAGCCAGAAAATTAAAATACCTCCCATTTTGAACTAAATCTCTTATGGCACCAAGAAATTAAAGTAAGTCATCAAACCCTCCCCAGAAGAGCTCTCTTGTCCAAGGATCTAGCCATACATCCTTCCATTAAACCCCTGATAACCACCATTTCACATTTACATTTACATTCTGTCATCCATTATTTCTTTCATCCATCTTTCAGTCTTTGACCATTAATTCTGTCCAACCATTTTCAAACTTATCCATCATGTAGCCTTCCATCCATCATTTCACTCATCCATCCCTCCATCCACCCTTTCACTCATCCCGCCATCATCCATCCAGCCACCCTTTCACCCAATCCATCCTTTCACTCATCCATCCACTCTTCCACCCATCCATCCATTTACTCATCCATCCAACCATTTACCCTTTCACCCATCCAGTCATCCTTTCACTTACTCATCCATTCACCCAGTCACTCATCCGTCCACACAATCACCCTTTCACACATCCATCCATCCTTTAATCCATCTCTCCACCCTCCCTTTCACTCATCTATGCATTCTTTCACTCATCCATCTGTACATTCTTATTTTCACTTTTCAATGCTCCCATTCGCCCATCCATTCTGCAAATTACCTATCGATACATTCACTCATCCATACATCCTCCCTTTCTTGCGCCATTCTCCTTACACTTAGTCACCCATCCTTCCATCCACCCTTCACCCATCCACCCACCTTACGATCTATTTATCCACTCATGAATCCATCCATTGACCCTATCACTCATCAATCATTTCACTCATCCATCATCCTTTGTCTCATCCATCCACCCCTTCACTCATCTATCCATCCTTTTGTCCATCTACCCTCCCTTTCACTCACTCATCCATCCTTACATCTACCCTTTCACTCATCTATCCATCCACCCTTTCACCTATCAATTTATCAATCCATCCATCATTTCACTCATCCATCCACCCATTCACTCACCCATCATCCACCCTTTCCTTTCACTCATCCGTACACCCTTTCACTCATCCATCCACCTTTTACCAATCCATCTATCCTTCCACACATACATACAACTATTTGCCCTCATCCATCCATCCTTCCACTCACTCATCCATCCATCCTTTCAATAATCCATTGAGCCATTCATCCATTCCTTCACTTACTCACTCACCCACCTTTTCACATTAGTTACGAGTTGAGCCTCTGGCTACTGAGCTGCAGATAGAAGAGGCCCATCAAGAACTCAACCCTTGCTGTAGTTCCTAAAGCAGGGGGCGGGTTGGGTGAGAGGAGGGTTCACTATACCCCTGCACATAGGCAATCTGAAAACTTGGAAGTCATGAGTAATGCATCATGCACAGTGCCAGGACGTGAGGTGACCGTGACATGGTGTTGTTTCTAGGGCTTTAAGTGGGATGAAAAAACTGGGGGTTCTCTCCAAGAAGCGTGTTTGATGTAATTAAGGGCGTGGCTTAAAACACCTAAGCTACAAATGTGTGCTTAGCATAGTGTGCTCCGAGTGGTATTTTGCTGTTTCTGTCATTGCATCCAGAAACATTACACTACAACAAGCCATGACTATTGGCTTTGCCAGTGAGTGTTAGGTGTATAAAATAAAAAAGCAGCAACTATGGCCTAGTTGTATAAAATATTGAAAATGCTTCAGCTCTGAAATGCTGAGACTGTGAAAGAATTATAACCTCTTCTTTTTAACTTCTTTCGCGGGCTTCTTTTAGTGAACTGGCACATAGCAGCATGGACGTTTTTGTACATTTGTTTTGTACATTTCTTCCATCTGACAGAATGCCCTGCCCTAGACCGAGGCTGGTGGAGGCCACCACATGCTTTAACAGCCCCGGCTGACCCATTATCATTCTTCTTGTGACAATCAGCCAGCATACAGAATGACAATGGACGGGGTGGGACTGTTCGTGTGATCAGAGGAGTGTGAACGGGCCCCATCAGGGAGTTGAGGTTTCTCAATGCCCAAAATTACGGACAAAAGGCGTCCGTAAAAGGGACTGTCACGGACAACAAATGTGAGGTAAAATTACAGATGGTCGGTGAAATTTTTGGATGGTTGGTCACCCTACGACAGAGCAAAGACAAGGCGAGCTGTTATGACGCTGATGTTTTTAACAAAGCTTGAATGTCTACCAAGGACGAGCACAGCTGAAAAGCTTTCCATTGCTCTCCTACATAACACTTTTGATAAAGGATTTCTTAAACTGGGTTCAAATTTCATCCCTTCCGACTAGCCACCGTATTCAAAATTAGCATTATTGTTTTTTTCATTTATCATTTAATTTCTAGCGCAATTATGTATTCAAAGAACTCTATTTCCTTTCATTCACAGGAAAAGAAGATCCGGAATTTTGAAATAATCTCAATGCTTACAAACTATTCACCAAGCCGTGTCTTCTTAAATGAAGGACATTTCTAATCTATAAGGCTCTGTCAAAGAATTCTAACAAAAATGTCTGCCATTGACACACCTGGGGCTGATAACAGGAAACTTTAGCAATGCTTGGAAACCCCATCAAATACAACAAAAAAATCTATATTTAGTATCGGACAATGCTAAAGAGGGTCAGTGGCCTATAAGCAGACATATGAAGTTATCAGCCTCTTCTAATTCTGGGACGTTGATTTGTCTTTAGGCAGTCACTTTTGCAATGGATTTTGATCCTCCTTATCCTTTTAGCTAATAGGGTCTGCAATTGGCTAATAAGTTCAATCTTCACCAACCAATAGGTATATAATGTGGCTAATAGGTTCAATCTCTGATGGATTGTACAGCTCAATGATACTGGTGATGACAAAGCTACTTGTGATGCCAATAATGATTATGAAGGTTCTGGTAATCCAGATGACAAACACTTTTTTTGGGTCTCTGGTAGAGGTGTAAGTTAACCCTCTCTCTCCAAATGATGTTATATACCTTTCAGATCTTGTATATGAATGCTACTTGAATCCCAATATTGGATCCAGCATTGATTTATCACCCACATTTTACATACTGGGTGCCATCTAACCATGAGCTTGCTATAACGTGAACTGACTAAGGCTAGCTTTGGACAAGCAAAAGCTCAATAGGCTGCATTCAGAATGTCCATGTCCATCTCTATTCAATAACATCCCAGCAACGCCTTGTAGTCACACTAGCATATTGCTTTTCTTCACCAAATTTGGGAACGATCCCCAAAAAAAAGGTGGGTTGGATCCTGACACATTGGCAGGATAAGCTATTAAATGTCATTTGTCCACTTACAAGAACACTAGATATTTCAGAAGAGGCAAGTCTGAGGGACACTGACATTAATCCACCATTTTATCAAATTGGACTCAGAATGTAATTTGCATTCCTATTAATGCTAACACTGATACTGCCTAAAAACGATAAAAAAAACGATCTTATGGAAGATCAATTCCAAGCAAGGTAACTATGGTAGCAAGGGACAGAGGGCTTTAAAATAATGAGCTACTATTGGGCAACAATTTCATAAAATAACTAAGAAAACATATTTCTTCTTTTGTTTCCCTTGATAAGGCCCAATTCTCCCTTGGAAGACTTTTTAGATCTTGTGAGGATGGAGCCACTTTGCCTGCTGCTATTATTCAAAACTGAACTCCAAATTCAGAGGTTCTACTACAACCAGAGTTTCCCCACAAAGGGTGAAGATTTAGTAAGTTCTTCATCTGGCTTTAGATTTCTTTCTTCCAGCCTGGTCGTTCATCATAGCAGATTCTTGGTTTTTAAGTACTGCTTTGTTGTATTTCATAGGACTTTGCTCTTCTTCTTTGCAGGACACTCTTCCAAATCCTATACATTTTTAAAATGAACAACGGGGGAAGTTGAGAGACCAAAAGGTAACATGGGAGAGGCCACGGGAGCGGAGCCTCAACATGGTGGATGAATACTAAGAGGCTAGCGCTGCTCTGCCCACAATACATAGCTGAAAGACACAATGCACAAGCAGAAGAATTGCTAATTTTCATAAAAGAGCGCAAAGCGCCAAACCAGTGGATGTGTAAGAATTAACAAGCATTGGCATAGCCAATAGGTCTTGCCTTTGGGACCTCATAAGTGTATAGTCAGAGCTATTGGCTTTGCCAATGTCTTTGAGCTGTGTTGTAGAGCACTTTGGCTGCTGTGTAGCATGTTGAAAAGTTATAATAAAAAAGTGTTATAAGCATTTTTAGTTCTCTTAAATATAACCAAGAAAACAACAGGAGAGTGGAGGTTGGGAAATTGTCCCTGAATTACGAATAGCGGACAGACACAGAGGAGAATCAACAAATACCAGATTCTAAGGGCAGACTGAGGTGGTGCTGAGTGATGCTGAGGTGGTGGTGTTCTTGTGCAGAGATGATGCTTAGGTGATGCTGAATGACACTCAGGTAGTGATGAGTGATGTTGAGGTGGTGTTGCTGCACTGGTGCTCTGGTGGTACTGGGAGATCCTGAGTTGGTACAGTGCTGAGGTGATGCTGTACTGATGCAGAGGTGGCGCTTCACTGTTGCTGAGGTGGGGCTGAGCTGGTAGTGGTGCACTGATGCGGAGGTGGTGCTGTGCTGATGTTGAGGTGGTGCTGCGCTGGTGCTGAGGTGGTGCTGCTCTGAACAAAAGAAAGGTGCAGCTGTTATACTTAAAGATGAAGTGTGGCATGAGGCACATTGAAGGAGAGTGAGGAGAAGCATGAGGCACAAGGATGGAAGTTGTTGGACTTGGCCCTTCCTGCTGGGTCATCCCTAAACTTTTTGCCTTTTTCCTCCTATATTTCCTCTGACCTGTTTTTGTTGGTTTAATGACTCTGGGCACTTTACCACTGCTGACCAGTGCTAAAGTACATATGCTCTCCCAATGTAAAGTGTATATGTGATTGATTTCCATGATTGGCTCATTGGATTTACTGTCAGTCCCCAGTAAAGTGCACCAGGAGTGCCAGGGCTTGTGAATGCCAATACTGCTAGTGGGCCTGCAGCGCTGGTTGCGCCACCCACAGAAGCAGCCTTAAAATGTGTCTAGGGTCTGCCATTGCAGAACCTGGGTGCAGTCTGGTACTGTCATGCTGGCTGGGCAAGTGCACACACTTGCCAGCCCCTAAACCTTCCCTTAACCTCATATTAGTCACCCCTATGGTAGGCCCAAGGGCAGGGTGCATTGTAAGTGTAAGGTAGGACATGCTCTGATGTGTGTGGCATGTCCTAATAGTGAATTACAGCCAAATTCGTTTTTCACTATTGTAAGGCTACCTGTGCTCTGCCACCACAATGCTGGCTCCGCCCCCCTGGGGGGCGACTGATGACTCAGCCTGCACCTGGCCCAGGAAGGGCGAAGCACTGTCAACAAGGTACTCCTGGCAGCCCCTGTCCCCACAATGCTGGCTCCGCCCCCCTGGGGAGCGTCTGATGTGCCTGCCCTCACACTGAAAGCAACAGCCAGAGTACACCCAACAAGTGCTCAGAGACTGAAAAGAATTATGCAGAGGCCCCCCTGGCCTGAAAAGACAAAGAAACTGGTGTATAAAAGTAGGAGCCCTGCTCCTTGTAAATTAGATCCTGTTTGCGCAAAGAAGAAGTTCTGCCTGAAGAGAAGGACCCTGGAAGCTGCATGGAGAAGTACTGACTCTGACCCCAAGAGACTGGCCTGTGGTGGGTGCCTTGCTGCTGAAGGAGAGAAGGAGAAGAAAGACTGAAAGACTTTGCTTTTATTCAACTTGTGCCAAACTTTTACCAAGATCTCCAAGGGCTTGCTGTGGAACTTGCCCCCTGAACTGCGCCCCAGGAACAGTGGGCGCTACCCCCCCCTGGAAAGAGAAGCTGCCGTGAGATCTGCATCTGCCTGGTAAACCCTCCTGAGGAAACGTGGAGTGCGCTGTGAAGGAATCACTGTGCCCTCTGAGAGGACCTTGGCACCCCCGTCCCCACGCATCTGCTTCCTGGCAGGCCCCAGATAACATCGCCAGGACCAGCCTCTCTGGCCCCAGCACCGTGCCTGTCGCCTGCCTAACTGCGGACTGCACCGCATGACCGGACTCTGCCTTTTGCCAACCTGTTCCTGAAGGAGAGAGTGCCTTGAAGCCCCAGCCGCCGCCGTTCGTGTGCAGCAGCGGCGTGGGGAGAGAAGGAGCACTCCCTGTGCTTTGCCAAGGCTTACTTTTGCCTCACTTTGCTGCCCGGGGCGCCGCCCCCTCTTTCCAGGACTCGAGGCGCTTTATCTTTCTGACCCGGCCCGCGCCGCAACGCCTACCTTCAAGCCCGAGCCGCCGCTGTGATTGGCCCAGGAAGGAAGACACCGCGACGCAGGACACCGAGCCGACCTTGACCTTGCCGCCTCGACCCTCTTCAAGGATCTCTAAGGTACTGTGTGCCCCCGCGGTGCGAGCGTCCTGCCTGCCAAGCTCGCACCGCCCTCTGTGACCTTGTGTGCCCCGGAGCCCGGCAGCTGCAGTCTGCACCTTGGCACGAGCCTCCCCTCTTCAGTGAGGCTCGCACCGCTCCTGGCCCCCGAGGCCCCCCCTGACATTCCATGTGGCCGGCGCCCCCTCTGCAGCGAGTCCCCCACAGAAGTGCGACTCATTCTGAGAGCCAGCCCCGGTCGTGCCCTTCGCCGCTCACGCGAGAAGCGTGAGCTTTGGCAGACCGGGCCCGATTTCCTCACCAGAAGCGAACGGAGGCGTGGGGCAGCACACAGAAGCGCAGGAAAGTACTGTACCTTATCAAAACTGGGCAGAAGGCCCCAAACCTTGCATTTTAAAGAACTGTGGCCCCTTTAAAATCTACAAAGCCTATTTACAAGTAACTGGAACCGCTATTGAATAACCAAGACTGTATTTACAAGCCTGCGTGAAGAAACTTATATAAAGATATATTTTTTTACTAAAATACAGTTTGGTGTCATTGTGTGGTGGGTTGGTGGTTATTGTTTGTGATACTGCAAATGTTTAACCCTATGTACTCCAGAGTTTAGCCTAGACTGCTTGCGCCACACTATCTAGAGGGTGAGCAGGGGTTATTTCTGGGAGTAATCCTTTGCCCTGACTTAGAGGAGAGGGTCCCTGCTTGTCGCCAGTGCTGCACTGCGCCAACCAGAGACCCCCAATTCTAACAGAAGTGAAGAGAAGAGAAGCAGTGTGAGGCACAAGGAAGGAGAGTGAGGATAAGAAGAGCTGCTTGAGGCACACTGAAGGAGACTGAGAAGACCAGCATGAGGCACAAGGAAGGAGACTGAGAAGAGCAGTGTAAGGCACATAGGATGAGACTGAGAAGAGCAGCGTGAGGCACAAGGAAGTAGACTGAGAAGAGCAGCATGAGGCACAAGGAACGAGACTGAGAAGAGCAGTGTAAGGCACATAGGATGAGACTGAGAAGAGCAGCATGAGGCACAAGGAAGGAGACTGAGAAGAGCAGCATGAGGCACAAGGAAAGAGACTGAGAAGAGCAGTGTAAGGCACATAGGATGAGACTGAGAAGAGCAGCATGAGGCACAAGGAAGGAGACAAAAGAGAAGAGCAGCATGAGGCACAAGGAAGGAGACTGAAAAGAGCAGCATGAGGCACATGGGTGGAGACTGAGAAGAGCAGCGTGAGGCACACTGAAGGAGACTAAGAAGAGCAGCATGAGGCACACAGAAGGAGACTGAGAAGAACAGCGTGAGGCAAAAGGACAAAGAGTAAGGAGAAAAGCAGAATGAGGCACAAGGAAGAAGAGTGAAGAGGAGAAGAGCAGCATGAGGCAGAAGGAAGAAGTATGAGCAGGAGAAGAGCAGCATGAAGCAGAATGAAAGAGACTGAGAGAAGAGCAGCATGAGGCAGAAGGAAGGAGACTGAGGAGAACAGCAGCATGAGGCGCAAGGAAGGAGGCTGAGGAGGAGAAGAGCAGCATTAGGCACAAGGAAGGAGACTGGGGAGGAGAAGAGCAGCATGAGGCACAAGAAAAGAGATTGAGGTGAAGAGCACCATGACGCACACTGAAGGACACTGAGGAGAAGAGCAGTGTGAGACTCACAAAAGGAGGCTGAGGAGAAGAGCATCAGGAGGCAAAAGGATGGAGAGGTACAGCAAGGTAGCACTCATCTTTAGTGCACTCATCATTGCTGCGTTGTTGCTGGACAGGGTAGGTGAAGTCAGCACTGCACACAAGGACAACCCAATGCCCAGCTGGTAGTTCAGAGGTAGGGTGGTCAACCGGCCATTTTCTGCAAATTTACACTATTGCTCACAGTGAGCAGCTGCGGCTACCATCTGTCCCACCTTTTGGCACTCAGAGGTGAAGCAAGAGGAGAAGAATTGGAGCTGCCATGCAGGACACCTTGAATAGCCTGCAAGACTATCCAACTCACACTATTTCTGCTGCTTTATATACTTCAAAACAGGTGCTTATGAGTGGCAGAGAGGGAAAACCTGTGGCATAAGAGGATTGTTGCTCCGTGTGTAGTGGCACGAGGCCGGTGGTTATGCCAAGTTGTAAGGGATGATTCTAGAACTTGAATCTGATCTCTGGGATCCTGTACAATGCAGCTTCAGGAGAATGTTCAACTGCAATAATGCAAATAGAGAATGTCACTACCTGCTGTAAAACAGCCTCAATGTGTGAATTTAAACCATTCTGGGGTCAAGTACAGGAAATATGCCTTTGGTGTATATTTGGTCATTAAGCCAGTTTCAGAGAGCTTCTGTATTGTCACATTAGCGGCCAGAGACACAGGGAAATACATGATTTGCCCAAGCTTAAACAGTTTGCTACAGTAGGAGACCTGAGCCAGCAACACACTACTACTTACTGCAAATGTTATACATTATGACGATATATATGTACCACCATATTGCCTTTTGGTCCATAAACCACTGTCCACCTCAGGGTAATAACCAGTCCAGTTTCTTTTTAATTACATGCTTACTAGTTGTATTTAAAAATATTCTAATCTTAATAACCTCTATCTTGACAGAAAGGAAGCTAAGGCATAAATTAAAAAGTGATTGCTCAAGGGCACACGATTCCTAGTGGAGAGGCCAGGATTAAATATTATGCCTACCGGTTGCACAGTTTCCAACTAACCCACTAAATCACAACTGTTGTAAAAGTGATCCTAATGGCAAGCTTAAGGGACTACTCTTGACAGGTGACAGAGAAATGACACCGCATTGTTTGACATCCCAAGCTATAGAAGTGTTCATTTCCAGCAAAGGAGGCATATTTGTCAAACTGAGATTATTTATTTAGGTGTTTTATATAGCGCTGGCCAGACCTGAAGGTATCAGAGCACTTTACATCATGATCACTCGTAAGATACATAGACAATACTCAGACATACTAGTATATACAATGGCGCCAGACGTATCTACATTAGATGTCAAGTGCTGTACTTCCGTGGTTAAAATGAACCTACTGGACCATATCTGTTTCGTTTGTGTACCCACCTTGCAGTAGGGCCAGTCCATATATGATTATTGTAGTCACTCTGTATTGCGCACGTTTCTAAGTTCCCCCAATATTTTCTAATAATGAGAAAAAGACCTGAGTAAATGTTATGAACTTTTTCTTTGTGTTTTGATGCAGTAGGTGGTTACAGAGGAGTATAAAGTGAAAACTAAAATTTACCATTGGTGTTTTAAAGTTTATGACAATTTCACTTCAAGTGGATAACCAATTTGTTTTTTTTGTAAACTTATTTCGAAAATACCATCAACGAGCAGGCATGGTTAACTCAATGTGGTAAACATATGCCAGCTAAACACAGTATGACTTGATATTCATAAGCAATATGCTTAATATCTGTCTGAGTTACATTTTAAGATTACCTGATTTACAGAAGGTGGTCATGCAATGAATTCAATCCAAAAATGTACCCAGCAACTCTGCCCTTAGCTCCAAGAAAGGCTGGGCCGGCATCAGCCCCACCGCAAGTATGGCGGGCGCACCGGCCCCCACCCGCTCTTGGTGTTGGAGCAAGCACGGTTGCGTCACAATGACGCGGCATGTGCTCCATAACACTGATTCGACCCCGGGTCTCCCAGTGACCCGGAAGGGATTGAATCACTTCTGGATCACCAGGGAGTAAAGGCCAGGCCGGTGAGAACCAGCCTCGCAAGTGAGGGGTTAAAAGGCCGGGGAGCGTGGAGTCTGCCTCTATGACTCTGCTCTCCACGGCCTGCCCCTCCAGCCTCTAGAGATGCTGTAATTATTTTTAAACCACCCACCATCCCCTGAAGCAGATGATTGGTATTTTGTTTTATGAAGGTTTTGCTTTGTTGTCTTTCACAGGTGTGTTCCAAATGTAAATAAAGAACAAGTGTGTCCTACTAATATGCTTTGTTCCTTAGAACTTTATCCCGTTTACAGGTCATCAATCGTCGTAGTTATTGCTATTCCTTGGTCAGGCAGTAAGGTCATGGTTGGTGAGCAGTAAATTTAAGGTCCTTAGAGGGCGGCGCTATTCTTGAATGGGGTCGCCTAAGGGGAGGGACAAGTGGTCTCTCCTAGAACTCCAGGGGCAGTTACAGCCTGTTGGCTAGATGACTGCGGGGGAGGAGGAAGTCACGCTTTCTCTAGGCTGGCTGCCCCCCCGCAAATGCACAAATGCACAATGGCACCAGCAAACGACGCAGAGATGCAAGGGCCCGCTTTAATGAAGTTAATAGAGCTTACGGGGGTAACCCGGGGGGAGTACCCTCATGGTAAACGGGCCCTTTGCGCATGTGCACTCTGGTGGGAAGGCGTGGTTAATAGAGCGTACGGGGGTAACCGGGGGAGGGAAGTACCCTCATGGTAAACGGGTCCTCTGCGCATGCACACTCCGACTGGAGGGCGTGGTTAATTGATAAGGATCTGACACCAGTTAGTGACCTTGCCGTAGGCCCAAATAGGAAACGCAGAAAAGTAATTACTGTATGATTATGGTTCATATGTTAGATTCGGATAGGAAATACCTTGTACTAGAATTATGTTAAGATTAGCCATCTGATATCTGTATATATCAATTGTAATCAATGTCACGGAACATTTTCTGCGTAATCGTGTAAATATTGTTTATTTAAATTTTGTTTTATTTGTATGTTTAATAAATACGGCCGGGGGTTGTACAACCCCGGCCTCCAAAGAAATCCCTCTCATGTCGTATTAATAATGTTTGATTGAGGAAGGGGGGGTGTTTCTGGCAGTCCCTGGCCATACTAACAAACGTCAAGTGTCCCCAAGTGCATGTGACCTGCAAAGTCATAATGGTAAATTGCACCCCCTTACTCGGAGTTTATTTGATGGCTTTGGTCAAATCATGATTGTTACATCGTTTGACTACTATAAGGTACCGTAGAATGCACCAGTCTCCATAGCTCCTAACAAAGGACCAAGTAAGGGCAAACCCTATCATAATGAGCTCGGAGTTGGGTTTCGCTCATGTGCGTAGCCCACGTATAAAAAATCTACGATTTTGCGACTAAATTGAATCTCACCACACCACTCAACCAATATATACAACACTGAGAAAATTAGTGCTCACAAAGACACCGGAGGCCCCACCCACACCATCCTGCAATATTTAAATTTTCACCAAAGTGCTCTGGCTACCAGCCTATGACAGGTGCACGCTCAACAAAAAAGATTTAAATATGGGGTTATGGAAGAGAGCCCTGAAAGTACCCTCCAAACTCAGTAATAATTCAAATGAGTAAGGGCACCGAAAAGTAAAACGGCCAAAAAATCACCTCAGTGCTCTCTACCCGGGAAGCCCGTGAATACAGCCTTGTCAGTTTTAGTTTATATTATAAACACATGACTTAAGGTGCGAATCTAAAATCTTCCGGTGCTCGAGCCAGCCAAATCCAATGGTAGAACATAATTTCTGAATGGTTGGGGCTAGAATTACATACAATGATTTAGGATTGGATGTGGCCTAACAGCTAGGGCATTCGATCTCAAATCTGGGGAACCGGGTTCGAGTCTCGGCAGCGACGTTCAACACCCTTGATTCTGGCAAATCACTTAATCTCCGGGTGCCTAATTAAAAAAATGAATGTGCTCATGTAAAGCGCTCTGATACCTACGTATCAAGTTATGTGAAACACCTGAAAAAAGGATATCTCAACCAATGCTAGCAGTTTGCACTACATTTTGAAGAGCTCTTTGGCTGCAGAGACTGTACGTGCCTCTGCAGTGTGTAAACATTGTCTTCATTTTTTAGTTGGTGGCTGCCGCTGTCAGGCAGTTTGGGATGGACGGCAGTAAATAGTGGTAAGGTTGTTGTCTTTCGGAAGCAGCATGAGCAGGGCAGCTGCATACATGTTACCATAGTAAATAAAGGTGGGTGAGCCGCGCAGAACAAGAACAAGCGACCTCCATGATTAAAGTTAAAGTGCAGTGCTCTATGCTGACCAAAAAAAAACTGAATGTTGTCAAAGTAAATCAATAGAGGTGAGAGACCCAAAAATTGAAAGGGAGAACAAATGACTTTGCCCTCAGAGCCCAAGAGGAAGCAGCCGGAACAAATGACCGTGCCTTCAGAGCACGAGAGCCAGCAAGGGAGCGGAAAGTGAATAGAGAAAATAGTGCACCAAACCACATAAATGCAGGTAAGGGGAGGACCACATGTAATTTGGGCAGTCGCCATGGGAGGGAACAAACCACCACAAGGTGGGACAAATGAACCAGATGCACCTGTTTCAAGCATTGATTTATGCAGGGCCAGAAAAGGGACCCATCAAAAGCGATGGGCATGGTTGAAGTCCCTAGAGCATATTACAGCATGTTGAGAGACAGTGCATGCGCTACCTAGGCTTGACCTAAAAAGGGGGGCCGAAAGGGGGATTTAAGGTGCAGTGCGGGCCGCTTACCTGGCACCGCAGGAAGGAGTGGGGTTTGGACATACCCACCCACCCACACCCAAAATAAACATAAGAAATGTCACAGTTAGGAAGGCAAAAGGTGGATAATACAAATGTGCAATCCATTGAGAGGAGGCAAGAAGGTATCTGATCACCTTGGATTGCCTGACGGCAGGGCGGTAGCTGTATGACATTCAAAATGGGAATTGGCAGAAGACCTTGCCTGCCTGTTGGCTGGTCACATGACGAACATGGTAACAAACTGAACCTCCTCAGGATGGGGATACAGGAGCCACATCGAAAAGAAGGAGGTAATAACTGTTGCACCTGAATAATCAAATAGATACAACCGTGACTGTTTCACCTGAGAGCGAATCAGGTACGATTGATTGTTGACTAAACTGTTACCTTTACTCCCAAAAGAGTCTGCTGGTTTTGATTTGTAGTGTTACATAAGAAGCAGGGGTTGGGCTCGAGTACTCAGGTTACAGGCCCTAGTGTCTCAGAAGGTCCAGGGTCTTCTCCAAAAAGCTGACATGGAGCAAACTCATTTCAACCCTCATGTTGTACCACAAAAGGAAAACAAAGTTACAACCAGTTATCAATCTCAAATCATTAAACTGATTAGTGATTTGCCATAGTTCAAGGTGGAAACGCAAATCCATGTGTAAGAATCCAATGGCCTGCCTAGATTTTCTGGATGCTTTTTATAAGAATTCTCCTTCACAAATCTTGCTAGAAGAGCCTTCAATTTCTGTGGAACAACACATTTTATAATTTCACATGCCCACAGCTTGGCCTTTCATCAGCACTGTGGTGCTTTTCGAATGTCATGAGGCCAATTATATCAACCTAGTGAACGTAGCAAATTGGGGTAATAGTTTATATGGATGACATTCAACTTCTGGCTCAAGATCAAGATAAAATGTTGCTATAGAAGTATTTATCAATAGCAATTCTGGTAATTCTGAATCTAGGTTTTGTTCTTAACCACCAAAGTTTCAGTTGTGTTCTTTTCAAATAGATGGATTTCTGGAGTTACTGGTTGGTTTTGGAAAAAGCTATCCTTCAGTTAACTTAATTCAAGGTGGCAATTATTACGGTGAACGGCCTCCCTGAGCCCCACACTGTTTAACATATACATGCGCCCCCTTGCTGAGATAGTTCGCCCGTTTGGCGTTCAAATTGTGTCCTACGCTGACGAAACTCAGCTGGTGGTGACTCTGAATCACCCCTCTTCTCAACCAAGTGATTTGAGGGGATGTATGGAGGCAGTATGTGTTTGGATGACCCAGTCATATCTCAAACTAAACGGAGATAAGACAGAGCTAATGGTGCTGGGTAACCCCCCACAGAAATCCATTGACTCCATGTGGCCACCAGCTCTGGGCCCTGCACCTCTAGCTAAAGATACCATCAAGAGCCTAGGAATCTGAATGGATAATACACTGACTCTCGGCTACCAGGCAACCAAACTATCTGCCACCTGCATGGGCATCCTGAGACTCATCCGGAAGATCCTTCCGCTCCTACCGTTTAAAGCCAGACAGATCATGGCCCAGGGCCTGATTCTCTCCCGGCTTGATTTCGGGAACGCCATCTACCTAGGAGCCCCTCAACTAACTCTAAGAAAACTCCAGTTTATTCAAAACTGTGCGGCCCGCACTCTGTTGCGCATCCCCCGCCGCCAATCCGTGAAATCCGAACTAAAAGATCTCCACTGGTTGCCAGTGAGGGAAAGAATCAACTTCAAAAGCATGTGCATTGCCTATCGTGCCTACTGGAGGAAAGGAGCAAATCTAAACCATACCCTGATCACCCCCTACCATCCTAACAGACAGCTTAGGTCAGCCCAGACCTTCCAAGCTACCATTCCCAGGATCAGAAGAGAGAGGAGCGGAGGCAGGATGTTTTCAGTAAATGCGGCAAAACTCTGGAACTCCCTTCCAATCCCCCTCCGATCAGAACCCAACCTCCTGATCTTCCGGAAAAAATTAAAAACCCTTCTTTTTAGTAGATAACCAGTCCCTGCCATATACACCTGTTACTCTTTAGCGCTACGACGCCTGCGGGTAGCTATCGCGCTATACAAATATAAATCCAATCCAATCCAATCCAACTCCTTCAAGTTCTCCACAGTTCCATGATGTATCAGAAAATCTGGGGACATCGGTTAGGGTTACTAGCCTCGTCCATCCAAGCATTGTTTCGCCGGACTTCGAACAATGAAGACATGCCACCAGTGTTGAGGGTTACCTCAGTGGTGGCTGGACCACTAGTATGCCTGGAAGTGATGGCCAATTTTCTCTTCTACCCAGAATCTAGTATTAGAATTTGATGCAAGTCTGTCTTGATGGGGTGCTAGACGAGACAAGTTCTCGACTTGCGGCCCAATTGAGGGTCATGTCTGCATATAAAGTGTTTAGATATGCTTGCAGACTTGTTTGCCTAAAATAAGGTTTCATACTTCTGTGCATGTCAAACCTTCTAGCAGTCATACAGATCAATAATTTATTTGAAAGAAGACCAGACCTCCGGCGTAACTGGTTAAATGTTTTGGGAGTTTTGCCAGAGGGAAAACTCTTTTACAATCAAAATATCTTGCACTAAATCTCAACACAACAGCTGATTGGCATCTGTTCTATCTACCATATTCGAAAATGCTTTCTTTCCAGATAGGGTCCTCTCTCAACAGATTTATTTGCATCTCATTTGAACACTCACCTTGTTTCTCAGGGTCTCAACTGTGCTTTTACTCCCCTATTACAATTTACAGGGTTTTAACCTAGGTCCGTTGATAAAGAGTATCCAGGAGGAATGCAAGGGCAATATCCCGGTTAGAGGACTTGTTAACCCATGAATCTGTAACAAACATAAACTCTTATTTTCTATTGATGAGAGAACTGTTCATTTCTAATGAGTATCTGGGGAGAGAATGCACGTTAATGAGGTATGCTTTGAATCATAGGAAGGAAATGAGATCTGTGTCTTGCTGTAGAGTCATGGTTGCATCACAATTATTCATTACTTTGTCAAGCCACAGAGTAAATAAAAATAGGTGTCCTAATTGGATATAGGAAGCCGGCCCCATCACGACTTGGGAAGATATTTTACCAGTGAATTCACCCTGTCTCCTAGCCACCAACATCTTTTGACTGAAGTTATATGTGGTACTGCTGCAAATTGAGCTGCATGACTTGTGCTCGCCAAGGAAGGGGTGCAGCCAGAAGCACATGGGGCCAGATTTAAGAAGGCCTTGCGCCGCCGGTGCGTCACTTTTTCCCATGTTAAAAATGATGCACCAGCGGCGCAAGGCCTTCATAAATCTGCCCCATGGTCTTTTCTTTGGTGCATTTGTGACTCGGCAAATATTTCAATTGAGCACATGTGAAAAAAAGAAAAAAATGACTTTAAAGGAGAAGAGCTTTTAAAAGAAGTTAATTGACCAGATACGAATGGGCCAAACAGCAGAGTAACAAACAAAACTTTACAAATGGCGCATCCGAGCACCTGTTTTCAAGGGCTCTGTTTTTTTTTCCTTGGGTCAATAGCACTAAAGTTAAAAAGGGAGTCTCTATGTGGTAAATCAAAAGGGAAAAATGACCAGACAGTACATGTCGCAAAATAAGAACACAGTCTCCCTCCACTCACAATATAAAAATCCTTGAAACAAGTAACAGCTTATTTTATAAGAATAACTTAGCTATAAAAAATACTGGCATAAAGGGCAGATAGTGCAGAAAATCATATGTAAAAATGAAGAAGTAAACTTTAAAAGAGCCAAACTTTTAAAGCAAGATAATTGAGCAGACACCAATGGATAAAACAGCAGAGTAGTCAACAAAACGCTATCATTTTAATGAAAGGTTACACTTATAATACTAATATATGGGAGGCATCATTTACACAATTTTTCACTGTGAAATAAAGGTGTGTGTGGAACTAGGAAGGGCAGTTTTTGTTCCAGTAATAGGGGCAAGGGTATCTGTGCTAGACACTCGCATAACAGTCAGATGTACAAAGAATTGTAACCGTCACAAATGCTCCAATTCGGTGTTTGTACCCATTAAAATTATTTGTATTACATAAATATCCCTTTTTATGAGTAACAAACATTTTTCGGACTCCTAAAGTAGAATTTATTAGGGATATTGATTAAGTATATTGAAGGGGTGTGTTGTAGGTATCCCTACCAAATACTGAATGTGTTCCTAATCTGTCAATATTTTGTGACCAAATATTTTTTGTATCACTAAATATATGTGAGGTATGACATACTAATCAATGCACTTTTTTATTGTGCAGCTGAATAGCACCTAAGTGTTTGCATTATTCAAATTTAGATTGCCATCTTTCACATACAATTAATTTTTCACCACCAACTTCACAATACAAGTTATGATTTTTTCTACCAAAACATGTGCTTGTAATTGTTGTACATAATGTGCCATTCTTACTAAATTTGAAACGCAGCCCCCTTGGTGAAACGTGTATCTTAACATTTCCAAAATGCTCTGTCATTCCAAGAAATAAACTCAATTATTGATTTTATTCTGTCCATAATGCCTCCTCTATTACTTCATCACAAAACAGGGACTTATCCAATATTTGCAATACTATTTTTGATAATAATCATGTTACTTTCTATCATTGAACAATAACACCATTTAAAGAATCCATCCCCTTTTATACTCCTGAAAAATACTTTAATTGCTCTTCAAAGCATCTCTGAGTGAGACGTTAGACCAAATAGCATTTTTACAAGCTAAAATAAACCTTCATGGTTTGTTAACTACTTAAGGTGAGTTAATGACAAGTGTAACTTTACAGGAATGTTGACATGAAAAGTATGGTGTTGTGCATACACACAAAAACACAAAAGTAGCCCCTCTGGAACCTGGATGGCTCATTTGGAAACAGGGAAGAAATGGGGGGGGGGGGGTAGTCAGTACGATGCATGCCAAGGATGTAATGGTCCTCTAACCCTAGAATGCTAGGGGGTCTATTAGTATAGCGGGCGGATCGCCGCCGTCCAAACTGCGGTGGCGATCCGCCCGCCATAACACACCGCCCGCATGCTTTTTACCCCCAGCCATATTATGATGGCTGGGGTACCGCGGCGACCGGCAGACCAGCAGCTGCGTTTACGCCCATCGACCGGGCGAAAAAGGGGTTGGATATGGTGGCGGTGTCTGAAAGACACCGCCATCCATATTACACTACAGGCGGAGAGCAGCCTTTCTGTGGTGGTGTTGCCGCCACGGAAAGGCTTGCGGTGTTTGCAGTTGGGGTCCCTTTGCGGGCCCCCAGGATGTTGGGGATGGGGGCACATGGCATTTGTATGCACAAGTTGGCAGGCACCGCGCGGTGCCTGCCACGTTGTGCATGCGAATGCACAACATGCAATTTTCACATTGAGGTGGGTGCTGCTTACAGCACCGCCCGCCGCAATGTGAAAAATGCGGGATGCGCCTTCCAGTCTGGCGGGTGCATCCTAATTGGCATCGAGGGACCGCCGCACATATAGTGGGCGGTCCCATTTACCATTACGAAGTCCGCCCGACATCGTAATAGACCCCTAGGTGTTCTAGGGTCATGGGACCATTACGTCCTTAAGCCCTATATATAATTTTTAAGCCGTTCCCTCCCACCCCACGAATAAAGGATACCTTTGTATCAGGTGAGGAATTGTATCTTTAAGTTACGACCCCACACACCCATTCTTCATAAGTGCTCCCTGGAATATGGTTGAGCCCATCCCGAACTTTAGGAGTTGGGGTGAACCCGATGATGAAGTATGTCACTACTAGACTGAGTAAGGGTTGTATAAAGAAATGGGTCACTTTTCCTTTCCACCCACAATAGTGGGAGTGATGCCACCCGGCATACTGACTACCCCCCATTTCTTCACTGTTTCCAAAGGAGCCATCCAGGTTCCAGAGGGGATACTTATATGTTTTTGAGTATATGTCAGGGAAGATGTATCCCTTCAAACCTCTTCATTGAGGACCTCTCTACTCTCCTAGGGTTCCCACTCAGGTCCCTAACCTTGTGTAAAAGGTTGTGAATACACAACCTTAAACAAAGATTTACAATAATTCACTGATGTTTTAAAATGTCTGTTAGTCTAGCCATGTGGTATTAATTAAATCCCTCAGATGTACAGACCTATATAGATAACAATACTGTGTGTAATCAACACAATCATACTAAACTATTCAGCATAACCCACAAGCTCCTGGATCAAAGATTTACTTATTGTGTATTGCAGAGTTTAAGAAACACAAGGAGAGATTTACACATTTTTCACAAAATGTGGTGCAGAAAAACAAAGCTAAATTACCCATATTGAACTTTGTTATTGTAGTGTCGCCTTAGCAAGAACAGGCGGACACTACTTATAGTTTTCAAAGAGCTTTATTATGTACGTCTGCATCACGCCTAGTCCCTACTCTAACTGGCCCTAGACCGTCCCCTAGCTCCTCCCGTTCCTGTTCCTCCCCTTCGCTCCACCCACCAAACACTAGACTGCACCACACAGTCTTACATCTCCCCCTTTGTTAACAAAATAAACTTAGCGTCCAACATGTTCATAGTTCCTCAATCAGCCACACAGGTCCGTGGGCCGTCCGTTTGAGCTATGGAGACGCATCTTCGTTTCCGTTGTATGGCTTTCTGTCGCCTTGACGAGAGCATCCTTTACTGCAGGAGTACATCTTTGCAATTGCGAGACGTCTTGTGTGATCTGTGTATGCTCAGATTTGTGGTGATTTTCAATCAGCTTCTGGGTGATCCACTCACCTTCAGTTTCTGAGGTGACTGTGAAAGGCTCGGCTTGATATCGGCAGTCTGTCTTCCTTTGTGGCTCATGTTCGATTGACGCTCGATCTCCTTTATGAGGGGATGTTGCTCTTGTTCTCTTCCGTGCACCCGCATCTACTTTTACTTCTTTTTGTCTTGTCCAGTCGAGGGCAACACTGCCCTCCTGTTCAGAGTCATGTATACCAGACGGTAAGGTACTATCTGAAGAGATCGTCTTGGCTTGGTTCGGGGACTCATTCACTGCCTCTGGTTGTCTCATCCACTCCCGCTCGCGTTTGGGACTGGTGAACCCTTGGACTATCTGTGCATATGCATTTTTCTCTCTCATCCGATGATGATCTGTCTCTATTGACACGTCCGGCTTTCCTTGCAGAGTGACTGGCTGGTCCCTTCCCATCCGGTGAGTAATGTCTACTATATCTGTTTTCCTTCTGTAGGCCCTTTGAGTCAGCCTCACTGACCCCATCAGGGGTGACGGTGTATAGCTATGTCTTGATATACCTGTGACTGACATGACAGGTTAATTTAATCAAAAAGGAGAATGGACACTTGTAGCTTCATAACCATTGGTTATAATTGAGCACCCTCATAACCGCTGCGATATTAATTGCAGTGTATATCTGTTATCCGCCTACTATCAGCATTATGACATAGTCATCGGGTATCCAATTTCGTGCTATATGCCAGCCTCATCCTGAGGCAACCTCTGGTCTGGATAGCAGTGTCTAGAGAGTAAAGGACACCCCCAGAGGGAAGGTGCAGAAAAAACAAGAAAAAATCTTTGTTTAAAAAACAATGCCTCTCCAAACGAAACTATAATATAAAAAGGAAAGGTAATGTTATTAAAAAATGAATTTGGATATTGTGGTCAATCAAGTTACTGGATCACCTCATATCTTCTAAGGAACGGTCGACATGTTTCTGCTCTTTGTTGCCCAGCCGGGTCTGTAGAGCATTCGTCAGGACATACAAGATAACAGGTAAGTACTTACACCGTTTGTGTAGTTTTCAAAAGTGTGTAAATTCTCAACACTTGACTGAACTAATACTTTTGATTCCTTGCTTTAAGGGATTAAGTTCGTCCTCAGGGTGCCTGGATTATATCTAAGCCCGAGCCGTGTGCTAGAGAGTCTCCTCGTCCTGTGCTGGCTCTGCCCCTGGATGTACCGGTGAACCCTTGGACTATCTGTGCATATGCATGTTTCTCTCTCATCCGATGATGATCTGTCTCTATTGACACGTCTGGCTTTCCGTGCAGAGTGACTGGCTGGTCCCTTCCCATCCGGTGAGTAATGTCTACTATATCTGTTTTCCTTCTGTAGGCCCTTTGAGTCAGCCTCACTGACCCCATCAGGGGTGACGGTGTATTAGCTATGTCTTGATATACCTGTGACTGACCTGACAGGTTGTCTTGTGGAGTGATTGAGTGTTCGGAGACATTGGTGTGAGACATGTTGCTCTTGATGGGAAGAATGTCCTTTAGTTCTATGGTGTGTTCGGGTGGTTGACGCCATGGCCGTTGTCGGGACCATGACTCGGTCGACTCAAGGGATCGAGCAGACGTGCTTTCTGAATCAGAGGAGTCTTTTGTTGATTTCCTTTGAGAACGTTCCTGTGAGTGTGTCTTGAATGGTAGATTTCTGAAACAGGTAGGCCGTGACGGGCTGCTCCTAGCGTCGGAGGTTTCTTTGGGATATTTCTCTGGGTACCTTTCTCGAAGTGGCTTCGGTATCATCTCACTGGAGAGGTTGTTTGATAACCACATGTTTATTTCTTGTGTTTGATCCCAAGGTACTTCATCTCTGCCTCTCTCGAATGATGATAATGGCCTCCTCTCAGTTTCCTTGTTGTCTCGGGTGTCATGAGTGCGTTTGTCTTCGCCTCTCCGGTGTCTGAGTGAATCACTCTGCCTTGTGTGGTTTGCTTCTTCTTCTCGTTTGTTTGGTGCCCTGACATCCGTGCCATTGGGGTAATGTGTCCCACTGCTTGATGCTTCCTCGGACTCATCTACAGAATTTGGCAAATAGTGGGAGGATGCCCGGGGGTGTTTGTGTGCTGATTTCCAGTGTTGACATGATTGGTCCCATCTTCTGTAGTTTGTCTTTCTTGCCTGCTTGTTGGGCAGGCTGCCATCTTGTCCATGGGTGCGATCTGTCCCACTTGACACTTCATCCTCTTCAGAATAGTTTGTGCTATACTTTGAATGACTCCTTGAGGTTGAATACCTCCTTGAGGTTGTGTCAGTGAGACTGTCACAATCCTGGATTGTCCCGGTCTTTTGTATTGTGGACTCGGAGTATTCCATGTCACTTTGTCTCTCCCTCTGTCTTATCTCTGGTCTGCCTTCACCCTCCCTCTTTCTGGTTTTGTTTGTTTCTTGGGCTTTGTTCCCAGACATTTTATTTATTTATTTTTATTTAATAATTGATTTTGTTGAGCGCGACAGCTACCCGTAAGGGTTTCCCGGCGCTAGGAGACAGATCAACAACATAAGACAGAAGAATTAGAGGTCAAAGAGCCAGGTCTTCACTGCTCTGCGAAATCGTGTGTGACTATTTCCCATCCGTAGGGCCAGTGGAAGTGAATTCCACAGTCTGGGACCTAAGTTCGAGAAGGAGCTACCGCCCATTCTGGTAAGTTTAAACCTAGGTACATTAAAAAGATGGTGAGATGAGGAACGAAGAGAGCGAGCTGGGAGGTAAGGGCTGAGAAGGGCTTGAAGGTAGAGGGGTGCTGATCCGGCTTTGATCTTGTGCATAAAGCACAACGCTTTAAACTTGATCTGGTTTTCAACACAAAGCCAGTGTAGCTCTCGCAAACGTTCTGTGATGTGATCACCTTTATGACAGCCACAGAGGAGCCGAGCTGCAGCATTTTGGACTAGCTGAAGGCGACGTATGACGGCCTTTGGAGACCCCAGATAGAGCACGTTGTCGTAATCCAATCTCGAGGTCACCAAGGCGTTCACGACAGATCTCTGGGTGTTTTTAGGGATCATCCAGAAGATTTTACGCAGCCATCGTAGGATGGTAAAACAGATGGCTGTAACTCTGTTGACCTGATCATTCATGGTAAGACCTCTGTCGATAGTTACTCCCAAGTTTTGCACTAGTTCAGATGGAGTTGGAAGGGGACCCATGGAAGTAGGCCAATGAGTCAGGTTCCAGAGATCGGGTTTGTTACCAAGAATCAGGACCTCCGTCTTCCCGCCGTTTAACTTGAGTAGGTTGTTGTTCATCCATTCAGCTATCTTGATGAGTCCAGTTTGCAAAGGGGAGGGGGCCATGGGATCAGTTTGGGAGAGTGAAAAAACAATTTGTGAATCATCGGCATATGAAAAAAGATTTAGTCCCGAACATTGTGCAACATAAGCCAAAGGTGTAACATACAAATTAAAAAGCAGAGGGCTAAGGATAGACCCTTGGGGTACCCCATGGGGGGAGGAGTGACTCTTAGAGGATGATAACTTAGAAAACATTTGAAAGGTGCGGTCAGACAAAAAAGCTGCAAGGCAGTCCAATGCTTTGTTGCCAATGCCAAGGCAGCAAGAGATTTGAGAAGGATACTGTGTGACACAGTATCAAAAGCTGCGCTGAGATCGAGCAAGATCAGCGCAACTGTTTCTCCTCGATCCAAAAGCAGACGCAAGTTATCTGTAATGCCCAACAGGGTCGTCTCTGTAGAGAAACCGGGGCGGAATCCCGATTGAGAAGGGTGTAACAGATTATTGTCTGTCACAAATTTTGAAAGATGGAAGTGAATGTGTCGTTCCAAAACTTTCGAGAATGCCGGTAATAAAGAAATGGGACGGTAATTGGCGGATATTTTTGGATCAGCCTGTGGTTTCTTAAATAACGGGGTGACCATGGCATGTTTCCAACAACTAGGAACAGTGGCCGTATCAAATGAATGGTTTAGCATCTTACAGATAGTGGATAGATGTGAGGAGTTCAAAGAACGGAGAATAGGGGCGGGCAGTGGGTCCAGCGGGGAACCTGATTTAACTTTGCTCAGTGTTTCCAAACGAGTTTCCGAGCAGAGATCAGGCCACGACAGCAATAGTGGCAAAGGGGACCCAGAAGAGTTGGAGGGCACGTTCCTAATCTGAGGGGAGGTGGGGGGAACAGGTAATTTGATTTGAGCAAGGATATCCTGATGTATAATCGTGATTTTAGAAGTGAAATACTGGGCATGCTCATCGCATTTCGCATTGGATAGTTGGGGAAGTGTAGCTGTGGTCTGAGAGCCAGCGAGCTCCTTCACCACAGTAAATAGGGTTTTTGATTTATTTATTGCTTCATTTATGGATTTATTGACGTGGATGGCTCTGGTTGTAGCGCACGCCTTGTGATAGCATTTCAGCTCAGTTTTATAGGCGGCACAGGATGAGAGAGAGTAATCTTTCCTCCATAAACGTTCCAATTTCTTGCACTTTGATTTGTGCAAGCGAAGCGACTCATTGTACCAGGGGGCAGGTGCTTTGTGAATAGTCCCTTTCTTACGAGTAGTGGGGAGATAGATATTTAAGGCTTCCGAGAGCCAATTGTTTACAGAACTGGCCATCATATCCATATCATTAGACGTAAATAAGTTCTCTGGTTTAAGATCAGATAGAATTACATTAAAAACATCAGGATCAAACTTTTTCCAGTTCCTTTTCTGTGAATAGATATCTGGTTTGTGAGTGGGTGTATTTACATAATTTGTGACGGTGAATTTAATTAGAAAATGGTCAGACCAGATGAGTGGCACAGCCATGGAACACTTTACGTGGATACAATTTGAAAAAATTGGGTCTAAAAGGTGACCGCCTTTATGAGTGGAGCCCTTGTTAGATAGGCTGAGATTCATAGAAGCAAGATCTGCAATAAGGTTGGAGGCCAAATTGTCATTCTGATCGTCAAGATGTACATTCAGATCACCGATGACTACAAAATTGCTGGATATAGATACAGCCGGGGCTATAATTTCAGAAAGTTGAGATAGCCAGGCGTTGCTAAGACCTGGCGGGCGATACACCAGTAAGCCTGAAAGGGTAATTTTAGGTTGGAGAGCAATCTTAAAGAACGCTGCCTCACAGCCGTTTAATGGAGCAGGATCCAGATGGATTTGATAGATATTTTTAAATATTATTGCAACACCGCCACCCATTTTCTTGGGGCGATCGTGCCTAACAATCGCATATTGAGCTGGCAGAGCTTCTGCAATATCTGGTCCGGAGCTATCACGGAGCCACGTCTCTGTAATAAAAAGTGCGTCGGGAGATTCATCCGTGAGAAGATCAAAAATCTCACGTTTGTGTTTGGGCAGGGACCGGCAATTCAAGCTAAGGAAAGTGTAGCTTGAAGGAGAAAGGGTTTCTGCTCGGTGGGCTAGACTGCGGCATCGTTGTGGATTATCCAGATGGAAGGAGCAGTGGGGGCAACATTGTGGGAATTGATCTAGCAGATTGAAAGTGGCTGTCGGATGGTCCAAAATAGGATTAAGAGCGAAAATTTGATCAGCGTCGTAACATAGTCGTGGAGGTGCCATTTGACCAGGGGGTGCGGCCCCTGGACCCGGAAGGGCGCGGACGGGCGCAGACGGGCTTGCCTTAGGCGCGCCTTTGGCGCGCTGACGGCGCGCCCGCTGCGCACGTCCGCTGCGCGTACGGGGAAAGCACATAGGCCCACATGCATCATTGTGACATTTTGAACTTCCTAATTTGCGAAAAATAAGGAATCGCAAATTAAGAAGTGCAAAATGCTATGCATCATTATTTTCGGTATTCATTTGTGATTCGGTAAAAATCGCTATTTTTACCGAATCCCAAATGAATACCGAATTCTTAAGTTAATTTTCGCAATTCCCATTGATTCCTATGGGCCAAAAGGCCCATAGGAGTCAATGGGAAGGCATTAGCAAATTGCGAGTGGCACTTTGAAAATTTCATGGGTGCAGGGGGGGTCCAAAGGACCCCCCCATGCACCCCTGAAATGTATTTTTCGCATCATGTTTCACACACACATGTCCTAAGGACATGTGTGTGTGAAACATGAATGTTGAAAAAAAACATTTTCAGCATTTTAAACACTTTTTCCAAATTTACCGAGTGGTTCAACCACTCGGTAAATTTGAAACCCTAATTGCGAATTTACAGTTTTAAATTTAATGATGCATTGCTTTTAAGAAATCGCACATCTGCGACTTCTTAAAAGCACCCGCAATTTTAGAACTCGCAAACATGTTACGAATTCTAAAATTGCTTCATGCATCCCAAAAAGCACTTTTCCATTCGCAAACGGCCGATTTTAAGGAATCGCACCGTTTGCGACTACAAACATGCTTGATGCATGTGGGCCATTATTTGTAGGAGGGGAGGTAAGGGGGGGCGTGGCCTGTTTGAGGGGGGGCGTGGCCAGTGGCTTCTGGACAATGGCGACGGCGAGAATGTTATGGTACCGCTGCAGCTCTTACAATCAACTGCGCGGGACTGCTAGAGCCTAGGAAGTTTTACCATGCAAGTGCCCAGAAGGGGGAACAAGTGAGTTAAAAATACAGTTCAAATACACAGTTTAAAAAAATCACAGGTTTCGCTATTTCCCGGCTTCCGCCTTAGGAGTTTAGTTTGTCTCTACTGCGCGCTCGCATTCAGCGCGATTTAAAGGTTAGGTGGGGGGCGTGGCCTGTTTGAGGGGGGGCGTGGCCAGTGGCCTCTGGACAATGGCGACGGCAAGAATGTTATGGTACCGCTGCAGCTCTTACAATCAGCTGCGCCGGACTGCTAGAGCCTAGGAAGTTTTACCATGCAAGTGCCCAGAAGGGGGAACAAGTGAGTTAAAAATACAGTTTAAATACACAGTTTAAAAAAATCACAGGTTTCGCTATCTCCCGGCTTCCGCCTCAGGAGTTTAGTTTGTCTCTACTGCGCGCTCGCATTCAGCACGATTTAAAGGTTAGGCGGGGGCATGGCCTGCTTGAGGGGGGCATGGCCAGTGGCCTCTGGACAATGGCGACGGCGAGAATGTTATGGTACCGCTGCAGCTCTTACAATCAGCTGCGCGGGACTGCTAGAGCCTAGGAAGTTTTACCATGCAAGTGCCCAGAAGGGGGAACAAGTGAGTTATAAATTCAGTTCAAATACACAGTTTAAAAACAAATCACAGGTTTCGCAATCTCCCGGCTTCCGCCTCAGGAGTTTAGTTTGTCTCTACTGCGCGCTCGCATTCAGCGCGATTTAAAGGTTAGGCGGGGCGTGGCCTGTTTGAGGGGGGGCGTGGCCAGTGGCCTCTGGACAATGGCGACGGCGAGAATGTTATGGTACCGCTGCAGCTCTTACAATCAGCTGCGCGGGACTGCTAGAGCCTAGGAAGTTTTACCATGCAAGTGCCCAGAAGGGTGAACAAGTGAGTTAAAAATACAGTTCAAATACACAGTTTAAAAAAATCACAGGTTTCGCTATCTCCCGGCTTCCGCCTCAGGAGTTTAGTTTGTCTCTACTGCGCGCTCGCATTCAGCGCGATTTAAAGGTTAGGCGGGGGGCGTGGCCTGTTTGAGGGGGGGCGTGGCCAGTGGCCTCTGGACAATGGCGACGGCGAGAATGTTATGGTACCGCTGCAGCTCTTACAATCAGCTGCGCGGGACTGCTAGAGCCTAGGAAGTTTTACCATGCAAGTGCCCAGAAGGGGGAACAAGTGAGTTAAAAATACAGTTCAAATACACAGTTTAAAAAAATCACAGGTTTCGCTATCTCCCGGCTTCCGCCTCAGGAGTTTAGTTTGTCTCTACTGCGCGCTCGCATTCAGCGCGATTTAAAGGTTAGGCGGGGGGGCGTGGCCTGCTTGAGGGGGGGCGTGGCCAGTGGCCTCTGGACAATGGCGACGGCGAGAATGTTATGGTACCGCTGCAGCTCTTACAATCAGCTGCGCGGGACTGCTAGAGCCTAGGAAGTTTTACCATGCAAGTGCCCAGAAGGGGGAACAAGTGAGTTAAAAATACAGTTCAAATACACAGTTTAAAAAAATCACAGGTTTCGCTATCTCCCGGCTTCCGCCTCAGGAGTTTAGTTTGTCTCCATGAGGGATGTCTCTTTCCTGGTATCTTTGTGTCTTGCCTTCGGGTGCAATTCTTTTGATATGTCTCTTGCTTTGACCCGCACTCCAACTTTGGCCTTTCTGATGATTTCCTTTAGCGACCAATGCCTTCGAAGGATCTTGCGCTTTGTGTTGGAATTTGAACAGCCTTCGATTATCCGGAAATGAACTGCTTCTTCATTTGTGAATGTGTTGAAATGGCAGCATTTTACCAGACTTTGCAATCGGGTGATGAATTTTGGCAATGGTTCTCCTGGTTCCTGCCCTGCTGTGTTGAAGGCGATGCGATCATGATCCACGTCTGCCTGTGCGTGGAAATGGGCACGTAGCTTCTCTTGGAGTCTTTCATAGGTCTCTGTGTCCTTTTCAGCAAAGGTTCTGACTAAGCGTCGGTCCTCATGACCTACCAGCTGGAGGAGTAGTATCAGACATTTTCCATCTCTTCGTTCGCCGATTGCGTCAAGAAAATCATCCAGTGATTCCAGCCACCGGTTCCATTTGAGACCCAAACTCTGACTGTCAGTCTGCGTGACTAGGGGTGGTACTTCAATGCAGGGATTGGACCGGTGGGTTGCTTTTCCCACCGCCATGAGGGAGGAAAGTTTTAGTCTGCTACTGTCACAGGACTGTTCACTTTACTTCCCGTCTTATTTGCTGACCTTCTTCGGCCCAGATCCTGTGTCTGGTCGTTTCCTTTGATTCTGAGAAGGTTCGCCACTCCTGGGTGACTACTGTATTCTGTCCACCCTTAGTACGACTGTCTCAGTGAGTTAATCTTGGATTTCCTGAGTTCGAAATGGCCACCACTCAGCTACACCATGCGTGACTCCTGGTTCAGCAAATCCCCACTTTCTTTAGGGTTGCCTGCTAGCTGCATGTGATTTGGGGCTCTTCCGCAATGATACGTGACACCAGTGACATCTCGTTCTTGTGTTTCTTTTCGGCCTAGCGCAGGTTATCCAGTCACTTAAGTGATGAGAGAAGGCTTACTTGATATTCGTTTACTAATACTTCTGGATCATTTGATTTCTTAGCTTCTCTTGCTGTTGATCATTTATCTTCGCGTGGTGCTGAAAAATTACTTTGATACTTGCCTCTGCTCGTGTTTGTTATATTTGGGATCTGCCTTTGCTTGGTGCATTCAGGATTTGCACTTGCTTGTGCTCACTGACTTCGGGACTTGTAGTCGTCCGTGCTTGGTATGTTCGGATTTGTGTTGGCTCGTGCTTGTGGCGTTCTGGATTTGCATTTGCTCGGGCTTGTTTATACTTGAAGCGTGTGTTTGTTTGTATTTGTTTTCTGTGTATCTCTTGCACTTGCCAGTGCTTGTTGTGTTTGACATTTTTGTTCCTTTCACTTCCTGTTGCTTGTACTCGCGCTTGTTTATGCTCACTGTTGTTTTTATTTGTCTCTTCCATTTGCTTATGCTTGGTCTCTTGCCCTTCTTGCATTTGCTTATGCTTGTTTATTTGTCTCATCTCTTACATTGCAGATGCTTGTTTGTCTTTGCTGTTGCCTCTGTCCGTCTCTTGTATTTGCTTGTGCTTATTTCATCTGCTGATGTGTTTTCTTTCATTACGTTTGCCACTGCTTGTTCACTTACGTTTATCAATGCTTGCTCCTTCACGTTTGCTAACGTTGTCCTTTTCCACTTGCCAATGCTTGTTCTTTTTGTTTGCTCCTTTATGTTTGTCAAAGTTTGCTCCTTTACATTTGCCAATGCTTGTTGGCTTATATATACCAATACTTGTTTCTTTGCATTTGCCAAGGATTGTTCCTTATTGTTCATTTACATTTATCAATGCTTGTCCCTTAACTCTATTGGCCTGACTTCAAAATGGCCGACTCAGGTCCCTGACAGGGGATTGGAGGAAATCGCCTGGTTCTAAGATGGCCACCGACTTAGAAATCTCGTTTTAGACGAGATTTGGGGCTCTCATTGCTTTCTATGCATTTTCCCTTTGTATTCCGGTGCTCACTCACCACGCCGGGCTGCAGGCATCGGCGCACCAGGCCGGACCCAAATGATCACAGGGGTTCCTTGAGAAAACTGCTCACCCCGGACACCTTCACACGCAGGTAGGGCCGGGGTAGGCTCCCGACGTCCCGTTCTGCATGCACCCCACGCGACCGTGCACAATGCCACGCTTCAAGGGTTAGCTCCTGGCATTCGGTGCTCAACAGCGCTCACACATTTGCGCTCCACGTGACTCACCGGTCACGGAGCTTCGGGCCCTTTACCACGGGGCAGTCCGCTTCAACTTCACCAGCGGCGCTTATTCAGGGCACGTGTGTCGCTACGGCGACTCCTTCAGTGCGCTTCACGGGACAGGTGATTCAGCTCCAGGGATCCGCGCAGGGGGCACAGCGCGAGCATCCCACCCTCGTCGCCAGCTGTAGTGTCGCCCTAGCAAGAACAGGCGGACACTACTTATAGTTTTCAAAGAGCTTTATTATGTACGTCTGCATCACGCCTCGTCCCTACTCTAACTGCCCCTAGACCGTCCCCCAGCTCCTCCTGTTCCTGTTCCTCCCCTTCGCTCCACCCACCAAACACTAGACTGCACCACACAGTCTTACAGTTATTTCAAATGGTTATCCCAAATTATGTTGGAACAAAGAGTTTGATTTCTGAGCAACAATGCATCAACAGCCATTAAGAAATCTAGAAAATGATAATTATTTGAAACAATAGTATCTTAAAGACAAGAGTTTGAAAAAATTTAATTAACATGAACATAATATTAAAAGATACATTTACATATTTTAAAGTGAAAGACAACATTTTTCTAAACACATTATTTTGATTTGTTTTTTTTAACTTATCAGCTACTTTCGATGACACTCAATGCCAGAACCGGACCATTAGACAAGCTCAATACACACAGCTTAAAACAATGGCAACATATTTAAGTAGGATGTCAACTATCTACCAACATGCAGGCGAACAGAAAAGTCAGACAATGTCAAGTGGTGCTCCTCCATTAGCAGCACAACCGTCACCAACACCAGTACTATGAGAACACCCCTAAGAACATCATGGAGGACATGGCACAATGCAAAGAATAAATCAGCAACATTCTCAACTTAGATGACTGAGAAATATTGAATGCTAAGTTCTAATTTTGAACAGACAAATGAGGCATGTTCTCATTAATTTAAGAGAGTACAGTAGGGAAGGTTATTTAATAGTCCAAAAATGTTAACATTATATATAATTATTTTTTTGCCAACATGCTTGTTGTTTGCAATGAGGGAGGGTAGTTACCTTCATAATATTAGTTTATTTTCAAAATGTTAGTATAGTTGTAGATATTTATATTTGGGATTTATTGGGTAAATATATTAGTATGTTAGATGTATTGAAATGAGGAAGGGAGTTGATGTAGTAGTATGTGGTATTTGTAACAGTGTTTGCGTGTCATTATAGGATGAGTTATAAGTTTGATGTGAGGGATGAGGTAATAATATATTTTATATATTAGACATCTACTGTAGGTTTTAGAATAGATTCAGTTTAGATTAAGAATATTAAATGTATTACAAATATACTGTTAGCTAAAAAAATGTGAGAATATTATATAAAAATGAACAAATATTATACATACTAAATGTAATTATATTTAAGAAATTATTTAAAACATGTTTAAAAATTTGTATTATCTTAAACGGTTGAAAACACAAACATATTAAAACATAATGAATCGATTACAAGAGAAAAAAATAATTGTTTGTGTACATTTTTCAATTAGAATATGGCTGTGAGTTTTGCTTGAGTTTAAATAAATTTAGTTTTTTTCCCCAAACAATTTGATAATAATGAGATTATTTATAAAGAAAGAAGAATACATTTTTTTGTTTTAAATTAATAACTTTTTTATGGCTTATATAACTTAAATTTTTTTAACAATATGTTTTAATTTCGCTTTAATCACACCTCTGGTGTATCTGTATCTAGTTGTACATAATTTGAAGCAATAATGTCCTCATTAACATTGTGAATTTCTTCATGACAAGCCACAGATGCATGTACAGCTGTGTTACAAAGAGCTGTGCAAACAACAATTGATTTTGGAAACCGTCTTGGATTGACAACAAAATCTTGATTTAGCTATTCCAAACAATCTTTTAATTAAACTCCTAGGGCCAGATGTAGGTGGCCAAATACCGGTCGGTAACGGCCGAAAATACCAATTTTCGTCCGTTACCGACCGGTATTGAGCGTTCGGTATGTAGGTGATAGGAAAGAGGCCGAATCGGTAAATTTACCGATTCGGTAAAATTACCGATCGGTAAAATACCGATTATGAAAATTTACAGATCTGTAATATTACCGATCGGTAAATTTACCGATCGGTATAGTTACCGATCGGTAAACTTTCCGATCGGTAAACTTACCGATCGGTATAGTTACCGATCGGTAAATTTACAGAATCGGTAAATAAGAATAGGTAAAATTGAACATTGAGATGTAGGGAGGCTCTGAAATACCGATTTTGCCTCAAAATCGGTATTTAAGAGTCGGTATTTACCATGGATTCAAATCAGGTGGTAACCAGGTGCAGCCTATAAAAAAGGACCCAAAATGCAATTCAGTTTGCACAATGGCGGCATTTTATGTAATAGCAAGACGGCTACGGCTACGGGAGGAAGGAGAGAGGGAATGGCTGAGACAGGAGCAGGTCTACAGGCAGAGGGTGACCCTGTTCATGCTCACAGAGGAGGAGATACTTCAAAGGTACAGGTTGGCTCCAGACACCATCATGGAGCTCATCAGGAACCTCAAACCACTGTTGGAGCACCCCACCCCAAGGGCACATGCAATTCCAACACATGTACAGGTGCTGTGCAGCCTCCACCTGCTGGCGTCAGGGAGCTACCAGAGCGTGGTTGCTGTGGCGGGAGGGGTGACCCAGAGCAGCCTCTCAAGGTTTTTTCACAAATTCCTTGACGCCATGTTGCATAGGATGGAGCATTACATTTCTTTTCCATCCACCCATGCTGAACTTGTACAAACAAAATCTGAGTTCTACCAGATGGCAAGATTTCCCCATATCATCGGATGCATTGATGGCACGCACATCCCCATTTGTCCCCCTGCTGCCACAGAATACATTTACCGCAATAGGAAGTCAAGCCACACCATCAACGTCCAGGTGATTTGCAATGCAAAGTACGTCATCACAGACCTTGTCGCAAAATTCCCAGGAAGTACCCACGACTCCTATATATTTCAGAACAGCGGCATCTATGCACGGCTGTCAGCAGGGGAATTTGGCGAAGGATACCTCCTAGGTAAGACAGAGTCAGCGACCCCTTCCACACCTATTGCAGTGAGAATGACAAGTATGCATGTGAGTAATGTATTCCCATTTCCCTTTTAGGAGACAGTGCATATGCCCTACGTTCATTTATCCTGACTCCCTACCTCAACCCCTCCACACCCAGCCAAAGGAGGTATAACCGGGCCAACAAAAGTACACGCAATGTGGTAGAACGGACCTTTGGCATCTGGAAGAGCAGATTTAGATGCCTTCACAAGAGTGGAGGCGCAAGGCAGTATACCCCCACCACCTGCTGCAAGATCATAGCTGCCTGTGCCATGTTGCACAACTTGGCTGTGAGGAAGGGTACAGAGGTCGAGTTGTCTGACTACGAGGATCATGACGACGACAATGCTGTGCCTGACATACAACCTGCTGAAATCACAACACCAAGTGATGGCAGGTACAGACGTGAGAAAATAACAAGCAACTATTTCTGAGTAAGTAATGAGACACAGACAGGTTGTGTATGTGACAAAAGTATTTTATGTAGCCACGAAGTTAAAGCATTTAAGTGCAACAAATTAAATTTAAGAAAGGTGGGGACAACATGTCCTGGGTTACATCACCCACTGGCAAAGTCATTTTCGCGCGCGCTTCCCAGAGCCACTGGGATGTTCCCCACTGCCTTCCTCCGGGCCTGCAGGCTCAGCTGGGCGCCTGCTGCTCCTACGGGGCTGCACCACAGCGCTTCCCATGCTACTGCGGCTACTGCTGTCCTCTCCCTCAGGCACATCCAGGGCAGGATTGTGTGCTGTTTGAGAAATCATCATTGCCTCTAGGGCACTGGTGATTCTGGCCATGCCCCTGGTGACCTCGGCCGTGTTCTGGGTGAGGCTTTCCTGCATGTTATTGCCTCTACGGCATAGCTGTGCTGTGGCAGTGGCGAGGCGATTCATGGCCCTATTGGTTGCTCGGGCGTCCCTGCGCCTTGTGTGCTCTACGTTGTCCAGTTTTGTGCACAGCTGCATAATTGCAGAAGTAATTCCTGCAGCTAGGTCTGCATTTGATTTGACAATGTCCCGGTTGCTTTGTGCAATGTCACTGATGCCCTTCCCCATTTCTCCTACTATTTGGTTTAGGGCACGGAATTGGCGGTGGCAGGCCTGTATATATTTGCCCTGCATGCGCTGGATGCGCACCATGCTTCCCTCCAGCCCACGGAAGACAGTGCCATCTCCAGAGCCACCTGCACTGCTGGGCATGCGGCGACGTCTGCGCATGGTGTCAGATTCTGTGTTGGGTTGCAGTGCAGCATGAGGCATAGGTGCAGTGTCTTGAGCCTCAGCTTCCGCTGCATCCATCATTGGCAGTGGGGCCACGAGTCGCCTCCTGGCTGGTGGGGTTGCTGGTGCAGCCTGTAACATTGATGGGGATGTCTCAGGAGAGAATTGCAATGCAGGGGATTGGGAAAGGTGTGGGGAGTGTGCTAACTCGGGGGTCTGGACTGTCTCCTCTTCCTGTGTGATGGCAGTTGTGTCCTCCTCATCCTGCGATGCATGGACATGGCTTGGCCCTGCCTCGTCACTCTCCTCCCTCGATGCTGCAGTCCCTGTTGTCGGTGTGACTTGACTGGCTGATGGTGCCCCTAGGTGTAAATAAGCATATGTCAACTGAGTGCTACTGTGTCACAGTGACTAAAATAAAATCTTTACACATTTTACTTTCATTAATCGCCATTACTTTCACTGCCTTGCTGATGTCTGTTCAGTTATACATGGTCTAATATTAGCTGACTACATTTCCCATAATGCATTGCTCCTGTATAGTGCTAGCAGTACTGGACTGGGGTTGGCCTGTGCACAAAGGGTTAAGGGATGCTGCTTGGTATGGGGTGTTATGCTGCGCATGCATCTTACCTTTTGCTTTGGCTCTGGCTGAGCTGTCCACGTCTCCCAGTCCCACGACACTGTCTGGCTCGATGGTTGATGCCACCAACTCCTCCAGGTCAGTCAGGGGGGGTGCTGGGTTCCTGCCTCCACCGGTGAGACCAGCCTGTTTGTGCAGCTCTGCCATCTTTTTCTTTGTGAGGCTCCTGATGTCGTAGAACCTTTTCTTTAAATCTTCCAAGCTCCTGCTGGTGACTCCCACAGCATTCACCCTTTCAACAATGTGTAGCCAGAGCTTGCGTTTTGCAGACTTAGCTAGAGTGAGGGACTGCTTTCCAAATAGTTGTGTGTGGACTCTAACCACCTCCTCCACTAGTACCTGCAGCTCCATGTTGCTAAACTTTATTTTTCTCTTTCTGTCAGCCTTCTGGCTCTCTGTGCTGCTTGCCATTCTTTCAGTATTACACTCAAAACTAATCTCTCCCTGCTGCTCTGTCTCTCTGCTCAGCTCTGCCTGCCTCCAGAACCTTCTAATGAGTTGCAGCTGCCTGGGCAGGCACTTCCTGGTAGGAAGGGGGAGGGTGGTTGCACCTGATTGGCTGTTGTGTTAAGTTTCACTTTTCTTTGCTGCACGTTTTTGAAAATACCGATCGGTATTTACCGATCGGTATTTACCGATCGGTGTTTCCAATGCATTCCTATGGGCCGAAAGGCCCATAGGAATGCATTGGAAATACCGATCGGTAAATACCGATCGGTAGATACCGATCGGTAAATACCGATCGGTATTTTCCGATCGTCCGATACCGACTTTTACTGAATCGGTAAAAAATACCGATTTTTTTATCTACATATCATTTACCGATTTTTAAATACCGAATCGGTAAAATTCGGTATTTAAGAATCGGTAAAATGAAATTACCTACATCTGGCCCCTAGTTTTCTATAGCATAACATTGTATTTATTTCAACTGAAATTTTGGGGTTGACTATTGGTATCATCCGCTGAGGTGGTAGAGTATAACCTGGGTCAACTAAAAGTATGGAAAAATCCTGGAAACATTTCTATAAGACAATAAAAAATATATCATATAAAATACTATATTGAAACTCTCTGAAATTGTGTTGAAAGAATATAATTGTGTACAAAAGTGATTATTTAAATATATGCAAAGAAAGATTCAGAAAACGAGTTTTTGCAACACGGTATTATTTAAAGATACATATTATATCTTACAAATATAGAATTAATAAAAAATGACACTTTTTAATTTTTGTTAAAATCTAATTATTTACTAACCAAAAACCCATGTCTATTTAGGCCATTCTCAAACCAATGATTAATTGTTGAATGCTGAAATATATAGGAGTCATGGCCACTTCTCATATATTTAGCAATGTTGGTAAATAGTAGGTAAGATCAACAAGGCTTGAACGTTGATGGTGTAACCATGTTCCCTGTTGTGATACACGTGTGAGTTGCTGCTGGTGGTTCTACTTTTCATGGGATTAATCTATAGCACACAGAACATGACGAAATTGTGCAATTTCATAAAACCCTTCTTTAATCTGCATTTCATTCTTAGCAGTATTTCAGAAATGTAAATATTGTGGATATTATGATTAAAGACATCAAGCACAGTTAGCAAAACAACATGATTTAGCACCCTGGCACAAATACTTTGAAAACATCCTGATCCAAGCAATGTTGTACAGCCAAGAGATTTACATGGGCTTGTTTGGCATGTGAGTGTGGCATGCTGGACTCCAAATTATGCAAAAAACAAGCTTGAAGCTTGTTTCCGGTCCAGGGAAGGCATGGCTTGGCAGTTCGGGCTGGACTGTTCCCATGAGGCACAGGGTCAGACTGATTTGCATATGGCCATGTCTGAACTGGGGTGGCAGAGTGGGCTAAAGAACGGGGATGGATTAAACCCAGATATTTGGACTGGGTGAGAGTGTTTGATTGGTTCAGATGCTCCGTCCATCACCACCCCCTTTTGTACTGCTTTGTTTGCCATAAGTGTGGCAGGGTATGCTCAGACGTGAGTCCCTTGCTCACTTTGCCACTGGATTCAAGCAAGCCTGGCTGAAGACGGCTGGAATGCCAGAAACCGGTCCTAGGAAGCTTGTTTCCGGTCCAGGGAAGGCATGGCTTGGCAGTTCGGGCTGGACTGTTCCCATGAGGCACAGGGTCAGACTGATTTGCATATGGCCATGTCTGAAATGGGGTGGCAGAGTGGGCTAAAGAACGGTGATGGATTAAACCCAGATCTTTTGACTAGGTGAGAGTGTTTGATTGGTTCAGATGCTCCGTCCATCACCACCCCCTTTTGTACTGCTTTGTTCACCATAAGTGTGGCAGGGTATGCTCAGACGTGAGTCCCTTGCTCACTTTGCCACTGGATTCAAGCAAGCCTGGCTGAAGACGGCTGGAATGCCAGAAACCGGTCCTAGGAAGCTTTTTTCCGGTCCAGGGAAGGCATGGCTTGGCCGTTTGGGCTGGACTGTTCCCATGAGGCACAGGGTCAGACTGATTTGCATATGGCCATGTCTGAACTGGGGTGGCAGAGTGGGCTAAAGAACGGTGATGGATTAAACCCAGATCTTTTGACTGGGTGAGAGTGTTTGATTGGTTCAGATGCTCCGTCCATCACCACCCCCTTTTGTACGGACTCCAAATTATGTCATTTTTATCCAGGAGAACAATGATCATTTGATAATTCAGTCTATATTATTTGATGATCCCCCTCCTCTCTTTGATCAATCAGTGTGAATCTTGGAGACGCGGCGGCGTCTGGTGCGACGTCGATCCTCTTCTTGTGATGCGATGTGATAGAAGCGGTGACACACTTCTCCGTTGATGTGGTGGCTTCTGATGCGACGTTGATCCTCTTGTCCAGTGATGCGACGACAGCGGCTGTGACACGCTTCTTCATGAGTTGTGCTTCCAGCTCCTTTCAACATGCAGTCCCTCAGAAAGCCCAACACAACTGCAGGCACTTTCAAAGAACTCTTGGGGAGATGAGAGGTTTCTTCTTGTTTCCCAAAAGTGATCTAAAGCTCTGGGGTCTGGGTCCCCCTTTTTATACACAGTTTCTCTTTGTTCTCTGTAGGCAGAGAGGCCCTTGCCTAGTCCAAACCAGTTCTCGTCAGTCCTGCCGCACTTTGTTGACATGACTACTGCTTTCCTTTCACAGTGCAGGTCAGGAACATCAGACACACCACAGGAGGTGGAGCCAGCATTGCGGAGGGAAGGCACAGCCCTATTCAGGTCCCAGGTGCACTCCTCCCACCCATCTGCATGCAGATCTCCCTATGCAGCCCTGTGCTGACTGACCCGACCTCCTGGAATCCCCCAGCCCCTGTCACTCAAACTCCTGACATGGAATACACAACCTAGCGGAGGCAGGCTTGGATGGTTAGACAAGAAAATACCTACTTTCTAAAAAATGTATTTTCAAACATAGAATGTTAAAACCAACTTCACTAAAAGATGTATTTCATCATTCTGAGTTCAGGCATACTAAACTCAAATTTCTACCTAGTTCCCTGAGTCAGTTAGGATTATAAGATGTTATAATCAAACTGCCTATTCTGGCTATGGGGAAAAGGTAGCCTTGCAATTGTGAAAAACGAAAATGGTTGTAATTCACTATTAGGACATACCACACACATCAGGGCATGTCCTATCTTTTACCTACAATGCACCCCGCCCTTGGGCCTTCAATAGGGGTGACTAATATGCAGAAAATGGAAGATTTAGGGACTGGCAAGTGGGTGCACTTGCCCAGTCAACATGGCAGTACCAGACTGCACACAGGCTCTGCAATGGCAGACCTGAGACTGTGTGACTGACAGAGCCCGCAGCCCATACATGACCAAAACAGTAAAGAATGGTGGTCTGCTTCAATCACCTTCTGTCCGTTTCCCACAGGACGAGTGTAGCTGGGATACCACGCCGCTCTATTCAGACAGGCATGAAGAAAATAACGACAGCGCCTTTAACTGGGCTTCCCAGTACGAGGAAGCCCCATCCCTTCACGACGTCAGTACGATTCTATTGGATAAGAAGGAGGAAGAGGAACAATCGGCGTGTGATGATACCGGAGGAGAACAGGAGGAAGGCGTATCAGCAGTGTTTGGTGTGGAGTATCGAGGACGAGAAGCAGAAGACAGCGAGGAGGAAAGAAGACCGGCTCCTGAAGAACCCCCGACAGAGTCTGGAGGCCAACGACACCACGCGCCCCGAGCAACGTTTCCAGAGAAGCGTGGCTGCACCAGGTACGAGCTAGGTTCTCGGGCTGGGTAGGGAGGCGGGGAAGCCCTGCAGTGTAGGACCATTTCTAACAGGGTGTCTCACTCCCGTGTAATTCTCCCTTGAAAACTACTCCTGAACCCGTTCCCCCATTCACCCGCGCACTTTTCGACAAAGAGCACTATTTGTAAATACACAAGAGTACAGCGGTGATCATCGCACTACCCGGTTCCCTGGGTCTTCAAATTGATTGAGGACGGCATTTCTGACACCCTATCTCTTTCTCCTCCACTACATATATTCCTGGCTGGAGTCCACTTCCACGGTGGTCAAGAACCCTGACGAGGAACTAAAAGGAAAACTCCTGGCTCCAGGACCCTCCTGTAACCATGGATCCGGCTCAGACTACGAGAGAAAGACTCAGTACCCGCCCTAGAAAAGAATTTAAGAAAATAAAACCTTATCTACCAAGACCTGGTCTCTGGTCCCTTACTTCCACACCGCCACAGATACACTTTACAAGCTGCTTCTGTGGGTGGCACAACCAGTGCTGCAAGCTCACCAGCAGCATTTGATTTACAAGCCCTGGGCACACACAGTGCACTGTACTAGGGTCTGACAAGTAAACCAAATCAGCCAATCATGGAGTCACTAATCTATAAATCAATTTACAATAGGCGTAAATATGCGTCCTGCAAGTCAAACGCTACCATCCAGTCTCCAGGGTCTAGGGCAGCTAAGAAGTGAGCCAAAGTCAGCATCTTGAACTTCTCCTTCCGGAGGAAGCCGTTGACGTTCCGCAGGTCCAAGATAGGGCGTAGGCCCCCTTTGCCCTTCTTGGGAACCAGAAAGTAGTGGGAGTAACAACCACACCCTACTTCTGGCCCAGGAACGCGCTCAATGGCCCCCTTGGCCAAGAGGGCCGTAACTTCCACTTGCAGAAGTTGCAAGTGATCCCCCGACACGCGGTGGTACTGCGGTGGCATGGCTGGAGGGGTCGCCTCGAAGGGGAGGGAGTAGCCCCTTCGGACGATTTACAGCACCAACCTGTCCGATGGGATGGCGCGCCAGTGGAGGAGGTGATGGCGAACCCTGCCCCCCACTGGTGTCAAATGAGCCTGAAAGCTCGGACTAGGAAGGCTTTGAGGCGGATGCTGCGGGGGTGGATGTGTACTGGCCTCGCCGCTGTCCCCTGGCACCACCAAGGTGGTTACCACGTCCGTCGCTGTGCTGGATGTTAGACTGTGGCCCGTGGCTGCCAGGATGTGAAGGGGTGCCCCTTCCTTGGCCACGAAAGGAGCGAAAGGCAGAAGTTTGCTTGTGCTGGCCTGACAGGTCCAAGGACTTGGCCGTAGCCCTGGAGTCGTTGAAATGCTCAAGCGCACTGTCTGCCTTGTCGCCAAAGAGGCGACGGCCATCAAATGGCATGTCCATGAGTGAGTTCTGGACATCAGCCAAAAAGTTGGCGGACCTCAGCCAGGTGTGGCAGCGAACCGCCACCGTCGTGGAAATAGCCCTGCCCAGCGAGTCCGTGGTATCCAGCCCACATCCAATAGAGTACCGTGCTGCATCTCGCCCTTCTGCAAGGGCTTGAGCGAGTTTTTCCCGGGCCTCCTCCGGGCAACCCGGCAGCACGTCCACGACCTTGTCCCACAGAGAGTGGGTATGACGGCCCAAAAGGCTAGCGGTGTTGACCGACCGCAACCCCAAACTAAGTGAGGAGAACAGCTTCTTACCGAATTCCTCATACCTTTTGGATTCCCGATCAGGTGGAGCAGTCGGGAGTGCGGTCTGGGAGTTAATGGCCTGGATAACCAGGCTCTCGGGGGTGGGGTGAGTGGACAGGAAGCTAGGGTCGCCCGGGGCTGGGCGGTGGCGCCTGGCCACGTTCCTATCTACAGGGGGGCCTGTAGCGGACCCCTACCAGGTGCCCCACAGAACGTCAGTAAGGGCCTCATTAAACGGCAGTAGAGGCTCCGAAGAGCTTGTCTGCGGTTTAAGGAACTCGGTGAGGAGGTTAGTCCTCACAGCCACGACGGGGAGCTCAAGAGCCAAGGCCTTGGCCACCCTCGTCAACACCACGCTGTAAGCAGCCCCCTACTTTGCAGCCATGGTAGGAGGGGAGACAAATCCAGTATCTGGCGAAGTGTCCAGACCACTGCTCTCCCCTAGCTCAACTTACCAGTCCTGATACGACTGGCACTCACGTGCCAGAGGATCCTTAGACCCCTCCCAATCCTCCTCGCCTCCCATCTCCTGAGAGTCAGGTGCAAAGAATGGGGCGGATCATAGAAGAATTGCTCTTCCCTCAGCGTCATATGCGGCGGCGAGCGACGCCGGATCCGGACCGAGGACGACGTCGTCCGGGGACGGCATTGAGGGTGACACCCTGGGGGTCGGCGCCGGCGGAGGCGTCGTAAGGTCGACAAGCGGCGACCCAGATCCAGACCCGGATCCAGTGGGGCCCTGCGGCGTCGGGACCTAAGTCGTCGACGGCGCCAGGGCCGAAGCACCCGACGACACCGTGTCCGAAGCCCCTGGCCTGCTTGGGCTCCCAGACGGGGCCGCGGGCCCCGAAGGCGCCACAGCGGGACCGGACAGAGGAGAGAGTGACCTCATGGACATGAGGAAGGCATCGATCTCCTCCGGCGGTGTCACCTAAACCCCCGGCCGCATCGCGCGGGCGTCGGGGGAGTTGGAAGAGCGATGTCATCTCTTCGACTTCTTGTGCCTCTTACCTGAGGATTTGGAGCCCGACGAATGGTCTCGACTCGCCGAGCTGTGATGACTGTGGCCCCGTGACCGGTCCTTCGACCTCCTCCTCGACCGGGACCGTGAACGGTGCGGGGCCGACTGCCGGAGCTCGAGACACTTACGGGACCACTCCCGCCTAGCCTTCGACGTCAAGGCCCAGAACTCGGGGCACGACTTGTCATCGTGGTCGGCCCAAGACAATATAGGCACCGACGTGGGGGTCGGTAACCGACATCAGGCGGCTACAATCGGCACAGGGTTTGAACCCAGGCATCCCTATCGGCACCAAGAGTCTACCGACTCGAAAAAGGATCAAAAAAGTTAATCAAAAAGTGACTAAGAAGTACTGCTTTTTCCGGATCTGTGCTTGTTGGCACGGAAAAAAGAAGAACTGACGCCAGCGCGAGAGGGCGGCGTCTAAGTACTCCGACGACGTCATCCCGGCGCCAACAACGCCGACTATTGTCTCAGAGACGCCGACGACGCCTACCGACGCGCAGGGGTACTGCTACGCAAAACTTTCCCGATCCAGTCTGATGCCTGGGGATATTCTAAGGTAAGGAATCTAACACTAACCTGTTTCTTTCAGATACCCTTTCCTCAGTTGTGTAAAGATTATGATCTACCGGCGTTGGATGCCTCCCACTACTCACAGGTTGCACACTGGGTTGCACGGTCAGAGAACATCGCACTCATGTCTCACCCCCTGACGACCATCGAAAAATGGCTAGTGTGTAAAAAAGATGATCGTAAACTCATATCTGAACTTTACTCCATGATCCCTCCACATCCGAAGAGACAGCGCACAAAGGCTCAAATCAGATGTGAGGCTGAACTGGGGAGGCCCTTATCGCATAAAGAGTGGGAACACATTTTTTACTGAGCGCATCACACTGCTTCCAATACGGCAAGTGCACAATCTGCATATAAGGTGGTTACTTACTGGTATTATACGCCAGCGCGTATTAAGAGTTGGGACAGGTCCAAGTCAGACCTCTGCTGGCGGGGGTGTGGACTTACTGGTACCTTGGTGCATTTGCTTTGGCACTGTCCGAAACTGGTACGCTATTGGACAGCAATCGTTGATGTTGATGCAGCATTTCAGATTAAATTGCCGCGTGCTCCTGAATATACTCTGCTGGGGCTTTCCCATCCTAAGTTTTTCCCACTGAAATCATTGAGGGGTAAGCAGATTGCCATGGCATTGTTTGCAGCGCGGCAGGTGCTCTTAGCGCATTGGGGTTCCTTGACAGTTCCAGACCCTCTTTTTTTTTTTTTTTTTTTTTAAATATTTTTATTGTCGCAGGAGACGAAAAAAAAGCAAAGCATAATACATAAATACATTTTCAAGTATCTTTAGAAAGCATAAATTTACATTGGTTATAATTAAAGGGTTAGGATATTGGGAAACAGAGTAAATAAAAAAAATAAAAAAAAAGAAGAAGAGAGTAGAACAAGGGTTAAATTATACAGCCTCCGGACGGCCCTAGTAATAAAAAAGGTAGTAAACACAAGACAAATAATGGTGATTTAATTATTGTTCACATATATCTTCATACATCTTCACTAACCCCGGGGTTTTTTTTTTTTTTTTTTTTTTCGTTTTTTTTATACCTCAAAAAATTGCTTCCAAATCTTTTCCTTTCTAGCTAGAGTTTTTGGTCCTCTATATTTTGTGAGTGTAAGTTCCATGGTTCTGATTTCTATAACCAATGTTAGCCACTCAGCAACAGTTGGAGTGTTCTTAGATATCCAAGCTCTTGCTATAGTTAATCGTGCACAGGCTAACAAGATTGTTATGAGATCTTGGTTGGGACAGTGAGTCTCATATATATCAAGTAAGACCAGTTGGGGGGATAAATCCGGTAACTTAATCTGACTATCTTGAAGGTGTTTTATGATTCCCATCCAGAAGCTAGAATACGCCGGGCAAGAATAGAGCATATGTTCTATATCAGCAGCATAAGTGTTACACTTCACACATTTAATTTTGTCTGATGTTTGGTTCCCTTGAGCCCAAGCAGATATTCTCTCTGGAGTGTAATATAATTCTGTAATAGTCCTATATGATTGCAGTCTTAAGTTGGAGGAGTGCACAACATCACTTATGTGAGTTAAAGCTTTACTAATCTGTTCTGAATTTATGTCCCGATTTAGCCGGCGAGACCATTTAGTAGCAATTTTAGTAGTATTTTCGAATTTATCCTTGGTTAAAAGTTGATATCCCAACTTTATAAGTGATTTAGTTTTATCGGAATATATGCACTCTATAATTTCAGACTGAGTAATTGTTGTTATTTTCATTTTATTGATAAAAAAGTCTCTCAGCTGGCGATATCGATAAAGCATATCGTTTGTTACACCATTTAATATTTTCATGGTTTCAAAATCTACCATACCGTTATTTCCAAATATGTCGCCTAGTGTATTAAGACCACAATTAATCCAACGATACCCAGTCCCATCCGAAAAAGTTCCCGGAAGACCCGGGTTGTCCCATAGCCTGAGTTCCGTATTATAAAATGAAGTCTGACTGATGTGCATAATTTTCTTCCAAATATTTATAGCATGTTTAGCAGTCTTAAATTTCACCCGTTTATAGTAATTTGGGTCGTGTGTGCGGAGTAAAAATTGGTTAGAGTCGGTACCTAGCAAATATTGATAAAAGAATAGGCAAGCCTCTTTCTTTAATAAGCTCCGAATTCGAGAAAAAAAGGTTGCCAAAAAATATAAATTAAAGTCCGGAAAAACAAGTCCCCCTTTTGAAATTGGTAGTGTCAGAAATTTTATAGCCCTGCGTGCCTTTTTGTATCCCCAGATAAAGCTGCTACAGACAGAGTCTAGTTTTTTTTAAAAAAAATTGGTTCGGTTGTAATGGTATAGCTCTAAACAAATAGAGTAGCTTGGGGAGTATTTTCATTTTGATCAAATTTAGTCGGCCTAGTAGACTAAGAGGGATTTTGTGCCATTTTTTAAGAGTTATGGAGGTTTCTTTTAGAAAAGTATCGTAGTTTGTTTCCAATATTTTCCCTACTTTAGCCATTAACTTGATACCTAAATAAGTAGCTTCTCTGCAAGTGTCATAAATATGTATATCAGGAGTATAATTAGCTATAATTTGAGTTTTACTCACGTTCAATTTGTAACCTGAGATTGAGCCATATTTTTGTGCTTCGTTAATAATTTCTGGCATAGCTCTATTAAAATCACTCGTATAGATAGCTATGTCATCAGCATAAGCCGTTAATTTCAAAACAGTACCTCCATGACTCACTGGAATAATGTTTACTTGGTCATTTAATGCGTTTAAAAAAGGTTCTAAAGATAGGGCAAAAAGTAAAGGGGAAAGGGGGCAGCCCTGTCTCGTGCCTCTTAGTATTTTAAAATTCGCTGATTCTTTATCTCCATAATCTCCATAACTAATCAAAGCTAAAGGTTCGTCATAAAGGGACATAACCCAATCCAGGTAAGACCCGGAAAGCCCCAATTTCATTAACACTTCCCACAGATAATCCCACCCCACTCGGTCAAAAGCCTTTTCTGCGTCTAACAAAATCATACCGAGTGGGGTGTGTGTACCTTCAGCCACATCAAAGGCAATTATTGAAGTATTAACGTGTGTAGTAGTATCCCTTCCCATAACAAAACCGTGCTGTTGTAAATTAACAATAGAAGGCATACTAGGGGCAAGCCGATTTGCCAGTATCTTAGAAAAGATTTTAACATCAGTGTTGAGTAAGGAAATCGGTCGATAAGACCCACATTCTTTTTCTGGTTTCCCTTTTTTCAAAAAAAATATTATTTTCGCTATTTTCCATGAAGGAGGTGCCTTTTTAGAGAAGCTAATTGAGTTTATCACTTTCTCTAATAGAGGTAGTAATTCTTGTGCGCAAAGTTTATAAAGTTCGCCTGGTAAACTATCTTCTCCGACCGCTTTCCCAGATGGTAAACTATCTATGGCCCGTTTTATTTCGTCTAGTGTTATTACAGAATTGAGTTGTTCAATTGTTTCAGTACTAAATATTTGGGATGCGGTTAAGTGTTTTTCTAAATATTGTGTTATTGCTGATTTTGCAGGTGATGTCTCTGGAGTGTACAATTGTTGGTAAAATTTAACAAACTGGTTTAATATTTGATCCGTTCTGTCATATGTATTTAAGTCATTCCCTACTATTTCTTTGATTTTTGTTTTCGCTTTCCTATCCGCGGTTTTAAAGGCCAGTAATTTCCCAATGCGATCGCCACCCTCATATTGTCTGAATTTATATTTTGTAGTTGTGAAGTGTATCTTTCTCTCAATGTTTTTAATAAACCTGCTTGTAATTTCGCCAACTTTAGCCTAATACTCTCAATGTTATTCTTTGCATATTTAGTTGCCTCTGCCAAGCTTATTTCCATATTTCGTATCTCGTCTATTATTTGTTTCTTCTCATGGCGAATCTCAGCATTTTGCCTAAATATATATACTGCTGGGCGAAACCTCTGATACTACATTTACATGAGTCCCATACCATGTTAATGTTAGCCGTATTAATATTAATAGAGATAAACTCCTCAATATGTTGCTTAAGTAAGGTTGAAAATCTTGTATCTGTTAATAAATGTCTCGGGAAAGTAAATTTGCGTGTTTCTTTAGTTTGGTCTTGAAACATAACCTCAAGTAATAGTGGGTTGTGGTCGGAGGTAACTTTAGGGCAAATATCAATCCGGCAATTATCTAAAATTTGTTCTGAGGCCCAAATCATATCGATTCTTGAACAAGATCTATGCGGTACAGAGTAATATGTATAACCTGCCTGAAGTGGATATTTTGATCTCCATATGTCTCTAACATTATTCAATCTAGCTAATTCTAAAATAGCTGTTCTAACTTTATACATTCTTTTGTGTTTACTTTGCCCGGTGGAGTCAATTTTATAGTTAATAGTACAATTAAAATCCCCTGCTATTACCAGTTCGCCTTCCCAATCCAGTAAGTATAAACTCAATTCTTCATAAACTCTAGGGTCATCTATATTTGGTCCATATATTACACATAGTACTATTTTGAAGTTATCACATTGCATCTGCGCAATTGCCCACCTCCCACGAGCATCTGAAGCAGTTTTTGTTGTTACAAATCTAGCACCTCGTTGTATTAGAATAGCTACCCCTCTTATAGTCTCATCTAAAGTAGAGCATACCACCAAATTATAATTCAATTGTGAAAGCAGCTTGCGGTCTTGACAGTTCCAGACCCTCGAGATTGGATCCATCGACTGGCAACTTCTAGCAATGGAGCGCCTATCGCTTAGTGTAGATGGGAATGGCAAGGAATTTGCGAAGCTGTGGGCCCCTTTCTTGCAGATTCTTACCAAAGATAGGAGAGAAGTGCCCGAAATATCTGAAGATCCTTCGGCTCATAACCTTAGAACCAACTGGTGCATCCACTGAATGAATTGCTAGATGGTTGCCCATTGCTTTAGTGGCTGTGGTGCGACGGATTAGGCAGGCTTGAACTGATGAGAGAGGATGGAGGGTGGTTTTGGGGGTTGGGGAGGCGGGGTTGTTTCTTTTATTTTTCTTATAAAAGTGGTATTTTCGCTGGGTGCATTAATGTTTATCTAAGGCCAGAACTCATTGCGAGGTCGTCCTCCGGGATGTAGACCTGTACGCTGTGTAGTCTTATTCAGTTTTCGTTCTGCCGGCACCCCGATGTAGGCAGCTAAGCTGTGTACTTGGTATGAAGCAGGAATATCGACGTAGAAATATCGACAAACAGAAATATCGAGGTAAGAATATCGAAATACATAAATATCGTTTAAATAAATATTGTTGCATTAAATATCGTTTGTTTAGAATAGCAGAAATATCGACATTGTTAAATATCGTTGTAGTAAATATAGTTGACATAAATATCGATGTAAATAATATCGATATAAATTTCATATTTTAATGAATTGTATATAATTATGTATTTATGATAATTAATTTGTTTTAAAATATTATTTTATTTGAATATTATACTGAAAAAATAAATATTTATTATAAATATTTAGTAAATATTTTAGGAGCGGGTTATTGGTTTTATAGGGGATAAGGGTGGGTAGTAATTTAAAATTAGTGTGTTAAGTTTATATTAAAATTTAGAATAATCAGAAAAAAATTAGGAATTTCGAAATCTAATTTTTTTAATGAATTTCGAAATTTTAAATTTGTATAAATTGTATAATTTTTATGTATTAATGATCATTATTTTCTTATTATTTAATATTTTATTTGAATATTATAAATAAAAAAAAAAAAAAAAATATTAGTAAAATTTTTAGGAGCGGGTTATTGGTTTTATAGGGGATAAGGGTGGGTAGTAATTTAAAAATTGTGTGTTAAGTTTATATTAAAAATAAGACAAATGTAAAAAATATATGAAATTCGAAATGTAATTTTTTTTATGATTTTCGAAATTAAAATTTTTTAAATTGAAAAAAATAGATTAAAATTTCAATTTATATTACACAAAGTATGTGAATGTTTTAATAGTAGGTTGTGGGTTATATAGGGGATAAGGGTGGGTAGTATTTTCAAACATTTGTGAGAAATTGTATGTTATTTTAATATAGAAAATTTTAAATTTTATTTAGAATTTAGAATTTTGAAGTTAATTTATATATGTTATAACAATTGAAGTGTGTGAATAGTTTTCAGTAGTGGGTAGTTGTATATATAGGAGATAAGGGTGGGTAATATTGTAAAATATGTGTATTGTTTTTGTTAATTTTTAAAAATCAATTTTAAAATTAAATATATCTAATGTTGAAATTTGAAAATATTTCAGATTTTTTTAAAAATTGTTATGGTTTACTGTCTAGGACTTAATAAGAGTTTGTTAGATTTGGAGTTGGAATAGTAAATTATTATGGTTTAATGTCCAGCAGTTTCCCTTATTTATGTTGGATTTGGAGTTAGAATAGTAAATTATTATGGTTTACTGTCCAGTACTTTCCCTGACTTATGTTGGATTTGGAGTTAGAATAGTACATTGTTATGGTTGACTGCCCAGCACTTTCCCGGACTTATGTAGAATTTGGTGTTAGAATAGTAATTTATTATAGTTTACTGTCCAGCATTTTCCCTGACTTATGTAGGATTTGGAGTTAGAATAGTAATTTAATGTGGTTGACTGTCCAGCACTTTCCCTGACTTAAGTTGGATTTGGAGTTAGAATAGTAAATTATTATGGTTTACTGTCCAGCACTTTCCCTGAGTTATGTAGGATTTGGAGTTAGAATAGTAAATTATTATGGTTGATTTTCCAGCACTTTCTCAGACTTATGTTGAATTTGGAGTTAGAATAGTAAATTATTATGGTTTACTTTCCAGCACTTTCCCTGACTTATGTTGGATTTGGAGTTAGAATAGGAAATTATTATGGTTGAGTGTCCAGCATTTTCCCTGACTTATGTTGTATTTGGAGTTAGAATAGGAAATTATTATGGTTGACTGTCCAGCAATTTCACTGACTTATGCTGGATTTGGAGTTAGAATAGTCAATTATTATGGTTGACTGTCCAGCACTTTCCCTGACTTATGTAGAATTTGGAGTAAGAATAGTAATATATTATAGTTTACTGTCCAGCAATTTCCCTGACTTATGTTGGATTTGGAGTTAGAATAGTAAATTATTATGGTTGACTGTCCAGCACTTTCCCTGAGTTATGTAGGATTTGGAGTTAGAATAGTAAATTATTATGGTTGATTTTCCAGCACTTTCCCTGACTTATGTTGGATTTGGAGTTAGAATAGTAAAGTATTATGGTTTACTGCCCAGCACTTTCCCTGAGTTATGTTTGATTTTCCAGCACTTTCCCTGACTTATTTAGGATTTGGAGTTAAATAGTAAATTATTATGGTTTACTGCGCAGCACTTTCCCTGAGTTATGTAGGATTTGGAGTTAGAATAGTAAATTATTATGGTTGATTTTCCAGCACTTTCCCTGACTTATGTTGGATTTGGAGTTAGAATAGTAAATTATTATGGTTGACTGTCCAGCACTTTCCCTGATTTATGTTGGATTTGGAGTTAGAATAGTAAAGTATTATGGTTTATTGTGTAGTGTTTTTATATAGAGTTTGGAATTAGGTTAGAGTATTTATATTAGTATATAGTGTTTTATTTATTTTATTAGTGTTTGCAATAATTCATTTAAACATTTGTATGTTATACATAAATAAACATTTCAATTAATAAACATATTTTTAATATGCATTAATTTTTTTGTAAATTAAAAAAATAATAATGTATATTTTACAATATTTATAAGTTTATTTTAAACATTTATAAAATAATAACAATTTTGTAACAACCATTTGCATATTTATAATACTTTTTAGAGTAATTTTTATTGGGATTAAGTCCTATTTTTATTTTATTCATGCTGCCATTTTGTTTGCTTTAGTTAACTTTTTAGACTATCGACATCGTTGTTTGGGTCAATTGTGAAGACGGAACCTCGCGGTTGGGAGCTGCTTCGTGTTTGTGAATGTAAATTTACATTTATTTACTTTTAAGTTAATTTTAATGAATTCTTTAGTTAGTACTAGTGTATATGTGTTGCTATGTGTTTTATTTGATGGTTAATGTGAAATGTACGAGTTTTTTAAGTACGTTAGTGATAGCGTACTTACTAAATATCTAACATGAATGTACTGTTAATGTTTTGTGTTTAAGCATGATTTTAAGTATTTAAGTAGGTGTTATATGTTATTTATAGAGTTTGTGGGTTTATTATTTGTTTAGGGTGGGTTTTGTGTTTAATTTCTTTCCAGGTGCCGGTTTAGGTGGACAGATGGATTTGCTCACGTTTTTTTTAAGTATAGGAAATAGTTTGATACATTTCCTTATTTTTCGGGATTTTGGAGCGTTTTTTTATCGTGATTTATTTTCGGGTTTTTATGGTTTCGTTCACCAGAGGATTGCTACGTTGGAATCTTTTTATACAGTTGTATTTTTTGCATTTTTTGGGGTTTGATTTGACCATGTGGATTGTTTTTGGTTGGATTCATTTTGGAAGCATCTATTTTGGAGACATTCTACAGCTACAGAACTATAAGTAAATATTTATTTATTATTTGGGGTGGTTTATGTTTATTGGTGATTTTATATTTTATTTAGTTATATTATGTGTAGTGATAATAGTTGGTAATTTATATTATATCACATAATTTAACTAAACAAAATTAAATGGTATGTGCTATATATTTTTGAATGGTATGCTATTGGATTGTATTAAAGGATTGATTTAGCGATTAGGTCTATGTATTCTAGACCTTGTATACTTGGGTACATTCTTGTTTTTTGTTGCAGGTACTCGTACATATTTATTGTTTGTTTGCTTAGTTTTGGTCCTATTTTTGATAGAGATTGTTCCATTCTTAACTCTTGGTAGCTTTGTTCTTTTTTCATACGTTGGATTAGCTTATGGAGTGTTGGTTGTGTTCTGCCTACTGTGGAGTGGAAGGCATTATGCCATCCTTCTACCGCGTTGTTGGTTTTGGCTTTTTGGGCTATAGTGCTAGCGTAAACATTCCACCATGGAATTAGGAATTTAGGTTGTCTGCGGTGGCCAGAACAATGTAATCTTCCTACCCAAGTGTCTTCAAAATAGTCTAGGAAGGGAGTTAATTTTTTTTCATTGCTGCGGTAGAAAGGACTGTCAATTAATAAATTGTAGTATTTAGCTTCTTCAGTTGTTGGGACGTATGCTAATGCTATCAATTTTTTATCTGGTAAGCAAAGTTGCTGTTTGTTAATATTCTACACTTAAGGTTGATTTTAGTAAATGTCTCCAGATGCTTTGATTGTAGTGATAATTACACCCTTGTATTGCACTGTGTGGGTATATTTTTAGAATAGCTTGTATCATAGCTATTTCAAAGTCTATAATTATTCTTTGTGGGTAGTAATTATCTGTCATATTTTTGATTGCTGTTAAAATTTCTATGTAGGTAGCATTTGTTTTATTTGGCAGCAATGTATAGATTAAGGGGATATTAGTTTCCTGGTATTCACCGTGGATTGTATAAAGTTGATAGAAAGGTTTGGGACACACTTTAAAAGTTCCGTCCATCATCCAAGTTTCACATGATTTTAGTTTTTGCAAGTTGTTATTTGTTGCAAAAAGTAAAATTCTTTTGTCATGGCTTTTGTTATCGTACAATAAAAATGTATCTTCTTTATGGGTAAATATATATTCAGGATATATGTTAATTTCTTCAAAGGTTTGGGGTGCAGGTGGAGTTGGGTCAGATGCTCTTTTAGTTTTAGCAATTAATCTTTTTAAGTTGGGAATTGAGGGTAACTGTCCTGTTACGTGCTCTGGGACTTTGGTCAACACATTTTTAGAATTGTGGTCCTTGTTTCTTGGGAGCTTGTACTAGCTTCGCTCAGAGTTTCTAATGCTTCTCGTACTTCTACTTCAGTGACATTTGGTGGGTGGTTATGCTCAAGTACATTTACAACATTATTATCCACAGTAGTAGCTCTGCCATAGCATGCAGTAGAATAATATTTGCTACATTTCCAATGTATTTTATTTTCTTTCACTTTTTCTTGCGTGTAGGTATAACCCATGTAGTTGAGCATTACTTTTCCTTTTTGAGATGTAATAAAAGTAGCTCCTTCTGATATTTTTTGGGTAGATCTGTGAAGGCATATATATGTGTTTTAAGTACATATGTAAATGAATTATTTCAATGTGTAGGTGAAAATAGTACTTTTAAAATGTACTTACAATATTGTATTTCCTGTTATTCAGTTGTATTTGATTGTTATATTTTGACTTTGATTCTTGAAATACCTGTGGTAGTGGTAGAGAATACTAGTAAATAATAATATATTTTGATACTTAGGGGTCCATTATGATGTCGGGCGTATTGCCTCCGCCAGGCTGGCGGTAGCCACCGCCGGCCCGGCGGAGGCAATCCGCCCGACATCCATTGCCCAATTCCCCCTGCCACATTAGGATGGCGGGGGGGACCGTTGCGGTGAAAAACACCGCCCGCCTGTTCTGCCCCGGTCGCCTTGCGGCCGGGGCGGAATGTGTTTCATATGGTGGCGGTGTCTGTTAGACACCGCCAGCCATATTACCATGAGCATATTGTCAGGCCTTTCCGTGGCGGCAAGCCCGCCACGGAAAGGCAGGCGGTGATTGCTGCGGGGGCCCCCTGTGGGCCCCCAGAGTGAGGGCCAGAGGGGGGTGGCACACGGGGGGTACCTGTGGTACCCCCCTGCATTTGCATAATCGCAGCGGCAGGCACCGCGCGGTGCCTGCCGCTTCGATTATGCAAATGCATGCATTTTGTTTTTCACATTGTGGCGTGCGGTGCAGTGAGCACCGCCCGCCACAATGTAAACTTGAGGAATTCCCCCGCCACTGTGGCGGGCGCATCCTAATGCCAATGTCGGGACCCCCGCCCTTTAGGCGGGCGGTCCCGATCTCCGTTGGGGTGGCGGGCGGACTAAGTCCGCCCGTCATCCTAATGGACCCCCTATTGTTTTCTCTTTTCTTTTAAATATTTTTAACAGTTTGTAGACTTACTTAAGTTTGTAGAAGCTGTAGTTAGCGTAGATGTAATTTGGTCGATGAAGTTAGTAGAATCTGGAAAAATAAGTGTTTGTATTAGTTGTATATTATATTTGTATATATGTATAGGTCATACAATAATAAGTTATTTTAAAGTTTAGGTAACTATATTTGTTTTTGTGATTTAAATTCTATGTAGATGCTACTAAGCCACATTAATTAAAAATACAAATTTAATAGTGGCTGTTGTTGGTAGGAATGTATATTTTAAATTCAAAAGAGAGATGTTTATTTTAGTTTAGGGAGTTTAGCTAAGTAGTTTGAGAATTTAATCGTAAATAAAATGGGATTTTACTTACTTGTGTTGTAGTATAATCTTTTGTAGTAGTTGTTGTAGGTGAGTATGCTCTCCTCTTCAGCAAAGTATCCGTTTTTCTCAGAGTTTGGTCCAAAGAAGGTAGTTTTAGTAAAGTATCTAATTGTTTTTATAGTAGTAAGTTAAGTGTTTATTGAATTTGATTGGTGTAACGAAATGTTTTTTAAATTCATTGGTTGACAAGTGTAGCTTGAATTTGAGAACCGTTATTTTTTTATGAGTCACTTTAATTTGTTATTTAGTAGTAGTATATATATTTATATATTTTGTATGTGTTTTATTTTATTTCTTTATAATTATAAAAAAATATATATGGAAATTGTTTGGTAAAATAAAAACATATATTGTAAATTTGAAATAATAAGTTAGTTTCTATTTTTTATTATATTTATAAAATATTTATATATTTTTAAGTATATACTCATTTTATATCAGTTAATTAAATTGAATGTAAAAGTTAAAGATCATAAAATATTGTTTATGTTGAGTGGATTGTGTATTTAATTTGAAAGAAAAAAGTCGATATTTTTTGTATTTTAGAAATAGGCAGTTATTATGTCGATAATAGTGTTATCGATATTTGTGTAGGTTGTAATGTTGTGTAAAGAATAGTCGATATTGTAGTAGTCGATATTTATGTAGTCGATAAGTTTTTTTAAACGATAATAAAAGTGTCGATATTAAAAAAACGATATTTGTGTAAATCCTTGTTTAAGTATATGGTGACGATATTTATGTATTCGATGATTTCGCAATGATATTTTTATAGGTCGGTGTTTTAGTAGTCGATATTTCATCAGGGATCCGTGTACTTACTATCATGTAGCCACGCAATAAAAGCGTTTGTTTCTAAAAAATATTACGTTATTTTATTTCTAGAACCAAGTCAAGCCTGGTGCAGGTGAGGGAAATAATACTTTGCTAAATCTTATGCTGTGTTTTACAATTGAATGCAGGTTCAAATGCAGTTGGTTGAATTACAGGTCAGTCAATGTTTTGAATTTACTTTTCAGTTACTTTTCAGATTACTTTGTATGTAAAGTTTTGGTTACTTTTTAAGTTACTTTTTCTACTCAGTCATATGCCTAGATATCACACTGAGAAATCTCCTAGACAAAAGGTAAGTCATTTATTTTTAGTCCATATGCAGTTTTTCAATGTTCCATACCAACCAACTCCACATTTAGAACAATTTTCAAGCAAAGCAGTCAATGCAATCCTATGGGAGGAAATTGAGTTATTGGTTTACAGGCAAGTACAATTTTGTGGGAGTTGGTATTCTGGCGTTAGAACCAGGGTTCCCCCAGGGCCGTGGATGCACTCACAAAGCACCCTCAGCGACACTAGGGCCGCCGGGTGCAGAGTGCTGAGGCCCAATGTTGTCCAATGAGGGATGGGGGCCTCCATTGGTGGCTGCTCACGAGCAGGCCACAAGGTTGTGGGAGCAAAGCTCAGGGCAACGAGGGATCTGAGTTAGCACCCAAAGTACACACGCAGCGGCAGCTGGTTGCAGGGTGCAGGTTTGGCATTGGGTGCCCTGTTGATTTTAATGGGGATTCTCCAGTTGCAACAAAGACTGCAGGCTCGGGGACGAAGATCTGGAGGTGACCACCGGTTGGAGAGGTAAGTTGGGATGCCGAGACACCGTCGGTTGGGCCACCCAAGGCCATGGGACGTTCGGCGCAGGGGTGTCTTTAGGCATCTGGTTTTTCTCACCAGCACCGGTCGCGGTCAGGGGGCTCCTCCAGAAGGACTGCAGGCGTCCTTTGGAGGTTCAAGGCAGGCCAGAGCAAATCGGTGCTCACAGGAGACAAAGACTTTGATGGCAGGGCAAGTCCTCTGGATATTGCGGTTGCTGACTACAGGTCACACCAGGATTTCACTGGAGCAGGTACGAGGTGGGGACAGGCCGGCAGGGCTGGGGCCAAGTCAGTGGGTGTTCTCCTCTTAGTTCAGCACGGCTTCGTTGGTTCTTCTTGACGATACTTGTCTGAGGAGGCAAGGTTCAGGGTTGCCCCTAAATACTAGATTTAGGGGTGTTAAAGGTAAGTGAAGGTTGGGAACAATGGGTCCCTTTCTTGGGGTTGGTACACCCCCTATTATGCCACTCTGTGGTTGGCAGGGTACCTCCATCTGCAGGATGGCGGGGACTGAGTTGTGCTTCACCTTGCCCCCCCCCACCTGAGGGTTGGGGTTGGCAAAGGTGGGCACACCTCCTTTCCTCACTTGGTTTTCCGAAAACTGGGAGTCAGAACTGGTGGGGGCCAGTTGCTGGAAGCATCAAAGGCCAGGGGAAGCTCACAAAGGCGGCAAGCATTTGAAGTTTCCCCTTTGTGGACCCTGCCCATCCTGGGGGAGGAGGGTTGGCACCTCGTCCCAGGATGTGCATTGTTGCAGACCCCCTGGAGCAGAAGGCACTCGACCCAGGCCTCGACACCTGGCGAGTAGCCACTCAGCCTGGACACTAGAATTAGGTCGTTTTTCAGGGGCATCTCCAAGATGCCCTTTGACTGCATTTTTCATTAAATCCCACACTGGCATCAGTGTGGGTTTAATGTGCCGAGAAGTTTGATACCAAACTTCCCAGTTTTCAGCAACGCCATCATGGGGCTGTGGAGTTCGTAATGACAAACTCCCAGCACCATATACTCTTAATGGCAGTACTGCACCTTCAATGTCTAGGAATTGGTTTAGATATTGTAGGGGTACAGGGCTCATGCACCTGTACCCTAACCACTGGTACAGTGTACCCAGCTAGAGGGGTGGCTGACCTATGCTGGGGCAGTGGTTTGTAGGCATGACATACAGGGATGTGTGCCATGTCGATCCTTCACTTTGTTCTGCACCAATACACGCAGCCTGCAAGGGTAGTGTGTGGGTGTAAAGGTACAGGGCCTCTAAGGGTGGCACAATAAGTGCTGCAGATCTCAGAGGTCTTTCCTGGCTACAGTGCCCTTGGTACCTATGGTAAAATTTACAAGGGACTGACATGTGGCCAGAGAGTGCCCATTGGGTTTTGTTTAAAAGCAGTTTTAGGGAAAGAACATAAGCCCAGGGTACCTGTTTGGCAGGAACCCAGGGCACACTCAGTCAGAGGACATCAGCAGTTTAGCAAAAAGTGAGGGCACTTTGTTATACCAATCCCCCCTCTGAGATCTGCTGGACCTGTCTCCAACTCACCCTTGCAGCCTTTCTTTGTGCAGGTGCTATTCCATGAACTTTACTGTGTAGCGCTCCAGGTTACCAAGGTGGCCAGCTCCTCTGCACCCAGACTCCCCAGTGCAGGTAAACTTTAACTGATGTGGTCTCTTGGACTTTGGACCATCATCACCTTAAGTCCTAGAAGTCCTACTAACAAAAAGTTTACAAGTGTACCTATGCTATGTATGTTTCTCTCATAGGATAATATTACCACATTCGAGGCTCATACCTCAAAACCGTTTTGACTGTATTTTTCTAATACTACAAAAATGTATAAATCTGAAAGTGCTTATCTGATTCAGATGATCCTGGTATATACAAATCTTTGTTATTTTTCTCTTTTGGTCATGAGTTTCTTCTTGAATGGGTCTCATTTAATGACTGTGTATGTACAACAAATGCTTATAAATGCTTAACACTACCCTCTGATAAGCCTAAGCTGCTCAACCAAACTACCAAATATAGAGCGCTTGGCATTAATTTAAGCCCCGTAAGCCAATGGGTGTGTATGTCCTTTTTAGATGGTGCGTCCATACATTGGCACCACCGAATAAAAAGGTAGCTACCTACATTGGAGGATCAGCAGTGGGGTGCAAGACTTTGCATTTGCTGATATCACTTGGTCAACAGGTGATTCTACAAAGAAATCCACAATTCACATGAGTCAAAAATATTTTACCAATTTTTTTGATTTTTCTACATTTTCTAATTTGAGCTGTCCATTTTATTGGAGATTTCAAAAGTATACTAGTCAGTTAGGCCTTAAAACATATTTTAGAATGTATTGTCTATTTGCTAAAAAGGTTCCAACTGCTCTTAAAATGTCTGGCTCTGAGGACATAGTCCAGGAGCAAAACCGGACCCCTAATGCACAAGTCACTTACCTTCGGTAACAATATATCTGCAAGAAACAGTAGTTAGTATTAGATTCCTTACCTTAGAATAACCCCAGGCGTCAGACTGGATCCGGAAACCTTTGCCTAGCAGTACCCGTGCGCGTCGGTAGGCGTCGTCTGCAGCTTCGCGTCCGTCGTCTGCGTCGTTGGCGCCGGGATGACGTCACCGGAGTACTTAGATGCCGCCCTCGCGCGCTTACAATAGGGAGAGCATATGCACTTTAGCACTGTTCAGCAGTGGAAAGGTGCCCAGAGTCATAAAACCAACAAAAACTGGTCAGACAAAATACAGGAGGAAGGCAAAAAGTTCAGGGATGACCCTGCAAAATGGGCCAATGCCAACCCAACCCCCTTCCAGCCAAGATGCAGGGGAGACCAATCACTACCTTGATGGGCTTCTCTGCTTTGGGCGATAGAACATGGTCCCTGGCCCGCAACAGCAGGGGCATATTCCAGTTCTATGCCAATCGGAACCCATTTGGATCTCTCTCTCCATACTCTCAGGGCCCACCTCACCTGGGGACACCATCTGTGCAGCAACTTGTTAAAGATTGCAGGGATTTGTTAGCATGAGCTGAAAGCCGTTTTTGTACTTGGCAACCATTTTAGGTAGCCATATGCTCGCCATGTGCTGTTTCCCTCTTCAGAGCATTGCAGATGCTCAGAGAGGCCTAGCTAGTAGAATGCACCTGCACCTAGTATAGAACTGTCAGGCTTTTCTTGCTGATGTAAAGAGAAGTAACTTTCCTCCCACTTTGTTGAGCAAGCAAATCTTGTATACCCATATTAGTAATTTTGTATCCTTACAAGTGCCAGGACCTCCCCTTGGTTTTATGCTGACTAATGTAACCTAAGCATATATAAGGTCTCTGTTTTCTGTACTCCTTAGAATGCCTCATAAAGTTCCTGAGGGTACTGTGTGACGTAGTCTCCCTCATCTGAGGTTAATAAATGCATTCTTTTATATTACAGCTTCTGTGCCAATCTCTTCTTTGTTGGTTTAAAAGAACCAGGTTTATCAGTGAGACCCCTGATAAAGTTTGTATGTTCTACAAACTAACCTTAGCTTGCTCACATGTGTGTCCCAAAAGACAGACAGCAAGCTACAGTGGCCACTGACAGTAGTCAGTGATGAGACCCAGGCCTTAGGCATCTCAGGGCTCTCAAACCTCTGTAGCATCAGAGAGCGGGGCAGAAGCCCCAGGTGCTAGGCACACTTTTTCCACTCTCCCTCCTGTCAGGTCAGGTATAACATCCTGAAACTGACCCACCAGCCTTAGGCCTGTACCCAGCAGCTGGACAAGAGACTGGGATGGGCTCTGACACACCCGGTCCTCCTCCTTGGGTCTTTGTACCCTCTCACCTGGAGTGGTACCCCTTTCCAGAACTGTCCGGGTACCTATAGCAGGTGTCCTGCACAATTTGCCCACCAGTTCAGGGGTTCTATCCTGCAACTGGGCTTCCAGGTCAGGGGGGACACCCTGAACCTGGCCCTCCAACCTAGGGTCTAATCCCCCAGTTTAACCGGGGTCAGACAAGAACTCCCTCCTCTCTGAACCCCCTTCTAGAGTGCTGTACCCTCCCACCTGGAGTGGCACACCTATTAGACCAACCGGTCAGGACACAGTTTACAGTTGTCCCTCCCTCCAGGTCAGACAACACCTGGCTCTCCAACCCAGGATCCATACCTGGTGGTTGAACACTTGCCCGGCGCACCAGGAATCCTTGGGAGCACGCATGCCCCCTGAGGGTAACACATAACTCATGTGTTGTGTGATAGTCTGCCTGGCGCAGATCTCCCCACTCCTTTGCATCTGACAGTGCTCGAAGATCCCCCAGGACAGAAGTGGTGTCACCATGGTCATTCACTGCTGATGCAGCCCTTCTGGCTGGCCCCTGACCCACTGGTTCATCCACTGGGGACTATTTCCCCCTCTCACCCCTCAGTCTGGACTTCTGCACCCTCCACTTAGGAGGGGGACTGCCAGACACCAGAAATGCAGGAGGCCTGCTTACAGACAGTCCCAGTTTACCCGACACTAGGGGATCCCCCTCAACAGGCGGCCCACCAATACAGCCTAGGTCCCCTACCTGGTGTTCTGTTAAAGAACCATCCAAGCCCTGAGACTGGGTTTCGGGTTTTCGCTCAGCCCCACACTCACTCCATCTCCACTGAGACAGGGCGTGAGTCCCTACACCCATCCCATTATGCTGGGACCTAGCTGGGCTACACTGAACCTCTTCCCCCGCTCTGGGCTGGAAGAAACCTGAGCCACTCCTATGAGGGTCACTCCCCAATGCCTCTCCAGACTCTCTGGAATCCACCAAAAGGGCTGCCTCCAATGTGAGCTCCCTGGGGTCACAGAACTCACTCTGCAACAGGTGTTGGCATAGCTCTGGCAAACAGGGACTTACAATGTTCTCTCCCTCGATTGGATCACACAGCCCCCTACAAGGGTTAACCAAACTATCCTTCACCTCTCCATCCATTGCCTCACACACGTACTCCACACCACTCTCTTGAGATTAGCAAGACAGTATCTGACTGTCTCTGTCACTCAACCCACACTCTTCTGGGTGGTCTTCACAGCCACATACCAGGACTTCAACCTTGGGGGAACCCCTCTCCCTGCACCTCTCATCTAGAGTCAGTAGAGTGTCTCGCCCACCACTAGGACCATGAACCCATGTGTCAGTTTCCCAATTTGCCTCAGGGACACAGCGCACTACTGGAGCTACCTCATGTCCTTGAACCCCCTCGTGTATGTTAACCCCCTACTTCAAGTCAGGCGCCACAACTCTGGGTGTATGTACTGCTCCCTCAGCACTAGATAACCCAATTTTGCTGCCACCATCTGAGCTGGATTCCACCTCCAACTCAGCAAAGCTATCTTTCTGAGCTACACACATTTATTTTTTCTGGGCTGAGACACTCATGACCTCAAGCCTCTTGAGCTCCAAATCAAACTCCCTCATTCTCAACTCATGCTCAAACTGCATTCTCTTTTCCTCTAGGGCCAATTTCCTATTCCCTAACTCCAGTTGCCCACCCAACTTGAGCTTGGCCAGCTCCATTTCATGCATCTTACACTCCTTCCTGTCCTCTAACTCTTCTGGGGACAGGCCATTGGCAGAAACACTGCTGCCTACTGGGGAGGTTGCTCTCCTCCCCCTGGACCCAATGGCCCATCCAGCTGCTCATCTGCATTCCCAGCCCCCTCCTCATTCCCAGGGGTATTCTTTGCTTCAACCCAGGCCCTCAGCGCCTTTTGGAACTCATCCTTCTTGGAGAGACCGGTCATTGCAACTTAAAATTTCCTGCAGAAGTGCTTTAGCTGTTTTATATTGTATCATTCTAGTTTTTCCTCTTCCCAATCAAAATCAACAGATGCTATGGATGCTGCTTTATCCATGGTGGTTAAACTTGGCAGTTCTTGGCAAAAATAGAAAATCCCAGGAAAAACAATTTACCAAAACGTATGTGGTTGTGTTTGGTCTGCACTCACTAGTAGTGTTCACCAATCACTGTTTGAGTCACAAATGCAAGTCCAAATCCTCACTGCTGACCACCAATGTTAGATTTGGGGGTCTCTATTTTGCAGAGGTAGGTACCTTTGACAAATAGGGACCCTTGCGTCTAGTCAGGGTAAGGGGTACACTCCTAAAATAACCCTTGCTCACCCCCTTGGTAGCTTGACACGAGCAGACAGGCTTATCTCAGAGGCAGTAGGTAAAGCATTTGTGAACACATATAGGAACCCGGTGACAACACTACAGATGGACACCACACAAGTTGTAGTACAAAAATAAGTATTTTTATATAGACTTAACACAAGACCACAAATTAAAAAAATCCACAATACTGTTCTTTAAATATGGTAAAAATAGCTCAGTTCTCTTAAGATGTAAAATGCTACATTTTGAGTTCAATGTACCTTTGGATGAGTACCCTATAATACGAAAGTGTTGCAGGGAAGGTGATGCGTTGTTTCCTTACACGCAAGAACAGTGATGCATCGGGTCCCTACTGCTGCACAGGAGATAGGCCGGTTCTTCTCGGCGTGGGGAGGTGATGCGTCAGTTTTTTACTGCCCTTTCGTGGCAATGCGATCAGCAGCACCATGATGCGATGAAGATCCGGTGCAATGAAACAAAGATGGTGTCTTCTTCTTGATGCGACATGATACGTGCACGCCCGATGGACTTGCAGCGTCTCAACAATTCTTTTGAGCCGCGTCAGGCCCTGCGTCACGCTTCCCGGTGATGCAGCGGCTTCTTGTGCGACGTTGATCCTTTTCTCCCATGATGCAAGGCGCTTCGGCAATGCGATGCTACAGCTGCAGCGGCAGCTACACACTTCTCCGTTGATGCGGTGGCATCTGATGCAACATTGATCCTCTTCTCCGGCGATGCGATGACAGCGGCTGCGATGGTGACACGCTTCATCTTCGTAAGTCACGCTTCCAGGTCCTTGCGACATGCAGTCCCTCAGAAAGCCCAACACAACTGCAGGCACTTTCAAATAACTCTTGGGGAGCTGGGGGGTGGAGTCTGTTGTCCCTGAGACTTCAGCAGGAGGCAAGCTCTATCTCAAGCCCTTGGAGATCCTTCACAAGTTGAATAAAAGTAGCACAAAAGTCCTTTCTCCTTTCTTTGGCAGTCAGGCAACCACTGCAGGCCAATCCCCAAGGCAGCACTCAGCTTAGGGATAGTCTCTTCTTCAGTTCTTCTGCTTTCTCTCCTCAGCAAAGGTTTCTTCTTGTGTCCCAAAAGTGAACTAAAGTTCTGGGGTCTGGGTCCCCCTTTTTATACACAGTTTCTCTTTGTTCTCTGAGGGCAGAGAGTTCTTTGTCAAGTCCAAACCAGTTCTGGTCAGTCCCGACACACTCTGTTAACATGACTCCTTCTTTCCTTTCACAGTGCAGGGCAGGGAGATCAGACGGTGGAGTCAGCATTGTGGAGAGAAGGTGCAGTCCTATTCAGGTCCCAGGTGCACTCCTCACACCCATCTGCATTCAGATCTCTCTATTCAGCCCTGTGACGACGCACCCTGTCTCCTGGGATCCCCCTGCCCCTGTCACTCAAATTCCAGACAAGGAATGCACAACATAGCAGAGGCAGGCTTGGATGGTTAGACAAGAAAATACCAACTTTCTAAAAGTGGTATTTTCAAACACAGAATGTTAAAACCAACTTCACTAAAAGATGTATTTTATCATTCGGAGTTCAGGCATACTAAACTCAAATTTCTACCTAGTTCCCTGAGTCAGTTATGATTATAAGATGTTATAATCAAACTGCCCAATCTGGCTATGGGGAACACGTAGCCTTGCAATAGTGAAAACCGAAAATGGCTGTAACTCACTATTAGGACATGCCACACACACCAGGGCATGTCCTACCTTTTACCTACAATGCACCCTGCCCTTGGGCCTACAATATGGGTGAATAATATGCAGAAAAGGGAAGGTTTAGGGACTGGCAAGTGGGTTCACTTTCCCAGTCAACATGGCAGTACAAGACTGCACACAGGCTCTGCAATGGCAGACCTGAGATACACTTTACAAGCTGCTTCTGTGGGTGGCACAACAAGTGCTGCAAGCCCATCAGCAGCATTTGATTTACAAGCTCTGGGAACACGCAGTGCACTGTACTAGGATCTGACAAGTAAACCAAATCAGCCAATCATGGAGTCACTAATCCATACATCAATTTACAATAGGGAGAGCATATGCACTTTAGCACTGATCAGCAGTGGTAAAGTGCCCAGAGTCATAAAACCAACAAAAACAGGTCAGACAAAATACAGGAAGAAGGCAAAAAGTTCAGGGATGACCCTGCAAAAAGGGCCAAGTCCAACAGTTACACTGTGTCGATCAATGTAAAATTAGTACATGGTATTCTGTGGATTTTGAGATGGATTTCTGAGGTTACACAATCTTGTGTACATTAAAAAAGTTTACAAAAAGCATGGCACAATGAAGATTTTGTGTGAAGCAAGGTACCAAAAATGTACACCATTAAGATGGGTTACTTGAAGCAAGTATGACACAAGAGTTTACTAAAACTGGGTCATTGTACGTACTATGTGTATATAAAGAGACCTACAGTTTTTTACAGTTAGGGGTAGATTTATAAACCCTTTTCTCCACCACAAAATGATACAAAGTGATGCAAAACAGTGCAAATTGTTGATACATTGTTCACTTTGCATCACAAAATGTCTTTACACTGGATAGTTGCTCTTAAAGTAGTGCAAATACCCCTTCGCACTTCTTTGCACTACTGTAAGTCATGGGGTCTTTTAAAGCAGCATAAGTTTGGTTCCATCCTTACATGTTTAATTAGGCCACATATATGTGTGCGTATTTCCTTATGTACTTGTGTGTGAGTTAACCTTATTAATGTAATATAATGAACTTGAACAGCTACAGAAAGTGCATTTATTGTGTAATCTTGAAATTTATATGAAAGTGTATATTAACTGTGTGGTTAGTATATCATTGCATTTCTTAAATAATCACGTCTTTCTTTGAATAATACCTTCCGTTTGTATCATAACTGAATATGTATTCTTATGAATAGTGCTCTACATCTCTACTGCAAATATATATGTATATGAAATCTTGCATTTAAAGTGTGCACTGAAATGTTTGCTGTACTAAAGTTGACTGAAGGCCTTAAGCTTTTGGATTTTGCAATGCTCAACTTTTAATGTGAATCCTTGCTTTAGATGCAATTTTTTTCTCTCCTCTGAGGGTAAAGTTGCTTTAGCTCTTGGTTAAAGAAAGGCACATTGTGTGAAAGAGATAGTGAGGCTTGAAGGAGCATCTCTTGGTAAGGATAAGAAGGTCTAATGAAGGAAAGGAGAACTACTGTCTGAGTAGAATAAGGGGACAGGAGGATTCCAATGGCATTTTAATGTGTAGATCAAAGAAAAGAAATCTCAAGTGTAGTTGCCAAGTTTGTCATTTGAAGATGATAAGTATTTGGACATGTGAACTGGAATTCTTGAAGGCAATTTTGATGGGTTTAATTGGGCATTTCACTGTGACTTTGTTCAGATTACCTTTAGACTCTAGGTACAGACTCTGCGACATGTCTGTTATGTGGCATTATGCTATACAATGTACTTTATCTTTGAGAACTTCTCCAGAGGTTCTGCTATGCTTACACCTTTCTCTGCTTCCCTGATTTAATCGGGTTTCCCTGATTCTAAGTTAGAATAGGGTTTAGTAGGTCTCCTTAGACAACCTCATGTTTAGGCAAGAAGATCGAAACTTTCAGTCTATGCATCAGATTGTATTTCTCATTTTTCGTATAGCGGCAACTGAATTCCTCATTTGTTGTCTGTTACGGAGGATCAATCTTATCGGTCACTTTGGTTATCCTTTAGCGATTCTGTATTTTTATACTATGTTTCTGTGACTGAATTACATCAGCTTGGCTTTGAATTTATAATAGATCCATTCTTAATTCACTCAATCGACTCTGAGTTTTACTATGTGACCAAATGTGTTACACTGAATTGTTAAATTGTAGTTGATCCTAGCTCCTTTTATTCCTCAGGCACCTAGAACCTTCCATTGCAGAGTGCCAAGGAGAAGGAGTCCACAATCTATGTGTTCTCACTTTCCACAAGTAGTCTTTGGGAGTTTCCACAATACCACCCATAGTTGCTTACTCAAATCCAGATCTACACAGATTGTCAGACCTGGCTTTTTGGAAAAATTGGAAGGGCTCCCAGGAACAGGCATTGATATGAGAAATGTATACATTTCTCCAAATATTTAAATCATTGGATGTGTGCTGTACTTTACAGCACATATCCAATGTATGAAGTGTTAAAAAATGGTATACGCATTCGATTTTGAACAGAAAAGCTACCCTTCTAGTACAAAAGCTATGCCAGACACCACACACACCCCTTTGCACTATGCTGTAAAGATGTGTGAGTTTCACTACACAGCCTGTTTGGTCACCAGTGCATAGAAAGAATGCAGTAACAGCCTATATTTAGAAAATATGACTCTGCTCTGCTGCATCTCCCTAGCACACAGCAGCAACCAAAGATGTGCCATGTTTAGGTCTCAGCTCTAGACTGGGCACATGCGCTGTTTGAACTGACATATGATGTATCTGCTTCTTGGCTTACAGCCCCACACACAGGCTTTCCATTTTCTGACGTCATCGTCGCTCCATTTTAGGTGTCCCCATTTGTCAAAGGCATGCATACCTCATGCCTCTTCTTGTTTTTAGTCCTCCCCAAGCACACTGCACTAGTACTTTTTAAGCATTTGCAGCACCCATTTTCATCCATTTCGGGACTACTTTAATTTTTTTTTTTTAATGGGTGACCAGTTCATCACATGTTAGGAGGGCAAATGTGTTCATTAGTTACAAGCGCTATTTATAAAAATAATAATAATCCAGGGCCGTTGCCCGGCTCCTGTTTGTCCCAGTCAGGCTTTCTCCTCCTGTGCCGGGGAGCTGCAGCCTCAAGTACCGCACCGTCCCATTGTCCCTGCTGCTGTTTTCCTTGCCTCGACTTCTGGTACTGTGCTCCAGGTAAGCACATCCCCTCTCCAGGAGCATGACCATGTACGAACACCTGGGACTCGCGCTCATTAAAAGTGTGAAGAGCGCACCTTTCACAGATGGAATGATTACACTGACATCATTCCTGCTCTGCGCTGCATCTTCCTCTACATCGGCCATTTCTGAAAAAGACCACATAATACATGAACCTGCTCACCGCCATGCAGGGGTGTAACAAACACCCCCGCAGCCCCTGCGTTGCGGGGGGGGCAGTCTTCAGTAGGTGAAGGGGGCCCCCTCAGCTCATCGATCGAGATCTGTGAAAGGCTTGCTCTGAAGCAGCTATAGCTCTGGGCTCCTCCGGGTGACCCAGGACTGAAGAGAAACAAAGTAACAAGTTACATTGTTTCTCTTCAGTCAGAGCCAGGCCGGAAAAAGGATGGGGGTGGGGGCCCCAGAGAGAAAATTCCCCACAGAGCACTGCTCCTATGAGAAGAGGCAGCACAGAGCTGACAGGGCCTGGAGCAGGGATATTTTAAGGATTTTTGGGGCCCTTGGCCAAATTATTTTTGGGGGCTCTTGTTTGGAACAGCTTTGAATGTATGATTTGATTTCAGCTCTTTCGTGCACCCTTTGGCCAGATCACTGACAGTGCACAAGCACACTATTACAAATTCTAAATGTGTTTACATCTAATATTAAGGGATAGTGACTTGTGTTTTCAATATTGTAACACAGAAGAAGCTCACTAATGTTACTGCAAATAACCTCTGTGTCACCTTCCCATTTCTCATATTTCAGGTCCTTTTGATCTAAAAGAACCTTTTTTAATGGATTTTGCATGAAACATAAAAACAACATTTCTCTGCAAAATGTCTGTAATAGACTTTCACACATCCCCCACATTAAAAATAAATTAAATGGTATATAAAACAAACTGTCTAAGCATTACTCAAGGTCACCCAAGGAAAAGACTCTGCAGAAAAGAGCTAGCTCTATGAGGGGACCCCTGAAAGGCCAGGGCCCTGGGCCAGAGCCCACTTTGCCCATGCCTTAAAACATCTCTGGAAAGGAGAAGGTGTGCAGCTCAAGGAATAGGACTCTGCTGGAACGCATTGGAAGGTAAGCAAGCATTGGAAATACAACAGTCCTCGCATTTGTTTGTGTTGGAGCTATTGGCATTGTAAATGGCAATGCTTTTTACTTATTTGTTACAGAGTGTATGCATGTGGTTTGTTGTGGAATCATGTGGGTTGTATTGAATTAGTTAGTTGTGTAATTGTGTGGCTTGGTATTGTGCGGTGTGAAGTGAATTTGTGTATTGGAATTATGTGGCATGGGTGCTGTGGAATTTTGTGGATAGTAATTATGTGGTATTAAGTGTCCTAGAATTATTTGGAGTGGGATTGTGTCAAGCTACATACAAAAACTTTAACTGTCCTCATAATATCTAGCACTCTTTGTTTTTAAAGAGATAGCTTTGGTATTTATCTGTGAATAATCTGCCATAAACATAGCGCAACTTATTAACCTTTTCAAAACTTTGGGGACGGAATCCCATTGAACGAGCAGTGGGAGGAGCAGGGGAGGCAGGGCTTTAGCAAGACACAATGCAGATAAGAGGAGGGACTATTACACGCTATAACAGGAGGAAGCATGAAAGTACTATCCAAACCCCCCAGGATATAGCGGCATGGATTAGCAAATTTAGCTGCACAAATATGGAAATTTTGCACAATTTTTGCGGCACTTTATTTTACTCATAATCATACATTTTCAGCTTTAAAACAATGGAAACTGTTTTAGCAGAGTATTCCACTTTGAAATAGGCCCCGACGTGATGTTATTTCCTGTGATTTCCCTTCCACTACCCCTAGCATTTTAGTGAATTGACGCCCATGCTCTAGTTGGCCATGTTACCCCCTCACCTTCCATGTCCAATGTGCCTGTATTTCCGTGCAATGAAAATCATACCGAGCTGCTAACATTATTAGTATTTTTTATACTGACTACATCAGACAAGATTATTTTAGCAGCCACCCCATTCTTGATTACCAGCAGTTAGTTGTCGGCCTCAGTTCTTCAGGAGTCAAACACTGGGTGATGTGCATCAGGAGGGCGCATGGTGACATGCTGCAGCAAAGTACAGGATAATGTACTCCTGGGGACACAAGTGATCCACCTCTGCTGCCTGCTTGATGATGTGCATGAAAGGTGCGCTCAGTGATATCACGTAGTCAAACACTGGGTGAGTTGCCTGAGTGAGTGAGGTGCACCAGGGGACACTGGGTGATGTGCATCAGGAGGGCGCATGGTGACGTGCTGCAGCAAAGTACAGGATAATGTACACCTGGGGACACAAGTGATCCACCTCTGCTGCCTGCTTGATGATGTGCATGAAAGGTGTGCTCAGTGATATCCCGTAGTCAAACACTGGGTGAGGTGCCTGAGTGAGTGCGGTGCACCAGGGGTCACTGGGTGATGTGCATCAGGAGGGCGAATGGTGACATGCTGCAGCAAAGTACAGGATAATGTACTCCTGGGGACACAAGTGATCCACCTCTGCTGCCTGCTTGATGATGTGCATGAAAGGTGCGCTCAGTGATATCACGTAGTCAAACATTGGGTGAGTTGCCTGAGTGAGTGAGGTGCACCAGGGGACACTGGGTGATGTGCATCAGGAGGGCGCATGGTGACGTGCTGCAGCAAAGTACAGGATAATGTACACCTGGGGACACAAGTGATCCACCTCTGCTGCCTGCTTGATGATGTGCATGAAAGGTGCGCTCAGTGATATCCCGTAGTAGAACACTGGGTGAGGTGCCCAGTGCACTAGGGGACACTGGGTTCTGTTTACATTTATACATCCTGTACTTCCAAAATGTAAATGGCATCATGGAAGTCCACCAGTACACTTGGTGCCCTCATATATAAATATTTCAAATCATAATTTTATGTAAACCCTGATTTCCTGCATTTCCAGAAAAGGGAAGCATTATCCTTCATTTTCGTGGGCACTTATGTCAAATTTTCAGCATTTTTACAAAAGTGCCAAATTCGCGGGCACTTTTGTAAAAATCGCGGCATTTTGACAAAAGTGCCGATTTCGCGGCAAACCGCGAAATTGCGAAATCCTGGAGGGTCTGACTATCAACAAAACTGTTCTTTTAGTGAAATCGCCTAGGCATCAGCCAAGCAGCCTGGGGTGGGACTTTGGAAAGCAGTCCACCAAAAGGGGGCCAGCATTTCTGATTGGCACAGCAGAGAGCGAGTGGAAAGCGCTCTGATTCTAAGCTTGACCTAAAAAGCAGAGCTATGATGCTACTTTGGGTCTAGGAAACCAGGTTAAAGTTTCAGAGTCAGACTTTTCATCCAGCATGCATGGTATTGTTGGAAAAATCAGGGCATGCTGAAAGTCAGTGACATGCTGACAGCTGAACACCTAGTAGAGCAGGGCCTAGGGAGGAGGGGGGAGAAAGGGCACGACCTCTGCCCCCTCGGAGTACACAGTGGATGCTGGGTGCCAAACATGAGTTATTGGAGATGCCAAGATGGACCAGTAAAGCTTGACACAGGCCGCCAGGACAGGCTTTCAGCTGAGTGCATACCTAAAGTCCCACCACCCAAAGGGATGCCTGAAGGGGTCTTTTGCAATGGGGTCACTTTATAGCAGCTATAACCATAGCTTCCTACTATCTCTTCAGGGAACAAGAGATACACCACTCATATGTCACACTCTAAAACACACCCTGTTAATGTAGGTAAATGTGAGGAGGAGAGCGGGGAGAAGGCTGAGATAGGCCTCAAAGGTCCTTTTCCTGCTGACCTCTGTATATCCACAAGCATGTGTACACACAAGGGATAGTTGCCCCTTTCCCCTTACCGGCTTTGTATTAAACATGCAGGCTAACAACTGCATGTGTAGTCTTGGCGTGAATGTGACCTATTTAACAGTTCTATGTGTACAAGTCTCAGAGCCCTATGTGCATGTGTACATATGTCTTCTGCATTCATTGCTTTTGGGTACAACTCTTAGGGCCACAGATGAGCCTGTGTAAACTAGGGATGACTGCAGATGTTTTTCTACAATCCAGTGTCCATGTTCATCCTCCTGGGTCCCAATCACATGCATGTGCATAGGCAGCTTGAAGGCTTCTTTCCACTCTATGGAAAACCAGGAGCCTCCTGTTATATTCAAGGCATTGATATTTTGACATCAGAGACTCGGTTTAACCCCTTCTATCCTAGTGGTGTATGGTTGGACAGGTATGGAAGGAAACAAAATAGCTTTTTTTAAAAGGGGGTGTCTCCCAGGCAGTCATAATGGAATAATAAATGGAGTACTGGTTCAGACAGGCATCCCTGTTGGGTCCCTCTCGGTACACGCAGACACCGGAAGTTATTGTCGCCTTGACTGAAGCACACGCTATCCATGACACTTTGGGTCTGCAGCCATGACAGGATGTCAATGCTCTCTTACCTGAGGTGTCGCACATGTTCAGCTCTATTCGCTGCTACCTAATCTCAAAGCTCATGGTGTAGTTCTCAAAAACAGCAGGCACGTAGTTCTAAAAGACAGAGGTGACAGCAGCTGCGAGTTAGTTCACCACTTTGAATTGTACTTGTGTTGATGGAATATTATATTAATAATGGTAAAATGTAAACATTTTGCTGACCCATTGATCTTTTATGGTACAGATATTTTTAATAATTTATCCAGGAATACTCTTACCTAAATCCAAAGGCCGATGAGGTAGAAGAGTGGGCGAACAGAAGAAGGAGACAGAAGACTAGGAAGGGAGGATACTGGGGGGGAATGGGAAAGGCGAGAGGAAAGCGATAAAATATCAAGGGTTGTCACCCAGGGAACATAGCCACTCTCACCAGAATTAGCATTTTTGCAACGTATTCAGTGTCAACAGGCTGGGTCTTTTAGTGCATCATTCCCACTGTGGTCAGTCTTTGTCTTGCTGATCAGGAATGTAAGCTGGTCCTGTAAGCTGGTATACTCATAAGTAAACAGGACTAGTAAGTTCCCAAAAGTCCTGTGCCAGATATTGGATGCATGGGCCCCTCATTATGTCAAAGTGTAGCAACTTGTTCTGCAGAGAAGCAGTAAGCTTGTCCATCCCTGTGAGGTCCCATAGTTTATGCAGCCTGTCAAAGTGAGACGACAATGTATCTGTGCCCCATTTGATTTTGATGACATGTTTAGCCCCACACAAAGCCAAAGCCCATTATTATTGCTTTCCCTTCGTTAAAGTGAAGAGGGTGTGTTGTGGCATTGGTGAGGCTCAGGAGGCGAATTCACAGACCTGCTGCAGTGCACGGCCGGGCTTGGCTCTGCCGTGGTGTACCTGGCCGGGCTTGGCTCCGCCATTCTTTCTCCTTACCGTGGTGTTCCCGGCCGGGCTTGGCTCCGCCGGGGGGACGCAGAAACTACAACCCCCAGCAGCCCCGTACGCCGCCCACGCAAGCAGGAAGCGCCGGGCGGCGCATAAAGGAGATAACGCCGAGGAGCTTGGTGGGAGGCGAATTCACAGACCTGCTGCAGTGCACGGCCGGGCTTGGCTCTGCCGTGGTGTAAATGTAAATGTAAATGTAAATGTAAATGTACAGGAATTTATATAGCGCAAATCACCAAGCGGTTTCTAAGCGCTTGCTTAGGGAACCCGTCCTGGTATTCCCCTGTGAGATAACCCCAGCAGGGTATCCGCAAGGTGAAAGCCAGGCATCCCGCCGCGAGGGGCCGTTGTGGAGATTAAGCAAGCTATTGCCCAGAGTCGCAGAGTGTGAACCCGTGAATCGAGTAGGCACCGGAGCGAGAATTGTCGAGTCCATGGACATTTTTTTAGGACTCAAGACCCCGCCAAGCCGGGAATTGAACCCTGGTCCCGGGCTGACCTCTGCTTCCAGGTCTGCCTCCTCTAACCAGTGAGCCACACTTCTCCTGGCCGGGCTTGGCTCCGCCATTCTTTCTCCTTACCGTGGTGTTCCCGGCCGGGCTTGGCTCCGCCGGGGGGATGCAGAAACTACAACCCCCAGCAGCCCCGTACGCCGCCCACGCAAGCAGGAAGCGCCGGGCGGCGCATAAAGGAAATAACGCCTCCTCGTCCCGCGGGACGCGTGCGGGAGCACCCGGGGCAAAGCCCGGGCAAAGGGCGGGCCCTCTAAGGCCCTCAGAGGCCCGGGAAGGACAGGACGGGCTACCCCCCCTTGGCCTCTACTGATTATGGTATAGTGCGCCTTTGACCTACACTTCTACAACCACTGCAGAGTCACCAGGACTTCCATTGACTCTATGCGGGGCTTTGCCTGCTGCACTGTCGCTATGTCTCACAAGTGATCCCAGTAGGGGGAGGTTTGACTGCTATGTAGAAAGGATAGACAGGGCATTATTACCTGTTATTCGTGAGTTGGAAGACCTAGAAACCCGCTTGCCCTCTCACAGCGTAGACTGCAAACAACCCGAGGTGCAGCTAGTCAACACTACATCTAGTGTATCCTGGTTGGAGGAATTGAACGCCCTTTGTCATATTCAATATGTACCAGTTGAGAGTATAGTCGATCCACCTCAAGCTCTACCCAGCTCTGCACTTCCCGTACATCTACCGACCAATTCGTTATTGAACGCAAATGATAATATCCTGGTTGCCCCACTCTTATCCCCGTTAGTAGAAGTAAACATTAAACAACTAGGGCTCCCCAATTCTCCTATGGTCACAAGAAAGCGCCCCCGGGGATAACAGCATGGGGAGGGAAGCTAAACTACTCAAGCCTTGTACAAATCCCTTACCGTCCTTCAGCACGTCATCTATAGTACCCCAGGTCAGTGATAGTATTGAATCCTTTGCACCTCCCCAACAGGCAGCCCTTCTGGCCTTGATTGAGCGAGTGGTCTCCTCTCTACTATCCCCCTTGACTACAAGAATCAACTCCTTAGGGGATAGACTAAGCGATATTGAGACCTCATTTAGGGCACCGACTCAACCTAATAAGAACCTGACAGGAGTGGGTCCATCACAGCCCTTATCCGCTACCAAGGTTTCCAAGCTAACACCTCAAAGAGGAAGCATCTCTCCTAATAGACCTATGGTCCCACAGAACTGCCCACGTATCTCCTCGCCACCCGTCACCGAATCCATTACCACCAAGAGTATCTTCGCTGATGTAGGGGCGCCAAATGTTCATCCTCTATATGAGGAGAATTCTAGTACTAACCCAGTTTACCCTAAGCATATACATCTGCCCCCAATTGCCGCCCCCTTTGTTTGTGTCCTCACTGGTGTTTTACCAATTACAAAGGGAAAAACCGAGAGACCGGAGGATTTAAAACACAAGGTCACCTATTGGCTGTCTAGGAATCGACCCTTGCCAGGAAACATTGATGGTGCTATTCGAAGTGTTAGAAGGGTGGGATGGCTCGGCCCCCTTCCAAAGGCCCTTTCAGGCGACCTGGTGCTAGTTAGATTCTGGAGCGATCGGGTGGTGCCTTATCTACAATCTTGGTCTCCACAATTAAGGGATGGCCCGATCTCTGTCTGGGGTCTCAAAGATTTTTACCCCAGGTTCCGCTATCCTCGGCCCTCAAAGACAAGTAAACACTACTTCCTAGAAAGTATTAACTTAGATAATAATTATCGGCTGGATCAGAGTGTGTATGTACAGAATGGCTCCAACATCCCCACCCGAAATTATTTCTTATGAAGTGTCTTCTAGTAGTGATATCCTGTGTTTAGTTAATCATTTGAATCGATTTATTTCATCAACTATTGTATTGACCTATGACTAATGATTATGTAACTTATGTATTATTTTGGTTTTGATCGTTTACAACAACTGGAGAATAGTGACGTGATACTTATTAACTCATTATGATGTGACATATGAATTTGTATATTTAGTGATTGCTCTTTGAACTTTTTTAATTGTCTGTATGGAAAATGTTAATTCACCTGTTCCCTGTGAAGATTTGTTTTTCTTCTGGCATTTTTTATTTGGATTTTAAATTGATTAATGTAATGTACGCTTTTATGATATCCTTGTGATAATCGAATAAAGCTCTTTGATTTGATTCAGTAGGACGTAGCTGGAAAGACAGGGTATATCTTTTGCAAACATTTCATTGATATCTTTCAGATGGCCTACCAGTAGTGTTTGAGTTTGGGACAGAACCAGAGGACACGAGTCAGTGTGTCTGAGTGACCGAAGTTTCGTTAACAGCCATTAGGTCTGTTGAGTTTCCATTTCACCTTCTGGCTGGGGTGTAGTACCAATAGTGTATCACCTTAAGGATTGCTTCTTTTCCTGGGGAACAGAATGAGGAGGTGTGAACTTTGTGGAGGATGCCAGTCCCTTTCTTTATGATGAAGTGAAAGTCCAGCTCAGCTTCCGAGCTGAGGGGTTAGAATAGTTGCACAATTCCCATGTTTCGAATTGTGTACCCAGACCCATCTTATCTAGTATTTTTCACAGAAAAAGGCCTGTGCACTCGATCAAATGCATGGTCTCTGTCAATTGACAAGAGACGTGCTGGGACGCACTCTACAGTGAACGTGTGCCTTTCTGTCAGTCTCTCAGACGCCCTGGAAGAGAAAGCTGCCCAGTGCGAAAGGTTATGTTTGTGACTGGTTGTCTTTATCTTTATTGATATAGAGAAATTTGGGGAAGAAACCTTGGATTGTTTCTGCAGGACAGTAGGTTGAAGAAAGAGGTACGTCTTACTTTTAGGCTGATGATCGACAAGGCAGGAGTTCTGTGGAAGTTGACTAAAAACTCCCTTTTCCGCCTGGTGTCCCATCATGCATCCTATTCACCCTAACACCGACCAGGCAAGCCGATTTTCCTACTTCAAGCACAGATCCTGTTATACCCCCTCTTGCCTATTTTTCTCTTCGTTGTACTGGCACATGCAAAGAAAATAATGGCCAGCCATCGTGTATCTTACGGGTTTCCGTCCCGTTCGATATTTTCCCTTAGACCAGAACGGAGTCAGTTAAGATGGTTGGCTCGCCAAAACCCCCCCTCTCCAACTCTGTCACAGAACGAGCAGCTCTCGCTCGTCAATGATCTCTCAGCTTGCGGGGGCAGCCACGGGTTGGGTCAACAATCAAGGGAAAACCTGATCAAGCACATGAGACAGCCATGAAGAAGAATAGTTAACCACAGCCCATTCTCCTTCCTCCCAGCTATACCATTGTGAGACATCACCGCCCTTGTGTAAGAAATAAAGAACGCACAATGCCTCGTCCTCTTTACCTTTCCGACAGAAACGACCCTGTAACAATGCCTCGATTCTCTGTCCCCAGACACTAGTAACTCTGTAACTTGTCACCACAATCACTCCAATGCAATATGTTTGTCTATGTGTAAATGTAATCCAAGTTATTCTTTAAACGAGAACAAGCATGCTATGTCTTCCGTATGATTACATCATGAATGATTGAATCAAGTCCGGGGGAACTCCTTCTTTTGATTGTACTCATAATGTATATAAGTGCTGTTATGTTCCAAGTAAAGCAGACTACTCCTGAACCCGCTTGGTGAAGGAGCTCTCCCTTAACTCGAGTTCTGGAATAAAACCCTTTCAACTCGAAGACCACGGACTCTGCTCCTCATTTTATGTATTACCATTTCTTGGGTAATTATAGAAATTCCGACAGCGTAAATAATTAGTTTTTATTTACCACATTAATTGGCGCCTGAACAGGGACGCTCCCTCTTCCCTACGCGCCGGCGATGTAAGTCGGGTCCTTGTCCCTTCCATACTTTCGACGGACTTCAAGTGCACAACAGCGGGGTGTTCCTACTAACTCCCTCGAGACGAGGAGGAGACAGACTGCGACTGATCATCCACACGAGGCGGTGAAGAAGATAGCGGAGCGTCCCAACCCAGAGCCCGACCAGTGAGAACGCCGAGTCCGAGGTCTTTGGAGCCCCGATATTCCTGCGCAAGCGTCAAGAGTCCGATGACCAGGTCTTCAAGTTTTGCTTCTTGGTGAGTACCACTGGGAAAGTATAAAGACGGGTTCCATTTTTGGAAAACGGTAAAGACGTGTCTCATTCGTGAGACCGGTACAGTTGCACTATATTCTAGTGTATAAAGTGTTTGTTTTGTTTTTGTATATTCCAAGTCTTTTTAACCGTAATTAGTTGAGTTTAAGAATGCCTCTGTTTTTTAAATTACGTACGATCGGCACCAAAAAGAATCTATTAGAGAAACCAGTTAAAATCCCGCCTAGAGATACACCTGGACATTTCATGTATAACAAACATGGATTGAGTGCCATATTATTCTTAGACCTTTGGTTAGACTATACCGAAAAATTTGAAATGGTGCATAGATGGCCCGCCGCAGGTACCTGGGACATAGAATGTATTATAAGAGTAGAAGAAGAGTTATGGAAACGAAAGGCGAGGCCCTCACAGACAGAAGCCATTGAGTTATGGCATAAGGAAGCACATAGGAGGGCCCAGAAAGAACTAGGGAAAGTCGAGAAAAGTTAGAGAATGTCGGAACAGGCTAAAGAAAAGCAATTACAGGAAGAAGGTGAGAAGGTTTTAGCTGAACAGGCAGCTAGAGAAAGAAGCACCCTTGTTACTGGCATTTATCCCGTTTTGTCAGAAGAAATTATAGAAGAACATCCCAAATCCCCAGTGAAAGTAATTCCCACTGCTCCCGACAATTTTCTCCCTGCCTATCTGTCGGAACCACCCCCGCTTATGTTAACATGCCTAGAACACGCCCGTCTACACGTGCTCCTGAACTAGTAGCCGGTGGTTCCACCTCTGATTTAGGAGTGTCCGGGAACGGGGCTGAGGATAAAGACGATGTCCCGCCTCTTGAGTGTCCTTACGACCCCGAACCCGGTAGTGGCCCAATGGCCACGATGTCAGAAAGATTAAGACAAGCCCTGGGTCAACTCCAGAAGGTCCCTGATATAACGAAGCATTTGGATAGAGTTTATGAGTTCATACGAACAGGTGAAGGTCCGGATACTCTGGTCCAGGTCATGAAAAATAGAAAAGTTCCCATCAGAGGACTGCTCCTGCGGTTCATCATAAATTGTCTGATCCGGGAACTAGACCCGGGTAATGGATGCGTAGACTCTGAGTTAATAGACCTTAGTGATCAGGTACACAGGGGAGCACATGATCTGGGACATCAGATCGACAAAATAACTAAAAGACTGGTTAGGAAAATTGTCACCATCCACTCTGAGAAAGTCACACAGGAGGACGACTCAGAGGAAGATGAGGGTCCGACACTAGGTAGAATAAATTTCCGGGGTGTAGCGCGACATTGTCCTGGCTCCAAGTGGCGAACCCCACGAGTGTCGCGGAAAGTTAAAAGATTAGATCCTTCTCCGGAAGACCTTTTTCAGTCCACAGAAAGAGCCCTAGATGAATGGATGGACAATGAGCCTCCCCTTACTCAACAAGAAAAGGAATTGGCCCGGTCTGCCACCCATTGGATATCACAGCACCGGGTATACGGCCCAGATATAGTAGCACAAATGTTTCTGGCTCTTCCCCGAGCAGAACAACGGCTAGCAGCTATTTATATGATCCAATACCTGGCTACCTTATACGAGAATAACTTCCACCGATCAGATAAGCTATACAAACTGTTACAAGAAGTAGTGACAGAAAGATGGAGGTCTCGGGGACCGGAATTGATCAATACCATTCTGGACCTGCGCCTCCGTTACCTCCAACTTACCTTAGCTTCATCAGACCATGAACCTTACAGTATAGGCCAATACCCCTTACGAGAAGTCCACCCCATACCCCAGCCAGATGGTACACTGCAACGAATACATGTGTATACTCCCCTTACCAAGTTAGAAATATTGGAAATGAAAAAGATGGTGCCCTCTCACGAAAAAGATCCCGGAGGATTTCATAGAGAGTTGAAGGATATCCTCCAAATGGGTAGTTTTACATATCCAGATATAATCATACTACTTAAAGTAATTCTACCTACAGGCATATTTGACAAATTGAAGGAAAATGACTGGGAGGTGGGTGGTAAAAAGATTACGTGGACTGCCCTAGAAAAAGAAGAGACAGACCGAAAACCAGGTGAAGGTCTAGGTGAATGTGTAAAGGAATTACCCAGTCTCCTCATACAGGTCTTGCCTCTGTTATTGGCAACAAAAAAGGAAGATTGGGATGCCATTTCTGCCTGTAAACAAAAGCCAGACGAGGATACGGGTGATTATTACACCAGATTGGAGAAATGTTTCTCTATAAATAGTGGACTCGCACATAGTAGCGAGGCATATCCTCATCTTTTTGTGTCCAAATTGGTGGACAACGCCTTACCCCCCATCAGAAATAGAGTGTTGAAAATTGAGAGTACCTGGCAAGCAAATAGTCCTTCACAAATGTTACAAATGTTACAGTACCATCACAACAGAATAAGGGAAGAACAGGAACAAGAAAAGAAACGAGTAAAAGACACAAAAATGAAGGTACTGGTTGCACAGACGGCACCAGTAAACACGGACCCCAAAGGTAATGTGGGGGCCAATAAAGGTACTTGCAACTACTGCAAGCAACCAGGCCATTTTGTGAGGGAATGCCCAGTCCTGAAACATAACATAGCGACAGGAAAGACAAAAGAACGCCCTCACACTCCCAGACCAGGTAACACTCAGTAGCCTCAGACCATTACCCCTCCACAGGTTCAGACGCCTGCTGCTGCTGCCACACAGATGTACCAGTACACACAGTCAGATTACCCCAAGTTTGAACCATATGCATGAGACAGCCTAGAGAGAGAAAGTGACTTGCCCCTTATCCCAGTTCCAGTGGATCAGAAAGGTCCATATGTACAAGCTCACTTACTGGGACAAGACAGAAAATTCCTCATAGACACGGGGGCGAGTAGGACTACCATAAGTCATAAGGAAGTCCCAGAGGTTCCTCTCTCTGGCTCACATAATATATCTCTGGGCTTTTCAGGAAAACCGATCATAAACAAAGTGTCTGAACAAGTCTCGTTAGGAGTAGGTCCTCTGACACGTACTACTGATCTAGTCCTTACGGAAACGTACCCAGAGAATTTACTAGGAATCAAGACACTCAAAGAACTAGGAGCAGTAATATGCTGTTCACCGGAAGGAGTAAAATTGTTTCTACGAGATTTCAAAGGACATTTCACAGTCAAAGAATTCGACCCCAGACTAAATGACATCCCACAACATTTGTGGGCAAAAAGCTCGACTGATGTCGGATACATGGATATCACCCCACATCAAGTCACACTCAAGGAGGGTGTAGTCCTACCCCGTATACGACAATATAAGATTCCACCCGAGGCTGAACAAGCCTTACTCAAGATAATCCAAGAACTCATAGAACATGGAGTGGTGATAGAGAAGGATTCAAATGTTTGCAATTCTCCAGTTCTTCCAGTCCTCAAAAGGACTGACCCTCAGGCACCCCCGGTCTACCGACTGGTGGTTGATCTTCGAGAACTGAACAAATGTGTGATCCCACAATATCCAGTGGTCCCAGATATTTCCTCACTACTGACTGCCATAGACCCCGAAGCTGCATTTTTCACAGTCATCGACTTGAAGAATGCGTTTTTCAGCATTCCTATACATCCCGACAGTCAATATCTATTCGGATTCAGTTTAAAAGGACGAAGTTTCAGGTTCACTAGAGCTCCCCAAGGCTATACAGAAAGTCCAAGCATCTACAGCCAAGCACTAAAAAGACAACTTGACAGTATCAATATGCCTACCAACACAGCATTAATACGGTATGTAGATGACATTCTCATCACAGCAAGGACAGAACCAGTCTGTGAAAAAGCATCTCTCACAGTTCTACACTTCCTGACAGACAAAGGTCACAAGGTGTCTCCCTCAAAATTGCAGTTCTGCGCACAGCAAGTGGCTTACTTAAGACATTTGCTGTCCAAGGAGGGTAGGCAACTGACACAAGAACGAATCCAATTGATCTCGACAATTTCACAGCCAAAGTCACAAAAAGAAGTGCGTGCATTCATTGGTCTCACTTCATATTGCAGACAATGGATCCCTCAGTATGCCCACATAGTTAAGCCACTCATACAGGTAACTACAGTGGAAGCAGCCACTCATACAACTCTCCCTTGGACATCAGAACACTCCCAAGCATTTGAAGCTCTGAAACTAGCTCTGTGTCAAGCACCAGTTTTGGCCACCCCGAATTACAGCAAGCATTTTACCCTGTTCGTGACAGAACGTGACGGAACAGCACTATCTGTCCTCACACAAGACCAAGCAGGAAGAAATAGACCCTGTGCTTATTTCTCTAGCACATTGGACCCCGTAGCACAAGCTTTGCCTGCATGTCTGAAATCCGTTGCGGCTACAGCCCTGGCCATAAGACAAAGCGATTCAATAGTGTTAGGACATCCCCTGATAGTACAAGTGCCACATGCTGTGGAAGTCCTTCTAAACAGAACGCAGACTCAACACCTGACTGTAGCAAGACTGACAGGATACGACTAACGCTCTTTCAGCCACACATAGAGATCAGACGGTGCAACATATTGAACCCCGCTACCCTTTTGCCCTCAAGCTCAGGTGACACGACACAACATGACTGTGTGGAGATGATCGATGTAGTGACAAAACCAAGACAAGACCTAACAGATGTTGCACTCCCAGATCCTGATGTAACACTTTATATGGATGTATCGTGCATGAGGACAAGCGCTGGAGAGTTAGTGGCAGCCTATGCAGTAACAACGGACTGTAAAATTATAGAGACCCAAAGAATAGACATCCTGTCAGCCCAAGCAGCAGAGCTCATCGCCCTGACACAGGCCTGCATATGGGCAAAACAATTGAAAGTGAACATCTACACCGATTCCCAATATGCATTTGGTGTAGTTCATAATTTTGGAGTGTTGTGGCGAGAAAGAGGTTTTCTTACCTCACATGGGGCCAAAATACAACATGGTCCCCTGATTCAAGCCTTACTAGATGCCATACACCTGCCTACAGCCATAGCTATTCTGAAGTGCAAAGCACATACCAAAGCTACAGACACTATATCTAAAGGAAATGACTTAGCGGACCGGACTGCTAAACAGACAGCCCAGAATCCAGCGAATACCACAGACTCTCAGTTACCCACACAGACTGTCACTATGATAGTGAGGGACCCCTTGAAAGATGTGCAAGACATACAGACACATGCCACCGCAGATGAAATAAAGAAATGGACTGAACAAGGAGGGGTCCAGACTGATCAGGGTTGGATGACCAAAAACCGAACAGTGTGGTTTCTCCCTGACTCCATGGTACAAGCCATAATTGACACAGTCCATAGCCCCGCCCACCTAGGCGAGAAAGGTATGCTGGATAGTTTACGGAACATCTTGTTTAACAAACACCTAAGAGCTGCAGCCAAACAAAAGGTAAAAACTTGTATGATATGTTGCCAATTTAACCCTGGTAAAGGAGTACCAGTAGAACAGGGTGTATTCCAGCCTCCTGCTCATCCTTTCGAAGTCCTCCAAATGGATTATATCCAGATGGACAGATGTAGAGGGCACAAATATGTACTGGTTGTAGTGTGTACACTGACACGATGGACTGAAGCATACCCCGTCCCAGACTATGGTTCCCAGACAACCGCTAAGCAACTAGTGAGAGAATTCTTCCCCAGGTATGGGTTACCAAAGGTCATCTATTCAGACAATGGACAGCCTTTCTCTTCCAAACTAATGGAGGCTGTTTCTCTACTACTGGGATATTCCTGGAGATTTCATTGTGTCCGACACCCTCAAGCAGCGGGCCTGGTAGAGCGACACAACCAGACCTTGAAAACGAAACTAGCCAAAGTATGTGCAGAAAAAGGGATAGACTGGGTCACTGCCCTCCCGCTCGCTCTCTTTTACATGCGGATGGTGGCACATTCCCGGACGGGACTGTCCCCTTTCGAAATAACATTCGGGAGACCTCCTAACGTCTGGGGTGTCCCTTCTCCTAGGAAACTGACTGAAATTGATTCTAACATGTTGACAGATTACCTGGCTTCCTTGATGTCTGCACTCCAATATTGTCGTTCGCAGGTTGCAGCAGCTTTTCCAGACCACACCACGCCTGAGGAACACTCCATAAAGCCCGGAGATTGGATACTTGTACGGAACTTCGATCGTACCAGCCCCCTGGAGAAAAGGTGGACGGCTCCGAAATTAGTACTCTTGACCACGAGGACGGCCGTCAAAGTAGAAGGACGCAAGGGATGGCTCCACGCTAGCCACTGCAGAAAATTTTTTGGACCAACACCAACAGACAATGTGCCCTGTTCAACGGCTATAAACGCCCCGGATATAATTTCCCCACTTCCAGAACTCACTCCTCAACAGGAATACAGATCGCGTCTGCGATCTCACCAAAAATAGACTAAAGACATTACACCTGATCGTAACGCACCGGTAGCTAATTAAGCCCAGGAACAAGCTCTTGGTGAAGCGGCTGCTGGGAGACGTTTTGATCTCGTGTACAGAGACATTTTGATATTAAATTCATAGACAAAATGAGGAGAAATGACATGATGCGCAAATGGAAAAAGACTAATTATGTAAAATTACTGCATAACAGGTTCTCGATTTTCCTACTGATAATGTTACTTGTTTGCTGTGTAGCAGCTTGTCTGGGTTGGATCTTATGTACAGTTTTCCCTCCGCATTCTTCCACAATTGTAAAGAATACCACTATGCATTCCCATGTTGATCTTCCCCCACTCCTCGAGGACAGAAGAAAGGAGTTTCTAAATAATACCTTCATTTCCACCCTCCATAAACACCAACTCATAGTCAACAAGATGAACTGTTGGGTTTGTGGCTTGATGCCACATTCCGTACATAAGGGAATGCCCTTTTTCTCTCTCCCGTTCGGTTATTCAGGGTCCGCCTATGCATTAGCCATGATATTTTCTGCCTCAGTCAGAAACATCCCCCCGACAAAATTGAAAAACAAGAGTAATTGGAACGAAGTAAAGACTAAAATAGTAAAGGCTGTTTCTAAAATGGTGGATCTTACTGTAACCTGGGGGAGGGCCGAAGATCACGAAAATATCAGTTACTCTCAGTTCCATGACATTGCTTCCTTCAGGGAAATGTTTTCCGCCGATCAAAGACGGACAGATCAAGGAGGTTGGGTAGTACCGCAAAACGGCCGGTTTTGCATAAGGGGGAAAGGAAAAGGGGAAGTAATGGGGAACAGCGAGTGTGATAGGACATATACACTACCCGCTCCCGATTTTCCGACCATAGTAACTGCCCCAAACACCTATTTCATCTGTGGACCCCATGCGCACACTTGGTTGCCTCAAGGCTGGTCTGGAAAGTGCTACATCGCATTCCTTTTACCACCGACTTACACCGCCCCTGCCGATTACCACCTGATTGACCCTCTGACCCAAGTTAGAAGACAGCGAAGGGGGGGTCATAGATGCAGAAAATACTGCAGGACAAGAAGCTGGAGACTTCTTTAAAGGTTTTCTCCCTTTCTGGGGACCTATGGCAAATAGTCGCCACATCCGGCAACTAACCCGTGTAGTTCAGGCCGCCATAGACGAAACAACTGGCGCCTTATATAACATTACAGCTGAGGTAGCTGCAGACAGGCTCATGACACTGCAGCACCGTATAGTTTTAGATGTCCTGTTAGCCGACCGTGGTGGTGTGTGTAAGGTAATAGGGTCCAGTTGTTGTGTATTTATTCCAGACAACGCCCCATCAGTTTATTCTGCTATCTCCCGCCTCCATGTGCTATCCGATAAGTTGGATATGGACACCGGCACATGGTCCCTGATCGGCTGGTTGTGGGACCTCCTGTCCACCTGGGGGTGGAAGGCATTAACAGTCCTGGGCCTCGTTTTAGCCACTATTTTCACCTGTTGCCTCTGTGTCCAGTGTGGCCCCGCCCTTTGTGGACTGTGTGCCACTTCCTGTACTCCTCGTCCACGAAACAGAGGAAAGAAAAATGAAAAGATCATGTTGCAAGAACAAGTATACAACCTAATGAATATAGAAATTGATTAAGAATTTCTGTAATAGGGTTTCTATGGGACAAGGAGGGAATGTGGAAGTTGACTACAAAGCAGCTTGCATTGTGTTCAGGGCTATCTATGGCCTGGGCCCGGTCTCTTTGCGGAAAATGTTTGCCTGGTATCTTCCACCTCGAGCCTTACGCTCCTTCTCATCCAGGTTACTCGTAGTACCGCGTTTCCAGAGAGTGAGGATGGGAGGCCGATCTTTCAGAGTAGCGGCGGCCAAACTCTGGAACTCCCTGCCGATATCTCTAAGGAGTCTTGAGGATCTCTTAGCCTTTAGGAAGGCGTTAAAAACCTACCTTTTTCCCAGGATAGGCTAAGTCGCTGAAATTGTTGGTTCATCGTTCAAAGCGCCAGGATGCCCTTGGGGTGACAGGTCTGCGCTCTACAAATATACCACGATACGATACGATACGATACGACTAAAAACTCCCTTTTCCGCCTGGTGTTCCATCATGCACCCTATTCACCCTAACACCGACCAGGCAAGCCGATTTTCCTACTTCAAGCACAGATCCTGTTATACCCCCTCTTGCCTATTTTTCTCTTCGTTGTACTGGCACATGCAAAGAAAATAATGGCCAGCCATCGTGTATCTTACGGGTTTCCGTCCCGTTCGATATTTTCCCTTAGACCAGAACGGAGTCAGTTAAGATGGTTGGCTCGCCAAAACCCCCCCTCTCCAACTCTGTCACAGAACGAGCAGCTCTCGCTCGTCAATGATCTCTCAGCTTGCGGGGGCAGCCACGGGTTGGGTCAACAATCAAGGGAAAACCTGATCAAGCACATGAGACAGCCATGAAGAAGAATAGTTAACCACAGCCCATTCTCCTTCCTCCCAGCTATACCATTGTGAGACATCACCGCCCTTGTGTAAGAGGTAAAGAACGCACAATGCCTCGTCCTCTTTACCTTTCCGACAGAAACGACCCTGTAACAATGCCTCGATTCTCTGTCCCCAGACACTAGTAACTCTGTAACTTGTCACCACAATCACTCCAATGCAATATGTTTGTCTATGTGTAAATGTAATCCAAGTTATTCTTTAAACGAGAACAAGCATGCTATGTCTTCCGTATGATTACATCATGAATGATTGAATCAAGTCCGGGGGAACTCCTTCTTTTGATTGTACTCATAATGTATATAAGTGCTGTTATGTTCCAAGTAAAGCAGACTACTCCTGAACCCGCTTGGTGAAGGAGCTCTCCCTTCACTCGAGTTCTGGAATAAAACCCTTTCAACTCGAAGACCACGGACTCTGCTCCTCATTTTATGTATTACCATTTCTTGGGTAATTATAGAAATTCCGACAGCGTAAATAATTAGTTTTTATTTACCACAGTTCGGGAAACTTATGAGTCTTGAGTTGGTAGGTTGGGTGTTGGCAGGAGATCCTTGAGTTGTTCTCTGAACAGTAGCAGTTTGATGGGTTTTTGTTGTCTACAGGAAGTCTGTTTCAAGGGCTGTTGTCAAACATTATATGGATCAGACCTCTGAGGAGAATTTTAAAGTGAGTTATTGGGAAGGTGGTGTGGGGTTGGAACATGGCTTATTTTTTGGGGTGATTTTGTCCTTAATCGATAGTGGTGCTTATCAGTAAATGGCTTTGTGAGGTAGTGGCGTGGAGGTTGAAAAAGTAGGAAGAGCAAGTAGTTAGCATCCAGGAAATACAACAATGGACTGTTTAAATACATCTGTACAAGAATGGTAACAGACAGTTGCTTGTGTTAAAAACCTTAGCCCTGCATGGTCTTTACAATTTATTATCAGATTGTAAACACCAATAAATTAGCAAAATTAAAAGGCAGCAGGGAGAGATTCCAAGAACTGGTTTACTAATGTCACAGGTGATGGAAAATGTTGATAAACGAACTCTGACCACAAGAAAAGTGTATATCCCATTTAAGCCAATGTGCTGACCTGATAGATGCACCTCATGCAATATACTATTTTTTACCTTTTCCTATGTTGTACTATGCCTGGGAACCTTTGGGAGCTGTGTCAATGTGGATGTCTATATATGAGGTATTGACCTGGTGGAGGATCTTTTTCTAGTATGCATAAGAGTCCACAACAACATTGCTATGTCACTGTACAGAATACAACCAGAATGCTGTATGAGTGTTAATTAAAGTGAAGGGTTTTGAACAAGGCTATTAAACATGGTCCAAAACAAAAAGTGCTTGTGGTGGGTCAGAGGTAAGAATGTGTCCCCCACTCCAGCACAATCCTCTCCTCCATCAGTGGCCTTTTTGTATGTGTGTCTGTGTGTGCTTATGTAGATGGATAGAGATAGCGAGAGAGAGAGCGCGAAAGATTCAAACACTGCAATCAAACAGCACTGATTTGCTACAATAGGTAGTTGGACAAATTATCGTGTGTGGCAAGGTGCAGTGTCTGTTTTTTCTGTGTTGTCACCCAATCCATTAATCAGCTGTGGTGGAGAGCACTACGGGAGCCGGGACAAATAGCAGTGGGGAACAGGCACCTATAGAGACACCAATGAAGACTCTGGAATAAACAAATACAACCTTTGAGGCTAGGGGTTCTGGGAGAGTATGAGGAAGAAGAAGGTCAATAAGGTCTGTACAGGATTGATGAAGAGCATAAGAATGCACTGGAAGCGCTAATCAAGGGACCCAGCGAGAAAGTATGAAGTAAAGAAATCACAAGGTGCTATAGGGACAAGGTCAGCTGGGTACAAAAGAAGAAAAGAGAGGTAGGGAATGGAGAGGATGAGAAAATGGATGAAGGGAATATGAATAAGATATCATAAAAAGAGCTGAGAAAGGGAGATAAATATTGCACAGGAGATAGGAAAAGCATAGTGGAATGATTTTGACAAGATGGGAGAGAAAACGTTGGAGAGAAAAGTGATACAGAATAGAAAGAAACAGGCTGGGACGAGAATGAAGAAAAGATAGGATGCTCAGAAATAATGGAATGGAAGAGATAGAAAGCAATAGGGAGGAAGGAGGTATGAAAGAGAAGGAGCAGTGGATGCACTTTTGGCAAAACTGAACGAAGAGTGGGCCCAATGTTGCGTATCCTGACAGAAGTATGCATCAGGAAACTCACCTAAAATAGGGCAAACTTCCCCAGCGTACTGATGGCAGGGACCCTGTAGTGGATAGACCACCTATGATAGACTGCAGACAGACTAAGCTCAACTGTTAACTCCACCATCCAGGGTTACTTTTAACGGCCCTATTGGTACCAGTGGAGTAGCAATACCCCCGCAGCCCTTGCAGTATGGCAGCTGGCTGGCCTGAGAGATCTTGAGTGGCGCAAAGAATGTGGGGGGCCCCATCCATGTACTTTGCAGGGGGGCCCCCTCAAGTATCATTACATGTTCCCATATGACGGGAAATTACCTGCTAATATACACCAAGCTTTATCCAGGGCACCATTGCTTTTCAGAACAGATGACTATGGAAAGAATTGAGCACACATTTCTTTACAAATTATCTTTTTGATTTGTTCCCAAGATGATTTTGTATGAACTGTATTGCAAACTTTGTGTTTGGGGAGCATTACTCCAGAGTTGGTCTGCGGTACTTCTGAAGAACTTCATTCTGTATGCCGTGAGGACATTATTTTATCTTGACAGCTGTCCCAAGATGGCTTTATATGACTTGCAGACCATGTTGTGAAAGTGACGTAGTTGTATCGTCTGTGGGGCTGGACTTGAGATGGTTCTGCTTGGACTGTGTGGCACACTGCTTGGTCTGTGAACACAGATTATGGTGTGTGCTGTGGGCTGTATTATTCGTAGACCCACTCTGTTATTTGCACAAACAACTCTGCCAATTAAAGCAGACAATCTGAGAAGACGCACCCTCACAGCCCCCACAAAGGCTCGCACGCTTAAGACGGATTTATCTATCACATTTCCAATCTCTTTTCAATATGCTCTCCTTTTTTGTAGAATCTTCCTTATTTTTTTTCATTTCAGTTTACTGCTTTTCTGCAGGGAGCTTATCTGCCCTTTCTTATCCAATGTATTCTCTCCAGTTCCTTTTTCTGAATCCTTTTTAGGTCTCTGATCTAGATGGCACGCATGCACTGTCTTGAATCGAGACATGCTGTATCAACTTCTGGAATATGAATAAAAGGTATACTTGGGCCCGACTGTTAGCGTGGGAGAGCTGGGTCCACGCCTATGGCGCCGACTTTAAGAGTGACACAGGTGCTGCCTGCAGTAGTCTCACTTTGACCTGGCTGCAAAGAAGAGTGCATTAAACACTGGCAGCCATGACCGCCTTTTATCTGTTAATCTTCTCCTGACTCTCCTTTCTTGTATACTCCTCCTTCACCTTTCCCTCGCTCCTCCCATTTTTCAAAAACACCAACAACAGGTCGTAGGGGACTTCAAATTTGGTTTCATCAGGGTGCTCTTTCGCAAAATGCCAACTCTGAGTATACTGTTTTACAGTGCTTGGAAGCACCTATGTGTCACTCATTGGTGCTGGAATGCTATACAGGACCTGGTATGTTTTGATATTAGTGTAAAGGAAGAAGGGGTGAGTTTGATGGTAAGAACTTTCATTATCTAAACTCTTTGCTTTCAAACTCCAATTCTTCACTTTGGGTAACTCACTTTGGACCTACTTATAACTACGGCGGTCCAATTGCCCGCAGAAGCCACAGTGGTGGTGCGGGCACTGCTGCAATGGTGGTCCGACCACCCTATTACAAGTTGGGTAGTCGGACCACCATGGGACCCCCACAACCACCAGGAATCAGAGATCCATGGTGGTGTTGTGGCGGTCTTGAGACTGCGACATGCTTGGCGGTGCCACTGCAGAACTGCCAAGCATATTACAAATTTCTTCTCTGCCACAGTTTTCATGATGGTGAGTCTGCCATGAAACCTGTGGCGACGAGGAATCCTGTTACCTCAGGGCCATGGTATGCATGCAGAAAGGCACATGTTGTGCCCCCCAGTGTACAATCATTCCCTTTCCTGCATGGCATGTACTTTACGGCCCTTTGGAGCTCCCATTGCAGTGCCTTTTTAATAGGCACCACAGTGGGAATGCCAAAGGACCACCCGCAAGACCCCAAGATTACTCGTAATCTGGTGGGTGGCCAGTGGTTGATTTTGGCAGTACTGGAGCAGGGCGCTGGCGTGGCGACCCCCTTAAGAACTGCCAAACTTGTAATCAACCCCTTTATCTTCATACTTCTCTGACTGCTCTCAGTGAATGTAACTTGACTAATACCTTATTTTGTATACACTAAGTCTGATGTCCTCCCCCAATACTCCAAATACTAATAACTTTCTCTGAATATAGCTCTTCATACAGCACTTCTGAATTTAAAGTCTGCTGTTAGCCAAGATCTTCTGGTGTTAATAACATTTTACAATGTACTTAACACACATGGACTTTTAATACCTCTCCTCTTCTATTGGTACCTTGTGTCAATTACATTTTAATTCACCCATCACATCATACAGTATTAGGCAATGTACCTGCCCACTTTAGCCATTAGCTTACCTTTCTGTGAGAGATGGTATTCTGCTCTTGCACATACACACAAACAGTAGTCTACTTATTCGGTTCTACAAACACATTGACAAATATGGGCAAAGCCAAAAGATTACAGTCAAAACCAGACCTATTGGCCCTGCCAATGCTTGTCTCCTTAAGCGTGCCCTCATTTTTAATGTAATTTACTAACAATTCATATTTTGATCACCTTTTATTCATCTTCTCTTTCATCGTGCCTTTTTTTCAATATTTTCTTTTCTTTCTCTGCAAGTCCGGTTTTGTTTACTTTAGTGCACTTCCCAATGCCAATGCTCTAGGCAATGGCCACTAAACATTGATAAAGCCAATAGTTCTCACACTGCCAATACCTATTAGCTTTACCAATGCTTGTTTAAGAAATCTACCTCTCAGAATCCAAGCACAAACCATGTGTACACTTTATGTAGACAGAATGATCGTTTTTATGGGAGCCTGAAGTTGAAAATATTGCCATCAGCCTTGTGATCTCAGTGCTGAATGCATGACACACATCCTGTTACTCTATTGTGCCTGCCAGCGTTGGATTGGAACCAAAAATAGGCCTGGTCACACTAAAGAAAGGTGGCCTACATTTGTTGATTGCACCATTTCACAAAACGCAGCTTCAGTGTTTTAAGTATAATGAAAAGAAGGAGGGGAGTCGGCCACTGGGCCGCTGGAGGCATCGGAATAGCACAGACACAGCCCAAATCGGCCACCTAGCTGGCCCAAAAAGCAGCCCACTGCTGCAACTCAGATACCAGCCCATCTCCCATCACCCATCAATGCGACTTCCTGCCGCTAGCTTCCAACATATGAGCACTTCTTTTTGACCGAGTCACTTGAAATTCATCCCCAGGAACAGTCAAAGAAATAGTAATAAAGAGAAAATGGCATAATTGAAAAATGAAATAGCTGTTTCTTGTAATGTACGGAAAGGAAGGAAGGCGGGTTGCGCCCAGCTTGCGCAGATGGAGTAAATGAAGACGCCAAAGCATTCTCTCATCGTTAATCAATGCGCTGCTGACGAGCGGTCGAGTGGAAGGCGTTAATTTGCCAATCCGTCAGCAGGGCACTGTTCCGGCTTGCCCTGCATTGATCAGCGCGGAGACGGAAAACGCGCAGGGCCTTGATTACCTGTCACTGTGTGGAGATGGAAGGGCTGCGGGAGCCCCCTGTTACCTTTAAAGGTGATAAGGCGAATGTGTTTCTTCTTTTCAAAGGCTCTGCCGGGGCGGCCGCTTTTTCTCCGCTAGTAGAGAGGTTGTTTCAGTTAGTCCTTATTTCCTGGCCATCTTGTCTCCTAACAGCTGTTTGGCCGCCTACCTGACGCATCCTGGGACCAGGAAGCCAGGAGCTCAGGAGGGGGGTAGCAGGGGCACTGGGTGCTTTGATGTATGTATTTGGATGAATAGGAGGCAGAATGAGTTTGCACATGGCTCTTTGCAAGTGGTTCTTCCAGAGCTTGACAGAGTAACGTTTCCAGGTCACAAAGGTCTTTGGTCTTTCCAAAGAGGAGGAAAGTGCTATTCCGTTTTTTTATTTTATTAATCTTATGTATTGTCTTTTGCATTTGAATTAGTTGTCATGTTGTACATCTTAATGAAGTATTTTTATTCTGCGTAGTTTGAACCTTGTACTGTATGCATGCTATTATGATATGTATTAAAAAATGATGCTAGTCAAACACCTACACAATGCTTTGCAATATAACACATGTAAGTCCTCTTTATTAGTATCAGGGTACATTGTTATTCTGCAAACATAACGTTGCGCAATTATAAGGGTCGCAATATTTATCGCGCTTGATAATTACTGGTTGTGATTAAGATTGCGCCTCTTCTTGCAGATCGCCAGGTCAAACCTGACGGAATTTAATTAAGGAAAATACCGCATAAATATTGAGACATGCTGATTTCGCCGTGGTAATCACCTGTACCTGCAGGTTATGCCCCATTTTGAGGGCAAAACTGTTCTACAGGCAATAATTATGTCACCAAATAAATTCCGAACATCTCAGTGTCATTTTTATTGCGTGCAGTAATTGTCAGACCAAACACTAGGACACTCGCAACAAGGCTCGTAATGTTTGAGTACTGACGCTTTTGCTGGCAGCGCCACAAAGTAGCTTTCTTTGGCCAAGCAATCAGCAATTCAGTCTGCTAAAATATGCCATATTCTGCAACAATCAAGATCACTACAATGCTCGTGACAGAGTGAAATGCGAGTGACATGATTATTTTACGGGGAACATAGACAAATGGGCAGCAGGTAATTTATTTATTTATTTTTTCTTTTCTCGATACCCCACACCTTTCCCCCTCTGCCACACCACTCTTCCACAACACCAGCCGCTACTACTAGTAAGTGCTATATAAAGAGGTAGCAGGGAATGCTAGAAAGTGTTGTGTGACTAGGAACGGCCATCTTAAGAAAGTCACCAGCGAAGGAAGCAAAGCTAGGCTTGTCACCTAGCTCCATGTCATCAGGACACCATTCTTCCGTTAAAAGTTATTTTAATCTAGTGTGTTAGTGTGATTAATCAATAGAAGCAACCATGACTCCAAAACACATCCTGGGCTCTTTTTTGCAAACTGGGCACACTGTCTCTGTTTGTGGCGCGGAACACCTTAAACTGTATGCGCCAGGTGCAAACCATTTAAATCCTCCCTATTACAGTGAATGCACTGTTCAAAGAGCAGGTGCAAACCCAAGGTTGTAGTTGGAACAGTGCAACAGTGAAAGGCAGATTGGCTGTTTCAAACTTTAAGTTTGCCCATCACTGCAGGCTGAGGACCCAACCTCCCTTTGAAAAGGAAGCAAAGGTGCCTCTGCAGATGGATGCAAGAAGGCACACTCTCAAGGGCAAAGGGTTTTCTTATTTGATGGGGACATGGCCCCATGCACGTGTGAGCACCTCTTTGTTATTGCCCCAGAAGTAATTTTAAGCCACAGTGATCCATTTGACAAAAGGAGCTGCCCAAGCAAAGGCGGCTCCTTCTGTAATACCATTGTGCCCTGTGGTGTAAAAAGTGGAAGCGAACACATGTTGTGCCCTGAGGCACTTCGAATTGTATGGGCCAAGGTTGTCACATGAAACCCTAAAACTGGAAAAGTAGGTGCAGATTTAAAGTTTAAGGTAGTGGTCAGTGGTGGCTGGTGAAATTCCAAAGTGGTAGGGCATAAAAAGTAGTAGATTAATGTTGTGTGCAAGCACACTCGATTGACTCGATGGGAGGATTTGGGGTGTTCTCCCCCAAAAATATTTTGAAAAGAGGAGGGCACATAGCGTATTTTATAGCTAACTTAATTCACAACTTTTGTGAGAAAACAAGGTGTATAAAGCAATTCTGAATGTGCACATCCTGAACTCACCTATTTGAAGGTGCTCTCATATTGTAATTGCTTTTACATAGATGTTATGGCATATTGTTGTCTTTCTCCAGTATTATTAAATCCCAAAACACATTAACTCTTTCAAATCAACTCATATGAATGAACTGCTCCACTCTAACAATGCCTAAGCATCCTCCAAAGTCTGCGCAACAGAGCATACTAAACTCACCAACAACACACACTTATAGAGCCAAACGAGCAAAAGAGGCTTATCATTGGCCACGTGCCTAGGTCCATCAATATTAAACAAATACAAAACCCATCTGCAGCACCCATAAGATACACAAAAATGACATACTGTAAGCATGCTGCTTTCAATTACATAGCATGCACACCACAACACATGTTATACCACACTCACATGCAATCAACAGTGCTAAATGCACAGGACTTGCACCCACAAACGCTGCCCGAGTTTCTTGGTTCAGAGACTCACAGCCATGACACTGGGCTGCAAGGGAAAACAATACATCAAAGTACTGCTATTAAGCGCACACATGTGGGAGGAACCAGAGAGTTCAGGAAGCAGAAAAGGGGGAAATGGCATCAGCTTCTCGACATGCACAAGAATATTTCAGACGTGAATAAGGTAAAAAAGTACAGATATAGAAAATTGACGGTAAATGAAAGAGTTTAGATGCCAGACTTAGGAGTTTTACAAATGTTCTAAAATAAATAGAAATAAAAAGAGCTTCTCTATTAAAAAGGGAAGATGGTCCCTCATTTCAACACCTTGAAGATGGATTGGCAAATGGAGCAGTGCTATATAAGTGTATATATAAACAAATCAGACCACTTGTGTCAGCCTAGACATCCTTTTGTTGCATTTGATTTCGGTGTTTCATACAGTTATTATGTGCAGTGTTTTCTCCATGCTTACATGAGTCCAAAGGCCATGGGTGACACTTCCCTGTTAACCACTTCAAATCCCTGAGCAGTGTCACCCATGGCATTGTGCTCCATGCAGCAGCCCGAGCAGCTATCACTAACATGTGGAAACCGGCCCACACAGCGTCCACCTCTTCCCAACCATGCACAATATGGCAGGCACCAGGGGGTGCCCACCACAGGGTACAAGGTTTTCCCCAACCACCCCTTCTTGCAATGGGAGCCTGTGTTCCAGTTAGGGACATAGACTCCCATTGAAGTCAATGGAAGTCCGACTGAACCGAGTCCGTAAGCATCCCGACACATCGTAATCAGTCTGTAGGACTCCCAGAATACGATTAATGGGAAAGCCTTACTAACCCGATTCGGTGGGAAGGCTTTCTTAACAACATTGTTCTCGGCCCCTTAGTCTCCATCAGAGCAGAAGTTCTGCCTGGCAAACAAACCACATGGATCTAAGCCAGACCAGATGCTGCTCCTGCTGTTACAGTTGTGCCTTGATTGACTGGGGCAGACAACCTCACCGCTCATTACTGAGATGGGTCTGCAGCTTTGAATCACCCTGGCTCACTAATGTGCAGGTAGAAGGCTCTGGGAGACCTCTAGTGTGCATGTCAGGCTGGCTGGAGAAAGGCAGTCTTCCAACCCGACATGCACACTTGGGTCCAGGAGTGACTGTCAATAATGTTAACAAGCATTGGAAATGCAATAGGTCTCGCAGCATTAGAGTTAGTGCATTTAGAATTGTTTATGGGTTTTTTGTTGTAAATCTTTTGCATTTTTATTTTTTGTAGCCAATGCTAAAGAATTACAAATCAAAAAAGCAATAAACATTTGTAAAAGCTTTAATTAAAAATCCTGTGAGACCTATTGCACTGTGTGAGGGTGAGGTGTTGAGGGTGAGTGAGGGTGGGGGTGAGTGAGGAGTTGAGTGTGAGTGAGGTGTTGAGGGTGAGTTTTGTTGGATGAAAAAAAATTTAGGACCATAATTAAATCAGGTTATAAGTTTGCTTTCAAATCTTCCCTTTCCACATAAATGTCTCAGCGCTCTATTTACATAAATGCACTGTTTAATCCAGCAGTTTTTGCACTAGTAGATACAAATGCTGTAAATTGTACATAACTTGGCATGTAGACTTTTCTTTGAACTTTCACGTGTTTGTTCACACATACATGCCGGTACAGTAGCATGCATGCAGTTCTCCAATACATTATATGATATTGAATATCATATGTCTGTGACGGCAATATATTATTCTTATGGACGTAATGTGTATTTACACGTGTTTACATTTTGTGTGTGTGTGTATACATGTATAAATACACACGCAATCACAAAAACCCGCAAACAATTATTTGATGTCAGCAGTCATTCGTGCAGTCTTGTCATGCGAGATCAAATCAGGCGCTATGCTGATGAAAACGCTTGCATATGGTGGGTGGATTAAGGGCCAGAGACTCCTTTTTGTCATGGAAATGTTTTTGTTTACTTCATCTCATAGCATTTCTCACACTTGGCTTGTTTTGTGTCGCCTCTCAATGGCTACACGATCAAATGAATGGATTTATTTTTGCCGAATGAGGGGGGCAGCCCTCCCCTCAAAGGCGCGACACTGCGTCCCCGCGAGGAATGTTAACGCGGGTTTTATTGTGGGGCGCTGAATGGGGAGCGCCTTTCACGGCATAGCCCCCCGAAATGCAACAATTTAAATAACTGCTTAGACCCCAGAAGGCCGCGGTCAACACGGGTCGCATTCCTGGTCCGTGAAAACACACTTAGCTGATAGAGTTATGTAAAACGTATCCCGAGACAGTAATTTAGTGTGAAGACATAAGTTTTATTTTGTAACACTTTGCCGCCGGGGCATGGAATGCCAGAAATTGCAGTGGTGCAAACTGTTATGTAAAGCCGCAAATGAAACACTTGCACGGAGTTTGCAGATTGGAAGGGAGCTCGTGTTCAGACAGCCTTGAAATGTGTAAACATTGTGGTAGAAGAATGGGGGGAAGGGGGGGGGGGGGGGATAATCCTAGGCACTACAGTCGTGATAAAAATACAAGAGCCCCCATTTTTTTAGCTTTTAATTTTGGAGGACCTGGATATGCCTTTAAACAAAATGAGGTTGACTGGCTCTGCGGTACTAGTTCGCTGAAGAAACCCGCTTTGAATAGGTTTTCACCTAACCCTCTATTGAACATGCCCTCTGCCAGGCCACTCTGGGTAGGAAATGACACTTTTAGCCATATAACTAATTCTAGAAGACATTTTCTGATCTTATAACGCCAGACATTCGCATGAAGTGAGTCTCGCTCGTTGTGTTGTCGGACAGGGCATAGACAGTAAAAGTACCATGACATTATATTGCAAAAAAGGCAGAGTTCTGATACTCGGAGGCTGAGGCCAGTAAAGATTTAATTTCTCGAAAAAAGAGAATGCTAACTGAGTTTGATTGGCTGTTAAATGAAGGGCGAGATCCAATTACTTGTCCGGGACTTGAAATGATTATTGTGCATGGGCCGTGGCTGGTGCAGGGAAGCCCACACACGGTGGTTTCGGCCTTGCAGCTTGAGAGCACTTAGAAACACAATAGGCGGATGTTAACTCGTTTCAGATTGTTGGAGGTCCCCATTTAATGCCAAACAATGAACTGAAATGCAACGCTTTCAATGGACTGCAAGCAGAGCAGGACGTTTAAAAATGCGAGGGCACAACTATTTAGGGGCACCAACTCACCCAATCCGTTTCTCAGAAAAGTTACGTATTTACAAACCACAGGGCGAGTAATAAGCACAGCAGTGTTAATGGCGATTCACAATAATGATGTATATTTGAGGTAACAGGAGCTACTCCTTTAACAAAAAATATCAACTAATGTATGTTTAAGGGGATGCAGAGCTGGCTCGAGCATCCTTTAAGATGTGCACTGGTTGCCGTTTTATTTTCGGAAGCCAAAGATAGTGTAGGCTTTCCCATTACGGAAAGTCGTGCTTGCTCGCCCTACATAAGAGACAGGGGCAGGCAGGAACAAGACGGAGGGAAGAGAGGGGAGGGGGGAGGAGAAATGCGACACGGCGGGAAGGGGAGGGGGCGGAGCGGGTACAATAAACAAGACGGAGGGAAGAGAGGGGAGGGGGGAGGAGAAGTGCGACAGGGGAAATGCGAGACGGCGGGAAGGGGAGGGGGCGGAGCGGGTAAGAAAAGTTACGTATTTACAAACCACAGGGCGAGTAATAAGCACAGCAGTGTTAATGGCGATTCACAATAATGATGTATATTTGAGGTAACAGGAGCTACTCCTTTAACAAAAAATATCAACTAATGTATGTTTAAGGGGATGCAGAGCTGGCTCGAGCATCCTTTAAGATGTGCACTGGTTGCCGTTTTATTTTCGGAAGCCAAAGATAGTGTAGGCTTTCCCATTACGGAAAGTCGTGCTTGCTCGCCCTACATAAGAGACAGGGGCAGGCAGGAACAAGACGGAGGGAAGAGAGGGGAGGGGGGAGGCAGGATGACTCAGGGGAGGGGGCGGAGCGGGGCAGAGCGGCATGTGGGTGTGAAGAAGCCGGGCCTTTGAAGTGAAGCTAAGCTTCACTTCAAAGGTGTCGGAGGAATGCGGGCGGCTGTGCACGCGCTTTTAAGCTCAATGCACATGCGCATTGAGCTTAAAAGTCACGGGCACTGCAAGGAATCGCCACGATTCCTTGCAAGTTAGATAAAGAGTAGATGAGCCCCTATAGTCTCGCTTGCTCGATGCGCATGCGCATCGACAGGCGAGACCTAAAAAGTGGAAAAACGATGGATTTGGGCCCAGATCTTTGGACTGGGGTGAATGTGTGACATTGATCCACATTCTGTCCATCATTGTTGTGTTTGCAGGTACCGCTCTAAGTGTACTGGGGATGCTCAGACGTGAGTCCCAGGCACTCCACACCACTGGAATCAAGCTAGCCGGGCTGATGAGAGGTGTTACCTCGAAACCGGGCCGGTCCTCGGATGCTTGTTTCCGTTCTGGGAAGGACATGGCTTTTGTAGTTCGGACTGGACTGTTCCCATGGGGCACAGGGTCAGCGCTGATTTGCATATCGCCATTGTCTAACCCAGGGTGGTGTGGAGTGGAAAAACGATGGATTTGGGCCCAGATCTTTGGACTGGGGTGAATGTGTGACATTGATCCACATTCTGTCCATCATTGTTGTGTTTGCAGGTACCGCTCTAAGTGTACCGGGGATGCTCAGACGTGAGTCCCAGGCACTCCACACCACTGGAATCAAGCTAGCCGGGCTGATGAGAGGTGTTACCTCGAAACCGGGCCGGTCCTCGGATGCTTGTTTCCGTTCTGGGAAGGACATGGCTTTTGTAGTTCGGACTGGACTGTTCCCATGGGGCACAGGGTCAGCGCTGATTTGCATATCGCCATTGTCTAACCCAGGGTGGTGTGGAGTGGAAAAACGATGGATTTGGGCCCAGATCTTTGGACTGGGGTGAATGTGTGACATTGATCCACATTCTGTCCATCATTGTTGTGTTTGCAGGTACCGCTCTAAGTGTACTGGGGATGCTCAGACGTGAGTCCCAGGCACTCCACACCACTGGAATCAAGCTAGCCGGGCTGATGAGAGGTGTTACCTCGAAACCGGGCCGGTCCTCGGATGCTTGTTTCCGTTCTGGGAAGGACATGGCTTTTGTAGTTCGGACTGGACTGTTCCCATGGGGCACAGGGTCAGCGCTGATTTGCATATCGCCATTGTCTAACCCAGGGTGGTGTGGAGTGGAAAAACGATGGATTTGGGCCCAGATCTTTGGACTGGGGTGAATGTGTGACATTGATCCACATTCTGTCCATCATTGTTGTGTTTGCAGGTACCGCTCTAAGTGTACTGGGGATGCTCAGACGTGAGTCCCAGGCACTCCACACCACTGGAATCAAGCTAGCCGGGCTGATGAGAGGTGTTACCTCGAAACCGGGCCGGTCCTCGGATGCTTGTTTCCGTTCTGGGAAGGACATGGCTTTTGTAGTTCGGACTGGACTGTTCCCATGGGGCACAGGGTCAGCGCTGATTTGCATATCGCCATTGTCTAACCCAGGGTGGTGTGGAGTGGAAAAACGATGGATTTGGGCCCAGATCTTTGGACTGGGGTGAATGTGTGACATTGATCCACATTCTGTCCATCATTGTTGTGTTTGCAGGTACCGCTCTAAGTGTACTGGGGATGCTCAGACGTGAGTCCCAGGCACTCCACACCACTGGAATCAAGCTAGCCGGGCTGATGAGAGGTGTTACCTCGAAACCGGGCCGGTCCTCGGATGCTTGTTTCCGTTCTGGGAAGGACATGGCTTTTGTAGTTCGGACTGGACTGTTCCCATGGGGCACAGGGTCAGCGCTGATTTGCATATCGCCATTGTCTAACCCAGGGTGGTGTGGAGTGGAAAAACGATGGATTTGGGCCCAGATCTTTGGACTGGGGTGAATGTGTGACATTGATCCACATTCTGTCCATCATTGTTGTGTTTGCAGGTACCGCTCTAAGTGTACTGGGGATGCTCAGACGTGAGTCCCAGGCACTCCACACCACTGGAATCAAGCTAGCCGGGCTGATGAGAGGTGTTACCTCGAAACCGGGCCGGTCCTCGGATGCTTGTTTCCGTTCTGGGAAGGACATGGCTTTTGTAGTTCGGACTGGACTGTTCCCATGGGGCACAGGGTCAGCGCTGATTTGCATATCGCCATTGTCTAACCCAGGGTGGTGTGGAGTGGAAAAACGATGGATTTGGGCCCAGATCTTTGGACTGGGGTGAATGTGTGACATTGATCCACATTCTGTCCATCATTGTTGTGTTTGCAGGTACCGCTCTAAGTGTACTGGGGATGCTCAGACGTGAGTCCCAGGCACTCCACACCACTGGAATCAAGCTAGCCGGGCTGATGAGAGGTGTTACCTCGAAACCGGGCCGGTCCTCGGATGCTTGTTTCCGTTCTGGGAAGGACATGGCTTTTGTAGTTCGGACTGGACTGTTCCCATGGGGCACAGGGTCAGCGCTGATTTGCATATCGCCATTGTCTAACCCAGGGTGGTGTGGAGTGGAAAAACGATGGATTTGGGCCCAGATCTTTGGACTGGGGTGAATGTGTGACATTGATCCACATTCTGTCCATCATTGTTGTGTTTGCAGGTACCGCTCTAAGTGTACTGGGGATGCTCAGACGTGAGTCCCAGGCACTCCACACCACTGGAATCAAGCTAGCCGGGCTGATGAGAGGTGTTACCTCGAAACCGGGCCGGTCCTCGGATGCTTGTTTCCGTTCTGGGAAGGACATGGCTTTTGTAGTTCGGACTGGACTGTTCCCATGGGGCACAGGGTCAGCGCTGATTTGCATATCGCCATTGTCTAACCCAGGGTGGTGTGGAGTGGAAAAACGATGGATTTGGGCCCAGATCTTTGGACTGGGGTGAATGTGTGACATTGATCCACATTCTGTCCATCATTGTTGTGTTTGCAGGTACCGCTCTAAGTGTACTGGGGATGCTCAGACGTGAGTCCCAGGCACTCCACACCACTGGAATCAAGCTAGCCGGGCTGATGAGAGGTGTTACCTTGAAACCGGGCCGGTCCTCGGATGCTTGTTTCCGTTCTGGGAAGGACATGGCTTTTGTAGTTCGGACTGGACTGTTCCCATGGGGCACAGGGTCAGAGCTGATTTGCATATCGCCATTGTCTAACCCAGGGTGGTGTGGAGTGGAAAAACGATGGATTTGGGCCCAGATCTTTGGACTGGGGTGAATGTGTGACATTGATCCACATTCTGTCCATCATTGTTGTGTTTGCAGGTACCGCTCTAAGTGTACTGGGGATGCTCAGACGTGAGTCCCAGGCACTCCACACCACTGGAATCAAGCTAGCCGGGCTGATGAGAGGTGTTACCTCGAAACCGGGCCGGTCCTCGGATGCTTGTTTCCGTTCTGGGAAGGACATGGCTTTTGTAGTTCGGACTGGACTGTTCCCATGGGGCACAGGGTCAGCGCTGATTTGCATATCGCCATTGTCTAACCCAGGGTGGTGTGGAGTGGAAAAACGATGGATTTGGGCCCAGATCTTTGGACTGGGGTGAATGTGTGACATTGATCCACATTCTGTCCATCATTGTTGTGTTTGCAGGTACCGCTCTAAGTGTACTGGGGATGCTCAGACGTGAGTCCCAGGCACTCCACACCACTGGAATCAAGCTAGCCGGGCTGATGAGAGGTGTTACCTCGAAACCGGGCCGGTCCTCGGATGCTTGTTTCCGTTCTGGGAAGGACATGGCTTTTGTAGTTCGGACTGGACTGTTCCCATGGGGCACAGGGTCAGCGCTGATTTGCATATCGCCATTGTCTAACCCAGGGTGGTGTGGAGTGGAAAAACGATGGATTTGGGCCCAGATCTTTGGACTGGGGTGAATGTGTGACATTGATCCACATTCTGTCCATCATTGTTGTGTTTGCAGGTACCGCTCTAAGTGTACTGGGGATGCTCAGACGTGAGTCCCAGGCACTCCACACCACTGGAATCAAGCTAGCCGGGCTGATGAGAGGTGTTACCTCGAAACCGGGCCGGTCCTCGGATGCTTGTTTCCGTTCTGGGAAGGACATGGCTTTTGTAGTTCGGACTGGACTGTTCCCATGGGGCACAGGGTCAGCGCTGATTTGCATATCGCCATTGTCTAACCCAGGGTGGTGTGGAGTGGAAAAACGATGGATTTGGGCCCAGATCTTTGGACTGGGGTGAATGTGTGACATTGATCCACATTCTGTCCATCATTGTTGTGTTTGCAGGTACCGCTCTAAGTGTACTGGGGATGCTCAGACGTGAGTCCCAGGCACTCCACACCACTGGAATCAAGCTAGCCGGGCTGATGAGAGGTGTTACCTCGAAACCGGGTCGGTCCTCGGATGCTTGTTTCCGTTCTGGGAAGGACATGGCTTTTGTAGTTCGGACTGGACTGTTCCCATGGGGCACAGGGTCAGCGCTGATTTGCATATCGCCATTGTCTAACCCAGGGTGGTGTGGAGTGGAAAAACGATGGATTTGGGCCCAGATCTTTGGACTGGGGTGAATGTGTGACATTGATCCACATTCTGTCCATCATTGTTGTGTTTGCAGGTACCGCTCTAAGTGTACTGGGGATGCTCAGACGTGAGTCCCAGGCACTCCACACCACTGGAATCAAGCTAGCCGGGCTGATGAGAGGTGTTACCTCGAAACCGGGCCGGTCCTCGGATGCTTGTTTCCGTTCTGGGAAGGACATGGCTTTTGTAGTTCGGACTGGACTGTTCCCATGGGGCACAGGGTCAGCGCTGATTTGCATATCGCCATTGTCTAACCCAGGGTGGTGTGGAGTGGAAAAACGATGGATTTGGGCCCAGATCTTTGGACTGGGGTGAATGTGTGACATTGATCCACATTCTGTCCATCATTGTTGTGTTTGCAGGTACCGCTCTAAGTGTACTGGGGATGCTCAGACGTGAGTCCCAGGCACTCCACACCACTGGAATCAAGCTAGCCGGGCTGATGAGAGGTGTTACCTCGAAACCGGGCCGGTCCTCGGATGCTTGTTTCCGTTCTGGGAAGGACATGGCTTTTGTAGTTCGGACTGGACTGTTCCCATGGGGCACAGGGTCAGCGCTGATTTGCATATCGCCATTGTCTAACCCAGGGTGGTGTGGAGTGGAAAAACGATGGATTTGGGCCCAGATCTTTGGACTGGGGTGAATGTGTGACATTGATCCACATTCTGTCCATCATTGTTGTGTTTGCAGGTACCGCTCTAAGTGTACTGGGGATGCTCAGACGTGAGTCCCAGGCACTCCACACCACTGGAATCAAGCTAGCCGGGCTGATGAGAGGTGTTACCTCGAAACCGGGCCGGTCCTCGGATGCTTGTTTCCGTTCTGGGAAGGACATGGCTTTTGTAGTTCGGACTGGACTGTTCCCATGGGGCACAGGGTCAGCGCTGATTTGCATATCGCCATTGTCTAACCCAGGGTGGTGTGGAGTGGAAAAACGATGGATTTGGGCCCAGATCTTTGGACTGGGGTGAATGTGTGACATTGATCCACATTCTGTCCATCATTGTTGTGTTTGCAGGTACCGCTCTAAGTGTACTGGGGATGCTCAGACGTGAGTCCCAGGCACTCCACACCACTGGAATCAAGCTAGCCGGGCTGATGAGAGGTGTTACCTCGAAACCGGGCCGGTCCTCGGATGCTTGTTTCCGTTCTGGGAAGGACATGGCTTTTGTAGTTCGGACTGGACTGTTCCCATGGGGCACAGGGTCAGCGCTGATTTGCATATCGCCATTGTCTAACCCAGGGTGGTGTGGAGTGGAAAAACGATGGATTTGGGCCCAGATCTTTGGACTGGGGTGAATGTGTGACATTGATCCACATTCTGTCCATCATTGTTGTGTTTGCAGGTACCGCTCTAAGTGTACTGGGGATGCTCAGACGTGAGTCCCAGGCACTCCACACCACTGGAATCAAGCTAGCCGGGCTGATGAGAGGTGTTACCTCGAAACCGGGCCGGTCCTCGGATGCTTGTTTCCGTTCTGGGAAGGACATGGCTTTTGTAGTTCGGACTGGACTGTTCCCATGGGGCACAGGGTCAGCGCTGATTTGCATATCGCCATTGTCTAACCCAGGGTGGTGTGGAGTGGAAAAACGATGGATTTGGGCCCAGATCTTTGGACTGGGGTGAATGTGTGACATTGATCCACATTCTGTCCATCATTGTTGTGTTTGCAGGTACCGCTCTAAGTGTACTGGGGATGCTCAGACGTGAGTCCCAGGCACTCCACACCACTGGAATCAAGCTAGCCGGGCTGATGAGAGGTGTTACCTCGAAACCGGGCCGGTCCTCGGATGCTTGTTTCCGTTCTGGGAAGGACATGGCTTTTGTAGTTCGGACTGGACTGTTCCCATGGGGCACAGGGTCAGCGCTGATTTGCATATCGCCATTGTCTAACCCAGGGTGGTGTGGAGTGGAAAAACGATGGATTTGGGCCCAGATCTTTGGACTGGGGTGAATGTGTGACATTGATCCACATTCTGTCCATCATTGTTGTGTTTGCAGGTACCGCTCTAAGTGTACTGGGGATGCTCAGACGTGAGTCCCAGGCACTCCACACCACTGGAATCAAGCTAGCCGGGCTGATGAGAGGTGTTACCTTGAAACCGGGCCGGTCCTCGGATGCTTGTTTCCGTTCTGGGAAGGACATGGCTTTTGTAGTTCGGACTGGACTGTTCCCATGGGGCACAGGGTCAGAGCTGATTTGCATATCGCCATTGTCTAACCCAGGGTGGTGTGGAGTGGAAAAACGATGGATTTGGGCCCAGATCTTTGGACTGGGGTGAATGTGTGACATTGATCCACATTCTGTCCATCATTGTTGTGTTTGCAGGTACCGCTCTAAGTGTACTGGGGATGCTCAGACGTGAGTCCCAGGCACTCCACACCACTGGAATCAAGCTAGCCGGGCTGATGAGAGGTGTTACCTCGAAACCGGGCCGGTCCTCGGATGCTTGTTTCCGTTCTGGGAAGGACATGGCTTTTGTAGTTCGGACTGGACTGTTCCCATGGGGCACAGGGTCAGCGCTGATTTGCATATCGCCATTGTCTAACCCAGGGTGGTGTGGAGTGGAAAAACGATGGATTTGGGCCCAGATCTTTGGACTGGGGTGAATGTGTGACATTGATCCACATTCTGTCCATCATTGTTGTGTTTGCAGGTACCGCTCTAAGTGTACTGGGGATGCTCAGACGTGAGTCCCAGGCACTCCACACCACTGGAATCAAGCTAGCCGGGCTGATGAGAGGTGTTACCTCGAAACCGGGCCGGTCCTCGGATGCTTGTTTCCGTTCTGGGAAGGACATGGCTTTTGTAGTTCGGACTGGACTGTTCCCATGGGGCACAGGGTCAGCGCTGATTTGCATATCGCCATTGTCTAACCCAGGGTGGTGTGGAGTGGAAAAACGATGGATTTGGGCCCAGATCTTTGGACTGGGGTGAATGTGTGACATTGATCCACATTCTGTCCATCATTGTTGTGTTTGCAGGTACCGCTCTAAGTGTACTGGGGATGCTCAGACGTGAGTCCCAGGCACTCCACACCACTGGAATCAAGCTAGCCGGGCTGATGAGAGGTGTTACCTCGAAACCGGGCCGGTCCTCGGATGCTTGTTTCCGTTCTGGGAAGGACATGGCTTTTGTAGTTCGGACTGGACTGTTCCCATGGGGCACAGGGTCAGCGCTGATTTGCATATCGCCATTGTCTAACCCAGGGTGGTGTGGAGTGGAAAAACGATGGATTTGGGCCCAGATCTTTGGACTGGGGTGAATGTGTGACATTGATCCACATTCTGTCCATCATTGTTGTGTTTGCAGGTACCGCTCTAAGTGTACTGGGGATGCTCAGACGTGAGTCCCAGGCACTCCACACCACTGGAATCAAGCTAGCAGGGCTGATGAGAGGTGTTACCTCGAAACCGGGCCGGTCCTCGGATGCTTGTTTCCGTTCTGGGAAGGACATGGCTTTTGTAGTTCGGACTGGACTGTTCCCATGGGGCACAGGGTCAGCGCTGATTTGCATATCGCCATTGTCTAACCCAGGGTGGTGTGGAGTGGAAAAACGATGGATTTGGGCCCAGATCTTTGGACTGGGGTGAATGTGTGACATTGATCCACATTCTGTCCATCATTGTTGTGTTTGCAGGTACCGCTCTAAGTGTACTGGGGATGCTCAGACGTGAGTCCCAGGCACTCCACACCACTGGAATCAAGCTAGCCGGGCTGATGAGAGGTGTTACCTCGAAACCGGGCCGGTCCTCGGATGCTTGTTTCCGTTCTGGGAAGGACATGGCTTTTGTAGTTCGGACTGGACTGTTCCCATGGGGCACAGGGTCAGCGCTGATTTGCATATCGCCATTGTCTAACCCAGGGTGGTGTGGAGTGGAAAAACGATGGATTTGGGCCCAGATCTTTGGACTGGGGTGAATGTGTGACATTGATCCACATTCTGTCCTTCATTGTTGTGTTTGCAGGTACCGCTCTAAGTGTACTGGGGATGCTCAGACGTGAGTCCCAGGCACTCCACACCACTGGAATCAAGCTAGCCGGGCTGATGAGAGGTGTTACCTCGAAACCGGGCCGGTCCTCGGATGCTTGTTTCCGTTCTGGGAAGGACATGGCTTTTGTAGTTCGGACTGGACTGTTCCCATGGGGCACAGGGTCAGCCCTGATTTGCATATCGCCATTGTCTAACCCAGGGTGGTGTGGAGTGGAAAAACGATGGATTTGGGCCCAGATCTTTGGACTGGGGTGAATGTGTGACATTGATCCACATTCTGTCCATCATTGTTGTGTTTGCAGGTACCGCTCTAAGTGTACTGGGGATGCTCAGACGTGAGTCCCAGGCACTCCACACCACTGGAATCAAGCTAGCCGGGCTGATGAGAGGTGTTACCTCGAAACCGGGCCGGTCCTCGGATGCTTGTTTCCGTTCTGGGAAGGACATGGCTTTTGTAGTTCGGACTGGACTGTTCCCATGGGGCACAGGGTCAGCGCTGATTTGCATATCGCCATTGTCTAACCCAGGGTGGTGTGGAGTGGAAAAACGGTGGATTTGGGCCCAGATCTTTGGACTGGGGTGAATGTGTGACATTGATCCACATTCTGCCCATCATTGTTGTGTTTGCAGGTACCGCTCTAAGTGTACTGGGGATGCTCAGACGTGAGTCCCAGGCACTCCACACCACTGGAATCAAGCTAGCCGGGCTGATGAGAGGTGTTACCTCGAAACCGGGCCGGTCCTCGGATGCTTGTTTCCGTTCTGGGAAGGACATGGCTTTTGTAGTTCGGACTGGACTGTTCCCATGGGGCACAGGGTCAGCGCTGATTTGCATATCGCCATTGTCTAACCCAGGGTGGTGTGGAGTGGAAAAACGATGGATTTGGGCCCAGATCTTTGGACTGGGATGAATGTGTGACATTGATCCACATTCTGTCCATCATTGTTGTGTTTGCAGGTACCGCTCTAAGTGTACTGGGGATGCTCAGACGTGAGTCCCAGGCACTCCACACCACTGGAATCAAGCTAGCCGGGCTGATGAGAGGTGTTACCTCGAAACCGGGCCGGTCCTCGGATGCTTGTTTCCGTTCTGGGAAGGACATGGCTTTTGTAGTTCGGACTGGACTGTTCCCATGGGGCACAGGGTCAGCGCTGATTTGCATATCGCCATTGTCTAACCCAGGGTGGTGTGGAGTGGAAAAACGATGGATTTGGGCCCAGATCTTTGGACTGGGGTGAATGTGTGACATTGATCCACATTCTGTCCATCATTGTTGTGTTTGCAGGTGTCAATAATGTTAAGCAAGCCCCACCTCCCTCAGGCCTGCACTGGCTAAGAACCTGCTTCAGCCTCGATTATGCAACCAGCCCGGAGTGAACGCTGACTGACAGGGACAGAATGTAAACAGTACACTTTAATACATGGTACTTTGCCCACACTGGAGTTCAGTGGCCCTAATCTAAGCGGGGCAATGCCCCCACGTCCTAATGGAGGCACCGCCCCTGGTAGTGGTCCACAGCTTTCATGTGTAGCAGAGGGGACATTCATTCCACTACTGTGCAGGATGTTCAAATTTAGTGGCAGAATTAGGGTCTGCCACATTAGAAGCAGGTATTTCAAGTTTTCTCCTAGCACATTACAAACACATGAAAGACCATTAAGAGACAGACTGCCATGAATTGCAAGTTGTATTTTCTCAGAGAGAAACTGAAAATGTTAGTAAAAAATATAAGCAACCCAATAACCACTTTCAAGCTTGGGTACCTCTAAACAGCTATAATAAAGTGCAAATTGTTCTCCTCTGCTTTCTCTCGCCACCGGCTCTGCTCCTGACTTATTGTCACCGTGTCCTCGGGTTCTCCGCTCCTTCCTGTTTTTTCCACACAACTCTCTCTATCTCCTCGCGAGTTTCCCCTTTTCTGGGTCTTTAGGCTTCCTGATCGGTTCTCACGGAGGGCGGGCTCCCTGTCGGTCTGCATAGGAGAGGAAGCGATAAAAGGTTTAACCCTTTGGTTATCTTTCTCTTCCTCTCCATGGTTAGTTGTAGGAAAGAAGGTCTCCTGTGGGATGCATTGGGACTCGTGACCTGACCCTCCCTGACAGTCAAACTGGAAGTTGTAGCTCCAGGCATCCAGTTAGGAACTGATGTAGTCTCTGCAATCAAGTCTATTTGCCTTCTGCTGCCCTTCTAATGGGGCGAGGTTGAAGCTGAGGCTAGAGATAAAACACTTGAGTTAAACCACCTTTGGGAAGGCATCCTGTCAACAATCCCCTCTAAACGAGAGCCGCACCGACCACATAGATCTATGTGCAAATGATAAAAGATAGTGTTGCTTGAAGAATTTACCGACCCGAGTTGAAAGAGATAGGGGACAAAACACACAGTGAGGAATGCCGCTAAAGGTGGAACCGTATTTCAGTAGCAGTTTCTTGCCCCATAAGTTGCTGTCCCCAGAATGGGGAACAGCCTATGGGATTAAGAATTGGTGGGTCCAACACCAGAGCTTTTTCCCATTCCAGGTCCTTTTACTTGTTTTTTCCCACATGGTCTGAGCAGGTGAAAACTATCTGCCAAACCTCTTTGGATGCATTTCAGAACTCACCACCTGGGGGTTTTCTGTCCCTCTTATGAGTCACCAAAGAGTGGAAGGAAAGAAATGGAAGAAAAGATATATACATAAATTGCTACAAAGAAAGTGAAACAGTGTAGTTTTGACTAAAGCATGGGCGGGTGGATCGTGCCAAATAAAATGAATATTGATTGACTGACTGAGTAAAGCATAGATAGAATGCATAAAGATTCTCATTATTTCTCAGTGAAACCCGCAAACGTGTAGCATGAGGACTTTTTGAAAACATATGCTAAAACCCCATGTGAAACAAGCATTGGTAAATGCATTAGGTTTCGCCAATGTGATAAATAAGAACGTTTTTTTTCTAAATTGTAGCTTGGTAAGCAGTTGTGCAATATAAGCTAAAGAAACTCAGTAAAAGTGTTTGAATTGTCTACTGAGACAGGCAATATATTGTTTATACTTCATTAGAATAGTAATTCTAAAATCGAGCTTACATGCCAATGTAAATTCCAGATATTTGCTAACCAACCAAGCGGTTGCAAGGAAAAAATGTAGCCTTGACTACAGAGAAAATTCAACTTGGTGCTTCATTAGGAGTGGATCAGGATTCCCGGTGGGGATGTAGCAGACTTGGCCCATTGGAAATTGCAAAGTCTGTGCAAGCCTCACGGACATAGAACCTCATTCTTTCTTCCGTAAAGTCCTGAAGACTTGGTTTTTCACCCTTTCAACACCGTGAGCACAATACACTATCGTTTGTTGGCCCCTTTCTGCAGTGCCTTGATGCCTCTGAGTAAAGTTTGTGCTTTGCAAAGCTAATATTTATTCATTCATGTTTCCCCCAGAAATTTTTGAATACTGAAAGAAAACAAACTATCTAAGGGACACTTGGAAGAGCACGCAAAGTCACCTGAGACATCAGAACGTTACAATGTTAAACGGAAAGAAGCAGCTGGGAGTGCACACCATAACTTTAAAAAAGGTGGACCAATCAGAGGAGGGTGTGGCATAACAGCCGGAGTTGCCGACTTGGAACCTGGGGATGCAGGTTCAAGTCTCGGCGCCGGCACAACATTCTGTGATTCTGGGTAAATCACTTAATCTCCCTGTGCGTACCAAAAATGAATGTGTCCTTGTTTTTAAAGTTACTGTGTGGACTCCCAGCTGCTGATTTCTATATAATATTGTAAAGTTAATGAATTAAACAAAACTAGCATCTAATGTTCCACACACCAGAAGTGAAGAAATTACAAAACAACAAGGTGGTGAGAGTGAATAATTGTATCTCGTACATGACATGTGACTCATTAAAACAAGGAGAGTGGTGGCAAGGAAAACATGTAGCCTTGACTACAGCGAGTATTCAACTTGGTGCTTCATTAGGAGTAACTCAGGATTCACGGTGGGGCCATAGTAGAGCTACCCCATCTGGAATTGCAAAGTCTGTGTAAATCACGCAGACATGTCATGTTTCCCCCAGAGATTTTGGACAACTGAAAGAAAGCATTGAGCTTGAGCATGACGAAGACAAAGATAATAATAATAAAAGAGATGGAATTAAACTGACCAGGCACATGCAGTTTGTATGAGGGGGGCTTCTTTGAGAGCTGTTGGATATGCCTGAAGGCAAAACAATAAAAATAAAGTTCAGCTTGAAAAGCAGATAGAAACAGTAATTGGGCCTCAGGAAACTGATAAGAGCAACCAGACGAGGAAGAACAGGAAATAGCATGCTACAGCCAATAGGAATGGAGGAAATGTAAGTTATGTTATGTTAATTGGATTTGTAACGCGCACAGCTACTCATGAGTGTCCCGGCCCAATGACTTTAGGGGACCAGGAAACTAGCAGATGAAAAGATACGTTTTGAGATTTTTCTTGAATACAAACAGATCTTCCATACTGCGTAGAGCCAAGGGAAGTGCATTCAATGCTGCCGCAGCCCTCCGTGTCAGAGACCTGCCTCCCAACCTCTGGCACTGAAATCGGGGAACGATTGCTAGTCAGAGGTATGACGATCGCCAGAGTCTTGAGGGCACGTAGAAGGTGAAACGCTTTTGCAGATAGGATGGGCCAGTGCCATGAAGGGCAAGGAGGGCTAGGACCAGCCATTTGAACTTTACCCATTCTGCTATGGGAAGCCAATGGAGTGAGCGCATGTGGTGCCGCACGCTATGTCTGGAGGAGAGTCTGGTTGCCGAGTTCCGGACAACCTGCAGCTTTTTGATCAGGTAGCCAGGAATGCCAATGTAGAGTGTATTGGCATAGTCCAGCCGAGATAGGATGAGGGCACAAGTGACCGTTTCTCTAGCTGCTTGAGGCAGAAGAGGAAAGAATGTTCTTAGAGTCTTAAGAAGGCCAAAGCAGGTGCTGGCAAGCTTTGTGATGTGGAAAGAAAAGGAAAAACTCTCGTCGAACTAGCCCCCAAGTTCTTCTCCAGCTTCCCTTCCGAGGAGGGCAGGGAAAAGTCAGGTGGCCACAGAGTTTCCCTGAACCTAGGAGGAAATTTTCCAATTAGCAGAATCTCAGATTTCTCCTTGTTGCATTTTAGTTGTGCTCCCGAGAGCCACCTGAAAATGGAGGAGAGACAGCGATGAACTACGGTAACAGAATTGTCATCCCTGTCCGAGGTAATGAGCAGCTGTGTGTCATCGGCGTAAGTCATCACCTTAGCTCCCAAACTCTTAGCCAGATGGACCAGGTGACAAGGATAGGAACCAATGAAAAGCAAGGGGGATGCAAGCCCCTTTAAAGATATAGTAACAATATATTCTCAAGCTCTCGACCGGCAAAACTTAAAAATATATTATACATAAAAATATTTACAGCATGCACTTTAAAGGCATGAGAAATTAGCGTATGTGCAAACATTGCTTTGGGTGAAAAAGCAGAATTGCAATTTCCAAGCCATGTGGAGCCCATGCAGTGTTCTAACTGAGTGGCGGACTTATCTGGAACCTATTATAAAATGTAGCACACCTCAGGGCATCCCTTCAGCATCGTTGTGACCCCCCACCTATTCCTGCACAGCCAAAGAGACAGCCATTTTGTTGGTCACAGAGCACTTTACACAGAGCACCAGGTAGGATCCACTTCCTTTCCTAGGCTTTTCATGCCATCATCAGCATACAATAGCAGACACATTACTGTCATGGCATTTAGTATGGAGAGAAAATGTAAGTTTGCACAGTGGCAGCTGAATGTCATGGGTAAGTAGGTTCTTCGGCTGAAAGTGCACACGTGGCCTATTAAAATGTCATCAACAGGATCATTCTGGTGTCGTTATATTTATTGAGTTTGATGAAATAAAGAGGTTCTGAAATTATGTAAAGTTGTGGGGGCAGAACTTTGCTGCATGACACCTTTGTGAGGAGCAGGTTACCATTAGAGGCATCCCACCACATATGTACCTCAAGCCAAGGAAGGGCAATGTCCTTGGCGCCCTTGAACTTTTGAACATCAAGGGTGTGAGCCGGAATCCGGAAGCTGAAGAGACCTCTAAGCATACTTGTAAGTGCATTACAGATTTAGCCCATTGTTTAATTCTGTAGCTGTGGCATCATAAGGGGCTCAATAAAGGTGAGGCACCAACAGGCAAAATGTAGGTATAAATGCATGCATACGACTCATGTAGTGCAGATCTAGCTACAGAGCAAAAGAGGACTGATTAGGCTTACAACGAAGCCATGCAGGTGTAAACGGTCTTCAGACATATTTGGAAGGTGAGGGAGAGGGTGACATTGGAAGTTGCTAGATCCAAGAGGGGCACTTTGAGCAGCAGAGTGTAGAGGCAGAAGGGGCACACATATGAGAGAGGTAAAATTGGTGGCCTAAGGTGTATTGGTGCCCTTCAGGGAGTTGGTCCATCAATAGTCGGGCGCACAATAGATGTTGATAATTTACTCTAATGAAATTTCTTAATGCGGGCAGCTGAGTGAAAATGATATAATTGTTTTTGATGTTACAGTCTTGTGACTGGATATAAAGATATCAAACACATTTTCAACATATGAGCACGTATATACATCTGAGTTCCTCATCAGTATTAGTCTGGAGCCAGCACCTCAGTTGATACCCTTGTCGGGGGTGAACTGCCTAACTACTGAGTATTGACAGTCCAGAATTGTATTTGATTCTCTGGGTGAGAGGGTGAGTAACCATGACCAACAGCCTAATTAACACAACCCATATATATATATAACTCACCACACGTGGATTCTGAAGCAGATGAGGACTCCTCCACCTGTACAACACCAGCAACAATCACAGCTACCAGCAGAAGAGCTACAACCATAGTTGTCACCTAAGCATCAATCAGAAGGACTATTTCTGCCGCTGTCAATACAGATGTAATCAGCTTGGCTACCACTGTAGCTGCCAGCAGCAGGGCTACAATTGCGACTGCCGCCCCTGTTATCACAACATTTGCTAAACTTGCTCCCAAAACAGCTGGCATCCCCTGCATCCACTGCAGTTGTCACCTCAGCTATAACTGCAGATACCTCGTAGTACTGCAGCTATCACCACCATTAATACCCATACCAGTGCGGATATCACAGCAGCTGACTTTACTTTTACTCCTGTAGTGCTCATTTAAGCAATAGAAGAGGTAAGCAGCCATTTACAGGGAAACCTCATTTTCCTCATCACTCTAAATGGGTATGAGAACAATGGGGCATATTACCAAGTAGGGCGATAGGCAATTATCGCCGCTTTAGCGGCCGTTTTCGGCCGCTAAGCGGCGATAATTCTATTGCTCTATTAGCAAGCTTTTGCTAACAGCAGTTAGCGACAGCTTTAGGCGATAACGAGCGGTTTGGGCCCCGCTTTGCATGTCAGCGATATTTATTGCTAATGACATGCAAAGTGAGCGTACCCAACCTGTTAGCGACTGAAAGCAGTTGCTAACGTCGCTATCGCCTATTAGCAAGGCAGGCGTAGCGATGGAAATATTCCCGCTATCGCCCAAAACTAACGCCTGCTCTGACCAGTTCTGAGCCATGTTATCCAATGGGAGGTGGATAACATGGCTAAGAGCATTTTGTCGCCGGAAAATGTATCGCTTTGGAGATAAACGTTGCTAATAGCACGTTATCTCAGCGATAATTTCCGGCGATGCTTAGCGATAAAAAATTCGTTACTAAGCCTAGTTAGCGATAAATATTGCTAATCGTTGGTAATATGCCCAATATGTGTTACCCTATTGTTGGTTGCCGGTATGCGCATTGTGGGAACCACCCGGCTCAAAAAAGAATATTAGTGGGGTGAAGACCGACCCCGAGACCTGACAAAATTGCTGTAAGTTTCTCTGGCAAAGAAACATGTTGGCCTTCCCTAAATCGAAGAGGTTTGCAGCATTGTGTCGTTTTTAATTGGAGTAGGCCCACGGCATTGATTAAAGTTGGCAGTAGCGCCAGTAGGCCCTACTTCATTTTTATCTTGGAGAAGCGAAACATGTACATTTTTTCTTTTCCTTTTCTTTGCACTATGGGGGTCACACATGATTTACGTGTGCTTCCTATTTTATTCACACAGTGCTGGAGTATTCTTGCTCCACACTAATTTTCACACATTTCATTTGTGGTCTTGAAAGATACTGATGATTAAGACGTGAGCACACTGGTGAGTACCTACCTGCAGCTCCTTGGTGGTGCTAACGTGAGGTACTTTCAGACCTTCACACATTTTTTTCAGTACACTTTTCATTTGGGCACTTGAAATAGGGAATACGAGGAGGGAATATAGACACATTTTTTTGTATTTTGGACAGTAAAACCCCACGTGAAATAGCATTTCAGAAGCTATCCTATCAGTTAAGCAGCCAAGTTTGGTTCTTTGGGTTTTTGTAAATAGGAATCCAGCAGCAGATCAGGCCTTTACTGATAAACCTGGGAATGAGCCAAAAAGGGCCTCCTCCCCAGGAGAGGCATTTCTCCTCTTTTTTACATCTTTCTATGTGTGCTGCATTCTGCACCATACATAGAAAGCGGAACACGCCTTCCAGGATTGTTTTTGTGTAAGAAGTTCCTCCTTCCTGCAAAAAAACAATCCTGCCTACAGCACATGTACCCTTGCACCATGGGTGCCTGTGTTGGTGTAAGGCTGCCAAAATGGCACCAGTGCAAGGGAAATTGACAGGAATGCACTGTATTGGATGAATATGGTGCATTTCTGCCCTTTTCCTGTGACACGCAGCATGCAGCCAGATGACTTGCTGCACTGCCCTGCACCACAAAAATCATAAATATGGCCCTACATTCCCAACACTGCTGCCCCATACAATATCCATTTGGCTCTCCTGGTCCCCAAGCATAGTGCTCATTCACTGATCCTTCTTTCGTTCTTATTTCTTTTTTTCACTAATCTAACTTATGATCTGTTGTTCTTTCCTCACTTTTCCTTCTTTAATCGCCTCCATCTAATGCAGAAACTCTGGTATAATAATTCCAGACTTCTCCCCTCTCATACCGCTCATTCACCACCCTGTAGCTTCTTTATATTATACACCCTCACAGCTGCTCTCAATTCTTCTCAATAGATTGCCCAACCCTCTGCAGTGGGTATCTCGGAGGTTCTTTCCACAATATCAATATGAGAAATACTGTACCTAAGTGCTGCAACCACACAATTTTAAATCTTTGTCCCTGTGTATCTACTTCATAAGGTCACAGCTTGTCTACATTAGACGACATTAGCTATGAGTTTCATATCTACCTTCTACTTCATTCCCTCAAAATCAGACTTCTGTTTTGGTTCACTTAAAATGTAATGTTTGATTTTATTGTTGACATATGTGAATAGTTTGATTCCTTAACAATCATTTTGTGTATGCTGACTCAAATACTTTGGCCTGCATATGCGTTTAATAATCAGTAAAAAAACCTAACCGTATGATTCATGAGAGTATTAACAGTAAAATGCATGATGAAGGAGTATAGAGCAGAACAAAACATAATCGAAAAATGCTTGTAAAATTTTAGGAACAAATGAAAAACAACAAATGCCCAAATTCTAGTGAAAAAAAAACCAACAGCTTAAACTCAAAATGCCCACAACTACAATCCAAGCCCTCCTTGGAATGGTAATAGAAATTGAGAGCTCCCTCCAGCGATCAATAACGGTACTGGTGGTGAAATTACAATTCCCTGGCGCACGCTATTGTTACCAAAGTAAAGGAAAGGTATTCAATGCAGCGGGAGTTTGAGGTACTTTTGATGCCATGGTAATATTACACAGCCACGGCCCGTGGAGGGAGTTTCGGTGGGGCGGAGAGGCGGGGCGGGAGAGGGGCAGGGTGGGGGGTGCTAAAAACCGGAGTATGGATAATTGAAGGTAAGTAAACAATTTAATAAATGAAACGAATTTCGTAGCGCACCCTGCATCACATTTTGCGATGCAGGGCGCGCTACAAAATCTGTTTTATTTATTAAATTGTTTACTTATCTTCAATTATCCATACTCTGGTTTTTAGCACCCCCCCACCCTGCCCCCCCCCCCCCACCCGCCTCTCCGCCCCACCGAAACTCCCTCCACAGGCCGTGGCTGATATTACGAACATTCGTTGAGAGATCTGGCGGTCTTAGATCTAGTTCTGATGGTGACTTGAACAAGTCACAAGACTTTTTACCTGCCAAACATAATACCAACTACTACCTGCATAGAGTTGCTCCTGCCGCTACCAACAACCCATCACAAGGGTCTATGATTACAAAGATGCTGTAGACAGGAAGGCATGCCAAGCTCATGAAACTCTGGATTTTGAGCACTGCAAAGAGAAACTCATCGGAGCAAATAATGAGTGCAACCCAATACACCAGACTACAAATGTCCAGAATGAGGTCACCCCAGGATCCTTTGAAAAGGATGGAGCTTACATATGATTCCAATTTTCCCTACCCATGTGAAATCGCATTAAGCAACATTACACTCACATGCATACACATGCACATGCACACATGCAAACCAGTGCTTCATTTGTAAAAGAATAAGTGCTGGGGCTCTCGCCCGGAGGCCACTGCAGCTTGCACCACACATTGCCCATGCCAGCTTCCAATGACAGTACAAAAACAGCAACTAACAATCACAGTCTTACAAGTGTGAAAATTCATACAATTTCAGGCCCCCAAAGCTATAAGAATGGCTTCAGAGGAAGGTATTAGTCGTTGTGCATGTCAACTGAACAAATAAGCAGCTGCTGTTGTGCTGATACCTAAATTAGCCAGACAGCACCACCATGTGGCAGACTGCCATAAGCATCAATGCTAGCAATTAGGTGACGGTGCAGAGCCCCGAAAACCACCGGATCAAATGAAGCACTGATGCAAACACATACACACACCCACACACATGGAAAAGTATCACAGTGCATTGTTCTTTTAGTAGCTGAAACATCTCATCACACACTTAGATCCACGCACAGTTTAGAAATACTTAACACCTGTCCTACTCTAAATAAAAGGCTCTATCAAGTATGCCAAGTAAGTGCCTGATTCTAAATGAATCAGAGCGACAGATATGCAGGTTATGATCATAGCACAAAACAAACCAACAGGAAATGTACAACTGGAAAAAACAAAGATGCCACCCAGAGGGGCTTTATCCATCTACTGACACCTTACTTTTGTATTTCTTAGAAAATTCACATAATAAAGCTGTATTGGTACTGTATTTGATGAACCCTATTAGTGTTTTCTAGGACAGTCGTTAGTTACTGGGACTCAACTATATAAACTGAGGTCTTACACCTCTGGTGTCTTGGGGCATCCGTATCTGAGACCCTCAAACTGGGGACCAATTACTCCTTTTAGCACTTGACTTTCACAATAGCAATACAGAGCCATCAAAGGCTGACTGACTGAGGTGCTTTGCGCTAGGAACTCCGAATTCAATACTGGAAACAAAGCACAAAACTCTCAAAGAGCAGCAAGTGATATATCTTTAAAAGGGAAACTTACTTTAATGGATTAAGACCTTAATACTATGAACAAAGTTACAAGATTTTCAGTGGTATTACTAATTTGAACGCTCCTAAAGAGACCTTGCGGAATAATCAGGGTGCACATCACCTACCCTAAATAATTACCACACAAGCAATTAACAGCGTAAATCTTGTCTATTATGATTATCTTTCAGGTGCCATGTGACAACTTGCACCCACTTAGGCTCCAACCAAAAAAACAGCAGTGCCTCTATATGAGCCTTTCACGATCACTAAAGCCTTTCACAAGCAATATTGGGGCATATTATCAAGGGGGTTTATCTCCGCTTTTTTGGCTTTAAAAGCCAAGAAAGCGGAGATAAAATTATCTCCCTATTACCTAGCTGTCGCTAACACCAGTTAGCGACAGCTAGTAGGAGATAGCGACCATCTTGTGCCCCTCTTTGCATGTCAGTGAAATTTATCACTAATGACATGCAAAGTGGGCGTGCCAAGATGTTAGCGACTGGAAACAGTCGCTAACATCGCTATCTCCTATTACCAACTTTTGGAGATATTCGCGCTAAGCGCGAATATCTCCAAAAGCTAACACCTGCCCCTGAGCAGTTCTTAGCCATGTTATCCAATGGTAGGTGGATAACATGGCTAAGAGCATTAGCTCGGTAATGCATGAATATCGCTGACTTTTCAGCGATATTCATGCATTTCGGCCGATTTTTATCGCTTAGGAGATAAACCTTGATAATAGCAAGGTTCCTAAGCGATAAAAATCACCGCAGCTCGGTGATAAAAATATTGCCGGTAAGCCAACATAGCGATAATTATCGCTAGTTGTTGGTAATATGCCCCATGATTTGGCCTACTACCTCTGTCAAGTACCTCACACGTAAAACGAGATGCCTACTGTCTTTATCACCACATTTATTAATCAATTGACTATGCCTATAGACTTTAACACTAACATAAACATGAAGATGTGGTGTCTGTTTAATAGACCAGTTAATCATTTTAGATATATCCAAGCTATATATTGACAAGAACAGTAAGTCTCCCTCTCGAGACACCTAACATTTATTGTGGCCAAATCTAAAAAGAGACATTCATACTAAGCCCCTCCCAATTGGATTTATCTGAGGGTACACAATGTAAATGACCCTTGAACCACATTTATCAGAGTTCACAATATGAAGCACTTTCCTATTGTATTTATCCGAGAGCTCATAATGAAATAAAAAATTCTATTTTATTTGTCAAAGTTTATATTTTAAGAGTCCACCTTATTGTATTTGCCAGAGCGTGCATAATGTAAAACCCCTTTCAAAGATTTTTGTGTCTCGTTTCATGACGTAAAACTCCTTCCGAATGTATGCCACAAAGCCCACAAAGTAAAACCCCTTTCTGTTGCATTTGTAAGACATAATGTGAAACACCTCCCTACTGTAATGGTCATGGGGTAGCACCATGGAAAGCCCCTTCCTACTGTTCTTCACTTGGGGGGGTCAGTGTTATCACCCCCCTATGAGGTATGAGCAACAGAACTATTTCTTTGTTGGACTAACACAACTACTCTCCTGAAGTGTGTGTGGAAAAAGAACAATCAACATGTGAGTGGAGCCTAAACCTCCCTCTCAGGACTACATCTTAAAACTATTTTGTATGTGATTGCTAAAAGTCCGGCGACAGATGCACAGTCAAGCCTGACTTAAACAAGCCTTGGCAAAGCTATGGTTAAGCCAAACTTGGACCTTGCCTTACTACCCAAGTTCAGCTATGATGGTCTTTTATTTGCCTGCTAAAATTTGTCGAGGGGAAGAAACACATCAATTTTATACTTACAATGTAGTCATGCTGTAAAGACCACAGACTCCGGATTCTAATTATGGATTTTTATTATAAAGCCAAAAATAATTGGATATAGACACACTGCAATATCAGTGAATATAGATGCATGAAATACGGAGCCAAATCTGAGCATATAATTGATTTTGCAAAAGAGACACAAAACTATAAACTCCAAAATTAATACACAGCTAAAGATGGAGGCGGAGTCCAAATCCCTTTTCATTAGGAAAGAAAGCATGAAATATCTTTCCCTAGACTACTCTCATAAATGATGATTCTAGTTGGCTCCCCTATCTTAGTTCTCAAAGGTGTCAGCACGTGTAGACTTCCTTAGAAGTACTCACGTCAAATGTGTCAAATAGCTTAAGGCTGTGGAGCTCGTCCTTAAGGTGCTCTCTCTTCTCCAAAAATCTAGAAGTCTGATTTGCCCCCCTCCCAAATGTATAGCGTGACAAGGATTTCACTTTAGCCCTCTGGTAATTTTCCACAATTTCTGTAATTAAATCTTCTTCACTCCTTTGTGACCTTGGAGTGTAGATAGGCCAGGCACATACAATATCCTCCCTTCTTGCTTCTCAGACTGTTCAAAGCATTCCAGTTATCTCCCTAAAACTTAAAATAATGAAGAGGCCTTTATTTTACCTACAATGGGATGAAAACATACTGTTCTGGCACATTCAAAGATACATTTAATTATTTCCTTCAGTAGCTGAGGAATCGAAACAGTAAACACCCTGCAGCTCGGGGCCTAGGCTGCAGACAACTTTAACACACACACAGTTACATTACTATGAATATAATGTCTCCCTACACAGGTGCATATAGACACACTGATGTCTTCTATCACATGTAAATTCAATATAACGTGCACATTACATTGCTTGGTTAACGTGTAGAATAAATGAATTTCAAACATAATACAGAGTGATACTAAAACAAATGCAGGTGCGTTAAATCATGAGTATAGTGCACCCCTACAATTAGAGTGCTATATGCGCTCAATCAGTTACTAGGTCTCTGTTTTAATAGGCTGAGCTCTTGCCTCTGTCAATATTTTTTGGTGGATGCACACAGGAGACGCCCTGAAAAAGGTAGAGCCGAAACCAAGGAAACACATGCACTTTCCATAGAGTGCTATCTACCAACAAAGGTGCATATTAGCAAGAACCTCGTTAAAATTATTGCAGTTTTAGCGGCAGGAAACTACTGCTAAAATGGCGATAATGGGCTTGCTAATATGCGTTATAGAATTCCAACAGAAGCCCTGGTTAGATGTCCTGCACATCTAACCTGGGCTTCTATTCTAATTCTATATGTATATTAGCATGCCCATTATCGCCGTTTTAGCGGCAGTTTCCTGCGCTAAAATGGCGATAATTTTAACGAGGTTCTTGCTCATATGCCCCAAAGTCCCTGAGGAGTTTGGTGAAAGGATACAACTCCTCCAATCAGAATACTGCGAACTGAACACAAAAAATGAAAGGAAAGCCAATGAATCAAGAGCACCCCATCTTAAATTGATAACAAAACCAGCCAGTCACAAGCAAGGAGCTGATGCACAGCCCACTCTAAGGATTTATGTATTAGAAACACTGTCAACCCATTGACAGTGAAAGGTGTCTATAGCAGAGTCCTAAAAAGGACCAAATAATGCAGATCTGTTGACATTGGCATGAATACCCACCAACACAATCCTTTAGAAATCCCACAGCCACGAACCAGATGAAATATTTTACAACGTCAGTCAGAAGCATAGATTGCCAGAGGATGTGACAGTCCCGCTGGATTGCAGAATACATTTGCTACGTACTCGTGCCAATTCAAGATGGAATTTATCTAAACTCAGCCCTGTAGTGCAGAATGACATTACGGCCTTCATAAAACATTAATCAGGTTATGTGATTGGATGAGGATGCTGCAGAATTAATTATCTTTTGGAAAGGAACTAATCAAGGTGCAGTGAATGAAATGGATTCCCATTCATCAAGTCTAGCAGGGAGGGTGAAAATGGAGTCAAGATAACGGACCTGCAATCCTGCCTCTGTCGCTGGAGTGCTAGAGGTGTAGGACACGCCCCCTTAATGATCATCCCACAATGAAGTCTGACGCACAGGATACATAGTTGATGGGAGGATTTGATAAACGAGGGGCGCCAGTGACAAGAAAGGGTCTGGACGTCAAGATGGGTTAAGGTTGGATAAATATTTCATCACCCATCCGTTTGGTGGGGCTGATGCAGTAAACCGAAAAAAAACCTAATAATTTTTTTTTTATTGCAGATAAGGGCTGAAAGTCAGGATAATTCTTTTCTGGCTTAATATGAAGTTTTATCCAACAAATAAGATGATATATTGCACTTTGCTATGAGCAGAGAATAATGGAGAATTTGCTATTATTTGAACATATGGGCATCAATGTGTTAGTTATGTATTATTCTTAGAATGCTTTACGATATTTTTAACATATTATTTTAATATGACTGACTGATTTTCAAGCATACTGCAGTGGGTCACAGAGTGCTGCTGATTGAAAAAGAAATGTTGATATTATTTCCTGCGATTAAGCAGCTGAACCGACCATTGGTCAAACGCTAGCCTGTATGTAACATGTAAACATGTACACACTGAACGTCACCTGCGAGATGAGCGAAGCCTTGAGGGATCAAAGGGCAGATTGAGGAGTTAATCTATTCACTTGTGGCTGAGGAGGGCTCAGAGAGCTGAACGTTTGCTGCTGACACATTAGGTGCTCCACAGATCAGGAGTATGAATCCAAGCAAGGCCGTCCTTCCATCATTGTGCAGTTATGCAAGTCGGTGAAATGACTACCATAAATTGGCTGAGAGGAACAACCATTCTTATTTATAGCGTCTCGGAATGGCGGAGGTGTAATACATATATTTATTTTTTTTTCACTGAAAAAAGCAACGTTTAATGTAATGTTATAGTATGTGAATATGTCAGTGACAACATTAAAGTTTTGAACTAAAAAAAAATCACAGAAATTCACCAGTTACTTGCACCTCCACCCTGACTGCTTATTATCTCACATATTACATCACTCACGACCTATGACATCTTTTATGACACCACTGATGACATCTCAAATGGCATTATTGATGGATTCGTTCATGACATCATCCGATGAGTGTGTTAGTTTGTTTTACAGATCACAAAGAGGTGCATAACTACAAAATTACTTCTCTACCAAGTTGTGTACAGACTATGTCTAGCTAATGGGTGTAAGTGTTTTTAAAACATATGCCCCTAATGCATGATAGGTGTCTAGAATTATGACCACTTGGTAAATCTTTGTACTAAAGAATAACTTTGTGTGAAGATAGCAGTTGAGGACTTGTGTCCATATGTACCACCCGTTTTTTGGTTCTGCAGAAAAGGTTTCCAACAGGACAAAGATTCTACATCGGAGATGCTAAGGGCTTATTTACAAACCATTTGCGCCTCTGGTGCATCCTTTTTAATATGGAAAAAAGGAAAGTACCGGTGGCGCAAGGGGCTTGTAAATAAGCCTCATAGTATTGTAAGCAGCCTTGAATTATTAGACAGAATCGTCTCACCATGACAATTTCTACATAACGTAAAAGTCTGTGGGCACCAGGTACTAACCTATGTAAATGTGCTTCTTTTAAGAGAATAGTGTATCTTTTGCCAAGTCTTGCATACAGTGTACACTGTTCTTAGTAAATACTTTTTAATACTCTATTATGTTTTTCTCATGAGAGTTTCACTGTCTGCTAACAGTGTGGTACAGAGTAAACTCTCTCCATAGAGTACGCTCTGTTTACAGTACCCACTTTTCTACTCATAACAGCTTCATTTCTTAATGTAGGTTCGGTGATTGTGAGGGGTTTGATATTGATAAAAGTTGTCCTTAGTAGGGCACTACATTTGGCACAGATATTGAATATCTTGAGGAACTTGGCTTTCTCTGAGCAGTTATTATGCTATGTTTTATTGATTTGTATAACAGATTAATCACTCAAGAGGGTACCCAGGCACTTGGGCAGCTGTGTAGGTTTGTGGTTCACAAGGTGCTTCTATGAATAGCCAGGCCTTCAGCTTCATACGGAACACAAGAAGTGAGGAGGAGGCTCGGATGTGTTGAGGGAGGTTGTTCCATGTCTTGGTCGCAATGTAGGAGACTGAGGGACCTCCAGTTTTTTCTTGTTGTACACATATCGAACAACATGCTGCAATGAATGTTTCCCACATAACTGTGTTTGATTGTTAATGTGAAGTAGGCTACCTGTGATGTGTATGGTGTAGGGTCAATGTTGCAAATAATACATGCTTGCTACACCTAAAGGAGTTATATATTGTGATGGTATTAACGATGCTTCATATTTTTCTGGGCTGTTTCATACTTAATTTCAGTCCTCTAACGCCATACTAGCTTATAGCGTAAGGTGTACAGAAGAAGCATCGATGATGTCCTCAGTGATGTCATCAGTGATGTCATCAATGATGTCAGCTATTATGTGATACATGATGTCATAGAACATTTCATGAGTGATGTAATATGTGAGGTCATAAGCAGTGCATGGTGGGGCACAATTTATAGTTAGCTCTGATGACTATAACTGGTGAGTTTCTCTGTTCTTTTTTAGTCTATAGCATTAATGTTGTCACTGACATATTCACCTAACTATAACAATACTTTAACCCTTGTTCTTTTCAGTGAATTTCTAAAGCTTTTTTAAAACAAAAACTGATTTTATCACACCTAACTATAACCCGATTTTATTATATGCTTTTTTCAGTGAATTTCTAGGTTTTTTAAAAAGTAAAGTAATATTTTATTGACATATCGAAAGCCAACCTTCTGCTGTACACTGCCTTTGGCAGTGCACGGCAGGGGGTTGGCCACAGAGCTTGGTTTGTGGCCAGGCCCTGCAGAAACCCCCTACAGCCAGCTAACCCCAGTTCTAAGCCAACTCCGAGTGCAGCAGGGTGTTGGCCACAGGACTTGAACTGCCACCAGACTCTGTGGCCAAACCCTCAGCAGACTGCTAACCCCACAGCACCCACAGCCTTCAGTTGAGGACAGCAGGAACTTGGCAACAGGGTCTGGCTGTAGCCAGGCCTTATTTCCAATCCACCTGGAGGCAGCCAACCAACATGCCAGCAGCCAACCTCACTTTGTGCATGGCCTTTCATCATGCACAGCTTGGGGTTGGCCACAGGACCAGCCTGTGGTTGGTTCCCGACAGGCAGCCACCCCCATGCCGCACATGACCTTTTGTTGTGCCAAGCATGGGGTTAGCCTCAGGACCTGTCCAACAGCGAGGCCCTGCTTCCAACTTCCCACAGGCAGCCAACCCCACGCTGCACACAGACTTTGGCCATGCACAGCAGGGTGTTGGCCTCAGGACTTGGCCTTCCACCAGGCCCTGTGGCCAAACTCCAAGCAAGGTGTTAACCCCACAGCTTGCACAGCCTTTGACATGCACAGAATAGGTTTGGACTGGGCTCAGATGATCCAATTCCCTGGTGTGAGAAGTTGGCCTGATATATGATGTTTCCAATTCTGAAACCACCTTGTATCAGTCCAAATAACCCCTTATGGTGTCTGGTTTTAAGTCAGCCTTGTAGACAAGCTATCTTAATGGTAGCATAGACTAAGCAGCCTTAAAGGCTTAACGCAAGAGGTCGTGTTAAGCGAGCTGTTTCACCAATCACAGTCCTGTAATATCAAATGAAAGGACATCACATAAGTATATATTATAAAAATATATGTATTTATTACTTAAAATAATCCCCAGTATTCTTTATGAACAAAGGGGCACAAGCGTTAAATCGAAAGCACAGTATAACATACAAAGTTGCACAATTATGGATGAGGGCGAGGGGCCACTCAGACCATATACTAAAAAAGTGGTATAAGAGATACCAATCGATCAGTGGTTAGGCCTAGGGCCTAGGGAATCGCTGGGAGCAGTCGGGACAAGCAATGCTGAAGTCGGGAAAAGCCCGCGGGATTCGGGTGCAGCGCTGAAAGCGCACGCATGCACCAATGTTAGTCAATGGTGCGTAAAAGTCACACAAATAGAGTTTAAGGACACTTCCGCTGAACCTAGAAAGACAAAACTTTAGACACAGGCCCTAGAGGTGTGTACCAGTGTGGGAACACCAGCGTTGCAATGTTACCTCACCCACAGGAAGCGGGTGCATAGGGTCGAAGTTGAGTCGGGTTTCGTCACGCAGGTTCTTGGTGCTTGAAGCTGAAGAGGCTGCAGGCGGTGTGAAGGAGAAGTGTCGGGTGGGATCCAAGGGTGGATCGAAGTCGAGAAGTACCTGAAAGCAGAGGGGACAGAGTCTGGGTCACTCAGCAGTGACCAGGGTGGAACCAGGACGGAACCAGGCAATGTCGGGCGCAATCAGGTGGTTGTCAAGGAGCTTCTCTCCGCTGTCACGTGGGCTCTGGGGCATCTGCGACGTCCAGGAACGGGTCACGATCTGTCCCACGTAGGCTCTCGCCGTCGGCGCTGTTGGCTTCAAGATTGGAGCAAACAACACTTGGCAAAAGCAATCCACGCGGAACTGGAAGATTGCTTCTCACTCGGACCAGGAGGGTCAGAGTGGGGGCTCCTTTTCAGGGGAGCTGGTGTAAATCTGAAGCAACTTGAATCACAAGTCGTATTTCAAGTTTCGTCGGCACAGGGGCCACAAGCCGGTTGGCAAGTGACCGGGCCAACGCATTGAGCCAAAAGAAGCAGAAGGGCCCCATGCAGCACTCGTCGAGTGTAGAGGGGTGAACTTCGGTGCAAGAGTGGCTCAGGGTTGGGGCTTCTCAAACCCCGGTGTACAGCTTCGAGGGTCACTCGCGGGCTGCACGGTCAGCGTCTCGTGGTCTTTTCAAGATGGCGTGCCCCACGCTTCCGGTCGCCTCCACGGGTCTCAGCTCTGCAGGAACTGTGGATCGGGCTGTAAGAAGGCAGGCAAGCTTGATCTCGTTGATCTCTGTTGCTTGAGTCCTGGCGGGAACTGCAACAAAGCAGATGTCGAGGGCTGGATGGTGCCTGTTTGCCAGGGTGGTCACTCCTTGACCACAAGGGAGATTCTTCAGTCTTCTACATTCTTCTTATGTTTCATCAGGATAATCTGAAGTGCATTGGCACTGCTCCCATTCTTATACTAATCTAGGGGGCTGGATTACCTGTTAGGTCCCCTCCTATGGGTGGGACCCAGGAAGGGGGTGGTTACACCCCTTTCCTTTGATCCAGGCCGCGCTGGGTCAGGGGCTGGAGTGCCCCAGAACCGGTTTGGCCGGATTATGCAAGGGGCAGCCTTGTGCGCCCCAAGCAGTGTCTGGTTTCTTTCAAACCTCCCTGCTACAATCCACTATCTCCTGTCTGGGGGGGTGTGACACCTCCCTGCGACAGGAAACCCTTTGTCCAGGCCTCCTTGGTGGAGTTTCAGTCAGCTACAGGGGGTCAGACTTGTGTCTGTGGCAGAAGCATCCATTTTGTGGATCTGAGGCTCCTTTTAAAATTAACCGCATTTCAGTAAAGTTACATGTCTTCTCCCTCTAGAGGGGTGGAATGCTATCCCCGTCGCCAGGACTGGCGAGGGGATAGTATTCCAAATCATATGACACCTTACACGACATGTTTTGATAAAGCCAAACCAAAGTTGCTATATAACCGCGAGGATTATAATGCACTTAAGAGTATATGGTATGGCATTATCCTGAAACAGCTTAGGGAGTTGTTCCCGACAGCTGCAGACAGGCTCAGCTCATGCTAGAGCTCCATCTCACATCAAACCACGCACTCTGCCTCCAGGATTGATGAGGCCTTCCATAGAAGTGGTTCACAGGTTTATATGTGTCCAGATATAGGTTTAGATATAGGTATACAAAGTTACAAAGTTCAAAGTTTATTGATTATGATTTGGCTCTCATTGAGGGCCACATAAAATAACATACATATTATCATGGCAAAATAAGCAAAGGTTACATACAGCTTCAAAAATAAGCACTGGAATATAGACGCATAATACACTCATCAACCTCTCCCAAAATCACATTAATATATGTCTAAAAATTCTTTAAAATAATTAAATAATCTGAAACAGAACATTTCGTTAGGGGGGCAATACAGAGCATTGAAAAACATTTTTATATTCAAAATTCCCAACTGTAGACAAATTGGTTTTATCCATTTTTTGCGCAATAAGCGTAATATCGGGCAAATAAACAATACATGGTTGAGGTCTTGAGCAGCATTATTACATAGGTTGCATAACGGAGACACACCATACCATCTTGCAAGGAGTGTATTAAGTGGAAGCAAATTATGGCGTAAAAGGAACCATATCCTCCGGACACCATGTGGAATATTCCACCTTAAATATTGTTGTGCTTGTTTAGGTGTATAGGTTAGGACCAGGGCTTCCCTTTCTTTATACTTCTGTTGGGCAAGTATATCCATCTTATAACACAGTTCCCAGGACCTACTTTTTAGCTTTAGCTTTAACTCTAATGGAGAGAGAGAAAATAACGTACTTTCATCAAGTTCCAAGAATAAAACAGCTTTTCTGAAGTTTTTTAACAGCTGCGAGAACTCATTAAAGTTACCTAAAAGCTCCTTTTTTAAGATTTCACGTAGGGTTCCTGGTTTACCTCTGGCCAGGCATGCTACCCACCTTACAAGAGCGGCCAGCCCTTGAGCCCAACAGCTTCGCAGACCATATTCCAGTCTGCAAGAGGATGTGGAGCAGGCTGAATTAAGAGAGGAAATTTTCCTTAATACCTTTCCCTCCGTTTTTTGCATAAAATCCCATTGATTTAAGTCCACCAATTCTATTCCATACAGGAGGGTGGCAGGAATCTTCGCTCGAAATACCTCCAAGCAAGAAGAGAGGTGCCTCTTCCCTGTTGCATTATATAAGGAACATAATCCCCTGCCATGGGCCATTGCTTTTCTAGAATTATTTTCAATGTGAGGCTTCTCACTAAGATTAGAAGATATTGTTTTGCCCAGAAATGTATAGGAGTTAACTACCTCAAGTTTTTCTCCGCTTAATGACCAATTAAAGCTCCTAGATCTGCATTTCTTCTTACCAAAGATGCACATGATCTTGCTTTTTGAGCTATTAATTTTCATATAGTGTTTATCCGCGAAATCATTCAATGTAAGAAGACGATTAGCAAGCCCTTTTGGGGTCAGATCTAAAACTAGTATGTCATCTGCATACATTAGAATAGATATGGCAGTCCCTCCAATAACTGGGGCAAGACCCTCACAATCTGCAACTGTAGTTGGTAAATCGGCCATATACAGGGAAAACAGAGTGGGAGCCAATATACAACCCTGTTTTAAACCATTCCGGGAGGGGATTGCTTGAGTGAGTCCCCTTTCTCCGCCTTGTAACACTCTACACCAAGTATTACAATGTAAGGACTTAACTAAGTCCAATAAGTATCGCGGCATACCCAATGACGTCAGTTTTCTCCACAGCGTCGGTCGGTCAACCCTATCGAACGCTGCGGAGAAATCTATAAATGCTGCATATATGCCCCCACCACGAACCCGCACATATTTGTCTACGATTACATGTAGCATAGTTAGGTTATCTAGAGTTCCATGCTCTTTTCGAAAGCCTGTCTGTTCCCTAGGAATAATATTATTTAAGAGTGCCCAGTCTGTTATTAAAATTAATAAAAGTTTCGCAAAGATTTTTCCTATCGCATCTAGTAAGGCAATTAGGCGATAATTAGAGGGATTATCACGGTCTCCTTTTTTAAAAATTGGAATCAAGATACTTCCCCGCCAAGAGTCAGGAACTGATCGATTTTTAAAGCACGCCTTGAACACTGGAAGAAGAATCCTGCTCCAAGTGGTTACGTCTTGCTTAATTATAGACATGGGCACTTCGTCCGGTCCCATGGCCCCGGAAGAGCGCATGCTCTTAATTGCGGTAGCTATGGAAGACTCAGTGGGGAATTCCATTTGAGCATCAATATTACAGTCTGGAACCCGAGCATCACCCCCTGCCTCATTTGATGCATATAAGGTGAGCACGAATTGGGTCCAGACATCTTCAGAGATAACAGAAGGAGTGGATGTTTTTACAGCACCACATCCTTGTCTTATTATGGACCAAAAAGCTCTCGAGTTTTTACTCCTGGATGCTTCTCTTAGACTGATCCAAACCATATCTTCTTTGTCTCTTTTTAGCTTGGCTCTCAATCTCACCCTCCTTCTCTTTAACAAAGCCAACTGTATCCCAATCTCTCCTGATCTATTGAGATATTGTATCCTAACCAATTTATTAATCTCTTTATTTAACTTTAATAGAGGGCTAGGAGAGAAATATTTCTTTTTAAACTTTCCTCTACTCCTGGCCTTTTCAGTAACTTTTTGGATAAGCATTTCGAGGAACCTGAATTCCCTACCTTGCCAGGAGTCGAGTTCAGTTAAGAATTGGATAAGGATGTTTTGTACATCCTTATTGTGACTGGAACCCCAGTAACATTTCCCAGAATGGTGATTAATAGAGAAGCCTTTGTTCTTTAGGGACCAGCGGTCAGATTCAGGGGGTTTTAATGAAACAGTTAAATTAATAATTTTGTGGTCACTCAAAGGAGTATGGGAGATTACCAAGTCTTTAAAGCAAGAGAACGTGTCAAAGTCTGTTATTGCATAATCCAAAATAGATTCACCACTAGTAAAACTATGTGTATAATGTGCCGGGGAATCAGAAGGCATTCTGCCATTAATAATAATTCCCTCCACGGCACTGAGCTCCCCGAGAAGAATCTTACCCCTTTTGTTCGTTTTTATTTTATTAGGGAAGATAGCTTGGGGAATATTAAATACTTCTTCTTTTACCTTGTTTCTAAACATGTCTAGGGAAGTATTGGACACTTTACAATTTAAGTCCCCCACCAATAATAAATATGGGGGGTCATCCACCTCTAATAACTGCTTTATGTAGGAGAACATACGGTTAAGAACTGGGGTAAACTTGTCTTCGGGAGGAATGTAGGCATTTAATATTATAAACGACGACCGTTGTACAGTATTATCCAGGTTAGAAATGGTTATGGATTGGAATAGATTACTCTTATCCTTGCAATGTGAGAATTGCCATTGTAATGTATTGGATAGCAGACAAGCAATTCCACCTTTAGCGTGGCCTCTTTTAGATGGAGTTGCAGCGGCTTCTAGGATGAAGTAATCATTCCCTCCATAAGGGAGAGTATCACACCATGTTTCTTGGATACAGTACACATCAGCATTCAGGGAAAAAAGATAATCAAATTTCTCCGGACAGTTAGACAAGCCAGCAGCATTCCAAGAAACTATTTTTAAACACTGGTTAAAGATGTGTAGATGGTCGTGGGTTTCTCGAGGTGGTGTTTGAGAGAACTCCCGGTAACCAATTCCACATCGAAGCGTCTTCAGCTAGAGGGTTATCCGTGCAACCCGCTAAAGGAAAGACCTGAGAAACCATACGTTTGCCTCTAGAGAGCCAAATTTTCAGGTCATTATTACATACTGGATAATCATCTTGACCAGAGGACCACCTTGTATTTCTTTCAGAGAAAGAAAGACATAAGTTTTTATTAACAAAAGGTAACACGTCAATTCCTCTACATTGAAAGGCTTCTGCTTGTTGAAGGACTAGATTAGCAATTATTTTTGAGTAAAATTTTACCCTTATTCGTTGGCCGTTTGAGGTTCTTATAGGCAGAACTAAATCAATATCATTCGTTAGGACCAACTTTAAGCTTTCAATTTCTTTAAAACAGCTAAGTAGCCAAGATCTATTCATTCTTAAATCAGAGTCAAGTAATGGCAGAAAATCCAATGACAAAGTATCAACATATGAAATATTATCTTTTGATGACTGATGAGTTACATTCCTAGCTACATTAGTTTGAGGCAGAAAAATAGAAGCTGTTGGGTTAAATACTCTTGATACAATTGGAGAATGTCTATCAGCCACACTTATAGAATGGGGAGCAGGGGCATCAATTACAGATCCAGGAACCACCCTATTCGAAGTTACTTCATCTTGGGCCTCAATTACTGATCCAGAAACCACCCTATTCGTAGTTAATTCAACTGGGGTATCATTGGTATCATTTAAGATACCTTCCCCATCTACGTTATCCGGAATATCAGGAGGTGGGCTATACCCTCTTCCTATGGGAGCGGGCGTTTCAGTTATTATATGTTTTGGAAAAATAATTTGTCTGGGTCTTTTCTTTTTGTGTTTACGTATAGGCTTCCCCTTTTTTCCTCTTGTTATCATTTTGACAACTCGAGGAGACCCCAAGAGAACTTCTGACTCCTTTTTATCCTGCACAAAAATGGGAAAAAGATCATGGCCCCCCGTTTGAACTACTTCACACACTTTCTCTTCCTGCTCAGTTAGTGATGTTTCCATACTCAAAGGCAGGACAGATGAGGTGCGTGGATTAGGGGACTTATGAATCTCCACCTCTATAGGTAATCCCAGAGGGGCAATTCCCCTCCCTTCAGTAGAATAAACAACCTCTTGATGTACAACAGGCGCAGGATTAGGAGGGGGAACGCTAGTCTTAGATTCAATTTCAACATTTTTCACATTTTGTGCCAACAGTGCCTGCAGTATTTCAGTAACTGAGGATAAAATACAATCAGAATTTACAGCAAATTTACCCATTAGCAGTAGTATGGAAGAGAGAATTTGCTCCAGGGCTATGAGTGACTCAGAGATGGGTTTGTCATTTTTCGGATAACTTGAAGATGTAAAGGGACAAATCCCAGATAGATTAAAGTGAGGGGATTGTTCATTACTCAGCGGAGACAAATTATCTGTGGATTTAATGGAGGGGGTACTGCTGTATAACAGCAGACCAGATGGTGTTTCTCCCCTGGGCGTTTTATTGACTACCATGAGAGGTAGAGATTTCTTATCCACATATCTCCCGCAGAGTTCAAGGTCAATACTAGTAGCTATGGAAACATCGCCCTTATCTTCTTCTGGAATATCAATTCCCTTGAGTGTATCATGTAACAGAGATTGCGATATTAACAGGGGATCAACAGCAGCCACATGTTCAGAACCTATTGGAAGGTCTATCACACTAGCCTGACTTAGAGACCTTTTCATTTTCACCATAGGGGCAACCTCACTACCTTCCTCCTTATTAAAACAGGGATTTAATTGCTGTGATGGATCATTATCAGATTTCCCAGAAGCTTCAAGCGATCCGTTCAAGCTTTTCTCCCAAATTTGTTTTAATTGCATCTGACCTTTCAGGATAACACTGTTGGCTTGTTTTTTCCTCAAATGACTCAGACCGTGACTTGTACCGTGATTCTCCATTACAACCTTCCCAGATCGTAATGTCTTAGCCTCCATAATACTAAAAATTAATAAGAAAGCCTACAATAAATCTCCCAAACTTTTAAAAACACAGTTTTAGAATGATATAAACAAACAAAAAATGAAATGGGAGAGAAACTAACAGTACAACTGCTACGTGCCTATACTTCTATCGGCGTGTTTGCGATACCATACCATAAAATAACGCAAACTACTAACTTGAGCAAACGACTGAAAGAGTCAAGATACCGGGGCCCAGCCCGGCCTACCTCGGCCACTGAGGGCCACAGAGGGCCCGCCCTTTGCCCGGGCTTAGCCTCGTGCGAAGTCCCGCGCGCGTCCCGCTTCGCGGATAGCCCAGAGTGTTCTTGTAGCCCTCAGCAATCAAGGGGGGGCGTGGCCGCAGCGGGAAGAGGCTACAGCTGGCAGAATAGCCTCGCAGTCCCGCAGCGGTAGGGAGGGGTCAGCAGCTCACAGTCACTGCCTGACACAGCGCTCTCACAGCGTCCACGCAGCCCCAGCAGTAGCAGCACAGGTAGGGGGCCAAATCCCTCGCAGAATCAGGAATCCAGCAAAAGGGCAGGGAGCAGGTGAATGAGTAGCACCCGCGCAGCGGGTGCTGCGAAAAGTTATACTCCTCGAGGTCCAGGGGGCGTGGCCGCAGCGGGAAGAGGCTACAGCTGGCAGAATAGCCTCGCAGTCCCGCAGCGGTAGGGAGGGGTCAGCAGCTCACAGTCACTGCCTGACACAGCGCTCTCACAGCGTCCACGCAGCCCCAGCAGTAGCAGCACAGGTAGGGGGCCAAATCCCTCGCAGAATCAGGAATCCAGCAAAAGGGCAGGGAGCAGGTGAATGAGTAGCACCCGCGCAGCGGGTGCTGCGAAAAGTTATACTCCTCGAGGTCCAGGGGGCGTGGCCGCAGCGGGAAGAGGCTACAGCTGGCAGAATAGCCTCGCAGTCCCGCAGCGGTAGGGAGGGGTCAGCAGCTCACAGTCACTGCCTGACACAGCGCTCTCACAGCGTCCACGCAGCCCCAGCAGTAGCAGCACAGGTAGGGGGCCAAATCCCTCACAGAATCAGGAATCCAGCAAAAGGGCAGGGAGCAGGTGAATGAGTAGCACCCGCGCAGCGGGTGCTGCGAAAAGTTATACTCCTCGAGGTCCAGGGGGCGTGGCCGCAGCGGGAAGAGGCTACAGCTGGCAGAATAGCCTCGCAGTCCCGCAGCGGTAGGGAGGGGTCAGCAGCTCACAGTCACTGCCTGACACAGCGCTCTCACAGCGTCCACGCAGCCCCAGCAGTAGCAGCACAGGTAGGGGGCCAAATCCCTCGCAGAATCAGGAATCCAGCAAAAGGGCAGGGAGCAGGTGAATGAGTAGCTAGTAGGTATACTATATCTAAGCAAGGGGTGATTACACCATCTTGCCCCAGCTGAGTGATCAGCCAGTTGTGTCAATTTAAGAACCAGCCAGGGTTGGGGAAAGATATGCTGCAGCCCCTGGTAGGCCTTGGTGGCACCTATGCCCTGGGCACCTATAGTGCATGGTACAGGGGCTGACAAGGAGTCCATTTCCAATTGTGGTATGTATCTATAGCACATGTATTACTAATTTAGAGAGAGAACAGCAGGCTGGGGGTCTGATTAGCAGACCCACAGCCTCAGTAGTCTAAAACCAGTGAAGCAAAAAGCTAAAATTTGGGGTGACCATAGGATAGCAGACCCTACTCTCCTACACCTGGGACAAAACATATACATTTAGGGAAGGGGGTGTGCAGCCCCCTCCCCACCCTTAACAGACCCCCCTTAGCCAAGTAATTAATAAAGGTTGGATAGCACATGCTCCCCTCCCTGAGCCTAATTAAAACCTGGGAACAATTTAAATAAAAGGGAAGAGTGTTGCATGGCTTCTCTTCCCACCCCTTATTAGGCCCTGGGGACCCCATCTCCCAGCACTGTATAATTTTTAAAGGGGAGAGGGGCCATGTGGCCCCCTCCTTGAGACACTTTAAGCCCTGGGGACCCTCCCCATATTTATTAAATGTGGCCCAAGAGGTCTAGCTCCCACCCATGGGGCCTAGGGTATCCATACCCTGACCAGTATAATATTTTGTTTATACCAGTTCAGAATAGAGGACTAAGTACCAGCGTCCTGTAATATCTGCCAGCAACATTTGTCTCATCTGCTGATTAATATTTAGCTTGCTCCCAAATTTGATGTAATTCAGTTGAACAGTTTTTGCCGTAAAATGCATGGGGATTTTTCGGTTTGGGACCTCTCTTTTTCTCAGCCCTGCTTGACAGATCACCCCAACACATTCCAGGCACAAACTAGTCAATAAGTAGCACCTTTTTGGAAAGTTTCATGGAGATTCTGCAAACAGGGTCCACGTTATTAGCAACACCAAAAGCCGCTTATCCAATGTATCTGCTGACCTAACTATAACTACCTCATGGCGACAGCCACTGGGCAATATATATATACCATATATGTATATATGCTCTTCCTTCACACATCCCGGCTGTACTCATAGCAGCACTCCAAGGTAAAAGTTTGAAAGCAGTTCCTATTTTATTAAAGTTACATATGTAGTATACACGAACATGCCTAATGCGTTTCTGTTGACCCTTCGACCAGACCATGGTTTTGACATACAACCAGACAACATTTTAAAAAAATGTTTATTGTCTACTTCTTCAACCTAGCAACCAAACTACTCATGTGACTGTTATTAGGGGACAGTTATGCCACCATTTACCAACAGTGTCACATTTAGCGGTAAGAATTCTTATGCTTCAACCTTATTCACATTGTCCAAGCTTAAAGGCACATTTGCATTTCTTATAAATATTCTCTATACTATTCTATAGAGATACTCCTGAGGCGGAAGCCGGGAGCTTGTGTTTCTGTGTTTCGCGTGACAAATCTGTACTTTGTACTTTTAAACATTATTATTTAGCAATTTGCTCACTTTTAAATTACTCTCCTCGCCGCAATCACCCCTCAGCCGATTAGGCGCTGAGCTTGGCACTCGCACCCGGAGGCTGCCGGACTAACACAGTGGCCATCTTGGGGCAGGTACACTGGGTGGCGGTATAGTTGTTGGGACGCGCTCTGCTACACTTTAAATGCAGTGATAAATGCGCAGTCGCCATTCTAGAGATACTCCTGAGGCGGAAGCCGGGAGCTTGTGTTTCTGTGTTTCGCGTGACAAATCTGTACTTTGTACTTTTAAACATTATTATTTAGCAATTTGCTCACTTTTAAATTACTCTCCTCGCCGCAATCACCCCTCAGCCGATTAGGCGCTGAGCTTGGCACTCGCACCCGGAGGCTGCCGGACTAACACAGTGGCCATCTTGGGGCAGGTACACTGGGTGGCGGTATAGTTGTTGGGACGCGCTCTGCTACACTTTAAATGCAGTGATAAATGCGCAGTCGCCATTCTAGAGATACTCCTGAGGCGGAAGCCGGGAGCTTGTGTTTCTGTGTTTCGCGTGACAAATCTGTACTTTGTACTTTTAAACATTATTATTTAGCAATTTGCTCATGTTAGAACCGGGGGTCTCTAGTTGGCAGAGGTAGGTACCACTGTCCAAATAGGGACCCTTGCTTCTAGTCAGGGCAAGGAGATAACCCTCTGAGATAACCCCTGCTCACCCTCTAGGTAGCTTGGCACGAGCAGTCTAGGCTAACCAGAGGCAATTCGTAAAGTATTTGTACCAACACTCACAGTAACACAGTGAAAACACCACAAACTGACTCCACAACAGTTTAGAAAAATAAAGGTATTTTTTATCTAAACTACACAAGACCAAAACGACAAAAATCCAACATACACAGTTCAAGAAAATGGTTTCAAAAAGAGTTCTTAAGGTTGCGTTAAAATTCTTCAAGTTGCGGTAAAATAAACCACAGATGCGTGAAAAGTTCACAGTTTCGGCACGTTTACTCACAGTACCTTTTAGTTGCAACAAAGTTCCAAATGCAGAAGCTGGTGCGGTGGAAAACAAGCGATGCGTTGCTCCTGAGACCCTGGGGAGGCGTTTGCGACAGCCCCGCTGCAGCAGCGGGCGTGTTGTGGCGAATCCGGTCTGTATGGGGAGGAAGGCCACTTGTATGGATTCCGGTGCGTAGGTTCCGTAGGAGGTTTGTTCACGCAAAGGCACGATGCGACGATCTCGAAGGGGCTGCGACGATCTCCGGGGCGATGATGCGCGGTCCAGCGGTGATCCTCTCTCTCGCAGCTCCTCGATGCGATGATTCTGCGACGATGCTCGCAGCGACGTGATGCGGTCCACAAGCAAGCGGTGCGGCGATCTCACCCAGCGACGACAGGCTCTGCGACGACACTCGCAGCGATGTTCGATTTTCCCGCACCGGTCTGGTGCGTCCGCAAACGAAGGATGCGACGGCTCTGGCAGCGGCGTCAGGTGCTGCGACGATCTCGGCCTTCGTAGTGGCGGGAAACTTCTCGCACTGTCGGGGATGCGCTCCGCAAGCGAGCGATGCGACACTTTTCAAATTCAAAAGTCTCTCAAGCTTAGTTTCAAGCTTCCCAGCACAGGTACAACCTCCAGAGGCCCCACAACTGGATCAAGCACTCTAGGAGGGACAGAACTCTCTCAGCAGAGTTCAGGGAAGCTGGGGGTGAAGTCCTTTTGTTCCTGGGACTTCAAAACAGGGAGCCAGCTCTTCTCAGGCCCTTGGAGATTCCTTCAAGACAGGGGACACAGCACACAGCTAAGTCCTTCCCCTCTCCTTGGCAGCAAAGCAACAGCAGGTCAGTCAAGCAGAGCAACAGCAGGACAATCTTCCTTCTTCAGTTTCAGCTTTTTCCTTGGCAGAGGTTCCTTCTTGATTCCAGGATGATCTAATTTTCCGTTGTCAGGGGTCCTGTACTTATACCCCTAAAGTCTTTGTTCTCTCTGTGCATGTGGGCCCTGAGCCCGGTCTGAACCAGTTCTGGGTGTTTCCTGAGTACTTTGTTTTGCTGGCTGCTTCTTTCCTTTCAGAGTGAGGGGCAGGGTCCTCAGCCGCCCAGCAGGGGGGTGGAGCCAGCATTGTGGAAGGCAGGCACAGCCCTATTCAACCCAGGTGCTAACTCCTCCCACCACTCCAGTTGCAAATGCAGTTATTCAGCCTAGGGCTGACTCAGCCAGCCTCCTGAGGAATTCCCCAGCCCCTGTCACTCTCAAACCAGACAATCAATACATAAACAGGCCCAGGCACACAGAAGGGTCAGACAAGAGAACAGCAACTTTCTAAAAGTGCTGTTCTCAAACACAGGATTAAAAAACAACCTTTCCTTAAAGATGTGTTATTAAATTCTGAGTTCAGGGATACTAGATACTTATGTCCTATCTTGTTCCTATGGGAAGAAATGCTGTTAACCACTGTAGCCAGCATCCCCCATGTTAATCTATGGAGCAAGATAGCCTTACAATAGTGAAAAACGAAAATGGCTGTAGTTCACTACCAGAACATGTTACCTGCACCAGTACATGCTCTACCTTTCACATACACTGCACCCTGCCCAGGGGGGTACCTTGGGCCTTCCATAGGGGTGACTGATGTGCACAAAAAGGGATGGGTTAGGCCCGGTCGGTGGGGACACTGACCAGGAGGACATGGCAGTTCTAAACTGCACACAGGCACTGCAGTGTGAGGCCTGAGATATCATTTTAGGGCTACTCATGTGGGTGGCACAATCAGTGCTGCAGGCCCACTAGTAGCATTTGTCATCACCAGCCCTGGCACACCCAGTGCACTTTACTAGGGACTTCATGGTGATACAAATATGCCAAACATGTATATCCAGTTAGAATAACACTTTACATAGAGAGCATATGCACTTTAGCACTGATCAGCAGTGGTAAAGTGCGCAGAGTCCTATTGCCAACAGCCACGGGTCAGAAAAAATAAGGGAGGAAGAAGCAAAAAGTTTGAGGATGACCCTGCAAGAAGGGCCAGTTCCAACAGCTCACTTTTAAATTACTCTCTTCGCCGCAATCACCCCTCAGCCGATTAGGTGCTGAGCTTGGCACTCGCACCCGGAGGCTGCTGGACTAACACAGTGGCCAACTTGGGGCAGGTACGCTGGGTGGCGGTATAGTTGTTGAGATGCGATCTGCTACACTTTAAAAGCAGACGTGCATGCCTCCGCGCAGCGGACGCGAACACCGGGCGCGCCTAAGATGCGCCGAAGGAGCGCCAAAGGAAAGCCCGTCTGCTCCCGCTCGAGCCCAGAGGCCCGGATCCCTGCCCAAAAAAAGGTAACATCACTTCCTCCTTCACGGATTACATACTCTTCTGAGTGTTTACACTCAATTAGAGCCTCACAGAAACTTACCCAAAACCCCATCACCAGCTGTCTAAACGTATTCCCGGATTTACTGGAGGGCCCAGTTGCCTGCAGGCATTGCTCCTTTCAGAAAAACTTACACCTATCCGCCATTCCATCAACCAGACTCCAAAGGCATTTTTCATCAGATAATGCCTCTTTTATCCTATGTAACGTGCGCTCTTTAGCGAAACATCCTTACGAAATTTGGGACATGATTACCTCACATTCACCTGAGGTTTGTTTCTTCACGGAAACTTGGCTGAATCCGGCTAATCACTCTATTTTCCATATATCCCTACCAACCATTGTAGAACGTTAATTCAAGCGATGGTGATCAGTCGCTTGGATTATGGAAATGCACTTTTAGCCGAGGTTGGGAGCACTTGCCTTAATAAACTCCAAGTCATTCAAAACACCGCGGCAAGAATGTTCCTAAATATGCCTGCTGGCTCACCGTCCCTGCACTTGTTAAAATCTTTACATTGGCTGCCGGTAAAGAAACGCTCCATCTTCAAAATGTGCTGCCTGTCATTCAACGCGTTAAATGGCCGAGGCCCAAAGTACCTACAAAAAAAACTTAAGAGATACACTCCAGGTCGCCTGCTGAGATCAGCTACAGCAGGATTGCTTCAGATTCCACGTATTCGCCTTAAGCAAGCGGGTGAGATTGCTTTCTCCGACCTTGCCCCGAAATATAGGAACAGTATCCCCAAATCCCTCAGGGAACTTCCATTGTACACCTCCTTCAGGAAGCACCTGAAAGCCTTCTTATATTAAAGGTTAACTCAACTCTCTGAATATGCCAATTATGTGTGCCTCTAGGCAGCGCCGGGAGGCCCCAGGGTGATTCGAGCGCTATACAAGAGCAGCTAACATAACATACTTAACAAATTCATATTTGCATATCTGAGGTAACTGTGCACTTTATGAGGCAGTTTCCTACGGCCCAAGATTATCCATTTTTCAAATCTAAATCAAATTACATATTCCCAATACATAGTGAATATTGTAGTTCCTAAATGTAAAATTAATAATACAAAGTACAAATCTGATAGCCTTTAAAGTGCAAAGGTGCATAAATGTTCAACCACACATTTGTATCAATGAAAGAGTAACCTTACTTTCACATGATCACAAAAACATCAAAAGTGTGAGAGTATGCAACTATAAATGTTTCCCTGATTACGCATTGCAATCATGAGTTCTCAATCGAAAGTACATAGAGCTAAATTTTTGTGATACATAAGCACAATAAGCTATTGGCTAATATTCATAATCGACTGATGATTAATAATAATGTGCACTGATTCCATCAATAGCAGCTTCGGTTGTTCATAAGGTGCATAGGAATTTAAGTGAAGTGCATAGGATTCCTAAAATGCATATAGTCTCAAATAAATTTATTTTTACTTATTAAATATATATCACATCACACATTCACAATATAAAGTGCAAATTGTTGTTCTTAAATGTAAAATCCATTCTCCATAGAGACAAATTACATTTTTTGCACTGATTGCATCAGTAGCAGCTTGGAATGTTCATAAGGTGCACAGGATCTTCTGTGTAGTGCATAGGATACATAAAATGCATAAAGTCTCAAATAAAGTAATTCTAGTACTTTTATAGCACTTAATAGATGGCAGTAGTCCCATAAACACATAACTCAATGTCTCAATTCAATTTGCGGATAATATATAATTGCATTTCTGACAATAAAAAGCAGCATTTCATATATGTGTCTCTCAGTCAATATGGAAAGTATAAGACATACTTTAATTTACTTGCCTATCAATAAAAGGTATATGAGGTCTTATTAATTTATATCACTGAAATCCATTTTAGACTCAACAATAATTATATGATAATCCATAGTATAAAAGTATTAATTTAATTTCATCTTCTGATTGTTTCAATCCAGGAATATTGATAGGTACTTACATTTCCATATCTTTAAATTTCATCTTCTGATGGGAAAATATTATCTGGCATAATTAAACATATCACTTTCAAATACGATGCTAATTTTATGGCCCTTTACGAATGTACGTGTAATTTAGCAGCCACATTAAGCCACCAGGGGTATTCTGTTCCTAGTAGCAAAGGCAAAGTGGATTTTTGCCTTTTTCGTTACAGGGGTGGTACCTTGCTTAGAGTGGCAAGGCTCGGCCCCCTGTTTTTGTGCTTTATGTGCCATCCACAGTTGTAATTAAATAATCACATTACACAATGTGTATTATGATTATTTAGCTTTCAGTGTGAATGGCTCATGAAAGAAACATAGCAGACTTATCACCGTATTGCCAGTGCCTCCTATTTTTGTCTGCTTCATACTCTGAACTTTGCATTATATGAGGGTCAGGTAACCAGGTAGGCACTTCAGCTGACAAATGAACTAGTATACATGTGCCAGGCATCTGTTGAATGAAGGGCTTACTTCAATGCAGTCCTGGCCTGTTTTTACCTGGCGTCCTTGTGTTCCAACCACAGATGATGTCATGAGTGATGTCACTGACCATGTCATGAGTGATGTAATATGTGACGTCATCAGCAGTGCATTGCATGCGCAAGTTATAGTGAGTCCAACTAACTATAATGTGGGAATTTCAATGGTTTTAAGCGAGTAAAATTTCCTATGGTTTTTTCAGTGAATTTAATAGGTTTTTTAAATGCTAATTCCTAACTATAACTGGTGTGAAACCTATGGTTTTTTCAGTGAATTTCATAGTTTTTTTAATAGCAAATCTCTATAGGTATGAAATATAATATTTTTTCTAATGAATTTTATATTTTATAATTATGTAAAAAAAAAATGTTATGTTTATTTTATTTTTTTATTTTTTGTGTGCCCCGGAGCGCTCCCGGAGCGCGTACCGATGCGCTCACCGGTGAGCGCAGTGTTACGGCGCGCCCCAGGGCGCGTACTGGTGAGCGTCCCGTTAGCGCTATTGCCGCGAACGAAAACAACATTGTGACGTATCGCGTAGCGGCGTGATGCGTCATATGACGCACAGCGTAAGCGCACCCAGAAGCACGCGAGCGCATACGATCACGAAACGTCCTGACGCGCTTATGCAACGCGCCTCCGGGCACGCCCCGGGGCGCGTAGCGTAAGCGCGTCGGGTCATGTGACCTGAAAATAACACTTTTCATTGGTTCACAACACTTTTGGTTTCCAAATGTTGAAAGCCCTGGTCATGGGACTTGAAAATAACACTTTTCATTGGTTCACAACACTTTTGGTTTCCAAATGATGAAAGCCCTGGTCATGTGACTTGAAAATAACACTTTTCATTGGTTAAGAACACTTTTGTTTTCCAAATGATGAAAGCCCCCACCTTTTTTCCTCATTTCCACTTTGTTATTTGAGTGAGGAAGACCTGCTTTTTCCTTACAGAGATGGCTACAGTCATATCAGCAGCTGGAGCATCTGCCCCACCACCACCACCACCACCACCATCAAAAAGACCACCAGAAGATCACATTAGTGGTCAAGAAGAAGAGGAGGAGGATGATGAAGAGGAGGAACAGACAAGGCATTTCCTGCCTGAAAATAATCAGCCCTACAAACCAAAAGAGCACTTTGTATGGGAGTTCTACAAAATCCCAAGGGGTTTTAAAAAAGTCAACGATGCGAAGGTGACTTGTTTGATTTGTGGTGCTGAGCTGTCCAGGGGGAACCCTAACAAAAAATATTCCTTCGGGAATCATACCATGATTCGGCACATGATGCGTTTGCACCCAAACAACTATTCTGCTGCAGAGGTAAGGGACCTCTGCAGTAAGCTACCCCCATCAACATCCAGACCCTCAACATCCAAAGAACCAACTCCATCGGGTTCAGAGGCAAGAGAGACGATGGCTATCATACAACCAAAATTTAACGATTTTAAAATCATGTGCAAATATTGTGGAAAGACACTTTGCTATGGTGAGCAAAGTATAAAACTTATCATCTTTGCTGGTGATAACCATAAGTGCCTGAAAAAACCCTAATTTTTTCAGATTTTTTTTTGCTCCAGTTGAGCCATTTGCAATTCCCTGTTTTTTGTTTCTCCCCATAAAAAATACAAAAAATATATAAAACTGGGGGAGGAGCCAAGCTCGCGTCCGCGATGGCCGCGTTTTAGCTCGGCTCCGTTCGCTTTCCTGCCTGGAACGTCTATCCTGTGTCTTATCCTGCCCCGTGAAGTATTCTCTGGTAGATTATGGAACTAAGACATTTCGCTGGCACTTACCGTCTGATCCGTCTGTTCCTAGGTGCCGCGGATCCTGAGCTGCGCCCTTGTTCGCTTCGGGGCCTCCGGAGCGGGCGGGCCTGAAACTCCTCGGCGGCGCCTGGACGGGGCGGAGCGCTGTGGCCGGCCCTTGGTGGCGGTGTGGGCTCGGTCGGAGAGGCAGATGTGCAATTAGACCGGTTACGGCTCTCCGGGCCTGGTCCGGCGGTCCTGCGGCCTGGTGTTGGGGCGCTGCCTTCCATGGACGGGGGTTGACCGTGTATGTGGCTCGTCTCCCCTTTGTTCTCCTGTCCGGCCATCTTGAGTCCCTCCGCCCGGACTCGGAGAACGGAGCCGGTGGCGTGGGGAGCCGGCGACCCTCCTTATTCTGGTGGCCCGCCTTCCTGCCCTGGGGGTGCCTCTGCTTGTGGTCGGCTGTATCCTGTGTGACCCCGCTTGTGGCTGGACGGGGGTCGGAGATTGCCGCGGCCCCGCCGGGCTTTCAAGATGGCGGCCGGCGCCCGGTCTCCCAGCCTGGCCGAGACTGGCGACGCTGGTCCGCCGCGTGGCACGTTTGCTGAATACCGTAAGGGTGAGTCTACGCTTGGCGACATTTTCGCCGCCTTGCGCTCCTGGAGTGCTTCCATGACCGCACCTATCGCTGAACTGGAGGATGATCATTTTGCCGGGCCTGCTGGGCCCCTTCCGGTGTGTGCGGCTTCATCGCTGCTGTGTGCTGCTGGGACTTTCCTGGAGGTCGTGGACCCGGCGGCTGCCGCTTGTTTGGGTGTACGGATACCTGCCGCCCTCAATCATCATGTGCTCTCCCCTGTGCTGGGGCTCCGCCGGCCGGGTCCCGTCCGGACCGGTCTCGTTGGATCTCCCATTCCTTTTTTGCCTCGAATGGCCGAACGAAGATCCTGTGGTTGCTCCGCCGAGACGACTTTCCTCCTATTGTCGGCGGAACTGTGCCTGCATTACCTGCGGTGGTTGCCGTCCTTTCCTGTTCATCCGGGTCGAAATCGATAGGACTTCTGTGGATTGACGATTGGACTCCCTGCTATTCGCCTCTGGTTCCTCATGATCTGGTTCCTTGTGCGTTGGATGCCTACGGCTTTGGATAGACGAGGACAGGGTTGAGATGAACTTGCCTCGGTGGACTATTATTTTGCGGTATGGTCGGATGATCCGTTTGTGACTGTATGACTATGTTCGATTCTCCTTCATGTTCCTGGAGCTTATCCTTGTAATTACTATCTTCCCGTGGGCTCTGAGTATGTTCGGGCGGGGGGGTGGGAGCTGATGGTTTTGATTATGAGGCTCCTCTCCCGCCGTTATTTCCCTATTTCCCCTTCTTCTTTTTGTCTTTGCGGTTCTTTCTTACTTTTAACTCTTCTATATTTCGGGTTTCTGGTTAGGGCGACAGGCACGCTGCTGGGGGGTAGGCCATAGCCTTCTGCAGGGGTGCAGGGTGGGGTGTGCGGGGTGGGGGGGGGGTCTGTCATTTAGTTTTTTCCCCTTTTTTCCTTTTTTTGGTTCTATGGCTCTTATGTATCCCCTTTTTTCGGGACGCGGTGTCGGCATGTGGGCCCCCTGGGGTGTTTTTTGCTAGCATGGGCCTTCTGGTCTCCCTGCCGTCACGGTTCACTACGCATTCATTACTCCTGTTACCACTGGTTCCATGTGCCGGTCTATTTTTGAGTGCTTCGTTAGCCATGGGGCGCATGCTGTGATGCTGCGTTCTTTCTTCTCCCCCTTTTTTTCCCGATGTCCTTTCCCTTTTTCCCCCTCCCCTTTTTTCTTTCCTCCCCTGGGTTGTTGTAGCGGAGGGCTCTTTGTTATGCAAGCCTATATTTCGTTCTGTGTATCATTGTGTGTTCTCGTAGTGGTGGGTGGGCGCTGGGCAGCGGTTGCAATTGCTTATTAATGTGGGACTCATGTTCTGCCTTTGCTAAAATGTAACTGTTCTTTTTGAATTTTCCTGTGTTCTGTACTACTGCTTGCTCGCGGCCCGCCACGGCCCTCCGGACCTTAATGATTGCCATTATTCTGTTATACCCCTTCTTCTATTATAAAATCAACCTTCTCTCATCCTGCTCGTGGTGGTTGCTCTGTGGCTTTTCGCCTTTGATTCCCGTTTGGATTACTGTGGTATCCTGCTGGAGCTTCTGTCCTGACCAATGTGCGTCTATAAGTGTGGTGGCCGGCCCGATGGGTTGTAGGCCCGTATTTGTGAGCAATTTCTGCACAATAAAGGTTTTATAAAAAAAAAAAAAAATATATATAAAACTGTTCAGAAAAGCCAAAAAAAAGTAAAAAATGTTAAAAAAACAATAAAAAAATATAAAACAACAAAAAGAATAAAAAAACAGTTCTTTTTAGAACTACCTTTAATTTATAAAAAATAAACCTATATATATTTTTAAAGAATCGCTGTCAATCTTTTTTCTGCAGGGTACGCGTACCGGTACCTGCACCGGGGCGCGCACCGAGGCGCGCACCCAAAAAATTAAATAAAAAAAGAAAGAAAGAAAGAGTGAGCATGAGGGAAGAACACAGATAGAGTAATGTTAAGAGAAAAAGAGCTAGAGGGAGCAACACAGAGGGATTGTTTATTACATTGTAAAAAACAGAGAAGGTGTAATAGGGTGTAAGTGAGAAAAGGAAAATGAATAAGGGAGCGAAAGAAGGGAAGAGAGAAAAAGAAGACTAAAGTAGAGGTACTGGTAGAATGTGAGTGGGTGTTGAAAGTAAAAGGAAGGACAGTAAAGAATGGGGAATGAGGGGTAGTGACGGAACCGGAATAAATGAACAACGGTGAGGGAGGGTGAGAAAAGAGCAGTGAGTGTAAGTAAAGAGGGGTGAAAGAGGGTGGGTAAAAGTGAATAAGGGTAAGACATGGGGAGTGACAGAGAGAAAAGAGAGAGAGAGTAAAGGAAGGAGTGACTGAAAGAGTCTGAGTGAAACAGGAAAAAAAGGTAAGTAAGGCAGTGTGGGTGACTTATAGGGAGTCAGTGGGTGCAGGTGGGGGTGTGGGTGTGTAACGTGTGTGTGTGTGGGTGTGAGTGTGTGGGGTGTTTGGGTGTGGGTGGAGGTGTGGGTGTGTGAGATATGTGTGGGGGGTGTGGGGGGTATGTGTGTGGAGTGTGTGTGTGTGTGGGGGATGTGTGGGTGTGTGTGTGTGTGAGGAGTGTGTGTGTGGCTGTGTGTGTGTGTGTGAGGTGTGTGTGTGGTGTGTGTGTGAGGTGTATGTCAGAGGTGTGTGTGTGTGTTGGGGGGGAGGTGTGTGTGTAGGAGTGAAGTAAATGATTAAGGGAAAGAGAATGAGTGAGGGAGCAAAGGAAGGGAACAGAGGGTAAGGGAAGTAAAGAATGGGGACTGAAAGAAGTTGAATGTGGGAGGGGAAATAGGGAAAGGTTAGTAAACATGGAGAATATGAATAAGTGAGGGAAGCAGAGTAAAGAAACAGGAGTGCGGTAGGTTGAGAAAATAGTAGTGAGGTTAAAGCAAAGGGTGATGACAAACTACATTTTTTTAGTCACACTTACCATATAATAAATGTAACTTTAATTAAATTTGTTTACTACATTTTGTATCTGTGAAAAAGAGAAGAAAAAATAAGTTATAATTAGTAAAATATGTATTTTAAAATAAAAGATACAAATGAAGAGGTTAAAAATCTAAACAGTGTATTTAGAAATAAAGTAAGAGTGAAGGACACAGAAAGGGAAATAAAGTAAGGTAGAAGGACAAAAAGAGGGAAAAAGAAATAGAAGGAGAGCAAATTACTAAGAGTAAGGCATATAGATTCACTGACAGAAAGGAAGAGAAGAAGAGAAAAATGAACTGAAGGTAAGAAAGATACTAAAAGAATGTGAGTTAGCAAAACTAAATCAGGAAACACGAGTAAGTAAAAAGATAATGATTGAGAGGGAAAGGAGTCTAATTAAGGATGCATTTAGAAGAATGAGGAATGGAAGATAACTGAGAGTAAGTGAAGGAGAGTCATAGAGTGAAGGGATGAAGGGAGAGAGGATAATATAGAAGGATTGAGGGAAAAGGAGTGAGGAAGTTAGTAGACAGAGAGACTAAGAGAAGGACTGAGTGAAGTGGAGTACAATGAGTGAGGAAAGGAAATGAGTGAGGGAGCAAAAAAAGGAAAGAGAGGAGAAGAGGACTAAAACAGGGGTACTGAGAGAAAGTGATTCGGTTATGAAAGTAAAGAGAAGGACACTGAAAGATAGGAAATGAGGGGTAGTAATGGAACCACAGTAAAAGAAATGGGATGAAGAACGATGAGAGAGGAGCAGTGAAGTTGTTGTAAGAGAAATGATAGAAGGTAGATAAACACAAGTGAACATAACACAAGGAGAGTGAGGCAGTGAGGACATAGAGGTAGTGAACGGAAAATAGAGAGAAGAGGTCAAAAGAAAAGAGCAAACAAAAATAAGCGAGGGAGAGTGGGTGAGTTATAGTGATAGAGTGCGACAATACTGCTGAGTGAGTAAACAGGAATTACTAAAAGAGCAAAGGAGGAAAAGACGGAAAAGGGAAGCAAAGCAGAGAGACTGAAAGCTGAAAAGTTATACAAGGGAGAGAGGGGATGCAGACAGTTGAAATGAGAATGAGAGGTTGTGAAAGAAGTGGAGTAAAGGAACGGGGTGAAAGAGAGTGAGAGAAAGACATTATAAGTGAGTAAAAAGAGCTGAAAGAGGGTGAAAAAAGGAAAGTGAGTGTGAGACAATGGGAATATATTGAATTTCACTTAAAACAGTGAGTTCAAATTACCCATCATATGACAGCGGGAAAAAGAAACACAATCTAAAAGATTGTGTTTTAAAAAAAACCTTAGCAACTTAAAAATCACAAATGTACACTAATCTTTGATTCACTTACTTTTCCTTTAGGCCAAATAGTATATCATGAAGGTCCTTTTCGTTGGAAAGTACTCTGCTGTTCACTAAAAAATCCATTTCATCGACTTTCTAGAAGAAAAGCTCCAAGAACATCTGAAATATGGATCACTGACATAATATCGACCTCACAAATATCGAGATACAAAAATATCGAGTCAAAAATATCGATTGACAAAATATCGACTCCCTATCTTCAAACAGGTAAGTACCAAAATATCGACTCCAAAATATCGACTTACAAAAATATAGACTGTCAAAATATCGATTTTTTTAAATGTCTTAAAATTAAGTTAAAACTAATATAGTAATAAATATATTTAATATAAACTTAGAAATAATTATTAAAAAAAATTAATTTTAATAAATAATTTATATAATTAAAAAAATTATATCACCAAAAATAATACATATATATATATATATATAAAAACATATTATTAAATAAACATATATAACATTTTTAGCGTAGCATAGAAAATGGTTAAAATGTATTGTTACAACTATAGTGAGTTCAACATTAGCAAAAGTGTTGGATAGCGTAGAGGTAAAATTTACTATTCCCACTCCAGTGGGTGCAACAGTAGGGAAAGCGCTGGATAGCATAGGGGTTAAAATTACTATTCCCACTCCAGGGATGTATGACGTTACAACGCATACTTTTACAACGCCTACCATTACAACAAAACTTTTACAACGCAAAAACTTTTACAACGCATACATTTACAACGCAAGATTTTACAACGCATATACCTTTACAACGCATACCATTACAACGTAAGTATTGGTAAGTATATAATAATTTTTTGAATATAAATTAATTAAAAATATTATAATATAATTTAATTTTATTTAATTTTATTTAATAAATTTAATTTAAATGTAATTTTACTTTATTTTTACAAAGTACCCCTGTACCCCAAAAACCCAAAACTGACCCTGAACCCTAAAAATACCCCTTTACCCAAAAACTGAAAACTGACCCTGAACCCTAAAAATACCCCTTTACCAAAAAACTGAAAACTGACCTGAACCCTAAAAATACCCCTTTACCCCAAAAACTGAAAACTGACCCTGAACCCTAAAAATACCCCTTTACCCAAAAACTGAAAACTGACCCTGAACCCTAAAAATACCCCTTTACCCAAAAACTGAAAACTGACCCTGAACCATAAAAATACCCCTTTACCCCCAAAACTGAAAACTGACCCTGAACCCTAAAAATACCCCTTTACCCCAAAAACTGAAAACTGGCCCTGAACCCTAAAAATACCCCTTTACCCAAAAACTGAAAACTGACCCTGAACCCTAAAAATACCCCTTTACCCCAGAAACTGAAAACTGACCCTGAACCCTAAAAATACCCCTTTACCCAAAAACTGAAAACTGACCCTGAACCCTAAAAATACCCCTTTACCCAAAAACCCAAACATATAACATTTTAAAAATAATTATATACTTACCAATACTTACGTTGTAATGGTATGCGTTGTAAAGGTATCTGCGTTGTAAAAACATGCTTTGTAAATGTATGCGTTGTAAAAGTTTTTGCGTTGTAAAAGTTTCGTTGTAATGGTAGTGCATAGTAAAAGTTGCGTTGTAAACGTTGCATACCCACTCCAGTGGGTGCAACAGTAGGGAAAGTGTTGGATAGCGTAGGGGTTAAAATTACTATTCTTCAGAGAGTGCAATAGTAGGGAAAGTAAATACTTCACAAATAGATATAAATAACATAAATAGTAATACCAATTACAAATAATTAAAATATCTTACAAGTGTATAAAATATATTAAATATTTATTTATAAATACAAAATAAAATTATTTAATTATAAAAATTGCCTACTCATACTAATTAATTACCTATTAACAATAAATTAATTTACAATTTAAAATTTAATAAATTAATTTTAATTAAAAATTATATTTTAATTTATTTCCTATTAATAATTAATTAACAATTAATTCAAAATAAATACCAATAAATTAAATGACATATTTAATTAATCAGAATTAAATTACTTCCCACCCTATTCCCCTATAAACCAACAACCCGCTACAGAAAATAAATTAATGAAATTAATATATTTATCAAGTAATCAATTAAAATTATTTACCAATTATATTTTAATTAATTACCAATTATTATTTAAGTAACAATTAATTCTAAATAATTAACAATGAATTAATTAACATATTTAATTAATTATAATTAAATTACTTCCCACCCTATTCCCCTATAAACCCACCACCCGCTACAGAAAATAAATTACCAAAATTAAAATATTTATCAATTAATCAATTTTAATTAATTACCAATTATATTTTAATTAATTACCAATTAATAATTATTTAACAATTAATTCTAAATAAATATCAATACATAAATTAACATATTTAATTAATTATAATTAAATTACTTCCCACCCTATTCCCCTATAAACCCACAACCCGCTACAGAAAATAAATTACCAAATTTAAAATATTTATCAATTAATCAATGTTAATTAATTACCAATTATATTTTAATTAATTACCAATTAATAATTATTTAACAATTAATTCTAAATAAATATCAATACATAAATTAACATATTTAATTATTTATAATTAAATTATTTCCCACCCTATTCCCCTACAAACCCACAACCCGCTACAGAATAATATTACACAAAAAATTAAAAATATTATTAACTTACCTTAAATTCGATATTTTTGCTGTCTATATTATGTCTAGTCGATATTATGTCCATTCTATATTTTTGATTCGATATTATGTCCATTCTATTCGATATACATTTTTTCTAGTCGATATTTTTGTTGTCTATATTATGTCTAGTCGATATTTTGTCCATTCTATATTTTTTACTCGATATTCTGTCCAGTCGAAATAAATGACTCGATATTATGACTGCACACCCTGAAATATGTTTCAATGTTTTTATATACTCCTTCTGTTCAGTCATGACTCTTTCCTCATTCCTTCACCTTTCCTTAAGGCCAAATAGTGTCAGATGTATCAGTATATTTTCAAATTAGTTTAAACAAACTCTAAAATTACCGTTTTCCCGACGTTCTGAAAGAAAGGCTCAAACAACATTTTCACAATATTTAAATATTCATAATTCTATCTCTGGCTCTCTCATGTTCAACATTTCCTATAATACTGATATCACTTACTATTCGATCCACTTACCATACCTTTATGAGAACTATAATTTTTATATTATCTTCATCACTGTTACTCACAATATAATTTTAAACAGCAAACTACCTTTTATTAACTGCTCCCGTCTTCATAGGGCAATTACCTTTACTTAAATTTTGGTTCTAAAAACACTAGGTATGAATTTTTTAAGTCAAAAGGCAAACGTTGTTTGAAAGTCAAATGACTGTCATTACAGTGGGTCCAACCTTTACGACATTTTAAATAGCATGTGTAATGCCCTGATGTTGTTGAAGGACCGTCATGATAAATAATAGCTACAGTTGCAAAAGTTCTTCCTGAAATTGATAACTGAGAAGCCACGAAATTTTTAATGGAAGTTGTCAATTTACTTCCATCAGTTCTACATCGTTGGAACATTAAAATGACATACTGACCATAATTTTGTATAAATAATGTGGACAGCATTGCAGACTTACATTGGCTACACACCATATTGTGATCAGCTGCTTTAACTAGATTATTAAAAGAGACTGATTTGCAGTCTGGTAAAGTCACATATATAAATCTTTCAGTGTCTATTGTAGTACTACTTGATAAACTACAGTTGTCGCAGTCATGCTGCCATTGATAAGAAAGGCTAAAAAGATTTTTTATATCTACACCTTCATCTTCCAATACATCAAACATATACATAAAAAAATCCTGACAATCCTGCTGAATATTCTGTGAAAATTGATTTTGACCAGAACATATGTCTAGAAGATTTCGAATTTCTGAAACACTTTCTATTTTTGCTCTATCACTGCTACATTTCTGAAACACAGAATTCAATAAACAGCAGAATGTTTGATCCCGATTTTCAACAATCTGTTCTTGTAAATTTTGAAGAAAAAAAACAACATTAACCACTACATTAGCATAGCAGTTGACACCAGAACTGTTTTCAAACTCAAATCCAACAACCTCTTCAACCGAATCCCTTTTCTTTCTGCTTACAATTACAGTTTCATCTACTTTTTGTCTTTTTGCTACTACCTCACTGCAATTATTCTCATTTCTTCTTTTTCGGCCTACCACACGTTTTTCAAACAGAGGATATTGAGGCAAATGTGGAGCATACTCTCTTCTTAACCTATTGTATTCTTTAACACAATCTAGATCTGCACAAATCTTTGTTTCATCACACTCAATCAAGTACAATCCTGATAAAGTTCTGACTCGTGATAATGCCACATAGGCCATACCCTCTTTAAACACAGAACTTCCAATGTTCACCAAAGCGCTATCTACACTTAAACCTTGAGATTTATGGATTGTCACCGCATATGCCAAACAAACAGGAAACTGTTTTCTGCGAACATATAAGTCTTTCACAATCAAAAATCTAGCTGAACAACGACAAATTTGTTCTATTTCGTCAATGCCATCAAATTTAATTTTTAAAATTTCAATTCCATCTCTATTTTTGTAATTCACAAAATCAACAACATGACCCATTTCTCCATTTACCAGACCTCTTTCAACATTTAAATTCCTTCTCAAAATGATACGACAATTTAAACACACATTCAGAGTCTTTTCAAAACCAGCAGTTTTAGATATAGTCTTCTCTAATGAATCCAATTTTGATTTCAAATTTTCAGACAAAATAATTGTTGCTCCAATATGCTCTATTTTATCTATAGCTTCCAGTTTCACTATCTCTTCATTTTCTAACTTTAATATTTTGTTGTTGAACATGGAACATTCTTTCAGAGTTGGCATCAAACATATCCCAGATTTCTTCTCGTTAATTTTCTTAAAAATATTCTCTGGAAGAATGTTTTCATTTGGGTACAAATTTGAAATTAATCGTCCATGTAAAGCTTCTTTCCCATGCTGACTTACTTTTCCGATTCTTACATATTGTAGAATATTTTTATAATCTTCATCCTTTGCCTGCCGCATATTTTGGAGTAGTTCTGCATATTTGAAATTTAACCATATATTAACGTTTCCAATGCTTCCTAGGCACTTCCTGGTATCTTCATGCGTGACCATTTTAAACACTGGTTGTCCTTTCACTGGAGTCAACTGCAGTAGATCTCCAAAAACAATAATGTGTTTCCCTCCAAATAACACATCATACTCTGTTCTAAGAATTTCTTGCATTCTCAAATGCACAAAAGCAAGCATTAGATTTGAGACCATGCTTACTTCATCAATGATAAGAATTTTCATTTTCTTCAGGACTCTGGAAACTTCGGAACACGCATCTCCAGATAGCTTGTGGTATTGCAATTTGTTATCATGCTCCACTGGCAGCATCAGTAAACGATGTAAAGTAATCCCTTTAATATTATGTGCTGCCAGCCCAGTTGGAGCGGTAACAACACAAGACAGCGGTGATTCAGTCCTTTTCTGCAGATAAGTTGCAATTGCTTTAATCAGAAAACATTTTCCAGTTCCCGCTTCTCCTCTCACGTACAGTTGGACAGGCTTAAATGATGTACATGAGCACTCTTTTTTCTCATGACTGAATCCATGTTCAACCTGTTCTGTGACTTCGTCATATATCTGTTTCTGCTCAAGGTTTAGTTGTTTCACCAAATCTTCTAAGTTAACTACATCATCTTGAGCTTGTTCCATAGCTCTTTCCACCTCATCCATGGCAGTGGCAGCTTAATTTTGGATAATTGGTCCTCCAAGTGGATCCTGACTCAATGAAGCAGAACTCTGACTGTCTTGAGAACTGTCTCTAGCAATCTCTACAGCAATTGTGGCTTCTTGCTCTATTTCTTCGTTCAACATTTGCAGATAATTTGGAAAAACAGGACATTCTATGGTATCCTTGGTTGCATTAAAAGAATCTTCGTAACAGAGAAAATCTCCAAGTAGTTCCTCTTCTGTACGCCATGGCTTAAAGAGTTGCAAAAGAGCTAAATAGTAAAATTCCCTTTTCTCTGGATTTTTGCAACTCATTTTTCGATGATTAATCAAATGGCCTTTTCTCTGCTTCACTAGACATCCTACACAGCCAATGACAGCATATATTCCATTATTGATATCTTCTCTGATGTTCCTCTTATAAATATATCTTTGCAGAACTTCATAGAGACAAGCGTTCTAAAGGTAAGGACTTCTATTTGGATAGTATGTATCCAACATGTTTGTCTTCAAAATATCTGTACTTTCTGGTTCTTTCTCCGCCAAATACTCTATTTCTTGGACAGATTTCAAAACTCGGTTTCGTGTTGCAGCAAGACCTAGACTCACCCAAATGATGGTTCTAGATTTGGCATATAGACTTGCTGATGACAATCGATCAGAACATTCATATGCTCCAATTTCTCGATGTGACAACATCTTCAGACTGTAACTGTATAATTTCTTGCTTAGACTCTTTTCATGTGAAATATCCTCCCACATTTCCTTCAGTTCTGTCTTTTCTTTTTTTGTGATGTAAGACGTCACATATCGAGCCACAGCAATAGAGTTGTCAGCAATGAACTGAATATCTATGTTAGCATTCCACATGGATAAAATCACTGGGTTGTAGTCGTTGATGTACTTGGACTCTTCGTTTCTTTTTTAAATTGTATGTATTTTTTGGTGATTTCCTCGTCACAGTATGTCGCAGAGAAGACATCAAATTATTTACTCTTCCTTTAGAAATCACTGGTCGTGGAAAGCCGAAACGACATTTTGTGTAGAACTTGTCCTTGTTTCTGAATTTTCGACGACAGTACTTTCCACAACAATGGGATTGAAAGCGTAAAACTTGTTGCCTTAAACTGTTTTCTTCGGTAGTTTTCGGAACAGCACATATTGAATACTCTTCAATGAAGCTCATCCCTGTCTCATCCGAATCTGTTCCAAATTTGGGTGCATATTTTATCCACAACAACATATGTATGTGAGGAGCACCTCTCGCTTGATACTCCTTTCTCCAAAAGAAATCCAAAACCTCTCCAAGGGGAGGATTTTTTTTGTTGGTAATAAAAGACATCATAGCTTCAAATCTATGATTGAAATATCTGCATACATTCACTGGATCCAAAGAACACAGTTCTCCAGCAGTTTTGAATTCTATATTTTGTATATTTGCATTTGCCTCTCGTAGAAATTGAAGTAAGTCGTCCCATGCATACTCGGCACAGCTAAGAGTGAGGAACCATGTAGGAGTTCTTAAGTTTCTTAGCATACATTTCAATTCCCCATGACAACGGCACCAATATTCATTTGTACCACGCTGACATGCCATGAGATTGATTAAATGAGATTCCAAAATATTATCTTGCAGATTCACTTTCTCCATAAAGTCCCTCGCCGAAACATTTTGCAGATGTGCTCCACTTTTCAGTATATGGTTTACTGCATAAGAAAGCCCAGACAAGTCACTTTCATACAGTAGATGAAACAAATAGGGAATGCATTGACGAAACCTTGGATCTTCAGCATATAATCTTACAGTTCGATATTCAGATGCAGGAATTTGAAGTGGTCGATCGTCATATCGTCCACCTCGACCTGTTGGAAATAAATGTGGAAAATACCGAGCTTCCAAACTTTCTTCCCATACACTAATGGGACTTCCTTTTGCTGCTTTCATTTGAAACAAGTCAATTGCATTCCCCATCACTTCTTTGGAATGCAAAGGATGAACAGTATAATGTTCATATATTTCTTCACTTCTAGACACATCAACTTTTTCAATGTGGCCACCTGAACAATCACTGTCTTCATCTGCAGCTGTTTCCTCTGCTTCAACACATACATGTTTGTAGTACTCATTGTTTTTGACCAAATACAACGTTGCCTTTTTGACTTTCCTAACATCCACTAAATCTTGCCAGATTTTCTTACTCTTTGTCGGAACCCCATTAACTAGAATAACCAGAGGTTCCTCTTCCACTTTCTCTACACCAATGGTATCAATATTTTTCTTGAAATCTAGAGGCAAATAAACAACTCTTCCCTTTAATCCTCTCTGTAAATCTGAAGGAGGCAATTTCCCTATCTTAGGCTCCATGCGAACAATAGCCTGAAAAGGATGGACACATTGAATCAAAATAGACTCATATGTATTTAAATCCATCAATTCAGGAGGAATGTTTACCAACTCCAGATTATTATGAACAGCTCTAGTAGGCATTCTGTTTTGATTTAATTTATCATAACAATATTTACAAATACGCTGATCAGAACTCAAATCAAAACAATTCTCCACCCACAAATAAGTAGCAAAATCCTTCCACTCATAATTATTTATCTTTTCACTTTTTACGTATAAATCAACTAATCTAGTTTGATGCTTATAATGAGTTCGTCGACAACACACACAAGTAAAATTCGGCCTTTCAATTGATTTCACCTTAAACCTGGTAATTTCCTGGTCAAACTTTTCTGTACTTGAAATCTGTACATTGTCTTCCACATTACCTTGAATTTCTGTGTCAATTTCTACACTGTCCTCTTTTTCACCAAAATAACAAATCTCAATTTCTTCACAAATCTTCTTCACATCTAATTCAGTTCCATGCAAAAGAGCACTGTTTAATTGTTTAAGCTTAAGTGCTGGACTTTTTGCATAATACAACCTTCTCACTAATTTCCTCATTTTGTTATGATGCACTGCTAACATCCTAAAATGATGAAAAACACTCTGACAGACTTTTCTGGAAAGACAAGCCAGTGAATGCCCTTGCAAACCTGTGTTTTCTCTCACTCTGCAAGGATCTAAGTCTTGCAACATCTTCATTTTCTGTTTTAGAGTTTTCTTACTATATGTACGTAAGAAATTACAAAACAAATCAATTGATTCCTGTCGCACACTACAAATACTACTACACTTCCAAGTGTACACTGGACCCTTAGTACGTCTCCCTAAAACTTCATCAGTTAACACCTCTTCTGGTTCTCTAGGCACAAGTTTCTCTTTTTCAATCGGACAACCGTCTTTCACCTCATATGCTCGACCACTGGTGTCAACTGCATGCACTAAATCATTCTCCTGGAAGTAACTCTCCTCATTAAAAAATGGCTCACAACTTGAACTGTGCATCCATTCTCCTGAAAAAACTTTACAAAAATTAGTCCGATTAATTACTCTTTTCCATCTACTGTTTGATTTGAAAACATCAATTGTCTTGTTAAGTGTCCTAATTCTATTGATTATTAAAATAAATAATTTTTTCTTAACTTCAAAAGCCTGATCAACAATCTTCTCTACACTTTTCTTTTTCTTATAAAAAGCAGCTCTCTGTTTACCTTTCCTAATGTTTTTTAACAAATTTAAAAGCACCCTATTGCGAAACATTCGTTTACGAATGTCTCTAAACTGATTCTGCCTTCTATTCCTATACATATTATTCTCTCCTGCTCCAGTAGTACCATTTTTCGAGGGCCTCTCCTTCCTTTTCAAATTTGCTCTCTCCTTCTCTTTTTCTACATTTTGTCCTACATTTTGTTTTATCTACATATGTTCCGTAAGAAAGACTTAGTTGTCTTACCAGGAGCTTTTTTCCTGTTTTTTGAAGTATTTGTTGTAGAGGAGTGCTGTAATTCCGTTGCTGTTTTTGATTTTTTCCGCTTATCATCTTTCCTTCTCCTCTGCCTTGAGGGCATATTTCCTTACTCTTGAAATCTTGATTTCAATCTGTGGTAAAGAAAAAAATAGCACATTATAGACCACTATTACCAAACAACAAAGCAATGACAAAAAGCAAACGGTCTATTCAGGGTTACAGATCGGGTGAGGATTGTCCAGGGGTGCAGAAGAGGTGAGGCCTGTATTGAAGAGTGTAGTGGAAGAGAGGTCTGTCCACAGGTACAAAGAAGGTGAGACCTGTGTCTAAGAGTGCAGTAGGGGATAGGCTTCATGAAGCCTAGTCCACTGCACTCTTACACACAGGCTTCACCACCTATGCTTCCCAGGAAAGGCCTCTCTCCCACTACAGACTTGAACATAGGCCTCACCTCCTCTGTACCCCTGGACATGCCTCACCTCATCTGCACAATCTACTTCCTAATCTGACATAACACAGGTGACATCATTGTGAAAAGTTGAAATATATTTATTTAATCAGGCCGACACTATTTATTCCTTCTCAAAAATCTAAAAGTCATTGATTTGCCTCAAAATCGTTTTTTAAATAACATTTTAGACACACAGTGCAGGTCCTATGTACAAGCATTCAGTGTCCATGAGTACAGTTTTAGAGGACTGACCTCCTCTGACCCTTGGACAAGCCTTACCTCATCTGTGTCCTCTGGACAGGCCTCAATGTATTGAGTATAATTGATGGTAACTGGGTGCAGATGAGGTGACGCATGTCCAAGGGTGTAAATAAGCTGAGGCCTGTCTAAGGATGCAGATTAGTTGAAGTCTATTCAGGGTTGCAGATGAGGTGAGGATTGTCTAGGAGTGCAGAAGAGGTGAGGCCTGTATTGAAGAGTGTAGTGGAAGAGAGGTCTGTCCATGGGTACAAAGAAGGTGAGACCTGTGTCTAAGAGTGCAGTGGGGGATAGGCTTCATGAAGCCTAGTCCATTGCACTCTTAGACACAGGCCTCACCACCTACGCTCCCCAGGAAAGGCCTCTCTCCCACTATAGTCTTGAACACAGGCCTCACCTCCTCTGTCCCTCTGGACATGCCTCACCTCATCTGCACAATCTACTTCCTAATCTGAGGTAACACAGGTGACATTATTGTGAAAGGTTGAAATATATTTCTTTAATCATGCAGACACTATTTATTCCTTCTCAAAAATGTAAAAGCCATTCATTTTCCCCAAAATTGTTTTTCACATCACATTTAAGAAACACAGCACAGGTCCTATGTACAAGCATTCAGTGTCCATGAGTACAGTGGAGAGGACTGACCTCCTCTGACCCTTGGACAAGCCTTACCTCATCTGTGTCCTCTGGACAGGCCTCAATGTATTGAGTATAATTGATGGTAACTGTGTGCAGATGAGGTGACACATGTCCAAGGGTGTAAATAAGCTGAGGCCTGTCTAAGGATGCAGATTAGTTGAAGTCTATTCAGGGTTGCAGATGAGGTGAGGATTGTCTAGGGGTGCAGAAGAGGTGAGGCCTGTATTGAAGAGTGTAGTGGAAGAGAGGTCTGTCCACGGGTACAAAGAAGGTGAGACCTGTGTCTAAGAGTGCAGTGCCTCACCACCTACACTCCCCAGGAAAGGCCTCTCTCCCACTACAGTCTTGAACACAGGCCTCACCTCCTCTGTCCCTCTGGACATGCCTCACCTCATCTGCACAATCTACTTCCTAATCTACTTCCTAATCTGAGGTAACACAGGTGACATTATTGTGAAAGGTTGAAATGTATTTCTTTAATCATGCAGACACTATTTATTCCTTCTCAAAAATGTAAAAGCCATTCATTTTCCCCAAAATCGTTTTTGACATCACATTTAAGAAACACACCACAGGTCCTATGTACAAGCATTCCATGTCACTACTGAAACTTCACAATTTCACAAAATACAAATCCCCTATCTTGCAAATATTCATACGCTCGCTGTTGGAGTTTGACGTGGATTTCCTGGCATTACAGACTTTGGGCATAAACGCGAGTAAAGGCGGATTGTCCCTGGAAGTGCGGAGTTTCGTTTGGGGAGCTGTTGAAGCCTCTTCCGGTGTACGAGGGCGGGACTGCGAGTCCCAGCAGGACTAGCGCTCTTGCCACCAGCGCACCTGCGACTCTTCCCGCCCTCCCTCCTCCCCCTGCTGCATAAAGACTCCTCGCTCGCTGTTGGAGTTTGACGTGGATTTCCTGGCATTACAGACACTATTTATTCCTTCTCAAAAATGTAAAAGCCATTCATTTTCCCTAAAATCGTTTTTGACATCACATTTAAGAAACACAGCACAGGTCCTATGTACAAGCATTCAGTGTCCATGAGTACAGTGGAGAGGACTGACCTCCTCTGACCCTTGGACAAGCCTTACCTCATCTGTGTCCTCTGGACAGGCCTCAATGTATTGAGTATAATTGATGGTAACTGTGTGCAGATGAGGTGACACATGTCCAAGGGTGTAAATAAGCTGAGGCCTGTCTAAGGATGCAGATTAGTTGAAGTCTATTCAGGGTTGCAGATGAGGTGAGGATTGTCTAGGGGTGCAGAAGAGGTGAGGCCTGTATTGAAGAGTGTAGTGGAAGAGAGGTCTGTCCACGGGTACAAAGAAGGTGAGACCTGTGTCTAAGAGTGCAGTGGGGGATAGGCTTCATGAAGCCTAGTCCACTGCACTCTTAGACACAGGCCTCACCACCTACACTCCCCAGGAAAGGCCTCTCTCCCACTACAGTCTTGAACACAGGCCTCACCTCCTCTGTCCCTCTGGACATGCCTCACCTCATCTGCACAATCTACTTCCTAATCTACTTCCTAATCTGAGGTAACACAGGTGACATTATTGTGAAAGGTTGAAATGTATTTCTTTAATCATGCAGACACTATTTATTCCTTCTCAAAAATGTAAAAGCCATTCATTTTCCCCAAAATCGTTTTTGACATCACATTTAAGAAACACACCACAGGTCCTATGTACAAGCATTCCATGTCACTACTGAAACTTCACAATTTCACAAAATACAAATCCCCTATCTTGCAAATATTCATACGCTCGCTGTTGGAGTTTGACGTGGATTTCCTGGCATTACAGACTTTGGGCATAAACGCGAGTAAAGGCGGATTGTCCCTGGAAGTGCGGAGTTTCGTTTGGGGAGCTGTTGAAGCCTCTTCCGGTGTACGAGGGCGGGACTGCGAGTCCCAGCAGGACTAGCGCTCTTGCCACCAGCGCACCTGCGACTCTTCCCGCACTCCCTCCTCCCCCTGCTGCATAAAGACTCCTCGCGGCCCCCGCTCCGCGGGAGCCGCTCGCTGTTGGAGTTTGACGTGGATTTCCTGGCATTACAGACACTATTTATTCCTTCTCAAAAATGTAAAAGCCATTCATTTTCCCCAAAATCGTTTTTGACATCACATTTAAGAAACACAGCACAGGTCCTATGTACAAACATTCAATTTCACTACTGAAATTCAACCATTCTCAAAAAACATGACACAAACCAACAGCAAAGAAACTCAATGTGCTTCCTACTCTGAGTTAACACAGGTAACATCACAATTTTACAAAATACAGGGGCATATTACCAACGTTAATATTTATCGCTAACGATGCTTAGCAACAAATTTTTTAACGCTAAGCATCGTCAGAAATTATCGCAGATAAACCTTGCTATTATCAAGGTTTATCGCAAATGCGATAAGAAAAGGCCGCAATGCATGAATATCGCTGAAAAGTCCGCGATATTCATGCATTACCGAGCTAGTGCTCTTAGCCATTTTATCCACCTCCCATTGGATAACATGGCTAAGAACTGCTCAGGGCAGGTGTTAGTTTTTGGAGATATTCGCGCTTAGCGCGAATATCTCCAAAAGTTGGTAATAGGAGATAGCGATGTTAGCGACTGTTTCCAGTCGCTAACATCTTGGCACGCCCACTTTGCATGTCATTAGTGATAAATATCACTGACATGCAAAGTGGGGCCCAAGATGGTCGTTATCTCCTACTAGCTGTCGCTAACTGGTGTTAGCGACAGCTAGGTGATAGGGAGATAATTTTATCTCCGCTTTCTTGGCTTTTAAAGCCGAAAAAGCGGAGATAAACCCCCTTGATAATATGCCCCACAATTCCTCTATGGAAAGAAACTCAATGTGCTTCCTACACTGAGTTAACACAGGTAACATCATTGTGAAAGGGTCAAATTTCTTTCTTTCAGCATGCAGAAACTATTTATTCCTTTTCAAAAATTTAAAAGCCATTCATTTTCCCCAAAATCGTTTTTTGACATCACATTTAAGAAACACAGCACAGGTCCTATGTACAAGCATTCCATGTCACTACTAAAACTTCACAATTTTACAAAATACAATTCCTCTACGCAAAGAAACTCAATGTGCTTCCTACACTGAGTTAACACAGGTAACATCATTGTGAAAGGGTCAAATTTCTTTCTTTCAGCATGCAGACACTATTTATTCCTTCTCAAAAATGTAAAAGCCATTAATTTTCCCCAAAATCGTTTTTGACATCACATTTAAGAAACACAGCACAGGTCCTATGTACAAGCATTCCATGTCACTACTGAAACTTCACAATTTTACAAAAAACAATTCCTCTATGCAAAGAAACTCAATGTGCATCCTACACTGAGTTAACACAGGTAACATCATTGTGAAACGATCACATTTATTTCTTTAAGCATGCAGACATTATTTATTCCTTCTAAAAAATGTAAAAGCCATTCATTTTCCCCAAAATCGTTTTTGACATCACATTTAAGAAACACAGCACAGGTCCTATGTACAAGCATTCCATGTCACTACTGAAACTTCGCAATTTTACAAAATACAATTCCTCTATGCAGTAAAAACTTTTCACCAAGCATTATCAAAAAGCATGACACAAAGCAACATTAAAAAACCACAATTTGCTTCCAAATCTTCTCCATAGAGTATTCAACTCTCTATCTATATTAAATGAATCATTACTCACCTTTACAAATGCTTTAGGAGATTGAGAACAGTGTCAGACACACACACCAATATTTCTTTAGCAGAGCAAAAGGTATGTACTCCAGCCACTGCAACCATGAATGGCACAGAGAACCTCTAATTCTACACACATATTCCTCATGGTAACCAATCAAAACTCTTCCCTCTCTATTTTCAAATCAACACCCTCCCCCCCCTCAGCCCTTTCTACCTGTTACCATAGCAACTCCCTCCTCACTGAGCTCTCAGGTTTAAAAGTTTATTCTACAATGTTGCAATTCAACTTAGCAAGGATGTTTGACTTCTTAATACCCCAGCTTATCCAGTGCAATGTTTCTTTAAATGACTTTTCCTTAACCATTCAAATTGCTTCTTTCACAAAACAGAACCATGCACCCTAACTTTCAGTTTTCAAATATCTGAATCCACCAATCATTGCTTGTGATTCAAGAGCACTGAAACTCCACAGTTGTTTTTTGCAAACTCCTACTGTTCCAAGTGCCATTTCATTCCCACACTTCATCTGACTGCACCAGAACCTCCTCTTACCATATATTCTGTCTGGATTATTGGACATAGCTACATCCACTGGGCTCAAAGGTATGCAGCTACTAGAAATTTTCACAACCTTGATTTATCAAATGTGAACATTAAATGGATTGGCCAGAGAGGATTGAGATGTCATCTATTGATACCATTGGTGAAAACCTTTTTGCATCTGCCACACCCTCACCTCATAATTCTGCACTGTGGTGGAAATGACTTAGGCACTTTGACTGGGGTAGGTCTGGAAATGCTTTTAAAGGACACCGTTGAACAATTGATGGCGCTTTTTCGTCAAACTGCCTTGGTATTTTCCAATATATGCCAAAGACAGAAATGGAAGTGGTCCAACCAATTTTGTCCACAATTTGAGAAAGCACGGAAACATGTGAATAAATCTGTTTCTGCTTACATGAGAGACTATGGAATGGGTTCAATATACAACAATAACTTGCGTTACAACATGCAAGATATCTACAGAGGAGATGGTGTGCACTTCTCAGATGAGGGGAATAGAATATTCCTCCTGAAAATAAGACTGTGCATTGGAACCTACTTGTAGGTACCTAAATCAGCCACAGAACCCAAAAGCTCTTTTCAGGGCTACCCTACCTCTGATCACTCAAAACAATTACTTTACTCTAACTTTTTTCACTGTTTTTCACCAAAGTACGCTCCCCGGTACGCTCCCCGGTACGCGTACAGGGCGCTCCCCCCAAGAAAATGGCTATATGGGCCTCCTAAGCCCCCTTCAGAAAACCTAGGGGGTCAGGGAGTGTCTACCGTGCCCCCTTTTACTCATTCCCAACGTTGTTTGTCCTCCATCTTGTGTCTCAAATCTCCGAAACACAAGATGGAGGACTCCCGTAGCGCTGCCGGTACGCGTACCGGGGCGCGCACTGGTAAGCGCTCCCAAAATGTTTTAAAAGTTAATTTACATAAAAACCTCTGTAGAGATGTTCACCAAATATAGAATAGGCCATACTACATACCAGTCCCTACCATTTTCCCAAATTTGGTGGAATTCCATTGAGCCATTTGCCCTGTAGCCCTGTCTAAATATCCTGAGGTAAATTACATGACAAAAACACATATGAAGAGTTAGGATTTACAACCAATTAAAATGTTACTTTCATTTTCTACTATTTTTTCCTGACATTTGATTGGTTATGTACATGAATATAAATGAAAAATGAGAGGGAAACACGGCCATTTTGACTACAACTACCCGAGGTACATCTTGAAAGAATTTTCTCCATTTATCTTCATCACCTGTTAATAAGGTAAGTTGTTAATTTGTATGGGGCACTTTAAGTTAATTTGTAAAAATGTTTTCTGATAGTTATTTACTGTCCCTCTGTTATAGTTATAGATTGAGATAGGCTTCTCTGTTATAGTTATGGATTGAGTTAGGCTTCTCTGGTATAATTATGAATTTACTTAGGCTTCATCACATGCACTTTTTTATATTTCTACTTCCTGCCTGATACCATACACTGCCAAAAGATAACTTCACTGTTAAAAATTCAGAAGTACCTGTCTCAACTTAAACCCAACACAGCCCTAACTCTACTGATATATTTATTTTTTATGCAATTTACAGCAAAAATGGAAGGTAAAGAGGAGAGCAATACCATTTTTTTTGAAATTATGGATAAAGATATTCTTAACGAAGACTTGGATTTCATGGATGAGTCTGAGGATCAACAACTAATTGACTGACTTGAATCATTTGAATCATGTAATGAAAATTTGGAGGACATTCCGGATGATGTAATGTTAGAAGTGTTATTAAATTATGAACAATCTCAACAATACTTTTTTATTTAATAATTAAAAATTGTTCGAGACATTATTCATTTTTATATGTAATTCATTAAATACTACCAAAATGATTATAATATAAACTGAGACTTACAGTATACTGTGCAACTTTTTTGTGTTACATAGTAAGTTTGCTCATAGTTACTTCCTTTCTCCCACTAGATTATCTCCAATGTGTTTTTCACATCTCTTTTTCATCTCCTGCCTCCTTTCTCTCACTCTCTGTCTCTAATGCACCACATCACCGCCAATTTTGTGTAGATTCAGAAGAAAGTAAAATGTAATACTTGAAAACATCATAAGGGAGCAGGGTAGACTACCCATGACCCCCTAGGCTTTCTCAAGGAGTGCTTTAAGGATCTGTTTCTGCTTTCCTGACAGACTATGGTATGGATTCCATATACCACAATAACTTCTGTAACAACATGCAAGATATCTACAGAGGAAACGGTGTACATTAAATTTAAGACTCTGCATTGGTACCTACATGTTGGTACGTAAAAAACCCAAACAACACAACAACTCTATTCAGACCTACCCTACCTCTAAGCACTTTAAATTATTATTTTACTGTTTCACTGGGTTTTCCCCATGTGTGGGGGGGTGAGGTGTGTGTGGGGGATGTGTGGGGTGTGTCTGTGAGGTGTGTGTGTGTGGGGGGGGGGGGTGAGGTGTGTGTGTGGGTGTGTGGGGTGTGTGGGTGTGGGTGGGGGTGTGGGTGTGTAAGGTGTGTGTGTGTGGGTGTGGGTGTGTGGGGTGTGTGCGTGTGGATGTGTGTGGGATGTACTTGTAGGTACCTAAATCAGCCACAGAACCCAAAAGCTCTTTTCTCAGCTACCCTACCTCTGATCACTCAAAATGATTATTTTACACTAACTTTTTTCACTATTTTTCACCAAAGTACGCTCCCCGGTGCGCGTACCGGGCGCCCCCCCTGCGAAAAAAAAGGGAGTGGCCACGCCGACATGGGCGCGACGTATCATTTAAGTGCTGTTGAAAATCATCGTTGTGCTGGCTAAGAAGTCCGAAGCCTCTGAAGAAATGCTAATGGCATGAAACGCGTCAGGCTGGACATTGTTATCGACTTTGTGTTGCAGTTCTGGTTCCTCGGTGCTTCCTCGAATAAAATTGATGGCAAAAGTAAATTCAAGTTGTGGGCACCTCTTTCTAAGCAGGCAACCTGTTGGATTTGTGGCGGCCTGCCTGAGCCGCGGAGGTTAGCCCCTAGACTGTTTTCAGCCTACCTGTGACAGCGCCAACAACGCTGCCGCATTGGGGACTTGGAGCCAATTATGAGAGGAGTAAACACGCAGCGGGGATTCTGAGTCCTACAAACACTCCCCACTTGGGTTTTAATTTCAAAATACCGGAGTTTCAGCGCAACAACTCACTAGAGTAATACTGTGCACTTCAAACTCCACAAGGCAAAGGGAGTGGCCACGCCCACATGGGCGCGACGTATCATTTAAGTGCTGTTGAAAATCATCGTTGTGCTGACTAAGAAGTCCGAAGCCTCTGAAGAAATGCTAAAGGCATGAAACGCGTCAGGCTGGACATTGTTATCGACTTTGTGTTGCAGTTCTGGTTCCTCGGTGCTTCCTCGAATAAAATTGATGGCAAAAGTAAATTCAAGTTGTGGGCACCTCTTTCTAAACAGGCAACCTGTTGGATATATATACATATATATATATATATATATATATATATATATATATATATATATATATATATATATATATATATATATATATATATATATATATATATATATATATATATATATATATATTCCCTGAAAAAACCATAGGTTATAGACCATATATAGTTAGTAATTAGCATTTACAAAACCTTGAAAATTCACTGAAAAAACCATAGGTTATAGACCATATATAGTTAGGAATTAGCATTTACAAAACCTTATTTTACTCACACAAAACCATTGAAATTCCATATATAGTTAGTTGCACTAACTATATATCGCGCACCCGCAATCCACTGCTGATGATGTCACATATTACATCATTCATGACATGGTCAGTGACATCACTGATGACATCACTGATGACATCTCAAATGACATCACTGATGACATCACTGATGACATCTCATTTGACATCAATGGTCACATCACTGATGATATCATTAATATGACAATACAATGCATCTCCTCACACTTTAATATAACCTCTGTTACACCCAGTGTTAAATACAGAATATAATTTTTTAAACCATTGACACACCAATACTAGTTACTACATACGCACTCACTGATTCCTATGTCTACACACACATTCACTCATTCAGCCATACAATCATTCATACATACAATCACTCATCTTTACAACACTATCATATTGTCACAACGTAGCCTTGGTTGTCTGTATGAATGAAAGTAGTGTGTGAATGTTGGTACACTACATTGCCCAGAATGCCTAGGGGCGGATGTCCTTTCTCACTTTTCATTTTCTAACTTATACTCCTCCTCTAGCAGTAGTCAGGTGCTTGTCACCTGATCCTAGGAGTAAGCTGTGTTTGTTTGCAGCTCTTGCAGCGCCTTGAAAAAACAACACATTCCCTTCGTTTTTTGTTTCCTGTTGGTTCGCCATTCTTGAACTTCTGAAGCCGATAAGCTTGAATTCTGATTCCGCCTAGCCTAGATCGCGCACTGAACGCGCTGGGATCTGAGGCAGGCGCTGCTCTCTGATGAACAGAAAACCGATGCTTACATCCACTTTGAATTGGCTTCTCAGTAAGGCGCCTTTGTTTCTTTCAGCAGCGCGTTTTCAGTCGCGCTAATCCCAGAAGAAGAGCAGATGCTCTAATGGTGATTGGATAAGAAAAAACGAACATTTTTAAATTTAACCTTGACTTTAGGGGAATTTATTTTCTGCTTTTGGAACTTGCCAAAGAAACTGGATTTTCGTTATGATTTTTGGAATCAACCTTTGGATATTTCCATGTTCATAAGGAGTAAGACTGTATAAATCCAATACTTGCTGGGCATTGAATCCTTTTGTGAAGTAACAGAAGATTCTGCGACGTATATGAACTGTTAGCTTGCATAAGACTAAGGAGTATATTGCTCAAGTTGCAAAAGGATCTAATGGAACTACGCTCATAGTATTTTGAGTGTCTTGCTACCTACAGAACCTTTTTCTTTACTTTTATGCTTTATTTTTTCCTGTTTTTGAATGGTTAATAGGAGATTCTTGCGGCTATCTAAACTGTAAGTTATATTCCATTCACATAGTGTATTGATCTATTTAGAGGTCTGGAATGTATGAAGGATACCTTGTCTCTCCCTCTGCAGGGTCTACCACCAGAGATCAGAGAGTTATACTTCGAACAGATATCCGAAGTTATCTGCTACTTTATTTTGAACAGCTGCACTTTATTGTTTCTTTTATCCATTTTTCCCCTTCCCTGGCGGTGTTACGCTCAGTGGTGTTGGTACATTACACCCGGGGTGTGCCATTGCAGGGGATAGGGAGATTTAGCGTCGGACATCGCTCCTGCTGCACCTTGCTACAGGTTAGTGCATCTGTATGGTTTCTGACAGAGTGACAAGCCCAAGGTTACGTGCAGCCTGAGCGATGGACACCAACACTGTTTTGACATCAGTGCTGGAAACTATGACGGCCTTGAGGATGGAGGTGGACGCCTTTAGGGGGGAGAATTTAGAAATGCGGAATGAGCTAGGTACACTTCGTAGGGAGGTAGCTGGTATCTCTTGAGCTAGCCCGACAAGTACACGACGTCCTCCGTATATAAAGAGTTGGACTCTTCCTCCTCCCCAAGTACATGACGCCACTCAGGTACATCCAGGGGGGTCTGGGCCATCCACCATTCAAGTAATTCAACCCTTGCAGCTTCCATTGGCTCCTCCAGAAAGATATTTTGGAGACCCAAAGAAATTCGGCACGTTTTTGGGACAATGTAAACTGCACTTCATGTGCAAACCTGCAGTCTTCCTGGATGATCAAGCCAAGACAGCGTTTGTAATGTCTTATCTGGGGGGCAATGCTGCTAGTTGGTCCTTTCCATTGATGGAAAGGAATGACCCAGTGTTGCGCAATTTTAATAACTTTTGCGATGAAATGCGTAAGCTCTTTGATAGGAAGGCACATCAATTGACATTAGATAGAGAGCTCATAACACTGAAACAGTGTGCACAGGATCTTCTCACATATATCACCTCATTTAATAGGTTGGTCGTAGAAACTGAGCGGCCAGTTGAGAAAAGGACTTCACTATTCTACCAGGGCCTGAGAGGTGAACTGAAGGATGTGTTAGCACAGGTAGTGAACATGCCGTCAACTTGTGATGAGTTGATAGACTTGACAGTTCAACTAGATCATCGCCTTCAGGAGAGGAAGGGAGATAAACAGAGGTCTGATTCCAGGATGTTGTTTACACGAACGAAACCCAGTGCTGAAGAACGTCCTCCGTCCATGGAAGGAGTGGAACCCATGCGGGTGGGTGGAATCAGAGGGCCCCTTAATTCCGAAGAGAGACAGAGAAGATGGACCTTAAAACTATGCATGTATTGTGGAAAGCCAGGTCATTTTATTAAGGAGTGTAAGTCTAGAACCAGAACCTCTTACAAAGATTTTCCTGGAGGAAAAAAGGCTTCTGCTGTGGAAATTCAGCCTGAGACATCGGGAAACTAAGGAGCGCAAATAAGCAGGAGACCCCTTGTTTGCAGCTAGAGAATTCCGAGGTCTTCCCTACTTTGGCTAACACTGTACAGACTTCTGTTGCTCATATGAATGTATGTGTAGTATCGGAGATGCAGAGTTCTGGAATCATTCAAGTACATGCCCTTTTGGATTCCGGTGCTACAGGAAACTTTATGGACCAAAGATACGCATATGAGATGGGTATTCAATGTATTAAAAAATTGAAGCCTGAGCCTGTGAAGGCAGTGGACGGAACTGCTTTGACCTCTGGACCTGTATGTTACCACACTCAGGTGTTGTCTATGCAGGTTGGGTCCACACATTTCGAGACAATACAGTTTGATCTGATTGATGCCCCTCATTTTAAGCTCATTTTGGGGATGCCTTGGCTCACTTTACATGATCCATTGGTGAAGTGGGCAGCTCGTACCATAGATCTCAATTCTGCCTACTGTATGGAACATTGCACTCGAGAGTTGAGAAATTGTCCGTCGAACCAAGAAACACCTGCATCCTTATTAGCTTCTAGTTGTACCAATCCTTCCGTGTGTTTCCTTGGATCCATTCCAGAAGAATATAGGAAGTATAAGGATGTGTTTGATGAACAGGAAGCCAGCAGACTACCTCCCCATAGGGAGTACGATTGTGTTATAGAATTGGAACCAGGAGCCTCTATACCCTGCAGTAGGATTTACGCTTTAACGGAGGCCGAAAATACCTACTTGCAATCGTATCTAAAAAAGATGCTGAATTCAGGATTCATCCGTCCTTCTTCATCTCCTGCGTCATCGCCGCTTTTCTTTATACCGAAACGGGAAGGTGGTCTGCGCACGTGTATAGACTTTAGAGCCATTAATAAGGTCACAAAAAAGAACAGGTACCCGTTACCCTTGATTCCAGTACTACTCGATCAATTGAAGGGATCTATCATCTTTACGAAACTGGATCTAAGAGGGGCCTACCATTTGGTGCGAATGCGGCGGGGGGATAAATGGAAGACAGCTTTCCGTACAAAGTACGGGTTGTATGAGTACCAGGTGATGCCTTTTGGTCTCTGCAACGCCCCCGCCGCATTCCAATGCTTTATGGACGATGTGCTGAGAGGCTTATTGGATGTATGCTGCATGGTATACATTGATGACATTTTAATATACTCTGCTTCTCTGGAACAACATGTGCCTCATGTGGCTGCAGTATTGGAAAGACTGAGTAGACATGCCTTGTACGCTAAGTTGGAAAAGTGTCTTTTTCACACAGAGGAAGTAGAGTTCTTGGGGTACGCGATTGGGCCGGGAGGACTCTGCATGGATAGGAAGAAAACTGATGCCATAGTCCTTTGGAAATCCCCTACTAGCGTGAAAAGTCTCCGGAATTTTCTTGGATTTTCTAATTTCTATCGCCGGTTCATCAGGGATTTTTCAAAGATCATCCAACCCATGACTCTTCTTTTGCGAAAGGGAGTGCAATTCCATTGGACAGAGGAGGCAGAGCACGCCTTCCAGACATTGAAAGGTTGTTTCACCAGTGCACCTATACTGAGACATCCTGATCCTGCTCAGCCCTTTGTCGTGGAAACAGATGCGTCCTATTATGCTATCGGTAGTATCCTATCTCAGAGAAATCCAGACACGGGCCAACTACATCCGGTGGCTTATTTCTCAAAAAAGCTGACACCATGTGAGGTGAACTATAGCATTACAGACAAGGAGTTGCTGGCAATTAAGAGGGTCTGTGAAGAATGGAGGCACCATTTGATGGGGGCTAGGCATACGGTGGAAATCTTTACAGATCATCGGAATCTGCTGTTTTTGAAGAGTGCTAGGGCGTTGACGCCAAGACAGCTTCGATGGTCGCTCTTTTTCGCAGATTTCGATTTTGTGATCAAGTTTAGACCCGGCCCACAAAATGGTAAAGCCGACGCCCTGTCACGACCTTCCTCTGGTATGGAGGATACCCAAATGTCATCGGAAGAACCTCCTGTCATTTTACAGAATGTCTCTTTTGAGTCTGTGATTCCAGTGGTGGTAACAGCAGATGATTTCCTGGAAGAAGTAAAAACCCACTACCAGCAAATGGATGTACAAGGATGGTTGGATGGAGCTCCTATACACAGAACGAGGTCACATGGCTTGCTATTCCATGACAATAAATTGTACATTCCTCAGGTGCCAGTACAACAAAAAGTGTTAGCATGGACTCATGATTCCCCTCTAGCTGGTCATCTGGGGTTACAAAAGACGTTTCATGCTTTGTCTAGATACTTTTGGTGGAACACTATGCGCAAAGATACAGAGGCTTACATCAAACATTGTTCTATATGTGCTCAATCTAAGTCTAGGCATCAGCCTTCTAGTGGGTTGTTGAGGCCAATACCTGTTCCACCTGCACCCTGGCATACTGTCCCTATGGACTTTATAGTGGAGATGCCACTCAGTCGGGGTAATGATACCATTTTGGTCATAATAGATAATCTAACTAAAATGGGTCATTTTGTATCATTGCCCAAATTGCCTACATCAGGAGAATTAGCAATCACTTTCCTTCATCAAGTAGTGAGACTGCACGGAATACCTTCTGTTTTGATTACAGATAGGGGAACTCAGTTCACCTCGAGGTTCTGGAAGGCATTATGCTTAGCCATGAAGGTAGATGCTAGATTATCCACTAGTTATCACCCCCAGACAGATGGCAAAACAGAAAGGTTAAATCAAACCTTGGAGCAGTATCTCAGGTGTTTCACCTTACAGCATAATGAGGAATGGAGCATGCTTCTTTGGACAGCCGAATTTGCATACAATAACGCTGTCCATTCCTCATTGGGCTCTTCTCCTTTCTATTGCCTTAACAGATTTCATCCAAACATGATTCCTTTTGAGCAACCAGTTACCTCTCTGCATCCTACCATACAAGATCATCACACTCATCTTCGGGCAGTCCTGCAGGAAGCTAAACAACATCTAGAAACATCTAGAGCCAGGGATAAGAGTCAGGCTGATAAAAAGAGAACGCCCGAACCATTGTATAAGGTGGGAGAGAAAGTGTGGCTCGACACTAAGCATCTGAAGTTCAAGGGTAACACTAGGTTAAAACCTAAGTTTGTGGGTCCATATCCTATTAGCCGTGTCATTAATCCTGTGGCTATGGAACTGACTCTTCCCTCTTCCTGGCACATTCATCCTGTGTTTCATGTTTCCCTTTTGAAACCATGTCCCCTTCACACTAGGTTACCCTCGAAGCCATCTCCGGTACTAGTGGAGGGTGAAGATGAGTATGTGGTACGGGCCATATTGGATTCCAAATATGTGAGAGGCCGAGTGATGTATCTCGTTGATTGGCAAGGGTATGGCCCTGAAGATAGGTCTTGGGAGCCCCGTGCTAATGTGCACTGTCCAGCTCTGTTGAGGCGTTTCCACGCTCGTTTCCCTTTGAAGCCTGGTGGACCGCCGAGGCGTCGGTCCTGGTGAGGGGGTTCTGTCACAACGTAGCCTGGGTTGTCTCTATGAATGAAAGTAGTGTGTGAAGGTTGGTACACTACATTGCCCAGAATGCCTAGGGGCGGATGTCCTTTCTCACTTTTCATTTTCTAACTTATACTCCTCCTCTAGCAGTAGTCAGGTGCTTGTCACCTGATCCTAGGAGTAAGCTGTGTTTGTTTGCAGCTCTTGCAGCGCCTTGAAAAAACGACAGATTCCCTTCGTTTTTTGTTTCCTGTTGGTTCGCCATTCTTGAACTTCTGAAGCCGGTAAGCTTGAATTCTGATTCCGCCTAGCCTAGATCGCGCACTGAACGCGCTGGGATCTGAGGCAGGCGCTGCTCTCTGATGAACAGAGAACCGATGCTTACATCCACTTTGAATTGGCTTCTCGGTAAGGCGCCTTTGTTTCTTTCAGCAGCGCGTTTTCAGTCGCGCTAATCCCAGAAGAAGAGCGGATGCTCTAATGGTGATTGGATAAGAAAAAACGAACATTTTTAAATTTAACCTTGACTTTAGGGGAATTTATTTTCTGCTTTTGGAACTTGCCAAAGAAACTGGATTTTCGTTATGATTTTTGGAATCAACCTTTGGATATTTACATGTTCATAAGGAGTAAGACTGTATAAATCCAATACCTGCTGGGCATTGAATCCTTTTGTGAAGTAACAGAAGATTCTGCGACGTATATGAACTGTTAGCTTGCATAGGACTAAGTAGTATATTGCTCAAGTTGCAAAAGGATCTAATGGAACTACGCTCATAGTATTTTGAGTGTCTTGCTACCTACAGAACCTTTTTCTTTACTTTTATGCTTTATTTTTTCCTGTTTTTGAATGGTTAATAGGAGATTCTTGCGGCTATCTAAACTGTAAGTTATATTCCATTCACATAGTGTATTGATCTATTTAGAGGTCTGGAATGTATGAATGATACCTTGTCTCTCCCTCTGCAGGGTCTACCACCAGAGATCAGAGAGTTATACTTCGAACAGATATCCGAAGTTATCTGCTACTTTATTTTGAACAGCTGCACTTTATTGTTTCTTTTATCCATTTTCCCCTTCCCCGGCGGTGTTACGCTCAGTGGTGTTGGTTCATTACACCCGGGGTGTGCCATTGCAGGGGATAGGGAGATTTAGCGTCGGACATCGCTCCTGCTGCACCTTGCTACAGGTTAGTGCATCTGTATGGTTTCTGACACATATGCACTCATACACCTATACAGACACTCACACTCTGCCACTCATCCATGGAGTTACTCACACACCTAGTCAGTCCTGTAAAGAATCAATCACACTTCCATTTTCTAATCTATACAGTTAAACATAGAGCACCTTACATTTTCAAACATATACTAACACATACTTACTCTCTTATACAATCATTGATACAAGTACACATTGATCTGCACAGAGTCACACACCTCCCAGCCAGCCACACACACACTCAGTCTCCCGTACAAATACTTGGACAATCAATCAATAACCCATATAGTTACTCATATAGCTACTGATCAACACATGCAGCAGTTTACAGAACAACAGACATAATGATGCACAAATTAAGACAGTTTAGTCACTAACCCATGCACTCAGTGAGACGCATTTAATCACTCACTCATACAGTCAGTCATGCACCTACTAAATCCTTCGTCCAGACACTTATACATCCACTCATTCTTCAATATGTAAGACATATTTAAACTTTACAGAAACATAAAATCACTGGATGTTGTTATCAGTGATGTCATCAGTGATGTCATCAGTGATGTCACTGACCATGTCATGAATGATGTAATATGTGACATCATCAGCAGTGGATTGCGGGTGCGCGATATATAGTTAGTGCAACTAACTATATATGGAATTTCAATGGTTTTGTGTGAGTAAAATAAGGTTTTGTAAATGCTAATTCCTAACTATATATGGTCTATAACCTATGGTTTTTTCAGTGAATTTTCAAGGTTTTGTAAATGCTAATTCCTAACTATATATGGTCTATAACCTATGGTTTTTTCAGTGAATTTCAATGGTTTTTTAATAGCAAATATCAAAAGCTTTAAAATGTATTCTTCTTTAAATCGAAAAATAGATTTTATATGTTTTTAATACAATTTTTTAATGTATTTTTTTTTAATAATTTTTTTTGATTCGCTCCCGGTCCGCGAACCGGGCAGCTTCCCGTTAGCTCAATTTGGTGCCGCGACTCGGTCCGCGAACCGGTAAACATTCCGTCTGCGCAACTGCCGCGTTAGAAAACAACATCGTGACGTGTCGCGTAAGCGCGACGTATCGCGTTGTCGCGTAATGCGTCATATGACGCGCCGCGTTAGCGCACCCGGAAGCGATCCGGGACGCGGCGCGGATCGCGTAACGTAAGCGTAACAGGTCATGTGACCTGTAAATAACACTTTTCATTGGTTCATTTCACTTTCAGTTTCCTAATGATGTAAGGCTAGGTCATGTGACCTAAAAATAACACTTTTTATTGGTTTAGAACTATTTTTTTTCCCAAATGATGAAAACCCATCCTTGTTTCCTCACTCTGACTTTCATCTTTGTGAGAGGAAGACCTTTTTTCATCACTTAGCGATGGCAAGTGTTGTAGCTTCAGCTGGTGCACCCCCACCACCACCACCACCACCTTTTAGGAAGAGAGGACCACCTCCTCAGGTTATGGTTGAGCAAGAGGAGGAAGAAGAGGAACAAGAGGAAGAGGAAGAAGAGGGGCATTTTTTGCCAGAAGAGCCTAGGAGGTCCCAAGTGAAAGAGAATTTTATTTGGCAATTTTTTAAATATCCCCGAGGCCAAAAAAAAGTGAATGCCCGCTACGTAACTTGCCTTATATGTAAAAATGATCTGTCCAGAGGGACAGATAAAAAATATAGTTATGGCAATTATACGATGCATCGCCATATGGAGAGGTGGCACCCTAACAACGACAGTGCTGCGCAAGTACGTGACCTGCTCGATAACCCCCGTCCTGTGGCCAGTACATCACATCAACAGGCACTGACTGGACCAGAGGCGAGGGAGACGGTCCCAAATATTCAGCTGAAGTTTGGGGAAGTGAAATTTGTATGCATTTATTGCGAAAAATTGATTTGCTACAGGGAGAGTAGCGTAAATTTAATAAATGCTGCAATTGACAATCACAACTGTCCAAAACGCCCCAGAAAATAAATTATCTTTTTTTTTTTTGCTCCTGTTGAGCCCTTTATAATGAATCATTTTTGTTCCCCCCCCCAAAAAACCAAAAAAAAATATAAAATCATTCAAAAAATACAAAAAAAGTAAAAAAATGTTCAGAAAAATAATAAAAAAAATATAAAACAACAAAAACAATTTAAAAAAAAGTTCTTTTCAGAACTACCTCCCCTTTATAAAAAAATTGCTTGAATGTTTAGCACTCTGGCAACCTCTATTTCTTTTGGTTCGCTTCCCGGTTCGCTCGCCGGTACGCGAACCGGAAGCGAACCAAAAAAAAAAAAATAAAAAAAAAGAAGAGTAAGTATAAGGGAAGGAAACAGAGAGTAATGTTAAAAGAAAGACAGCTATAGGGAGTAAACCAGAGATACTGTTTAACCCCTTCGACGCTCATGACGAGCCCAGCTCGTCATGGAGTTTCCATTGATTTCAATGGAAATTACATGGGAAGCCATAAAACACCTTAGCATCCAAGTGGTTAATAGATCTATTTACCGAAGAAAAGATGGAAGAGGGTATAATTGTGAAAAACAAAATAGATAAGGAAGTGAAAGAAAAAAAGGAGAGTAGAAGAATAATAAACAAGAGTTTCTTAGAGAATGTGAGTGAATGTTCAAAATAAGATTAAAACATGTGGAATAACAGAGAGAAAAAACAGAAAGCAAAAAGTAACAGAAAAGGAATGATTGAAACAGCAAAGAAATGTAAATAACATAGGGGCATATTATCAACATAGGCAATAAAATTAACGCTGCTTTTATCGGCAGAAATCTGCCGCTAAAGCCGCTTTTGCGGCAGAAAACTGCCGCTAAAGCCGCTTTTGCGGCATTTTTCTGCCAATAAAAGCAGCGATAATTTTATTGCCTGTGTTGATAATATGCCCCTTAGTGTGCTTGAACTACAGGGAGAAAGCATAATGAACAAGTAGTGAAAGAGTGATCAGTCAGAGACAGTGAGAGTAATAGAGACGGAGTGAGTGAAGAAGAGTGAGAAACTATGAGAACAGAGGGACTGAGAAAAGGAGTGAAAGGAGTAGAGTAAGTAAGTAATAGAGAAAGGAATGAGGGAAGTAGCAAAGGCAGGAAACTGAGGGTTAAAGAAATGAAGCAGTGGAACTAATAGAAGTTAAATGTGATAGAAATGTAACGAAAAGAGTACAAAACATTTACCCTATAATTGTCGTTAACTTAGTCACTTGTTATTTTTATACTTTCAATCTGTGAAAGAAACAACAAAAATTTGAAAAATATTAAAACATGTATTTAAAAATTAGAAAAGACAAGGGAAAAGATTGACAATCATCCAATTTTACAAAGAAATAAAGTTAGAGATAAACATGCAGAAAAAAAGAGAAAGAAACGGTGATAGACAGTCAGAGACAAAAAGAAATTTAAATAGAGTAAATTACTTAGAAAGAAAAAAGAAGATACTTTAAGTGACAGAAAAGAAGGATAGAAGAGTAAACTAAATTGAAGTTGTGTAAGCTACTAAAAGAAAGTGAGTAAGGTAAACTATATAAGGAAAGGGTGAATTATGAAAAGAGAGTGAGAGAGAGAGGAGACAGAGGAAGTGAAGGAAAGAGTGTCAGATACAGACTGAGTGAGGCATCTACACAATGTGATTCGTAATGTTAGGAAACACAGGTAATGTATTTGAAAAACGTGCAATTTTTTTTTCTCAATCCACAATCACATCACTTGTGTTTTCTTTGCTTAGGTATCTCATTGTGCAGAAGTAGTCTAGCATATGAATGAGTACGCAGAAGGTGAGCACTGTATGCAACAACTTTGACACTTACAGAAGCCTCACCTTCTCCATGCCCCCTACACAGTCCTAAATATATACATTTTAAACTGACGGTATCTTGTTGGAGATGAAGAGAGGCCTATCTTGCAACATGGTGCATCTTTTGCATCACTGCTGCATCACAAAAGTGACGCAACAGCGGCACAAAAGAGGCGCACGGCCATCATAAATCTGCCCCTAACATTTTAAATGATTGATTCAGGATGACGATAAGGTGTGGAATATCCAGAGGTTTGTTTGAGGTGAGGCCTACTCAGGGTTGCAGATGAAATTTAGGCTTGTTGAAGAGTACAGAGGAGATAATACATGTGCAGGCCTACCAATGAAGTGAGTCATGTCCACTGCACTCTTGAACAAAGGCCAGACCTCTTCTGTGTCCCTGGACAAGCCTAAACCTCATCTGCATAATGTGATTCGTAATGTTAGGAAACACAGGTAATGTAATTGAAAAATGTGCAATTTTTTTTCCTCATTTCAGAATCACATAACCTGTGTTTCCTCAGCTTAGTTATCTCATTGAGCAGATTTAGTCTAGCATATCCAAGAGTACGCAGAGGATGAGGACTGTATCCAACAGAGCAATGTACATTACTCACCTCCTTTGACACTTACAGAAGCCTCAGTTTAATATTTCTCAGTTCAATATTTATTTAAAGAAGCACACAAAATATGACCTTCTCATAAATGTGAAAAGCGTTTTTAAAAAAAAAAACGATTTTCTGGTCATAATTTGAAAACACAACACAGGTCCTATGTAGAAGCACATCCTATCAGTACTTAAATTAGCCAAGCACACATGGGGGCGTATTTACAAGGACCTTACACCACAGGGAAATAACTTAAATTAAAATGGGGAAAATAACATCAAAGGGACTCAAAGGCCTTTTAAATATGCCCCAAGCAGCCTATGAAACTCTAGCAGTACATATCAAGAAACTTAAATGACTTCAATAAACGTTTTTAAACACATCAACTAAAGCAGTTATTCAACTACATTCAAGGGGAAGTGACTTAAAATGCCCTAACACACATGAAAGCGTATTTTGAAGGCCCTTGCACCATTTTTGCGTCACTTTTAACATGGCTATGTAACTCAAAGAAACAAAGTCTAAATTTGCCAAGCACACATGGGGGCGTATTTACAAGGACTTTGCACCACGGGAAATGACTTAACTTAAAATGGGGAAAATAACATCAAAGGGACTCGAAGGCCTTGTAAATATGCCTCAAGCAGCCTATGAAACTCTAGCAGTACATATTAAGAAACCTAATTGATTTCAAAAAACGTTTTTAAACACATCAAGTAAATCACTTATTTACCCACATTCATGGGGAAGTGACTTAAAATGTCCTAACACACATGAAAGCGTATTTTTAAGGCCCTTCCACCACTTTTGCGTCACTTTTAACATGGCTATGAAACTCAAAGAAACTAAATCTATTTGTAAAACACTTGACACAAAGCAACATTTTAAATACACAACTTTCTTCATAAATTTATCCCTAAAGCATACTATTCTCTATCTAAATTAAATGAATTTTTTCTCACCTTAGCAAATACTTTTTGAGTTTCAAAACAGTCTCAGACACACACCAATTTGTCTTCAGCAGAGCAAAAGGTATGCACTCCAGAGGCTGCAACCAACAATGGCACGGAAATGCTGTAATTCATCACACATATCTCTCATGTCACCCAATCAAAACTCTTCCCTCACTTTTTTCAAATCAACACCCTTCCCCCCTCTGCCCTTTCTGCCTTTTTTGCATAGCAACCACCTCCTGAAAGACCTCTCATGTTTGCAAGTTCACACAACAATGTTTCAATTGAACTCTGAACTCTCAGTACACCTGCGTATCCAGTGCAATCTTTCATAAAATGATTTTTTCTTGACCATTCAAATTACATCTTTCAAAGAACTCATCCATGCACCCTAACTTTCTGTTTTCAGCAATCAAAATCCACCAATCACTGCTACTGATTAATTACCACAGAAACTCCACAGTTTTTTTCATTACATACTCCTACTGTTTCAACTGCCATTTCATTACCACACTTCATCTGACTGCAGCAGAACCTCCTCTCACCCTGTTTTCTGTCTGGATTGTTGGACATAGTTATATCCACTGGGCTCAAAGGTATGCTGATAACAGAAATTTACACAACCTCAATTTACAAAATGTGGAAATCAACTGGATTGGCCACAGAGGATTAAGATGTCACCAATTGATACCATTGGTGAAAACCTTTTTGCATTTGCCAAAACCTGACCTGTTAATTGTGCACTGTGGAGGAAATGACTTGGGCACTTTGACTGGGGTAGGTCTGGAAATGCTTTTAAAGGACACCTTTGAGCAATTGATGGCACTATTTCCTCAAACTGCCTTGGTATATTCAAATATATGCCAAAGACAGAAATGGAAGTGGTCCAACCAATTTTGTCCACAAATTGAGAAATCGAGGAAGCATGTAAATAAGTCTGTTTCAGCTTACATGAGAGACCATGGAATGGGCTCCATCTACAACAATAACTTGCGTTACTACATGCAAGATATCTACAGAGCAGATGGAGTTCACTTCTCAGATGAGGGGAACAGAATTTTCATCCTCAATTTAAGACTGTGCATTGGTACCTACTTGTAGGTACCTACATCAGCCACAGGACCCAAAAGCTCTTTTCAGAGCTACCCTACATCTGATCACTCACAATTATTATTTTACTCTAACTTTTTTCACTAATTTTCACCAAAGTACGCTCCCCGGAGCGCTACCCGGTACGCGCACCGGACGCTAACCGCGCGAAAATTTGAAAAAAAATGTTTTTTTTCTCGCACATATGGGCCTCCTCGGCCACCCTCAGAAAACCTAGGGGGTCAGGATACGTCTACCGTGCCCCTTCTACCCATTCTGAACATTATTTGCCCTCCATCAATTCTACCGAAACACAAAATGGAGGACTCCCGTAACGCTGCCGGTTCGCGTACCGGGCGCGCACCGGGAAGCGCTCGCTCAAAAAAGGTGGGAAAGTAATATACAGAAAAACCACTGGAGACACTTTCACCAAATATAGATTAGCTCATACTACATACCAATCCCTACCATTTTCACAAATTTGATTGGAATTCCATTTAGCCATTTAGCCTGTAGACCTCTCTAAATACCCTGAGGTAAATTACTTCACAAAACACATCTGAAGTGTTGGAATTGACAACCAATTAAAGTGTTACTTTCATTTTCTACTTTTTTTACCTGACATTTGATTGGTTATGTACCTGAATATATATAAAGAAAGAGAGAGAAACACAGCCATTTTGACTACTACTTCCTGAACTACATTACAAGATCATTTTCACTGACAACTTAAACTTGTTTTTAAAAGGTAAGATGTTATTTTATAAATTTGAAAAAATTTTCAGATAGTTATATACTATCCCTCTGTAAGAGTTAGACATTGAGAAAGGCTTGTTTATTATAATTATGGATTGATTTAGGTTTCTGTGGTATAATTATGAATTTACTTAGGCTTTTTCACAGGCACTTTTTAATAGTACTACTTCACGCCTCAAAAGTACCTGTCTGAACTTAAACCCAACAGTGCCCTATCTCTACTGATATATTTGATTTTTATGCAAATTTCAGCACAAAAATGGAAGGAGAACAGAACGTTTTCTTTGAAATTGTCCTAGAGATGAACAATGAGGAAATCATTGAACCCATTGACTTGGAATTCATGGATGAATCACGAGACCATGAACTTCTAAAATGTGTAGAATCTGTGGATTTCTTACTTCAATATGAGGACGGTCAAATGTGGGAAGTTATGTTCAGTCAAAAAGAAGACATATCGGACAGTCAAATGTTAGACGTTCTATTAAATTTTGAAAAAGAATCAGAAAAATAAAATTATATTTAATGATAAAAAATTGTTTGAGTCTTTAATCATTTTTATATGTAATTCATAAACTAGTACCAAATTGATTATAATGTAAAGTCAGACTTATAGTATACTGTGCACAATCACAAAAATAAATTTATATTTAATAATCATAAATACTGCTACTTAAATTAAAAAAAACAAAAAAAACAACAAAAAGAACAATCAATAAACATACAATATTTCAAAATATCATAGTCTATCATTCTTTTTTCCTTATAGTACGCTCCCCAGACCGCTTCCCGGTGCACGTACCGGGCGCTCCCCACGCAAAAAAACCAAAAAAAATTATTTTTTTTTGCCCCGCGGGGCCCTTTTAAAGCCTCCACATCAAACCTAGGGGGTCAGGGAGGATCTACTATGCCCCCTTATGGTCATTTCCCCCTTTGTTTTGGCCTCCTCTTGTCTCTCGATCCTACCGAGAGACAAGATGGCGGCCGCTCCGGACTGTTTAGAATGTTGACAGACACCGGAGAGCCAATCAGCTTCGCTTCGCGAAGTTCCGTTACGCGTCAGGTACGCGAACCGGGGCGCTGCCCGGAGCGCGCTTACAGATATATATATTTTTTTGAACGTTAATTTCTCAAAATCCACTGGAGCACATATATTGAGACCTAGCAAAGGCACATCGGGCTACCAGTCCCTACAATTTTGCCAAGTTTCGTGCAAATCCATTCAGCCGTTCGGGCTAAAAGTGAGGCCAACCGCCCTATGGAAATTAACATGGGAAAAATGCGTTTTGGGACCCCTCTTTTTTCTCGGACCCCCCTTGACGAACCCACCCCAAATTTCCAGGGGCTGCTCAGAAACAAAATGTTCCATTTTCCTGAAAATTTCAGCCAATTCCGTCCACAAACGCCAAAGTTATTAGACATAGAATTTTCAAAAATCCCATAGGAAAGAAATCCTAACTATATATACCTACTGGCGACCGCCAGTAGGTAATATATATATATATATATATATATATATATATATATATATATATATATATATATGTTTTCACTGAAAAAAACACCGTTAAAAACTGAGTTATATTTTTGCTCGAACGAGCAAAACCACAAAAAATCGTCAGGTATGATGTGTAATGCACACAAAACATGCCATAATTCTCATATCCTGTCGTACAAAATATCCATTTGCAAATGGCATTGGAAAATATTTACTCAAGCTTTATGGTAAGCACCCAAACTTATGTCAGGTGTTGTGTGCAACTGCACATCATAAATTGGGGAGTTTCCGTAGTTTAGCACCTTTGAGCCAGAACCCTAACTAATTTTTTAACTCGAGATTTTTCAGTGAAGTTATACTTTTTTTATAATATACTTTATTCCTAGCCATAACTATGCACTATCTTTGAAAGAGGTTATTAGACAACTTTCTTGCTCACTAGAAGTCTATATTGTTCTAGATTTCACAATTACATTAGATTAAACAACTCCGACCAAAGCCATCCACTATCTTGTTGATCCGGAGCCTCTGCCACCCTCATTCTCATTGATCTGTCATCAGTCTTGAACCTTATCTCACATGTCTCACTTATGGCTAGTTGTATAAACTTGGAATTCACAGTGCTGCACACGCTTGGCTTCTATGTTTCTTGTCCTGTTATTCTCAGATGATCCTTTTGCCTTCCTCTAGTCGGATACTCTGGAATTACCTAATGGACTCTCACAGGGGCCAGCTCCCAGGCCTAGCTTTTAATCAAGAGGCTCCTCTGACCAAAACTTGTATAATATTATAGCGTCCATCTAATTTCTCATACTAACAGTTTTCAATTTATAGTGACCCTTTCAAACAAGAATGTTAAGTGGCAACATAACTTTAAGGAACTTGGAGGTAGCCAAAAGGTTGATTTATAGCTATCTCTGTTTTAACTCGGGAAATCACTGCTCTCTGCACCTTGTTGGAGCTGTTTGCGGACTAGGAACATCAGAAACCCACATTCCTTTGTTCTTTTGCCGGACCCCGACACCACCTCTCGCGTTTCCTGCTTCGCGGGAAACGCTTGCAGCTGGGGGCCAAAGGAAATTCAGGGAGAGGCGAACCCCAGCGCCCACAACCCTCCTGGGCTGCACAGAGGCACGCTATCGCCAGGTCACGCCCCCACAGGTGAACAAAAACGGACCCAGAATACCGCAACGTGGGAAATCACTGCACTCTGCACCTTGTTGGAGCTGTTTGCGGACTACGAACAGCAGAAACCCACATTCCTTTGTTCTTTTGCCGGACCCCGACACCACCTCTCGCGTTTCCCGCTTCGCGGGAAACGCTCACAGCTGGGGGCCAAAGGAACTTCAGGGAGAGGCGAACCCCAGCGCCCACAACCCTCCTGGGCTGCACAGAGGCATGCTATCACCAGGTCACGCCCCCACAGAGGAATAAAAACGGACCCAGACTACTGCAACGCGGGAAATCAATGCACTCTGCACCTTTTTGGAGCTTTTTGCGGACTACGAACAGCAGAAACCCACGTTCCTTTGTTCTTTGCCGGACCCCGACACCACCTCTTGCGTTTCCCGCTTCGCGGGAAACGCTCGCAGCTGGGGGCCAAAGAAACTTCAGGGAGAGGCGAACCACAGCGCCCACAACCCTCCTGGGCTAAACAGAGGCACGCTATCACCAGGTCACGCCCCCACAGGTGAATAAAAACGGACCCAGACTACCGCAACGCGGGACGTGCGTGGGACGAGCCAGGCGAAGCCCGGGCCAAGGGCGGGCCCGCCTGAGCCCATCAGAGACATAAAGAGACTGGACTGGGCTACTCCCTTTGATTTTCCCACATTATTAGTAAGACTTTATTCTTATGTGTTTAATAGTAATTTTATCATACGTGTTTGGTTTTGTTAATGATATGTTTTAGAATCCTGGTATAAGCCTAAGCCCCACTGGGTAGAAATGGCGCTTAAAAATTCAAAGGGAAACAAAACGGGTAATAGGGGAGGGGATGGCGGAATTACTGGTACTTTAGATGCCTTTATTACTGGGGCTGCCTCCGCCTTGGAGAAGGAGATTGACGTAACTGTACGTCGCCTTTCCCTTGACCCTGTGTTTTTGAGAAGATCTTCACTCGGGAGCATAGCACTAGTACCTGTCACCTGAACAACCCCTTACCCAGATCGTACAAAAACCCCAACACCATTGAGATCTACCAACTATTCTAGATATAAGTAGGATTGATGTAAGCTTAGATTCCTTTATGGCTTACCCGAGAGCTGAGCTGGATAATAGAAAAAGTCCTCAGCTAGCAAATAAATCACTTTTAGATCACAATCAAATTGAATGTAAGCCGGTCTCCGCACTCAAACGCAAACGCGATGGAAATCTACAGAAGGGCGGGTGCACTAAAAAGATTACAGCTGATTCTCTTAAAAGTAGGGAAAAGGTGATTGTGGACAGACATAAGACTTCTATACAGGCAGTGAGAATTTGCCCTAATCAGATTAGTCCCACTGATGAAATAAATGAAATTCCGGTAGAGGATGATAGGAGTACAGTCTGTTCGTTAGAAAATGTCAAACAACTGATTAAATCCCTAATTCTTCCTTTAGTGGAACGGACTAGAAGGAAAGGCAATCAGCTAGATACCCTTGAGAAGATCATACAGGCTAATTCGGAAATGCTAAAAAAGATAGTGGACACAAAATCCTCGCAAACCAGCGCACCTGTCTTATCCAATAATGATCAGAAGTTCCTATTTAGTGAGATGCTGGGACAAGGCGGTAAAGAATTACCAAAGCAAGTAAACGGAAAGTCAACTGGTAAAGTCCCCCCGTTAGCTAGCTTGGAGCCAAAGTGTAATCAACTAGATAGCCATAAAAACAGTATAAACAGTTCTACTAAGAGGACAGGGAAAATAGTAGCTTTAGCGGAACCAGATAAAATCGCGGCAACTAGAAGCAAAGGAAATAAGCAGAGAATTGACTTGCCCCCGGACTCGTACCCCTATGTAATCGTGCTGACTGGGGTCCCTGAATGGAAGCATGATAGAGATGAAGCCTTTCATGAATTAAAAAACAAAGTTATGTTCTTGTTAGGAAAAAATAGACCTCTCAGACCAGATTTACAAGGGGAAATCCTAAATGTTCGGAGAGCAAGTTGGGTGGGACATAAAGTAAAGGACATCGAAGGAGACTGCATCATAGTGAACTTTAGAGACCCCAGAGTGGTACAGTTTATAGGCGGTTTTCCGAATCATGATAACTCTGGTGGAATCTTTTCCTTCTACCTTAGTTATTTTTACCCACCGGCCCCTGCTATGGTTGGCAGACACAGACCCTATTATTTACATCATGGAAGAAACTACTTCCAAGCTGGAAATCAATTCAATGCCCTATTGGTACCTATAACACACAGAGGTTTTTCGACTAATCATTTTTACAATAGTTACCAGGCAGGGAATTTATTTAATGCTCCAACTAGCAATCGCTTCGAATCCCTGTCTGGACTTGGGGGGGTGGATTGACCAGCAAGAGACAGGGAAACTGTGAATAGTCCTGATAACCCTTTGCCTAACCAACAAACGGTCCAACAGGAGAAATTTGAGCACATTGAGCATTTAGGACAACTCAAAGTTAGTAAAGAACTTGTATCCCCAGAAAGACCAGATGCTATAATTTCGACGGATCAAAGTTTTAGTGGGGGGACAGCAGATACCGTTGATGACAATGTCGTGAATTCCGCTGTTGATTTAAAAGGTGGTAAAGGGGATAAATGGTCGATTGTTTTCTGGAATATTGCTGGATTTAGAGCAAAAATGGATAATCCGTTCTGGTTTAAACTAATAGATGAATGTGATGTTATATGCTTGCAAGAAACATGGGCTAAGGATGTATACCATTTGAATGGTTTTAAAACTTTATTTACCCCAGCTATAGGCTCAGCCCATGGCAGAGCTAAGGGAGGGCTCTGCACTTATGTTTCAAACTGCCTTAACTGCTAAAGTATTGAGATTTTTTATAATAACTGTTTTTATCATATAGCTGGTCTGCATATGAATAATACCTTTTGCATATTGATTGTAAATTTTTATAACAATGTTCCGTTGGCAGATTTACCCTCAATACTTAAAACCCTAAGTTCTGAACTTAACAGTATAACTTGTAGCGAACTTAATGAGTTTGTTGTTATATGGGGGGCGATTTTAACTGTGCCCTTTGTAATAGAGCGGGAATAGGGAATTGTGGTCTAATGGTAGATAGGGAATCCATACTGGCACATTTTGAACACTCAGTTAAGGGGGATGCCCTGAACGAGATTTTATTCACGAACGATCTAGGCTTTGCTAATAAATTGTGTCACCCAGAGGTACCGTTTTCTGTAACTTTTAATAGCAGAGGGTTATCATCCACAATTGATTACATTCTGATCTCTTCATGTTATGGGGATAGCGTTGCCAGTTATAGTGTGTTGAAGACCCCCTTAAGCGATCATTTCCCTATCAGGGTAGTTATATCAGACCCTCGGGTCATTGCTGAAAAAACACCCGTAATACATTCTAGAGATATTGAAGTTGCTAGACACAATGGCTACGCTCTAAGGTGGTCTAAGGTTGTGCCTGATGAGTTCCTTTGTACCCTAATTAAGGCTTGTAATGCGTGTTTTGCTACTTGCCTAGATATGGGCTCTGATGATACTGATATAATTAATAACTTCAGACAAATCACAACACGCATCAAGGAAGGCCTATGGGTCAATGTAAAGAACACTACAAGTAAAAAAAGAGGTTGGTTTGATTCAGTGTGCACTAAGGCGTACTCGAAACTTAAACGGGCCTTGTGCAAGCATGATAGAGATCAGAGTCAAATTAGGGGGCTTCGCAAAGCATATAAATCTGCGTTAAAAAATAGAAAGGAGATGATGAGGAAGGCTGCATGGGAGGCACTAATTGAGGCTTCCGAATTGAAGGATATGACAGCTTTTTGGAAAGCAGTCAATGCGCCATACTTTAAGGATAACACCAAGGCACGATTAGAGATTGCTATCTCTGAAGACGAATGGGTGAGACATTTTGAAACTCTCTATAGCCCTATCACGGTTGATCAATCAAGGGAGTTACCTGAGACGGAGTTGAGCGATGAGGGGTTGAATCTCAATTTTACTTTGGAAGAAGTAATTAGGGGTATCAGCTTAAGCCAGGGGGTAAGGCAACCGGCCCTGATGGGGTCCCGGTGGATATCTTTAAAAATAATGTAACACTGTGGGCTCCATTGCTCACAAGAACTTTTAACGCTGCCTGTTCGGTGGGTCTTGTTAATACCTGGTACGAATCTATCATAGTACTTATTTTTAAAAAGGGCGATAGGGCTAGTTGTATGTGTTATCGCCCTATATCCTTGCTTGATTCGATGATTAAAATCATCGGTAGGATTATCCTAGACAGATTACATTTATGGGCGGAAGAGAAGAAGATTATTAGCGACCTCCAATATGGTTTCAGAGAGGGAGTTGGGACCATTGATCAAGGACTTAACCTATTTATCCTCCTGGAAAAATACACTAAGGCTAAGGGAGGGAGGCTGTTTTTAACCTTTGTGGACTTGACATCTGCCTTCGATTGTGTTAGCCATAGTAAATTATGGTTAATTCTAGCCCGGTTGGGTGTAGGGGATAATATTATTCAATTCCTAAGAGAATTGTACAATGGGTCAAAGGCAACGATTAGATATGGCAAAAGAGGGGAGTGTTTACTAGATTGTTTAATATTGCAAGGGGAGTGAGGCAAGGATGTGTCCTTGCCCCTTTTTTATTCTCTATTCCTATTAATGAGTTAGAAGATATTTTATTGTGGGACTGCCTAGATATGCCTACGGCTTTTAACCGCAAAATACTCGCACTCATCTATGCAGATGACGCTGTCCTAATGGCAAGGACTCCTGTAGCCATGCAAACCATGTTTACTTCTTTCACTACCTTCATGACAAATCTAGATTTGAGGGTGAATTGCACTAAAACTTTCTCTATGAACTGTGGGAGAAGAGCGAACTATAGGAAAAGAACAATGTTCATTGGCTCTATACCACTAGATCACACTCCAACTTTCCCCTATTTAGGAATTTTGTTTGACTGTACGGGTCAGTGGAGTAGTGCAGTTAAAAGTAGAAATCTGTTATTTGCCAAGGACATAATGGCCCTTCAGCTCTTTAGTAAAAAGATGGGGAGAAAACCGGTAAAGGAGCTTTTATGTATTTATAAAGCTAGTTGTGTTGCGGTGGCAACATATGGGGCTGGAATTTGGGGTTATTCTAATGTCATTAGTTTACAGCAAACCGAAAATGGCTTCTTGAAATATCTCTTATCCACCCCTGAGAGTATGTCCACCCATAACTGTCACACTGAACTCGGTATGTTGTACCTAGAAGACATCGTCAAGGTCCAACCGGTGCTCTTGTGGCACAGGGTATGGACTACTGATGAATGCCACCTGAACCGACTTATTTTGCGGGATGCCCTGAAATTGGATGGTGCCCAAAGGGTGAAGTGGTTGAGCTACATTAAGTCATTTTGCGGTAACATTGACCATCCTGAATGTTATGACGAACCCTTATCAATGTCTAAGATCCCTAGGAAAACATTGAAAAAGTTATGTTTAACATATTTAAAGAATCGCAGAGACCAAAAAGAGTTTACTAAAAAGACCGTGATCTCTCACCAATTGATATTAATACCGCTGGTTATACAACCCTACCTAACTTTGCAGATGAAAGATCACGAATGGTTCCCGCTGATTCGATTTAGATTTGGGATTCTGTTTAGGCTGCTGAGTTTTCCTGTGATCGACGATTGGTCAAATGGAATCAGCAAATGCCCCTGCGATGATCTGTCCACCTAATCGGATATTCATATTTTATTTTTTTGTAAATTTTACACAATACCAAGGATAAGGTGGATCCGGCCCATTTTAAGGTATATGAATTTAAGACAGTGCCGTCCTGCTTTTCTAGCGATCCATAAATTGGATGATATATTTACAGTGGCATCTGTCTCTGCTTTTCTTAAAAAAAAATGTATGTACGGAAGACGATAATTATTTAAAATTTTAAATTCTGAGTCTATCATATATATTTGTTTGAATTGATTTTACTAATTGTGATGATTGTTACTAATGTTGTGATTTTAAGAGCTTTTACGGTTATTTATGTGATATAACCGAATAAAGTCTTTGAAATTGAAAAAAACTCGGCCAAAACAGAAATCTTTCTTTTGGTTAGTCAACTTGGTCCTGGTCACTGCCTAGTGGCGATATGAGTTAGGTGTGGTTCCTCTGCCTTCTCCTGATGCTGAAGGCTGGACATTAAATTAGATACAGACTTATTTTTCTCTGCACAGAGTAGTGTAGTAGCTGGCACCTGCTTCTCTCTTCTAAATGCTCTTAGAAAAGTCTTCAAGTTTATTCATATGGACCCATGAAAAACCGTGGATCACACACTTACAACTTTCATACTGGAATCTGGAAATGCATTGCTGCTAGATGTCACATTTACCTAATGTCCCACTTACAGTTTGTCCAGAATGCGGCTGCCAGACTGATTCTCAACATTCTTAGACACGAAGCAGTCGTTGTGGCTCTGGAACCCTTGTATTGGCTCCAAATAGCTAAGAGAATCCTGTTTAAAACTCTTTTACTGGCCCCAAATACCTTCAGAAATTGCTAATCTGGCATAACTTGATGCCTTGTTAAGCTGGGGTCTCAGGCCCACAGGACAAAGGCTCCTGTATATCCCTAGATTTTGCAAGACGCAAATTGGATGTCAGTCCTTCAAATATGGTGCATCCAAACTAAAAAATGCTGTTCCACAGCCCTATCACCTCAGATCCTGCTTTCCACAAATATATTAAAATGTGGTTATTCATGCTCAAAGTTCCTTTTTAAATACACACAGCTAGCTTACGGGTCTTAGTGCCAAGACATTCAGTTTTAAGAGGCTGTGCTCTTTAAAAAATGTAATTCCATTATTTAAGGCAAAAGCTTGGTGTACACCAGACATGATGCAAAAAACCCGCAAGTGTTGACATGGGGAATGCCTGATATGCATGGTCATATGTTGACAAAACTACTCTAAATCCATCATTTACTGTAAATAAAATAGGTTGCCTTTAACTTCATAAACCATGGAAAATGCCAGTATTATACAGTTGAGAGTCACATTTTCACTATTGCAGTTAAGACAAAGGCGATTCTCTCCCAGGTTTTTTCTATTAAAATATGCTCACTCAAACCCCAAGGTCCATATAAACAATATTAGTTCAATCAGTACTTTTATGATATCATCATGTTATTAAAAAACATAGTTAGGCCCTGGTCCTAAGGCCTTAACTCTAACAGCTTTAGGCATGATCAGAATACCACTTAATGTTCTTTCTTCAAATTAATTGAAATTATGGGATTTTTCCTTAACTAGTCCTAAAAACCTTATGATATCATCATGTTATTAAAAAAACATAGTCAGGCCCGGGTCCTAAGGCCTTAACTCCAACAGCTTTAGGCATGATCAGAATACCACTTAATGTTCTTTCTTTAAATTGATTGAAATTATGGGGCTTTTCCTTAACTAGCCCTGAAACCCTGAGACCACCTATTGCAGAGTATGCCTTTGATATAGGTCTTACAAACAAACCCCCACACTTAATACTTAAACTGAGCAAACCCTTCATAACTGTCAGCCTTTACTAAAAAATTATTCTGCTCATTAACTACCAATGTTTCATTAAAAGTAACTCTCAAACAAGGGAGTAGCCAGAACATTTAAGTGGCCCTTTCTTGAAGCATGTGAAATGAGCAAACAGGAGCCTCCTAGTTACCTTCACCTGATCATCCTCCTTTCATCCATGCATGCATCTATCCTTCCTTTCACCCTTCAATTTATTTATTGCCAGCTATTCATCCATCCATCTGAACATCCCTTCACCTTTCCTTCCAACCATCCGCCCAGCCAACCATCCAACCATGCTTTCTTCCATCCTTTTATCCACCCAGACAGTCTTTTACCCTTTATTATGCACCCAATTTTTCACCAATCCACCTATGAGTATATCCATAAATCAATGTATCCATTCTTTCCTTCCTCCATACTTTCACCCACCTGCCCATTCTTCCATCCTTTTCATTCACCCTTTCACCTACTGAGCCTTCCCCTCTTCCATCCATCATTTCACCCTTACATCTATTGTTACTTTAACCCTTCGATCCTTTTTTTTTGTTCCTCCCACCTATACGTTCACCCTTCAATCCATTCATACTTATACACTTCCTTTCGTTCGCTCTTCTGTTATAGCTTTCACTTTTTCTTCCATCGTTTGCCTTTCGCGTTTCCTTATTTCTTCACACCCTTCCGTCCTACTCTAGTGCTTTCTTTCCCCTTTCTATCTGCTCATCTTCTTTCTGTCATCCATATGTTTTCCTTTTCCTCTCATGCTTACATTTATGCATTCATATGTCCTTAACTATGCATATCAGTCTGCATTCCTCTGTCATCTATCATGTTTTTCCTTAACAGAGATATATAGGAACATTTTGTCTGCGTGTGTGGGTCAGGAGAAACGGCTAATTATTGTTTTAATGGATCAAGTTCATTAGTCCCCGCGTAAGCTGCTAAAGTGTGTGTGTGGGGGGGAGGGGCTGACTACAACATCGCTCGCAAATAATATGTATCAACGCTTTTTCGTGAAAGCGCTGTCTTGTTTCCTCCTACATATAAATGTTTTACCACCCAAATCAAGTAGCTACATTTTGGGGTATTGTTACTAGTTTAACATACAGTATTCACTTAGTGAAGTTACTTGCCTCGACAATTCTAAGGGTACAATTCTTAACAAAGCATAAGCATATAATATGATGTTAAAAGTAGGAGGAAGAATTGAAGAGGCTTTAGGCAGCTATAACACCAACTTGGCTGCTATTAGTTCTTTCTTACTGTTTGGTTTTTGACTAGGAACTGTACTTCATTTTTAAATTGTTGGTTGTTAAGATATGTTTTTACGGGGGAGAAACATTTTACATTCTCTTTTGGAAGATTAGGCAATGTGCATAATTTTAAGTGTGAATTTTTTATGATTGCATTATCTCTGGAATATTGCAATTGATTTTAAGTAATAGCGCAATAAAAATTGCCATTCATTCATGTTAAAATGACTCCAGTTTATTTTTGGTGAGCTGCCATTTGGTGTCCTTAAGGTTTCAGGGAGGTCACACAGAAGGACTGAAAAGAGAAGAGGCGCCAACACGCACCCCTGCTTCAGACCATTGTAAATGGTAATTCTATCTCTTCTCTCTCCCTTCCTACCAACGTAAAGTTGGCTGCACGTGTTAGTATGGACAGATATGAGCAGGAGAAGCCTTTGTATTTATTTTTTTACATAATAAACTCCTTCCCACAGAATAAAATGCAGATTTAAAATCCACAAAGTAAACACTTAGGGGGCGATTCCGATCCTGGAAAAACACTGTACAAATCGTGGTATGAAGCGTTTTCCCCATACAACTCGTACTTGTAAGGATTCCCCTACAACCTAGGAAGTACGATCCGTACAAATAGATGCACTCCATACAATTGTAAAAAAGACCATAAAACCCATATATACAAGCGATTCCGATTCAGATTGCTCTGTACGCGACGTTCCGATGTATTCCCGGCAGCAGTTTACAACCCGTCAAGTACGATTCGTACAAACGGCACTCCGTACGGCTCTTTTTTTACAAGAGCCAAAAAGTGCCGGGAAAACCTTGTACACCCCGAAAACAGTACGAGACAGACCCCCCCCCATGTACGTGTCGTACACCCCATGAATACAGGGGTACGGTGCGTATGTACGGTGCGTACAGATGACACAGAAAGTGGGGTACGGTGCGTACATACGTGATGAAGGCGTACGCACCATACACACGCCTCACATGTGGGGGGACCCCTGTACGCCTCATACCCCTATACGACCTGTACCCCGGTATGAGTCATACCCCCACAACGAGTCAATACCAGGGTACGAGGCGTATAGGGGTTCGCTTCGTTGCCCGGTACGAGTCATTCCCCGTATACAGGCCATTTTCCATACAAATCGTATGCTGACAACCGGGTACGAATCGTACTTGACGGGTTGGACAGCCTTTTTACAAATTGTATGGTCTTTTTTACAAGTCTGTGTCGTACAGCTTTTCCCGATCCGATTTGTAAGGATCGGGCCGATCTGTATGTATTTTTACCGTACGAATCGTACTACACGGGTTGGAAGGGACTTGTACAATTTGTATGGAAAAAATACAGATCCGATTTGTATGGAAAATAAAAATCCAGGATCAGAATCGGACCCTTAGGGTGCAAATGGTTGTTTCTTTTCACACCATTCAATCTAAGGCAAAGATAATTTGTACTGTGGGTTTCTCAACACAAAATCCTGCCTACTTATATTAAATCCTGTCCAATGGCCCAGTCCTGTAAGGTTCTCAAAATGTTAGCTCAGGTTTTTGATGCAGCATTATGCAATGATTTAGGTTGGGTCTTCAATGTCTCCTTTTTTTAGAGATAGGTCTAATTAGATGAACATGCCCCACATTTTACAAATGTTGTCCATGGATCATATTAGTTACACCATTAGGGCCGGATGCTCTACTTAAGTTGCTAGTTTGTATAACCTTAATTCTATTTAGACCTATTTTGCAGTCCTTTCAGCCATCCTGCAATACTAAGTTGATATCACTCTGGTTTAGTATATAGCATATCAATATATTCTGTCCAGTGGCTCTTATTTATCTATATTACTGGTGCCTCGTGAGCTCACATAAACCAATTTTCTAATATCTTCCAGACCGTTTTCAAATTGTTGGTCTGAATTAACATTTCCATTTGGGCTGAGGATTTTCCTATAGCCTTCATCTTCTTCTGTTTAACCACATGGATGCTGTAAATATTTCTCTGCTGTGCTGCAGATTCTTCTTTCCCATTGTTCATGACGAGCTGAGCTCGTTATGAGCACACAAGCAGTGTACTGCATGACGAGCTGAGCTCATCATGAGCATGGAAGGGGTTAACCAGTGCCTTAAATTCATTCCACAATTTCTGTATTGATCACACCCTATTAAGATTTTCTTAATTAAGAAGCATCTCAGAGACTTACTGAGTCCTGACCTGTGTGTGTTTCAGACTGCATTCTCAATCAAATCATAGATTACCCTTTATTCTGGTTTGCTATTTGAACTAATATAATTCGGATTTAATGTAAGGATCAAATTGATAGCAAATGAATGTGTTTCACTTGTCCCATTTAAGGACCTCGAAAACCTAATCTTTTATTCAGTCAGCGAAACATACATGTAAATATAGGCAAAAAGGGTACCTGACATTGCTTCTAATTGATGTTTGCCTAGAATGCTGAGCTTTAAGGAACTGTCAGTCCAACATTGTAAATATTAGATACATACCAATAATTCTACATGCCAATAACATTGCATTCATATTTCAACACTTGAGCTGTGTTTATACATATATTAGTGCCTATAAAGTAGCAATTGTCATCACTGTATTCCAAATACTGTCTCTAAAAGATCCTAGCATTCTGTTCCCCCAGAATAAAATCTACATCTATGAAATTATCACAGTTTTTTTCCCACAAAGCATTCTAATTCTCACAAGGTTTCATCAATGTCAATTTGAGGAATAGTATATATTAATGCAATTAAAGGGGCTGCATAGAGAAGTAGTCTTTGCTTCAGCATTGTAGGAAATTAGATTACTAGTGGAGTGGGGTGAGACGCCACTCAAAAAGCAACCACAATCCCTGTCAAGGTGAAACATACCCGAACCCCACATTAGCCTGTGATTCCTGTGATTAACCCTTTGATAGCTTGGCACAAAAGCAGTCGGGCTTAAATTAGAGGCAATGTGTAAAGTATTTAAGCAGCACTTCAAACAGTAATAAAGTGATGACACAGCACAAGAAAAATATCACAAAATATAGAACAACATGTAATAAATTATTTGAGACAAAAACGACAAACATCTAATCAGTAGAACCAGAGATATGCAATTTTAAAGATTTAAGAGAAAATATTACCTTGAAGCACAAAACGCCAATTGTGCTTATCTGGTTGCTTTGGACGGGGACGAAGTCAGAAGTTCAGGCGGACCACAATAGAGCGCGGGCCGGATACAGGGACCAATTTAGACCCACTAAATGAAGTACCTTAAATCCTGGTTTGTGGAGCATTGCAAAATCCCACGTTGGGGAAGCATCACACAGGAGCAGTTCAGAGGAAGCCGCGGAGCTGCAATACAGAGTTCTGTATTGTCATTGAGGATGCCGTTGACAAGGGCCTTGCGAAGCGAAGTCCTAGGTTGAGGAGATGATGCAAAGTGTCGCTTCCAACAGAGCTATGGGGCCATGATGCGAAGTCCTGCATCGACGTTGAGGATGTCCTTAAAGAGGGGCTTGCAATTCGAAGGCCAGCATCGAAGATGCACCATACAGTGGCTGCTCCAAGGAAGCTGTGTGCCGCAATGCAAGGTCCCGCATCAGAGATGGGTTGCACAGTGTCTGTTCCAATGCAGCTGCAAAGAGATTCGTCAGTTCTGCTCACAGGACTACAGCTGGGCTGGCAGAGCACTTTCAGGTCCACTTCCAAGGGTTCAAGGTTGGAGTGGCACCTCTTGAGGGAAGGACTCATAGCAGACAATGTTCAGGTGCTGGGTTCAAGATGGTTGAAGCCTTTTCTGTCCCTGTGGCTTTGATCAGAAGGCCAGCCAATTAGCTATTGGAGTCACTTTTGTGGGCCTGGGTTCAAAATGCAGGACCAGTCCTTTTCACTCAGGCACCTGGGCAACAGAGTAGCAGTCCTTCTTGTAAAGCAGCACAGCAGTCCTTCTGAGCCTTCCACAGGGCCAGAGATGTACTGAAGAGTTGGGTCAGAGGTTCCAATAATTATATCTGGTGACAGTTTTGAAATAGGATAAGGTTCAGAAGGCTTCCAAGCCAGAGGTGTTTGAAATTTCTTGCCTCCCTGCCCTGGCACCAGCTTGACTGTGGGCACAGAAGACTAGTGTCAAACCCTTTGTGAGTGTGCTCAGGTAGAGACTTTATGATGTACAGGTTTGGTAGGTGACAGCTCGGAACCCCTATAAGTCAGAGGGCTCATCCTGCCAACACTTATTCCCCCTTTGCCTTAATGTCTGGAAGCAATACACAAAGACCAACAGCCAGATGCACCTAATCATGTGACTCAGGATATAGGTGCAGAACAAGACAATGCCAACTTTCTAAAAGTGACAAATTTACAAAATTGTGAATTAAAATTGACTTTACTGCTAAAGAGGGTTTTACATTATATTTCTTTAGACACTAAACTCAATATTCATACTTGCTCCCAATTGAAAGTTATCACTAATTAAATGTAATAAGATAACTCAATGTTAGCCTATCGGAGATGTAGGCCTAGCAGTAGTAAAAATAAATGTAACTGTTTCTCACTGTGGGGGTGTGGCCAAGATGGCGGCCACATCGAATGCGTCTTAAAGAACTCCAAGGCTGGCCCGTATAAAATCCTTATTTGATCTACCCCACCCAGCTGTAGTTTTCTGGTAATTGCTGCCCAGGCTACCTCCTTGACTGGAGGACAGCACCTGACTCACTTTACACTGTGCACCACATTCGCTGCAGTGGCGTCAGGGATGCGAGGTGATGCCCGGCGGCAGAGGTCCAGTATGAGGCTTTCAACAGTGTGATCTCATTGCTACGCAAAGACAGTGCCGCAGTGTAGTTAGCAAGGGCATCTGAGCGCATTAGTGAAGCGAGAGCACCTGGCACCACTGACAGATCAGGGGTGCCCCTCAGAGCCACTTCTGCTCTCCGCACACAGAACCCCTGCCTTTGCCTGGACCTGTATTCTGGGGGCTTAAAGGGGGGCAGACGGAGATGTGCAGCCCACCCCTCACCTTCCTACCTAAGCCATTTGGGGCCTATCTACATCAGGACAAGCCCACCCCCAGCTTGATGTGCCCAACTGTGCAGCAATCTTCCGATGCAACGAATGCGATGCACAGGCCAGCCAAAGCCTGTGGCATGGAAGGCCAGATGCGAGGAGTAGAGCACATATGAGCAGTGAAGGCACTCAGTCCCTGTTAACTCACAGGCAGTACACCGGAATGGAACTCTTGCCCTTGTGTGAGGGACCCCCTACCTCACCTGGACCCTATCCCCTTGATGCCGCCAAATGGCTGCTGAAAAGAACAATCACCCACTACCAACCTGCTCAGAGGACCATCGCATAATGAGACAAGACTGTGCACAATCGGGGCTTTCTGGCTGACACCACAGCTTCTTCAGGCAATAAATGTGTTGCACAGGCCTGTCAATGTCCATGCCGATAGAGACTGTGCCTCACTGCGTGAATAAAATTAGAGACTCACCAACGCAACACACATTACCATTTTATGCTGGTGTGAAAAGGTCACAGTGAGTTCCCTGTCGCATCATCCCCTGCATCTACTCCCTGAGCTACATCCCATGTAGAGGACCTCCCAGAACTCTGTGCTAGCCCTGCCCTGTGTCTGCCTAGACCTGAATGTGCTGGGGTCTACTCACCTCAAGAACTCCCTGCTCTTGATTTCTCGGGGGGCCCTGCTGACAGAAGGCCCTGCACACGCTGAGAGGTGCTGTCCATCTGAATTCTTCACACACTCTGTCGACTAGTGGGACTGCCTGCCTAGTCCCTATATCACTTACTCCCACAGACAGGCAAACACTCTTCACTTGCCACATCTTTGCTATTCCACTGGGCCCCAGTGGTGCTAAGTATAGTACTGATACATAGAGGGGAGATAAACGCCTCGAGCAGACCAATCTTGGACCACCCCTCCCACATACACATTTGTGGCTTTTGATGCTGGAGTAGACTGAGGGCCCGCCGGTCTGGGTTGCCAAGCATGCGGCCAGTTTTCTTCTGCAGGCTGTGACACTCCATCTCCTCATACCCTAGTTCCCAAAAATGACAGACCAAATGCAATCTTGAGCGGCAAGGGAAAAGCGACATTTATTTATGCATGTTTAAAACAAAGTTACCCTGCGATGACATATACCCACATAATCTCCACTCCTTCCCCAGCTCCACTGCAGTCTCAACTACACCCACCTCGCCTATCACTAGCATCACCTCGACCCCAGATCTCCCTCACGCCTCCGCGTCCGTAACCCCCCTCCCCGTCTCCACAATCGCACCTTCAGATCCATTCGCTGGTCCATTCTCTCCCTCTCCCTGCAATATAAATCTCATTGTTCCTCCTCCCATAGCTCATATCATTAAGCCCTCTTGTCCCCTCTTCACTTCCCCCCCCCCTCTAATCACCACCACTCTACAAGTATGTCACACAATGATTTAGACCCTCCTAAAGTACACATCAACACCCCTTCTCATCCTCTCTCCATATATCCCTGCCCTATTGACTCCCACACCGAAATACCATCATACATCGAATCAGCTCACCTCTTGCCCCTAGACACCACACCAGCAATAACCCCTCCTCATCTTACCACAGTTCAGGCCATCAACATGATAACGCCGACACCTGACCCCAGACTAGATGTGATACTTCTATCCCTTCAACAAATAAAATAGGACATCCAAACGCTGCATGACTTGATCCGGCATCAACCCATCTCACTAACTAAGCCTATGCATCAGCAATGCTCTAGCCCCCTACCTCAACCCCCCAAATGGAATACAGTACCCTACCCTAATGCCTCATCCCACCGACTAGGGAAAAGCAAGACCTATCTCCAAGTGAGCTCACTTCCCTGCTTCAATCCTACGAACTCCCTTCCCTTCCCTCTACACCAGCACATACAGACGACAAACAGAAACTGTCCTTAATCCAACACATCCAGCCCAATGCATCTAGAAGTATAAGACGCGCCCCCAGAGGTATTGACGAAAATAACCTCAAGAGAATTACCATCTCCCATGACCAGAACACCACTTTGACCAAGGCCCAGCTAAAATGTATCCTACTAAACTGTAGATCAGCACCTATATAGCTGACCTCATTATAACTAATGAACCTGACATTATCATCCTGACAGAAACCTGGTAAAAATGACTCATCCTCACCCATCTTATACATTTTAGTTCCCCCAAACTATTACATCACAAGACTTGATCAACCTGATAAATTAGGGGGTGGCATTGCCTGCATTCATAGGAATAACCTCTCTGTGAACCGCTCTAACTCCCCGGTAATCTCATCGTGTGAATACTTCTGCCTAGACATCTCGAGCAATAACAAACCAATATGCTCACTTCACTCTTTCTACCATCCTCCAGGCAACAACCTTACCTTCATCGAGGACATCATGGATATTTTAGCAACAAATGTCGGTCAACAGACTACTCACATCTTCCTGGGGAACTTCAACCTCCACTGGAACGATCTTAATGACCCAGAGGTCAACAGCCTCAAAGCTTTCCTGTCCGACCTCAACCTGTCCCAAATTTGCGATAGTCCCACCCACGATAAGTGCTCAACCCTTGATCTAGTGATCTCCAAAGTAGACTCTATTCAGTTTGACTTGATTCTTCCTTGCGACTGGTCTGACCATCACATAATCACATTCCATATCAAAGAAGTAGTTAAATTACTCTCTATCCAACCTAAGAGAACAAAAATCTGGAGGAGGAACCTAGATAACCTCAATCCTACCACACTCGCAACCGCCAGCCACATCTTCACGCCACCACTGGATGGCTTAGATGATGTACAGGACTTGACCAATCACTCAATCACTACTTCAACTCCATGAACAGGATACTCGATGACCTAGCACCCCTACAATTGAAAAGAGTCACCACAAAAGACACAAACCCTTGGTACGATGGTAGGCTAAACGATGACAGAAGATACCTGAGAGCAATTGAAAGACAATGGAGATCTGCTCCATCTCCTGCCCACCTCAAACTACTAAGAAGCACCAGAAACTTCGATTACAGAAAGATTAGACGCTCAAAAGCGGACTTCATATGTAAACAATTAGACCAAGCCAAGAATCGCCCCAAAAAACTATTTGAAATAATCAAAAATTAATCAAAGGGAGTCTCCCACTCCCCACAAGCTAGTCTAGATACACTCACCAATTGCGAGGAGCTTATTTATTTATTTATTTATTTATTTGTGTATTTTGTATAGCGCGCAGCTACCCCAACGGGGTGTCCCGGCGCTTTTGCTCAGAATACTAGATCTTGTCAGAAGGAGCGATTAACAGAAGAGGAAAGTTTTGAGCGCTTTACGGAATGGCAGTTCTTCTTGATTCCTGCGAAGGGAGATCGGAAGTTTGCTCCACTGAGAGGAAACGCACATATGAAAAGTTCTGCCCCCAGAGCGTACTTTTTTAAACCTGGGAGTGACCAGTAATAGTTTGGAATTAGAACGAAGATTTCTAATATTACTATAGGGGCGGAGGCAAGATGAAAGATAAGCAGAGCCATGTCCTTTTGTCGCCCGATGAGCCAGAGTCAGTGCTTTAAACTCGGCCCTTTTATGGACAGGCAGCCAATGCAGCTTACGCCGATGAGGTGTAATATGTTCCCGAAGGGAAATGCCACATACTAGCCGAACAGCGGCGTTTTGGACAATTTGCAGTCTATGGCACAGGCCCGTGGATAATCCTAGGTATAAACCATTGGCATAATCCAAGTGGGATGTGATTAGGGCCTGAACAATTTTTTCCTGGTGTCACTGGGTAAGTAATTGATACATTTTTTGATCATCCTGATTTTTGAGGTACAGGCAGCGGAAACTGAGTGAACCTGGCTATGGAAGGAAAGACAAGCGTCCCATCTGACACCCCGGTTTCTAACTGATTCCTTAGGAAGGGGAGCAGGGCTTAGGTCTACCGGCCACCAGAGGTTCGAATCCAAAAGAGAGGATTGATGAAAAAAGAGAACCTCGGTCTTTCCTTCGTTCAGCCTCAAGAAGTTGTTATCCATCCAGTGGGCAATGTCTCGTAGACAATTTTTCAATGGGTCAAATGTAGTCAGGTTAGGGTCATCATAAGAAAAGAGGAGCTGGATGTCATCTGCATAAGATGTCATCATATCCCTGTCAGGGAAATTAACTCAGCCAGGGGAGAAAAATAAACATTAAATAGAAGAGGACTCAGTGAAGAGCCCTGCGGTACACCCCATTTAAGAGCGTGTCTGGTAGAGGTGTAAGGCGGTGTATACACTTGTTGTGTTCGATTGGACAAGAAAGAAGCAATCCAGGTGAGTGCTGTACCCTGAATGCCCATGGTTTGGAGATGGCTGAGCAGGACAGGGTGAGAGACGGTGTTGAATGCTGCGGAAAGATCCAGCAGCACCAGCAGCGCCCTCGAACCCCTGTCCAGCGTCCATCGAACGGAGTCGGCCATCTCTATCAGGGCCGACTCGGTACTATATCTGGATCGAAACCTGTGTTGGGAATTATGAAATAGGCCATTAGATTCTATGAAGCCGGCGAGCTGTTGATGTGCCATTTTTTCAAGAATCTTGGCTGGGGCAGAGAGTAAGGAAATCGGCCTATAATTAGCCGGGTTGTCCGGGTCGGCATTGACCTTCTTAAAATGGGAACCAGAAGGGCATGTTTCCATGTCTCTGGATATACACCGGTGCGCAACGATGCGTTCCAAATGCTGTTAAGGTGGAGATTGAGAAATGTTGCAAGGGTTTTGTATTGCTTAGCCGGCCATGGGTCGTTGGGTGACCCTGACTTGCACTTGAGTAATTCTTGGAGAGACCGTTCTCTGGTGACCTCCTGGAATTCTGAAAAGACTGGGGTCTGGACAAGGGGGGCCGGTGACGTTTCCCTGATGCCTTGACTATCAGTTGTTGGAAAAGAGTCATAGATGAAGGCTATTTTCTCTTCAAAGTAATCAGAGAGTCGTGTGCAAAGAGTTTGCGACACAGGAGGTCGACGGTTGAGGGCCTGAGGGTCGGTAAAGGTTTTGACTGTGTTGAAAATCTCCCTGGTGGAGCCATGCATCTTATTGATCTTCTCCGTGAGATAGCATCGTTTGTGACTTATTATAATTTTCCGGTAAACTTTAAGAGCGGCTCTGTATTTGAATTTGCTATCTTCGGAATAAGATTGTCTCCAGCACCATTCAAGGGATTTACAGGCAGATTTGCACTTTCGAAGTTCATCAGAATACCAAGGACCGGCGGGGGCTGAACGAAAGGTTTTTATAGGCCGAAGAGGGGCAATAGAATCAATAGCATGAGACACCCAGTTATTGAAGTTGCCTAAACGAGAATCTAAGTCTAAGGCTCCTGGGGGGTCAGTTGAAGGGAGGTGATCCGATAAGCAATCCAAAGAGATCCTATTCCAGTTTCTACCAAACTCCTTAGCCAGTATCCTAGTGCTGGCCTGATGGTGCGTTAAGATTGAAAAAGGGATAAAATAGTGGTCCGACCAGATCACTGGATTGGGATCACTAATTGTAATATCAGAGAGATTAGAGCAGACAAGGTCAAGCATGTGTCCAGCCCTGTGTGTAGGGAGAGTAACCAGTTGGATCAGCACACAATCAGTCAGAGTGGATAGGAAGTTGTAGCTAGACAGACAGGATGTGTCTTCCGCATGAAGATTAAAATCTCCGAGCAAGGTGAAATTAGCATAGCGAGAGCTGGCTTGAAGCACAAAGTCTAAAAGACTAGGTAAATGTGACAGGCTGGAATTAGGTGGTCGGTAAACCAGCACGCCAGAGCATCTAACATCTGGAGTTAGTTTAATACAAAAGGGAAGAGCTTCGATGGAGTCTATTTGATCATAAGGAAAGGACGCGATTGTCCAATGTGATTTATAAATGATAGCAACTCCGCCTCCGTGTTTGCCACTTTGCCGGTTGGCGCAGAAAAAGTTATAACCCGCCGGAATGGCCAAACAAATAGCTGGGTTAGATTCGTCCCCTAGCCAGGTTTCCGTTAAAAAGAGAAAGTCCCATTTGTTGTCAATGAGAGTCTGAAAAATGTCTAAAGAGTGTTTCACTAGGGAACGACAATTAATAAGTCCAGCCCTGAGGGTAAGGGCATTTTGGCGGAATTGTGACTTGGGGGGAATCTTTAATAATGGACATTGATGCACTGAAGTGCTTCCATCCCAACCAAGGTCACAAGCTTAACACGGATAAGTTCTAACAGATAAGTCTGAATGGATAAAATGTAAATAAGGGCACTCCTAGGGTCTGAGGGATAGTAATTTCTGCTGATTATAGATGATAGTATCGTGGGGGTCAAAACTGGCAGCATCTCTGGCCCTGGTCGCAGAAAGGTCGCGGATGGGCGCAGACGGGCTTGCCTTTGGCGCGCCTTCGGCGCACCATCGGCACGCCCGCTGCACGTCCAGATAGAGGTGGCCATAAAAGGCGGATGAGGGTGGGAGAGAACAGGCTGCTGCAGCGCTACCCGTCGAATTCCCCCCGAGATGGCGGCTATGATGATGTAAAACCCCGTGGCAGCATCTAAATCAGCTGCGGGGGGGGGCAGAAAAGAGGTAAACACACAAACACTCCAGCGAGTGCAATGAGTTCCGGAAAAGTGCAGTTTTAAAATAAAACAAAGTTACATGGTTTAAAATCGTCCTCTGTGCTTCCCGGCTTTTCGCCTCAAGAAGGGAGTAACAAGCTATGTGCGGCGCGCTAAGAAGTTCGCTTTTATGCGCATCTGAGGGCGGTAGGGAACAGGCTGCAGCACCGCTACCCGTCGAATTGGATGGAGATGAAACGGCGTAGCAAAAGTGTTGCAAGGGGATTGTAAATCTGAAAAACAACAATAGAGGAAGTGTAGAGGTAATGATAGAATCACCCTCCTAACTGATCTATGTAAACATTGGGATTCTATCAATGTGTACAAGTGAGTTAACTTAATGTTAGTGATCGTGGGTCGAAAATTGAGGTATGGCCCTTCCTTGTGATGACAAAATGAGGGCACTATGTGCTTTTAAAATACCCCTCACACACTAAGAAGCCCCTTAGTGTCATGCTTCATCATCGGGGTCTTCTCGTCCCTCTACGGGGCGGGCGTGCTACGACCTACGAGCTACGTGGGAGCACTAGTAGTTGTGACAATAGGCTATGTGTGGTGCAGTGAAAATGATATCAGTGAAGTGTAGGGACCTATATATGTGTTTACAAATATTAAAAATTCCCTGGCTGGTAGAAAAATAGAATTTATTAGGTTCTCTATCTGGGAACGTTAAAAAGGGGTTTGGTGTGGGTAGAGCAAGTTGCTTGCTACCCGGTCAATGAAAGGAAGGAAGGGCCATACCTCACTTTTAGACCCACCATCACTAACATTAAGTTAACTCACTTGTACACATTGATAGAATCCCATTGTTTACATAGATTGTAAATCTGCCCCTTTGTGTTTGCGGCATGATGTAATTGCATAATATTGGGCAGTTTGCAGAACATTCATGAAGCAAAATACTAGAAATACTGCCAATGTAAATACCGAGATTTACTGGGTACTCGTTTTATCAGGAGAACTCTAGTGTTTCTTAGCAAGGAATAACAATAAATGGGAGTGTTCTGGATCACAAAACGACACTGTATGTTGTATAAACAAAAGTACTACACCACCCAAAGAATGACAAATCTGATTGGCAACTGCTTTTTACAAAAATCTATTTGCATCTTTGGTTTGTCAGATGTCTCGGTTGAGACAGGTTGATGTGTTCAGTGCATCATTGAATTGAGAACTCAGGTGAACAAAAGTCAATATTTCTGGAAGACGTGAAGCTAGCAAAGGAGACTGCAAAAAATCCATTAAAGGAAACGTTCCTCACTGGAGAGCTGAAACTGATGCACAGCAAGTGTATTAAAACAAGTGGTAAATGGACATTGTGTGGAAGAAATCCCAGAGCTTGCAAACAAAATGTAAGTGCTCCGATCAATAAAGGCACACAGAGATCGCGGAGTCCTAAAATTAAATCATACTTTTCATATAGGAAAAATGTTTCATTTGTTACAAACCCTGCACTGTGCAGTGCCAGATAAATAAGAAATTGTTGGCCATAGACCAGACACGGATTAGTGCCAGAATTTATGATAAAAGCGTTGTCAATCTATGGTGTAAAACTCGCCCTTCCAAGCAAAAAGATGCTGATGACTCCCTCTTCCAGATACTCTCTGCCAAATGTGCAAGCATAGGTACATACTCGACCAATAATTTGAACCTGGAAACCTATGACCCAGGAGGTTCAGCTACAAGTCCATTGGCATCTGGACCTGTCTACCCATTTCCTCCAGACATAGCAGTATTGGTGATAACAGATATTAGTTAATTGTATTGGAGTACAGACATAGGGAACTCAATAACTCACATGACAGAGGAAACTTATATTATATCCTCGCCCGTCTTCCTCGCCCCATTCCACACTGTTGGAGCCCTTCTGGTCCTGGAACGACCGCTGACATGCTACTGCCTTATTATTTTAAAAATCTAGAAACATGGCCGCTCACTGCTTACTGGGTCATGGCCAGGTTCAACAAGATTTTTTGGCGCACCGTGACCTCCACCTCGTATTCCTTCGCTCCCACCTGGCAAACATACCCCAATCTCTCCATAGCCCCTCTGTCACCTACATTTCATTTGTTTTAAAGTGCTGGTAAAGCCATCCACAAAAAATGCAGATCTGTTCTCTGTAGCAGGCATATTAACCCTCTACAATACTTTATGGTGAGACAAAATGGCCACTAGACAAAACTCAATTTTCCCTCTTTAGCAGGAATATTAACCACAAGAGTTATCTTGACATTGTTATTACTGCCTGAATGTCGGACGCATATCAAATTATGCAGTAGGTGCTTTTCAACCTATGCTAGTGCTCAACACAGCGCCCCACCCTGAGATCAGTGCCTCCCTCCAGGTCAGCGCCCAGTGCAGCCGCACCTGTTGCACTGCCCTAAAGCCAGCCCTGTACTGGATAACAGTGGGCTGGGCCATTAGCTCCTCCTGCTCTTCATTTTCAGGGATGCTGCACAAGTTCGGTAAGTCTACTTGCATTTTTTTATGTATGTAATTAGCGATGCTGCTGTAGTAGATCATGTCACTGTATTATATCTATATAGTTCGCCTGGTGCCTGAGTAGACACAGAGGAAAGAAGCATATGGGCTGAGGCATGCTCCAGTGGCCCAGCTATCGCAGGGAAGGGCGTGCTGCAACAGTCGATTGCTATTATTTTTCAGGGGTCTTGGTTCAGAGATAACCTCTGCAGGTATTCTCAGAAGAATTTCCTCCTTCTATTAAAGTGGACTCTCTTACAGATGGTCCCTCTACAGAAGAAGTGATAATTTTGGAAGAAGCGGTTTAGCTAGAAGCAATTGACAAGAAGGTAGAAGCCACAAGTAAAAGTTGTTCCGCTGCCTCCAACTTTGCGGTTATAGTAAGTGCATACGCCAAATATGCAGTCCAGACTTTGTTAAAAGATTTTCATGCCTTCTCTGGCTTAGTTCAAAGTTGTTCAGACTTCTCTTCCACTTTATCTGTCATGGAATAGCAGGTATGTTTTCTCTCCGATATTTCATTTGATCTTCAAGGTTTAGTCGCATCTGCTTCTGGAGCAGCGATTGCAGCCAGACATCACTTGTGGATGTAGTCCTGGAAGGCCGAGGCTTCTCAAACATCTTTGTTGATGTCCTTACCTTTTTTCTGGTTCTAAGTTGTTTGGCCCTCACCTTGAGGGACCTGTTAAGAAGTCAGCAGAGGATCGCAACTTATGTCCGCAGTGTGGTCAGCATTCAGGGGAGAGGAACTCTGTTCTTGAAGGCTTTTGGTCCAACAACCAAAGAAGCATCTCAGTTCTTTTGAGGAAGGGGTTGCGGGCTGAGGACCCATCTGTCAGACAAATCCAGGTCCCAGTCAATATGTCCTAACGTCATGCTAGGACCTTCAAAAGCCTGACTATGCCAAAAGTGCTCCAGAACTGATTGGGAGTTGTCTACAGTTTTTTTTCTAAACAATTGTAACACCCATATTTCAGACAAATGGGCTTTGGAAATTATATCATCAGGATATCAGATAAGTTTGCAACAAATTTCTTTAAAGAGGTTCATCAAAACTCCATAGCCTTGGAAAGCAGATCGCCAGAGACAGTGCAGGCTCTGTTGTCAAAGGCAACGATTGTACCAGTCCCATTGGATCAGAGAAGGACAGGAGTTTACTCAATAATCTTTCGGGTACAGAAGTTGTCAAGTGGGTACAGGCCAAAGTTAGACCTAAAGACTGCTAAATCGTATATTCCCTATCTGACTTTCAAGATGACAAAGTTGGCTGGCATAATTCCTTTCCTGAATCAAGGGGACTTTATGGCATCAATCAATCTCTTGGATGCTAATCTGCATGTCTCAATGCGCAAGTCATCCCGGAAGATCCACAGGTTCTGTATTCAGGACAAACACTATAATTTCCAAATCCTTCCTTTCGAACTACCACTGGCACAAGGAGTTTTTACAGGCTCTTATCCCCTCTGGTAGGTAGATTACAAACATTGGGGGTTTCTCTTTTCTCATACCTCAATGACTGGTAGATTCTCTCTCTCAATTTTAAGGGGTCAGAGGATAGGACACCGGTGATCAAGGTTTTGGAGGAGCACTGATTCCTGATAAATCATGCCAAGTCACATCTTGTTCCGTTTCAGTCAATCCAGTTTATCAGAGCCCTATCCAAAACGCAGGCGGGAATGGTGCTTTTTCAAAAATAGGGACAAGAAAAGTTTCTGTCTCATCTTCAGAGCCTTCTATCAAAGAAGAAAGATGCAGCACGGTAGTGATTGACTCTCCAAGGAGATATGGTATCCTCAGTTTCCCTGGTTCCTTGGGCTTCGCTACATATGTATCCCTTAGTGAGACACCTGTTTGATCAATAAAATCCTGTATCTCAGGAGTATGAGCACTGCATCCCTATTACAGCACAGATTACAGCATCCCTCCAGTGGTGGCTAGAGGTTGACAACCTGTTCAAGGATTGTCCTTCTCAAATTCCTTTGCCCAGAGTTGTTACAACAGATGCAAGTTGGATAAGTTAGGTAAAGTTGGATAAATTAGATAGCAACCCTAGATTCTTGGGATTTCAAAGGAAAGTGGAAAGCCCAGAAGCATTCTAGGTGTTCCAACCGGAAGGTACTAAAAGCAGTCCTTCTAGCCCTGAGGTATTTTCTCACATTTTGATGGGTTAGGTAGTTTGTATCAGGACAAACAATATGGTTGCCCAGACTCCTTATAAATCACCAAGTGGGGACAGGGTCACAAGATTTGTTCCAGCTAGCTTAGGAGATAGGGCTGCAGGCAGAGAGGAATCTAAGTGTTGTTTATTTTCCAGGCAAACAGAATTGTAGAATAAACAATGTCAAGTTGTTTGTTTCCAGCCTCAACCTATTGGTACCTCCTTGAGGGATAAGATTTGAATTACCATGGATGGACCTGTTTGTCAAACAGGACAATTCTCTCTTTCCACAACTGTGCTCTTCTGAGAAATCCAGTCAAGTCTGGGCAGTGAATGACTTATCTATTTTATGGCCTCTAGGTCTACTATACACGGTTCCATAAATTCCTCTTATCCCCAAGGTCATTCAGAAAATTCAAGAGGATCATGCCTGAGTGTTACTAATAGCCCTTATTGGTCTGGAGAACTTGGTTCCCTTCCTTCACAGGCCCTCGATAGCCCCTCTGTGGATACTCCCAACTCTTTTTTTTTGTTTCATTTTTATTTTCAGGAAAAGAAAATAGTTACATATTATCGATGTACATCATACCAGTGGTTACATATTCAGGCATTTGCCCAAAAAAAAAAAAAGCGTATAGGAGAGCAAAAGAAACCCAGGTAGACAGGAGAAACATAGAGAAAGAGAACAAGACCTGCTGAGCGGGAGGTCCAAACAATGAAAGCATATATTATTGGTAAACAAAAAAATAAACATACTGATTACTGATTATCCAGACGTGTTCCAGCTCCTCCCCTATGCTTCCATCAGTAAACTCCATATCTGTCTTCCCCTTGCCCTCCCCCTCCGCCCTTTACATTAATACAGCGCAATCTCTAAATTAAGTATATGATACAATCTAGCATACCATGCCTGATATGTTGGTGGATCTACATCCTTCCAGCTAGTAGCAATCAAAATACGATATACCGCTGTCACCAAAAAGCATAAATAACCTTGAGAAGGCTCTAACTGTGATCTTTCATCAAACCCAAATATCAGCATGGTGGATGTTAAAGATACTGCCCGCCCCAGAATTGGACATAATAACTGTTCAATGCCCACCTTTAGACCCAACAACCTGCCACAATCAGCAAACATATGAATTATATCATCTGGGCCCTGGCCACACCTTGAGCCTTTATCATTATCCCATTTCCCCCATGCCCAGAGATTAGCTCCGGTAAAATATAATCTGAACACTGTTTTAAAGGTTTGTGCTTTGAGATTCGCACTTAAAAAGGTTTCCTTCGAGAGCTCTAGTGCCCTACAAATATCTATGTCCGGGTTGTCCAATTTAACGGCCCATGCCCTTTCTACTTTATAGATGTCATCCGGAGTAGCCTCCAACAATATTGTGTACCAATCCTTGACCCGACACTGCAAGGCCTGGACAGAATACCAACAAGTTCATGCCTGAGGCAAAGATGGCGACTGAGTGAGGTCAGTCATTGGTGGCCTCCCTCTGTGATGGCGAGTGTTAGCTAAGTGCGGGATATAGCAGACCTGAATGGCGCTCCCCCCATGCACAACAAACATTGTAAAGAAGCACGCAATTAAGGAGCTGTGTTTACCGGAGATTCGGCATGGGGCTCTGGTGCTGGTGAAGATCGCAGAGCAGCTGATTGCTAGCTTTCGTGGTCTGGAGCAGGAACTTGCCCGGATCCACGGCGCAAGTGGAAGCTGACTACGAGTGTTATGGCTCCCAAGACGGTCCCAAAGGGAAAGGGAGGACCGGGTCAGCCTGCTCCGGTGGAACTCCTAGGCTGCAGCAGAGTATCACAGATCCAAATCTAGTGCCTCCCACGGTGGCGCAGAGTCGGCGGCAACGAGGAAAGCCAGAGAATGCTCAGGAAGGGAACGGGAGAGGTGTGGGCGCTCAGCCCCAGCCACCCCGGCCCCCTACAATAATGGATATGTTCAGGGGCACAAGGAGCAGTTCAGCTCAAGGCGAATCTAAAGAGCAGACTGGCAGTACTAGCCCGGATAAAGAAGCTGGTTCTAAGGGGCTAATGGCATCAAATGTAGTCGGTAAACTTCAGTTGGGCCAGGTGGAAATACCGGAGCATCAGGAATCAGAGACGATTACATTACTGGCACAAGGTACAATTTTGGCTAATATTGAAAATGCGGATGTGGATGTGGATGTAGGTGAGGCAGGACTCAACGGGGGCTCTACACAAGTGGAGTTATCGAATAACATGTTCATACAGCAGGAGGCGAAGAGCTCGGGGCTTCAATTAAATTTGACGGGGAAAGAAAAAGAATGCAAAGGGTCCTCAAGGCACGCAGGATCCTGCAAGTTGGCAGAGAAGAGGATGTAAGTCAAGTCAAGTCAATAGCACTTTATTTCGATTAATAAAAATCATAAAAGCAGTCAAAAATACATTATACAAGAGATATTAGAAACATTAAAATATTATCAAGCTTAATACACAGTATTATGCATATGACGTATATAAAATACACAAAAGCAGATGTTATTAGTGGGCATATCAGAAAGTTAAAAACGTCAAAATTCATTGGCAGAGGGATATAATCAATTCTCCAAGGCTCTAAAAGCCACTCTCTTATTCTTGTTGCGTACAGCAGCCACCAGAAAGCTAGCAACCCCAAACATCACTTTCAGCGTGCTTAGCAGTTGTAGAAACATCAATGCTGGTTTAGCTTGAGTGAATCCTGCATCTCTTAATAGTGGCATTAAATGTTGCTTCCTAATATCAGAAAAGTGCTGACAAAACAAAATGAAATGCAAAAGGGTTTGGGGAGAGACATTATCACAACTACAGGGAGGTGTAAGTTCTGGTTTCCCCCACACACATGAAATGCCCAAAGTATATTGAACAATATTTAATCTAAATCTAATTAAGAGATGTCGGTGATGTGGTATTGATACAATTCTGAGGTATGGTTCCAAATGTGGAGTAGTCTTTAAAACATAATTAGATCTCACAAGAGGTTTATTCATTTCCACATATTCCCGCTCTTGCTCAACCATCCTCATAAAATTCATCTTTAACCACTTCAGATCACTTTTTTGTAACAAATGCGGGGAATAATAAAGCTCAGGACGCCCCAGTTTAGCGAAGACATCTCTAATATAGGATAGCCAGGGTATTTTGTGTGCTTTTTCAAGTGCCATTACATCTTTTAAAATAGCATGGTTCAATGAGATCTCCTTATTAATCCAGGTTTTAGCCCAACACGTTATTGGGGCTAAGCGTATGAGATCGGAGATATAGCTCAATCCCAACTCAGTATGTATTGTAAACACAGGCGTGGAATGAGGGACAGCTAACAGGATCCTTAAAAATTTGTTCTCAATTTTTTGTAATTTATCCTGTTGCAAATAGCCCCATAATGAGGCCCCATACAGCGCTATAGAGAGGCATTTGGATTTGTAAATAGATAAAAGTGCCTCCATAGGCCTGGATCCCAACCGCCTTGCAAAGTCCATTAGGGCAGAGGATGATCTAGCAACCGCTAAGCATTTCGCATTAATTTGAGGGGCCCAGCTACCCTTTAGATCAAAAATGACAACAAGATACGTAAATACTGGGATGGTGGATAGAACTACACCGTTGCAAGAAAAGGGCAGTGTTTTATATGATTTTGGGCGTTTTCCAACCACCATGACGTGAGATTTCTTACTATTCACCCTCAGGTCTAAAGATTCCATAAAGCCACCAAAAGAATCTAAAAGTCTCTGCAGCCCCAGTCCTGTGCTGGCCAACAGCACCGCGTCATCAGCATAGAGAAGGACCGGGACTGCAGAGTTACCCACATGGGGGGTGTCGAGGGTGGCCCTTTCCAGATGTTTATCTAGGGAATTTATATAGAGGGTAAAAAGCAGTGGGGCCAGGAAAAGAGGATGTAGATTCAGAAGCAAATGACTTCTACTCACTCTCAGATGCTACGTGGTCTGGACTGGGCTCAGGGCATGGGACCAACTCAGAATCCAGCGAGGAAGACAGTATCCCGGGCTGGGATGTGGAAGGGAGTGGTAGGGATAGGATTACACCTAATAAAAAAATACACCTTCGTTCTGGGAGAATGTGCAACCCCAAACAAAATGATCTTAGGTGGGACTACTCTACAGGCAATCAACAGTCGGAATCAGCCTAATTTAAATGAAGGGCCAGCAGTCTCACCGGCACTTTCCCCACTCTAGAATCCATACTGCAGTGTGTCATGGCACTCAGATTAGAAGCCCATGTGGAAAGCAAATGCTCCCAGAACACTAACCGGAACCTTCAGGGTGTAATTCGAAAAGTTTCTAAAACCTGCAGTGATATAAGCAACCGGATGGCAGGGCTTGAGACAAGGACAGCTGCACTAGAAGTCAATAGGTCAAGTTACGGCACATGAGGAGCAACTCACGGACATAGAGTGGAAGCTTGAGGATGGCGAAACACACCAAAGAAGGAATAACCTGCGTTTCCTGGGAATTCTGGAGGGGAAGGAAGGCTCCAATGCACGCACTTTTATGGTCCCGGGTTTCCTTTAATATTTGACAGCCATTCGACCAGATGCAAAACCCAGAGCTCTTCTAGTGTTTTGGGAATTTTTAACTGAGACAGAATGTATTCGAAAAGGCAAGACCTGAGGCGCAGCGGGCAGCGGATGGATTCACTTTCTTTACCAGGCCAGACTTCTGCCACGTTACAGTGGAGCGAAGATGGCGGCTGAGGCAAATGATCACCCAATTCCAGCAGAAGGGGGAGCAGGCCTTTCTACTTAACCAGGCTCGGATGAAAGTCATCTGGAAAGATCAAACCTGTTTTTTTTGTATCAGAAATTAAGTCCAAGGAATATTTGAACACAGGGGGGTGAATCCTGGGTGGATTTTTTGGTCCTTTGTCGCCTCCTGACAGAACTGCTTAGAAACTTTCTAGAGTGTGGTTTAATGATGTTGTTTGTTTTCTTTTTTGTAACCCTTTTTTCTCACACTATAGAAATTAGGATGAAATACAGCTATCTCTGTCGGGTGGGGTGTTCATATGGGTCTAGGTATGATATTTTGGTGAAACATATATATATTGGTGCAGTACGGTACGCCATCACGAGGAAAGGGTTGGGGCCACCATACATCACTTACAGACCTAGCGAGGTCTGTTGCCTTATTCAGCAGGGAGGAGGGATGGGTGGGCAGGGAAGAGGGTGCAGGGGAAGTGGGGTTGGTGGGGAGGGGGGGTGAGAGGAGGTAGGAGGGTAAAAAGCAGAAAATCCAGGAAAATAAGGTAGTTGGACAGAAGATAAGATGTACCAGTGGTTGCAGCTATTCTAGATGGAGAGCTAGAGAGAGGTTAAAAGAGCATTATATAGAAAGCAAGGAAGTAGCAAGTATGGGTAGACTGACAATATCTACAATTAATGTTGGTGTATTGAATGATAGGGAGAAAAGAATCAGAACTGGGGAAATGCTCCGAGCATTTATGGCCGACATTATGGGGCCGATTCAGATTCGGGAAAAAGCACTCCGAATAGCCGTACGGAGTCTTTTTCCCATGCGAATCGTAACCTGCAACGTCCCTGTACGTACACAGTAGTAGGATTCTCACTCAATGCAGCTCCCTGTACGAATCGTACCAGGAACCGTACAACTCGAATTCCTGTACGAATCGCCACCGGAACACTCAGTAAGTGACGTTTGTACGGTTCGCAGCAGATTTTCCCGACCCAGCAAGTACGATTCGTCCCGCCGACCCTCCGTACGCCCCTTTTCCTACGGGAGCTGAAAACTGTTGGAAAAGCACAGTACGCCTCTAAACACGTACGGAACGGACCGGACCGCCCCGGGTATGATGCGTACCCCTGCAATCATGGGGTGTACGCACCATAAACCATGATCGCAGGGTGTATGGTGCGCACCCCATGATCGCAACATGTAAGGTGCGTACACCCTGTGATCATGGGGTACGGTACGCACCGTACCCCTGAGATCATGGGGTGTACGCACCGTACGGTGTGTATGTAAATGTGTGACCCTCCATCCGAATCGCACTTACCTGACGTGTACCGTAGGAATCGCGTCTCCATTCCACGGTCCGAATCGTACTCATCGGGTCGTACAGCATGTGTACGAATCGTACGGTCCACTGTGAGGGTACGAGTCGTACGGAATCTCCGGTGCAATTCGTATGGGTCGCGACAATTCGGACGGAAACTGTCCGTACGAATCGCACTACGTGATTCGGACAGATGTGTACGATTCGTACGGAGAGGGCTCCGGATACGATTCGAACGGACGCTTTTTTTCTCGAATCGGAATTGTCCCCTATATGTCAGCAAGAGACACATATTCCCTGGCAGAAAAGAGGGGTTAATATTATACCGGGGTACTCTCAAGTTGTTTGTTCATCTCAAACCACCAACACTAGAGGCGTGGCTGTACATGTCTCCTCGCATCTTTTACCAATTAATTGAGTTAAGGCAGATAAAGGGGGCAGGTGGGCCATTGCTCTGCTACCTAATCAATGCACTCTTTGTACAGTATATGGCTCCAATATCGATGATGCAGAACTGTGGGTAACACTGGAGATGGAATTAGCATCCTGGCCGACGCCTCTAATTATATGTGTGAATCTGAACATACATATAGATACTGGGGAGTGGGGTAGGGGAGGGTATACAGGGAGGAAACCCCCGGTTCATCAAGCCCTTAATGCTCTTACTGAAAGTCATTGCCTGGTAGATACGTGGGCTTGTAAAATAAATGGGGGACCCAAGCTTTACTTATTTCTCATGCCCACATAGGAAATATGTCAGACCTGACTACTTTTTGGCTTCAGCCTCGCTTGTAGAGGGGGCACAGATTAAAAGACTCCCTAAAGTCCTGTCTCAGATCATAATCCACTGGTTACGAGCATAGAAGTCCTGACACACACAAAGAGCCGTACGAAATGGACGTTCGACAAAAAACTATTAGCTGTAGAAGACAGGGCTTAGGGGTGAAATAACAAGCTTTGGGCTGTTCTATCAAAAACAACAAAGGGACGAAATACGGGTATTGACAGAAGAACTGAGTGTGAGCGAGAGACAGCATATGGCCGCTATTATACAGAGGCAGATAGATTTACAAACTAGTCTAGAGCTAAAAGTAATCAAGGTTAAGGCCAAAATTAATGGAATCTACAATAAAAAAGTGGCTGAAAGATTTCATTCGGCAACAAGGGATAATTACGAGTATGGAGAGATGATGGGGAAACATCTGGCATTACGAATGAAACAAAGGGCGGTGGCAAATAATATTTTACAATTGAGAGGGAAGGATGGAACAATAGCTACAGAGTTATCAGGAATATTAAAAATACTTACTGACTTCTATCAGGACCTATATCTCTCCAGGGACTCCATATCTGACGGAACAGAGGTGACAGGGGAGAATGAGACTCCTCTCCTCGCAGAGTTAGAAGCAGATATCACTATGAATGAGGTCCTTGAGGCGTTAGGGATGATGGCTCCAGGTAAGGCATTAGGGCCGGACGGGATCCCAATGGAGATCTATAAAGCTCTACAGACAGAACTAATCCCAATATTGTTGGATCTGTTTTTGTCTGTACAATATAAGGAGATCCCGCCAGGTTCTTGGCAGGAAACTAATACTGTGATATTACTTAAGAAAGGAAAGGAGTCGGAAGATCCTGCTGCATACTGACCAAATTCCTTATTTAATACAGACGAGAAATTGTACTTGAAGATATTAGCTCTGAGAATGTCTAAGGTAATTGGGTCTTTAGTGAGCCCATAGCAGCATGGCTTCATCCCTGGCAGAAGCACAACAGACCACGTGAGAAGAGTTATCTCTTTATTTGATATTGCCGCCACCACCGGGACACAGATGTCTCTGATATTGCTGGATGCGCAAAAAGCATTCAATCAAGTAGAGTGGGCATACCTGTGGCAACATTTAAGATCTAAGGGATTTGGTATAAGAATAATAACAGCTATTCAGGTGATGTATGTTGAGGCATACGCTAAAATTCAACTAATGGGGGAAGAGTCAGGCAGAATTAAGATCACGCGGGGGACGAGGCAAGGTGCCCATGTTCCCCTATATCATTTGCCCTTTACATAGAACCTTTGATCAGATCTATGTTGGCGGATAAGGCAATAAGTCCAATAGTGTCCTTGGGCTATAGCACAAAAGTCCTAGCATGTGCAGACATTGCAGTTGTTACACTAGACCCGCAAAGTGCAAAAGATAAGATTGAAAGGCTTGCAGCTGAATTTGGCAAACAATCATGCTATAGTCTTAACACTGACCAGACATTAATTGTTTGTACTAGAAACACGCAATTCCAGGATCTAAGTAGGAACGATGCCACCACATATTTAGGAATAGCCATAACCCCGGAGGTTGGCTCGACTTGGGAAATAAATTCGGCACCTCTTTTTAAAAAAATGGAGGGGGACCTCAAGAGACTGGATAATTTACATCTATGACGATGTTCCCCAAGTTTTTCTATTTATGTTGATGCATACCCATGGAACCGGAGAAAGCAATATTTAAAAAGGTAGAGGGGATGTTTTCCCAATTTATATGGGGCTACAAGAAAATCAGGAGATCACTAAAATTTATGACGTTACCTCCACACCGGGGGGTGGGGGGCACTCCCTAACTTTTTATATTATTTCTGGGTGGTAACGTTGCAACACATGACCATTCTATTTAGGCCTCAAAGCTGGGATTCGGATGGGGTAGTGGAGGTGGATAAGGAGACTCTGCCATCTATCTGTGCGCTAACAGTTGGTAAACTCGCTCCAGGGTTAGTGTTAAGGCAGCTGGAAGGCAGCTACTATAAGAAAGCACGGTTTAAGATTATAAGAGCTGCCGGGAATATATGTCGAAAGATTAGTAAAATATGGATATATCCAGAATTCATAGATATACATTGTTATGGCGCTCTTCAGCCTTCCCGCCTCCATTTTATGATAATACAAGCAAAGTTTGGGAAAAGGCAGGAATCAAACAGATTGGAGATATTGCCAATCAGAACGGGGTTGTTTCGTTTGAGGAACTTCAGTTACGATATGGGCTAAATATGAGCACTTTCTTTAAATATATACAAGCGAGGGAATTGATAAATAAGCTGGTTTTACAATTCACTAACCTGGCTCGAATCCCGTTGTTAGAACTTTTAATGAAAAAGAAGGATACTCCTAACTCAATCATCTCTGAGAACCCCTCTACTGGATTATACAATATTACAAAAGCTTCACCTGAAGGTTTGGAACTTGAAAGGTTAAATCTGAAAAAAACAGACACTAGTGATGTTAACCTGTAGTGTAAATAGGAGCAGCATATTCTGCAATGTTGGTACTGAACAATAACTTAAAATATGAAGATGGACTGGTTCAGTCAAACCAATTCCACACAGAGGCAGGATGAAAACTCAGGGCTTCAGACAATGCTGTGTGTAGGTCTGTGGCTGGAAGCAGAGGCATCTTGCAGCAGCAGCAGCAGCAGCAACAGCTTGATGCAGCTTCAGTGAGCTGGATTTGGCTCAACACAGGCAGAGGACCTTTGCAGCTCTGTAATTTGAATTCTTCACAATCATTCGTAAAACGCCCTGTATAAATTGTTGATTTATTCAGGCTATTTCCACCGTATAAAGACCCCTGTAAAAACCTTACCCTGTTTAAATTATTGGTAATCTTTACGGTTAGGCATAATTTGCTTTTGTGTAATTGAACAAAATGTGCAGGAAAGTATGCAAAATTATGAGCAACTATGCCAAATTCAAACCTATCATTCGGAACTATATGTTAATGCAATATACAACCTCATATCCATTTTTAATGCAAGTATGCATTTCACAATAAAAAATAGAGCATAAAACACACAACTACCGCGAGCAACAGCTGCTCACATTCTAGCTTGTTTGCCTTATTTCTGCAAGAACTACTAAGAAGGGGGACCCTTGGTATAATAGAGGCAGGTATACAGGGGAACGAAAGAAGCACCAAAGGCAAAAAGGCTACCTGCCCTGAATCTTCAAACAAGGGCCCAAATGGGATCCTTAATAGACACACTGTCACCGGAGTATATCAAGTGCAGAAATAGTCACTCAGTATCGATTCCTAAATATCGACCTACATTAATATCGAGTTTTTAATATCGTAGGGACAGAATATCGAAGTTAAGAATATCGTTGACCAGAATATCAACCCCAAGGTAAGTAATATTGTTTTTTTTAATATCGAAGTAAGTAATATCAAAGTAAGTAATATCGTAAGCAAAAATATTGTTGTCAAAAATATCAAATTTCTTTTAGTGTTATGTATTTTAGTATGTATTTTATATGTATGCTAAACCTTTTCCCAATGTATTTTATACATTTTAAAATAAATGTTTAGAAATTAGTAATTTGGTTAAAGTAATTTTTGCGTTTTAGTATCGGAGCGGGTTGTGGGTTTGTAGCGGACTAGGGTGGGAAGTAATTTAATTATAATTAATTAATTAATATGTTTTATTAATTGGTACAGATTATTAATTAATTGTTAATTAATTATTAATTGGTAATTCATTTTTATTATTTAGTTAAACATATTAATTATAATTAATGCATTAATATTTTGTATTTATTCTTATCGTTAATTAATTGTTAATTAATAAATAATTGGTGGTATATTTTTATTAAGTGATTAATTGATAATTAAATTAATTATGTGATTTTTTATGTGTTGTGGGTTGTGGGTTTAGTGGGGAATTGGCTGGGAAGTAACTAAATTAAATTAGGCTGGGAAGTAATTAAATTAAATTAATTAATGAGATTGTTTTTATTTACTGGTATTTATTATTAATTATTTGTTAATTAATTATTAATTGGTAATACATTTTTAATAATTAGTTAACTATCTAAATTATAATTAATGTATTAATAATGTGTATCAATTGTTATTGTTAATTAATTTATTGTTCATTCATAATAATTGGTGATTAATTATTAATTGGTAATTGATATGTATTGATTTGTTAATTTATATTTATAAAAATATAATTAATGTATTATTAATTGTTATTAATTGATTCATTGATAGTTAAATTAATTATGTTTTTTGTGTGTGTAGTGTGCTGTGTGTTTAGGGGGAATAGTGTGGGATGTAATTTAATGCGCATTTGGTAAATATTTATTTTAATTTGTTGGTATTTATTACTTTTGTTTTGTAAATTAATTATTAATATGTTATTTATTTATAAAAAAATATTTAAGTGATCAGTATGTTAATTTAACCCCTGCGCTATACAGCGCTTTCCCTACTGTTGCACTCTCTGGAGTTGCAATAGTAATTTTTACCCCTACGCTATCCAACCCTTTCCCTACTGTTGCACTCACTGGAGTGGGAATAGTAATTTTTACCCCTACGCTATCCAGCGCTTCCCCTACTGTTGCACTCTCTGGAGTGGTAATTGTAATTTTTACCCCTACGCTATGCAGCGCTTTCCGTACTGTTGCACTCACTGGATTGGGAATAGTAACTTTTACCCCTACGCTATTCAGCGCTTTCTCTACTGTTGCACTCTCTGGAGTGGGAACACAAATTTTTACCCTTACGCTATTCAACGCTTTCCCTACTGTTGCACTCCCTGGAGTGGGAACAGTAATTTTTGCCCCTACGCCATCCTGCGCTTTCCCTACTGTTGCATTCTCTGGAATGGGAGTAGTAATTTTTACTCTGACACTATCTGACGGTTTGTCTACTGTTGCACTCACTGGAGTGGGAATAGTAATTTTTACTCCTACGCTATCCAGTGCTTTCCCTACTGTTGCACTCTCTGTAGTGGGAATAGTCATTGTTACCCCTATGCTATCCAATGCTTTCCCTACTGTTGCACTCACTGGAGTGGGAATAGTAATTTTTACCCCTACGCTATCCAGCGCTTTCCCTACTGTTGCATTCTCTGGAGTGGGAATAGTAATTTTTACTCTGACACCATGCAACGCTTTCCCTAATGTTGCAGTACGTGGAGTAAGTATTTATATTAATTTATATGTATATGTTTAATTAATTTTAACATTATTTGTATTAGTTATTATCTTTTAAATATGTTTTAATATTTATATCTATACTTTTTTATTATATGTATTATTTACTTATTTTTACATTATTATTAAAACATTAAAAAACTGTATTTTTAACCGATATTTTAGACAACGATAGTTTTTTTCTCAATATTTTTGTACTTACCTTTATGTAGATAGGACTTCAATATTTTTTACTTCGATATTTGTGTCGATATTTTTGTAGAACGATTTTCTGCCTGTCGATATTTTGTCAGACATTCGAAAAGAGATGTGGAAGTAATGCTCTGATTACAAACCAGTAGCTCCTGTCAGTACTAGTCCTTCTCTTCCACTTCCAAGTCATTATGACCCACGTTCCCTGATCTGCACCGCATTCGTGGTTGGCTTAAAAATGGTCAGAAGAGTATTGGAATTGCCAGTCAATTCATAGTGCCAAGCAGTGGTGGGTGGCTTGAATTAAACTGACTTTTCTATCTCAAGGTGCGATTCACCTCATAACTAATGTCGTTGGCGAGGAAGACTAGGACTAATGAAGATTGGCACTATATTTCAGGTAGTGGGGAAAGATTGGATACTGTAGATAGATCAAACAGAATGGAACCATCATTTCTGGATATGTCTACACACACAGACGTTTTACTGGAACAAGATACATCTGCGAGCAGGAGGAAAGAGCAACGTTGAATAATAAAAAATATAGCGCTGTAGTGCCGGTCAACCTGTTACGTAAATACGGATCGAATCTGAGGTAAGTGGAGAACTATGTTGCGGAAGGGCACATTGCTCAGTTACATGCCCAGGAGCCTGTGATTCCTCCACTGTTTTCACACAGGCATCCCTCCTGCTGGAGCCAAGAGGAATTTCTGGCAAGAAAGCACCCAGAATCAGGCCTTTGTAAAAAAGAAAAGACTGCTAATTCTGGCAAGTGCATGTCAGTGGCATAGCTAAGCCTTTTGCCGCCCGAGGCGGTCCCAGTCTTTTCCACCTCTTGGCGGCCGTAAAGGAGGGTGGGGATTGGAGCGGTGCCGATGGATTCCTGCTTTTGTCGGCCGCGTGGCTACAGGTAAGGGGGGAGTGGGGAGGCCGCCGCTCCAACCCCTTTGCTACGCCACTGGAGCTTTTTAGTCCCCATTATAGGTACAGGAGCTCAGCGATTCCTGCCCCAATGCCTCCATCCCCGTGCAACCTGCTTCTCAGCCCCACACTCGGCTAATGTCGTCGGGAGAGGGAGGTTATTGAAGTTCCCTAACTCCTCGTTCATCGACACACGCACATGTGGTTTAAACACAGAGGGGCAAATTTACAAGGAACTGACGCAACTGCATAGATCCGTCAGTTTCCTCACGTCAGCGTCGAATGTCCTTGTGCCACTATGGATGTGCTGTATTTGCAATAAAGTGCTCCATGGCGCAAAGATTAACAGACCGGTCCATACTAGACCCAAAAATGATTCAATTGAAAAGCAAACTACTCTGACCAATGGAGACACCATTCGTGGTAATCACAGATGTGGAAATTGCCACGCATGTGATTCCGCGATTGTAGGGAATAACTTTCAACACAACAATATGACTATCACATTAAAATCATTTACCAACTGTCGCAGTAAGAACATCGTCTACTACATTGTCTGCCCATGTGGTCTTCCATATATAGGCGAGACAGGACGAGAATTTAGACAACGATTCAGTGAACACAAATCGTCAGTTAGAACTATCAAGATGACAGCACCCCTGACCCAACACTGCATTGAGTTAAAGCATAAAGAAACAGAATTAAAATGGTGCATCTTAGAAAAAATTCAATGCAGAAAAGGGGAACTACCTGAGAGAACAAGGAAAAAACGAGAGTGTTACTGGATTTTTTTCTTTGATAGTGTCAAAAAAGGCCTTATGAAAATATATCCTGGTACGTGACAGATTAAGTCCACTATGCTCAATATTGTCAATACAAGAAGATGCGGATGTGTCACATCAGGAAGCATTCTTATGATATAGATAAAGAATAGGTCATGTGATGTGGATATTTTAGAGAATAATTATGATAATCTAATTGAGATTTGGATTGGATACTCCCTGTATAAACTTTTATGAGTTTCATAAGATACTTCTACATTACTCTTATTAGTACCTTTATATTACTCATAGGGATGAAATCGAATAAGATCAAAAATTTTGGATAAATATCCTCCATATTTTTAAATTTCATTTATATACCAAGACACTATCTTGCTCAATGTCTCGCTATTTAGTGGCATAGCAGTCACAATTATATTGACCAATTTATCTGTTAACGTACTGTTTAGATCCCAGTAAGTTCTCCCTTTTTTAAAACAGACACCACTTAATAATGGCGCTAAACTAAATCACACCGTTCAATGCGCGGCATGTCAGCTTCTATGCAAATATTTAGATCGGAACATATCTAACACGCGTAAAATGTGCGAAGTGGTCAAGCGAGAACAAAATAAATATATCGGTAGACTTCTATTAACAAGAAGTAATTATATGGAGCAATGATGGTAAAAATAAAATACACATTGAATAAATTTTTAATCGATATATAAAAAATAATTTGTAATGAAATGTGAAACGGGATACAGTAACAACGTTGTATTGCCTCTGATTTGTCAAACATGATTAAAAATAGGTAAATAAATAATATGGAGAGAAAAACGCCACTTAATAATGGCGGCCATTATAGCGATCATGTGACCAAAATAGTATAGAAGACGAAGTCGATACAAATATCACTATATCCTATAAAAACTTTTTCGCACTCTACTTAAAAATAAAATAGGACCCTAATAATGGGAGTATACACCCAAAAAAATCTTCCAATAAACAAAGCTAGACTTTTGTATCAAAAACCACTTAATAATGGCGACTACTATAGCAATCATGTGACCGAATACTTTGGCGCCTAATGACTGGTATTTAAAACGAGACGCGAATCGTAGGATCTCCGGTCCACGCTTCGTGACGAGGAAATACCGGCAGAATCGTGAGGAAAAACCACTTCGAAAAAGAAACAGTAAGTAATTCCTAGGGATTAGTCCTCCAATTGTGAGAGCCATACTGAGACAGAGAGCACAGCGTTTTTGTTTAACTGTAAAGCGGGTTTTACCAGGACTCCTTGTTATCGAGTAGCGCTCATTTATATTAATGGGGATATCACTATCTGAAAAAACCCTTTTTTTGGCTAATTAAACAGTTATTACATCTTACTTAAAGAGTAAATTAATTATGCTCATAGGCAGCGTTTAACCACTGGTACTCTGTTGGTTTCAGTTATCAAAAAATACAAAATAGACGCTGAAAGGAGACATCTGAATAGAATAGTCACAAGAGAAGGCCTTTTCCTTGTGGATACAAGTGCGCTAAAAAGGTTAGTAATAATGTAACATACTCCACAAAACTGTAGAGATCTCTATAGACATATTCCTGAGAAAACTGTTGGTTGTTTTCAGAAAACCTTGGCTCGTCGAAGAAACAAAAAAAGAAAACATTCAAGACAAACCGTGAAGTCTATAAACAATTGAGATATAGGTGTTTTCAGTGCGTGGTAAGTTGTTGACAAATATACTGACAGCTAGACTTGTCATGTCCTTTAATTAATAGGCACTGATACATAATATTTTTTGACCTTATGTAGGATCGTCTAAAGAAGTCTATATGCTTATGTTAAGATTGGGTGACCGAAGCAGGGCCCTACCTTAGAAAAATTTTGGGTAAGAATATGTAAACACTCTTGGAGGTCGAACTTCCTAACTCAGCATCTATAAAACTATAAAATTATTTAGAATCACTGTATAGAAGGTTTGAGAAAATCTAGTATACACACGATAAATAAATCTCTAAAAAATAAAAGTGTGTATCCCTATAGAGATTCAAGGAATTCTTTCTCCCTTTTCTTACTTTGTCTTACTTTTTTCTATGTTTCTCTAAATTATAACCAATTAGGTTGAAAGCAGGTGTTGACATACTGGACATATATCAACTTTGTCAGATATAAAGTATTGAAATTAAAAATATGAAATGTCAGTCTCACATGATAACACAGGGCAACTTAAAGTGTGGTACCTAGATGAATTAAATTGAATAAACCTGTAAGGCTCACGATACAAATATATATATTTTTATTGTTACAGATATCACACCGTGCAGTGGTTATTATTGGTTTATGAATACCTGTCTATTCTGCCAGAAGGTCCTGAGGAAGGTGGTTTCACACCACCGAAACGCGTCGACCTCCCGTAATAATATCGCGTATCAACCTGCGATCCCTCAGACGCAGAATAAGGAGTGAATGGAGTATGAATGAGAGAGTTTGTGTGTTGAGAAATGTATTTGTTTATTTCTACATGTTTTTTTCTGCACGGAGTGACAAAATATTTTTATTGTCTTAAATGAATCACTATGTGTCTTACTAAATGAATTATAGAAAATGTACATGCTACAAATGAATTGATGAATGCGACTTTTGTACTTAGAATAACCAAAAAAATGAAAATAAAAAATACAAATGAAAAAAGTTGATGTTGCCATATACTGTGTGAAATAATAATGGTAAAGATATAGAAGTGATTTTCACTTTCATTGTATAGGTCGTGAGGGAATCCTGTTCATTATATTTTGCTTTCGCTGCTCCTCTCTTTCCCTGACCTAAAAGTAGATATAGAGGGGGTCCCATATACATGTTAATGCAAAGATTAACAGATGCATCCGAAATTCCGATGCATCTGTTGGCGCAAAAGTGACGCATTGCTGGAGTTGCTCATGAAAGTGACGCAACTCCAGCAATGGGCCACAATAGACGGGTGAGTCAAACTCAAAAAGCCCAGCGTCATTCCTTACGCCTGATCCTAGAAGGCGTAGGGATTTTGACGCAGTGAAGGCGTCGACACAGTGAAATATTATAGATATCACTGCGTCAATTCTACATGGCTTTTTGCGTGGGAACGCCTACCCTGCATACATTATACCTGATGCATGTATAATGTGACGCTGGGCTTTACAACGTGACGCATCTCCCTAGATGCGTCACGTTGTAAATGGGCTGAAACATTTACGCCACGGCTGCGTCATGGTAGTGACGCAACGGCGGCACAAAAGTCACACAAGGGGCTTGTAAATCTGCCCCAGAGGTCCTTAGCTTGGGAGAGACTCAGGGCCTCATTTATGAGACTCCTTGAGCCTCCGGAACGTCACTTTTTGTGACGTTCCGAGGCGCAGGATCCTGCGTAATATCTATCAGGCAGCACTAAGCCACTTTTTTTGGCTCAGTGCTGCCAGATAAATATCAGTCCCTTTAACGCAGTGTTCTGCGCCACACAGGGAGGCACAACCAGGAGAAATATCTTTATTTCTCCTTGTTTTTTTCCTTTTTTTATGTGTGCAACATTCTGCAGCACACACGGAAAGAGGAAAAAACCTCTTAGGATTATTTTTGTACAGAAAGGTTTCCCTTCCTGTACAAAAATAATCATCCCCGCAATGCAGGCACCCTTACACCATGGTGCAAAGGCGCCTGCGATGGCGCACAGCAGCCCATTGCACGCCGGCGCAGGGGAAAAGGACAAGAAAGTGCCATATCTGATAGATGGATATATGACGGTACCACGCGTACTTTTACAACGCGTACCGTTACAACGCTACTTTTACCACGCAAGTCGTTACAACGACTTGCGTGGAGGGGCGCTGGATAGTAAATTTTTTTATTTACTATTCCAACTCCAGTCCCCGTGGACTCTAGGGAAAGGAGTTGGATAGTAAATTAATCTATTTACTATCCTGGAGCGCCCCCCAGCGCAAGTCGTGGTAACGACTTGCGGCGTAAAAGTAGCGTGGTAACGGTACCGCGTTGTAAAAAATGTGTGGTTACCGTTGTATACCCTGATAGATACAGCGCATTCCTGCCCTTTTCTTTTGCCTTAGGAAAGCGCAGCAGGAAGGCCTGCAGCAGTGCCCTTCGGCAAAGCCTCATAAATTAGGCCCTCGGTACTGTCTCTATTTCCACGCCCTCTCTAGCTCCGTCGGCTAAAGGGAGCCCACAGCCGCAGACACGCCTTGTTCATTTGCCTAGACTTGTCATGAAGGATGCATTTACCAGACTGAATTAAATCTTTTTGAGTAAATTATAGTCCGTTCCATGTGCAGCAATCAATCCCGCAGCTAATGACTTATGATATAGTATCATTCGAGGAGCCTAATTAGAGAAATTGAGATGCTTGGCCATATGTCGAGCACACAATGATTTCTCTCTCATCCAATCCTCCCCATGAAGTATTTAGGAGGGGTCTGTCCGTTTTAAATATACTTCCAGGAGGTACTCCGTATTTCATAAGGCGGGCACGGTGCAGGCAGGGGGAGGGGCACGAGTGATACATTTGCCTAGCGTAATTAAAAAGAGCGTCGGTCTGCATAAAACTCGAGCGATAACGTCTTCAGCAGAACAGTAATGTCTGTGCGCAGGAAGCGCCGCACGCTCTTTCATTCCATCACTCAACTATTCCTTCAGCTGCAAGGTCAAGAAATCCATGTACCTACAGACAACCGCCTCTCTCACGAACAAAGTGTAGACATTACACAAAACTCTGCTGGAATTAGAAACAATAACTCTGGGAACACATACATTGGGGCTTAAGAGTTGTCAGAAGAAAAGGGGTGGAGTCAAGGGGAGGGGCTTGAAAAGCAGAGTCTCACAGTCAACTTATACATTACTTTTGAATAAATCTGCTCAAAGTAATTGGCGACAAGGACAAATGTGACATCTCACAAAGCGGCTGCATTTTAAAATATAAAATAGGGTTAAGACACCTGCTGCTCATATCTTTGTGTGCCCAGCAATAATGAGGTAATTCAAATGTCTACAATTACGGACGATATGTGATCCTCACACCTTATAGCACCCATTGTTTTATGAATATTTCCTGTTTATTTATATTCACACTTATATGGTTTATTGTGTCCCTGTGTGTGTGCTGTAAAGTACTCTGACACCCTATGGTGTGATGAGTAGCACTGTACAATAACTAAATACAAAATAAATTAGTAGGTGCCATTTAAATCATTTTTGTGTAATTACTCATGCACACAGATGCATCTTTCATTCTTACAGTTCATACACATTGCTTACATGGAGGTTGAACAAAGTCAAAAACCAGCCTCCAAGTAATAGTTTGTCTAATGTACTTGTAAAGTTATAAGCTGTGTGCCTTTGCTTCCTTCCATAACATTGGCAACTAGATGTTAGGCTCCAGGGGCCTTATTTATGAAGGCCTTGCGCTGCCGGTGCGCCACTTTTAAAATGGGAAAAAGTGACGCACTGGCGGCGCAAAGCCTTCATAAATAAGGCCCCAGGAGGCTCTCAGCCCGGTGGTAATAAACAAAATAAAGGTTGATGACCATTTAATTCAAGCCTTCGTTTTGGGCCCAGCAGAGAGGGAAAGAAGCCCCCTCCTGCCTAAAGGTTGCTGCTCTGAAAGGAGTGCATACAAGGTGCAGGAGCTGCTGAATTGGGTCCAGGTGTCGGAAAATGACATCAGGAACAATTCAGCATATTTTTTCTGGGCCCAGAAATAGCTCCTAGAACCGAGATCTACGGGATCCCCTTACTTTCGAGCAGTGGCACACAAGTACTAATTTGGTATGGGTTACAATGCCATGGCACAGCAGATGTACTCAAAGTTTGCACACCTTGGGGCCATACCATAAAGAGCTATGCTGCCTCAGTGCAGAGCTGAGCTACTCTTTTCTAGGTCTGGTGTTCGCCAAGACCTTTTGATCTTACTAAAATCATATATATAGCATACTTACTTATAGAGACTTTCCGCCAACCCTCTTCATCATCAATTGGTTCGTTTTGTGTCATTCACATTTTTCTTCCACGCATTACAGCATATAGGATGGAACGGTGCATCAGCCCATTTTAGCCATTTCACTAACTTTCCTGTGAGTGGTGGCATTCTGCTCTTCCACAAGGACCATATTAACACGCAACGTAGCTCCCTTCAGTGGCAGGAACCAGTGTTTGATTTGTCAAATAGTAAGTGCTAGTGCCCAAACCTTTTCTCAGAAGCCGGCAACCAGGCTCCTGAATGTTAAATTTGCTGAATACCTAGGGCCCCATTAGGATGGCGGTTGTATCGCCCGCCATCCTTGCAGCAAAGACCCCCCGCCAAGTACCATGGCTGGGAGGTCCGCGGCGGACGGAAAGACCGTCTGCCGCTTTTCCGCCTGTATGGTGGCGGTGTCTGTGAGACACCGCCAGCCATATTACCATGTGGGCGAGAACATGCCTTTACGTGGCGGCATTGCCGTAACGGAATGGCATACGGTGTTTGCATGCAGGGGCCCGTTGCGGGCCCCCTGGGACTCTGGGCGTGGGGTGTGCACATGGGGGTACCTATGGTACCCCCCTGTATTTTAGTGTACAACTTGGCAGGCACCGCGCGGTGCCTGCCATGTTGTGCATTGAAAGGCACAACCTGCCTTTGTGACATTGCGGCCACCGGTGCTTTCAGCACCTCCCGCCGCAATGTCACAAATGCGTCAGGCGTCTGCCAGTGTGGCGTGCGCATCCTAATTGGGAATGTGGGACCGTCGCCCCATCAAAACACGAAAACCAACAAATTGTGGCTTTTATTTTGTTTTGGTGTTTGTATAATTAAACGGTTGCAAATGACTTCCCTTCAGTACTCCTCCTCAAAGGCCAACATGGTAGCTTTTGAGATCATATATTTCTGGGCAGCCCCCTCATGTCCAAGCACAGGGCTAATTCCTGCCACCACGTTTTTAACATTGAGAACGGAATATTGATTTCACCATGCACTGGCAGACGGGTGTTACCAGCCTTACGATTATGGGACACACGAACGCAGAGCAGGGGGTTGTTACGCGCAAGTGTAGTCACCATATGGCACACCATGATCAAATCCAACTGATCTTGGGGGTCGTCTATCACTATTTATTGTATGTACCCCCCTCATTTACTGGCAAAAAATTGCGGTGTCCTGTATATTGCTTTTTCATCGCCTATTCTGCCTTCCACTGTGTACTAACTCACATGTATTTATGATAAATGGCATCCCCGCTTTAGTTTCTAACAAACTGGTCACTAGTGGTGATGTACCAAAACCCCCCCTGTGATCCAGTGACCGTATGGATCTACTTGTTACAATTTACCAATTTGTTTAGATACATAGTTGCAGTATCACACTATATTGCCACCATACAATACATTTCAGCCAACTATGCCTGTCTTAACGCCCTGTTTGGTTGTCCTTCCCCTCTTGTTTCTCTTACATGTCTACTGATCGCCCCAGTAAACGTCTACTAGGCCTTTCTACCTTCCTGGTAATTTATGTCAATATACTGAATATCAGGTGGTAGTGCACTTCTTTACACATTACCAGTCCTGATGAAGTGCCAATTGACCCATTAGGGGCACACCAGGCACGAAACATGTTGACCTTTCACACATAACCTGACCCCTGAGGAACATTTTCTTCCACACAGGGGCACACACACCATTTTTAATTAGGCGGAAGCTACCTAGTTTATTAAAATTTATCCCATTAGGACTGCTCCTTACCTATTTTAACTATCTCACTTGTGCACAACCTAGCCCCCACGTCCGCACCCACGTAAGGCTACTTCTTCAAAAGATCCCTGCCAAAGAGCCCCAGTTTTGGGAGCTCGGCAAGCATTGCAGCGCCGGCTTGACGAAGGGCAACAACCCAATGATGAAGCATGACACCTCTCGGGGTGTGTGAGGGCATCACGAAGAAAGACCTCTCTTTCCCAGCATCCCCCCACAGGAACTGCACACACCATTAAAGTTCTTAACATTACCCCGGGGCCTATGTGCAGGACCTCCCAAACCCGGCTCTCTGTCCCTCCTTCTTGATTTGACGGTCCAGCTGCTCATCTAACAATAGCATAGAGAATGAAAGGCTTGCAACCATTACAATACCTTTTTGGCTAATGCTTATTTGGGTTTCAGTTGTCGTAAGTAAATTTCATATAACCTAGAATTTCTCCAAATTGATTCATGAAATACAGACAGCACTGAAGGAAACTACTTTGTGTGAAGAAGTGCTTCTTGTGAAAGGATGGCATGATGTAACTCGCAGTGAAGTCAGCCAATGGCTGAAGTGGGCTGACGCATTGACCCTTGATGCATACTGGAGTGGGTGGAAGAAAAATGTGAATGATACAACCACAGACTAATGGATGAAGTCTGACTGAGAATCCCTATAAATAACTAGGTAATATGCATACTTTTAGGCAAATGAAAATGTCTTGGCAAACACAGACCCAAAAAACCTAATCTTCCTGGTATTGGCAACTAGTCTCTTGCCTTTGAGAAAGAAAGAAAGAAAGAAAGAAAGAAAGAAAGAAAGAAAGAAAGAAAGAAAGACAGCAAGAAAGAAAGAGGGAGGGAGGAAAGAATGTTTGCATTATATATCGGGATAGCTAATTCACAATCATCCCACTGAGCTATCTCGGCAGCTTGCAAATGCATCCCTGATTCCTCAGACCCTCCAGGATTTCGCGATTTGCAAAGTAATCACTAAATCAGTACTTTTGTAAAAAGGCAGCGCTTTTTATAAAAGTGCCCGCAAAATCAGGGCTTGGCGACTGGGCGGCAGAAAGCTGCAGCAGTCCTGTCTCCTGCCGGAAGAGCAGAGAAAGTAATTATGGGGAACAAATCGCCTGCAGGTATGTTGAGGAATTCCTGCATTCCTCTTCTTGTTTTTACAGTTCGAACTGTCCTCGAAGCTGATGAAAACATTCTTGTAATGTACTCAGAGAGGCAGGCTGTGACATTTCCCCTCTGACCGTATAAATCTCCTCTGTTGCATTTCTCCAATGATGGCTTGTGTGCACCACACAAGATGCACGACTTGCCCTTTTGGTTAAAAATGTCTTTCATTGATTTCCAGGGCAAAGGGACAACAAACAAGCCAATTTGCTCTAGAATCATCGGGATGCAACCAGGCAAGTGCGATATCATGTAGAGCCAGTGAAGTAACAAAAATAACAAAGAGGAGAAAACAAATACCCACCCCACCCTCCCCCTCCAGTCATAGGCTAGACTTCCAAAAAGTGGTAACAGTATGGTCAAGCTAGGGAAGACATGCATGGAGAAACACACTAGGCAGTAGAGGTGTTTGAGGTTGGCAATCAGGGAGTCGCAGGTGCCGCAAATATTTAGGGCAAGTAAGCTCTGTAAACTCGGATGTTAGCAGTGCGAGGAAAGGTTCCCATAAGTTGTGAAAGAAGGCCCCAGGATGAGATAGAGAAAGTGAGATCTTTTCCATTCCCAAGATGCCCCACAACCTATAAAGCCATGCTAGCCGGGTTTGAACTGTCTTAGTTCCCCAATGAGTAAGGATGTTCTGAACCACCACCCCTGTGCGAGTGCCATCTGTTTGCCCCGTCGGGATTTGAGGGGAAAGATAAGAGCGTTGTGGAGGCCCAGAAGCACATACACTGGAAATCGAGGGATCTGTGTGTCGAAATGGGAATCCACCTCGTCAAGGATCTGCTGTCAATATGTCCCCAGAGAAGAGCAGTCCCACAGTAAGTGAGTTAGGGTACCCAACTGGCCACAGTCCCGTCAGCATTGCGGGCTACGTGAGGTATTCCCCCTATGAAGTCGTACGGGGGTAAGATACCAGTAGATGGCCACTTTAGTAGTGGTCTCAATGGAGGACACGTTGCGTGCTGTGCCTTGGACCCTAAAGTAGATGTCATTCCATACTTTCTATGTCAGGACTCTACCCAGCTCCCCTGTCCATCGCAACTGGCCAGGGGTTTTAGCGAGGTCTGAGGAGAACCTAGCAAACCGATATAAGTCCGAGGCCAGGTTTGCATCATTATGACGTGTAAGCAGCAACTTCTCAAACGGAGTGAGGTGTCTCTCCGCTCCTCCCCGTACCGCTCCTTGTGACACCCAGGGGGGGACTGCAAATAACAGTAACGCTCCGTTTCCGGCAGAATCTGCTCCCTGTGGAGATCAGTAAAGGACCAGAGCCCGTAGAGATCACAAAGATGCCCTACAGAGCGGCAGGATTCCTTGATCCAGTGTAGAAAGGTCTCAGAGTCAAGTCCTGGCGTGAAGTCGGAGCTGTGGACTATAGGCGTATTCGGTGACGGGAAGGACCAGAGCCCTTGGGAAACAGCAACTTTGTCCAACGCCAATAGAGTAGGTCTAGTCACTTCAGAGAGGTACGGGTTTTGGGGCCGGCCCATTTATGCAAGGAAGGGGACGCCACATAGAGGCTGACCAGCAAGTCCCCGATCCATAAATAACCAATGTTTCTCGGACTCTGGACGAGACCACTCCACTAGAGCTCTCATTTGGGCCGCCCGCCAGTAAGCATGGAGGTCAGGGATTCCCAAGCCTCCCTTAACAGGGTCTCGATAAGTGAGCTCCCAGCATAGCTGAGCCCTTTGGTCACGCCAGACGAAAAGTTCTATGTCCCATTGCAATGAGCGTATGACCCCAGATGGAGGTACCAGTGGCAATGTGTGAAATAAATAAAGAAGCTGGGACAATATCACCATTTTCACTGCAGCTGTACGTCCCAGCCAGGAGAGAGAGTGTGGTCTCCACTTGCGGAGGGAGTCCCGGACCGGACTGGAGATTGCAGAATAGTTTGTTGCTCTGGTCGTTTGTATGGTAGCGGTGACTCGCAATCCTAGATAGGGGATTGAGTCTCGGGCCCACTTAACCGGGTACAAGCGCTGTAGGAGGTCCAGAATCTCGGGATGCATGGAAAGATCTAAGGGCTGAGATTTATGTACATTGATTTTAAACCCGGAAGCCAGGGCAAACATGTCTAGCTCAGCCAGGAAAGTGGGTAGAGAATCCCAGGGATGCTCCAGCGTGGCTACCACATCAGCTGCGTATAAACATAGTTTGTGCTCTGACCTCCCGAATCATGCCCCCTTGATGCTCAGGTCTTCTCGGACCCATTGGTCCATAGGTTCCGTATACATGGTGAACAGGAGTGGCGACAGGGACAGCCTACCTCGTCCCCCTGCATATGGGAAAGGTCGATGTAGCGATCCCATTCACTCGCACTGTGGCTGTAGGGCGAGCGTAGCTGCTAAATACCCAATCAATGAAACGGCCTGAGAGGTCAAAGTGAGACAGGGTCGCCTTGAGGTATGGCCAGTGGACCTTGTCGAACGCCTTCTCAGCGTCGACAGAGAAAATCATGCGTTCCGCCGGAAAGCGTTCAGATCTGTCCACAAGATGAAGGAGCCGCTTGGTATTGTCAGAGCACTGGCATCCGTAAACAAACCCAGATTGGTCCGGATCTATTAACCCGGGCAGGTTAACGGGAGAGCCTGCACGCTAGGATCCCTGTGAATATCTTTAAATCCACATTCAGAAGGGATATGGGGCGAAAGGACCCACTAAAGCGCAATTCCGTGCCCGGTTTAGGTGTCACCGTGATCAGTGCCTCCAGCATGGAGGGTGGGAGAGAGGCAGCTTGAGCAGTCCTGATTGAGTTGTAGACCCGCACTAGCAATGGGGCTAGCAGTGCGCAACATTTTTTATAAAAAACGGAGAAGCCAGGGGGCGTGGCCAACTGCCGAGCATGGTGGCAGCCTGATCCGGGAGCTCCCCGCAGCATAACGGCCCTTCGGCAATATCCTTCACTTATCCGACCCTTCGCCTGCCCGAAGTAGCAACGCTGACTCCTGAACTGGTGCGGCACGCTCCGGTCTGATCCCGGAGCAAATCGGAGACCGGGAACTGCCCTGTTCGCCGCTCCCATCCTGCGGCCTGTGCCTGACTGACTGCACCGGCCTTGAGTGCGGAGGGGATCCCGGCGGAAGTGCACCCTGTCCGGGTTCGGCGGAGTGGGCGGCCCCCCGCCCTTTTCCCCCCCTCCCTAGAGGCTAATCAGCGTGGGTCTCTCCAGCCCTATAAATCACACCTGGCGGCCCCTGGGTATCGGCGCCGCCCTGCACTGCTGGGCCGGGCGGTCTGAGGGAGACATCAACGGACTACGCGGTCCGCGACCCTGCGACGCCGGTGGCCGCCATCTTGGATACACGGCCAGCAAATATCTCCTGAAACCACACGGCTGGGACTGAGGGAGGTGAGGTCTCTAAGAGTGAGCGCCTGTATTTGATACCACGCCGAGGATTAAGGAGATAGGGACGCTGCCCTAAGCCCCTGACCCCTGGCACGTCTGCCCGCGGTAAAACCGGCAGGGAGGGACTAGCGCCTGGAAGACGCGCGACGCCTCCCCAGGCTGAGGACGCCACACCATAGACACATCAACCGGCTCTGAGGTGAGGAGTTTGCCACCACTCAGACATCATTGCACCTTGAAGGTCGCTTGGCCCTGCACGACATGTTCAATTGAACCCTGCATTCTGTCAGCGAGTGAGGGGGCAGATCGCTGTGCCACGCCGACAGGACACTCTCTGGCCAGGCGGTGGTTGGCCGGGTGTAGGCCACTCTACTGAACACTGTAGCCACAGTCCGGTCGATAGCTGGGGACGCTGTGCGGAGCGGTCTGGGGTCTTGACACCGGCTCAGAAGGACCTGATTATATACCCCGCCCCGGACCTACGGAATCAGCCCCGCGGCTAATTGAAGTGTGGTGCCGCAGGGACCGCTATACCAGGCCCCCCACATAATCCAGACGTCCCACGCCATGGCGGGCAAGAGGACCAGGAGCAACTCGACGCAGGCTAAACTAGATAAATTCGCCTACTCACAGCACGGACACCCCCAGGCGAGTGGGCGACATTCTGCGGGCTCTCCTCCAGACGCAGACGGGGCCAGAAAAGTGACTCTGGAAGATGTAATGAGAACCCTAACGGCGGTGCAGACGACGGTGAGGTCCATCTCCTCAGAAGTCACCCTGTTGCGGGCAGACCTCCAGAAAATGGCGGAAAGGGTGTCCCAGGTTGAGGTGGTGACGAAAGCGCTGGTGGACGACACTTCAGACTTGCAAACGGCAATGGAGCGCTTGGAAAAAGTCAATAAACAACTTCAGGAGAAGCTCGACGACCAAGAAGGACGCTCCAGGAGGAACAACATACGCATCCTTGGCCTGCCAGAATCAGAGGGGAAGGGTGCGATGGACTTGTACGTCGAGGACCTCATCAAAAATGTACTGCAACCAAAGGGCCTATCCAACTTCTTCTCGGTCGAAAGGGCGCACCGAGTACCTGGCGGAACACCCAAACCTGGGGCTGCACCGAGACCTGTACTGGCCAGGCTTTTTAATTTTAGAGACAGAGACGCAATCCTGCAGACGGCCAGGAATTCACCGCCTGTAAAGATCCAGAACTCGACTTTGGCCTTCTTCCCGGACTACACGGCGGAGGTGGCCAGGCGTCGGAAATCCTTCACTGAAATCAAAAAGGCCCTGCGCGATAAAGGACTGCAGTACTCGATGCTGTTCCCCGCCAAACTGCGGATTGTGGCCGAGGGAAAGACTTGGTTCTTCGACAACCCGGAGGTGGCACGAGACTGGCTCGACGGATGGCGACAGGTGGGGCTTCCCCGGCGCCCACGAGGAGACCGACAAGATCGCCGCGGCGGCGACCCGGCGGAGCAAAGGCCTGTGGACTCTCCGCACGGAGAGGGTGAAGCAGAACTGGGATCGGATCTGGAAAGAGACCCATTTGATTCGGGACAGCCGGCTGCCATTTGAGTATAGCGTTGCCGACTCATTCGCGCCTTTGGAACACATTGAACTCTGGAGTTGGCGGAGCTGAGTAGGGTAGGCATTGGCCGGTGCCTGTAGGGGACTCACCGACCCCACGTGCAAGTAAGATAGTTGGGGACGGGTTTAAGCACTCTGCCAAGTTGGGGATGCGGGCGGGGAATTGTCCGTGGTGCAGGGGAGCAGGGAGGTGGGAGGGAAGAGGGCTTCGGTTGTTCTTGTTTTTGTTCTTTATGTACACGTTTTTGGTTCTAGTCATCGCTCACTTCACATATCATGCATCCATCCTAGATGGCGGCTCGCTCCTTGACAACGTCACACACTACACGCGCTCTGCAGCCACCCTGGGCCATAGCTTACTCCTCGTTGTCTCCGCGCTGGTCACCAGCGCATTGCTGGGGTTACCCCCGACACAATCCCATGGCTGATTTCCCTCAGACACTGCCCGCCAGAAACACCGCGGTAACGGTGGGGGTGCCCCCTCTGCGCATGCTCACATGGAACGTCAGGGGGTTGGGTGACAAAATAAAGAGGGGCCTAGTACTGCAGGCTATTAAACGACAGGGCCCAGATTTGGTTCTACTCCAGGAAACGCACCTTACGGGCACCACCTGCAGGGCGCTTGATAGGCGCGGTTACAAGATGGCGACACATGCAGATTTTACATCAGGGTCCAGGGGGACGGGGATACTTCTGAAGAAGTCGTCACCCTTTATACTCACGCACCACACCACAGACGACCAGGGGTGCTTCGCAGCGATCCATGGCCAATGGGAAGGTACACCGCTTAATGTGGTATAAGTATACATTCCCCCGGCATTACACTCTGTGACGTTACCTGCACTGGGTAGATTCCTGCTAGACCTTCCTGAGGGTGACACGATTATAGGGGGGGACCTGAATGCCATCATGGACTCGGCGTTGGACGCCTTTCCCACTAGGGCCCGCTCAAGGGGTTCTTCACCGCTTCCTGACTTTTTGGAAGCGTTAGGCATTGTAGATCTATGGCGGCATCTCCGCCCCACAGCCACCCAGTACACCTTTTACTCTGCGGTCCACAATAGCCTGTCTCGCATTGATTACTTTTTGTTCCTGGGGGGAGGATTGGGCAGGGCTGACACGATCGACATTCTACCCAGGGGTATATCTGACCACTCACCAGTCACTCTCACCCTTACTACTGGGGAACACAAATGCGCAAGGATCTACCCCATCTATCCGAATTATTTAAAAATTCCTAAATTAAGACGGAAATTGAAACTAGCAACGACGCAATACTTTGCGGAGAATAGTGGCTCAGTATCCTCCCCGTCGATTCTGTGGGAGGCCTACAAGACCGTCCTGCGAGGGGTGGCGATCACAGCTATCACGGGTCACAAGCGTGACTCCCGGAAGGAACTCACGGAACTAGAATTAGCCCTCCACGATGCCAACACGGCGCACATGACGGACCCTTCCCCGGCCAAGACGCACACACTCAAATTACGACAGCAGCAGTACCAGGCGCACCTGAGAACGACCGAGAAGGGATACATGGCGAACACTAAGCATAGGATTTACGAAGTAGGCGACAAGGCGGGGAAAATGCTGGCATGGCTGGATAGGAGAGAGGGAGGCGCGAAGGGAATTAAGAGACTCGTTAGTACGGACGGCAGCTTCATATCACACCCAGAAGAAATAGTGCACGCGTTAGCGCGTCATTTCCACACAATCTACACACCGGAACACACCGTCACTGCCCAATTGGCGGCGTCGTCGCTGGAGGGCATTGTCCTCCCCGGCATACAGCCGGAGGCTGCACAAGAGTTAGAAGCGGATCCCTCGGAAGAGGAAATCCAGTTGGCAATACATTCACTGCAATCGGGCAAAGCCCTGGGACCTAACGGCCTTCCGGTGGAATGGTACAAATCAATGGCATCTGACCTCAGTGGTCCCCTGCGGGACATGTACCTGGACAGTAGGGACCGGGCTGAACTACCGTTGGATCAACGTACAGCCACGATAGTAGCTATACCTAAGCCGGGTAAACCCCCGGAAGTCTGCACCTCGTATCGCCCGATTTCATTGTTAAATGTAGAAGCCAAAATACTGGCTAAACTTCTGGCCAACCGCCTGATGCCACACCTGACTACCCTGATCCACCCCGACCAGTCGGGCTTTATGCCCCATAGGAGCACGGCACTGAACCTCAGGAGAGTTCATGGGGTAATGGCGAGATCTCACCTTCTCACTGAGAGGGCAGTGATCCTTTCCCTAGATGCGAAAATGGCTTTCGACCTAGTGGAATGGGAATACCTCTTTGAGGTGCTTGCACGTGTGGGCTTTGGACTGAAGTATATAGCCTGGATACGGCTATTATATACTAATCCGGTGGCACAGGTGATATCTAATGGCCATACCTCCCCGACGTTCCCATTGAGCAGAGGTACTCGACAGGGGTGTCCTTTGTCGCCCCTGCTTTTCGCTTTAGTGCTGGAGCCTTTAGCTATCCTGATCAGGCACACGCCCTTGTTTAGAGGCATTCAGTGGGAGGAGGGATGGGAGGACAAGATCTCCCTTTATGCCGACGATATGCTTATTTACATGGTCGATCCTGATAATGGCATCCCAGCCCTCCTAGACATTTGCAACACACATGGGGAAACTTCGGGCTATACCCTTAACTGGTCCAAATCCATAATCTACACACTAAAGGGCCCGGCGCCAAACCTACCGACCGACTGCCCTCTGGCGGAGCCGGTGACCTCCTTCAGGTACTTGGGCATTACCATTGTGCCCTCTGAAACAGATTTCTTCACTAGCAACCTCAAACCACCACTAGACCGACTGCGAGCTGATGTTAGACACTGGGCGACCCTGCCCCTCACCATCTTGGGGCGCGCAGCCTTATTCAAGATGATGGCACTCCCCAGATTTTTGTATGTGCTGGAAAACACCCCGCATCTTGTCCCTCCACGTTACTTTACACAGATAGCGGCGTTGGTCTCCGCTCTCCTATGGAGCAATGGTACAACACGAATAGCTTACGATAAATTGGTTAAAAGTTGGTATGAGGGGGGAATAGCACTTCCCAACATTCAGATGTATTACTGGGCGGCTCAACTTAAAATAATTAACCAATGGATCCACGCCCCGAGACATGATCCGGCGTACAGGGCAGATTGGGCACAATTGGGGTCAGACTCCATGCTGTCGATACTGTATAGTAAACCGCAAATTAAACGTCTAAGCGGCCCGACGCGGCATACTGCTACCCTTTGGCATACAGCACAGGCACGACTGGGCTGGACGGGCAAGATAACCAAAATGACACCTCTGTGGGACACGAAATCACTGGGCAACCTTAGAACCTGCAAGGGCTTCACGCAATGGGACCGAATAGGTATCTCCACGGTGGGGGACCTTTGGGAGGGGGACACAGTGGTACCGTTCTCACAACTTCAACAACACTATGACCTCAGACCCACTGAAATGTTTCGCTATGTCCAAATTAGACACGCGCTGCTCCAAGCGATACCGCAGGACACTGTTCTGCCGGAATCCTCGCCGCTTGAAGACAGACTGTTAACGGAATATATGCACCAGAGCGCCACATCCCTCACTTACAAAAAATTAATCAACAACTTAAAAGACCCCACGGCGAAACTTAAGGAAAGATGGGAGGGGGAGATAGGTATGATGGATGACTCAGAGTGGAATGAGGCCTTGGCTTCACCGAAAGAAATAGGCATTTCAGCCAAATTTAGACTGGTGCAACTAAAAATCTTACATCGCATTTACTACACCAGGACACTGCTCCATAAAATACATAGAGCGCCCAATCCCTTTTGCTTGCGGGGTTGCGGGGAGGAGGGGACACTGTTCCACACACTCTGGGATTGCCCCGGGATACAGGGATACTGGACACAGGTTATGCGCACCATATCCCAGGCACTTGGGATTTCCATTATGCCAGACCCGCGTAAATGCCTTCTGAACATTTGGGACCCCAATGACCTGAACAGATATGGTATCATATGGGCCACACTTGCCATGACAGTAGCAAAACGTGATCTTGCACAGAAATGGGGGGCTCCGGAGGTACCCACTGTGGACAGATGGGCTGCAAACATGGACTGCCTGATGGTCACCGAACGAGCGGTGTATGTCCTTCGGGCAGCCCCGAAAAAATGGAATAAAGTGTGGACCAACTGGAATGTTTATAGGGGGGACATCTGTGAGCCCTTGCCGGAGGATGATGACCTAGATTCTGATGGGGAGGAGGAGTGATGGCTAAGATGGAGAATTATGCCTTGCGATATTAATTGTGATGGAAAGGGGGCTTCGTAGCGATGTGTCCAGTCACAGGGGCGAGGGAGCGTGGTTGGGTGAGGAGAAGTACGCACACTACTTAGGAGTGATGACACCAAGTTGGGGTATGGGGGGGAAATGTTTCTTAATATGTTCCGCAACTGTTTCGTAGGTTGGGCACCATAACACTGCTACTTTACTGGTACAGCTCAGTAGTAATACCTAATTGATGTATGGACTTACATGTATAAGCTTTAAGCAGACAAATTGTGATTGTGTCATAACAAAATGTTACTGAAGATGATTTTGTTTAACTGTTCCGTAAACCTGACTATGCCGAGTATATGTAATGTTCTCACTGAGTGCGCCACCTTTTATATTAATAAAAGAGAATTTAAAAAAAAAAAAAAAAAAAACGGAGAAGCCTTCCGGTCCCGGCGATTTGTGCAGTTTCAAACGGGAGATAGCAGAAATTACTTCCTCTATGCGGATGGGAGCTGCAAGCTCCTCCGCCTGGCTTGGTAGGAATTTAGAAGTAGCGACCTCCTGCAGACAGTGGGCTGGCTCCTCATCAAGCCGAGTCTGAACCTCATATAGGGTCTCATAAAAGTGTTGAAACTCTTCCACAATTTTATGATCAGTATTGCACTCTCTCCCCTAGTTGTCTCGGATCATTGTAACGTGGGACGCCTGTCGCTGCGCATGTAGCCTATTGGCAAGAAGACGCCCACACCTGTCCCCCCTACATAGAACGCATGTTTCGGGTGTAGGGCTGCATATTCAGCTCTGTCAATGTCCAGCCCAGCTAGCTGTGCCCTAGCAGTCTTAAGCTGTTTCCAGACCCTGGGGGCCCCGGTCCGCTGGTGGATGCGCTCTAGTACAGCTACCTCCCTGGATAAGCACTCGCACAGGCCAATGTGGGCATTGGAATTTTCGAGAAAGGACAAGAATGCTTACCTTTTGGTGGTGGTGTTAAGTCCCTCAATGATAAGGGACAGGATCTTAATATCAGTCAGCATAGGGATAGAGCCTGAGAGAAGCTACAAAGAGGTATCTCTGGACCTGTAGAGGAGGGCATGAAGGGCTAATAGTAAAGACCAACAATCCATTTCGACTGTAGGGAGAAGAAGAGAACCCCAAACCCACAACAAGAAACTTACAATGAGAAACATGATGAATGAAGTGCACAATTGTCCCGGGCAATCAGCCCCGTGGAGAGATGTGAGATGAAAGGAGGAGCTCCCCGCTGCCCGACCCCACACCCAGCCCAGCCAGCCAAGTCAAAATGGACCCCAAAACATTATAGCAAACTTTACCAAGGTCAGTGTTTTCAGTCAGCAGTATTCGAATCTTCAGACAGTGACTGCAGCACAGCGGTGCGTTCCTTGGGAATGATCTCCGGGTCCGGACGGAGCCACTGTGACGAGTACGCAATGCGCTGCCATCTTGCTGATTCAGAGCGACATCCATAGGGATTGTCTTTCTCTGGCATGATACATTCTTCACCCGGTAGATGAAGAAGCGACGTGACCTCATCAAGAGAGTGGAGCTGGCGAAGCGTGCCCTCCCATTTAAAGATAATTCAAAATGGATGGCCCCATGAGTAGGAGATGTCCTTGGAGCGCAGGAATGCCATCACAGGTTGGAACTCCCATCGTTTCTGCAGAGTCGAGACTGCCACATCCTGAAAAAGAAGGGGCCGGCAGGAGCCAAAGTCTATGGGATGCTTAGCCCACGCCTCCCGCAGGATACGTTCTTTGAGTTAAAAGTCATGTACGCAGGTCAAGATTTTGGGAGGAGGGGCTGTTGCAGGCCACTTGGGCCCCACTCGATGTGTGTGATCTTACTTGATCTGTAGTTCCAGAGAATCCCCTAGGAAATGATGGAATAGTTCCACAACAAAGGCCTCTATATCTTGCCCCTCCGAGCCCTGAGGGACCGCTCGGATCCTGATATTGTTCCTGCGGGAGCGGTTCTCAAGGTCCTCTGCATGGTATTGGATATCCACGTGCTGGTCCCGGAGGTGCAAGACCTCCTGCTGAAGCTGAGATACCTCCTCGTCCTGGGTGGCCATTTGGTTTTCCAAGTCATCGACTCTCTCACCCACGAGTCCAAGTCTCATTGCATCTCTCGAATCTCCATGGTTAGGTCCTTTTTCATGGAGTGGAATTCCTTTGTGAGGTCTACAAAGAGGGACTCCAGGATGTTGCATGTGACTGGGCCCTCTGGATCATCCAGTCCATGTCACGCCAGGGAGCCACTCTGTGTCACCGGCGCTTCAGCTCTGCCAGACCCAGCCTTGAGAAGGATGTCTTTCACAGATCTGTCTTTCGGGATTTGGTGGTAGCCCTCTTGATGATGCGGGCTCCGTGTTCTCGTGGAGAGGGGACAGCGCTCTACTGAGTCAAGGGCATAGGCACCAAGGGCTGGGAAGACCTTCTCACAAAGCATTACACTGGCTCCTCCATCTCTGATGTTTCAAGGGTCACGAACAGCTATGCCCCAGCACTCTGCTCCCCACATACCGTCATCTAGGCCAGGCCTCCTGTGTGAGCAGTGCTGTGTATTTCTAAGTCCTCCCCAGCAGGCGTTCTCCCCAGATACACGAGGGTGCCCTTGAGCTGTCTCACCCGAGCTCCAGGCCCTGCGTTGCGACTGCGGCACTAAAGCAACTCTCCCCGGTGCTTCCCAGCCAGGTCATCTCCCTGGGAGCTGGGATGATCGCGGTCCTTTACCGTAGCAGCTTGCGGAGACGTCTCTGTGCTGCAGCGCCCACTGCAAGCTCACCTGAAGCTGTTGAGGAGATCCTCGTAGGTGTGCGCAACCACTCGCAGTTCCGCTCCACCTGATTGCTGGGCGAGTCTCAGTTCGCTCGGATCCAAGGGCAAAGAGATCAGCACCGCCCTCCATGGCTGCCGCCAGCGGCCATGTTCTAGCGGTGCAGGCGAGCTGCTGCGTCAGTGCAATCACTGCCCCAGGCCGTAGCGGATCACAGGGTCAGCACCCGCGGCAGGCTCCAAAGGGGCCACAGGGACGATCTTCACTGGTATGCTCCACCACCCGCGGCGCCTCTCTGTCTGGTCGTTAGATAGGTCTTAGTTCGCTCAGCACCTTGCGGGATGTCGATCGTCACAATAGGTGCCAATGAGGCACAGCTCCCAGGGTTACGCCTACACCGCTATACTTGGACCAAGGTAAGCCCCAAATCGGAGTCAGCGGGGTCCACTTTGCGCTGCATGCCATGTGGCGTGGGCCTAGGCCAGAGGTTGGAGCAACGAGCAGGCACGTCCTACTCCGTTGCCATCTTGGCCACACCCCCAATACTTACCCTTTTTACATGTTGTTTAATATTATTTACGCATTATTGCTGCTGGAGCATCACTTCACAATGTTGCGCTCTGCCTGCTTCAAGGGAGTGGCTGCCAGATTTTAATGCCTAATGTTTCATGCAGTTTAATGGGGATCTCGCTTGTCCAGCTTGGCCCGCCTAGAGCTGAGACTCGTTCCTCTCTGTGTCTTTCATTTTGCCAAGTGGGCGGGAGAACTCTGCGACATTAAATGTGCATGGCACTGAAAAATATTTGGCAGCTTGAAGAGGAATGTGAAAGTACGGGCCTTTCATAGTACTGAGTCATCATAGCCATAACACCCTGTTCCAGGGTTTACATTTAGAACGCACCAGTCCAGTTTTTCCTCGCCACGTCACCACTTTACAGTAGACACACACTGCAAAGCCTGACTAGCAATCTCCACAGAGAGGCCCAGGATCGAATGATTATGTAGGCCACTGTAGCATATATCTCTGTGTAGGTCTCAGACTCACTGTCAGGCAGTGGGAGAGACTCCCATTGCTATGGTGGTTGTGAGTTCCAGTATACTCAATTTTTCAGCAACACCAGATCCGGAGTCTAAATGCGCTCAAGCGCCTAGAGGGCAGTGAGGTTACATAGTGGTTTGTACAGGACAATGCACTCATATGTCTACCTAGAATTAAGAGTGTCACTACCAGCTGCCAATGAACACAGTGTATTGTATTGTATTATGAAGCTGCCTGGAACCTCACTTAAATGCAAATACAACGGAGAGGAAACAAAATAAGACAGCTTGTTATCTCTTCACAGGTACTTAAGAGAGGCATTCTTTTGACTTTCTTCAGTCCCTTTATGTAAGTAAGTGCATGCACTGTAAGAATGTCCGATGTGTTGGTCTGTCCAAGTCTTTACAAAAATAACAATTTAATAGTACTATTTTATTTCTTTTATAGCACTGCTCATCCCAATGCAGGGTGCTAGAGCGCTTTCCATAACATACACATTAGACATTGATAATAAATCATGTAAGTGTGTAAATCAATGTACAAGATGTGTTTCATGAGTCTGTGAGGGTTATATGCTGTAGGAGTCACATGTCCTTCACACCTCACTGTGCTATATTAGAAGGTTTATAATTTATGAACTGCAATTAACAAAAGGATCTGTGTGTTCATAGCAGTAACTTACTTACCTAGCTATATAAAATAAAATTCTCTCATTTGCATGTTACGTGACGTGCTTTGCAGGAGACATTAACCTTCTATACTACTTTGATGCAAATCTGGGACTTAACAAAGCTCAGGTCTCTGCAACAAATGCTTTAACCTCAACTGTTATCTCATCATTATTATTATTTCCTGTGATTTACTGGGCACCTCTGTAGCAGATGCTTTAACTCCATAAAATATTTTAAAATGCAGACTTTGCAACCAATTAAGCAGAAAAGATTTACTGCCATGCTAAGCCTTATTGCCAATTTCTTTGTGGGAAGGCTTTGGAATTTTTTTTTTATTAGTTGACGCCCAGATTTTGCGTTAGGATTGCACCACTTTTTGGACACAAGCCCAAAGCGAAATCTAATTTGCTAAATCTCATAATGCGCTTAAATGTACTCATGATATACCTGATAAACATATGTGTGAGGCTTTAATACCAGATGTCACTTCCAGAGAGATCACTTCCTATGATCCCACGTGCAATGCCACATGTCGTGGCGTCATGTGCTAAGGTTGCACATGCCATAATGTCACTTGCAGACTACATAAATTGGTTAGTTCCCCCACTTCTTTTTTTGAGGACTTTAGCCTTGGAGGAGTGGGCGGTGGTAGGTGGGGTGGGGGGTGTCAGTCAGTATAATCACTTGTACAACTTGTTTACTGTGCAGTTTTAGTTGCATGAGCAGACGGGAGAGAATCGAATTACAGCAAACCATGGTGTAGGCTTGTAAGCAGGGTAAGTGGAGGGAGAGTGGAAGGGTTGATACCACTGGTCAAGGTAGGTGTGCCTGCACCCTGTTCTGGGGTGAGAGTAGACCGGAAGCGGGGAGCAGTGTTGGGCACCAGCGCCTCCCCTCTCTTCTTGTTTCGGGACCCAGCCGGGGTGCATTTAAGCTTGCAAGAGTGTCTTAGACTCTCGCGGGCACACCAATTTAAAAGTGGAGAGTTATGATTGGTCCTTGGATCTTTATTTCCCTCGGGTATTTTTGCACTTGCGGAAGTCAGAGTCCCACAAGTTCACTGATTGGCTGCCAGTAACATGAGAAAAATTTTGTTGCCAGCCATTACAGGACTCAAACAAATACTCTCAGACACTTTAACATGCCTATTTGAAAGTGGAATGCTCTGCTAAAACAGTTTCCATTGATAGAAGACTGAAAGGAATGTTTAAGAGTAAAATAAAAGTGCCGCAATAATGCCGCTAAATTTACATTTTTGTGGCGCTAAATTTAAATTTTTGTGCCGCAAAATTTGCAAATCCATGCCACAATAACCTGGGGGGTCTGTGTAATAAGCTATCTGCCTGGCACATGAATGTATGCATAATTACACTTTTTTTTCAAGTGGATCTTTATTGGGTTTTACATCTATTTGACAATGAGATAATCACCATCACATATGGAATACATCAAATATATTCTACATCTTTAATTGCATGCAAGTCACTGCGAAACCCTTTTTTTGTTAAACTTCAACAGGACCAATAGGACCCAACCTTGTGTCTAAAACTATGTAGAGCAGAGTAGGCTTGGTCTTGGGTTTGTCAGGGTTGACGTCTGGGGTTTGCTGCAGTACTTGGAGGATCTCTCCGGGCTTGCCTTTAAATCAGAGGGGTTTTCCCTCAGGGGGAATGCATGTTCTACCCAATTGCACTCTTAATGAGTTATCTCACCAGCTTTCAAAGTATCTATCATTATATTCTATATGAACTATTTTATCACTGCATGAATATAACTGTAATTCCTTTTTCAGATACTGAAGCACTTGGGAGTTTCTCGTTCTTTCTAGGGGTCACAGAATATTGATGAAACCGAGTCCAGGTAAATGTGTTCTGCAGAAATGTCTGCTTATGAATTCATATCCTATAATACTGAAACTTTCCGTTTTTCTATTATATTGGAATAGATGAATATAATTATACTTCATTCCGTGCATAGTAAAAAGAGGATACCTTAGTTTAGAACAGTTTTAAATGGATACAATCTGGTATGCTGTCAAACAGCAGCAGTCAGATAAACAAAGGTCCCGCCAACGGAATATAGGGCCATATGTTCAACGCATGTTTCTCATCATAAACAGACCAATTTGCAGAATTCATCCGTTTGCGACTGGAAAAATGCTATTTGTAATGTACAATGCCCAAAATATGATTCGGTAACTTCTAACTGAATCGCAATTTGGGTTTTAGGATTCAGTATTTGGAAGTCCTTTCCCAATGCCAAATTGTATTGCTATGTATAAATGTTTTGTGACTGAAATGTGGTTGCAAAACATTTGTACTTTACCACCAATTCAAAGTTGGTGGCAATGCATTTGCAAATTGAAAGGAGTTCCCATGGGACTCCTTCACCTTCGTGAATGTTGGGAAAACATTATTTAGGAGCCTGCTCTAATAAAATAAAAATGAAAAGTAAATTTTTTATTGTTGAAACACATCCCATTTTCCTTTAAGGTACAGGCTGCATTTATTCAATCAATCAATAAATCAGGGGCCTTTAAATCAGACTACTCACCCGTGGTTGTCTCAAGGCGCTGAGGAGGTGCGGAGGGGTGCAGCTCCGAGTCAGCTGAAAAGCCAGGTCTTGAGGCTCTTCCTAAAGGTGTGCCGGGTAGGGGACCATCTGATGTTGACTGGGAGCTCGTTCCAGACTTTGGCTCCGACGTAGGAGAAGGCTCTTTCACCTGCTCCAGCTCTGATGATTTGTGGGGTCACTGCTAGGGCGAGGTCGGCAGAGCGGAGGTTTCTTTTTGGTGAGTGCAAAGAGATTCTGTCGTTGAGGTATTTGGGTCCAATTTTGTGGAGGGATTTGTAGATATGGGTGAGTAGCTTAAAAATTACTCTCTTCTCGACGGAGAGCCAGTGGAGGTCTTGTAGGTGTTGGTCATGTGCTCATACTGTGGGGTGCCAAGGACTAGTCTGGCTGTGGTGTTCTGGATGGTCTGGAGTTTGTGTATCAGGGATTTGTTGATTCCAGCGTAGAGGGCATTTCCATAGTCCAGTCTGCTAGTTTTGAGTGCGTGGGTTGCGGTCTTTCTGACTTTGGGGGGATACACTTGAAGGTCTTGTGGGGGATGCAGAGGGAGTTGAAACAGGTGGAGGTGATGGCGTTGATCTGGCGCGTCAAAGTGAGGGAGGAGTCTAGAATGATGATGAGGTTCCGTACGTGGTCCGTCAGAGTGGGTGGGTCTCCAAGGGTGGAAGCGGTACAAAAGGGGGTGGTGATGGACGGAGCATCTGAATCAATCAAACATTCACACCCAGTCAAAAGATCTGGGTTTAATCCATCACCGTTCTTTATCCCACTCTGCCACCCCAGTCCAAACATGGCTATATGCAAATCAGTCTGACCCTGTGCCTCATGGGAACAGTCCAACCCTGAACTGCCAAGCCAGACCTTCCCTGGACCAGAAACAAGCTTCCGATCCGGTTTCTGGCATTCCAGGCGTCTTCAGCCCGGCTTGCTTGAGTCCAGTGGCAAAGTGAGCAAGGGACTCACGTCTGAGCATACCCTGCCACACTTATGGCCGCCAAAAGCGGTACGAAAGGGGGTGGTGATGGACGAAGCACCTGAATCAATCAAACACTCACACCCAGTCAAAAGATCTGGGTTTAATCCATCACCGTTCTTTAGCCCAATCTGCCACCCCAGTTCAGACATGGCTATATGCAAATCAGTCTGACCCTGTGCCTCATGGGAACAGTACAGCCCGAACTGCCGAGCCATGCCTTCCCTGGCCACCAGGAGTTGTGCCAAGCGGTGGGCGAGGCTCCAAGGACGAGGACCTCAGTCTTCTCCAAGTTGAGCTTTAGGCAGCTGTTGCTCATCCAGGCTGTGACGTCTTTCCTTTCATCATGGAAGCTAAGTCTGGTGTCTTCGGGGTTCTTAGTGAGGGAGAGAAGGAGCTGGGTGTCGTCGGCATACGATACTATGCTGAGCCCATGCTGTCTGATGATGGTGGCAGGGGGGCCACGTAGATGTTGAAGAACATGGGGCTGAGCAATGATCCTTGGGGTACTCTGCAGTTGAGTTCATTTAAGTTCAATTCTGATAATCAGGGCTGAAACATTCTCAAAAAATGACCGCCACAGGTTAAAGTTTGACGATTTATGTATGGAATTAATAGGCAAAATACGGGAAAGATGCCATCAATAAGTTTAGTAGCAAAGCGTACAATTCATAAGTACAAATAACTTAGGGCCTGATTAATATATTGCTGGAGAGGGTACTTCATTGCAACAGTAACAGAGTTCCCTCCCTGCCAATATAATGGTCTGCCTGTCGCATTTACTGAATATTTTTTATATGAAAGGAATCACGAGAGGATGGATTTAGTTCTGAGAATGGCTGGGTGAGAGTGCCATAAGGGGCTATATTAAGGGGATCAGTATGAGATTTTGTGAGAAGCCAGTCTGCATGCTTTGAGGGCATGTTTAATCTATAGCTGGGATCTTAGCACCTTTATCATTGCCTTCCTGGATTTCAAATTGTGATTCGATGTGTACGAAGGAAATACACACTGAAGGTATTTTAGAACTCAGCACTACCGAGCCTTATATTTGGTGCATGGGGTGCCAATGTAGGTCTTTGAGAGTGACCATGATTAGATTTTCTTTTAGATTAAAACAAATCCTGGCTACTTTGTTCTGCAGTCCATGTAACTTTGCAGAATCCTTCTTAGGAGCTCCTACATACATGTTAGAGCAACTACGTTTCAATAACATTTATTCAATGTTCTGTGATACTTGAAGATAGGGAATCAGCCTTTTGGTAGGAATTGGCATTCTTGGCTCTGCAGTAGTCATACCAACATAATGTTATTGTATTGTGTTGAGGTAGAGAAATGTACATGCAACTCATCCAGGAACAACAATAAGCAACAATCTTGCTATTTCAAGTATGGGCTTATGTGCCAATTTACCAGAGAATTTCTAAGGATGACAGGAAGTTTAAAACACTCAAAAGATGATGGGGAAATAGTTTAAACCACTGGCAATTGCCCTTGGTAGCATTGAAGCCCATTGTTTTTTTGCACTCTGTGTCACTCTCGACCAGAGGTCTTCAAACTTTTGAATGCCGAGACCCCCCTGTTAACATTTTCAAGCGTAAGGACCCCCTCCTGACAAAAATGTCTAAAACTCTAGGTTATGAGGAAGGTGAGGACCAAATTATGCGACAGGCTTGACTAAATTGTGTGAGTAGAAAATGTAAATAATGTTCTGTGATGCTGCGTATTTTGGGGTAGCATTGCTTTATTATTTAGAATTTTTTTAAACACAGTAATACTGAGGAAAGATTTCACAGCATCAGTACCAGTTTATAACCAAAATACAGTAATTAACATTAGAAAGATGTCTAGTCAACCTCTGTGAAGGGCTTCCCAATCTGCAGGAATACGCGCTGCCACATTAGAAGCTCACCTGGGCATGGCCGGGAGCAGCAAGGGTGCATTCAAACCGTGGCGGTCTTGTGCAGATTTAAGCAGTTTACCCATGCCCCTTTCCTCTCACCCCCTTCCTTCCATCCCTCTCTTCTCTCCTCTCCCAACCCCGGATCCCTCTCTCACATTGCAGGCAGATGGTTATTAGCCCCAGGACACCTTTTGGTAACAGTAGCGCACTACAAATGTAAATAATAGGCAGAAGCAGGGGATCCACTAGACCCGAACTTCGGGGGGGGGGGGGGTTAACACTACCAGCCAGGGCTTGTCCAAGTACTGGTCGCACACGGTGCAACAGTCTTTCCACCTTCTCCATGAATTCCCTCACTACCACTCACCAACAATACACCTCATCTCTCTATAGCACCTGTCTGACAAACATTTCACTTTTTTATAGCGCTACTCATAGTTTACTCACACTCAGTTCTGTGATGTGCATGGTACATCTTCTTTGTACCAGGCACTTTAACCTTCTGCACTGTGTGGGTGACAAGAGCGCCCATGTGACTGCACGGTGAGCAATGCAACAGTGTGAGAGTAGGGTAAAAGGCGTCACTGCAGGGTGAGTGAGGTGACCATATGAATTTGGGTTTGGCTGTAAGGGCAGAGTGGGACGAATTAGTGCATGGTTAGTGATGGCCTTGTTTGAGTGAGCTACAGATTGAGCAGTAAGGGGGGGACAGGTGAGTGGAGTGTCACATGAGTGCAGGGTGAGAAGTGTGCTCGTGTGACTGCAAGGTGAGGTACAGAGTGAACAATGCAAGCGAATTTTTAGTGCAGAGTGATCACTGTGAGAGCAGGGTGAGCGGGTGAATGTTGTGAGTGCATGGTGATCAGTGTGTATGCATTGTGATCACTGTGAGTACATTATGATCACTGTGAGTGCAGGGTGAGTGAGTGAATGTAGTGATTACATGGTGATCAGTGTGAGTGCATTGTGATCAGTGTGAGTGCATTGTGATCAGTGTGAGTGCATTATGATCACTGTGAGTGCAGAGTGAGCGGGTGAATGGTGTGAGTGCATGGTGATCAGTCTGAGTGAATTGTGATTACGGTAAGTGTAGGGTGAACGGGTGAATGGTGTGAGTGCATGGTGATCAGTGTGAGTGCAGGGTGAGCGGGTGAATGATGTGAGTGCATTGTGATCACTAGGTGTAGGTGCAGGGTGAGTGGGTGAATGTTGTGAGTGCATGGTGATCAGTGTGAGTGCATTGTGATCACTGTAGGTGCAGGGTGAGTGGGTGAATGTTGTGAGTGCATGGTGATCAGTGTGAGTGCACTGTGATCAGTGTGAGTGCATTGTGATCACTGTGACTGCAGGGTGAGTGGTTGAATGGTGTGAGTGCATGGTGATTGGTGTGAGTGCAGGGTGACCGGGTGAATGATGTGAGTGCATTGTGATCAGTGTGAGTGCATTGTGATTGCTGTGAGTGCATGCTGATCAATGCGAGTGCATGGTGATCAGTGTGAGTGCATGGTGATCAGTGTGAGTGCATGGTGATCAGTGTGAGTGAATGGTGATCAGTGTGATTGCATGGTGATCGCTATGAGCGCATGGTGATCAGTGTGAGTGCATTGTGATCGCTGGGAGTGCAGGGTGAACGTGAAAGTGAAGACTAGAATGAGAAGTGAGTAGTCGGAAAGCAGGGTGCATTCCCAGAAACTTGAAGCGTAGGGTTTCAGATATAAGTTAAACTATTGCTATAATGGCATTAATCAGGGTTCGAGGGTGGAGGAAATAAATAATGTGCTGATCCTGCAACAAACTTCCAGTCTAATGATTAGGGTTACCAGCTCATTCTTTTGATGGCCCAGGAATAAGCAGTCACCTACAGCTGTATTTTTTGCACTTATCTGTGAATACTTAGAACAGCAAATATAAATAGAAAGCACTTTTAATTGTGTTCTAGGGATGCCTCAATGATCCATGACTAATAATTAAAGAGAATAAAGACAGAAAAGTCACATAACTAATTAATACATGCTTTTTTATTTATAACTCAATTTAGTGTCAAGAGCAGGTCTCTGCAGGACCTTTAAACAACACATAGTAGGCATGTTTCTTTTGGCAACCCAGCTTTATATTTCTTTTCATTAAATGAATTCTCACACTATAGCAGTAAGTGTAAAAATACAAATGTAAGGAATAGGCAGAGTGGGGGCCCAGGGGGTACTGGAACCATTAAAAAAACTAAGCTTTGGTAATCAGTTAACAAAGGCATGTAAATATGCTAATGGTCTTTAAAGACCTGTGAAAAACTTGGGCTGAGATAAGACTCCAGACACTGCCCAGCCGAGGCCCCAGGAGCGCGAGCACTGCAGCAGCCCGGGCTGAGACACAGGATGGGGGAGGAGGGGGGCTGAAGCCCTGGAGGCCAGGGCAGAAGTGACACTGTGAAGGCGCGACCCCCTTTGCATCACTCTACGCCCCCCCTGGGGGTCGTGCTCCACAGTTTGAAGACCCCTTCTCTAGACAGAGACCCACCTGATGCAACTCAGTACCAAACCTGCTCTTCATGAGAAACGTCTGTCCCGAACTGCCAGGCAAGGTCTGCTCCAGAAAGGTTGAAAAACTCTGGTTTCAAGGATTCATCCCTATTATTTAGGCCTGGGAATGAAATTCTGCTCTGCTCATGGAGTTTGCGGAGTTTTTCCCACTCCCTGCTTCACTTAGCACACAGAGATTACTTTTTTTCAATCACTTGCCAATGTTAATTTGGCAAGCGTGGAAAATCTTACTCCAGATCGGACAATCAAGGATGGTCCCTACCACTTGCATTGAGAATCCTTCCGTTTCGGTTGAGGAACCTACCACTCGAGTAGAACATATACTTGAGTGAAGATCACAGTTGAAGTATTCATAATCTTTCATATTATAGGAGCACAATTTTGGTAAACTCTGAGGACAATAAAGACCCTAATGTGATATCTAGATATGAGCATGAAATTGTAAAATCGAAAAACAATACGAGTTGTTAAATCATGCTTTAACTGGACAAAATGCAGATCATCCTGAAAAAAAGAAACTATTTATACAGACTATAAATACATATCGATGTGATCTGATCAAAGCACGATTTTCGTGGCAGCGAGATATTTCTGTATTATTTTCTAAGGTGGCGTGACATTTCTAACAGAAAGGCCTTAGAAACAGATGATGGTGGTACATAGCTAGCTATGCACATGTGATGGATAATAAAAACCAGTGAGATGATTGAGCTGTTAACTGACAAATTCTATAAAAATGCTATTTTGTGATGAGATGATTCGTATCCAAACCACTAAAAAGAAAAACATTCAGACAAGTGTGATGGTATAAATCGATGATAAACCTATTAACACTTTTGGCACGTTGATCCTGCATTCGATTGCAAGAGATGGCATTTCAGGGTATTATTAAACGCCAAAAGTGGGAGCAAGCCTGGATCTGAGAAGGCATTGAGTTAGAATGCAGGTGGGGCCTATAGGATTAGAGGGATATAAATTTGGCCAACTCATAAGGCAGAATTGGTGTAACCGCCAAGTTCTGCAGTGCAAATTCCACACTACAAATAACTGACATTGCATGAAAGTAAGTCGCATTATATGATAACTTATATTGTGTGACAGTAATTTACATTAGAAGAGTATTACATGTGCTGTAAATGAAGTTACAGCTATTCTATAGCCAAACAGTACTCTGAAGGGCTTATTTATGAGAGACCTGCGTCACTTTTGCAGCACCTAATGTGGTACATGCATAAAGATTTATGAAGCCGTGCAGAGCCACCCTGCATGCCTTTGAGTGACCTCTTAAATCGCAAGTAAGGCGACGCAGCACCAATCTCTACGTTGCCTTTCTCTGTACCTGGAATGAGTTCCATAGGTGTTGCAGTGGGTTTTCCCATGCAACACCCATGGAATTTGACGCTGCCCCAGATTTAAAAAGTGATGTAAACCCGGGTAATATTCAAATCCGTACACCTCCAAAGCTGAGGCGTAACAGGGAGAAAGATGTTCATTTCTCCTAATTTTTTTCCTCTTTCCATGGGTGCTGCCTTCTGCAGCACACATAGAAAGAGGAAAATGCCTCTTAGGATTGTTTTTGTGCAGGAAGGTGCCCTTTCCTGCACAAAAACAATCCTGTCTACATCGGAAGCACCCTTACACCATGGTGTAAGGGTGCGTACATTGGTACTAGCCTTCAAAAAGGGCTCCAGTTCAGGCAGATAGGACACGTATGCTCTATATTGCTTAAATATGGTGCATTCCTGCCCTTTCACTTTGGCATAGGGCAGTGAAGCAAGGTGCCTTGCAGCAGTGCCCTACGCCAAAATGCCATAAATGATGCCCTTAGTGTATTGGATCGTCAGTTGTTTATTGCATAAAGAAGGCATAAGGCATAAGGCATAAGGGAAATAAGGGAAATAGTGCAGTGTATCTGTAACTTATCAGGACTTATCAGGGTCATCATAATTTGTAACTTGAGCTGCAGTCAATGGAACCTGGGAACCCAGGTTGGAATCTTAGCCTCGGTGTTGGACTCAGCATTACATGATTCTGGATACATCACTTGCTCTCCCTGTGAAAAATGTATTTGTGCAATCCTCACTTGATGTATAGGGTCTAAAGGTGTCTCCTGACCCCTCATGTAATGGACAATGCCCCTGCAACTTCACAGCTAGGTTCATGCTATATAAAGAGAAATATCTACATGCAGGTCAGATGGTCCTCTGAGATATGCCGGAAGAATGAAGCCACTGGGTCTAGTCAAGTTTGCACAGTTGCATCGCTTTGTGCTTTAGACATATCTCTTTAGAGCTGCCTCTGGCTTCATTGGAACCAATGGTTGAGTGATGAGAATGGGGTAATATGGTCACTTATTTTATAGCTACGAAAAACAGGATTGGAGAGTGAAGAGGTAGTGCCCTTCATGGGCACTGGAGGTGGATACGTCCTCCTCTAGAAAGTCAAACAAAACCAAAGGATCCACCTCCAAGGAGGTTCATAGGAGTGTGTTTCCTATCTTGGTAGGACGCACACAGTGTTTGCTTAAATACCCCTCACACACCAAAAGGGCCCTTGGTGTCATGCTTCATCATAGGGGTCTTGCCGCCCCACTGCAGGACGGGGCGTGCTATGACCAGCGACTACGCGGGAGCACCGATCTTACAGTACTATGTGTGGTGTAGAGGTAGTGAGAGGAAGCTTCTGGAGTGAATGCGGAAAATGAATTAAAAAGAACCTAGCCTCATGGACTTAAGAAACTTTAATAGGTCATGGAGGCTGGTGCTGGTAAACAGGTGGTTCGGAGATGTCCTGTGTGTAATGTGCGGATACTCCTGATCAAGTCAACATGTTTCGAAGCATCAGGGCTTCTTCATCAGGACTAGGAATGATCCCCTCAGTACTCACCATGTTGCTAACAATTTGTGCTGAAATGATGTGCTATATACAAAAAAGTGAAAAGGACGCAAAGTATCATGCACTTTATACAATACCCAATCAGTATTTCTAAAATGTAAGCCTGAAAAAGAGAGAGCACAGTTAGTTTATCAATTGCGCCTCTCAATGCGCAAACACGTTTTGCCTGTGAATACAAAGGGTGACAATGTGACTGTGGTGTCATTAGCCTTAGTTGTAAATTGAAAACAAGTGCCGTGGCCTGTTAGGATAAAAGAGACTAAACGAGACACACAAACAAAAAACAGAAAGCACACTCTCTATGCTTGAGATTGGAGTCACTCAAAATTAAAGTAGATAGTATGTAAAACAAAGATCCATGGTAGATACATACTAGAATAACTAGGAGACAATGCCCCATGAGCCTTTTCAACGGGTGGGAAGGGTGTTACCACTGTATTCTGTTTGGAAAAGAAAGGTGGGAGGAAAAAGTTCAAAAGGTTGGGAGAAAAACAAAGCTAGCGATTCAAGGAAATCCTTAGAAAGGCTGTATGTCACTGGCACTTTACATGGCTATTCTGTACTCACATCGTAGTCAGCAGCTCCTCGCTTAAGATAACGCCATCCCGCGTCTCCGTGGTATGAGTGGGCTCTATTTATGTGGCAGTTAATTGGCAATTAGTACACACAAATGGATGCACCTGTGCCGAAGTACGTAGGCACCCGGAAGTAGATGTCCGGTCACTACCGGTGGCTGCGATGCAATGCAGATTAGAGAGGTAGTGTTCAGTGCGAAATTTAAACGAAAGTGACTCAAACGCTAAAGTGCTAAACCGTTCTTTTTACTGAGGAGACGGAAGTGATTCTTATTTCAAAAGCGCAATCTTTTTGAATGTGCATATTTAGACGGAGTTCACGGTCTCTTATTGAAGAAGTATTAAAGGTTGTAAGACTGAGCGTGTTGAGTCTGAATACTTATTCAATCAAATACAGATTATAAGTGGCAGTTTGTTGGGCGCAGGTCCCGTGGGGGTTCTTTAAAGAGAAACCTGCGACCGAAACCATGCGGGGAAGATGTAATCTCATTAGTGAAACCCTGGTCTAAAACTGTTCCATTCAGGCCGCAAGGTTTTCAAGGGTTGGTTGGGATTACTCAATGTAATGCCCATAGTAAGGTGGTACTCTGAGAGAAAAAGTGTAGAACCTCATAGGTTCTTGGCACTTTAGTCCCCAGAATGGGGGGGGGGTTGCTTTTGGGGTGCATGTGGTTCTAGGCGAGTGGGTTCTCCTGGTGGTTTTGCCATGAGTTGATTAGCTTTAGGAGATAAAGGAATTTATGAAGATTTTAATTAGGAGGGTCACTGGAAATGGTGGTAGGTTAACTTACATGATGGTTCACTGTGGCATGGATTCTTTGAGTCTCCCAAAACCAAGACTAGAATGTCTAAATGATATGGTTGTCTCTGTATCGGTGTTCTTTGAAGTTCTGGGGACTCAGGGGTTTTAGGACAGTTGAGTCCAGTGTATGTCGTCGTTAAGACCAGTTAGTTGAGTGCCTAGACAGAACACCCAACTTTGTTCTTTTTCCAGCAGGCCATTCTCATTGTGGAGCTGCTCAATCTTGGTACATTTTAAGTCCTCCACGCTGTGCGACATAGTTAGGTAGTGACTTGCCATCTTTGTGGTGCTCTTTTTACAGCGAACATTACTCTTGTGCTCACCAATACGGATCCTTATTGGTCTTGATGTCATGCCGATGTATTCTTGTCTGCATTGACATGTGATCATATATATCACGTTTCTGCTGTTGCAGTTTGTGAATCCTCTTTGTTCCCAGACTGAGCCATTTGTGAACATGATGTTTTATACTTCTTTTTGTGAGATCACATGTGCTACAGTTACCACAAGGGTAATGACCCTGTATAAGTGGGAGGGTAGTGGACGCCGGACTCCTTACAGGCATGGACCAAGATGTCATTCAGGTTCCTCTCTCTCTTGTGGGAGAACATGGGTTTAGGGAAATTGAGACTCTCGCAATTGAGAATTCTCCAGTGTCTATTCACTATTTTTGACACTTGATTTGAGTGAGTGTTGAAAGTGGTAACGCAAATGGGTCTTGTTTCCTGTTCTTTGGGAACACGGTTTTCAAACAGAGCATCTCTGTTGTTGTTTCTTGCCCATTTCAACCCTCTCTTTACAATCCATTCTGCATAGTGGCGTTTCAGTACCTTACTTTCTAAGCCGGATGCTTGTTATCTTGAAATCTGTAAGTTCGGAACAGTTGGGGAAGTTGTCCTGAAGGTGTCTGGGGTGGAAACTGTTGTATAGTAATAGGCAATTTTTTGCCGTTGGTTGGAAATGTGTGGTAGTTTTGAGCTTACCACTGTCCGGATAAATGTTCAGGTCAACGAACACCAGATCTGTGTTGGAAAACATAGGATTGAATTTCAAAAATGTGTTTTGCTGGTTAAGCCATATCATGAAAGCTCCAATGGATTCAGCATCACCTCTCCATATCACCAGTGCATCATCAATGTAACATTTCCAGACAATGATATTGTCATGGAACGGGTTGTAGTGATGTAGTATCTTGTTTGTTTCTAGATGGTGTACATAGAGACCAGCTAGACCTGGGGCAAAAGTGCTCCCCATGCTGGTCCCGTGATTTTGTAGGTAGTGTACTCCCTCATACAGAAAGAAGTTGTTCTTCAGGGCCAGGGAAATGCATTCCATCACCATGTTTCGAGGTGTACGGTAGTCCCATGTTGTGGTGAATAGTACTTCCTCTATGATTTCCAGGGTTCCGTTGTGTGGTAAGGTAGTATACAGGCTTTCAACATCAAGGTGTTGCTCTGGTTCAAAATGGAGGTCCTTGATAAGTTGTAACATGGCCTTGGTGTCTTTGAGATAGGTGTCTGTTTTTTTAACTAAAGGCTGTAGGAATGCGTCGGCAAACTTGGAAAGGGCTTCTAGTAAAGAACCAATCCCGGACACAATTGGACGGCCATGGGGTTATTCTACGTTTTTGTGGATTTTTGGGATGGTGTGGAAATATGGTGTCTTGGAGGATTTCTGAATGAGGAAATCTGCCTCCTTCCTTGATACCCAGTCATGTGCTGTGGCTTCCTCAACCATCCCTATAATCCGTACCCGGATCTCCTCTGTTTGGTCATCACGGAGGATCTCGTAGTTCCTGCAATCTTCCAGGAGTTTCCTGCCTTCGGTGTGGTAATTGTGTGTTGTTTGAATAACAATTTCACCTCCTTTATCAGCAGGCTTGATAACCAAGTCGGTGTTGTCAGCCAATTGTTGTAACGCTTCTTTTTCCAATCGTGTGACATTCTGGAATGCTTTTTTATCCTCATTTGGTATGTTTGTCAGTTCCTCCATTACTGCTTTTTCAAAAGCAAGTAATTCAACTGGTAGTGTGGAGTCCAAAGGGGTGAAGGTGGATTTGTGTCGTAATCCAGTGTCCGATGTCTGTTCCTCTGTTATCTCTGTTTTATCTTTGTTAGCAAAGAATGCCCGTAGTTTTAGCTTTCGTATGAACTCCTTCATTTCTAGGCAGAGTTTGGATTTGTCTATCTTGTTGGTGGGGACAAAGCCAATGCCTTTTTCCAGGACATGTTTTTGGGGCTCTGTAAGTGTGTACTCTGTCAAATTAACCACTAATTGCCCCTCCTGCTGGTTGATTGTTAATTCGCTGTCTCTGTCATACTCCTAGTTGATACTCTCGCTATGTCCCCTGGCTCGTTGCTCCAATGGACCTGGTTGCCTCTCCGGTTCCTTCCTCTCAGTGGACCAGGGCGTGCTCCTAAAAAAGGAGGTGGTCCATAATAGTTCAAGTCTTGTGGTGGTGGGTTCCACTGTTGGAATGGTCCTCCCATCGGTGGTGGGACGTAAGGGTTAATATGTGTAGCCGGGTGGTCCCAACCTCTTCCTCTTGGTCTGTAGGGTCTCTGGTATTGTGCTCCTCCTCTCTGGTTCCTTGGGTTGCTGCCTCGGCTGGAATACTAGTCGTTTGAGCTTGCATCAGATAAGTCACTGTCCGATCCTTGTTCGCTATGAGTTTTCTTGATCACATAATCATCTCTTATGTAGGGGTAGATACTTTCGTGGTTGAAGGCTGCAGTGTTCTTTTTTAGCTTCTTATACTTGCTCTGTTTTAATGAGACTTCATAAACATTCACTGTTGGCTGAGTTCGTCCAGTCTCTTCTTCAAAACAGTGGTTGATTGGTAGGTCTTCAGTTGGCCCTCCAGTTTCTGTATGTTGATCTTGAGTTCTTTTGCCAAATGGGTGGCTGTCTTGATGATGAGGACCAGCCAGTCCCTTGTACAGTGCCACGATATTAGTAACCAATCCTTTTTTAATGATTTGTTATGCTGAAATATGAAAGGTTTGTTTCAGACTATTAGGCCTTGAAGTGCCGCATTGGCCCTGAGGTATTCTATCATTAACAGGCCATGCAAAGCAGTCTTTATCTGTGTTCTCCTCAGGTTCGCCAATGTATCCCAGTCTGCATTGCTCGGACCCGGATCCATCCTGCTCAGTCCCTCAAAAGGATTGAGGACTCCCAAGATTCTGTCGATTTATTCCTCATCAAAGGTGAGGCCTGCTGTCTCAGCCATGCTGTGAATGTCTAAATGAGTTTGTGTCTTCTGAAAGAATGTGTTTGTGTGTGTGTGTGCGTGCGTGTGTGCGTGCGTGTGTGTGTGTGTGTGTGTGTGGGTTTGTGTTACTATCCTTGTGGGGACTTGGGTGTGATAATACACTCACGCTGTGGGGACTTGATTGCACTGTGGGGACCTGAACCCAGGTCCCCACAAGGTAATGTCCTTTAAATGATAAAAAATGGCTTCAGGAACATCTGTGTCAATTTTTACAACTTTTAAAAAAAAATTCTCGTGGGGACCTGTGTTTCATAAAGTGTGTTTAAATTTTTGCTCGCTCTGCCCCCGTAGACAGGAGGCAGTACAGCAGTCTTAAACACACTTTGCATTTAAACACACTTTGTTCACCAGGAATACAAGTTAGCAGCAGAAAGCACAGATATTTCAAAGGAAAAGCTGCAAAACTCGGGGTTAAAAAATATTTTTCATGCAAAGTAACATTTTCCCCATTTAATAAAGTAAAACTTTATTTCCATGAAAATTTTGAATTCAGACTATTTGAGTTTAAAAATTGTTAAACATTGTTACAATCAATTTGGATACGATTTGAATCCCAGATTACATTGTGGTGTGTGGAATGTGGTGTGTGGAATGTGGTGTGTGGAACCACTCCACATTCCACACACACACTCCACATTCCACACACTCCACATTCCACACACATTCCACACACATTCCACACACATTCCACACAACACATTCCACACACCACATTCCACGCTCATTCCACACACATTGCACACACCACATTCCACACACATTCCACACACATTCTACACACATTCCACACACCACATTCCACACACATTCCACACACATTCCACAGACCACATTCCACACACATTCCACATTCCACACACCATATTCCACACACCACACACCAAACACCACATTCCACACACCACATTCCACACACCACGTTCCACACTCCCCATTCCACACATTCCACACACCACATTCCACATTCCACACACCACACATTACACACACCACATTCCACAAACATTCCACACACATTCCAAACACCACATTCCACACACCACATACATTCCACATTCCACACACCATATTCCACACACATTCCACATTCCACACACATTCCACACACATTCCACACACCACATTCCTCACACATTCCACACACATTCCACACACCACACATCACACACACCACATTCCACACACCACATTCCACCCACATTCCACACACCACATTCCACACACTACATTCCACACACCACATTCCACACACATTCCACACACCACATTCCACACACATTCCACACACACCACACACACCACATTCCACACACCACATTCAACACACACCACATTTCACACATTCCACACACCACATTCCACACACAACATTCCACACACATTCCACACACCACATTCCACACACATTCTACACACATTCCACACACCACATTCCACACCACATTCCACACACATTCCACACCACATTCCACACCACATTCCACACACCACATTCCACACACACTCCACATTCCACACATCACATTCCACACACCACATTCCACACACATTCCACACACCACATTCCACACACATTCCACACAGCGCATTCCACACCACATTCCACACCACATTCCACACACATTCCACACACCACATTCCACACACATTCCACACACCACATTCCACACACCACATTCCACACACCACATTCCACACAGATTCCACATTCCACATTCCACACACCACACACCACATTCCACACACCACATTTCACACACATTCCACACACCACATCCCACACACCACATTTCACACACCACACACATTCCACACACATTCCACACACCACATTCCACACACATTCCACACACCACATTCCACACACCACATGCCTCACACATTCCACACACCACATTCCACACACATTCCACACACATTCCACACACCACATTCCACACACATTCCACACACATTCCACATTCCACACACATTCCACACACATTCCACACACACCATAAACACCACATTCCACACACACCACATTCCACACACAATCCACACACATTCCACACACCACATTCCACACACCACATTCCACACAAATTCCACACACATTCCACACACCACATTCCACACACACCACATTCCACACACATCCCACACACATTCCACACACACCACATTCCACACATATTCCACACACATTCCACACACATTTCACACACCAGATCACACACACCACATTACACACACACACACACACCACACACACCACATTACACACACCACATTCAACACACCACATTCCACACAACACATTCCACCCACCACATTCCACACATATTCCACATTCCACACACATTCCACACACCACATTCCACACACATTCCACACACCACATTCCACACACATTCCACACACACCACATTCCACACACCACATTTAACACACACCACATTTCACACACAACATTCCACACACATTCCACACACCACATTCCACACCACATTCCACACCACATTCCAAACACATTCCATACCACATTCCACACCACATTCCACACACATTCCACACACATTGCATACACCACATTCCACACACCACATTCCACACACACTCCACATTCCACACACCACATTCCACACACATTCCACACACCACATTCCAAACACCAAATTCCACACACCACATTCCACACACCACATTCCACACACATTCCACACACCACATTCCACACACCACATGCCACACACATTCCACACACATTCCACACACCACATTCCACACACATTCCACACTCCACACACATTCCACACACATTCCACATACCATATTCCACACACATTCCACACACCACATTCCACACACCACATTCCGCACACATTCCACACACATTCCACACACACCACACACACCACATTCCACATTACACACACACCACATTCCACACACATTCCACACACATTCCACACACCACATTCCACACACCACATTCCACACACATTCCACACACATTCCACACACCACATTCCACACAAACCACATTCCACACACATCCCACACACATTCCACATGCACCACATTCCACACACATTCCACACACATTCCACACCACATTCCACATACATTTCACACACCACATTCCACACAGCACATTCCACACACCACATTCCACACACCACGTTCCACACACCACATTCCACACATATTCCACATTCCACACACCACATTCCACACACATTCCACACACCACATTCCACACACATTCCACACACATTCCACACACCACACACATTCCACACACAACACACCACACACACTACATTCCACACACATTCCACACACCACATTCCACACACATTCCACACACCACATTCCACACACATTCCACACATTCCACACATTCCACACACCACATTCCACACAAATTCCACACACCACATTCCACACACCACATTCCACACACCACATTCCACACACCACATTCCACACACATTCCACGCACATTCCACGCACATTCCACACACATTCCATGCACATTCCACACACATTCCACGCACATTCCACACACATTCCACACACATTCCACACACATTCCACACACATTCCTTACACATTCCACACACAATCCACACATTCCACACACCACATTCCACACACATTCCACACACACTCCACACACCACATTCCACACACATTCCACACACCACATTCCACATTCCACACACCACATTTCACACACCACATTCCACACACCACATTCCACACACCACATTCCACACACATTCCACACACATTCCACACACATTCCACATTCCACACACATTCCACATTCCACACACATTACACACACACCACATTCCACACACCACATTCCACATACATTTCACACACCACATTCCACACACCACATTCCACACACCACGTTCCACACACCACATTCCACACACATTCCACACACCACGTTCCACACACATTCCACACACCACACACATTCCACACACAACACACCACACACACTACATTCCACACACCACATTCCACACAGATTCCACACACCACATTCCAAACACATTCCACGCATTCCACACACCACATTCCACACACATTCCACACACCACATTCCACACACATTCCACACACCACATTCCACACACATTCCACACACCACATTCCACACACCACATTCCACATGCCTCATTCCACACACATTCCACACACCACATTCCCCACACCACATTCCACTTATTCCACACAGATTCAACACACCACATTCCACACACATTCCAAATTCCACACCCATTTCACATACATTACACACACACCACACACACCACATTCCACGCACCACATTCCACACACCACATTCCACACACCACATTCCACACATATTCCACACACCACATTCCACACACACCACATTCCACACACATTCCGCACACATTCCCCACACACCACATTCCACACACATTCCACACACCACATTCCACACACCACATTCCACACACACTCCACATACCACAGACCACATTCCACACACCACATTTCACACACATTCCACACACCACATTCCACACACATTCCACACACCACATTCCACACCACATTCCACACCACATTCCACACACATTGCACACACCACATTCCACACACCACATTCCACATACCACATTCCACACACATTCCACATTCCACATTCCACATTCCACATTCCACACACCACATTCCACACACCACATTCCACACACATCCCACACACATTCCACACACCACATTCCACACACCACATTCCACACACATTCCACACACATTCCACACACATTCCACACACCACATTCCACACACATTCCACACACATTCCACACACCACATTCCACACACATTCCACATTTCACACACCACATTCCACACACCACATTCCACACACCACATGCCTCACACATTCCACACACATTCCACACACATTCTACACACCACATTCCACACACATTCCACACACATTCCACACACCACATTCCACACACATTCCACACACATTCCACATTCCACACACATTCCACACACACCACATTCCACACATATTCCACAAACATTCCACACACATTCCACACACATTCCACACCACATTCCACATACATTTCACACACCACATTCCACACAGCACATTCCACACACCACATTCCACACACATTCCACACACATTCCCCACACACCACATTCCACACACCACATTCCACACACATTCCAAACACCACATTCCACACACATTCCACACACATTCCACACACACACATTCCACACACCACATTGCACACACCACATTCCACACACACACCACATTCCTCACACATTCCACACACCACACACACCACATTCCACACACACACACGACACACACCACATTCCACACACACCACATTCCACACACCGCATTCCACACACCACATTCCACACACACCACATTCCTCACACATTCCACACACCACACACACCACATTCCACACACACACACGACACACACCACATTCCACACACACCACATTCCACACACCACATTCCACACACCACATTCCACACATATTCCACACACCACATTCCACACACACCACATTCCACACACATTCCGCACACATTCCCCACACACCACATTCCACACACATTCCACACACCACATTCCACACACCACATTCCACACACACTCCACATACCACAGACCACATTCCACACACCACATTTCACACACATTCCACACACCACATTCCACACACATTCCACACACCACATTCCACACCACATTCCACACCACATTCCACACACATTGCACACACCACATTCCACACACCACATTCCACATACCACATTCCACACACATTCCACATTCCACATTCCACATTCCACACACCACATTCCACACACCACATTCCACACACATCCCACACACATTCCACACACCACATTCCACACACCACATTCCACACACATTCCACACACATTCCACACACATTCCACACACCACATTCCACACACATTCCACACACCACATTCCACACACATTCCACATTTCACACACCACATTCCACACACCACATTCCACACACCACATGCCTCACACATTCCACACACATTCCACACACATTCTACACACCACATTCCACACACATTCCACACACATTCCACACACCACATTCCACACACATTCCACACACATTCCACATTCCACACACATTCCACACACACCACATTCCACACATATTCCACAAACATTCCACACACATTCCACACACATTCCACACCACATTCCACATACATTTCACACACCACATTCCACACAGCACATTCCACACACCACATTCCACACACATTCCACACACATTCCCCACACACCACATTCCACACACCACATTCCACACACATTCCAAACACCACATTCCACACACATTCCACACACATTCCACACACACACATTCCACACACCACATTGCACACACCACATTCCACACACACACCACATTCCTCACACATTCCACACACCACACACACCACATTCCACACACACACACGACACACACCACATTCCACACACACCACATTCCACACACCGCATTCCACACACCACATTCCACACACACCACATTCCACACACAACATTCCGCACACATTCCACACACCACATTCCACACACACCACATTCCACACACATTCCACACACCACATTCCGCATACATTCCACACATCACATTCCACACACCACATTCCATACACATTCCACACACCACATTCCACACACCACATTCCACACACATTCCACACACCACATTCCACACACATTCCACACACATTCCACACACCACATTCCACATTCCACACACATTCCACACACCACATTCCACACACATTCCACACACATTCCACACACCACATTCCACACACCACATTACACACACACCACATTACACACACCACATTCCACACACCACAATCCACACACATTCCACACACCACATTCCACATACATTCCACACACCACACACATTCCACACACAACACACCACACACACCACATTCCACACACATTCCACACACCATATTCCACGCACATTCCACACACCACATTCCACCCACATTCCACACACCACATTCCACACACATTCCACACACCACATTCCACACACATTCCACACACCACATTCCACACACATTCCACACACATTCCACACACCACATTCCACACACATTCCACATTTCACACACCACATTCCACACACCACATTCCACACACCACATGCCTCACACATTCCACACACATTCCACACACATTCTACACACCACATTCCACACACATTCCACACACATTCCACACACCACATTCCACACACATTCCACACACATTCCACATTCCACACACATTCCACACACACCACATTCCACACATATTCCACAAACATTCCACACACATTCCACACACATTCCACACCACATTCCACATACATTTCACACACCACATTCCACACAGCACATTCCACACACCACATTCCACACACATTCCACACACATTCCCCACACACCACATTCCACACACCACATTCCACACACATTCCAAACACCACATTCCACACACATTCCACACACATTCCACACACACACATTCCACACACCACATTGCACACACCACATTCCACACACACACCACATTCCTCACACATTCCACACACCACACACACCACATTCCACACACACACACGACACACACCACATTCCACACACACCACATTCCACACACCGCATTCCACACACCACATTCCACACACACCACATTCCTCACACATTCCACACACCACACACACCACATTCCACACACACACACGACACACACCACATTCCACACACACCACATTCCACACACCACATTCCACACACCACATTCCACACATATTCCACACACCACATTCCACACACACCACATTCCACACACATTCCGCACACATTCCCCACACACCACATTCCACACACATTCCACACACCACATTCCACACACCACATTCCACACACACTCCACATACCACAGACCACATTCCACACACCACATTTCACACACATTCCACACACCACATTCCACACACATTCCACACACCACATTCCACACCACATTCCACACCACATTCCACACACATTGTACACACCACATTCCACACACCACATTCCACATACCACATTCCACACATATTCCACATTCCACATTCCACATTCCACACACCACATTCCACACACCACATTCCACACACATCCCACACACATTCCACACACCACATTCCACACACCACATTCCACACACATTCCACACACATTCCACACACATTCCACACACCACATTCCACACACATTCCACACACATTCCACACACCACATTCCACACACATTCCACATTTCACACACCACATTCCACACACCACATTCCACACACCACATGCCTCACACATTCCACACACATTCCACACACATTCTACACACCACATTCCACACACATTCCACACACATTCCACACACATTCCACATTCCACACACATTCCACACACACCACATTCCACACATATTCCACAAACATTCCACACACATTCCACACACATTCCACACCACATTCCACATACATTTCACACACCACATTCCACACAGCACATTCCACACACCACATTCCACACACATTCCACACACATTCCCCACACACCACATTCCACACACCACATTCCACACACATTCCAAACACCACATTCCACACACATTCCACACACATTCCACACACACACATTCCACACACCACATTGCACACACCACATTCCACACACACACCACATTCCTCACACATTCCACACACCACACACACCACATTCCACACACACACACGACACACACCACATTCCACACACACCACATTCCACACACCGCATTCCACACACCACATTCCACACACAACATTCCGCACACATTCCACACACCACATTCCACACACACCACATTCCACACACATTCCACACACCACATTCCGCATACATTCCACACATCACATTCCACACACCACATTCCATACACATTCCACACACCACATTCCACACACCACATTCCACACACATTCCACACACCACATTCCACACACATTCCACACACATTCCACACACCACATTCCACATTCCACACACATTCCACACACCACATTCCACACACATTCCACACACATTCCACACACCACATTCCACACACCACATTACACACATACCACATTACACACACCACATTCCACACACCACAATCCACACACATTCCACACACCACATTCCACATACATTCCACACACCACACACATTCCACACACAACACACCACACACACCACATTCCACACACATTCCACACATCACATTCCACGCACATTCCACACACCACATTCCACCCACATTCCACACACCACATTCCACACACATTCCACACACCACATTCCACACACACCACATTCCACACACATTCCACACATACCACATTCCACACACCACATTCCACACACCACATTCCACACACATTCCACATTCCACACACATTCCACACACATTCCACACACATTCCACACATCACATTCCTCACACCACATTCCTCACACATTCCACACACACCACATTCCACACACATTCCACACATCACATTCCTCACACATTCCACACACATTCCACACATCACACACCACACACACCACATTCCAATTCAATTCAATTTCAAATCTTTATTTCGATCGGTTGATCATAAAAGATATACAAATTATCGCACATTGATTAAGACCAAAAATAAACATATAGTTTTTCTAGAATACATTAGTGGTTAAAATCAACTTTAAGAACAATTTTAATTAATCAAGGGCTAAAAAAATTGTTAAGACGCTCCGCCTCCCTTTACCAATCTAGTACGGACATACCACATTGCAGTTAAAAATGTAGCCATGGAAAAAACAATCAATGGGGATAGGTCAGTTTTTAAGACTCTATATGCGGGTAGCAGTGTTCTAAATCCCACATTCCACACCACATTCCACACCACATTCCACACACATTCCACACACCACATTCCACACACCACATTCCACACACACTCCACATTCCACACACCACATTCCACACACCACATTCCACACACATTCCACACACCACATTCCAAACACCAAATTCCACACACCACATTCCACACACCACATTCCACACACATTCCACACACCACATTCCACACACCACATGCCACACACATTCCACACACATTCCACACACCACATTCCACACACATTCCACACTCCACACACATTCCACACACATTCCACACACATTCCACATACCATATTCCACACACATTCCACACACCACGTTCCACACACCACATTCCACACACATTCCACATTCCACACACCACATTCCACACACATTCCACACACCACATTCCACACACATTCCACACACATTCCACACACCACACACATTCCACACACAACACACCACACACACTACATTCCACACACATTCCACACACCACATTCCACACACATTCCACACACCACATTCCACACACATTCCACACATTCCACACATTCCACACACCACATTCCACACACATTCCACACACCACATTCCACACACATTCCACACACCACATTCCACACACATTCCACGCACATTCCACGCACATTCCACACACATTCCACGCACATTCCACACACATTCCACGCACATTCCACACACATTCCACACACATTCCACACACATTCCACACACATTCCTTACACATTCCACACACAATCCACACATTCCACACACCACATTCCACACACATTCCACACACACTCCACACACCACATTCCACACACATTCCACACACCACATTCCACATTCCACACACCACATTTCACACACCACATTCCACACACCACATTCCACACACCACATTCCACACACATTCCACACACATTCCACACACATTCCACATTCCACACACATTCCACATTCCACACACATTACACACACACACCACATTCCACACACCACATTCCACATACATTTCACACACCACATTCCACACACCACATTCCACACACCACGTTCCACACACCACATTCCACACACATTCCACACACATTCCACATTCCACACACCACATTCCACACACATTCCACACACCACATTCCACACACATTCCACACACCACACACATTCCACACACAACACACCACACACACTACATTCCACACACCACATTCCACACAGATTCCACACACCACATTCCAAACACATCCCACGCATTCCACACACCACATTCCACACACATTCCACACACTACATTCCACACACATTCCACACACCACATTCCACACACATTCCACACACCACATTCCACACACCACATTCCACACACCACATTCCACACACCACATTCCACACGCCACATTCCACACACATTCCACACACCACATTCCCCACACCACATTCCACTTATTCCACACAGATTCAACACACCACATTCCACACACATTCCAAATTCCACACCCATTTCACATTCCACACACATTACACACACACCACACACACCACATTCCACGCACCACATTCCACACACCACATTCCACACACCACATTCCACACATATTCCACACACCACATTCCACACACACCACATTCCACACACATTCCGCACACATTCCCCACACACCACATTCCACACACATTCCACACACCACATTCCACACACCACATTCCACACACACTCCACATACCACAGACCACATTCCACACACCACATTTCACACACATTCCACACACCACATTCCACACACATTCCACACACCACATTCCACACCACATTCCACACCACATTCCACACACATTGCACACACCACATTCCACACACCACATTCCACATACCACATTCCACACACATTCCACATTCCACATTCCACATTCCACACACCACATTCCACACACCACATTCCACACACATCCCACACACATTCCACATACCACATTCCACACACCACATTCCACACACATTCCACACACATTCCACACACCACATTCCACACACATTCCACATTCCACACACCACATTCCACACACCACATTCCACACACCACATGCCTCACACATTCCACACACATTCCACATACATTCTACACACCAAATTCCACACACATTCCACACACATTCCACACACCACATTCCACACACATTCCACACACATTCCACATTCCACACACATTCCACACACACCACATTCCACACATATTCCACAAACATTCCACACACATTCCACACACATTTCACACCACATTCCACATACATTTCACACACCACATTCCACACAGCACATTCCACACACCACATTCCACACACATTCCACACACATTCCCCACACACCACATTCCACACACCACATTCCACACACATTCCAAACACCACATTCCACACACATTCCACACACATTCCACACACACCACATTCCACACACCACATTCCACACACATTCCAAACACCACATTCCACACACATTCCACACACATTCCACACACACACATTCCACACACCACATTGCACACACCACATTCCACACACATTCCACATTCCACACACATTCCACACACCACATTCCTCACACATTCCACACACCACACACACCACATTCCACACACACACACGACACACACCACATTCCACACACACCACATTCCACACACCACATTCCACACACCACATTCCACACACACCACATTCCACACACAACATTCCACACACATTCCACACACCACATTCCACACACACCACATTCCACACACATTCCACACACCACATTCCGCACACATTCCACACATCACATTCCACACACCACATTCCATACACATTCCACACACCACATTCCACACACCACATTCCACACACATTCCACACACCACATTCCACACACATTCCACACACATTCCACACACCACATTCCACATTCCACACACATTCCACACACCACATTCCACACACATTCCACACACCACATTCCACACACCACATTACACACTCACCACATTACACACACCACATTCTACACACCACAATCCACACACATTCCACACACCACATTCCACACACATTCCACATTCCACACACCACATTCCACACACCACATTCCACACACCACATGCCTCACACATTCCACACACATTCCACACACATTCTACACACCACATTCCACACACATTCCACACACATTCCACACACCACATTCCACACACATTCCACACACATTCCACATTCCACACACATTCCACACACACCACATTCCACACATATTCCACAAACATTCCACACACATTCCACACACATTCCACACCACATTCCACATACATTTCACACACCACATTCCACACAGCACATTCCACACACCACATTCCACACACATTCCACACACATTCCCCACACACCACATTCCACACACCACATTCCACACACATTCCAAACACCACATTCCACACACATTCCACACACATTCCGCACACACACATTCCACACACCACATTGCACACACCACATTCCACACACATTCCACATTCCACACACCACATTCCTCACACATTCCACACACCACACACGCCACATTCCACACACACACGACACACACCACATTCCACACACACCACATTCCACACACCACATTCCACACACCACATTCCACACACACCACATTCCACACACAACATTCCACACACATTCCACACACCACATTCCACACACACCACATTCCACACACATTCCACACACCACATTCCGCACACATTCCACACATCACATTCCACACACCACATTCCATACACATTCCACACACCACATTCCACATACATTCCACACACCACATTCCACACACATTCCACACACATTCCACACACCACATTCCACATTCCACACACCACATTCCACACACATTCCACACACATTCCACACACCACATTCCACACACCACATTACACACACCACATTCCACACACCACAATCCACACACATTCCACACACCACATTCCACATACATTCCACACACCACACACATTCCACACACAACACACCACACACACCACATTCCACACACATTCCACACACCACATTCCACGCACATTCCACACACCACATTCCACCCACATTCCACACACCACATTCCACACACATTCCACACACCACATTCCACCCACATTCCACACACCACATTCCACACACATTCCACACACCACATTCCACACACACCACATTCCACACACATTCCACACACACCACATTCCACACACATTCCACACACATTCCACACATCACATTCCTCACACCACATTCCTCACACATTCCATACACACCACATTCCACACACATTCCACACACATTCCACACATCACATTCCTCACACATTCCACACACATTCCACACATCACACACCACACACACCACATTCCAATTCAATTCAATTTCAAATCTTTATTTCGATCGGTTGATCATAAAAGATATACAAATTATCGCACATTGATTAAGACCAAAAATAAACATATCGTTTTTCTAGAATACATTAGTGGTTAAAATCAACTTTAAGAACAATTTTAATTAATCAAGGGCTAAAAAAATAGTTAAGACGCTCCTCCTCCCTTTACCAATCTAGTACGGACATACCACATTGCAGTTAAAAATGTAGCCATGGAAAAAACAATCAATGGGGATAGGTCAGTTTTTAAGACTCTATATGCGGGTAGCAGTGTTCTAAATCCCACATTCCACACCACATTCCACACCACATTCCACACACATTTCACACACCACATTCCACACACCACATTCCACACACACTCCACATTCCACACACCACATTCCACACACATTCCACACACCACATTCCAAACACCAAATTCCACACACCACATTCCACACACCACATTCCACACACATTCCACACACCACATTCCACACACCACATGCCACACACATTCCACACACATTCCACACACATTCCACACACCACATTCCACACACATTCCACACTCCACACACATTCCACACACATTCCACACACATTCCACATACCATATTCCACACACATTCCACACACCACATTCCACACACCACATTCCGCACACATTCCACACACATTCCACACACACCACACACACCACATTCCACATTACACACACACCACATTCCACACACATTCCACACACCACATTCCACACACCACATTCCACACACATTCCACACACATTCCACACACCACATTCCACACAAACCACATTCCACACACATCCCACACACATTCCACACGCACCACATTCCACACACATTCCACACACATTCCACACACATTCCACACCACATTCCACATACATTTCACACACCACATTCCACACAGCACATTCCACACACCACATTCCACACACCACGTTCCACACACCACATTCCACACACATTCCACATTCCACACACCACATTCCACACACATTCCACACACCACATTCCACACACATTCCACACATATTCCACACACCACACACATTCCACACACAACACACCACACACACTACATTCCACACACATTCCACACACCACATTCCACACACATTCCACACACCACATTCCACACACATTCCACACATTCCACACATTCCACACACCACATTCCACACACATTCCACACACCACATTCCACACACATTCCACACACCACATTCCACACACCACATTCCACACACCACATTCCACACACCACATTCCACACACATTCCACACACATTCCACGCACATTCCACGCACATTCCACGCACATTCCACACACATTCCACGCACATTCCACACACATTCCACGCACATTCCACACACATTCCACACACATTCCACACACATTCCACACACATTCCTTACACATTCCACACACAATCCACACATTCCACACACCACGTGAAGGGTTCAGCATCCGGGACATTCGGTAGGGTAAGGCGGATGTATCCCAGAGACTCGTTCTCGGGTGCATATAGAGTTTGGAAGTGGTTTTGCCACACGCTCGGGCGATGTTAGGTTCGATTGCCGAGGGAAGATCTTCCGAACCATGATTAACTATGCGCCAGAATTTACGGGAGTCTCTGGTAGCTAATGCACCCATGAGTTTCTCCCAATAGTCTTGGTCCCATTCAGCCTTGGCGTTTACCAGGAGTTTCTTGTATGCCCCTCTCCTGGCATGGATTTCCTCCTTGCTTCGTCCTGTCTTAACAGCGAGCAAAAGGTTTCGTTTGGCGTTTCGGCATGTGGCATTATACCAGGTCTTTTTGTGTGTCCTGTTAGTTCTGGCTGTTCCCTTGGAAAAAAGCTCTGATTCCAAAGTGTTAATTAGATCTTCATGTATTTGCCCTAGCTGTTTTCTGTTTTCTCCATTGCTGGCTTCTTCCCCAAAGGCAAAGGCCTTTTCCAGCACTGGGATTATTTTAGCATAAAGCCTGGGTAACTTATCGCCGCTTGAGAGCAAATTCCCCCACTTCACTCTCCTTCGGTTATTCTCAAGAAGTAACCCTAATTTTGCCCTTTGTTCTTCCCGTCCCATGTCAGCATTGTCTAACACAGCGTGTTCTAGCTCCAGGGCGTTGTGGTCACTGTCCATTCTATCTATTATCTTAAAATCGATGACTCGTGCCCAGGATGACATTTGGACTAGGACATAGTCCAATCGAGATTCGCTTCCCACCTTGTCCAAGGTACATTTACTTGGATTGTATGATTTAGTACGCCCATTACACTCCCTGAGGCCATAGTTGAGTGTAAGGGCGGTTATCTGTAGGGCGAGGGGGGTCCATGCCCTAGGTGGGGGTGACTCCGGAGCCGGTACCAACCATCTTGAATCCTCCTCTAGGGAGGGTCCATCAAGTAGGCCAGGCAGCGGCTCGTAATGCGAGTTCAAATCCCCTCCGACCAAATAATGGGACTCCCTTGGCATTTGGCTCAAAAAGGTGGAAAGTTCCTCAATCGTGGTAGATTCCCTTGTTATAGGTACTGGTCTCGAATAAACATTTATTATTACCATTTTATTAGAATTTGGCCATTCCAACAGAACCGCCAATATATCGTCCGAGTCCACAGTTATAGAGCTGGCCTTGCAAGCCAAGTGGGAAGCTACCGAAATACCCAGTCCTTCAGATGGTCGGCCTCGACCACCCCATTTTGCGGGTTTTGAGAATACTGCAAAGCCCTGGCAAGTGTGCTCCTCTCTGGCCCAAGTTTCCTGGAACAGGCAGATATTTTTTGAATTAATGAAGGAGACCCACTCATCGCAGTCCAGTTTGTTAGCCAGCCCGGCGACATTCCATGAGATCAGGGTCAATGGGGGTGGCATTGTAGATCGTTGGAGGATATGGTTCGTCTCATCTATTGCCAAATTTGCCATAGGGTGGTCTTGAACTTCCCCCTCACCTGTCTCAACAATCAAACTGCTGTCGGTCTGGTCTACTATAGGATCTGCTTGATCTTGTAAATGTACAGGGTCCTTCGCTGGGGGTGGGTTTTCCCACGGGAGCATGGTATGTCCAGGGGTATTGTTTTCCTCCTCACTGTCCTCTATAGATTCTAATTTGAATTGCTCTATGATATTCATCCTGGATTGTCAATCGACTGTCTCAAGGCTACTGTACCTATTAAAGGTAGGCAAATAGACTGGCTGGTAATTTCGATATGGCCTGGGGGCTTCACTCACTTCTCCCCTCCATCTACTCCCCCTCCTATTAGGAAATTCCCAGCCTTCTTCTTCATCATATATGGATGGAAATTCGTGCCCCCTTCTCCTATTATAGTAGGGGTCCCTCCTGCCTCCATTTTTAATCTCCCATTCCCCCCGTTTCCTGATGGTGCCCCCATCTCTGTTCATCAATTGCGTATGCGCCTGAAGGATAGAAAAATGACAGGGGAAGGGGCTGAATGATATTCTCTTGTTCATGGTAGGGCCAACTACAGATGTATGAGGCTGTCGTGGGATCTCGAAAGCTGACCAGGACACAGTCCCCACCGATCGTTTTCCTCATATTGCCTACCCAGGTGACCCTTCTCACCGTAAGAATGTCACTAGTTGTGCCAGGTGGCAGAGGTCTATGTTTGGATAGCCAATCAATAACCTTATTTTTAAAAGACATCGTCTCAATGGTAGTAGGTTTTAACTCAGGTACCCCCACAAGGATTAGTGTGTAAGGGGATGCCTCGGGTGGTAGGTTCACAGTTCTGTGTATGTTGTTTTTCCTATTACCTGGGGGTTGCTGGTCACTCTGTAGGTTTTTTGGAGGGTTAGGATTATTTTTAGGCTGGGTGGTTGTATCTAATACAGGGGGTGGGGGCGATTGGGTATGTGTGGGCTGGCTAGTTGGTTTTCCATTGGGCACAGGCTGGGAAGTCTTAATTTCACTAGGTTTTTGTTTCATATTTTGCCTAGTCCTTGTGCCTTTTTCCTTTATAGTATTTGCAGTTGTTAGCTCCTGGGGGTTATTCAGGGTTGGATGTGGCCCCCCTTTAGCTCTCTTTGTTTCTAGTTTTAAGCTATCTGCAAGCTGCACTGTGGATTTTTCAATATTAACCAGCCTGGCTTCGATTTTAATCAGGCGGGCTTCTAGGGGACTTAAAAGGGACCTCATGAGTGCACCTATATCTGCGAGTGTAATATCCTCAGAGGAGGATTGCAGTGTGGTATTATTAAAATTAGGGGATTGGTCTGGATGAACAATATCAGTGGCTGAAACCTCTGGTCTATCCTTGCATGCGTTGCGCACACTACTATCCCCCTCCCTTGAAGTATTCCTTGCGGGCTTCGATTTTGGGGTTTTTGCATTTCTCCCTCCCTTTGTTCCCTTAATAGACTCTCCTCTCTTCTTTTTTTGAATGGCTCCTTCCTTTGCCCCCCTTGTGAAACCTGGGACATTCTCGACAGTGGAGTTTAGAGCCGAGTCGAGGCAAGAGGTTGGGATTGTGACTTGTAATGTTTGGCCCGTTGGAAGGGTCAGCAAGCGCATGTCATCAAAGTCGGAATTTGCGATTGAGTGGTTGGCCCCTAAAGCCCCATTGTTGGAATCATTGGCCAGGGGCCCTCCCTCTGGTGTTTTGGCCAGGGCCAGTAGGCCTATCGATGATCTCCGTACCGAATCTATTTCTTGGGAAATTCGTCTTTCGAGCCTTTCAATTTCCTCTATCAAGAGTGATCCCGCTTTGACGAAATATTTATCAAGTGTACCTTTAGCTTCTCCTGACGCAGCCATTGTTGATTTGCTCCTTGTTTCCCTGGTACACATTTTAGATCCCGTGTACTGGAGATGGCAATATAGGAATTCAGGGGGGGTGGCCCGGTCCCGGTCTCTGCCGTCCTCGAACGGCCTCAAACGGCCCGCCCTTTGCCCGGGCTTAGCTCCGCGCTTAGCCCCGCACGCGTCCCGCGTGCGCGGGAGACGCTTTCTGATTATAGCGGGAGGTGGGCGGAAAGAGGACCAGCTGCGGCGAGTTAAGAAACGCAACGCCCGCTGGTCCTCGCAGTCCCGCAAGGGCGGAGGGCGTCTCCAGCAGCTCCTCGCGTAGGCAGTGGATCCCCGGTGACGTTGGCCTCGAGCGGGCACCCGCGGAGCGGGGGCCGCGAGGAGTAGGTGAAGAGGTGAAGAGGTGATTGGGGAAAAAAATTAAGGGTCAGGAACGCCTGTCCATGAAGCAGCCCAAAAAGCTCGTTAGCCCTCTCTCAGCAGGAAGCGCCGAGGACCCTGCCTGCAGCTCTTTTAGTCCAGGCGGGAGGGGGGCGGGAAGAGGACCAGCTGCGGCGAGTCAAGAAACGCAACGCCCGCTGGTCCTCGCAGTCCCGCAAGGGCGGAGGGCGTCTCCAGCAGCTCCTCGCGTAGGCAGTGGATCCCCGGTGATGTTGGCCTCGAGCGGCACCCGCAGGGCCGGGGCCGCGAGGAGTAGGTGAAGAGGTGAAGAGGTGATTGGGGAAATAAATTAAGGGTCAGGAACGCCTGTCCATGAAGCAGCCCAAAAAGTTTGTTAGCCCTCTCTCAGCAGGAAGCGCCGAGGACCCTGCCCGCAGCTCTTTTAGTCCAGGCGGAAGGGGGCGGGAAGAGGACCAGCTGCGGCGAGTCAAGAAACGCAACGCCCGCTGGTCCTCGCAGTCCCGCAAGGGCGGAGGGCGTCTCCAGCAGCTCCTCGCGTAGGCAGTGGATCACCGGTGACGTTGGCCTCGAGCGGCACCCGCGGAGCGGGGGCCGTGAGGAGTAGGTGAAGAGGTGAAGAGGTGATTGGGGAAATAAATTAAGGGTCAGGAACGCCTGTACATGAAGCAGCCCAAAAAGCTTGTTAGCCCAAAAAGCTTGTTAGCCCTCTCTCAGCAGGAAGCCACATTCCACACACCACACACCACACACACCACATTCCACACACAGATCACACACACCACATTCCACACACACCACATTCCACACACACCACATTCCACACACCACATTCCGCACACAACATTCCACCCACATTCCACACACCACATTCCACACACCACACACCACATTCCACATTCCACACACATTCCACACACCACTTTCCACACACATTCCACACAAAACATTCCACACACATTCCACACACATTCCATACACATTCCACACACCACATTCCACACACCACATTCCACACACCACATTCCACACACCACATTCCACTCACACCACATTCCACACACATTCCACACACCACATTCCACACACATTCCACACACATTCCACACACACCACATTCCACACACATTCCACACACCAAATTCCACACACATTCCACACACCACATTCCACACACCACATTCCACACACATTCCACACACACATTCCACACACCACATTCCACACACCACATTCCAAACACATTCCACATTCCACACACATTCCACACACATTCCACACACATTCCACATACCACATTCCTCACACATTCCTCACATATTCCACACACACCACATTCCACACACACACACACACACACACACACCACATTCCACACACAACACATTCCACACACCACATTCCACCCACATTCCACACACCACATTCCACACACATTCCACACACCACATTCCACACACATTCCACACACATTCCACACACCACATTCCACACACCACATTCCACACACACCACATTCCACACACCACATTCCACACACCACAATCCACCCACATTCCACACACCACATTCCACACACATTCCACACACCACATTCCACACACATTCCACACACCACATTCCACACACATTCCACACACCACATTTCACACATTACATTCCACACACCACATTCCACACACATTCCACACACCACATTCCACACACCACATTCCACACACCACATTCCACACACCACATTCCACACACATTTCACACACATTCCACACACCACATTCCACACACATTCCACACACCACATTCCACCCACATTCCACACACCACATTCTGCACACATTCCACACACCACATTCCACACACATTCCACACACATTCCACACACCACATTCCACATACAACATTCCACACACATCCACACACCACATTCCACACACATTCCAAACACATTCAACACACCACATTCCACACACATTCCACACACCACATTTCACACACATTCCACACCACATTCCACACATATTCCACACACATTCCACACACATTCCACACACCACATTCCACATACCACATTCCACACACCAAATTCCACACACATTCCACACACATTCCACACACACACCACATTCCACACACATTCCACACACCACCCACACACCACATTCCACCCACCACATTCCACACACCACATTCCACACACCACATTCCACACACATTCCACACACATTCCACACACCACATTCCACACACCACATTCCACACACACCACATTCAACACACATTCCACATTCCACACACCACATTCCACACACCACATTCCACACACCACATTCCACGCACATTCCACACACCACATTCCACGCACATTCCACACACCACATTCCACACACATTCTACACACATTCCACACACCACATTCCACACACATTCCACACACCACATTCCACCCACATTCCACACACCACATTCCACACACATTCCACACACCACATTCCACACACAACATTCCACACACATTCCACACACCACATTCCACACACATTCCAAACACATTCAACACACCACATTCCACATACATTCCACACACCACATTCCACACACATTCCACACACATTCCACACCACATTCCACACACATTCCACACACAACATTCCACACACAACATTCCACACACATTCCACACACCACATTCCACACACCACATTCCACACACCACATTCCACACACATTCCCCACACACCACATTCCACACACCACATTCCACACGCCACATTCCACACACATTCCACACACCACATTCCACACACATTCCACACACATTCCATGCACATTCCACACACATTCCACACACATTCCACACACATTCCACACATATTCCACATTACACACACCACATTCCACACACATTCCATACACCACATTCCACATACATTCCACACACCACACACATTCCACACACAACACACCACACACACCACATTCCACACACATTCCACACACATTCCACACACATTCCACACACTACATTCCACACACATTCCACACACCACATTCCACCCACATTCCACACACCACATTCCACACACATTCCACACACCACATTCCACACACCACATTCCACACACAACATTCCACACACATTCCACACACCACATTCCACACACATTCCAAACACATTCAACACACCACATTCCACACACATTCCACACACATTCCACACACCAGATTCCACACACATTCCACACACCACATTCCACCCACATTCCACACACCACATTCCACACACATTCCACACATCACATTCCACACACAACATTCCACACACATTCCACACACCACATTCTACACACATTCCAAACACATTCAACACACCACATTCCACACACATTCCACACACCACATTCCACACACATTCCACACACCACATTCCACACACATTCCACACACATTCCACACACAACATTCCACACACAACATTCCACACACATTCCACACACCACATTCCACACACCACATTCCACACACATTCCACACACATTCCACACACACCACATTACACACACATTACACACACACACACCACACACCAAATTCCACACACCACATTCCACACGCCACATTCCACACACATTCCACACACCACATTCCACAAACATTCCACACACATTCCACGCACATTCCACACACATTCCACACACATTCCACACACATTCCACATTCCACACACCACATTCCACACACATTCCATACACCACATTCCACATACATTCCACACACCACACACATTGCACACACAACACACCACACACCACATTCCACACACATTCCACACACATTCCACACACATTCCACACACATTCCACACACATTCCACACACTACATTCCACACACATTCCACACACCACATTCCACACACATTCCACACACCACATTCCACACACCACATTCCACACACAACATTCCACACACATTCCACACACCACATTCCACACACATTCCAAACACATTCAACACACCACATTCCACACACATTCCACACACCACATTCCACACACATTCCAAACACATTCCACACCACATTCCACACACACTCCACACACATTCCACACATATTCCACACACCACATTCCACACACATTCCACACACCACATTCCACACACCAAATTCCACACACATTCCACACACATTCCACACACACCACATTCCACACACATTCCACACACACACCACACACCACATTCCACACACCACATTCCACACACCACATTCCACACACCACATTCCACACACCACATTCCACACACACCACATTCCACACACCACATTCCACACACATTCCACACACATTCCACACACCACATTCCACACACCACATTCCACACACACCACATTCCACACACATTCCACACACATTCCACACACATTCCACACACCACATTTCACACACATTCCAATTCAATTCAATTCAATTCAAAGAATTTATAAAGCGCGCTACATACCCAGAGGGTCTCAAGGCGCTTGAGGAAGGGTGGGGAATTACTTGTCGAATATCCAGGTTTTAAGTTGCTTTCTGAATGCTAGGTGGTTCTGAGTGAGGCGAAGGTGAATGGGAAGTGAGTTCCAGGTTTTAGCTGCCAGGTAGGAGAAGGATCTTCCTCCCATGGTGGTTTTGTTGATGCGAGGTACAGCAGCAAGGGCTTGATTGGAAGAGCGTAGCGGGCGGGGGGGGTGTAGAAGGAGAGTCGTGTGTTGAGGCATTCGGGTCCAAGTTCGTAAAGTGCTTTGTGTGCGTGGGTTAGGAGGCGGAATGTTATCCTCTTATTGACGGGGAGCCAGTGGAGGTCTTTCAGGTGACCAGAAATGTGGTCTTTGCGCGGGATGTCTAGAATGAGTCTGGCTGATGCGTTCTGGATGCGTTGGAGTCTTTTCTGAAGTTTTGCAGTGGTACCGGCGTATAGGGTGTTTCCGTAGTCCAGTCGGCTTGTAACCAGTGCGTGGGTGACCGTTTTTCTAGTTTCGGTGGGGATCCAGCGAAATTCTAGTTTCGGTGGGGATCCAGCGAAATGTTTTTTTGAGCATGCGGAGAATGTTGAAGCAAGACGATGAAACGGCGTTGACTTGTCTGGTCATCGAGAGTGAGGAGTCCAGAATGACGCCCAAGTTCCGTGCGTGGTCCGTCGGGATGGGTGCTTTTCCAAGGGCCTCTGGCCACCAAGAGTCGTCCCAGGCGGAGGGGGGAGGTACCTAAGATAAGGACTTCTGTTTTGTCTGAATTCAGTTTCAGATGGCTGTGCTTCATCCACTCGGCTACTTCTTTCATTCCTTCATGTAGATTGGTTTTGGCGGTGTTAGGGTCTTTGGTGAGTGAGAGGATCAGTTGAGTGTCATCAGCGTAGGAGATGATGTTGAGGTTGTGTTGGCGAGCGATGGCCGAGAGGGGGCTCATGTATACGTTGCAGAGGGTGGGGCTGAGTGAAGATCCTTGTGGCACGCCGCAGATGACTTCAGTAGCCTTCGACTTGAATGGTGGGAGGCGGACTCTATGAGTCCTTCCGGCAAGGAACGAGGTGAACCATTCCAGTGCTTTTCCTTGGATTCCGATGTTTCTGAGGCGTTGTAACAGGGTGCTGTGACACACCACATTTCACACACCACATTCCACACACCACATTCCACACACCACATTCCACACACATTCCACACACCACATTCCACACACCACATTCCACCCACATTCCACACACCACATTCCACACACCACATTCCACCCACATTCCACACACCACATTCCACCCCCATTCCACACACCACATTCCACACACATTCCACACACCACATTCCACACACCACATTCCACACACATTCCACACACCACATTCCACACACATTCCAAACACATTCAATACACCACATTCCATACACATTCCACACACCACATTCCACACACATTCCACACACATTCCACACCACATTTCACACACATTCCACACACATTCCACACACATTCCACACACAACATTCCACACACATTCCAACACACACACATTCCACACACACCACATCCCACACACATTCCACACACCACATTCCACACACCACATTCACACACACCACATTCCACACACCACATTCCCACGCACCACATTCCACACACATTCCACACACCACTTTCCACACACATTCCATACACATTCCACACACATTCCACACACATTCCACACACCACATTCCTCACACCACATTCCTCACACATTCCACACACACCACATTCCACACACATTCCACACACATTCCACACACCACATTCCTCACACATTCCACACACATTCCCACACATCGCACACCACACACACCACATTCCACACACCACACACCACACACACCACATTCCACACACACACCACACACACACATTCCACACACACACATTCAACACACACCACATTCCACACACCACATTCCGCACACCACATTCCACTCACATTCCAAACACCACATTCCACACACCACACACCACACACCACATTCCACATTCCACACACATTCCACACACCACATTCCACACACATTCCACACACAACATTCCACACACATTCCACACACATTCCACACACCACATTTCACACACCACATTCCACACACGACATTCCACACACATTCCACACACATTCCACACACCACATTCCACACACATTCCAAACACATTCAACACACCACATTCCACACACATTCCACACACATTCCACACACCACATTCCACACACATTCCACACACATTCCCCACCACATTTCACACACATTCCACACACATTCCACACACAACATTCCACACCATCCCACACACACCACATTCCACACACATTCCACACACACCACATTCCACACACACCACATTCCACACACCACATTCCACACACCACATTCCACACACCACATTCCACGCACCACATTCCACACACATTCCACACACCACATTCCACACACATTCCACACACCACATTTCACATACCACATTCCACACACATTCCACACACCATATTCCACACACATTCCACACACATTCCACACACCACATTCCACACACCACATTCCACACACATTCCACACACCACATTCCACCCACATTCCACACACCACATTCCACACACATTCCACACACCACATTCCACACACATTCCACACACGACATTCCACACACAACATTCCACACACATTCCACACACCACATTCCACACACATTCCAAACACATTCAACACATCACATTCCACACACATTCCACACACCACATTCCACACACATTCCACACACATTCCACACCACATTTCACACACATTCCACACACATTCCACACACACATTCCACACACATTCCACACACACCACATTCCACACACTTTCCACACACATTCCACACACACCACATTCCACACACACCACATTCCACACACATTCCACACACCACATTCCACACACCACATTCCACACACCACATTTCACACACCACATTCCACACACATTCCACACACCACATTCCACACACATTCCACACACATTCCACACACATTCCACACACCACATTCCACACACATTCCACACACATTCCACATACCACATTCCTCACACCACATTCCTCACACATTCCACACACACCACATTCCACACCCATTCCACACACATTCCACACACCACATTCCTCACACATTCCACACACATTCCACACATCGCACACCACACACACCACATTCCACACACCACACACACCACATTCCACACACACACCACACACACCACATTCCAGACACACCACATTCCACACACCACATTCCGCACACCACATTCCACCCACATTCCACACACCACATTCCACACACCACACACCACATTCCACACACATTCCACACACCACATTCCACACACATTCCACACACAACATTCCACACACATTCCACACACATTCCTCACACATTCCACACACCACATTCCACACACCACATTCCACACACCACATTCCACACACGACATTCCACACACAACATTTCACACACATTCCAATTCAATTCAATTCAATGAATTTATAAAGCGCGCTACATACCCAGAGGGTCTCAAGGCGCTTGAGGAAGGGTGGGGAATTACTTGTCGAATATCCAGGTTTTAAGTTGCTTTCTGAATGCTAGGTGGTTCTGAGTGAGGCGAAGGTGAATGGGAAGTGAGTTCCAGGTTTTAGCTGCCAGGTAGGAGAAGGATCTTCCTCCCATGGTGGTTTTGTTGATGCGAGGTACAGCAGCAAGGGCTTGATTGGAAGAGCGTAGCGGGCGGGGGGGGTGTAGAAGGAGAGTCGTGTGTTGAGGCATTCGGGTCCAAGTTCGTAAAGTGCTTTGTGTGCGTGGGTTAGGAGGCGGAATGTTATCCTCTTATTGACGGGGAGCCAGTGGAGGTCTTTCAGGTGACCAGAAATGTGGTCTTTGCGCGGGATGTCTGGAATGAGTCTGGCTGATGCGTTCTGGATGCGTTGGAGTCTTTTCTGAAGTTTTGCAGTGGTACCGGCGTATAGGGTGTTTCCGTAGTCCAGTCGGCTTGTAACCAGTGCGTGGGTGACCGTTTTTCTAGTTTCGGTGGGGATCCAGCGAAATGTTTTTTTGAGCATGCGGAGAATGTTGAAGCAAGACGATGAAACGGCGTTGACTTGTCTGGTCATCGAGAGTGAGGAGTCCAGAATGACGCCCAAGTTCCGTGCGTGGTCCGTCGGGATGGGTGCTTTTCCAAGGGCCTCTGGCCACCAAGAGTCGTCCCAGGCGGAGGGGGCGGAAAGAGGACCAGCTGCGGCGAGTTAAGAAACGCAACGCCCGCTGGTCCTCGCAGTCCCGCAAGGGCGGAGGGCGTCTCCAGCAGCTCCTCGCGTAGGCAGTGGATCCCCGGTGACGTTGGCCTCGAGCGGGCACCCGCGGAGCGGGGGCCGCGAGGAGTAGGTGAAGAGGTGAAGAGGTGATTGGGGAAAACAATTAAGGGTCAGGAACGCCTGTCCATGAAGCAGCCCAAAAAGCTCGTTAGCCCTCTCTCAGCAGGAAGCGCCGAGGACCCTGCCTGCAGCTCTTTTAGTCCAGGCGGGAGGGGGGCGGGAAGAGGACCAGCTGCGGCGAGTCAAGAAACGCAACGCCCGCTGGTCCTCGCAGTCCCGCAAGGGCGGAGGGCGTCTCCAGCAGCTCCTCGCGTAGGCAGTGGATCCCCGGTGATGTTGGCCTCGAGCGGCACCCGCAGGGCCGGGGCCGCGAGGAGTAGGTGAAGAGGTGAAGAGGTGATTGGGGAAATAAATTAAGGGTCAGGAACGCCTGTCCATGAAGCAGCCCAAAAAGTTTGTTAGCCCTCTCTCAGCAGGAAGCGCCGAGGACCCTGCCCGCAGCTCTTTTAGTCCAGGCGGAAGGGGGCGGGAAGAGGACCAGCTGCGGCGAGTCAAGAAACGCAACGCCCGCTGGTCCTCGCAGTCCCGCAAGGGCGGAGGGCGTCTCCAGCAGCTCCTCGCGTAGGCAGTGGATCACCGGTGACGTTGGCCTCGAGCGGCACCCGCGGAGCGGGGGCCGTGAGGAGTAGGTGAAGAGGTGAAGAGGTGATTGGGGAAATAAATTAAGGGTCAGGAACGCCTGTACATGAAGCAGCCCAAAAAGCTTGTTAGCCCTCTCTCAGCAGGAAGCCACATTCCACACACCACACACCACACACACCACATTCCACACACAGATCACACACACCACATTCCACACACACCACATTCCACACACACCACATTCCACACACCACATTCCGCACACAACATTCCACCCACATTCCACACACCACATTCCACACACCACACACCACATTCCACATTCCACACACATTCCACACACCACTTTCCACACACATTCCACACAAAACATTCCACACACATTCCACACACATTCCATACACATTCCACACACCACATTCCACACACCACATTCCACACACCACATTCCACTCACACCACATTCCACACACATTCCACACACCACATTCCACACACATTCCACACACATTCCACACACATTCCACACACACCACATTCCACACACATTCCACACACCAAATTCCACACACATTCCACACACCACATTCCACACACCACATTCCACACACATTCCACACACACATTCCACACACCACATTCCACACACCACATTCCAAACACATTCCACATTCCACACACATTCCACACACATTCCACACACATTCCACATACCACATTCCTCACACATTCCTCACATATTCCACACACACCACATTCCACACACACACACACACACACACACACCACATTCCACACACAACACATTCCACACACCACATTCCACCCACATTCCACACACCACATTCCACACACATTCCACACACCACATTCCACACACATTCCACACACATTCCACACACCACATTCCACACACCACATTCCACACACACCACATTCCACACACCACATTCCACACACCACAATCCACCCACATTCCACACACCACATTCCACACACATTCCACACACCACATTCCACACACATTCCACACACCACATTCCACACACATTCCACACACCACATTTCACACATTACATTCCACACACCACATTCCACACACATTCCACACACCACATTCCACACACCACATTCCACACACCACATTCCACACACCACATTCCACACACATTTCACACACATTCCACACACCACATTCCACACACATTCCACACACCACATTCCACCCACATTCCACACACCACATTCCGCACACATTCCACACACCACATTCCACACACATTCCACACACATTCCACACACCACATTCCACATACAACATTCCACACACATTCCACACACCACATTCCACACACATTCCAAACACATTCAACACACCACATTCCACACACATTCCACACACCACATTTCACACACATTCCACACCACATTCCACACATATTCCACACACATTCCACACACATTCCACACACCACATTCCACACACATTCCACATACCACATTCCACACACCAAATTCCACACACATTCCACACACATTCCACACACACACCACATTCCACACACATTCCACACACACACACCCACACACCACATTCCACCCACCACATTCCACACACCACATTCCACACACCACATTCCACACACCTTCCACACTCATTCCACACACCACATTCCACACACCACATTCCACACACACCACATTCAACACACATTCCACATTCCACACACCACATTCCACACACCACATTCCACACACCACATTCCACGCACATTCCACACACCACATTCCACGCACATTCCACACACCACATTCCACGCACATTCCACACACCACATTCCACACACATTCCAAACACATTCAACACATCACATTCCACACACATTCCACACACTACATTCCACACACATTCCACACACATTCCACACCACATTTCACACACATTCCACACACATTCCACACACAACATTCCACACACATTCCACACACACCACATTCCACACACTTTCCACACACATTCCACACACCACATTCCACACACATTCCACACACCACATTCCACACACATTCCACACACCACATTCCACACACATTCCACACACGACATTCCACACACAACATTCCACACACATTCCACACACCACATTCCACACACATTCCAAACACATTCAACACATCACATTCCACACACATTCCACACACCACATTCCACACACATTCCACACACATTCCACACCACATTTCACACACATTCCACACACATTCCACACACAACATTCCACACACATTCCACACACACCACATTCCACACACTTTCCACACACATTCCACACACACCACATTCCACACACATTCCACACACCACATTCCACACACCACATTCCACACACCACATTCCACACACCACATTTCACACACCACATTCCACACACATTCCACACACCACATTCCACACACATTCCACACACATTCCACACACATTCCACACACCACATTCCACACACATTCCACACACATTCCACACACCACATTCCTCACACCACATTCCTCACACATTCCACACACACCACATTCCACACCCATTCCACACACATTCCACACACCACATTCCTCACACATTCCACACACATTCCACACATCGCACACCACACACACCACATTCCACACACCACACACACCACATTCCACACACACACCACACACACCACATTCCAGACACACCACATTCCACACACCACATTCCGCACACCACATTCCACCCACATTCCACACACCACATTCCACACACCACACACCACATTCCACACACATTCCACACACCACATTCCACACACATTCCACACACAACATTCCACACACATTCCACACACATTCCTCACACATTCCACACACCACATTCCACACACCACATTCCACACACCACATTCCACACACGACATTCCACACACAACATTTCACACACATTCCAATTCAATTCAATTCAATGAATTTATAAAGCGCGCTACATACCCAGAGGGTCTCAAGGCGCTTGAGGAAGGGTGGGGAATTACTTGTCGAATATCCAGGTTTTAAGTTGCTTTCTGAATGCTAGGTGGTTCTGAGTGAGGCGAAGGTGAATGGGAAGTGAGTTCCAGGTTTTAGCTGCCAGGTAGGAGAAGGATCTTCCTCCCATGGTGGTTTTGTTGATGCGAGGTACAGCAGCAAGGGCTTGATTGGAAGAGCGTAGCGGGCGGGGGGGGTGTAGAAGGAGAGTCGTGTGTTGAGGCATTCGGGTCCAAGTTCGTAAAGTGCTTTGTGTGCGTGGGTTAGGAGGCGGAATGTTATCCTCTTATTGACGGGGAGCCAGTGGAGGTCTTTCAGGTGACCAGAAATGTGGTCTTTGCGCGGGATGTCTGGAATGAGTCTGGCTGATGCGTTCTGGATGCGTTGGAGTCTTTTCTGAAGTTTTGCAGTGGTACCGGCGTATAGGGTGTTTCCGTAGTCCAGTCGGCTTGTAACCAGTGCGTGGGTGACCGTTTTTCTAGTTTCGGTGGGGATCCAGCGAAATGTTTTTTTGAGCATGCGGAGAATGTTGAAGCAAGACGATGAAACGGCGTTGACTTGTCTGGTCATCGAGAGTGAGGAGTCCAGAATGACGCCCAAGTTCCGTGCGTGGTCCGTCGGGATGGGTGCTTTTCCAAGGGCCTCTGGCCACCAAGAGTCGTCCCAGGCGGAGGGGGCGGAAAGAGGACCAGCTGCGGCGAGTTAAGAAACGCAACGCCCGCTGGTCCTCGCAGTCCCGCAAGGGCGGAGGGCGTCTCCAGCAGCTCCTCGCGTAGGCAGTGGATCCCCGGTGACGTTGGCTTTGAGCGGGCACCCGCGGAGCGGGGGCCGCGAGGAGTAGGTGAAGAGGTGAAGAGGTGATTGGGGAAAAAAATTAAGGGTCAGGAACGCCTGTCCATGAAGCAGCCCAAAAAGCTCGTTAGCCCTCTCTCAGCAGGAAGCGCCGAGGACCCTGCCTGCAGCTCTTTTAGTCCAGGCGGGAGGGGGGCGGGAAGAGGACCAGCTGCGGCGAGTCAAGAAACGCAACGCCCGCTGGTCCTCGCAGTCCCGCAAGGGCGGAGGGCGTCTCCAGCAGCTCCTCGCGTAGGCAGTGGATCCCCGGTGATGTTGGCCTCGAGCGGCACCCGCAGGGCCGGGGCCGCGAGGAGTAGGTGAAGAGGTGAAGAGGTGATTGGGGAAATAAATTAAGGGTCAGGAACGCCTGTCCATGAAGCAGCCCAAAATGTTTGTTAGCCCTCTCTCAGCAGGAAGCGCCGAGGACCCTGCCCGCAGCTCTTTTAGTCCAGGCGGAAGGGGGCGGGAAGAGGACCAGCTGCGGCGAGTCAAGAAACGCAACGCCCGCTGGTCCTCGCAGTCCCGCAAGGGCGGAGGGCGTCTCCAGCAGCTCCTCGCGTAGGCAGTGGATCACCGGTGACGTTGGCCTCGAGCGGCACCCGCGGAGCGGGGGCCGTGAGGAGTAGGTGAAGAGGTGAAGAGGTGATTGGGGAAATAAATTAAGGGTCAGGAACGCCTGTACATGAAGCAGCCCAAAAAGCTTGTTAGCCCTCTCTTAGCAGGAAGCCACATTCCACACACCACACACCACACACACCACATTCCACACACAGATCACACACACCACATTCCACACACACCACATTCCACACACACCACATTCCACACACCACATTCCGCACACAACATTCCACCCACATTCCACACACCACATTCCACACACCACACACCACATTCCACATTCCACACACATTCCACACACCACTTTCCACACACATTCCACACAAAACATTCCACACACATTCCACACACATTCCATACACATTCCACAGACCACATTCCACACACCACATTCCACACACCACATTCCACACACCACATTCCACTCACACCACATTCCACACACATTCCACACACCACATTCCACACACATTCCACACACATTCCACACACATTCCACACACACCACATTCCACACACATTCCACACACCAAATTCCACACACATTCCACACACCACATTCCACACACCACATTCCACACACATTCCACACACACATTCCACACACCACATTCCACACACCACATTCCAAACACATTCCACATTCCACACACATTCCACACACATTCCACACACATTCCACATACCACATTCCTCACACATTCCTCACATATTCCACACACACCACATTCCACACACACACACACACACACACACACACCACATTCCACACACAACACATTCCACACACCACATTCCACCCACATTCCACACACCACATTCCACACACATTCCACACACCACATTCCACACACATTCCACACACATTCCACACACCACATTCCACACACCACATTCCACACACACCACATTCCACACACCACATTCCACACACCACAATCCACCCACATTCCACACACCACATTCCACACACATTCCACACACCACATTCCACACACATTCCACACACCACATTCCACACACATTCCACACACCACATTTCACACATTACATTCCACACACCACATTCCACACACATTCCACACACCACATTCCACACACCACATTCCACACACCACATTCCACACACCACATTCCACACACATTTCACACACATTCCACACACCACATTCCACACACATTCCACACACCACATTCCACCCACATTCCACACACCACATTCCGCACACATTCCACACACCACATTCCACACACATTCCACACACATTCCACACACCACATTCCACATACAACATTCCACACACATTCCACACACCACATTCCACACACATTCCAAACACATTCAACACACCACATTCCACACACATTCCACACACCACATTTCACACACATTCCACACCACATTCCACACATATTCCACACACATTCCACACACATTCCACACACCACATTCCACACACATTCCACATACCACATTCCACACACCAAATTCCACACACATTCCACACACATTCCACACACACACCACATTCCACACACATTCCACACACACACACCCACACACCACATTCCACCCACCACATTCCACACACCACATTCCACACACCACATTCCACACACATTCCACACACATTCCACACACCACATTCCACACACCACATTCCACACACACCACATTCAACACACATTCCACATTCCACACACCACATTCCACACACCACATTCCACACACCACATTCCACGCACATTCCACACACCACATTCCACGCACATTCCACACACCACATTCCACGCACATTCCACACACCACATTCCACACACATTCCAAACACATTCAACACATCACATTCCACACACATTCCACACACCACATTCCACACACATTCCACACACATTCCACACCACATTTCACACACATTCCACACACATTCCACACACAACATTCCACACACATTCCACACACACCACATTCCACACACTTTCCACACACATTCCACACACACCACATTCCACACACACCACATTCCACACACATTCCACACACCACATTCCACACACCACATTCCACACACCACATTTCACACACCACATTCCACACACATTCCACACACCACATTCCACACACATTCCACACACATTCCACACACATTCCACACACCACATTCCACACACATTCCACACACATTCCACACACCACATTCCTCACACCACATTCCTCACACATTCCACACACACCACATTCCACACCCATTCCACACACATTCCACACACCACATTCCTCACACATTCCACACACATTCCACACATCGCACACCACACACACCACATTCCACACACCACACACACCACATTCCACACACACACCACACACACCACATTCCAGACACACCACATTCCACACACCACATTCCGCACACCACATTCCACCCACATTCCACACACCACATTCCACACACCACACACCACATTCCACACACATTCCACACACCACATTCCACACACATTCCACACACAACATTCCACACACATTCCACACACATTCCACACACATTCCACACACCACATTCCACACACCACATTCCACACACCACATTCCACACACAACATTTCACACACATTCCAATTCAATTCAATTCAATGAATTTATAAAGCGCGCTACATACCCAGAGGGTCTCAAGGCGCTTGAGGAAGGGTGGGGAATTACTTGTCGAATATCCAGGTTTTAAGTTGCTTTCTGAATGCTAGGTGGTTCTGAGTGAGGCGAAGGTGAATGGGAAGTGAGTTCCAGGTTTTAGCTGCCAGGTAGGAGAAGGATCTTCCTCCCATGGTGGTTTTGTTGATGCGAGGTACAGCAGCAAGGGCTTGATTGGAAGAGCGTAGCGGGCGGGGGGGGTGTAGAAGGAGAGTCGTGTGTTGAGGCATTCGGGTCCAAGTTCGTAAAGTGCTTTGTGTGCGTGGGTTAGGAGGCGGAATGTTATCCTCTTATTGACGGGGAGCCAGTGGAGGTCTTTCAGGTGACCAGAAATGTGGTCTTTGCGCGGGATGTCTGGAATGAGTCTGGCTGATGCGTTCTGGATGCGTTGGAGTCTTTTCTGAAGTTTTGCAGTGGTACCGGCGTATAGGGTGTTTCCGTAGTCCAGTCGGCTTGTAACCAGTGCGTGGGTGACCGTTTTTCTAGTTTCGGTGGGGATCCAGCGAAATGTTTTTTTGAGCATGCGGAGAATGTTGAAGCAAGACGATGAAACGGCGTTGACTTGTCTGGTCATCGAGAGTGAGGAGTCCAGAATGACGCCCAAGTTCCGTGCGTGGTCCGTCGGGATGGGTGCTTTTCCAAGGGCCTCTGGCCACCAAGAGTCGTCCCAGGCGGAGGGGGAGGTACCTAAGATAAGGACTTCTGTTTTGTCTGAATTCAGTTTCAGATGGCTGTGCTTCATCCACTCGGCTACTTCTTTCATTCCTTCATGTAGATTGGTTTTGGCGGTGTTAGGGTCTTTGGTGAGTGAGAGGATCAGTTGAGTGTCATCAGCGTAGGAGATGATGTTGAGGTTGTGTTGGCGAGCGATGGCCGAGAGGGGGCTCATGTATACGTTGCAGAGGGTGGGGCTGAGTGAAGATCCTTGTGGCACGCCGCAGATGACTTCAGTAGCCTTCGACTTGAATGGTGGGAGGCGGACTCTCTGAGTCCTTCCGGCAAGGAACGAGGTGAACCATTCCAGTGCTTTTCCTTGGATTCCGATGTTTCTGAGGCGTTGTAACAGGGTGCTGTGACACACCACATTTCACACACCACATTCCACACACCACATTCCACACACCACATTCCACACACATTCCACACACCACATTCCACACACCACATTGCACCCACATTCCACACACCACATTCCACACACCACATTCCACCCACATTCCACACACCACATTCCACACACCACATTCCACACACATTCCACACACCACATTCCACACACATTCCACACACCACATTCCACACACAACATTCCACACACATTCCACACACCACATTCCACACACATTCCAAACACATTCAATACACCACATTCCATACACATTCCACACACCACATTCCACACACATTCCACACACATTCCACACCACATTTCACACACATTCCACACACATTCCACACACATTCCGCACACAACATTCCACACACATTCCACACACACCACATTCCACACACATTCCACACACACCACATTCCACACACACCACATCCCACACACATTCCACACACCACATTCCACACACCACATTCCACACACCACATTCCACGCACCACATTCCACACATATTCCACACACCACATTCCATACACATTCCACACACATTCCACACACATTCCACACACATTCCACACACCACATTCCTCACACCACATTCCTCACACATTCCACACACACCACATTCCACACACATTCCACACACATTCCACACACATTCCTCACACCACATTCCTCACACCACATTCCTCACACATTCCACACACACCACATTCCACACACATTCCACACACATTCCACACACCACATTCCTCACACATTCCACACACATTCCACACATCGCACACCACACACCACATTCCACACACCACACACCACACACACCACATTCCACACACACACCACACACACCACATTCCACACACACCACATTCAACACACACCACATTCCACACACCACATTCCGCACACCACATTCCACCCACATTCCACACACCACATTCCACACACCACACACCACACACCACATTCCACATTCCACACACATTCCACACACCACATTCCACACACATTCCACTCACAACATTCCACACACATTCCACACACATTCCACACACCACATTCCACACACCACATTCCACACACGACATTCCACACACAACATTCCACACACATTCCACACACCACATTCCACACACATTCCAAACACATTCAACACACCACATTCCACACACATTCCACACACATTCACACACCACATTCCACACACATTCCACACACATTCCCCACCACATTTCACACACATTCCACACACATTCCACACACAACATTCCACACACATTCCACACACACCACATTCCACACACATTCCACACACACCACATTCCACACACACCACATTCCACACACATTCCACACACCACATTCCACACACCACATTCCACGCACCACATTCCACACACATTCCACACACCACATTCCACACACATTCCACACACCACATTTCACATACCACATTCCACACACCACATTCCACACACATTCCACACACCATATTCCACACACATTCCACACACATTCCACACACCACATTCCACACACCACATTCCACACACATTCCACACACCACATTCCACCCACATTCCACACACCACATTCCACACACATTCCACACACCACATTCCACACACATTCCACACACGACATTCCACACACAACATTCTACACACATTCCACACACCACATTCCACACACATTCCAAACACATTCAACACATCACATTCCACACACATTCCACACACCACATTCCACACACATTCCACACACATTCCACACCACATTCCACACCACATTTCACACACATTCCACACACATTCCACACACAACATTCCACACACACCACATTCCACACACTTTCCACACACATTCCACACACACCACATTCCACACACATTCCACACACCACATTCCACACACCACATTCCACACACATTCCACACACCACATTCCACACACATTCCACACACATTCCACACACATTCCACACACCACATTCCACACACATTCCACACACATTCCACACACCACATTCCTCACACCACATTCCTCACACATTCCACACACACCACATTCCACACACATTCCACACACATTCCACACACCACATTCCTCACACATTCCACACACATTCCACACATCGCACACCACACGCACCACATTCCACACACCACACACACCACATTTCACACACACACCACACACACCACATTCCAGACACACCACATTCCACACACCACATTCCGCACACCACATTCCACCCACATTCCACACACCACATTCCACACACCACACACCACATTCCACACACATTCCACACACCACATTCCACACACATTCCACACACAACATTCCACACACATTCCACACACATTCCACACACCACATTCCACACACCACATTCCACACACCACATTCCACACACGACATTCCACACACAACATTTCACACACATTCCAATTCAATTCAATTCAATACAAAGAATTTATAAAGCGCGCTACATACCCAGAGGGTCTCAAGGCGCTTGAGGAAGGGTGGGGAATTACTTGTCGAATATCCAGGTTTTAAGTTGCTTTCTGAATGCTAGGTGGTTCTGAGTGAGGCGAAGGTGAATGGGAAGTGAGTTCCAGGTTTTAGCCGCCAGGTAGGAGAAGGATCTTCCTCCCATGGTGGTTTTGTTGATGCGAGGTACAGCAGCAAGGGCTTGATTGGAAGAGCGTAGCGGGCGGGGGGGGGGGTGTAGAAGGAGAGTCGTGTGTTGAGGCATTCGGGTCCAAGTTCGTAAAGTGCTTTGTGTGCGTGGGTTAGGAGGCGGAATGTTATCCTCTTATTGACGGGGAGCCAGTGGAGGTCTTTCAGGTGACCAGAAATGTGGTCTTTGCGCGGGATGTCTAGAATGAGTCTGGCTGATGCGTTCTGGATGCGTTGGAGTCTTTTCTGAAGTTTTGCAGTGGTACCGGCGTATAGGGTGTTTCCGTAGTCCAGTCGGCTTGTAACCAGTGCGTGGGTGACCGTTTTTCTAGTTTCGGTGGGGATCCAGCGAAATGTTTTTTTGAGCATGCGGAGAATGTTGAAGCAAGACGATGAAACGGCGTTGACTTGTCTGGTCATCGAGAGTGAGGAGTCCAGAATGACGCCCAAGTTCCGTGCGTGGTCCGTCGGGATGGGTGCTTTTCCAAGGGCCTCTGGCCACCAAGAGTCGTCCCAGGCGGAGGGGGAGGTACCTAAGATAAGGACTTCTGTTTTGTCTGAATTCAGTTTCAGATGGCTATGCTTCATCCACTCGGCTACTTCTTTCATTCCTTCATGTAGATTGGTTTTGGCGGTGTTAGGGTCTTTGGTGAGTGAGAGGATCAGTTGAGTGTCATCAGCGTAGGAGATGATGTTGAGGTTGTGTTGGCGAGCGATGGCCGAGAGGGGGCTCATGTATACGTTGCAGAGGGTGGGGCTGAGTGAAGATCCTTGTGGCACGCCGCAGATGACTTCAGTAGCCTTCGACTTGAATGGTGGGAGGCGGACTCTCTGAGTCCTTCCGGCAAGGAACGAGGTGAACCATTCCAGTGCTTTTCCTTGGATTCCGATGTTTCTGAGGCGTTGTAACAGGGTGCTGTGACACACCACATTTCACACACCACATTCCACACACCACATTCCACACACCACATTCCACACACATTCCACACACCACATTCCACACACCACATTCCACCCACATTCCACACACCACATTCCACACACCACATTCCACCCACATTCCACACACCACATTCCACACACATTCCACACACCACATTCCACACACATTCCACACACCACATTCCACACACAACATTCCACACACATTCCACACACCACATTCCACACACATTCCAAACACATTCAATACACCACATTCCATACACATTCCACACACCACATTCCACACACATTCCACACACATTCCACACCACATTTCACACACATTCCACACACATTCCACACACATTCCACACACAACATTCCACACACATTCCACACACACCACATTCCACACACATTCCACACACACCACATTCCACACACACCACATCCCACACACATTCCACACACCACATTCCACACACCACATTCCACACACCACATTCCACACACCACATTCCACGCACCACATTCCACACACATTCCACACACCACATTCCACACACATTCCACACACATTCCACACACATTCCACACACATTCCACACACCACATTCCTCACACCACATTCCTCACACATTCCACACACACCACATTCCACACACATTCCACACACATTCCACACACCACATTCCTCACACATTCCACACACATTCCACACATCGCACACCACACACACCACATTCCACACACCACACACCACACACACCACATTCCACACACACACCACACACACCACATTCCACACACACCACATTCAACACACACCACATTCCACCCACATTCCACACACCACATTCCACACACCACACACCACACACCACATTCCACATTCCACACACATTCCACACACCACATTCCACACACATTCCACACACAACATTCCACACACATTCCACACACATTCCACACACCACATTCCACACACCACATTCCACACACGACATTCCACACACAACATTCCACACACATTCCACACACCACATTCCACACACATTCCAAACACATTCAACACACCACATTCCACACACATTCCACACACCACATTCCACACACATTCCCCACCACATTTCACACACATTCCACACACATTCCACACACAACATTCCACACACATTCCACACACACCACATTCCACACACATTCCACACACACCACATTCCACACACACCACATTCCACACACATTCCACACACCACATTCCACACACCACATTCCACACACCACATTCCACGCACCGCATTCCACACACATTCCACACACCACATTCCACACACATTCCACACACCACATTTCACATACCACATTCCACACACCACATTCCACACACATTCCACACACCATATTCCACACACATTCCACACACATTCGACACACCACATTCCACACACCACATTCCACACACATTCCACACACCACATTCCACCCACATTCCACACACCACATTCCACACACATTCCACACACCACATTCCACACACATTCCACACATGACATTCCACACACAACATTCCACACACATTCCACACACCACATTCCACACACATTCCAAACACATTCAACACATCACATTCCACACACATTCCACACACCACATTCCACACACATTCCACACACATTCCACACCACATTTCACACACATTCCACACACATTCCACACACAACATTCCACACACATTCCACACACACCACATTCCACACACTTTCCACACACATTCCACACACACCACATTCCACACACACCACATTCCACACACATTCCACACACCACATTCCACACACCACATTCCACACACATTCCACACACCACATTCCACACACATTCCACACACATTCCACACACATTCCACACACATTCCACACACATTCCACACACCACATTCCACACACATTCCACACACATTCCACACACCACATTTCTCACACCACATTCCTCACACATTCCACACACACCACATTCCACACACATTCCACACACATTCCACACACCACATTCCTCACACATTCCACACACATTCCACACATCGCACACCACACACACCACATTCCACACACCACACACACCACATTACACACACACACCACATTCCAGACACACCACATTCCACACACCACATTCCGCACACCACATTCCACCCACATTCCACACACCACATTATACACACCACACACCACATTCCACACACATTCCACACACCACATTCCACACACATTCCACACACAACATTCCACACACATTCCACACACATTCCACACACATTCCACACACCACATTCCACACACCACATTCCACACACCACATTCCACACACGACATTCCACACACAACATTCCACACACATTCCACACACCACATTCCACACACATTCCAAACACATTCAACACACCACATTCCACACACATTCCACACACCACATTCCACACACATTCCACACACATTCCACACCACATTTCACACACATTCCACACACATTCCACACACATTCCACACACAACATTCCACACACATTCCACACACACCACATTCCACACACATTCCACACACATTCCACACACACCACATTCCACACACACCACATTCCACACACATTCCACACACCACATTCCACACACCACATTCCACACACCACATTCCACACACATTCCACACACCACATTCCACACACATTCTACACACCACATTCCACACACCACATTCCACACACCACATTACACACACATTACACACACATTCCACACACCACATTCCACACACCACATTCCACACACATTCCACACACCACATTCCACCCACATTCCACACACCACATTCCACACACATTCCACACACCACATTCCACACACATTCCACACACGACATTCCACACACAACATTCCACACACATTCCACACACCACATTCCACACACATTTCAAACACATTCAACACACCACATTCCACACACATTCCACACACCACATTCCACACTCATTTCACACACATTCCACACACATTCCACACACAACATTCCACACACATTCCACACACACCACATTCCACACACTTTCCACACACATTCCATACACACCACATTCCACACACACCACATTCCACACACATTCCACGCACCACATTCCACACACCACATTCCACACACCACATTCCACACACCACATTCCACACACACTCCACACACCACATTCCACACACATTCCACACAAATTCCACACACATTCCACACACATTCCACACACCACATTCCTCACACCACATTCCTCACACATTCCACACACACCACATTCCACACACATTCCACACACATTCCATACACTACATTTCTCACACATTCCACACACATTCCACACATCACACACCACACACACCACATTCCACACACCACACACCACACACACCACATTCCACACACACCACATTCAACACACACCACATTCCACACACCACATTCCGCACACCACATTCCACCCACATTCCACACACCACATTTCACACACCACACACCACATTCCATATTCCACACACATTCCACACACAACATTCCACACACATTCCACACACATTCCACACACATTCCACACACCACATTCCACACACCACATTCCACACACCACATTCCACACACCACATTCCACACACCACATTCCACACACACCACATTCCACACACCACATCCCACACACATTCCACACACCACATTCCACACACACCACATTCCACACACATTCCACACACACCACATTCCACACACATTCCACACACCACATTCCACACACCACATTCCACACACCACATTCCACACACATTCCACATACATTCCACACACACATTCCACACACCACATTCCACACACCACATTCCACACACATTCCACATTCCACACACATTCCACACACCATATTCCTCACACATTCCTCACACATTCCGCACACCACACACACCACATACCACACACACACACCACACACACCACATTCCGCACACACCACATTACACACACCACATTACACACACCACATTCCCCCCACATTCCACACACCACATTCCACATTCTACACACCACATTACACACACATTCCACACACCACATTCCACACACCACATTCCACACACACCACATTACATATACCACATTCCACACACCACAATCCACCCACATTCCACACACCACATCCCACATTCCACACACATTCCACACACCTCATTCCACACACCACATTCCACATACAACATTCCACACACCACATTCCACACACCACATTCCACACACATTCCACACACATTCCACATTCCACACACACACACTCCACATTCCACACACACACTCCACATTCCACACACTCCACATTCCACATACATTCCACACACATTCCACACACATTCCACACACATTCCACACACATTCCACACACACATTCCACATTCCACACATTTTGGCCATTCCAACAGAACCGCCAATATATCGTCCGAGTCCACAGTTATAGAGCTGGCTTTGCAAGCCAAGTGGGAAGCTACCGAAATAGCCAGTCCTCCAGATGGTCGGCCTCGACCACCCCATTTTGCGGGTTTTGAGAATACTGCAAAGCCCTGGCAAGTGTGCTCCTCTCTGGCCCAAGTTTCCTGGAACAGGCAGATATTTTTTGAATTAATGAAGGAGACCCACTCATCGCAGTCCAGTTTGTTAGCCAGCCCGGCGACATTCCATGAGATCAGGGTCAATGGGGGTGGCGTTGTAGATCGTTGGAGGATATGGTTCGTCTCATCTATTGCCAAATTTGCCATAGAGTGGTCTTGAACTTCCCCCTCACCTGTCTCAACAATCAAACTGCTGTCGGTCTGGTCTACTATAGGATCTGCTTGATCTTGTAAATGTACAGGGTCCTTCGCTGGGGGTGGGTTTTCCCACGGGAGCATGGTATGTCCAGGGGTATTGTTTTCCTCCTCACTGTCCTCTATAGATTCTAATTTGAATTGCTCTATGATATTCATCCTGGATTGTCAATCGACTGTCTCAAGGCTACTGTACCTATTAAAGGTAGGCAAATAGACTGGCTGGTAATTTCGATATGGCCTGGGGGCTTCACTCACTTCTCCCCTCCATCTACTCCCCCTCCTATTAGGAAATTCCCAGCCTTCTTCTTCATCATATATGGATGGAAATTCGTGCCCCCTTCTCCTATTATAGTAGGGGTCCCTCCTGCCTCCATTTTTAATCTCCCATTCCCCCCGTTTCCTGATGGTGCCCCCATCTCTGTTCATCAATTGCGTATGCGCTTGAAGGATAGAAAAATGACAGGGGAAGGGGCTGAATGATATTCTCTTGTTCATGGTGGGGCCAACTACAGATGTATGAGGCTGTCGTGGGATCTCGAAAGCTGACCAGGACACAGTCCCCACCGATCGTTTTCCTCATATTGCCTACCCAGGTGACCCTTCTCACCGTAAGAATGTCACTAGTTGTGCCAGGTGGCAGAGGTCTATGTTTGGATAGCCAATCGATAACCTTATTTTTAAGAGAAGACATCGTCTCAATGGTAGTAGGTTTTAACTCAGGTACCCCCACAAGGATTAGTGTGTAAGGGGATGCCTCGGGTGGTAGGTTCACAGTTCTGTGTATGTTGTTTTTCCTATTACCTGGGGGTTGCTGGTCACTCTGTAGGTTTTTTGGAGGGTTAGGATTATGTTTAGGCTGGGTGGTTGTATCTAATACAGGGGGTGGGGGCGATTGGGTATGTGTGGGCTGGCTAGTTGGTTTTCCATTGGGCACAGGCTGGGAAGTCTTAATTTCACTAGGTTTTTGTTTCATATTTTGCCTAGTCAGTGTGCCTTTTTCCTTTATAGTATTTGCAGTTGTTAGCTCCTGGGGGTTATTCAGGGTTGGATGTGGCCCCCCTTTAGCTCTCTTTGTTTCTAGTTTTAAGCTATCTGCAAGCTGCACTGTGGATTTTTCAATATTAACCAGCCTGGCTTCGATTTTAATCAGGCGAGCTTCTAGGGGACTTAAAAGGGACCTCATGAGTGCACCTATATCTGCGAGTGTAATATCCTCAGAGGAGGATTGCAGTGTGGTATTATTAAAATTAGGGGATTGGTCTGGATGAACAATATCAGTGGCTGAAACCTCTGGTCTATCCTTGCATGCGTTGCGCACACTAATATCCCCCACCCTTGAAGTATTCCTTGCGGGCTTCGATTTTGGGGTTTTTGCATTTCTCCCTCCCTTTGTTCCCTTAATAGACTCTCCTCTCTTCTTTTTTTGAATGGCTCCTTCCTTTGCCCCCCTTGTGAAACCTGGGACATTCTCGACAGTGGAGTTTAGAGCCGAGTCGAGGCAAGATGTTGGGATTGTGACTTGTAATGTTTGGCCCGTTGGAAGGGTCAGCAAGCGCATGTCATCAAAGTCGGAATTTGCGATTGAGTGGTTGGCCCCTAAAGCCCCATTGTTGGAATCATTGGCCAGGGGCCCTCCCTCTGGTGTTTTGGCCAGGGCCAGTAGGCCTATCGATGATCTCCGTACCGAATCTATTTCTTGGGAAATTCGTCTTTCGAGCGTTTCAATTTCCTCTATCAAGAGTGATCCCGCTTTGACGAAATATTTATCAAGTGTACCTTTAGCTTCTCCTGACGCAGCCATTGTTGATTTGCTCCTTGTTTCCCTGGTACACATTTTAGAACCCGTGTACTGGAGATGGCAATATAGGAATTCAGGGGGGGTGGCCCGGTCCCGGTCTCTGCCGTCCTCGAACGGCCTCAAACGGCCCGCCCTTTGCCCGGGCTTAGCTCCGCGCTTAGCCCCACACGCGTCCCGCGTGCGCGGGAGACACTTTCTGATTATAGCGGGAGGTGGGCGGAAAGAGGACCAGCTGCGGCGAGTTAAGAAACGCAACGCCCGCTGGTCCTCGTAGTCCCGCAAGGGCGGAGGGCGTCTCCAGCAGCTCCTCGCGTAGGCAGTGGATCCCCGGTGACGTTGGCCTCGAGCGGGCTCCCGCGGAGCGGGGGCCGCGAGGAGTAGGTGAAGAGGTGAAGAGGTGATTGGGGAAATAAATTAAGGGTCAGGAACGCCTGTCCATGAAGCAGCCCAAAAAGCTCGTTAGCCCTCTCTCAGCAGGAAGCGCCGAGGACCCTGCCTGCAGCTCTTTTAGTCCAGGCGGGAGGGGGGCGGGAAGAGGACCAGCTGCGGCGAGTCAAGAAACGCAACGCCCGCTGGTCCTCGCAGTACCGCAAGGGCGAAGGGCGTCTCCAGCAGCTCCTCGCGTAGGCAGTGGATCCCCGGTGACGTTGGCCTCGAGCGGCACCTGCAGGGCCGGGGCCGCGAGGAGTAGGTGAAGAGGTGAAGAGGTGATTGGGGAAATAAATTAAGGGTCAGGAACGCCTGTCCATGAAGCAGCCCAAAAAGTTTGTTAGCCCTCTCTCAGCAGGAAGCGCCGAGGACCCTGCCCGCAGCTCTTTTAGTCCAGGCGGAAGGGGGCGGGAAGAGGACCAGCTGCGGCGAGTCAAGAAACGCAACGCCCGCTGGTCCTCGCAGTCCCGCAAGGGCGGAGGGCGTCTCCAGCAGCTCCTCGCGTAGGCAGTGGATCACCGGTGACGTTGGCCTTGAGCGGCACCCGCAGAGCGGGGGCCGTGAGGAGTAGGTGAAGAGGTGAAGAGGTGATTGGGGAAATAAATTAAGGGTCAGGAACGCCTGTACATGAAGCAGCCCAAAAAGCTCGTTAGCCCTCTCTCAGCAGGAAGCCACATTCCACACACCACACACCACACACACCACATTCCACACACAGACCACACACACCACATTCCACACACACCACATTCCACACACACCACATTCCACACACCACATTCCGCACACAACATTCCACCCACATTCCACACACCACATTCCACACACCACACACCACATTCCACATTCCACACACATTCCACACACCACTTTCCACACACCACATTCCACTCACACCACATTCCACACACATTCCACACACCACATTCCACACACCACATTCCACACACATTCCACACACATTCCACACACATTCCACACACCACATTCCACACACCACATTCCACACACCACATTCCACACCACATTCCACACACATTCCACACACCACATTCCACACACATTCCACACACATTCCACACACATTCCACACACACCACATTCCACACACATTCCACACACCACATTCCACACACATTCCACACACCACATTCCACACACATTCCACACACCACATTCCACACACATTCCACACACACATTCCACACACCACATTCCACACACCACATTCCAAACACATTCCACATTCCACACACATTCCACACACATTCCACATACCACATTCCTCACACATTCCTCACATATTCCACACACACCACATTCCACACACACACACACACACACACACCACATTCCACACACACCACATTCCACACACCACATTCCACCCACATTCCACACACCACATTCCACACACATTCCACAAACCACATTCCACACACATTCCACACACATTCCACACACCACATTCCACACACCACATTCCACACACACCACATTCCACACACCACATTCCACACACCACAATCCACCCACATTCCACACACCACATTCCACACACATTCCACACACCACATTCCACACACATTCCACACAACACATTCCACACACATTCCACACACCACATTTCACACACCACATTCCACACACCACATTCCACACACATTCCACACACCACATTCCACACATCACATTCCAAACACATTCCACACACCACATTCCACACACCACATTCCACACACATTTCACACACATTCCACAGACCACATTCCACACACATTCCACAGACCACATTCCACCCACATTCCACACACCACATTCCACACACATTCCACACACCACATTCCACACACATTCCACACACATTCCACACACCACATTCCACATACAACATTCCACACACATTCCACACACCACATTCCACACACATTCCAAACACATTCAACACACCACATTCCACACACATTCCACACACCACATTCCACACACATTCCACACCACATTCCACACATATTCCACACACATTCCACACACATTCCACACACCACATTCCACACACATTCCACATAGCACATTCCACACACCAAATTCCACACACATTCCACACACATTCCACACACACACCACATTCCACACACATTCCACACACACACACCCACACACCACATTCCACCCACCACATTCCACACACCACATTCCACACACCACATTCCACACACATTCCACACACATTCCACACACCACATTCCACACACCACATTCCACACACGACATTCCACACAAATTCCACACACATTCCACACACATTCCACACACACCACATTCAACACACATTCCACATTCCACACACCACATTCCACACACCACATTCCACACACCACATTCCACGCACATTCCACACACCACATTCCACGCACATTCCACACACCACATTCCACACACATTCTACACACATTCCACACACCACATTCCACACACATTCCACACACACCACATTCCATACACATTCCACACACACACCACACACCACATTCCAGACACCACATTCCACACGCCACATTCCACACACATTCCACACACCACATTCCACACACCACATTCCACACACAACATTCCACACACATTCCACACACCACATTCCACACACATTCCAAACACATTCAACACACCACATTCCACATACATTCCACACACCACATTCCACACACATTCCACACACATTCCACACCACATTCCACACACATTCCACACACATTCCACACACAACATTCCACACACAACATTCCACACACATTCCACACACCACATTCCACACACCACATTCCACACACATTCCACACACACCACATTCCATACACATTCCACACACACACCACACACCACATTCCACACACCACATTCCACACGCCACATTCCACACACATTCCACACACCACATTCCACACACATTCCACACACATTCCATGCACATTCCACACACATTCCACACACATTCCACACATATTCCACATTCCACACACCACATTCCACACACATTCCATACACCACATTCCACATACATTCCACACACCACACACATTCCACACACAACACACCACACACACCACATTCCACACACATTCCACACACATTCCACACACATTCCACACACTACATTCCACACACATTCCACACACCACATTCCACCCACATTCCACACACCACATTCCACACACATTCCACACACCACATTCCACACACCACATTCCACACACAACATTCCACACACCAAATTCCACACACCAAATTCCACACACATTCCAAACACATTCAACACACCACATTCCACACACATTCCACACACCACATTCCACACACATTCCACACACCAGATTCCACACACATTCCACACACCACATTCCACCCACATTCCACACACCACATTCCACACACATTCCACACATCACATTCCACACACAACATTCCACACACATTCCACACACCACATTCTACACACATTCCAAACACATTCAACACACCACATTCCACACACATTCCACACACCACATTCCAGACACATTCCACGCACATTCCACACCACATTCCACACACAACATTCCACACACAACATTCCACACACATTCCACACACCACATTCCACACACCACATTCCACACACATTTCACACACACCAAATTCCACACACATTACACACACACACACCACACACCAAATTCCACACACCACATTCCACACGCCACATTCCACACACATTCCACACACCACATTCCACACACATTCCACACACATTCCACGCACATTCCACACACATTACACACACATTACACACACATTACACATTCCACACACCACATTCCACACACATTCCATACACCACATTCCACATACAATCCACACACCACACACATTGCACACACAACACACCACACACACCACATTCCACACACATTCCACACACATTCCACACACATTCCACACACATTCCACACACTACATTCCACACGCTACATTCCACACATATTCCACACACCACATTCCACCCACATTCCACACACCACATTCCACACACATTCCACACACCACATTCCACACACCACATTCCACACACAACATTCCACACACATTCCACACACCACATTCCACACACATTCCAAACACATTCAACACACCACATTCCACACACATTCCACACACCACATTCCACACACATTCCAAACACATTCCACACCACATTCCACACACATTCCACACACATTCCACACATATTCCACACACCACATTCCACACACATTCCACACACCACATTCCACACACCAAATTCCACACACATTCCACACACATTCCACACACACCACATTCCACACACATTCCACACACACACCACACACCACATTCCACACACCACATTCCACACACCACATTCCACACACACCACATTCCACACACCACATTCCACACACATTCCACACACATTCCACACACCACATTCCACACACCACATTCCACACACACCACACTCCACACACATTCCACACACATTCCACACACATTCCACACACCACATTTCACACACATTCCAATTCAATTCAATTCAATTCAAAGAATTTATATTGCGCGCTACATACCCAGAGGGTCTCAAGGCGCTTGAGGAAGGGTGGGGAATTACTTGTCGAATATCCAGGTTTTAAGTTGCTTTCTGAATGCTAGGTGGTTCTGAGTGAGGCGAAGGTGAATGGGAAGTGAGTTCCAGGTTTTAGCCGCCAGGTAGGAGAAGGATCTTCCTCCCATGGTGGTTTTGTTGATGCGAGGTACAGCAGCAAGGGCTTGATTGGAAGAGCGTAGTGGGCGGGGGGGGTGTAGAAGGAGAGTCGTGTGTTGAGGCATTCGGGTCCAAGTTCGTAAAGTGCTTTGTGTGCGTGGGTTAGGAGGCGGAATGTTATCCTCTTATTGACGGGTAGCCAGTGGAGGTCTTTCAGGTGACCAGAAATGTGGTCTTTGCGCGGGATGTCTAGAATGAGTCTGGCTGATGCGTTCTGGATGCGTTGGAGTCTTTTCTGAAGTTCTACAGTGGTACCGGCGTATAGGGTGTTTCCGTAGTCCAGTCGGCTTGTAACCAGTGCGTGGGTGACCGTTTTTCTAGTTTCGGTGGGGATCCAGCGAAATGTTTTTTTGAGCATGCGGAGAATGTTGAAGCAAGACGATGAAACGGCGTTGACTTGTCTGGTCATCGAGAGTGAGGAGTCCAGAATGACGCCCAAGTTCCGTGCGTGGTCCGTCGGGATGGGTGCTTTTCCAAGGACCTCTGGCCACCAAGAGTCGTCCCAGGCGGAGGGGGAGGTACCTAAGATAAGGACTTCTGTTTTGTCTGAATTCAGTTTCAGATGGCTGTGCTTCATCCACTCGGCTACTTCTTTCATTCCTTCATGTAGATTGGTTTTGGCGGTGTTAGGGTCTTTGGTGAGTGAGAGGATCAGTTGAGTGTCATCAGCGTAGGAGATGATGTTGAGGTTGTGTTGGCGAGCGATGGCCGAGAGGGGGCTCATGTATACGTTGAAGAGGGTGGGGCTGAGTGAAGATCCTTGTGGCATGCCGCAGATGACTTCAGTAGCCTTCGACTTGAATGGTGGGAGGCGGACTCTCTGAGTCCTTCCGGCAAGGAACGAGGTGAACCATTCCAGTGCTTTTCCTTGGATTCCGATGTTTCTGAGGCGTTGTAACAGGGTGCTGTGACACACCACATTTCACGCACCACATTCCACACACCACATTCCACACACCACATTCCACACACCACATCCACACACATTCCACACACCACATTCCACACACCACATTCCACCCACATTCCACACACCACATTCCACACACCACATTCCACCCACATTCCACACACCACATTCCACACACATTCCACACACCACATTCCACACACATTCCACACACCACATTCCACACACAACATTCCACACACATTCCACACATCACATTCCACACACATTCCAAACACATTCAATACACCACATTCCATACACATTCCACACACCACATTCCACACACATTCCACACCACACTTCACACACATTCCACACACATTCCACACACATTCCACACACAACATTCCACACACATTCCACACACACCACATTCCACACACATTCCACACACACCACATTCCACACACAACACATCCCACACACATTCCACACACCACATTCCACACACCACATTCCACACACCACATTCCACACACCACATTCCACGCACCACATTCCACACACATTCCACACACCACATTCCACACACATTCCACACACATTCCACACACATTCCACACACTTCCACACACCACATTCCTCACACCACATTCCTCACACATTCCACACACACCACATTCCACACACATTCCACACACATTCCACACACCACATTTCTCACACATTCCACACACATTCCACACATCGCACACCACACACACCACATTCCACACACCACACACCACACACACCACATTCCACACACCACCACACAACACATTCCACACACACCACATTCAACACACACCACATTCCACACACCACATTCCGCACACCACATTCCACCCACATTCCACACACCACATTCCACACACCACACACCACATTCCACATTCCACACACATTCCACACACCACATTCCACACACATTCCACACACAACATTCCACACACATTCCACACACATTCCACACACCACATTCCACACACCACATTCCACACACCACATTCCACACACCACATTCCACACACAACATTCCACACACATTCCACACACCACATTCCACACACACTCCAAACACATTCAACACCCACATTCCACACACATTCCACACACATTCCACACACCACATTCCACACACATTCCACACACATTCCCCACCACATTTCACACACATTCCACACACATTCCACACACAACATTCCACACACATTCCACACACACCACATTCCACACACATTCCACACACACACCACATTCCACACACACACATTCCACACACATTCCACACCACATTCCACACACCACATTCCACACACCACATTCCACACACCACATTCCATGCACCACATTCCACACACATTCCACACACTACATTCCACACACATTCCACACACCACATTTCACATACCACATTCCACACACCACATTCCACACACATTCCACACACCATATTCCACACACATTCCACACACATTCCACACACCACATTCCACACACCACATTCCACACACATTCCACACACCACATTCCACCCACATTCCACACACCACATTCCACACACATTCCACACACCACATTCCACACACATTCCACACTACGACATTCCACACACAACATTCCACACACATTCCACACACCACATTCCAAACACATTCAACACACCACATTCCACACACATTCCACACACCACATTCCACACACATTCCACACACATTCCACACCACATTTCACACACATTCCACACACATTCCACACACATTCCACACACAACATTCCACACACACCACATTCCACACACTTTCCACACACATTCCACACACACCACATTCCACACACACCACATTCCACACACATTCCACACACCACATTCCACACACCACATTCCACACAACCACATTCCACACACCACATTTCACACACCACATTCCACACACATTCCACACACCACATTCCACACATATTCCACACACATTCCACACACATTCCACACACATTCCACACACCACATTCCACACACCACATTCCTCACACCACATTCCTCACACATTCCACACACACCACATTCCACACACATTCCACACACATTCCACACACCACATTCCTCACACATTCCACACACATTCCACACATCGCACACCACACACACCACATTCCACACATCGCACACCACACACACCACATTCCACACACACACCACACACACCACATTCCAGACACACCACATTCCACACACCACATTCCGCACACCACATTCCACCCACATTCCACACACCACATTCCACACACCACACACCACATTCCACACACATTCCACACACCACATTCCACACACAACATTCCACACACATTCCACACACATTCCACACACCACATTCCACACACCACATTCCACACACCACATTCCACACACGACATTCCACACACAACATTCCACACACATTCCACACACCACATTCCACACACATTCCAAACACATTCAACACACCACATTCCACACACATTCCACACACCACATTCCACACACATTCCACACCACATTTCACACACATTCCACACACATTCCACACACATTCCACACACAACATTCCACACACATTCCACACACACCACATTCCACACACATATCACACACATTCCACACACATTCCACACACACCACATTCCACACACACCACATTCCACACACATTCCACACACCACATTCCACACACCACATTCCACACACCACATTCCACACACATTCCACACACCACATTCCACACACATTCCACACACCACATATGGCACACTATCACATTCTACACACCACATTCCACACACATTCCACACACCACATTCCACACACATTCCACACACATTCCACACACCACATTCCACACACCACATTCCACACACATTCCACACACCACATTCCACCCACATTCCACACACCACATTCCACACACATTCCACACACCACATTCCACACACATTCCACACACGGCATTCCACACACAACATTCCCACACACATTCCACACACCACATTCCACACACATTCCACACACCACATTCCACACTCATTCCACACACATTCCACACCACATTTCACACACATTCCACACACATTCCACAAACAACATTCCACACACATTCCACACACACCACATTCCACACACTTTCCACACACATTCCATACACACCACAATTCCACACACATTCCACGCACCACATTCCACACACCACATTCCACACACCACATTCCACACACCACATTCCACACACATTCCACACACCACATTCCACACACATTCCACACAAATTCCACACACATTCCACACACATTCCACACACCACATTCCTCACACCACATTCCTCACACATTCCACACACACCACATTCCACACACATTCCACACACATTCCATACACCACATTTCTCACACATTCCACACACATTCCACACATCACACACCACACACACCACATTCCACACACCACACACCACACACACCACATTCCACACACACCACATTCAACACACACCACATTCCACACACCACATTCCGCACACCACATTCCACCCACATTCCACACACCACATTTCACACACCACACACCACATTCCACATTCCACACACATTCCACACACAACATTCCACACACATTCCACACACATTCCACACACATTCCACACACCACATTCCACACACCACATTCCACACACCACATTCCACACACCACATTCCACACACCACATTCCACACACACCACATTCCACACACCACATTCCACACACCACTTCCCACACACATTCCACACACCACATTCCACACACACCACATTCCACACACATTCCACACACACCACATTCAACACACATTCCACACACCACATTCCACACACCACATTCCACACACCACATTCCACACACATTCCACATACATTCCACACACACATTCCACACACCACATTCCACACACCACATTCCACACACATTCCACATTCCACACACATTCCACACACCATATTTCTCACACATTCCTCACACATTCCGCACACCACACACACCACATACCACACACACACACCACACACACCACATTCCGCACACACCACATTACACACACCACATTACACACACCACATTCCCCCCACATTCCACACACCACATTCCACATTCTACACACCACATTCCACACACATTCCACACACCACATTCCACACACCACATTCCACACACACCACATTACACATACCACATTCCACACACCACAATGCACCCACATTCCACACACCATATCCCACATTCCACACACATTCCACACACCTCATTCCACACACCACATTCCACACACATTCCACACACCACATTCCACACACCACATTCCACACACATTCCACACACCACATTCCACACACCACATTCCACACACATTCCACACACATTCCACATTCCACACACACACACTCCACATTCCACACACACACTCCACATTCCACACACTCCACATTCCACATACATTCCACACACATTCCACACACATTCCACACACATTCCACACACATTCCACACACACACACACCACATTCCACATTCCACACACATTCCACACACCACATTCCACACACCACATTCCACACACATTCCACGCACATTCCACACACATTCCACACACATTCCACACACATTCCATGCACATTCCACACACATTCCACACACATTCCACACACATTCCACACACATTCCACACACCACATTCCATACACATTTCATACACCACATTCCACATACATTCCACACACCACACACATTCCACACACAACACACCACCCACACCACATTCCACACACATTCCACACACATTCCACACACCACATTCCACACAAATTCCACACACATTCCACACACCACATTCCACACACAACATTCCACACACATTCCACACACCACATCCCACACACAATCCAAACACATTCAACACACCACATTCCACACACATTCCACACACCACATTCCACACACATTCCACACCACATTCCACACACATTCCACACACATTCCACACACATTCCACACACCACATTTCACACACCACATTCCACACACCAAATTCCACACACATTCCACACACATTCCACACACACACACCACATTCCACACACATTCCACACACACACACCACACACCGCATTCCACACACCACATTCCACACACACCACATTCCACACACCACATTCCGTACACATTCCACACACCACATTCCACACACCACATTCTCCACACACCACATTCCACACACACCACATTCCACACACAGTCCACACACATTCCACACACACCACATTCCACACACCACATTCCACACACCACATTCCACACACATTCCACACACCACATTCCACACACCACATTCCACACACATTCCACATTCCACACACATTCCACACACCTTCAACACACATTCCACACACATTCCACACACATTCCACACACCACATTCCTCACACCACATTCCTCACACATTCCACACACACCACATTCACACACATTCCATACACATTCCACACACCACATTCCTCACACATTCCACACATCACACACCACACACACCACATTCCACGCACCACAGACACCACATTCCACACACACACCACACAGACCACATTCCACACACACCACATTCCACACATACCACATTCCACACACCACATTCCGCACACCACATTCCACCCGCATTCCACACACCACATTCCACACACCACATTCCACACACCACATTCCACACACATTCCACACACAACATTCCACACACATTCCACACACATTCCATACACCACATTCCACACACATTCCACACACAACATTCCACAAACATTCCACAAACATTCCACACACCACATTCCACTCACCACATTCCACACACCACATTCCACACACCACACACCACACACCACATTCCACATTCCACATACCACACACCACACACCACATTCCACACACATTCCACACACATTCCACACACATTCCACACACCACATTCCACACACATTCCACACACCACATTCCACACACCACATTCCACACACATTCCACACAACCACATTCCACACACCATATTACACACACATTCCACACACACACCACACACACCACATTCCACACACCACATTCCACACACACCACATTCCACACATTACACACACCACATTCCACACACATTCCACACACCATATTCCACACACACCACATTCCACACACATTCCACACACCACATTCCACACACCACATTCCACGCACCACTTTCCACACACATTCCACACACCACATTCCACACACCATATTCCACACACACCACATTCCACACACATTCCACACACCACATGCCACACACCACATTCCACACACCACATTCCACACACCACACACCACATTCCACACACATTCCACACACATTCCACATTCCACACACGTTCCACATTCCACACACATTCCACACACATTCCACACAAATTCCACACAAATCCCACACACCACATTCCACACATCACATTCCACACACATTCCACATTCCACACACATTCCACATTCCACACACATTCCACACACCACACACTACATTCCACACACACCACATTCCACACACCACATTCCACCCACATTCCACACACCACATTCCACACACCACATATCACACACCACATTCCACACACCACATTTCACACACCACATGAAAAGATCGAGGGGGACGTGTATCAATATCTTGATATCTGTCAGGTTTTCTCAATTTGTCCCTATTTCTAAGGTTGTATCTTTTTTCAGAGGGCTCCCTGTGGGGAGACTTGCCTCCTTGTTCTGGAGATTTATCTCTTCGTTGTGGAGACCTTCCTCTGGACTGAAATTATTTTTCTCTGGGAGTGGTTTGTTTATTACCCCCCCCCCACCTTTTTTTTTGAGTATTGAGATTATTCTTGATAAAGGTTTTTTCAGGATTTTCAGTTAGTTGTAGTTTTAGCGGTTTCCCACCCAAACTATCTCTACCTAGTTCTTCACAGGATTTTTCAAATATTTTGGCAAGTTCAAAAGTTTGTTCTGCTATATCTGTTTCTTTCAATTTTTGGCGGTAGGTTGTACCGTCAATTGAACTAATTCTCTATATGCTTTTGTCAATTCTTTTAGCTGAACTAAAGGTTCTTGGTCTGATATTTTTTCAATGTCGGGATGTGGTGTGTAGCTGGCTAAAACCGGCCATGTGGCTCCTGGTATACCTAGTGGACCGAGCCTGGTAATGTGATTTTGATGTTTTAGGGCGCCTTTAAACTAAGGGTAGGCGTAGTTCGCGGAGTAGCGCTACACGAAACTACGCGAAGTGCACTTCGCACTACGCGAACTTCACGTAGCACTACGCGAGCTGCGTAGTAGCATGTTCGCACTGTGCAAGATGCGTTTTCAATGATTGCACAGTGCGAACAAGCATCCGGCACTGTGCAAGCATTGAAAACGGCATCTTGCACAGTGCGAGCTGTAGTTTTCTGCTGCTCGAGGAGATTATTACTCGAGCGGCAGCTTTCTCAAGCGAACAGGTAGTTTCTCATTGAGAGCGGTCGCGAGCATGCGCAACCCACTCACAATGAGAAACCTGACCTCCTCGCGTTGAGAATCTCGCCGGGATGTCATTTTGCATGACGTTCAGGACCGCGAACAAGCAAAAAATGAGCGCTGCACTACGCTACGCTGCACTATGCATGTTCGCACTGTGCTACGTGCCGCTCGCGTAGTGCGAAGTTGCAAAAACTTCGCAAACTCCGCGAGCGGAGCGTAGTGCTTCGCCCAGGGTTACTTTAAACCAGAGTTGGTGCTCTTGGTATGTTAGTGGAATTTCAACGTCCTCGAAAGGGGCGTATTCCTCTGGAGATTAATCTATTTTGTAGTAGTGAAACTCGCGTATCACGGCATTTGCTGCCGGAAAATGAATCCAGGAATAGAATACCTCTGTCTGCCGATATTTATGGGCCTCTACCACAAATATGACTGTACCACCTCTTGATGATACTCCATTATTTCTAAGTTTGTAAGTTACACTCTTCCTTACATTGACTGGGATGATTATAGCCTCCGGGTTATCATTTTGGAGAGTTGTGTCATCCGCTAAAAGTCGAGCTGCTATTCTATCTCTCTCCCTTTCGTCGTCACTTTCTGGCATGTTTTCTGACAGAAAGTTTGCAGAGCAAGTTACAAGGAATCAAAGATTAGGTGCACAATATTTTGGAACACTGTATCCTTCAACGTTGACTAAACTAAAACTAATACATAGGATTCTCATCCTACTAAGTTCTGGCGGATATTAACCTTTTACCCATCCAGCCGTCTATTGGAGTTTTTACGGGAAAAAGGGGTCTGTGTGAAAAGCACGACTGAGTTACTCTAGTATCTAGCGTTAGATTATCGCCTTACCAAACGTTGGGCGCCATGTAGTAGAGTTCCTATATTCCCAATAGGCTTTGCACATTGGAATAACATAAACGATAGTTTAGATGTAGGACTGAGGTCGACTAGGTCTCTACTGAATATGTTAGACTTAATTATGAATGCCAGCTATCTCACTAGAAACTTTCTGGAGTAAACAGGAAGGTGTTAACTTTCCTGAATAGACAAGAAGGGATTAGTTTCTGACAACCGCATAAACATGACAACTTTGCTCCCCCCAGAATAAGGAGTATATCTCCAGAGTTGCGGAAACAATAGACAGCTATTTCACTCAGTCAATCGTGCATGCTTAGTTTCACCAGGAGTGCAGAGAAATAGAGAGACGGGCGTTATTCAATAAAAGTGGTTATTTATTGAGCAGTCTTCTTTCTCATGCAAGAGAAGTGAATTGCCACAATTGCAATACTTGTCAAAAAGTAAAGTGCGTACCGATAGTTTTGCCAAGAATCTGAATCAAGAATTCTCTAAGGGACTAATCAGCTCCATACCTTGGTTATAGAATGAAGGAGGTCTTGTATCTCTCTCTCAGGACTCGATCTCTCAGCAACCCGCAAGGGTGACTGGAAACACTGGAGCTAGATATCTCGACCGGGAGAAAAGACAGCGTCTCTCTCAGTGCGTCAATGGGAGGGTCGGATTCCTTCAGCACTCGTTTCAGCAGGGCGTCGGGTAAGTAGATAGCCGATCTGCTCCAAACCACCGTGTTTTTGCTAAGGCAGATGCTGGTATATTTATACCTGGAAGGTGCCAAGTTTGACGTAAGGGTGGACATAAGATGTCACTAAGAACTCACAGTTCTTTCAGGACTCCAAGAGTTCTTGGACAAATCAAAACAAAAGCAGGGGGAATTCCCGGGCTGCTGCAGGCTTGGTTTGTTTAAAGAACGCGTTGTACTTTCTAGGAGTCTATAGGAGTAGCCTTGCCGTATTTGGACTGCATTGGCTATGACTAAATATGGATATGATTCTTATGCCTTTATAAGGATATGATTTGTTATAACCACAAAAGGGCATGAATCGGGAATATTTAACTAGGGTCCTAGATACGTTCACAACAGCGGAAAAAGGGTGACCACTCAATCTGTCACCCACTGGTGAATCGTCAGCTCAATTGGCTTACTCCCCAGGTATGACAAGGTCCAATTGGAAGAGATGGGGGACCTGTTCCAACAGCGCCCCTGATCAGTATAGACGGCAGGCACAAGAATTTTTCTTTTTAAAGCTCTTTGTATTAAACAAAATAATCGATACCATGCGTACATACAGGAGGAAGAAAGCATCTTATCAGTATAATTACATCTGAACATTGAATCATGCAAGTGGTGGCGACTGAATTAAGGACTCAAGGCATTATAGGATCCTCCAGGGAGGGGTTCATTGGTGGAGCACAAATGTCACCTCGGTATGCGTTCCATTTAGTTCAAATTGCAGACCCCTTCTTGGGGAACCCACGCGCTGTATACACTATCTTCTCCCTATACATGCACCAGTCCATGTCTGCCCTCCATTTCACGAGTTGAGGTGGCACCCCAGGACCCCAAAGCTGGGCTATATTCCTTTTAACCAGCATCAGGCCCAACGTGGCTCATATTTTGTCTTTGCTATTTAGGTTTGTGGGTTCCAATACATTTAGGAGACAGCGCTTGGCTTCAGGTCGAAGACTTACCCCTAGAACCTCTTTCATGCACTCGTGTATTTCCTACCAGTAACTTTGGATGCAACCACATTCCCATAAGATGTGTCTCCTGCACCTCCCGTCATTTACCCTTCCATGTTGACAAGTGAGACCCAGACACATACACCCTATGAAGAATCTTTCGCTGTACCAGACGCAGCCTAGAGGAAATTGCAACCTCTCGAGGAGAGGAGATTGCTTCCTGCCATTCCTCATCGTCCAGCTCGTCATCCACCCACCGTTCCCTAATCGGCGTGAGGGGATCAGGTGTATTGTTAATCAATTTCATGTATGTAAGGAAGATCGCTTTCGTAGTCATATAACCATCAAGCAACCCGTCCTGCAGTGGCGAGTACTCTGGGGTAAAGGCACCCTTGGGAAGTTGCGCAAGAAGGGCATGTCGTATCTGTAAGTAACAGAAATACTCTGTATCCGATAGTTCGTACTCTTTCTTCAGGGAGGCAAATGATCCCCGCTTCCCTAGGTCTCCTATCTTTGAGATCCCGATCATATCCCATTTGTCGAAACCATTGAAGTCTCCAGGTACCTAGTTGGTCAGCATCCCACAAGGGAGTGGCGAGTGTGAGCTTCTGTTCCCAACCCAGGCTTCGATTCTCTGCCCGCCAGATTTGCACGGAGGGTTTGGTTGGCCCAGTTAATGGGAACTTGCGCGTTCTAGAGTAAAGAGCCCTATTATAGTTACCCCCAGGAAGCAGCTATTTGTCCATTCTATACCCCGGGTCCTCCGAGCATCGATATGTGCAGTGGTCACTTGCAGCCAAGTGGGCAGCCCAGTAGTATTTTCTTATATCTGGAAGGCCAATTCCCCCCAATCGTACAAGCCGAGAGCCAGCTTCTGTAGAGCTATTCGGGGTCTACCATCCCAAAGGAGTTCCCTCTGGAGACACTCTACTTCCTTAAAATAGCACGCAAGGATCAAGTCTGAGTAGTTCTGCACTGCATAAAGAAAGCGCAGCAATGCCATCAATTTAAAGAGAGCTGCCCTGCCCAGCAGGGAAAGGGGGAGCGCCCTCTAATGTGCAACATCACATTTGAGTTCCCGAAGGGGGGGGGAGCAGGTTTCGGTCGTATCGAGTCTTCGGGTCCGCCGCAATGAAAATTCCTAAATACAGGAAAACCCCACCAGCAATCTGAATCAGACATTTGTTAGGCAGACGCGGAGGATCATCGCTGAGGACATACAGCAAGGACTTGGCCCAGTTTATTGTGTAGCCAGAGTATCTCCCAAAGATGGCAAATATATCTGGGACTGTGTTAAGAGACAACCTGGGGGAAGTCAGATACAGTAGGATATCATCCGCATAGAGAGAAATGCGGTCCTCCCAGGCCTCAGACCACTTGAGACCCTGTATTACCGGGTCTCTACGGATCCATGCGGCTAGGGCTCGAGGGAAAGAGCAAACAGAAGCGGTGACAACGACACCCCTGACGTGTTTTGCGACTCAGTACAAACACCTCAGATTTTTATTGTTTACCACTACTTGTGTCAAGGGTTTGGTGTATAAGAGCTGTATCCAACCTAGGAACCTGGGCCCGAAACCCAACTTTGCCAAGACTGCGAACAGGTATGGCCACTCAATGGTATCGAACGCCATGGTAGCGTCCAACTTGACCACTCCTGTGTCTTCATGGATATTTACGATTCTCCCCAACGCCCTATGCAATCTCCTCAGGTCAGTGCAGTGTGCCGGTGGGGCATAAAGCCCCACCCGAACACTGCACTGGGTGTACCAGTTTGCTGATAACCTGGGCCAAGCGGCTTGCCAGTAGCTTGGACAGGATATTGGGTTCAGCTTTCAAGAAAGAGCTGGGCCTGTAGGATAAACACCTGTCTCTGGGTTTGCCATCTTTGTATATTGTGACTAGAGTTGCTATCCTTTGATCCCAGGGAAGCAGTTCTGCAGTTCTGCCTTTCTGCTTTCTTCAAACATCTCCCGCTTATGCTGCGCCAAGGCTTCCGGGTTGAGCTTGTACAGTTCAATCAGCAGGCCATTACGATCCAGCGCCTTCCCAGGTTGGAGATTTCTAGCGGGCACAATAATTAATTTCAGAGGCTCCGAATATTTCCAACACCACCATCCAGTGTGCTATGGACATGGCTGACACAGTGGCCAAAGGTATTAAGTCAAGCATCCTCATTTGCCGTTATGCCTGGCTCTGTGTCTCTGGCTTTAATCCAGAAGTCCATCAGCTTCTGATCAACTTACCCTTTGATGGGAACACCGCCTAGGGCCTCATGCTAATCAGATGCTTGAACAAATCAAGAAGGACATGCCTAAGGCAGTGAGGGCTCTTCAGTCCCCATCGCCACGTGGGTTATTTTCTAAATCCCAGTTTTGTAGCTGCACCAAATTCCCCTCTCCAAACTCTTCCACCTCCTGTCAGATGCAGCAACAGCAACCTTTCTGAGGTTACTCCAAGGATGCCTATAGAGGCAATAACTACAAAGGCATGGATAGTGGGTTGCGGCAAAGGTAGCTGCGCCTGCCAAACAGTGACGCTGTCCCTCACCTCCCCCACCCAACCACACAACACCTGTTTGGGGTAGACTGCAGGGGTTCCTTGCACTTTGACAAACCATCACCTGAGACCAATTGGTCCTTTCCATCACAGGGCAGGGTTATTGCCTGGATCTAATTTCTCCCTTCACTCCTGCAAACATCCCTGTGCAGAACTTCAACAGCTCCTCCAAGAGTAAGTACAGACACCTGACTAAAAGGGGCTGCAGATCCTGTGCCACCACACCAACGCGTCAGAGTTGTACTCTGCACTTTCTGATCCTCAAGAAAGACAGGTCCCTCAGGCTGATACTCAACCTCAGGCCCCTCAACAAATACATCCTGTAGCAGCACTTACACATGATCATGCTCCAGGATGAAATTCCTGTGCTGCAGCACGGCGACTCTATGGCCTCCCTCGACCTGATGGAGGCCTATTTTCACTTTACGATCCATATTGTGCAACATCGCTACCTCAAGCTCGGGGTAATTGGACAGCACACCCAGTTCAAAAATGCCTTGCAGTGGTAACTGATCATCTCTGGAGGAGCTGCATCCACGTCTTTCTATACCTCAACGACTGGCTGATACAGAGCCCAAGCAGATAGCAGTGCTTAGCGCACCCTGTTTACCTTAGATCTTTTAAACAATCTCTGTTTCAGTATCAATGTGGGCAAGTTCCACCTCCAACCCTTTGAGATACTGCCCTTTCTAGGGGCAGTTCTCAATGTAGTCACTAGGAAGGTTTATCCCAGTCCCGCACTGGTTCAAGCCTTTCAGCTTCTGCTGCCTCTTTCTCAGGCAAATCGCCGACTAACAGTCAGGACAGTAATGCGCCTCCTTGACATGATGGATTCCTAAATACCCATCATTCGCCACCCTCAATTACATATGCGTCCACTTAATGCCTTACGACACAATGGTCTAGTGTTGATTTGGGCCACCACTCGTTGCTGTTCCACCACTGGAGAGAGCAATATATCTAGACCTTGTTCTCCAAGTGACCATTACCACTGACTCCTTTCTCGGGGACTGGGGTGAGTTCTTGCAGGTATAACCGTTCATGGCCTCTTGACTTCCCTTCGGCCGAGCTTCCACATCAGTTTACTAGAGTTTACTTGCTGTCTAATTTGCTCTATAGGTTTTCTTCTGCCACATGCTTCACAAAACAATCCTTGTTAAAACAGACAACATGACAGCCATGTACTACCTTTGGAAACTAGGAGGCACTCATTCTCCCCAGTTATCGGCGTTAGCACAGAGCACTTGCTGTACAGAGTACACCAGTTAGTGGAGTACCTTCCGGGAGTTGACGACAACTTTGCAGATCTGCGCAGCAGGAGGTGACAAAAACCCCACAAGTGGGAACTCCACCCCAAAGTCCATCTCCTGTACTTCCAACGTTTGGGTTTCCCAGCGTGAATCTATTTGCTGAAAACACCAAATGACCAACCTTCACTCTTGGTTTCCATAACCACAGTCCATAGGTAATGCGCTATGAATGAATTTGTCAGGGATATTTTCCTACGCTGTTCCTCCTCTCTCACTACTCCTGTATGTGGTTCAGAGGCTACGGCAAACCACCCTCACCCTCGTCATGGTGGGCCAGATAACTGTAGTTCGCAACCCTTCTCTAGTCATCTGTATTACCTCATGAGAGCTGCATAACCAGCCAGATCTTCTCACTCAACACGAGGGCACAGTGGGGTACCCCAACCATTTAAACCTTGTGATTTGGCTCCTGAGGTCGTAGAGATTGGTTACCTCAATTTATCTATGGAATGCCCATCCTCGAGGAGGATCGCCGTCCCACTAATCTGAAAGAGACACGTTAGTGATAGATTCCTTACCTTAAAATATCCCCAGGCGTCAGACTGGATCCGGAACTTTTTTGCGTAGCAGTACCCATGTGCGTCGGTAGGCGTCGTCCGCGGCTCCGTGTCCGTCGCCTGCGTTGTGGGCGCTGTGATGACATCGTCGGAGTACTTAGACGCTGCCTCCGCGTGCTGACATCAGTTCTTCTTTTTTCCGTGCCAGCAAGCGCCGATCCGGAAAAAGTGGTACCCTTAGTCTATTTTTGACTAAACTTTTTCGATCATTTTTGATCTACTTCGAAGTCTATACGACTCCGACGGTGCTGGTAGGGATGCCCAGGTTCAAACCCTGTGCCGACTGCGACCCACTGATGTTGGTTACCGACCCCCATCGCCGCTGTCTTCATTGCCTAGGCCTCGACCACGACGACAAGGCCTGCTCCGACTGTCGAGCCCTGACCTCTAAGGCTAGGCAGGAGCGGTCCAGCAAGCGACCCGAGCTCCGGCAGTTGGCCCCGCGAGGAGGTCGAGGGGCAGGTCGCGGGGGTCGGAGCCACCATGGCTCCGGGAGTCGTCCACGGTCTTCGGGCTCTTCAGCTAAGCACAAGAAGTCAAAGCAATGTCATCGCTCTTCTGACTCCCCCCGACGCTCGTGCGATGCGGCCGGGGGTTCGGGCGACACCGCCCACCTGGCTCCGCCGGAGCCGCAGGTGTCGCGGCCTGCTCCATACCAGCCGGTCCCTGGGCAGAACGCGACGCCGGGGGAGATTGATGACTTCCTCATGGCCATGAGGTCGCTTGCTCCTCCGTTGGGTTCCGCGGCGCCTTCGGGCCAAGCGGTCCCGACTGGGTCCCCACGCGGGCCGGGTGCTTCGGCCCCGGCGGGTGCTTCGGCCCCGGTGCCGTCGGCGACTTTGGTCCCGACGCCGCAGGGCCCCACTGGATCCGGCTCCGGATCCGGGTCGCCGCCGGTCGACCTCACGACCACACTGGCGCCGGCCCCAAGGGTGTCACCCCCGACGCCGTCCCTGGTCCTGCCCTCTATTCGGGACCGGCGTTGGAGCGGCGCCACTCTCGACGCTGATGGGAGATTTCTATTTCTATGACCCGGCCCCATCCTTTGAGGCTGAGTACCAGGCAATGGGTGACGAGGGGGACTGGAAGGGGTCTGAGGACCCTCTGGCACGTGAGTGTCAGTCTTATCAGGACTGGACAGGTGAGCTTGGGGAGGCCAGTGGCCTGGACACTTAGCCCGACACTGGTTTTGTCTCCCCTCCTAGCGTGACTACGGAGGAGGGGGCTGCCTATAGCATGGTGCTGATGAGGGCGGCCAAGGCCTTGGGCCTTGAGCTCTCCGTTGTGGCCGTGAGGTCTAACCTCCTCACTGAGGTCTTTAAACCGCAGGCAAGCTAGGCCGAGCCTCTGCTGCCGTTTAATGAGGCCCTATCAGACGTTCTTCTGGGCACTTGGTCCAAGCCCGCCACAGGTCAGCCTGTGGATAGGAACGTGGCCAGGTGCCACCGCCTGGCTCCGGGCGACCCTTGCTTTCTAACTACCCACCCCACTCCCAAGAGCCTGGTCATCCAGGCCTCTAATTCCCAGACCGCATTCCCCTCGGCTCCCCCGACCGGGAATCCAAGAGGTACGAGCAATACGTAAAGAAAGTATTCACCTCCCTGAGTTTAGGATTGCGGTCAGTCAATACCGCATGCTTCTTGGGCCGCTACACCCACTCTCTGTGGGATACGGCCTGCCAGAATGCCCGGTGGAGGTCCGGGCTAAACTCGGCCAAGCCCTTGTGGAGGGTCGAGATGCGGCGCGTTTTTCCATCCGGTGTGGGCTGGACACTACTGACTCACTAGGCAGAGCGATGGCAACGACGCGTGGTTGAGGTCTGTCAACTTCTCGGCTGATGTCCGAAACACACTTATGGACATGCCGTTCGATGGCCGTCGCCTCTTTGGCGACAAGGCAGACCATGCGCTTGAGCGCTTTAAGGACTCCAGGGCTACGGCCAAGTCCTTGGGCCTCTCGGCCCAGCGCCAGCAAACGGCTGCCTTTCGCCCCTTTCAAGGCCAAGGAAGGGGCGCCCCCACACGTCCTGCCAGCCACGGGGCGCAGCCTACCGTCCAGCGCGGTGATGGACGTGGAAACCGCCGTGGCGGCGGTCGGGGACAACGGCGAGGCCAGTCCACACCTACCCCTGCAGCATCCACCTCAAAACCCTCCTAGTCCGTGCTTTCAGGCCCATGTGATGCCAGTGGGGGGCATGGTTCGCCATCACCACCACAGGCGCACTGTCACATCGGACAGGTGGGTGCTGCAAATCGTCCGAAGGGGCTACTCTCTCCCCTTCGAGGCGTCCCCTCCAGCCATGCCACCGCAGTGCCACCGCGTGTCGGAAGATCACTTGAAACTTCTGCAAGAGGAAGTTACTGCCCTCCTGGCCAAGGGGGCCCTCGAGCGCGTTCCTGGGTCAGAAGTAGGGTGTGGTTGTTACTCCCACTACTTTCAGGTACCCAAGAAGGGCAAAGGGGGCCTACGCCCTATCTTGGACCTACTGAACGTCACCGGCTTCCTCTAGAAGGAGAAGTTCAAGATGCTGACATTGGCTCAGGTCTTAGCTGCCCTAGACCCTGGAGACTGGATGGTAGCATTGGACTTGCAGGACGCTTATTTTCACATCCCCGTCCTGCTGGCCCACCGGCGTTACCTAGGGTTCATGGTAGGCCATGAGCACTTTCAGTTCGGCCTTACCTGCGCCCCACGAATGTTCACGAAAGTGATGGCGGTGGTCGCAGCTCATCTGCGCAGGTTAGGGGTTTCAGTCTTCCCCTACCTCGACGACTGGTTGTTGAAGGCGGGCTTGCCCCAGGCAGTCGTCAGCCACCTCCAGACTACGGCCGACCTCCTGCACCTACTGGGGTTCTCCATCAATGTGCCGAAGTTCCACCTGTGTCCCTCTCAGAAGCTCCTCTTCATCGGAGCGGTTCTGGACTCGGCGCAGTATCGGGTATATTCTCCCGAACAGCGGGTTTGGGATATTCTGGCTCTGATTCCGATCTTTCAGCCTTTATCCCGAGTCTCGGTCAGGTTGACGCTGTGGCTCCTGGGGCTGATGGCCTCCAGCATCCTTCTGGTGCATCACGCCCGGTGGGGGATGCCGGCTCTGCAGTGGGACCTGAAATTTCAGTGGGCCCAGCATCAGTGCAACTTGTCCGACCATGTCTTGATCTCGGAGGGCACTGCAAGACAGTTGCAGTGGTGGCTCACGGACCGCAATTGGGTCAGCGGCAGAACCCTCTCCCTACCACAACCAGAGCACGTAGTTGTGACGGACGCGTACCTCCAGGGCTGGGGGTGGCACATGGGAGAGGCGGAGATCAGAGGCCTCTGGTCTCCGGCGGAGTCCTGGCTCCACATCAACCTTCTGGAGCTGCGGGCGATCCGGCTTGCTCTGGAGGCATTCCTCCCCTCTGTCCGGGGGAGTGTAGTGCAGGTGTTCACGGACAACACCACCGCCATGTGGTACTGCAACAAACAGGGCGGGGTGGGGTCGTGGACCCTATGCCAGGAGGCTCTGCGCCTCTGGCAGTGGCTGGAACATCAGGGTGTGGCCCTGGTGGTTCAACACCTGGCAGGTTCCCTGAACACCAGGGTGGACGAACTCAGCCGTCGGTGCATGATAGATCACGAATGGCATCTGAACTCGGATGTGGCACAAGGCCTCTTTCAGCAGTGGGGAGAGCCTTGGTTAGATCTATTCGCCACAGAAGAGAACGCGCATCTGTGGCGCATCTGTCATCAGTTCTGCACGTTGGAATTTCCAAGGCGGCACTCGCTCGGAGACGCTTTTCGTTGCGAGTGGAGTTGTGGTCTATTGTATACCTTTCCGCCTATACCACTTCTGCCCAGAGTGCTTGTTGGACCCGGCCTCGTGGCGTGGTCCCACTCCTCCCACATGGCGGGCCCTGGACAGCATCGACCCCTATCCTCCCCGCCGCAACTACCTCTCCAATCTTCAACGAGAGCCGCTACTCCTGGCGACCCCCGGCTCTCCCCCTCAGGAACACGGTGACCCCTACTTGCCCCACTTTGCTGGTCCGACCCCTATCCCAGGCCGCCATCTCATGCCCCGACTCCCTCTTGGACCCTCTACGCCCGGACCACGTGGCCTCGGCCGCGGCCCCAGCGAAGCACCGACATCGAGGCACCAAGATCCGACCAGGTGGTAAAGTGGCCACTTGACGGATCAAGGAGGAGGAGAGTTTCAATGGCCCTCCAGCCGTCCCTGGACGCCTGGTTTCGATCGCCCTCCGGCCTCCCTGGGCGCTGGCTCCACCCCCCTGCTGGTTGTCTGGACACTCTCATCCTGGCCCCTCTGACCCCTAGGCGTGAGGGTCCGGACATCAAAGGACTCCAAACCTATATCTGGGGCAGCTCTGGAATGGGTCAGTAGTTGTATCCTGGAGTGGAGAGCCCTGCAGATTGAATCGTGGCTGACCCTGAGAAGAACTCGCTACTCTGAACCCTGAAACCTCGGAGCCCTGCTGACGCTGTCGCGGCTCGACCTCGCTGAACCATCCTCAGAGCCCTGCTGACGCTGTCGCGGCTCGACCTCGCTGAAACCATCCTCGGAGCCCTGCTGACGCTGTCGCGGCCCGACCTCGCTGAAACCATCCTCGGAGCCCTGCTGATGCTGTCGCGGCCCGACCTCGCTGAACCATCCTCGGAGCCCTGCTGACGCTGTCGCGGCCTGACCTCGCTGAACCATCTTCGGAGCCCTGCTGACGACGTCCCGGCTCGACCTTGCAGAACCGCCCAGCTCGAGGATTGAGAGCTGAGCGTAGGGTATCCCCGTGCCAGGCTGGTACTAAGACTGTCCCGCTACCCTATTCCCACAGTTACCGAGACATTAAGGATCCCTCGATCCGTTTGTATATATATTACTGAGAGAACCTGCCTTGATTGCTGATAAAGACTCTAAGAATCTATCCTCTTGTGTGGTGTCCATTTGTAGTGGTGTGATTGCTCGGCTGTTACGATTCTAGGAGAGGAACCTTGCCCCGGAGGCCTCTCGACGGCGCTCGGCCATCTCCAGAAGGAGAGGTGGGTCTCGGGGTGGTCAGTCAGACAGCTTCTGCCTCCCCCTGGGATCACCTTTCTAACATTGGTGGCAGGCTGTGCGATCCGAGCCGACACAAATCGTACAGAGAGTGACTCACCCACTACTGACAGAAACACACCACAACCATGACTACCAAAGAAACCAGACCGACCGCAGAGTTCCAGAAGGAACGGTTGGAAGAATATAACCACAAAGAATTGAAACAATTCTGCAGGGACCTGGGCATCGCTACCACTGGACTAAGCACCAAGGACGATTTCAAGCAGGCCCTACAAACAGGGGTGGAGGCAGGAGCGACGCCACCCCAGATCGAAGATGACATGGTCCCAGACATGCACCCGGAAACCCTCGCAACACCAGCGGAGGAAAGACATACCAACGTAGACACAGGCCTCTCCCACGAAGACGCCCGAGAGCGAGAAAGGAGCCGGCTCCACGAATTGGAGCTCGCCCGACTCCGTCTGGACGGAGAACTACAGCTGGCCGAGAAAAAGATAGCCCTTGAGCAACTACGGCTGCAAGGAGACCTGGAGGAGAAACGAAGGCAGAGGGACTTAGAGGAGAAGAAGCTCACGTTCGAGCACGAGCGTGGCTTAAAAGAACTTGAGATCAAGGCCAAAATGGTGAGGCCAGCGCCTCCGGGAACCGGAGCCCACCTCCTCCTGCGGACACGAAGGTCCTCATCCCCAAAGATGTCGTCAAAGAATACTATAAAAACTACGACATCCAACAATGGTTTAAGGCCTACGAGGTAGCCATGGCCTCTCATCGAGTACCCCAAAAAGACTGGGGTGCCGGCTGGTGGGGGAAGTTCGTCAGCGAAGGGAGAGACGCCCTGCTAGAGCTCCCAAATGCCGAGATGACCTCTTACGAACATATGAAAGCCGCCCTCCTTACTCGCTATGGACTCACCCCCGAGATGTACCGGCAGCGATTCCGAGACTTTAAGAAAATCCCCGGTACTACATGGGTGGAGTACGTGAACTTCTATAGTGGAGCCCTAGAGGGGTGGATCAAAGGCAGCCAGGTCACCACCTACTAGCAGCTGTTCAACCTCATTGTATGGGAGCACCTCTCCAACAACTGTTTTGTCGAACTCAGGCAGCATCTCCTCGACAGCAAGCTGACCGAGCCACGTAAACTCGCCGTCGAGGCCGATCGATGGGTGAGCACCCGGGTCCCCCGGAACTCGATGGGCGACTACGGCCGAGCTCCCCAGGGGCCCCACCGCCAGCGAGGCGGCGGAGGAGGCCAGAACAGGAACCGAGACTCCCCCGCGGTGCCGCCCCCGACCCACACTTCGCCATCCCTGGCCAGAAGAGGGGACCCCCCAGCACGGCCGGGGCCCCGCTCGAACGTTATCTGCCACAAATGCCAGCGGCCTGGTCACTATGCCAGTGACCCCCACTGCCCGATGAACCAACGGCCCGGCACCACTGGTCCTCCAAACCGCCAGATCGCGGCCGCCTCCCTGGGAGAAGAAAGGGGCGAAGAAGAGAACTATGATGAAGACCAGACCGAGTGGGAGCCCGCCGCCATGTTCCTGGTATGTCTAGGCGAAAGAGACATGGTCCCCCGGGCCCCGATTCCGGGCAACACTCAGAAGTACCGCCAGTGGGTCAACATTAATGGGCACCGGGCCGAAGCCCTCCGCGACACCGGAGCCAGCGTGACGGCCGTCCGTTGCCACTTGGTGACCCCTGACCAGATCCTGCCCAATGTGCTGTGCCCAGTACGGTCGGCGGACAATTCAGAGAGCCTGTGCCAGATGGCCCGAATCCCCTTCGAATGGGGGGGAGTGTCGGGCATGCTGAAAGTGACCGTCCGGGACAATGCCCCCGTGGACTGCCCCCTATGGAACGACCTCGAAAGTTCCACCTGGGCCTGCGTCGAGCGGAGAGAGCATCTGGGGATGCTAGACCTTCCCGAGTGGGTCTGTGCGACCACCCGATCCATGACCGCCCGGGCCACCATCCCGACTGAATCCACCCCGACCGAAGAACCGGAGTGGCCCGCGCCGCCGCCGCCCTCCGACCCCGAAGACGCCGACCCCGAGCCCGGTCCACTGGGGCCCAACCGTGAAGCAATTGCCGAGCTCGGCGACCTCCCGGAACTAGCCCAATGGCGCCTAGAAGGTGGCCCCACACGAGAGCAGTTCCGTCAAGAACACAAAGCGTGTCCCTCCCTCGAGGTGACCCGACAGCAAGCCGCCGGAGACCCATCGGGGTCCGACTGGGTCTATTGGGACAACGATCTCCTCTACAGCGAACAGAAGGTTGCCTAACTGGGGGCCAGCCGGGTGCTGGTGGTCCCCCTCTGGTTCAGAGAGTTCCTCCTGAACCTGGCACACGATGTGCCCCTCGCCGGGCACCTGGGGCAGGACAAAACCTACAGCCGCCTGGTGACCCATTTCTACTGGCCAAAAATGAGGAATGATGTGAACAATCACTGCCAGACTTGCCCAACGTGCCAAGCCAGCGGGAAGAGCGGAGGGAAGCACAAGGCCCCCCTTCAACCCTTCCCAGTCGTCAACACCCCATTCGAGCGGGTGGGGATCGACATTGTGGGGCCTCTGGAGCCCTGAACCTCTCAAGGGCACCGTTTTATTCTCATCCTGGTGGACCATGCCACCCGCTATCCCGAAGCCATCCCTCTCCGGACTGTGACAGCCCCTGTGGTGGGCCGGGCGCTGATGGGGATCTTCTCCCGGGTGGGCTTCCCCCGAGAGGTCGTCAGTGACCGGGGTACGAACTTCATTTCCCGATACATGAAGTCCCTGTGGCAACAGTGCGGGGTCACGTACAAGTTTACGACCCCCTACAACCCCCAAGGGAATGGACTAGTGGAACCCTCAAGGGGATGATCATGGGCCTGGAAGAGCCCTTGCGACGCCAATGGGACGTGTTGCTGCCCTGCCTCCTCTTCGCCTATCGGGAGGTCCCTCAGAAGTCTCTGGGGTTCAGCCCCTTCAAACTATTTTACGGACACCCCGTCCGGGGTCCCCTCAGCCTGGTCAAAGAAGGCTGGGAGGCTGCAGTCCAAGGTGCTCTCCCCGACGTCTACCGGTACCTCCTGACCCTCCGAAACCAGACTCGGCGGTTCCCGGAACTTGCCAAAGACAACCTCGAGGCCAGCCAAGAGGAGATGAAATGCTGGTATGACCAAAACGCCTCTTCCATTGAGTTCGAGCCGGGCCAACAGGTCTAGGTCATGTCCCCAGTCGAACCATGTGCCCTCCAGGACAAGTGGACTGGGCCCTTCAAAGTGGTGGAGCGCAAGAGCCCTGTCACCTACCTGGTGGACATGGAGTCCCCCAGGAACCCCCTCCGGGTCCTCCACACAAACAGGCTCAAGCCTCACTTTGTCCGAACGGAACTTAGCCTGCTGATGGCTACTGATGGCGGGGCCGAAGACGACTCCGAGCCCCTACCGGACCTCCTGAGCACCTCCGAGAAAGACGGCTCCGTAGAGGGGGTCACCCTCTCCTCCGCCCTGACCCCAGAACAACGCCAAGACTGCCAAAAGCTGTTGTGTCAATTCACAGACTTGTTTTCTCTCACCCCCGGAGTCACCCAGTGGTGCGTCCACGATGTCGACACCGGGGACAGCCTGCCTGTGCGACACCGGGCCTACCGAGTTCCCGACCGAGTTCGGACCTGCATTCAATCGGAGGTCTCCAAGATGCTGGCCCTGGGGGTAGTCGAACCCTCTGACAGTCCATGGGCCAGTCCCGTCGTCCTGGTCCCAAAAGCCGCCGCCCCTGGCTCCACTCCCGAACTGCGTTTTTGTGTAGACTACAGGGGGTTGAACGCCGTCACCCGGACCGATGCCCACCCCATTCCCCGGGCCGATGAACTGATCGACCGCCTGGGGGCGGCCCGCTACCTGAGCACATTCGACCTAACCTCCGGCTACTGGCAGATCGGACTCACCCCGGGCGCCCAAGAGCGCTCCGCTTTCTCAACCCCCGATGGCCACTACCACTTCAGGGTGATGCCCTTCGGGATGAAAAACGCCCCCGCAACGTTCCAGAGGCTGGTGAATAAGGTGCTGGCGGGGCTAGAAGAGTTCAGCGCCGCCTATCTGGACGATATTGCGGTGTACAGCCTCCACTGGGCCGAGCACCTCAAGCACCTCTGGGAGGTCCTGGCGGCCCTCAGACGGGCCGGACTGACCATAAATGCGAGCAAATGCCAGATAGGCCAAGGTTCCGTGACCTATCTGGGACACCAAGTGGGGAGAGGCCATGTGGCTCCCCTCCAACCCAAGATCGACGCCATCATGGCCTGGGAGCCCCCGGTCACCGAGACAGCAGTCAGAGCCTTCCTGGGTCTCACTGGGTATTACCGGCGCTTCGTGAAGATTTATGGGAGCATTGTGGGCCCCCTCACCGAACTCACTTCCAAGAAGCAGCCACAAAAGGTGCACAAGAATGTGTGTGGAATGTGGTGTGTGGAATGTGGTGTGTGGAATGTGTGTGGAATGTGGTGTGTGGAATGTGTGTGGAATGTGGTGTGTGGAATATGTGTGGAATGTGGTGTGTGGAATGTGGTGTGTGGAATGTGTGCGGAATGTGGTGTGTGGAATGTGATGTGTGGAATGTGTGTGGAATGTGGTGTGTGGAATGTGTGTGGAATGTGGTGTGTGGAATGTGTGTGGAAAATTGTGTGTGGAATGTGGTGTGTGTGGAATGTGGTGTGTGGAATGTGGTGTGTGTGGTATGTGTGGAATTTGGTGTGTGGAATGTGTGTGGAATGTGGTGTGTGGAATGTGTGTGTGGAATGTGGTGTGTAGAATGTGGAATGTGGTGTGTGGAATGTGTGTGGAATGTGGTGTGTGGAATGTGGTGTGTTGAATGTGGTGTGTGGAATGTGGTGTGTGGAATGTGGTGTGTGGAATGTGGTGTGTGGAATGTGGTGTGTGTGGAATGTAGTGAGTGGAATGTGTGTGGTGTGTGGTGTGTGGAACATGTGTGGAATGTGGTGTGTGGAATGTGTGGAATGTGTGTGGAATGTGTGTGGAATGTGGTGTGTGGAATGTGTGTGTGGAATGTGGTGTGTGGAATGTGTGTGGAATGTGGTGTGGAATGTGTGTGGAATGTGGTGTGTGGAATGTGTGTGGAATGTGGTGTGTGGAATATGGTATGTGGAATGTGGTGTGTGGAATGTGTTTGGAATGTGGTGTGGAATGTATGTGGAATGTGGTGTGTGGAATGTGTGTGGAATGTGGTGTGTGGAATGTGGTGTGTGGAATGTGTGTGGAATGTGGTGTGTGGAATGTGTGTGGAATGTGGTGTGTGGAATGTGTGTGGAATGTGGTGTGTGGAATGTGTGTGGTGTGTGGAATGTGTGTTGAATGTGGTGTGTGGAATGTGTGTGGAATGTGGTGTGTGGAATGTGTGTGGAATGTGGTGTGTGGAATGTGTGTGGAATGTGTGTAGAATGTGTGTGGAATGTGGTGTGTGGAATGTGTGTGGAATGTGGTGTGTGGAATGTGTGTGGAATGTGGTGTGTGGTGTGTGGAATGTATGTGGAATGTGGTGTGTGGAATGTGTGTGGAATGTGGAATGTGGTGTGTGGAATGTGTGTGGAATGTGTGTGGAATGTGGTGTGTGGAATGTGTGTGGAATGTGGTGTGTGGAATGTGGTGTGTGGAATGTGTGTGGAATGTGGCGTGTGGAATGTGATGTGTGGAATGTGTGCGGAATGTGGTGTGTGGAATGTGTGTGGAATGTGGTGTGTGTGGAATGTGGTGTGTGGAATGTGTGTGGAATGTTGTGTGTGGAATGTGGTGTGTGTGGAATGTGGTGTGTGGAATGTGGTGTGTGGAATGTGGTGTGTGTGGAATGTGGTGTGTGGAATGTGTGTGGAATGTGGTGTGTGGAATGTGGTGTGTGGAATGTGTGTGGAATGTGGTGTGTGGTGTGTGGAATGTGTGTGGAATGTGGTGTGTGGAATGTGTGTGGAATGTGGTGTGTGGTGTGTGGAATGTGTGGAATGTGTGTGGAATGTGGTGTGTGGAATGTGTGTGGAATGTGGAATGTGGTGTGTGGAATGTGTGTGGAATGTGTGTGGAATGTGGTGTGTGGAATGTGTGTGGAATGTGGTGTGTGGAATGTGGTGTGTGGAATGTGTGTGGAATGTGGTGTGTGGAATGTGATGTGTGGAATGTGTGCGGAATGTGGTGTGTGGAATGTGTGTGGAATGTGGTGTGTGTGGAATGTGGTGTGTGGAATGTGTGTGGAATGTTGTGTGTGGAATGTGGTGTGTGTGGAATGTGGTGTGTGGAATGTGGTGTGTGGAATGTGGTGTGTGTGGAATGTGGTGTGTGGAATGTGTGTGGAATGTGGTGTGTGGAATGTGGTGTGTGGAATGTGTGTGGAATGTGGTGTGTGGTGTGTGGAATGTGTGTGGAATGTGGTGTGTGGAATGTGTGTGGAATGTGGAATGTGGTGTGTGGAATGTGTGTGGAATGTGTGTGGAATGTGGTGTGTGGAATGTGTGTGGAATGTGGTGTGTGGAATGTGGTGTGTGGAATGTGTGTGGAATGTGGTGTGTGGAATGTGATGTGTGGAATGTGTGCGGAATGTGGTGTGTGGAATGTGTGTGGAATGTGGTGTGTGTGGAATGTGGTGTGTGGAATGTGTGTGGAATGTTGTGTGTGGAATGTGGTGTGTGTGGAATGTGGTGTGTGGAATGTGGTGTGTGGAATGTGGTGTGTGTGGAATGTGGTGTGTGGAATGTGTGTGGAATGTGGTGTGTGGAATGTGGTGTGTGGAATGTGTGTGGAATGTGGTGTGTGGAATGTGTGTGGAATGTGGTGTGTGGAATGTGTGTGGAATGTGTGTGGAATGTGGTGTGTGGAATGTGTGTGGAATGTGTTTGGAATGTGGTGTGTGGAATGTGGTGTGTGGAATGTGGAATGTGTGTGGAATGTGGTGTGTGGAATGTGTGTGGAATGTGGTGTGTGGAATGTGTGTGGAATGTGGTGTGTGGAATGTGGTGTGTGGAATGTGGTGTGTGGAATGTGTGTGGAATGTGGTGTGTGGAATGTGGTGTGTGGAATGTGTGTGGAATGTGGTGTGTGGAATGTGGTGTGTGGAATGTGGTGTGTGGAATGTGTGTGGAATGTGGTGTGTGGAATGTGGTGTGTGGAATGTGTGTGGAATGTGGTGTGTGGAATGTGGTGTGTGGAATGTGGTGTGTGGAATGTGTGTGGAATTTGGTGTGTGGAATGTGGTGTGGAATGTGGTGTGTGGAATGTGCTGTGTGGTGTGTGGAATGTGTGTGGAATGTGGTGTGTGGAATGTGTGTGGAATGTGGTGTGTGGAATGTGTGGAATGTGTGTGGAATGTGTGTGGAATGTGGTGTGTGGAATGTATGTGGAATGTGGTGTGTGGAATGTGGTGTGTGGAATGTGGTGTGTGGAATGTGTGTGGAATGTGTGTGAAATGTGTGTGGAATGTGGAGTGTGTGAATGTGAAATGTGGAGTGTGTGTGGAATGTGTGTGGAATGTGTGTGGAATGTGGTATGTGGAGTATGTGTGGGTGGACTGTGTGTGGAATGTGTGTGGAATGTAGTGTGTGGAATGTGGTGTGTGGAATGTGGTGTGTGGAATGTGGTGTGTGGAATGTGGTGTGTGGAATGTGTGTGGAATGTGTGTGGAATGTGTGTGGAATGTGTGTGGAATGTGGTGTGTGGAATGTGGTGTGTGGAATGTGGTGTGTGGAATGTGTGCGGAATGTGGTGTGTGGATTGTGATGTGTGGAATGTGTGTGGAATGTGGTGTGTGGAATGTGTGTGGAATGTTGTGTGTGGAATGTGGTGTGTGTGGAATGTGGTGTGTGGAATGTGGTGTGTGGAATGTGGTGTGTGTGGTGTGTGTGGTGTGTGTGGAATGTGGTGAGTGGAATGTGTGTGGAATGTGGTGTATGGAATGTGGTGTGTGGAATGTGGGTGTGGAATGTGGTGTGTGGAATGTGGAATGTGGTGTTTGGAATGTGTGTGGAATGTGTGTGGAATGTGGTTGGAATGTGTGTGGAATGTGGTGTGTGGAATGTGGTGTGTGGAATGTGGTGTGTGGAATGTGTGTGGAATGTGGTGTGTGGAATGTGTGTGGAATGTGGTGTGTGGAATGTGGTGTGTGGAATGTGGTGTGTGGAATGTGTGTGGAATGTGGTGTGTGGAATGTGTGTGGAATGTGTGTGGAATGTGGTGTGTGGAATGTGGTGTGTGGAATGTGTGCGGAATGTGGTGTGTGGAATGTGTGTGGAATGTGGTGTGTGGAATGTGATGTGTGGAATGTGGTGTGGAATGTGGTGTGTGGAATGTGTGTGGAATGTGTGTGGAATGTGGTGTGTGTGTAATGTGGTGTGAGGAATGTGTGTGGAACGTTGTGTGTGGAATGTGGTGTGTGGAATGTGGTGTGTGGAATGTGGTGTGTGTGGTGTGTGTGGAATGTGGGTGTGGAATGTGGTGTGTAGAATGTGGAATGTGGTGTGTGGAATGTGTGTGGGATATGTGTGGAATGCGGTGTGTGAAATGTGGTGTGTTGAATGTGGTGTGTGGAATGTGGTGTGTGGAATGTGGTGTGTGGAATGTGGAGTGTGTGGAATGTGGTGTGTGGAATGTGGTGTGTGGAATGTGGTGTGTGGAATGTAGTGTGTGGAATGTGGTGTGTGTGTGGTGTGTGTGTGGTGTGTGTGTGGAATGTGTGTGGAATGTGGTGTGTGGAATGTGGTGTGTGGAATGTGGTGTGTGTGGTGTGTGTGTGGAATGTGGTGTGTGGAATGTGTGTGGAATGTGTGTGGAATGTGGAATGTGTGTGGAATGTGTGTGGAATGTGGTGTGTGGAATGTGGTGTGTGGAATGTGGTGTGTGGAATGTGTGTGGAATGTGGTGTGTGGAATGTGGTGTGTGGAATGTGTGTGGAATGTGTGTGGAGTGTGTGGAATGTGGAGTGTGTGTGTGGAATGTGGAGTGTGTGGAATGTGTGTGGAATGTGGTGTGTGGAATGTGGTATGTGGAATGTGTGTGGAATGTGGAATGTGTGTGGAATGTGTGTGGAATGTGTGTGGAATGTGGAATGTGGAGTGAGTGAATGTGGAATGTGGAGTGTGTGTGTGTGGAATGTGGAGTGTGTGTGTTGAATGTGTGTGGAATGTGGAGTGTGGTGTATGGAATGTGTGTGGAATGTGTGTGGAATGTGGTGTGTGGAATGTGTGTGGAATGTGGTGTGTGGAATGTGTGTGGAATGTGGTGTGTGGAATGTGTGTGGAATGTGGTGTGTGGAATGTGTGTGGAATGTGGTGTGTGCAATGTGGTGTGTGGAATGTGTGTAGAATTTGGTGTGTGCAATGTGATGTGTGGAATGTGTGTGGAATGTGGTGTGTGGAATGTGTGTGGAATGTGGTGTGTGTGTGGAATGTGGTGTGTGGAATGTGTGTGGAATGTTGTGTGTGGAATGTGGTGTGTGTGGAATGTGGTGTGTGGAATGTGGTGTGTGGAATGTGGTGTGTGGAATGTGGAGTGAGTGAATGTGGAATGTGGTGTGTGGAATGTGTGTGGAATGTGGAGTGTGGTGTGTGGAATGTGTGTGGAATGTGTGTGGAATGTGTGTGGAATGTGGTGTGTGGAGTGTGTGTGGAATGTGGTGTGTGGTGTGTGGAATGTGTGTGGAAAGTGGTGAGTGGAATGTGTGTCCGGAATTTGGTGTGTGGAATGTGTGTGGAATGTGTGTGGAATGTGGTGTGTGGAATGTGGTGTGTGGAATGTGGTGTGTGGAATGTGTGTGGAATGTGGTGTGTGGTGTGTGGAATGTGGTGTGTGGAATGTGTGTGGAATGTGTGTGGAATGTGGTGTGTGGTGTGTTGAATGTGGTGTGTGGAATGTGTGTGGAATGTGGTGTGTGGTGTGTGGAATGTGGTGTGTAGAATGTGTGTGGAATGTGGTGTGTGGAATGTGGTGTGTGGAATGTGGTGTTATGTTATGTTATAAAGGAATTTATACATCGCGCACTGCTACTCGAGAGTGTCCTGGCACGTAGGAGAAAGAGTAAACATGGGAGGCAGGAGGGACTAATTGGACTGTTTAAACAGATGAGTTTTTAGCCTTTTTTTAAATGTAGACAGTTCCTCGATATGCCGGAGATCCTCAGGGAGCGCATTCCAGAGAGTGGAGGCCTTGACAGAAAAGGACAGCCCCCCCAGACGAGCTCTCCGGAATCTAGGGATCACCAGCCGTCTTTGCATAGCCGAACGCAAAGGACGGGTGGGAGTGTAGAGGAAGAGCCTGGAACCAATATAGGCAGGTCCCTGACCGTGAAGTGCCTTGTGGGTCATAGTAAGTGCTTTATAATGCACTCGCTGGGCAACAGGTAACCAGTGCAGATTACTCAGCTGCTTGCGCACGCTTAGGCATCTAGGGATGTTAAATACAAGCCTAACTGCCGCGTTCTGGATAACCTGTAATTTTCCCAGACGGTATCTTGGAATGCCAAGGTAGAGGGCATTGGCATAATCCAGGCGTGCCAGTATTAATGCCCTGACCACCGTCTCCCTGGCAGCACGGGGAAGCAAGGGAAAGAATCCTCTCAGGGCTTTTAGTGTGCCAAAGCACACCCCTGACAGCCGCATAATTTGTTCATGGAAGCCTAAGTCGCCCCCAAACGCTATAAGGGAAAAAATCGGTGTCCTGACTGTGGCTGGCTGCCTCAGAAAATGTGTTCTCACGTGCCAGTTAGGGAGACACATAGCGTTAAGCATCTGTGTATGCTCTTAAATACTAGGTCCCTTAGCCGGCATGCCCTGGAGATCTACGATCTCCTGGCAACAGAAAAGCCATTGTGCTTGATGCTGACTGAGACGTGGTTAGGAGAGCTCTCTAACCCCGATATTGCGGCAGCCATCCCCTCTGATTACAATATTTTTAGGCAAGATAGGCTGAAAGGGCGAGGGGGGGGTGTAGCACGTTTGGTGAACAAACGAGCCACCTGCACCATTATCCCTACGGAGGGTATTAAGGGGTGTGAATCCCTCGCTTTCTCCATAGTATTATCACTGCATCAATCCTTTAAGGGGTTTCTTGTCTATAGGCCCCCTGGGCCGACGGGCACCTTTTTTGAAGAGCTTCAGATGATAATTTCATCACTGGTGCTTCGATCTGAGCACTGTATATTGGCTGGAGATTTTAATATCCATATGGATGATGAAATAGGCGTAGATACGGTCAAAATGATGGACGTGATGGCCCCCCTTGGCCTCTCTCCCTATCTTTGTGGGCCAACACATGAAAAGGGCCATATCTTGGAACTGGTCTTTTCGACGATCTCTATCGAGATGTCTGTACCGCTACAGGTTTTATGGTCGGACCACAGGCTAGTCAAGTACTATGTGTTGGAATTAAGTAAGCCATCTAGCGCGTCTGCTCGGCAGCCCTGTAAAGGATCGAGGGCTTTTCATTGGGTAACGCCGGAACTGCTGGCGCAGGCATGTCGGGCTCACCCTTGCCTTCTGACTGGGGACCTGCATAGGGACCTGGAGCAGTTGCAAGTGTGGCTCACGGAGAGGCTGGACGATCTGGCCCCGGTGAAGCCCCTCCGCGACGTTGTAAAACGGGTGTCTGCACCCTGGTTTACGGAAGCGCTGCTGGTATCACGTAGGCAGTGCAAGGTCGCTGAAAGAGCGTGGCGTCTGCAATATGATCCCGTTGCAAAACTTGCCTACATAGCCTCGGTTAAAATTTATCATCGTGATATTCTCACTGAGAAAAGAGGCTATTTTTCCAGGAGAATTGAAACTGCGTCCAATTCCTGCAAGGAGGTTTTTGCCATCGCAAGGGAATTTATGGCTCCCCGAGCCTCTGAGACCCAGACACCTCCTACGGAGGCGTGGATAAGCGCCTTGGCTATTTTTTTCACCTCCAAGATCAAGCTGATCCAGGATTCCTTCCCTCCGAAGGGACCGGCAGTATCTGGTTACTCGGAGGACGCTCCTGCCATTCCTGCCAGCATAGGCCCGGTTCTTGCTGATTTTCCACCACTTTCCACAACTTCATCGCGGGAATTGATGGCCGGCCTAAAGTCAGGATCACCTCTCGACGTATGCCCGGCCGAATTTCTTGCTAAAATGGCGGAAGTCATCAATCCCATCGTGAATCCTATTTTGAATCGCTCTCTTGGAGAAGGGGTGGTTCCTGAGGTCTGGAAGCAGGCGATGATCATCCCTTTACTTAAAAAGCCCGGACTGGATCCGGAGGTGTTGGCTAATTACAGGCCCATTTCGCTCCTGCCTGCCTTTGCCAAGATCCTTGAGAAGCACGTGCACAGGGTGCTCTCTGATTATCTGGAATCTCATGATCTGTTGCACCCCTCCCAATCCGGCTTCCGTGCCAATCTAAGTACCGAGACAGCTCTTCTGGAAGTCTCGGAGGCTGTTAAGGAGGGGCTGGATTCAGGTGGTAAAGCGATGCTTGTGATGTTAGATCTATCGGCGGCTTTCGACACCGTCCCCCATGAGGGTCTCCTCGCCAGACTTTTTGAGATCGGTCTGAGGGGGACGGTGTTCGGCTGGTTTCAATCTTTCTTGGCCGGCCGGCGACAAACGGTCTGGGCCTCCACTAGCTCCGCCGTGATGCCGTCATTAGGGGTCGGAGTCCCGCAAGGCTCAGTGTTGAGCCCGACTCTTTTTAACATCTTTATGACCCCTCTGGCGGCTCTGGCGGAGTCTTTCGGGCCCAGATCGTTTCCTACGCCGATGATACCCAGCTCCTTTTCACCTGCCAGAAGGGAGCGGATTTCAATGGAGAGAGTATCCAGGGTTGCCTTGGGGCTGTTTTTAATTGGTTCCATCTAAACAGCCTCAAGTGCAACTCGGATAAATCGGAGGTACTCTTTTTTGGCTGTAAAACAGATCCAGATTGGCAAGAATGGTGGCCTGCGAATATGTTCCCGCCTGCAGCCTCCTCCCGGATAGCCAAGAACCTGGGAATTAAGATAGATGACGGTCTAACTCTGCGTCCCCAGATTCTAGGGCTTGTTGGCACTTGTTTCGGGCTTCTTCGGATGCTCCGTAAGTTCCTGCCAATACTATCGGAGGAGCATAGGAAAATAACGGTCCAGGCCATAGTTGGCTCGAGAATGGATTACTCAAACATTCTCTATCTTGGCCTGTCAGAATATCTGCTTCAAAGGCTGCAGGTGGTCCAGAACTCGGCTGCACGGGCCATTTATAGTTTATCTGGCCGTGCTAGGGTTTCTGGCCTACTGCAGTCACTCCACTGGCTCCCGATCCGGAAGCGGATAATGTTCAAGGCTTTGACCTTGGCTCACAAGGCTTTACATGCTTCTGGAGCCAAATATCTTCAGAGAAGGCTATCCTTTTATCATCCGGCAAGGTCTTTGAGGTCCGGATCTTTGTGTCTTGCTGTGGTTCCTCGTATAAAAAGAGCTCGCATTGGAGGTCGGTCTTTCAGTCTGCTGGCTCCGCAGTTGTGGAACACCTTGCCAGTGGCACTGCGTAGTACCTCCAATTTGTTGGCGTTTAGGAAGGGCCTTAAAACTTGGCTCTTTACCCTGTAGGTTGCAGTTTTTCTTTTTAGTTAAATTTTCTGTTCTTTTTTTCTGGCTGTTTCTCTTGTTATGTTGTGATTTCAGTTACAATAAAGCGCCGGGACACTCTATGAGTAGCCGTGCGCTATACAAGTTTCAAATAACATAACATAACATAACATAACATAACAAACCAGATTCCCAGGTTTTTTGCAACACCGCAATCACCTGAGGGGCAGGGAAATCCAGGAGGCCAGAGAGACTCTCTAAAGGCAGGTGGAAAATGACCATAGAGGAGTACCTCAGACTTCTCCTCATTGCATTTCAGGCTGGCCTGGGCCATCCATGAAAAAAAAGCTGATAGGCAGCGATGGGCCACCTCCGTTTGTGTGTGGAATGTGTGTGGAATGTGTGTGAAATGTGTGTGGAATGTGGAGTGTGTGAATGTGGAATGTGGAGTGTGTGTGGAATGTGTGTGGAATGTGTATGGAATGTGGAATGTGGAGTGTGTGTGAGTGGAATGTGTGTGGAATGTGTGTGGAATGTGTGCGGAATGTGTTGTGTGGAATGTGTGTGGAATGTGGTGTGTGGAATGTGTGTGGAATGTGGTGTGTGGAATGTGGTGTGTGGAATGTGGTGTGTGGAATGTGTGTGGAATGTGGTGTGTGGAATGTGTGTGGAATGTGGTGTGTGGAATGTGTGTGGAATGTGTGTGGAATGTGGTGTGTGGAATGTGTGTGGAATGTGGTGTGTGGAATGTGGTGTGTGGAATGTGTGTGGAATGTGGTGTGTGGAATGTGTGTGGAAAATTGTGTGTGGAATGTGGTGTGTGTGGAATGTGGTGTGTGGAATGTGGTGTGTGTGGTATGTGTGGAATTTGGTGTGTGGAATGTGTGTGGAATGTGGTGTGTGGAATGTGTGTGTGGAATGTGGTGTGTAGAATGTGGAATGTGGTGTGTGGAATGTGTGTGGAATGTGGTGTGTGGAATGTGGTGTGTTGAATGTGGTGTGTGGAATGTGGTGTGTGGAATGTGGTGTGTGGAATGTGGTGTGTGTGGAATGTAGTGAGTGGAATGTGTGTGGTGTGTGGTGTGTGGAACATGTGTGGAATGTGGTGTGTGGAATGTGTGGAATGTGTGTGGAATGTGTGTGGAATGTGGTGTGTGGAATGTGTGTGTGGAATGTGGTGTGTGGAATGTGTGTGGAATGTGGTGTGGAATGTGTGTGGAATGTGGTGTGTGGAATGTGTGTGGAATGTGGTGTGTGGAATATGGTATGTGGAATGTGGTGTGTGGAATGTGTTTGGAATGTGGTGTGGAATGTATGTGGAATGTGGTGTGTGGAATGTGTGTGGAATGTGGTGTGTGGAATGTGGTGTGTGGAATGTGTGTGGAATGTGGTGTGTGGAATGTGTGTGGAATGTGGTGTGTGGAATGTGTGTGGAATGTGGTGTGTGGAATGTGTGTGGTGTGTGGAATGTGTGTTGAATGTGGTGTGTGGAATGTGTGTGGAATGTGGTGTGTGGAATGTGTGTGGAATGTGGTGTGTGGAATGTGTGTGGAATGTGTGTAGAATGTGTGTGGAATGTGGTGTGTGGAATGTGTGTGGAATGTGGTGTGTGGAATGTGTGTGGAATGTGGTGTGTGGTGTGTGAAATGTATGTGGAATGTGGTGTGTGGAATGTGTGTGGAATGTGGAATGTGGTGTGTGGAATGTGTGTGGAATGTGTGTGGAATGTGGTGTGTGGAATGTGTGTGGAATGTGGTGTGTGGAATGTGGTGTGTGGAATGTGTGTGGAATGTGGCGTGTGGAATGTGATGTGTGGAATGTGTGCGGAATGTGGTGTGTGGAATGTGTGTGGAATGTGGTGTGTGTGGAATGTGGTGTGTGGGATGTGTGTGTGGAATGTGGTGTGTGTGGAATGTGGTGTGTGGAATGTGGTGTGTGGAATGTGGTGTGTGTGGAATGTGGTGTGTGGGATGTGTGGAATGTGGTGTGTGGAATGTGGTGTGTGGAATGTGATGTGGTGTGGTGTGTGGAATGTGTGTGATGTGTGTGTGGTGGATGTGTGTGGAATGTGTGTGGTGTGGTGTGTGGAATGTGTGGAATGTGTGTGGAATGTGGTGTGGAATGTGTGTGGAATGTGGAATGTGGTGTGTGGAATGTGTGTGGAATGTGTGTGGAATGTGGTGTGTGGAATGTGTGTGGAATGTGGTGTGGGAATGTGATGTGTGTGGAATGTGTGTGGAATGTGGTGTGTGGAATGTGATGTGTGGAATGTGTGCGGAATGTGGTGTGTGGAATGTGTGTGGAATGTGGTGTGTGTGGAATGTGGTGTGTGAAATGTGTGTGGAATGTTGTGTGTGGAATGTGGTGTGTGTGGAATGTGGTGTGTGGAATGTGGTGTGTGGAATGTGGTGTGTGTGGAATGTGGTGTGTGGAATGTGTGTGGAATGTGGTGTGTGGAATGTGGTGTGTGGAATGTGTGTGGAATGTGGTGTGTGGTGTGTGGAATGTGTGTGGAATGTGGTGTGTGGAATGTGTGTGGAATGTGGAATGTGGTGTGTGGAATGTGTGTGGAATGTGTGTGGAATGTGGTGTGTGGAATGTGTGTGGAATGTGGTGTGTGGAATGTGGTGTGTGGAATGTGTGTGGAATGTGGTGTGTGGAATGTGATGTGTGGAATGTGTGCGGGAATGTGGTGTGTGGAATGTGTGTGGAATGTGGTGTGTGTGGAATGTGGTGTGTGGAATGTGTGTGGAATGTTGTGTGTGGAATGTGGTGTGTGTGGAATGTGGTGTGTGGAATGTGGTGTGTGGAATGTGGTGTGTGTGGAATGTGGTGTGTGGAATGTGTGTGGAATGTGGTGTGTGGAATGTGGTGTGTGGAATGTGTGTGGAATGTGGTGTGTGGTGTGTGGAATGTGTGTGGAATGTGGTGTGTGGAATGTGTGTGGAATGTGTGTGGAATGTGGTGTGTGGAATGTGTGTGGAATGTGTTTGGAATGTGGTGTGTGGAATGTGGTGTGTGGAATGTGGGAATGTGTGTGGAATGTGGTGTGTGGAATGTGTGTGGAATGTGGTGTGTGGAATGTGTGTGGAATGTGGTGTGTGGAATGTGGTGTGTGGAATGTGGTGTGTGGAATGTGTGTGGAATGTGGTGTGTGTGAATGTGGTGTGTGGAATGTGTGTGGAATGTGGTGTGTGGAATGTGGTGTGTGGAATGTGGTGTGTGGAATGTGGTGTGTGGAATGTGTGTGGAATGTGGTGTGTGGAATTTGGTGTGTGGACTGTGTGTGGAATGTGGTGTGGAATGTGGTGTGTGGAATGTGCTGTGTGGTGTGTGGAATGTGTGTGGAATGTGGTGTGTGGAATGTGTGTGGAATGTGGTGTGTGGAATGTGTGGAATGTGTGTGGAATGTGTGTGGAATGTGGTGTGTGGAATGTATGTGGAATGTGGTGTGTGGAATGTGGTGTGTGGAATGTGGTGTGTGGAATGTGTGTGGAATGTGTGTGAAATGTGTGTGGAATGTGGAGTGTGTGAATGTGAAATGTGGAGTGTGTGTGGAATGTGTGTGGAATGTGTGTGGAATGTGGTATGTGGAGTATGTGTGGGTGGAATGTGTGTGGAATGTGTGTGGAATGTGGTGTGTGGAATGTGGTGTGTGGAATGTGGTGTGTGGAATGTGGTGTGTGGAATGTGGTGTGTGGAATGTGTGTGGAATGTGTGTGGAATGTGTGTGGAATGTGTGTGGAATGTGGTGTGTGGAGTGTGGTGTGTGGAATGTGGTGTGTGGAATGTGTGCGGAATGTGGTGTGTGGATTGTGATGTGTGGAATGTGTGTGGAATGTGGTGTGTGGAATGTGTGTGGAATGTTGTGTGTGGAATGTGGTGTGTGTGGAATGTGGTGTGTGGAATGTGGTGTGTGTGGTGTGTGTGGTGTGTGTGGAATGTGGTGAGTGGAATGTGTGTAGAATGTGGTGTATGGAATGTGGTGTGTGGAATGTGGGTGTGGAATGTGGTGTGTGGAATGTGGAATGGGGTGTTGGAATGTGTGTGGAATGTGTGTGGAATGTGGTTGGAATGTGTGTGGAATGTGGTGTGTGGAATGTGGTGTGTGGAATGTGGTGTGTGGAATGTGTGTGGAATGTGGTGTGTGGAATGTGTGTGGAATGTGGTGTGTGGAATGTGGTGTGTGGAATGTGGTGTGTGGAATGTGTGTGGAATGTGGTGTGTGGAATGTGTGTGGAATGTGTGTGGAATGTGGTGTGTGGAATGTGGTGTGTGGAATGTGTGCGGAATGTGGTGTGTGGAATGTGTGTGGCATGTGGTGTGTGGAATGTGATGTGTGGAATGTGGTGTGGAATGTGGTGTGTGGAATGTGTGTGGAATGTGTGTGGAATGTGGTGTGTGTGTAATGTGGTGTGTGGAATGTGTGTGGAACGTTGTGTGTGGAATGTGGTGTGTGGAATGTGGTGTGTGGAATGTGGTGTGTGTGGTGTGTGTGGAATGTGGGTGTGGAATGTGGTGTGTAGAATGTGGAATGTGGTGTGTGGAATGTGTGTGGGATGTGTGTGGAATGCGGTGTGTGAAATGTGGTGTGTTGAATGTGGTGTGTGGAATGTGGTGTGTGGAATGTGGTGTGTGGAATGTGGAGTGTGTGGAATGTGGTGTGTGGAATGTGGTGTGTGGAATGTGGTGTGTGGAATGTAGTGTGTGGAATGTGGTGTGTGTGTGGTGTGTGTGTGGTGTGTGTGTGGAATGTGTGTGGAATGTGGTGTGTGGAATGTGGTGTGTGGAATGTGGTGTGTGTGGTGTGTGTGTGGAATGTGGTGTGTGGAATGTGTGTGGAATGTGTGTGGAATGTGGAATGTGTGTGGAATGTGTGTGGAATGTGGTGTGTGGAATGTGGTGTGTGGAATGTGGTGTGTGGAATGTGTGTGGAATGTGGTGTGTGGAATGTGGTGTGTGGAATGTGTGTGGAATGTGTGTGGAGTGTGTGGAATGTGGAGTGTGTGTGTGGAATGTGGAGTGTGTGGAATGTGTGTGGAATGTGGTGTGTGGAATGTGGTGTGTGGAATGTGTGTGGAATGTGGAATGTGTGTGGAATGTGTGTGGAATGTGTGTGGAATGTGGAATGTGGAGTGAGTGAATGTGGAATGTGGAGTGTGTGTGTGTGGAATGTGGAGTGTGTGTGTTGAATGTGTGTGGAATGTGTGTGGAATGTGGAGTGTGGTGTATGGAATGTGTGTGGAATGTGTGTGGAATGTGATGTGTGGAATGTGTGTGGAATGTGGTGTGTGGAATGTGTGTGGAATGTGGTGTGTGGAATGTGTGTGGAATGTGGTGTGTGGAATGTGTGTGGAATGTGGTGTGTGCAATGTGGTGTGTGGAATGTGTGTAGAATTTGGTGTGTGCAATGTGATGTGTGGAATGTGTGTGGAATGTGGTGTGTGGAATGTGTGTGGAATGTGGTGTGTGTGTGGAATGTGGTGTGTGGAATGTGTGTGGAATGTTGTGTGTGGAATGTGGTGTGTGTGGAATGTGGTGTGTGGAATGTGGTGTGTGGAATGTGGTGTGTGGAATGTGGAGTGAGTGAATGTGGAATGTGGTGTGTGGAATGTGTGTGGAATGTGGAGTGTGGTGTGTGGAATGTGTGTGGAATGTGGTGTGTGGAATGTGTGTGGAATGTGGTGTGTGGAATGTGTGTGGAATGTGGTGTGTGGTGTGTGGAATGTGTGTGGAATGTGGTGAGTGGAATGTGTGTCCGGAATTTGGTGTGTGGAATGTGTGTGGAATGTGTGTGGAATGTGGTGTGTGGAATGTGGTGTGTGGAACGTGGTGTGTGGAATGTGTGTGGAATGTGGTGTGTGGTGTGTGGAATGTGGTGTGTGGAATGTGTGTGGAATGTGTGTGGAATGTGGTGTGTGGTGTGTGGAATGTGGTGTGTGGAATGTGTGTGGAATGTGGTGTGTGGTGTGTGGAATGTGGTGTGTAGAATGTGTGTGGAATGTGGTGTGTGGAATGTGGTGTGTGGAATGTGGTGTTATGTTATGTTATAAAGGAATTTATACATCACGCACTGCTACTCGAGAGTGTCCTGGCACGTAGGAGAAAGAGTAAACATGGGAGGCAGGAGGGACTAATTGGACTGTTTAAACAGATGAGTTTTTAGCCTTTTTTTAAATGTAGACAGTTCCTCGATATGCCGGAGATCCTCAGGGAGCGCATTCCAGAGAGTGGAGGCCTTGACAGAAAAGGACAGCCCCCCCAGACGAGCTCTCCGGAATCTAGGGATCACCAGCCGTCTTTGCATAGCCGAACGCAAAGGACGGGTGGGAGTGTAGAGGAAGAGCCTGGAACCAATATAGGCAGGTCCCTGACCGTGAAGTGCCTTGTGGGTCATAGTAAGTGCTTTATAATGCACTCGCTGGGCAACAGGTAACCAGTGCAGATTACTCAGCTGCTTGCGCACGCTTAGGCATCTAGGGATGTTAAATACAAGCCTAACTGCCGCGTTCTGGATAACCTGTAATTTTCCCAGACGGTATCTTGGAATGCCAAGGTAGAGGGCATTGGCATAATCCAGGCGTGCCAGTATTAATGCCCTGACCACCGTCTCCCTGGCAGCACGGGGAAGCAAGGGAAAGAATCCTCTCAGGGCTTTTAGTGTGCCAAAGCACACCCCTGACAGCCGCATAATTTGTTCATGGAAGCCTAAGTCGCCCCCAAACGCTATAAGGGAAAAAATCGGTGTCCTGACTGTGGCTGGCTGCCTCAGAAAATGTGTTCTCACGTGCCAGTTAGGGA